>NC_134571.1:185496089-187896089 GCF_050947875.1 Dermacentor variabilis
GGATGACCCGTTCTTTAATGTGTTAAAAGACCCCTCACCAGGCCCGATGGCAAATTTTGATTATACGCTGGAAGTTGTTACGTGTCCTCTAGGGAGCGTTCAGGCGCAATTTTTTTTCAAATCGGCGCATTATTGGCCGAGATAGAAATATTTCAGTGCCGCGAACCCACGACTTCAGAAGGCGAGCGCCACTGCCAAGAGAGACACTCCCTTCACTCGCCTCGTCTACAGCCTCCGCAAGCGAAATTCCTTCCCTGCGTTCTCCCATACCGGACTTCGAGGATCGCGTAACCTATACGTCACGGGCCCCGCCTTTTTTTTTTCTCCTTTTCTTATTATTTTTTTGCAGCGCTGCACACTTTTGCTGGCTGGTTATAAAGGGCCAGGACTAGCCCAGCGCTTGGCGAAGGGAGTGGTCGACTTGCGCGAGTGGTCCCCTCAGGTGCAGATCGCGGTGTGCACGGTGCCGGAGGTGCCCGTGCGTGACAGTCACGTACAAAGATCTGTAGTGGCTCCTAACGAGGCAATATGAAAAATGAGCCGAGAGAAAGGCTGCGAGCTTGTCGAAGTAAACAGCGAAGTGAGAAGGTGTGGTGGTTTTGAACCAGACGGGATCCGCTAAATTACAGGCTTGGACGAGAAGTGGGCTGGCGACTTGCTGGTCACGCTGTTGCTTTTTAAGGGGGCCCACGGGCGCTCAGGAGGCCAGAGTGGGTAGCAATGAAGAAGGTCCCCTATTGGAACCTCAGAATAGCATCGCCGTCTATAACAGAAAAAGCAGGGAAACAAGAAAGAGAGCTCGTCATGCAATAGGCTACACAAACATGCAGGGCGGCAGAAGAAAGGAAAAGAGGGCTGAGATTGAGGAGCAGTTTAATAGAGAACAAATAGGGGTGTATGCGCTTACAGAAACGCACCTTAGAGACTCGAAAGAGCCGGCAGTGATTGAAAATTACGTTTGGGAAGGGTGTAACACAACTAAGTCAAAAATAAAGGCAGAGAGAGTCTGAATGCTCATCCATCAGGGAGCCCAAATGGAAAATAGTAAATTGAAAATATCAAGAGCATCTTTGGTTATCAGGTACAATAAGTATAAAAAAAACTTGGCTGGGCGGAACTTATTTTTGGACCGGAAATAATTGCACAGAATAGAATCAAGAGTTAGTGGGATATTAAGTGCTCGGAATGGTGAAGAAATCATCGTATTAGGTGACGTGAATGTCCACATACATGATCTAGATTGCTGTACCGACACCAACGGGAAGTCAATGCTAGACCTTTGTGATAAACATAACCTCGTTATCGTGAACACAGGGCCTAAGTGTGAAGGGCAGATCACGTGAAAAGTGGGAAACCGGCAATCGACTGTCTGATGACAGAAGGAATTCATGATAAGTTGAGAGAAATAGTCATTGACGAGGAAGGGTATAGCAGCATAGGGAGTGACCATAAACGCATCACTTTTAAAATGGGGTATGTAGTTGGGAAAGAGAGCAAGGAGTTCAAAATGGCCTGTCCAAATTTGAACGCTGAACAAATAAATATTGTCACTAGAGTCGAGGAAGAACTTGGCAAATGGCCAAATAAAGAGTGGGAATATAGTGAGCTTCTAAGTGTAATAACGACAAAAATACGGAAAGAGAAACAGCATGTTCGTTGGAAAGGGAAAAAAACGAAAAGCTGGTGTAACGGAGATACGTGAAGCGATTGCCGAACGACAGAAAGCATCTCGAGAGCACAGGCAGGCAAAGAAGGCGCAGTTGCAGCAGGATGAAGTAACCACTAAATGGTTAATATACCGAGCGAAAACTCTATGCTTCAAATACTGGTGCAAGCAAAGATAAAAGGTGAAAGTGAACGTTGGTTGTCAGAAATACGTGAAAAGAAAGAAGGTCGCACCTAGAATAGTTTGGAACCACATAGAATTATTAGGCAGGAAGTCAACAATACAACATATCCTAGACAAAGATGGAAACAAACTGGAAGGGGAAGTGTCATTAAATTACGTCCGAAAAAATAATAGCCGAATCTTTCCAAGGCTATGAAGAGATTGCACTTGAAAAAAGAAAGAGAGCATGAAAGAGAACCAGATGGAAAAGGAGCTGGTGCTGACAAACTTCAACTGGAAGAAAGCCGAAAAGAAAATTCCTAAACGACGAAGTTCCCGTTAGGCTGATTAATGAACCAGGACCAAAAAGTAAACAAGCTCTGTTGCAAGCACTAGAAAAAAGTCTAAAAGATATACGAATACCCGACAGTTGGAAACAAAGTAGTATGAATTTAAGTAACAAAGGCAAGGGGAGAAGATACAATTCACTCGTATAGACCGTTTATTTATTTATTTATTTATTTATTTGTTTATTTATTTATTTATTCAGTTACCTCACAGGCTCCCGAAGGAGTATTGCGTGAGGGGAGGTTACAGGGAATTAACGAAAAGAAAGGAGTACTAAGAAATTATGCATTTTTAGCGAGTAAACATGAAAGAACAAATATCTAACAATATAGGTAACGCGATAAACGAAACAATACGACTGTGTGAAGTAGCAAAAAAAAAGGGAGTACCAAGAAATTATACAAATGGTAGCTGGCGAAGATGAAAGAACAAGTCTCTAACAATGTTAACGTAATACAAAACAAACAAAAGAACTATACAGCTTCGCTTAAAGTATTTACTTAGGTGCGCAGTATGGTTTAGTTGTGATAAATTATGGAAATAATATGCATAAGCGTGCTTTGAAAGATACTGGGTCGAGAATTTAAACTATGTCGTTTGGTAGGTCATTCCAGTGCTGAATGGCACGCCGTAACGCGGAAGCATTAAAAGCATCGGTTCGGCCAAGGATACGCTGGAAACTGAGATGATTGTGCAGACGCCGAGATGTACGAGATGGACGAGTGAGCGGCAGGGGGCGCGTAATGTTGACTATTTTGTGATATAGACAAAGCAGTGCTGTGGTTCTTCGTGAATCAAAATATGAGAGGGATAACGATGACCTAATTCTAGTCACGCTAGAGTCGCGGTGATAATCTCTGACAATGAAGCGGGCGGCGCGGTTTTGGCATGACTCGAGAGTCACCACTAGGTGAGCTTGATGAAGTGACCAGATAGGGGCCGCGAATTCCAGTTGTGACCTTACGAATGTCTGATAGGCGATTTGTCTGGTGAGGGCAGGAGCATCGCGAATGTTACGTTCAAGATAACCGAGCGGACGAGAGGCTTTGGCAGTTATTTTTTCGATGTGCGCCGACCATGACAGGTTAGGTGTAAGCAGAATGCCGAGCTACTTGTATGAATTGGTGAGTGTGACGTGGTTCTTATCCAGTGAGTAATCGAAAGCGGAAAATGTCTCTTTGCGGGTGAATGTTATTAGTTTGCATTTATCAGTGTTTAGGGTCGTTTGCCAAGAAGAGCACCAGTTAGTAATACGGTCAAGATCTCGTTGGAGAGCGACGTGATCGGAAGGTGAGCAGGTTTGACGATAGATCACACAGTCCTCTGCGAACAAGCGAATGGAGGACGTTATTTCGGATGGCAGGTCGTCAGTATAGATCAGAAAAGTAATGGTCAGAATACGCTTCCTTGTGGTACACCAGATGTTACATCGTTGATACTGGAAATAAAGTTATCGACGACGGTGAATTGCTTACGGAATGACAAGAAATTTCTTATCCAAGATAATGTTAGGGAATCTAGGTTTAAGCATGAAAGTTTAGCTATGAGACCTCAATGAGCAACGGAATCAAAAGCCTTAGCGAAGTCTATGGAATCTGTCTGTGGGCCCGTATCCATACTTCGAAAAATATCCGTTGTCAATTCGAATGGTTGCGTTTCACATGATAGTCCTTTTCTAAAACCATGCTGATGTTTAAAGAACTTCCTAGTTTCCAAGTGATTTGCTACGTTTGGAAAGATGATGTGTTCTAGTAACTTACCAGGAACGTTTTTTAGTGATACTGGGCGGTAATTGTTAACAGCGCTTTTATCGCCAAACTTTAAAGAAGAGATAACTTTACCGACCTTCCAGTCATACGGAACTTCCCCTGTTGAGAGGGAGTGTTCAAACAAGCAAGAAAGGACTGTGCTAGAGGGTACTACTGCATGTTTTAAGATTTTTGAGTTTATAGTGTCCATGCCGGAAGAAGTTGACATCTTTAGGTTGTTGATCAGCTCAGCAACACCAGTGGTTGGTATGTTGATGGGGGCCATGTATGGATAATCGGCCTCGGTGGGTGTTGGTATTTTCGAATGGTCCTCCTTTGTAAATGCGGCCGTGAAGTAATTGTTAAAGATAGATGCTGAAAGCTCTCGTGCAATCGGCAAGCCAGAACTATCAAGTATCAAATATTTGGAAAATTTCGGAATCTTTAACGGGAGAGATCGTTCTCCAAAATTGTTTGGGGTTGTTTTGAAGCAGTGATTGCAGATCGCAAGAGAAACACTTTTGCTTAGCTTGACGCAGGGCATTGCAGTAGGCTACATCACAAGACATGTTTGCTCCAAGATACAGGCATGTCCACACGTTCCGCAGTCCTGTAAACACGCTTCCTTTTCTTTTTTTTAGAGTACGAAGAGCTTTACTGAACCACGGTTTCGGTGAGTTAACGCGAAATAAAACCTTTGGTATATGCGCATGTGCTAATTCCATTAACTTTTCTTTGTACAGGCACCGATTCTCGTTCACTGTCCGCTCAGAAAAAGTTGCTAAGAATGACGACGCGAAGTTTTCCAAGCCATTGTTAATAGCGCTGACGTTCGCTCTTTCGTAATCAAATATTTGTTTCGTTTTCAGGTGACGTGAGCATGAAGGTATATGAACTGTGAAGTGTAATAACCGGTGGTCACTGAACCCATCCGCAAAAGTGGTAACCCCCTCGGGCGCGGACGATGGAACAAGATCCAAAATGTTGATAGGAGTTGGTTTGCCTGTTAATTGCACGAGTGAAAAATCAAGTGTTAGTTGAACGAACTCTCAAGATGCACGTGACTGGCCTCGCAAGTTTTGCCAGACAATGTCTGTAAAGTTAAAGTCACCAAGAAGAAAAATGTCAGCTTTGTTATAATTGGATAGAATAGAGGTAATGTTTTCATCTAATTCGAAAATGAAATTGTAGGAGCTATCGGGTGGTCTGTAGCACACACCATAAATTGCATTCGATTGGGGAAATAATACGCAGAGCAGCAGAATTTCGAGACTCGAAGGAATCGGCACAAGAAGTGACGTGATATGTTTTTCTTATGGCGAGCAATGCCCCACAACCTCTTCTGTCGTCCCTATCTCTGCGATAGATAGGGTAAACATTAGAATCGGGTAGCACTTCGCCATCCGTAATTTCAGAGCTGAGCCAAGTTTCCGTCAGTTCACACAGTCACAGTCATCTAAGTATGACGAAATTTCATTGCGCTTCTTGGCTTCACGGTGCTCTATAGGCCCTACCGGGCGCACCGCATTCATTTAGCGTTAGCGGCCCGCTCGTTGTCGTTCATTTTGGCCCGCCGTCGCCGCACGTGTTCCCGTTGTTGCTGCCGCCGATGATCTAGACGGGCACGATGTCCTTCGTCCGTGAGGAAAGAGCTGCTCGATGGGCCCATAGCTCGTTCGCACTTCTGTTCTCTTCTTCGGAGCGAACGGTACGCATCCTGCCCATAGCGCGGCTAAAGTACAGCTGATAACGTCGCTAGGGAAGTGTCTACGTCACGAGAGAATCACGTGCGGGAGAACGACACAGGGCAAGCGCCAACTTCATCTATCTTTATTCGCTGGAAAATCGGCAAATATAAGGAAAATCACAGGCTTCCGCTCAAAGACCGCAATGCATCACCTGCCAAACTGTTCAAGATATGACATTTCCCTTCTAAAGAGGGTCAAAAAAGTATCACTAACACAGTTTTTGTTCCTCTCTGCTTTATATGGAATGCTTCCAAAACCTCACGTGCCTTTGTATTTCTGCTTCTGCCAAGAATCTTTATCTCTCGCAACCGTGTTTTACACTTCTTGCAGTGGAGGCATTGTTTTCGTGACGAATGTTCTGCCGCCCGGTCAGACACAGTGCAAGTTGCGCAATGTTGAGAAAGATGCGCGCCTCCTTCTTCTTTCCGTGACCGCACATGTTCAGCTGCGCGGTCACTGCGCGGTTCTGTATGTACGTAGGATGGTCCACGACGTGAAAGAGGTGGCAAACAGACGTGGCGTTCCAGTCGTGTTTTCCATTCCTCGGAAACAAGCACAGCTCTGCGCCCGCGTCGCGAGCGAGGGTACGAGGAGCAAAAAGCATGGCAAGCAGTTTGTAGACTGCTGCAACGGTGTGGTATATGAAATACCATTGACCTGCGGGAAAACCAATGTGGGCGAAACGGGTGGATGCGTGAACGACCGCGCAGCTGAACATATGCGGTCGCTGAAAGAAGGAGGCGGCGCGCATCTTTCGCCACATTGCGCAACTTCCAACAATGCATGAAGGAGACTGAGGCCATCGACGAGGTTTCTCCGAGGTTGTGACAAGAGGAGGAGGGCAAGGTCATGAAGTGCTTGCACGTGTAAGCCGATAGTAGAGAACAGGGTCATACTTCCCGTTCAAGGTCCCTACCGAAAAAGCACCTCCGCTAGACACGGGCGATGCAAACCGTGTCTACCACCGCAAGTACTGTCAGGATTAGCGCTTGCCGCAAGATCTGCCCCGAAAACTTATTCTTGCTGCGCACTGTGCAATCACCGCGACAACGCCATAAAGGACTGCCACCTCAAACTGCCAGCCGACGAGATTAGACGCCGACTCGCTGGCAAGACCTGTTATTCTTTTTTTTAATAGGGCAGAGAGGAACACGTCGAACGAAAGTGTCGCAACGCATCGGGACTCAAGTGCGAACACTGCTCGAGACATCGCGTTTCAGCAGTTTGCTCCATATGGAAACGAAACGTCGGTAGCCCGTCTCCCGAGAACAGTTACACATGAGTCAAGCATCAGACTACGAAAAGTGATAATGCATGAAGCACAAGTGCTCGATACCATCAATGCGACGTGGACACCTGTACCGGTGCAAACGGCATCAGTGCGGTAACTTCGCGTTTGTGCGATTGCTCCTTCAGCTCGGCAGCCAGAGAACGTTCATTCGATGCGACCTGTCAACAAGGTACGGCCTGCCATCCCTCGGGGCACAAGACCTCTCTCTGCCGACATTTGGCGCTTCTAAGTATTCCCGCCTTTACAGTTGTCCAAGCGCCTGGTTCAAACTCCCCAGTCATTTTCACTCCGGCAACATCCAGTTAGAAGAGTTGGAGTTACCTGAAGTCTGCACCACGAATAATCTAGCGATCGGGCAAGATCTCTTCGCACCCTTGCGTGAAGGCAAAGTGCTTGTCATGTGAGCACTAAGAGGGCGAGCGACCGAGATCGACAATCCGTGTTCTGATTGTCCGACTACTATTGGCGTTTCGTGACTGGAAGGATAGAACGCCTAAGCAGCGACCTCCTTGGCTCGCTGAAGAGAACCGAAGAGAGCGCCACGTTAATAAGTCACAGCGGTTCTATCAATTAAGGAATAAACGTCCTTGCCGTCAGTAAACTGCACCGGACTGACGTCAGTCTCTGTATTCAATACTCGCGGTGTTGTGCGCGTGATTCGAAGTGGCGTTAAAATTGATCATAATTCACGACCCTGGCATTACCTGCGCGTCACGTTGAAGCATTTATGGTTTCATTCCGTGATGATCTGACAGACCATTAAAACATAAGAAGTCACAAACAGAAATATGGCTCTCAGCAGTCGTTCAAGTCATATTTGCACATAAGTAATCCACCTCATCGTTGAAGCCACTCGCTTTCGCTACACATTTTAGTCCTAAAGCTACAAAATCTTATTTGAGATATTTCTGCATCATAAACGAGAAGAAATCATGAGGCAATTAATCGTCGGCAACGGTATGATCGTATCTTTGATAATTAAGCAAATTTGCCAACAGGCATTAAACGTTGTCTTATTTTTATTGTACTATGTCTATTGCACTATGTCTATGTAGTGACCGCGGATCCGGATCATGAGACTGAAATAATCAGAAGAATAAGAATGGGCTGGGGTGTGTTTGGCAGGCGTTCTACGATCATGAACAGCAGGTTGCCATTATCCCTCAAGAGAAAAGTGTAGAACAGCTGCGTCTTACCAGTACTCACGTACGGGGCAGAAACCTGGAGGCTTACAAAAAGGGTTCTACTTAAATTGAGCACGACGCAACGAGCTATGGAAAGAAGAATGATAGGTGTAACGTTAAGAGATAAGAAAAGAGCAGATTGGGTGAGGGAACAAACACGAGTTAATGAAATCTTAGTTGAAATCAAGAAAAAGAAATTGGCATGGACAGCACATGTAATGAGGAGGGAAGATAACCGATGGTCATTAAGGGTTACGGACTGGATTCCAAGGGAAGGGAATCGTAGCATGGGCGGGAGAAAGTTAGGCGAGCGGATGAGATTAAGAAGTTTACAGGGACAACATGACCACAATTAGTACATGACCGGGGTTGTTGGAGAAGTATGGGAGAGGCCTTTGCCCTGCAGTGGGCGTAACCAGGATGATGATGATGATGATGATGATGATGATGATGATGATGATGATGTCTAACACAACGCGCTCTTCTTAAACAGCAAGCCTTTACGGCATTTATATGCGGTATGCATGCCAGACGTTACGACGAAAAACTGTTTTCTACTTCAGATTTTAACAGGTATCGTCATCCTCACTTACCATCTTTATTTGAAAATGCAACTATTCTACGGCGCTCTTGCCCCCTTCGAGCGCCCGACTACGCGCATACCCGCCGTAGTGGATTGCGCTCTTTCGCTTCGCTAGAAGCTACCAATCTGCAAGTGCGCTCGGTCGATCAGGTCAGGTTCTACTTGACGCGCTGCGGGAAGCCACTTCTCGCGGCCGTTTAGCTCTTGATTCGTGTCGGCAACACTGCAGCTATGGAGGCGGGCCAGATGAGCGAGGGGAGCGCCTGGTACGAGGTGAGCCCCTGGTCCGAGGGGAGCCCCTTGTCCGAGGTCAGCACAGACGCGGGCCAGAGTGAGGATGACAACCGCCCTACCATCATTGTGGCACTGTGCTGCTTCCTCCTTATTCTACTTATACTGCTGCTGCTGTCATTAAGCGGAATCTTCAGCAGTGCTTCTGAAGAGAGTGAAGGAGCTGGCAAGACCGAACCAGCCGTCTACGCGAATCTGGGCGGCGGTGGCGGCGGCGGCGGAAAATCGTCGCCACCGACGACGCCGAATTCTGCCACGGCGTCGAGCGGGAGCACGACCGCTCCGCAGACTACTGCTCCGGCAACGACCAAGCCAACGACAAGCACAACGACAGAGGACAGCTGGCACTACAGCCAAGACTATACGCTACCAATCTGGACCTATCTGCACAAGTACCTGTGTCCCTTCTGGGCGGACAAGCAGGGCTTTCGCAGCCACCGTCGCACGTACGGAATCGCCTACTTCCCGTACATGTTCTGCCACTACGCCATGTACTGCTGCTACTTTCTCGACGACAACATGCAGCTGCAGCCGGAGCTACCAGACGTGGACCTTCCGCCGAGGGACGCCGTGCGCCGCATGGCCAACTTCAAGGCGGAAAACCCTTACCTCCAGGTGTGGCTCGTTGTTCGCGGCCCGGACTCAGCGTTTCTCAAGCTGATGAACAACGCCAACAACGAGAAGGCCACCTTCCAAAACAACGCGCTCGCCTGGATGAAAGCCAACAACTACGACGCCATCCGCATGTGGTGGAACAACGCGCCCGACTCGGTTAACCGCAGTATGGCGGAGCTCTACAATGACACCAACGATGTTTTCATGCGGCACAATAACCGCACGTTCGGCTTTGTCTTTCAATACGGTTCCTACGAACGGGCATCGTACAACACGAGCAAGCTGGCGCACAGACAGGCTTACCACACCATCGTGTTGTACCACGAGTACCCGCGTAACATCACCAACCGAAAGGCGACGACGTACACCATTCGGGAATTGAAAGTCTACTCGAAAAAACTGAACCAAACAGACCGCCCCGCCTTTTGCCACTTGTATCCATTTGTGGCACTCACGTACAAGATCGACCCGACTGAGTGCGAGAACGGAAGCCGCAGCAAGCCGTACAACATCCAGCCGCTGGGATATGGGCCTCCGGGACCGCTGACCAAGATGGCGGGCATCCTGTCGCTGCCAGAAGTGTGCGACATCCTGGACTCCTCGTGGAACCAGACCACTATTACCGCCGACAGTGCGAATTTTCGCCCAAATTATCATTTTGCCTGTAAAGGCGAGGATGCCATCGCTTACACTGCTGAAGAGGACGCGTACTATAATTTGGTAGCACTTGACCAAGATTTCGAAGAAGAGGTGTTCGGGGTGATGAACCCCGAGTACGACGACTTCCCGGGTGTGTGTCCACTACCAATAGGTATTAACGGCAGTTATCCTATTATGAAAGATGCGTTCCAGCTAATGCGACATCCATGATGGTTTTAAGAATATTTTCCTTTTTTGCCTTTCGCACTTCTTTCGGCACAAGTGTGACACCTGTTACACTGCATCGTGCTTTTATTTAACTTTTTTCACTCTTCTGCACCGCTTTAACAGAGCATGGACGTTTGTTTGTTTCAGTTTTCTTTTTTTTTGTTTTTTTGCTCGGACGTCACTTTTCATGAACTGCTGTGCCCTCAATAATCATGGAATGAGACCACGAATACTCGAGCACAGCAATTAACTATAGCACCGTTAATTGTCCCTAGCACTCTGGGTTTACTCTAAAACGAATGCCAATAGATATTGTTCCGCTGTAGTGGCGGTGAAGAACCAGACAGTAGCAAAATGGTTATTCACGAGCTTAATGCTTTATTGGGCGTACTTGCGCACAGAAATACAAGTGACTCTCGGAGTACGATGGCGGCAAGAACAGTATCGGACGTCGAAATCTCATCTACGGGTATAACGCGCCAAATAATATAGTGCCAGCATTGGCAGTGTCAAAGCAGAAAAATCAATGTGTGTGTGAGAGAGAGAACTATGTGAAGCCGGTCTGCGGTGTGTGAAGTCGGTCACCTTTTTGGAGAGGGGAAGGAGGAGCTGACAAGAAGAGCTTACCAATGGGAGAGCTTTGAAGATCATGGGGCGGTCGAGAAGCCACTCAGAACTGGGAAGGAGAGAGAGTGCAGCACACCTGCGTATGCACTCTAAGCAAAGTTTATACCCCTTGGAGTGCCCCTTCTGCCGCACAACGATAATCGTCATCTGCCTTGATGCGTTTCCTTTCTTTAACGCTGCGAGCCCGGTACTTTCCAGTAACGAACGGCATGCGCGTTATCAGCATGATAGCATTCCCGACAGGAAAGTAGCGGGCGCGGCGTTTTCAAGAAAGGAAACGCATCAAGGCAGATGACGATTATCGTTGTATGGCAGAAGGGGCACTCCACAGGGTGTAAACCTTTCTATAGAGGGTGTGTCACGGAGGAAGGAAACTCAGGAGAGGCCCTGACGTCACTCTTTGTGAAGCGAAAGTGAAGCCGGAAGTTGGCGCTGCTCATGGCGTTGCTCCACCTTTCGGGCCAGCTCTCCTCTCTCGTTTACATTTCTCGCGAAACCACGCCGCGCTGCGCGCAACCGTGCTGCTCGGAGCCGCGCGCTCCGCAGCAATACTAAACAATCGTTAGCACGTTAGCATGATTCCGCCAAAGAGGCCAAATTTCCCGCGGATATTCCTTCATCCGTTGCTATTGCCGTGGCGCGGTACATTGCGCACAGCGTTGCATGCGAGTTCATTTCACGAACTTTAGTTCCTCCTGTCCCACCTGGCCACAGCAACATCCGGTAGAGCACGGTCCAGATAACGCAGCGCAACAAAACACGGAGACCAACGCAAACCTGCCCGCACGGCGCCTTTGCCACGGTACGAAACCTACGGAGCAACACCTGTGAGCGCACAGAACAATAACAAAGCCGCCATTGTGGCCCGAAAGGCGGGGCCACTACAACAAAGAAATAAAAAAACAGCAAAACAAAGAACCTACTACGTCTTTTCCTCCACACTTTTCTCCCAGCGCGCGGAGGGGCTACGGCCTCTCCTCAGTTTCCTTCCTCCATTGGCCCGCCGAGCGGCGGCATCGACTGCATGGAGCCCCCTCTCCCCTTTGCGGCGACTGCGGCGCGATCGAGACACTCCAGCACCTATGTGAGTGCCCCCTTTTCGCTCGCGCGCGCGTCCCTTGCCCGTGTTTACCGTGGGCACGGCCTGCCGTGCGACACCGTGACTGAACTCCTGCACCCCTCGGGCTGCCCTTCACGACACAGGACTCTACTACGTGCGCTCCTGACATTCGCCGACCGCCTTTAGCTCCATCACATTTCCGCGGCGTGCTGCTGTTGCTGGTGCTCTTTCTCTCCCCATACTTTCATTCCCTACCCCCTGTGCAGCGCGGTTGAGGTGTCCTCTGCTGAGAGACAGTTACTGCGCTTCACTTTACCCCAACCTTTCCTTCCCATCTTCAAGAATCTCCTTCTCCATGGTGTGGGTGCTCGAAAGAGGAAGAGTCACAGCTGGGTATCTCTCCCTCCTCCCAGCTCTCTCTCCTTCTCGAGAAAGGGAGAGGGCGGCGGCAATGCAGCGCCATCGCCTCTAATTTCGAGGCACCCTAGTCGCACCACGGTACCTTCACCAGTGCAACGTAAATAAGAGTAGCAGCGGCGTTGTGAACTAAAGTATACGACCGAGAGAAGGCGCTGGCAAAATCAAAACTAATATCATCATCATTACGCAGTGAGCAATATGGCCGCTGCGGTAGCGGCTGGTGGGGCTGGTCGCTAGAGGAAAAGCTGGGCCGGAAAAGTGGGAACCTCTAGGGCGCCGCCCTGTTGCTACTGGTCAATGTGGCCAGCGCAATTACTATTGAAAGAGCTGAGAACAAGTACAGGTCACCTTATGCTTTGTCATCTAAAAACGCATGCCTGATGGCTTTATGAAGGTGGTACGTTAATATTAAGTTTACAGAAAGCGATCGCTAAGTCCGTGACATATATAAATCACGATGTACGCATTCATGCAATAAAGGATGACGCGAATTTCGGTTGCGAATCTGTTTTTTGGATGCGTAGTAGTTTCGTATGTTTAGGTTTGACGTGCGATCGCGCGTCGACATCGACGCTATGGCACTCTCGTGCCTTATGTGCCACCGAAGCCCCGAAGTGCTCTGGCATATACCTTCACATGTAAGTAAACGAATGTATCTCCTTGTTGAGAATATCACGCGAGTAGGCAGCTCTTGTGGTGCATCACAATCGTTTGAGAAGCGTCACAGTAGAGCATTTTTCTGCATGCGGAGCGGTGTTTTTATTTGCAGGTTTCCCTTCAGTAGAGAATTGCTGGACAGGCGGACCAGCGCACCGGAATTGTACTGGCGAAGCCACAAGCAACTCAAAGAATCTGTTTAATTGTTGCACTTTGAACAATCATGCTTCTACAAAGGCCACAGCAGAAAAACAGCCTGATGCCGAGTATTTCTGTGCCACGAAGTAATCAAGAGGCGAGTGCCTAATGCGGACGAAATCGAGTGCATCGAGACTTAGAACGACAGAAAGCTGAGCTAGTTGGTAAGGATTCATTATGCAAAACAGAGGTGAGGCGTGCAGACAGGACACAAGAGTAGAGAAGTGGGCGGCGCTCGTGTTGTTTGCTTGAAAATACTCTACTCTTGTGTCCTGTCTGCACGCCTCACCTCCGTATTGCATAACGAGTGCATCAACCCACATATTAATAGCGTAGGCGTTTTATTAAGTGCAATATTTTCAACACTTCCTTGCATGCCATTTCATGTGGAATATCTTTTCTGGTCACAAATTTGTGCAGCGAATCTATTTGCATGATCGACTCCGGGCCTGTGGGTTCACTTGCACTTGATGATGAGTCTTTTACATGTATCCATAAACTGCAGATATGCACATCAGATCCCTGCGAGCATTTTCAAAATTCAATTATTTTCAGCAACAGGCACATATGCAATACTCACATAATCCCGAATACCACTAAGCAGCTGGGACACATTTTTGTTGACCATACTCGCAGGTAAAATAAGTACATCATGTGGACAGCTCCAGCTCATTTTCCTTAAGTCAGTGTGTACAAGGGTTATGTAAAAATAATTTTTTTCTCACGCACCGATTATTTTGCTGTATAAGCAAGAGAACCCACCACGTTAGTGTAACGTATCTTGTGCATCACACTAATATGTGCTTTCATTTACCAAGTGAGATGAGTTACTATACTGACTATACTGTATAGAGTTACTATACTGACTCTAGAGGACAAGCTACCCATAGGGCCCATGCATTGAAATCGGGAACCGCACGAGCGCCGCCATGTTGCTACGCGCCGAGGTTGCCAGCTCATGAGACGCTTGCTAGACTTGGTGACAGTAGTCAGTTTTAATCCGGCAACCGTAGCAGCGTAGCTATGGCGTAGCAGCATGGCGTCTCGCATGTAGTGTCGTGATGTGTGCGTGCAGCCGTGTGTTTGGGCTTTATAAGTTGGTTCTTTATTCTATGTTGCAGGACGGTGTGGGTGTGGTCCATGTTGGCCGTACAGGTGGCAGTTATGCAACCGAGGAATGATCCTGTTGAAGTTTCCGGCGGTATGCGGTTTTCAGCGGTCACGCCTGTTGCAGGAGTGTCACTCGACGAGGTTACGAGCTTGAAGCTGTGGTCAGATTCCTCGTTGCCGTTCCGTAATTCTCTTCGCACGGACGCGGTATGTTGCAAAAGCCGCTTTCGCGATCAATCGTCGCGATCAATCGTCGCGACGATAGATCGGGTTTTTTTATTATTATAAGTAATGATCCAGCTGTAGGGCACATGTAACCGACAAAAGGAAGTCTCAGGAGAGCACCTGAGATGATAATAGAGCAGGCGGCGCAGGAACACCAGGGCACCCAAGGGACAGTGGGGGGATCAAAGCTCGAAGCAGAACGGTACGTAGGTTGGGGCCGCCGAGGCAGGTGTGTGCCAGGGAGTGTTCGCACGGACAGCTCCCCTGGCACGCGCAGCCGTGCCTCGCAAGGTCGAGATACTTTAAAGGCACCTGCGCCCATTATCTTTCTTTTGCCTCAGTGCAGTGAGCACGATTAACGAGAATAATATGGAGGGCATCCGGTGCAGTCGCGAATGCGTCATGGCAAATGTAGCTCGCGTCGCCTGGCGTGTGCAGTTACTGCCACCTAGAGTGGCAGTAACTCTACTGCCACTCTAGGTGGCAGTAGAGTTACTGTATGTGCTACCGCAGGTAGCAGAGTTGCGCGTCTGTTTTATCACGCCGCTAGCGCCTCTATTGGCAGAACGTCATCACGTGGTAGCCAAGCAACCGTGCATTGCGGAGAAGCAGATGTTCGGGCCAATTTTTGTATTTCCCGACGCCGCCGCTGCAGCGAACTGGATTGACACAAGTTGTCGCCAGTCAAATTCAAATCCAATCCGGCCGATCTTGCCGTTCGCTGTCCACGTGCGTGCTAGCTGCGTAGCAACAACGCAACGTGCGCAGCGCATCTCACGTTTGTTTCGTCGGCCTGCCTCGTGACACCTTACTGCAGTAATTGTTTTTCTTCCTTTGTAAAACTAGTGAAGGGTGTTCAGGTAAAGACACCTGAACAAACAAATTTTCAGCCAACTGCCTATTTCGTCAAGTGTGTCTGAGACGAAATTGCTTGACTAACAGCTACGTGCTTTTTGGGCTGTGCTAAAAAAATTCACAGCTGGAATAGTAAAAGCTACTGCAAGTCTGCATATTTTTAAATAATGGAAGCACGTAGAGTTATACAGAAGATTTAGCTGGAATTACCAGTTTTCTGCATGTGATGCACCACACTGCTTTCACAGAAGTGTCGTAAAAAAGCCAGCTCACATTTTCATGATTATGCACTGGTTGGGTTGTTTCTGAATATGAAAGAGGTTACTACTAAGTAAAAATATTTAATCTACTACAGCTTATGTGAACCAGGATGCAAGAGGAATGAATGTCGTCATTTAACATACGGTAAGGGCCTGACTGTGTTTTGAATTATTCCCTATAATGTAGCTATGTCAATCCTGTGAGAAAAACTTTCGCTACACTCCCACAGAAGGCTACTTTTGGAATCCCTGCAGTGAAAAGGCACATAATGAAATCACACTTGCAGGTGTAGCTAATATCCGTTGCTTGCTGGTAGATGGATATATGTTCCTACACAAGATCTAACGGGGTACCAGAGTCGAAATATCAATCGGTGGTCATTGATTGACCAGTAATATTTTAGACTGGCTACATGTTGAGAGCTATGGCACATAAGCAAGTATGAGCCTCATTATATTTAGTACAGTTCCCTTTGTAAAAGAGCACCACTTGATAAAGCTCACTACATCAAAATATTTGCACGCGCATATACTAGTGTTTGTTTTTTTGTCTGAAATTCGCATTGTGATTTTATTGCAAAAAAAAGAGGTAGTTGCGGCTCGGTGCTTTTTGTTACTGTTTACATGCTAAAAGAGCACTGCACTGCTCTTAGTAGCGTATTTATCTCTTGAAACAAAACCTGAGTGCCAAGCAGTATTCAAGCGAAGGAAAGTTATTAAAGTATCTGTTTACCTCAATTACTAAAGTTTGTCCAGTTTTTAATACGCTATCTTATTTCGAACCTTATACTACCTTGTGAAGTAGCTTTTTCGCACGAAAATTTTGTAGGATTTGCGGAATCTATGAAATAACATCACCATATTCCCTAAGTTTATTCGGTGCGATCTAATCGTTACCGTCGCGGTTCACGAATGCTGCATCTGATCGGCGTATATAGAATACACAATCTATTCTAGATACGCGAGTGCCCATACGTTACTAGGGCGGAGAAAGTGCACAGGTGAATGCAACTCCAAAAAAGAACGAATATACGCGCTGCATCTTACGCCACGCGCTAAAAAAGGGCAGCGCCGTTTTCTTCACAATCTAATCAAGTCAGCTGTTTCGATGCGCTTTGTTTGCGATTTGGCGGAAAAGCGGTGCACAAGCGATGCAAAAGTGCCCACGGTCGATCGACGATACGCTAGGCATGTCGCCTGCAAAAACGGAGTGCGGCTTCGCCGCATAGACTTGGTTGCTTCTCAGGCAAGATGGCGGACCTACGCGCAACTCTGCTACCTACGGTAGCATATACAGTAACTCTAGGTGGCAGAGGTAATTGGCGCCATCTCTGTATTGGGCGAACGCGAAAATCCGTTTCCGTTGCATAGCCTCGTAGATCGACGCGCGCACGCGCGCTGATCCAGGTGGCCGAGCCCTCCTCCCCACGTCCTCTCCAATCGCACTGCCTCGCACTCCCACTGGCGCGTGCCAGTGGTTGGGGCATAAGGAGAACAAGGCTCACCGTGGCCGCGTTGGCCGCGCTCCGCGGGGCGCCAGTGGGTCCCGTGCGGCGGCGCATCGAAGCGAAGCGGCGCAGGCGCACATGGACCTCGGGGAGGAGCTTCGCGTCATCGGCTACAGCGCTGGAGCGCGCCGCTCTGCCTTTGCTGTAAAGTACACTTCGCTAGACTCAGGTGAGAGAGCGACCGAGGCGGCGATGCGGGAAGGCGCACTTCACTAACTGGAGCATTTTCCAGCTGCTTCGGTCTACACCTTGTGAACAGCCTGCTTAATCAATATACATAAACAGAAACAAGCTTCTCACCACATAAATCACTTAGCATGTTTTTATAAGTGATAAAGGTAAAAATACAGTCATTTTTTCGCGCTCTTTATTAGGCTGGGGCCATTTTATTTTACTCTCACAGCACTTGGTGTAGTGCATACGGAGAAAACTATTAGGCGCGCTCTTCTTCGTTGGAGTCATCATGTGATGAGCGTAGCGCGCCGTTTCGCGCATGTCTTGATGGTAGAACGAATTTGCTTAATTGACCTAAGAAAGCGACCGAAACCCGCAATAAATTCCACAGAAAGTTAGAGAGCAGTTGTTCAACCATGCATCGCCATGTTTGCCACCATTTTACCATTAAGCGTGGCAATAATATTACTTCGACAGCAGCTAAGAAGTGACATCCGTTGCTTCGCGACTCTCTTATTATTGACGCGTTGCTGTAGGGGTGCACGAAGCGCTTTACGCGAGTGCTCTCCCCGGCATGGCCACTGATTTGGCGGCAATTTTGCTCTCCCTTTTCGTCTTTCTACATCCTATAAAAAAACAAAATTCATTTTTGTTGTCACAGTTTGGGTAAAATCACCGAAGCGGTGCCAGTCCTTTGACGGCTACCTGACGCGAGAAGTAACATTCTCATTTAGAGGAATCGTTGGTCAATTATTTGATTACATTGATTAAGTGAAGTAAAGCATGTGGCGCCGTCGTTTTCTTTTGGTTGTTTGTTTTTTTCTTCTTGGAGTCAATGTACACCATATGCGAATGCTGTTTCTGTCCGTTTTCAATAGGTAATTGGAGTGGAAAATCTATAATCTACATGTCTGTTTTCTAGCTTAAGTTACGTCTTGCCGGGTAATGAAGTCGTTATTCGCTTCTATTTCATTTCAGTACTTCCTCGGAATAGGTCATATGCATATTCTCACTAGCATATAATAATTTGTTAATTGTGCGGTATACGTCCCGAAGCGACCATGGCCTCTGCGTTACGCCATATAGGTGGGCATCGGATAAATTTGGAGAATAGGAGGAATTGATTTCTCTTTTTTTTTTTTAGGGGTTAGGGGTGTTGCAAATGGGTCGCAAGCCCCAAGGGTAGCGTTGGCCTGGCGGCCTGGGGCACAGCTGGAAGCATCTGAAGGTCCTGGGAAAGGATGAGTCGATTGCTAACAGAACAACTTGTTTATTCTAGCATCGCAAAAGAGCGGCCGGTCAGGTCGACCGAAGTGGAGAGACGGGAGAGCACGTTACTCGATGGAAGAATTCGAAGCCTCCCTCTTGGCGTCCGGGGCAGCTGCTTTTATACTCTCGGAGTCGAGGGCAAGAAGGAACGCCTCGATAGAGGCTCACGTGACGGCGGCGCACGGACACGTTGAGACAAGAAGTGACGCATCCGCCGGGCCGGCGCCGGTCAGACCTCGCTTCACAGTTGGGGAGCTCCTCTCCCCGGCTGCCGCGCTTTGACAAGCGTGGGCACCAACATGCACACACACTCACACACACACACGAAGACACGTGGCATTGAAACATGCCTGGACGCGCTTGGCGTGGGCGTTGCGGCAGCGCTGAAATGGCCAAAATGTCCGCCGCTTTGAACGAAGCCCCGGCGTCCGTTGCATCCGCGCCGGCTATACGCGGCGTGCACGCCGATGGCCGCGCCACTGGTGGCGGCCTTGCGCAGAACGCACGGGAGAGGAGCGAGCCGCGCGCCGTAGCACGCCGTAGTTTGTTGCGTCGCTGATAGTGCTTCTCCGTCTTATTTGTGTTTTCAGAGCAAAATAGGCAACACCCTTCGCATGTGTGGGATGGCCAAAGCTTCCGAAGAATGTCGAAGAAGAATTGTTGCAGGGTGGGGGGCTCAAATACCGGCGAAAACGTGCCGGCGATACGGTTCTAATTATTCCCCGCAAAGCCTCATCAGCAGGAGCAACGGTGGCAATTGATCGTCGCTTCGGCGCGAAATTTCTTGTTCTCATCTTTTCCTTTGTCGTTTCGGTGTTTTTCCTTTTTTATTATTATTTATTTACTCGATTGTAGTTAGACGCGTAAGCGACGAAGTTCGTCTGCAGTGCAGCATGCGGTTTAAAGGCATTTCGCTAAAGTTCGGAATGCCGTTTGCCGCTTATATTGTTTTCCGCTTCTTTACCGCGTTCGGCTAGCTAGGCAGCACGACTGCATGAGCGCATTGTGTTGTATGTTAAAGCTACAGAAGTTTGAAAGAACTGAAATTGTTAGTTTTATGTGGTCCGGTAAATCCTCGCACCAGCTGTCGCGCACTTCATGTTTTTACATCTATTTTATGTGTGGTTTCGCACATGTTTAACTGTTGCTAGTTGCTTCATGCATAACTCTTGATTCTTTTGAGCTGCGAGGTTTTCACCCGGCCTGGTTTGTAAAGGGTATAAATCACGCCGTGTCTTATCGGAATGACACCAAGCAAGTGATTCTTTAACAGCTTTATTCATTTCTCCCGAGGGCATCTTAGATATTGTGGTCTTTTGGGAAATGTGTTTAGAAAATAGGTAGCTCAGGGCGAGAATTGCTAATAGTTGCTGCATATGGTATTTTTGTTCCATTTCTCGCTGATCCATTTTTCGCTGAATAGTTCGCGTCACGTTTGGTAAGTCATCACACCTTGATGCTGTCTGAGCAGACTTAACACGCCGAGTGATTTGTTTGTTTCACAACGTAGTCGCTTCTTGCAAGTGAATTTTGTACTCACTGAATTTTTTATTATTATGCTTACGCCGCATAGGACTAAACCCGGCCTTGCCGCCAGCGCTGGATCTAATTTGACTGGCGCTAGTCTGCCTTTAAATATATCATGTGGCACCTCTCTCTAGTAACATTTAAAAAAAGTACTGCAAAGTTAGTCAGACTATAGCTTTGTACGTTTCCAAGCAGCTCCCTTAGGGAATTTAAAATTTCAAAAACTGCAGCGCGAACGGCACGCGCTTTTATTAACCCGTGCGTTTGGTGGCTTCGTTGACTATAGTGTACGAGTTTCTATCAATAAATTCGCAATTATTCTTCTTCAGGCGACTTTCACTAGACTTATTCGGCGGCGCCACATGTATTCATCGGCAGAAAAATCACAACGGCATATCCAGACATCGCACCGTGCGGATTTGTTATCTAAGTATGCACTAACGACGGGTGCTTATTATTGAGGTGCAGAAGCAGCATTACGGCAAGCGTAGAATTAAAAAAGAAACACGGTCGAGACATCGCATTAGTCAACAAAATTTGTCGGCTAGTTTACATGAGCTCCACTTCATGTAAATGGTCTTCATGGCGTTTGTCTGCGGGACGCACCTGGCGCGTATGCGGACCATGTTGCCCCAAACACCGGTAACATCTTGTTCATACCCGCTCCCACAGAGGTCTGCGTCTTCCCTACAGCTGTCACCGCAGAAGAAGCAGTCTGGCGCCCGAACAAAGGACAAATCGCAGCCGCGAACTTCAGTCACCCTTGCTGCAAAGCGTTGTCGTCTGCTACTGCTCCCGCGCGTATTGTTGGAAGCGCCCGCTAGGTGGCCATCAGTGGCGCCTCTGTAGGCGGTGCACGCGGCCTATACCGCACGTCGGAGACGAAACGTAACAGAGCGCCCCGCCGGGAGAAGGAGATCCCGATGGTGAGGGGACTGCATCCACTGTCCGGAGGGATGTCGCTCGATGATGCTCATAAACGAAGTCGGTCGTCCCTCGGCGTTTCTTGAGCGCAGCGCACCGAGAAGGCCTCGTTCTCACGTTCAGGTTCACACAGGACACTGCGAAGTGACTTCGGGAGAGTTGCCATTTTTGATCTCGTTCCCAGCAAGCGTTAGAACTACGCCGAAACTCAACCGCTCAGTCAGCAAGCACGACACAACCCTCACTAAGCCATGCCAGGCTCTTTCCCCTTTTATACTACTGCCTAGTTCCTTACAGTAGTCTATCAGCACTCAGAACGCAACCACAAATTGGAAAATTGCACTAGAAAGCACGTCATGACTTTGAAACACTAAACAAAAGCAATATGTTAAAAATCCTGCCTCAGGAAGAAAAACATCAGTAACAAATAACTTTGAGGCTGATTCCTATCGTTAGGGGCTTAGGGGCCTCGACTTAAGCCATCGACGTTACCGTTGAGACTCCCCTTTTTGTAACGCACCTCAAAGGAATATTGTTGCAAAGCGAGGCTCCATTTTTGGAAGAGATGGTCTGCAGCCATTGGAGAGGGCAGTGATCCGTCTCGAAGCATGCGAAGCTGAGACCGCAGCGAGCGACCATACACCAGCTCAGCTGGCGAAAACCCCGTAGCTGCATGCGGCGCGGTCCTTAATCACCCCAGGCAGACACAGCTCCCAGTCAGTTTGTTGTTCAAACCACAATGCTCTCCACACGCGCTTCATGACGGAGTGGAGTTTCTCAACGGAATTCGACTGTGGGTGGTACACTGAGCTGTGTAACAGCTTTACCCCACACCTTTCGAGAAAGGCTGTCGTCAAAGTACTAGCAAACACTGTGCCCTGATCTGACTGGATTTCCGCAGGAAAACCAACTCGCGCAAATATGGACTGTAGTGCATTGACTATATCAACTGAGCTGAGTTCTTTAAGCGGCACTACTTCAAGGAACTTTGTCGCTGGGCAGATCACAGTCAAAATGTGTCTGTACCCCGTGGTTGTTACCGACAGAGGTCCCACTCTATCAATAACGAGCCGTCTAAAAGGCTCCGTAATGATAGGTACCAACTTCAACGGCGCCCTCGATTTGTCCCCTGGTTTGCCCACCCGTTGACAGGTGTCACAGGTGTCACAAAGTGTTCTGCGTCACGAAAACACCCTGGCCAATAGTACTCTTGCAAGAGACGGTCCTTAGTCTTCTTAACTCCTAGGTGTCCGGACCACGAACCTCCATGCGACAAGCGCAACAGATCCTGACGGCAGCACTGAGGCACGATCAGCTGATCGAACTCCACTCCCCTGCGGTCTACATACTTCCGGTACAGGACCCCACTTCTTTCCACAAAACGAGCATTTTTCTTGGCGATACCTTCCTTGACATTTCAGCGCATGTTTTCTAGGCTGCCATTCTTTTTTTGCTCGGCTATCAAAGCCGACCGGCTGACTTTTAGCAACCTATTAAGTCCATCTGACGTAGGCGCGATGAGCAAATCTGCAGATAGCTCTTCTAACTTTCCCGTGTCGGGCATTTCCTCTCCAGTATCTGGTGCCTTCAACGCTACAGGCTCAATTTTATTCAGTTCGGACGTGCTCTTAATATCAGCTTGCTGCGCCTCCGACCCTTTCTCATTGTTCGACAACGTCAGCCCCGCAACTACCGCCTTTGCAGCGAGCTCCCGAACTCTCGATCTGGTTAAGGCCTGAACGCTAGCCTCACCAAACAAAAGCCCCTTCTCGCGCAGGAGGTGATCGGACCTGTTCGAAAATAGGTACGGGTACTGGGGGGGGGGGGGGGGGGGCAGCATAGATGACACTGCGGCCTCTGTCTCAAGTGCTCCGGAAGGTCCTTCAATAAGCACTTTTGCTACGGGCAGACACACGCTATGAGCTTCCACGGCTTGCTTGATCCATGCGCACTCGCCCGTGAACATATCGGGTTCTACGTAGGAGGGGTGAACTACATCCATTGTAGCTGCGGAATCACGAAGCACTCGGCACTCTTTCCCGTTCACGAGGAGGTCTCGCATGTAAAGCTCGAGAAGCTTCATGTTCTCGACAGTGCTGCATAATGACAAAAACACGACTTTTGTTTTTGTTTCCGGACACTGCGCCGAAAAGTGACCCGGCTTCTGGCACGTGTAACACACGCGCGCTTGCCTCGTCTCGAACCGCTTTCTGCGTTCGGCTTCGGCTGCCGCCGTCTCCTTACGTTCGGTCGGACTGCTTTCACTCGCATCCGCACTACGTGTGTCCCCCCTTGCTCTCAAGGGCATGAACTTCAGCCTCTCAAACTTGGAGCCAAATTCACCATTTTGACCGTCCTCAGCTCCGCGAGCCCGACGCATCACAAACTCCTCGGCTAGCTCGGCGGCTTTAGCCACCGTACTAACGTCTGGCCTATCCAAGACCCAGTACCGCACGTTCTCAGGTAACCGACTATAAAACTGTTCCAGCCCGAAACACTGCAGAACTTTCTCGTGGTCACCAAACGCTTTCTCTTCTTTGAGCCACTCCTGCATGTTTGACATAAGCCTGTAGGCAAACTCTGTATATGACTCACTTCTGCCTTTCTCATTTTCCCGAAACTTCCGACGGAACGCCTCCGCTGACAGCCTGTACTTTTTTAGCAGACTCGATTTCACTTGGTCGAAATCCTCTGCCTCCTCTCTCTTCAAGCGAGCGACTACGTCGGCCGCCTCGCCGGGTAACAAAGTGAGCAAGCGCTGTGGCCACGTTTCCCGAGAGAACCCCTGCTTCTCGCACGTTCGCTCAAAGTTAACCAGGAACAAACCAATGTCCTCTACAAGCTTAAACGGCCGCATCAGGTCAGTCATTTTGAAGGATACTCGTTCTCCTGCACCGTGTGCCTGACTTCCATTACGAGCGCGTTCCATCTCTACCTCGAGACGCTTCATTTCCAAAGCGTGTTGACGGTCGCGCTCCTCTTTTTAACGCGATAGCGTTAAGGAGCTCGTGTCGCAGAAAAGCCGGTGTCGTCGGCGTCGGCGTCCGCGGCGTTGGCCGTGAGCGATAAATCACGGCAGGCACTTCATAAATGATGATGATGATGACAAAATGTATTTATTAAAGGATGGCGCGAAGGCCTATAATGGGGAATAGGAAGAGGAGGGGGGAGGCGTATTCAGAGCCGTCCTAGGAGCTGCGCGTCCTTGGCGAAAGCCAAGAGCGAGTCCAGAATGGCCCTGTCAGAATCCATCGATCCAGTTGCCGGTCTAATCCACTCCTCGTAGGACGACACTCGCACCGCCCTCAGGTGGTGGTCCCGCTGTTGAGCGTGTCGCTGGCACTCCCAAAACAGATGGGCTGCGGATGGCCGCGTAGCCATGTCGCAGTCAGGGCACCTGTGTGGCGTATGGAGCGCTTCTTGGTCCGCGGAGGCTGTGGGATGGCCGGGTTCCTGCGATGGAAGGGAGTTGGGAGACGGAGATGGAGGGCGTCTTTCCCGGCGTGGCCGGTACTGTCGCCACCGTTCCAGCACATCCGGTGTGAGGACGAAGCCGGAACGGAGCCTATGCAACAGCACCTGCCCCGACCTGGGAAGACCCGCTGGAAGTGGGTCTGGGTCTGAGGGCACACTCGCACGGAGTTCCCTCTTGCGTCGGTTGGCTGCTGCTCTCAGAGCTCTGTCGGGGTCATACGGGGCTCCATTTGTCGTGTTGCCTGTGCTGTTTGTGAGGGCTTCTGAAGGATCCCGGGAGACGACGCGGTTGGAAAGAAGGGCGCGCGCCGCCTCGTGGGCTCTCTCATTTCCCTCGATGCCCTGGTGACCAGGGATCCAATGAAGTGTTGCAGTGACCCCGTGGGCTTCCGCGCGCCTGAAGGCCTGCTTAGATAAATAAAAAGCAACTTCCAAGATGTGCTGGGTGGGAATCGAACCAGGGTCTCCGGAGTGTGAGAAGGAGACGTTACCACTGAGCCACGAGTTCGATGCTTCAAAGCGGCACAAAAGCGCCTCTAGTGAACGCGGTGTTGCCTTAGAAACGAGCTGTTTCTAAGGCTCAGGCGTGCGTCGCTTGCTCAGGCGCACATTTCGTTGTCGCGCCGAACGCTGCGTTGCTCGACGCTCACCGCGTCCGATGCGGGGCGCGTAGTCGCTGCGCCGTAGCCCATTGTCTTACACTCCTTGGCGGGTCGACGGGAACGCTGTCGCGTTCCACTCTTGAAGGCGAAGCTTAAGCGTCCTCCAATTTTTCTTTCTCTTTTTGCTCTTTACGTTCGCGCTCCTGTATTTTTGCCGTCTCCCTCTCCTCAATGGTCTCAAGGCATTCCGACAGCTCGTCATCCTCAGCTTTTAACTCAAGAATAGCCCTTAGCAGTTCTGGTTTTCTGAGTTTGTCTGAGACATCCAGACCCAACTCTCTTGCAAGCTCCAGCAATGTCGGTTTGCGCAACGACTTCCAATCCATGGTTGCTCTGAATGCTGCTTTCTCTACTGCCTACTATTGTCTTGCCGCAAACTAACCCGGCAGCAACGACAACCACAATTACCAGCTCTGTTTCTGACACTAACAAAAGCCTGGCAAAACTCAGAAGAAGAAAGTCCCGCACTCACCAAACCTCGCAGCCAAGAATTCAGCGCAGTCGTTCCGCTGCAGGCAACCAGTCATCACACAGGGCTCGTTGCACTGCTCCCGGGTGGTGGTTGTGCTGCTCAGCATACAGTCGACCGCATATCTTCGCTGCTGGCCTCCGTTGTCGCGATCTCACCGCTGGCAACCAGTTGTTGCAAACGGGTCGCAAGCCCCAAGGGTAGCGTTGGCCTGGCGGTCTGGGGCACAGCTGGAAGCATCCGAAGGTCCTGGCAAAGGATGAGTCGACTGCTAACAGAACAGCTTGTTTATCCTAGCATCGCAAACGAGCGGCCGGTCAGGTCGACCGAAGTGGAGAGACGGTAGAGCACGTTACTCGATGGAAGAATTCGAAGCCTCCCTCTTGGCGTCCGGGGCAGCTGCTTTTATACTCTCGGAGTCTAGGGCAAGAAGGAACGCCTCGATAGAGGCTCACGTGACGGCTGCGCCCGGACACGTTGTGACAAGAAGTGACGCATCCGCCGGGCCGGCGCCGATCAGACCTCCTCGCTTCACAGCTGGGGAGCTCCTCTCCCCGGCAAGCGTGGGCACCAACATGCACACACACTCACACACACACACGAAGACACGGGGCATTGAAACATGCCTGGACGCGCTTGGCGGGAGGCGTTGCGGCAGCGCTGAACTGGCCAAAATGTCCGCCGCTTTGAACGAAGCCCCGGCGTCCGTTGCATCCGCGCCGGCTATACCGCACGTCGGAGGCGAAACGTAACAGGGGGTAGGGGCGAGGCTGAGTGGGTAAAACCCAGATATGAATACGGCACAGGAACCCTTGCCGCGAACAAACGATGCTGTTGCCGTCGTGGGGAAGTGGCCGGTCCGTGTGCTGGACGAACGCGGCCATGGTAATTAAACCGGCGGTCACGAGGCCGGCCCGGTGTCGTCTGCCGACAGCATGCCGGTGGTCGGCCAACGGGCTCGACATTTGTAAAAGCCAAGCCAGGCCTAAGGCAGATTGCTGTGGTCGGGCCAGTCTACTTTTTAACTGACCATGGGCGCCAGCTGGATCTACCGCCGAGCCCCCCCCCCTTTTTTTTTGCTTAGGTCATGCTACCCCATCTTAGCTTAATATGGTGATGCGGTGCAGACAACGAGTGCTCAAGTGAGTGACTGGCCGCTCACGATTTAAAGATTCTGGGATGACTCGTCAAATCGAAAGACACCAGAGGTGTTATTAAACGTATATCTGTCGACTTGCATGATGAATTGCATTTTGTTCGGTTGCTGGTTGCCATGGCACTTCGGCGATAAAAACGCTGTAACAGTGCAGGATAATTTTACTTCCCCGCTGCACTTTCGTAAACTAGCCATGTCGCGGGTACCGGAAGAATAAAGACGACGCATCTGTGCCTACAAAACTATTCTCAACGCGTTATATCGGATATGACAAAAAGGCCACTGAAAACTGTGAATCGAATCGTCCAGGCTTACAAGAAGGATGAAAGAATTGCGGATACTCACCGTAAAGCCCGGCAAAGAGTGACCACTGAAGCTGAATACATGACCATTGTTGCGGTGGCTGCTGCAAACCCGACCTCCACCGTTCGGGAAATTAAGAACAGCCTCAGGCTGGGTGACGTCTCTGACACGACTATCAAGCGTCGCCTCTACGCCCCAGCCTAATAAAGAGCGCGAAAAAATGACTGTATTTTTACCCTCATCACTTATAAAAACATGCCAAGTGATTTATGTGGCGAGACGTTTGTTTCTGTTTATGTATATTGATTAAGCACGCTGTTCACAAGCTGTAGACGGAACCAGCTCGAAAATGCTCCAGTTAGTGAAGTGCGCCTTCCCGCAATGCCACCTCGGGCACTCAGTTACCTGGGTCTAGCGAAGTGTAGAGTGCTCACACAATAGGGAGCTTTAGAATAGTGGCGCCAATAGTTTGGGGCCCTAAAGAGCTTTGCGGGTGTTAGCGTTGGGGCACGTAGGAGTGAAGAGTTTTAGAATAGGGTTTGACGTTTGCGGATAGCGTCTTGCGCTGACAGCGCCACTACGGCGTCAAAGAAAAACTATTAGAAATAATTAAATAAAATATACCATTTTATGATAGGAATATTTTTTACTTGCGTGTATTCGCGTTTAAGTACAATTTAGAGGTTATTCTCTGTAAGCAGCAAACAATTAGTTGCGCTTAGTTTTGAGCAAACCAACTTTACTAGCCTTCACCAGCCAAGCTTAGCCGTGTTAGGCCTACGAGCCATAAAATCCACAATCGAATTCAAAATCAGCGGCGTCTAATGAGTCAATCTTAATAACACACGCTAGTTGAGAGAAAGCGATAACCGCACTCACTTCTCCTAGCTTGCGAACTTCACGCGTTACCGCGAATCGAACCCAGTTTTGTGCTAGGTTAGAGCCGTCGCTTCGATGGGTGCCGCCATGTTTGCCGACGCAAAGCTTTTGGGCCCGCTATTTGGGCTCCCGCTAAATCGGTGAAATAGCGTTCCCAACGCAAAACCCAAAGGGAGTTTGCGTCTTGCGCATGCGCAGTGGCTTCGACGCTATTTCTTTGGGGCCCCTATTCTAAAACTCTAATGAAACGCGTAAATTTAGGGCTAAGTAATGCGCATACTTTCGTTTCCACCGGCTGTAGTTCGTGTCACATCGACGTAATTTCGGTGCGTACACTTATGTTGAATTCCAATGGCGGAGTCGGAGCAGCCGACGGACTCCGCGAGCGAGCACTCGACTCTGGCGCAGAGCAACGCCTCCAGATCCGCGAGTGGAACACAACCTGCACCGCCGGAGCAAGGCGGAAGCGGAAGTTCTATCGCCGAGTTACCCAGGATACCTTGCTTGTTGTCATTTCCTTCCGCTGTTTGCTCCCAGCACCGCCGCACCGGTCACTTGTCTCTTCAGCGCCGTGCACCTGTTGTTGTTGTTTTTCTAATTGCGCAATGGATTTCTCGCCAAGCGTGCAGCAGCGTTTGCTTCCTCGCGAGTCGTGACCGGCGGCGCCTCCCAGCAGACAAACGTGGTAAGGGAAATACGTCACGCAGAGTTCCGGTCCACTCCGCCTATTTTGGCGGAGCATCTTTTTCTGCTCCACGGAGTGACTCCCGCTCTGAATCCCCTCCGACTCTCTCATTGGAACACCTTACTCCCGCCCTCACTCTGCCATTGGAACAAACTTGCTCCGAAACGAGCAGAAAAAATTGGAGGCTTATCAAGGTTAAGCCCAGTGGATGCGAAGCATCCACTGGGCTTAACCTTAGCGTATCCTTAGCGTTTGGAGGGATCTTGACCGCATACACGCCCGGCGCAAAGACGCTGGCGCGGTTGCGGGCACAGAGACTGACGCGACGGCGGGCGCGCGCCGCTTCATCCCTGGCGTGACGTCACATATCACGTGATGCAGCGATGGTGGCGCCGCCGCCGCGTCGCGCGCGACGGCGCGAACCGAAGCGTGGAGGCCTCCGTCGGGCGACGTCCGACGGCGCGATATGAGGCCCCATCTGCAGCCGGTGTGACGTCATCACGTGACGTCACATCATGTGATCTCACTTCAGGGTCAATTGTGCCCACCGCCGGGAGGCGACCGACGGCGCGATATGAGGCCCCATCTGCAGCCTGTGTGACGTCATCACGTGACGTCATGTCACGTGACCCCATTTCAGGGTCAATGGTGGCCACCGCCGTGCGTCGCGCGAAGGCCCGAAACCTACGTTAATATGCTTCGCATAAAACTTGCTCCGACTCCGCCATTGGAATTCAACATTACATCGGAGTCCTCGTCACCTTTGGTGACCAAATTCCTTGCGACATGACATGGTGCTCTCGCGTACTTTGCACGTATGCATGGTTTTACTAAATGCACCGGGTCGCGTTTCATTCCGTGAGCACTGTACAGCAAAGCCAGAGCGGCGCGCTCCAGCGCTGTAGCAGACGACGCGAAGCTCCTCCCCGAGGTCCGTGTGCGCCTGCGCTGCTTCGCTTCGATGCGCCGCCGCGCCGGACTCACTGGCGCCCCGCGGAGCGCGGCCACGGTGAGCCGTGAGTGGACGAGCCTGTGCACAAACACAGCCCGGTCCATTTGTGTGCTCCATGAGGCTCCAGGCGTCGGTGGGCCTTGATTGTGCTACACTTGCCTCTTCCCGGTAGAGAAAGCTGACAAATGTTCCTCCTCATTGTCGCATGGTCTATGACTTGTGTTTTTCTGTGCAAAGTCTCATTCTGCAACTTCAGTAACTTGCCCAGCTTTCCATACCGCCCTCAGTGCTTTTTCTGAGTGTCACCTTCTACAAACGTACTAACAGCTGAAAAATTACTGTTCGTGTTTGTCTATTATCTCAGTAACCGCCCATGGGAAAACCGCGCGAACAACCAAGCATGATACGCTTTTTCTTTCTTCTGGAAAGCACGAGCATTGCAAGTGTCCTACATGCAGATTTTTGCAGTTCGTGTTTATTATACAAAGGAGTGGCCAGTGCTTCAGGCACTAAGTCGTACCGACTTAGTGCCTTAAGTGACGTAATTTAACTGCTAAGCATTGAGTTCGGGGTGAAAGAAAAGTCGTGTTCTTCGCTTATTTTACCTGGTCTTTGATTGAGGAATAAGCCTTTCTGCGAATGTTTTCTATGTGCTGCTGCAAAAGCCGACTACCTGTTGTTCTCCTTGCCACCATTACTCAAGTTGTGGCCAAGTGCAAAATAATGTGATAATGTGTATTTCAGTTTTTAGTACAATGTTATATTTGTTCTGCCATGTCTTTTTCAATTTGTTCAGCAGTAATGAACATGTCGCGCATTTCATATACTTTCGTGCAGATTTATAAGTGGGCTCATTTTTTGTATGGCTCTCAATCAAACAATTTTAGCATTTTATTCTATTCTTTAAGTATTTTGCGTGTCATTGTTTTTGCCATTACCAGTGAGTTTTCCCTTTTTATAGTTGCCATGACTATGTCACACATGTCGTCCAGTTTTGTGCAATATCTTAGTGCATATAACAGAAGCTCGTCTACATAACGGTCTTGAGGGCGTTATATAAAAATCATGTCTTTTCTTTATGTGTGTGTACATGAAACCACCTTCGCGTTTTCTAGCGCTTTCTTTTGTTATTTCACCGTCTGTGAACTTTTGTGTTTAGTACTCTTGTATGTGTCATGCACCTTTCACTTTTGCTCATTCTTTGGGCGTGTATCACCACCACGTCATAAGAAAAATCTGTTTTCGGAAACGAAGTCAATAAAGCGAGACCAAAGATCTGTTGTGTTGGAAGCGGATTGTTATTTTTTGTTTATGTCCCGGCACATGCTGGTATAAGTATGGGCAAGACTGCGTGCGTGCCTATGCATAGCCCACGGCGCACCCCGCGCCAGCTCGCAAGCAATGCCAATGCGCTGCTTAGTGCGCGCATTGCTGGCAAGCAGGCGCGTGGTGCGCCGTAGCACGCGCGCGATAAAAAAAAAAACGCGCCGCGTACAGGTATAAACAAAAGAAAAGTAAGCGGCGCGCGCGGCATGCGGGAAAGGGGGAAAGTGAGCGGAGCGGGTCGACAAATTATAAAAACAAAAAGAAAATAAAAACGTTTGAGAGAGGTAGCGCCACGCGGCTGCTGTTCCTGTTGCCGTGACAACTTAAACAATCGTGTGCGCCGCCATTATGCTTCTGCGTCGCCCAGCGTTTAGGGCCGTATATAACTAAAGGGGACCTTGGCGCTAGCGTCGAAAAAGCGTCTGCTCGAAACCAGCCAATGGCAGCCATTCGGAATATACCTTCCTAGCAATACTAAACAATCGCGATGTCTCATTGCATTACCGTTGCCGAAGTCATGTTAAAAGAAGTTCACAATGAACTTCGCAAATCGGGCCGTGAGGTTGAGACAGCTGCTTTTACCGGCTTTTATGAAAATAAACATGCCTTATAAGGCCACCCAACTGAACTGTTCTCATCAACCGCAGGTAGCGGCCGCTGCCCACTTGCGTGTTTTTCTTTAAAGAAGGGTCACCTTTATCGCTGCCTTCTAGTTGCTTTTCTCTGCTTGGGCTTCCTGGCACTCTCAGAGTGTCTTGCGGTACGAAAAAAATCTACGCATTCTCACTGCACTGCAAGAACGCACTGGAGACACGTACGACACACCGAGCCATTTGCGATCCATTTAGAGTTTGTGAGCACAAACACATTCTCGCTTGAAGAATTGTCGTGCTTTATTGAACAAACTTCGGGTGGCCGCGCCTAACTACGACAGCGCGCCGGTGAGGAGGCAGAATAACATTTCTGACTACGCGTTTAGATTCATTGACTGTGGCCTGAGGTGCCTTCTTACCACGCTAAGTGAAGCATCATGGAACCAATGTTTTGCGATAGCCGGCGCGCGGTGCAGAACAGTACGCGCGTATAACCCGCCTACGTGCGACCGTGGAAGAGCCGTTTGATGTGTTCGCGGGCGTACGTTCTGTGAAGCCTTGCTCACTCTTGCAGACCATCCGCTAGCCTTCACTTCCCTGAGCTTCTGGCGCGCACAGAGAAGATACGCCTGCGGTATAGGAGCAATCGTTCCTTTAGGTCAACGCAGCCGCTTCATTCACATCTTCCAGGATGAAGCGTCGGCTGGCAGGCGAACGGTGCCGAGGGCAGCAAAATGCGCACATTCTGCGTAACGTTCTACCAGCGCATGTATTATGCACACGCATTATTACACGTTCTATCAGCGCGTATATCAGCGCGTGTATCATGCACACCTGTGCAGGTGTGCATGAACCTCGAACGTGCTCTGCCTAAAAGACTTCGTGCTGTTGCGGGTACTGCGAGAAACAAGCAACAGTTAAGCAACATCTGTTTTAATATGCACAAAAGCAAGTTGTTGCTGAACACGAATGTTCTAAAACCAGTACTATGCATTCTTGCATAACGTACATACGTTCTATGTTCCGCAAATGCACCATGTGCTGTCAAAAGCAGGAACCACTGACCTGCAAGGCGTTCATTGTACAGATTCTGAAACGCATTGGTTTCGGCCTGCGATGGCACGTTAGCATGATTCTGCCAATGAGGGCAAAATTTCCCGCGGATATTTCTTCGTGCCTTGCCACTGCCGTGGCGCGGTACATTGCGTGCAGCGTTGCATACGCGTTAATTTAGCGAACTTTAGTTCCTCCTGTCCCACGTGGCCACAGCAAGATCCGGGAGAACATCCGGAACGCGCCCGACTACTCTAAGCCATTCATTCTTCAGTGTGATGCCAGTGACAGGGATATGGGGGTGGTGCTCTGTCAAAAGAGAGATGTCGAGAACGAACACCCTCTATTGTACGCCAGTAGAAAGCTTTCAGTTCGTGAGGAAGCATACAGTGCATCAGAAAAAGAATGCGCCTGCGTAGTATTGGCGGTGCCGAAGCTAGCTTGCTATATCACTGTTTCAAGGTTCACCATAGAGACTGACCACTGTCCCCTCACATGGCTGCAGTCCATGTCTACGAAAAAACGGTCGTCTTTTGCGCTGGAGCTTGGCTCTTCAACAGTATACACCTTCGATATTCGCTACAAGAAGGGTAAGCTTAACGGCAATGCCGACGGTTTGAGTCGTTGCCTCTAGGGTAACGAAAGCCCCATGCTCACCCGGGTTTGCGTGGCATTTTTACGTTCGTTCATACGTTTTTCCTAAGTGTAGTCGATTGTTAGCTGATTTTAATAACCACGTCTTAACGCTTTCAAGAAATGGCTGTTTTAGCGTTCAGGGGGGGAGGACGCGCGTAAGGAATGGGAAAGGTGTAGCGGGTTTTCTTTTTTTTTTTTTTTTAAGCCGGGTGTGTCTTGGAGGAGGGTCGCTTTGTGCTCGCTGCTTCGTGGTTTTGGGTCCGGCACTGTTCTGGGGTGATTTCTTGCCCACGCAGGAGACGAAAAGTTGCGAGACCTGCTTGCAAGACCAATTTCACCGGACCGGACCAGGGAGAAGTCACAAGAGCGCCACAAGGACTGATGACAACTCCCAGGAATCTACTAGCTACGAACTAAGGGTTCGTCACCTCTAAGGGGAATTCTGCTACTGAAACGCCGACCCCTCGCACAGCGGCTGCTGGCCCCTACGCGTCGGGATATTCCTCTCCCGCCAGATATGCTGTTACGGTTGGCGTCCAGCACCACGTGCAGAAAGGAATTTCACCCCGCCTTCTCTCACCATGCCTCTTCGAAATGAGGCGTGACTTCTCCTGTTACGGGGCGTCCAGCACCTCGCGCAGAAAGGACTTTCTCTCACCCGACCTTCACCCACCATGCCTCGTCGAAATGAAGCGTGACTTCCTAATTCGCCATGACCATTTCGGGTGGCTACCGGTCGGGCGGAAGCCCCGCAGTGTTTACAGGCCTCGTTCTTGTGTGTGTGTGTGTGTGTGTGTGTGTGTGTGTGTGTGTGTGTGTGTGTGTGTTTGTGTGTGTGTGTGTGTGTGTGTGTGTGTGCGCGTGTGTGTGTGCGTGTGTGTGTGCGTGTGTGCGTGTGTGTGTGCGTGTGTGTGTGTGTGTGTGTGTGTGTGTGTGTGTGTGTGTGTGTGTGTGTCTGTGTGTGTGTGTGTGTGTGTGTGCGCGTGTGTGTTTGTGTGTGCGTGTGTGTGCGTGTGTGTGTGTGTGTGTGTGTGTGTGTGTGTGTGTGTGTGTGTGTGTGTGTGTGTGTGTGTGTGTGTGTGTGTGTGCGTGTGCGTGCGTGCGTGCGTGCGAGTTTAGAGAGACCTTTTCCTCGAACGGTCAAACTCTACAGGAGAACTTCCACGAACCAGCAACGCGCAAAAGAGACGGACAAACGTCTACAATTGCAGCAAGCTCGGTATAACCAGAGAACCAGAGGAGGAGGGGCCCTCTTTCTGTGCCGGTCACGTGACGTCGACGGAAGCAAGATCCCTCCCACGATTGTAGAGAGCCTACTTAAGGGGCTCCGAAATTTACTTTTTTGAACACTTCCTTCTCTTCTCATCACCTTTCATCAACCTTTCAATAAACGGTGCAAGTTTCGCACTAGAAATCATCTCGTCGTTGCCCGGTCGCCATGGTCTACCGGATGCCTGCAGCCCGCCGACAACGCCACGCTACCCAATAGTAACGTCGGTCGAGCTTCGATAAGCAGGCATCGCTACAACTCGGCAGCAGTACGATACGCTACCCTGGAGTACGCAGCACCGGATAATCAGAAGGGTCCAAGTGCTCGCACCACCGCTATGTCGCTCCACCCTGATGCTGCGCAATCGCCCCCGCATGTGATGCAGTTAATGACCAGGCAGTCGGGAATCGTAAGTCTACGCTGTTGCAACGCCAGTGATCGACGCTGGCTCCTTCGATTAATTTGTGGGCTCTTCGTGACGGTCAGCTTGTAGCTATTTGAAGAGCCGAGTGGTGAGGGGGTCGTTACCGCTTCCGCAGAATGTCCCGCGGTTGCTGTCACCTCGAAGGGAGCTTGCCCTTCACTATACGTCAGCGCCGGGCCCCGTCGTCGTCTGGGCGGGCGCAGGTGAAGGGATCGCTTCGTGGGGAGCACCCAAAGAATTCGCTTGCCGTTTTGAGACGGAACAGTGGCTCACTTATGTAATGCCACAGATATAGACGACGGCGTCGAGAGCGACACGTCGTGCCGCTTCATTCAAGGAGAACGTGTGAGAACGACGCGATCCGGCGTGTGTGCCTCGTGTAGCGAGATTAGAAGGAAATGGAAGAATAAAAAAAGAGCTTCTTCGGCTCCTGCCATCGGTCCGAACGGTTCTCGGGTCTTTCGCTCGCTGACTCGTACATTGTTGTGATGTGCCTAACCACGGCCCCTATAACGCGGTGACCCAGACGTGATTGTGCGGCGAGCACGACGTCATGGACGAGGCCACAGACGAGCGACCGACGACCAGCGCAGAGGGCCTGGCCACAGTGCGCATTCGCCTGCCGTCTTTTTGCTCACAAAATAGTGCAGCCTGGTTTACTCAGGTGGAGGCCACCTTCGACCTTCAGCGCATTCTCTCGCAGCGTGCGAGTTTCCTCCACGCTCTCTCGGCTCTCCCTACCGAGCTGGTTGAGGAAAGACGTTGTGGACGCACCCCACGACACCACTCCCTATGACGACTTCAAAACGACGGTGCTGCAACGCAAATCCGTGTCTGTGCGCAGGCGCCTCCACCATCTTCTCATCGAAGAGGAGCTCGGCGACCGTTGACCGTAGGAACTTCTACGTCGTATGCGGCGGCTTATCAGTGAATATAGGCTGGACGCCAACAGCCTGCTGCTGCGTGAACTGTTCCTTCAGCGCCTGCTGCAGAGACTGGTGGTCACCTTGGCTACCACACCAGAACACATGTCCTTCGACAATCTTGCAGAACTGGTCGACCGCATCGCTGACTATTCAGCAAGAGATGCTGTGGCAACAACGACCGTTCCACTGTCGTACATCGAAGATCGTAAGTCTCGCTTTGTGCAAAAGGTTGACGAACTTGCCGAGACCATTACTACACTACTGCCACCAGCTGCACAATTACTGCACTACGGTCATCGCCCCACCGTCGTCAGCGGGACCGTGATTGCCGTTCCAGATTCCCTTCTCGGTCCAGCTCCCGTTCTGGCCCTCGTATCACAACAAATTTGGTGACAGTGCACGTCAGTGCCGCTCCCGATGCAGCTGGCAGGGAGACAAGCCGCAGAGTCACTGATGGCGGCCGGTGACTCTTTCCGTGCTATAAGCCGCCGGTTATACGTCACAGACAGGCTTGCCGGACAGAAATTTTTCGTGGACACAGGTGCAGAGGTAAGTGTCGTTCCTGCCGTTTGACCAAGGAAACCAAGAAAACCGCGCCCCTTCAAGCAGGCAACAACTGTTCTATCTACACATATGGCCAGCGCTCTCCTACCATCGACGTGGGTCTCCGACGCACCTTTCGATGGGAGTTCGTTGTTGCAGACGTACAGTCAACAGCAAAAGTTTGAGGGATGCGGTTTCCCCTGCACATGTGAATTCCTGCACTTTTAAGGCATGACACTTCGTGTTTAATGAATCACTGTGTAGGTGGCAAAGCCTACTACATGCTGGAACATTTAATTCGAGGCTGCCTTACCACGCTTCGCGAGAATTCAGCTTCTTGGCAGATCCTGTGTCCCGTAAACTTTTGCGGTTGACTGTACATATGGCCATAACGGGCGGGGACTTTCTGACCTACTTCGCCCTTAGTGTTGACCGCCGCGCCCGTCGCCTCGTGGACACGATGACTTGGATGTATATACAAGGTATCCTCGCGCCCATGACATCAACCCCTATAACGGCACCCCGAATACCATCATCTGCGTTCGCCACAGTTCTGACAGACTTTCAGCCATCACGAAACCTTCCAATCTTGAGCTTCCAGTACGTCACAAGGTCGCGCATCCTGTTGACACCACAGACCCCCTAATGTTCTTCCGACCCAGACGCCTCGTTGGTGATCGCCTTGACTTCGCTATAGGAGAGAGTTGACTACATGCTGCAACTGGGTATTATTAGCCGTCCGTCGTCGAGCGATTGGCCTTCAGCAGCTCTCCACATGGTACCAAAGCATATAACCCAGAGAATTGGCGCCCGTGCGGCGCAACTATCGTGCGCTCAACGCGCGCACCGTCCCTGATCACTATCCACTCCCTCACATTCATGACTTTGCAGCCAACCCATCTGGAACGGTAATATTCAGCAAGATATATTTCGTGAAAGCCTACCCTCAAATGCTTGTCGAGCGAGTGGACATCCCAAAGACTGCAACTGCGACACCATCCGGGCTTCTCGAGTAGGTCCGCATGCCGTTCTGAGTGAGAAGCGCTGCTCAGACGTTCCAGAGATTCATCAACGAGATCACTCGAGGACTTCCATTCGTCTTTGCATACCTCGATGACCTCCTAGTGGCTGTTATTTCTTCTGAGCAGCATAGCAACCATTTACGCCTACTATTTTCTCGGCTAAGGAACACAGCCTTCTCATCAACCCCGGAAAGTGTGTAATTGGCGTCCACGACGTTGAGTTCTTCGGACACCGCGTAAGTCCCGAAGAAATCAGACCGTTGAAAAAGAAAGTTCAAGCCTTGTGGGAGTTCCCTCACCCAACGTCACTGCGGAAGCTCCACGAGTTCCTTGAGCTGTTCAATTTCCACCGCCGTTTTCTGCCCAACATCGCCCGAATTATACCATCTGACCGAGCTTCTCAAGACCGCTAAAGCTCCGTCCGCTCCACTGTCCTGGACGTCGGACGACCGAAGAGTCCTTCCAAGCTGCTATAAATGCTTTGGCAGATGCCGCCCTGCTGGTGCATCCCCTACAAGTTGCGCCAATGCGTCTTATCCCCAATGCATCTAGTGCGGCTGTCGGCGCCGTTTTACAACAGTTCCAGCGTCACTGCTGGTGCCCACTCGGGGTTTTCTCCTAGAAGCTGAAGCCCGCAGAAACGCGCTGCAGCACGTTCGATCGCGAGCGGTTTGCGGTATACTTGGACGTTCGGCATTTTCGACACCTGCTGAAAGTAAGAAGCTTTCACGTCCTCACGGATCGCAAGCCTTTAACATTCACTTTTCGCGGTAAACGCCCGCACGTGAGATACGGCACATCAATTTCATATAGTACCATATGGTCCCTATAGCACCATTGTTGTTCGTCCAAATACCTTTCGGCAAAAGCAGTAATGTATTGGTGTAGTGACGTAACTTCATTCCAAAATACATAGCCTCCGAGAACGAGCTTTGCAAAAATATTGGTGCTGTATCAACCACCGCTTCGCAGGTCGTTTGAAATCACACAAGCGGAAGACGCGTCCCAGAGTCTCCGATTTCGCTGAGAAACGTAATTCGGTGGCATTTTTATGCCTTTTCATCACTCACTCTGCGCCAATTGGAAAACTAATTCAATAAATGTAAAACAAGAATTTCACCAACGATTATGATATTCCTTAATTCAAAATCTGAGCGCAGCTCTATGCATGTTTTCTTTTTGCGATGTATTGGCTGGCGCAGACAATATGTCTCGTCCGGCACATTGGAAATGGAGCGAAGCATGGGGCGATCGCCTCGCTAACCTGGAGATCGCGAGAGGCAGCGCGTAGGTGACGCACGGGCGCGATTCACAGCAGCCGCCGCAGACAGACCACCCAGACTACACACGCTGCTCTGGCGCCATCTAGTAGCCGTCGTCGCCGCACTATACGCTTTTCTACTCACGCCTTTTGCCATGCCCTACTCCTCCGCTTTCAGCCTCATGGTTTTGCTGCACGCTCCTCTGCCGCTTTCCTCCTCGCACCTTTCGTCACCCGCTGCGCTCCACGTTCGCTCTTTCATCATTCGCTGTGCTCGTTCGCTCGGCTACGCCGACGCTCCCCGGTGGAACGGGCGCCCTGCCCTCTGACAAAATAAAAGCCAGCTGCCTGATAGAGCACTTACCATGCCTGATCATGCTTATTTGCGCGGATGGATGGATGGATGAAAAACTTTATTAGGGTCTTTTAAGGCCGATTTACGCTCGAGCCGCCCATCGCCGCAAGCCGCACCACACGCCTGCGGTCGCGCGAAATATTGCACGTATCAAACACTTGTGCACAAATTTCGATTTACAATGTGTAAGGTATACACTGTGCACACAGTGTAATTGGTAATTTGTGCACAAGTGCTGGATACGCGCAATTTTTCGCGCGACCGCAAGCGTGCGGCTTGCGGCGATGGGCGGCTCGAGCGTAAATCGGCCCTTAGGACACGCACTAGAGCGCAGCGGGCCGCTCCCACGTCGGGACAGAGAGGCCGAGCCTCTCCCGGCGCCGCGTCGCGGGCCCGTTGGACAGCCCATAACTGTTCTTCGAGTTTGGGGCTGTGTAGGACCGCATCCCAACCTGAAGAAGTGTTGCTTTCATCACCGCGTAACGCGGGACATCGCCAGAGCATGTGAGGTAAATTCGCTAAGTCATTGCATGGTGCACATGCATTTGTTGTCTGAATTTCGGGGTACATCTTGTGAAGTAGTAGGGAGTTTAGGTATGCCCCCGTCTGTAGAAGCCTTAGTGTCAAAGCCTGAGGTCTATTGAGTTTGCAATGTGGGAGGGGGTAGATCCTCCGAGCCAAGTAAAAGTGCTTAGTAATTTCGGTGTACGAGGAAGGAGAGTACCGAATGTCAGTACCCCCAGCGTCACGCTGCCCGGTAGCTACGCGGTTGATGAACCCTCGCGCAGCTCCGTGTGCCGACTCATTGAGGTTGGGCGGGGCACCCTCCATCTGCCCCATGTGGGCTGGAAACCAGATCAATGTGTGTGGCTTGATCTCCTTGCTTCCTAGTATCCCTAGGGCCAGCTCGGATATGGTTCCTTTGGCAAATGCCCTAACAGCTGATATCGAGTCACTGTAGATTGATGTCCTCTTGTCTTCCAATACGGCCATCGCTATTGCAGCCTGCTCTGCGATCTCAGAGGACGTCGTCCGAATCGAGATTGCGTTCGTTATTTGCCTTTCATGATCTACGCTAACTACAGCGAAGGCCTGTCCGTCGGCGTAGCGCGCTGCGTCTACGAAACTGTTCTCCGAAGCCCGTTCACGAGCCTTTTCCAGGAGAGCCTTCGCGCGCGCCCGGCGTCTTCCCACGTTCGTGGGATCGGGGCGACAAAATGATGCGGTCCCGCTGCTCTCGAGGGATGCTACAGAACTTTGTTTTGATTACTGTAGGGGGAACGCCCAGCTCCTGTAAGATGTGTCTTCCAGCTTGTGTGGTAGATAGCCTGACGAACTAGGCCCTCTCCTGTGCTTCCGCTATTTCCTCTAGCGTGTTATGCATGCCAAGTTGAAGTAAGCGTTCCGTGTGAGTGTATATGGGGAGGCCGAGAGCTCTCTTGATTGCCTTCCTGATTAATGCGTTGAGCTTATCCCTCTCCAATCTTTGCCAGTTGTGCATGGCCGCGACGTAAGTGAAATGACACATTACGAACGCATGTACCAATCTCACGAGGTTATCTTCTCCGAGGCCTTGCTGCCGGTTGGCCACTCTTCTGATTAGTCTGATGGCATTGTCCGTCTTCTTAGTGAGTCGCAGCACTGTCTGGTTGTTTGAACCACTCGACTCTACCATCATGACGAGAATCGGGATGCATCCAACCTCGGAATATAGCCTCCGTCGTTTGTGCGCAGTTTTATGTCGCATTCGGCGAGTGGCTTCCATCCCTTTGGTCTCGGGCCTCTGCGCTTGGGTCGATAAAGTAGCAGTTACGACTTGTGCGGTGAGCACCGAAGGCCCGTGGATTCAAGGTATCTCTCGGTAGCATCAATCGCCTCTTGCAGGGCCGTCTCTACCTGTCCGTCACTACCTCCCGTACACCAGATGGTAATGTCGTCGGCGTATATGGCATGACTGTCGATAGCAGAGAGTGTCATGGATAGACCAATCATGACGAGGTTAAAGAGGGTTGGGGATATGACTGCCCCTTGTGGCGTCCCCTTAGACCCCAGCTTGATTATGTCTGAAGTCAGGTCCCCGATCTTAAAGGTGGCTTCTCTGTCTGACAGGAAAGATCTCCTGTAGGAATGAAAGTGCTTCCCCAGGTTAAGGCTCGGGATTGCGTTTAAAACGAACGAGTGAAGAACGTTATCGAAGGCCTTTTCCAGATCTAGACCTAGTGTGGCTCTCGTGTCCCGCGTATTACAGTCAATAATGTTTTGATTGATGAGCTCCATCGCGTCCTGCGTCGAGAGTCTGACCCTGAAGCCGATCATGTTATGTGGGTAAAGGTCGTGGTCCTTCAGGTAGCGTGAAAGCCTGTTTAGTATTGCGTGCTCAGCAACCTTCCCCACGCACGATGTGAGCGAAACTGGGCAGAGGTTATCGAGGCTGGGCGGCTTGCCTGGCTTGGGGATGAGAATGGTGTAGGCCGATTTCCGCATTTCCGGGACTTTAACGCTGCTCCATGCTTGGCTAATGATGTCCGTTAGGTATTCGATGGACTTCTCGTCCAGGTTCCGTCGAGCTTTGTTTGTCATCATCATCATCATCATCATCATCATTTATTATTCCCTTAACGGCCCCCATGTGGGGTATTACATAAGGGGGAGGCAAAACGATAATACAAACATTGAATGAATAGTCATGTACAAAGAAAAAAAAAGGCAACAACTGAAAAGACACTAAAAAGAACAGGTTTTTGCATAATTAGTTGCAAATATGGGTGGTTAGTAACTGTCGAAATTTCGAAGGGTTTCGCTCTACAACAATGGATTCCGGGAGCGAGTCCCATTGTTCTATTGCAGAGGGAAGGAAGGAAGGATTTTTTAAAAGCGTTTGTAGAACCATGAAGGCGTTGGATACATACAGAATTGAATAGACGATGTGATGAGCGAATGGGTGGAAATAAAAGTGAAGAACGAAGGTCAGCAAAGTTATAGTACAATTTATGGAATAGGGAGAGTTGCGAAATTATGCGTCTTGATGCTAAAAGGGGTAGACCAATAGATAACTTTAAGTTAGTAACGCTGATAGTGTTGTCATAATTCGATAAGATAAAGCGGGAGGCACGATTTTGAGTAGCTTCTATAGTGTCAATCAAGCACTTTTGATGTGCATTCCAAATTGTAGACGCGTATTCTAATTTGGTACGGATGAAAATTTCATATGCTAGTTTACGAATCGACGGAGGAGACAAGGATAGGGATCTTTTAATATAGTTAAGGGATCTTGAAGCATCGGCTGTTATTTGTTGGATGTGGTTCGACCAATTTAGTTTGTTAGTGATGATAACGCCAAGGCAGCGGTAACTGTCGACCTCAGATAAATTCACAGAGCCCAAAGACTATAGAAATTTGGATGTAGAGCCTTTACGTGATACATTCATCAACTTGCATTAGGAGACATTTAGTTCCATCATCCAGCGTGAGCACCACTTGTCAATAGAATTTAGGTCATTTTGCAGAATGGATTGGTCAGAGTTAGTAGTGTCACGACGGTAAATAACAGTCATCAGCGAATAGACGTATTGTGGATGATATGTCTGTTGGGAGGTCGTCAATGTATATTAGAAAAAGGAGTGGGCCGAGGAAGGATCCCTGTGGTACACCGGATATTACTTTGGTAGTACCTGAACAGCGACCGCCAACACAGGTGAACTGAAGGCGATCTGTCAGGAAGCAAATGATCCATGATAGGATTAGTGGGTCGAGGTGAAGGCATGAAAGTTTGGACACTAGTCGGTGATGAGGGACGCGATCGAAAGCCTTTGAAAAATCTAAGTAAATTACGTCAGTCTGAAATGAAGAATCGAAGTTTAAGTGGAGATCTGTTGTGAATTCAAAAAGTTGTGTTTCGCATGATAAGCCTGGACGAAAGCCATGCTGTTTGCTAAAGAAAAAAGAATTTCTGTCGAAGTGGTACGCTATTTGGGAATAAATGACGTGTTCTAAAAGTTTACAGGCAATACATGTAAGTGAGATCGGGCGATAGTTGGATGGGTCGGAGCGCTTACCAGGTTTAAAACGGGGTTTACTTTGCTTAGTTTCCAGTCTTTGGGAATAGTACCCTCGCTTATAGACTGGGTAAAAATGATTTGTAATATCTGGCTAGAAATGACGTTAATGCCTTTTAGTATCTTCACCGGTATGTTGTCAGGTCCGGGGAAGCTAGATATCTTAAGTTTATTGATTAGGCTTGCGATACCTTCAGCAGTTACATCAATGGGAGGCATTTCAGTGCTGCAAAATCTTGGTAAAACAGGAATGTTGGTGGAAGATTCACAAGTGAAGACGGAAGAGAAGTATGAATTGAAGACGTCAGAACGCTTTTCAACTGGAACATGGGACCCATTAGGATTAGTTATGGTAATGTTATGCGACTGATTTCTACTTGCTGCGAGTATTTTCCAAAATTTTTTTCGGGTTTACACGGATGATATTGAGAAGATCCTGGTGATAAATTTTTTTCTTAGAAAGCTTCAGAAGGCTGTTGTACTCGCGCAGGCAGGTGAAATACTTCTTCCATTTCGGGGCAGAACCACATTTTTTTGCCACTCTGAAAAGGCGCTTTTTCTTCTGTGCTAGTTTATTTAGTTGGTTTGTGTACCAAGGCTTTCCCATGACACCACGAATGCACACAAGGGGTACGTGATTATTGATTAAGCTGAGTAGCCTATGCTTGTACAACAGCCAGTTTGCATCAACAGACCTTCTGAAGGCAGTTTCCTTGAGGTATTAAAACAAATATGCAGTTCACTGTTAATTAGGGAGGAGGAAGAAAAAGTCGACTAGTGCGGACGCTTTGACATCGGCTCCAGCTTTCATCAATGTTTTCGAGTGGGTCTCCCTGCGAAAGCGGGCGAGTTATGCCTTAATCGACGTGACACGTCAAGAGGACTCTGCCGATACCGGATTTTCGTCGGTGGGAGGACATTTTGCCGTTCTGCGAGTGTTTGAAACACGGCAAGGGAAGGCTTAGGCCTACTCCCGCGCATGTGGGACTTTGAATCCAAGATGGACGTTGTGGAAGGAGAAGAGATTACTCAAGAAGAGGCATGCGACGCAGGATGGAAGGTGGCGTACGGCCGCCGGCCCGGCAGGCGCAGGGAAGCATATTCTTCGGGTCAAGACGGTGGAAATACAAGTGGCAGACGGAGGGACGGCGGCCGCACCGCCGCACCACGCGACGCGATACGACGCGTCACCGCTGCTTCCAGGCTGCCTCGACTGCCGAGGGACACTTTTCGCATTATTGTCAGACCACGCGACGGCCTGAATGTCAACAAGGTCAGTAAAATACGCTTTGAGCAAGCCCTGGCCATGGCGGCATCCTTGGCTCCGGCCGCAATCGAAGAGGACACGATGTGTCCCAATGGAGTTCAGAACATTTTTGTCGTGTGTACTCCTCACGAGAAAAACGCGGACGCGTACGCCCGAGTGCAGCAAATCAGGCTCGGTGAAGGCACGTTTGGGGTGGCGGCGTACCTGGCCCCACCCGAGAATACGTGTAGAGGAGTCATAAGAGGAGTCGACGTGGAAGTCAGCGAGGCTCAACTCAGAGCGAGAATTGTAAATAATCGGAATCCGGGCGCTTTGGAGGCCAGGCGGATCAAGAACACTGCAGCGGTGGTGGTACTTTTCGAGGGAATGAGGGTGCCCAACTACGTGGCATGCGGCGCGAGCATGTTTCGCTGCACGCTGTACCGACGCCACACGGAAGTCTGCTACGGTTGCGGAGGACTGGGACACCGGGCTGACGTGTGTCCCAACCCTGGAAGCAAGTGGTTTCGCACCTGCGGCAAACGATCGCCGGCGGAAGATCACCAGTGCGATCCGCAATGCACGTTGTGCGGTGGCCCGCACCCCACATCGGCCAAAGAGTGTAGGGACAAATTTCAAGTTCCATATATTGTCAGAAGACGGCGGCAGCGGCGTCGACGCGCCGAGCAGCTGAAGCTGGGAACCGACGTCATCACGGCGGGCGGCAGGAGCCGCTCGCGTACGCCAGCTGTGCAGGAGCGCAGCACCGAAAGAAGCCGCTCTCGCACGCCAGCTGCGCAGAAGCGCGGTGCAATCAGGCAGCGCTCCAGATCAAGAGGGCGCTCGGTGTCCAGCGTGCGGATCCAGGAGGAGCCTACCTGGGCGGATCGTGTCAAAGGGCAGAAGAAGAAGGAGCTACAGAGACCCACGGAGGTAACGCGGTCGGCTTCGCCAGAGCATGCTAGTAGGTCGCACGTGGACGCATTACTTAGGGAAGTTAAGGAGCTTAGAGAGGAGGTACGCCGACTCAAAGCCGCCAAGGCAAACCCAAAGTCCTTTGAAATAGAGGCGTGCGACCAGACGCCGCAGGTAGTCGAACATATACCCCGCGTAGGGCTCACTAAAGCAAAGCGCAAGGCCCCCCTTCCTAACGACGAGAGCGACTCGGAAACGTCTGAGGGAGAGGTCCAGCAAAGAAAGATGTTGGAGGAACTACTTCAGATAAGTAGAGAAAATCAGGAAAGCGTAAAGCTTTTGGTCCAAAGAGTGACCGTACTAGAAAAAAAGGCGGCGATTAAGGCCAAAGCCAAGGTCCGAGCGCAAAGCAAGGCAGTGAATCACTCCGAGGTTGCTCCGGCTGTGGAGCAAGGTATGTTGTAGCATCATGGCGGGCGATCACAAAGAGCTGGTAATATGGCAGTGAAACTGCGCTAGTTTTCAAAGGCGCAAGGCTCCGCTACGGCAACTTTTGGCGAATGAGGTGGAAAAACCGCAGATTTTGTTATTACAGGAAACACTGTGTGACGACCCTACCCTTTCTGGCTTCAACACTGTGTCGGTCAGGAACGAGGGAGGCAGAGGACTAGCTACGATGATAAAAAAAATCTAGCCTTTATTGAACATCCAATCCAATCTGGACGGGGTAACATGGAAGCCCTTTTCGTGGAGGTTATACCGCACGGGCGTCTCAAGCAGAGCGTCTTTGTGCTTAATGTCTATAGCCCGCCGTCGGACCAGAGACAGAGGTTTAACGTTTAACAGAGAAGTCGCCTTCCTAAGCAGGCCTGCTTAGGAAGGCGACTTCGATAGCCAAACACTCTCCTCTGATAGTTGCTGGGGACTTTAACGCCCCTCATAATGCATGGGGCTACGTCAGACGGACTGTAAAAGGAGAGAACCTGGCGAGGATCCTGGATGATCTTGCGTTTTCGGTAATCACGGACCCAGGGTTCCCCACTGGGCTGGGCACGTCAGTTGCTCGAGACACGACGCCTGATTTGGCCTGTGTAAGGAACGTAGGTAACGTAACGTGGGCCAATAAGCAGAAGAACCTGGGCAGTGACCACTTCATAGTAGCGGTAACATTGACGGTGGAAGCCCGACCGGCCAGGGTATTTCGAGTCACGGTCTGGGAGGAGTTCAGGAAACTTAGGAAGGAGCGAACGAGCACATTTTCCTCGTTTGACGAGGCTATCGAATCGCTAACAGAGGACGTCGAGAGGGCTACTAAGGTAGTACAAACAGAAGCGGAGGTCCCAAGAATGGATCCGCACCTAGCGCATCTGTTGGAGGCGAAATTGTCAATTCTGATGAGGTGGAAAACACAAAGGTTAAATCGTAGGCTGAGGAAAAAGGTTGCGGAGCTTAATAGAGAGATTGAGAGATATTGTGCGGAGCTCAATAGGCTACAATGGGACGAGGTCTGCGCGGCAGTAGACGGGTCCATGCGCTCAGGAGGGAAGCGGAACCTCCTCAAGCACCTCCTGGGTGACGCGCAGACAAAGCATAATCAAAGGCAAACACTTAGTAAAGTCATACACCGGCACAAACAGGAGGGAGGTACTGAAGAGTCACTTTTGAATGCGATCGCGGATAGATACCTTCCTACAGGGCCGACGCAGGAAGAGGATTATCCGCAGGTCGAGTGCGCGACGGTAGAGGAACTGGACGCGCCTTTCATAGAATCAGAGATCAGGGCGGTGATCTACAATTTAAACAGCAGATCGGCTCCGGGTCCGGATAAAGTTTCTAACAGGCTATTACGAAACCTGGACGATAAAGCAGTGGAACTACTTACTAAGGAGGTCAACAGGGTATGGGAGACAGGACAGGTGCCTGACGGATGGAGGTCGGCTATAGTGACACTCATCCCTAAACCAGGAAAACCTCTTCATTTGGACAACATGAGGCCAATATCACTAACCTCGTGCATAGGCAAGGTAGCGGAGCACGCGATCTTGAACAGGGTTTCCGGGTACATAGAGCGCAAAAACCTCTTCCCACATAATATGGTTGGTTTTCGGCCCGGCCTATCGACGCAGGAGGTTATGCTAATGCTAAGGAAGCAAATCTTTGATGGCGGCACCCGGGACGTGAGAGGGATCCTCGCCCTGGATCTCACTAAGGCGCTCGACACAGTGTTTCATAGATACATTCTGCAAGCCACGGCCGGGATAGGCCCGGGAGTCAAATTCCAGGCCTTCGTCAGGTCCTTTCTCATAAATAGAACTGCTACTATTCAGGTGGGGCAGATTCGGTCGAGCGTGTACGAATTGGGAGCTCGGGGTACCCCTCAGGGATCAGTCATCTCGCCACTGCTCTTCAATATAGTCGTGAAGGGTCTATCAGATGGGCTGGGCGGCCTCCAGGGTATAGGTCACGCACTTTACGCAGGTGACATCACGATCTGGAGCCCAGGGGGCTCCCTAGCTGAAATGGAGCAAGCTCTACAAGCGGCCTTGGACGAGACGGAGGCTTACCTCGCGGACACGGGTCTCAAGCTGTCTACGAGTAAATCGGAGCTGTTGCTTTACAGACCCGCAAGGCAAGGGGTTCGGGGTCTGACACCCCTCAACCAGCTACCCGTGGCATTATACGCGAATAATGGGCAGAAAATTCCCAGAGTCGACTCAGTTAAGATCCTAGGCCTGCTCATAGACGCGAGCGGCTGTAATGCCGGAACAATTACCCACGTTACAGCCAAAACAGAGAATATGTTGCGGCTAATTGCTAGGGTGTCCAACCGAAAGAAGGGGTTAGGTGAAGACAACCTCCTTCGGATATACAACGCGTTCCTCATGAGCCATATTAACTATGTGGCGTCAGCTCTAGTGTGGACAAAAACGGAAAAGACCAAATTAAATAGACTCATGCGCAAGAGCATCAAGAAAGTGCTAGGCTTGCCTATTGCCACGAGCTCCGACAGGCTAGATCAACTCGGTATGCACAATAGCATAGACGAGATCATAGAGGCACAGGTCACTGCCCAGGTGGTTAGGCTATCGTCAACCCAAGCTGGCAGGCGAATTCTCGACGAGGTTGGCATGGCTCCTAGGATAATGGAGGACCGGCGTGTAACATTGACACGAGAAACGAGGGCGACCTACCTGGTGAGGCCCTTCCCGCGGAACGTACATCCTCAGCATAACGAGGGTAGACGTAAAGCCCGTGCGCGAGCCATATTGAAGAAAGTTAGAGATGACAGAGACTCCGCGCTCTTTGTCGACGCGGCGCAGTACGGGAACAGGAGAGTGTTCGCGCTGTCGGTTGTAGACGGGCGGGGGGTGCTTCGGTCCTCGGCCTCAGTCAGAGCGGCCACCGCGAGTATAGCAGAGCAAATTGCGGTTGCGCTGGCCTTGTGTGATACAGAGCGTTCCTACATTTACACCGACTCGAGAGACGCAATCAGAGCTTTCGAGTCGGGTAACCTCGCACGAGAAGCGGCCTCTATTTTAGAGAAAAGGGCTTACCCCGGTTTTAATTATATCACGTGGTTCCCCGCACACATGGGGACGAACGTTCTCGAAGGATTCCCAAACCTCAACGAGCTTGCCCACGACCGTGCGCGAGAACTCACGCGCCGCGACGGTCTGGAGGCTCCGGAGGGGCAGGAAGGGCCTCAGCAGAACGATCCACTCCTCACATTTAATGAAATCACTAAACATTACCAACTTGGTCGGAGAATTTATCCTCTGCCTCACCCGAAGCTCAGTAGAGGTCAGTCAGCTACACTTAGAATGCTGCAGACGGGATCTTTCCCGTCGCGGCGATTCCTCAGTAGGATGTACTTGGATGTGGACCCTAGTTGTCCCGACTGCACTGAAACCTTTTGCTCAATGGCTCACATGCTCTGGCGATGTCCCGCGTTGCCTAACGACTTCCTCTCCAGCGAAGCCGAATGGGAGGAGGCCATCAGAAGCACGGTACTCCGAAAGCAAGCCCAGGCTATCCAGAGGGCCCAGGAAAGAGCGGAGCGTCACGGCGTTATGTCCTTTACGTGGGCGCGGCCAGCGGCTACAATGGCCTCCCGTTAGGAGGTCCTGGTAGCTCCTCAGGATTAAATAAAGTTCGTTGTCTGTCTGTCTTGTCACTGTTAATTATGGAAAAGTCAGCTTTCTTGTAGTCCCGAATTAGTTTTAATGAACGCTGTTTGACTGGAACTGGGATTTCCAAATTGAAAAGGACAATACTTTAATCGCTCAGCCCATTGACACATGCTATAGACTGAATGTATTCGGGTTGTGAAGTGAGGACCAGGTCAAGGGTGTTTGAGCCACGTGTAGGTAAATTTACTGTTTGTGTAAGGCTGAAGTTTAAGGCTAAATCAAGGAAATCTTTTGACTGGCGGGATGATGCTGTTAGATTGTCCCAGTTTATATCCGGAAAGTTAAAATCACCACAAATAATATAGTTAGCATGCGGGAATTGAGAGGATGCATCTAAAATGACAGTGTTAAGTTCATCGATAAAGGAAGGGTCACAATCGGGTGGGCGATAACATATGAGAATGCATGTGCATGTAGGCATGGATATGTGCACACAAAGAATTTCGTAAGTACAACTGTTCGGGAGCTGGTAACAAGGAATGCTGTTTTTCGTGAAGACAAGAACGCCACCACCCCTTCGTTCCCTCCTATCGCGTCTGTAAACAGTGTAATAATAATAATATTTGGGGTTTTACGTGCCAAAACCACTTTCTGATTATGAGGCACGCCGTAGTGGAGGACTCCGGAAATTTTGACCACCTGGGGTTCTTTAACGTGCACCTAAATCTAAGCACACGGGTGTTTTCGCATTTCGCCCCCATCGAAATGCGGCCGCCGTGGTCGGGATTCGATCCCGCGACCTCGTGCTCAGCAGCCCAACACCATAGCCACTGAGCAACCACGGCGGGTTGTAAACAGTGTAGGGGGAATGTGCATGCAGTAGCTCAGTGCTATCTATGTCAGGGGTTAACCAAGACTCGGTGAAAATGGCCATGTCTGTGTTATTGTCGTCGAGAAGGGCTTCAATGGTATCTTTTTTTGACATGTACCTGCGAACATTAGCCAGTATAACAGAAAGTATGTGATTGCGTGATGTTTCAACAGGGTTTAGTAGTGGCTGGGATGGAAAGGAGAGTGCTGGGCAAGCCTGAAGTGATGGCTAGGATTTAACTTTTAAAACTGAGTCTGATTGCACGTCATAAAAAAACTGCCTATTATTCATCTGAAGTTTATCGAAGCGTATCTTGAAAGTGGAGGCGTTGTTTTGTTTCGCATAGGCGTACAACTTTTTCCTTGCAAGCCGGACGCGCGATGAAAAATCTTCCCGGATAGAAATTGGCGTACCTTTAAGCTTTGGCCCGGCAGACAGAATGCTACACCTATCTTTGTGCAAGTTTTACTATGATTGGTCGGTGTTTACCGGCCTGGCAACGGCCAAGCCTGTGTGCGCGTTTATGTCATTTTTGGTTATGGAAATTAGAAGTTTATCTGCACACAGTGAAATAATGCGAGACTCTGATTGCTCCCAAGTTTCATCATGTGCATCCTCAACACCGAAAAAAAGTAGGTTGTCCCGGCGAAGACGGTTTTCAGTGTCATCGCATTTCTGTACGAGGTCGTTTATTTGGGTAGTGAGTTTAATTATTTCAGGATTGTCACTAGATGCAGGTATCGAGTGACTTGATTTATGAGCGTCTAAAATTTTCTCAAGGGCGTCGACACGGGTGGATAGACGGCCGACCTGGTTTTCAATGGTGGCCTGTGTAGCACGAATTAGAGCGAGCTCAGACAGAACGGTGTTCCGAGAGGTTTCTAAACGGGATAGGGCGCTAGCAATGGTTTCAATGGATATCGGAGTGGGAATGACATTAACAGGACCGGGGTTAAGCTCAATGTCCCCAGAAAGGGCTAGCAAAAGGAAAGTGAGGTAAGCATTCACACATAATGAACATAGCAAGTGGCACAAAACTTTCCGATTGGCATCAAATGTGTCAGAGGGGCACGACACCACAATAAACATTCGGTGACTAGAACGTACACATCTTGCACAAGGTAGGTAACTAACCTGCGCATACAAAGACGGCGTCATGACCATGCTCGGTGCGGTGGCGTGCCCCAAGTGGTCCCAAGACGGAGGCTGCTTAAGTAGAAGTAGCGAGTCTCCCACGCCGGAACTTGCTCGCTGTGGCCAGGCGGAAAGCACGGTTTGGGTTAGAAGTGGCGGGCTTGAGGCTGAAATGGTTTCTTGGTCCGAAGGCAGGGGAAGTTGGCAGGCGATGTCATTCCAGTTGCGAGTAAAAGATGAGGAAGGGCAGGTTCCACCAAGAAAGGCAGCCGAGGTGATTGACGATAGCAGCAGCGCTTGCTCATACAAAGTCGGCGTCATGACCATGCTCAGTGCGGTGGCGTGCCCCCACCGAGCATGGTCATGCTCGGTGGGCAGCATTGTCCGGACCTGGAGCCGATCTGCCGTTGAGGGCATGGAGCGCCTGCCTGATCTCATCAATCCCGAATTCTGCGTCGAGCTCAGGGTTCTCGGAGCCTTCGTAGTCAGGGGAAGGTGGTGTAGGGCCCGATGCGACTGATAGGTACTTCTTCACTAGTTTGGATAAAATTTCCTTGCTAGAATATTCTCGCTTGGCTGTGTGTAGAGCGCGCGCCAGTGTGTTGCGTTGGTTGGTTTTAGCGTTCGTCTAGTCGAGGAGATGCTTTAGGAGGTTTCAGGTGCCCCCGTTGCGCATCTGCCCGTCGATCGAGTTACACACCTCATCCCATTGTTGTTTAGAGAGGGCTCTGCAGTGTTCCTCTATAGTTCTGCTGATTTCCGATATCTTTTTTCTTAGCCTGCGGTTGAGCCGTTGTCCTTTCCACCTGGCGAGGAGGGACTGCTCGGCCTCCAACAGGTGAGCCAGACGGCTGCCCATCTTTTCCACTGGGAGGTCGGTACAAACCTCTTTGGTGGTAGCTTTGTCGTGTCTAACCTGTACAACCCATTGCTCGAGGCTAGGCTTGTCCTCACTCTCCGTTCGCTCTTCCCTAATTTTGGGAAATTTGTCCCAGTCTGTGTACTGGAACATGCGCTGTCTCTTCTGCTCGACTTGAAGGTGCGTGGCCAAGATATATTGGTCGCTACCAAAATCTACCCCGAGGTTTGTCCACTTGACCGCTGCATTGCTCCTGACAAAGGTGAAATCCGGTGTCACGGCCCGATGATGTTCCGCATCTGGTAGGGAACGCTGGGTCCATGACTAGCATCAAGTTTAGGTTTATAGCCTCACGCCAGAGGTCCTCCCCCTTGTTAGTGTTATATGGGTAGCCCCAGGTGTGGTACGGCGCGTTGAAGTCACCAGCTATGATCAAAGGGGACTCGCGCGCTAGTTGTGTGGCCTTGGTGATTAGGGCTTTGAAGCGTTGTCTTGGAGCTTTGGGACTACTGTAGACATTCAGGATGAATATACTTTCGCGGTTAGTTGGGCTACGGATGATCTCTATCACCATGTATTCGACTTTACTTGCGGTCATCTTAAGGTCGTGCGTGATGTGGGTCAGCTTGTTGCTAACCAGTCCCCTGCCCTTCTTCGTGCTTTGCTACGGGCCTGCAGCCAGACAGCGTGACGTTAGATGTTAATGTTTCTTGTAAAATGATAACATTTGGCTTCTCTGCGTGTGAGCGAATATATTGTTGCGGGGAGCCCTCTTGGGAACGAAACCCCTGCAATTCCATTGCCACATCTTGAATGAGCTAGTTTGAGTGGCCATCGTATTGCTCTTGAGTTGCTGTGCTAACCTTCGGAGGGCCGACCGCCCCCGAGCTGTTACTAGTCCATGCTGTTGCTGGGGGTGTAGGAGCTTTAGGTACCAGCACAGGTGTTATGCCGTTTTCTAAGAAGGATTCAATTTTGCTGATCCGCTGATTAGTGCGCTCCTCCACGGAAGCCATGTTGCTGTGGAAGAGCGAGAACTTTTCATTTATCTGCTGAATGCTGTCACTGAGAGCGGAGAGCAACTCCCGAATCTCCGATTTGGCCCTGCCTGGTGCTCTTTCTTGCTCGTTAGCGATTGACCTCTCTTTAGCGGGCCTCTCTGTATCGATCTTCTCAACCATAGGGACTTCCATTGGCTGGGGAGCGGCCGGTTGCTTATCCGTATCGCTCTTCTCAACCATTGGGACATTGGCTGGGGAGTGGCTGGCTGCTTGTCAGCCATGACGGGTTGACTGCCCTTCTTAATCTCGGCAATTTCTGTCATCAGTCGAGCTATTGTGTTCTTCATCATCTCGTTTTCGCGCTCAAGTTGTGCTAGTCTGTTGTTACCTCTATCATGCTCTGGCGGTGAGCCCCACGTTACCTTTTCCGGCGTTCCTCGAAGTCGGTCGGCCCAGGTCGGGTAGCACTCGGATCGGCGATCCTTGGAGCAGGACCTCGAGCAGGACTTGAACCGGACTTGACTCCTTCGGCGCCGGGATCCGGAGCGACCCCTGGAGCGTGATCCGGTCCTGGCTCTGGAGCAAGAGCGCCCTCTGGATCGAGACGAATTCCGGGAGCTCCCTCTGAAGCGAGAGCGTCCCCTGGATCGGGAGCGCTCCCTATAGGCTCTTGCGGTGGAGGTTGCTCGAAGTGATTCTTGATGTCGCTGCTATGTGGTGTTGACGAAGCCCCACTTGTCGAAGCTTCCACCGTCGCACTCTCCCATCGTCTCCTTCTGACGACGTACGGGATCTGGAATCTCTCCTTGCACGTTTCGTCCGCCGTAGGGTGTGGGCCCCCGCACAACCCACACTTTGGCGTGCACTGGTGTTAATCGTCCGGGTTGACTGCCCCACATCCTCTGCAGGTGGACTCTTCGGGAGTCGGGCAAACGTCGGCACGATGGCCGAGTTTGCCGCACGCGTAGCAAATATCGACTTGTTTGCGATAAAGAAAGCATTTCACAAGGACTGGGCCATGGTGTACGACGTCCGGAACTTTGAGTCCGTCGAAAGCAATGATGACTGTGTTCTTAATTCTCTTGACCGCCAAGGCCAGCGGATTTCTCTCGTTGACGATGTTACTTTCCAGCTCCGATGGACTGTCGTTGAGGTCGATGTGTCTGATTACCCCTTTACACGTGGTGTGGGGGGCGGCCTCGTATGCACTGACTTAAAACATTCTTCCAGCCACATGAATTGCCCTGATTCTTGTGTATTTTGAAGCGTTGTCTCGGTTGGGCGTGCTGGCCACCAGAATGCTTTGTTGTATGTTAGGAAAAATGATGTCCGAGCTTATCTGCATAGGGGTAAGACCCGCCGCTTCCACGATCGCCTTGCCGATCACGGTCGGTCCTGTCTTGGCAATATTCAGGCATCCGCGGGGTCGTATGATAGTTTTGGCATGTTCCTTGGGCATGGGAGGCATCCGTGACGCCCTGATGATTTTGCTCTTGAGCTTATCTCCATTTTCCTGAGTTCTGAATGAGGCGCCGGCGTTACGCCTATTCCCCCATATGCCACCGCTAGGGCGGTTGGCAGAGTCCGCCTTGGCGGACATACGCTTCGAAACTGCCGACTGCCATCCAAATTCTGCTGATAATTCTTCAGGAGGAAGATCCTCCCTTTCAACCGTCATCTGCGTAGTCACTGAGATCTCAGAATTGTTGCTCCAACTACACTTGGTGGCGCCGATCGGCGCTACGTCGGGCTAGGCTTGTCGTTAGGGCCAGAAAGGCGGCGGCGTGGTCCGAGCACAAAAACGTCCATAAAATGCAAAAGAGGCCACCCACCGCAGAAAGTCCGATATCCATGTGATCCTCTCCACTTAGACGTGCGTTTGTAACAAGATGATAGAGATTAGAGGCGAAAACCTTGCCGAAATCATTCAAGAGAGCAGGAGCCGAGATGGAACCCTAGCGCTAGCGTCCGTCTTCCTGCGCGGAGCTATTGAACAATACATATTGACACAATGAATGTGTTCGATATTAGAAGTATCGGAAAGATGCTTGTTTTACAATTGTGCACTTTGCTTTCGGTTCGTGTTAGTATAGCTTGTAGATTTTGCATATACATGCAGCCATTGTGCAATAGCCTTTGGATGTTTAAGGGCTCAATAAAGGATGACGAACTAAATCTAAGTGCAAGAGCTTTTTTTTACCTGCGACTCCCTTCGAAATGCGGCTATCACGGCTGACAATTCTACCTCTGACCTTGTGTTAGCAGCAGAATGCCATAGGCACAGTGGCAGGTGAATTAATTGAACAATTTTGTTGTCGACAGGTTTGTTTCTTGCCTGTACGCAGGTAAAAGTTGCAATATGAGTGTGTCATCGCAAAAATGCGGTTTGTGGCTTTTTATTGAACAAGCTGTATACAGCGAACTCTCACTTGAGTGAACTTCAAGGGACCGAAGGAAATGTTCCCTTAACTGAAAGTTCACTAAACTTAATATTCACTAGACCAACATAAGACATGACATAGAGAGTCAAAAGTTTGAAGTGCCATTCATGGAGCAAACGACATGGCATCCATAGTGTTAGAAATGTGTGAAATGGAATTTGTACATATCAATGAAAAACACGCCACGTGGGTCGTTTGTGTGCACACGCGGAACCGACAAGACTGGAAAGAAAGAGATGACGACCATGCCACGACTATAGCCGGTCGGGAAAAAAAAAACACACACACCACGTGGTTTGTGGTTTGACAGATCGCCGCTTTGCTCTGGCGGCGTTGTAAGCGCCAGCGATGTTACTTTGTTTATGGCCTCCGAGATTACATGCTTGTTCGTTTTGTGCGGACCATCTCGGAGGCCATGCCTCGTTGCCGTTCGTTTTCTGTGCCGCCGCTTTACCCCAGGGGCGCTGTAGCGTCAGCGACGTTACATTGCCGCTGGAGCGGCGGTTTGATGAGGGCGGGCATCGGTTGCACCTGCAGTGCAGTGCAGCGCAAGCCTTGGTCCTCTGAGCGAGTTCGTTAAACTGAAATATTGACTGTTCCGAAATTCGTTTAAGTGAAGCATTTCTGCATAGAATCTGTACGAAAACTGCCGGGGATTTTTAAAAAGTTCGTTATTCTGAACTATTCGATAAACCGATGTTCGTACAACTGAGAGTTCACTGTAGTGTGTAAAGTTGAAATGAAGAAATTTCTTTTAAAATCCCAAAGTGAAATATTCTTGCAAGTAACATGATACTTCAATTCTTATAAAGGTTGTAACGACAGAAGGCCATCGTTATACGAGTTTACACACTAATAAATGCGATCACAGACTTATTAGAAACTTCTTAGAAACACGTTAGACATATATATTTCTATACACTTGATTAACTGTGTACGTGCAGGAACTGCTTATACTTAAGGGATGCGATTATTCACGGAAAGGGATGCAACTGGCGGACTTCACTGCACAGTTTTGATTTGTTTTATTGGGATAGCAATTAAATGGACACTTCAAGTGCATTTCTGACGTCACTGTCGCCGTGAAATTTCGTACAAAGTCCGAGGGTGATGAAATCGTCGCCGTACGCCGTATGCTGTCGTCATCATCATCATCAGCCTATTTTATGTCCACTGCAGGACGAAAGCCTCTCCCTGTGGTCTCAAATTACCCCTGTCCTGCGACAACCGATTACAACTAGCACCAGCGAATTTCCTAATTTCATCGCTCCACCTAGTCTTCTGCCGTCCTCGACTGCGTTGCCCTTCTCTTGGTACCCATTCTGTAGCCCTAGTCATCCAACGGTTATCTAACCTGCGCATTACATGACCTGCCCAGCTACATTTTTTCTCTTAATGCCAATTAGAATATCGATTGCTATCTGATGCACACCGCTCTCCTACTGTATCTTAACGTTATGTCTAGCAATCTTCGTTTCATCGCTCTTTGCGCGGTCCTTAACTTGTTCTCAAGCTTCTTTGTCAGCCTCCGTGTCTCTGCCCCATATGTCAGCACCGGTAAAATGCACTATTTGTATTCCTTCCTTTTCAATGATAACGGTAAGCTCCCAGTCAGGATCTCACGATGTCTGCCGTATGCGACCCAACCCGTTTCTATTCTTCTGTGAATTTCCTTCTCATGGTGAGGGTTCCTTGTGATTAGTTGACCTAGGTAAACGTACTCCTTCACAGACTCTAGAGACTGACCTGCGATTCTGAACTCTTGCTCCCTTGCCCAGTTATTCATCATTATCTTTCTCTTCTGCATATTAGTCTTCAACCCCACTCTTACACTCTCCCTGTTAAAGACCTCAATCATTTGTTGTAACTCGCCTGCAGTGTTGCTGAATAGAACAATGTGATCGGCAAACCGAAGGTTGCTGAGGTATTCGCCGTCGATCCTTACTCCTAAGCCTTCCCAGTTTAATAGATTGAATACTTCTCCCAAGCACGCAGTGACTAGCATCGGAGAGAGTGTGTCTCCTTGTCTGACCCCTTTCTTTATAGCTATCTTCCTACTTTTCTTGTGTAGAATTAAGGTGGCTGTGGAGTCTCTGTACATATTTTCCAGGGTATTTACGTAAGCGGTCTTTACTCCTTCATTACGCAATACCTCTATCACTGTTGTATCTCTACTGAAAAATGCTGATATCTCTACTGAATCAAATGCTTTTTCGTAATCTATGAAAGCCATATAGAGAGGCTTATTGCACTCTGCGGATTTCTCAATAACCTGATTAATGACATGGATGTGATACATTGTAAGGTATCTCTTCCTGGAACCCGCCTGTTCCCTTGGTTGACTAAAGTCCAGTGTTGCCCTTATAATATTGGAGATTATTTTGGTAAATATTTTATATAATACTGGGAGTAAGCTAATGCGCCTATTATTTTTCAGTTCTTTAACGTCTCCCTTTTTGTGGATTAGTATAATGTTTGCATTTTTCCAGTTTTCTGGGACCCTTGCAGTCGATAGACACTTTGTATAGAGAGCCGCCAGTTTTTCTAGCGTTATGTCTCCTCCATCTTTGATTAAATCGACTGTTGTTCCATCTTCTCCTGCCGCTTTTCCCCCTTTCATGTCTTGCAAGGCCCTTCTGACCTCATCTCTAGTTATAGGAGTAGTTTCTGTATCCTGTTCATTATTGTTTCCAATGGAGTACCCTTGAGTCCTCTGGGTACAGTACAGGTCAGTATATAATTCTTTCGCTGCTTTTATTATGCCTTCGAGATTGCTGATGATATTACCCTGCTTATCTTTCAGAGCGTAAATCTTGGTTTGTCCTATGCCAAGGTTCCTGCTCACCGATTTCAGGATGCGTTCATATTTGACGACGTCTTCAGTCTTTCTCACGTTATAATTTCTAATATCACTTATTTTCGCTTTGTTGATCAGTTTTGAAAGTTCCGCGAATTCTATCTTATCTCTTGAGTTGGACACTTTCATTCTTTGTCATTTCTTTATTAGGTCCTTTGTTACTTGTGAGAGCTTGCCTATTGGTTGCATTGGTGCCTTGCCTCGTACTTCGATTGCTGCCTCTAAAGCCAGCCTTATTACTGTTTCATTCATTACCTCTATGTCATCTTCATGTTTCTGTTCTAAATCTGCATATTTGTTATAAAGAACTATCCGAAGAGAGCGCAGCTGAGGAAGACAGTGATTGAAGTGCGGAATTCAATTTAAATGAATGTTTTCCTCGAGTTTTCCTAACTCGATCGTATTGCACGCGGATGCAACTTCTTTTTCCCTTTCGCGTCCCAAAAATTTCACCTCGTACTATATGCGGGTTCGAATTATACGCGGGTTTTTACGGTAGGTCCTTTGTTACTTGGGAGAGCTTGCCTACTGGTTGCCTTGGTGCCTCGCCCACCACTTACGTTGCTGCCTCCGAAGCCAGCCCAGTGTCGGTTTCACTCATTACCTCTATGTCATCTTCATCCCTCTGTTCTAAGGCTGCATATTTGTTTGAAAGTACCAGCTTGAATTCGTCTGCTTTTACCCTTACTGCCTCTAGGCGCCGTATCTTGGAAGCGATCTGCGGCGTGGCCAAAGTGCGCGGGCATCTTCAAAGCGATGCTTGCAGAGTGCGCGTATTGTCGGTAGCTTCGTATGCGCTGGGCTTTCGACATTTCGTTCGCGTTGAAGCGAGAGATGCACGAAGGTCAATTCGTTCGCTGCTGCTGCCGCGATTCCTCACTAAAGCGTTTTCACAGCGAGTCGCCGCCATCATCGAGCGATATGTGTATATGTTTACCTTTGTGCGCGTGGCACCGTGCTTGTTAATTCATTTAGTAAGCGAATGCTTAGAAGTTTATACGACCGATAAAACTACTATCCTTACTTCGTATAGCTATCCACTAATTTGTTATCGCAATCGATGCTTCGCCTTTCGGGCGAAACTGCGACTTTTTGTTTAACCTAGATAAGAACAGCCTGTTTGCCTGCATTTCGCATTGTTGCACGAGTTCTACATGACGGTGCGGGAGGGTGCGTTGTCACGGTCAAGTCAATAATGTTATGTAACTGTTTAACTGTTGTTCAAAGCAAGGGTTAATACAGGTGCAGTAAGGATACAAAGACCGCAACATATTCAAACTTATTGGTTTCTGCGCAGGGAAGAAAAATCTCCATCATAGAAGAGATATAAAATGCATCAAATATTCGAAAACAAATTGACGACGCTGTTTATTCAAGCCACGGAGTTAAATATTCTATCGCAGAAAATTCATCACGATAGCTTGCACATTTAGCATGTCAAATTTAATAAGTGAGATAATTGAGATAAGCTTTCAAGATGCATGGGGAAACTTACGCGTGAAACAGACAGGAAAATAATGCGACAGTCCCGCGTTCAGCGCAACATTGAAACTTCGGGTACTTTGCTATCTCTTTATTTGCCCTTGCCGAGGTTGCAGTTATTTAAAAGACACTAAAGGCAAATACTAAGTCGGCATGGGCTGTTTAAATACAATTCCAGAAACCCTGCAACGCTTGTTTCGTGCCAAGAAAAGACTTAGTTTACAAGAAAATTGCATCTGAAGGGTCCGAATAGCTTTACTGAAATTCAAATCTCCCGTCATTCAACCGGCCAAGTGGTGACGTTACATACGCCATCACCACCTGAGAATAGACCTCTGTATTTAGCCTTCCTGGACATAAGCGGTGCATACGACAACGTAAAAAGGCAACTCCTGTGGGACATATTAAAAGATGAAGGTATCGGTCATGAGGTAATTGATTTTCTACAGGAAATATATCGAGAAAATAATGTTGAAATAACATGGGAAGGAATTAAGAGTACGACAACCGTCGAGGTACACAAAGGATTAAGGCAAGGTTGTCCTCTATCACCGCTGCTGCCCATGTTTTATATGATAAGTATGGAAAGAAGTCTACAAGAAAGCAATCTAGGGTATAATCTGTTGTACAGATTAGGCGGAAAGGTTCTTGAGCAACGACTACCGGGTTTAATGTATGCGGACGATATTGTACTGTTAGCAGATAGCCAGGAAGATTTGCAAACACTGGTTAATTACTTTGGAGACAGTCTAGGCTTCAGTTTTAGTGCAGCTAAGTCCGGTGGGATGTTTTTCAACGATACAACTGATCAGGAGCTTACAATACAAAGCCATGAAATACCTCGAGTGACCGAATACAAATATCTGGCGGTATGGATAAACAAAGGGCAGATGCACACGGAAAAGCACGAACAGTCTCTCATAGCAAAAGGGCGAAGAGATGCCGGGATAATGAAACATAGGGCATTGTGGGGGTACAACAGGTATGAGGTACTGATAGCTATTTGGAAGGGAGTAATGGTGCTGGGGCTTACTTTCGGGAATGCGGTCCTGTGCTTAAGGGCAGAAGTTCAGTCGAGGCTAGAAGTAAATCAGAGAGCTGTTGGAAGGATAGCACTCGGTGCCCACTGGAAAACCACAAACGAAGCAGTACATGGGGATATGGGCTGGGCATCGTTCGAAGCACAGGAAGCTCAGAGTAAAATCCTATACGAAAAACGCCTGAAGAAACTGGACGATAACAGGTAGGCAGCTAAGGTATTTAAATACCTATACAGAAAGAGCGTCGACTCACAATGGCGGAAAAGAACTAGGAAGCTAACCAGGAAGTATGCCAGGCACGATGACGGAGAAAGACAGAGCATTAAACGACAGGTTAAAAACGCGGAAGGTAAAAATTGGATAAATTCAATGGAAAAGAAGCATAGTGTTGAAATATATCATTACTGGAAACAGCAGATCACTAAGGAAGCGTTTTATGATAACTCAAGAGGCAGTGCCCTACTCTTTGATGCTAGGTCAGGATGTTTAGAACGCGGAGCTATAAAAAGAAATTTAACGAAGAAGACACATGTACTATGTGTGGTAAATCTGTAGAAACAATATAACACCTCATACTAAAATGTGATGGTATCCATCCCGATGTCAATGCGAGCACATGCAGTCACGCTTCCCGAGGCCCTAGGGTTCGTTTAGAGATAACAATAGTCATGAAAATAAATATGCGGTGGAAATTAGCAAAAAGCGATTGGAGGATTGGTGGCTCAAAAGCAGAGAGGTGACATAAGGTTAAAAGTGTAGGAAGGCGTATTTAAAGAAAATGGCGAATTTTAATAACTTCCAACACAGTTAAACAAAAATAACAAACTGAGCATGGTGGCAACTGCCATCACCCCGTTTCAAAGCGGGCGCTCCAACCTTCCATCCATCCATCCATCTATCCACCCTTTGCAGCCGTCGGTCGGTCAACCAGAGGAGGCAGTGGTCCAACATTACTAGACTGGTCGGTCAGTAAAACGGCGCCCGACCGACGGCGTTACTGAGAATTCGTCGCTGCAGCTGCTTTTTGGTCAAGTGGCGTAGACCAAGCCATCCCGCAACATCACATGGAAGTTGAATGCTCTGCTGCTTGCAGTTTGTGCGAGTTTTGCGAGGCAGCAAAACCAGCGCAACACTACGTGAGAACAAAACCTTTTGACCGCCTGCGTGGTTGTCAAGGATAATTTCAATAGTTCTTCGTTTAAAAATGAAATAGAACTAGGCAAATGGCATTTCATTTCGTCTTATAGAACAATGCAAGGATGTTTTTTGCAACGAATGTTCATGGTTATACTGCGCTCAGTTTTACAAACACGATACTAAGGAAGGACAGGACGTGGACGGACGAAGCGCAAACTACCAACTGTTTGATACTGTTAAAGAACGCGCTTATATACAAGGAGATATGGTGCGGGGGGGGGGGGGGGGGGGGGGCTACATATAAAAAGTATGTAGCCCCCAACCCCCCCCCCCCCGCACCATATCTCCTTGTATATAAGCGCGTTCTTTAACAGTATCAAACAGTTGGTAGTTTGCGCTTCGTCCGTCCACGTCCTGTCCTTCCTTAGTATCGTGTTTGTAAAACTGAGCGCAGTATAACCATGAACGTTCACCAACTAGCCCCCTTCATTGCTTTACTAAATTGCAACGAATGGTTGAGTACTAGTGACAAAATTTAACCGAGGCGTGCTTTCGATTGTCATCGGGCAAGTACTTGAATATCGTAGCTTCGCAGCAGGGACATTCAAGTACTTGCCCGATGACGAAAGCATGCCACTACCCCGCAGAAACAAGCCATCCGCCTGACGGAAGAAGCGGCGAAGAGTCAAGAGCTGTTTGCTTGCTTTTAGTCGCGGAGGTCCTGTCCCCGTCCCCTAGCTAGGCTTGTGTGCCGGGGTGCAGGGGGCCCGTATATCTGGCGGTACATTAAGGTTGTTATCATCATCATCGCTTGAATGTCCCGGGGGAGTTTCTAATCATATGTCCGCGTTTACCTTAATTTCTCAATTATTAAGGCTCTGTTCGTGATAATATTGACGCCTCAGAGATTCTCAGGCACTGGTCTATCACGTTAGCTTGACTTCATATTTTCCCTATAGTGTCCCTTTAAACTTCTCCGTACGCGCGATTTTTATATGCTGCTCAACAAAAGAAAATTGTGGGGATTCCAAAAGCCCATGTCGTCACGTGGGGATCGAACACCTCTTAGTATTAATAACTCGCAAAGGTGTGTCTATAGCATGCAAAGCAAACGTGAAAATGCACTTCATTTGCTACGCAGAGTGTTAACGAACGCATAGAAATGGTAGAATGGAATCTGCGGCACAAGTTTTAACGCGATAGCCGGTGTCGTCGGTGTCGTCGGCGTCCGCGGCGTTGGCCGTGAGCGATAAATCACGGCAGGCACTTCATAAATAAAAAGCAACTTCCAAGATGGGCTGGGTGGGAATCGAACCAGGGTCTCCGGAGTGTGAGACGGAGACGCTACCACTCAGCCACGAGTTTTTTTTTTTTTTTTTTCTTTAAAAAAAAAAAATAAAGAAAAAATACAGCCACGAGTTCGACGCTTGAAAGCGGTACAAACGCGCTTCTAGTGAACGCGGTGTTGCCTTAAAAACGTGCCGTACAAAGTTATACTGCGGTGTATATCGGTAATTATGAGCATGTAACTTACAGAAGTCGCATTTACACGAGTAGCGAAGTAAGTTTCCGCTACATTTCTTCTGCGCTTACCGCACACGCAGAGCCATCTTGCGGCAAACACAGAAGACCCCCTCCTCTCAATGTACGGCGCTGCCCCGACAGGTGGCGCGCCATGCGCGCATTGGGGCTGTGCGCGGACCGGTGCCAGGCGCGTCGCGGCTCCGACTCCCTCTCCCCTGACGACGCTTCGCCGTGCTCCCACGCGGGTTGCAGAATCAAGCGCCGTTCCTTTCTTTAGATCACTATCTATGTATCTATCTCTCTGCCCGTGCCGATCACGACGTTTGGCTGGCGTAGATCGTTTCCCCCTCCGAGACACCGAGTTCTTTGGTTCGTTCCGTTTGCTCAGGCGCACGTTTCGTTGCCGCGCCGAACGCTGCGTTGCTCGACGCTCTCCGTGTGATAGGTGGCCGCAAAGTCCGATGCGGGGCGCCTCGTAAGTGATCCCTGCGCCGTAGCGCATTGTCTTACACCCCTTGGCGGGTCGATGGGAACGCTGTCGCGTTCCACTCTTGAAGGCGAAGCTTAAGCGTCCTCCAATTTTTTTTTTATTCTCCCTTCGCGTACGTACGGGATTCGGCAATCCACGTCTCGGCGCGTTGCACTTGTTGAACGAGGCGCCATTTCCCAAAACAAGCCGCTAAATAGTCCTCGGGCAATTTCGACAAAAGATCGCAGCCGAAAATGGGAGGCCCTGCGACTGCGATTTTCGTCACACGCTGCGCCTTCTAGTAGCGCTGCCGAGAAGTCCGCGCTCAGGCTCTGAAACGAGGAGCGTGGCACGCCGCTGCCTGCGAACGCTCATCATCCGCCTGTTTTCTTTCTTTTTTTTTTTTTTTACGGCTCGACGGCGTGTGCAGCCTGCCCTAGCATATTAGCCGCGAAACGTATTGGAAGGGCCGCGCGCGCGGTCTAATCTCGGAGGCAAGTCCCCTGTAAAAAAGATAGTAATGATAAGGGGGAAGCGCATGGACGTGCAAAAATTGGAGGACGCTTAAGCTTCGCCTTCAAGAGTGGAACGCGATAGCGTTATCGCACTCCGTTCGCACCGCCTACTCAAACGCGCAACGCCAGCCAAACGTCGCGATCGGCAGAGATAGCCGGGCCCCGACGCGCCATGAAGGCGGACGCGGTCATGGGGCGAGTGGCGCGCCACGTGTCGGGGCAGCGCCGTACATTGCGAGGAGGGGGGCCTTCTGTGTTTGCTGCAAGATGGCTCTGCGTGTGCGCAGAGCGCGGAAGAAATTTAGCGGAAACGTACTTCGCTACTCGTGAAACTGGGACTTCTGTAAGTTACATGGTCATAATTACCGATATACACCGCAGTATAACTTTCTACGGCACGTTTCTAAGGCAACACCGCATTCACTAGAGGCGATTTTGTCCCGTTTAGAAGGAACGAACTCGTGGCTGAGTGGTAGCGTCTCACACTCCGGAGACCCTGGTTCGATTCCCACCAGCCCATCTTGCAAGATGTTTTTTTATTTATGAAGTGCCCACTGGGATTTATCGCTCACGGCCAACGCCGCCGACGACACCGGCTTTTCTGCGACACGAGCTCCTTAAAGCCCGGAATACATGGAGCGAATAACCGGCGTCCGAGCGACGAACTTCCTTGGGCGGCGAACGCCCGCCGGCCGGCGTCCAAAAATTTGACGGCCGCCGCCGACCTGTCTGTCCAAATATTTTCGTCGGGCCGCCGGAAGCGTCGAGCGCGCAGCGGCGGACGACAGCCAATCGGGAGGCGCCAGTTCCGTTCGCTAGGCATGCTGGTCTATCGCGCGCGGCCTTTTCTCGTCTTCTGCAACCACGTTGGAGTCTGCGCTAGTGTTGGTGTATTTTTCAGTTATAAAAGCGGTATATGCCACCTTAAAAAGCGCGTATATTTGTTTCATCATTTACCACAACGCATATGCTAAGTGTGATAACGCTGGCGCCAACACGGCGAACTCGCGGCGGCGTCCGCCCGCTGTTCGCCTCATATATTGCTATGCAGCGCATCTTTGACGTCTTGCCGCCACGCCGCGTTCACCGTGATAATTCGCTCCATGTAGCCCACACTTAACGCTGTCGCGTTAATATGCTGCAAACACTTCTGCTTTCTACCGCGTTGAAACTCCGCCAATAGCTATATACATTGGTGCGGTGCCGAAAACATGCATAATGTACGAATGCAACTCCCCGTTTAAAGCAGAAAGCGGCCAGAGCTTCGTCTGGACTGCGCCGTGAACGCTGCCTTCATTTCTGCTGCTCCAGCTCCTCGCGACAACATTCATGTCACTTCCGTGGCCCTCTGCCTCTGCGATCCTTCACAGCTGACTTATGGGCACAACTCACACTCAGTAGCTCATCGATTGGTGCCCTAACTGCCGCTCCCACAAGGCGGGGAAGTATGTAGTGGCCGATGCTGGGGCGGTGGCTCAAGATGAAGACAAAGAAGTACGGTGGTGCAGAATGAACATCGCAAAGATGCAGTAAAACTCATTCAACACCTAATTCTCCATTCTGGTTGTAGCCAAGTCCTCGCCCCGGCATAGCTACAGAGCTGTCCCACCATCGGGGACTAGCATACCAGACCACTCTGAATGGCATCACACATGCCACAAGTAGCACCACAAGAAAGAAAAATTAACATTTTGCTTGCCTTCGCTAAGGAGGCAGGAATCCTTCCCTTTATCTGATTTCCCCCTCTCCCTTCTAGGCCACAAGCCCTCACTTCAAACTAAAGGTGTCAACAACCACCTTAGGCGAAGCATGGTGCACACCTTGTTTCACTATTAGACTTGCAGGCAACATCACAATTCCATCCCCCTAACTGTTAAACATTTTTTGCCATTGCCATGAGTGACACATACTTCTGATTAATTGTATGTTAAACAAGCAAGAAGTTTACACAAATTTGTACTATTCAAATGAACCTACTGAGAAATGCTGCCTCTCAGCAAAATTGTGCACAAACATGCCAGCAGTTAAGCCAGAAGTGTCGTATACACCTAGCACTGCTACATTGGCTATTACAGAACAGTTACCCGCATCTTTGTGCATTTTGCTCATAGTATGTATATTATTAAAAAGGTGTAAAGTTGAGCTTGTTGGTACTGATTCAGGGCAGAAAAACAGTGTGAGAATAACAGGACTGCACTTGTCCGGTCTTGTCTTTCTTTTCTCATTATTCTTACACTGTGTTTTACTGTATCTATACCATTTAAATATAGTTAAGGACACACAGCACAGGGCAACAATTTTTCTTGTTAGCAGTTTTAATTATGTATGGCATTTGTACAAGACAGTGAAATTGTATGATGAGGATGAACATGTTGCACATACTGTGAGACATTCCAATTGAGCAATCATCCCTAGAAAACAGTGATGGCCCAGCAACCGTAAACAAACAAGAAGGAGATCTAAATGTGATTAAAATCACTGTGCTTTCAGTGAAGGAACACACTGCAGCTGAGATATCCTCATTATGAAATTGTCATGGTTTAGCAAAGTACTCGCCATCACTACCATACTCAATGCCATGCTTAGATGGGTTACTACATCCGATAGTATAATTAGTACCTGGGGGCTTCCTGCCATATAACGTAGTGGTACGTCCTCAAGGATCATCAGTAAGGAAAGCTCGGGCCCCCATTTATTTCACGCTTCTGATACAAAGATGCCAGTGCTTCCTCGGCCATGTGTTCTGTTTTGATGCTGCCATCTGACAGCGTGAAGTCGTCCATATGGTATTGCACTGACTGAATACTCCTTGGTAAGCACCTTAGTTCATTGTTTTAAAACCTTGCAACAGCTGGAATTCATGCTACAAGTTTAACCTGCACAAGGGCCTATGATCGATGGGAATACGCAGCGGCTCGTCATTTTAGGGCAGCCCTTGTAAATTGTTGTTGAGCAGGAACATTTGGGTTGCCCTCCTTTCAGTTTGCAGAAAACGCTACTTATACTCGCCCACAACTTTATGTGGCAATGAAGGGAGAGCTACCGAGGCAAAGCATGCACAAGAGAGCATGCTCTTGAAAGGAGTCCCACATTTACATCCGAGCTAGTTTAAGCTGAAGAGAAAATATATGCAGCTCATTAACAACAGCAAAATAAGACAAGATACACCACCGAATGCTGAAGTTAAATTAATTTGCGTCTTTTCCCTTCCACATCTGGGCAATTGCAAAACCGTCGCATACGAAAGCTGTATAGATTCCCAGCATCTGTTCCCAGAAATCAAAAATGCTGCCAGACTACGTGGCGCGGGGACACATGTGCAGAAGCTCCATTCCCATAGACTCCCCTTCATTGCCACAGAGAGTTGTACATCAGTACAGTAACCATTTTCAAATGCAATGCATAGGAATGTGTGCAGCATGCTGAAGAAATGCACTCATTGCTCTATGTCATAATGGGGAGCTTGTATGATTCCATAGTTGCATCAAGTTTTCCATTAATACCAAGCTTAGCCCACACTTGGAAACTACATCACAAGCAGCATTTACATGGCAGCACTTTCGCAGAGCAAAATAATAGCTTGCAGCACACCAAGTGGCTCACAATTCAGCTTAGAGACGTGCCAATAAGTTGCGGACATTTCTCCTCAAACGTGCACTCATTATCATGCACCATCATCTACCTCACCCACCACCATTATTTTCCCTTCCTATTGAGAGGCAGCTGGTGCTCGGAAACTTGTCATCACAAGTACCTGAATGAACCCGATCACCTGTGAAGACACCGCTGCAACTACTGCTGTGCCCTGTGAAAGCAACCTGGTTGACCGTCCCTTCTTTGATAATTGCATTCACATAGCCGCAGTTCCGTTCAAAACTCTATTGAATGACTACCTCTTGACTGGCAGCATTAATGGTAGGAGCATCCTCTGGATAAATCAACCTGATTTCCTGTTTCTTTAATAAATTAGGACTGCATAGCAGATGGTCGCTGCAAAACCATCTCAATGGGTTGCGTCTTTGCCATAAGGGTTAGTATCCCATACATCCTCTAACAAATCGTGGTTTACTGTCACTACATTCATAATTGTGTTTGCATAATCAGTGTTCTCCACCAAACCATCTTGACTGGCTGCCTCCTCACTAAAAGCACTGATGTCCGATGCATCCTCTGAGAAACCAGCCTGGTTGACTATGTTTTCTTTGATAACTGTGTTTGCATTGCTGGTTTTCTCTGTGAAATCATCTTGACTAGTTGCCTCTTCACTAAAACCATAAATGTCTGAAGTGTCCTTTGAGAAATCAACTTGGCTGCCTATCTCTTCTTTGACGATTATGTTTGCGTAGCCAGTGTTCCCTACGAGACCATCTTGGCTGGTTACCTCTTTACTAAAAGCATTTACGTCCTTTGAGAAACCGACCTGGCTGCCCACCTTTTCAAGATTGATAACATTTCTGGCATCCCCCCAACATCCAGCCTTATCTTGTGTCTCTTCTTTGACAGCAATACTACTAAAGCTGGTGCTCACTACAAAATCAACCAGATGATGTCTCTCTTCTGTGACAATATTATCAGCCCTTCCGAAGTCTTCTGCAAAGTCAGCTTGATTACCTGCCTCTTCTTTGACACTGATGTTTGAAGAAATTCTATTCTCTGCACAGCAATTACATGTCTCTTGCATGACAGTGTTGTTGCCATCACTGAAATATTCTGCAAAATTAACACGATCATCACTTTCTTTTTTGAAAATGCTGTTGGCATCATTGGTGCAGCTTGCAAAATCAACCTCTTCTTTGATCAAGATGCTAGAGCATTTGGTGCTTTTCACAGCATCAGCGAGATAGTTTGCATCTTCCTCAAGGATGTTTTTAGCACTACTGGTGTTTGCTGCAGACACACCTTCACTATCTGACTTTTCTGCAGCAACACTCCTGTTCCGCACCACTGATGGCACTGGCTCATGGCACAGAGCTTCCAGCCTGACTCGTTTGGCTCTGTTATTGTTATTGCAAGGCGAGACATTGTGAGACATCTGTTTCTTTTCTGCACCGAAATTACATGCCTCTTGCGTGACAATCTTGTCGGCATCGCTGACATTTTCTGCAAAATTCTGAGGAGGAGCAGGAAAAATGCAGGGCACAGCATCTGGAAGCAATGCAGGTTTCTTTAGATGACCTAAAAGCACTTCACCTCCGAGCTCGCCAAAGAACTTATTACGTACCACCATGTGGCTTGCAAAATGTTTTTCGCACACGTAATCTCTTGATGTCAGCGGCCGCTGCGTTCCAGGAATTGCCTCAGCCCACTCTTGAAAGCGCCGTGGATCTCTCGGCACGCTGAAGATCGTTACTTTTTCTTTGCAATACCTATAGTTGTAGCTACTATTGCAGTTGGGAACAAAACACACGCGCATCTTGAGAAGCACACGTGATGAGTCTGGCACGTCGAGTGCGAGTGTTGTTAGAGGTGAGGTTTCAGGAATTTAGTACAACGGCACGCTGTGGTCAAGTCATCGCAGAAATAGCAACACTTCCTTTCTCAAAGCTTCAACAAGGGCCAGATGCTGCACTGAAGTTGCACTCTGCGTACCTACACTTCACCGAGACACGCCAGGACGGCAGCAAAAGATTACGACACCTTCGGGTTCGCACAGAACTAGTGTCAAAATGGGTTGTTTCCTTGCGGCTTACGCTTCTGAGGCTCATGGACGCGGCACGATTTGATTAATGGCGCACACAAATACCTGCATCGCGGCTTTGAAGCCAGTCACACTGGTGAATACGTTCGCTGGAGATGGAACGAATCTGCGATTGCCACTGTTTGGTCTCGTACGATAACAGAAGCTTAAATCTGCACGGTCGGCGTCGCATATCCGAGCAGCACAGTTGTCGTTCGCTGTCGTGAGAACAAAGCTACGCCAACATCTTTTTGGCTGCCTGCAACTTGCGCTCCGGAAAACCCCGCTGACGCAACGGCCGTCGAAGCTCAAGAGCACGGACACGACTCCCGCAGCGTCCTCGCCACGAAGTCGCTCGCTCATCGCGCGCGAGTATGGTGGGTGCCAGTAGCCCACCGGTGAGCGCTGCACGGCCAAACGCAGTTGCTGCGTTATTTGCAAAATGCTAACGTTTGTTCGGTAACTACTCGCTGCAGACCAGCAAGGGGGGGAATGTGCTATATTAAAGTTCCCTATCGATATCGACAGCATGCATTTTATTCATGATTTTATTGTTATAATTTTTGCACGGGCTTTATGACTGTGTCACTATTGTGCTTCGCAGCTGGCTGTAGCGTTCCCGGGCAGTGGCGTAGCCATAATTTCTTCTTCTTTTCTTTTCGGGGCGGCGGCATGCACATGGCCGAGGCAGGGAGGGTGAGGTGGGGAAGGGTGCTGCGCAGGCTGCATGCTAACCGACATTTCGAAGCGGGCACCTCCCCCGCCCCCTTTGGCTACGTCACTTTTTCCAGCCGTCTTTTGTCAAGCTATAACTAGATGCCATAACTGCCTTGCATGAAATTACGTGGTTTATTGATTATGGTCAGGCAAGCAACCACACAGCTAATTTTGTTTTAACTTTATTTCCCCGGTGAGGTATATCACATAATAACGTGATGAGTATGAAGCAAAGTACAATGACTATAATTTGAATGGCTGAAATACAATCATGTATATAAATAAATATTATTATTGTTATTATAATATTAGTAATATTAAATTGTTATAAATTATAATATAGTAATCGTAGTATTGTTAAACCTTAATATTGTTATTGAATAATAATATTAACATATAGTCTGCAAGTGTCTGCAAAGTCCCCTATAATATAATAAAAAACATGATATAACCATTTTTTTTACATAGTTTGCTCAACACCAAGTAAGCTAGTCGGTTCTAATAACGAACCTCGACTGGTAGCTCACTGGAACTTCCAAAATATTACTTTAGAAATATAGCCGAAAGGTCAGCTGATGAAGTTAAGTTTCCACTGCCCATGCATATGTGCAGCAGATTATTGTATTCAGCCGGTATTTCTCTTACGCTGTGCCGATCAGCTCGAATCCAAATGACCAGCAACAAAGGGTCCAAAGCGTGCACATCAGTGTGTGACAGGAGCACTAGACTGATCCCCCAGGGCCCCTCTCCACACAGTCCTAACACATCGATTGGCTTAACCTCCAATTTATCCAATGCTATATTTCCTCCCCCACCCCCCACCTTCTCCTCTGGAAGTCAACAAATATTCACAAACTATACACAAGTCCTTTGCGGCTGTCAGTAATGAGAAAAGGAAATGGATATGATTTGCATCTTTCACTTTTGAGACACTTAGTGGTATTCCTGTCCATTTATTCTGTTAGTGTTCATGTCAAGTTGGTAAGCTGCATTTCACCAAGATACGATTTTATACAGTTATACTAGAGTGAATAGCAATATTTCTTAATTGAATACGAATATTTGGAAAAATTAGCTTTGAATATTAAAAATATTTGAAAATTAGTCAAGAAGAAACAGGCCAACTTAGATGCAGTGAGGGTAAAACATACGAATTCAGGCTGGTGTTCGCAACCAAATATGCAGCTTTAGAACAGAAAGATGAAGATAACATAGAAGTAATGAGTGAACCTGTAACTAGGCTGACTTCGGAAGCAGCAATTGAAGTCGGAGGTAAGGTACCAAGGCAATTAGTAGGTAAGCTCTCCCAAGTGACAAACGACCTAATAAAGAAACAACAAAGCATGAACGTGTCTAGCTCAAGAGATCAGATAGAATGTGCTGAACTGTCAAAGCTAATCAACGAGAAGAAAGTTAGGGATATTCAAAATTATAATGTGAGAAAAATTGACAAAGCAGTAAAATATGGCCACAGCATGAAATCCGTGAGAAGAAAATTTGGCATAAGACAAGGCAAGATGTGTGCAGTGAAAGATAAGCAGGGTGATGTCATCAGCAATTTGAATGATATAGTAAAAGCAGCAGAATTCTATGATGGCTTGTGCAGTACCCAGAGCATCCACGCTACCTTCATTGGAAGTATTGATGAACAGGATACAGAGGCTCCTTATACAACTAGCGATGAAGTTAGAATGACCTTGCAAGACGTATCCCAAAGAAAAGCAGGAGGAGAAGATAGAATAACAGTTGATTTAATCAAAGATAAAGGATATATTGTGCTTGAAAAGCTTGCAGCCCATTATAAGCAATGCCTCATGACTTCAAGTGTACCAGAGAGCGGGAAGAATGCCAACATTATACTAATCCATAAGAAGGGAGACGTTAAAGAATTGAAGAATTATAGGCCCGTTAACTTGCTTTCAGTATTGTGTAATATAGTCAGCAAGATGATTTCCACTAGAATCAGGGCAACGCTGGACTTTAGTCAACCAAGGGAACAGGCAGGTTTCAGGAAGGGATACTCTACAATGGATCACTTACATGTCATCAATCAGGTAATCGAGAAATCTGCAGAGTACAATCAGCCTCTATATATGAATTTCATAAATTACAAAAAGGCATTTGATTCAGTAGAGATAACAGCACTCATAGAGGCATTACGTAATCAAGGATTACAGACTGCTTATGTAAATATCCTCGAAAATATCTACAGAGATTACACAGCTACCTTAATTCTCCACAATAAAAGTGAAGATACCTTTAAAGAAAGGGGTTATACAAGGAAAGACACTCTCTTGAATGCTATTCACTGCGTGCTTGGAAGAAATATTCAAGCTATTAAACAGGCTTAGGAGTAAGGATCGACAGTGAATACCTCAGCAACCTTTGGTTTGCCGATGACATTCTTCTATTCAGCAACACTGCAGATGAGTTACAACAAATGATTGAGGACCTTAACAAAGAGAGTGTAAGACTGGGGTTGACGATTAATATGCAGAAGACAAAAATAATTATCAATAGCCTGGCAAGAAAACAAGAATTCACGATCACCAGTCAGCCTCTAGAGCCTGTACAGGAGTATGTTTATCTAGGTATTTTACTCACAGGCGACCCCGAACATGAGAAGGAAATTTACAGAAGAATAAAAATGGGTTGGAATGCATACGGTAGGCATTACCACATCCTGACAGGGAGCTTACCACTGTCGTTTAAAAGTGTAAAATCATTGCATTCTACCAGTCCTGACATATGGGACAGTAACTTGAGGTCAACAAATAAACTCGAGAACAAGTTAAGTACCGTGCAAAGAGTGATGGAATGAACAATGCTAGTCGTAACATTAAGAGATAGAAAGAGAGCGATGTGGATCAGAGAGCAAAGGGTGATAGCCAATATTCTAGTTGACATTAAGAGAAGAAAATGGAGCTGGGCAGGCCATGTAATGTGTAGTGTAGATAACTAGTAGACCATTAGAGTTACAGAATGGGTGCCAAGGGAAGGTAAGCCAGTTGAAGACGGCAGAAAATTAGGTGGCGAAATGAAATTGGGAAATTTACAGGAGTAAGTTGGAATCAGCTAGCGCAAGACACGGGTAATTGGAGATCGCTGGGAGAGGCCTTCGACCTGCAGTGGACATAAAGATAGGCTGATGATGATGATGATAGTTGAATATTGGATAAAGTACCAAATATTTTCTTATTTCTAGATAAAATGAAATACAGATTTTGTGTGAGTGCGATTGATGAAAAAGGCTTCTTTACATTATTTGATGCAGGCATGTACACAACTGGACTCCTAGTCCTAACCTGCACAGAGGGTTAGTACACCATAAAGAGTTACCATTATAGTTATCTTGTGCACCATGATACCCAATGACATTATATGACGAATCAGAAAATTTGGAGGACACTTAAGCTTCGCCTTTAAGTGTGGAACATGACAGCATTCAAAGATCCCTGGCTGCTTCTCACGCTTCCTAGTTACTGCAGCTTATGTAAGTATAATGTTCACCGGGAAATGCTGGTGACGAATGCTATGCATGAAGGCAAGCTTTCCAGTAGAAACGCAGCCTCTTGCATGGGCCGCAGATGCGCGGAGGCGAGCACTGTCTGGATGTTGCTGCAAGGAACTGAGTGCGCCGCTCTATGAATGATAGAAGCACTGGAAAATGGGTTTGTGTCCGAGTTTCCGCGTAACAGCAGTGTTTTTGTTTCGTATTAAACATTTGTAGCATTCGCACACCCCTAAATTGTACAAGATGGTGCATTAGCCCTTTCTTCACAACTATGACAGCATGTATCATCAAAACAACACGGCAATCGAAAAATCAAATACACCAGTCCTTGCAAAAAAAAAGGGGGGAGCCCGCAACATTTCCGGGGGCTACAGCAAAAGCACTAGAGGAAACACATTGGGGATCCAGATGGGGAGGGCTACACTGTGAAACTACTACGATTCACTTTTGTTTCCTAATGTAGTTTCCCAAAAGTAGTTTCCCATTGTGCTGGGCCCACGCTTCTTCTTCCGAGGCATATTTTCAGAGTCGACCATGTGGCTTCGCAGGCGCTGCTGAGGTAGATGCTCCTGGATCCGTTTTGCAACATGCAATGGAGACAAGCCAACGTGCGCGTCCTTTTATATACAAGCAGTGAGCTCTCTCCCGTGACATCACAAACCGCCAGGCGCGCCACGCCAACTAGGCACTCCTTCGTCTCACCAATAACAACTGCTGGTGTGCAGTAGAGGTAACGCTCCTGGCACTCGCTGCAAGTCTTCCTCAGGGTGGCGTGGGTTCAAATCTGCCAATGGGCAAGCGCATTCCATATCTTCTTTTCAAATCTTAGTTTATCACACCTAGATATGTCTACGCAACCACCCTCCATACATTATGACCTATTTTCTATGCTCTACATTGATCTCATACATGCTGTACTTACATTTTAGCATTCCTACCGTTAAACGTACCACTCCCGCTGGACACTGGCAAAATGCCCACCAAGCCAAGCAGTGCTTTGTCGCACTTCAGGCAGATATGGATGGTTTATGCTGTGCTTGGAGATTTTTTGTTTGGGGCCTCTTACCTGCTTTAACTATGTTTCAGCTACAGGGATGTTTGCTCTGCAGTTCAGGAAATTCTTATGGAGTCCAATCAAATGCACTGTTGTATCATTCTCTTTCTTTTTTCTGTGCTCTTCAATTATTGATTTTTCCTACAATTATTGCTTTCATTTTAACATTTAATCACACCTTTCAACTGCATTTACTATATAGCAGTCTCAAAAGATTCTTTGTGGTTGCAACTTGTAATTATCCACCGATTTCACAGCCCATAGCGGGCACGAACTACGAATTGGATGGGCAACAGTGACGACTCCTGGAATGATGTTCAAAACATATTCGTGCAGCACAGCATGCAAAACAACTATTGCTAGGTACAAGGAACAGTGCGTTGGCAGCTACAAAGTGTCTCTTGCATGTAGGAAATTCATAAGGCTATATATATGTATATCCAGAACATGATGCCAATGGTGAGAAGTCACTTTGGGCGATTCCAATTAAAAAAGAATACAATAGGGAAGCTTCCGAGGTCCTCTCACTTAGTTGTCGCTTATCGATGTTCTAATTTATTCGTTTATGGCTGTGACGTTGATTTTGGGTCCTAGTACTGACCTCAATTTTGCCTGTTCGGTTCTCTCTCACTTACCTCCCAATACGCAGCTTCCTCTTCGCAACCTGTTTTTGCCTCTTCCAAGCAGCTTGTGCTTGGCCAACATCTCTAAGCAGCTTGGCTAGCATTTCCGGCATACCATGAAAGCTTGTATCTCTCTCGTCTGTTTTCCTGGACAGTCAGGAATCCTCCTTAACAAGTCTGCCAAATCTCATAGCATCACTGCCCGTGGAGCTGTTCTAAACACCTCTTTAATGCGATCACCATCCCTGGGATATTTCCACACTTTCCGGTAAATTTAGCATAAATAAAAAAATAAAACATAAATTTAGCCATTTCCTCACAACTTGAGTCACGGGGTATGTATTCAATGAACCTCTTGCCCGCCAACTCAGGTAGCTGGGTAATAGCCTCTGGGCATGTGCTGCTGTTTATATTAATCATACCATAAAAATCTCGCCAGTTACACACCCATGATAAGATAGATTGCTGATCTCATCACCATCACCAATCATCTTTCCTTTATTGCGACAAAGCCTCTATGAACACTCGAGGCTTGTTCACACTGTTGCCGCCGCTGTGCCAAGCCAGGTGCGACGGTGCATGTGGAGTCTGACCATCAAGCATTGGAGCTCACACAATTCGGTGCAGGTGCGAGGGTGAGTCATGCGGAGGCAAGCCGATGAGCTGATGCCTCGACGTACGCCCGGTGTCGGAGGTCACACGATTTGCAGAATTTCGGAGTTGCGGAACAGAGACATGGTAAAGGTGAGTGGCAGACAGCGCATTTACTTTAGGAGGAGCCCATGCACTCCCTACCGTACCAGCTTTGCGACTATGGTCACTGAGCAAGCTCAGTTTCTGTGTGTCCTTGGATGTGCAACACCAAGCTTGTTTGCACAGTTAGTGAACGTTTACTGAAACTTGCCCTCCTCATAAAACTACGAGCATTTCTTCAAGGAATATTCTCTAAACCTTGTGTTGCTGTCAGCGCTCTGAGCTTCACGAAACACTACATTTTTCATTTCTCCCTTTAACATAACTGCAAGTCATCTAAGGACTTGCGAATGGGCCATAGGAATTGATTTTATAACAGTTATACCTTGAACCAATCTTGTGAAGGTATCGGTTGGTGTATGCCACACCCAGCCGTAATCGATGAATGAGTGTTTCCTGGCTTCTCCGCAACCGAGGTGGAAGCCGGAATTGTAATCCAGCGTCAAGTCTATGGAGGCGCTCTTGTCGATGTTCGGGGTTGTCCCAATGTCGCGCCGTAGAAGTTTTAAGGGAGGTATGGAGCAAGGCGTTAATGTCATACCAGGAAAAATGAATTTTAATAATAGTTCCGTCAGTGTGCGCCTGTTTTGCTTCTGCGTCAGCCTGTTCGTTTCCAGCTATTCCACAATGGCCAGGAATCCACTGCAGCATAATGGTATGTCCGGAATGAGACGCCTCAGCAAGCAGAGACATGATGTCATAAACCAGAGGACTATATGCGGTTCTGTCACTCATATAATTGCTGATGAGTCGCAATGCTGGTTTTGAATCGCAGAACACTGTCCACTTCTCGAGACTTTGTTACCCGCCACCTTCCTTTCCCTGTATTTCCCACTTCCCCTTTCCCCAGTGAGGAGTAGCAGGCTAGAGACCCGCTCTCCAGGCCGAACTCTCCTCCTTTCTCTCCATTAAAATCTACTCCTCCCTCCTCTTATACCTTGAACCAATAAAACAAATTCACCTCATTAGGCCAGTGCGTCGCACTCCTTGCACACAATGACTTAACTGTCATTTTATGCCTGTATTTATTACATTTATTGGTTTTATAATTCTGGGAGGTTTTGCATCACATCCTGCATCGCCATCAGCTTCATCGGTATGTGCCATAGATTTTAGGCACAATGACAACAGCAAATTCTGGTCACGCTTATCCGAACTGGATGGCAACTAGTGGAATACAGTGAGACCTCGCTACTGCAAACACCACATTAATGAACTTTTTTAACCAACTTTTCAGAAACCCCTGCCGACTTCTTATAGTTTCAATGTAAAGTATTTCAGGACTACAAACTTGAGAATACAGAGCTTTTTTAAATAATGCTCATTATTCAGTTTCCATGTCATGTTAATGCCTCAGTACTATGAACTAATATTGCAAAATCTGGGGATTCTTAGATTACCGTGTGTCCTTCATGGCAGCCCAGAACGAAGAAAAAAATATAAGGAGGGGGGGGGGGCAGGGGATTGTACAAGTTTCCTGGACAAGTAGCAATACTTTCGGAATGCTTTTTTTCTGCGCAGTGTGGTCGATGATTCGGTCAAGTACCAGAAATGAGAAGCTCTTAGACGACACGAAGGCCTGGTGGGGAGCAACAGTGCCCCCAAGTTTTGTGCATGCGCTCGTCTCATCTTTATCTGTGTGCGGAATTTTTAGTGTTGATTCCCTCTCAGCAGTTATGGTTAACACAACCCAGAATGAGGTAGAGGCGTACCATGAGTGGGGTCACAATATTCTGTGCATGCGAGAGGGGATCGCTCCCATGGACACCCCCACTTTAGGACACCCCCTCTTTAGTACTGCCACCAGCCCTCACCTTGCTTTCACTTTCAAGCTTTCCCTTTCATCCTCATAAGTCTTTCGGAGCCCACCTCCTGAAACTTTCTGTTCCGTGGGAAAAGGGTGGGGGGGGGTCAGAAAATTTATGGGAGGGTTCAAACCCACAAATCCCTCCACCTGGCTGCGCCAATAATGGTGAGTGAAAAGTCTGCATTCTTTCTGGGTTTTCAAACAGCCATCAATGCCAAAGGTGCTTCAGCAGTACATGTGACCACCAAAGACTTCAGGAAAATGAACTTTATACATGGTGCCTTCTGGAAACAACTTTGACTTTTGTGTCTCAAATGACTCGTAGCATGTGAGCAGAAGGCAAGACAAAAGAGCCAGAAACACTTCTGAAAAAAAAAAAGGCATTTTATTACAAAGCAAAGATTGATTTGTAAATCTCACTCAGACGAGCATGTGGGTGGTATCTATGCTTCGAGCAGACAGAATTACAAGGTGAATGGGTGGCCCAGCGTACTTCCCGTTTCATACTTAGCAGGCAATGCTGCTGAAGCTACGCATGCAGTGCATGTCAATGAAACCTCACTCTGCACAGTTTTATAGTGCAGTTGTTATTGGTCTGCTGACCCTTCCTGTGGAATAATTACTTCATATATTAGAATTAGAATTTGTCGACATGAGGTTACATCAAATCGCATATTATTTGTGCATGTTCGTGCTTCCAATATGCAACATACTGTGTTTTGGGGCGTTCATGTCATCAGTACGCTGTGGCCGCTCGTCGCATAAACATATCGCTCCACTCATCTGGTGGTAAATAGGTTCACATTTGTGAAAGCCTCCCACATAATACTTAGGCCTATTTTTTTGGACAAACGTCAGTCTTGATATGACATTGGATGACACAACATACACCTACATATCGGGCGCACTACTTTTAGGTAGGCCAAGCATATAAGTCTCTCTAGCATTCACAACATTGCCGGCTACATATGAAATGGAGTACAGTAGATCACCAGGCTTTGCAAGAGGAGAAAAAAAATGGAGTGGGAAAGGAAGTAGAGAAAGAATACAGTCAATAGAAAGAAAGAAAATAAGAACATGGTAAATGGTATTTACCAGAAATGACACAGTGGTCCTGTTGGTGGCGGTAATATATTGCACAAGAAATTAGTGAACTAAGCACTTGAGTCAATGCAGCAAATGGTCCTCTCAAAATGAAAAAAAGAAAAAAAAAACAGGAAGGAAGGAACAGTGAAAAAGAAAAGAGAACAGGAGAGCTGAACAGACAGAAGTAAACGAGCAGTCCCTTCAATTTGCAGATACCATGGAACCTTCCTTGTTCAAGCACAGTTCAAGGGTGACCACTGCATGTGAGCAGAAAGGCACGTCTGCTAGAAGTGTGTTCAAGTGAATAAGGAACTGTACATCCTCTTCGTCGAGTCATTCACCAGGGAGGCACAGTGCAGAAGCATCAAACACACTCAAAGTCAGTACTGAGCACACCAAACAACAAAATTGCAAAGCAGAACGCAACATATGAAAGCACCGCAAGAGCCTTAAGCATGTGCTTCTTCGCTGTCACCTCTTCCAGTTCAACGACCAGAAATACTCTTCCAGTTCAGTTGTTCAAGAGCTTATTTAAGGACAATAATGGTAGAAATACGAGGTACTTTGGTGCAACCACTTTCCTTTTGTCTGCCTTTGTTCACTTTGCGATGTGTGCGACAGTTGTTTGTCACTGCGGATTTTTGTGCTAAGATGCAAGTAGTGCAATGTCTTGCTTGTACACAGTATTCTTTTGCCAAATTTTGTAAGGCACTGCAATGCAAAGTGGTCGAAGGCAGTAACCCTTGTTCAAGATACTCCCTCACTATATTCCTCACAAATGTGCTTGGCTTGATGGCTTCCAGAGGTGCTGTACATCAGACCATATACCCTTTCTATATTGACCACCAATTACATATAATGATCCCAGATTGCAAGCAGATGAGCAGGCGTTATACCAGGGCAAGCATCAGACACTAAAGTAAGAATGTGTCAAGAACAGTCAAGCTCGAAGCCAGCCTCACTGTTCACCACTCTCAAAACACCTGCCTTGCCTATGCTCACACAGAACACACATATTCATTTGCAAGAACTTTGCCTGCTCTGTTTGTGGCTTCATTTTCTTTGCAGCTTACGACTATGCCCCAACTTCCATATTGGCTGGCTTCTGTATAACCAGACATTGGGAAGAGTTACTTTGAGGAAAGAGAAAGAATTACTAGTCCAGCTCCTGCCACCATAGTCCAGCCCTTTTAAATTTGTGAGTACAGTTTTGCTGCAATTAAGAGGCATTCATATAATTTCAAACCCAGATTTATAATGTGGCTGCTATAAGTCAGAAAGCCTGAGCACTTTCTAGCTATGATTTGAGTTTCACGATCACACAGTGGTACAGTTCACTGGGAATTTCCCGCACAGAGGCAGATCACGTGTCCCTTGGTTTTGAAATGGATTGAATGCACAAACAGCAAGTCTTCATGGTATCTTGAAAGTGCTGAACAGCTGAAAGGGACAGCTTTTGCAGTCAGTTCTAAAGGTCCCATTGAAGAGACGTTCCGATGTGAGAAGGCAGGATGAAAAGAAACAACAAAAGATAAAAGACCTTGAGAGTAATGGACAGAGAGAGAGAGAGAGAAAAAAAAAAACATTAATTAAGGGGGCAGAGATTAGCTCCTCTTGGCTTTCGGACTGGCAAGGTGGCGAGAACGAAGCTCCTTCTTAGCGTTCTGGTCCACCTCGGGAAGCTCGTTAACGTCCTCATCCGCAGCTCGCTTGGTGGCTGCAAAACAATGCAAGCACGAATGAGACCGGCGTAGAAAGACTTCCGCCAAATTACTGATCTTTTTTCCTCAGCTATGAAACACATGTCGCATCGCAATGTGTCTGATCTGCGTAATATATACTCAGTGAAGAAAACTAGCATACCAGTCTGACGACATGCTGAGCTGCCACGCGAGTACAGGAAGGCTTGTTACATGCACGTCAGACAGGTGAATGGAGTGTCACATTGAGCAAGTCCACTTCTCCGTTAGCACCACTTGCAGGCTGCCACATACAAAGGTTCAGCGACACTCGCCGCAGAATGCTACTGCTGGCAAGAGCGTTAGTTTAACTTACTTCGCCGCATTGAAGTGTGTAGCCTCGATAGCAGTGCTTCAAAAACTAAAAAAATTTCAATGCATTGTCAGGGCTAATTCTGAAACCAATCCACCCCCCCCACCCCCCCTAATTTCAAATGTCATGTGTCTCTGTGCCAAAATGCATTGAACACTGCTGAAACTTCACCCCTTTCAGGACTTCACTTCAAAATGCACAGTGTGTCACTTGGGCTTTGAGTGCAATGCCTGTTGTGTTGTGGCTCATGATGATCGTTCGTGTTGTTATTTAGCAAATATTACCAAAGGTAACAAGTAACATGCCGGCTGATTTACCCATTGACACTCCCATCAATTAAAAATTACACTTTCCTTTCCCATGAAGCAGCATGCTGCCAGAGTGACACTCACTCAGAAGTCACTAAATGTGCCCATCTGACTGGGGCGTTAGGCAGCTGGAGGCACTTTGCGAGTACGAATATTGTGGCATTGACAGTCATGCCCTGAGCAAGGTCACCTCTCAAACACATACAGACCAACAGCCGCCTTTTCTGGGTGCAAGGTGCTTCTCCACACGCATTTCTAAATGAGCTGTGTGAAGAGAAAACACTGCCACATTGTAAACACGCTTGCAGTATGCCAAGTGTTCCAAGCCAATGCTGAGGGTCAGCTCAGTGCCTTTCCTCCTTGGTGTCTTCCTCGTGCTCTTGGACGTCGTCATTTACCTTCTGGTGTCAACAGTGCAAAATGTAGACGGGACGGGGACACAAGACAAGAAGCCGACACCACGTGCGCTGACTCTCAACGTTTCAACACGTTTTCACAACACAACAAAACATTGTTGAAAGTCAGCGTTCGTGGTTTCAGCTTCTCGTCTCGTGTCCCCATCTACGTATTGCGCTGTTAACACCAGGATGGAAAACCAACAAGCCCAAGCTGCTATTCTAGCGAAAGCAATTTACCTCGCGTCATTAGCCACCTCAACTCTTACAGCCCAGGCATCCTAGCTAGCAACACAACTTCCCTATTCTTCCAAGTGTGCAGCATGTCCACCATGCACCGCTTGCAAATGTCACAACGGGCTTCACGATTCTGGACTTCCCCGCATCCAATACACTCAAGCATTGCACACAAGATAGTGTGCCCTTGTGTGCTAGTTGCACGTTGAAAATGATACTGGCCTTTCATACCACACCAGAACCTCAAGAATTTCTTCAAAGAGGGCTGACTGAGAACTAACCAAACACCGTTGGAAGCAAAACTACAGTGCACTTCACGAGTTCGCACAAGGCCACTGCGTTGAACGCACTTGCAAGTACTGCCTCAAGGAAGTCACCACAGAAAATGGGACGTATGCAGTGACAAGCGTGGGCATGCAGTCCACAGAATGGGCTGATCCAGTTTAACAGCACCTGTCACGTGCAGTAAACACTATCACAGTGGACATAGTCAGCACTAGCAATGTTCACTAGCACTCATCTGTGATGCCAAACGATGAACCATCAGCTGTACCCTTTAAATGTCCCCCACCTACCCACCCCCTTAAAGAGTTGTTTTCAAGTATCACTTTTAAATATTCAAGAACTTTCATGCACTTTAAACTGTTACCTTGAAGTACATGTACATACCTATGCAGACTGGCTTATGCCAATATATATGTTGCCCTATTAAGATGTAAACTACCTGTCCTATAAAAGTGATGATGAAAAAGTTTCCCAACGGTTCTGCTTCAACAATGAACATAAGCAGGAATGCTCATTAAGACATTGAGCCACTCCTCCAAAATTAATGGGTTTACTGACAGCCAGGTATTCCAAAGCAAGACACATGTTCAAAGCTCTGGATTAAAATTTTACTACCTGTGGTTCATTGACGTCCACTAAAATCTTGATCTACAACTGCACGCTTATCCGAGCACAATGAACACAAAGGAAAAAAAACAAACAGACTGGGTAACCAGGCCTGCTGCACAAAGTCCGTGCAGGAATGATTATGCCACACAAAGAAGGTGGCCCAGGGGCTTCAGAGGTCGGAGGACACAGTACCGATATCGTCTGCCAAAAGATACAAGCATGTCAGCTTTGAACTGGTGAATAAATGGCATTCTACGACGTTCGTATGACCTCTTTCCTTCTTTTACTTGTTGGATAGAGGGCCAATGTTCATATGGCACTGAAAGCAAGTCACACTGCATTGAGAAGTATGATGCAAAATTCACTAATTCGCAATGACTGTCTATGAGAACCATACAAAAAAAAGGGGATGTCCCATTTCCACAGCCTTCTCGCTCCTGTCTATGTCTGGGTTGATGAGGTTCTGTTGAGTAGTCAGTTATTCAGTATTGTAATGAGCCACAAACTACAAGCGCACCACACTGTAACAAACATTGTCAAAAAAGTCAGTGGTGCTTCCCAGAGGCTTTGAAAATACGCTGTGTTGTGTTGTGAAAAATACATTGTGTTTTTCTGGTATTTATTGTTACCACTCCCCTCTGTAACGGCCTATAGGCCATGAACGTATTCAAATAAACAAATAAACATATCAAACTAATTGAACTTGTGGCTTTATTTTTGCGTATAGCTAGGTGCTGAAGAGCACAAAGTGCAGCACTCGTGCGAGGCCTGAACACAAAGCGGCTAGCGGGGAAGCTCATAAGTTTAATAATGACGCCAGTCGTCGCACGATCAGATGCATTCATCCGCAATAACCAGAGCCACATGCATCGAAGCCTACAGTACAAGTGAGCCCAGTAGGCTGCCACCACAAGCCTGCCCCGTGAAACTGGCCACCCGGTCAGAGTTAGTAGCAGCAGAGCAGACGATGAATTAGGGTGCACTAGTGCAAAGAAAAGTGCCACACACGAGAGACGAGACGAGACCAGAGTTTTGCTGTGCAGACGAAAAACCATGTAGCTTACCTCCGTAACATCAACTGCGTTTCGAGAATTCTAGACAATTTGGACAATTGTTCTGTAACGAAACCAAAGAAAGATAATGCAATTGACATGTAACAGTAGCAGCCAATTTGCCCAAACCTGCTGTGTAAGTTGAGCAGCAGCATTAGACATACTGACAGTTGGGATGGTTGCAGTAAAAGAAAACATACTTATTGCACTGCCTAGTTCAGACGTTGTGTTTATGCATTTGAGCCAAAAATGTGCCAATGACTATTACGGGCTCGATGTGCATACTCATGCAATCTATACAATTCTAAAAGAAAGATGAAATAAAGAAATGAAAACCTGCATTGTTCCTTCCCTCGCATAGAGATTGTGGCAAGCGAATGTGCAAAAGCAAAAGTTGCCGGAACAGTATGTGCGTATGCAAACACCATTAAAATGTGACCTAGTCTAGCGAAGAAACAGAAAGCATGCATGCATTCACACACTAAACATAAACTTGCCATTGCCTTACTGCGTAACCTGCACGTGCCTCAGCCGTTCATAATCTTTCTACATGCCTTGTCTTGATTCGCACTGCTGGTTGCAGCCAACAAGCCCAGCCTCAGCAGCAGCAAGTGTTGTTTATCATTCCATGCTTCCATAAAGAAAAGACAGCTTCAACCACTGCTACAGTAAAATCTTGTTAATTCGACCCTCGTTAATTCTGATAAATTTGACTTGCACTGTAGTCCTGGCAAGAATATGCATTACTTAATGGCATCAAACTGTAGTTAATTCGGACATATTTGGCCACACACTAACCAATTTGGGTTACAAGGCTCTTAAGCACCAAGTGCTGCAAGGAAGCAAAGTGACCACCAGTGTCCAAACAAATCGAAGCTACACTGGCGTTATAATCATCAGCAGGAATCATCTGGCAATGGCAGGGACATCTCTCGGCTTTTATGTTGGTCCTCATCCCATCACCTGGGGCTTTCTGAAAAGCTGCTGTCTTGATACACGGGCTACGATAAGTTACTGATGTCACACAGGAAATCGAACCCAAGTCCCGCTACGTCTTTTGAACTGTTGTCCCGTGATGTTGGCCCCGTTTCCTGGCTCAAGGTTTACTACCTTTCCTCTGCTGCAGATAGACGGTGCCTCTGCTACCGGGGGGGGGGGGGGGGGGGGGGGGACTGTGTTACGTGACCCTTATTAAGACTGGATGAAGATGACAACATGCTTTGTGTTTATGCGGACTGGCTTCCATCTTGACCAGTGTTTGTGATACTCGTAAATATACTGCGTAAATAGCTTCTATTTCCACGTAACAATTGCTGCCGGGCACAAGCTGGTTACTTATCCTGTAACGACACTGCATTGGCCGGGTGCATCTTTAACTGCATTGTCACACCATCCCTGATCACATCGACGGCAAGCATCGATTTATTTGCAATGATTACAGTGCGTCTTTTTTTTTCTTCCTTCTTTTTTCTTTTGTAATTCAGTGCAAGTCAAGTGCATCAAACCTGCTGGATACACCACTACAGACGATCTGTTGTCAACCAGGTCACTGGAAAAAAATATTTGGGATGTAGGTGCTGAAATGTCCGACAAGTCGGATGAAGATAGCTATTGCGCTGTTACCACGCTGCAAAGGAAGATCTGAGGCAGTTTCCACTGCGAGTGCTTATCACTCCCTAGATAAAAATAATGTCGCCTTCTGCACCGACTTTTAACAAAATAGAAATGAATGTCACAGATTTCTTCAGTGAATAAAAGCACGATGATTTGTTTATCGTTTGCTTGAGATACTCGATAAATCGAGGTTCGGTTAGTTCAGATATCTTTTTCCAGTCCAGTGAAACGCGAATGAACAAGGTTTAACGGTATTTGCAAGCAGCAGAATGTGGTGCCACAAAGGTGCAATCACGCTGCTATCAATTCTAGAACAGACAAGAAAGACATATGTCGTGTCACATATGGCAAATTGAGTCTAAAGCATGAACATTATTCAATATGTTCCTACTCCACCTTACTTTCAAGTCTCCTGACAAATATGATATTTTAATCGTATTCTGCTATCATTCCATAAAAATAAATTTCATCAAGAGCTTTTTGACACACTGCCAAACATCATAGAAGTCTTCTACAAGCAACACCCTGCACTGTAGAAATTGAAGACTGCTATTTTACTATGGGTAAGAGTTGCCAATCTTTGCCACTTTGTGGTCTCTCTAAAGAAAATGAAACTTCGATGGATGCTATTGTCGAAATCGGCTGTCCTCCAATGCCTTTTGCATTTCCCTAAATTGAATGGCTGGCCTGCCTGCCCAATGATAAGGTTTTTTTTTTTCTTTTCTCTCTTTTTTTTTTAGTGACAGCAGCAGTGAAGGCTCAGAAAATTCAGCGTAGCTGCACAATTTTGCGCTCCAACAGCTGTGCTGCTTTAACGATGCCTCCAACTTTGGCACATGCCCTGTAGTGTGTATGGCTCCGATTTTCATGTCCCAGTCATATCCATACCTGTCAAGTTCCAGACATCCTCAATTGACAAACAGTTAAAGTTCTACTATAATAATAGTAGAAGCAAGCAAAAGGAAATGAAGAAAGCAACAAGCAATGACATTTTTCAATTGAACAACTTGATTATTTTTAGCACTTATTTTCATTAACTTTTTAGATTATTTTTCTGATTAGTACTTTTTTAATATGAGCGCAAAGGCTTATAAATTTGCAATGCAATGGTTGTCGAACAACAGCTGTCGAAAGGCTCGGCTGTGTACTCGACCCACACCAATTTATATTTCCATATTGTGGCCTATTATTATACACACGGAAGTGCATTCCTAAAATAATTTTTGTAAAGAAAGCAATTCATTCATTCATTAAATTTAAAAAATGCCTTAGCATCATTTAAATTTTTCAATGAGATTGAAGTGAAATGTGCTACTGAGCCAAAAAAGAAAAAAAACAATGGTGGGGGAGGACGCGCACATGACACAAGTGCAATCTTCACATAAATGGCAAGACATGGCCTTCAAAAAATAAAACAAAGAAAGAACTATGCTGCATCTTAATATTATGAATGTGCTTGCATTTCTGAAGCATCAGCTGGCATTCGCTGGGTGCTAAGAGATTGTGGCAGCTCCTTCGCATCGAACAAGCACTATGGTCTCTTTCGCCATCAAGCACACAACTACACGTAGGTGAACCACTCATGGAGCAGTGGGCCGTTCAAGCAGGTCAACCATATGCTCAATGGATATTGGGGTGTCATATGTCAACTGGTTGCACACTAACTGGAACTGCTTTGTAGCCGATGCCATTTTCGCTATAAACACTGCCAAACAAGAGACAACGTGGATGACACCTTTCTCACTTGTCCACAGGCGTGCACCATTTTCATCCTTTCATTCTCCTCTCGAGCCGTCAGAGAACCATGCCACGGACACTCCAGAAACGATCGCACGATGCAGGCTCAAATTCCAGCAATGCTTATAAGTGTCCGTACCCAGAACCAGCCAATACGAGGCAGTGAAGGTACATAGAGACTCTCCTACCAACCCAAAGACTTCGTCTGCAAACAGTTCGCTCCACTAATCTGGCTACAAGGCTATCCCCTCAATTTCATGGACCTTACCAGATTGTGCAGGGCCTAGGCCTGGTCACAGACTGCCTAGAAAGCCTAAAAGGGCCTTGACAGATGGAAAATCGTCAAATCTTTTCAGAACACATCTCTGACCTCCAACACTACTTCTTTTGCACTAGATTTTTACGACATCGTCAGACCTAGGTGCATGCACTGGTAGGCTTCTGGGATCGAATGAGCCACCTTGAAACTCATGTCTGGAAACATCAATATTCGTGCAAACTTGCTGTTCTACTATTCATGCCATTTCCAGTGAGTGCCAACCATGCTCCTTCTCCCTTCTGAGTGGAAAGATGTTAGTGTAAAGTGGATACCAGGGTAACGAAAAGCAGAAGAGGATGAAGAGAATGGCTCCAGTCTTTGCATGGGATGATGCAGCTTCCTCAATGCTCGCAATCACAGCAGCGCGTTGCTAGGTGCCAATCTGTATTTTCTTGCACCTTCTTGTCACAGACACTCACTGACACAAGGCTCGGTCGGCCCAACACAAACATGACGATATCCCCTTCAGCCACCGTGTACACTTTTATGTATGCAACTCGCTTTTGCCCTTTCTGTTGCGGAGACAAGACACTAAACGACAGGTAAATCAAAACCCCCGTACACTGTGCATGGCCCGATTTCCCTTCAGCGTGCAGACTATTGCTGCACACAACCACTTGTATGAAAAAATTCGACATGACACATCCCACAGTAAATTGAGAATCAATTACTTCAATTCTCAATAGACTGTATGCAAAGCACCACCATAACACCTTGACTTTCTCTCTACAGAGTCCACATTGCCTCAGCATAGAGTTAACCGTGGACACATTTATCAACAGCACTGGGCTTTTTTTTTTTTTTTGTGCTCTGATTACCTGTCCATGATTTCCTCAGCAACTACACTGCACCTGCTAGACTGACATTCACCAGACCATATCATGAGTTGAATACAGTAGAAGCTCGTTCACACGTTTTCGAAAAAAATGTGAGAAAATACGTACTAGCAGGGAAGATGTATGATCTGAAGTAACTAAAAAAATTTGACAGAGTCAACTTGTTGGCATGTATGTAATGTGAAGCATCGCGCTGATCGTTGCGACACAAGACGCCGACACGCGTCAAGCTGGTGGTGCTCCAGCGGCCCAAGACACGTTTTGTCCTTTTCTTATGGCGTGGTGTTTTAAGAGGGTGACGGGAAATCGAAACAACATCCAGCTTGTGGGCAACATCGGATGCCGCCAAAGCACAATGTGATGCCCACATCATGCCGCCTGCAGCAGTGAACGGTGGCGCGTTTGTATTATCGCCAACAAAAAGCATGCAGTATGCTACCAACGGCACTAGGTGCTGTAAAACAGATAGGTGAAGATGCTTATCGCAATAGCTTTGGTGGTGAATGCGGTGTGCGATAACCTCGGCAGAGATTTGCTGGTACTGGAATAAGAAACTGTGCTCGCCTTCGTTTTCACGCGAGACAGGCGGCTATATACTGTTCTCGATTGCGCACGCCTCGCGTCTTTTCTTGTTCGCATGGGATCTAGCGCCCGTGCAGTGTGCAACAGGGAATGACGGCATGTTTCGGTTATTGCCTAAGCTTGTGCTACACGCTTCTTATGGCACCACACACTGTGAAACAGACAGGTGAAGATGCTTATCGCAACAGGATTGGCGGTGATATTTGTGAATGCCGCGTACGAGGACCCCAGAGAAGATTTGCTGGTACCGAAATGAGAAACTGAGTGTGCGTCAGCATTTTCATGAGACGGGCAGGCGAGTATTGCAGTGAAGCTGCCACGGTGGGCAGCTTTAAACTGCTTTTGATCGTGCGCGCCTTGCACATTTTTTTGTTCACATGGGATCTAGCGGTCGGGAAACGTACCATACGATCGCAGTTTGGCAGCATACTGAACGTTACCGGGATTGTATGAAACAGTAAAAATTGAGCGTAACCCTATTGAGTCATTTTTTGTGTTCTCGACTGCGAACGTTGGCGCCAGGAAAACGTACGTAGCTGGAACATGTCAATGAGGTTGTAATGTATATATGGTATACAGTTGAATCAGACTTTTTCAAACCCGTTTACATCAAATTATTTTTTACATCGAACAACTTCTGAACATGGTATAGTTACAGTAAGTATATATAGCAAAAGTTACGCTTACATCGAACAAAAATAGCAGTGACTCCCGATATATTGAACGTCAAGTGGCGGCAAAATGCCCTCAGAAGCTGGCTTTCCCTCGTGGTGGCTGGGAAACTCGGCGGCGCAGCTCCATCAAACCGCTCTTCCTACCGTGACCGCACTGCGTCACGCGAGCCATCAACACCCCCCTGCGAGAAATGATCCTGGCCTGCCCACAGCGCTTGCTCAGACAGCCAATCAGAGGCTCTTGTGCTCTCGTCATGCGAGATGGTGCAAGTGCGAATTGTCTCGATGCGTTTCTGGTTCATTGTGTTTGCGCCTTGTGGGCCTTCTCCCACACTGTTGCCGTGATGAAGTGGCAGAATTCGCTTTCGTCGTGATGCTCGAAATCATAAATCGGGTCAAACGAAGTGAGAAGTCAGATGTCCCTGCAGCGTGCAAGATTCCGAGGAGCACTCTCAGCACGATCTTGAAGAATAAGGGGGAGATTAGGGCTAAAGCAGACAAACTCCAACCCGGTGCCCGTGGCGCCCGATGCGTACGCACGGCCGTGTACAAGTGGTTCATCCGAAATTGCTTCAGACGTGCCGGCTTCCGCATGCTCGGTGATGACTATAATTTCTGATGAGTGCAATGAAGCCGCTGCAGTTGTTGCCGAAGTTTGGACCGAGCTGTCAGAATTTCCGGAAGCCGTTGACGAATTGACGGTCGATGAGTTTGTGAGTACAGATGATGGTGTCGCGACCACGGGACAGCCCGGAAAGGAAGACTACATTGCCAACATCGTACCGAGCACAATTGAAAATAGGCACAATAAGGAAAGCAACGACGGTCCTTTGCCCACGTCCTCTGAGGTGATTGGTGCATTCGGACTAGTCCGGTGCTTCTGCACGAATGTGGAAGGTTGCAGCCTCCGCTGCTCCGATGATGATTATGAAAAACTTTATTTATCCCTCTTTAAAGGGAAGGGGGCAATGGAATAGAGGGTGGGGGGAGGAACTACTTGAAGTAGGCCTCCTTTATCCTCTCAGCCCAGGATGGCCTCCTGAAGATCGGGCCTGGAACTGCGCAAGGCAGCCTCCCACTGCTCCTCACTAGATATTAATTGCTTGAGGAAAGGGGCAAGGGGTTGCTTAGGGCACCCCCACATGATGTGGTTTAAATCTGCTTTGGGAGAGACACAGAATTTACAAGAGGGAGAAAGGTAAATGGCGGGATGAATGCGGTGGAAGAGGTAAGGGGACGGAAAGGTGCGAGTCTGCAGCTGTCGCCACAGAACTTCACCCCTACGCGGGGATTTGCCCATGAGTGGCGGAAAGGGTAAGCGGTCTAATCAGTAGTGTGTGCAGATGTCGTGGTAAGTAATAAGCCGATCTCGCACTGTAAACGGCGCCTCCTCCGTGGCGAGGTCTGACACATGTGATGCCTGAGCCCAGACTGTAAATGCTCGGGCATGAGCCGCCTCATTTCCGGCAAGGCCCGCATGCGCGGGAGTCCAGATTAGAGCCACAGTTTGATGGAAAGGATGGGCCAAGAGGAGAGAAAGGGCTGGCTTAGAGACCCTACCCGCTCCGAAGTTATGTATGGCTGCTTTGGAGTCGGTAACAATAACTTATGAATTTGGGATTGTGAGGGCCAGGGCTGTGGCCGCTTCCTCCGCCTTCTCCGAGGAAGAGTCAGGAATGGAGGCGGCCGCAGCGACTTGGCCGTGAGAGTTAATGACTGATATTGCGTAATGATTTCTGTTCCCATATTCGGCGGCATCAACATAGAGCACGTCTTTTGAGGTGGAGAATTGTTTTTGAAGAGCCTTTGCTCGCTGCCTCCTGCGCTGTTTGTGGTGCACAGGGTGCATTGTTTTTAGGAAGTGGGAGGATACAGAGGTTCTCGTGTATGTGATGTGGAATGGTGTAATTAGTCTTGATGATGGGTACCGGAGTGATAGAAAGAGTTTGTAGAATGTGTCGACCTGTTGCGGTGTTAGAAAGTCTGCTATATTGGGATGGTAGGTAGGCTTCTGTGACTTCAGTAAGTGTGTTGAAAGTTCCAGTAAGCATTAGCCTTTCAGCGGAGGTAAGTATGGGGAACCCCAGAGCGAATTTATATATTTTGCGTAAAAGAGTGTCGATCTTATCTTATTCTGAATTAAGGAAATGTACTAGATATGGTGTTGCGCATGTAATCTTACTGATAACGAAGGCCTGGATCAAGCAGAGAAGTTCAGCCTCCTTTAGTCCGCCATGTTTATTGGAGACTCGCCCTAGAAGGCGCAGGGTGTGATCGACTGTGGTGTGGAGTGTATGTAGGGTATATGTGTTGAACCGGTGGCTTTGAATGTGTAAACCGAGCACCCGGAGCCTGTCCACTCTAGTAACGGGGATGTGGTTTAGGATGACCTGTATACTAGACATATGTTTTCTGCCCCCCACCCCCCGGTGGGATGGCAGAAGAAGTAGCTCGGATTTTTGAGGGGAGCATGTGAGATTCATAGCCCCGGCATGAGCCACGACGGCGTCTGCTGCGGTCTGTAGAGTGTCTTGAATCTCTCCATCGGAGCCGCCAATCGTCCAATGAGTGATGTCATCGGCGTAGAGTGAAAACTTGAGATCGGGATAGACCACAATGCTTGCGCCTTCGGCATCATAGAAAGATTAAAAAGAAAAGGGGACAGCACTCCGACACCTTAGACAATGTGGAGAAGTGCGTGCGTCGCAGGCAGCGAAACTGTCCAAGCAGGAGAAAATACAGGACTATTTCATGCAAAACTAAGCTGTTTCATCAATAAAGTGATTTTATAAATGATATGTGCTTTTATGACATCCAATTCTTTAGCAGGCTTATATCAAACTGATAGGCATTTCTTTGCGAGTTCGACTGTATATTGTTAACCATTCATTTTGCATTGTACAGTGGAACCCCGGTTATATGTCCCCGGTTATGCGACGACCTGGGTTTTATGACAGATTAGCACAGTCCTGACGAAGTCCCCATAGAAGCAATGCATTATAAACTCCGGTTATCTGATGCAACTTTACGCCTAATCCACTTTACATGACGACTGTCGTGAAGCGCAGGACGGAATGGTGGACGAAAGAAACTGCCATGGGTGTCTTCCCTCACTCCGTCTCTCCGCATGCAGAGTGCTTGACACCGCTCGACCGGTTCGCTCCGGCGCAGCTTTCTTCCCTGTCTCTTCTCACCGTTTGTTTCTCTTTCCCCTACCAGCAGCCGCCCACGACACTCACTGTGCTGAAATAGCGCCTTTTCTTCTCGACAATCACTTTCTCCCTCTCTTCTCAGTGGCGTTGCCTCTCTTCACATTGGGGAAGTGTTTCTCTCCCCCGCATCAGCAGCTGCTCGCGATGCCCGCTGTGCTGAAATAGCGTCTTTTCTTCTCCAGAACCACTTTCTCCCTTTCTTCTCGGCGGCACCGCCTCGTCGCGTTGGGGAAGCATTTCTCTCCTTCCAGTTTCCCAGCAGCAGATTGCCAACAAGGTAGCGTGGAATGGCTTAGCTTTATCACACGTGTTCTTCGACGTAATCCTAGCGACCAGCGTTCAGCGGAGGTTTTGAGTTGTGTGGAGCAACACGATGCACGATGTCCCGAAAGCGAACAGTTCTGTTGCTCGGCGATAAGCGGAATATTATCAAGGAAGCGGAAAAGAGCATGGAGCCATGAAATCCAGCATTGCCTGGGACCTTAAGATACCCGAATCTTCGCTTAAGACGATCCTGGCAAACAAAGCGAGGATATTGCAGAATGCCAACAAGTTTAGGCTCAAGTGGAAAGTGGCAAAAGAAGGACAGCATGAGAAGTCAGAAAAAGGTCTCATCAAGTGGCTGCATCAAGCACGGAGCTCTGCGATCAATGTTGACGGCGCTATTATAAAAGAAAAGGCGGACCTTGTGGCATTGCGTCTGGGCATCGACGACTTCCAGGCATCAAACAGGTGGCTGGATTGCTTTAAAGAACGAAACAGAATTGTGTACAGCTGCTTTTGCGGAGAAAGTACTTCCGTGGACGTTTCGACAGTGAACTAGCGGATGGAGTCACTGCCGGAGATGACTGTTGCATACAAGCCCTGCGACATTTTCAATGCCGATGAGAGTGGTACTATTTATTACCATATGCAAACCGTGCAAACCCTTGCGTTTAAGGCTGACAGCTGTCATGGTGGCAAGCATAGTAAAGAGCGTGTGACGGCACTATTCTGTGCTAATGAGGACGGTTCCGAGAGGCTGCCGTGCAGCTACAACTTCAACAGAAAGGCATGGATGACGTCATTGCGCTTCCGCAATTTTTAGCAGCAGCTGGATAACCAAGTGGGTGCTAAGGCGAGGAAAATATTGCTTTTTGTGGACAATGCACCGTGCCATCCACATGATACGTCCAGCCTGAGGAACATAAAGGTTGTTTTTATTCCGCCCAACTGCACAAGCCGGCTGCAGCCGCTGGATGCCGGCATCATTAAGTGCGTCAAGCAAGGGTATCGGAAGCGGTTAGTGAAGTGTCAGCTGGCAGCTATGGAGCACAGCGAGTCGGAAAAGAAGATCACTGTGCTCGACACCATGCATTTTATTGCCAGTTCGTGGAACGCAGTGTCGCAAAGCACTATCGCTAACTCGTTTTAGCACTGTGGCTTTAAGCGAGAGACTGCCTTCTCTGCTGGGGACGCAACAACTTCGATGCCGCTCGAGGCTGATGCAGGCTTCGCCGACGACGATTTCGAGGGTTTAAAGCTCGCCACGACCTTCGCCAAGTACGTGGAGGCTGACGACAACGTTGCGATCTGCAGCGAGGTGATGCTGGACGATGCCATCGAGGAGGCTTTGCCTAGTGCCGACACAGCTGCGACATTGGACGAGGATGATGCAGACGCCACAGATGCCATGCCTATGCCTACCACGTTCGCCGAGGTGTTACGGCACACAGATGGCATCCGGAACTTCATCTGTTCACACGACACCACGGAGGACCTCCTTTTGGACCTTGCCCACCTCGAGCGAAAGCCCTTGGTTCACAGATCAAACAAGGTCCAAAAGAAACTTACCGACTTTTTTTAAAGCTCGCGCCCGCTGGCAGGAATTGCAGCAGTAGGCAGTGGAGTGCCATAAAGATTCGTTTGAATAAAGCATGATTGGTATCGGTACTGCAGCATTAATTCTTATCGCATTTACTTTCTTTGGTAATTTGGGTTTCCAAGCCCTGCAGAGCATGTTAGTAGTTTACATTGAAGTTTCTCGTAAACCCATCGTGCGAAATAAGTACTATTTTTACAGGCATAATTTATGTTCGGATTTTACGATGACGCATTTTACGACGCTTTTTCGCGGTCCCGAGAAAGTTGTATAATCGGGGTTCCACTGTACTTTGTTTCCGTCTTCGTAACCTTTGTATCCCCACTCCCCACGATAGCCCTTTCAGGCTGCAGTATCTTGAAATAAACAAATACTACGGTGCTATAATTTGTCACTGAAGGGTATACACGTAAGCACTTTTTGCATTAACATCACTTTGAAGTCTAGCACGTTATCTCCGTGTCAAGTTTTCGCTAGTACTCGCAACCATGAGACAATGCAGTCAACAATGAAGGCAAGGGCTCACATTCATCCTTCTTGGCAGCCTTGCGGTCCTTGCGGCCGACGGCCTTCTTCTTGGCAGCTGGGCCCGAGCTCTGCTGGGCCTCGGCACGTTCCCTCCGCAGTTGCAGGTGGAAGTTCACAAAGTTCCACATCATCCACGCCTGAAGAAGGCACACGGCCACCGTGCAGTTCACCCTGAAACAGTGCATACAATAGTGACATTGGGGTTTCAACTGTGTTTCATAAGCACATCACATTGATAGGAGCACAATTTACAGAGAACAGACACTCTCTGCCTCTACCGAGAAAAAGCGTTCACTAAAACTGTACTGTAAAAATATGTTTCCGAATATCTTGTGCTTCAGTTTATTTTTCTTTCTTGGTTTATTTAGCCGTTTTGTAGAGCTCACTTCATGCCAGAAATATGCACGCATTGCTTTTACAGTGAAATCCCAATAATTCGAAGTCTATTAATTCAAACTGCTCTGTTGGTTGAGGCAAAGTCCTATATACAATAAAACCTCGTTAATTCGAACTCAGTTAATTCCAAATCCAGGATAATTAGAAGGTTTTCGGCGGTCCCGTATTTTCCAATGTTAATTTGACTGGATAATTAGAACTGGCGGCCTAGGCCAACCCGGTTAATTGGAAGATTTGGGGTGCTATGTGGCAATTTCCGATCCACATTTCACTGCAAACCCGACAAAACGACAACCATTCAGAGCCGCGAGGCGACATCTCATAGCAATCCCAATTATTTATAGACGAAGCGCCTGATCAGTAGTACTGCTAGCACAAGAATCAGTCCACAGTGCGCCCCGCGCACCACAGAAACCCGTGGCTGCAGAGGAGAAGACATGCTTCACTGCAACGTAGCGTGCATACCAGTTTTTGTCCAAGCTCTCATCCCCCACTCTGCACGCGCTTCACAGTCGCAGTGGTCGCAGCGTCAGCGCGTGTTCCGTTCCACTGCCACTGGCTGCCGTTCACCCATTCTTCCTCCATGCCTGTGACGACGTGTGTGCGCACAACGCCGGTCTGCGTCGTTTCTTTGTGTGCGGTGGTTAGAGGTGTTGCAGCTAGTGTGGTGTTTCTTTTTTTTTTTCTGAACTGTGCAGAAGTGCCAGTGAGCGAAGATGCCAACGTATAAGGCTTTAACACATCCAAGAAGAACACGTGTTCCAAGACCGAGTTGGCTGAAAGGCACAGCATGCCCCTTTCAACGTTGTCCACAATATTGAAGAACAAGTTGAAGGTACTGGAGGCTTATCGCAAGACATATTCTTCAAAGCGGTCGCGAGTACAGGCTCCCACGTACCAATATGTGGAATCAGATTTACTTCGCTGGCTGCAGAAAGCAAATGCAGCCCACCTTACCGTCAATGAAACGATACTGCGGGAGAAGGCCAACGACTTAGCTCTACAACTTGGGCATGAAGAGTTCAAGTGTAGCAATGGATGGCCCAGCTGCTTTAAGAGCGTAATAATTTGACCTCCGTAGCCGTCTGTGGTGAGAGCTGCAGCGCAAACGAGAGTGTCGTCGATGACTGGGAGAAACACACATTGGTTCCGTTGCTTAGCGAGTGCTGTGCAGACAATGTGTACAATCTTTACGAGACGGCCCTTTTTTACAAGATGCTGCCCACAAAAACAATCGCAGCGAAGGACACCACGGTCAAGGGTTGAAAGCAGGGCAAGGAAAGAATTACCGTTCTGTTCGGTGCGAACATGTGCGGTAAACACAAGCTGCCGCTACTTGTAGTTGGAAAGAGTGGGAAGCCTCGCTGCTTTAAAAATACATGGCTGCCGCGAAGGGATAGGAGCACATTGATAGGAGCACAATTTACAGAGGACAGACACTCTCTGCCTCTACCTAGAAAAAGCGTTAACTAAAATTGTACTGCAAAAATATGTTTCCAAATTTGTTGTGCTTCTGTTTATTTTTCTTTCTTGGTTTATTTAGCTGTTTTGTAGCGCTCACTTCATGCCAGAAATATGCATGCATCGCTTTTACAGTGAAAATCCACTTATCCACTGGCACAACAAGAAAGCCTGGGTCACAGTCGCAACATTTGAAGATTACGTTTGGCAGCTTGACTGCAAGTTCGCGGCCACAGCTCCTTTGCTAGAACGGCAAGGAACCCACTTTGATCATGCGGTTTTTTGAGCATGCTGACTTCTCGAAGGAAAGTACTGTCGATGCTGATGCTGACTATTCATGTGTACTTGATGAAGGAGCCAAGTATTACGACTGCATCAATGCACTCTGCGCGGAGGATAGTCGCAATCATTGCATTTCGTTGCAACGATTGCGTTTATGAGGCTGACTTAATGCGCAGCTTCTGCGCTGCCGGGTCTGAATCGCCCGTGCTGTCGCTTTCCGTGTCGTCCTCATCACTGTCACTAGTCGACACTTGGGCAACAACAGAGGCAATGATGGCGAAAAGTCGAACCTCATAGCCGACATCTCTTCGCGGTCACAGCAGCGCTGCCGAGCAACTTCTCCGCACTCAAAATGCCACACACCGTAGTCAACAGTAGATGCCTGTCGCGCACCAGCACCGACTTCTTCGTGTCACGTTCAATAGCACAAACGATGTCTAATTTTTCTTCTATGCTGAACACCTGGCACCTCTTTTATCCGAGCTTAGGCATGACATGAGTCCTTGTTCGCACGACGCCACAACCACCACAACGCTCTCTGGCACGGCGCTGAAATGACGTTGATATTGATGTGGCTTCACGTGCGAACGCATAGGGAGCTTGGAGGCCGTTCTGATCTCCGAGGCTTGTTCTGCTGGGGCCGGGCCACCCAATGGAGACGATGCACAGCCGTGTTTGCGCGACGAAAAGTGGAAACACTACGTGTTAACCGATACGTATGCAATAAGCTGGTACGGTTTTTGCGGATACAAAACACATTATGTTCAATAGCCGCTGAGTCGGGGATTTGACTTTACTACTTTTAAAATGAAACTCTTGTTTAAGCAGGTACGGTTTAACGAGGTTTTACTTCAACAAGTTCCACTGCCAGGTGCAGCTTGTTATTCTACATCATTTTATTATTACCACATTTATTGAAATATAAGACAGTCACTATTATAGGGCGAGGGTGCAGTTGGGGGATCCGAGAAAAAGAACATACTGTATAGACCCATGCAAGGGTCGAACTTACTTCTTTCGTGATTTTTGACGAGGTGCGGCCCTTACACACAACCGGGCCGCTTGGTCCAATTTGCTGCCTACGAGTTCTGCAAACATGCACGCTTTCCCACACAATGCCTTCTTCGATTTGTTTGTTGTGGAGAGCTCCTCTTTCTGCACTGCTTCATCCACCAACGTAAGAACTTGTTGCATATGCATGCTGTTCACTTGCCGTGCTCCCTGGCATAAGTGACAACCTTGGGCATAAATGCAGTGCTGTATGCCATAAAATGCTTGCTTTCTATTGCGGACTCCCGGCAAGTGAGCGTTCACTGTAACATGCGGCTGGCTGTGCGTATGACCTGCTAAAGTGACACTCTAATGTTTGCCTAACTCAACATGTGCGGTTTGACATTATTCTCGTGCTTGCACACAAAAGCAAGAGCTTCGAGTAGATCCAATGAAGGTCAGTACAACTGAGAAATTAATGCGCTAACACCATGAATGCACCATGGGAAGAGTCAATTTGGAACACCCGAGGCATTGGTTCATTGCAAAAAGGGGGGGAGGACATTCTGATCACCTGATGAGCTTGGTGTTGAAGTTGCCTGTAGCCAGGCCAATGGGCAGGGCAGCATTCTCTTGCTGGGCCAGGCCGTACCAGAAAGTGAGCACAGACAGCGTGATGGATGCCAGCCGCACCAGCACGAACAGCACATTCCACACTGCGTACCTGTAACAACGCACATGGGCACATGCACGGTTGAGGACAGCAACAATGAGTAGTTTCACAGGGTCGAACAACCCAACACAATAAGAACTCAAATTGTCGCAGACAGCCATTTGTAAAAGCATGCTGCCTGCATCGGAATGTGGCTGCCATGGTTGGGGATCAAACCCATAACCTTGCACTCAGGAACAATGCCACTGCCACTGTGACATCCCTACGGACCTCTTGTTTTCCATCAAGGACAATCTATGGATAAGTCTTCAAAGAGGGTAGCAAAGTTAGCATCATCACACACTATCTGTCGCGTATTAATTAATGACGATTTGACATCCCAAAGCAACACCAGTGGGAGGAGCCATAGCTGGGACATGTGCATTAATTTTGACCATGCATATTTTACAGTGCACCAACATCTCAGTATACAGGTGTACTCGGAACCCACTGATATCGAGGGGCTGCTGTCATAGCCACGAACTCAACTTGCAATTGTCTCCCCCCAAAAAAAGTATGCACCCCTTTGTGCTTATCTTGCACTCGAACAATAATCATCATCTACTATCTTGCACGTTTTTCCTTTCTTTATCACGGCGCACCCAGAACTTCCAGGTCATGAACGGCATGTGCATTATCGGCATGGCATACTATTCTTGACAGGAAAGTAGCGAGTGCAGAGTTTTAAAGAAACGAAATGCAAACAAGACAGATATCAATTATTATTTCGGGACAAAATATGCCCCAACGGGTGTAAGCTTTTTTGACAGGGAGCAGGAAGCCTTAGTCACTGAGCCAGTGCACGAAGACCTACTGAGCTTGCTTGAAGCTGATTGGTTGAAAACATGCCAGATACGCAATCCTTTCTAGAACCTTGGCTGGCCTTGATTGATGCTCTGCCAATGGCTGAGAACAGTACAAACTGAACACTTTGTCTAGACTAGCACTAGTGATGGGCACTTACTTTCAAACTAAGCTTGTTTGAGAGCACAGCCATAGTAGCATATAGGTATGCAGTCAGAAGGTATTTAAAACATATTTTGCACTTTCTGTTTTGACTACACAAACTCTACATTGGCGGAAACTCGTCAGTTAGCTGTTCCTCATGTCGCACTACAACTGTTTAACGAGAGATCAACAATGAAGCCGGTAAGTATAAGAAGTTAATCAAATATGGTACAATAGATTAATTAGCCATGCTGAAAAAATTTACTGGAGACCAGTCAAGTTGAGTTTTTAACATAATTCACTTGGCAGTGTGCATATGCAGCACTTAATTATTTTTTATATCTTTGACTGCGTAGTAGGGACAGTTTGTACATTGACCTGGAATCAAGTAAACACAGCATCTGAAATGAACTTCATCTGAAATGAGCCTAACTTCTGCCAAACCTGTGATGAGTCGTCTTGTGTCATTTTATTGCGATAGAAATTATACGGACACTTCAAGTGCACTTCTGCCATTGGCGTTGCCATGAGGTTCCGTATAAAGTCCAACGGAAGGGCGATGAAATTGTCACCTCGAACCGTATGCTGTATGTGTGTGTGGGTGAGCTGGTTTTTGTGCACATAAAGGAGGAAAGCGGGGAGGAAGTGCGCCATCTTCCATCACGCACAAGGCTCCAGAAGGGAGGGGGGCGGACTGCATCTTGAAAGCCATCTGCGATGGGGACACAGTCCACCGCACACTGTGTTTTCACGGCTGCAAGACGTGCGTGACGGCTGCGAGACGAAGTGACCTTCGTGCTGCAAGACACAGCACGAAGATCAGTTCGCTCGCTGCTGCTGCCGTGCTTCCTCACTCTAGTGTTTTGAATGCGAGTTTCCGCAGTCATCGAGTGAGATGTGTTCATGTCTGCTCATGCGCATGTGACACCATGCTTGTTAATTTAGTTAGTATGCCTATGTTTACAAGTTTATACGGCCGATGAAGCTACTGTCCTTTCTTCATACAGCTGTCCACTAATTTGCTATTGCAATCGATGCATTGCCTTTTGGGCGAAACTGCAACTTTTTTCGACCACTTCTTAGCATTTGCTGTATCCATGACACACAGTACATCACGAATGTAATTTATGCACTAGCTGTTTAATTCAAGCAGACTGGCATGTTTGTCATTGATGAGCAACACCTTCCTGATGAGACCATCTGTGTACCGAGCTCATTTTTGTTCCTAAACAGCTACCAAGAACTTCTGTTCGCAAGGCGAGTTGGCATGGGAAATGCTTGAAGTTCCCCAGCAATTCTAGAATTCAAGAACTCCCAGTGACTTTTCACAGTGATAGCGCTGGAAAAGATACACATGTGGTTGCTAGCAGACTGCTCAGCAAAGAGTGCGCTGAGAAATCAGGCTGGTTGGTCGAGTGTGGAGACAATAGCATGCTTCTCTTGAGAGAACCACAGCTGCCGTGGCTGTAGTTATCTGCTGCCAAGCAAGTGGTTGTGGTGGCGGCCACATTCTGATGGGGGCAGAATGTAAAAACACTAGGTCCCTAGAAGTTTGCATCTAATACAGAGACCCCAGCACCTACTACAGCAACCCTCACAGACCTCAGTATAACTGCGGTATGCAAAACTCTATCAATTATTACTTTTCCAGACGCACAGGACCAAATACTCACCCGTAGTCAGCGGCCTTAGTGCGCTCGGCAAAGAGCAGCAGCCGGGAGGCATGGAACACCGTCTCCACCAGGTAGTGCATCACCGAAAGGCACAGCGCTATCCTCGAGAAGCTGCGTCGGGGAAGAATGCGCCGCCATCAACACCACAAGTGCACAGAGCAGATCACATGACAATTTTGGCTCATAAACCGTGTCTATTAGATCAAGAGAATTAGACTAGGGGTCACATGCTCCATAGTGAAATGTTTGCATAGTAACACTTGTTTTGGCAGTTACACTCTGAACTCCCATTGAGGGGAGCATTCTTGCTTAGTCAAAACAGAGGAAGCAGCAGCACTTAAACTCACTTGAGAACGTAGGACACGAGGAAGAAGATGAGCGGAAGCGTGGCTGTGGTAATGCGTGCAGACATCTCGTCCTGCGTACGTAGAAAGATAAATGACACGAGTCAGGGAACCTTTGCCTTTTTTTGTTTTTTCGACAGTGTGAAATATGCAAAGATGCACAGGACAAAAATAACAGTGCAACAACAAAACAATCTGTGCTGTTGGGGCATACATCTTTTTGAGTTTTGCTAAACATATAGTACATTCAGTGATCAGATTTCAGAAGTTGTTGCAGGGCTGACTGCTTTGACCTAACAAATACATTATGGCGTGCTCATGCAAGGGCACGACAATGAAGATGACACGACACAAGATGGTGTGCGTCACGTGCATCCCTTGTTAATGTGTCCTTATCGTCACATGCTAACACTTTTAATTCATTCGTGCATTTTTATTTCGGCATTGTGGCACATTTCTAGCACAATATGAGAAGGGCACAGACCAAGAACCACAAAAGACTGGAGGGGGTGTGCGCCCTATAATTGCACTTTAAGAAGCAGAACGAAATGTACATACAATGGTGAAACTATGCATGCAAAATATGGTACCATACCTACTAACATGTGAACTTTACTATTCGTAAAGTCCTGTGGTAGGCAAGAAGGGAGGACAGATAGCACAGATTTCCTTTTTAAAGCTCGCTCTGAGTACACGTCTTTTAGACATACACACACAATCGAGAAACGAGGAGTTAAATTTAGACGCAGCACACTGAGAAGCAGTAAACTAGGAAATGCGAATAACTGACAACCAATAAACTGTTTCTAGATTGCAGTGACTTTTCCAGCTCCTAAGCTGTTGCCAACTGCATCTGCGTCAGGAACCTTTTTTGTATAAATTTGCTCGAAGCAAGTACCCCTCTTGCATTCTTTCACCATCAAAAGACTTGCAAAGAGAGGGTATGCAGAGACTGATGTGTGATACATTTCCACAAACAGAATAGTGTTTTTCGTAACATTTTACTCAACATTCTTAAAATGGGCCCTAATGCATAAACTTTACGAAAAATTCGGAAAAGTGGACAGGTATGCCATACTAACAGTCTAGAAACTGATACTAAAAAGAAATAACACAAAGTCCCATTTTAAATTAAGCAAACAAAATTAAGACAAGTCTTTGAAGATCACCACCTGTCAACTCCTAAGACTTACGCACTCTGCAGAACTTTTCTATCGGCATACCGGGAGGGGCATCAACAGCAGAGTGCAGCGAAAGTAGCCTTTTCTATCCTCAATGCTCAGATGTCAGGAGTCTACCACAAAGCCACCAGTGCTCACCTTCTTGGTCTTCTGGAAGTACAGCTCAGGGTAGCAGTGCAGCCAGTAAGCCAGCTGGATGATGAAGTAGAACTTGAACATGAACCTGCACACAGAGGAACAAGCTAGACCAACGCTCCAGGCCGAGATCCTGCTGGCAATACACATGTCAACACATTTCTATGGCTTTGCAACCGAAACTACAGAAGTGAAGCTCTCATATGAGGCCTCTGCTGGTTGTAGTTAATACAGTAGAACCCACTTATAACAACATTCAAGTGCCACGAAAATTCCATTGTTATAACCGATAATCATTATACACGAGTTGCATGAAAAAATTAAAATAGGAAAATGGCAAAGCTGATGTGAGAAAACTATAATGGCCGGGATGCCAGTGCCCCTCCCCAGCACCCTCCTCCGTCCGGCTTGTGACTGTGTTCACTCGTTTAACTACTTCCTGGGCACTCTTATCGCGTGAAACAAGCCGCAGCTGTCGGCGTTAAAGAATGGCACTGCTATAACAACTGCAAAGAGGTGTCATGGGTGGCAAGCAATATGCAAGCACTGCCAAGTCACCGCTTTGGTGGCCCCAAAAGGAGCCATTTAAAAATTGCAAGAAGGCTGCCACGGCAGCCTGTCAGCTTGAGAGACCCAGAAGAAACGCTGAGGAGAGATCAGCACAAGCATCTCATCACATACTTCTCACTGGCTTGCACAAGGAAAGCTTATGTCTGTCAGCCTTGCACACTTTACGCGAAGCTTGCCGACATCCTTCTCCAATGCATACAGGTGCCCCAAGTAGTGCAGCGGAAGGTTCCTTGCGAAAACGAAGCTCTGGAGAGACTGAATCTCGGCTAATAATGAACCAACTTGAAAATTTTTTGCGGCAGAATGCTACCTAGAGAACACGTACCGACTTCCAGCGTATAACCGAAGTTTGTTGTGTGGCCTGGTGAGGGGCCCCTAATGCAACAAATAGAGCTGTATTTTACTGTATATGTTTGCACATGCTAAGCTGCATGATGCAATTCACAACTGGAGTCATATTCTCGATTGATCACTTAACCCTGGCATGACCAAGTGTCTCGCACGCTACCTGAATGGAGTGAAGGGCTGTTCTGCCCTCCAAGAATGGTCAACTCAGAGTACGATTGACCCGCAGATGCTAAGTGGCACTGCTATCACCAACCCCGAGTGCCCAGAAGTGTATCACTGTCAACACTTACGACATCTCGTTGTGGGGGTAGCCCTCCCATAGCTTGTTGATGCTGGGCAGGTACCCTTCCTGCAAGAGGAAAGGTGATGGTTGTTGCCACAATTACAAAAGACGTAAAAAATAAATGACAGCATTCTAAGCAATTTGGTGACTCAGTAAAATACAGAGCCTGACCACACTTTAGCTCTAACTGTACGGACAGGGATGCCCAGCTCCTCACTATCTTTCGCAGTGTTTTGTTAATGTGTATGGCAGCCTAGCAAAACATTGGCACTGAACCTGTATGCAAAATGGCAATCTGGGTGAGTCGGTAGGTTAACATCTTCGAAATCAAACATTGTGGCACAGATGACAAACAAAGGCTCGGAGAATGCCCATCTTATCTGAGCCTCTGTCTGTTTCAAGCTGTTTAATTCCATACATGGGCAGCGTGCAATTTTAAGCAGGCCTCTGCGCATAACATGCTACAACACAGTTAAATTGTAAATTTTATGGTTAGGATGCAGATTTTCATTATATAGATATGCAGATATCCACAGCAGTGATAGATATATAAGAATGCCTCATGCTCAATGACTGTACAGGAAATTAACTTTTGTGTTGCTAAACATAGAAAAAATAATGTTAAAGGAGGATGTTACATATTTATAGTATGACCATAGGCCAACAACAGCAGGAAAGATGTGGTAACAATGCTAAAAAAAAGTTGCTTTATTTTCCATTTACTTTTAGGCAGTGGTACCAGGGGCTAAAAGATTATTTTTAATCAATAAATGCAAAAGAACACTTTTTATGTCTTACTACATTTGAAGGGAAAACTAAAGGCAAATACTAAGTCAAGCTAAAGTGATAGATCAGGGCTCGAGAATCTCTACGGCATCAATATTATCGCGAACAGAGTCTTAATAATCGAGAAATTCAGGTAAATGCAGGCCATGATTAGAGACTGCCCTGGGACATTCAAGCACTTGTCCGACGACAAAAGCACTCTTCAGTTAAATTCTGCCACTAGGGCTCAACTACTCGCTGCAAAAAACATCCTTGCATTGTATTACAAGATGAAATAAAATGCTACTTGTCCATTTCTATTTCATCTTTAGAAAAAAAGAACTCATTGAAATTGCCGTCGACAACGACGTGGGCGGTCGAACGGTTCCATTTGCGCTTGACTCTGCGCCGCCCACGCTTTCGCATTTCATTAGTTTCGTTACCGCGCAGTGCTACGCTGGCTTTGCAGGCTCGCGAAACTCGCACAAACTGGAAGCAGCAGAGAATTCAATGTCCATGTGATGTCATGGGATGGCCGGACGGTTCACGCCACTTGACCAAAAAGGAACTGCAGCGGCGAATCCATCGCCCTGTCTCGACTCAGTACCGCAGTCTGTTGGGCGTCATTTTGTTCACCGACGGCAGGCAGCAAAGGGTGGTTATGGTGCGTGCAACATTACCACTCCCCCGGTTGGGTGGCGGGAGATATGAATTTAGTAAAAAGGCATTCGGATCCTTCAGATGCAACTTTCTTGTAAACTAAGTCTTTTCTTGGCACGAAACAAGTGTGGCGAGGTTTCTGGGATGGTATTAAAACAGTTCGTGTCGCCTTAGTATTTGCCTTTAGTGTCCCTTTAACACATCGAACACTGGGTACAATACATAAGACATTTCTCCCATTCAATAGTAAAGCACTGTGTTGTGCACACGTGGTATACCAGGCTCACATAAGCTACATTTATCTTGTACTAGAGCTTTGTGTAATATACAATATAATTCACTGTATTCCTATAGGGTAATTGCTTCATTCCAAAAGCATTATATTGATACCAGTGCTTCACTCGCACAAACTGAGGAAAAGAGTAGATCCTCTGATAGAGAGGATACAGAGAGAAATTCAAGTTATCTCTTCTCATATATTATATGAAATAACTGTAGAGCTATTATCCTTATGTTTTGATAAATTTTGACAATTTCAATATTGTTTTTTATTATCACAATTTAATTGAACGGTACCGTAATTTAATGCTGCTTTAGGAAGGAAAAACATTTTGCTTGCACACACTTCGCAGAGCATTATTTTCCTTTTTCTTAAAGGGACACTAAAGTGAAAAATGATTTCTTCTGCGTCAGTAAATTACCGTTCAACACCAAAACACCACTCTTACAACGATAAGACGTTTCGTAAGCCAGAAAAAACGCAGGAACGAAATACGGGTGGCGCCGCCTGCTTAAGTTCCTGCATCTGGGGGCTGTGACGTCTTGGATTTTGATGGCATCTTCTAGGGTCTACTAATTGTATATAGCGGTACAGATTGACTACACTGTGTTCCAAAGGAACCAAATATTAAACATGGCAAGTTTCGGGCACCTTCATTCAGCCAACCCAGCCGAAATGCAAAAACATACTTTGGAATCCCTGACATCACGATGACGAACCGGCGCTGGGGTTTCGGCGCGAAATTCAAATACTGATACTTGGACCTTCATTTTCTCATCTAATAATCAAATTATTTTTTTTAAATGACTGCCTGCATGGTTCTCAAACAATGCTTCATTAGTCTAAACTGATTTATTGTTTCACTTTAGTGTCCCTTTAAGGTGCACAATTTCTATGGTTTTGTGTACGTTGTTCTGACATCGTTGCACTATTTTGCGAATGCATACTAGCGCAAAATATGTTCGATTCCCATCGCCGTTTTTAGGCTCTTGTATATGCATGCAAACTGCTGCAGCCGGCGTATATTGAATGTACTCTATTTGACCTTTGACACCATGCTGTTGTACTTGTGCTCTGGACATAGTGACACACTGAGAGTACGAAATTGGGCTATTGTGAATGGCACGAACAGTGCAGACAACTGTGCAAGAAAGACAGAAAGTCAACGTGTGTTCTGTTTTTCTTTTTCGTCCTGTTTTTTTTTTTGTGCTGTTCACCATGGTACTGACAGCCTGAACTGATGTTACCACAATTTCTAGTCCTAGCTACTCCCCTTCCTTGGGAAGGAAACAAACTCAACGACTCTTTCGCGGAAGAGTGGATGAGACATGCCTTGCGGATAATCTCGGCACCCCAGAGGAAAGAGGCAAGGCAGAAGATCAGCAGCTGACCCGACTCGTTGAATTTGCTGTGCTTCATCTTGGACAGGTGCATCTTGCGGTTCAGTTTCTGCACACAATGGAAGAAAACAGACATTACAATGTTCGATCATACAAAAAAAAAGGCAAATGCATGTGTGCAAAATAGTTTATGTGCCATATCCACAAATAAATAAATCTTTCACGGTGCTTTTCCCAGTAACCTTAAACCTACAGTACAAGCCAAGACATTCACAACTGATCTCCATATCCCCAAATTTGCTAGTGGTTTGTTAAAAACATGTTTTGCAGCGAACGGGCCATTGCGTAAGTGTGTTTACATCCTAAACCCCCTTTCCCAGTCAAAGCCCTCAACAGTTTCTTTGGCTTCCAGTGCATATGTCTAAACAATGTATGAAAAAATTACCAAGGCAAAATGCTGAGTGAGAGAAGTGCAGTTGACAGATACAGAGAAAACCCCCGAGTGAAGTCATAATTGTCGAGCTAGTTAACACTGTTTTTTCGTGCATTTCTTTTTTTGTACACAAATGAAGAAAAAGAGCTTCTTGTTGGACCAGTTGGTTTTGGACGTACACAGGTGAGGCAGCTGTGTGACCAACAGCGTACTCGTCAATAATGACTATTGAGTAAATACTGAAAACAAGTCATCCAAGGCTTAAATTTAGAGCAACTAAGTGCAATGCAATGGAAAGCATAAGAGAAGTAAACCGTGCTTTTTAATTGAAACCTAGGAACAAGAAAAACAAAAAAAAGAGGACAGAAGGATGACTTACTGCAGATGCAAGCCAAACCCACATCTCTTCAACATTTCAATTAAAAAAAAAAAAACAGTTGACTTCCCCTATGTCTTTCCTGGTTTCTTCATCTTATGGCTTCAAGTTACTGTAAATAACAACAAATTCTGCCCCTTGGTTCCCACTACTGCTCTTGTTAAACACAAATTCAAGCAAATTTAAAGCCAAGCTTGTCTGCAAAGCTAACACTCACACAAAGCGACATTAGTAATGATGCATGCACAACCATCAAATACAAAAAATGTCAATGCAACAAGAGCAATGAGGGAGAAGAAAGGGGGATGAAATGCTTACGGTGTGCTTCTTGATGTACTGGATGGAAATAAAGATGATGTGCGTAGTTATGAGGCACCGACAGATGGACACAAAACTGAGAGTGCAATTCACACCAGCACGACAAATCTGACACTCGTTCATTGCAAAGTTTGAGCGAGATATTCTAAAGAAATTATCAAGTCAGGGCTTGTCTTTAAAAGCTAGTCTTTATATAAAGCAACAGGAATAACGACACAAGCAAAGCTTTTTATCGTAAGAGACTAGTCGTAGCATTCGGCAGAAGACAGGGCGGTGCAACATAAAAAGTCAACAGGAGGTTTGCTTCCCGTGTAGCCACTCTGTCTCTCACTGCATTTAACAAGATTTTCCGCGCTGACTATGTTTGAAAAACCACACATTCTAGGACCTGTTTCAGGCAAACGTAGCATTAGTATTCATACTGGTGTGTCACAGATGAACTTCAGTGATGCTTTGTGCTTAATAAATAAACTGTTCAATGTAGATGCTAGAAAAAAATTGCCCAAGTCGCACAAAATTGTGCAGCAACAACAAGCTCAACCTTGGTGGACAATTGCACAGTTCAGGAGCACCATGACAGGAAACACCAGTTTTCGTTTTCAAGAGGCTGGAGTGACTGTTAACTTACGCTGGATGTTAAAGAAGATCTGTGCAACTTTCAGCAGATATAAAAGGGTATCGTCTGGCTTTCTTCGCTCTCGAGATGACACATTTTCTGGGCTGGCTAGTACACAACAACGTGCGGGTAACAACCCAACCACACGACACAATATGTTGCCTTGCTCGGTGCCATCATTGCATTGTTCAACTACATGCTGTTGCTTCGGCTTGTCGCTGGTCACGCTGACATAGTGTGACAATGGCTGTACTGCAGGAAAGAAGGCTTTAACCTGTTAAGGGGACCTCCGCAACAGCTTTCATGCGGGGAACATGTGCAGAGGCATCCTTGGCACCAAATGTCAGAGAGCAGCCAACAAAGTAACCTGTGTTGGCGTCCTCAATTGGCCTTTGAAACGTAATTGTGAATGATTATAAAATAAAAGTCACCTTGTGTAGTATTCACTCCAATGAACATGTTTTTTACAGGGTTTATTTCGACCGGCAATCTGCAGTTTCGCTTTGTTACGTTGCACTTAGGCTGCTTCCCGTGGTTTGTGTGGCGCAGGCGGTGAAAGCTGGCGGCCAAAAGCAGCTGTCCGACCAGGGAATCGGGAACGAGTCATCACTGACGAAAGCCAGCAAACAGGTTCCCAGTGTGTGAGAAGCGGCTGATACCAATTCGTTGTCTCTGATGCCCAGATTAGCACACATCTGAGGAGCTATTTTTGAGGCACAGATAGAAAATGGAACAGTTCAGGGTCGTAAGGAGCAATAAAAGCTGTTCATAGTAGATGGACTGAATGTAAAAAAAAAAAAAACAGAACCTGGTACACATTCACACGTCAGGTTCAAAGTTACTAGTGAGGAAGAATTATTGTGTGAAAGCCAGTGAGGTATTTTTTCTCGATGACCATAGCATCCAGGCTTCCACGACGGAACATCCACGATGGAACAAACCACACCACTTTCCGTGCTTCAATCCACCACACTCAAAGACAAGTTTCCGTGGTGATGAAGGAAACACCATCGGGGCAGGGTTTCTGCATGTTTGTTACTGCACCAAGTAGTACAGCAGATTTTGGCAGTGCTTTCCATATCAGTCCCTCGGAAGAGCAAACACTGAACCTTGGTCACAGTGATGATTCTGCATTTGTCAAAACGTGAACGAGCAAAGTGAATAAAAAAAAATATTTTAATTCAACACTGAGCGGCATATCTTATGTTTTATTTTAATACAATCAGTGTAGTAACTAAGATGTTAAATTTCTCTGTTCCACAGATTAAACGAATGCCCAAGGAGGAGACTGTGGGACCACTTGCACGAGTGCTGTTGTGCATGCCCTTTGCGCCTTCTGTGCACCGCCACAGAAAGCTGTCTGCAAGTGCAGTGCGCAAATGTGTCAAGAAACAGTCTCCGTAATCAGAACTGAAACCGGAACGCAAGCCACCACGTCCGTACCCTTCTCAGGGCAGCACGCGTACAAGAATAGAACTCACGTCGAGCAGGTACTCCTGGATGATGGCATGCATGACGATGGCAATGAGGAAGTAGAAGAAGGTCAGGCATATGTCCTTGGCACCGTACGTGTAGTTCACGATCCCTTGCGTTTCCATGCCTGGGCAAGAAAACACGCACATGACAACCTTACGTATCTGTGCATGTATTACACCTTTTGTTATTTGTGCTTTTTGTATTCCCTCACTTGTGACACCCTCGGGCCTTGAAGGTATTGATCTCAATACACAAATAGTGTTTTATTGAGGTCGGCTCCGAGTAAGCAAGTCTTGTATTATTTGGGCCTGTTCTATGCAGCATTCATAATATGACTGAATGGGCCCAAACGGGTAAACATTGCAAAAAAAAAATCAGGAGAGTTGGCAGGAACGACGTCCAAGACTCAACATGGCGCATGGAAGAAGACCAACTTCAGTTACTTCTCCACCAGCAAACCCGACACAGCTAACTTGTCTTCACATTTTATCTCTAAATGTTGCAGTGTGTTTAAGACAATAGGCTAACTTCGTTTACTACATTTGTTTATTTATTTAAAGATACCTTACCGGCCCCTAGAGGCATTGTGTAAGGGGGGAGAGTACACTCAAAGATTATAATATACAATAATTAGAATACATATGTGAATACATATACAAAAAGTACAGTGCAAGAAATGCTCTAACATACAGTAATGTGGTGTTAAAATTGTACAATGGACAAACCGAATTCTTTTGAACGTGAGAGGTCACTGAATAAGAAACTTGCACAAAGTAAAATATAATCAATCGAATTGCAGAGCGAGCGGGACACATTTGGCTATAACAAAACAGTACTTAAGGGATAGTAGCACAATGATAACAGGAAAGGCAAGAAAAAATAACGTGCTAGGTTATGCCGAGTTTGAAAAATGCGTTGTGAGAAGATGCCGGAAATTTTCCTGGTCAGTCTCATAAGCGATGGTGTTAGGAACATTGTTCCAAAGGCAAATGGCTCTTGGAAGAGCGGAGTAGTTAAATGAATTTATTTGGCTATAACAAAACAGTACTTAAGGGATAGTAGCACAATGATAACTGGAAAGGCAAGAAAAAATAACGCGTTAGGTTATGCAGAGTTTGAAAAATGCGTTGTGAGAAGATGCCGGAAATTTTCCTGGTCAGTCTCATAAGCGATGGTGTTAGGAACATTGTTCCAAAGGCAAATGGCTCTTGGAAGAGCGGAGTAGTTAAATGAATTTATTTGGCTATAACAAAACAGTACTTAAGGGATAGTAGCACAATGATAACTGGAAAGGCAAGAAAAAATAACGCGTTAGGTTATGCAGAGTTTGAAAAATGCGTTGTGAGAAGATGCCGGAAATTTTCCTGGTCAGTCTCATAAGCGATGGTGTTAGGAAGATTGTTCCAAAGGCAAATGGCTCTTGGAAGAGCAGAGTAGTTAAATGAATTAGTCTTTCCGTAGATGCGCATGAAATTGAATTGATTTCAAAACCGGTGTGAGCTGTAATGAGGAGTTTCAAGAGGAAGAACTCATGGCACTGTATTACAGACATATTTATGAAATAATGATAGCAAGGCTATATCACGACGATCACGCAAGGGCTGTAGTGAGAGATCGAGTTTAATTTGTGTTATGCTTTTCTTATAGTCATAACAACGTGAAATAAAACGCGAGGCCTTATTTTGAATAGATTTGAGCTTTTCGATCAAGTATTTCTGATGGGGATGCGGCGTATTCAAGCTGAGGTCGAACAAATGTTACATAAGCTGGTTCACGAATCTCTTTAGTAGAATTATGCAACGTGCACCTTACGTACCCTAATGATCTCGAAGCATTGGCGCATATGTACGCAATGTGATTTGACCACGAAAGAGTCAAAGTTAGGTTAACACAAGATACGTATATATATTGAATAGCATGCAAAATAATGATGTTATTTATGTGATAAATAAATGTAGATTTAGTATGCTTGTGGCTAAAAGAGATCATTTTACATTTAGAAATGTTAAGCTTCATTAGCCAAGTGTTACACTAAAGAGAAATAAGTTACAGATCTTTTTGGAGGATTGCATGATCATCGGCACACTTGATGGAACGATAAAGAATGCAGTCAACTGTAATAATGCGCCCATGCGAGGAAATGTTATTGGGTAAGTCATTAACGTATATTAGAAATAGTAATAACCCAAGAATGCTTGGTATACCTTAAATAATGTGCGAATGAGGAGAGGAAAAATTATTAACTGCTGTGAATTGCTGATGATTAGAAAGGAAATTGCAAATCTATGTTAGTGTAAGAGAATCTAATTTAAGAGCAGATAATTTCAAAATCAAACGGCAATGTGCTACGAGGTCAAACGCTTTTGAAAGTCTAGAAAAGCACAATCAGTTTGTAGATCCTCTTCCGTGTTAGTATGCAAATCAGTTGTTAATTCTAATAATTGCATCTCACAAGAGAAGTTTCTCCGAAATCCGTGTTGATTAGCAAAGAAAAATTTGTTGGTGACTGTAGACATTTGATGTAATTACACGTTCTAGCATTTTGCAGCATATAGATGTTAATGATACTGGACAGTAGTTTTCTGGCGTGTGTTTATTACCCGACTTAAATATGGGTATGACCTTTGCTATCTTCCAGTCTGAGAGCAGCATGCCAGTCTATAAAGATTGCCTGAAGATGTGAGACAGAATTTTACTAGATGCTATGACAGTGTTGTTCAGAATTTTAGAATTAATGTCGTCACCGCCACATGATGTGGTTAGCTTGAGGTTACTTATCAGGCATGCAAATTTACTTTTTTTATATCAACCCGCTCTTGATCTTCCAAAGTTGCAACCATTCTACTTACCTTTATCTTTTTTTTGCCTATTTCTGTCCCCATTATATGGTGACAATTTCTTTAGTTTCAATAATAAAAAAAAAAACAGCAATGCATTGCACACAATGTTCACAACAGCTTCAGCTGGAGGCTTCATCCACACACCTGACAGCTCAGAAAATCTGGGGCCAGTATTACCTCATTATCAGATCATATGCCACCTCTGGTAAGTTTTAGGCTTGTCAAGCACCCGGAATTCTTTCAGTGGATAACAGATTCTTCAGCAGATCGAGAGACAGAATGGGTTTAATGGCCCAAATAAACACAGGTGACATTTGGGCACTATGAAACGTGGCATAGTAGGGGGCTCCTGATTCACTTTGGTTACTTAGGGTTCTTCATTAAAAGCTTGGTACACGCGTTTAATATTTGTATGTTTCTTATGTTCTGCAGTTTTTCTCGACTATTCAAAGTCTAACCTACTTGGTGTAGCATTTTTTCCATCTCAGACGTTGAGATGGCAGCAGTATATGAGGTTTTGACAGGAGTATGTGTGTAGCATGCCACGGAGCCACTGGCAGAACAGCAGTGCCACTATACAAGTGCATGAGGCCGACACATGGTGCTCTTCCAACTGAAATACTCTGGTTACATTCGATTCGCCTGCACCACTTGAACCAGTTCACGAGGTGCTGCACCCTGCCATTCGTTTCAGCAGTGCAGCAATGGCGCCCGCAGAACCACTACATTCGTTTCAAAAGGTGCAAGGCTGGTTCGTGATTTTGCTGCACCCGCTCCACTGTCGGTGCCGACTTGGTGCAGGCATACAGGTGCGAAACAGCGGCGCAGCAGACGACGCAGCACACGGGCACGAGCCTTGTTAAAACCCCGCTTACCCACGTCTGATGTGTCTACACAACTGTGGTGTGTATTTGCACCCAACCGATCTTACCTGCAGTTCAGGACCTTTCAAACTTAGTCTGACATAGCATAACGCCTACACCGCGTCTGCACTTTTGCATTCGTTTCGAGTGTTTCACTGGGCCTGTACCTCCGGAATCGAGCTGCACAGTTTCTGAACTTCTCGTGAACCGCCGTGAACTGGTTCACAGTGGTGCAGGCGAATCGAACAGACCCTCTGTTTCATACGTAGCAGACAACACTGCAGAAGCTACACAAGTACTGCAGTCACAGAAGTATCACTCAACGTATTTTGCAGTGCAGTTGTTTTTGATCTGCGATGCTGCCTATCTGGAATAACTACTTACTATTATATTATAATAGAAGACTTCCCAACTTGGGTTAGGTGGCAGTATGGACGCTGCTGAGCAGAACCGCTTACGGGAGCAAATGAAAAAGTCGGCAGGCAGCGCGATCGCGCAGGTGTGTTTCGTACAAGAGTACCGGCTGCGAGATTGTGTCTCCTGTGAATTTGTCTGCACCAGCCTACCATTCAGTGACACAATATCAATCAGCCAGCGCTCGCATGTAACTGGGGTCCACTATTGAAGGGCACACTGGGGCTTATAGCGTCCTCCAGGTGCCATCGCCGAGCGCCGGCAGGAGCGGCAGCCTCGTGCAAATGCAGCGAGTGGCACAATGTGGTGCATTATCAGCGCACGTTAAAAGTGAAAATGAAGAAAGAAGCAACGGATTCATCAAAGGCAAAAAAAAAAAGAAGAGCCTGAAGAACCTTTCGAAAAAAGTTACCTCACAAGCACTAAAAGAGACGATTTCACCATTGCATTGTGCAACACAACTGTGACATTACCGAGGTGTCTAAACCCATGATCAATTGATACCCCTGCCACACAGGCACTGTGAAGTCCCATCCAGATCAGGTGTTTCTACGCGGCCACTTCCAACCATGATTTTGCACAATCCGGATAGAGTAGACCAGATCATAGGCCATAATCTACAGCATGATGCTGAGTGAGCTCAACCAACTCGACCTGGATTGTTGGACTATGCAGTGGTTACCATTCTTGATGATGACCATGATCAAAAGCACCTGTGCTGCACTGGTACCAAAGAACAACTGAGCTAAAGTGACTGAAACAGCCATTTCCATCGTCACACAACACAACTCACAGACTCAAGAGGGTACACTTTGAGGTCAGCATTCTTTTTAGAAATGGGCTACCTAACTGTACACCAGTGCTACTCAACCTTTGAACCATAGCGAAACAATAGCCACGCGAGGAGTAATTTTGCAAAGATTGCAGACATTACGAGCGCCTCACGGTGCCGGTGACCTGGTACATGATGACACTGCTCTCCTCCAGGGGGAATTAATGGCGCTGGTGTCTGTTGGCAAAACTTGAGGTTGGGAGCCCTATTACAACTTGCAGACATAAGATTGTGTCAAATCACGTATTACTGGGGCACGTAGGGGCTTCCAGTATGATGTACTATGTTATGGTCCCAAACGCAAGCGGTGTACTGTGCCCATTGGTCACAGAAATGGGTTACTCTGGTCGTTCGGTGCTCAATAGGTTCAGATCTACAATGCTTTCTTTGTAATAATTGTCACACTTCGCAACATAAATGCACAAGCCTTTATCCTGAAAACTGAAATTTATCTTGAAATTTATACTGAAATTGACATCAATTTCTATCACATGAGATACACTATTTCTCGATTGCAAATGCAAGCAGTGAGTGGTCGCCCTAACCTTTGTAGCACTGCCTGCAATGTCTGAAACGAAGTACCACAGAAAGAAAAAAGCATTTCAAATACTTTAGAATGAAGATTAGCACAATTACACACGCTGCTGCATTATTAAATTGTGATCACACCAAAAGTGCTTCCAACAGTCATGGATTATAGAACAGGTAGAGATGTGCAGCAATGTCCTCATTGATCAAGTCAAATATAAATTAAGTAAGAGCATTGGTCATGAAAGAAAAATTACTAAACAGTCATAATATCAGGAAGTTGACAGCACGGTGCAAGTAATCATCAGTGCAAGCTGTTTCTGGTTATGATGTTAATATTCCAATTTCAGATACGCTGTTGGCATGTGTGCAATGCCACCTGTCACACACTTTTGCTTCAGCGCAAACACCTGTGAAGCATGCGGGCTCTGTGCAGCTCTGCCTTTAGCTTGACATAAGCTTTGTAGCTGTATAAACTAAGTACTCCGCTAGCCAGACACAGAGTTGACCAGTATATACACAGACACAGAGACATAGTATATATATATTTGAGTAAACGTAATCTTGTACTAGGAAGCTGCCGAGTGCGGTGTCCCCGGCTTGAATCTTCTCGATAACAAGTCGACGAGAGAGTTGCGCGATCGATGAGGAAGGGTGAGGGTAGCGCAAGTTAACAAAACATACACGTGTTCAGCGCTGGCCGGCGCCGATCAAATGCGTCGGGCGAAGCTCGGTGTTACCGTGAAGTAATAAAGTCAACGCAAACAACGTTGACGGAAATGGAAACAAGTACGCAGGTTTCACGCATCGTGAGCGGAAAGAAAGGATGCACTACTCACCGTCGGTGGTGTTGTGATGCACGGCGATGAAAACCGAAGCATATGGTGCGGTGACCTGCACGGGGGGCGAAGACGGGTGGCAAATTAAACTCGTCAGCCGAGGGCAGCGCAGTTCGCCCATCAATCGAAAGAAGCGCATCGCCGAGGCGCTCACGAAATTTGCAGAACGCCATGCGAGCGACGGGCTCTTCGGATCCTAAGGGACGAGCGCGAGCAAAGCTGAAACCGGACTGCTGCGCACGGCCAGTGAATTGAGGCCATGTAACTATTCGTGCCTCCGCATTGCTAGCGAAGGCAAAAGTTAACGGAACTACGTGGCTCGAAAGCCGCACCGAAAGTGAAACTCAGCGCCACAGAACACGGCCAGGTTAGCCGCACATCGGGATGGGAAACTCTTCAAACATGACGCTCGCTCACACATATCTAAGCTAGACTGACGTTGCTATAAACGACGACGTACGGGATTGGAGTTAAGTTAAAGCGTAGCCGACCTGAAGTTTGCACTGCTCAAATGCTCAGTAAAATGTTCCGCGGGTGTCTTCGAAGCAGGAACAGTGGAATGATGGCAAAGAAAACGAGACTGCATTTGATCAGAGGAGAGCCGGCCGCTATCAGAGGTGGTGGTGGCGGCTGTAACGAAACACTGGCTCGACAAAACGACTCACTTGGAACAGGAGTCCCATGACAAAAAGCATGGCCACGCAGGACACAATGTCGGCATGGTTTTGGATGACGAACTCGTGGCTGAAAATCGGAGGGTTTTTGGATCCCGTTCGACGTTTGAGCGCCATCGCTGCGGTCCCCTGGCCGACGTCGCCAAGACGAGATGCGGAAAGGAAACCGTAAACAGCGACCGGCCGAAAGCACTGCCAACCGGAAGCCACGTGGAAGGGGACCGCAGTAAAGTCGAGAGTATAGGGCCGCAGTAAATAATAATCGCAGAAATGAATCTCAAACATTTGTTTATAGTAAGATTAGTGATAAGTAATTTTTTTAATATGTGGTCGATAGTGAAATTTGTTTGTTTTTTCATTTCTCCTTTGATTACTTCATTGGCAGGCCAGCGTTATTGTGGTTCGTGGCCACGCCGTTGTCGATAAATGGAGCTGGTGTGCGTGATGTATTCGAAGCCTTTTCACAAACGCGCGAGGCGACGGGATTGAGACCCCACGTTCGAACCCAGGAGTCCCTCGAAAGGACTGGGCCCCAATAAAAAGAAAATTTAAGATCACGGTGTACGAGTGCAAGCAGAAAAGTGCTGAGACAGACACAAACAGCGCCCTCACGGGTTAGGCGCAACAAGAGTCGCTGCCTGTGCGCTCGTAACTAGGAACAAGCCCCTCTTGCATGGCTGGAGTTTTTCACGGCAAACAACATGGGCGTCGCGCCCGACCGACGGAAGCACGCCAACGGGAGGAACCGTAGGATGTGAACGACGAGACGCCACCAAGGTGAGTGCCTTTGTTACCTCGGCACCTTCTCGCGGATCCGCTATCTGCGTGTTTTCGTAGGCGCTGCTGATTCGATGGCCTGTGTTTACAAACGTGCTTGATTAGGCCTAGCGCCTCTTTCGGCGCCCGCGGTTTACACCTCCGCCGAAGGCGCACGGTTCCGATGCGCGCATTGAGCGCACTCGGTCTGGCCAGTCTATCCGCTGCCCCCGTGCCCTTTCAGCTGTTGTCCTTCGTCGTGGGCCTCGGCAGCAGGTCGACGAGCTCGTTTCTTGCCGTCAGAGCACGACCGATGCGCTCACCGCCGCGAACTCGCGGCTCTGGTGCGGCAAACGATGAGGAAGGTGGTGCATTGGCGGCCGCCGATTTCAAAGCCACATCTTATCTCGAGCGAGATTTTTCTTTTTTTTTTTTTTTTGCCTCGCGTGAATGATCGATTTCGTCGGATCACTGGGAACACGCCTCTTTGCCGTAGCCCGCGCGTTGCTCTGCACGCGCCAGCACTACTGCCGCCTTCCATTAGCCAGCACCGGTTATCCCTCTTCGGTTTCTCTTTTGCCGACAACCCCGTTGCGCGCTTTGATCCGATTAGTTTTGACCTTCAGAACGTCATAGATGCGCGATCGACGCTGTTTCCCTGCTGTCGAGCGACTCTTCAGTTGCTGTCTGCTCGACGCCCATCGTGAGGCGCCGTTTCCGCGCGCGGTCTGCTGTTCGATAAGCAAAAATATTTTGAAAAGAGTGCCGCCGAGCCTTGAGTAGCTTTTGTGCATCGCGCTGTAAATGAGTAGACGCCCCGGCATCTGCAGATTTTATGGCGGGTTCACGTTACATAACAGTACCTAGAACTTTTCTAAGAACTGCCTACGTTCGATGAATCGCGACCATCAGATTCAAGCGCGCGCGAAGTGTTCTGCAGATTACCTCCCCCTCACCCCCCCCGCCTCCGGCCAGAGTTGCGCCTCTAGAATTTTGTAGCGAAGCGTCTGTTAGTTCATTGTTGTCAATAGATATTGAGTGCGTTCTCGGTCATCCTCAATTTCCATCGTAACGACCTGTTTGTGTGGAATAAATGAGACCCTCTGCACGTGGTCCGAATTCTCTGTATTTGGGTCTGGACAGCTGTGTACTGTTGAATGAAAGGCGCGAGAAGATTTGCGCGTTTATGTACCCAGTCATTGTAATGCGGCGATTACATTGCATTGCTGTTTTTGCCGGGGTATTTGCCTGCGCCCGTTGAATAAATTTCCTCTGAAATACCTTTATCTCGAATACAGGTGATGGTTGTTCTAGCAGCATGGCGAGAAATGATTTAAATGCAAAAGGCGGACAAGGACAAAGGCAGAAACTGACGTTTATCATTAGATGCACCAAATGACACACAAGGTTGTAAAATGGCAAAGAAAAAAAATCAAGCGAATAAATGGACGTTCATTTGGGCAATCACTTCACATGCATGCTCACTAACAAATATATGTTGTTCACTAACAACATATATTTTTCTTGTAGAGCTATGTCTCACTGGCCCACTACAATGAATTACCAAATAGGTCTACTAGCCAGCTTCTAAGGATAGTTAGGTTGATATAAGGAAACATTATGCCATGGTACAGGAATGTAGCACGCATTTGCTTTTATTTGTGACAATTTGCTCATCATTGTTAATCCCTTTGGTTGAATACGTTACTCAATTGAACAGCCTTGGGTGCTCTGCCACACAAAATTAACAATCTTTAGGTACATATATTTATACAATGGAATAAGTTTCTTAGCAAAAGTGATACAATAGCTTGCTTCTAAAGCACCTAAAAGATTTAGGTGCTCGTACATCCTATACGTGTTGACATGCCGTTCGTGTTTCCTCCAAAGTAGACATTAGGCCATCCACATGACTGCACTAGAGTGCTCCGAAGGGACCCATTAAGCACACCTATCCGCAATTACGTATTCATTGAAAAATACCAGAGTTTTAGTGCTTGCTTGCGATTGTCATAATGACACTGATATTCTTAATACATCTTATCTGTGTCCAGGTCATATCAAAACTGATTTCAGCGTAATACGAATATTCGTATCGGTAGAATGTTCATATCGTTCCTACAAAACATTTAGACTTTTTCATGAACAGTCAATCATGTCACGGGTAACAAAACAATTTTTATTGTTCAAAAAATTTGAGTTTTTTTTTTTCACTTTGTCTATATAGTGCTCCAAGTTCTAAGGTTGGCGTGTCTGTATTAGGTGCTCTTGAAAAGCAAATTTCACATTTGCAGTTCTCCCAACCTTGTTTCGAACCAGGTGCCAACGCCTTTCCAGGGCGGCTGCTTTACATTCTGAGCTTTGCCAGCCGTTTGCCCCCAAGCATGTGAACAGCTCAAGGCCCAGTTAATTGACAACTAGAAGAACAGGAAGCTTGGAATAAGTGTACGTTTTCGAATAGGTTCTGCAAACGAAATTCCAGAAACCTGCCAGGGTACCCCAGTGTCTGCGGCATTGAGCTGTTCAAGGTCACAAGTTGTGTCCCGCCCGTGGCGGCCATATTCCGACGGGGAATGTAAGAACGCTTGTGAGCAGCAGTGTATCGGGTGCACCGTAAAGAACTGCAGGTGATTAAAAATTAATCCCGAGTCTACCACTATGGTGTGCCTCATGATCGGATTGTAATTTTGGACCGTAGCAGCCGAAAAATTTAATTATTTATTTTTATTTCGGAAGGTAAGCAAGGTTTTCTGTAAGGAAAAAAATTGCCATCCACCTTGTATCATATCTACAAGTACACTGCAGCTGTACTTGCAGATACGATGCGGGGACAGGCTTGCAAGTTTTGCAGCAGACACTCGCAGTTGGGACTGTTCTGCACAGTCACTCGGTCGCATTCACCGAAGTAGGCATACGCATGATGCACGTTTTACCTGTTCTTAACGCACATGTTGTCTTGTATCTTTTATCTAGAGGTGGGTGAATATCAACTTTCTTGAATCCGAATAGTAAATACCCAATCGAATATCAGATAGCCAAGCGCAGACACATATATTTAAAGCAGGAACGTATATTTAGGTATAATTAGCATGCTTGAACTGACTGCTGAAAAGAAGACAGCTCAGTATCAGAGACAATTATGGTCTAATTGTCGCTAAAGAAACTGCCCAAATAGCCTCTCAGCGTCTTTAGAGCCAGGTGGCAAGCAATCCTTCCAGGGGTATATAGCTGCTGAATAAACGGTTGGGGCTAAATTAATTGTTATTGAAAAAAAAATAAGGAAAAGCTGCTGAAGGACTTATGCACCATTATCACATGTATAAGGACTTGTTACAAGAAAAATATAGCTGGTTGTAATGTAAAAGATGAAGCTACTACATGACTAGACTGCCAAGTACACTGTACGGTAGATTGCGTGCAAAGATCACGGGCTCTCATCTACACAAGCTTCCACTGTGAAACAAAAAAGAAAAAGCTTAATTGCCAATTTTGTCATTAAGTGCTTCAAAAACTTTTGTCATTGTTTGACTTCTGATAATTTCCGATAAATTGTTTTGCAGACAGAGAACAGTAACCATACTTTAACAGTCAGTTGTTGCAAAACATGCTGGTTTCGATATTCAGATCATGTTCATATACAAATTAATATTCTATTTATATTCAAAACTTTGGATATTTGCCCACCGCTACTTTTATCCACTCCGCTGCTGTCACTTCATTTGTCTGTCATTTCCTCTTTGGGTCACCATTTAATGCAGGCAAGATGAAAACATGCTTGACCGCAAATTTCTTCTTGCCTTCATCAACTTCTGTCTCGATCATCAGGCCTTTCACTTCGCAGCAGACAGCTCCGCCATTACTTGTACCTGTACTGTCAGCATACCTGCCATCTTTTAAAATTTGATCATAAAATGCCCGATATCTAGAGGTTGCTTACAATTGTTGTATCTATGCCATTAATATAACTTTTTTTTTTTTCACGTAGGGGTGAAACTGATCTCAACAAAATGCAAATACAGTCTGCAGATCTCTGAGAGCCTGCACCCACATCCACAAAATTTTATTTCGCTAGAATTGTTCATAAGAGTGACTCCCAGCCAATCCCGACGCTGGTCTTTTATTAATGAAAGCAGCGAGCCATTGTCAAAGAGCACTTATGAATGAGGAGCTTTGTGAATTCGGCCGCTGATTTTTTCGGACCTTCTCAATTACGGGGAACTACTTGCCACCACTAAAACGGCAGCTGAAAGTTTGGCCACCGTTGAATAAACAATTAATAAATACACTCCATGAGCATTTCTGTTTTTTCTGTGACGCAAGTATGTTTTGCTGCAAATATACCACAGTGTCTGCCTCTTCACTGCGTTCCTAAAGAACAAAGTCAGCTAATTTTTTTAAAAGAATGGTGTACATCTTGGGTAATAAAAGGGTTCTTTTTTCGTAATTTTCACCAAATTTTAGTTTCTTTTGGCTTTGGTGGTAGTATTTCTTTCATATTAAGGTTGGCAGGTCTGTACCAGTATCGACCGACCTGCTACCAAGGCTGTGTCAGGCACCACTGTAGGGGAACTTGCATGATAACGCTATGGTTATAGTGCCAGCTGGAATGAACCTTGGATCAGTTATTGAAATTGATTCTGTTGGGCAAATTATTATTATTATTACCCACTTTAATAGCAGTAATGGGAACCGGCGCCATGACCTTTTAGTGGTGCTTTCCGCTCAGTTCTATGTCACTCTTCGTCATCCACTGTTCACAGCCAGCTGGTCCCATTGGTAATGCAGGCAGAGCATCACTCTGACCACTGACGAAGCACGAAAAGGAATAACATCAGAAAAGCATTGCTGCAAAATCACGGCCCAGAATTATGAGGGAACAAAAATAAATCACAAGTCACAATAATGAAGCAATAAAGCTCAATCAAGGCTCTTGCATTCTTTATTCTTTACTGCAAAAGTTCATACTCCAGTCTTCTCACTTGTAGAAGCCAGTAGCTTTACTCATTACAGGAGTAACTTGCCTCTGGACGGTGAATGTAGGTCTTCATAGTCAGCTGCCACAAATTGTAAGTGGTGTCTTGTGCACTGAATGAATGCGCACTAGTTCAGCTTTCACTTTGGCCATGATGAGAAGATGTGTACCTAATTCTCACCGCTACTTGGTGTTGTTTAAAAGAAGGAAAAAGTGCATCCACTCCTTTTCTCCTTTCCATGAGGGACCTTTGAAGCAGTTGCTTTTAACAGTGGCATTATAGCCAGATCTGATGTGCGTGTACTTTTCTTCGTTTGTTGCCCTTTGCGGTGGCTCAAGAGGCTTTACCGCAGAGTGCAACATCATGGGCAGGATTTCAGGCTGTGTCACATGGAGCCCAGAATTCCAAAAACAGTGATGATGGGGTAGCCCTGCTTGGGTGAATTGCCACATGCTTCTGAGCATAGAGGAGCCGGCAAACAGAACTCTGCTTTCTGTTTTCTAGTCTCTTCTGTGAGTCACAATCATGGACTCTGGACTCGGGCACTTTGCCCTTGTTTGTGCAAAACTTTGGCCGGTTGATGCTTCCATTTCTTTAAGCCTTAGCTATGGAAATTAGTAACACACATATGCATTCGAGGTTGTTCTAATCAACTGACTTCAACAGTGTCACACAGAGTGTTTCACATTGCATTCTTGCAACCATTAGAAAATAAAATAAAAGGGTGCACTGTGCACTGCGTGTGGCCAGTGCAGCATTGTTATTGCAAGTGCCTTTGCATTGTGCTATTCTGAACACAAAGCTGAGGCTCGTGTAGCTTCAATGCAAACTATCTACTTCTAAAACAGATTCTGTGCTTCGATCAATACCGCACTTGTAATTGCAGCAGGCAGGGAGCCCAAAAAGGAGCGAGCGAAGGCCCTCTGTGGCTACAGACTACATGTGGCGTGTGCATTGACTGCACAGTAACCATGCACTGTTGCCTGAGCGATAGGTCTCAGATAGAGGAAACCTGCAGAATGTTATCATGCCATACGGTAGCATGGTAAACTGTATGGGGGTAACAGCTGAAATAGTGGTCAGGTGTTGTTCTGAAAGACGTGAATTGCCAAAGGTAATATAATCCTGTGGAGTGTTAAAACTTGCACCTAACATCATCAGCATTGCTGCTGATGAGGAGTGTGTGAAGCTGCATATCATGAGAAACAGAGTAGTAATATGTGAGCTATTTTTTATGCTTTGGCATAGTGCGCAACTTGTAGGGCTTACGTTGGCAGTTGTCGCTTTTTGCATATGCAGCCACCCTTGGCCATCATTTACGATCATCGCAGCTTGGTCCTTTCCAAGTTATGTCATGCTCTGTGACAGCGCTGGTTCTTGTCTTATATAAAACCTTCAAGGCAGAAATATTTTATGCGAGGATTTCTCTGGCCCTAAATCTTGAATTTGTGAACGTAAGCAGGAAGTAAAGTCATGCTGTCTCCTGTAGTAAACTTGGAGTGGTTGGTTAGCTTCCATTTTGTGAACAGTACAAAAAATGTGAACAAGTGCATTATCTGTTTGCTTGTTCATTACTTGCACTGTTCATAAAATGAAAGGCTGGCCCGTTAATTAGCTGACATTGATGACTAGCTGTCAACCTGGGTCACCCGCTTGTTGCAACACCAATGTTCCGGTTTTAGCGGATACACGCACATGTGATCTAGATGCTAGTGATACAGCAAGAGGATCTTTGCAAAAAAAATGGAAACGGCAAAACAGGACGTCTATGAAACGCAGAGAGCATACATTGCTTCACCCCTTTCCCCTGCAGAGTGAAAATATAAATTTTAAGAATGAAGGCATGTTTGAAACGAGGGTAGACAGGCAGTGGTGTAATAGAGGTGGGTGTTAAACCTGCAAAATTTACGTTATTGGCTGTTAATACAACAGCCCTAATCTTGTGAATTTCCTTTAGCACTAACCTGACATAGTACCTGAAAGTGGCACAGGTGTCGTTCATGAAGACGACTTTTTGCAATTTGAGCATTCAGCAGTGTGATAAAGGCATCGTTGGTGAGTGGTACCACATTACCACCACTGCATTTGGCGCACATTTTTTAACTGGTGACATAAAAAGGTGATGTAATCATTTGTAGCTCTTTGGGTGACTTAGGGCTTCATACGTTAATCAGTAAGGAAGGCAGTCATTGAAAAGAGGGAAGTATGCAGACAAAGGTAAGCATTGTCATCTAAGGACAGCATAAGAATTCTATACTGAACTGTACGGTACCCAGCACGGTTGCCAGGTCCTGAAAGCGTTATGTAGCCAAGAAATCTCAAAAGGTAACCAATTCACTGCAGGCGCTCAAAAACAGCAGCCGAAAAAAATCGCTAAACTGCTGCCCTGGGCAGTTGCATAAGTAAAACATTGCCGGTGCTGAGTATGAAACTGATTGTTCAGAACTGTTTTGTTTAGCGCTCCTTTATTCATTTGAAAATGTGCCTTGTGACGTTCTGCATGCTCTCCTTAGCTGGACTATGCATCTGACAAAATCCATTCAACATGGAACACCTTCTGGTTCCTTCCATGAAACGTCTCCTTTTATTGTTGATCAGTCAGAAAACTACATGGTGAAAACATAAATATTACAGGATAAATGTAGACTGCTGGTGCCTATGGTCCCTAATGAAATTGAGTGAAGACACATGATACACATTGATATGTAGCTAGAAAAAAATAATTTCCCAAGGGACAAGAAATGCTGTCTCCTGAGCAGGTTCCAACTGAAAAAAGCGCTTGTACCTAATTGTTAAGAACAGTGCTTCCAATTTGAAATAGGATGCTTATAATTATACAGTAAGCAACACCCACAAAGAAGCTAAAACATTCGCCAAAAAATGCATTTCAAGAGCAATCATTACCAGCAGTGTTTATAAATGATCCTAATATGTTTTCAAGCCTTATTAATCCATCCAAAGATAATTTAGTCGCTTTAGCTTATTCCCGTGTATCAGCGATACCCGACAAATGTACGTCCCTGCGTCCTGAACTCTGTATTGTGCAGCAACCCTGACCCTGTGCTTCCAGCTTTTGAGTGTCACAGTTATCCAGCGATAGATTTTAGAAAATAAAATGTGATTGGATAGAAATGTGAATAAAGGTCTAAGTATCTCATTAAGCCCTGGTTCTGATTTGGCCAACATAATTTTTTTGAAAGAAGGGCACTGCTGTTTATTCAGCTCTGATAACTGCAAAAATATTCCAGCAAGCTTTGGACATCCATCAACTTCCTGCAGACTGGAAAATCTGGAAAGTGGTCCCACTCCACAACTATGGCAGCAAAAGTTCGCTTCTCAACTACCATCTCTGTCACTAGCATTCCTTGTAAGGTACTCGAACATACATTGTTTTCACATTTAGTAAAGCATGTAGATTGTAATTTATTCTTTGCATGAGCACAGCACAGTTTCCAAATTAGTTTGTCCTGTGAAACCAAACTTCTTTCACCCACAGCCTTCATCTTATTCTTGACAAAGGTTTATGTGCTGACTGTGTTTTCTTAAACTGTTCCAAAGTATTTGACGAAATCTTTCATAATTTGCTTCTTTTTAATTAAGCTTAGTACTAAAACTGAATATATTGATCCTAGCCTGTTTGCATGGCACGAGCACTTTCTTCTTTAATGGGTCACACTTTGTTGCATCAAATAACCACGTCTCTCCATGTAGCCCTGTTGAATCTGGTGTTCCCTAAGGATCCGGTTTAGGCCCTAATTTTTTTAATTTAGTTTAATGATTTACCTAGCAGAATTAGTTTGAACATTTACCTTTTTGCTGATGACTATGTTATCCTTCACGTCCTTTCTGACAATGCTGATATTAACATCCTGCAAGACTATATTAACGCTGTCTCTAACTTTCGGGACATATGGTTAGTGCCACTTAATCCATCTAAGTGCAGGGGTGGGACTTCTGCGCCAAACACAGAAAATTGACCGAAATTGCGCCACGCTTCGCCAGAACGGCTTCGGCATGTGTGCTCCGGCAGTGGCCGCGAACAGCGAGTGGATTCGTTCTCCTGAAAAATTCCACCTATGATTACGATACTCCATAATGCGAAATTTCAGTGCAGCCCTATCTGTGTTTTCATTTTGCGGTATATTGATTAGCGCGGACAATCTGTCTCGTCTGGCACGTTGCAAACGGAGCAAAGGGTGGTGCGACTGTCTCGCTAATCGTTACGTGTGGGCTCAATTCACAGCAGCCACTGCAGACAGACCTCTGCTCATGCAGCGCTTCCTTTCCATACAGACAATGCGCGCTACTCTGGCCCCGTCTTGCGCAGCACTACACTTCTCACGCTTTCGCCATACCCTCCTCCTCCGCTTTCCTTCTTGCACTCTCCCCGTGGGGTTCTTTTGCTTTATTTTTTTTTTTTTCTGCACACCCTCCCTCGTCCTGCACTCCGTGTTTGCTCCTTCATCCTTTCGCTGTGCTCGTTCTCTTGGTTATGAGGGCTGCGAGGAACAAGGCTGACGCTCACCGCAGGTGCGGGCACCTAAGAGCTGCACTTTAAAAGAGTGCAGCCATTCACTTTCCGCACAACGGTGCTTCCCGTGCGCCTCTCGTAATTTTTGCACTTATAACACTGGACATTTAGGCAATTCCGGCAAGTCACTAATCCCGGCTATCGTCACTGCTCTCGGAACGACCGGGGCAACTGCATTAGGAGTGTACTAGGATCAATGACTAGAATACGGTTGAGTGGGCTGAGCAGCGCAGCGCTTCCTAGCTGGGACACAAAACAAGTAAAAGTAGGCTGGGGTCGCTGCAAGCGAAGTAGGTATTAGGGAGGCACGTGCTGCAGCGGGTTCAGTGGGCAGGCGTCTCTGTTCACAGGGCCTGTATTATGTAAAACTAGCCCAATCTGTTTTTCTACCCATATGAGCAAGGCCTGAGCTGTTTTGACCTATTATGAAGTGCTAATGGCATATTTGGACTAAGAACAGATATAGTTTTACATTATACCAGCCCAGGGTCATTTGCACCTCTCTGGGTCTGCAGTGACATATGATGACCCAGAAATTACTTTACCACGTCAGTTGGACAGCAGAATTTGAATATTTTCCACTGTCATCAGAAGCATTAGCGGGGGAATACATAATTCAATCGTAATGCCACCAATGTTTTCGACTTTACAGGAAAGCATGTGCCGTGATTACGCACCCACCCACCCTGACAAATTGTAGTAAGTTATATCTACAAAGCGTGCTTCTACCACCCTGTGTTCTGATTGGCTTGCGGCAACGCAAAACTATTTCTATTATGTAGAAATAGCTTTCAATAAACCACAGTAATTCGTAACTCTGGCTTCTTCGAATGGTCTGTTGGTGAAGCGAATTTCCAGGCACTTCACCCACACTGTCGAGACATTAGAGAAAAATGTATTTATAAAAAACATCCTGCACTACTTTTTTAAATTTTGGACTCGCTATTGCGGATTGCATTTTTCTTTAAGGCGAAAGCCTTAGATGGCTCATGAGTCGAAAATTTTGCTGTCTGGTGTTATGGCACTAAATTCAATGGCACTAAGATTGGGGCCGAACCCTCTACCTTTGTGGGAGTCAAACGCACAACCTTTGGTGTTAAGATAGAGTTAATTAAAACACTCCAACCCATGACCTTTTGTGTTAATTCAGGCACGAGTAAATAAAGTATATTTAATTAAAACGCTCATACCTCCAACCTTTGGTGGGAGAAAACAAGTAATAGGAAATAAAAATGCATTTGAACGAGAAAGTCAAGTAATTTAATGAATGTCTTGCCTTTATTCTCTTTAGCGTATGCTAAAGTGACTGAACTTTTGTGATTGCTACTGCTAATTAAAAATCAACAGGCAGTATTACCAAATTTGCATGCAGCAGGCGGTCTCAATATCTGGGTAATCTGCTTCAGAATTCAGCTTAAAATGTTGCTTAAGACAGTTGCAGCACAGCGCTTGTGTTGGTTTATTCTGTGTTCCGCCGTGGTTTCGAAGTGCTCTGCCATATTCCACCAAAATTTAGGCTGGCCTGCTTCAATATGAAATTTAATCTGTTCTAAATTGCTCCAAAATGAAATTTAGTCTGCTCCAAGCTGCTCCAATATGCAATTTTGTCTGCTCCAGACTGCTCCAAAATTACTTTGAGCAGTCGCACCCCTGTAAGTGCTAAGATATGCATGTAACTCGCAGCGAACTTCCTCCTCCAGCTTACTGCCTAAATGATTCTATCTTCGAAGTCACAGCTTCATACAAGTGCTTAGGTGTCCATATAACCTCAACACATTCCTGGTCTTTACACATTGATAACACAAGCAACAACCTCATTCTAGGTTATAGTCACTGAAACTTCTCTTGTGCTCCTTCATCATTAAAGCTAATTTTAACCAGACAGCAATTACCAATAAAATGAAATATGCTTCATCCACCTGGGATCTGCATCCTGAAACCCTGATTCAATCACTTGAACGAGTACAAAATATGCCCGACATTCTATTTTTAGCAATTATAGTCGTACAGTAAGCGTAACTTTTTGAAAAATTCCTTGCAACTTTCTCCACTTTCCGCCCATCTTCAAGCGCTTTCGTCTTGCTCTCTTTCACAATTTATACTTCCAGAATGCCTACCTGTGCAAAAACCTTATATCATCCTCAACATATATCATCAACTCAACATCCTCAACTCTCAATTCGACACGCTAACACACCTTCCCTCGTTTCCGCACCCTCCCGCCTCACACCCTCTCCCCTTTAGAAGAACCCCACCTGTACATACTGTGGCGAGGAAAGCGTACGTCGCCTTGAAGAAGAGAAGTCCACTTGTCGAAACGTTGGCTCCTGCATTCACCTTGTTCACGTTTTGCTCATCAACATACGTTAGGCATTAATCATTCCCATAAGGTAGTCATTTTGCAGTGCCTCACTAGAGCCTGTCATGAGTGTTTCATTCCCAGGACTCTTCAAGAATGGAACTGTTATGTCCACGGTAGCCATAATAAAAGGCATTTGGGCCAAGGAACAGAGTTTATTTCGGAGGGACTTTTGCACAGAGTTTATCGTTTTCAGTGTGATTATTGCAATCGAAGACAACACAAAATTTCGTATGGCCACAGCCGATATCATCACTTCAGGCTTCACTTTGGCAGTTCATGAAAGTCCTAAAGAATTGCCAGGTTACTGTGATCACGTCGCACTGCCACAGTTCATCTGATGCGGTGTATAGGTAGCTATTCTCTTGCCCACATTAGTTAATCTAGCCATGAAAGACTTGCCTAGCCAAAAAGCGCCGTGACAATAATTTTTATACGGCATGACACAAAAGAAAATTCACTATACATATGCTCATTTAGGATGATAATGGCTCGACAAGGATATAAATGTACCATAAGGATGTATAAATGACGGTGTTAATGTGATTACGCTGCTTCCTCGCCGGTTAGGATTAAGACTAGACTAGGGTAATAAATGATACGGTGAAAGGACTTCACTTTTTCAAAATATATTGAAACACTTTCAGTAAGAAACATTGCTTTTTCTGATAAAAATAGAGCAAGAAAGTATATGTTATGTAAAATTTCATTTTAATAGCAACCTTACTCACCTCTTGCTGCCTTATTTTATTGCTCCTGTGTTTGTTTGTTCTTCACTCACTTCACTTTGTAAGACTTTTGGTGTTGAGGGTACAGTAAAAGAAAGTTTTGAAAAATGTCTTTGGAAAGTTAAGTGAAGGCAGAGGAGTACATTGACAAATGACTACAAAGAGAGCTCCAGCTTTGGATATGACTAATTCATCGGTACTCAAGAGTTCAACTATAAATACTTGTTTACCTTAAACATTCATTTGCTTGTTTGTAAATGTTTACTTAAGCCAGTGTTTCTCAAATTTTTCCAATACATGACTCCTTTTTATAGTACAAACCTACCGTGACCACATTTATAAGCCTTCTGAAAGTTTACTTTTTTCCAATAACCTGGATGCATTTACATTTTAATTTATTTAGGAGACATTAACCACAGCAGAGCTACCAAAGATGCTTGTTAATGTTTTCTAGCAAGGATTGATTTAATCATCTATTTTAATGAGAAGGATGTAGTTTTAGCCCTTGAGGCCTGGGCTTCAAATACGATAACATTTCTTTGACTACCTCCCAGGAAATATTTCGTCAGCTGGCACCAATAAACAAAACATTGCAATGAGGCAAGTGGATAGTTTAAAGCTTGACATCAAAGACTAGTAAGAGGCATTGACGTCATTGGTGAATCTGATAGTTCGACCCTCCACGACCCCCTCCCCCCCCCCCTCAAAGAAAGGCTTACGACCTTCAGTTTTAGAAACACTGGCACATGCACTTGTACAATACATTCACTACTGTAATTTCAAATAGAATCAAGGCATTCTCGACATCAATCAACAAAAAAATAAACAGGCTGGCTTTAAAAATTGGTATTTAGTAATGGATCACATTCACGTCATAAATCACGTAATTGAGAAGTCTATGGAGCATAACTTCTCTATATGACTTTCTTAGATTACGTAGAGGTGTTTGATTCAGTATAGATACTAGCAGTCATGGAGGCATTGGGTAGTTAAGCACGAAGTAGAGGAAGCATACGTAAATATCTTGGCAGTTATCTATTAAGATTCCCGCAGCTATCGTAATTATTTACAAAAAAAAATGGAAATATTCTGATTATGAAGGGGATGAAGGATTAGGGCACAATCTCTTCAGTGCTAATCACTGTGTGATGAGAAAAAGCATTCTAGCTCTTTGACTGGGAAGAATGAAGTGTGAGAATAAACGGGGTACATCTGAACAACCTTCAGTTTGAAGGTGATATCGTCCTGTTAAGCAACACCATAGATGACTTCCAACAAATCACAGAAGGCTAGAAATGTTACCATAAGACAACAAGAATCTAATACTGGTATTCGGCCACTAGAATCTGTGCGACAGTATATTTCTGTGGGCCACAGGGGCCCCAGATCATGAGAAACAAACTTCCTGAAGAATAAAAATGGGTTGAAGGCACTTGCACATTGATTGGCAGCCTATTGTTTGTTGCTGGCAAGAAAAGTTCACAACCATTGCATTCTGCTGTTACTAACCTACGGGCACAAAACCTGCAGGCAGGCAGATAAATAGATATATAGATAGAGAGATAGATAGATAGCCCCTGGAAAGTTCGGAATGTGCCCAGGGAATGTCAACGCACTAAAATGAACATGTTGTTACGTGATGCCTGTACAAGGACCGCGGTCCTTTTATACTTTCCTTCTGGTCATGAAACTTCCCCGAAAGTTTCATATAGGGACAAAAGGCAGCACCAGAGGCACTACTATAAGTAGAAGCTGAACAATCTGCCATGCCGGGTGGCCGGGCTGTGCAATAATGCAAATCTTTCACGAGGAAAGGTGCCTCTCCCACTTTTATTTCAGTGTGTTTGCAGAGTGAACATGGAACGGCAACTTTTGGCGAAATTATTTTAGTTGCGATGCGTGTGTGCCTAAATTACATGTGGTACCGTTGTATGATTGGCATGGCCCCCCTAGTAGCCTTCCTCGCACTGTTTCGGTCGGCTGTCTCTATTTGCACTTTGTCTACTTAGATAATATCTGTGCCACACGGGCAAGGTTAATGCCATTAAAAGTGTAAGACCTTAAGTTTCCATTATATTTCAGTCGCTGCTACACGTGCACGCTTAATGACATTAAACATCGCGATGGCGATAGCTGCAGTAAAACGGTTAAGTTTGCTTGCCAACCGTAATACAATAAAAACAGTTATCTAGGGAGCAAATGTTTAAGAAATGGCGTGACAAACATTAATAGGCGTATTTTATGTAGTTTACTTCAGGAATGTCATTGTTGCACCCAGCCGTAAACTGTTTGAAGCCGAAGCTAGCTCGACGGCCTATCCATAGCGTACCCAAAGCAATAAAATTGGATAAATGGCACTCACAGCTTCTAAGCTTCCAAGCAGCGATCCTCGAGAATTTCACCGTGTGCTCCAGTTCATTGTGGCGTATGTGCTTCTTCGAGCCAAACATCTTCGAGAAATACGAAGGCTTCAGTATGGAGGCCAACAAGGCAAAGAGTCGCCGCCGTGCAATCGAGCAGCTTCGCCTGGCTAACGCACTCAGGATTACTGCTGTAGTCGTGTGTTGCGGCAAGATCGCCGGCAAGGTTCTGACTGGTGCTGCATAAGTCGCGGGTCGCGGTTCATCGTGACAATAGATTAGATTTTTTACAAGCACTGCTCTACGAGGGCACATGTAACCAGCAAATGGAGGCCTCAGCAGAGCACTTGAGGTTGTAATACGGCAGGCGGCGCAGGATCTCCAGGGCACCCAAGCGGTAGGGGGGGTGTATCAAAGCTGGAAGCAGGGCAGCCCGTGGGTTGGGGCCACAGAGGCCGAAGCGTGCCAGGGGTGTATAAGATCGGCTGTGCGCCATCGTGAACAGTCGCGGTAATTCTATAAAAGTGTGACACGCAATTGCTCGGAAGGCGATTTCTAACAATGGAGTAGTTCCAAGTGTAGCTTTTGAATTATGAATTAAGCCGCTGTTACATATGCAGGTGAACGTGGAAATGAAACAAGTCATTGTAGTTGTTTCGAAATTGTTTGTGTTTCAATTTTTTTAACTCTGTACATAAACAGGGCAGCAAATAGCACATTGTGCCGACAATGGCAGTTGACCCTTGCGCAAAAGCAGGCGTATGCACTGAACACCTGTAGCATCCGTCAAGCATGTCTGCTCTGATGCCCTTCTGCTTGTGCCTGTGCCACAATGTATCCACTGTGGCCACTATATGAAGCGCTTCCATAGCATGTCGCAGGAGTTCGTGACCAGATGAACAATATTGAAAGACGCTTGCACAACTCTGACAATTTTCTCACGCACAAGAATGATATTATCTTGATGGTATGGGCAAGATGTTCCAACATTGCTGAATATTGTTTTGCAGCCAAGGATGTTAGAGAGTTTTGGCAGTGCCTTATTACGGTACGATAAGTATGGTATACAGTACGGTATTACTGTTCCGTACAAACCTACCACGATGACTGAAGACATTTTAGCTTCGTGTGCCACTCTATGTGTACGGTAATGTGATAATGATGATAATGGCAGACATTGGGGCTTTTCAGAATACAGTGACTATGAGCTGAGCGTGAAATATTCATTTTAGCGAATACTAGAAAGCTTTAGCTTGCCCATGCACTCATTATTCTTTACAGAAGTGCCCGGTTACGGCAAACGTAGACACCAGTCACAAGGCCGGTAGTGACATCATGTGACACTTTGTCCTACAACACGTGAAACCCCCTTTTTTTTTTATGACTTCTCAAAACAATAGATAAAAAATTTAGTTTTTGTTGTAAATTGCACTGCTGCCAACATTTTACGCCAGAATAAGTAGAATATAGTTAGTTACTGCAATAAAGACTGTGCGGCCTAAGTAAACTCTGCGTCACTAGATGGCGCCACCAACCCAAGGTGTATTTTTGATGTCGCTTTTTATTTCTGTTTTCCTTTCAGATGATTTTTGATTTTCTTGAATATTCTTTTTTCTCATTCGGCCAGAGTATATTAATCGCCTGTTAAAGGGTTCCTCACCAGGTCACACAGCAAATTTCGGTTATATGCTGGAAGTTGTTATGTGTCCTCTAGGGAGCGCACTGCCACAAACAGTTTTCCAATTGGCTCATTAATAGCTGAGATAGAAATATTTCAGTGCCGTGAACCCATGATTTCAGGAGGCAAGCGCCCCTGCCACAAGAGACATTCTCTTCACTTGCCCCATCTAGCCTCTGCAAGCGAAATTCCTTCCCTGCGTTCTCCCATACTGGAGCTCGAGGATCACATAATGCATATTTCACGGGCCCCGCCTTCATTTTTTTCTCTCCTCGCTCTTTTGCGGTGCAGCGAAGTTCTGCCGATGGTGATTCGTGCGAGCTTTTGGAATTGTCTCGTATCGCGCAGTGCACGATTTTGCGCACTCTGCATGAGGACACCTGACTTGCGGTATAAGTCAGTGCTACAGGAATACTGAGGCAGACACAAGCGGATCACAGAGCATAATCCCGCTCTGAAACATGGTGTGAAATGGCATAGTTTTGGTGTCTCTGTACATGACTGCATGGCGTGGGAACAAGCTGACGAAACAGAAATACATCTCTCTTGCTGTGGTGCAAAGTAAAACAAAAACATGCAGACATTCGGTTTGTGTGTTTTATTATTTCTGTAAGCTTTAATTAGTCTATTCAAGCAACATATTACACAAATAACAGATGTTGTCTTGAATAATTCTCGAAGTCATGTGTCACCACGAGGGAAGCCACATTACAAACAAGTGTACGTAGGCGCACTAGTGTGTGTACGTCACCCTCCAGCTTAGAGCGCAACGGCCACGAGGGGAAGGGCAAATGAAATTTCAGATCTTTCTGCGATGCATGACGATGTAATACTTTGCAGACACGATTGTTATTGCGCATTGTATGCTCTGTGCTTGTCAGCTCAAGATGGCCAAACCTGGTGTAGGGCCCTTTAAGAGGGGTACGGCCACAAGTTCAGTTCAGTTCAGCCCAAGTTTACCTTCCTGTTAGACGGGCTCTCATACTTGCTGCCACTTCGTTGTGCTGCGGAAGGTGAATTAAAGTAAACTCGTGCTTTGGTCCTATCATGGCGAAAAACGCACGCGAGACATGGACGGCGTGGACTCTGCAGCCGACACCAGTTTCTCACTGCTTAGGCTTGGTGCATCACGGCTAACAAAACACTCTTTCCGTACAGCAAAGTGGGCACATGCACAGTCCTCGACCGGTATGGTATTACCGCACTTACTGTACGGTAACTTGGCACTGCTAAATGTCTCTATTTTTGATTAAGTGTTTTTTAGGGTACATCGGACATGTGCATTGTAGGACGCAAAGTGCAGCTGCACAGTGATGTTTTCATGTTGCATCTTAAACACTGAGATTCCCTAAAATATGCACGTCGGTTGTTCAAACACTACATTCAAAATAGACTTGGATATGAGTAAGCTTCTAGAAACAAGGGCGCAACTGCACATATATGCAGAAATCTGCTTGGAAAGCACGGAGAGTATAATCCAAGAATCGTGAAAGCTGTGGAAACAATAGCAGACCAGCACCACCTCCAGATTCGCAGATTCAAAGTGGTGCCTCTTCTTCGCGAAGAACAAGCTTTTACGCTGAAAAGGAATGCTTGACGCCAGCCGATGTTATTGGAGCGTAGTTGTGCTTGGGAACATTTGATGGCTTAACCTACACCAGGATCCATGAGTACTCACTGGTCCCGATACTTCGTTGAGGGCAGAAAACTTCATTTTTGTCCAAGAGCTATTGTAACTTCACACCTACCTTTTCGGCTGCAGGTCCTTTAGGAACTGTGGCAATTCGTTGCTGTGCATCCAGAATTAACGCAGTGTTCCTAATCAGAATTATGCCTGAACTTTCCAAGTTTCTTTATAGTGTTTGTGACTGAGAAACAGAAAGTTGGCGCACAAATATGCGAGCTTTCTTTGGATGCTTTCCTCAGAGAAAGCAGTTTCAGCCTTCCTGACTGAAGCACTCTCGGCACCTGAAAAGGTGTTGATTACTGCCTTCACTTCGGAAACGTTGCAGTTGTAACTCTCAATAGCTTCGAGCCATGTTCCCTAGCATGTGATGGTGGGCTCTGGTGGAAGGGGTAACTCCGGCAGCTCCTCTTTGTACGAGCGCAGCTCAGAGGGCACCTTCAGGAACACTGCCTGGGCTGAAGCAATAAGCTTGTTGCCTTCCTTGAAGTGCTTCCTCAGTTCATCAAAAACATGAAGTGTGTGCACTAGGCATGTGACATGCACCACCTGCAGGCAGGAGGTCTTTATTTAGCAAATGAGCTGCCTTGTGCATGTGTAGGCTGTGGCGTCTATGTAGAATAACAGAACCTTAGCGTCTTTGCCTATATGGTACAGAACATCTAGGGACTAGTTTATAAGGTATGCTATATAATCCCCATTTGTTCTCTCTAAAGGCTTCGAGCACACTAGGAAAGCCATTGTCTTCTTGTCTGCTGCAGGCTTTCCAGCTGCGTAGTGAGCGACAATGTGCCCCTTTATGTTTGTCGTCTCATATACGAAAACTCAAATGCAGGAGTCGCCTATCCCTTCGCTGATATGTTTCTTCATACATAGTCCGGAAGCAGTTCTTCCACAATGTAGACTCGCGTGGCATGCTGTAGTTGCAGTATTTCTGTAGGAATTGTTCCAGCTCAGGATTTTCAATTCAACCACACTGTTGGCAGAACACGGTATCGCCATCTGAAGTACAATTAGTATGGTAACTCGAGTGTCCACTGCCGAATCGACACACTTTTGTGTGTCTTCCGTTTCGGCATGGCTGAGAAGCACAGAGCAGATTGCCAGACTGCTATACAACCATAAGAGCAATAACGTAGACTGTGCCACATTGTGGTTGAATCGAATAGAATTAAGGACAACATGAGAATCTTAAACTGCACCAGAAAGTGAAGCTGTAGGCTAAATATTGTTTTAGAGAGGCTGATGCTGAAAATGAAAACAGGCTCTAATGCCAATAATAGGCATATATAAGCATTATAACAACAGTGCTAAACGTTTTTTTAACACTCAATTTATGCTCAGATAATGACAATGGCTGATATGAAGCGAGGAGCAAAATATACATTTGCCTGAAATGTGGTCTCTGCTCATCACTTGGTTTGCGAGCGCGCACAAGTACTGCCTTAGGTAAGCAAACCATGGCACTGCTCAAATTTTACAATCAACGATCCTGAAATAACACTGTCTCACTGTATGTGTAAGGTAAATGGTATTACAAAAAATGTCCAGGCTGCTTTCTTGTTTTCCGAGTTTAAGCTTGTGTGGTTGCTGAGGATCCTGATGCACTTTCTAGTTGCAGCACAGCTAGCAACAGCTGGTGGGGGGGGGGGGGGAATACAAATTTCTGCAAGTGTCGATGGACAGGTTGAACAGGAAACGACTTGAGTATCCACATGAACTTTTGAGACGCACCAAATGTCTTACTGCCACAGCAACATTGGTGATGTATGTTCCAGTGCATGCCATTCAGTGTTCAAAACAGAAATAAAAGAATGGAGAAGAGTTGGCTGAATGTTTGAGTAAAGCTCTAGTCTTATTCCTGACCTTCCAACCCACTTCCTTCTGCTGGCTAGGCCTAATAGTTGATGTGGGTAGTTATGGGAGCATAGCAAAGTAAGTCGCTTTAAATTTGTGCCTGCAAGTTTGGGAAAATTACTCATCATAGGGATTCCCGAGCACAGCCTTGCTGTTCACTATGTGCTTGCTTTACTTCCTTTTGTTTGCTTTATGTTTGTTTGGTCAATTCCAATATCCACCATGTTCCCCCCTGTCTTGTTGGCGTCGCCGAAAATTGTGAATGAATAAGTAAATAAATGAAGGGTAATCAACAGGATCTTCCTAAGTCCACAAACTAGTTCAGTGTCATAGTGCATCTACCTGTTATGTTACTTGTCTCTGCAGAGGTGGTTACTGCTGAGCACGAGGTTGTGGGTTCGACTCCTGTCCACATTGTGATCGGTGTGGAATATAAAAATGCTTGTGTACTTAGATGTAGGTGCATGTAATCGAAATGAAGTCACTTTTTACGTCTCTCATATCCAGTGTGTTGATTTTGGAGGTTAAACCCCACAATCTTATGTGGATTTTTTGCGGTAAGGGTGTCGAATGTGTTAGGTATTTAAGAGGAAGCTTTCGCTTGGAGCTGACTCGTCTATCCAAATACATGTAAAACACAAAAATTATTTTATGGAGAACCCCTCGACAAATTTGAATGAAATTTGTTGCATTTGAGAGTGAAAGTGAAAATTCGAGTGACTGTAGGAAGTAGAATTTTGATTTAGGACCTGGAATTTTTGACAGAATTTACCAAAATTCAGTTTACAAGAATATAAGCACCAACTTTATGAATCCGTAACTCTGCAATGAAAACAGATGTCATAATTCTGTAAAGTGCACGTGCTAGGGAATTAAAGTGGACAGATTTTATATAATTATTTACAGCTTACATTAATTTATTACAATGTTTATAAGGGTTTTCAAAATTCCCACTCACATAAGTCATATTTTTCAGAGTGGTGTATAATACATCAATTTTGACCTCTTTAGATGCATTATTAGTTGCAGTTTACAGTATTGCCATATCATTTTTCATTGCTTAGTTATTCCTAAACTTAATGGTATAATTTCTTTTAATTTTGCAATTGCCAACAATTTTCGTTATAAAATTAAGAGCCTAAATAAATAAATCTGTTTCATTCAGTCACTAGATTTTAACATTTTCTTTTAAATGGAACAAACCTCATCAAAATCACTGCAGTGGTTGTCAGGATAAATTATTTTTCTGTTCTCGTGTATTTAGATAAGAGCCTCTGAGCTAAAGCATCCTATTTAAGGGCATTGCCTGCAAATCTTTACAACGACAAGCTTTTTTACAAGTCTTTCGTGAGCAGAGCCGTCGTCGATTGCGTGCTGCTGCTGCCATGCATTGGCGCCCTTGCCTTCCTTTTCATCTACCCTACTGCATGCAAAGCTGGGCTGATGCAGAGTGATGCCTACGTTGTCCTCCCCGTTGCCATGCTGTTGTTATTGGCATGGCCTCGAAGATCAGTTGATAGCAGTGTCAATTGGGCCGTAGCACTATCACAGTGGTGCCATTGTCCACGACCAGGTGTCAGCCATGAGAGTTTTGTGTTCAGTACCGCTAAGAGGATTACATGGTTATAATGTATAAACAAACGGAGCCATCTATAGTGATGTGGTAATTCCTAGAAATTGTAGAAGAAAGCACATTCTTGCAAGAAAATTTTTAGGCTTCCTGCTTAGGGTTCATACACCTCCTTGAAATCATAAAATACCCTTGAATTAGTAAATAGAGGTTCAAGGACCCTTAAACTCCTTGAAAACTGGGGCTGGGGGTTACTTTGGAACATTCAAAATAGCAAACTCCACGTGGAGGCTGTGCCATGGACGCCGTCTGTCCGGAAATGATCCTAGATATTTTCTTTTTAGAGTGTTGCAACACAATTGCAATGTGGTGTGCCCATAGTCACCCATGTCAGGCTTGTTTAAATCACTGTTGCCGCCAAGGAGCTGGATAAAGTCAGATCAAGCGACACAGCCGAGCAACCATTTTGTTCTTTTGCCAGTTGGTTCACGTCCCAGCCACCATGGTTCCATCATAGAGCCGTTGACTTTAGAAATGCCTGGCGAAAAGTAAGTCAGCACACGAAAGGTCACATATAAAGCATTATTATTTTCCTTGGGCAGCAAAAGATGAACAAGCTTCCCTACCATGTTGCCGCCACCACTTGCCATGTAGAATTTTTGGAAAGTGTTTCTAATTGTATTTAATTGTGGCCACCTGTTTCTACATTTACACATGCCAACCACCCCATATGTTACGCCCCGAAAAGTAATAAGGTGAGGTAAAGTCTCAGCCATTTGACTTTAACATGGCAGGAAGGCGAACGACATCACTGCAGTGGTAAAGTCAGCTTAGAAGAGCAACCTGAACAGCTAAGTGTATATTCAACTTGGCAGCTGCTTAGCTGCAGCTAAGAAGGAAAGGATTTTGCTATTTTTCAGTGTATGCATAAAATTAAGGTTTGTTTCTCTCTCTTTGAATTTTGGCCTTTGGCATCTTTGAAATCATTGAATTTTCCTTGAACATGTAGTGAAATGTTCTGTGTGAACCCTGTATTCTCAACTGGGATGTCCGCAACGGCATTGCTTAGGAACCAAGCAGGTTTACTTGCTAGTTCAATAAGTGTTGAAGGGTTTCTTTAGAATGGCTTGGGAGCCACTCAGTGCTCATATAGTGATGCTTGCCTGGATGAGTCTACTTCATTTTTCTGAAGAAGTAATGAGCCTTCTAGTTTTTTTTTTTTTTTCCATACATTTGAACCTCAAAGTAATGAATATGGATATAACAAACTAAATTTAAAATTTGGGTGGCCATGCTTTATTTTAGTAAGTATTGCTATAATGAAATTGAAAATGCAAGATCCAAGACAATATCGGTTACAGTGAAGCAAATATTATTTGTTCTCATACAGGTTAAAATATATATTCTGGTATCAAAAAAATAACAAATACTCAGCAAGAGCAGAATGACTGTAGCAAGAGCAACCTGATATGGTGAATTCTGGACACGCATGTGCTTTTTGACCAACAGCATAGTTCGGCTGGCCCACAGCTAGCCAAGTTAACATGCTTGTCCCACGTGGTCGAGTGTTAATGGCTCAAAATGCATTTGTAATTTAGCATTGTTGATGTGCGTTGTATTGACATGGCAAGATATTGACAGGTCGTCAAATTGAACAGGAGTCGTGGCCTTCCAAAAGCAGCGCACTTTTTTTTTCTCCCTCATGGACCTAAATGCATAGTACACTTGCAATGAATATTGGATATCGTGAATGTGCTTTGGTGTCCGACGCAACCTCATTGTAATGATGTTTACAGTCAAATTGAACAATGACATTAGGTGGCGAGTTTTAGGCATTGGTCAACAAGGCTTTCTTATGTCGCACTCATTGTGGCAGCCAAATGTGGCAAGTGTGCAAGATTAGTGTCAGAGTCAGCCATGAGATATTTGATGCTTGGCCTTTTGCTGCACTCCTGTGCTCCGTTCAGTTCTCAATTTATCCGCAATTTCTTGCTGCTGCGCATGATTACTTGCAAGCCATTGGCAGTAGTGGTACAGATCTGTGCTGGCAAGGGATCCCTCGTGAAGCATGCAGCAATGTGTTGATCTTGCAGGCGGGCCCAGCGGCAGCGGCAGCATGTCCTCTCAGGAGCAGCCGCTGCTCAAGCTGGACTCTGTGCTGTCACCCGAGCAGATGCGTGCCCTCCTGCAGGAGGCCACTGCACCCCAGAATGACAAGCTCGACTTTGATGTGCTCGGTACGAGACCTCTCTTGCCCTAGGGCTGTGCCCAGTTTAGCAGAACGGTCCCGACTTTGCCCCAGTCAGGATGGCCAAAGTGTCTCTTGACTTTTCTTCTTTGCTACTATCAATCAACAAGGTTTTCTTTTCACACGCCTTGCAGCTCGGTTGCATATTCTTTGCTTTGGTCCTTTGTTGCATGGTGAGCAACATAAAGGTGGCGTCCTTTTTGTTGTGACTAGTTCTGTTGTTGACCCTAACAGTTTACAGTAACTCTTTATCTTTAATGATAGCTGCATTGTCCAGACAAATGCTGCACCTTTTTTGATGTAAATCGCAACATGATAGGAGCCGCCAGTCTGCATGTGCTCCTCTCCTTCTCTGTCCTTAATCTGCTAGAGAATTGGCAACCCTGCTTTGCTCCCTTCTTTCATAAGTTCATTGTATGTTGCATGTTACTTTATGAACGAGAAGAAAGGGGATTAACCGAGGGGCCCGATTTTTATTAGTCATATCATAAGAAGCCAACAAACACTGACACCAAGGACAACATAGGGGAAATTACTTGTGCTTAATAAATGAAGTAAAGAAACGATAAATTAATGCCAATTAAAGTGGATGAAAAAACAACTTGCCGCAGGTGGGAACCAAACCCACAACCTTCGCATTTCGCTTGTTACTTTATGGGCACTCAGTTATACGGTATCACCCTTTTGTGTTTTGTAGTATCCTAGCACCAGAAAGAAGGCTAACGAATGAGAACACCTGCACATAAGTTCGTGTCCCTATCCAGTTACTCAGCTATGCCCTATTTATTCAGTGGAGTAATGTTTCACCTCTTATTGCCTCCGAAAATGGTCGAACGTCATTATATATGTAATTTGCTGGCCTCCAATAAGTATGCTGTTGTATGTGGCTGTCACTTGACAAAATAAAATGTGTGAACTTTGGCTGACACGCTATTGTAGTCTGTGCTTTTCCCTTCGTACATATATACTTTAGTACTCACTGTTGCATTGAACTTTATGAATGTGTGTTATTTCCCTTTCGTTACATATGTTAGCATATGTTACGAATTCTAGTCGGTAAGCTAATTTATATGGCCTTGCTAACTGCCGTTCGCCGCTATGGCAGCCGCCTGCTAGCTCTGCCTCTCTGTGATCAGCAAAGCTGAAATCGGCAATGATGTCTGGCAGCCACAAAAGGGCGAATGTTCCTCTCACCACTTTCCCACTTAAATGATGCAGAAACTTCTCATTGGCGTTATTGATCAATGGCACATACACTAATGTAAAAGATAACTCGCGAGCACGTTTGGTTACCGGTGGCACCTTGCCTGTTTCCTTGCCACTTGCCGATTGTTATAGTGCGAGTACAATTATCGGCGGCAAGCCATCTTTGTTTCCCCACGACTGCAGCCGCACCTTTGCAGTGTCTGTGTCAACAGACTGTGCTTGCTCTGTGATGCTTTAACCATTATTGATGGTGCAGGAAATGTTGGTGGGCCAGAAGACGGAAGCCACTCTCTGGCGGCCATGGACGACAGCTTCCACGACCTGGAGAACTTGGTGAGCCCAGGCGCAAATTATTGTTATTAGAATAGAATCCAAATCCTCTGTCAATAATTTCAATAAATCCCGCAACCGTCCGTTCCCTTGGCTTTGGTTCCCCTGGTGGTAGACTCCCCCCCCCCCCCACATTTTTTTTTACAAAATTATTTGACTAAGTCATTTTCATTTATTTTTCTAATTTAGCAGCCTGCAATACTTTGGTGCAGCAGGCAGGGCTTAGTTTCCTGTTTTAATTATTTTACTTTCATTAATTTTTATTGCCCAACACAACCTTTATGTCAGTGAGTTTTCCGCTACAGTGAAACCTCATTGATTTGGATTTCACAGGACCGAAAAGAATGTCCAAAATGTCCAAATGTCGAATTATTGAGGGTATCAAGAAAACAATAAACGATGCTTACTATGTCAACACTCTCTTATTCACTGAATTGATAAGCAAATCCTGTTTCTGTTATGCACAAAAGCAGTGCAGAAGCTGCAATTCTCATTATCTTGTGACTGATTGGCTCTCGCAGCGATTAAGGGCTCGCGACTTCCTTCAAATCCTGTAACCTTGCAGTGTGCAAGAGACAAGTACAGCAGGGCTTGAACAAAGGGTCCAAATGGGCAGACAAAAATAGATTTTAAGTCAACCCCCCACAAAAATTCTTGTGTTCTTTTTACAAGAAAGAGAGGCCTGGTTCCAGATCCATGCGTGGAACTGTGTGGACAGCAAATACCTGTCGAGAAAGAGCACAAATTTCTAGGTGTAATACTTGACTCTAAGCTTACTTTCATCTCACACATAAAATATTTAAAAACTAAGTGTCTAAAAACAATGAACTTGCTGAAAATGCCATCTCACACAACATGGGGTAGCAACAGGAAGTGTATAATGAATATTTACAAGAGCCTCATTCAATCACGGCTAGACTACGGTGCCATAGTATACAACTCTGCCGCCCCGAGCGCACTAAAGATGCTGGATCCCGTCCACCATTTGGACGTCCGCCTGACCACAGGTGCCTTCAACACGGGCCCCATTGAAAGCTTATATGTAGAATCGAATGAGTGGTCACTCCATCTGCAGAGATCATACATCAGCTTCACATATTTCCTTAAAATGCGCTCTAGTCTTGAACATTCGTGTTCTAAAACAATTAGCGATTCGACGTGCACTGCACTTTTCCATAGTCGACACTCTGTGAGACAGCCTTTTTCACGGCATGTGAGGGAGCTTATCGTGGAAATGAATGTCCCACTCTTCGAACATCGCTTAATGCCTCCAGCAAAGCAGCTACCGCCATAGGAGTGGCAGATGATTGAATGCGATATATCTTTTGTAAGACTTACAAGATATGCACCAGATCTTGAACTTCGGATGCATGTCCCTGAACTCCAATTGAAGTACTCTTGTTCTGAATTTTACACCGATGCATCAAAATCGCATGTTGGCGTGCCTTACGCGGCTGTTGGCTCCTCTTTCTCTGAATCAGGTGTATTGACCCCCATACAAGTATCTTTACTGCAGAAGCCTATGCAGTACTGTCTGCGGTCAAACACATGAATAAATTAAGACTAGAAAAAAACAATTATATTCACGGACTCAAGTGTCATAAAAGCACTGATGTCTTTAAGAAAACACGAAAATCCTGTTCTTTATTCAGCTTTACTCGTACTTGTGCAATATTCATTCGTCTCGTAGACATCCAATAATAAGCTGGATTTCTGGCCATAGATGCATTGAGGGTAATGTGCTGGCAGACCAAATGGTCACATCAATTACATTGCAAGCTATCAATGCTACCACTGCTATTCCTACCACAGATCTCAAGCCTCTTTTGCGAACGAAACTGCAAAGCCACTGGCAACACTTGTGGGACAACGAAACAGATAATAAGCTGCACTTGATTAAGCCAAAGTTAGGTTTCTGGCTCTCCGTTACAAAATCACGAAGAACTGATGTCCTATTCTGTAGACTCAGAATAGGACACACTTATGGTACTCACAATTTTCTGTTGACTGGCAATGAGCCTCCAACCTGTGGTAGGTGTGGTGTGCGGCTCACCATCCTCCACATCCTCGTGGAGTGTTGGGAAGCCAAAAGGGAAAGAAGGAAACATTTTCCTCTAGCATACCGCTATTGTCTCCCTCTCTATCCTGCTATGTTTCTCGGTAAAAAACCCCTTTTTACCACCAAAGCTGTTCTAGGTTTCTTGAACGATGTGGTCTTGCATGTTGATAGCCCAATAGTATCATAGCGCGTCCTCTCTCCAGAGGATGCTGTTATGATAGTAGTCCTTGTATAGCACGCGCCTTCAGGTCCTTGCGCTTCAAGGGCTCTGTTACGGCAGTAGTGCTTTTGGGAATTTTTAGCCTGGGACCAATTTTAGCACATCGAAATTCTTTCACAATGTATCTTTCGCGTCCTTGGCACTCTTCATAGTCATTGTCATAGTTCTATTACACGTACCTGTTACGCACTTTACAGCGACCACCTTTTAGGCCCCTTTACAGCCCTGTCACATCCATTGTTCCATTTGTAGCTTCACATTGAATGCATTGACATTAGCCTGGCACTACTTGGTCGTACTTGACCCTTGCGCCACAAAACACTACATTCATCATCATCATTGCGACTTCCTTAGCTGTGCAGCCGCAGCGCGTGCCTTCACCTGCAACGTGCTTTTCACTACCACGCGCACGTCCCGATTATTATTCTGTGAGTGAGCTGGTCACCAACAGATTGTCTGTACATCACAATACATCCAGTGCTGTTCATCCTTGACAGTTTTGCACCAAGTCAAAACGAAACAACAGTTTATCGGAACTGCTGCGGACAAAACTACGGCCACTATGGACGCAATCATAAACAGTGAACTTGTAGTTCTGAAGCCAATCGGCCAACGCGCTTGCAGTATCAAGAACGAAACTGCTGTTCGCTGCAACAACTGCAGATGAAACCGCGGTCGCTGTTAACACAATAATGGATGGCGACTGCACACTTATGAAGGAAGGTACGAGGTATATGTACGATTGTTAGCGAAACTCCCATAGAAGCCCATACGTCCTGCAGTTGCGGCTTATAGAGGCATGGCAGTGCCATCTATATTTCCCGGGGCCAACTCCTTGGCGGAAAAAAAAAAAAAAAAAAAAAGACGTTCGAGGCTTGTTGCGCCCAGTCGTCTACTCCGCCAGCTCACATCACATCGCATTAGCTGAACAGTACAAATGAAGCATTAGTAATTCAAAATATTCACCACATAATCGTATCACAATCCACCACACTTACTGGCCCATCTATATTTATAGCCTTACTTATACAGTCGAACGGCGATGTATCGAGCAGCGTAGTGATTGCAAAAAAGTTTGATATGGCCAGAATTTAATATAGAAAATCACATAAAAAACGCGTCAAAAACTTCTACAAATCAATCAATGAACCAAGGGCGCAACCAGGGATCATTGTTTGGAGCTCGCATTCGGTTACCTAGGCCGCGCCGACTTCGTCCGCCAGGAGTGCGCAGTCGATTGCACCGCACACAATTAGCCTAGGCAACGCCTCCTCTAACTATAGGAGGCGTTGGCCTAGGCCACACCAACTTCGTCAGCCGCACGAAGTCTGCGCAGTCTAAGCGAATCGCGCACGGTGCAACCAAACGCGCACTCTGAACAACATTCCCTGATTGCGCCCCAATCGTGGCGCAGTAAATATTCGCTTGAAGCTTCATACAAAGTATCTATTTATTTGGCTGAAAGTACTGCAGCAGTGTAACCTGCTTCTTATTGGCAGCCGCGTGCTTAAACACTGAGTCCTCAACATAGTCTAAACGATCCACAAGCGGTAGGCCGGTGCCTTCTATTGCACAGCAGTAGCTGCCTAGAAGGGCCAAAGCAGCTACAGCCTCAGTTGAAGTCGGGAGTGGGGCAACATCAGCACTTGTGGGATCGAGCTCGGCAGCGTCTTCATTTGGCCACTACTTCTGCTGCGATCTCCATGTCCATCAGTCGAAGCATTTTGAAACACTGTCAATAACAAAGTATTAAGTGGCATCTGTCAAGGTGTCTATGAGTGAGCCCGCTGAGCTTGCGCTGTTGCGCGTCATTGTGGGTGCAAACCGCCAGTTCTCGCGAGATGCGGCAGGCGCAGAGCGCGGCACCGAGGTGGACTCAGTGCGGCAAATGCAATGCATCGTTGACGTTGTCAAACTAGCCAAGCTGCCGCATGCGAACACCACTACGTTCAAATGTCACCCTCGGCGCAATCGATGTGTGCACCTATAGTGCACCACAGTCGGAAACACCCATCACACCACCACCTGTCGACAGAGTTCACCTGGTCTGGGGTGGGAGAGTTTGATATATTCATTTTACGTCCGACCCCGATCAAAATAAAAAATTACAAATGCATGCGATTTTCCAGGTGATATAGAAAGTGTTCGATATACGCAATATTTCTATATATCCGTGTTCGATATACTATCGAGGTTTGATTTGGCAAGCATTGTACCGGTAGGCCTTGAGAGCTTAGCATGAATTCAGAGCAATGGATTCACCCAGATTTCGAACTAAGTACCACATGTATTTGTCCTTACTACCAACACACATCTCTTATTTCGGTGTGAAGATAAAATCGGCACTACATTGAAATAATTTACAAGAACCACACCTACAGCTTCTCACTAGCACAGCGGGCATGCCACCTGTAGCTTTCCTCTGGTCCTGAAGACATAGCTCAACTGTATTATTTAGTGAAAATGCAGTTTAATAAATAAGGTAACGAGTAAAAATACAGTGGAATCTCGGATGATATCAATCTCACGGGGTCACGAAAAATATTCGTATTAGCCGAAATTGGTATCATCGAAACAATTAAAACTAGCTAAATTTAAGAGTCGGAGGTGAATTCACTCAGGCACACGTACGTAAAAAGCATTTATTTCTTCAAGAAAAAGTCTCTAATGTCCTTCTGCTTCTTTTTCTTTGTCAGGTCACTTAGCAGACTTTGTTCAAATCCATAAGAATGCGTGCACGTGTCATCGCTGATTTCATCTGCGGCCATAGCACGCCTCAGAACTTCGAGCGAGTGCAGCGTTTCAGCCGCCGGTGGTGGTCCTTCAACGTCGCCCACGTCTAACACAACGAACGCGGCCCAAAGCACAGCAGCTACTCCGTCGATGGCACGTGGAAAAGGAGGACAAGCACAAAAGCAACAAAAGCGCCACCGCTTCAAACTCTTCGCGCCCAGTCGCGGCCTCCGCGCTGTACGGAGCCGTGTCCGCACCTCCGCACCAAAAGAGAAAGGGAGAAATCGCGTGACGGCGCGCTGGCTGTTCTCTTTCGCGGCCGTCATGAGCGAGCATGAGCCGACTGCGGCTCATGCTCGCGGTCGCGTCCGTCCATGCGCTGGAATCGTGCCAACTGTGGCCTCTCCTCCACGCAGCGGCGCAACCTCCTCCCTTCCTTAGCAACCGGTGCGCCGGTGGAGGGCGCAACTGCGCATAGCAACCGTGACGTCACACAGTAGCGGTAGAACGAGCGTGCGCGTTGGCGGTGGCAGCTGCACTGCCGCTCCTTCGCCAGGCGTCTCGTTGCAGTCGAGTGGGTGTGACGCATGGCTCCGAGAGAAAGAGAGAGAATAAAACATCTTTATTAATAATATTTGAATGGCGAGAGCAGTGTGGGAAGAACCCTCAGTCCAGGGTCCCTAAGATGATTCCGGCGATGTTTCGAGCTCGTTGTATCACAGCTCGGAGGACCTCGGGAGGTCCGTCACGGAGGGCATCGTCCCACAGCTCTTTGTTGCGTAGGGGGTAAAGGAGAGTTGGCAAGGGAGGAAAGAGGTTTGCAGTGCACTCAATCGTGACGTGGAAGATTGTGGGCAAGCTGCCACAGCCGGGGCAACGATCTGCATAACAGTGTAGGTAGAATTTATTGAGAGAGACAAGATTTGGAAAAGTTGCGGTTTGTAACTGGCGTGATGCCACTGCTTCCTCCCGCGAGGACGACTGTGGTGGTGCGGCATGGGTGCGACGAGTGCGTGTATAATGACAGAGTATGTCTTTGTAACGGAACAAAGGATCCCCCCGCTCTGAACTAGTCGCCTCACCACGCCGAGTCGCCCGGAGGGAAATTTCTCGGGCAACCGCATGTGCGCGTTCGCTACCCGGCAGCGAGGTATGACCAGGGGTCCAGAGTAAGTGGATGCAGGGAGATGTGGTTGGTGTATTTTGCGGGATCTGTTTGAGAATTTGGTGCGCTGCTCTCAGGATGCCAGGTCCTGATAGGAACGCCCGGCATGCCTGTTGCGAGTCCGTCAATATATACACTTCCTCAGGAACACGGATGGCGTATCGAATTGCAAGAGCAACACCGAGAATTTCTCCGTTAGCGGCATTTGTTCCGCGCATTGCAGCAGAGTCTCTCAGGGATTCGGTGCAATCCAAAACTACTGAGGTATAGCCCTCTTGAGTGCGTGATGTGTCCATGTATAAAGTATATGTTTCCGGGATGTTTGCAAGCATGCGGCCAATGTATCGTACACGGGCTTTGCACCGCCCTTTGTCATGCTCGGGGTGCATATTACGTGGCAATGTATGAATACTTAGTGCTTGGCGTATTGCTGACAAGATCGTTGGACGGGTTTCAGACTCAAGGGGTGGGACAGAGTATCCTAGCCGTGTGAGAAAATGACGGCCAGTAGGAGTGAGTAGGAGGCGCTGGCGATGGCTGACCCAATGTGCCTCTAACAGCTTGCTAGTGTGTTATGTGTCCCTAAGTTAAGGAGACGTTGTGTGGAAATATAGTTCGGGAGGCCATGGGCCAGCTTCGTCGCTTTGCAAATCATTGCGTCTATGCGAAGTTGTTGCGCTTGGGTCAACCGCTGAAATGGGAGATGGTATGTAAGGCATGTAAGGCATGTATCACGCATGCCTTCACTAAGCGCAGCAGGTCCTCTTCTCAAAGGCCCGAGAACCTGTTGGAGACCCTCCGGATCATGGCCACAATTTGCTCAATCTGTCTGGATAGAAGGGAAACAGGGTAGTTTGACCTGCCATCCGCTTGGACATGTAGGATGAGGATATGAGCACGATTAACCTGTGGTATCGGTGTGCCATCCATGTGCACTGTGATAGGGGGAGTAGAGGAACGGCTCCGGGGGCGAATGATTATGAGCTCCGACTTTTCCGGAGCACATCTTAAGCCGCATTTTCTCGCGCACTCGGAAACTGTATCGACTGCTTGCTGCATTCGGTCCTGAATGGCTCCATCGGTACCCCATGTCGACCAGATAGTAACGTCGTCCGCATAAATAGCGTGGGCGACATCAGGGATCTGGTCGAGTAGCCGGGGGAGCCCTGCGAACGCGATATTGAATAGAGTAGGGGAAAGAACTGAGCCCTGGGGTGTCCCACGTCCTACAAGGCGAATCGTACCGGATCGATGCGGTCCCATTCCTACGGTGGCTGTGCGATCTCGAAGAAATGCGCGGATATAGTTGTACATACGAATTCCACAATGTGAATGTGCAACATTGCGAAGGATGAGGTCATGCTCAACATTATCGAATGCCCCTCTTAGGTCTAAGGCGATGAGTGCTCTCGTTTGGGTGGACGACGGAGGTCTTATGACCTCCTCCCACAATTGTAAAAGCACATCTTTGGCAGGCAGATGAGCCCGATATCCGAATTGAGAGTTAGAAAAGAATGATTTTTCTTCGAGGAAGGGCTGCAGACGCCGCAAGAGTACGTGCTCCATGAGCTTACCAATGCAGGATGTTAGGGAGATGGGTCGTAAGTTTTCAACCTTAACAGGCTTGCCCGGTTTGGGGATCAGTGTGATGGCGACGTGTCGCCATGCTTAGAAAAGCAGGCCCTTGCGCCAGCAATCATTGAAGATATAGGTGAGGTGGTTAATATCTGCGTCACTGAGGTTACGAAGGGTGGCGAATCGGATGTGGTCGGCTCCCGGTGCCGTATTGCGGCGTAGGTCTTGTAGGACCACCCGCACCTCGTCGGATGTGATGTCTGCATCGAGCAATTCGTTCGCCTCGCCTACATAAGGATAGTCAGGGTACTGTGGCGGCGGGCCTGTGGGTATGAAATGCTTCTCTAGCTCTCCGAGGAGTGTCAAGACATCGTCCCTGTACTCGTGCATTAGGATGTGCAGCTGTTGAAATGTTTTTCCCTTTGTTGTGGTAGGATCTGTGAGTGAGCGAAGAATCGACCACGTTTTTGCTGTGCTCAATGTGCCTGAGAGGCGATCGCAAAATCCTCACCAGTTATTCCTCGTAAGGATCTCTGCATACTCCTGAGATTCCCGTGTAATTTGATCTATACGTTTCCTAAGTTTGCGGTTGAGGCGTTGTCGTTTCCATCGTCGTGTCAACCCTCTGCGGGCGTTCCAAAGATGAAGTAAATGTGGGTCTATGTCTGGTGTCTCGGTTGTGATGCCCAGTGTGCTTGTGGTGGCCTCTAGATCTTGTGCGAGAGAGTCAAGCCAGCGTTCGTACCCTTGGCGCTCAGGTGGGTACTGGCGACATTCCCTGAATTTCGCCCAACCCGTTATACGCACATTTCGCTCGGGCCTGCGCGCACCCCGTAATGACAAGGTGGTCGCCACAATGTAGTGGTCACTACCAAGGTGCTCCTCTAAAGGCCCGTGCGCAATGACTGGGCCAGTATTGCGCATGAAGGTAAGGTCAGGGACGGTGTCACGAGATATGCTGTTGCCCATCCGAGTGGGGTGCTCTGGGTCGGTAAGCAGTGTGTATCTCATGTTACAGATGGCATTCCATAAGCGGGTCCCTTTAGCCTTCGATTTAACGTAACCCCATGCAGTATGCGGAGCGTTAAAGTCGCCGGCCACCACACAAACTCGTCCAAGCCTACCAAATTCTGTTGGTAAGTACTGAAAACAGTGCTTTCGTGAACGGGGGGAACTGTACGCATTGAGTATAAACACTCTCGCTGCGTTTACCTTGCGTAATTATTTCCAATATTTGGTGAGGAATGTCAATGTTAGTGGTATGCATGCGACGTGTAACATGTTTCAAAACTAAGGCTCCCACAAGAGGAGAGACACCCAAGAGCGCTCTGTAGCCGGATAAAGAAGGGGTGCAATTGACTTCCTGTAAGAGGATGACATCAGCAGGGTTCATGGATGTGGCGATATACTGCTGTAGGGAACCTTGTTTTCGGCGGAGTACCCTACAATTCCACTGCCACACCACTAGTTGCTCCGCGTTACGCGGCGCCATCATCATCGCGAGTGGAAGCAGGTGGTTGTGCATAGGGATGCGGGCGCTGTGTGCCCACATTTGAAGGTTGCGGCCGAGAGCCTTGGTCGGAAAGCGCGCTTTCGTTGTTACCGCTAAGCTCATTAACTTGCATGCGTGCGAAAGTGCACTCTATACATGATTTCACTTGCTCCGTAATCCCTATTTGAAGGGCCTCCATTTGGCGTTCTATCCTGTCCAGAGCCGCCTGCATACTAGTGCTCATGTCTGCCACCAGTGCGTCCATTTGTTTTTGCAGGCGTTCACAGCGTGCCTCCAAGTCATGACGTAGGCAGGCTATTTCTATTAGAGGATCGGGATTTGGTAACGAATTGGTAATAGGGGAAGGTGTAGGGAGAGATTTACGGGGCGGAGCAAGCTGTGGGGGACCCTCCGCACGACCTACCTCCCGAGGCGCCTCCATTGCTGTTTTCTTCTCCGGGGTCCGCTGTACCCTTGAAGGGACCAGGGTCACCTTGGATCGGGCGTTGGTCTGCAGGGCCTTCTTGTAGGGTTGTTGGGAAGATGGGGAAGGAGGGCCCTTCTCTGGGAGGCGCACCGATGCCTCGCGGGATCGGGACCGAGACTTGGAGCGGCTCCGGAACTTGCGACGGGATCTCGAACGGGTCTCCGACCGGTCTTGTCTGGTCTCCTTCGTTGGGGCATGCGACGTTCGGGTCTCCGCCGTATCTGTGGTAGTGGTTGGGTCGCTGGAGGGTTGGAGTTCACGCTGCTCTTTCTCGAGAGCTTTCCGCACCCAAGCTTTGTTCAGTGTCTGCCTAGCATGCCGCAGGCAGTTTGGATCCGCTGTAGGGTGGGTGCCGCCACAAGATCTGCAGTGTGGGGTGCACGGATGTGACGGGGTGGGATGGCTCCGAAGCGGCCCAGTGATTGCGCGCCAAGTGGTTTGGGGAAGCGGCAGCGGATGCCGGATTCCCCCAACACCAAACGCCAGAAGAACAAGGAGCGAATGCGAAAGCAAGGGAGGCAGAACGGAAACGCTAACAGCGACTGATTAGATCGCCGGGTATCAAAGGCAGGGAAGCAGAACGAAGACGGCAGCAGCGACAGGCGATAACGCCGAACACCAAAGCGAGTAAATTGGAGCGCAGACGGCAGCAGCGTCTGGCTTTCACCAAGCACACTTTAGAATTTCCAAAGTGTCTTCGGTAATTTTCGTATCAACCGACGCGGATCGAAAATTGATTCGTAACAACCGTTCTTAGCACGTTGCAAAGTAATGGGGCTTGGCCGGGACCAAAGAAAAATTAGTATCATCCAGAAATTCGTATTAACCATGATGGTATCATCGAGATTCCACTGTAAGAAGCGAGTAGGCACCGCACAAGAAGCCCTTTAAAATTATGTTTCACGAGCCGGATGACTCCAACGCCGAGCAGTTGTAGGTGTGTCATATTCAGGGGAAAGAACACAACTTTTATGTTTTCAAGTGTTATCTGCTTTGTGTAGGGTGGCACACTGATCAACAATCAGGACGATCTTCCTGGTTATACTTGACATTTTTCAGTCAAGGGGTGAGAGAAACTTTTCAAACAGGGCGCACAATTCTCCCACTTATAACATTGGGGCTTCTTTGCTGTCAATGTTCGTGCCAGCCGCACTTTAAACTGTGTTAATAGAGCTACCTCCAGCTTGATGTGGTGAGCCGTCTTTGCCTCTTTCACGTCAGTGCGGAAGCAGAGCGCATGCTTCGTTATTTCATCACAATGACCAGTAATCATGCACAATGTCAACGGCGTGAGGTTCAGCTCTTTCGCCAAGTCCATGCATGTTCTTTTTTTGGATTGTACACCTTCCTCAAAGTTTCCAACTTCTCTTTAAAGGAGGGGGCTTTCTGCTTGCGAGACATCTTTATTTGCTAGTGGGCACTTGCTAAAACGGCACAGCTATCACAAGGCACAGCGCATGGATGCGAACACAAAGAACAAAAGAAAAGAACACCACGTCAGGCATAGCCTGTCCCACCACCTAAGTCTGCGGAGCCCTGCGCCATCTGTACTCGCAAAACAAAGGTGCAGCTCGATGGCGAGGCTGGCAAACCTGCACAACCATTTATCCGGACTGACGACTGCAGCCGCTGCTGTCCGCACTGCCGTTGCCTCCCCTGAAGCTGGTGGAGCGTCTTCGCACCCGTGTGGTTGGCTGTGTTTGTTTGCATCAAATGCCACGGAACGAAAAGCACTTCGCTACATCTGAACACGTTGTACACTAATGGAACTTGGCCAGGGCCAACAAAAAGTTCGTACTACCCCAAATTGCATACACACTATACTGTATTTACTCCCATAATGAATGTACTCGCATAATAAACGCTGCCCCCACTTTTCCGGTCAAGAAGTTGTTTTCTTTTTCTTTCCTTTTTTTTTTTTTTTTTTCTTAATTATCGCACCCTGAACTTGTTGCTGTGAAGTATGAGACACACGGTACTATTTGGCATCTGATAGGGTGTTCGGTGGGTGCGATTGTGTCCGGCGCCTTGTCGGACGTCAAATCGTTCCGTGTCTCCTACTTTTATTGCGATAGCAGTTACGTGGATGCTCCAGACGCATTTTTGCCGTCGTCGCCATTGCGTGCCGCGTGGTGTAGGTGTGAGTGAAAGTGCGCGAGGGAGCCGACAGCCACGGCTCCATCTCGCGCGCCGTCTTTCGTCGTGAAAAGGCCCCGAGGGCAGGGAAAGGACGGATGGCGGCGTTGTACTCTAGCAGCAACTGCGTATTGCACAACCGCGCCCAAGGGGTGCCGACGATCGTGGCTCAATCTCCCACGTACCAGGGAGGAAAGCAGGAAGGAAACGCACCGTCTTCTATTGCGCACATGGCACTGGTGGAAGGGGAGGGGGGTGCGTGGCATTTTGCTCCGGCAGCAACTGCGCATTGTGTGGCAATTAAAGCAATTGACGTCTGGGGCTGAGTTGATGGTGGCTTTTACCTTTGTGCGTGCTGTGTTCTCACCGTTCAGTTTGCATTGAAGCGAATGTTTGCAAGTTTATACGGCCGATAATACTACCCTCCTTACTTCGTGTAGATGTCTGCACATTTGCTATCACAATGGATGGTTCGTATTTTTGGCAAAACTGACTTTTTTAGAGGTGGCCATGGGAAAATAAAAGTAACTCAAAATTTTACCCTGCATAATGAACGCACCCCCAACTTTGCGCATACTTTTCGAGAAAAAAAGTGCGTTCATTATGCGAGTAAATGCGGTAATCGTATCAGCAAGATTCTACTGTATAGAATTTACTGAACTGCCTTACTAACGCTTTGTTGCAAATAGCTTTCATTTCTGTTGGCACTACAATGCTACGCTTCTTTTTTTTTTTTACCTACTGATGGCCTTGCGGAAAACACTGATACCTTTTTTTCGTACAGCTCAGGAGCTCCACCACCGAGTTACTGTACAAAATAAATTTAATGTATTTTCATGTAAACGTTTGGCTGTGCAAATAGGCATGAACTGGTTTGACTTCGTTGGAAGTGTTATTTATTTATGATTATTATTATTTTTCCCTTGGAGTTGAACTTGAACTGAACCAAATTGAAAAAAGTTTCGGTTCTACACTCCTATGTTTTCTGCTTGGTCATGCCTCGCACTTGGTCAAGCCTTGAGGTTGTCCCTGTGGACAATGCAGGTGCTGGACCAGGGTTCGGCATCGGGGGCCCTGTTTGCGGAGACATCCGAGGCAGACGTGGAGGCACTGCTCAAGGCCACCCTAGGTGCCGAGGACCTGCTCAGCCCCATCGACCTGGTGTTCCTCGACCACTGCTACTGCACGCCCCTCGTGGGACAGCTGGTCTCGGAGCCCGCAGTCAGTGCCACGCACAGTCGGGAAGGCCCCGTGGCCGAGCAGCCCATTGCGAAGCAGGAAGCCGGCCACGAACACGGCTCGTGAGTGTCTGCGCTTGCGGTTCCCGTCAAAAATGCAGTGTGGTGGTCTGATAGCAAATACATACTCTGCCGATTTTTCGTAAAGTTTATGAATGTAAGCTCACACTACAATTATATGGTTTGTATTCAGAGTCCTTTAAAACAGCATAAACAACTTGCAACATAAGTTTCTAGAATCTCAAATGTCCACGCTGTAAGCAGTACCGCACTATAACCAAAGTAACATTTTTCAAAGGCTGTGCACGTGCAAAACATGTAGACTAAGCAGCCACATGTGTCCGGGAATCAAAGCATACGACCGGGATGTGCCCTCACTTTCATTGCCGAGGTGGTTCCTCCACTTTACAAGTGCCTTACAGCCAGTGCAAAGCATTTCGTTGACTCTACCTTAAAGGTACCCTAAACCATCTCCAATATTTTTAAAACATTTAAGGTAAACACGCGCATTGAGTTGCCGTCACAATCAACGATGCCAAACGCTGCAGCGCTATCTACTGTGAGCACGCCGCAAAATAAAAAAAACACTCTCGTGCTCCTCTCCGGACCTTTTCGTTATCCCCAGTGCTCCTTGTGACGTCACCAGGAGCAGACGCTGTCGATTGGTCAAACAAGAACCTACGACTAGCAGGTACGCGCACTTCCTGCTCTTCCTCGTCATGTCGCCCCCTTGTTCGCACTCGCAAATCGGTAACTACCGCCCACAATGCAAGTGCCCAATTTTTTCGTTCTGACACGGTTGTGCTTAGCGGTCTGATTGGCTGCGTGAACAGAGTCCGACAGTGTTTTGCGATGGCTAGAAGGCATCCATGTGCGATGCTTGGCTGCAAGAGCATCATCTGGAAAAACGAAATGACCACGACACCGGCTGCCTCACGGTGACGCCGTGCGCAATGACTAGCTTGGGCGCATTGGAGCTCCGGCAGAATCAAAGTGCTACAGCATTTCACTTTTTTGTGGGGGCCACTTTGGTGCCGCACACACACCTGTGTTGATGAAGCGATTAGCGCAGAAGGGGCTAACAACCAGTGGGTGAAAACAGGAGAATGTACCAACCCATGTCGTTGCTGCAATCTGGGGAAAGCGGTGACGGCAGCTGTTCATCTCCAGCAGAGGTGCCTTCGGCTTGGCACTTCATGATACACATTCGTTATATTGGCGAGTCTTTCTAGACATGCGCGCAATACAGGGCCCACAGTGGCACATTTTGCACGAGCACGGGCCGGCAGGGCAGCAACAGTGGGTAGCCAAGAAGCGCGGAGTCTCGGTAACCGGTAGTGGACAGTGTTCTGAAAAGCGCGTTGGCGGTGACGTATGTCACATGACGTTTGGGAGAGCGCTCGGCAAGGAGGAGAGACCAGCCGACAAACATAGTCTAGCGAAGTTAAGAGCAAAACAAGCGTTGGCCGCATTTCCATCATCAAATGCGTGCAACTCTGCTCGTACCGCACAGTCACGAAAAATTGTCACAGCTACATATCGTGTCTACAGTCGAACACGGCTATATCAAACTAGCAAAAAAACGCCTATCAGTTCGATATACAGCATAATTCGATATAAGCCTGCTAAAGATTTGGATGTCATAAAAGCACATACCATTTATAAAATCACTTTATTGGTGAAACTAGCTTAGTTTCCCATGAAATAGTCCTGTATTTCCTTCTGCTTGGTCAATTTCGCTGCCTGCGTTGCACGCACTTCTCCACATTGTCTAAGGCGTCAGAGCAGCTGAGGCCGCAACCTACCGCATTCGCGCAGAAGCACCGGTCTAGTGCGAGTGCACCAATCACCTCGGAGGACGTGGGCAAAGGACCGTTGTTGCTTTCCTCATTGTGCCCACTTTCACTTGTGCTCGGTGCGATGTCGGCAATGTAGTCTTCGTTTTCGGGCTCTCCCGTGGTCGCAACACCATCATCTGCACTCACAAACTCGTCGACTGTCGATTCATCAATGGCTTCCGGAAATTCTGACAGCTCTGTCCAAACTTCGGCAACGCCAGCAGCGGCTTTGTCTCATTCATATGAATTTACAGTCATCACCGTGCACGCGGAGGCCGGCACATCTGAAGCAATTTCGGATGAACCACTTGAACACGGCCGTGCGTGCGGATCGGGTGCCGTGGGCTCCGTATCGCGAGTCTTGCATGATGAGGGCACAAGAGCCTCTGATTGGCTGTCTGAGCAAGTGCTGTGGGTGGGGCAGGATCATTTTTTTGCAGGGAGGTGTCAACTAAAGTGTCGACAGCTCACCCGAGGCAGCGTGGTCACGGTAGGGAGAGCGGTTGGATGGAGCCGCGCTGCCGGGTTTTTCCGCCACCACGAGGGAAAGCCAACTTCTGGGGGTACTTTTCGGCTGCTTGACGTTCGATATATCGGGAGTCGCTGCTATTTTTGTTTGATGTAAGCGCAATTTTTGCTATATAAACTTATTGTAAGTATACCGTATTCAGAAATAGTTCGGTATATAGAATAATTCGATGTAAACGGGTTCGATATAGTTGGGTTCGACTGTACTCGCCTAATGATCGCACTTTTTTGTACAAAAAATTGCCGAAAATTCAGTTGTGCGATCATAACGCGGGCTAAATTTCCCACGAAAAGAACAAATTTTTTTTTCATCCAGCATTTGCTTCGGGATAACAACAGATCAATAAACAGGCGGCTGCTGCTGTAACAGTGCAGGACACCAAAACAAAAATGGCGGCCGGCAAAGCAAGCCGAACATGCCGAACGCAATTTTTTTTTCTTGAGTACATTACGCGCATTGAAACAGTTTCTTCCATACGAGTAATTAATAATATCATTAATATCGACAAATCTGTGGCAATAACATAGCCATGTCCACTTTGAGGGGACAGAAACAGATGGGCGTGCTTAGCTGCCAGTGACATAGAAACACATGGCTGGTATGCTGCTGGAACTGCGGCATTTGTCTTCACTGCTATCCTAATACGGCACGTTTCCGCTAAGGGTAAGCGAATATCTTAGCTGTGTTACAAGCGTCGGCGTATGAATAGGCTACACTTCTACAGTATCGGTGTGCATGTGGTTATTATCGTTGCCGCTCACGATTTGTTGCGTGCCCACGAGTGCAGACGAGAAGAATCGAAAGGCACCTTTTTTGGTTGTTGTCGTTAACCACAATTATTACAAAGCCTAGAAGTAATACTAAAGCCAAGGCAAGTTTGATTGAAGCTTTGTTTCTTTTTTTTTTTTCATGGAAGTGTGGAAAGTGATGAAAGGAATTAAATGGGGCATCTGCATCCGAGTGTTTGGTACATGCAAACCGCTTGGTATGTCCTGAAGAGTTGCTTGTGTAGCATTTGACAGCATTTGACAGATGGTAAGCGCGATCATCATTTGCTAGACTTGGCAGTTAGGGGTGTGATCATTGCACGGGAAAGAAAATAAATCAAATTTTGACGACAAAATTCAGGGGTGCGGTCATTACGCGAGTGCGATCATTATGCAAGTAAATATGGTATTCCTTGCAGACTCCTGCATAGCTGCAACACCACAACTAAATTTCGACCTCTGGGTGGTTTAGGGACCCTATAAGGGGGATAAGGGTCTTTAAACAAAGTTTATTTGTTATCCTATCTTGATGAAAATTGGCATGCATGTGCATCATTGAATGGATATCTCAAATTTCCTAACAGATTTAAAATATCTCATTTAGAAAGGAAGTTATGACAAAATCCCACATTGTAATTAGGTAATTTCTAATGGTTCATTATGATAACTTAATATTCAAAACGGTACTTTTCAGAACTATGTGGTTCTTCTTAAAGGGCCCCTCACCAGGCCCCATAGCAAATTTCGGTTATCATTCTACCGCAAAGGTTTTTCAAGTCGGCTCAATAATAGCCGAGCTAGAAATATTTCAGTGCCGTGAGCTCATGATTTCAGCAAGCGACTGCATAGCAAGACACCCTCTCCACTCGCCCCGTCTAGCCTTCGCAAGCGAAATTCCTTCCCTGCGTTTTCCCATGCCTGACCTTAGTAATTGCATCACACATAAGTCACAGGCCCACCCCGCCTTCACTTTTTTTCTCCTCGCTTATATTTTTTTTTAAATCCTGCACTACACATTTCAGCTGAGGGTGTTGCATGCGAGCTGCTGTCTCATTCGTGCAGCGCACGATTTTGCGTGCTGTGCACAAAGAAACGTGACTAGCGGTATAATTCAGTGCTACACGAATACTGAGGCAGAACAACTGGATCGCAGAGCATGATCATGCGCTGGAGCACATTAGAAGATGGCATAGTTTCGGTACCTACACATGTGACCACACGACCGTGGGAACAAGCAGATGAAGCGGAAGTACATCTCTCTTGCTTCGGTGCAAAGTAAAGCAAAAAACACGCAGACATTCTGTTTGTCTGCGCGTCGCACAAATAACGGATGGTGCCTTGAATAATTTTCGAAGTCACGTGTCACCACGAGCGGCGTCACACTGCGGGCTCGCGTATGTAGGCGTAGGGACGCAACTATGTCATCCTCAGGCTTGGAGAGCGGCGGCTGTGAGGAGAAGGAAAAACGGCATTCGGTTTGAAATTTCAGATCCTTCCGCAGCACATAGCGACACAATACTTTGCAGACACAATCCTTATCACATAATGTATGCTCTGCGCTTGTCAGCTCAAAATGGCCAGACCTGGTGAGGGGCCCTTCTAAGGCCCACCCTACAGGCTAAAGGTAATTAAATGTCAGTACAGCTGTTTCATTGATCAGAAATAATTTTTCAAGCTTTAAAGGCAAGAATTAGCTTCGACTAAATAGCTTACTTGTCAAATAATTACAATTGCATCGAGATTATGAAAAAAAGAAATGCTTTGGCCTGTAGTTCAGTTGTTACTGAAAAGAATGATACCAAGTTTGTTTAAATCTGTTCGTGGAAACGTCCTCAAAGCTTCCGTAAGCCAGAGGCACTTCACAAAAGTAACAAAGCTGAGAAAATCGCGTTCAGTGTTTTGAGAACATTGGTAATTTTATTTATTGAGTCTGTAAGGAGAAGAAAGGCTTTAGAATGAAGCTCTATTCTTGCTGAACAAAATAAAACCAGATTTATTAAAATTGGTTCAGCTAGACATGACCAAAACATGCGTACTGCAAAGGCACGTGACAAAAAAAAAAGTGAGTCACTTCACGGTGTTCAGCCACTTTACAGCAGTCCTGGGCAGTAGTCCTGGCTCACATTGGGCTTGTGTCTCTTGGCCATCCTCCTCTTGAGCTTTTCGCTCTCTCTGTGCCCTTTGTTGGCCTTGCAGAGCCTCCTCTTGTCCTTCACAAGGCTCCTTCAGATGAGGCAGCTCGCAGGGCTGTAGCCAAGCTGCCCTGCAATCGCTCGCTGGTTGAAACGTGAAACTGCTTCTGCAACAGCCCTTTCCACAGCAAGCAGAGACTCGTGTGTGTTTTTGGAGCTTTGACTCCAGATAACGGAGTGCAGGCACTCAATCGCATTTTGGGTCATCCCATCAGCACAACGGTGCAAGAGGACATGGTCACGCAGCCTTGCAAGACTGGCTCCAAAGCATTACCGACAGAGGCTAGCAGTGGACTTTTGTGGGGGGGGGGGGTTCATGGCTGGCCAGTGCACGGTTATAAAAGCACCATGAACAGGAACCTTCTGGACAGTGACTGTGGTCTGGGGCATCATCTATGGACGTCATATGGAACAGTGTGGCATTCACTGCCTTCTGCATGGCTGGGACGTCATGCTTGTGACTCCTCAGAGCCTATCCATAATGTGCTGCGATCTTCTTGACCTTGTCTTGGGTGAGCCTTCCCTTCCCTTGCGCTTTCTTTTTCTCCTGCAAGGTGTCCCCATCCTCTTGTGAACATGGTTGAGGCAGTCTTCTTTCTCTATGTCAATATATCCATAGACACCTTCTTTCAAAGCATAGAATGTGCGGCTGTCGCCATCTGAAAGAATGGTTGTATAGTGCAGCCCACTCTTTTCTAGAGAGCGCCTGGACAGAATCAGGGCTGCCTCAACCTCCATCCGTCCGGCATTGCAGTCTATATTTTTTAGGCACTTGTGGTTAACTGCTCAGTCACCATAGCTACCGTGACTTGAGTCAGGCGCACTCTGGCAGCCACGGCAGTACCTAGACAACACAACATGGTCTAACACCAGGCCCGTGTGCAGTTCAATGATGCACCCAACAGCAATGTTGGAATTGTGTCCACGAGTCTTCCACGTGCCATAAAAAATGGTGTCAACATTCCCAACCAGAATGAGGAAGCCCTTGTAGAGGGTCTTGACCACCTCTACACTTGCCATTTCTGTGGCTGTAGCAGCTGCTTGGCAAGCTACCGCCATAGTGTCCATATGTCCCCTGAAGGTTTTACGATGAAGGCCACGTTGGGCGAGGTTCAGGGTGGCACAGAAGTCTGCAAGTGCAGTCACTCCCTTTCCAATGCTCTGGATGCCTTTCACGGCCCTTACGTTTACCTCAAAGGGTGTGATCGCGGATGGGCCGTCGACTCGTGGTGACGAAAAGTTGCGCTCGGCGAAGTCACAACCAGAGCTCCAGCTTTACTGCCAGGTCGTACTGGCTCTTGTTGCACTTAGAGAACTGTAGACTGACTGTCCCGCACTTGGTACACATAGCAGTAGCAAAATATTTTTTCAACACTTTCATGTCGACGATGACGAACTCCATGCTGGGATGGGATCCTCGTCTTCGTCACTCGCCACGACGTCTAGCAGGTTGAACTTTTGCGAAGTCGCCGAAATTTCTGCCAAGAAAGATTTCACGTTTCTTGCACCTTCTACATGTTCTGCACACTCCTCCTCGGTGTAAAACAGTGTCCATTCGCTCCGCACGCAAACTTGGCCCGTGCACGTCATTGTCCATGCGCTCGGCACACGAGCTTGCTCCAGCAGCATCAAGCAGCGGCAAATGAGCATGTGATGGCACCGAAGTCGACGCTGTTGAGCATAGCACAGCCGTACTGACCACAGAAGAAACAGCCGACGGCGGTGCCACTGAAGTTGCGATTTTCAGTAACACTATGTTCTTGTTCCAAGCGCTTCTCTTTTTGCTGCACGCTTTCCGCGAGTTTACTTTCAAACGGGCATCGCGGGCCATAGAAGCACGTGAAACAAAACAAATTCTGCAACGTGGGTGGAGCGACCAAGAACTAATGCGGGTAAACTCATGGCAACGAGAAAGAGCTCGCAAACGCAAAAGGAAACGCACATCTGGGATGGCGGAGCAAGCAGTAGCAGACACTTACAAACTACGAGGCCTGGCTGTGCCCGGTAGGCCAGGAGAGGAGGCGTGTGTCATGGCCAATCGGAGGGCTGCGCTTCTCCGTGCGGTAATGTCGCGCGCGCTCTGTCCGATCAGCGTCCTCCTCGCGACTTTTCAAAAGGCGGCGACTGCAGCGGCTCCACGATGCGTAGGTTGGCTTGAAGCGTGCCAAATTCAAACACTGGAAAGCAGCTTTGTAACAAGACCAAGATGCCACCGATCGGTTGTCATCGCACGGAACTACAGCAGCTTGAAGTTGGGCCAAATTTCCGAATTTGGGCGTTGATTTTCGTCTACCCATGCTTCTAAATTATTGTGTTTTAGTGCTTGTTGACGGAATTCAGCTATAATATTTTGCCAGAGCATACTTTGGACTATAATGTCTCCCAAATCGGTATTTCCGAAAATGGACATTTTTTACGATTTTTTGCTATCTTGAGACCCGCGTCCCCCCTTAAACCACAACTTTGGCCGCCGACTTCTGATGAGACGGCACTTGTTAAGGGGGGACGCAGGTCTTGAAATCGCGAAAAATGGTCAAAAATGTTAGCCGGTGGAGGTGTCGGGCAGCATACCATTCGGGAAGCTTACCCTTAATATAGTAATACACTGCGCTTTGGTGCGAGATCACGTGCACAGGTTGAACTGACAGTAGCGCTTGAAGCAGGGCTTGTGGGCAATCAGCTGGCAACTATCGTGAACACATTTTGAAAAAGCTTTTATCTGCGCATACTCGCAGGAATGGCCAAAGCTTGTGTGCGGAAAACTTATGAACAGATTAATGTGCTGGAGTTGTAACAAAACATCAAATTGATTTTACCATCAAAATATTTTTTTCTAGCCTGCCCGATAATTTATACACTATTGAGACCCAGCCCACGTCCAAAAATATCATTTGGCGACTGCATTTATTTTTTGCACGCAAACTTGAAGAGCCAAAGAGCAACGATGCACCTGCATTCAGATGCACCTGCAAGTAGTCAAAGCAAGAGGTTTCCCATGCACCCACCGAGTAGCACAGTGCCACCGCATTTTCTTCTTTTCTTCTTTCTTTCTTTTTTTGTCATTTTCCCGCTCCCTGTTGCTTCTTTCTTCACTCACTCCACGTCTCCTCCTCCTCCTCGTAGCCTTTCTTGCTCTCCCTTTGAGGAGCACGCTCGCTACCTCACTTCTTTGTTGGATTTTCCAGCAACCGCATTATGACCAGTGTTTCGTTTCGCGCGGCTCCACTGTAAGCTATCATGCTTACACATTCAGTTTGGTGGGACGATAAATGGGAATCAGAACTGACCACATTATATCCAGTTCTGCACTACAAGTGGTTATGTTGTAAGTTATCTGAGCTGTAGTTTATTACTGGTCATGAAAGTTTGCCATAGCGACAGAAGCTGCCACAATAGAACGCCACTGCAGACGAGAGGGCTGCGATGGCCACAGCTCTCGTGAGCCAGCTTTGGCAGTTGAGAATGGCTTAGATGGGTTTAGGCCCGGCCACACTAGGCCAGCACAACGCCAAGATTGGTCTGGCAACTTCCTGCAACAGCCGTGCTATGCCAATGGCCATGTCGGAAGGAGCCTAGTTGTCGGCAGACTTTTTCATACCGGTCAGACACTTTTGTTGACACACTGCAATGATGCAATTCCCACACTGACATGGCTGCTGTCGAATTTTGGCTGTTTACTTCTAGTACGTATAAGGGGACATCGCACTAGCGCGTAAGAAAGGACATGGACAGGAACATGAAAAGAATACACTGAACGCTACACATCAACTGGCTTTAGTCTCAGGAGGACATAAACATATATGCAAAAACACACGTGCTACATGACCGATCCCTAAAGCGCATGTGCAATGGCACCTTATTGTGCAAGAATTTTATTTCTTTTGCCATCGAAGATACGTTGGGTTTGCTTAACGACCAGTTGATAATTGTTATTGAATACCATTTGATTATTGTTATCAACGAGTTCAACTGTATTCGTGCACCCTCACATAGTGGCTATGGCACTATGTTGCTATGGCGCTAGTCCACAAAGCCTGGTCTGTCATTTCCGCCTCTAGTGGAGTCGCATATGCGAATGAGATTTCTTACGCCCACATGGGGAATCCTACATACACAACATGCCAGCAGTGGAGAAAACGCAACACATGTGACGCTGCTGGTATTTACTAGGGAAAAAAATGGAAAAACAGAGGCGCCACATTTATTCATAATAATGCCCCGATTTCCTTCTTTGTAATGTGCATGTAGTGCGCGAGCCTCTTCAAATTAAGAGGAGATGAGGGTCATGAAAACTTTTTTTTTCAACATATGTTACTTAAATTGTGTGTGCAGGTATGTTGTAGAATGATGATTTCAAATATGTATTTAATTTCAAATATCTCACTTGGAAGAAAAGATATGACACAATACAATAGTCCTAATTAGGTCATTTCTTACAGGCCTTTGTAGTAATTTCTCATTAAAATAAATGTTTTTAAGAATATCCAGACATCTCCAAACTGCACATCCTAAAGTAAGCAAATAACAATAAATTAATTGTGATTATCACAAATAAATACCAAAGTTGGAAAGAAAAATCAATGTGGCAGTTGTTAGCCTACATATGAGCTAATTAATTATCTATCATATTTAAGAAAAATGGAAAGCTTTAGGATATAGCTGTGATGTTTCCTAGTTCACTGAAATCAGTTGGTGCAAACATCAAAACTTCCGTAAGGCAAAAGCACTTGACGAAAAAAAGAAAGATGAGATAATTGCATTTAAAATTTTACTGCCACTACCTCTTTTGTCTATTGAACGTATGGAAAACGCTCAAGATCTAGCATGTTGCCAAAGTGTTACTGAGCACAAGAACACCAAATTTGCCGAAATCAAATCATGAAAACTTCCATAATCATGAAAACTTCCAAGCCTTCCATAAAGTAAAGGCACTTGATGAAAAAACACACCCAGAAAGTCACTTTCAAGTTTTCACTTCCAAGCGTCGCCCCTTAAATGGAACTGCTGCCTAAACGGAACACCAGCCTCATGATTGGTTCGTTTTGTATTCATGCATTGCTGTTGAAATATGGAACTTTCAGGACACATCTAATCTTGTGCGCTGTGTACAAATATGCAATTAAGTTTTTCTAAAGTCAATAAAAGAAGTAGTTACAATTTTTCTTGTGTTAAAAATCTGGCATGTGAATTGCAAAAAATGTACTGGTACTGTAAAGGACAGCCAAAAGTAAGCAGGTATGTACCTGGATGTTCAAATACTGCAAGTTAGCACTCGTATGTTTGTATCTGTACTTTAGCCAAAATTATGAAATCCTGAAATTGCGTGCAGCTTTACAAATGTGAATTCTTGTTGGTGATTTCTACAGGATTTCCAAATATTTCAGTGTCCTAAGACGCTATGTCATAGTTTTTGTGCGTTCTTTTGCTTGCCTGCATTCAGGGGAAGAAAAAAAAGAATGGCGATAATTGGAACGAGTGGAAAAGACACAGTGCTGATCCCAACATTTGAGACTTCTTTAAAGCTATACTTGAGAAAAACAAAATAAATACCTAGAAAAGAAACTTGGAAAATATAAATTTCAAGCTTCAAAAGAAGTAAATAATAATTACAACATAATTAAAAACACAAAATTCTTTCGCTAATGTAGACATTAGGCGCACGAAGTCCTAACAGAACCTGGAATGCACCAGCACGAACCCTCGTATGCACGAGAGGCATGGGAATAGGCATCAGCACAATGTCTGTGGTCTCGAAAGTAAACCTACACGCGGTTATTGCGTTATTGCCCATGCGGTACGAGATGGCATGATGCAGTGACTTATCTCCGGCTCAATCTTGTTGGCTCGGCTGAACCTTGGGGTAACCGCCGCCTCTTTCTTGCCGTGGGAAGCAGAGATGACTTGTGCTTCGCCTTTCGTGAACACGTATTCGGTTTTGAACTTTTCTTTCCTTTAGAGAGGATTGATTTGCCACTTACGTTTGTAATACAACGCACAAAGCATCGGCGTATCGGCGGTTTTCAAAGCGACCCACTGCCAGGCTTAGCAGACAAGCTCGTCTGCTAGTTGCCATAGCAACAGCCAATAGGAGGGTCGTGTGCGTCACAAGCTTCGTCAGACTGACCCCTGATTGTTTTAGGCTTGCGCTTTTTCTATGTGGCCATTGTCGGCAAGGATGCGGGGAACTGAAAGCTTTCAAACGATACCAAGATGGCGGCACTCAGCGGCGGGAAAGACGAGAAATAGCTCTGTCAACTCTGGTGTTTCTGCGCCATTTTGGGGTTATTTCTCACCGTCTGCACTGACAAAATAATTTTTGTCGGACACTTAGGTTGCGTTTTGGGGCAAATCGTTTGGATATGGTGTAGAGTAGGCATTATGGTTGCTGAGACAAGTAGTCCAGAAAAATAATTTTTCTTTCTTTGTTCATGATTTTCAGTTTTAAAGCCCCGCGCCGCCCCCCCTTAAATGCATAAATGTAGCGCATACTACTACATAAAGTAGCTGTACAGCCCATCGACACATGTCATGGAATCTAGCACTTGCACAATCGGTGGTGTTTGAATCGCAGCCCTGGTGACAGTTCTCCCGGAGTCCACTGTCAACATAGGCATGCATTTTGGTTGGAAATACGTCATGGCTGCCATATTTCTGACATGACCTTCGAGATGCATGCGAAGCCGGTAGTGCGGTGCAGCATTCCGGCCTGAAGGCCACAACTGGAAACTGTGAATTATCCGAATGGATGTGCATGGCACAAAGGTGGGTCTTAACTGACTAGTTAACCGACTCATTGAGTCAGTTAATTAGCAGTCAGGCTACATCCACTTTGACTGCCAGAATGTTGATGACCTGCGACATTGCATTTGCAGGCCACTGGACGAGGCCGATGGGGACGAGGCAGGTGCTGTGTCTCCGGGATCACCCCAGCTGCCGCTTCGGCGGTCGCAGCGCCAGATCGAGCGCATCGACCGCGAGCGCCTAGAGCGCATCAAGGCCGAGAACGCCGAGCAGAAGCGCCGCGAGCAGGAGGAGATGGCGGGCCGGCACACTCCAGTGCTGGGGGCGGAGTCTCCGCAGGCCCCGCCCCCAGTTCCCACCACCCTCAGCTCACCGCTCCTCTCGCCAACGTCGGCAGCGGCAACACCAACACCAACACCACCACACATAGCGTCTCCTCTTCAGCCTCAGCCACAACAGCAGCAGCACCATCAACCACTGCATCAACCCCACCATCAACCGTCTGGTGAGTATGTCGTCATCATCAGCAGCAGATGATAGTGCGTCCTTACAAGGTGGCACCTGCACAGTTTTCTTTGAAACAGTGCTGTGTATATTCATGGCAACAGTCGTGCACGCACAACACACTCCTCTTCTGCGCTCAAACAGCCACAGTAGACTAGTGGCTGTGGCTTTGCACTGCTGAACTCAAGGTGGCGGGTTCAATCCCCAGCTGCGGCAGTCGCATTCCGATGGGGGCAGAATGTAAAAATGCTCATGTGGTGTGCATTGGGGGCACATTAAAGGAGTACTGACACAAAAAAAATTCACGTGGTTTTTTCTGCTTTAATAAGTAGCTAATGACCCAGTAATCATGGCACGAAACCTCATTTACTCCTGAGCGCGACAGATAATTATTTGCAGTCTTTTTTGTAGCAACCAGTCGAAGTTTCGGTTCCAGAGAGCAACGAGACGGCACAAACGGGAAGGTAAACAAAGTGGTCACGTGTTCGCAAAAAACCATGACGTATGCTCTGACGCGCAGCCAGCGTGCGCCACCAACTTGCTGAATATTGTCGTGTGACTGCCACATCGGTCGGACGACCGCAACCAATGACAGCGCCAGTAGCGTGAATGTCATGGTGATGTGGTAGACCCGACAGGGCGGGGCCGGCGAGCGGGCGCCTCGCCGCTCCGATCATGTCTGTTTTTTTTCTTTCCCAGGTCGAAACGCGGGCCTCCTTCGCCGCTGACGGCGGCACTTAAACGGGCTACAATTTGTTTCTGACACGAAATAGCTTATAGAATAAAGTGACCTTGAAAGAGTGCGAGTTATAAAACGTTGTGCGAAATAGTAAACCGTTGGCGTGATTTCTACTCGGACGCGGTAAGCGCAGACGCGCCAGCAATCGTCTGTATATGAAGCGGCTCGCCTAACTGGCCTGTTTGCTCCTCGCTACTAACGGCACCGGGAAAACTAACCGTATTTTCACTTAAGAGAAACATAAATGTTCAGGCATTGATTGTGCTGACGAATTTAGACGCTTTATTATGAGCTGCAGATGCATCGCAAGGACCCTCGTCCCCGGATAGACGGCCGGCGAGCTAGGCCTACATAGTCTCCCAGCGATCGCAAGCCCGCTTGGCATGCTCGTTCACTTCTGTCGGCGCCAATGAAATCAAATATGCTGCAATTTAAGCGTGACATAACAGTGTACACGTTGTGCCGACTAACATAGGCGCTTCGTTATACTAGCTGCAAGCGATCGTGTCACAAGCGCAACCGGTGTCGGATTCGATGGCCCACCAAGCTAAGCCTGCCGGCTCTTGGCCATCGGTGGCTGTCAACGGATCCGATACTGCTAACGCGGCCTTGCGGAAACACGTCTACAGTGCTCGCATAGACATGTTTATATTGTCATCGTTTGTTTCAAACAAGATAGCTGTGCAAATACGGGTGCTTCCACTTTTTGTTCGAAGTTACGTAGCAATCCGAACTTCCACGCAGGGGCGCCGGTTCTGGGCCGCCGCTCGCTCATTTGTACCATGTGTCCCGAATCGCCGCATGCGGCAAGTCGCACACGACGCGCCGTACTACAGATCGCACGGAAAATCGCGCCATGTGTCTCGCGCTTTAGTCGTGGCCAATCACTTAGCGACTCAGATATTGCGGCCGGCGAAAGTGAGGACGAACCTCAACAAAACCTTCGCATCGGCCACAATCAATGGTAACACACAACAAATCGGCGTTGAACGTTGTGGCAGCGCAGTCAAGCTGATAGTGTGGGAAATATCATGATGGACACGACAAAAACTGCAGTTGCAGCGACACGGAGAGCGTCCCACTACAACAGCTAGAACAAGCAACAACAGAGGAGAAGAGCACATGTAAGCCGCATGGCAGCCAACGAAAATTCGTGACGTAGCCACATGACGTAGCGTTTTCTTGGCTATTTACAATCCCAGTTGATGTCAATGTCGCGAGGTGCTCTGTTTTGCGGTTGGCTGCGTGCACATACTTTAAAATTGATTTTAAATATGTTCTAAGTGATATTTGTCGCTGATATTTTATAGACGATGTGTGTGTGACCAACTAAATCGATCTCACAAGTTATCTCGACTTCACATTTTTGTGTCAGTGCTCCTTTAAAGAACCCCAGGCGGTCAGAAATAATCCGGAGTCACCACTACGGCATGCCTCATAATCGGGTTGTGGTCCTGGCGCTTAAAACCCCAGAATTCTTTTTCTTTTGTCACAGTCTTTGATGAAAGTTGAGATTTTATAGTCCATACGGGCTGCTGTCTTGGAACTTCATCGTACAGTAAAACCTCATTAATTCGGATTTCATGCGACCGAAAAAAATGTGAATGAAGCAAATGTGGAATTATCAAGGGTATCCAGAAAACAGTAAGTAAATGCTTACTACGTCAACATACGTCAACACGCCGGGAAAAGGGCACTTGAAGAGTTTCCCGGCCATTGCTGACACGCTGGCCCCTGTGTCCAGCTCCATGGAAATGGAGCTGCCACAGACTTTGACGGGCAGCACGTACAGCGGCACAGACGATGGTACAGTCGAACCCGGCTATATCGAACTCGCAAAAAAACGCCTATCAGTTCGATATAGAGCATAATTCGATATAAGCCTGCTAAATAATTGGATGTCATAAAAGCACATACCATTTATAAAATCACTTTATTGATGAAACTAGCTTAGTTTCGCACGAAATAGTCCTGCATTTTCTCCTGCTTGGGCAATTTCGCTGCGTGCGAGGCACGCAATTCCCCACGTTGTCTAAGGAGTCGGAGCAGCTGAGGCCGCAACATTCCGCATTCGCGCAGAAGCACCAGACTAGTGCGAGCGCACCAATCACTTCGGAGGATGTGGGCCAAAGACGGTCGTTGCTTTCCTCATAGTGCCCATTTTCACTTGTGCTCGGCACGATGTCGGCAATGTAGTCTTCGTTTCCGGGCTCTCCCGTGGTCGCGACACCATCATTGCGCTCACAAACTCGTCCACCGTTGATTCGTCAACAGCTTCCGGAAATTCTGACAGCTCGCTCCAAACTTCGGCAACAACGACAACGGCTTCGTCGCATTAATCAGAATTTACAGTCATCACCGAGCACGCGGAAGTCGGTACGGCTGAAGCTATTTTGGATGAACCACTCGCACACGGCCGTGCGTACGCGTCGGGCACCACGGGCACTACGGGCACCGGGTCGCGAGTTAGGCCGCTTTAGCCCTAATTTCCCCCTTCAAGATCGTGCCGAGAGTGCACCTCGGAATCTTGTACGTTGCGGGGACATCCTACTTGTCACTGCGTTCGACCCGGTTTATAATTTCGAGCTTCACGACGAAAGGCGAATTCTGCCGCTTCATCACGGCAACACTGCGGGAGAAGGCACACACAATGAATCAGATAAGCAGCGAGACAACTCGCACTTACGCCATCTTGCACGACGAGGGCACAAGAGCTTCTGATTGGCTGTCTGAGCAAGCGCTGCGGGCGGGCGGGCCAGGATCATTTTTTGTAGGGGGGTGTCGGCGGCTCCGAGGTAGCGCGGTCACGTAGGGAGAGCGGTTGGATCAGGGTTGGATGGAGCCGCGCCGCCATGTTTTCCCGTCACCGCGAGGGAAAGCCAACTTCCGGGGGCACTTTCCGCCGCTTGACGTTCGATATATCGGGAGTCGCTACTAGTTTTGTTCGATGTATGCGTAATTTTTGCTATATATACTCATTGTAACTATACCGTGTTCAGAAATTGTTCGATATATGGCATAATTCGATGTAAACGGGTTCGATATAGTCGGGTTCGACTGTACAGTGAAACCTCGTTAAACCGTAGTTGGCCGGAGCTCGGAAAAAGTACGTACTAAACAGTAGTGCTGTTTAACCGATTTAGCATGAGATCGCCCACTTACCTGTCGAAAACGAAACTGAGAGAGAGTGTGATGAAAGGGGGAAAAAACATGCAGTATTTATTCACTTCGCGCGACAAAAGTGTTATTTTCGTTTGATGCCGCGGTGGCCTAGCACGACTACAATGGCTTCAAACTTACTGAAGCTCCGTGCCAGCTTTTCAGCCAGCCCCTTCTTCTCGGCAAACACTCGCATGGCAGATTCCTTGTTGGCGTTATGTATTCTCCGTGCACGCGTGCAGTAGTGCTGCAGAAGTCCCGGGGCGCCTTTTTCATTGCCGGGTGCCGGAGTTTGGAATAGAGTTACATTATCACGCCCCTGTTCTCGTCGCGATGATTGCATTCACGAGGATTACGTAATGTGCAGCTTATGCCACTGTCGGGCCTGAATCGCCCATGATGTCGCTTTCCGTGTCGTCCTTATCACTGTCGCTAGTGAACACTTTGGCAATAACAGAGGCAACGATGGCAAAAAGTCGAACCTCGTAGCCGACACGTCTTCGCGGTCGCAGCAGCGCTGCCGAGCAACTTCTTCGCATTCCAAATGCCACACACCATAGTCAACAGCAGATCCCTGTCGCGTGCCAGCGCCGACTCTTCTTCGTGTCACGTTCAATAGCACGGACAATGTCTAATTTTTCTTCTATGTTGAGCACCTGGCGTCTTTTTTATCCGAGCTTCGGCATGACGCGAGTCCTCGCTTGCACGACGCCATAACGCTCTCTGGCACGGCGTCAAAATATGTTGATGTTGATGTGGCTTCACGCACAAACACACAGGGCACTTGGAGGCCGTTGTTCCGATCTCTGAGGCTTGTTGTTCTGCCGGGCCACCCGATGGAGACAAAGCATCGTCGTGTTTGCGCGACGAAAAGTTGAAACGCTACGTTTTAACCGATGCGTACACAAGAAGCTAGTACGGTTTATGCTGATACAAAACACATTATGTTCAATGGCCGCTGAGTCGGGAATTTGACTTTACCACTTTTAAAACGAAACTACTGTTTAAGCGGGTACAGTTTAACGAGGTTTTACTGTACAAGGCCTTTTTGCCACATGTCGAAAATCGGCGGGTCCTCGGCCATGATGTGGAGCCTGGCCGCGGAAGAACTCGAGGCGCATGCCCCTCCGCGTAGCCTTGCGACGGCTACCCTGGCCGCAGGCTTGTTTCGTACCTGGGCTTGAACCGGGCTGTTGATGGTGTCCACAGTTCGTTCCTCCCCCTTTGGCATACCTGTGCCAGGTGCCCAGTTTTCCCGCACATGAAGCATTGTGCTTGAGAGAACTGGCACTGTGAGGGGGAGTCGGCACCTCCACAGCGACCGCAGGTACTGCCCTTTGTCGCCAACTTGTTGACCGCCGCTTCTGCCAACAGCGAGCATGTTGCATGCGAAATCTAGCCGGCGGCAGCTTCCATTGCCAGTGCTGCCTTCACGGCGTCATACAGGGAGGGGTCGGGAAGCTCCAGGAGTCGCTTCTGCATGGCGTGGTTATTGATGCCACAGACGAAACGGTACCGGAGCAGCGAGTCCGGCTGGGTTCCCGAAGGCACAGGCACTCGCTAATCCTCGTAGCGCAGCAACAAACTGCCCGAGGGTCTCTGCTTCCCGGCGGCTCCGGTTGTTGAAGCGCGAACGCTCCATTAATGTGAACGGTGCTGGGTTGAAATGCGAGCGCAGTATAGCGAGCAGCTCACCCAGCGTCTTAACGTCCGACGTGGCTGGCTTGAGAAGGTCAAGCAGGAGACTGGAGACGCGGGTCCCGCAGCTGGCCAGGAAAATGTCTCGCTGTTTGTCCTCGAGTGTGTCGTTTGCGCAGAAGAACACGTGGACTTGCTCCTCGTAAACTGTCGATGCGGACCCATCTCCCTCGAACGGCTCGAGCCTTCCATACAGCGGCGTGGCGGTAGCAACGGGAGCGGGGGGCGGTGTTTCACCGCTCGCGGCAGCGTGGGATGATCCATGGGTACTCGTCGCCAGCCTCGTTGCCAGTGTCACGATCCGCCAGGGTTCGTGAACGAGGGAAGGCTCGAGGCACCCTCCGTTAGACAGATGCTCCGCAGCGTGGTGGTGATGAACGACGACTGACCGCCGAGCAGCTGTGCTCGTTGGTGTTTATTGGTGCGGTGACCAATGTTTGCCACCGAGCCTGGCGGGCCAAGAAAGATTATGCCTGAAGGGGCATCACATGCTTGTTACAGTTGCTTGTTACAGTTGCTTGCTACAGTCGCTTGTTGCACATGTCGGAGAGTCTTTTGCTGCTGTTTCATTGCAATTTTATCACATGCACGGCCACGCAGCAGTTTGGCGGGCCACAGAGTCTTCGTCTTCTTTGCATGTTTAATGTTGTGTGCACCATAGGCCATATACTGCAGTAAAGGGCAATACTCAGTATAGTGAAGTAATGGATATAAAGAAGTAATTTCAACTTCCCCCTTCAATTTGTTATACCGCGGTTCAAGTGTACCAGCACCGGAACGAAAAGTCTTTTATTCACATAAGCGATTAGTGAGCTAAGGCTGTTGGATATTCCAGGCATTTTCCAAGGTTGTGCTTGCCTAGTTTTAACAAAAGCTACTTGCTGGCAAAATTGCATTCATATCTAGTACTACTTGTGCAGCTTTTTCAGTGCACTATCACTACGATATGAGTTATTAGTGTGGCTGACGTCCACACACTGTGAAATTTAAGAAAGCTTGCAGGTTGAAAAAACATCTTTGTTTAAGCAAACAGTGGGAAAATCGCAAACTAGTTGAGTATAGCTGATATGTTTTGTGTAAATTACACCCAAACATTACCATGTTTACTTCTATAAGACCTGCCCTTGTGTAAGACTTGTGCCTTAGTTTGGAGAACAAAAATTGCGTAGTCTACAGTATTCTCTAATATCCTGTTTCCAGAGCCTCCGCCAACTTTGCCCATCACTCCCAAGGAGAAAGCATCCCCCGTAGCAACGACCGTGCAGCCGCACTTGGCAAGGAAAGGCAAGGTTCGCAACAGCGAATCCACCTCTTCAACAGAGGACGTTCCAGAGTACGGCACCCCACCTGGTGCCAGCCCGACCCGGGCGCGCAAGAAACGGCCCCGTGAGGATCTCGAGCACGCTGATGTAGCCAAGCCAAAGAAAGGCTCTGCACCCCGCAAAAGTGGGGCGGGGTCGAAGGGTCGCCGGGACGGTCCCACTCCAAAGAAGGTGCCATCTCGAGTGGAGGAGGCTCCGACCACCCCAACCAAGGAAGAGCACCACCCACCGGCCAGGCGCAAGAGTGACGATGGAGAGGCCAAGAAGCGAAAGCATCTGCCCGAGGTGAGCCCTTTCTCACTGCATGCGGAGGAGTGCACATCACGGAGGGAGACTAGGCCACCTTAGATTTCTGCGGTCAAACCTGCCAACTCGCAAAGACAACACGTGGGATAACAACAAACACGAGCAAACCTCCACAAGTGTGCAGAAAAGGAAGCGGGCAAGAAACGGCGAGTAGCTTAGAGCGAGCACTGCGAGGAAAACCAGAATCATTTCTTTCAAGCGGGGTTCCCGGCCACACCATGGTGGAGCTACAATGAGCTAGATAGTAGAGCTGTGCAGGCAGCAGCCGGTCTAAGCCACTCTTCATAAAGGAGGTGTTGGCAGCTTGCCCAACCGCAGCGCGGGAAAGCCAGCTTTGAGACATCCACCCAGTCGTTGCAATTGCTGCGATTGGGTGGATGAATTGCTACAAAGCTACAAAGCAATTAGCAAGGAATTACTATGAATTGGTACAAAGCAATCCTTTGTAGCAATTGCCACGATTGGGTGGATGTCTCATTTCCCTTTAATCAGTTTTGTGTTGTTTGAAGTTTGATATGGTCGTCAGTGGCTGCTATTGTACGGCGTCACCTGTTATGGGCTCATTCCAATAGCCACTTTGGTTGGCGATGTCCGTCGCAACTATCGCCAGGAATGAGAAAATAAATACGCAGTTCCTTCCGGGATCAAAGCTGGGCCCACGCCAGCGTTTGCTCACTTGCAGCGGAAACATCCATTATAAACGTGTCCTTGCGCGCTGAGGAGACATACGATGCGACATGCATGTCGGGTGGCGTCGATGTGCACTTTGCATTAGAGTTTGATATTATTACACCAGGTGCAGCTGCTTAGCGTTGTATATGCGTAGGTAATGTGCGGACTGCCGTTTCTGAAAACGTCATTAATGCAGGATTGCTGTCAAAAGCCTAGCCCCAGGCACCGACAGCAATAACCGCTGGACAAATAAAGTTTATTGCTATCCTATCCTATCCTTCCGTCAAAAAAAGTTTAATTGTTGTGAGACATCAAATGCATTGACTGCTATGGCCGTTCAACAGGGATTCTAAAATATCTTGTTGCCTCTGGATTTCGTTGTCGCTGGTTTTGACTGTATCATATTGTTTAACCCTTTGACTTCTGCAGTAGTTGTTCGTTACCTATGCTTCACCACCAGTCCTGACATAGAGGTTTTGTGCCAAGTGGAGCAAAGTGACCTGGCACAAAGCATAGGAAAGGGTGGGGGGGCTTAGGTAGATGCCACTTTAGGGGCCGCAGACCATAGAATAATTACATGTTGCTGGGAATTTGTTGTATTGTATGCTTTGCCATTGCAGACTCTGCGTTGGCCTCTGTGATACCGTTTGGACGGTAGTTTTTTTTTAATTGCGATAAAGACTTGCCCTTAAGGCATAATTCTTGGAGCGTATATGTGTATTATATGTGTGCTGTGGACGGTAGTTAAACACCTGCTCCCGCCTAGTGCGCATTGCCATCTTCTATACTCACAGATAACTTTCTGTAACTATGAAGGGAAAGCTACTGAGGCAAAGCGCGCACTAGTGAGAACGCTTCTGAAGAGTCCCCTGTTTTCATCCGCGTTGGTTTAAGCTGGGGGGGGGGGGGGGTAGCGGGTCTCCTCCTCTGTCGTACAGCTGCATCCAATCAGCAGCCGCCAAAATGGACCGTCCACTAGGTGAGCATACCCCCCCCCCCCCGGTGTAGAGAAAACATACAACACCTTGTTAGCAACAGTTAAAAAAAGACAAAACACACCACTGAATGTAAATGTTTACTTATTTTGTAGCTTTCCCCTTTCTTCATCGAATTCGATATATCCGGGTTCGACTGTATACAAAAGTGAAATATACATCTTTCGTCACCTACTCAACGTTTCAGCGTATCAAAACGCCACAGTGAGGTTGCTAGCACAAAGTAAAGTTGCTTGAAAAAAGATGGCTTTTATTGTGCACTGGAACTGTTAAGGACTAACATGTAACTTAGGCGACGTAATAGATATTTTAAATCGGTTCTCTCCTGTAGCCCTATGAGTTCAGGAGATAAATTGGGGCTCCAAAAACACGAACTTTCTGAAACAACGCAAGGTTGTTTGCAGAGACCCTGACACCACTATTCGTCTTTCGGGTGACGTTGCACTTATTATGCCGTGCAGTACTACAGTGCAAGAAATCCAGCTAACTACGTCTTTCAAAGCAGTTGCATTTAGCGTATCTGTTAGGGTATCTGTTAAAGGCCTGGAGAAACTTGTTGGAACAACTTCCAGAACCTTTTATATAGGTAGGTGATTTTAATGCACCAACAGACTCTAGAGGGCAAACTGTAGAAAATTTTATTCTAACAAATAATGTCTGCATTCTCAATACAAACAACCCAACGTACTGCAGACCAAGCACAGGAAAAGTGAGTTGGCTTGATTTAGCTCTGTCTTCTCCAGATCTTTTACGTCCACCTAACTTGAGAAGTACATGACAATCCACACGGAAGTGATCATCTGCCATGCTTTATATGTCTCGCACAACCAACTCCAGCACCTTCTGCGGTGGAAACTACATCTAGCAAACTGGACATTATATATGACACATGCTGCGTTAGAAAAACAATACAACGAAAGTCTTAGCATAGAGGAAATTAAGGAAAGATCTGTCTTCTTCAAGCGGCATCCACATCAATACCCCAAACATTAAGGTTAGCATGAGAAAATCGAAAGCCGTTGGTGGGCAGACGAATGCCATACAGCGAAAAAGAAGCAAAACAAACATTGGGGCACTTTCAGGAGGTACCCGATGTACATGGATCTAGTAAACTTCAAGTAAACGCAAGCTCAAGCACGTTACAGCCATAGAAAAGCAGGAAAAAGACAACTTGGGACAACTTTCTATTTTCTATAAACACTTCGACACCAACCAAAAAAATCTGGGAAGGTCTGTGGAAAATGAATTATGATTACATAGCCTATACAATCCCTCTGCTAACTCTTCCTAGTATTCATACAACCCTCCAAGGTCAAGCGGACATCTTAGGAGAACATTTTGCCCAAGTGTCAAGGTCATCAAACTATAATGCCAATTTCCTATCTTAAACTGAAGTTACCTCCCAGAGGAGGCGTGAAGGAAGACTGTAACAGCCTATTTAATATAAATGAACTGTGGAGCATGCTCAGTATGTGCAAGCAAACAGCACCAGGTCTAGATAACATTCATTACGAATGCTTCAGCACTTATCTGAAGCCGCAGCAAATGCTTTAAGCAGAAGACACACGGTACGATTCGGTGTCCGACCCGGCATGCAGCGCTGCGTGCTCTGGCATGCGACATACAACAATTCGACGCACACGGTACGCGCATCCGGACGAGCGAGCGGCGCATAAGCTCCGCCCTGATCCAGCTCCTCAGCTTGTACATTCAGAAGAGTTCATATCCACGTCGAGAAATGCAATGTAAACAACTCTGCGCAATGCTACTTCGCTTTACGTGAAAACTGTCAATAAAATTATGCCCCTGCGAGTGACAGAACACTTCACGGCGGCACATTGTCCACTGACGGCTCCGCTGACAGCCAGCGATAGGGCCGGTAGGCCTAGCCAGGCGGACCTCGCGGCCAACGGCGCTTTCAATCCAGCCTTAGCTCGTTGAAGATCGCTTACTTTTGCCAAAACGGTTAACACTGTACACTTAGGTCGCCCGTAATGAAATACAATTGGTTTACTCGACGCAGTCGTTGCGAAGGGCAAACGTGCAAGCGAAGCGAGCAGCCTCGCTCAGACGGTCGGTGTGTGCTGTCTGCTCACGAAATGCCCTCGCTTCGCAGCTCTTGATCTTGCCAGTAGCTTAATACTAGTGTACTAGGCGCTGCTTTGCAGAGCAGGCACACGTTCGATATAATTTTATTGAACTGGCAACTATTTTGTGTCAGAAATAAACTGCAGCCGGCAAGGGAAAAGAAAAATAAAAGATGGCGAGAAACCGGCCCGCCGGCGCTGCCACTATGGAGGGAACGTCACAGAATGTCACATGCCAGCCACACTGACGTTGACTGTGGCCAAACGACGGCGGGGTTGTCGGATGCGTCAGACGATAAAAATCTGTCCGGTTTGTCGCACGTCGAACGCCAGATCGGATACCAAATTGGACCGTGTGTCTCCCGCTTTACTCAAGTTCTTCAACAAGGTGTGGATTATGGGCACAATAGCCCAAGCATGGAAGAATGCTGTAATCATCCCTTTCTTGGAAACAGGGAAACCACATACCCTGCGTAATAGCTACCCTCCATTAGCCCTGACACATTGTCAGGCTCGTGTTCATCCTTGAGCATCATAACCTGCTACATACTAACCACTGTGACTTTTGGAAGATTCAGTTAACATCAGACCATTTATTCCAGTTAGAAAATAAAATACAAGTGGCATTTATACATAGACAACAGTGTCTGGCAATCTTCTTTGATCTAGAAAAGGCCCATGACACTACCTGGAGGTTTGGAATTTTACGGGACTTAGTTGATATGGGAATAAGAGGCAGAATGTTCAACTGCTTAAATGGCTTTCTCTCAAGCAGCACCTTTCAGGTACGCATTGGCACAACCCTATTGCGTATTTTTGCTCTAGAAAATGATGCACCACAGAGTACAACCCTCTCTATAGCTAGAATGAGTTCCATCGCAAAAATAATGCCTAGTTCTGTGGAGCATTCCATAAATGTGAATAACCTACAAATTGCTTGCCATTCTTCCAATACTAACACCTGTGAACGCCAGGTACAGCTAACCATAAACACACTGTCTGGATGGGCAGACAAAAAGGGGTTCTGGTTTTCAAATGAGAAAACAGTGATTGTATTATTCTCACGCAAACGAAGACTCCAACCAGACCCTACTCTACAGCTAAATAAACATACAGTCGAACCCACTTAAAACAATATTCAAGTGCTATGAAAATTTCATTGTTGTGACCGATAATTGTTACAGCCGGGTTGCATGAACAAATCAAAATAGGGGAATGGCAGAGCTGATGTGAGAAAACTATAATGGCGGGTATACCAGTGCCCCTCCCCACCACCTTCCTCCATCCTGCTTCTGATTGTGTTCACTCGTTTAACTGCTTCCTGGGCGCTCTGATTGCGTGAAACAAGCCGCGGCTGTCACATTAAAGAATGGCACTGCTATAACAACTGCAAAGGGGTGTCATGGGTGGCAAGTGATATGCTAGCACCACCGAGGCATCACTTTGGTGGCCCTAAAAAGGGCCTTTCAAGCATTGCAAAAAGGCTGCCACGGCAGCCTGTCAGCTTGGAAAATTCAGAAGAAATGCTGAGGAGATACCGCCACAAGCATGTCGCCACATACTTCTTACTGGCTTGCACGAGAGAGGCCTACCGTATTTACTCAAGTCTAACGCACACCTTTTTTCCAATAAAACAGGTCCAAAAATTGCATGCGCATTAGAATCGAGTACGGCCCTAAATTCCCGTTACCATATCGCCATCAGCATTCGAAAACTGGCTGCCTCGTACGCGCTTCTAACCTAGCTGCTGTAGCCTCCTCCACGTGCATACCTCCATGTTGTTCATGTAACCAGGCGCTGGTATAACCTAGTCTACCACCTGTCTTCCCGTTGTCTGCGTTTATTCAATCAGCATGGATGCGCCGACTGCGAATACACGCGAAGTCCACCACGATGCTGCATTTAAAAGGAAAGTTATCATGTGCGCGAAGACAGACAGAAATCGGGCTGCCATCACAGGCGTTCGGAGTTCCCGAAACTTGCGTGCGTGACTGGCACAAACAGAAGAATATTTTCGCCAGCAAAGCAACAAGGAAAGGTTTCAGTCGACCGAAGCAGGGCCGCTTCGGCGAAATAGAAGAGCTGCTCACGGAATACGTGCAAGAGCAGCGAGCGGCACAGCGGCTTGTGACAACCGATCTGCTCAAAGTACGGGCGATGCAGTTAGCCCCTACAGAAAGGGCTAATGCGGAGTGACTTCATAGCGAGCAGGTGCTGGCTAACAAATTTTATGAAAAAAAAAAGGCTTTTCTCTTCAAAGGCAGACAGGGATATGCCAAAAATTCCCCGAAGAATATGAAGAGAAATTGCACAGTTTTCAGCGGTACGTTTTGAAGTTGCACCATAAAAACGGCTACCACTTCGGACAGATTGGAAATGCCGGTCAGACACCGCTCTACTTTGACATGCCTGCCACCACAACCATTCAAAAGGAGGGGGCGAAGCAAGTGCGCATTTTGTCTCCTGCCACAAAAACACTAGAGTCACCGCAATGCTTTGTTGCACTGCAGATGGGCGCCAGCTGCCCCCGTATCTTATCTTCAGACGGAAGACGCTCCCAAAAGGAATCGTGTTTCCGAGTGGTGTGATTGTGCGTGCAAATGAAAATGACCACGGACTTGGTTGCCGACTGGATTGATAACGTTTGGCAGCAGAGACCTGGCGTCAGTTTGAGTCTGCGTGGGATGCTTGTGCTTGACACGTTCAGGTGCCACCTTGACCAGCGCATCAAGGACAAGCTGGCTGCATGCAACACCGACCTTGTCGTGATACTCGGCAGCATGACATCGCAGCTCCAGCCGCTCGGTGTTTGTTTGAACAAGCCAGTGAAAGATAGAATTCGGGCGCTCTACACCGAATGGCTTGTCAGTGGCTGCCACTAAGTCACACCCGCAAATAAAAATGAAGCGTGCCTGGCTGCAGGACTTTGCTGAATGGGTGAAAGATGCATGGTGCACGATCTCGTTTTCCATGGTCAACAAGGTCTTTAAAAAGTGCACGATTTCGAATGCCATGGACGGCACCGACAATGAAATGCTTTGGTCTGTTCATAGCGATAAGGAGTTCTCTGATAGCGGTGAGTAATATCTATTGCACCACGCGACTTGTACCGGCACAGTGAAAATCTTGGCGGCAAGGTGCGCCGCTTCCATTTGCATTTTTATTCATCGCAACTTTAGTGTATTGGGAATAAATTTGTTTTTTCCAAATGAGAGAAAATAGTATTTCTATATGAAAGCACGAGGTGCACAGTATTGTACTCCCCCCCCCCCTTTTTTTTTTCATAGAGAATGGGTGCGCGTTACAATCAAGGTTATTGTTTTGTTTTTATTTTTTGGTCGCAGTAAATGGGTGCGCGTTACAATCGAGGGCGCGTTAGAATCGAGTAAATGCGGTATGTCGATCAGCCTTGCTGGCTTTACTCGAAGCTGCTGACATCCTTCTCCAATGCATCCAGTTGCTCGACGTAGTGCAGCGGAAGGTTTGTCGCGAAAACGAAGCCCAGGAGGGTCTGAATCATCTGCCAGGCCTCCTGTGGGGGCAACGTTGAGGCAGCCTGCCCTAGCACATCATCGCTGTGGTCCTCGCCATCACTATCTGATGCAAGCACATTCGCAACAATCGCATCATCGGTTAGAAGCACTTAGTTTCCAAGTCTATAGGTGTGCGCTTTCTTTTCACCGGCAACGTCATGCATTGCCAATGATCAGCGGACGGGTCAGCCATCTTCCATTTCGGTGGCGACTCAAGCGAGGCTGAGAAACCGAGTGGCCAGGAACGATTTCAGTGCAACCAACAAAGACGAAAGGGAGTGATTAAGCTGTTTGCAGAACTGCGCTGACCTGCGAGCAACTGAGCAACATACGAGCAATCTGCGAGCAGCGCAATCGACGTGGTACATTCGTGTTTCAGAGGGTGGGGCTGCGTAAAGCTATGGGCGCAGCCCATTCGTGTTCAGAGGGGTGGAAGGGCGATGGATGAGAGCCGCGTGGAGATGGCTAAAAATGAGCGCACGGTGGCTGTTAGAGCAGTGGCCCATCGTGCAGTGGCTCGAAGTTCTTGTTTTCTTTTTTTCTTTTCAAGGATTTCGCATTTCACTACCTTTCGGCTCGGACACCCAGCAGCAAGACTTCATCATTATAACCGATAATGCAGCATTGGAGCATTGTAGTTAGCAGGTTGTTTCACCGTGGAAAACATGCAAAAGTTGACGGTGCGATAGCTTCTCATTGTTAAAACTAATATATTGTTAAAACCAGTATCGTTATAAGTGGGTTCGACTGTAATCTACCAGTAAGAAATGAACACAAATTTCTAGGTTTAGTTTTTGATAAGTCACCAAGTTTCATCCCACATATAAATTCATTTAAACAAAAGCAAATAAGGCACTCAACATACTAAAGATCATATCTCTAAAAAAGCTGGGGCTCAAACAAAACATGCATCCTACACGTATACACTTATACCGATCATTAGTTTGCAGCATTCTTGACTACGGTTCAGTTGTGTACTGTGGGTTCCTCTCACACCCGTACTCTTGGGACAAAGGAACGACAGTACACAGTATGCAAACAATCACAAGGGCATTTATTGCACCTTTCATAGATCAGTGCCTGCTAGCCGAGTTGCTATTCACAACACATGCCGATGGGCGCGCGACAAATCTAGAAGTCTGACTCACCGCGACCGGAAGCGAGCGAATATGTTCGCCCCACGCTGGATCCCAAGGCCTGGTCGTTCGCGTGTATGGTCACGCGAATCGTGGCGCGTTCGAGGGCGGCCACACGAGGCGGTCTCGCAGAAGCATGGGTCGGCGCGCACGCGGGAGACGTCCCCGCCGCGCGCCGACCGGGCAAGAGGGTCGCTGCACGTGCGGCACGATCGTCCCGCTTCCTGTCTCAAACCCAACAACCCGAGCGCCTTGTCTCCCGACGCCCGAGTAACCCCGCAGCGGCGCGACGCTCGCGCCATCTCTCGCACCGCGCTTGTACCACCCGACCGCCGCGGGCGCCAGGCCACGCGGGGGGCGAAGCCGCCCTGCAGGAGACGAGCCATGCGGGAAAACTAGATCTCAGGGGAGGCGTGAGAGTCACGCATCCCCACATCCCCCCAACCTTAAATCACTACATATTCCGGCGAGACATGTGACACGGTCTAACATCAAACTGTGCTTCGCAAACAAGGTAGAACATTAAACAGTGGTCGCGCCGAAGAAATGTCCGCACGCTGTCCATAACATGCGAGCCGACATTGTCCTTGGGTGCACCGCTGGCGTCCGCCGGTCACAGCGGCAGCTTTGCAGACTCGACGGCACGATGCCAGGCCAGGACTCCGGAGACGACGACGCAGTAGTCGGTACGAACAAGCGTTGCTCGCGCCGCCGCGCCCTGCTGGGAAGAGCCGCCGTAGCTGTCGGTGACCGCCGGCTCTTTTGTCCGCCACCGAGGGTTGTGAGCTGGATGCAGGAGGCCGCCGAAGTCGCCGCGCCGAACTGGCCACAGCATCACCATCGCCCGGGGTGGCTCGATCGTAGTCCGGGGCAGCAGCAGACGATGTGCAGGTGACGGCAAACCAGGGGTGACTCCAATCACGCTGCGTAAACTCAACACACTCGGCAAACACTAAAGTAGTGCAAGGGAGAGGAATTACATGCGCATCGCCCACGTGGTACGATGTTCAACTCGGCTAGAAAAAGATGGGGCAGCTACTCAGATGCTAAGTTCACGTGAACGAAGCTCGCTTTCTTGAGTCGAACGAGTAATTTCAGTTCGTGCGAGGCTAAATAGAATGAGGGAAGCGAATTGCAACACCTCAACGCCACGGTCCACCAGGTTGTGTCCCTCCACGTGCGACAGGCAGCTTCGTAAAGCCTTAGGCCTAAAGCGTCGCTACCCTGACAACAACCGGCATCCAAAAACAACACCCAAAATGGGCGCAAAACAGGCAGCCGCGAGGAGACGTTAGCTCTGTGAGGTGGTCCTACTCCGCTCGGTGCACAAAGCATCCGAGTTGACGGCGCCCACCGTCCCAGACGGTGTCGGAGCGCCCGGTGCCAGGCCGCAATACCAGTCAGCCCGTAGTGGCACCCGTGGCCCGCGGCCACCCGGCTCCCAGAGCCGCGACTTCATCCGAGTCAAAGAGATAGAAGAAGCTATTTACATAAGAAATTCGGATCACCCACGAGGCTTCCGTACTCACTCGCTTCAGGCTTGCCACTGCTCTGCGGGCGCTCAGCCTCGCTCTCCCAGGATGCAGACCACGTGGCTCTCGTACCGACGAATGCCATTAAGAAAAAACACTTGCGAAAAGGCTTAGCATGTTGACATGTTCAAACACACTACAGCCACCATCACCTCGCTCAAGAAAGCACGCCGCCGACGCTAGCGATCAAAATTCACGCTAGGCCTACGCTTCGGTTCAAACAAAGGTCTCGAACGAAGCAAACTGTTAAAACTATCGTCCGATGCCCCAAGAGCCCCACGTTGGGCGCCAGATGTGGGTTCCTCTCACACCCGTACTCTTGGGACAAAGGAACGACAGTACACAGTATGCAAACAATCACAAGGGCATTTATTGCACCTTTCATAGATCAGTGCCTGCTAGCCGAGTTGCTATTCACAACACATGCCGATGGGCGCGCGACAAATCTAGAAGTCTGACTCACCGCGACCGGAAGCGAGCGAATATGTTCGCCCCACGCTGGATCCCAAGGCCTGGTCGTTCGCGTGTATGGTCACGCGAATCGTGGCGCGTTCGAGGGCGGCCACGCGAGGCGGTCTCGCAGAAGCATGGGTCGGCGCGCACGCGGGAGACGTCCCCGCCGCGCGCCGACCGGGCAAGAGGGTCGCTGCACGTGCGGCACGATCGTCCCGCTTCCTGTCTCGAACCCAACAACCCGAGCGCCTTGTCTCCCGACGCCCGAGTAACCCCGCAGCGGCGCGACGCTCGCGCCATCTCTCGCACCGCGCTTGTACCACCCGACCGCCGCGGGCGCCAGGCCACGCGGGGGGCGAAGCCGCCCTGCAGGAGACGAGCCATGCGGGAAAACTAGATCTCAGGGGAGGCGTGAGAGTCACGCATCCCCACAGTACGGATCAGCAAGGCCGTCATATCTTCGAAGACTAGATCCTGTACGTAACCTTGCTCTCCAACTTGCCACAGAAGCATATAGAACATCTCCAGTATGTAGAAACTAACGAACCATCTCTAAACGACAGACATTGTTTGCTTTTTGGAACCCATGCGCTGAAATTTTGCACGTTACCTTCACACCCCTGTTTTAACATAGTTCGCAGTGGCAAGCAAGAAACCTTACCACCAACAGACCCTGTACTGTAAAGCTGCTTTCCTCGGATTTGAAGAAATATGTTGTAAATTAAATAACCCACACAGGTATTTGTATGTCATTAAAGGACCCCAAGCATTGCCTCCATTGAATAACCTTCACGCTATCTGTGATTTCACATTAACAAACTTAAAGAAAAGTGAAATGCTGCAGGAGCACTTGATCCAAGGGTTCTACACTGTGCAAGAAAAATACTGGGACTTCACAGAGTTTTACACAGGTGGATCCAAAATACACGAAGACGTAGGCTGCAGAGTTATTAGGGTAGGGCGAAAAAAAAGGTGCATTTACCCTGTCACATGTCGCTTTAATCTTCACTGCTGAAATTTTTGCACTATACATAGCAGTAAACAAAGCAATAGAAAATGACAGCCGTAAGACAGTTATCTACAGCGCTTCTTTGTGCGCACTTCAATCTTTAGCATCCAAAAAGTACAGGTTACCAATTTTAGGAGACTTACTGAAAGCTATTGCAGAAGCGAGCAATAATGAAATTGTCTGCTGGGTTGCAAGCCATGTCAGGATAAGTGGAAATGAAAAGCCAGATAAGTGTGCAGCTAAAGCAAGAAATAATGCCATCAAACACTTAGAGATGCCGTCAACCGACTGCATGGCGGAATTTTGAGCACTGACTAAGCAATGGCAATTAAGGTGGGTTGGAAATATAAATAACAAGCTCCATGTTATAAAACCAACGCTTCGTGAATGGAAATCTTGCAGACACCAAGAACACTTCATAGAAGTAGTTTTGTGCCGACTTTGAATTGCCCATACACACCTGGCCCACAGCTTCCTTCTACGTAAAGAATAACAACCAACTTGTGAGAATTGTGGAGAAATTTTAAGTGTAAATCGTTTTCTGATATTTTATCTGATACGAGAGCAGGAACAAAAACAGATTTTTCATTGTTATATGGAAAAGGCTAGACATTTCACCCTGCACTGCTAATTGGATTACAACTAAACGATCTCATCAGATTTCGAATATCTACACAAATACTACATAAACATTAAGACCCCTTTGCCCTAATACTTCGCCGGGAATGTTTAAACATCTTTAATGACCTCTGAATTTGGTGTAAACCGACACTTTGTGTTTGGCGCAAGATAGCCTTAATCACTTTTGCGCCAAAAAACCCAACTCAACAACAACAACAAAGGCGGCACAGCTGTCCCTGTCTGTGCCCCTGACAAAACAAAAATATGTGGGACCACCATGCCGTTTTCGTGCTTTTATTTCTCCCACTGAATAAATCAAGTCTTTCTTCCCTCACTGAGCTAGTTAGATTTGCTTTGATTCTGATAGAGGTGCCGTTCACAGCATTTAGCTCCTGACTTCACTCCAAGCACAGTGGGCCTTGTTGTAGTGAAATTACCACTGCCAGTATAGTGTGAAAAGACTGTGGTTCTGTTTACATTCGATTGGCCAGCGCTGCAGATGCAGCATTAAACTGTGCCCCCCTTTTTCCCCTGCAGCCAGTGTCACCATTTGGCAAGGTGGTCAAGGTGGTGCGGACCGCGCCCGAGCCCAAGAAGAGGCCCCGGCGCGAGAGCTTCACCGATGAGCCCGCACTCTTCAGCCAGCCAGACGTACTGCATAAGGAGCACGAGCCACAAGCAGCGGCCGTACCTGCACCATCTGCTGCCGCACCAGTGTCAACAGCCGGAGCCACGGCACCCGTGGCAACGACTCCGACAACACCCAAGCCTGCTTTCCTCAGTAACGAGTCAGTGTACGACTCGGTGGAGGCACACGTGGCACGCCTCGCTGGCGGGGTAGAGCACAGTCTGGTGCCTACCACCGTGCCGACACCTGTTGCAGCTGTGCCAGCTACTCCGGTGACGAATGCACCCGCAGCACAACCTGCGGGGGCAATCGTGTCTCAGCACAAGCCAACGACTGCTGCCAAGCATGGTGAGAACTGCGGCCTTTCTCTTCTCGGCAGTCCTCTCGTTTGTGATTTCTGGGAGGAAAGTGGGGACTGCAGAGTGTAGAGACATAAGAAACAGGGCTACATTGTTGGAAACAAGGTCCAGCGTTTCTGGCTAAGTTGTCTTCAATAGCAGTGGGATACTCCCCACAAAGCTTCCGATAACTGTAATCTGGTGTCATAGGCGCCGACTACTACAGGGGGCTCCGTGGCCCTAGCCCCCTCTGGAGTTGTCGAGGGGGGGGGGGGGGGGGGCTTACAGTGCCATTGCTCTTGGACCCTTTCTGCACTATCTTCATGATCAGCCCACGGTTTTCGCACACACACACACACGAAAAAGGCACGAAAGCCTAGCCATAAGCAGCTTCGCTGCAAAAGTAGTGGCCTATTTCACTGTCCAACTACAATCCATGTTAAACGAATGTTTTCTTTTATTGGGCCTGCGGGGCAGTAGGGTGCTTGATTTTTACAACGAAATGGCCTGTGTAGCTAAGGATTCTGTAAGTCCTGCCCACTTCATTATAAAGGCGTTTGATTGTATAATGGGAACCAAGTCTGCGCATTTAAGTGAAGATGCCTATAAATACTGATTGTGCACAAGCAACTGCTTTCAGTTCAACTGTTGTGATCATGCTTATCATTGTTGCTACCGCTGAGTATTTGGTGCCCTAATGTGTTTTCATGTAACAGTAGCACCATCACTTCTCCATTCATGTTCTTTTGTCCCTCACTTTCTCTGTTGCTGCTCCCAATGGCTTCTGCTTTTCATGGGCGTGAAAGAATTCGAATCATGTGCACTCTGAAACTGGATATTGTTTAGATTCTTTCTGTTTGAGGTTTGGAATTGCAGAAGTTGCTCCTGCTATGATGTCTTCTGCTCCAAAAAGGGTTTTTTATTTCTTTTTTTCTTGTTTCTTTGCAAGCATCTATAAGGTTCACCTCTGTAGCTGAGGATGTTTGCAGGACACATTCATTGCTAAAATCAGTTGCACGAGATGCTAGGAAAGACAGCTCCATGTCTCTTACCTTGAGCTGTGTCATGTTGCCAGTTCACCAATGATTCACCTGCACCAGGTCCTGCAATTCATGGGATCTAGTGAAATCTCGATATACCGTATTTACTTGCAAAATGTCGTGTGCCAAGTCTAGCTAATATTCATCACGCTTATTATTTGTCGAATGCTACGCGAACAACTCAAACCAAGTGGTCTGCTTGCACCAAACATTGTTAAGTAATTGCCTCATTTCATTACTTTCATCACTTTCCGCCTTTATTATGTGTAGGCTTTATAATGGTTGTGGTCAACAACAGAAAAGGCGCCTTTCGATTCTTCTCATCTGCACTCTTGGGCACGCAACAAATCACGAGCGGCAACGATAGTAGCGACGTTTACACTGATACATTAAAGTGTACCCTATTCATAAGCCAACGCCTGTAACACAGCTATTCACCCACCCTTAGCGAAAACGTGCCGTGTTAGGATAGTAGTGAAGACAGATGCCGCAGTTTCCGCAGCATGCCGCCCATCTGTTTCTGTCCCCTCAAAGGAGGAGGAGACAAAAGAGAGGAAAGGCAGGGAGGTTAGCCAGGTCCCCTCAAAGTGGACATGGCTGCGTTAGTGCCGCAAACTTGCCGATATTAACGATATTATTTATTACTGATACAGAACAAACTGTTTCAATGCACGTAATGTACTCATGAGAAGAAAGAAATCGCATTTGGCGCGTTCGACTTGCTCCGCCGGCCGCCATTTTTGTTTTGGTGTCCTGCAGCAAACGCGGGACGAAAAAAACTTTTCTTTTCGCAGGAAATTTAACCTGCATAATGATGGCACCCCTGATTTTGCGTCAATTTTTCTGACAAAAAAGTGCAATCATTATGGGAGTAAATACGGTAATAAACTTCAGGGGACCGCACCAAATTGTTTGTTATTCTGAAAGGTCGTTATAGAGAAAGCCCCAAAATTAACTATTTTACCCATCAGTTCATCAGTTGGCACCATATGAGCTATTCACAAGAACGCCGCTGTCAGTTCTAGGCTCATGCTGTTGCTATTTTTCATAGATTCCGCTGCCGCGCACCACCGCAGTACGGTATATAGAGTGGCATGCGCAAAAAAGACGCTGGCACCAAGAAACCAAACGAAGAAGGAAGCTCATGCCGCCTATAAAGCATAATGTGTCTTCTTCTTCTTCCTCTTTTTTTTACATTCATTGCCGTTTACACTGCAATTGTCTCACTCAAGGCGGACACCTCAACTATTGCAAAGTGCAAGCATGTGTAAACAACACCGTCAGGAAAGTACAACCGTGTCACATGCCTGCGAGCACGGAGGTTACGTATCTTCACCCACGTAACTGGTACAGCCACAGAAAGAAGCGAGAAAGAAAGAAGAGGCGAGCACTGAAGGAAGGACAAAAGAAGAAAGAGACTCGCCTCCGTTTGCTAGGCGACACTTGTCTAGGCGGAGCATGCGTTCGCAAAACCTGATGCATCGTCACCTCCACAAGAAATAAATTTTTTTTTTTAAAGCCTATCGGTGTTTCTCCCTCCGGCTCTGTCTCAGGTTTTCCAAACTCGTAGCACTGCAGCGTCCACTTTCTGCACCTTGTCGTCTCCTAGCCTACGGCTCCAGCTACGATAAAGAATGCACGGAAATCTAAGAATCCCCAGATTTTGGAACGTTGGTTTGTATAGTACTGAGGCATTAACATGACACACAAACTGAATAACCATCATTATTGTGAAAAGTTTGGTATTCTGAAGTTCTCAGTACTGAAATAATTTTACATTGAAACTATGCACAGTCCGCAGGGGATTTCTGAAAAGGTCGTTAATCTGAAAAGTATGTCAATCTGGTGTTCGTAGTAACGAAATTTGACTGTACATAACTTTTACTTTACTTTCTACCCTGTTTCATTTTGCTGTGCCCCTTGACGAATTCATCTGTTTCAGGACCTGCAGAAGCCAAGTCAATGCCAAAGAAGCCGACACCTACAAAGCCGGCTGCCGCAAAACCGGGCCACCCGGGCCAACCGGACCATAAGAAACCGGCGCTGGCCGTAGCCGTCAAGTCGGCACCGCCACCACCGAGTCCCGCTAAAGTAAAGCATGCCGGACAGCCTGCGGCACCTTCGCCGAAGACACCCAAGATTGCCAAGGCGAGCCCCAAGACACCCCAGGGGAAGACGCCGGGGTCGGCAAAGAAGCCGGAGCCACACAGGCAACCAAAGAAGATGCGGCCCGAGCCGCCCACTACACCAGTTGCAGCGGTAACGGCACCGGTTACTGGCACCCCGCCTGCCGTGGTTGTGGCAGAACGGCCAAAGAGGCAGAGCAAGGAAAAGTTTAAGCGAGCCATGATGCGCAAGCGAGGTGGGTTGGGGCCGCTCTTTTCTCTGTGTGCTTGTGCAAAGGGCCGCATTGCTAATGCCAAGCACTAGGGCGCCATTACTCCTTGGACAATGCCAAGAGTCACCTTTTTCGGGGTTGCATTTATTTGGGAAATGCTCCGGGGTCACATGCTTCTTGCTGCAGTGTTTTGAATTTTAAGAAACGAGACACCAGTCACTTTCCCTTATGCCTGTAACTCAAAACAAATGCCAACTCTGAAATGTGCAAGCGCTTGTGTGAGCACGTGGCAGCCACCATAGAACAAACTGAAAAATCAGTTTTGGCGGAAGCCGAGAGGTTGCAGCTCTTCCAGAGCGGCACTAGGTGGCACTTTAATCCTTAATTTCATGAATTATAAAACGGTTATTTTTACAAATTATTTTCTCACCTTTTATTATAAATTTAATGAACAAAAACTCATACTAAAATTCTCAGATTTATTACGACTGTAATATTAGAGATGAAAATGGCCGAGCGATCTTGTTGCCATGGGCAAAAAACAAAGTCTCACTGACTGTGTTCTTGTTAGCGCAGTGTGTGGAATGAAACAAAACAAGTGCTTTTTGCATTCAGGCATAAATGAACGTTGCACTTCCTCCATCTTACTGATGACTTTTCGTGCAAGATGGCCGCTTACACCTTTGCAACTTCTCATGTAATTCTGGCCAATGGCCGACTTGTTCAGAACAGACTTTTTTGGGCGGCATTGCAGCAGCTGGTGCCTGCGCTCTTTTGGCTTGAATCTGGGATTGCATATCTTGGGAAGAAGGCCTTCCTGGTCGCTTGTTGGGTGGGCACTTCTTGTGAGAGGTCAGATATTCTGCAATTTCTGTTTTGAATTGAGGCTGCATGGTGAAGTTGTGCTGCACAATCTCAGAGACGACGCATTGTTTGCCTTTGTCTTGCATGCCACTGAACAGATGGCAGCGCATGGGCCATTTGCCGCTCAAATTCATACTGTGCCAAATATGGCACGCATCTATTTCCGATTCTCTACCCTAGTTGTGGAGGTAATAATGGGCTCAAATTGATGAGACCATAGAACATGCCAAAATAATCTTTCCACGTTTCTGCAGTAAAAATTTAGCAAGGAAAAAAAAAAGCAATTGCTCTCGATTGCCCACCCGACTGTGTGCTGTGTGCTAGTGGAAGGGCACTAGTGGGAAGCACACAGTGGAGAAGCCAAGGGGGCGGCAAATCCCCGCCAAAAAATTTGAGTGTCTCGACAGCGAGAGGACTCGCCACAGCACGCCATTGCTATCTCGGAGGCCACGTGCTGAAGATGCAGCTACGTGCCACTGTCCTGTCTAGACCAGCAGTGCAAAGATGAAATGGGACTTTTCTGTCCTTTTGAGATCGCATACGTACATATCCTTCCCTTATTTAACTCAGAATTAACGATAATATTATTACTGAGAATGTTCTCGCGATCACAAAATCATCCAATAGCTGTTGGTGGGTTTCGCTGCTTACGGTAATGACATTGTGAAGGCGGGAGCAAGCAATTTTTTCTATGTTTTTGACACGGGATCGTAAATTTTCTGATTACAGCAGGTTTTCTTACTATGTTAAAAACGTGTTTCAGGGCCCCTCTAGGGCTCATGTAAAAATTTTTTTAACTACCATAATGGCTCCATTTTATAAAATTTACATAGAATACACAGAATTTACATAGAAATATGTCTGCAAATAGTGTGGAAATTATAAGTCAACAAAAGCAATGATTGTATGATTGTTATTGCCATTATGTTGTGAGGTGGTCTTTTGTCATAAGCCGGCAAGTGATTGTTGCTCGTGACGAGCTGAGGTCGTCAAGATCTCTTAGGGATTTAAGTAGAAGAACGTCACTGGGGGCACGTTCCACGTATTGCTGGCAAAATAAGATTGTTGCATGCAACTGTTATTCTGTGCACATGTCTGTCACCTTGGCAACTTGCCCTCTTTGCAGAGATGGGTCGTCGGGTGGACGACGAAGACGTGGAGGACAGCTCGGAGGAGGTGCACGACTCGGACTGGTCTTCGGAAGATGACCCAGAGCGGCTGTGGTGCATCTGCCGCAAGCCGCACAATGACAAGTGCGTGCTCGGCATCTTGACTCGTTGTAGCGCATTCTCATTCGGGGCTGCAGTTGCCTTTTCAGTTTGCAAGGGAGCACGAGTCCACATCAGTTACGTGGTCGCGGGAGGTACCTTTTCTTTCCCCGAGCGTGCAACAAAAATGCGATGGCAGCGCCATGTGCATCGCAGATTCACTGTGCTGCAAGAAAATCCTGGGGGCCATTCTGCCACGGCAGATAAATCTTGACTTTGGGAAATGTGTGTTCTGAATTTGCCGAGAGCTGGTGTTACGTGCATGGGCGATATGTGCTGCAGTGCCGGGTGCTATCCCAGGATGGTTTTCCATGACTTTGGAGCAGTGCCCCCACACCTGTTTTCTTGAATGGGTCACTGTGTCTGCATGAATATAATGGTTATGCTCCCACTAAAGCAAGTACAGGAATCCTTATGACCCAGGAAATTGGTAAAGATACAACATGTACGAATGAAGTGTAATGCAGCCGCATCAATGGGTTTGCTAAATGTCCTTTTAATACATTGGGATGGGCAGTCTCTTCTTGCAGCACAGGTCTTCACATAGCCACCTATGCTTGGGGCATAGCTTGTGGGAAAGAGTGTATTGTAGTAATGGGTTGTCCATCCCTCTGTGCCAAAACGTGCTGCCACGAATGTGGCCAGGTCCAGGAGAAGGCCTGGCACGACGAGAAGATCTGATTCAGGCTGAATATCTGCCAGTGCAGCTGCCGGTACAGACTGAGGCTATGGGCACGTGTCATTTCATCACTTCGAAACCCATATATCACATTTCTTGTTGCAGAGCTTGTAGTGGTCTTTGAAGGCCTTGAATGTCAAAATGCCATTTTCAAAGCCTTGAAATCTGTTTTCAGCCGAGTTTAGCAGTTTTTCATTAGATGGTTGCATACAAGGTTTGTGCGAGATACCAGCTTATCTATGGTGTCCTTGTGTGCCACATAATTAGGGGGCACTAAGCCATGTCGTGTTCGTCTGTGGAATGTGGAATAAATCGGCAGTGTGTTGCATCGTGCAAGCACAGATGTAGTGGCTTTGTGGTAGGGAGCCGTCTGTTTGTTTGCGATAGTTTCTGTCAACCCTGTTTCTGTGTTTGAGGCCACCTTTGCGCTACCGTGTGGCCGTCACCCCTTGTCAGGGATCCTTACGACTGGAGACTCAAACAGTTTGTGTGCGCCAGCTGCCTGTTTCCCAACAATGCCCATGCGTAGTTAGGGCCATGCTGAGTTGCGAAAGCACAGCTTCAACATTAATTTCCTTCCATTGATGCATTGGCTTTGCCCAAGAGTGTTACCCGCCGTGGTTGCTCAGTAGCTATGGTGTTGGGCTGCTGAGCACGAGGTCGCAGGATCGAATCCCAACCACGGCAGCCACATTTCGATGGGGGCGAAATGAGAAAACATCCCTGTACTTAGATTTAGGTGCTCGTTAAAGAACCCCAGGTGGCTGAAATTTTCAGAGCCCTCCACTACAGCGTGCCTCATAATCAGAAAGTGGTTTTGGCATGCAAAACCCCATAATTTAATCGTAATTTTGCCCAAGTGTGTAGCGCTCTAGTTGCTAAATTTGCTGCATAGGATGGTCAAGAATTGGCGTGTGGAGGAGAATCTTGCACTGGGGGGTATTTGGAGCATGATTTAAAAATTTTTCGGGCTGACAGTTCTTAGAGAAAAAAAAAGTACGTCAATATATTCATGCAGGAACAGTGCTTTTTCACAACACAGTGTCAACATGCCCAGTATTGTGATTTTTCTTAAACACCAAATGCCTTGTGAGGAATAGTGCCTAGTTGCAACTCTCAACAGTAATCCCAAAAGGTAGCAGCGCACATTCTTGCCCAATAATCTGCGTGGGAAAGCAAGGTAAGGACATAGGTACCCATGAGCAAAGCTCTGAAATTCAGTTCTGCCAACAACTCGTCACAATAACGTGCAAAAATAAAGGCTGTGGTCTTGCCGTGTAGACTGACGTAAGTGTCTCACAGTTGTCCTGTTTCAACTGTTGCATGGGTTTCAAGCACTGCCTGTGTTGCGTATTTTCTGTTCACTCATTATGCTTGTTCTCTTTCCTTTACTCGCTACTTCTGCTGCTACCGTATTTACTCAATTTTGAGCACCCCCACTCCTTTTTTTTTCTTTTTTTTATTCTCGGCACTTGAAGTATGGTGATACACATATGGGCCAAGGGAGTGTTAGCCATGCTTATTTGCCATAACGATTGTTGCATGACACCACTTTGGGGCATGTACGATTAGCATTGCATGTTTTACAGCATTGAGGTGGCATGAGGCCTTTCCTGTCCGCGCTTTTCTTTATTACTACTTTTTCAAACAATAGCATAATACTTCAAGATCATTAACAGTCCTTTAAAAATCCATAAGACGAGTGAGAAAACGACTAGTGGCAACCGTCGGCCTTCCAGCGTTGTGTTCATGGTTGCAGAACACAGAAACGGAAATTATTCTCTTAACTGCCCCCCACCCACCCAGTTTTTTCTTTTATTATGTTCTTTGTAAGTATATTTCTGGAATAAGCAACATGTCAGCGAATGTATTGAGCATAGCACCTGCATTGATGAAAGTGTTGAGGCTGCCAGTTGGTTGAAGTTGTGGACACATCTGTTCATCTCTTCCTGAAACGGCACTGAGGAACTAAATGCATAGTGTTGCTGGCATTGGCACGTTTTAGTAGATCATCCCTTTATAACATATCTGATATGGTCATAGCGTGCATCACTAGTCACTGTCATTATTTCAATACAGATGTATTTCGTGCACTTAACAGCAAATGTTTTTAGGCCTCTATACAGCCACGTTACATCTCCCCTTTTTGTTATTGACCTCGCCATTGACTTCTACTTAACATTTCTTGACGCCTTTTGGCCATCCCTCACCTTTACACTGGAAAAAAAAAAACGCATATATCATCATCATCATCAGAACCAAATGCAACAAACATAGTCGGGACATGGTTTGGGCAAAAAGGAAGCAAAAGTATTAATGTGGCCTATGAACGTTGGCATAGCTGTGACCAATGCTACTGACACTTCTGTTTATGTTCCTTGTGTGTGTGTGCGTCTGTAACAGATACATGCAGGTTTCGCTCGTCTTGGCCGAGTCCTGTCCATTAGACAGCACATGTACCTACTGCATTACCAAAATGTCCCGGTCGCAGAGGTCCATACTTCTGGCACTTACTAGAGCAACCTTTTTCAAGATGTTGTGGAACACCAATCTAAAAATAATGGAGTGCTTGTCACGAACAGAATGTTATGCTTCTTCAATTAAGACTAACCAACAAACTTTTGATTGATCACTTCAGGAATTGCACTTCAGCAATAGCCAAACGGCCACCTTTACCATTAGGCAAGGCGTAGTAAGGTGGAAGACGTGCAAAAAAACAGATGTGTGGCAATGTCCCCCCCCGCCTCCCAGACTCACTGTGACATAGATTTTGACATCTGTTAGGGCACAGCCAATCGCTTGTCGGTAGTGGGGTAATAGTTTCCATTCTAAAGGAACCACACACTTATAAATTTCAACAACTTTTGTCAAGGTGTAAAGGGCCAATTGGAATAATTAAGGATGTCGCACGCGGGCACTGGCACTATGGTCATGGTGAAAAAATTAAAATTCAAGAAAGGAATTTTCTCAATTAATAATCGAGGCTTTTTTACCAAATTAATGGAAATAGGATTTTAAGAAATACTAGTCAGTCTGTGCTGATTAAATGTTTCCCTTTGCTGTTCCTCCAACAGTACAGGCTTCAAAATGATGTTTGTTCAGAGCATTGAGAAACATGTAGTTGCTTCCAACACGGTTGACTTTTGCGAGCTTGTTTAAAGGCAAGAATATTGAAGTGAAATAAATTGCACCACACAATCTTGGAACCAGTCTATTTCTAGGATACTTGGCAGGAGCTTGTTGGAAATGCTCGAGTTGGGTGTTTCTGAATGCCTGCTACGCCTCGTTCACCGCCGAGTGGTTAATCAGTGGTGGCCGATCAGCTTTGTGTGATTATGTACAGGAGAAAGCACTGTTAGGATTATGCACAGCTATTAGCAACGTTTACACCAAGCCTTTTCTTATTTTTCTCTTCCTTTTTGCTTTTTTTTCCCCATAAAATGCTTCAGGCATATCGTCTACAACTGCACACACAAAGGTAATGCTTCAGAATCCAAAGCCCTAGGGAAGGAAACAATGTTTCAAGTGGTGTTCCATCCACCCTTGGACATTTCTGATTAAACCTGTTCTTCAGTTTTGGTTAAGATGTTAAATTTTTGGTAGAAAAATAAATTTCTGCGGGGTTACTGGTGGGGCAGGTATGTTGTCATGTACCAGGTTTGACTCGTTATTCATTTAAGAGTAATGATTTCCATTATATTTTGTGAAACAGCTGCAAATACTTTTTGAACAGTGCATGGGAAATAGCTCTGTCTTCAAGTTTTGGCCTAGGCCACCACAGGTCAGCATACTCGCTCACAAGTAGACTCGCTCATGATTTCTCCATACCGATTTTGCAGGTGTAGGGTGTGAGGGGATGCGCATAGGAACAGGAGTAAGTACGTGTTAACAGCGCCAGCAAGAGTGCGGGTTACCGTCGGCGAGTGTGACTGGACGGGGGCACGTATGCGAGTGAGTTTTGATGAGCACGAACGTAGGGATGGGAGTGAGTGCCGACGAGTGAGAGTACATAGCCCACGACAAGCTTGAGTGAGTACACAGCCTGCAGAAATATTGGTCAGTGAGCATCCGTTTACTCTGCCCACCTGTGTAGATTACATATTTGTGGATGCAGTAAAGGTCTACTGCTCTGAGTAGTCTACTGCTAAATGAGTGTTCTTTTGAATGCTGCATATCTGTTTTCCAGTCAGCATCCTTGCAGGAGAAACTTGTCCCAACTCCACGTGCACACACAATGGCTCCGTCATTCACATACCCTCTATCTGCAGTGGGAAAATGTCAGCTGCACTAGATTCTCTTGAATAGGCCATACAATGGGACATGTTAGAATGTTCAATTAGTTCTGTGTAACGTTCTGTGTGAAGTATAACAGGCATTATAGCAGAGAAGCATTGTCTCCATGAAAACTAAATTTAATGCAGAAGAGCAGAGTGGTCTTTCTTGGAGAGCAGTTTGTCTTGTCTTTTGTTGAGGTCAGACGATGTTATGCTTTACGGCAACTAAAGAAACCAGCAAGTTGGGGGGTTAGTAGGAAGTGGTATCTTGATGCGTCGTCATTACATTCATGCAAGCATCCTTGAGAAAATTATTTGTCATTACAGCTTGTTAACAAAAGCAGGGTATGATGCGTGTAAGTAAACCAATGCACCTACAATGTACAAAATCCACGGGAACGCTGTATTTGTATTACGAGTGGCTGGATATACTGGAAGCATTTCTCAAATGCTTATTTCTCTTAAAATTCAGCATAAACGTTGTGGTTATAACCATTTCCTGTCAACAAGACCTAAAAACTGGCACCACTGGCTTTGTTTTCGTTGAACTTTTTTTTAAGTACACATTGCAGAAACAGAGAAGTAAGTGTGTGTAGGTATTTATACGTAAATTGCTTATGTCTGTGTCAAGCTAAGTTTTGTGCTTGGACCAAGATACGTACCAAGAGACCGAATGTGGCTTCTGTCACAGTGCTTATGCTCGGTACTGCACGGTGCCATGCCCGTCGCCACGGCTAAAGAGGCCCTTGCACATCATTTTTCCAATGCTGGCCGCATACAGTTTGTATTGATCAAGCCGGAGACCCTTCACGCGATAGCGAGGCTGGAAGGCAGGAGGCGGGCCCATGGAGGGTGCTTACAATCGAATAAATACGGTACGCGGGTGGTGGGAACACTGCTGTCTGACCTACGTGCACTAACGAATGCAGGCTGCTCCAGCAAGCACGGTGCAAATCTAAAGAGGGTCCATCTCGAGGGTAAGCGTGCCATTGTGGAGCCGCTCTGGTGTGTGTGTGCGTGTGTGTGTTTGTCGGCTGCATGGTTTGTTGGTCCTTCGGTAATGAGTAGCCCAAGTTCAGGTTGAAGGACTGTGCAAGTGTTACAAGGGCAGATGCAGGTTGAGCTTGTGTTGCAAAGCATGCATCCCATTGTATTGGCTACAATTGTCGGTGCCTTATGCTTGAGAACCCTATTGCCGAAGCCTGTCGTAACTTGGTGGCTATTCAACGTCAACAGAAAGTCGCACCATGTAGGCCACAATCTGTCTGCGAGAAAGCATTACAAGGCAGTGGTAACAATGATGTCTCTTTCGGCTGGTGACTGTTTTTTCTGTTATTCTCTGCCTCTATGTGAACGCCTCCCGATATTCACTATGTCTCCTTGAAGAACCTGTGGCTCGAGCAGAAAACAGCCATGATTTTCAAATGGGGCTGCAGAGGAACCCCAGTGATGTGGCTCTGTCAGTGTCACTTGAAGTATTTCTGTTTAATTATCGAAATGTAAAAACAAAAAGAAATGCAAAGCACCAAAGCAAATAAAATAAGCACTTGCTTTTCTCTTTTTTTCTGCTGCACCCTTGAAAGTCTATTCTTGATCAATTGCTCTCGGGGATAGCAGAGAGAATTGTCATATAGCTACTACTGTCCGCTGCCTCCCCCACCTGCTAGCTTTGTGCATGATAGCTAAGCTGTCTTGGGGGAATGTGTGGCATGGCTTCAGCTTGCACATGCAAGGCTGGCAGATAGAATAGAGTGGTAACAGTGTGCTTTCACTTCTGCATGATGCATCGCTCAGCTGAACTCACTGGAGTGATGCTGTGAATGCACTGAAAAGGCAATGCAGCACAAAAAAAGCAGTTGCTAAAGAGTACAGCTCCTGCATACCAAGTGTGCACTAAGGTTCAGCTGTTGTATTGTGTTGTATGCTGCTGTTGCTGTGGTTTCATGCTTGTAGGCCATGCTGGTGCAAAGAGTGTTGCGAGTCTTACTTTCGTGTAGAAGGTTGGTCTGTTAAAATTGGGTAAATACGGTACACCGCTACATTGCTCACTTGTCAGTATCGTCATCCAAGGCCTAAGAGCCTGTTGGCTTTGACAAAAACTCTTATATATGGCACTGACTGGAACTTGGAGAAAAAAGTATATTGTCACAAAATTTATGTCAGCCGTGATTGCTTTTTGTATGCATAGAATTCCAAACTGCATCTGTAAGCAGAGTGATAATCACTAGCAGGCCGGTCATGTGCTTGCCCACCCAAGATAGAAAACCGGGCATCAAGCACAACTGAATGTTTTCACAGGGATGCCATGGGCCGTGAACGCTTCCAAGTTGCGAGCTGGCAGCCTTGCTTTTCCGTTTTGGTCGGGGCATTGCACTAGGTTGCCAGATTAAAATGACTGTCATGCTAGTCTGTGCATTTTCTAGTCCCTGTGGAATAGCTCTACTGCTTCATAAACAAAAGTCATGACTCAATATATGGCAACAAAAGATTGGCCCACATGCCCATTTCAAAAGTTATCAGTCTTTTTAGGTGCTCACCTGGTGCAGCTGCAATAGCTGTGGCTTTGATTATTTACGCAGTGATAGGGCTGAAGCTCTGGCAGTAGTGTTTTATGTAAGCCACCCTTCTTTTCAACCACTGATACTTTAAACGAGGAGGAATATAGCATACAAGTGGGTGTTGCAAATACAATTGCTTTTACTTCTCTCTGTTGCCATTCCTTTCTTTTTTTTATGGTTTGCCTCTTGTTAATTGGCCTCGGAGTTATAATGACTTTGCCCATTGTACACTAGGGGTATTGTGCTCCACTGTTTAGTGAAGCTGCACTTCTGTTGCCTTTACCAGGGTAGTAACCGCTGAAACGAGACACGTACGCTAGACACAAGAAGTACACAGGACGATTGCTGGACTTGCAAACAATCCCGCAAGTTTCCTTCCTGTCTTCAGCACTCTGGCTTCGGAATTCAGTCTACGAAGGCTCGTAGACCAAAGAGTGTGACAACCTCTTATACCGCTGCCGCACGGGCACTCGGAAGTCTTTTGAGCAAAAAGACTTCTCCCGAAAAAGAGTTTCGCCCGCAGACACACAACAGGGAGTGATCTCTTTTTCAGAAGCTATCTTTTCTGGAAGCAGAGTTCATCAATCTCTTTTACAGCTGAAAAGGAGTAGCTTCGAAACCAGTGGACGCTTGTAATTATCATATATTAAAGAAAATAAGCAAATGGATATTTTTCTTTCGCCCAGGCTCATCATAAGAAATTATTTTGTTTTGTTTTGCAGAAGGTGTAGTAAACCCTATAATGCTCATTCTCTTGTATGCTTTCGTACTCTCTACTTCTCTATTCTCGAACACTAGTGCCACACTTTCCATAGCTTGTCCAGAAGGAAACACTACAAAGAGATTGTCAGTGCCGCATGTCTGTTATGCAGCACCTTTTCATTCAAAAGTCTCAACTTGGTAAAAGACCACTTGCATAAACGAGTGTTTATGTGCTCGTGTGACGGAGGTATTGATGCAAGAAGCTGTCAGGCCGTTGTAGAAGGGTGTGCCACATCCCAAATTCAATGTGCTGGGAACAGGTGAGAAATTTGAGCAACATGTGTACTTCTCTCTTGCAGTTGGATCTTTTGTTCATATTTTGCCCTTAGTTCATCACGTACCAACTCATCCCAGCATGTAGCTTTGTCACGTATTCAAACTGGACGACTCCTTGAAACTTTGGGTCCCTGCTTTGCACAGATGTCACCTGGATGCCAGTGTCTAACCTCGTCCTCAGAGCAGAATGTTTGCCATGACATCTGTCAGTAGTTCCTCTTACTTTGGCCAAGGAATTGAGTTAATTGAAGGAAAAAGTTAAGTCCTGCTAACAAGGCCGTGCTAAAAGGTTGCAAGAGCCCAGCGGCTGTGGTTCGGGTGACCATAGTAGACTACCATATCTGTACGTGCATTTTATGAGCAATTGTCTATGCTTAATGTCTGAGCAGGTATGTGATAACTTAAGAAAAACTCATGCTGCACTAGATGGAACATCATGTGCAGGAATGGCAATATTGTAAAGAATGACTTTTTTTTTTTTTTTAAGCTCGTTTTCACTGCTTGTGTCTGATCAGTCGATCAGCCCTGTGAGAGGCAGAAGCCGCCAGTCTATACGTACAACGAAATTCCACACATTTACTTGCCCTAGCATATCGCAATTTACATCAAGAAAGGCAGCAACAGTTTAATGTTTAACACGGCCACCAATATATATGTAGATACTGTGATGGCCAGGCCTACAACAAAACCAGAACCATAACACCAAAAGCACTTGCATGTTTATGACAGTGCAACAAAAGAGAAAAATGTGCAGCTGAGCTGTCAAGTATTATAAAAAGAAAGTGGTTTCTTGGTAATATTCAATGGGGGTGGGGGGGGGGAAGCAAAAGTCAGGTTACTTGGAAGTCGGGACTGTTGTGCTAAATTTGGGACACTTGGTAACCCTAGACCACTTCTCTGCCAAATACAAAAAAAAGCCTACATTTCCTCTGGTTTTTTGGGGCTCTTTCGCACGTGATTGCAGTTTAGGTTTTGTACCTTATTCGGCGGCACCCATACAGTGGGCATGACAGCGATTCTTGGGGCCACCACGTGCCTTGCACGAGTCAAAATATGCCAGTCAAGTTTTCTTGTTTATTGACTACCAGGTAGCGCTTAAAAGAGGTTCTCTTCAATAAAAATGTCAGTTGAGTGTTTGTGCTCGTGTTGACTGCCTTGTCCTCTAGTCCACATGTTGCGCTCATGTCATCTATGCCTTCTTTTGTCACGTGTGTGTGTCTCGCAGTATGAACCTGTACTAATTTAAACAACTTTCTCTTATTCCGCTGCTTACTTTGCAAGCTCTGATTGGCTCTCAGAATTTTTTTACTTAAATTACTTAGTTAAATTTTGCCATAGTTTTGTTACAGCCACCTGTTTCGTACAGTCTGACTCGGTGTAGCATCATCGGTTGACTAAGGTTGGTGCGAAAACTTTAGTGTTCGTGAATAGATTCTCAGGCTAATTTCAGGTTCACTTGTAGCAGTGTGCTATCTAGGGAAGTTATTTTTTTCCCCTGAAGAGATCAATGAGTACAATATGGTATGGTTGGCAAGTGCAACATAGCACTAAACAAACCTCCTTGACAGTGGCAACACAGGGGACAGGAAAAAGCAAACCATGGCACAAAGCTGGTGTAAGTTTTGAAATAGGTTTGCCCATCTAGTCCAGTGTCAAGATCAGCTCAAAAAAATAACTTTACGATGAATTTGGCAATTAAGTGGTAAAAGAACACTTTCAAGTGTGTGAAGTCGATCGTGTCAACAAAAAAACCTAAATATCCACCAGAAATTCTGTTCGAATGTTTATGGTGTGCACCTTTTTGAATGTTTCTGTTCGTGCAAGCAGATATAGTGCAGAAGTATAACTGAAGAGGGCGCTTGTGGAAAACTTAAAGAATTGGCTTGCATGTCAGTTTTGGAAGCATACTTGCTCTTTTTTTATCATTTAGTCCTCCTAAGAGCGTAATTGCATCATCATCATCACCATGCATGTTCATATCTCCTTAAGCCTTCTGTCTGCATGTTCAGAAGCATGACAATTAGCGCTTGAGACACCTATTAGTCAGAAAAAATAGTTAGCAGGCTTAATTTGGTTGCTTCTTATGGTAAATAAGTACAAAGATAAAAGCTCATTGCTTGGCTTTGTTATGGCAATCCTGTATGTCTTGTCAGATAAGTGGCTGGGACCATAAGTAACTTGCAGATATCTCGTATTGCACGGCTTAAATGGAACATGCTGCAGTTTTAGTATTCCTGCCCATTACCCACTAATTGTTGAGGTACCGAGAACTGTTGGGCCCGAGTAGAGATCTTGGGGCTTAGCACTGAATATTTTACCAGTTTGATTTTGGCACTGGTACCTCTTCTATCTAAAAATCAAGTTGTCTTTCTCCACCTTGTTTATAATTTTGGGCGTTGCCCTGAAAGAGCTGGCTTACTTATATTGAACAGCATCTTTAATCCCTTAACTGCCGATGACGAGCTACCTCATTGCGAACTTTCCGCAATTTTTGCACATGTGTGTATTTCCAATTTCTTGTAATGTTTACAAATAAATAATACACAGTGACTTTTGCTATTTGTTTCAGCAAGACCAGTAAAAATGTAATAGGCATTCCTGGTATCACATTTTTTAAGAGAAAGTTTGGCATGGAATATGCAGGTCTAACAAAATCCATAGTTTAAAGTTTTTTTGTTGAAGTAGCTAAGGTGTTAATATAGCTTATCTGGTGCAGGATTTGTTCTCGCTTTTATTAAAACCAAATGGCAACACGTATGTGAAGGCAAGGTGCACAGGCACTTCTGGGCCTTAATTCAGCAAATTCAAGCAGTTCAAATGGAGTACCTAAAAACTCTACCTACTGAAACAAATCTCTTAACTTGCTGCACAAACTTTGTTGCCACCTTGAAGCTTCCTGTAAACATTAGGGGTCTATATCTTTGATGTGTCTATGTACCTTCAACTTTTAGTTAACCCATCTGCGTTCTGTTCCAGTTGCTACCCTTTAGAGGAGACTGCCCAAGACAAAAAGCGGCAGGAAGATTTTGATGTTGGTTGTTGCGACGGTGTGCAGGTTCATGATAGAGTGCGACCGGTGCAAGGACTGGTTTCACGGGACGTGCGTGGGCGTGACGCGACAGCAGGGACGGCTGCTCGAGAAGGAGAACAAGGAGTGGGTCTGCCCCAAGTGCTCCAAGGGTGAGTTGGGATGGTCGCCACTGCTGCTATCTTGCCTGCAGAGTGGGTCCAGGGAACAAGATCGTAAACAGCCCCATGAAGCAGGTGGGAGTATTGCTGGCAGATCCGATTCTGCAAAGTTGGATACACTTCATTTGCACCAGCGCATGCATGCCCGCTTAAACACACGTGCACGGATGAACACTCTTTCTCGTCCAAACACACAAATGTACACGTGCACGCACACAGAACTCTTTGGTGGTGCTCAGTACACACGGCAGCAACATGTTGGAGACGGCAGGTGTCCGCAGGTAGCTCACAAGCGCCATTACTGCACGCATGCACAAAAGAAGCGAGGCAGCAACTGGACGCACGTGGTATGCTATGAGTGAGTGAGTGAGTGAAACAACTTTATTTGGTGAGAAGCAACTGCACACGTGCAAGCAGGGAGCAAAATTCACTGCTGTGCCCGTCACCTTTGCACAATTGAGCAGGGCATGTATACAATGTGCTGCTGGAAATAGAAGTTAAGTGGGGTGTGGTTTCCATTAAAAGGCTCAACATCAGACTGGTTCATTCCTTATCACTCATAGCATACCTTATTACGTCTGTAGTGACACTATACCGTCAAGGCATCCAAATTATGGGGCATGTTCAAAAATATCTGTTGACTTTGTTGTCTTCTTATAGATTGAAATTCAATGTCGTTTAATGCACCACTGAAACATGATCGGACATAGTTGTGAATCGGCTGGTTGATTTGCCATGAAACTTTAAAAAAAAAGTGGTTTTGCTGTTTTAAATTCTGATCACTTCAATGAAAGTGGAGCACTCTGATGCCTACATGCCCAGGCAAGACTTTCCTTGGGGTAAGCACTGGTAAGCACTACTGATCTCAGCTCCTTTCTTTGGTAAAATGCAGGTGAGAACCGTGCGACTATGGCTGTTGCAACCAAGAAGGAACTGCACCGGCAGTCGTCGTCAGAGGACAAGGCCCACCACACCAAGAGTCCCCACCCAAAAGCAGGCCACCCCAAGCCCCCCAACCAGCCCACCCATCAGCCCACCCATCAGCCCACCCATCAGCCCACCCATCAGCCGAAGCCTGCTGAGGAACATGGAACACCTGCGGCCCCAGCCATCAAGCCCGTGAGTTGGCAGAAGGATCTTAGCACTGGCATTGATGACATGAATAGAGAGAATGGAATGCTCTAATCTTGATCACTTGTGTGCTCAGCCATGCCAAAAGAATAGGTGGATAGCTCCTAAATAAGCGCTAAATGATAATCTTATAAGAGTGTCTGGGCTGCTTAGTATGTGGCCTTGTGGATGCATTGCATCAAGATTGTATTGTTTACAGGGGTGTGCGAATACTCGAATATTACCCAGTCAAATAGTGCACGTTCCAGTAATTCGATTCGCGGATCGAATATCTGCTATGCATGCCACAGGTCGCATGCACTACGGAGCCCATCACGCTCAGTGCAGCACAAGCGAGTGTTCGTCTTTTTTTGGTGCAATAAAAGCAGTGAGGATGCTGCAGATGGGCCATACCAGCTGACATGATGGTGGGCTTTGTCACTGCAAGCACTCTACGTCAGCCAGATGCCAGATCGCACGCACGGCGCTCAAACGCTGCAGCTTTCAGAATGGCTCTGCGTCGGCCATGGCCGCGTCTGTCGGCACTGGATTCTTCTGGATTGGCAGGACCGATCGAAATGATAACACAACGTGGGCGAAGGAAATGGCAACAATAGCAACATGTATTTCGTAAGGTGCGAAAGCATGTGCGAACAGGCCGATTAGCCGTCGATAGGCACATGGATCGTGTTGAATAAGCTGCGACGAAAGTTGCACCGCTTCAACAGCCGTTAATCCAGCTCGCGCGCACTGTCTCGGGACCAATCACTGATGAGCCACCTGTACAAACATATATTAGCAGCAAGCATTCTGTGACAGGACAACTTGCGGCCTAAAACCACAACGGCCGCACTGCCTAGGCTATTAGGCGTAATTGTGGCATTGCTTCATCGGGGGTCGGCGACCAAAGTTACAGTTCGGGGCCAAATCGACGCACATCTATTCACAACAGCTGTGTGACACTCAGAAAGCCGACAAACCACTTTGCAAATGAAAGCAACAGCATGGAATGGCAACAATGCTGTACGTTGACAGACAACGATCTAATTTTGTTGCTTCGAGCAGCCCCTCACAAGACTAGCTTTGTATTTACACGATGGTCACGAAACCGTCATGACTGGTTGTATGCTGTTGCGCTAATAGCGGATGAACAAGGAGGAGGGAGAAACGACCGTCGCGAACTTGCCGTGGCCCTCCAGATTTCAGGTTCTTTTACGGGTGGCAGATAAGAGCGAACCTGGCAATGAAACAGCACAGACGGCACCTGCTCTTTCATCAGCACCAGCAACATGTGGAATACTGATCAAGTCACATGATGCATGGTCCTTTCGTATGTTGTGCAGGCATTAACCTTACAGTAACCCACCTGCCACAAAATTGGGATAGCCCTTCTGTATTTAGGAGAAAAAGTAGAAAGCTAAACTTTCTGTGCAACAAATAAAAGGTTGCTGCAGAACGCAGATACAGTGTTATACTGAGAACCTCACTGGTATTCAGTACAACGGGGCGTCACTAATTCGTTAGTTTCAGATGCAAAAAAGAAAAATGCTCTTGACTCTATTCAACAGAAATTCTATTGATTACAAAAATATTTTTGAGACCTTCACATAGAACTCAGCTGTAATCAGTGTTGGCATACTAGCTTGGTGTTACCTTTAGTAAAAGTAGACCATACTGTATATTTTGATCTATGTACGCAGGTTACTTATAGCTTGCTAGATTCTTATGCAATGCTCGGAGGCTCCCGAGAGCATGTGCAGCGCCATATTTTCTTGCCCAGAATTTGTAAGCATTAAATTTTATGAAAATTTTTCTAATGTTCAGCATTTGGCTTTTCTTTCTTCACTCGATTAGATATTTGATCCCAAATCTACTTATTGGGTGTTCGCACACCCCTAATTCTTTATACTACCATATTTTCGCTTACCTTACAGTAGACCCTTGTTATCGCCTACACCACTGCCATTACTGTACAGTGATGATTATACGGTGTTCACCACTGATGCTGCTTCTGAGCTGTTGCTGTCCTTGTAATGCAGGCCGCACCTGCGCCCAAGCCAGTGGTACGTGAATGCCTGGTGTGCAAGCGCAAGGCCGAGTGCATTGGCCTGTACTGTGGCCGCGACTGCATCGCGAAGTATGTGCACGATGCCAGTCAGACCATCAAGGTGAGTGGGCAGTGCTGCTCGTGTCTCCTCCTGTGTCGACCCCTGCGTTCTGTCTCGTGGGTGGCGGGGGCAGTAAACGGGCAGGTGTGAAAATTCTGTGCCAATCGCGTCATTCTGACACTCAAGCAAATTGCGCCAAAAGCAGAGAAATGACCAAAATTTCACCATGCTACGCCAGATCAGCAGCTTTGGTTTAGCATAAGGTCGCCGGCGTGGTGCAGGCCGTTGTGCCGTTTGTCTCGGATCACGTGCAAAAGTAACTTTCGTATCTGGCCGCCAGGGGGCTCGAACACACGTGCCCAATTAGCCTCCTGAATAAAACTAAAGGCAGCGACATTCCTTCAGCTTGGGGCCTGAGCCACAAGCGAGGGCAGGCGAAGACATCTGTCGCTTGTCCATGCCTCCCCGAGACACATGAGGTCTATTCTATTCAGCCAAGTTTCTCTGCACCTTCTGCACCTATTCACGATGCACTGCACCTAGACCCTCGATTCCCCGAGGTCCAGCAGTGCACCCTGCACCCCCGTGCTCGAATGAACGGGGTGCAAGGCAAGGTGCCGCGTGGTGCACTGCACCCTTGAACCTTGCAGCGAGTGGGTGCAGCCCGGCACCCCCTGCACTTTTTCGTTTGAGGTGCCGTGCACCTTTTTCTGAATCGAACAAACCTATGGCTGTGCAGGCGCTGGTTCAGCAGAAATGTGTGCGAACATACTTTTGTTTTCTTTTTGTTTAGACTCTTGTCAGCACCATCGCAGCTGCTCTTGGTCACAGTGTGCAACCCCACAGTGGCGGTGATCGCAAATCCTGATATTGCGTCAATCTCATTGCTGCATAGTGTGATTGCCACGATCAATAATTGCAAACTGAAAGGGTGAGAGGCGAAGGAAGGTGCATGCATCAAGGAGTCAAGAAAACGGACCGGCCAAGGGATGAGCTCCCTTTAGCCCATTCAGGGGAATTGGGTACATCTAGTCACTCGGTGGTGAACTCCAGGTGTGTAGGTGCTCCTAGTGAGTCCGGTGAGTGGCTGAGCGAAGTCAGTCACGTGTAGAATCTTGATTTGAATTACTTGTACTATTCTTTCTGTTTGTGTGAGTTAGCGCATTCCAAGTGGCTGAGCGAAGTCAGTCACGTGTAGAATCTTGATTTGAATTACTTGTACTATTCTTTCTGTTCGTGTGAGTTAGCGCATTCCATTTTTGGAATGCGCTAACTGGATTCTATTTTTAACTGCATTCCATTTTTGGAATGGCGCGTGCGAAGTTTGACTTCATTTCGGCATTTACGCGTGTTTTGTGGGCCGCAGTGGCCGGTTCTTTTTTTTCTTTTTTGGTACTTTGCGGTTGAACTAGGTGCTGATAATTACAGAACAGGTAGTTTATGAGACATACAACCCAAAAATATGGTTTTTCAAAAATCAACTTTTTGCAATTTTTCGGTTTTCAAGGGCCGCGTCCCCCCTTAAAGAGACACTAAAGGCACATACTAAGTTGACGTGGATTATTTAAACGCCTTTCCAGAAACCTCGTAACGCTTGTTTCGTGCGAAGAAAAGACTTAGTTTTCAAGAAAGTTGTATCTGAAGGGTCTGAATACCTTTTTCGAAATTCAAATCTCCCCCCAACCGGAGAATACCCAACCGGGGGAGTGGTGACGTTGCATACACCATCAACGCCCTTTGCTGCCGTCGGTGTGTAAAACTGCGCCCGACAGACGGCGGCACCAAGCCAAGACAGAGTGGCGGATTCATCGCTGCAGCTGCTTTTTGGTCGAGTGGCGTAGACCGTTTGGGCATTCGGCGACATCACATGGAAGTTGAATTCTCTGCTACTTGCAGTTTGAGCGAGTTTCATGAGCCAGCAAAACAAAACCACCGCAGCAGTACGCGATCAGAAAAGTAATGAAATGCGAAAGCGTGGGCAGCGCAGAGTCGAGTGAAAACTAAACCTTTCGATCGCCCACATCATTGTCAACAGTTATTTCAATTAGTACTTTTTTCTAAACATTAAATGAAACTGGACAGGTAGCATTTTATTTCATCTTATAATACCATACGAGGGTGTTTTTTGCAACGAGTACTTGAGCACTAGTATCAGAATTTAACTGAGGAGTGCTTTCGTCATCAGGCAACTGCTTGAATGTCCCAGGGGAGTCTCTAATCATGTCGTGCATTTAGCTCGATTTCTCATTTATTAAGCCTCTCTTCGCGATAATATTGACGCCTTAGAGATTCTCAAGCACTAATTTATCACATTAGCGTGACTTAGTATTTTTTTTTAGTGTCCCTTTAACACAAAACTAACATCAAGGATGCCTTTAGGCTGCACTTCAACACTTCTTTAATGCTCCAGAATACAAGGTCTTGTTATTGTTACACCACTTAATTATAATATGGCTCTAAATTAAAATTTGCATGATCCAGACTGCTTCAATAATGATATGTATATACAGTTGAATCCCGCTATAACGAAATTCACGGTGCACGAAAAAAAATTCGTTCTCGCGGAACTTCGTTATCGCAAAAATTTGACGTGAAACGCAGAAAGAATTGCCCAAGCAGCAGCAAAGGCGTTTAATGCCAAAAATCTGTAAGCTTGGTTTGCTTACGCTTCACGGCGAGCAACGCCGTCACGCGATTTTCGCACTCGGTCAGCAAACCCATTGCAACATCGTCGTCTCGGACAGCAACGAAATTCCTGATGACATCAAAAGCGTCCATCACCTGTACGGCGGTTGCCGCAGCCGGCGCTTCCTGTACGTCGTCGTCTTCTTCATCGGAAGAGTCCTTATCATTCCGGGCAGCTTTTATGATCTGCTCATCACTCACATCTTCGTGAACAACACAAGCGTCAGCGCCGATGTATTCGTCGAGCTCGAGATTAGGCGGCACGGTTCCTATTTCTCCCAGCGTTTTCCAGGCGGCCGCGATCCCCGGAGCCGGTGACGCCTCTTCGTCGTCGTCTGTAACGCCTGGTGTTAGGCCAGCAGAGTGTACGGGTCGACCTTCGGCAAATCCTGCGTGCCTGAAACAGTTCACAATTACTGAGCGCCCCAGTGTGCTCCAGGCAGCAGACATAATCTGCAGTGCCACGTACAAGTCCACCTTCGTGTCTCGGCCGGTTTCAGTGTTAAAAAGCAGCCGCTGAATTAACCTCCCGCGGTAAGCGCGCTTCAGGCTAAGAATCACGCCCTGATCGAGAGGCTGTAAGACAGACGTGCAATTGGGAGGGAAAAACCTCAGCTCCGTGTTAGTGAGCTTGACTTCGTCGGAGTGATGCGCTGAACAATTGTCCAAAAGCAAGCAAACTTTACGGCCCTGCCGCTTCATGTCGCGGTCGAATGCTATCATCCACTCGGTGAAAATAGCGCGGGTCATCCATGACTTGTTGTTCGCCTTGTACTGCACAGGTAGGCTACGAGTTCCCTTAAAACAGCGCGGCTTGGCACTTTTGCCTATGACTAACGGCGGACGCTTGTCCGAGCCATCCATGTTTGTGCAAAGCAGCACTGTGATGCGTTTTTTGCTGTGTTTGCCGCCGTGACAGCGCTGCCCCTTGAAGTCGAGCGTCCTAGCCGGCAACATCTCGTAGAATAGCCCGGTCTCGTCGGCGTTGTAAATGTCTGCAGGCGCGAAGTTGCTTAAAATTCCGGCCATGTTACTCGCCTTCCAAGCAGCTGCTCCGTCCACGTCTGCTGACATTGACTCGCCGCACAACACTTTTCCAACGATGTTATGGCGGGCCTTGAAACGGTTTAGCCAGCCAATGCTGGCTTTAAAATCATCAATGCCAAGTAGGCATGCATAGTTCAAGGCTTTCTGCTGGACGATGCTTCCGGACAGGGGGACGTTGCTGGCTCGTGCTTCCACAAACCACGCATGCACTGCTTTGTCCAACTCTTCATGGAGGGGCCGCGTCACCTTTTTGTGCTTCGAGGATGTGCCTGAAGCAAGTGCCATTCTCACGCTGCCCTTATTGCCTAGAATCGTTGACAGCGAACTTGCAGGAATTCCGAAGTCTTCAGCAATTGCCGCTTTCTTCCTTCCGCTTTCTGCTTGGGCGATTATTTGAGCTTTTTGCTCAAGGGAAAGAGTTTTGCGTTTTTTCACTTGCGTTGCCATCGTGTCCTGCGGATGAAAACTCGTCGTTGTCGAAGAGAAAGGCAGCGAGTGAACAACGCGACCACGACACAAAGTCAAAATGGCGGAACTGCAATCACGTGATTTCATGCTTAATGTGGCTTTGGATTTGACTTGGACTTCTCGCCAATAAAACTAGTTTCGGTTTCGATTTTGAACGCGAAAATTTCGTTGAAGCGGAAACGCTCTGCAAAAATGGTTCGTTGTGCAGAGAAATTTAGGCCATTAATTCTTATAGGATACTCGCGGGGAATAAAAAATTATTCGTTGTCGCGGAAATTTCGTTGTGGCGGGATTCAACTGTACTACAGACTGCTCCAAAATAAAGATTTGTCTGCCTCAATTTGCTCCAGAAAGAAATTTTATCTGCTTCAAAAATTACAACAGTGTGACTGGGTATTCCCACCCCCTGAACGTGGAAAAAAAACTTGCAGGCGGCCAAGCTCGATGGCGAGCGGCGACTTATGTTTACGGAGCGCAGCTCCGGCAAGCTGGTTGCTGGCGTCCAGACGCCCACGCCGGAGAACCTCACCAACTGGCTGGTGCGCAATCCGACGTTTGAGCTGGCTGTTGCACGCACACCGGGGCGTCCGCACTCAACCAAGCAGCCGTCTTCCAAGCCAGCGCAAGCCAAGCAGCCACACGCCAAGCCGGCGAAGCAGCCAGCAGCCACTCCGGCACAGTCGGCTGTGCCCTCGGGAGCGAATGCCACGGCGGCGGCACCTGCACCTAGTGGCACAACGACCAACAGCGCACCAGCCGAAAGCACGGGCAGCGCAGAAGCTGCAACAGGTGAATGCAGAACATGTATCGTCGAAATTTGTGCGTGCACGCGTTGTGAGAAACGGGCAGTCTTGGGGCACAGAAGTTTGATCAGAGTACGATGGAATCTCATTGATACGTTCTTTGTGGGAACCAGAAAATAAAATGTATCATCAGAAAATCATATTATACAAACAAGCTCCTAAAGGTAAGAAAATAGGTGTACTCGGTGACAAGCTCAATAGCAAAGGATCAAGTGGCTTCGAGTGTACTGCTCCTCATAACACGTTATGCAGAGCTGCATAACTCGATGCCAGACGAACCGCAGCCAGCACTCTTTTATTGAGCAACGTTGAAATAGTTCGTCAGTTTGTGCTGAACTTTCTTCTTTTTATTGCCCATAAAATGTTCTCCCTGAAGCTAAGAAAAGAAGCCACCATTTCCGCACTCAACTGAGCAGCGGTGCGCCACATGCATTTTTCCGCCAGTGTGGCTGAAGCCTAACACATTGTTCGCAGGTCGCTGGAATGTTATTTAAGCTAGTACACTGGAATGTAAAGCTATGTGTTTTAGAAATACTAGTAAAAGCCCGCTTCTGCAGTCATATTATCCCATCTCAGGCAAGAACACAATGGCACTAGCCAAATGAAAATGCTCCTATGGGAAGTTGGCCGGGAAAAGAAAAAAAAAATATGTTAACCCGAAAAATGTATCATGCAGAATCGCACCAACGAGATTCTACTGTACATTGTCTCCCAGGTTGCAAACAATGTTAGCAGAAGGTACTTTACTGACACGATAAGTTCTTCAGTGGAATATGCTGCAGCTGCATGGCAGTGTATCGGTTTGTGTTGCTGTGCGGGCCACACTTTCCCCTCTCTCTTAACTCATCGGAGCAGCATTTTTCTGCAGAGATGTACAAAATGCTTCAAGGCCCCGTGCAAGTTAATGAATAAATAACTCGCTGCACTGTGAATACTCACTTGAAGCATGACACAAACAATTTATTGCTTTGAGTTAAAGAACTGCAGCAGCATAGCTTGCTCCTTATTGCTCCTTACTGCCTGCCTAACCGCGGCCTCCTCTACATTATCCAAATGGTCCACGAGCGCCAGACCAGTGCCTTCTATAGCACCACAGTAGCAGCATACAGCGGCCAAGGCGGCCACAGCCTCACTCAAATCAAGAGCAAGGCAACGTCAGTTCTTGCAGGATCGTGTTTGGCAGCCACTTTGTCACGCCGCTTCCCTAGTAAGCTCGGCGACGATCTCTGCGTCCGTCAACTTGGCTGCGGTTCCAGTGGTGTCGCCATGACTGCCAAAGTCCCGCAGCATGCCAAAAGCATCGGCAATGATCGGCTTCTCTCCATTCTCGCTGCGCTGAATAACGTCCAGTTTCGTGGCAGATGTCAGTGATATTTACTTCTTCACGCCTTTGGCCACCGCAACACCGCACACACCATGGATTACACGGAACACACCACGATAACCACGACTGGCCTGCCTAGCAGCACCCCTGAGGAGCAGTCAGTGAATCAAATGCGCTGCACTGTCAAACGAGCCAAGCTGCGCCCTTGAGCACCGCTACATTCAAATAGCGCTTCTGGCGTGATAGATGGGAGAGTGTAGCCTAGTGTAGCTGTCGGAAACACTTACCGTGGCACTGCCATTTTCAAAGGTCGTTGCGGGTACGCCTGCAGCCTTTCACCAGGGCACACACAGTGAACTAATACTGATACACGAGTCTACTGCGCCAACGCCGGAGGGGTGGAAGTAAAACCAAGAGGCATGCTCGATGCTGTTTATGCATAAGGCGTTGCGACAAAGCCGATCCGGGCCCGTGCAAGGTGTGCAGCACAAATGCGAGTGTGGCGATGGTGTGTGGCACACAGTCTCGGGTGAGGCGGCTTGCGTTTCAAAGATTTTGTATTATTTTTTTCTTTCGGCGCACACACCCAATTGTTATAACTGATAACACAGCGTGGAAGCATTGTAGTAAGCGGTGCACTGAGTGCACATTGTTATATTTGGTATAATGCTTAAACCGATATTATTATATATGGGCTCTACTGTACATCCTTTTTACCTGATTCCTTATTAACCTTGGCATTGCTTTTGTGCGCTGCTACATGTATGCAGAGGTGAAGAAACCGGAGGCAGCCCAGCCGTCCCCCGAACCAGTCCGCCTGAATGTTCGCAAGGTGCTAAGAGACGCACTGCTCAACAGGCAAGTACTGGGCATTCTCATTGCGCGAAGCAACCATTTCTTTCTCCCTGTCCCCTGAATCGAAACGGTAGCAACTTTCTAACACCCAACCGACTGCTCGTGCTTGTGTTCATAGCTTCCCATGTCGCCGGAATGCTCAACTTTTTCTGGCAGGCGCCTGAAAGTAGCACACAGAAGGCCCAGGTGGGGTATGAAGAAACTCTTGAGTTGTCAATGAATTCATTCTTGCCGGACATGGGTTTAGGCAGTTTGATAGAGCAACTGCTCCAGAGAGGCAGCCACACAATGTTTGGCGCCCGTACCAAAAAGAACGTGCTTCAACTGTAGAGCTTCCTTTTCGAAGAATCGGTTTGGGTTTCCTTTGATGCTGCACACACTTTTCTCAACAAAACTTTCTCCACCTTGCGGATTTGTGCAACGCTGTGCAGATGGGGTGGGGGGGGATGGGGGTCATTTTCATATACAAATTGCATTCAAAACCTCAGACGCGGAAGGGTAAACCTTCTTTATAGTACTGGGGCCATTTTGCAGCTTGGCCGTCATAGATTTCTGTGCCTCATTCAGGTGCAAGGAGGCCTCGGACCTGTCGTTGTCGGTGGACGAGGTGCGTCGCATGGCGCTGCGCATTGAGGAGGAGCTGTTCAAGGTGTTCCGGGACACAGGCACGCGCTACAAGTCCAAGTACCGCAGCCTGGTGTTCAACATCAAGGACAGCCGCAATCAGGGCCTCTTCCGCAAGATCCTCCGGGGCAAGATTGCGCCCGACCGACTGGTGCGCATGACTCCCGAGGAGCTCGCCTCCAAGGAGTTGGCCCGCTGGCGGGAACAGGAGAACAAGCACGTGCGTGTGCCTCCTCCTCCTCCTCCTCCTCCGTGTCTGCTTCGCATCAGCTTCTCTTCTTTCCTCCCCCCCCACCCCAACAGTAGCTGGTTGTTCGTTGGGGCATTCTCTTTCATTGCTGCGTACCGTTGACGGGGCCCGAGTGCAAGAGTTTAAATAGACCCTGCAGCGCACCCTCTGAGCACGACAAGTAAACCTGATTAGTTGCTAGATAATACAGTTGCCTTTTTTGATCAGACCCATTAGGGACTAGGAAAATTTATGTACCGTATATACTCATGTAATGGCCGCACCCACGTAAAAGCCACATCCAGAATTTTGGAAGAAAAAAGAAAAACCCAAAAAAATATTTAAAAATTATCCGTCTATAAGCTGCACCCTTGATTTTTGTGAAAGTTGGCAGCGCTATTTGTTGTGTGATGCGAAAATTCCAAAGCTTTTTTTGTTTTTGTTTTTGTTTTTTCTTGAAATTGATGGCAAAATAAAGCAGCCACCAATTCTTTAAGTATATGGCATGAACAAAATAGCAAATCAGGGCCTTGCATAGAACAGCCTAGAAGACCATATGCTGCGACTCGCATGAGCTTTAAGCTTATGAGCCTATCTTTGTGCATTATTATAAATACATGACGACGCAGTGCTCACGTCATATTATGAAAGGATTGGGCGGCTATGCGTATTTAACTTGTTTACCGGATGAAAAGCTTTAACAGATAAGATGTACAACGAAGCCAAGGACAGCTTGAGGGAATGGACTCTTTATAGAAATGCAGAACTAACCGTGAATTAGAGCGAAATCTGCATCTTTCTTTGTCTTCTTATATACTAATAATAATATAATAATAAGATGTGACAGCAAGTTGAAGAAGAGTGCTTTCATCTTAGTGTAATACATATTGAATGCAACGTTCCACAAAGTACATACTTTCTTCTTTGCATCAGAGCAATGAGTTACTTCTCCAAATCACCATTTCCTTCCTCCAAACAGCAAATTTTTCTGCCCCAAAAGCATATATTTCTGCTCTGAACTGCAATATTTCCTGGTTTGAAAGGTGCTCCAAAATACCAAGTGACTGGACCCATTGCACGCCCAATTTTATAAATAAAAAAAAATTGCATGACTCTGATTATGGAAATCAGAAATAAGGCGAAGCCCACAGAGGTTACCTGCACAAAATGGAAATTAATGGACGCTTTAATGTCTATCGCTGTTGATCTCGGATAGATCTGTATCGCAGTCTGTGGACCACAACATGTAGCTAGTGTTGCCAACCATCCCAAATTTAGCGAGACAGTCCCGACTTTTGAGCAAATGTCCCGAGTTCCGACTTGACCCAAACGGGATAGCCAAATGTCCCAGTTTTTGCTTTTTTTTCTACTGATTAATAGTCAATATTATAAACCAGACCTTCTTCTTATAATGCCTGACAGCTCATTTGCATATACTTACTTCTCTTTTTGCATTGATACACTGATTGTCGCACGCATAAAGACGGTTTCGTTTTTATCGTGGTTTTATTTCTGTTCTAGGCCCTTACTGTTCACAATGCCTTTATCTATATTGGTAGCCACATTAGCTGGGCAACTATTGCACCATTCTTGTTTTACATTGTGGCATGGTAGGACTGAATAAATTTGTGCAACGTGGCATGTACGGTCTATTCTTGTGTATGAAAAAAAAATTTGGTGCATGAAGAATGTTCGTGTTTTTTGATGGTGTCTGGAAACACCAAAAATGTTGGGAACACGGGAACATAAGTACACTTACAAAATAGACGACCTTATAAAAATTAGCTTTCTCATTCCTCCCCCCCACAATCTAAGACCTTCTTTTATTTCATGGCAAAATACTGGGAAGACATGCGATGCAGAATTTGAGAAAATGGCACTTTTTTAACTGTGTTGTCTTCAAAATCGCGAAGGAAATCAGGATTCGGGAGGTGCTGTCGCACGGCTAATAGCATGAACGCACTTTTCCATTGACGCAGTGTCACCATCTTGGTATTGCTCTAAACAAGAGAAATCGGAGATTCAGATAACTGCAGCGCTGTTATTTTCCATGCAGAAAAAATTTAGCAAAAGTGAACGCAAAAAGGGAAAACTAGAAAACTTGAATAAAAAAGCTTGTTTTGCTCACATTTTGGCAACAGTGTGCTGCCCACTTTGCATGTTAAGAGAAGGACATTTCAATATCCGCCTGGTTATCTCAAGTTTCTTTTGTTACTGTACCCTAGCTGCTGCCTGATGGTGATAATGAGATGATTTGTGCAAGATGAGGGAAGGTTTTCTTTGCGGCAGCAGAGCAGAGGGCTTGGAATATAGTAACAAGGCTACCCATGGAAGCCAATAGTACCTCCAAACTTGCTGACCAAACAAGACTGGGTTGCGTGTGATTGCTGGCTCCTGATAAAGTTATGAGGTGTTTGAAAATGGCCCACAAGTTGCATGATACTGCAGAAAGTTTTTTTTCCTTTTCTCCTTTCTTTTCTTCTTTGAGGGAAGGTTCTACAAAGTTTTCTACTTTGAATCTATAAAATATGGGTGCGCTTCGATTCTGAATTGTAAAAAATCAGCGCAAATACAGTCAAGTTCCGTTAATTTGATCCTGACGGGACCGACGAAACTGGTTGAATTATCCGGTTGGTTGAGTTAAACAAGTGGTATTAAAAAGAAAAAAAAAAGCCGGAACACGCTGTTAATTGACAGTGTTTGCCTTTAATGTTAGCTTCCCCGCAATAAAACTATATTGTGCGGTGAAGCATACCAAGCAGGGGAAAGGTGCCACAATTGTGGACACAGCACAGTACATGGCCTCTTTTCATTCTTGGCACAATTCATTACAATAAATTCAGGGGTGGAAGCTCGTGCCAATTGTGCCATCCTGCGCCATATGGCTAACTTTGAATGAAGTCAGTAAATTTTGCGGGATGTTCATGTTCACTGACAATCACACAGCCATGTGTTGGCTAGGGTGTAGCCCTAGAAGCCAAGCTAAAGCAATCCATTTGAGCGTCACCCTCCTTGGAGTGTGGATGTGTTTGGCAGCGCATTGAAACTTGACTGCACGTAATGGAAAATCCTTTGTGCTGTACAATGCATTACGAATGTCTTACGTAAGTTTTTACTCACTCACGGGTTTTTTCTTCATAGCCATTCAGCACATAGAGTAGCAGTGATGCAAAAACTGAACAAGGGTGGTTCTTTCAAACAAGACCAAGATGGCTGCAATCGCAAACTTAGAACAGGAGCTGCGTGTCACGGCAAGAGGCCCTTTTTTGCATGTTCATCAGTAAAAATACAGCTCACCATTGTGATATAAAACACTGTTACAACCAAAATAGTAGTGCAAGATGTGTGAAAATTTCTCAGATAATGCATCGGGCACTGTAGAATCCAAAAATGTCATCACAAAAGTGATTTTCTTCCTATTTTTTTTTCTCCCTCTCTAAGGCCCGTGTCTCTCCTTAAAATATATTTCGCACATTGCGGGGATCAAGGTGCCTTCTCGCATTTTGTCCCCCAGCTCACACGTTGTGCTTAGCTGGATCTCAAGGAATTGCCACTGTAACGGCAACATGGCGGACACGGCTACCGCGCCGAAGCTAATTTCCAGCGCAAACAGTGCTTCTCCCTCCCTGCGTCGAATCACTGCCCGAGCAGTGATTCGGAGACTATGCGAACGGCAGAAATTGTGTTAGCAGCAATCATATTCACAGCACAACTTGATCAGTCCAAAAAGTTTTAAGAAACCATTGTTTAGCATTCAAAATATTGGAGGCAGTTGTTATGGACTTTATGGGACAGCCCTTATAATTGAGCTTGTACAAAATATTGGTCAGCGACGCTGATCAGAAAGCCACTAAACCCTTCTTTTACTTTTCTCTTCATAAATGTTAGCTGTTTTTTTTTTTTTCTTCCCGCTTGCCAACAAAGTAACTTTGCATTTATTCTATGGTGCTCTGCTATTCCAACTGAATCTCATGAAGAAATAATAAATAACTGAGGGCATTGTACAAACGGTGTTCACTTGTTGGTGGGTGTTGTTCATGGTTGTCAGTCAGTATTTCTTGGACACTGTGCACAAATATGTCTAATTAGCTAACTTTATAAACTTACCTAAACGACGAAACATCAATGAAAAAGCTGTAAGGATATTGAAACATGAGTGATAACTGGATTTAAAACAACTTAGATTTTGCATTATCCAATACACTTATCCAATAAGTGAGGTTTGCTAATTGCTTATTGTTTGATAATTAAATATTAGTTGCTAGTGCACAATGAAAAAAGAGTGCTTGTTGACTAGCATTAACAAAAGCCTATCAATATACAATTACTGCTGTTTGTGTGAATCCTTTGGTTATTGTTTTTTTCTTTTTTTCCTTGGCCACATTTAGTTAGCACGTCCAGTATGTAACTTAATACAGGCTTCCGAGGACGCACATGGGTTTCCTTTGTCAAATGTATGACATTTTTTTTTCCTTTAGTGAACTTTCCTCCATGTTTCGAGCTTCCGCAAAACTGATTCCCCATAACCTGATAGTGTTCTGCAAAGTCAAATAGAGAACATCTTTTATTGAATTGTCTATATTTCACTCATGTTGAGCCTTATCCAACGTTCTCCCAGATGCGTATCCTCTGCACGCAAACGAACGATTCCTGCTCCAAAACTGCTCCAATGTGCCAAATTTGCTGCTCCTCCAAAATTCCCTTGGCCGCTTCCATCCCTGTAGATTGCGTGTGCTTCTCCACATAATAAAGCTGTATGGCGGCGCATCTGACCAGTCAAGTTTGAATTATCTGGCGAAGGCCAATTTTTAGATCAAAATAATGGAGGTTGGGCTCGTATATACGAATGGGCACCGGCCGGGACCTTTGGTTGAGGTCGAATTAACGAAAGCCTACTATACTGCCGAATGAATCGGCAGTGTGTTTCTGCATATTCTTGTGCCTCTGTTTAATTTAACCCGTTGGTTAATTAAACTAATTTTGTTCCTGTCCGGGTCAAATTAAAGGCAGTCGGTTGTATAGGCTAGCCAAGACATTGACATTGCCTTTACAGACTACCCGTCTTTATTAAATGACAGTACATGGATTAAATGCCGAAATAAGTCACTGGTAGAGTGTGAACATGAAAAGCAGGTGTGAGATCAATGCATTTAAATTAAGATGTGTTGAAGTAGGCATATTACTGTCCAATCTTGTAAGTTTGTAAGATGATCATCATACTGGTGGTACATTCATATCTCATGGTTTCACAAAACTTAGATGTGCCCAATATTCTCACCTACAAATTTCTTGTATTCACTTTTCCCCTAACACGGAATAAAATTAAACATATGCTTGCTATTTTGAAGTAATTTTGGTGTTTAAAGTTCTTACTACTGAAGCACTTTTACATTGAAATAATCTGCTTCTGTCTAGGAAGTCTTTTTTTAATCTGCACTAATCCGAGACATTTTATGATGCAAAGTTTTTTAAGAAGCAGATTTCACCGTATTTTCTTTCAGGGTAGTGGCTCCATTACCAGCTGTCCTAAAGTGCATGACTGTGATCCAACTTCAGTTACCTTCTCTGAGAGTGATCTGTTGTTTTGCTCTGCAGACCATCGAGATGATCAAGAAGGAGCAGATGGAGGCAGCACAGAACGTGTCGTCGCACGCGCTTCTCAAGAAGACGCACAAGGGGGAAGTGGAGATTGACGACGACAACCTCCGACTGCTGGAGGTGAGTCGTGTCACCACCAATGGCATCGTGGCCATCTGCCATCTCACGTTCTACAAGTGTAGGACTGTGGGCGAGTTGGCAATGCATAATCTGGTGTACAAGAACGGTTCTTGGCCTCAAGTGCTGCAGGTCCCCCCTGTCGTCCTTTGCGGCTTTTTACGTACTGCCTGCACTGAATCTCATTGTCGAACCTGGAAATGTACACTGTGTTAATAAGTTTTTCAACTCCGTCTCGTACCTGCTGCTGAGCACGGTTTGATTCCCCGACAAGGTGGCCGCATTTTGATCGTGGGGCCAGATGCAAAAAATGGCTGTGCACTTAGGCTTGGGTGCTTGTCAATCAACCGCAGGCGGTCGAAATTAACCTGGAGTCTACCACTGCGGCGTCCTTCGTAACCCATTGTGCAGTTCCGGCATGTTGAGGCATTGTTTAAACGAAAGCTGTGATTGTCATACGGTAATCTTTTTCTGTCGGTTCAAGTAAGCAGCACAGTGCCTTATTTTAGGCTGGATGGCAGCATTGGGTGCAGCCGAGTATGATCAGTCAGCGGTCGCATCGTGCACAGATTGTGCCTGTCGCCTCATCTGGCGTCCCTTACATTCGAGACTGCCCGTGAGCCCATTTGCCCCATGGCTGCACCCCTGTGTGTGTATATATATATATATATGCTCCATTACCTTAATTTGGAGCTTGCCTCTGCAGGGGGGAGCCATTTGTAGCTTTGTGGTCGTCAATCATCACCATGCGTCTCAATACCACCCCATATACAGCCAACAGACAATGAAACCAAGGAACGCATTGAGTAACTTAGCTGTAGTTGAAATTGGAAGGTAGAAAATAATAAAGAAATGGGAAAATGAAAGTGGATGAAAAGGTAACTTGTCGTCGGTGGGAGACAAACTCCGCATTACGCATGTGTGGCACCACCAATTGTGCTATGGCGATGGCTACCAATTTGTCCACCAGCTTGAGTACAGTATTTATGTTTAGTAGATCTAGCCCCAGGAGTCTTAGAGCCACAGCGGGCGGACGGGGGACATCCTTCTTGCTGCCCTTTAGTATCTTGGTAGCGGGGCTCGCGAGCCTCTAGCAAAGACAACTCTTCTGTTCTTGGCCGAGCTGCCGCTCTGCTTGACGGCCGTAGTCGTGACGTCCTACAATGCCTATTCTGGTACACCTAACCATTTCGAGTCAGGATCTTTAACGCAGTCACCTTCCCAGCAGTTCGAACCTTGCGGGACTGCAAAATTTCGTTGAATTATCTGAAAGGTCACATAAACAAACCGCAGCAAAACAAACAAACTCAAATCTTTTTTATTGCTTGAACTAATCTGTGATATCCTCTTGTTTCTTTCTCTGAAGCATAACTCAATCAATCATCATGAGACAAAAAGCACCGACATGTTTTAGCACTTACCCAACGTAACACGACACAAAACAAACCACAGCAGATTGCTTCGTGGGCAGGCAGAGCTTCGGCCTCATAAAACTGAAAAATATATTTGTATGGAAGAGCTTCACATCTAGGGGAACAGAAGCGTCGTCTGCTGCATTTAGTGTTTTCGAGATTATTTTTGCCCGTGCACTTAAAGGGGCACAGGCGCGGTTGGGTGGGAATTGAATCAACGGAAGTGGCATGCTTTCGAGTTCGAACTAAACGAGTTTTCCTTTCATAGCAGTGTACGGTTTCTCGTCGAGATTTTTCAGTGCACTTGAATTAGGTGAAAAGTCGAATTAACCAAGGCTGAATTAACGGGAGTCGACTGTAAGAGTTTGTTCTTACAGAATTTTCATTTTTAAAAAGGGCCCTCCTTGCTGTGCACTTGATGAAAGGCAGGGAATATGTCATATGTTAAAGGCATCTCCTTGGGAATCTTTACCTAGCGCTCTTTGACCTTAGATGCCCTTGCGCCAATAAACTTTAATCATCATCATCATCATCATCATCGGGAATCTTTACTAACAAAAAGTTCTCGAATGTGCCTCGTATGAAGAGAGTTGTCTCCAGTTTAGCGCTTTTGGGTGCCACACCGTCATTGCCTCTTCCTTCTTCTCATCTTGCAATTACAGTCAACAACCGATAATTTGGACATGCTTGATTATTCAGAAAGACCCGCAGCACGACCACTAGCCCCATATATCTAACGTTTAACGTCTACTGAAATTTTGGACACCGTAAAGCGTGCCCTGAGATAATTCAGACTCTGACTACACAAGTGTGTTCTAATATGGCCACCAAGTCAAGCAAAATGGCAATATTTTCCTTTTGAGACGCCGCCGGCACGATTGTCGGCCATACTGCTGTTGCTTCATAAAATCGAAAGTGTGGAATCCTAGTCAATTTAGTATATGAGAATTCGGTGCATGCGTTGAGCATACTTTCGTCCATCTGTAGCGACAACACGACAGTAGTTGAGATACAAGCCGCGATTTTGTAGTGATGCTTTCTGCTCAATTCTGTGCCATCATCTACTGTTCATTGGAGGCTGATCTCGCCGTTAACGCATGCGGAGGGTCTCTCTGATCACTGATGAAGCACAAAAAGGCATTGCCAGAAAATTGCAGCTGCAAAGTGTCCCTGCCAAGGGGGAGTGTATTTGTGTGCAGCAACACGCGTTGACAAACTTGAGCTGTACACTTTGGGTGATCAGTGTTGAAAGGTAGACCTTTAATTTTCGTGTGACTAGCACCGGGAACACGTTGACAGGCGGCAGTGTTTGCACACTGGTGAGATAGCATGCTAGGCACTGGGCCAAGGATGCCGTCGCTCCTATACGCCGAAGTGTCTTGCGCTATGGTCGCATGAAATGGAAGGTATCTCGAAAAGTGACAATTCGAGAATACCAAGAATATGGCACTTTTTTTTTTTTAGCCATTTATAAATTATGATAAAGGAACTCATTTTTGGGCATATCCGTCATTTTGGACTCTCAATAATTCGGACATTTTGGCGGTCGAGTCCGAATTGTCGGTCAACTGTGCAGTGGTGCTCACCATGCTCCACCTAACATTGTGCTTGCACCGTGCGTTCTGATCTGGAAGGTCGTTAATGTAGGTTTATAGTCTAGATATATCACACAAGGGAGTGTTGAATATCCAGAATTTTGAATAACAAATCTACAGTTACCTATTCAGTTTGTTCTTTGAATTGAATAGTCAGCATTGATAAATATTTTTTAATAGTTTTTGTCAAGGGTAAATCCTAAAGAGCACACTACCAGAAATAAAATTGGAGCAAATGTGCAATATATTTCATTCCAGCAGCCAGAGCAGACATAGAGAGCAAGAAGTTATGCAGTAGAGTACATTGCTCAGGGAGCTAGACGCTTCCTCCCGAAATGCAGTGCTTGCAATCTCTGAATAGTCCTGGGTGTGCCTATGTGAACTGCTCAATATTTCTGCGTGCTCCATTAGGATAGAATGCCTAATAAACAATGCTTCATAACTTCCAGTGATATAATATGCACAAAAATTGTAAATAACATTGGGTAAAATGGCTGTTTTTTATTCTAAATGTGCTCTACATTCAATTTGATTCGTTTCTGACATTACTTGATTTGTATTTCATTGGATCTCAAAACTTGCTGTTTGCACACCTTTATATCACACCCATGCCATATTATCATTGAAGGCTCAGAACGATTGCATGATTCTTGTCATGTGTGGGAACAGCAGTGGTACGAGTCATTACGTGTTCTGCTGGGTTCGTTGACAAAGTTCGTGCTTACGTTTCAGAAAGCCGACGAGAAAGCAGCGGCCGAGCACCCCGAGCCGCCAGCTGCACGGGTGCCCAGTGTCGGCAGCACAACGGCAACCGTCGAGACAGCCGAGAAGTCGGGCAGGGACACGACGGATGCGCACCGGTCACACCTCTTTGATCTCAACTGCAAGATCTGCACGGGGAAGGCAAGATGCTGCCTTTGGTTTAATTTTGCGTTCTCGCGCTCTTCGTGCCATGGGCACTTCCTGAACCAGATTGGGAAGCACTGAACACGGATCCGTGGCTGTAAAGTTCTTCAGCCAAGCACAAGGCCGCAGGTTTGGTATCTGTGGCTTGGCTGCATTCGAAAGGAGGTGGTGCAGTAACACCTCCATGCCGCTCTTTGGGAGCGCATTGATGAGCCTTGACAAATCAGATTTGCTGAAATCTGCTATGTGCATAAAGTTACATGAAACAGAAAACTATTAAAGGAAAATTGTTTTGTGAAAGGTAAGGGAAAACCTGTATTGGTTTACTTTGTAGCTTTGTGCTACTCTCAGGTGACACACAATCTTCTAGGCTTGGTAAATATTAAGTATTTTTTAATATTTGACTGAATGTTTTCTTCAGATCGAATTTCAGTATCTGCGATTTCTGAACTATTTGGAACGAACCAATACAAATTTGAAAGCACCTACAACGAACAATTTTCGTTTCGGTGAGTGAGTCACATTTCCAGGCTTGAAAAGGCTCAAAATAGCCAAGACAAGCGAAAGGTGAAGAATTTAGTTACAGAAAGAAACCTGCCAAGTGTAGGTTAATGATGACCACAGTGTAAAGCGCAGTTACTGATGCACTCTAACAAAGCACATGGATGACACAGTCGGCACATCGAAGAATCGTGCCACAATGACGTATACCGTAGTTAACCCTGAATCTAATGTGCACCCAACTTTCGCTGGTTTTAAGTAGTAAGAGCAACCTGAATGCAACACACTTCCGATTGATAAAATAAAATGTAGCATGCACCCAACATTTGTCATCAGAAAAAAAAACTAGGATGTGTAGAATTTCATTCGCAGCAGAGATATTTTTTCAATGCGCTTTCATAATGAGAGCCGCGCATTCTTGTTGCAATTTGTGTTTAATTGGCCACAGATGCCAAGTACACGGGTGGTATCCTCGAGCGATCATTTTCAGAGATACACTGCTGTCACTCTCACGAGTTTTTACGTGACTCTGCATTGAACTGGTCAAAGTATGGGCGGCCAACAGCGTTCCTGGCAGTGTGTGCAGATAGCGAGCTTGTGTAACGCAACCAGAAACATTGGATGGCCATATACACCAGCACATCCAGTGCCAAGTCATGCAAAATCTCGCAAAAGTGATCGACAGAGCGAACCACTCCAGATCATAGACAAGAATAAAATGAACCCACAGCGTGGCCCACAGAAACATCTCAAAAACGTCCTCTGTTGCCATCTTGTAACGGTGACGTGTCTGACGGCTCCGACGGTAGGCTATTGCCAACACTGCGAACACTGTTTTGGTTTCGTATCCAATTGTAGCGCGCAGGCAGTTTTCGGACCCATTTTCTTGGAAAAACAGTGCACATTAGATTTGGGTAAATACGATAATCTCCTATGCTTGCGTCCTCCAATCCTTCTTTCCGACCTTGACAGTGCTGCTCCGATTGCCTGTTCCCGCCTGTGAGCACATCACCTTCTCTCCAAGCATTTTCAGTGATAACTAGGGGTAGGCGAATCTAATATTGCGCACTAATTATTCATATTCATCTTTGAAGGTAAACTATTTGGTATTTTCGAATCATCGGAACTAACCAAATATTTCGCAGTAACTGACTGATAAAGTCAGGTCACTGTTCTCCATCTGCTTAACAAAGCATCGCAAATTATCGGAAGTAAGACAGCAACAAAGCTGTTTGAAGCAATGCAGAAACAAAATGGCTAATTCATTCTTTGCTTTCGCTTTTGCACCAGAAGCCTACATGACAGCTGTGGAGTTCTCACCCGCGCTCTTGGGACAAAGGAACGACAACACAGTAGTGCAAACAATCGCAAGGGCATTTATTGCACCTCTCATAGACTAATGCCTGCTAGCCAAGTTGCTATCCCCAAAACATGCCGATGGGCACGCTACAAATCACGGAAGTCCGACTCACGACGACCGGATAGCGAGCGAATACGTTTTCCCCATGCTGGACACCAACACCTGGTCGTTCGCGCGTACGGTCACACGAACGGTGGCACGTTCGAAGGAGCCCTCGCGAGACGGTCTCGCAGAAGCATGGATCGCAGAAGCACCTTGCTGAACCCGCAGCCAAAGAGGAAGTATCGTCTCCTTTACGCGCCCAAGTAACCCCGCTGTGAGGCGGCATTAGCAGCGCAACACTCGCGCCATCTCTCGTACTGTGCTTCACACCGACCACCGCGGGCCCCATACCACGCGACAAAGCCGGATTACAGAAGACGGGAGCTATGCGGGAAAACAACGTATCAGGGGACACGTGAGAGTCGCGCATCCCCACACAGCTTATGATTTTTCCTTGTAGTTTTGTCATTTAGTGTTTTTGACGCTGTAGTCATGTACAGGGTACACACAGGTCCTCAAAATCTTTGAACACCCTTGAAATTGAAAATTGAGTTTGAAGGCCTTGAAAGCTCTGAAATTTCTTTTCCGCTCTTGAAAAGCCTTGAATTCTTATGTGCTTCAAGGGGTCCGATTATGTGGCCCACTTTTCGTGGCGACTCAATGTGGTCCCAGCAGACTGCACTACAAGAGTGCTGTAGCTTACCGTGTTCCGTGACCAGCACCACAGTTCGGGCTACAATCTCAAACTGCGCCTGCACAAGGAGGGGGCATGTGCAAGATTTTCTTTCTCCTGTGCTTAACAAAGGGCACTGGTAAAAGTGCTACCTGCTGCCGCGCCCTCCATCTAAAACGCGCAGGCACAGTTCAACTTCATGGAACAGTCGCCGACCAATAATTTGAACTCCATGGGGACCACTACCAAAACGTCCAAGTAATCGGGAGCCCAAAACACCGTATTCACCAAAAAATAAGGGACATTATTTGACAAGTGGCCAAAAAAAAAAAAAGGGCATGCCGTATTCTCTGATCGTCACATTTGGAGATACCTTCAATTTTGTGTGACTAGTGCACCTGCGTTTACCAGTGACAGCATTCTTGACACAGTGCCAAGCACGCTATCTTATCACAGTGCCAAAATGCTGCCGCCCGTCGATGCGTCCGATGCTAGTCACGCGGAAAGTGAAAGTATCTTCGAAAGCGGTCGTCCGGGAATACGACCCAAGTTTGTCAACACTTTCTATGTGCACGTAGGCTTGCCTTTGGCCTAGACAGTCCGTGGCCGCGATTTTCTAGCGGTGCCTTTTTTTATGCCATTCCTTTGAACGCTTTTTGTGCTTCGTCTGTGGTCAGAGTGGTGCTACACCCACCACGTTATTAATGGGATCACACTGGCCTGGAACGGTGGTTGATAAGAGCAGAACGGAAGTAGCCGACAAATCGGGCAAATCTCAAATGCAACCTTTACGACTTAAGTGGCTTGGCTTGTGCTGTGGTTTCGCCACAATAGGTCATTAGTAGATTGGCTATGGTTTGCTAGTTTGGATTTCGAAGGTTCGATGACGATGCCAGCAACGTACCAAAAGGAAAATATTTCTATTTCCGCTTGACTTGGTGGTCGTATTAGAAATGCTCATACAGTTAGGCTGAATTATCGCACGACACACTGGCATTTTACATTACGGTCTTCCTTGTACATTAAGTCTATGGGATCAGTGGCGGTGCTGCGTAGCTGTCAAAATCATGCCCGCATTGTCGATGGGCAACTATCGGATCGTGGTACACACGTTTAGCTTGACGGGACTAGTGCACAGCAAACAAAACAGTTCCCTTCCCATTTTGATGCTGCATTCTTTGCCGTCTTGTCCCATCATTCGTTCCACTTCTCCTAGTGTCGCTCGTCCACAGTGCGATCTGATTCGTGCCCCTTGACCACCTTGACTTCTGGCTGGCTTTCACTTCTGGCTGGCCCAAAAAACTTGCCGGCCACAATGGGGCCAGCAGCTTCTTTCTTTTTATATATATATAAGATGTGCCAACTCTGCCTTGGTTTATATCCCCTAGTGGCCAATTGAAGAAGGTACAGCCTCAACAGCATGAGCATCAGCTCCTGGCTGCATTGTGCACATCCGATCTGGGTGCCGTAGGTGTTCCCCCCACCCTCGCGTATTGGCTATGGTGTTGCAGTGCGCATTGGTTAGTGGGGGATCTGCACGGCCATTTCCTCTGTGCGTTTGGGTGGCATGCCTGGGAGGAAGTAGCAGTGCTGCAGTGGAGATTTTGCATGTGCGCACTGCTGTGGTATTCCTAAAGTTTCTTTCAAAGTCCCTGAAAAGTTGTCGAATTTTTCTCTTGTAAACCTGTAAAAGCCCAGTTTTATCTTTTGTGCTACAACTGGATACTTCTTTTCCATGGCCCTTTTACACGTGTCTACAGCACCAGCAGCCTTTTGTCCCCCACAATTTCTGATCTCATTTTTTTTTTTATCCAACCATTTCTTTTTTTTCTTTCTTCTTCTTTAAGTTTTGGAAAGCTACTCGGTACAGCAGCCATCCATTCTTAAAAAATTTGTTTGAAACCAGCCTCCAAAAATGTTCAGAGGCTATTCATGCAGTTATTTAATGGCAATTTGTGATCTTGTATCTATTATGTATCCCTTCCACCTGATGGCTGTTCTTCTTGCACTAATCAGTGCAGGCTTAGTATTCCTCCTGTTAGTACTATATGCATATGCGTTTCACTATTTGATATTCAATACTCACTATTCACATTCGATTTGTGTTTGAAAATTTATTTGCCCTCCTCCAGTAATAAACCACAATTCCAAGTACTTGAATGAACTGCGCATCTGCGTAAAATTGTGCTTTATTCTGTGCTTGTTTTTTGAGGCCGCTGTTTGTTTTGTCTTCTTGTCACAGGTTGCCCCACCCCCTGATGATAGGCAGACTCCTTCACCACCACCACCGTCACGACGGTAAGGGCAGCGCACCGTGCAGAGTTTACTTTGGTGCCCCTGTTTTTGAGAATCACCTCTTTCTTTACTCTTTAATTATTAATTAAGTATTAATTTTTTTCAAACCGAGACACTGTAGTGGGTCAGCATTCCACCTTTTTCTGCTGAGTGCAAGTTTATGGCCTTGCTGCTCATTTACTGTGGCTACACTTTCGATAGGAGCAGCTTACGAAAACAGCTAAGCGCCATAATAGCCTCTGTGTGGTAATGATGACTATAAAACCCGCATTACAGGGCCAGTATAAACAAAGTGCAGCTTTGGGATTCAACACCACGTCAGTTATTTACATAAACGAAATGCAATGCATTGTCCAAGATCAGGCCTGGGACAAATTATTTGGCAAATAATTTAAGTGTCTCTGTGGATGCACTTTCACAGATTAATTAAACCATCGTTTAGCAATTGTTTACTATAGTTTTCTGAATACAGCGGAACCCTGTTGTTGCATTTTTCAAGGAACTGTGGAAAAAAGAAGCGTAACAGTGAAGAAGGCCCCAAATCGCAACAAAAACATCATAAACAGCTCTGCACGCAGTATGATCAAGGAAAATGTTCCCTGACCATCAGTGGCTTAGCCAGAAATTTCGTTCGGGGGGGGCTCACTTTGCAGCTCGGCCACCTCCTTATAGAAATAGTCGAGGAATCAAATACATTAAACAATAATAATAACGGCGTTGCCATTGCCAAAGATGCTGCAAACGAATTCAAGACAAGTATGTATTTTTTCGTAGAAGAATATACTCGTATGTCTCAAAATTGTGCCCGAAATAGCTGATATCAATGCTTCTATGATTTCTTTATATTTAATAACTGAAGCAAATGTCACACGAAGTTTAGAACTATATCAGTTTGAAACCAGTAAAGCAGAGCATGCTGCTGATATGAAAAATGTAAAGGCCATGAAATGTGCAAGTTGAGGACACATTTTTTAATGAAAATTTGTTAGCCTCCTGGCCTTTCTCTCATTTGCATCTCTCTCTCTCTTTCTGTCATTCAAGAACTTTGTTTACATTTTTGTACATATGCAACGACCATGAAAAATATCTCAGTGACGCTGTCCTTTGTTAGAATGCATTGCGCAAGAGCAGCTGTCACCAGTCGTGTATTGCGAGTAATTGCTCCGAAATTATAGTCGCAACAGAGAGCACATAAAAAGCAGGAATTCTGCAAAATATACGAGGGTGAGTCAAATGAAAGTGAGCCAATGCAAATATATGAAAAACGGGGTACTTTATTTAAGAGTAGTTTCCATGAGCATTTAGACATTTGTCCCACTAACGAGTCGTGTAATTCCCGTCTCATAAAATTCCTTGGGTTGCTGCTTCAAAAAACTGTAACTGACTCTACGTCATCGTCCGACATGACTTTGGTTCTCCTGAGCAGTTTTTTCAAATGCTCCCAAATGTGGAAGTCGCAAGACGACAGGTGTGGGCTCTATGGCGGATGCTGCGGCGTTTCCCACTTGAGCTTTGCCAGTTTTGTATTAGCCACATCAGCGACGTGTGGCCAGGCAATGTCGTGGAGCAAGATGATCCCATTGCTCAATTTTCCACGTCGTTGCTCCTTCATTGCAACATGCACCCAATCCGACGTTTCACAATATCGGAAACAATTGATAGTCTCTCCATGTTTCGCAAATTTGATCAATAATGGCTCCTGGCGATCGAAAAAAAAGTCAGCAACTTTCCGGCCGAAATGACGGCCTTTGGTTTCCTTGGGGATGGTGTATTCAAATGTTTCCACTGTAAAATTTGCCGTAGTCTTTCAGGCTAATAGCGACACCATGATTCGTCCTCGGTCACAAGTGGAGACAAAAAGTTGTCACTCTTATCGTGATATCGGATTAGATGAGTCAAGGCAGTGCCGAACTTCTCCGTCTTCTGGCGATGGTTCAAAATCTTGGGCATCCATTGTGCATACAAGAGTCGATAACCGAGATGTTCATGAATTATGGTGTGACCCGAATCATGAATGATGTTCACACGCCCTGCCAATTCATCGATTCTTATCCTCCGTTCTTGTCTAATCAGCCTTTGCAATTGTGTTGGGAGTTGTTGCACGGTGGCTTTGGCCCAGCTATGGATCGTCTTTGCAACTTTCACGTCCTTCTTTGAACCATTTGTTCCAACACTTCACAGTGGCCAATGAAATGCAATGTTCAACGCACACGGCAACCATACGGCGACTAATTTCTTTTTTGGGAGACATCTCCATCTGTCAAAAACCTCACCACACCAAGCTGTTCAACTTTTGTAGTGTCCATTATATCAGGCAACCATGTTGAACCCAGTACATGAGAGCATTAAAGAACATTTATCCGGACTCCTGCATGTAACTTTTGTAAATGAGATGCCTATGTGCTATGCGCATGCCTCGCAAATAATGAACCGAACTATTATTGTGCAGGGCGGGTTGGCTCATTTTCATTTGACTCGCCTTCGTACATTAGAAATGTGAAGATACAATGTAATGTACAAATGCGAAGATACAGCTTGATAAAAGCAAAAAAGTCACTGGAAACAAAGTTCACTGCACATATACACAAAACTTTGCAACAAGATATCTAAATATACGTATAAGCAATAAATTTACGTATCTAAGAAAAAGTCACTATATATTATGCACCAAAGAAGGCAAATAAACATGTTGCGCAACCACAGATTCACACATCACAGCCCCCCCACCCCTTCCCTCCATCCCCCCGATGTATGGTACACGAAGGAAGGTGGCGCGCTTCCTCCTTGCTTTTCTCCCTTGCACACACAAGACTGAGGCACTATCGTCAGCTAACCCATGCCCCCCTCACCTTACGCTTTCACTCGTACATACAGCAGTTTGTGATTACCACCTGGCCGCAGGGTCGCCGAGTTTTCGGGGAGCCTACCGACACGCTGGTGATGAAATGGTCACTGCCTAGATTCTCTGCTAGATTGGTCCAGAATACCTCGTCGACATGGTTTGTGAATGTGAGATCTGGAAAGGTGTCTGCACTGCCGCTGTTACCTAATCTCGTCAGGTTTTGAGGAAGACCGATGAGTCGGAGATCATATGATTTGGCCGCTCGCTCGAGCTCCCGGCCTTTGGGGGTGTCTGTTCGGTATGCGGCGCGCGGTCACGATGTTACCGCCCCTGGACTTTATACGGAACATAGAGTGTGTCGGCAACGGCAGGAATGCGCCTGGAGTATCTATATAAATGCTATTGCAATAATATAATAAGAGTATCCCGCAACTGAAGCGTCCCGTGGCCAATTACTTTCCGCAAAAGAAGTAACAAAACCGAACTTTCACCATGCGACAATTCTCTGCGCTGCAACAATGTCTTCTTCTTTTGCGGGGCGGGGGTGCCGAAATGAAATAATGCAAAGGAAAGCATGTTGGCTACAATGGAATGCCTACTTTGAGCACCTGTGTGGCTACCGAAGGGATATCGAAGAAAATGTGAGACGCTTGGTCCACAGAGAACCATACACATACTGCTCGCTATTCTACACCGGCGAGACCAAATTTTCCACAGAGGTTGCGCTCAAGCGAACGCGTTGCAATCCGTCGAGTCCCCACAGTGATGACAGCGAGCGACCATGCTTTGTTTTTTCTTCTCAGCTGCTATCCAGAAGGCGTCCAAAACTCTGCCAGGTGAAAATCCAGTCGGCCAGAGAAAAACGAACGCGCATAGAAGTGCGCCGCGTGGTGGTCGATGCAGCACAAGAAAAATGCATGCGCTCTGGCTGGATTGTCAGCCCGCGGGTAGCCAGAACAAAAAAAAAAAAGAAGAAACGAAAAAGGGGCTCAATCCGTCCTCACGAATAAAATTCCAAGTAGAAAAATAAATAAGAACTTAGTTACCTTTGCTGGCTTTAGTGTCTTGACATGGATGCTTTGGCGCAGGTGAAAAGAAAATGTTGATATTCTTTTCTGTGACATGACAGCACAAATGAACCACCATAACGCTTCGAACAGCATTAAACCCACAAATTTCCGGAATTGAAAATCTAAAGCACGACTTTGGAAATGTCAACGCACCTTTCTCATCAAAAGGTTATGAGAACTTTATACCCATAAAGTTTCAGAATTGAAATCCAAGCTCTCCGTAGATTCCGCGGCCTCCGCGAGATACGGAGACGACGAGCCCGCTCGCCATCAAAACGCGCTTGAAATTTTGTGCTCGGTGGGGTTCCTTGCGTTACAATATGTGACTCCCGCTGCATTCGCGTTGCCGCGAAATCCAGCCCGATTTCGCAATGTCCGCACTAAAATGTCTTTTCAAGCATGAAAAGGATATTCTAGACAAAATCAAGCGTGATTTCCGGCGCCAGGAGTTGTTTTGGTCAGCGGCGCATGACAGCACGAAAAAATTTCGGGGGGGGGGGGGCTAAAGCCCCGTAAGCCTCCCCCCCCCCCCCGGCTACGCCCCTGCTGACCATGTCTGCTTTCCACTCTTAATATGCTTCACCGCATAACACAGCTATATTGCAGCAAAGCTTACATTAGAAAGCCAGCAAAAACTATAATCGTGCCGTGACATGCTTATCGGGCCTGATGATTGCATACTTGCAGCATTTCATACTCTGCAATTGACTCTGCACTGCTAAATTTAAGTGACTGCCGCATTTAAATGGAATGTGAAATACGATAACACTCGGAATCGCGACATATCAATAAGGAGTGTAATATGTAGGAATAATGGGCATTAGACCAGGACCATGAAAACGCGACTTAGCAGCCAGGAAAATGCAACAGTGAAGAGCATGTCGATGGAGTTCCACTGTATAAACCTTAGCCATCTCTGTTCATGGCATCATAGTAGCCTTCATTTCACAAACTACAGTAAAACCTAATTAATTGGACTTCACAGCACCGAAAGAAGTGGCTGAATGAACTGGATGTCGAATTATCAAGGGTATCAACGGAAAAATAAACAAATGCTTGCTACATCAACAAGCTTTTACTTACTGAATAAATTGGCAAATTTTGTTTCTGTTTTGCACAAAACCAATGTAGAGGCTGAAATTCTCATCGTCTCGTGACGGATTAGCACTCGCCGGCGGGTGTAACGCCAGCATGTGGGTCGCAGTATAATCGCTTTTCATCCTCAACGGCTTCCGCTGCATTTGTAACACTGCTCATGCATTGCACTGAGTCAAAACGAAACTACAGATTGCTGCAGCCGCTGCAGAGAAAATTGTGATTGCTATCAGCACGATCATGGATGGGAACCACCAAGCACCAACTCAGTGCCAATTCAGTGCCAACGTGCACTGAATCAAAACGGAACTACATTTCGCCACACCCACTGCAGACAGATCCGTGGTCACTATTGACATGATCATGGATGGTAACCACTCAGTTCTGAAGGCGTGTGGCAAATGCGGTGTCATGCGCTGCAGTATACACAAAAAGAGATATAAAGGCTATAAGGCACAAGTTGGCACAACGCATTCCTGTCTTTAACCGTACGGTTTTCGCTGATGACTATGGAGATACGAACTCCAGCTGGTCCATTTCGGTCGGACATTTGCTTCATAGATTTGCGATGCTCCAGGCTTGCCGCGCTTCGAGAGTTATCTGAATTAACCAGTGCGTAGATAAATACGTCCAAATGAATAAATTTGATGCTGTTAGATAATGCATATGCTTGCCAGAACCAAATATGGATTATTCAGTTTTCTGAATTAACGAGGGTCGAATTAGCAAGGTTTTACTGTATGTGCGGTGCCATTTGAGACCTTTATTTCCATTGGCTGAACGTTAAGGAGTGTGTTGAATTTGGACCACGATGGCATGAATGAGCGCCCAAAACTAGTGCTTATGTGTTTGAAAAGCTCGGTACTCCCGAGTTTTCACTTTCTTTTTCTTTCCCGAGAAAGTTTCTTTAAATCAAAGTTCAGTATCACTTGCCGGCCACTTGTTGACTCCCTTGCTTTGAAATGCAGTTCATCGACAGCGAGTGCGCCTGCACAACCCAGCGGTAGCCTTCCAACGCTGGCAGATGAGCTGTCGTCATCATCTGCATCATCGACGTCCCCTCCTCCTCCGCCGCCCACACGCGGCAGGGGTGGCACGCCCCCACCTTCTGCAGAGCACAGCAAAGGGCTACGGAGGCCACGCGAGGATTCTTCTGACCTCGAGCCAAGTTCCACTGTTTCGCTCGGGTATGTGGCCCCAGGAGGGTGCCTTTTACCACTGGGGCAGATGGTGCATCCACGCAACCGTTGGGTGTCGGACACAGTTTTCAGAGACGTGGCTGGCAGCTCTTGCATGATGCATAGCTGCATGCGTCTATGTAACCTTATCTTCTAATTATGCCTTTAATGGAGCTTTAAAGGAGCCTCGGTGTGGTGTGTTCGTCTGGCCATGGCGTCTGCCGTGAGATGCCATGGTGAGAGAAGCTTGCAACACAATGGTTGTGTCTTGACAACTGAGGCCACACGGTTGGGAGAACAGAGTAATTTAATTATTGGGAAAGAGCAAGATTGTGGGTGAACAGCGAGCTATGGTGTTTGTACTAGCACCCTACTGGTTTGTCGACCACCACTTAGTCAGTACAGCCACTATATTTTTCTGGGTGTGTGATTGCCTTATTCCGGCAAAGGCAGGCAGCTCGCACTGTGCTGTTTGACATGCTCAGTCATGCCTGGATTGAGAGCTGACTTCTGGTTTAAACTGGTTGCAGTACGTTAGTGGGTGGACAACTCCGGCACGTATATCTGCCAACACTTATTGGGTCTGTTCAGTCACCTGCACTTCCGGAACGTAAGTTCACGAGGTTCTGCATTTCGCTCTTCATTTTGCACAGTGCAGGACGAGATCACGGCATTCCTGGCACTTGTCAAAGATGTGGCACAGGGCTCGTACAGGTCCTGCCAGGCTGTTTCTGTACAAGTGAAAGCTGGCACTGTGGCTACTTCACATAGTGCAGGGGTGCAGGAGGTAGCTGTAGTTTTATAAGAAGCCCGAGAACAATTAAAACATTAAAAAATAAGATTCCGAGGAAGTTATCACCATCATCACTTGGTGACTTTTCACACAAAGTGGAGTTTAGTGGGCAACAATTTGGCTAATTTGTCCAAAAAGAAATGTTACCGGTTTGCCCAAAAGGCAAAAGATCAATCGCAATAGCAAATTATTAGACAGCTATACAAAGTAAGGATAGCGGTTTTATTGACCATATAAACTTGTAAACATTCGCTTACTAACTAAATTAAAAGCCATAGCGTCAGGTGCAGACAGACACTGCCAGAACACTGGTGAGAGGAAGAGCAGTGCAGCAGCAAGCGAATTAGCAGTGAGAACGCAGCACTCGCAAAGCCCTCTGCGCATCTAGGCTTTGTATCCACCGCGGATTACTTTCAAGATGTAGCCTGCACGGCTGGTGTAAAACGGCCCCCCTTGCTTTTTTCCCTCGCACCCGCAATCGAGCCATCATCCTTCCGGGCTCACATGCTTTCCCTCGCACCTTCAGTGCACACCGTGCAGTTGCGGTCTCATTGCACTGGGTCTTTGTGTAGAACTTCACAGTGGCAGCAGTGGAGTATCCGTATAATTTAATTTTAAAAATTTTGCCAGCACTGCAATTGTGCAAGAGGAGCCTTATGAGAGGGCCGCTCGTGTTGTCCTTGCAGATCCCCCGACTCCAGCAAGGGTGGCAGCAAGCAGCCCCAGCCGAGCTCGGTGTGGAAGGGCTTCATCAGCATGCAGGAGGTGTCCAAATTTGTCACGGCTGCCTACAAGGTCTCCGGTCCCACCGATTTCCTCTCACAGGTGAGCACCCTGAATGTCTCCAAGGGGCACGGGGGTGAGATTTCTGGTTTGTCTGTGTTCTGGTGCACCAGTGATGAAGGCTTTAGTATGTCAAACCCATGTGCAGCAAAATGATAATGATGTGGATGTGCAGGGTGTACGAAGTATTTGATGGCACGGTTGGTGACTAAAGGTAAATGTAACTTGGCTGTATAGAGGTCTAAAAACAGTCACAGTAAAGTTCTTAAAACATGGAAGTCCATAACGAAATAATAACAACAATGGCAAGGGACGTGCGCTACGATCATAAAAGATATGCTATAGAGCGGCAATTTGCTAAAATGTGTCCAGAGTTTCTTATTACCGATATTATAATCTAGGAAGAAAGGAGAGGACAGTGGTGTGACCCATCTATACAACGTTGTAAACATAAATCGTAAATCTGACGTTGGATTCGTCATGCAATACTTCTGTTGGAAGTTCTGCATTGTGTAACAAAACTAGCCCAGAACAAGATTTTCTGTGGTATGGTTGGTAGCAGTGGTGGTGGTTGCAGTTTTTCCCTGTTCTCCCTATAGCTCAGAAGTGTGTTTAGGAGTGCAGAAGCCCTGCCTGCTGATTCACTCTTGCAGAAGGCGTAGTTATGCAGTGCCTAAGTAAGAAGTACTCGCGACGGCGCTGAGATTTTGTGGTACAGTGGAACCTCACTGATACGTTTCTCACTGTTGCGTTTTTCTGGCTGCGAAGTCACATTTTTAGTCCCGTTCCATGTATTATTTATTTGTTTGTTTGTTTATTTATTTATTTATTTATACATACCTTACAGGCCCCTAGGGAAAGCGTGGGGAAGGCGGGAGATGGAAATTCAAGATGATGAGCAAAACGAGAACAAGGTGAAAGCCGGAGGGGAGCACCTTGTTCTCGTTTTGCTCATAGTCGTACAGGCCCCTATAGGTATTGTATATGGTGGAGAGTACAATCAAAGATTATAACACACAATAATTAGAATGCATGTGTCAACACATGTACACAAAATACAAAGTAAGAAATGTGCTAATATGCAGTAATAAAGTGTTACAATATGTACAAGGAACAAACAGAGTGCTTTTGAACACAACAGCTCATTCAACAATCGTTATGTTCCCACTTGATACGTCGCCATTCTGTAATGATCCCGCATGTTACCTTGCGTGTGAACATGCCTGTCACATAAATCTAGTGGTGCAGAGGGAAATTTGCTGTTGTACGTTGCTGCAAAGACGACATATGTATACGTTGAGACAACTGACCAGAGCGTTGCAACAGCCAGTTAATACGCTGAAACAAACAACCAGTACGTCACAACAAGCAATCAACACGTTGCTACAAGTGACGTTAGTTGCCCAAATCAGGTGCTGCACAATCATGTCTGTAGAAAACGTGCACATAGCAGTTGGTGAAGCACCCAGAGAATTATGCTTTGGTTAAAACATACAGGGAACCATGCATATTGGGGCCCGCAAAGGTCCTATACAATTGCCAGTTCTCTTTAGTCAGCTTTGCTGCAATAAAGCTGTGTTATGCGGTGAAGCATACCAAGAGTGAAAACGAGCCTCTGTCACAGAACATCCTACCACAGTAAAACCTCATTAATTCGATTTATTGCTTAATTTCGATCCCGGCAATAGATCCTGGCCAGTGCTCATGCATTTCTATGCATCCATACTTTCATTATATCAATCCTAAAAATGGCCTTCACCAGATATTTCACACTAGACCAGTCAGCATGCACGTGCCTGGCTGTTATGGTGGCCCCAATAGAGACCCCTTTAGTGGTAGCCTCTGTCCCAGCAGAGCATAGGTACAATAAATGCATTGAACACACATTATATCTCATTAGAAATGCTCATTTTCGACCTGCCCTGGGGAGAGTTTACCCAATTCTAACGTGCGCCTGTTCTTCATTTGTTTGTTTTGTTTTTTTTTTTTTTTGTTTTTTCAGGAAATTATGTCGAAAATTGGTTGCGTGGTGCCTGGAAATTTTCAGTGTCAGGAAAAGGAACCAAAACTGCCTTTACTGCGTTTATGTTTTACCGCAGAACACGGACGTATTGCGGCAAAGCTGACTAGGCTGCCGTGGGGCAACACATATTGTATTAGACCCTTGCCCATTTTTCTTGTTGAAAAATTGGGTGCGGGTTACATTTCTACTGTATTTAGAAGTGTTGATGTCATTTCGTTTTTCTGCTTTGGACACATAAAAAGTGGGCACACGTTTGATTCAGGGGCTTGTTAGAATTAGAAAAATACTGCCAAAAGAATCAGCTGTGTATTTTCACATTTTTTTCTACATCCTGTTTAATTTGACCCGCTGGATAATTTGTTCGATTTCAATAATCCCATCTGGGTCAAATGATTGGAAGTAGACTATACGTGTTCCTTAATTAAACACGCGTGCACGTGCCTTCCCTGGTTGCAGTACTAGCGCTGTAACAACTCCACTGAGAGCCATGCAGAGCCGTTTGTGACATTGCTGTGGCCATTTGCGGCCTTTCTCACCGTTACATTTTCCGAGCCGTTACGGTCTTTTTCTGCATTCCCTTGAAAAGCGTATTAACGGCATTCTACCATATATTGTATTTTGCTTGCATTCACAAACATTTTTTGCATAGGCCCACTTGGCAGGTTCATTTCTATTTTTCTTTATTTCCATCAATTTCTGCTTGCTTCCACCCTGTCTACAGCAGTCAAGGTGTCCAAAAGCATGCCCAGTGCCAGCCTTGAAATAACATGGCCTGGGGTGCAGGCTTACAGTTCTTAGTGATTCCTTAGTGATTCCTGTTGTTGTCCTTGCTGGAAGAAGCCAGTTGTATTAGTTCTTAAAAGGTGTAGGTTGTAGTGATTGCACGTTCGTGTTAAACTTTTTCTCCTAGACACTGTGGAATGGGACATCGATTTACAAACTTTGACGGCCGTAAAATGCAGACTTATGTTTGTGCAAGTTTGCTAAAAAATTTGATGACAATGGTACCAAGACTGGCTACTTACTGTGCACTCTTGAGTGCATTTAGCTCTGGCATTGCACGAGATGTGTGACTTGCCGTCTGACTCTGTTTGATGGCTGGGGGGCCTGACAAGCAGGATATCCCGGATACAATACAAGTCTGCGGCCGCATCATACCTGACCAGGTGTGGGACTACCTGAGCAAGATCAAGCAGTCTGGCAACAAGGTGGGTCATTTCTCCCTGTGCCTCACTACTGCTGTGGAAGAAGAGAAATAGCCTTCGCATGTGTATGTCAGTCTCGGTAACTGATACACAAAGATAGCCCAAAGTGAGTTCTCACACTCTTACTAGGGGCTTGTTTGTTACCTGTCTATCTCCGTGTTCTCTCCAAAGCCCTGCTCGTACAGCCACATTGGGGCTCGCATGCCAGCTGTGTTGCTGGTTGCTTTTTACCAGTGCAATATACAGGAAAAACAAAAATTGTGACTTACTGGCTGAAATAACCACATAAAGGAGGTCTTGTATATTTGTGTGAGGTGTGCGCTAGGTAACTTTTGTTTTATAATCATTGATACCGTATTTACTCGCATAATGGTCGCACTCACGTAATGATCACACCCCTGAATTTTGTCGTCAAAATTCACTCTTTTATTTCCCACGTAATGATGGCACCCCGAACTTGCCGCAGCGATATGTCGAATGCTACGTGAACGACTCTTCAAGACAAACCAAGCGGTCTGCACGCACCAACCATTCTCAAGCAGATTCCCCATTTCATTCCTTTCATCACTTTCCGCACTTCCATGACAAAATAAAAAGAAGGCTACAACCAAACTCGCCTTTATTATGTGTAGGCTTTATATTAGCTGTGGTCAACAACAACAACAACAAAAAAGGCACCTTTCAATTCTTCTCATCTGCACTCGTGGGCACGTAACAAATCTCAAGTGGCAACGATAGCAGCCACGTTTACACTGATACGTTAAAAGTGTACCCTATTCATACGCCGACGCTTGTAACACGGCTAAGATATTCGCCCACCCTTATCGGAAACGTGCCGTATTAGGATAGTAGTGAAGACAAATGCCGCAGTATCCGCAGCATGACCGCCATGTGTTCCTATGTCACTGGCAGCTAAGCGCGCCCATCTGTTTCTGTCCCCTCAAAGCGGACATCGCTGTTATTGCCGCAAACTTGCCGATATTAACGATATTATTCATTACTGATACGGAAGAAACTGTTTCAATGCGCTTAATGTACTCACGAGAAGAATAAAAATCGCGTTCGGCTTGCTCCGCCGGCTGCCATCTTTGTTTTGGTGTTCTGCACTACATACAGGGGCAGCCGCCTATTTGTTCACCTGTTGTCATCCCGCAGCAAATGCAGAATGGAAAAAAAGAAATTTTTTTTTTTTAGGAAAATTTAACCCGCGTAATGATCGCACCCCTGAATTTGTGTCAATATTTTTTTTTTTTTTACGAAAAAGTGCGATCATTATGCGAGTAAATACGGTAGTTATGTTTCAAAGCTGAAATTTGGAACTTCGATGCAGGTTGAATAGCTGATTAATACCAAGCATGTCACCACACAAAAATGGCTGTAAAACGCAAAGGGTTACCTTGTATGCTGCATCAAGCTATCCTGGGCAGATTTCCCACTTTGGACTTCATACTAAGCAGAGTCCAGAGCAACCGCAGTGGGAATAATCTGGTCGAAAACGCGCAACACTGCAATTGAGACCATGAAAAACTTCAAGTAAAGCAACATTTTGATAAAGCAATTTTTTTATAGCGTGGGCTCGCTGTATATTGAATTAGTATGTGCCACGTCAAGCTTGCAGGTGCTTTTTCCGATTTCAATGTAAATGTGTTCACACATTCGTCCCACCAGTGCACACTGAAAAAGAACGTAGTAATACGTGGGACAGGGATGGAACCAAACCGTCGAAACCACGTGCAGAAGGGGGTCCAACATGTAACGGCACAGTGTAAACACGCGTGCATGCGTGTGCCTTTATATTCTGGACGTGGCTGGCCCACTGTGGATGCAGGGTGCACCAACGTGTACGTGCAGCATTGCAATGAAAGATTACCTCTTGCCCTCTTCTGTCTTGGTGTGAGATGGCCCGCTGAATGTGCTTCCTAGTGTTGTCACACCCTCCACTGCTTTTACCGGCACAGAGTGGGTGTCCAACGAAAGCTGGTGCCCCACGGTGTAGTTTGCACCCGAGATGACACAGCACCGCGTGTGCGCAGGAGCTGCTGGTGGTGCGCTTCCAGCCTGCGAACGACGAGGAACGGCGGCCCTACCGGGAGCTCTACACGTACCTGAACACACGCAAGCGGTGCGGCGTAGTGGGTAACCTGTCGCGCATGCTCAAGGACTTCTACATCCTGCCGCTGCCTTCGCACAGCCCCGTGCCCACCGTACTCATGCCTTTCGACGGACCAGGTCAGTCTGCTAACCCAATTGGGGTCTTGTCCTGTTGACTGTTGTCTTGTCTCAGTTGAGCAACATAACTGGTGCTGAGCTCTGACGGTGGAATGGGGCACTTGAGAAAAAAGAAGCTGTGCTTCCATGTCACATGGGGGGATGGTGTGACTTTGAAAGTCAACTTCCTTATTTGTTCATAGATTTCGATGAAAAGTGGCACAAATATTTAGAATGTCTCCCTGATGCTTCACTGAATGTTTAAGTGTGATACTTTGAGATCATTTTATTTAATTTTATTGAGGAGAATTCTTCTCCCTCGAACTTTCTGGAGGGCCTGAAGAGCTTAAAAAATGCAATGGAAGGCTCATCGAGTATTGACTGCATAGCTATGTGGGCTGAAGGTCGTGACAGTCTGGCCTTTATCTATTTATTTTTTTCAACACAAATTTTTGGAGTGTCATTTCTTGTGTTACATTCACATCAAGCAGACTTTTGGGGTGGACGAATAGCCACATCATAAATTTATAAAAAGTCAAGATAAAAAAAGTGAGACTGTCACAACCTGCACTGTAGCCCAAGGAACGCGATAAAAAAAAATGGAAATAGGCTAAACTGGAAGAAATCAGCTCCATAAACTGAGCAAAAAGGCAAAAAACAGTTTTGAGAGAACAGCTCTCAAAGTTTCACCTTCTCTTCAGTCCTCTAAAAGGCACCAAATTTGTAGCCTTTAGGGTCTCTTGTGATGTGGGGCTTCTTGGACATGTGCTCGCTGGTCTGGTGTGCATTGGTTTGCCTCCCCCCGCCTTTCTTTTTGTATGGTATTCTCTGCTGCTGCACTACGAAGAGCATGGTGCCTGGGTTTCAAACCAAGTGAGGTGCAGAACTCTGTGTGGGCATGAATATAGTTCCAGTGTTGTACCTGCAGGCTGCCTCATTGATGGCAGCCTCCAGTGCAATCAGTGAAGCATATTTATTAGAGAGCTTTAGAATAGGCGCCCCAAAGAAATAGCGTCGAAGCCACTGCGCATGCGCAAGACGCAAACTCCGTTTGGGTTTTGCGTTCGGAACGCCATTTCACCGATTTAGCGGGAGCCCAAATAGCGGTCCCAAAAGCTTTGCGTCGGCAAACATGGCAGCACCCATCGAAGCGACGGCTCTAACCTAGCACAAAACTGGGTTCGATTCGCGGTAACGCGTGAGGTTCGCAAGCAAGGAGAAGTGACTGCGGTTATCGCTTTCTCTCAACTAGCGTGTGTTATGAAGATTGACTCATTAGACGCCGCTGATTTTGAATTCGATTGTGGATTTTATGGTTCGTAGGCCTAACACGGCTAAGCTTGGCTGGTGAAGGCTAGTAAAGTTGGTTTGCTCAAAACTAAGCGCAACTAATTGTTTGCTGCTTACAGAATAACCTCTAAATTGTAATTAAACGCGAATACACGCAAGTCAAAATTATTATTCCTATCATAAAATGGTATATTTTATTTAATTATTTCTAATAGCTTTTCTTTGACGCCGTAGTGGTACTGTCAGCGCAAGACGCTATCCGCAAACGTAAAACCCTATTCTAAAACTCTTCCCTCCTACGTGCCCCAACGCTAACACCCGCAAAGCTCTTTGGGGCCCCAAACTATTGGGGCCCCTATTCTAAAACTCCCTATTTTTTTATTTTGGTAGAATCGACCGTGTTACTAAATGAGTGCTCTCGGCAGGCTTCCAAGGCATCTTCCCTTGACAATGGCTGTGGAACTTAGGATCAGAGAGCTACTGATAGATATGCAGTTACTAGGTGCTTTCCAGCTTGTGCTTTTGGATAATGCCACGATCGCTTCTGCAACCAGGTGTCTGTGCCTGCCCCAAGGGGACTAGTGAACAGAAGCTCATGATGAGATTCTTTTCATGAAGGGGTGGTATGATATATATTGTTACGAGATACGTGACAATGTAATAATAGGGTCAACGCTCAATGTGCTTGGTTAGAAGACCGAGGTGCCGATGTGTGAAATGCCGTGCCATGGGCTCGAGGAGTCGACGTTCAATGTGCTTAGTCGCGCAGTTGGAGGCACTGATGCACGAAATCTTTAGGTGAGGGTCCGAGAAGTTCATGCGGGATGTGCATAGGTGAGGGTCCAAGGATGGCGTGTGCAATGTGCTTGGTCACGAATTCCGAAACACTGAGTGCTAAAAGGCTTAGCCACATGTCCGAGGATTCCGGGCGCGAATCTTGGTCACGAAGTCAGTGTCACCAATGCTCGAAATGCTTAGCCACAAGTCTGAGACGTCCACAGACGGAGAGATTGGCCACGCTATTGTGATGTCCACGTAGCGCCCGCTTTGACACGTCGAGATTACGGTGAGTGGAGGCTGTCCAGACTCGCGAGTTGCAAAGAGTCAAGCAGGCGATGCAAGCTCTGGACCAATAGCGAACTGCGCTGGAGTCACGGGGCGGGCACAGCCAATCACAGGCTCCGGCACGACCTTCAATCATTTGCTTTTTGTGTGCTTGTTTCTGTGTGGAGGAGATAGCTGAAGTGGCAAATTTGAAGACTGAGAAATGCGCTTTCTGACAAGACCAAGACGATGACGCTCGGTTGCGCCGTTCCAGAGATATTGTGGCTTGGAAAACGCTGTTCTTTCTTGATTTCCGCAAAATTTTTTGCCACCTTGACCGATAAAACAAATTATTTAGAGCACTTCTACGTGGTTTACAGGGATAATATTTCGGAATCAGATAGAAAGAGAGTTGGAGGAACTGAAAATGTGATTTTCAAGAAATCGTTTTTCTGGCCATTTTTCGCTATGCGAAAGCCACGACCCTCCATAAGTAGTTGTTCAACATAAGCTTGTCAATGTGTCACTATTTCTTACTTGAAAAGCCAGTGCTTTAAACATGTTTCCGACGAGGTAGAAGAATTCAAGTATCTTGAACGGCTGCGTCCCATTCAGTTGCACAAGTTGAAGCCATTATCTTTGAAACCTCTTTCCATATATACTTTTTATGATGTATTGTTTCACAGCATATATGAATAGACTTCGCTTGATTCACTTCAAATGGGATAAAACAGGGCTTACAGAGAGCACATAATTTAAAGGAAAATAAGGGAAAGTGTTCGTAGAATTGTACTTGCAACAAGTTCCAGAGGAATATTGCCATGTATAACAGCTTTCTTTTTCATGTATTGGAGAGTTGCAGTACCAAAATCTCTAGGAGTCTGCAGACTTGATGCACGAAATATGTCTAGGAAGTAAGATGAGCTGACCAGCTGCAGTGACTAAGTGGCCGTGGTGTAGTGGTGCTAAGCGCGAGGTTGCGAGATCAAATCCCGGCCCCGGCAGCCACATTTCGATGGTGCAAAAGGCAAGAATGCCTGTGTCTCGTGCATTGGGGGCATGTTAAAGATCCTGGTGGCCAAAATTAATCGAATCCGTCACTGCGGCATGCCTCGTGATTGCATCGCGGTTTCCGCATGTAAAGCTCCAGAATTCAGTTCAATTCGATAAAGTGAGCTGAAATGCAGCTATGCCTAAGTAAATAGACCGCCTGCAAAAACTTGGTTCCTGCCTGCAAATGGTGCAAGCATTTGCTTAGTAAAACACTTGGGCCAGTGGATACATTTTCACACAGCTCCCGCTTTCAACGTTTAAATCCTGTTCAGTGACTCGAATCCATTGCAGTTCGAGTACTTGGCATACAAAAGCTTGATTGCACTGACAGGTCAGTATTCAATTTGATTTTCCTACTTGAAGATTCGCGCACTGCGACTTCTCTGTGGGGTGAGATTATGCAAGCTTCTCGCTTTCAGAATGTTCGCTTTGCCTCCTACATCACCGAGTAGACAGTGTTCAGTTGGTGCTCCCGCCTCACCGAGCAGATGACCATTGACCAAAGCGCGGCGTTGGCGAACAACAAAAGCGTAAGCCAACATTCAGAAAGCAAGATGCTCACGCACTCTCCCTCCTGATGTTTGCCAAGTGTGTGTTAGCTTCATAAAGTATTAAAATATCGGCTTATGAAGTGAACAACTTTGCAAAGGTCAAAGGCCTTTGAGGCCTACTGAGGAATTGCTTTGGATGAGTTCATTGGCACCGGACGCAGGATGAGTTTAGACCAGCGGCGCCTTCGTGACGGCGCAGCGAAGGTAATGGCATGTGACAGCCGGGTCGGGCGCAGCAGGCACTGCTGCCAGCTACGTCGATTTAAGGTGTTTCATCATTTTTTCCGTTTTTCTTTACTCAAATACCACGTAAAACCAAATCTGCTCAAACGTGTTGCCTTTTTGAGTGCACGAACAGTTACTGAAGCATGACTGAAGCTGGTTAGGCTATTCACTTCAATCGTTTTTCATCCTGGCATCGCATTTTTCAGGTGGAAAGACTGTATATGTGTGGTCTGTAGGCAACAGCACATGCAGTGCTCAGCAATTGAAATGTGATACTCGAAGCACATGGTCACCGGTGCTTTTTGCACCAACTGTAAGCACTGGGGGTGCCGAACTGATGCATCATGGTGTACAGTGAAAGTAAGAACCTTTGGGGTGCATTGCGACTGCATTTGGTCCCACGGCAATCACCTAGCGCTCGTCTGTCATGTGGAAAAAAGAAGAAAAGAAAGTGGTGGCGGCCGGGCACTTTGAGTATTGCGCTTCAATCGCTGAGCACTGTACGTACATTTCCGACGGTGCTTTGCTATGGAATAGTTGTTCTAACATTAATAAAAGAGCCGTTCATACTCGAAGAGCTTCGTGTCCCATGTGAATTGCCTGTCTTCGCCTCCACAGGTGTAATGGCTCCGGAACTTCGGCACCAAAGGCAAACTCTTTGATTTGTAGTTGTCCGTTTGCTGTCTTATCAGTGTATCGGCCTTATGGGGTGTATTTTCCTTCCTCGCGTTTTCCCAACTCTAGTTCCGCGTGGTACATGACTGTTTGCTGGGCAGTGACGGAGAACGCAAACGCAGGGGCCTGTTCACACTCGCCACCACTGACGGCTCTCGTCGCGCTAAGCTGTGTGAAATCGACCATGACTGAATATTGGGCTAGTTTATAAGACATTAAAAATAGCAAAGCATTGCAAAGATAAAAAGAATTACAACGGACACCGAACTGGAACTTACTGGCACATGTGCGATCGGTGAAGCAGAACAAGAAACAGAAAAAGTGAGATGCACATCTCGTTTTTTTGTTCATGATTTTTGTGTTCTTCGCCTTTTTACATGATTAAATTAGATATGCAACAATGTTAACATGCACAACAAAATAACATCTGGAATATAACTTTTGGAGTTCACCGTTTTACCTTACCGCGGTGAGCTCTGTTCACATGGTGCATTTGCATCACAATTTGCGCTCGTTTTCTGCTTTATGTACACCAGATGCCACGATGCCTCACACAAGTGATGGCCTTTCTCAAAAGCAGTCACACGAAAATGCGTTTTCTGGTACGCCAGCCCTTAAGACCCGCAGTGCGAAAGCACTCGAAGCACTGAGCGCCTTCGTCCTGTCGTCTGCTTCACGTGCCGGTGCTCTGACAGCTGCCGTTCACCAGCACATCGTGCTGCCTTACAATAGCCGCCCGGTGCCTAGTGGCTCGTGCTATTGCGTACTTTGCTGTGAAGCTTCGATTGGCCAAACCGAGGGTAACAGTGAGAACAGACACATCACTGTCATGGTGGTGGGTGCACTCGTTGGTTCAACAGCAAACCAGGGGAACGTTTGGGCAAGCCACATACACTGGAATCCCATGTGGATGACCGGTTAGCAGCTGTCACGGAGATGGCAAAAGCTGTTTTTTCAAGACCGTGTTCATTGCTCCGTCTTTACTGTAGCAATGGTACACATTGTAGCAACGACTTCAGATATCTTCAGTTATCTTTTGTTGGTGTAATCCTTGAGCCACACTAGGTGTGATGACATCCTTAACTGTGTGTGTGTGTGTGTGTGTGTGTGTGTGTGTGTGTGTGTGTGTGTGTGTGTGTGTGTGTGTGTGTGTGTGTGTGTGTGTGTGTGTGTGTGTGTGTGTGTGTGTGTGTGTGTGTGTGTGTGTGTGTGTGTGTGTGTGTTGCTGTTGTTGTTGTTGTTGTTGTTGTTGTTGTTGTTGTTGTTGTTGTTGTTGTTGTTTCGTGTAACAGAAATGCCCCATGTAGGCAGCAATGTCTCACATGCGAGTGTTCAAGGAGCCCATAATAAAGAAACTAACATAGGACATCTTTTGTTTAATGTTAGCATAATAGCAGGGTTAAGAGAAATACCATTACCATTCTACAAACGAAATTTGCGGGGAGGTTTAGTGTAGTGTTGTTTACGTCCAGGAAATGCTTTTCGCATACCATTTAAATTTCGCATTCATGGTGTGCATAATTGACTTTATATATTTGCCAAGCTTTTCATGTGCATGCAAAAAGTGCTAGAAGAAGCACAATGACACCCTGGAGCAGATTGTATTTGTACTTTCCATACCTGGCGATCCGCGACAAAATCGGTACAAGCCTGCCGTCCATGACTTTGAAATTTCCGATTTTCAAGACCAAGTGCCATCACGCCCAATTCTCGACCTCAGCGATAGGTGGCGCTTCCAACCCGGAAGTTTCTCTTGTTAGGCCTCAAAACATTCGAAATTAGAAGTGACCTCAAAAACTTTGCTAAGCTATCCATAATACACTGTTGTCAAGGCCGCCTGAAACTTAGCTAAAGGTGCTCTGCACACTCATTTGCTACAAACGAAGTAAATTCTGCAACAGCAACACCAAATTCAGTTCAGAGCTGGCTGCCACCACTGCTGTCATGTTGCCACGCTGAACAGTATAGATCGTTTAGCATTCTGTGCATGTGCATTTCGAGACCACTGTTGCGCTTAATGTGCTAAACTAAAACTGTCTCTTGACAAGTTCGGCCATCAAATATTGAAAAAACTGCAACTAGAAGCACGCTGACAGACATGCTCAGCATCTGCTATATTGGTATGAATTCTGATGACAATTACACAAGTCAATGGTAGAGAAAGGGTTAAATTCTGCACTGAATTTTAAAGAAGCTTATCTTGGTCCATGCATGCGTTCCTTCTCTTAATAGGAGAAAATTCATCTTACTCATTCCCAGCAGCATGCAAAAGGGTCAATTCAAACAAGAAAGAGCTTAGAGAAACTGATGTTTTCACCCTGTCCGTTGTGTCGACGTTTCTTCACAGGTCTGCAGTCCGGTCGGCCACACATGCTTTTGGGCATCATAGTGCGACACAAGAACCGTCTCAGGCCACCCTCTGGCAAATCCAGGCAAGTGCTCAGCAGTGACCACTCCTTTGCTGTTTGTGAGCAACTGGGGCCTTCTGCTTTTGACAACACACTGCCCTCCCCCCTTGGACTCGTAGGCATCAAGATTGGGGCTTGTCAGCAAAGTTTTATAAATGGCTTGGGCATTGAGAGCAAACAGCTGTGGGGCTTCGTTCTCATGGGAGCGATTGTGCCTGAAATGTGTTACGCGATTGTTATGCTTATGTATGCCAGAAGAAAAAACACAGCTGAAAAGTCAAACAAAGACCGTGCATCCCTTTTCTCACAGGAGCCACACTTCTTAGCTGCAGAGATAACGTTGAGCCTTTAAGCCCCTCTAAGAATTGAACGGTGCAAACTTTGGCAAAGGAGAAGCTAGGGATGCATTTTCAGTAATAGCCTGCTTTGGCTCATGCTTTTCAGTGCACTATCATTGGTGTTCTCAGATAAAGAACTGCACTTCCTTTGTGGGAATTGATAGCTACAGTGACATGCTTGTCATGTTTCTACTGTCCTCTGCTGCAAGGCTGCGGCATCTACACTTGTGCATTCTCTTTAGCAGTGTTCGTGTGGAGCTGCTTGTACCCAAGGTATTTGACCAGGGCTGACAGATTTGGCGCATCTGCTGTGCAGGTTGTCGTGGTCCGATCGCTCGGAGGCAGTGTCGCTGACGCCTCCGCTGGCAGAGACCTCTGTGGGTGCCCACTCGGATGACGAAGAGCCTTACGAACCCTCGTACACGCCACCTTTGGAGAAACGGCCGAGACAAGCCCGGCTTCAACAGACATCGTCCGCATTGCCTGCCGCAGAGGAAAGGACACCGTTGGCAGACGACGAGGATGTGCCCTACGACCCCGAGGAGAATGAGGTAGGCACTAGTGCCAGCTTAATTAACGCAACACCTGGTTAAGACCCAACCTGTCCATAAGTGTGCTGAGAAGTTCTCAGCAGTGCCCATTTTTCCAGGTTTTGGAGTGTCTTCTATAGTCTATGTATTTTCTGTGCAAATTTATAAGTCGGTACAAATATTTTAAATCTTAAATACAAATCGAATCAAAGTAAATTGCTAAAGAATGTTTCAACATTTCGTTAGATTCTAAATAAGTGCTTCTAATACATATGATACAAAAGTGAATGATAACGCATTTTATTTAAGTAAAAAGTATAGTCCCCCTCGATAGTGACTCATTATCTTGCACGAAAGCTATGAAAGCGAAATGATAATTCGCTTGTTTTGAAGTCAGTCCTTATTTAGCGCCTCAGCTTCAGGATAGCATTTCAGTTCTCTTTCTTATTGTGTGCCATGGCGTCCAGTGGATGGCTTCGTTGAACAGCTGGACTCTCCCGTCTTGTAGACGTGTAAAGCCAGACAGACAGCGAATGTGGCCTCTTAATGTGAGAAATCATCCTGGAGATATGCTCAGCACCTGTGACTACGATGCCTCCGCGCTCAGTCTGCAGTCAAAGAAGGTTGAGTTGGTGGTTAAAGCACAGTTGCTCTGATCCAGAGCAACTGTCCAGAGAACCATGTGGCTGATGCTAGGTTGGTGAACATCATTCAGAGAGCCATGTGTGACTTTGTATTACACTAAGCAATAAAGGTATTTAGTTCGAATTCACTAAACCCTTTCAAAGCATACACCCCAATGTAACTACCAGAAAAAGTGGGTCACCTGTTGCTCTTGATAATGAAGAGTTGAAGAGGCATTTCATGCACATTTAAAAAGAAACAGCGGGGGGCAATCATGAGTAGATCAGCAGGCAATGCTACAAGAAGTGGTTTATAGAAAACTGGTGCCACATTTTCGTCCTAGTGGTAAGCAAAATAATGTGTTAATGTTCCCTCAGGGAAGCTTTATTATCATGGTCAATGCACTTTACCACTCCATGAAACTTGATGAGCTGTGAATGCTTTCCCTAAAAAAAAAAAGGAATTAATGACTGGCTCTTATTTAAAAAATGCTGCCTCCAACCAACCTTGTAACTGCCTGTGTACGTTGTCTTCACTCCCCAGCAGATGATACTGCCACAGATAGACAAGCTATAAGAGGTTACCATGTGGTTTAGCGCTCGTACTCTCCTAATTGGCTCACAAAGCCCTGGGAAATTGATGGCTTGCACGGCAAGGTTGTTTCTTCACAAGGGAATGCTACTTTAGGTTTTTTACCGTGAAAATTGCAGTGAACATTCAATACAGAAAACGAGTCAGTTTGTGAGCAGTTTATAGTGCCTATACCGGCCCCTACGGCGCCTGAAATAAGGCTTTAAATGCCTGTTTTAGACACCTAAAACCCATACTTTTAGTGCCCGAAAATCTGGCCTCTAAAGGCCAAACTACATGTACGCTTGCTGGCGTGTGAGAGCTCACGCCCTTGCGCATTACGTTTGCCGCGCCTTGTGAGTAATGGCAGTTTAAGCTTAGAAAACGCTCCAGCGCACGTCCACTTGGCTTACATTTTCGCCTTGGCAGACATTTCGTATTTCTCGGAGGTAGCCAGAGCGCCGATATTTGTCTGGAGAAGATAGGCAGCTTTAGAATAGCGTTTGTTGCCTTACTTATATTAAACGCAGGCACTTTTGCGGGACGTTTTGGTGTGCGTCCCCTCAAGACTTTTAGTTTAACATACGGGAACACAAACTCATGGAAGCCTTATTGAGGTGATGTTAAAGACTAATTGCGCTCAAAGAGAAAAGGCAGGAGCCATGGAACCTTCCACTTCCAGATCCAGTGACTGAACATGATGCAACACATACACGATGACAAGCTCTGCAAGTGCCAGCACGGAAATCTTGACGTCATAATTTGCACAGGGTTCAGCCCAAAGAAATGTTCTCTCTTATTTTCTCGGTCATCACATTATGGAGATGAGCGCAAGCACCATACATTACAGCATCTTTGGTAAACATTACTTGGTCCACAGCATGGGTGAAATCACACTTGTGGAACTGTTCCTAAAAGCGCCCTTTGCCCACAAGTGGTGCCAGCTGCTGTTCTTGTTGGCGCTGAGAACAATGATGCTTTAGGCCCCTATGATTCATAGTTCAGAACAAAGAAATAAGGGTGCTTGTTGATCTTCTCTGAAGCAGAAATATCGCCGCTATTTGGTGCAGACTCCGCTTATTCGCCATCGGAGATGAGCTTCCACTAACCATGCCGCTCGCCTTTTCGTCGTGGAAGCTTCAACATATCTGAGCAACTTGCAAACACGCAGCAACAGATACCTGCATCTCCTCATTGCCCAAACTGAATGCTACAGTGACAGTCTTTCACTCTGTATGCTTTATTTCTTGCACGCTGTCTGCTACAAGTACCAGACGACATGTGCTGCTGAGAACTGTTGTAGTGAGCACAGTGCTACTTTTTCGTCATAATGTGGAGAAGTGGTGAACTACACTCCGTACTGGTCGGTCGACACACCTACTCCTCTAGCCACCGTAATCCTGTTGTTCTTATGCGAACACGTCTCCTTAGGCCTAAAGGCACCAGAATCGCAGAACGATCTCGCAAACTGAACGCACTGTGTGCTCATAAGTAACGTTTCAGGTGAGTTCAGAGAAAGTGAATGCTCATTTCAGTAGCTTCTGGCGATCAACATGTGTGAAAACGTAGCCATCCCAAGAATTCGCGCTGTAGGTGGGAACCATGGGTACCGCCATGTTGGACAACGCTTTTTCTTATCGTGCGTAAACATTAGATACCTGTGCTCGCTCTTTGCTTTGAGGCATATGATCTTACCTTCATGCATGAGGCGCATGGGCGGGAGTTTTCTCGCGCCGTCAGACGATTGTGTAGTTTGGCCTTAATCATGATGTGTTCATTTCATGAATGCCGAAAACAAAAACAAAAATTAACCGATGATTACCGTACTCCCTAATGGGAAATTTGAGCACAGCTGTATACCATATCTATTCAAATCTAGGCCCACAGTTTTTTTTTTTTTTTCAAGTATTTATATACCAAACTTTAGGGTTCACTTACACTCGAGGATTTTAAATAATGCGCCAGTTTTTAATTGAAATTGATAAATATGGTGCATAGCTAGCACCATCTAAAAAAGTCGGTATCACAGCCACTACTAGCCGCACCAGTAGCCAACTGAGGTACACAAGCAGCGTGGCATTATCATAATGGCATCAAACAGGCGATGCCACTATAGTGCCGCTTTCAAACGAAAGGATGTGCTAGCCGCAAAGGCATCGTAAGACGTTCAAGCCGAGCGGGGCTTCGGCATCAATGAGAAGAATGCCTGTCATTGTAGGGGCAATGGTAGACGCTTTTTGCGTGTGCCGCAATGAGAAGATGACAACTATAAAGGAAGCTAGCGACGTAGGATGAGCTCGGTATGTTTATATTCAATAAATGCTGTTTTCATTTTGTGAACACTGTCCTCGCTTTTTTGTTCGACCTACATTCAAAACTCTTTTTGACTTTCGGTGGTTGTTTCAGAATCGGGGCCAGCCTAGATTCGAGTAAATATGGTACGTGTTTTCATTTCGCGATATAATAGCTGTCGCGGACAATCTGTCTTTGTGCGCCACGTTGTAAACGGAGCGAACTGTGGCGCAACTGCCTTGCTAATCGGGAGATCGCGAGAGGAAGCGTGCGAGTGACGCGTGGGCACGATTCACTGCAGCTGCCGGAGACAGACCTCCGCTCATGCAGCACTTTGTTTTCATACAGATGACGTGTGCTACTCTGGCGCCATATTGTAGCCACGATCGTCGCAAAGCCCCTCATGCGCGGCACTGCACTTCTCATGCTTTCGCCATACCCTCCTCCTCCGCTTTCCTCCTAGTGCTCTCTTTGCTCTCGCCACTTTCTTATCCCCCGCTGCGCTCCACGTCTGAGTTAAGAGGTGGGATCCTGACACCGATGCTCACCACTGCAACGAGCGCCTGAGAGCTGCACTCCATAACTGTAAATTGAAATTGTTCAGTGCGCGCTGCCGCTTGCCAGTATATTTTCTAGGGTTTAGAGGTGACACGGGCATCGTATGAACCTGTGTATGCACCCTCTGCTGCAGGTGGGCATTGCAGGCACCACACCGCCTTCTGCAGAGCCTCCTCCGCCGCCTCCACCGAGGGTGTCGGGACAGGCCGTGAGCGAGCTGATCGAGCGCATCTCTGCAGGCGCCAACCCAGCTGCCGTCACGACATCCGTGCTTGCCTCGCTGGCCTCCAATGCCAACCTGGAACACCAAAAGCGTCTGCTTGTGGAGCTCACTCAAGAGGTGAGCCTTGGTTCCAAGGGCAACCAAATTGCACGCATGTGATGCAGCTGCCCTACAGAGGACGATGTGCCATGCACTGTTTCTTAGGGCTCTCATCCCAAGAAGGGATGAGGTGGCATAAAATTTCTTTAAAAAAATGGCATGTTTAATTATAGTTACATAAAGAAGTGGTCACCTCTTGCATGTGAACAAAAGGCGAAGGCGCCCTGCTGGCAAAGTGTGACACTTCAATACCTCCTCCAGGTAAAGGAGCTTACTCCTGGTAACACATTTGCCCAAGAGAGGGAAGCAACCTTTGGCCTAAGCGTGTGCAATTGTCGTGTCCAAGCATGATGCACTTTCACAGACAAGCCAGCCCCATCACGTGTCGAATGTTGCTCACGCTGCCACACTGCGTGAGAAAGGAGGAGGTTTTGCACAGAGCACGCTTGTGTGTATGTTTTCATGTTCCATTCAAAATATCCTTCTTGAAGACTGTGAACGACAGTTGAAGAACTTTGCGTCAATTTTTCGCCACGTGATTTGAATATTCCTTGTAGAGGCTGAGCCGTAACGCTAGCAAGGGCGGCAAAGTACCTCCGCTTTTCACGACTTTGTGACGAAGGTTACATGGCTTGATTCGTGGCAGGAATGAAAGAAGCCCTGCTCTCCAGAAACGGTGCTTATAGCTGCGGTCAGTCATTGGCCATTTATCATCATCAGTATGTCATTTCATTTATGGCCCCACCTCTTTCATTTCTTGGCTAACACCACAAAACTCGTGACCAGATAATGAGCCTTGATCAGTGCACCGGGCCTGAGCTATCCACCATTTGAACATTGCGTGATGTTTCTTTGGTAGCCCTAAATCTGCCAACATTCATAGAGTCCTAAAAGTGTAAAGTCCATACAACTAAGTCCATTCTCAGTTGCTACCCTGCATCTGCATGTCAAGTTTTGTATTTCGACCAATTGCCGAGAATTGCATAGAAAGCTGTAATTGCAATGTTCCTGCTCTGAAGGCCTGCTCTGAAGGTCACTATGTGCTCTGAAAGTTGCTGGGGCTGAATTTACAATAGCGATGGTTAGTCAGAGCTGCTGCCTCTCTCTCTCTCTCTCTCGTGTGCGTGTGTGTGCACAGGCACTTATGTAAATTCAACTTTTCTTATTTTGTGATCATTATTTTCTGCAGTTTTCTTATGTATTAAGATTCGCAGAGCTAAGTGAGCTAGGATGAAATTGCCAAACCACTTTAATTTCTTTGCAACAGTGCTTTTTCAAAGTTTTTGTGTACCATTGCGAGTAGTCTGCAAACAATAAGCATGGGCTTCTTTTCCTGAGTTGTATAGGTAATGTTTTAGGTTAGCCAGCATGCCAAGATGTCCCAGTTTACATGCATAGCGTGATGTGCTCACTTGTATCTTTGACGTCTATTTCCCACTTGCAAAGTACTAAACACAAACAAAAATACCATTCCAGTTGAGACTTTGCTTTTGCCACTGTCATTATTTGTCATTGTTGCCATGTCATGTATTCATGTCTTCCCAAGTCCATGATGGTCACATGCTTCTTCTTTTGTGGTACAGGTGGAAGAGCAAAAGCGGCAGATTGAGCTTCAGCGCTTGCAGGCCATCCAGCTGTCAATGGGCAAGTCATCGTCATCCCCTCCTCCGCGACCTTCCACCCCGAGCCAAGCACAGACTGCCGAGGCTTCGGGCATCCCCTTCTTGGACAGCTCGCTGCCGACAGACACGGGCCTGTCTTTTCTTAGTGGCACCGGAACGTCGTCGGGCGGCTGCAGCCTGCCGTCAAGCCTGCAGGAGTTGCTCAACAAGGTGAAGGCACCAGCACCACAACAGACGCCGTCCGGTACCGCTTCCAGTGTCAGCGACGTCCTGGGCACGCTGTTGTCTTCCTCCGGACCTCTGGGGACCTCGGCCGCCACCGCAATTGGGTCGCCTCAACATGCACAGAGCCCGCTAGGCGCCAAGAAGACACTCACTGAGGACCCTATCGTGCGTCACTTTGCGGGCGATGCAACGCCCGAGTCCGATACCGAAGGTGCCGGTGCCACACCACCACCTCCAGGCATCGGAGATTCACCACTGCCCGGTACTGCAGGCGTGCTGACGGCGGCAGCTGGAGCTGCAGCGGCAGTGTCGCGATCCCCAGGCACACCCACCAAGGACGAGCTGGTTGTTGAAGATGCCTCCCGGCCTCAGGACCCACGGAGGCGAAAGACTGCGTCATCTGCATTGCAGTCGGCCAGTGCATCAAGCCCTGCCGCCGCCATGTCGCCACTTGTAACAGTATCTTCGTCATCTAGTGCAACAACAAGCAGCCAGCTGGGTGCAAAGTCTGCCAGTGAACTGATGGAAATGGCACGCAAGCAGCTTGAGGAGATGGAGGTGCCACCCCCGCCCAGTGCCCTTGTGCAACAGCCACAACTGCAGCAGCCTGTCGCGGCACCGGCAGCACCTCCTCCACCACCCGTTTATGGTGCCCCACCCCCCACAGGCATGCCACCTGCAGGAATGCCACCTGCTGGTATGCCACCTGCTGGTATGCCACCGGCAGGCATGCCCCCACCACACCCGGCTGCTGGGATGGCACCACCAGCAAACTTGGTGCCACCACCCGGAGGCATGTATGGCCCGCCGCCGCCACCCCCCGTGGACCCCTCTGCATACGGGGCACCCCCCGGCATGCTGCCGCCGGGCGTGGTGCCGCCGGGCTATCCACCACCTCCCCCCCAGTGGAACGCTCCCGCTGACCCCTATTGGAAGGGCCCACCGCCTCCACCGCAGGCCGGCTGGAATGGTGGCGGGCGTAGCGGCGAGTACCGGCAGCGAGGGGGTCCTCCCGGTGGTGGCTGGAGAGGCGGTGGCCGCAGAAACCAGTGGGAACACTAAGCCCAGTGGTTGGCCGGCAGAAACCCCCCAGGACCGTGAGGTCGTGCCTCGAAGGAAAGCAGTGCGAGATTGCGGGAAGGCTTCCGTACCTGCCTCGTCAGGCACACTGCGGCAACCGTTGTGCCCTGCAATGCAGCACTCATCAGTCATCGCACTAGGAGTATGGAACTCTCTGGAATGCAGAACTTTCACAGATTGTACAGCCTTTCTGTATGCCCAGCACCCGGTTCACCTTGCAGCGCTGTGCAGATTGCAGCATTGCCTTTGGCTGTGCAAGGTCTTTCATCAGTCTCCTCGAAGGGAAGGCGAGACAGAGCTTGCCTCACTGGCATCGTCGGCGTAGCATCTATCTGCAGGACACTGAATGTGTGACGATGGTAGTTTGCCCACCACAGAGGAACACTTTATCAGTGCTGCCACATAGTACATCCTCTCCAGCAGATGACTGGATCACCAGTGCATTGAAGAGCATTGTTTTGTGTTTTGTTTTTCCTGATGTCTGTTCTATGAGCTTGTTGCCCCTCCTCCTTTTTTTTTTTTTTTTCAATTTCCCTGGAGGTATTGTTTGTGTAGATATGTGGCTCATTTGGTTGGTGTTTTCTTGTTTAATGGATGCTCTCTGGGCTGCTGGGACGAACAACATTAGGCGACGTGTTGCACGCAGTGTCCAAAACCAGAAAACAAAAAGAAAAGTGGCACCACTTCCATTTTTTTTTTTTATTTCTCCAGATGTACAGACACAAAAAGAACTCTGCAGTTGTTTCTCACAAGAAGTGTACGTAACCATTGCAGAATTGACACTGAGCTATAGGTGTCACCACGTGCTGGTGCAAGCAGGCCGCGTGGCTTATTATGCGCCTCTGTAAGGGATGCCTTGGATGACACCACAGAGAAGTGCAACATCTTTCTACACAGCTTCATGTTTGGAAAACTGCTCGAGCCGTCATTATCACCTCACCTGCCATGCTCGTCTGTGCACCACCGACAACCATCATGCGCCTTGTACATAACTCGCTTCTTTCGATTCCATCTTCCCTTTCAACCCCATTTTGCTGCCTCATGATTTTTAATGTAACTATGACATTGTCACTTTCAGTACCAGATTTTAAATATCAGAACAAAATAAAAGAGAATAAGCGTTGAAACACATTGGAAGATGACATAGCAAACTGCTTGCCGAGTCTTCTTTAGTGGATTGTGCCCTATGGCACTGGTCCGTGCAAGGGGTAGCTTACAAAAAATGTGATAATGTGAATTACTCCAGAAGCTAAATATACAATTAGCTGCCCCTACTTTGTCCTTCATGTTTGTAAAAAATGAACATGTACTGAATTCGAGGAGATAGTAAATCAGTTTATGCAATCAGTTAGGCAAATTGTAAGCATGGACAAGTTTTTGTTGCTGGTTGCAAAAATGTGCCAATGTTTCTTTTGTTTTTATTTTTTTTTTTTTTTCTTAACTTTGGCAGCAAAAGAGATGGCAACATGACAGGAGTAGTGGCTGTGATTCACAGTTTTCCTACTTGTAACTAAGGCAAGTATTGCATTGTGCTTCCTATTTTAAACAGTTAGCTGTTTAAACAGAAACTGTAGACTTCAATGTTGTTCTCATTGCTTTGTGATAGGCCTCAAAATGCGCACTCAAAAACGTACACAGCCTTCAAGAAGTCGAGGCTTAATGCAAGCAGCAAGATTAATTGTGAAATGAGCTCTTGCATTTTCGGTAGTGCAATTTAGGGAAGTTTCAAAAGTGACACTCTATCCTCAGCAGAAGTATGTGGGATAAAAAGCTGGTTGCTGTCGTGGTAAGTCGACATGCGGAGCCGTTTTTTCTTTTCAGCGTGTCCCATCGCATGCAGCAGATTCAGCAGCAGCATCGGTATAAAAATATATGCCCTTGTACGCCAGAGGTTGGTAAAATACTTGCTTTCTTCTTGAACCAAGCCTTAGCCTAGTCACTTACGCTGTAGTTGGAATAATTCTTTAACTTCTGATATTTGCATAACAGGAAAAGGGTAAGGGGGGGAAAAGGCTTCCAGAACTAATGAAGTTCAAAAGGCTAAAATTGAGCTGCAACAACATTTTATTGCACTTGCCATGGAATGCGTCCAGTAGGTTCATCCGAGCAAACCATTTTTTATCTTTTTTTTCCTTCACCTATTAGCATAACTAATGAGGAACCCTGCCTCGAAAAGCAGTTGTTAGGTGGGGTTAAGAGGCATTGCAGGGCAAAGATGATGTGCTGGGTGGCACAAACTCTTACTTTAATGCGGAGCCTGCCACCGTAAGATATGCCTGTACAAAAGCAAATTGGACTGCACCACCTGATAACAGCAGAAGTTTCTGCACTCGCACCCCAGCGTACCCCATCTGATGACACTGCTTTTTGATGGACATTGTGCAATGACGGGGTGGGAATTGTATTTTTCTTTACCTCCTTCCGAGTGTGTGTGAGCTGACCAGCTCTGAAAGGTCTGTAGCATCATTGTGATCTGTTGGCTGCAATTTTTCTCCGAATGGGGAGCTGTTGTGCTTGTGTAGCAAAGTGCTGAGCGTTCAGAATAAAGACTGGCTTGTAGCTGTGGCTAGGCAGCAGTTTTTTTTTTTTTTTCTTGGTGATCGAGATGCATATTTGCATAAGCACGCTAGTTGTCTTTTGTGATAACGAGCATAGTCTCTCCTCCTAAAACTACTAGAGGGAAGTCTGGAGCTGCAGTCATTCAGCTGCCATGGGTTTGATGGTTAGTACATGCCCCAATCATCATGGTTGTAGTTCTAGATTTTCTCGTGGATTTGTTGACTGTAATTTGTCTGCCTTAATTGACTTAAATTTCTGAGCACGGAAGGCGGTAAGACTCTGCACATGTGCTTAACGATCACAAGTCATGTTTGTAACACAATATATTATCGAAAACGATAAATTCGCAAAGCCATTTGAAGCCATAAGGAAGAAGCTTAGGCAAATCCATGTGTTGTACCCATCAATCGCATGCTGGGTGAACTGCCATGTTTGAAGCTGCCGTAAAAACTAGTGCCAGAGTTCCCCTGACGATTAATGGTCCCAAACAAACTCGGAGCTAACGCAAGAGACAATGAATGAAGTACACAAAAGTGCTGGCTAGCCTCCAACCCAACTAGCCCAATTTGCAGTTCCAATTCCCTGTAGTAATTTGGCAGAGTACAATAGTACCAGGCACTAGTATCTGCAGTTAGCAAAAGGCTCCAAGTATTCAATGATTGAGCACTGCATTTCTTAGTACACACAGGGCACCCGTTCGTTTTCGCTGGGTTACATGCCAGTACACCTAGACCGTGGCACGGTATTCTGCCATACACTTTCCTTGCACCTGGCCATCTGATTGAACACCACTCCTGCAGCACGAACACGCCCAGTGGTCACTGGGAAGCTACTGCATTAGCATGTGTCCAGCTCATACATGAAGGGCAATAACTCGCCATGGAGCAGGTTAGTGGTGGTGGCACCAACTGTATGACACATGGATGCTGCTGCAACTATTATTTGATGCAAACGGGCAATGATGTAAATGTCCAATCGGCAGCATGCCCCAGCCAATAAGGCACTGCTGCTGAATTTTGGAGCACTTTGTGTTCTGAACAGCAAGTGCAATGTGCACAGTCGATGCAGGCTTGACACACCCACGAACATGAGCAAAGAATCTGAAACCTTGGAACGTGTTCGGAGGCACTTTAGCAGCCTCGTCAAGGTGCTAAATGGTATAAAATTAGACTTCATGTCTGAGGTGACGCGAGTGCTTTTTCTGGACATAATTTATCTCCTCACCTAAAGTAGTGGACAAGCGTGCTCCAAGTAGCTATTGTTGTAACTACAAACAATGCTTCGGAGTGGTAAGTGATTGTTTACGAGGACTGACTGGTGCTGTTCGACAGCATAACTTGTGATGTACACTTCTGCTATGTACATCTTGCCTTGGTAATCCTGTATATTAATTATGTAGAACTTGCAAGAATGCTAGTGCTGCCAAGTCTTGTGGCCAATTCTACTAGTGCATTGTCTGCAACAAAAATGATCAATCACATGCACTGTTACAAAACTTCAGCGCTACACATCGAAAACCGAAAAGAGCGCACAGGGAAGGCAAGTTGTCAGCTTCTCCTTAAAAGTGGACCACGCGCAAGTGCAAAGTTGAGCTGTCATGATTGAACGAATAAACTTTATTTCAAAGACCAAGCTGTTGATGCCCGAAGGTGAGCGGCGACCCTATTGCAGGTAGTCGTAAACCCTGTGCTGATAGCCTGGCCCTGTTTTCACCAGTCATAGCTGGTCCTCAGGTCTTGGGCTTGTCAGCTGGGCCCCCCACTGGTGTTCTGTTGGCACTTGAATAGGCGTCCGCGGGTTTTTTCTGCATTCCCAGACCATGTGGTAAAGAGTGTTTGGTGTATTGCAAAATTGGCAGTCTCTTGTAAATGTTGAGCGGTACATTGCCCTCATCGTTCATGAGTGAATGAAAAATAAATCCAGTGCAAGGGACAATTAAGACAGAAGTAAGTGGTACGCTACTTCAAAAAGCATAAAGCAGCCGAAGCCTGCACCAAAAATGTAAAGGAAATTTGAAGCTCAAGGCTGTGGGGTTCTCACCCGTACTCTTGGGACATAGGAACGACCACGCAGTAGTGAAAACAATCACAAGGGCATTTATTGCACCTTTCATAGATCAATGCCAGCTAGCCGAGTTGCTATCCACAAAACATGCCGATGGGCGCGCGACAAATCTAGAAGTCCGACTCACCGCGACCGGATAACGAGCTAATATGTTCGCCCCATGCTGGATCCCAACGCCTGGTCGTTCGCGCGTACGGTCACGCGAACGGTGACGCGTTCGAAGGCGGCCACGCGAGACAGTCTCGCAGAAGAATGGATCGGTGCACGCGCGGCACGGCACGTCCGCACTGCTTGCTGTCCCGAACCAAATTTTCGGCGCCCAAGTAACTCCGCCTGTCGGCGGCGTTAGCAGCGCAACACTCGCGCCATCTCTCGTACTGCGCCTCAACCACTCCGACCGCCGCGGGCGCCAGGCCACGCGAGCCGTGCGGGAAAACAACATATCAGGGGAGGCGTGAGAGACGCGCATCCCCACATTCCCCCAACCTTAAATCACTACATATTCCGGCGAGACATGTGACACGGTCTAACATCAACCCGTGCTTCGCGAACAAGATAGTACATGCAACAGTGGCCGCCCTGAGGAAATGTCCACACGCTGTCCATAACATGCGAGCCCACATTGTCCCTGGGTACACCGCTGGCGTCCGCCGGTCACAGCAGCAGCTTTGCAGACTCGACGGCACGATTCCAGGTCAGGACTCCGGAGGCGACGACGTAGTAGTCGGTACGAGCAGGCATCGCTCGCGCCGATGCGCCTTGCTGGCAAGAGCCGCCGTAGCTGTCGGTGACCGCCGGCTTGTCCGCCGCCGAGGGTTGTGAGCTGGATGCAGGAGGCCGCCGAAGTCTCTGCGCCGAACTGGCCACAGCATCACCATCGCCCGGGGTGACTCGATCGTAGTCCGGGGCAGCAGCGCAGACGATGTGCATGTGACAGCAAGCCAGGGGTGACTCCAATCACGCTGCGTACACTCAACACACTCGGCAAACACTAAAGTAGTGCAAGGGAGAGGAATTATGCATGCGCATTGGCCACGTGGTACGATGCATGTTCAACTCGGCTAGCAAAAGATCGGGCAGCTATACTCAGATGCTAAGTTCATGTGAACGAAATTAACCTCGCTTCCTTGAGTCGAACGAGTAATTTCAATTCGTGCGAGGCTAAATAAAAGGAACGACAAACACTGTAGTGCAAACAATCACAAGGGCATTTATTGCACCTTTCATAGATCAATGCCAGCTAGCCGAGGTGCTATCCACAAAACATGCCGATGGGCGCGCGACAAATCTAGAAGTCCGACTCACCGCTACCGGATAACGAGCGAATATGTTCGCCCCATGCTGGATCCCAACGCCTGGTCGTTCGCGCGTACGGTCACGCGAACGGTGGCGCGTTCGAAGGCGGCCACGCGAGACGGTCTCGCAGAAGCATGGATCGGTGCGCGCGCGGCACGGCACGTCCGCACTGCTCGCTGTCCCGAAGCAAAAAGGAAACGCCTTCTCTTTCGACGCCCAAGTAACCCCGCCTGTCGGCGGCGTCAGCAGCGCAACACTCACGCCATCTCTCGTACTGCGCCTCAACCACTCCGACCGCCGCGGGCGCCAGGCCACGCGAGCCGTGCGGGAAAACAACATATCAGGGGACGCGTGAGAGTCGCGCATCCCCACAAGGCTTAGCTAACTCAAGCTATATCTGCTTTTTGCTTCACACAAGAGCATTTCTTTGCGAGTCGTGTGACCAGTATAGTCAATGGCACACCGACGGGGTTTGCGGATGTATCCCTCATCCTTGAAGGCAGATCATCAATGGGCCAGAATATTGAGAGGCAAGATGTTCCGCCTTGTAGACCCACAACCTGCACTGCACTTATATGGCTACTTTATTTTTACCAACAGTTTGAGCTGTGGACCACTAGGAGGGCTTTTCCCCAGCCAGAACTGTTGCAGAACTAGAGTATACACATAACCATACCACGGCCGCTCGATGCAAAGCAAGGTGCGGCCAGCTACGTCGCGCCGCGGACAATAGGTGGGCGCGTCTCGGCCGAGTTTACAGTTGCGACCACTTTTCATGGTGAGGGCGCCACGCTCGGGGATGCTTTCGCGACTTCGCGCCGGAGCTAAGCGGGCGTTGGTTCTCGCGTCAGAACGTGTTTGCCTCGTGCGCTACGCACTAATCTCGTGCTTTTTCGCGTGCGTGTGTGTGAGCAAGTTGGTTCGCGTCAGAACGTGTTTGCCTCGCGCGATATGCATTAATCTCGTGCTTTTTCGTGTGCGTGTGTGTGAACAATTGAGTTTGCCTGTGCTTGCTGTGCTTTGTCAAGGCTCTTCGGTGTGCGTGTGTGCCGTAGCCAGCCTCGTTAATGTGGCGCGATGCCGCGCAACTGTTGTGTGCCGCTCTGCGACGCAAATGCCAAAAAGAACCCGACTGTGAAATATCACGAGTTCCCCCTGCGACTTGGAGCGTCGAGAAGCGTGGCTAAAAATACCTCTCGCCAAGGAGTGTCGGGAAAAGAAAGCAAGTGGGAACCGAGCGATAGATCTCTGCTATGTTCCCTGCACTTTACAGAATGACTGTAAAAAGAACACGAAACTTAGGCTCCTGCTTCCGAATGCGGTACCGACCGTGTTTTTCAAATATCCTGCAAAAACGTGTTTCAAATGACCTGCAAAAAGAGAATGTGCAGCCCAAAAAACGTCATCGAATAACTTTACTGATCACACAGTAGTTGAAGCAAGCGATAATTGAAGCAGCTCAGGAGAAAGCCCCAACAGCGAAAGTGCCTTGCAGTTTCTCAGCGACGAGGTGGAAGCTCTAGTTCCAGAGACTGCCTTAGAATCATGCTCTGAACGTAGTTTTTCTGTTGATCAGGCCTGCCAAATTACATTAGATATTGTGGACGCCCTAGAACAGTCAAAGAAAGCAGTCAAGAGATTGAAAAAAGAAAGTTGCCCGTCAAGGAGAAGAGTTGAAAAAATTGCAGTCCGAACGGGACGAAATGAAAAACCGCCTCTTATAGTTTATGAAAACAACAATGAAATTCAATCCTTTGTTCAGGTATTACAAAGAGCGGAAAAAGGAGACAAAGCTGCTGTTTTTATCAGCAACCATATGTGGCCACTTCAGGGGAAAGAAAACCTGCCTACAATGAAAGAATCCTGCGGGAATGTGTTTTATGGAAAGCGTGCGCGAATAAAGGGTATGAGCATGTTCGAAGCAGAGGTCTTTTGAAGCTTCGTTAAAAGGGGCGCACTCCTTAGATAACCTCTAGCATCACTCAGTATGCTTCGTTTTCATGAGAAACAATCTACTGATGATTATTTGCAATGATAAGCGTTTTTATTTCATCTAAGTTAGTTTGCATTACTTGGGAAACTCGGTACAAGTTCTCCCTATGTAAAGTTTTTACTTTGCGTAGGTGTTCACGAGAAGTGAATAAAAGTACTGATAGATTGATTCACGCAGAACCTCTCGATGGAAGTGCATCACCCGGTCGTGCATCGTACGGGCAGCCGTCACGGATAGCGTTCAGGCGTATTCGAGAACAGATTTCCACCCCTGTGACAATCTGTTGGCGTTTGTGGCGTAATCAGCACTTCCAATGACGACTTAAAAGATTTTGTCTGCAATTTTCAAATATAAAACGCATTATTTACGCCTTGACTGAAGTGGAGATCGCGCATGCCGACGCAGCCGTGAAGGCGCTATCAGCAGCTATCCCCGAGCAGTGGCGCCGCAGCGGGCGCACGGAGAACTAGGCCCGAGACGCCATTCAGGCGCGACGCAGCGGGCCGCACCTTGTGCTTTTGGATCGAGCGGCCGTGACCATACAGGCGTTTGCTGTATATTATATTTATAGAGGTGTGCGTACTTTTCAAATATCAAATATTACGTTTTTAATATTCGTATTGATCGATTCGAAAATAGATATTCGAAAATGTTCGAATATTCTAATCAAATCGAATATATTGCTGGCAGTGCGGAAGTAAACACGGTTCTTAGCATTTGTTTCTATCTAATCTAAGAATATTGGGTGATTTCGTGCTGCTAGCAAAATTTTGCTTGTAAAGTACACTTAGCCACTGAACGTCTAAACTTTGCCAGACTCTCAGTCGCCAGGGGTTTGCGGACAGCGAGGGGCGCACATTTTTCTTTTTAAAGCGAAAACTTTACTAACCTAGTCGAGCCGAGTTTCGCCGCAGCCAGCAATTTGACCTCATTTGACTGCAGCTGCGCCGTAGCCGTGGCAACACGTGACTCGCCGCGCCGAGCTCTGCCGCCGGCTTGGCGCGTGCGCTATCCGCAGCTGGTCGGCCGAATTGAACGGGCGTGTCGTCGGCGCGCTCCGCAACCACCGAGACCACGCGACCTTCACCGACCGCCCTTGCCCGGGCCGCTTTCGCCGGGAGCACTCCATGAGCACTCCGTGGCCGGGAGTCAAATGGGAAGCGGCTTTCTCGCCGTTTCCTACCGACCGCCTTTTCTTCCCGGGACTTTTTTGCCGCTCCCCGCGCTTCTACAGCTCTGAAGCAGTTCCAACGCGGCTGCCCCTGCCGGGGCTATAGCTGCCTTGGCGTGTTTTCTACACCATGAACCAAGAGCGCCGAGCGACCAGCTCTTCCGAGGCCCATGTTGTAAACGGGCGTGAAAAGGGCCTTCGGCCAATTAATTCACCGCTCTGTTTCGATGGAGCATTTATCTACCGCAACGTCATTTTCCAACGAGCAGAAGACGCAGTCGGCGACGGAGAACGCCGCCGCGCGTTCCTCGACAACAACGAAGACGCCCGAGGTGGATACCCCGGGAGTGGCCGCCGATCCCATCGTCCCCAATTTTCCCTCCCAACAACGAGAGGTAGCGCTCCGACCGGGGAAAGGATGGAGGAGGATGCAACCCCGAACATTTACGACGACACCGGTGGCTGTTGGAAGACAGAAGCGGGAGACACATGGTGCGATTTTGTGTGCGATCGGTCGTACGACCATTCGCATCGGCAACCGCACTCAACAGGTTCTCAACCAAATCCGCCGCACGCGGCGCCGAATCGCACGCCGCGCATGCGACCAACTTGCTGAATCACGGCCGGACTCGAGCGGCAGCGGCGCGCGTTCTTGTACGCGCGCCGCTGCCGCTCGAGTCCGGCCGTGGCTGAATGTACACTGTAGTGCGACTGCCGCATCGGTCGGGCGAGCGCAGCCAAATGACAGCGCCGGTAGCGCGAACGTCACGGCCACCCCGACGGGGCGGAGCCGGCGAGCGAGCGCCTCGCCGCTCCGATCATGGCTGTTATTTTTTCCTCCCTGGTCGAAAAAAAAAGGCCTCCTTCGCCGCTGACGGCGGCACATAAATAAGCTGCAATTTATTTCTGACACGAAATAACTTATAGAATAAAGTGGCCTCGAAGGAGTGCATGTTATAAAACGTTGTGCGATATAGTAAATCGTTGGCGTGATTTCTAAACGGACGCGGTCAGCGCAGACGCGCCAGCAAAAAAGCGGCTCGCCTGACTTGCGTGTTTACTCATCGCTACTAACGGCACCGAGAAAAGTAACCGTATTTTCACTTAAGAGAAACATAAATGTTCGGGCATTGATTCTGCGGTTGAATTTAGGCGCTTTATTACGAGCTGCGGACGCATCGGCATGGGCCCTCGTCCCCGGATAGACGGCCGGTGAGCTAGGCCTACATCGTCTGCCAACGATCGCAAGCTCGCTTGGCATGCTCGTTCACTTCTGTCGGCGCCAATGAAATCAAATATGCTGCAATTTAAGCGTGACATAACAGTGTACACGTTGTGCCGACTAACATAGGCGCTTCGTTATACGAGCTGCAAGCGATCGTGTCACAAGCTCCACCGGTGTCGGATTCGATGGCCGAGCGAGCTACGCCTGCCGGCATAGCGGCATCGGCGGCTGTCAAAGGAGCCATTACTGCTAACGCGGCCTTGCGGAAACACGTCTACAGTGCTTCCATAGGCGTGTTTATATTGTCATCGTTTGTTTCAAACAAGAGAGCTGTGCAAATACGTTTGCTTTCACTTTCTGTTCGAAGTTATGCAGCATTCCGAACTTCCACGCAGGGGCGCCGGTTCTAGGGTTCTGGGCGGAGCTTCCGCAGTTCGCTCATTCGTACCATGTGTCCCGAATCGCCGCATGCGGCAAGTCGCACACGACGCGCCGTACGACAGATCGCACGGAAAATCGCACCATGTGTCTCCCGCGACGCATCCGTCAAACGCACGCTAAGACGCAACACTCCGAGAACATCTTGGGCATTCCGGACGCCTCCCAGCCTACCGTACGCAAGCGTAGTCGCAATCAGAACCTGCCTCAACTTCCTTTGCTCGATGAAAAGCTAATTCTGCGGCCTCACGGAGGACTTTGCCTCGATAAGTGGACGCGCCCAAAAATCGCCAGTGCTCTATGGAGTGCAGCCGGTTTGACCACCGACGATCGTCAGGACATCATATTCCGACTGCGACCTCAGCAGAACTTGGCAATCATCAGCACACCCCAGTCACACGTAGCCGACGCATTGTACAAGGTGAGGGAGCTGAACCTTGGTCAGCGGGTCTATCCCATCACAACATATTTTGCGGCCCCAGACAACTCATGCAAAGGAATTGTTCTTTCCCCCGGTACACCGTCTTCCAAGCTAGTGGATGAGCTTTTGGCTCCTGGAACTCAAATACTTCAAGCACGAATGATGGGCCAAACCAACGTTGCGTTGGTAACATTTGAAGGACTTAAAGTGCCTCGCTACGTGCGTTTCTACGGTGCAGAACTCCGCTGCTACCCCCATCGACCCCGCCAACTGGCCTGCAAAATATGTCAGAAGCTCGGCCATTGGGCTGACTACTGTCCTACGCCGAACGTGGTCATTTGCGTGACGCACGGGACTGACAACCCCACCCCGTCACATCCGTGCACCCCACACTGCAGATCCTGTGACGGGACCCACCCTACAGCGGATCCAAACTGCCCGCGGCGTGCTAGGCAGACACTGAACAAAGCTTGGGTGCGGAAAGCTCTCGAGGAAGAGCAGTGTGAACTCCAACCCTCCAGCGACCCGACCACTACCACAGATACGGCGGAGACCCGAACGTCGCGCGCCCCAACGTAGGAGACCAGACAAGACCGGTCGGAGACCCGTTCGAGATCCCGTCGCAAGTTCCGGAGTCGCTCCAAGTCTCGGTCCCGATCCCGCGAGGCATCGGTGCGCCTCCCAGAGAAGCGCCCTCCTTCCCCATTTTTCCAACAACCCTACAAGAAGGCCCTGCAGACCAGCGCCCCAGCCAAGGTGACCCTGGTCCCTTCAGGGTTGCAGCGGACCCCGGAGATGAAAACAGCAATGGAGGCGCCTCGGGAGGTAGGTCGGGCGGAGGGTTCCCCGCAGCTCGCTCCGCCCCGCAAATCTCTCCCTGCCCCTTCCCCTATTACCAATTCGTTATCAAATCCCGATCCTCTAATAGAAATAGCCCGCCTACGTCGTGACATGGAGGCGCGCTGTGAGCGCCTGCAAAAAGAAATGGACGCGCTGGTGGCAGACATGAGCACTAGTATGCAGGCGGCTCTGGACAGGATACAACGCCAAATGGAGGCCCTTCAAATAGGGATTACGGAGCAAGTGAGATCATGTATAGAGTGCACTTTCGCACGCATGCAAGTTCCTGAGCATAGCGGTAACAACGAAAGCGCGCTTTCCGACAAAGGCTCTCGGCCGCAACCTTCAAATGTGGGCACTCGGCGCCCACATCCTTATGCACGACCGCCTGCTTCCCCTCGCGATGATGATGGCGCCGCGCAACGCGGAGCAGCTAGTGGTGTGGCAGTGGAATTGTAGGGGATTCCGCCGAAAACAACGTTCCTACAGCAGTATATCGCCACATCCACGAACCCTCCCGATGTCATCCTCTTACAGGAAGTCAATTGCACCCCTTCTTTATCCGGCTACAGCACGTTTTCGGGTGTCTCTCCTCTTGCAGGAGCCTTAGTTTCAAAACATGTTACATGTCGCATGCATACCACGAACATTGACATTCCTCACCAAATATTGGAAATAATTACGCAAGGTAAACGCAGCGAGAGTCTGTCTATACTCAATGCATACAGTTGCCCCCGTTCGCGAACGCACTGTTTTCAGCACCTACTAACAGAATTTGATAGGTTTGGACGGGTTTGTGTGGTGGCCGGTGACTTTAATGCTCTGCATACTGCATGGGGTTACGTTAAATCGCAGGCTAAAGGGACCCGCTTAAGGAATGCCATCTATAACATGAGATACACACTGTTTACCGACCCAGAGCACCACACTCGGATAGGCAACAGCGTATCTCGTGACACCTGCCCTGACCTTACCTTCGTGCGCAATACTGGCCCAGTCATTGCGCACGGGCCTTTAGATCCCAGGTAGCACAAAAGAGATACGTAACGTTTTCGTAGCGTTTATCCAAGACGATAAAAACGGGTTAAAGAAGGCACGAATGAGAGACCTTCGGCAGGAAAACGTCGTATATCTCTGCTAATGTCCGGCTTAATTACTTTCTTGAGACGATCTAGAACAGGTCTGCAAGACGTATTCGAAAAGCTGGTCTAAAAATAGGATTGGGAAAGACACAAGTAATCCCTTTGCCAAAACTATTCGTAACCAATTTCTAAACGTTTTTAGGACGTTATCAAAAAGCTGGTCTAGAAGCGGTCTTGAAAGGTTTACGATCATCTGAAGCTAATTTTCGCGGGTGACGGGCGCGATCAGAAATCGTTGTTCAAAACACGCGTTTAGTTTCGCCTCACGCGACTGGCCTATGCCGCGCAGACGTCATCAGCCGCACCCGTTGGCACGGCCTAGGCCAATCGCGTGAGGTGAAACTGATCGGGCGTTTCGAACAACGATCTCCAATCGCGCCCCAGATGAGTAGAAGCGTCGGTGTTGACTGTAAGAGCCATGGCGCAGTGCCAAGCACTGATCCCCGCATGGCCGGCGCATCCTCTACCAAGTCGCACGAAAATGAGCCTGTTAGGAGTAATTAATCCTTAATAACGCCTTCAGTAAGCTACGATGCTTACAACCCCAATGGGAATGACATCCTGCAAAGAACAAATGGCCACGTCTTGGCAGGTGGCCAGACCAAGCCCTTCATGCCAAGAGTGCATGAAATGAGAACATTGTGACAAAGCAAAAACACTTTATTAAAATGTAATGCTTATGCAAGGTTCGAACAAACTGTGTGAGAAATGCAAATAGAAGTAAAAGTACATCAACAATGACAAAAGTCGCAGAAAGGATTCGTAATGAACTCGAAAGTGAACGTTCACTAGCACATAAACAAAATTCCAAGTACAAATACAAAAATGAACAGAAAAACCTGGAGTGTACTAAAGTGTCTAATTTATCATAGTAAAGTGCACGTGCTATTAGATGGACTAGAGTTATGCAGAAGTGACATCGGAGCGAATGGAAGAAGTAGACTGAAAAATGCAAGAGTATGAATCGGATGGTAACTGCCTCCAAGCAATGTTACCAATCAGCTAGAAGCTTGAAAAGAGCACAAAAAGAAATACCACCCATATCATCATAAAACAATCCTGTGACAGAAATAAAAAAAAATGGGAACAATGCAAAATTTGAATTATTGCCTTTAGGATATATCAGAGAAAGTAATATGGCGAGAAAAAATAACCATACAACAAAAAAGCAATAAAGTGAAATTAGTACAGAATACTTAAACGGGGGATTCAGTGTAACAAGTGAACACTACTGTAGTACAGCGAACGATGAGACAGTAATGGTGCATCTTGCCACTCCAGAACGTGAGAAATGAATATGCAAGCCTCATAATAGAAACTTACATAAACACGGAAATAAACTGGAATGCACTGGAAGCTGCATTTGTGTAACAAAGGAAGCAATGGTCATAATAAATAGTAAGTGTTTTATCTAAAAAGCCCTTTACAAGAGGCAAAGTTGTACCTCTCTGGCAAAAACAAAGTTGCAACGAATAATTTGCAAACCAGCAAATACATTAATTAGCACACTGACATGTCACACTTTGCGCACATCTCCAGTCTACTAAAGTAAAAAAAAAGCACTCTGAATGAGAAAAACGTTTAACACATGTAGCCCAGAGCAAATTCTTTGACAGTCCACTCACACTTTCACATCCAAAAACATTTGCCACAAAGTCCAGGCACAGTTCCACTGATGTTTACCAATTCACCCCCACTTTCTCGTCCAAAAATATTTGGCACACAGTCCAGGCAGAGCTTCATAGATAAACAGCTTGAGAGCACCCTACTGATTATTGTGCAGTCCCGCTGCTGGAAATAGAACTGCCGCACATGTTGGTAGTGGTTTCAATGTAGACACACTTGCTGCCCTGGACAGGTATGCTCAGATATCAGCACTGGTGCTCCATTTTGTCGAAGTAGACACATTGATGCACTACGCTGGTAATTGAAATGTTTTGAATGCACAAGTATTGGCTTCACCAGAAAGACTTGCCCACATACCACCACTGGCATATATATGCACTTGCTCTTCACTCAGTAGCATTGAACTTAAAGTGTTCCCTATGTGGGAGCCATGTGTAAAACCGGTGTCACACGACCACTCTCGATCGCGATCAAGCCCGATCCGGATCGAAATTATCGATGCGACTGGCTCACTCTCGTAGCTTGCGCAGAGGAGCCATCACGACCGAGAAATTAGATTTGTAACGGACCGGATAGCGGCTAAAAGAGCCCCGTGTGAAACCGGTATCAAATAATGCACAGACGTAGCGCTAGGAAAATGTGTTGCACAAGGACAAAGAACTGCGACATGCCCTGTTGTGCGAAGCGCGTGAACAGAACACATGTGTGTATATATATATATATATATATATATATATATATATATATATATATATATATATATATATATATATAAACTGCCAGAGCGCTTCGCGAACTCCATGCGCACACATGGCACCCGCACGAACTCGGCAGGCCGCCGTAAAGCGCGAAGGGCGCACAGCGTACATTCCGACACATGTCCCAAACTGCAAACAATCGTACTACCTAAAGCATACAAGTTATTTTATACCAAGGGCATACTCGACTCACGTATGCAGTATCCACAAGCGAGTTATGCAGCGTACATGCTGTATCCATTCGCCAAATAGTAAAATTGATGACAAGCACAAAGCTACAAGGGACTAATACATTACTACCATTTGAGGAGTCAAATAAAATCTAATTTGGCCGTTTCATATATTGGACACAATATATGGACATATGTGGTACCCGGTAAGACCATGAAATACCCATCACGTAGGTAAAGGAGGCGAAAACACAATCGAGAACCTGAAGCGCAAACGATAAAAGCACGGTATGGTGCACGAAAAATTCTGTCAGTGCGCTGTAGCGTGAGGGAAGAAAATAGGGCGAGCACTTGACCTCACCTTTTGGGATACCGCACTAGTACTGAATAATTAAAAAAAAAAGCCTGTTTGAACCAGTTCCCTTGTCTGCAACACTCTTGCTAAACGGGAGACTAAAACACCACGATGACGGCTCAATTGCGGAGATCGGCAAGGTGCGCACAGACAGAAATTTTGCCGCCTTTCTTCGCATTCTGCAAAATTCTTTCTTGTTAGGATCACGCATAGCGGCCGATCCCGACGCTAGGGACACACAGGCACGATTTCGTCCCTCTAACATTCGTCCTTATACTGCCCTTAACGCCTTAATTACAGCGTCAGTGAAAAGGTGCCTCGCATAACATGACAATGAACTTGAAGTGCTGATTAGTGCCCTCCACTCCGCGCCCTCCAATTGAAAACACTACTGATTTCCAAATTAAACTACACAAACAGATCGCACAACCCAAACTAATCACAGAACGTCGTTTTCTTGACGGCAAAACCCTGCAACACTTACATGACAAAGGGCAGCGGCAGCACATTCAGAACAGCCGCTATCATACCACAGCGCAATGCAAGTGCGATAACGCTATTACGCCCGGCTCAAACAGATCGCACAACCCAAACTAATCACAGAATGTCGTTTTCTTGACAGCAAAGCACTGCAACACTTACATGACAAAGGGCAGCGGCAGCACATTCAGAACAGTCGCAAACAGACCATAGTGCCATGCGAGTGCGATAACGCAACTATGCCCGGCTTCACAAATAACGTGGCCGCCTTGGTCACATAACAATTGAAAACACTACTGATTTCCAAATTAAAACCACACAAACATATCGCACAGCCCAAACTGATCACAGAATATCGTTTTCTTGACAGCAAAACACTGCAACACTTACATAGCAAAGGGCAGCGGCAGCACATTCAGAACAGCCGCAAATTACACATCACAGCGCAATGCGAGTGCGGTGACGCGACGACGCCATGACGACGCGACTATGCCCGGCTCGCCCGGCTGCCTGGCATCACGAATCACGTGGCCACCTTGGTCACATGATTTGACGACGGTATCGCCACCTTGCGCAAGGTTGGATCGCGTTGATGGGTTGTTGAATATTGTAGAAGCTGCTAAAGAGGCTGACGCGCCGTGGCGTGACGGTGGCGCCTTGAGTCGTTTTCAAACCGTATTCACCCCTCGTTTTTAAGCTGCCTGGCTTCCAACGTTATCAAAACGTATTCACCCCTCGTTTTTAAGCTATCTTGTTTGGAACGTCTTTGATGCGTCGATTTTGGTCAAAAATCCGTTTCAGACGTTGAATACCTTAATACGACGTTTTCAAGACTTTGTGTGCTACCTGGGGAGGAGCACCTTGGTAGTGACCACTACATTGTGGCGACCACCTTGTCATTACGGGGTGCGCGCAGGCCCGAGCGAAATGTGCGTATAACGGATTGGGCGAAATTCAGGGAACGTCGCCAGGACCCACCTGAGCGCCAAGGGTACGAACGCTGGCTTAACTCTCTCACACAAGATCTAGAGGCACACTGCGCACCACAACCGAGACACCAGATATAGACCCGAATTTACTTCATCTTTGGAACGTCCGCAGAGGGTTGACACGACGATGGAAACGACAACGCCTCAACAGCAAACTTAGGAAACGTATAGATCAAATTACACGGGAATGGCATGGTGATCCAGGCGACTACTTCATAGTGGGGGGATCCCTTGTTCCGTTACAAAGACATACTCCCTCATTATACACGCACTCGTCGCACCCATGCCGCACCACCGCCATCCTTCTCGCGGGAGGAAGCAGTGGCATCAAGCCAGTTACAAACCGCAACTTTTCCAAATCTTGTCTCTCTCAATAAATTCTACCCACACTGTTATGCAGATCGTTGCCCTGGCTGTGGCAGCTCGCCCATAATCTTCCACGTCACGATTGAGTGCACTGCAAACCTCTTTCCTCCCTTGCCAACTCTCCTTTACCCCCTACGCAACAAAGAGCTGTTGGACGATGCCCTCCGCTACGGACCTCCCGAGGTTCTCCGAGCTACTCCGAGCTGTGATACAACGGGCTCGAAACATCGCCGGAATCATCTTAAGGACCCTGGACTGAGGGTTCCTCCCACGCTGCTCTCGCCATTCAAGTATTATTAATAAAGATGTTTTACTCTCTCTCTCCGCAGCTGGGTTGCCGCCTGACCACGTGACTCGCCGCGCGGAGTGCGCTCGGTTTGCACGGATAGCCATGGCTGAGAGGAGCGCTACAGAACACGCGCTTGCCTAGTCAGAGCGAGCTTGGCCATGGATGAGAGCGAGGCCGGGTCGGCTTCTCTGAGCGTTGCGCAGAAGCGGGAGGCTTTGAGCCGTCGTCGCCAAGCGGCGTTTGACAACCGCGCGGATATCATACCGGCGAGCTGCTTCACTGGAGAGGGCCCGGAAGGCAACAGGCGTCGCACCGTCGAGATCAATGTAGCGACCGCGCCCTGCCCGATTGTGCTTCGACGCTGCGCATGTTCGCGGCATCTGTTTGCATGTGGCAAGTAGCACTTGCGCTTTCCCTGTGGCACAACAGGCGTCGCACCGTCGAACGATGCGTGTCGAGCCACAGACCTAGGCATAGCCGTCATACCTGGCTTAACGACGATTGTATACCTAAGTATAATAATTACAGCTAAATCAAAGCTTAACCAAGTGAAACCAAGCCTTAACCAGGCTAAGCCAAGCTTTCGCTTTGCATATCCAGGGTTAGCTGAGCTAAACAGCAGCCTTTTTTTTTTAGCAGCAAACTCTCCCCATTATTGTGTCCACATGTAGAAAAAGATCCCGAAAACAATGCAATGCCGGGCCGACCCTTGGCGGAGGTGACGCAGGTGTTAAAGCGTTCCCCGTCGTGGGCCAATCTGACGTGGGTCAATCCTGAAGGTAGTGTAATAACGAGCCGACCCGTGGTGGAAGTGAAGCAGGCGTTAAATTTCATTTCATTTATTTTCACCTCAAAGGCCCGCAGGCATTACATAAGGGCCAGAGGGCTTTAATCCTTGTGACCATGTTAGAACAAATGCACAGAGCAATAAAGAAACAACAATGAACAAAAAACAAGCTAACAATTGTGAAAAAAAAACGGGAACATCATTTTGGAGTAAGGGTGGGTAGGATCGGTAATTAAGCAATGCGGTTATTTAACATTTCCCAGAACGATTTATGGTCAGTGCATGAGACGATATCTTCTGGGAGACTGTTCCAATGGGTTATTGCGTCAGGGAAGAATGAAGTGTTCATGACAGATGACCCGGTAATAATGTGTGCTATGGGATGACTGTCCTAAGCGAGAGGATGTATGTAAGGGTGCATTTAACAGGGAATGCCTGGAGTGTGGATGGTAATAAAAGGTGTGAAGCAAGCAGAGACAAGAGATGATCCGGCGGGAAGCCAGTGATGGTAGTTCAAGTGTACGTTTTAGTGCAGTTATGCTGGTTTCACGAGAGTAATTGGAACTTATAAACCGAGCAGCGCGGTTTTGTATTGCTTCTATGCCATAGTCATATCATAGGAAGCCAACAGACATTGACACCAAGGACAACATAGGGGAAATTACTTGTGATTAATAAATCAATTAAAGAAACTATGAATTAATGGAAATTAAAGTGGATGAAAAAACAACTTGCCGCAGGTGGGAACCGAACCCACAACCTTCGCATTCCAACAACTTGCCGCAGGTGGGTTTGGTTACCACCTGTGGCAAGTTGTTTTTTCATCCACTTCAATTTCCATTAATTCATAGTTTCTTTATTTGATTTATTAATCACAAGTAATTTCCCCTATGTTGTCCTTGGAGTCAGTGTTGGCTTCTTATGATATGACTAATAAAAATCGGGAGCCTCGGTTAACCCCCTTTCTTCTCGTTCTATGCCATAGGTAAGTTATCATTGGGAAGGGTGCCAGATTCCGCATATTCTAACTGCAGACGTACGAATGTTAGATATGCTAGCTTTTTTATTTCTGGTGATGCGATTTTCAGGTTACGTTTTAAATATCCAAGGGTACGCGAAGCATTAGAACAGATGGTGTCAACATGATTTGACCATGATAATGTCGATGTCATGTGAATGCCGAGGTATTTGCAAGATGAGGCATGATTGATAGGAGCTGAATTTATTGTGTAGGTGTGACTGGTTAAGCTGTGGTTGCGGGTGAATGACAGAGCTTTTCATTTAGGAAGCTTAAACGACATGAACCATTTTTCGCACCATACTGCGATGGAATCGAAATTCTGTTGTAGTGCGGTGATGTCCTTTGAGCCTTTGATAGCGGAATTTAGGACACAGCCATCCGCGAAAAGACATCATTTATTCTTAATGTTAGCAGGTAAGCCATTGATTTAGATGAGGAAAAGTAGAGGCGATAAACTAGCGCTTTGTGGCACACCCGATGTTGCGCTGCTAAGGGATGAACTATGGTTATTTGCAGAGGTAAACTGGTGTACCTCTGTGTTTACTGTGTTGAAGAAGTGTTCAAGCTGGGTAAGCAAGCTATTTGGGATTCCGAAAGATACGAGTTTTTGAAGTAGGTGATTGTGGGAAACGTGGTCGAATGCTTTCGAGTAATCCAAGAAAATTGCATCAATCTGCAAATGAAGGTCCATGAATTGCAGATAGTCATGGGTGAACTTGGTGAGTTGGGTCTCACATGAAAATAGTTTTCTGAAGCCGTGCTGGTGCGGGTAACAGAAGTTGATAGATTCCCGGTGAGCCATTAGTTTAGATGAGATTATATGTTCTAGTAGTTTGGAAGGAATGCTGGTCAGAGAAATTGGGCGATGATTCGTAGCGTGGGAGCAGTCACCAGTCTTAAAGATTGGCATGACATGAGCCTTTTTCCAGTCGTCGGGCAAGTTCTCCGTCTTTATGGATTGCGTAAATATTAGGTGTAGTACTTGGCTAGAAATGTTACTGGTGTTAACAAGTATGTCGGCGTTTATGCCATCACACCCAGCTGAGATGGTTAGCTTTAGTGAGATAATGAAGCTACATATGCCATCAGTGTTGCTCTTGATGTCTGGCATTAATTTTACTGAAAGTGGTGGTGTTGGTTCAATGGGAACGTCGTTAGTGTTGGAGAAAACTGAGGTGAAGTAGTCGTTAAGAGCTGATGCCCATTTCGCAGAGTTAACAAGATTACCACCTGAATCTGTTAGTTCAATCTGCCTAGTATGCGTCTTCACTGAAAGTGTGTGCCAGAATTTATTGGGATGTGATTGTATAACAGTCGATCAGAAGGTCATGCTTAAAGAAATTATGTTTAGCTATCGTCAGCTCCTGAATATATTGGTTAGCGCGCAGTTCGTATTTTCCCCATGTTTCTGAGTTATTTGTAAGTTTGGCTTTTCTGGAAAGCCTTTTCTTTTTAGTGAGGAGAGTGTTGAGCCGTTTATTAAACCATTGATTGTTAAGAGTTGGATTTCAGGAGGACTGTTAGTATGTATTTAGCGTCCAAGTTGGGCAACACATTCTTATAAAGCTCCCAGTTCCTATCAACAGTTCTTGTTAAGTAAGACTGCTGAATATACTCCCCATACGTGAGCCGATCCCAAAGATATGCAACGCCGGGCCGACCCACGGCGGAGGTGCAGTTGGCCATTAAGGGGCCCGCACTACACAGCTTCGCTGGTCATCCTTTCTTCACAGAGTAGAAGGACACCGAGTTGAGAGTTTATTTTTTTTTTTTTTTTAGCACCACCCCCAATTCTGAGCTTATTGCTTGACAGTAAATTTGACGAGTGACATGCTGCACAAGGTCAAATGGCAACTGCAAACAAGAGCCACAAGGTGCTGAGAAATTAAGTGATCTACTACGCGAAAGAGCCAAGGCAACAACAGCCAACAGGAAGGAAAAGCGAAAATTAACAAATTTAGCCGTTGTTTGTGAAAATATTTATGGATGAATATCTCTTTATTTAAGAAGAAAGTAGCAAAAACACGGCTGGAAGTGGAGAATAATTCCATGTGTTTTGAATGACGCTTTGATTGAACGTGAATAGACCTCGTTTCGTCGGGTTCGCAGTGAAATGGAGATCGGGAATTGCCGCATAGCACCCCAAATCTTCGAATTCACCGGGTTGGCCTAGGCCGCCGGTTCGAATTATCCAGTCAAATTTACACTGGAAAATACGGGACCGCAGAAAACCTTTGAGTTATCTGGGATTTCGAATATGTGAACGTTGGGAACTATTTTGGTACTGGTGCTATGTATTGACAAAATGTATTTTGTTTCACTGTGTTTCACAGGTGCAAATGGTGAGAAGGTTAATTACATGCGGCTGCTTGTGAATGCACTTAAAATTGCACGCCGCACAACAGAGAGCAGTCGCCGAAGCGGAGCAGTATCTTAACAGGTAGTGGTGAACTCGGCTGGTCACGGCCTCTGAAATCTCGCGGTTCGCAAGCCACCCGATTTGGTAGGTCATAACTGCATAGTGCGGTGTTGGAGCAGTGTATCACACACTCGTACTGACATGTTCTATGCCACGTATACTTGTGTGTGGCAACAGCAGTGATGAACTTGACTAGTGGTATACAGTACCTTGACGTTAACAAAGAAGCTAGAGAACAAGTTAAGGAGCGTACAAAGCATGATGGAACAAAAATGCTAGGTGTAATGTTAACAGATGGGAAGAGAGCGATGTGGATCAGAGAGCAAACAGGGATAGCCGATAATCTAGTCGACATTAAGAGGAATGAGTGGAGTTGGGCAGGCCACATAATGCTTAGGGCAGAGAACTTATGGACCATTAGAGTTACAGACTGGGTGCCAAGGAAAGGGAAGTGCAGTTGAGGATGGCAGAAAATTAGGTCTGTGGGATGATGAAATTAGGAAATTTGCATGCACAAGTTGGAATTGGAGATAGCTGGGAGAGGCCTTTGACCTGCAGTAGACATAAAAATTGACCGATGATGATGATGCAGTACTACTAAATGCCCTCTTGCTGTTTATATAAACTCCTATTGCACCCGTGCACCAGATGCTGTGAATGCATGGCGCTTATGTGCGAGGGTGTCGAGAAGGATGGTGGCTTGATGCGTGCCACCTTCCCGTGCAGGCAAAGGAAAAGCGAGCGTGTGGTAACGTGATCAAGCGCGCGTGCCTATGGGGAAGGGGGACAGGTGAGCATGTTCTCTAGCCTGGCTGCGGCTGCGTATGGCTGTCAACGTGGGTGAGCGCACACGTGACCCACGTGCCCTATCTTGGAATTAATCTGCGGTGGTTGCAAACGTAAGGAGAGCCGAGACGGCTGGTGGCTTCACGTGCGCTGTCTACTCGTGCGTTTACTGCTAGAAGTCGCGGAATCGATCTCTAGTTTTGAACACGCACACATTGAAGCGAGAGGCAGACGAAGCGCTCACTCCCCGAGCTCTTTGTCACGCCAGCATTGTGGCAGCGAGTGTTCGCGGTCATTAAGTGAGCTCTTTTCATGCTTGTATTCATGCATACCACCGTGCTTTTAATCTAATTGAGAAGAATCTTTTTCTGCAACTCGCATGACCGATAACACTATGAACCTTCGTGTAGTACATCAAATATTTGCTATCGCTATAATGCTTCTCCTCTCCCGAAATTTCGGACGCCCTAATGTATCTCGCTCGACTTCTCAGACATTATTACACACACGTGCAACATCGCAAATTTACAACAAACATGGCGGCCGTGAACGGGAAGTTCTCGCCCGTCACCTTGCTTTCACGCAATTTTAAGGCGAAGGTTTCTTTGCAGTGTCTCGATGCTGCATTGGTCGCACTGTGTGCAGAGTGGTCTGCTGATAGCGTTGTCCTACTGCAAATGACAGCAACAGCCGCGGTGATTGGCTTTGTACCGCCGATGTGAACAAATTATCCACACGGCATGAAATTGTATGTTTGGTCGCCGATTCTCAAATTCAACAATTAATTTCTTTTCCAAATGAAATGCAATTGCCCAAGAATGTGGAAAGTATTATGACCCCTTCCATGCAAGAAAAATCACTTAGCAACTGTACTTACAGAAAGGTGGAACTTCAATACATCGAAATTTTGTTATAAGGAAGTGCCGATTTTAATGACTTCGTTATATCAAGATTTTACCGGTGTGTGTGTGTATATGTATATATATATATATATATATATATATATATATATATATATATATATATATATATATATATATATATATGCACACATGCATGTATTTTTTCTTGGGTTTTATGTGCCAAACGACAATACGATTATGATGCACACTGTAGTGGGGTCACCGTATCAATTCTGACCAGCTGGGGTCCTCTACCGTGCACCCAATGCACCATACGTGGGCATTTCTGCATTTCGCTCCCATCGTGTGTGCATATATATATATATATATATATATATATATATATATATATACACGCACACACACACCTCAGACAAAGTGTGCTAATGAGCAGAGTGCCATGGACAAGCTGCAGAATGAATATGGGTGGCCAATATTGCTCGCAGCAGTGGTGTTCTAGCGTATCTTATTTTGGGTGCCAAAAATAGGATTAAAAGCTGCATTGCATTATGTGTCTCATGTATCTCAACTACTCGTTAGATTTGGCAACTTCAAATATACAAAACTGGATCAACTGACAGGCTTCCCAAGTTCAGCAGCAGCAAATGGAGATAAATTTAGCAGCATTCTCTAGAACCGGCAACTATAGGTTTGCTACGATGGTGGATGCCTTGCCTGCGCAATCACCACGAGTGAATTGTGTTTTGCAAGCCGGCGCAGTTCTTGTCTTGTAGGATGCAAAGGTGCACAGAGTTTCGCGTGCAAGCATGGGCAAGCATGCCGAATTGACTATGGTCAATTGCAATAAAGATAATGAGCAATTAGCCACTGGAATAAGGCAATCGGAAACTATCCAGCTGTGGTAACCATGCCTGCTCCTGACCAGTGTGGTATGGACAGGCTATTATCTACCAAATGAAATGACACACACAAACAACACCACAAAAAATATATGTATATTTGGGGCAAGGCCTCCACTCTACAAAAAAAAAGTGCTGCCTCAGTGCTTCGCAAGAGAGGAAGCATGTGCACGCTGCTCTAGAGACGTATGCATATCACAGCTACAAGACTGTCTAAAGATCATAGCAAGAGGGCTAGACAGCAAGGACAATACGGAAGAAGAGGGCATTAATTTACCTAGACAAACTGTGTCACTTACTTAAGCCCTGAGCACACGACATAGGCAGTCCATTAGAGGAAAGTACACCTTGCACTAATAACAGGCGGTTGAAATGGGGGTTCTTGAGGCAAAAATGCTACAGGTCTCCACAGTTGATGGTGTTTGTGCAAGTTACGCTAACCGAACAAGTTGGATGGGGCAATGCTGCGCTGACTGTACCAGAGATTGTGAGCATGAATGTAGCTGTGCTAGAGAGGCACACCTACCATGTATGCTCCTAATGCAAAAAACATGCACTAGACGGGGCTACACATCTAACGCTTCAGCACTGTTCCAAGACTAGCTGGAATGATCCTACATGAGACAAGATACACATGTCAATCACCTGTCTTTCAATTTGAAGCGCTACTGAGAAGACTCTTTCCAATAAATCTAGATTGTTATGGTCAGTTCAGTGGCAAAGATAAGCTTTTAGTGAATAGCAGATTTTTGTTAACACTCGCACACTCAACTTTGTTCTTTTTTTTTTTTTGCAGACTTGAGAATATTTAACAGATTTCAGCAGATTTTGAATCTTGATTACCAGAACATTAAATGGCAACAGTGATGTATTGCAAAGAAAATTTCTTCACACAAACCTGGCACATCCTAAACCACAAAACAGTGCTTGTCGAAAGTATGCAATAAGTTTTTGCTACCAACGCAAATGAGTGCCCAAGTATACCTGCCTTTCCTGTATGTTCAGCATAGCTACATCTATTCGTGTTTGAAGCCTTAAAAGTGCTTGCTTACCATGTCTGATCCTTTTTCCTGTTAAACTTTTCAATAGTGAATAATTAACAAACTTACAATTTTTCATGCGTTCTAGTAAATTTTCAATGATGGCTAACTGACTTCAAATAAACTAACAGCAACAGTGTGCAACACCAGGTCACAAGTGAACGAAGCCACATTAGTTGGTGGCCTAAGCTCGGCAAGTTGATTGCCAGCTAAGCTCTCTCACAGCAAGATGGGGAACATGAAGCACACGGGATGCCTGCTCGACAGGACACAAATAAATTTAGCCCAGAAATAGACAGCAAGACGGGTCCCTGGCAAGTAAAGGAATGAGCACCACCCACGCACACCCATGCAGTCTCTGAGAACACCCTCGCTCACAGGCTGCATGTCGGATATCACAGTTCTCTGCCACACACTTTGCCATTGTGGACTGCTCTGAAGTGAGCACTCCAGAGTTCATCCCACACCACCCATATTGTGCATCACACTGCTGACAATGCACGTACACACAAGGCTGAAGCACAACTGAAAACACAAAGCAATGAGCATCCGGGACCGATGCTCTCGCATATCATATGCTGGGCACATTAAGATTAAGCAGGAGATTAAGCAGGATTAAGCCGAGCATGCTGCTGCCACCTGGAATATTAAGGCGGCCCACCACATGGCAGAAACGTGCACAGCTTCAGCATTTACAGATTTCAGAGAAAGGTGCCTCTCTGCACAAGATTTGAGCATGAGAAAGGAATGGAGGCTTTCCAATCTTTCTTTCTTTTAACAGGTCACAACAAAAATCAAAGCACAGTACAAGGGCCAATCAATTGGAAAAAGTAAGATTCAGTGGAAGAGAATGCACAGCTGTTTGTGCATTCTGTCCACAACAGAGGCATTTCAAACTGCATTTTCATTTTGAGTAAGGCATTTTTCAAAATGATGCGACACCTCTTTCTCGTTCATGGTGGGCCCCAAACACCTTGCTGACAGCATTTTCACAGAGCAAATGGCAAAATGGCAGACGCACCGGACAGCGTGTTTAAGATAGCTGGTATTTTTGAAACAAACACTAGCTTGAAGTTGGTGTCTGTCTGTTGTATGTGCTCCTTTTCGTCCTCAACTTTTGCACTGTTAGAACACTGCCAGCAAGATGAACCAACTCGGAGATCAAGGCATTGTTGTCCCAAACACTTTCATGAAGTGTGCTAAACACCCTGGAATGAGCACGGTGCCCTTTGAGGAATATACTTCAGAAAGAATTTAACAAAAGGATCCAAGTGCAGAAGTTGAAATGGCAATATCGATGTGCCCTTTTCCTCCTCAACTCAACCGTCTACCTCAGTGGGGGTGAGGCCAGTAGCCATTCCACTTAAGTTAAACTTATTTCAATCTGAAGCATGTCAATCGCCAGTTCTATACCTCCAGTTGTTTGTAGGTAGCCTCCACTGAAACAATTCAAAGGGTTCCTGCAGGACCCAAAAACTCCTGCTATGTTGAGGCATGGCTTCCACCAACTCCAAGAACAAAGGGGTCACAGCTGGCAGCCAGGGTCAACGGGTGCATTTCAAGCCCAACAAAGCTTGTGGCAACTGCAGTTCACACTGCTACGAACACGGAAGGGTCGACAAGACTATGTGCGCTTGAGCACAACAAATTGGTACTTGAAACTAATCAGGTCCTATGTCAGCATACAAACAATAATGAGTGCCGCTCCTGATTTGTTTAAGCGCAGTCTTGACCCAGAAGTGCGCCATCCTCAACCTAATTTGAAACAAATGTTTTCGCTTACTGCGACCAGTTCCATTTGATTGAACAGATTTCAAGTGTGATATAACTAAGTGGGGACCGCAACTTTCAGTATAGTTGTGCAAATTCCATACCTGCATCGACTAAGCAATCACCCAGTGGCTGGCAACTATGGCCTGCTGCCAGGTAACATCGATTCACAGCCAGCCAGTGGTTCCAAAGAAGATGAGAAGAAGCGTTCCGAGGAAGCTAAATTCAACTTTCTTTTTTTTTAATTTGAGGGTAAATACCTCAGTGCATAAATTCCACTTATGAGCTACACATACAAGCACAAAAGCTTGGCAGAGGTGTCTCCATGCTCCACCCACGGAATGTATATATTCACCAAACCCAAAGTATGGTTCAGGTACCTTTAATGTATTTATGGGCTGGCAAACCTTTCAATATTATTTTACAACCAAAAAGGTTCCCGACAACATTAAATTTTATTAGCCGTCCACGAGCCAACACTGAAGGCCTCAGCTTAGCCAAGGTTATGCAGTCCTATGCTCACAACACGGTCTGAAAGTGGTTGAAGTGTTCAATAGGCAAAAGCCACGGAATGACAAGACTTTCTCAAACTTGGCTGCAAACCAACGGGAAGGGGAAAAAATGTATCTCTTTCATTACATTAATACCAATATAACAAAGTGTTGAATGCAAGCAAAAGGCTGCCCATTGTATCAGCCTGTCACTAAGATTTGTGGCTAAAATCAGCTCTGCTGGGCAGATCGCAAGAATTCCAATAGCCAGAGAGCGCTACTCTTTTTTTTTTCCGTCACTGCAATGCTCGGCATGTCCACAGCATGTAAGATGAAAGATAAAAGAAACTGCATTTTTTTTCGTGGCAAGGTGCGTCACATCAAAACATTGCGGAAAAGTAAAAAAGCAGGAGAAATTAAATCCCACGATGACAAACACAACCAACAAAAAATGTTCCCAACATTACACTGAATGCCACATGGCAGAAGACACCAATGACTCGACTTTTCATGATCGGCAATGGTAAGCACCATTTCAACGTCCGTCACACCTTCTTCGCTTTTGCCGCACTACATGTGTGCTTGTTCGAGGCAACACGTTCCAGTCACACACAAAAGTTCCATGCGACAGGTTGAGACTGGGGTCAAGAAGAGTGCGGTGGTGATGCAACAGCAGGGGCAACCACCCTGCTTTTCCAAGCGCCACAGGGTAGCACCAGGCTGGCAGCACAGACTGGACTCAGTCGCCCTTGCTCCCCTTGGAATGGCTCGAGTTGGCCGACCGCTGCCGGCGGATCTCTTCTCGGAGCTGGGCTTGCTTGATTCGGATCATGAGGTTCCCAGACGTCCACATCCACTGACCCTGCATGGTTAAATTTCGCAAATTGATGAATGCTCAAATGCAAAATATACAAACGCATCCACATGCAGGCTGCGCATAGGCTATTAACAGACGTCGTCTCAAGAAGCTCGTGCGCAAAATGTTTTTCAATCCCCTCAACTACGAGTGGAGTTAATGCGGTGACACCCACCTTTCTATCTTTTTTAGTCTCCCCCAGCACGCTGGAGGCTACACAGCGCAAAAAACCAAGAGGGCAAAGCCCCGCCCAAAAGTTGAGTGTCTCGACACTAACAGGGCTTGTCATGGTACCCCATGGTGGCTGCGGTGGACCACGATGCACAGGACGCATCTTCTATCTCGGAGGCCAAGCGCAGCAGACGCAGCTATGCACAATTTTTGCAGTGTGTAGACTAGCAGTGCAAAGATAAAATGATTTTTATGCCTTTTTGAGACTGCACACATATAGTATATATGTTCCATGTATTTACTAAAGATTAGCAACTATGCATCATTAAGAATGCTCTGGTGGGGGGTTTAGCTGCTCGTGATTATAATGCTGCATGACGAAATTGTAGAAGCGAGAGCAAGCAATTTTTTCCGTTTCTGACATGAGATTGTAAATTCCCTACAGCAAATTTGGCTCGCATGTTCCCAGCAGCTTTTATGACAGATTGGCAACATTCTCTTACTATGTTCAAAGAGCGTTTCAGGGCTTCTTTAAAGGACGCAAACACACACGTCTAAATCGCAATTTAACACAGAAGCACAGAAAACAGGCCAAACATGGATTTGGCCTCCATTTCTAGCATGATTTAAAGGGCTGATATCTTGGATGTATTTTAACAGGAGCACACTATGAAACAAAAAACACAAGAAGTGCTCACTGAATTAAGTTAGCATGCTCATAATAACTACATTTTAGTTCACTGTCGTGGATCTGTACTTCCATTCAAAGAAAAACAAACGTTGGGGGGGGGGGGGTTAACAGGAACAAAGATTGTCATACTGGCTTCTCCAGCACTATATATCGCATCACTCCGCAAAGGGAATTTGGCTCCAAGGGTCATTGCATGAAAACCATAATGGGTGTGTAACTCTTTTCGTACCGCACCCATTCAGCATTGTTAGCCCGCTAACTATGGTTTGAAAGGTCGGTTTCGAGATTTTCCATGCCCCTCATGGACACACTACACTGTCGGACCTGAAGGAGGACAACTATTCTTTTGTTTCCTAAGCAGTTCGTTTTCTCCCCATGAGGTGTTAACTTTTAAACGCACTGCGAAGTTTGGCGATCGTCACAGCAGCAAGCAAAAATGGCCGCCTCCGGAAGCACTGTGCATGCTTCGAAAGATTGCAGATTTCTTGATTCCGCTACGTCAGCGGCTGATTTTATTCATGGACCGAGAAGCAGCGAATCTGAGGATACCGACTTTTCATCGGACTTCGAACCTGAGACTGACGAAGACGCAAGCCAGGCCGGAACATCGAAGGCCACAGCCCGACAGGCCATACTAGTGCATGCACTTAAATTTTTTGTAGAGGAATAACTGTTCAATGAAAAATTTTGATTTTTTTAGAGGTAGTGCCAATTAGACGGCAATGCTTGTATACCTCATAATTTTTGTGACTTTTTCTCGGTAGATACAGGCGTGTCTTTACAAACTTTGTTCAATTTTATCCCACAATCTTGATTTTGGCAGTTTATATCTTTTTTTACGGCATACATCTCGTTAATAAAACTTTGATGTGTGAAAACTACATTCATTCTGGCTTTTGTTTATGTATTACATAATATATTGAATGCAGTAGTTCCTTCAGAAAAAAAGTGTGGCGTAACCTAAAAGACACCTATTTTCCCTATGGTATAGAAAGAGTTAAAGGAAATACTGAAGTTCAGCATTGTGACCCTCACAACAAAATAGATATCGTACCTCTGGAAAGAAAATCTGAAGTACACAAAAGTGGCAGCTGCAAGTTCAGAGAATACCAATATTTTGCAGACAACACCTTTGAAAAACGCTTCATAATCAAACAAGCAGTTTCACGCAAATGCTCATTAAACATTATGAATCTTGCCTGCTTTAATTGGTCTATCATGCGCAGTTTCAGAATTGCAATACCTATTTATATGGCTCAGTTACGAGAGCTGTAAACAAGACTCCTCTTTATTTCCTGCTTGACAGATATGCATACATTTATATGTTTTTACGGCACTGCACTGCTGCTGTCTAGCTACATCTGGTGACACCCAAGTGGTGGTCAGCAGTAAGGTTCAGTGTGAAGGGGGGGGGGGAGAGGAAGAGACTGAACAGGATAAGAAGAGAGGACCTTTCATAAGCTGCTGTGGACCTTATCTCGCAAGTGTCCATGTGCTCTCGTGACGAGTTCCAAGCACAACATGTCGGGCTAGCTGTACGTATAGACTTGAACTGTGACTTTGGAGGAGGCCAAGAATGAATGAGGGGGGAGACTCACCACCATGATGATGCAGTTGAGCAGCAGGGGCGTGGAGAACACGAGCGAGATGAACATGCCCTGGCTGTCAAAGTACTGGTGGCTAGAGAAGGCACGCCAATGCCGTGCGGCCAGCTCGTTGAGTGCCTCCGAGAAGTAGACCAGCAGCACTGTGCACAAAGCATAGGGACATATGAGTCATCACACAGCGCCTCCTTCACCAGTGAAGTTCAGTTTAAACACATTCAATGGTAATGTGCATCCAACCCCTGACAATCAAAAACATAATTTATTTTGCACTCCAACAAGAAAGAAACTGCCCTACGGCCAAGTCTATTGAAATCTTGTTACAAAAGAACTCACTGGTGCCACTTTTCCACATTGCCAACACAGTACGGCTGCAAAGCCGGTTAGAAGAGTGAGTGAGTGAATACAGAACTAGAAGCTTTTTCAGCAAGCGCAGATGCCTAACAGTGAAGCACACATGAGCACTCAGCACGCTGAACATTATAGAAAGCCCAAACCATAGGAGCAATCTATGTTCTGTCAAGTGCAATGACAATACAAACACCATTGAAGCCTCTTCAATGGCCGCTGTCTAGCAATGAATCATCTGTAGATTTAATCAGTCTTATGTGTGCGAGAAGCAGGCACGTACCCAGGGGGGGGCCCCGGGGGGGCCCGGGCCCCCCCCGAAATAAAGTGGCATACCCCCCCCCCCCCCCCCCTCCCCACCCACGCCACCACTCCTCACACATTCCTGAATCGCCGCCAGATCAATGTTCAGACTTGGCAGCTGTTCATCGGTCAGCATTATGCTGCCTTTTTCACTGTTTTTAGATGGCGGTAGTTATCGGCATCTTTTGTAATGTGAAGGACAGTTTTCTCATAGATTCCGCACCCGCGCAATTAACTCGAGATGCATTCAGTTGTCACCGTCCATTCAACCGTCAAGCGCATAGCTGTTGCTTTTGTTAGTTCAACCTTCTTTGTTTAGGCTGATCCTGGGACCAGGAGAGGGATGCGGCTGTTACTCAGCTGGTCTGTACTCTCATGAAACGAGTTGCGGCCGCGGAGAAAACGCCAATTGCGTTTAGCTTTTCCCTTTGCTTCATTATTTCCTTGAGTTACGGCTCGCCGCGACGCTGGCAGATGCCCAGAACCATATACACGTGATATGGGTTAGATAAGGTGGGAAATAAAATAATGTAAAAGAACGTCCATCATGAAACCCTGCAATAACCCTTAAGCCCATAAGCATGATGACTGTCGCCCGTTACCTCGTCTGTTTTTCCCTAATTCTATAGCACTTCTCGTGCCAAATTGGAAACTGGAAACAAAAATCGCAAGGAGTTGAGAAATAAAGCGATCTACTAAGGGAGAGAGCCAAGGCAACAACCAAACTGCAAGCAAAACCGAATAATAAAAAAGTTAACCATTATTTATGAGAATATTTGTGGATCAACATCTTTTTATTTAGAAAGGAAGTAGAGAAAACGCCGCCGGAATTGGAGAACAATTACTTGTTTTCAATGACGCTTCTACAGTTATCGGTCGAACCGCCTCACGTAGCCACTTCTCTGCTGTGCTTATGTGGGTGTTTTTCTAACCTTTTGCGGTGAGCGCAGTACGTCTAAAATCGCAGAGTCCTGCACTCTACGCGGTTGTATGGGACTGGCGGCCGCACAGCGTTACGCAATTCGCGGAACTGTCAAAACTGATCAACAAGGCGAAAATAACTGATATTCGAAACTATAACATGAGAAAGACTGAAGAAGCCGTAAAAAATGAACGCAGCCTGAAATCAGTAAAAAAGAAACCTGGCATAGGACAAACCATGATGTATGCACTAAAAGATAAGAAGGATAATATCATCAGCAATCTCGAAGATATAGTAAAAGCAGCGGAAAAATTCTAAGCGGACATGTATATAGTACCCAGAGGAGTCACGATACCTCACTTAGAAACAGTAATGAAAAGGATACAGAAACTTTCCCATAACTAGCGATGAGGTTAGAAGGGCCCCGCAAGACATGAAACGATGAAGAGCGGGAGGAGAAGGTGGAATAACTATCGATTTAATCAAAGATGGAGGCGACATAATGTTTGGAAAACTGGCGGCTCTTTATACGAAGTGTCTATCGACTGCAAGGGTCCCAGAAAACTGGAAGAATGCAGACATTATACTAATCCACAAAAAAGGAAACGTTAAAGAATTGAAAAATTATAGGACCCTTAGTTTGCTCCCAGTATTATATAAAATATTTACCAAAATAATCTCCAATAGAATAAGGGCAACACTCGATTTTGTCAACCAAGGGAACAGGCTGGCTTCCGGAAGAGATACTTTACAATGGATCACATCCATGTCATCAATCAGATTATCGCGAAATTTGCAGAGTACAATAAGCCTCTCTATGTGGCTTATATAGATTATGAAAATGCATTTGATTCAGTAGAGATACCAGCAGTCATAGAGGCACTAAGTAATCAAGGAGTACAGAACGCTTACGTAAAAAGCTTGGAAAATATTGTTACATGCGTGAGGTATTTGTTTGTTTGAACGAGGCGCGTGGGCGCCATCACTCCAGAAAAGAGGAGGAAGAACGAACTGGGCTCGCGCTGTGAATCTGACCGGTCTTCGCTGCAACCGTTGTAAATATAATATGTAAATAGTTTCTCGTCTTACTGACTCGTCCTTCGCGTAAGAATATCTACAGAGGTTCTACAGCTACCTTAATTCTACACAAGAAAAGCAGGGAGATACCTATAGAGAAAGGGGTCATATAGGGAGACACAATTTCTCGAAAGCTATTCACTGCATGCTTAGAAGAATTCAAGCCAATAAACTGGGAAGGCTTAGGAGTAAATATCGACGGCAAAACTCTCAGCAACCTTCGCTTTGTTGATGACATTGTTCTATTCAAGAACAATGCAGACGAGTTACAACAAGTGATTGGAGACCTTAACGGAGAGAGTGTAAGAGTGGGGTTGAATATTAATATGCAGAAGATGAAGATAATGATAAATAGCCGGGCAAAGGAACAAGAGATCAGGATCGCCAGTCAGCCACTAGAGACTGTGAAGGAGTACGTTTACCTAGGTCAATTAATTACAGGGAACGCTGATCATGAGAAAGAAATTCACAGAAGAATAAAAATAAGTTGGATCGCATACGGCAGGCATTGCCAGCTCCTGACTGGAAGCTTACCATTATTATTAAAAAAGTAAGGTGTGCATGCAGTCAGTGCATTTTGCCAGAGCTGCCATATGGGGCAGAGACTTGAGAGCAAGTTAACGACCGCGCAAGGAGCGATCGAACGAAGATTGCTAGGCATAACGTTAAGAGAGGGAAAGAGAGCGGTTTGGGATCAGAGAGCAAACGGGTATAGACGATATTCTAATTGACATGAAGAGGAAAAAATGTAGCTGGGCAGGTCATGTAATGCGCCGGTTAGATAACCGTTGGACCATTAGGGTTACAGAATGGGTACCAAGAGAAGGAAAACGCAATTTAGGACGACGAAACACTAGGTGGAGCGATGAAATTGGGAAATTCGCGCGCGCTAGTTGGAATCGGTTGGCGCAGGACAGGGGTAATTGGAGATCGCAGGGAGAGGCCTTCGTCCTGCAGTGGACATAAAACATGATGATGATGATAGAGGTGGTGCCCCCCCCCCCCCCCCCCCCCCGAAAAAAAATCCTGGGTACGTGCCTGGCGAGAAGTGCATTTGCCAGCTATTAAGGTCTCACAGACTCTACTATCAATTACAACTTTACAGCATTGGTGATGGTGAGTATGTGCTCTTCTATCCTTCCGCACCAACAGTGATAAAGAAATTCCTCGTGATACTTGTATTTTTACTGTAAACAGACGCATTTCTTTTCTTGCTATGAAGCTGGGTTGCATCAGGGCATGTCAGAGTCACTGAACCTGCAGGCCTTTCTCGTGCAGAAACTGCAGGTGGGCCTTTTGTTTGCATCATCCACCCCTGCATATTTATTTATTTATTTATTTATTTATTTATTTACAATACCTGCATGCCAAACTAGAGACCTTGGAAAAGGGCTGCAGCTGGCATGGCTTCCCGTTCCAACACCTCACTTGCACAAATGTACTGAGCTTTTTGGTATGCACATGATTACAATTTTCAAAATGGACTGTGCGTAATATTGTCATGGGGCAGAATTAGCGAAGCAATCACAGCAAACAGCTGTATATAGAGGTTATTTACGAGCTGCGACAATGTTGCATACACAAGGTGATTGCCCGAACCAGCCGCATGTTCTCCCCACCAAATGGTCTTCTTTGTTGACAGTCAGCTGCGTCTTCATGCACCATGCCCCACTGCTCCATTACAATGTTAGAGGTCAACATAATACATGATGTTTATTTCCCATTTCTGTATTTCACGCTGAAGCCAGCCCGACCACTCTGCGACTGAGCTCTGCAAGAAAGTAAGTCGGCCTTCTGATGTCCCAGGGTGAATGGAAATGTGCATGCCGTTTGGCATGCCAGGAATAAAGAGTGCGCAACAACTGGGATATGTGGTAATGGTGCCATGTCCCAACCTGTTACTGGGACGCACACTCATGGCTTTATCTGTACCAATGGTCAACATGCTGGTCCCTCAGGCTATACTGAGCCACAACATGCTAAAAGCGAATAAAAAAAATATGTGCTTAATCTGTGTTGCAAGGCCCCTGTAAAGGAAGCTACGGGTTATGAAACAAGCAATGGTATGGAAAATATTGGGAATAATGTTAAGAGACGGGAACATAGAAACTGTGCCTAAAGAAATTGATCTAATTGATCGACAGTTTTTATACGAGTTGTTAAACCTTTCCGCTGGAATTAGTTTACAAGCAACATCATGCACCGAGTGAAATGACGACTAACGTTTACCTATTTGGCAGATTTGACTATTTTTTGCAGATTGGGAAGTCTGAAAAAATTAAACTTTGGCTGAAGGTATCATCGAAACTAGCCTCCAGTGCTTCCAGCATCTCTCCAATAAAAAGAAAGAAAAAATTCACTTTCGTCTCATCATCATCACCATCATCATCAGCCTGGTTACGCCCACTGCAGGGCAAAGGCCTCTCCCATACTTCTCCAACTACCCTACCCCGGTCTTGTACTAATTGTGGCCATGTTGTCCCTGCAAATTTCTTAATCTCATCCACCCACCTAACTTTCTGTCGCCCCCTGCTACGCTTCCCTTCTCTTAAAAACCAGTCCGCAACCCTTAATGACCATCGGTTATCTACCCCCCCCCCCTCATTACATGTCCTGCCCATGCCCCCATTTCCTTTTCTTGATTTCAACTAAGATATCATTAACTCGCGTTTGTTCCCTCACCCAATCAGCTCTTTTCTTATCCCTTAACATTACACCTATCATTCTTCTTTCCATAGCTCATTGCGTCGTCCTCAATTTAAGTAGAACTCTTTTCGTAAGCCTCCAGGTTTCTGCCCCATACATGAGTACTGGTAAGACACAGCTGTTATAAACTTTTCTCTTGAGGGATAATGGCAACCTGCTGTTCATGAACTGAGAATGCCTGCCAAACGCACCCCAGCCCATTCTTATTCTTCTGATTATTTCAGTCTCATGATCCAGATCCGCAGTCATTACCTGTCCCAAGTAGATGTAGTCCTTTACCACTTCCAGTGCGTCACTACCTATCGTAAACTGCTGTTCTCTTCCCAGGCTGTTAAACATTACTTTAGTTTTCTGCAGATCAATTTTTAGACCCACCCTTCGGCTTTGCCTCTCTAGGTCAGTGAGCATGCATTGCAGTTGGTCCCCTGAGTTACTAAGCAAGGCAATATCATCAGCGAATCGCAAGTTACTAAGGTATTCTCCATTAACTCTTATCCCCAATCCTTCCCAATCCAGGTCTCTGAATACCTCCTGTAAACACGCTGTGAATAGCATTGGAGAGATCGTATCTCCCTGCCTGACGCCTTTCTTTATTGTGATTTTGTTGCTTTCTTTATGGAGGACTACGGTGGCTGTGGAGCCGCTATAGATATCTTTCAGTATTTTTACATACGGCTCGTCTACACCCCGATTCCGCAATGCCTCCATGACTGCTGAGGTTTCGACTGAATCAAACGCTTTCTCGTAATCAATGAAAGCTATATATAAAGGTTGGTTATATTCCGCACATTTTTCTATCACCTGATTGATAGTATGAATGTGGTCTATTGTTGAGTAGCCTTTACGGAATCCTGCCTGGTCCTTCGGTTGACGGAAGTCTAAGGTGTTCCTGATTCTATTTGCGATTACCTTAGTAAATACTTTGTAGGCAACGGACAGTAAGCTGATCGGTCTACAATTTTCAAGTCTTTGGCGTCCCCTTTCTTATGGATTAGGATTATGTTAGCGTTTTTCCAAGATTCCGGTACGCTCGAAGTCATGAGGCATTGCGTATACAGGTTGGCCAGTTTCTCCAGAACAATCTGCCCACCATCCTTCAACAAATCTGCTGTTACCTGATCCTCCCCAGCTGCCTTCCCCCTTTGCATAGCTCCCAAGGCTTTCTTTACTTCTTCCGATGTTACCTGTGTTACCTGTGGGATTTCGAATTCCTCTAGACTATTCTCCCTTTCATTATCGTTGTGGGTGCCACTGAATAAATCTCTATAGAACTCCTCAGCCACTTGAACTATCTCATCCATATTAGTAATGATATTGCCGGCTTTGTCTCTTAACGCATACACCTGATTCTTGCCAATTCCTAGTTTCTTCTTCACTGCTTGTAGGCTTCCTCCGTTCCTGAAAGCATGTTCAATTGTCTCCATATTATACTTGCTTATGTCAGCTGTCTTACAATTGTTGATTAACTTCGAAAGTTCTGGCAGTTCTATTCTATCTGTAGGGTTAGAGGCTTTCATACATTGGCGTTTCTTGATCAGATCTTTCGTCTCCTGCGATAGCTTACTGGTATCCTGTCTAATGGAGTTGTCACCGACTTCTATTGCACACTCCTTAATGATGCCCACAAGATTGTCGTTTATTGCTTCAACACTAAGGTCCTCTTCCTGAGTTAAAGCCAAATACCTGTTCTGTAGCTTGATCTGGAATTCCTCTATTTTCCCTCTTACCGCTAACTCATTGATCGGCTTCTTATGTACCAGTTTCTTCCGTTCCCTCCTCAGGTCTAGGCTAATTCGAGTTCTTACCATCCTATGGTCACTGCAGCGCACCTTGCTGAGCACGTCCACATCTTGTATGATGCCAGGGTTAGCGCAGAGTATGAAGTCTATTTCATTTCTCGTCTCGCCATTCGGGCTCCTCCACGTCCACTTTCGGCTATCCCGCTTGCGGAAGAAGGTATTCATTATCCGCATATTATTCTGTTCCGCAAACTACTAATAACTCTCCCCTGCTATTCCTAGTGCCTATGCCATATTCCCCCACTGCTTTGTCTCCAGCCTGCTTCTTGCATACCTTGGCATCGAAGTCGCCCATCAGTATAGTGTAATTTCTTTTGACTTTACCCATCGCCGATTCTACGTCTTCATAGAAGCTTTCGACTTTCTGGTCATCATGACTGGATGTAGGGGCGTAGACCTGTACTACCTTCATTTTGTACCTCTTCTTAAGTTTCACAAGACCTGCCACCCTCTCGTTAATGCTATAGAATTCCTGTATGTTACCAGCTATATTCTTATTAATCAGGAATCCGACTCCTAGTTCTCGTCTCTCCGCTAAGCCCCGGTAGCACAGGACGTGCCCGCTTTTTAGCACTGTATATCCTTCTTTTGGCCTCCTGATTTCACTGAGCCCTATTATATCCCATTTGCTGCCCTCTAATTTCTCCAATAACACTGCTAGACTCGCCTCACTAGATAACATTCTAGCGTTAAACGTTGCCAGGTTCATGTCCCAATGGCGGCCTGTCCTGTCTACTTGTCTACTTTGGTCTACTCGGCTGCGTAATTTTTAAATGAGAGCAGCAGTGAAGACACAGAAGCTTCCTTCTGACCATCAATTTTCCGATCTGATGTATAGGCTCTTTGACTATGTCTGAAACAACCGTAGAGACTCGTGAGTGCATGTTGTTTTCATAATTATGTTGAACAAGTATCACATGTAACTTTGTTTTCCCCACCATGGGTTGCTTTTATCCATGAGCGCTTCAACACCACATGTACAAATTATTACGAACAATACTTCAAGATTATGTGGAGTTTTAACTCACACAAAAGCACAGCAGTCAACTTCAGAACAACCTTCAAACGAAACTTGAATAGATGTCTAAGCCCTTACATTCTGAACACTACTTGTTGAAGTGCCCTTATTCATTACTGCACAATATTCTACAACACTCCACATTACTGTACAGCACTGTACAGGAACTGAACAAAGCATGTAAAAGTTCCAATGCCAGTTGAACGCACACAAGGCAACTTTGCTTGTACAGGAAATCTGATCAAATGTAATAAAGTGAGATGAGGCTAAAAATAAACCAAGTGCCTGCTGCAATTAGTAAAAACAAATGTTCCCTGTACGATAGGAACTTGCTCGTTTTCACATTTGTGAAGCTACTGCTTTCCTGCATGGCACGGGCTGGTATTGACTGGTATTGACTCCAACAAATCGTTATAATTATTTTGTGCAATTCGATTTACAAAATTTGTGAAATGGGAACGAACAAGGGGTATATTTTGTACATATCAGATTTTTTTTTTTACTGTCAGTACTTAAAGTAATAATAGCAAATTTTCCATTTGTGCTCGTTGAGGTGCTTCTTCAAAGTTTTATAAAGAATTTTCAAAAATTGCCTCAGTAATTATTACTGCTTGCATCCATTCAAACATCAGTGATCAGGCTATAATTTGATGTATCGCAGTACATGTTGCCATTACGTCTTGAAATAAGATGTTAAAACATAAAAGCACAAAAATGAACACATTTAATGAAAGTTGAGAGTGAATGAACTCCAATCAAAATTTATTTTTGAGAAACCCGACGTTTCGGAGCCTGACCGGCTCCTTCTTTAAGGGTGCAGTGGCATGAGGCGGCATGAGGCGCAGCGCAGTGCTTGCGTGCGTTTTTCAATGCTTTGACAGGTGCACAGAGACTTTGTGCAGCCCTTCGAAATGGGCGGCGGGAAGTGTTTCTGACGAGTGATTGATGTTTTTCTGATGTCTTTTGAATGTTCTGGGACTCCAAACAAACACAGTAGTGTAGAATTAATATACAGCAGTTATGCAAAAAATGTGGGTAGCCGATATTCTAGCCGAGTTTAAGAGGAAGAAAGGTTGAGCTGGTCACATAATGCGCAGAGCAGGCAACTGGTGCTTGATTAGTGACAGAATAGGTGTAAACGGATAGCAGAGGGTTAGGTGGAGTCGGACTAGGAAATTAGCAGATCAGTTCAGCTGTCGCAAGACTGAGGTCGCTGGAGTGAAAATAGTAAGTAGCCTGATGACACACTAGACAAACGTGAGATAGTGCGAGGATATCTTTTTCCTTGCTCCGAACAAACCAAAGGGAGTCAAGCGATTGTGTGCTACGAAGCATAGCCCCTACACTAACAGCATTATGCAGGCGATTACCATAATCTGCCACATGATGAAATTAGACCAAGGTGGGTACACTAGAAAAGTCGGTGAAACTCCCAGTAAAAGCAGGTCCCCCCCCCCCGAACAATTTCTATCTAAGTGCTTTCAACAGCACTGAACCTTACAAACTTGTAAACTTGCTTTTGTACCTCTGACATCTAGTAAGTGAGCTTCAACTTCAGTGATGTTGCGCCAAAGAAAGAACAGGTATTGCTCCAGCCAGTTTTGTATCCAGCCAACTGCTCAAACACTGCTCACCACTCGACACTAGCAAAATGAACAGAAGTAAGAAATAACTGGTACAAAGAGCAACAAAATACTGCCCGACTTCCTGCTGCACATGCGCTTCTAATTTTCTGCAAGGATCCGGAATTTGCCACTGGCGCTGCCAGTTATACAGCAGCTGTGTGCCCCATACCAGAAAATAATAAAAAGAAAGCTTAGAATGAAACAACTGGCCCAATGCCAAAACAGCTTTATGTAGAAAGCATGTAGAATATGGAAGCATGGCTGCGACTGGGGCTAGCTGATTGTACAGAGATGGATTTGAGGCGCGTTGGACACAAAATGCTATCATGCATTTTCCTTGTCATATTTGGCTTCCCGAAAAAGCAGACACAAAACAAGGCACACAAGCGCACCTTCTGTTGCACAAGAATTAATGATGCACACACCCAGGACAAACAATAAGAGCACAGTAAGAGCACTGCCCACATATTCTAGCCCTTTTTCAGAGAAAACGGCTGCTGCTGCTATGTTTGGAACAGTAGGTAGAGAATCGGTGCTGCTGTCACAATTCATGCTCTTTCAATTACTCCATGCAGAGTGTCCCCCTAACCACCTTTCTTCTACTGTTTTAATTTGGGTCAACAGCAGCCCCACATCAACTGCTTGCCGCTTGAAGATATCTGCAGCGGAAGAAACGGCCATTAAGCAACAGTTACACTGCTCATGAGCAAACTCATTAATATGCATTATATTAATATATTATGTCCTATAGATGACTTTAATATACATGTATTAGGTGCTATCTCATGCACACTATAAGTTAGACTTTTCCCACAGCAAGTAATGATAAACTGTCTGATAGCATGAAGCGAACAGACCTAAGATGCACACATGCCAAGGTGGAAAGCAAGAGCCAAGAGAAACGAAGAAAGCTACTCGCAGAGCCCAAAATTACTCAATAAATCCTATTACTTGAACACAAAATTGAGAATGGGCACCACTTGTCAGATGTGCTAATGCAACAGGAGACCCACACTTATATTAAGGCCAGACAGGTCGGCCTCGCCTAGGCGGCTGCTCTGGCTTGCCCCACCTTGCTCCCGGAAATGGGAAATGTCAAAGAGGGTTCCGAGAGAACAAAGTAGGGGTGGAAAGCAAGTAGCAGAACGGTGTGTATGAGCATGCGGATGACAGAATTAGTAAAGGCCACAAATCAAGATTACTGCTGCGCATGGCACAAATGGCTTGACAAAAACGAGCTGCCCTTGCATTAAAGGTTTTGTACCTGCAACAATGATGCTTTCACGTGCTCTGCTGACCTTGCTGGGTGTGTCGCAGCTGGCATAACCTCGCATACTAAGTCTGCAACACTAAGTCAAACTAAACAGACAGCCAACACTTAGATGTATGTTGTGAACAAAGGCCGCATTCCAAGGCAATCACTTTGGGAAAAGTTTTTTATTTCACGAGGCTTGGCACGAGTAACACCGAACACATTGGAATCCACAGTCGTCAGTGTTTCTGGCACTGTGCAAAGACAATGCACTTGGCACTGCACGAAGAATGCTGTTGTCTGTAGATGCCAATGCATGTGATGGTGTCAGAGAATATGGACCCAGGTCACTTTTATCAGAAATTGATCTCTGTTATGCAAGACGTGTCAGACATTGGATGATTACACCTTCAAATTCCTGAAAGGGCCCCATTTAGCATCACAGATTGCAGCAATGACAGAGCCAGTCCAGCTAATTGTACATGATTAGGAAAGGACAGATTTGGTTTGGGCAGTATAAAAGAAAATCCAACATGAGCCATTTTTTGTGCGCCTTTCTTGCATAAAAAAGGACTAAACATTTTGGCTGGGTCATGAAGGCTTTGCATACATTTATAAATTCAATGAGTAATAAACTTCTACCTTAAAAGAGAAAACATATTAAGATCATCACACAACGACATCATCAATGTCACTTTGGGCAAGTCTGGTCTTCACAAGTGGTTTCATTGGTGAATAAGTGATAATTCACCATGAAACAAAAGACTAGCATGAGTAATGTGTGTGTCCAAATATATTTTTTGTTTTTAAGCGAACTTGCCGAGGTCAACAAAACAGCACAGCAAGCATTTCACTGTGGCCAATTCTCCTGCATGAAAATCCTCACTATGTGTACAAACATGGCTGGTTTCTCATACACTAAAATGGCCACAATATGTACAATATGTGCACTGGCACTTAAGACAGAATCGCAATCTTTTCACACTATCAATTTATTTTACCACATGTTTGAAATACCTCCGACAAAGTGTCCACTACATTAGCATTTTCTCGAGGACTTCGCTGACTATTTTCATGAGAATTCTTTAGTGGTCTACGACAATGGACATTCATGCTCAGGGAAAAATGAAGTTTATAGCAGCCCATAATTTTCAATGACTGCTATCAGAAAGCTGCTAGTAAATTTGGACACACTATCAGATTTGGTTTAATCACATGTTTTGCGATATTCTGACCGCCCGGCCAGGCCCACACTCACAAGGCCAGCAAAAGACACCACTCTTCGCGAATTGCATTGGTTCAGTTGAAAACTTGTCCTCCTCCTAACAAACCACTAGCTTCGCATATCGTAAATACCCATTTTTCCAATTTAAAGCAAAAGGGGGAAAAATTTTACTTTCTTTTCTTCTCCTGAACTGACAAGTTATATGGAAAGTCAAGGTCTTGCCTGATTGCAGACACAGTATTTGAAGCAAGGCTCCATTAGGTAGAAAATTGGCTTATGTGCGCAGCAAACAGCTCACACATTATCCTACAGACATTGTCATTTGAGCTGAAGTTTCCATTTGCCAATGTGGCACTTGAATTCAGACTCCCAACTGTTATTAAAAGGGCTGTGCAGCCCAAGTGTTGCCTAAGCCTCCGGCACCTTAGCAAGAGCAACAAACACAGAAACAAGCAACAGCAGAACAATGGGACGAACAGCACCCTTCCTCAAACGCAAAAAAGCTGGCCCCATGTTAACAGCCCATTGCGTGCTACCCCGAGCAGCCTACAAAGATTACTTGGGAAACAAGCATGTGCAACCACGTGGCTGAGCAAAAACGCTTGCCTCAAGCAATCAAGACAAAACTGTTTGCTGGGATTCGTACAACGTGGCTAGCAACAATCACTACATGCACAGTGGCGGCAATCTGCGCGAGGCAAGCATGAGGCAATGCAAACGTTTTGTAACTATTTAGCACTTCAACAGTCAGCAAGGCATTTGACACTGCTCTAAACTGTCTTTCATAGTCATCTGTGCACTTTACAGGATACTAAACTAGACACTGCGACACAACCTAGCACTGCAACCCTCACCCTCCTCTCTCCACAACCTCCACCAAATGTATGCACACCTATGGTGTGCATACATTGCATTTTTTGCATTGCATTGCACATCTTGCATTTTTCTGTGCATCTTGTCATCGGCTACCCATTATCGTGAATGTGCCGACATATTAGGGCAAACCAACGCTGACAGACAGGACTCAACAATCAGCACTGACAAGAAGTCTCTGATGGGGCTTAGTTCATTAATTAGCTAGTCAATTAATTCCCTTGATCCTTCACGTTTCCTCCTCTTTCACTCCCCACCCCACCTTTGTCAGATGGCTGGCAGGCACTCCGCATGAGTGTTCGCACCTGTCTGTCACGCCTAGCACACCACCCAGGGCGATATCCCTCTTTCACTTTCCTCCTCTACCACCCCTCCCTCATTTTTTTTTCTTTTTTTCTCTTCACGTGCAGTACAAATAAAGGTTATTATTAACAATTCAGTCATGGTCTACACACAATTGTTAGTGGTAGGCCAGTTAGTCACATTCTAGAAACTTGTTTATAAAGACTTGTATAAATGCTACACATCAGCACGGGCATGTACCACACTCTGCCAAAAGTTCATGCAATCCAAGAGTGAAGAAGAAGCTTCTTTGCAGACTGCAGCCTAAAAAGGTGCACTGTAAGAGTGCACGCTGCCCTCAGCAAGTGTGTGAAAAAGAATTTTGTCTCATTGCCAATTATTGTGGTTGATATAAAGTTTTTAGCCATGCATTGCAACCTATAAGTAAAATGCAAATAAAGCGTAGCGGAAGCAGGCAAGAACACAATTACATATCCGTAGCCTCTGGCATGCATTGCTATGTGGCAGGTAAATCTGCACAATAATTACTGCTTCATGAACAAAGTCAGCTTCTTGCACAACCTCTGGCACTTTTCGGTCCGATTAAAGGCCCCTTTCAGTTTCACGATTTCCACACAACTGCAGATGAACAGCTCATGGCTCCACACGGGATGAGCGAGTGCCTTCTAGTAGAATACGCAGACTTAAGCTTGTGCTGTGTGAGGCTTAACATTACCTTGAATGAACAATGTGCCCTTTGTTAGTGAAATTAGGCCTCTTAACAGTGATGCTGTGTTGCAATGATACAAATCTATCCACACACTTGGCTTGCCTTTAGGAGTGATAAACTACCATACACCTGCAATGCATCAAGTTTCTCAGAAATGTCCATACGATGTGGTCATGTTCCCTGTAACAGTGCACAGTTTGTGGCACCATTTGTATATGTGGTTGTGCAAGAAGTGTCTCACACTCACGAGAGCATATAATGGCAAAATCAGACATTCACCCGTTCGTAGCAATTACTACAAAGGAAACCCATATGGGTTCTTCGAAAGAAAAGCCTCGCAGTTGAAGAAAAATTCATCCTGGTCCGGGACGAATTCTTCAATTCTTCAAACGCGAGGCTTTTCTTTTGAGGCACCCATACGAATTTCCTTCGTAGCAATTGCTACGAACTGGTGGATGTCAGATTTCCCCTTTATTAATTACTTCTCTCCACCTTGCGGGTTTCCGCAGAACTATTACGTCAAACTGATGAGAGCAATTACTCACAGTTCATGCCCAGCATGCTTGCCACTAAATCGGCAAAGAAAGCCAACTCAGACTTTTAATAGGTAAACAATAGGATTACATAATGGGCATGAGTGATGCAGCAGTATCATGAGGTGGCCAGCCCAGCCCTCGCAACTGAAACAGCTGGACCTCTAGATTCCGCAGCGAGGACGCTAAGTGTGGCTGGCAAGCACTGATAATGCAGAAAGCCACTCACAATGCATGCAAGAGACAAGAGTGAGTCCACTCACGTGCTGTCACAAACAAGCCTGCCTGCACATTGCCCCTGTCTCGAGTAAGCAGAGTCAGGCTGAGCGTCACGATGTGGAAGGTTATGAGGCCCATCAGCCATGGTTCTGTCCAGTCCACCTGCAGGGAGAGCCAAAGTGTTTGCGCACACTAGTTAAAACACAAGTGCGCCTCTGTGTTCTAAAAACGCAAGCCATACTTTGCTCGTCACAGACATTCAAACATGTGCTACTTCATATTTGTCATCGTAACCTCATGGCAAAGACCAACAGCAAAAAGCACAGCTGCACAATTTAATCGTGACTGCTTGACTGAAACAAGTGCAGCAGTAAGACAATGTAGGCTCCCGTGCCCAACCAGCACGGGTGTGGGCCCTGAGCTCTCAAGTCCGGGATCATGATACTGTAAGTGGTGAGCATGGACCTCTTCGCACATGGAATTTTCACTGGTTCCACAAAGTGACTGCGGAAACTGCTTGCAAGGGACCTGCACCTCAACAGTTCTACAACTGTATGCCTCGCAAGGTTTAATGCTGACTTCCCTTGACCCATTCCTGCACAGGTGGCTTGCACGTGACATCACGGACAGTAACTGGAGCACAATTCGTAGCTTCCACAGCGCTGTCAGAGAAAAGCAGATCAGAGCATGGCCCAGCTTTTCACAGTGCTAGCCGTCCTCCAACCTGGCAGCCAGGACAACACCTGTGCTAAGCCATGGCAAGCGCCATGGCTTAGCACAGGTGCACACTTCCTACAAATAATTAGGGTGGCAGGCCAATGTGCAATGAAACAGACAACTGAAATATTGCCCAGGGCTTCCCAGACTGCAGTTGAACTGCACAAATGAACAAACACCTTGCGCCTCCACATGTAATAAGCAAGGAGCATGTAGCAATGTCCGGGTGAGCATCAATTTTCTCAGTTTCATCCATCATACTTCATCTGCAGTGCTCTACATTTTACAACATCACAGAGATAGCTGTGAAATCTTGTCTACCACTGCTGATGTGTTGCCGACTGGTACTGGCCGGTGTGCCAGATTTCTAGTCACCCTGGGGTTCTTGCCAGCAATGAAAGCTGATGAGGCCATGAATTATTACGAGTGCCATTCCACGCCAACTGTCCCAACCTCGGCACTCAGCCGTTGGCGAATTTTTAAAGAAAATGTGACACCTTCTGGAATAACAAGAAACGTCTTTTCACAAAACATATTTCACTGAAAAAGCTCCCTACCAGCGCATGCACCACATGAACTCTGTTGTAAGGCACGGCACAATGCATGATAAAATGCATTGCTGAAAAACATGGTCCTTACACCAAACAGCTTTCATCAATCGTTGGCCATTTCTGTGTTGTTGTTTTATGCAGTCTCAAACATGTGAAAAATAGTCCTTTCCTGGTGTTTTCTTTACAAGTACGGCTTGCATTGAAATCTTGCACTTAATATCAACCAGGTAACTGTCCAAGGTTTCTTGCATTGTGAGAAAAAGAAAGTTCTTCAGATGGATATATCCCGTGGCAGTACAAATAGATACTGAATTTGTAAAAAAAGTTTTACCATATGTCTAGCCAGTGATAAATTACTGAGGTGCTCCTAGCAGAAATATACTGCATGGCCCATGTGATAATACACATGTATTGCCTCTTAACTATGAAGGCTCTGCAAATTATTGTTAAGTGAGAAAAACATTTCTTACCTAGCATCCCAGCTTTTTCAAAGTCTGCTTTGTGTTTCACCTTTATCGCAAAGCACCCATGTAGAAAATATGAGTTGCGTGGCTGTGAGCATTCATGCATTCGCATCTGTGCTTGGGAAACTACAAGTAGCCTTAAATAAGACAAAAATAAGAATGCTTAATGGAATGTGTTCAACCATGTGTCGCTATCTGCTGACAGGCCACGTGGAGTCTGCAGACTTGACATCCGGAAACACATGGACAGCGATCTGTTCACTGCTCGATTTTCTGTACCACAATTTTAGGACAGGGAAGAGCACAATAATTAACAAGAATATCCATTGCCTTAATGTGACTAATTTGCTACTTAAAAGCCACCACTATCTGGTTTGGAGATTACTGCTGTACCAACATCAGCATTCCATGACTTTTCATTGTGATGTTATGCTTTTCTGAACAAATTATGTGAAGTTAAGCCCTGTTGCAGCATTTGTTAGATGCATAAGCTGCAGCATCAAGTAGATGCAATGTGTGTTACAGAGGCCCAACTGCTGCAATGTTCTGGGGTGCTGTTGACTGAAAATAATTTTGGAGCTACAGCACCAAGCCATCGTCCTTTACTAGAATAAAAAAAAAAATAATGTGTGGGTAGCTCTTGTGTCCTTCAGCAGGGCTGTAGACAATGAAAGGAACTAATCTTATCTCAATTCAGTAAGTCATCAAAAGAAGCAGAGGGTCCAAAATGGCTCTATTATACACACGGATCAACAGCCATCTAAGCAGCGTACGAAAAGTGCAACCCTTCACGCAGAGATCAAGGTGCATGTGTACACCCTTGCTTCACTTGAAGGGAAGGAAATTGTACAACACATTCCACACACATCACATATTGATGGGTTATGCAGACTATGTTCGAATGCAAAAGAGAGTGGCTTGGACAACAAAGGACATTACACTCTCGACACATGTAAACAGACGATTCAACTTGAGTGAGCTGGGTTCATGCAAGCAAGGTTCAAAATAAGCTAAGCAAGATGAAAAGCAAATAGAGAAAAATATGAAGTTAACCTAGACTTATCAAGGTTACGCCACTAGAATTGGAAATAGGGTGGTTTCCGGAGCAGAGGCTTGGTAAACCAGTAAACTCGCACGAATGAAAAACAGGTGGTGATTCGACCAATTGAAATTCCCGCACGAGGAACCTGTGAAATTGTATTTATCAGTGCCTATTCACTAGCGAGTGTTTAGCAATGAACAGTACCCACTTCTGTAGCAGAAGAGCTATGGCATTCTGTTGCTAAGTGCAAGGTCACAGGTCAAATTCCCAGCGACAACAGTTATACCCTGATGGAAGTGGAGCGCTCAAGTGCTTGCCTGCTAAGCACTAGGCATACGCTGCACAATGAGACAGGGCTTCATCAACTGCACCAATACTCACTCTGACCAAATTCTGCAACAACATCCCTAAACCGAACTTGCCAATCTTGAGAAAGGTACAACACCACTTAAAGAGGGGTACTGACACTAAAATTCTAACTCAATATATCCGGTACATTAGGCGAGCTCATAGGTACCATCTGTAAAGTATCCATAACAAATGCAGCTTTGGATTCATTTTAATTTAATTTTGAAGTTCATGCGAGCGACAAATTGGAAAAAGCAGCACCTATCAGGTTAGTCATCAGCATAGGTCCTATTTGTAAACAGTGTGACATCACGAGTTTCAGAAATCGATTTCGGTGATATGCGACATCATTGGCTTCTCTTGCCATTCGGAAGACGTTTCAGCACTGTTTGCATGGGCTGTCTTGTACTCGCCACACATGAAACGCGTGTGCAAACTCCTCACCACTTACGGATTACCAGTACTGTGGCCGGAAGTAACAAAGCTGGTGGTGACATCTTGCGACAATTTGTCAAACTACAATGCAGTCAATTTTGGTGCGTGTGTGTGTGTGTCAGTGTTTCTGGCGAAGAAAATTGTAGATGTGTGGTATGTTAACGATTATGTTGCTATCAATGCTTTACACCAGCAGTTTGGTCGAATATTGTACCCAGCAAACCCCAAATGGTAAGGAGCTTGCAGGCATGCTATAACGTAGCTAAAGCTCTCTAACACTGGGATCATACTGCATAGTGGACTTCTGCACAATGAAGCATTACGATGGTGCATCACTGCATACACCACCCACCAAACTAGCAGACGAAACAGGAGATGGCATGGTAGACAGTGTGCTAGCATGCATCACATTTCATTTTCATTTCATTTCATTTTATTTGTGCCCATTTACAAGCAAATGGAGGGGGCCAAGGTAAAAGCTGCTTTTTGGCAGCTTGAGTGGTCCCTGGCCTCCTTTACATATTGGCAGAGCGGTGGCAAAGAACACTTTCAGAAATGAAAAAAGTAAAGAACAGTGGGTTACATCAAATAAATTACATTTCTTTCATTGAATGCATATGGTTTTACGGAATCATGGCGATTCAAATGGTAGTTTTCACCATACAGATGAGCTCTGATGGTGTCAGGGCATGGATGTCAATACCGGCTTCTAGGTAAGAATTTAGTAGCCGTGGCAAGGTATTTGCGACCATTTGATGGCCGTAATTTGTCCTCGAGAAGGGTATGAGCCATTTTTCATGGCTGCGCGTCTCATATGTGGGTGTATTCTCTTTTAAGTTTGCTATATTTGTAATTAAGTTGCTTCTATTTTTTACCTGAAAGTAGTAGGTGCGTAGGAGGGTTTGTTTGTAGAGATGATGACTTTTTGTTATGTTGTACTTGGTAAAAAGATTCTCAGTGTGTGAGTTGTAGGGCACATTTGCGATAGCGCGTATTATCTTTTTTTGCATCAATAGTATTTTAGAGTGATTGTAAGCTGATGTCGTGCCCCATACAAGATGGCAGTAATTTACATGCGAGGCAAACAGTGCATTATAAATGATCAATTTAACTGGCATTGGTAAAAGGTAGCGATTTCGATGTAGTATACCTGTTACGCGGCTCAGTTTCTGCAGTACAAAATCCACGCGCATGCTTATGGGATCCTCTCTGTTTACGAGCATTCATCTTAGGTCACGGGGCACAAAGTGCTCTCCGAAATCTAAAGCACAACTGGTCGTGAGACGCAAGCATATTACTAAAGAACTGTTGTGCACTGGAGCAAACAAGTTTCTTTAATGTAATTACTGGGTCAATAGCTACTGATTAAGCCCATAAAACAGAGCCCAAAGAATGTTATGTCAGTACTCCTTTGCATATTTTTCTCACTTGAAACAAAATTTATGTTTGGTAATTATCACCTTTCTGAGCTGAGAGGCAATGCAGAGCAAGCGGCAGGCATAACTTTACTAGCAGCACATGTGTTTTATCAGCTGCTAAACACACAGCAAAACAATTTAATTTTTGGAAATTCATCGTCATTTGTTCACCTCACTGAGAAATATATCTGAAAACATTTTCTGTGTACAGTGCAACACCTGGACACTTTGTTGATATAAAACATAACCCTTTGATGCAACTTAAGGGAGTACTGACAGAAAATGTTTCTTGTTTTTATTTCATTATCGGACAGCTGTTGGCCCTGTAGTTGCGCTATGAAGCCTCGACTCCTCAAGAGCACCACAAATAATTAATCACACCACCTTCGGTGCGACCAATTTTCAAAACAAGCGCCAAGTGCAGTGAAAAGGGAGACTAATCACGTATCTGAAACCTAATGTGGCAGTCTCGTGGCACCACACACCACTGACACGTACGCTACGACTGTTTTGCCAAAAGCTTAGTCCATCAAGCAAAAGAGGACAGCAGATTCCCCTGCATTTCCAAGAGAAGTGCAAAAGTGGAGTGGCCAAGTTGGCCGTTTTCTGCGACACAATCCTTGCATGGCCTTCATTCAACGACCGCACTGGGCTGACTGGTGAACTCACGAATTGTTTGCGACACCAAACGACCCCCACAATTTCACTTTCGGTGATGTCACTGATCTGCCTTTCTCACGTCTGAGGTGGGTGTTTTGAATGGATCACACAAAAGGTGCTGCAATTAATTATTTGCGGCAGTCTCAAGAAACTGAGGTTTTGTGCCATAATTATGCAGTTGACAGCTACTTAAGAATAAAAATAAAAACAAATAAAATAAAAGAGCAATGGGTCAAAAATTAGTGTCAGTAAAAGGGGGGGGGGGGTATGGTAGAGTGAATGGGTTACCTTGGTTTTACCCATCATAAGTACTCTTGCGCATGTTAATACAAATTTCTGCATGATGCATTGGAATGGCCTTTAGCTTGAATTTCAGTAGTTCATCCAATGTGGCACTTCTAATAGCTTTTTTTTTCCCTGGAAACTATTGGCAGGATGGTCATTTAGATCGGCAATTATGTTCCGCATGTTACTGTCTCCAAATAGAACTTGCAGAATGTTGGTTTGTACAAGCATCATCAAAGAAAAAAAAATAGCGGCAGATCCAACACACCCGCATACAGTGAAGCTTTATCCATAAAGAGTGCAGAAACCTGCGTAATTGCCATGACAGTGCACGGTCGTGCACTGCATTGAATTGCTGTGCCGGGGGACCGAGATTCGATCCCACCATCCTTTTTTTTTTTTGAAGTGTGAGCTATCGTCAAGACAGCAGCAGAATCCAGTAGCCACGGTCGGGAAGGCCAGGATCCGGGAGGGTTTGCAAAGAAAGCTTCGCTCTAAAGCACTGTTCGCATTTGTCGTGACCCACTGTGGTAGCTTAACGGCTATGGCATTTTGCTGCTGAGCTCGAGGTCACAGGGTCTATCCCAGCTGTGGTGGCAGCATTTCGATGGCAATTAAATGCAGTAACGCTTGTGTGCTCGGGCTTAGCTTAGGTGCATGTTAAAGAGCACCGGACGGTCAAAATAGGCCTGTTTCATAATGAGATCATGCGTCTGGCACATAAGACCCCAGAATTTATTCATTTCATCAATGCTTGTTGCCACCTTAAAAGAGGAGCTTCAGGAGTTCATTTTTTTTACAAATATGATATAAAGAATTTCTTACTATTTTACAATTAGATTGTTTGCAATACAATGTAGTACAAGCTGTGCACAAGTTTCACTATAAGCTGGAGAGTAGGTTTACAGAAAAATGACATAAAAAATGTTTAAAGATGAACAAAAATAGCATTTTGATAAAAATTCAGTTTTATGTTTCTCTGTTTATTACAGGTGTTAAGAGAGCTCCAGCAGAATGCACGCAATTTCTCGCTTTTATTCCTTCATTCCTGAAAACTTTCTTGAGGCTTTTTTTGTTTTTGTCATTTGTTGCCTGAGAAGGAACTCTGCCTTGTCACCCTATCCCTTATCAGGGCAGGTGACGCTCTTGCAGAACGCACATGGTTTGATGCAAAATACACTTAGAACAGCATTTCATGCTGTGCTTTGATGAATGTTCGCTTCCCATGTGCTTTCAGCCATGCGAGGGCACAACAAAGAAATACACAGGCAAAATTGGGCAAACATCAACAAAACAGGCAAGTGCATGCAATGCACTACACTGGCCAGCTCACTACGAAAATTTGCAGTGAAAATTGATGAACAAATCATAAACTAAATATATTTCGAATACCAAGTTGCATTATTCAAAAAACAAATACTCCGACCAAAACAAACCAAGATGACCTGTAAACACAAACTGCATTTTTAAATGTCAGGGTGCGCAGCCTTTGTGTCGTTTCTAAATAGTTTAGAGTGGCATCCACATTCACTGTTGCACTATCTTGTTCCTCGGCTTATGTACCATTTTGGGTGTTATAGCCTAAAAATAAATTTTTTCGTGGGTTTACCCTACCTTTCCACCACCTTGAAACAGAGGAACCTCCCAAAAGTAGATGATTTTGCCCATATTCCAGAGCATAAAAAAAAAAAAGAAATAACTAGCAATTGATGAAAGCTTAGGTGTGAGGCTTATGATCATTTTCCAAAGAAATAAAAGTATCTATTAATGAAATAACTGTGTTTTTGGCAATGCATTTTATCACACATAGTTTCATGCCTTAAAAAAAAGTTCAGATGGTGCTTGCATCTGTAAAAAAAATTTTTACACTAAATACCTCGCGAGGAGAATTTCCGTGTTAATCTGAAAGGCCCTGAATTTCCTTACATTGCAGTTGGTCAAACACCACACAAGGTTGGGACAGTTGGGATAGAGATAAAACTGACACTGACTATTGCATACAGCTTTTGCTCGCGCACCTCGGGATCTTAATTGAAAGAGGCTTCCCAACAGACCACCTAAATTTGATATATGCCTGCACATGTCAGTGTTGTACTTTCAGGAGTGGTTTGGACTCTCTATTTCTATGCCACGGCCTGTATACTAGGGAACACCAAGAACACCTATATAACCACGGATGAATGATTTTCAGCACTACACATACTTGCATCTGAGTGGCTGAAAGGTGCCTTACTTCAGTTATGTACCTCACATCTTTTCTACCTTGTCTGCTTTAAAATGCAAGGGTTTCGTGCCAACCTGGCCAACTGAAAACCTAGCTTTCAGAACTACATAATGGTTTAGACACCATTACCACAGTGTGCTGCTCTCACCGAAATGCCATACTTCAATATGTCGACCAAAATGTTTACTAATTAAATGTATGTTCACTTTAAACAGCGCAAAAAAAAAAAAAAGATGGACAAGGAAGGGCACAGGACCTGCGCTGGCCCTGTGCTCTTCCTTGTCCGTGTATGTTTTTTTGTGTGTGTGTGTGTGCTGTTTAGAATGAATGATCCGCTCCAACCAGCTTGCGCCCAATCCCTTCTAAATGCATGCGATCGGCTGAGACGACGTGTCGCACCAAATCACCACAAACGGACATCAAAAAACTGCGCGTATCAGAAAAATATGGCGCTCTAAACAACTGGCAATGGTGGGGCAAAAAATAAAAACCCGTCCCTCTTTATTACACGCGTGGCTGCAACAGTGTCCGTGTACTCGATCGGTAGCCTGCGCCTTGCTGTGCGGCCAAGAATCATGAATCAACGCGGCGAAAACAATCGGCGCAGCACGTCGCGCCTCGTTGTTCGAGCAACGTGCAACCGACGGCGATGAGAAAAAGCTCGGTGCTTTGTGCATCGCGAGCGGCAAAGAAGTCTGCTGGTCAACGCGCTCTGTTGAGTTGGCGCAAAACAGACGATAGCGCACAAGCTGCCACGGCAGACATGGCTCGAACAAATGTGTCGTCTTACTTCTCTAATCATACGGCGCAGACACCTCGGCTAACTTTTTTTTGGCAACCGCCGCGAAATCCGCTGCCAGATAAGCTGGTGGACGCCGAAACAGCGCGGACGACACGACGCTGTGGGTTCAAACTGATAGCACCACAAAGCGCGCTGTCATCGCAGAAGCAGCCCGGATGAAGCCAACACAGAACGCAAAGCAGGCAAGCCGGCCTACAATGCAGCCAAACAGCTGCAAACGGCACACCGCATCTCCGAAAACAGCACACCTCAATCCAAAACGAAACACGCAGGCAAGCAAGCTCGCCTTGCAGTGAAGTTTCCCTCTAGGGGTGGTTTATGCCGCCTTCGAAGGCCGCCCGCAGGGAACGGCCTTCCAGCGGTGCGGGAAGCGTCTAAATGCAGACGCATACCGCCCCGGTCATTAGGAAGACGTGGTATCGCTTTCCGTCGCGGTGGATCATTTCCTTGTGCAGCTGTTTTTCTCTTCACGGTAGGATGAGCGCCGAAGCGCCGTGTCGAGGGGATTAAACGCCCCACAATTTCGCGCAGATCGCGTAGAGTAATGCGGCAGATAAGCCAATGAAAGCGCGAGGATGTAGGGCGACGAAAATCAGTACCAGCATCGCAGTAAATAACAAGCAGCACTGCCGGAATCGGAAGACCGCAGCGGCGTTGACGCTAAAGTACGCGACACATGGCACTCACTTGGAAAAGGACACTGCCGATGTTCAGGGTGTCGCCGGGAGAGACCATCGTGTCTGTGAACCGCTCTAACTGGCTATGGTGCCTAACCTGGGCCATACAGGTGTCACGCGGAAAATGGTTTATCACATGTCACACACGCACCTAGCAGCCGTCTAGCCCTCCCAGCACCACAACAGCCGCAAACAAATGAGCTGAGCAGTCTGGGCAAAACAGCCAGCGCTGCCGCACTTTCACTATACTTTCACTCTGCATTATTTTTAGTAGACGCGGCCATCGCTGCTGCAAGAGCGCTAACGACGAGCTAAAAGTAAAACTTTAATTTATAACTTTTACATAAACATCTATTGTTGTAACTAAAGTATATTCAATACATTTATATGCCTAAAATAATGCGTTGTATTATTAAAATATACGAAGGTTGTTTTTATACGACGCTAGAGGGCTTAAAAAAGTGAGCCTCCTTCCTCGAGGAGGCTTGCCGTGAAGTTAAGCGCTAAAGTGACCAAAAATAATTAAATTCATACAGTAAACGAAACTGATCATCAATACCAACTACAAGTTTATAGCGAGTAAGTCTTCTTCCCTCTAACTGCATTTCCTCGGACGGCCTGAGTGGCAGCAAAATAGACTCGGCAATGCGAAAATGTTGGCCTTCGGTTGCGCAATTGCATGTCATCATCAGCCTTGCCATTTCGGTAGAGAGAAATTTTGTTTCGTTTCAGACAGAAAAAAATATCGTCATTCGAAGGTATCACTCTGGAAGACGGTGAGCCAAATCGCAGCGACAGGGGAGACATCGGCGACACCACGACAATGGAAAGCGCAGAGGTACTCGTCCCTGTGCCTCCGACGGGACCATTGGACGCAACCAAACGCAGCTGTCCGTGGGGCAACGCGTCCTCGGCGCCACAACAGGACGTGTCTTTCGAGGACGTGATGAGCGAACAGCTCGCCCGTGCCTTGGAGAAAGAGGAGCTGGTGGCCGCAGCGCCGGGGTAGGTGGTTCCGACTTTCGGAAACTCGCGTTGGCGCCCGACCCTGTGGGCTGCTTCTCACCGGTGATAGACTGCTGCACGTTTCACTTAAGGTGTCAGCTGACATGTTTTGCATTTTTAACAGATAAGCAGTAAGTTGGGGATTTTTAGAACCTGACATTCATTGAGTCTTGGTTTTGAACGCCTGTCGATGAGAATTGAACTAACGTGAGTATTGTAGTCTGCATCCCCCCCCCCCGCCCTCGTTGTCAGCAGTAGCGATGAAAAAGGAAATATGTCTGTGCCGTATTTAAGTGTTTCTGAGGATATCAGATCGCACCCAAATTAATGCATAAAATATGTGCTAGTGTATTCAACTAAGGGTGATGAGCTAACAACATGTTGGTGTTGAGCAAACGACAGACATGTCATGCCTACACCGTGCTAAAATATTCTGGTATGCTGTAGTCTTGATGTACAGGTGCGTCCACTCTTAGAGGGAACACGTGAGCACGTGGCTCATGCTCTGCACAGTGCCATGTACAAAAAGCAGCGAAAACCAAGCGCATGTGCAAAATGGCGCAGGGGTGGTGCATGTCACACGGCATCTGCCGTCGAAGCATTCGTCGCTTTGCTCGAATTCGACCACCCTGTATCGCAGTCACAAATCGAGAGCCTGCCACTTAACAGAGAAACATTTAATTCCGTGCACTGCAACCCGGAAGACGTAGGAAGCACATACTACACTGACTTCTACTGCAGTTGCGTAGAATGCAAGCAAGCAGCAGGATAACTATTTTGTTTTGGAGACAGTATTTTCGTACATGCGGAATAACATTGCTATGCTGCATCTTGCGCGGTAATACAGCGGAACCGTCAACAACTGCAAATTTTTCTGCCTCTGGTTTATATATGCTAGTGTCACTACCTCACTGGCATTTGGGAAGAAAAGAGCGATACCTTCGAATTATTTAGGTTATGTACATAAGTTCACATTTGTGATTCGCCAGTGGTAGCGTTAGTGTTTCATATCTTCCTGCAACTTGACAGACTGAATGCGATGTAGCCAGACACCACTGAAACATGCCGTGCACAACATCACCGAAAACATACTGTTGCATGACTCATGCTCATTTCGTTGAGTCATACCCGCCGTGATTGCTCAGTGGCTATGGTGTTAAGCTGCTGAGCACGAGGTCATGGGATCGAATCCCAGCCACGGCGGCTGCATTTCGATGGAGGCGAAATGCGAAAACGCGTGTGTACTTAGATTTAGGTGCACGTTAAAGAACCCCAGGTGGTCAAAATTTCCGGAGTCCTCCATTACGGCGTGCCTCATAATCAGAAAGTGGCTTTGGCACGTAAAGCCTCATAATTTAATTTTTTTTTTTCGTTGAGTCATACGCTATGCTCTGTCTATGAAATGAAAGTGTTTCTGTCTGTCGTGTGGTAACATCTGAACTCGATAATACAACCGGAAAAAATGGGGTTTAATGTTCCCAAAAATTTTCTGAAATCTTGATCATTACCATGCACTTACATGGCTAGCACAACCTTTCTCCTTTAAATCACGATCATCGCAACCACGGCTCAGGACGTGCGATCACCCAGCAAAATGGTCATACGCCATGCACAGGCGAAGCAAAGGGGTGGACCGACAGTAGACGACGTGCGGCATGTGCCGCCCCTGCGCCATTTCGTGTATGCGCTTGGTCTTCTCCACTTCCCGTACATGGCACCGTGCGGAGCATGAGCCATGCACTCGCATGTTCCCTCTAACAGTGGATGCACCTGTACATATTGACCCACTGTGCAGTATTCTCACCCCTGCATCCCATCTGTTGAATACTTAGATTGTCCTCTTAATGAGGAAGCCTTTTTATTCCAACAGTGAGTTATGCTCGGTGTGGTACACGGTGGTCTGTTATACGCCTAGTGCACCGCTTATAGAGGTGCCACTGATAGCCACCTAGCGGGCACTTCGAACAGTATGCTCGGGAGCAGTAGCAGACGACAACCCTTTGCAGCAAGGATGGCTGAATTTCGCAGCTGCGATTTCTCCTTTGTTCTGGTGCCAGACTGCTTCTTCTGCGGTGATAGCTGCAGGGAAGACGCTGACCTCTGTGAGAGCGGGTATGAACACGATGTTACCGGTTGTTTGGGACAACATGGTCCACATACGTGCTAGGTGCGTCCCGCAGACAAACGCCATGAACCCCATTTACATGAAGTGGAGCTCGTGTTAACTAGCCGATAAATTTTGTTGAGTAATGCGATGTCTCGATAATTATTTTTTTTTATTCTACCGTTGCCGTAATGCTGCTTCTGTACCTCAATAATAAGCACACGTTAGTGCAGACTTATATAAAACAAATCTACACGGTGCGATGTCTGCATATGTCGTTGCGGTTTTTCTGCCGATGAATACATGGGACATTGCCGAATAAGTGCAGTCAAAGTCTCCTCAAGAAGAGTAATTGTGCATTTATGGATGGAAATGCGTACACTAGTCAACGAAGTCACCAAATGCACGGGTTAATAAAAGCACATGTTGGCACTGTGCCGCCGATGCAATTCTGCTGCATACGCCGATGAACTGCAGTTATTGCAAAATTCCCCAAGCTAGCTGCTTGGAAACGTACAAAGCTGAAGTCTGACTAACTTTTCAGTACTTTTTTTTTAATGCTACTAGAGAGAGGTGCCACATGATATATTTAAAAGCAGAGCTGCGCCAATCAAAGTAGACAAGCGCTGGCGGCAAGGCCGGGTTTAGTCCTCTGCGGCATAAGCATAATAAGAAATAATTCAGTTGAGTACAAAATTCGCATGCAAGAAGGGACTATGTTGTGAGAAACAAGCAAATCACTCGGTGTGTTAAGTCTGCTCAGACAGCATCGAGGGGTGACGACTTCCCAAACGTGACGCGAACTTTTCAGCGAAAAATGGAACAAAAATATCATATGCAGCAACTATTAGCAATTCTAGCTCTGAACTACCTATTTTCTAAACACATTTTCCAAAAGATCACAATATCTAAGATGCCATCGGCTGAAAAGAATAAAGCTGTTAAAAAGCACTTGCTTGGTATCATTCGAATAAGACACAGCGTGATTTATACCCTTTACAAACCAGGCAGGGTGAAAACAGGGTAACAAGATATGCATGGAGCAACTAGCAACAGTTAAAGATGTGCGAAGTCACGCAGACAATAGATGTAAAAACATGAAGTGCGCGACAGCTGGTGCGGGGATTTACCGGGCCACATAAAACCAACAATTTCAGTTCTTGCAAACTTCAGTCACTTTAACATACAACACAATGCGCTCCTGCAGTCGTGCTGCCTAGCTAGCGCAACGCAGTAATGAAGCGGAAAACAATATAAGCGGCAAACAGCATTCTGAACTTTAGCGAAATTCCTTTAAACCGCATGCTGCACTGCAGATGAACTTCATCGCTTATGCGTCTAACTATGATCGAGTGGAAAAAAACACCAATGAGACAAAGAAAAGGATGAGAACAAGAAATTTCCCGCCAAAGCGACGATCCAGTGCTACTGCTGCTCCTGCTGATGAGGTTTTGCGGGGAATGATTAGAACCGTATCGCCGGCACGTTTTCGCCGGTATTTGAGCCCCCCACCCTGCAACAATTCTTCTTCGACATTCCTTGAAGCTTTGACCACCCCACACATGCGAAGGGTGTTGCCTATTTTGCTCTGAAAACGTGAATAAGACAGAGAAGCACTATCGATGACACAACAAACTACGGCACGCAGCTGGCTTCTCTCCTGTGTGTTCTGCGCAAGGCTGCCACCAGTGGCGCATTCATTGGCGTGCACTAGGTGTATATGTGAAGCCTCTTGCGTAAACACAAAATTTTTCTTGTGATAGCAATAGGTGGTGTTTAAAACCCGACATCTATGACATGTTTACGGCTCTCAAAATTGCTTCTTCTGCATTCAACCAGCAAGAGCACTGCCTTTAAGATCCACACCTTAAATCCATAGGGTACCACCCTATGGGATGTGGATTTGGACACAACCTATTGAAACCTAGTTTTTGCTCTGGTTTGTGTCAAACTGTCTGAAGCCTCTTGTATGTCATATGCGTAATCACGGAAAAAAATGGCGTAAAAGGAGGCAAAGGGAGCATCATTATTTTAAAGACAACTGTCATTTGGCAAGTGCATGATAGATGGCACCACAGTACTAAAGTGCAGTAATATGTAGGAGGTAGTGCGTAGAATCTGGAATGGAGTAATTGTGCCAGTGCTAATGTTCACAAATGCCATTCTGTGCTTAAAATTGGATATCTTGTCTGGATTGGAAGGCCAGTTGGCTTTGGGAGCCCATGGTAAAACCACAAATGAAGCAGTGCAATGCGACAGGGGTTGAACCTCTTTTGAAGTAAGAGAAGCAAAGAGCAAAATTAGTTTTGAAAAAAGACTCAGGAACATGGATCAATATAAATGGACAGCTGAAGTGCGCAAGTATCTGTACATGAAAACCGTGGACACAAAATAGAGGAAAAGGTCGAGAAGTTTGTTAATCAAGTACAGGGTAATAGAAAGTGTAAGTAGGCAACCAGGAGTCATCAGAAAGAGAGAGACCCACCGACAGCGAATTGGATGCAAAGAATGGAAACAAAAAAGTTTCCATTCCTTGCAAGTTGTCTCTATGATAACGTAAGGGGCAGTGCCTTGGTATTTGAGGCTTGAGCTGGTTACCTAAGGATAAAAAGATACCGGAGCAAATAGACGCAACAAGATGAGTCATGTATGTGCTCCAGCCAAAATCCAGACCACTCAGCACATCCTAATAGAATGCGAAAGGATTCACCCAGTGCGATCCCATAGGTAAGGTACACCTCCCAAAAGCGCTTGGATTTAAAGTCCTCCAAGCTAACATTCCCAGAGTTCTGCTAGGAAACATAAATACCCAAGAAAGTGTATGGGGAGACGGTGCCGCGGTAGCTCAATCGGTAGAGCATTGCACGCGAAATTCGAAGGTTGTGGGATCATTCCCCTCCTGCAGCAACTTGTTTTTTTGTCCACTTTCATTTACATTAATTTATCATATCTTTACTTCATTTATTAAGCACAAGTAATTTCCCCTATGTTGTCCTTGGTGCCAGTGTTTGGCTTTTATGATATGACTAATAAAAATTGGGACCCTCGGTTAACCCCCTTTCTTCTTGTTTATTATAAAACGAGGGTCTCGAATCCGGCAACATTGATGCCTTCAGGTAGCATGTGTGGGTTTATTGACCATTTGCCTTCACCTAAAAAGATCACGTTCTCGTGACACCTGCGGCAGAAAAGACGTTCCACATCTGCCTCCAAGGTCTGTGAGTGGTGGCGCTGGCTAACACTCCCATGGTTCTGCTAGGGAACATAAATAACCAAGAAAGTGGATGGGGAAACGGCGCCGCGGTAGCTCAATTGGTAGAGCATCGCACGCAAAATGCGAAGGTTGTGGGATGGTTCCCACCTGCGGCAAGTTGTTTTTTCATCCACTTTCATTTCCAATAATTTATTGTTTCTTTACTTCATTTATTAAGCACAAGTAATTTCCCATATGTTGTCCTTGGTGTCAGTGTTTGTTGGCTTCTTATGACTAATAAAAGTCAGGCCCCTCGGTTAAACCCCTTTCTTCTTGTATAGAAAACTGGGTTATCTGAAGATGTGTTAGCTGTCAAGCGTTGTTAAAGTCTGAAGGCTATGTACGGACTTACACCTTGTCTCTTGAGCTATTGTCCTGGCCACTTCTCGCTCGCTAAAGATGTTCCACTGCCAGGTGCAAGCTTCAGATTTTCACGAATAGTGAGAATACAGATATATACATATGCTGCAAATCTTGAGGACTAAGCTGCAACAGATGAGGGGTGATCAGAGAAAGACAAACATCAGCACTACTCGTAACTAACAAACATTTATTGCGAGAAAACATAAGTATGTTGTCGTACAGAAACAACCGTGCATGTGTCAACAACACACCTCCTTAACATAAAAGGAAAAAAAGAAAAAAAAACTTATCAGGTGTTAAAAAAATGATCTCATTGGTCAACAATGACACAGAGGCACAGCTAACACATTTCTAATGATATGATAAGGCTCCATTACTTCATGTGCGGGCGGCCCTCTGCTTATGCTGAAAAGAATACAGTGCAGGTTGTAGGAGTTGTCAGACGATCTCGCCGCTGCCACCATTTGTAAGGGTTGATGGTCGTAGAGAGGAACTTGGGAGGAACTAGGTAAACAGGGTTTATTTGCACTCTTTACATTTTAAACATGGGATACATTTACACAGTCTAGCGTGACTCCCAAATGGAGCCCACAAGACGAACATACAGCACACAGCTCACGAGCACACAGCTCACAAGTACATTGACAAGCACAGAGCACGACGACGAGCACACCTAGCAGCCGTTTTTAAACACTTTGTGTTCCCTAGATCCCTCGGTAAGGCCAAACGTTCGACGTCATCGTAAACAAGCCGCCTCTCTGTGGGACGGTTTACACACACACACACGTACGCACAGTTTCACTGCCGATTAGCAGCGTCAAATGTCAACTCAGTCAACCCGCCGCTTGCTCATTATCTTGAGTCCTGAAAGGCGCGTTGGTTCCCCGAGCTGACTAGGCACCGTGGCCACCGATTGTCCCTTGTGCGGCGCCTCTAAATTCCAGAGCGGACCTCGCACAGTGGCCTCCGCTGCTGTCCATTGTCTGGCGTCTGCAAAGGCCCGTGAAAAGGCACCGCAAGGCATCTCCTTCCAGGAAATCCCCCTGCTTCAGTCGAACCGTGCAGGCGTTGCCGATTTCACTGACAATAGTTGATCCATCAATCGCGTTTAGTCATAGCGGTGCCGAGGGGTTGTTGACGCGCCACCTCGGGGTCCCTACGAAACAAGTCACTGCAGCGGTTGTTGAAAGCTTCCATGGTATCTTTGGGGAAGCTCGCCACGCTCGCCGCTGCAGCTGGCTGCGAAAACTTGCATGTTGCCACCTTGGCAGGCCATTCCTAACAAGGTGCATGCCTTGTCTGTGTGACACCTAGTTTTCAAGATGAATGTATACTAACTTGCCTAGGTTTTGGTTCTCATGCTGTGAACCCTTGAGGCCATCTGGTAGTACTTTGTGGCACCTCATTTTCAATTCCGTGCACAAGGGACTGGTCTTCATTCTTTCTCTCACTCTGTCTGCAGTATTGAAGGCACGCCTGCCTTTCTTTGCAGCGACCACGCCACTGTGCCTTATGCTGGGGAAGCAGTGGCCGTAGCTGCTGCTGCAGAGATCTTCACGCCGGCAGAAGACTGCACTGATGATCATGCTCTTGCACTGCTGCTGCAAGCTGAGTACGACCGTGAGCACGACACAGTGCTTGGTGTCGAGGAGAGAAAATTCAATGGCAAGAGCAAAGGTAGGCTGTTGTGCCAGAAGTTAGCACCAAGTTTCACCATCTTTTGCATAGGACCGCATGTGTCTCTGATTGACGGGTGGTGCTGCCGTTGCTTGTTATGCATAGATATGTTTTGTGTCTACGTTCCTTTTCTGCCATTGTGTGACCTTTCAGTTGATAGTTGGCATTTCTGTTGTCCATTTTCCTCTGATTGTGTCTGTGTCTTTATGCCTACCTTTTACAGCGGAGCTGTATGTGGTTATGGCACCATAGAATTTTCGTGTCCTCACGCAAAAGCTGTCATAATCAGTGGCTCATATCCCTGCAAGCAAGCAAAAAATGCAATGGCTCATTTCACTGTAAGGCAGGGGCTACAAGCACTCAGCAAAGTGAAGCAAACAGTGCTTGCATTCTTTCTAATCACGCATACAACATACAGAACAGTATGTCGAAAACTGTCATCATCAGTGGCTCATACCCCCATAAGGTTCGTGGCTACACACTTTGCATGAGTTAGTCGTGGTGGCACTAGCCCTGTGGTCATTGTCGGTGATTGCAATGTGGATGTGTCGGGGCCAAAAAGGGAGTGGTTTATGCGTTTCGTGTTGCAGACATATCGCTTGCAATGCCACACCGATCTGTCCCACCCGACCACCCAGCGCCATACGTGCATCGATTTGACATGTGTTTGCAGTTGTGAGTATGCCGATCAGTGTATATCATAGCAACCACAAAGCCATTGTGACCGTTGCTACTATATGACGATGCGTGATGCCAATAAAGTCTTAGCACAAGTTTTCTTACCATGATGTTTACAGCTTTGCTGGTCATCCAGCTTTGTAGGACGGAATGGCCTTGAAATTTTTTCTACCATGGGTACTGACGTGTTTGCACTATATTTAAGATGTTCAGTTAGGGGTGAGTGTAAACTCAAGGAAGCAGTTTGCATTCAACACATGCACTGTGACGAGACGCTGTTTGCTAGAAGTAGCTTAGGCTTGGGCGCTCCTATTATAAACTTGCCTAATGATGATTACGTACCATCTGCAGCATTTGGGGCCAAAAAACAGTAATTTCCTTAGGTGAAATGAATGGTGACACTGACACATTTGTCATTGTAGTTACAAAATGGCAGAACATGGTACCTACCGTTTTGAACCTTTCAAGTGAGCAGTGTTAGGGCTCCTTTGTCTCACTTTATCATTCTGGACAGTCTGAATTGTATTTTTGTCTGCATTCAAGAACATTTACGGTAGACTTCTGTTAATTAAACTCTTGTTATTTCAATTTTTCGGTTAATTCAAACCCGGCTGGAGGTGCCGGCCCACGCCCGTGCATTTCTTTGGGCCCCAACCTTCGTTATTTAGATCCTAAAATTTTCCTTCAACGGACAGTTCAAACTTGACCAGTCAGAATGCATGTGCCTGACACCTATGGTGACCACAATAGCGACCGATTTAGTGGCAGCGTCTGTCTCGGCAGAGCTTGTGGGACAGTAATTGCATCGAACACGTGATCTCCCATGGAAAAGGGTCATTTTCAGCCCGCCCTACTAAGATATTCAAGTAATAAGCGTAGCTCAGAATGTTAGATTACGGCATTCACCCAATTCTAATGTCTGCTCTTTTTTGTTAAGAATATTGGGCTGGAAATTGCCTCCGCAGTGCAATTGGACACAAAACCAAAACCGCCTTCGCAATGTTGGTATGCTTTACCGTATAACACAAATATATTGCGGCGAAGCACGCTTCGAAACCCGCGCGGCGAAGTTGACTTTAAGAACTGGCTGCCATTTGTGCAACACATTAGATTCTTGCCCATTTTCCTTGATAGAAACTTTGTTGGGCATTAGATTTCTACTTTTTTAAACAGCTTTAATGTGATCTGCGTTTTTTTTTTGACAGCCTGTCAAAATTGGAAAACTACTGCCAAGTGAATCGGCAGCAATGTATTTTGGCGTTCTTTCTTTTGCATCTTGTTTAATTTGACCTGCTAAATAATTGAATCAATTTTGTCAGTTCCATCAGGGTTGAATTAACGGAAGTCGACTGTATTGTATTTTTATTGAGAAACATACATTTATGCTTTGCATAAACACCATTAAAGATTTCACTTCTTTTTTTTTTTTTTTCTATTGTGTGAAGCTGCATCTTTGTGGCTTTTTCGCATGGCCGCTAAAAAGTGACCCCTTTTATGTATTGCATTGTGGGCACTTCATGATTGAAATGCCCAATACATGAACGAAAAAACCAGTCAAAAACACAAAGGACAAGAGGAGAGGTTCACACCACAACGACTGGTGGTGTGAACCTCTCCTCTTGTCCTTTGTGTTTTTGACTGGTTTTTTCGTTCAAGTATGTACCAGCTGGCCCAGATTTCAACCCTTCTGCCCAATACATTCAGGCCATATGCTTCGTGATGTTAGGATCAGGCTGCCCCTTAATTGAAGGAAGCGTGTGAAGTCCTTCGCCATGGTGTCGGCCAGCTTTGGAGGCTGTGCTCCTGCATATGACTACACGCTTTGCGCAGTGATTGTGTCATTTGACAACTACCGACGGGCACGGGAGCCAGTGCTGTCAGACTCCGAGGACGAAGATGAGGATGGCCTGGATGGTGGCCTAGGCTCAGCTGGTGCCCGACACTGGGACTCGTTTGAGCGGGACCAAAAAACTGCGCAGGCTATTGGCCGTTCGGGTGTGGCCCGTCAGCCCGGTGGAGGCTTCACCACCAAGCACGACGCCACTGTCTGTGGGCGCCGAAATGCCTGCCGGTGAGTGCCGTGAGTGACTGGCATGGTTGGATTGAGTGACTGATATTTGCTGGAATTTTTGCCTCGAAGGGCTTGATTAGCATTGGCGAATGTTATTGGAGGAAGCTGCAAATCATTGCACATGGGTTTTTAGTGTGCAGGCGTCCTCAAAATTTCTCTGCTTTGGCACAGGGTGGTTGAATTGTTTTTTACAGTTGCACTTGTATTGTGCTGTTACACAATGGTCCACTGACGACACGCAGTGTCGACGTGTTCAAGAAAACAGAAAATAGGGCGACTTGGTGTAGATTTGTTGTGTAATACGGTGCAGAAACTGATTGCAATGAAAGAAAATGTGATGAAATCAGTGCTTGTCCCTGTAGCACCCTTTTGATCCTTGTCATTTTACAGCGTAAGCTGTTATGGACTCATTCCAGTGGCCATTTCAGTTGGCTATGGTGTCCGCCACCACCGCCAGTGACCGTTGTCTGTAGCAACTAATACTGGAAATGAGAAAAAAAATACTCAGTTCCCACCGGTATCGAACCCGGGTCCGCTGTGTGGGAGTCAGCTACTCTACCACTGAGCCACGCCAGCGCTTGCTAGCATGTAGTAGAAAAATGCCCTATAAATGCGGGCTAGAATGCGGGGAGACACGCGATGTGACATGCACACCGCATAGCATCAATATGTCCGCATTTGGCGTTGCAGTTGCACATTATTGCAGCAGGTAGAACGCCATGTAGCAGATGCACAGGTTGTGGTACAAGGCAGCTAAAGGAGGTTTCAAGAAACAAAAGAAGTTTAAGGAGATGTATACAAGAATGCTAGAAAAGATAAATATTGCATACCTGAATAAATCAAGCTGGCTAAGTGATTATGTTACTGTCATGTTTCAAAGGGCATGCCAATGAATTATCATCATCACCATCATTATCACCGTACCATGCCACTTGCCAAATCAAGCTTGTTAGGTGACTATGTCATCGCCGCGTTTCAAAGGAGATGCCAATGAATAATTATCATCATCATTAGCATCACATCGTGCCACTTGCCTTGTGATGTGAGATGCGCGCCAGGTAGCGTCTATATGTGAGCCCTTTGCATTTCAGTTGCATATTATTACACCAGATGGCACGCCATGTAGCAGTTGCATAGGTAGCAGTACAAGGTAGGTAGAGAAGCCTTGGGGAAGAAAAGGAAGATTGTGGAGATGTGTAAATATTGATGTATTGAAAAACGTGTATGGCATACCTAATTAATTCAAGCACGCTAGGTGACTGTTCGTCACCGTACCATTTCAAAGTGAATGCCATGAAATCATTAGCATTGTATCGTGCGATTTGTTGAGGGATGTCACATGCGCACCAAGTAGCATCTATGCGTACAAGCTTTGTATTGCAGTTCCGTTATATTCCGCCAGGTGTCCCAACATGTAGCAGTTGCATGTAGCAGTTGCATGCTGCATGTAGGTGGACCTGGTTAACTCAAGCAGGCTAGGTGACTATTCGTCACCACATTGTTTCGTAGGGGATGCCAACAAACCATCATCATCAACAGCAACATACCGTGCCACGAGTCAAGGGATGTGACGTGTGTGCCACATAGTCTGGTTACCTGTGTTTACTCTTCAGCCTCCTCACAAAATACGAACTGCTGCTAAAGCAGCGAATCATAGAGCTACGCACATGGCTGCAATCAGACAACATCGAGCTCGGCAGACTGCTGTGTAGAGAGCAGAACAAGCCGCAGCTCGCTGTCGATGCTGGGCGGACAGTTCAGGTTGTTCTCATGAAAACAACGTGAAGATCCTCTGGTGCGTGCTGCCAGAAATGGAGCTCTTATGGAGACGTTTTAGCAGCTTACGCTTTGACTGTGCTGCATGTGCTACGCAAGCCTGTGACTTTTTTAACACTGTGTTGTCTGATGAATACCCAGCATTTCTCTCCCGTTGAGTGTGTTTTCTGTTTCCACCTTAGCTAACTGTGCTTGTGATATAAAATCTCACTTGTGCTCCTGTGCAGGGTGATGGAGCTGCCCCCTGGCATCTCGACAGGGGACGGCGGAGGTTTTGACATGCGGCTGTCAAACCACGTCTACAATTCCCTCAAGGTGCACTCTGCCCAGGAGGGGCGTCGTGCTGCCCGGTTACATGACAAGCGAGAGAAGGCCACCGCGGTGAGCACTGCTTGATTATGCTTTCATTCTGCTTATGCCTGAAGGATTGCCTCTGAAGTCACCTTGTGGCATGAAAGGGAAATAGGCCAAAAGTGATCACTCCACACATCACTGCATGTTTGTTCTACAGCCAGGGTTGTTTCCTGGTTCAAGTAGCTGTAACAAATGTTCTAATGATAGCAGGTGTCACATATATAAAGAACTCGCCATGGTAGCTCAGTGGCTATAGGATCCCACTGCTAAGCTCGAGGTCGCTGGTTTGCTTGCCGGCCATGGCGGCTGCATTTCCATGGGGGCAGAATGCAAACACGCTAGTGTACTTTTATTTACTTTAATATACAGTCACACCTCGTTATAACATAATGGGTTATAGCAAAGTTGTTGGCAGTGTGTCAAACTGCCTCCCTCTGTTCCCCTCCCCCCCTCCTCCTGCCTTTCTTTTTTTTACTATGTTAAATAGTGGTAACGACAACATGCAATATTCCTTGTAAATGCATAGGCATGGGCTTATTCCACTGAGACATTTAATATATCAAGCTTTTTAAAGGACCATGCCTACTTTGGGCACGCGGAGACTTGCAGGTACTGCACGGCCAGTAAGGTATACATAGGCTTAGGAGTGTATAATTAATACTACACTTGTGGTGGCTAGCTGAAGATTGAAGCTGCAGCAGAAACACCCGATACCAAGCCATGGCATTCTTACAGGTGAGGTAACTTTCCCCGAGACCCACGGGTGCTTTGCATCCGTCTAGGTGGCCTTTCATTCTTGAACTTGTATGTATGACCCAACTGTCAACGTGGAAGCGCCCACACATTAGGAGCTGATTGCCACCGTGCTGTACACACTTAAACTTGTGTGCCGTGTGCTGTGCAGGAAACGAAAAGGACGCCCTGGTGTGCTGACCACAGTTTGTACTAAGCAGTGCCTCATTTGTTGCTGGCCTAGTGAGCTTGTGTGCTAGCCTTTCCTTTGCCAAGTTGCTAGTGGCCCCTGCAGCTTCTATAGCAATTACTGTATGCTCCTGTGTATCCCTCATGCAGGAGCAATCGCTGGATCCAAACACGCGACTTCTTCTCTACAAGCTGGTCAACAGGGAGATCCTCGATCAGGTGAACGGCTGCATCAGCACGGGCAAGGAGTCCTGCGTCTTCCATGCTGCTGGCGGAAAGTAAGTGCTGCTGCCTTTTTTTTTATAGCTCCTCTGTTCTTTTCCAACAATTAGGGGTATTTAAATACCGAATAGTAGATGTTGAATCGAATAAAGAATAGAATCAAGAAAAAGAAAGAAGTAATATAAAATTGAATGTGAGAAAATTTTTGACGAGATATAATGCTTACAAATTTGGGGCAGGAAAACACGGAGATGCACATGCTCGGAAGTCTCCCAGCATTGCATAACAGAAATGTAGAAAGCTATCAGTAACTTAGATACCGTAAAAACTCACATATAATATGAGGCTTTCTTCCTATTATTGGTGTCCCAAATTTTCGCCTTGTACTATATGCGGATCCGAACAAAAAGTTCAGTCAGAAATTTGGGCTAGAAGTTATGGTTTCATTATTGCTGCGTGGCTATCGCGTGACTTTGTTATTGCTGCGTGGCTACGGCTTGGCTTCCTTATTGCTGCGTGGCTACGGCTTGTTTTGGTTATTGCTGCGTGACTGCAGCATCATTTCTTTATTGTTAAGTACACACCTTGACAGCACACGTGCAAACCACGCTTCGTGAAGTGCATCTTTTTTATTCCGCATTGAAGGACCAAAATGTCCGGACCACGAAAACAGTACTCGGCTGCTTTCAAGAGAAAGGTTATTTTAGCCACACAGGGCATCAGCAACAGTGCGGCCGGGAGGCAGTTTGGCGTCAGCGAGGGAAGCATTCGTGGGTGGCATCGACAGAAGGAAGCCCTTTTCGTGTGCAGCGGAACACAAAGAAGCTTTCGCAGCCTGAAGAGCGGGACATTCCCAGAAATCGAACTCGCCCTGACAGAGTTCGTATGCCAACAGCGAGCCGCGCATCTAGCTGTGAGTGTGGAGCTTATGCTGGCAAAAACTAAGGAGCTTGCAAGAGAACAACAGCTGCCAAGCTCAGCCTTCAAAGCGAGCAAGCACTGGATTTATCGCTACATGTGCTGTGCTGGATTTTCCTTACGCCGCCGAACTTCAATTTCACAAAAGCTGCTCGAATCATTTGAAGAACTGCTTGTGGCTTTCCAGCGCCACATTATTTCGCTGCGAAAGTCCAAGAACCTCCAGCTAGGGCAAATCGGAAATGCTGACCAAACACCGGTTTATCTGGACATGCCATCACCCCTCACCGTGTACGAAAAGGGCTCTAAACAAGTTTATGTCCGCTCCACTGGCAACGACACAACACGAGTTACTGTTATGTTGCCGTGCATGGCAGACGGACACAAGCTCCCACCCTATGTCGTCTTCAAGCACAAATCAGTGAGCCTAACGGTGAGGAGCTGCCAAAAAATTTGATGTGAAATGTCGTGAGAAAGGCGGGATGAATGAGAATCTTGTGCTTGACTGGATAAAGTGCTTCTCATGTAGGTGGCCCGGTGCACTGTTGACGTTCCTGTCCATCCTCGTGCTGGACGCATTTTGTTGCCATTTGGCCAACGCAGTGAAGAGGCTGTTGCGCGAATCCGGCACTGAACTCGTCATTATCCCAAGTGGGCTGACGTCTCAGCTGCAGCCTTTAGATGTTTGCGTGAACAAGCCGTTCAAGGACATGGTCAAACGGCATTACGAAGATTGGATGCACTTAGGTGAGCCTGCAGTGACGCCAACAGGGCGGCTGAAGCGGGCTTCGCCAGCCACACTATGCAAGTGGGTGGACGCATAGGCCAGCATACCAGAGGACCTTGCGCGTCATGCTTTCAAGAAGTGCGGCATCTCGATCGTGCTCGATGGCACAGAGGATGAGTACTTCTGGGAAGATATGTCTGACAAGGAACTAGTATCCGAAGAGAGTGCAGCTGAGGAAGACAGTGATTGAAGTGTCAAGTGTAATTTAAATAAATGTTTTCCTCAAGTTTTCCTAGCTCGTATTATACGCGTATAAAACTTCTTTTTTCCATTTCGCGTCCCAAAAATTTCACCTCGTACTATTTACTCTTACTAAAGTAAACACCAAATTAGTATGCCAGCACTGATTACAGCTTAGTTCTGGAATGTGAAGGTCTGGAAAATAATTTTTTATGAATAGAATTTCTGTTGAATTGAATCAAGTGCTTATCTTTCTTTCTGCGAAACTAATTAATTAGTGGCATTCAGTTGTACTGAATACCAATGAGGTTCTCAGTATGACAGTGGATCTGTGTTTTGCAGCAGTGTTTTATTAAATTCATAGAGGGTTCATTCAACAGACGGCTTATCATGGGACTCGATCATCGCTCTACACGTAGCCTGCGCCAACAGTAAAGAGCAGGTGCCATCTGTGCCACTTCATTGTTGGGTTCGGAATGATTTGCCACCTGTCAAAGAATCTGAAATGTGGAGGGTCGCAGCAAGTTTGCGCAATGGCTGTTGCGTCAACTAGGCACGGAGCCTGCAAATAAATCTGTGTCAATTTGGCACCAAACCGTAACTTAAGTCGCCAATACCCGATGAACCAGCACTGATTGGGCCTAATGGCTGAGGCAGTGTCACTGTGTCAAAAATTGGCTGCTGGCCTATTAGATCATGCATGCAGGTTAGATTGACGGCTGTTGAAGCGATGTGAAGTTTGTCGCCGCGTCTTCATTACAACCTGCGTGCCTGTCGGTGGTTAATAGGCCCAATATTATCACATGCTTTCCAACTTTATGAAATACACACTGCTATTGTTGCTGTTCCCTCTCTTTGCGTCACATTATCATGTCGATTGGCCCTATCGACCCGGACGGACCTTGCACCGCCAGAGCTAGCCCTGGCTGATGCAACGCCTTTGTGCAAATTGCGGCGTTCGGGCACTGTGCGTGCAATTGCGCATCAGGCCGATGTTGGGGAGATTTTGCAGTGACAAAGTTTGCTACTGCGTCAGTCGGGACCGCCCATCTGAAACATGCTCAGTTCCAAGAAAGGGAAAGGAGGGAACGGGGTGCCTTGGCTGCAGCGTCGCGGCCAGGCGCGAAGTGCAGCGGGAGCGGCGAACATGCCCTCTCCCAGCCACCCTCCGCGAGCGAGCACGTGATTATCGCGTGGCCACTCCGAAGATATCGGATGCGCGTGCGATCCCACACGGTGGCTAAACTTACAGTTTGGAGCTGAATTGCTGGAGATGTATTAACAGCAGCCGCGCAATACTCGGAAAGCCAGCAAAGGTCCTCGCCAGTAAAAGTGAATCAATGCAATGGCACCAACCTTGTTCATGGCTGCCATCTTTTCGACCCACCGCACAGCAGCCTCTCATTCTTGATTGCGGTTCGTAGACGCACATCTGTCTCTTTCTTTAGCTTCAAGCGACCCATCACGAGACTAGCTTTAGATTTATACGACAGGCATGAAGTGTCACATGACTAGTGTGTAGAACACCTGGCTGCAGACATCTGCGTGACTGCCGGCTGGATACAAGAAAGAACGGTGGGGAGGAGGGGGGTGCCTTCGCGAATTTGCTGTCGCCCTGTCGATTTCAGAACGTTTGACAGGTGGCAGATGACGCTTATCCTGACAATAAAAAGGCCCCTGCTCTTTACTGTCCACGTGACTGCGGGGGACCCAGTTGACCCGGTGGCTATGTGTGAAGCTAAGCAACTTCGAAATGGTCTACTCTTTAAATAGAGTGGACAATAATGTACATCTTCATTTGTAGGTACAGTCGAACCCACTTATAACAGTATTCAAGTGCCACAAAAATTCCATTGTTATTACGAATAATTGTTATAACCAGGTTGCATGAAAAAAATCTAAATATGGGATGGCAGAGCTGATAAGAGAAGGCTATGGCAGGGAGGCCAGTTGCCCTCCCCTCCACCTTCCTCTATCCGGCTGCTGATTGTGTTCGCTCGTTTAGCTTCTTCCTGTGCGCTCCGATCGCGTGTAACAAGCCCCGGCTGTCGGCGTTAAAGAATGGCACTGCTATCACAACTGCAAAGAGGGGTCACGAATGGCAAGTGATATGCAAGCTCTGCCGAGGCATCACTTTGGTGGCCCCAAAAGAGGCCTTTTAAAAATTGCACCACGGCAGCCTGTCAGCTTGAGAAATCCAGAAGAAACGCTGAGGCGAGATGCTTGTAGTGAGATCACCACAAGCATCTCTCCACGTACTTCCCACTGGTTTGCGCGAGAAAACCGTATGTCCATCAGCCGTGCATGCTTTACGCCAAGCTTGCTGACATCCTTCTCCAAGGCATCCAGGTGCTCAACATAGTGCAGCGGAAGGTTCCTCCCGAAAACGAACCTCTGGAGTGACTGAATTATCTGCCCGACCTCCTGTGAAGACATTGTTGAGGCAGCCTGCCCTACCGCATCATCGCTGCCATCGTCACCGTCACTATCTGATGCAAGCATGTTTGCGACAATCGCCATATTGGTTACAAGCACTTTATTTTCAAATCTATAGTTTGCGCTTTCTTTTCACCGGCAATGTCGTGCATTGCCAATGATCATCAAACGGATCGGCCATCTTCCATTTTGGCGGCAAGTCAAATGATGCTGAGAAACCGCGTGGCCAGGAACGATTTCAACACAACCAACAAAGGCGAACGCAAGCGATTAAGCTGTTTGCAAAAGTACGCCGAGTAAGGAGCCAGCGAACATGCGAGAAATCTGTGAGCAGCGCAGTTGGCGTGACCCACTCATGTGTCGGAGGGTGGGGCGGCGTAGAAATATGGACGCAGCTCATTTGCGTTCAGAGGTGTGGAAGGGTGATGGGAGAGAGGTGCGTGGAGACCGCTGGAAAATGAGCGCACCGCCTGTTGGAGCAGTAGTCCATTGTGCAGCAGCTGAAATTCCTTTTTCTTTTTTTTTTCTTTTTCTTTTTTTTGAGGGATTTTACATTTCACTACCTTTCGGCTCGAACATCCAGCAGTCGGATGTCATCGTTATAACCGATAATGCGGCATCGGGGCATTGTAGTAAGCGGGTTATTTCACCGTGGAAAGTACACAAAAGTTGATGGTGCAGCAGCTTCTTATTGTAATAACCGATATATTGTTTGAACCGGTATTATCATAAGTAGGTTCGACTGTACCTAAGTTACTGGTAGCTTGAAACATTCTTGTTACACAATACATTGATTCCTGAGCACATGCAACACTGCATTTTCGTGCACAAAATCTGTAAGCATTAAGCTTTGTGATAAACATTCTAATATTCAATATTTTATTCAAATTCTGCTGCAGTCAATTTCTTTTTATTAGACAGATAAAATTGATTGAATTATCCCATGCGTCGAGTTAAACAGGATGCAGAAAAAACACCAAACACGCCGCTGATTCATGTGGCAGTGATTGCCCGATTCTAGCATGCCCACGACTCAAATTCATGCCCGTGTCCAAAAAGGAGAAGAAAGAAACAGAAATTACATTAAAGCTCCTGAACAAATAGAAATCTAATGCACACCTGACTTTTAGCAAGGTAAATATTGATATGTGTACTTCTTTATCTTTTCCGGGTGACCGTTTTTCACCACTTAACAAATGTTATCGCACAGCGCAGGACGTGCCTGCATGTATCGGAAGTTTCTCGAAAGGTTTGAGTGATTTTATCCACTGTCTGTTGTCACCGAACCTTGTGTAATCTGATTTCACGTATGCGCGATGCAAATTGTATAGCACTTTATGGAAGACATGCGGGCACCAGCGATTGCTCTGGAACCTTCAATGACTTATGTTTAAAAGCCCACGCATTTGACCCGCTGAGCAGATTTTTGCCAATCACTGGCTGTGTGCGCCGCTATCACCGTTTTTTGAGTGTAACTTGCTTTTGAAGAAACAGGTCCGCCGCTGGTTTCATCATTCCCAGTTTTGCTGCTTTCTTCGCCGTCACTACGACATGACAAATGCAAGGGTTCACTGGTGGCTGGTATGCTAAAGTCAGCTTTGCCGTATGTCTTGCTAAAGTCACCTTTGTGGCAATACAACTGTATTGCGCTTTAAAGCATTTTTTAACGTGGTTTTGGTTCCATATCTGATCAAACATCGTGGGCTACCATTATTGCTTAAAAATCTTCCTAGGGGAGGCTGAAAATTGGCATTTTCAACGGGAGACAATGTGTGTTTAATGCATTCACTCTGCCCTCAGCTCTGCCGCGACATGTTGCCACTTAGGGTCATTGTAGGGGTCACGAGTGTGCATGCTGTATGGTCAGTTTCGAAATAACCGGCGAATGCCAATTTTAGTATCCAATAACTAAAGTTTAGGCCCACAGAAATGCACAAAGGCCAGCTTCGAACCTCAGTTGGGATCAAATTAATAGAAAAATTTAATTAACTGCAATCAAATTAATGGACATCTACTGTATTCAGTATTTGCACAGCCCTACTTCATTTACATCACAAGGATGTTTGGAGTAGTGAACAAAAAAGCCATTATAGAGACCTGATTAGGAGCCTATGCCCCCATAGTGTCCCAACCTCATGCTGCACAGCTGTGCCAGAAATGTGTTTTAATTTTTTTCTCTAGCTAATGTGGTACAATCAAACCCAGATATATCGAACCCACATATAACGAGTTATTGTGTAAGACAAACAGTTGTAAAATCCACATGAAAATGTTTGTACATTTTTATTTTATATATTGAACTTTTTTGTAATCCCCTTCAGATTTACTATATCCGGGTTCGACTGTATTCAAACTTTTGCTGGCATTACTGCATCCTTTCCTAGATTACTAAGCTAAATAAAAGCGGCAGGTTTGTTAATTCAGAACAAATCGTGATGACTTATATTTGCCCTTCTGCGTCAGTATTGCTTTGAGCATTTCTTAAAGGAAGCGAGAGGACCAATTGGGTTGATCACTCTGTGCAGGAGTGAGGAATTCGCAGTGCCTGTGGAGTGTGCGGTGAAGGTGTTCAAGACCACGCTGAACGAATTCAAGAACCGGGAGCAGTACATCCGCGAAGACTTTCGCTTTCGAGATCGCTTCAACAAGCTGAACCCTCGGAAAGTTATCCACCTCTGGGCTGAGAAGGAGATGCACAACCTGAAGAAGTAAGTGTGTAGAGCATTCATGTGCTTGTGATACGCTCAGCCTGTCGACTACACTAAGTTTGCAGAGTGGTAGAGGTTGCATTTGCTTGTTGTGTGTGTCCAACTCCCGTGCATTGTGGAGATGGGTTTGCACAAGGCTTACTTCATGAGTGGAAAGGTCAGGAAAGGGCTTGATGTTTCTCTGCTCCACAATGCACGAAGGCTCTATGGCAGGGTTTATCGACTCTCCAACGTGGTGTGGAGAATGCTCTGGAATCAGATCGCCAACAAACATGGGCTTGTTAACCCAAGATACAACACAGGGCGACAGTTGCAGCATTTATGGGCAAAGGCTTGCCGAAAGACTGATCGAGTGTGCAAACCCGCTACGCTAGGGCTGACTGGGTAGCAGTCCACCGAGCACAAGAACGTAAAGTCACGGGAGCAGAGGTCCCACGTAACCGAGTCATTGTGAGCCTGTGAGCATCCACCAGAGCGACAAAGCGCTCGGCAGAAAAGAGCTCTGGCAAAGAGGGCACCAAGTGACTGCCACTCGGCTGGCCATTGAAGGAGTGTTCCGCTGGCGTGTGCTCGTGCGATGACTCGATGCCGAGAGGTAGAAGTACAGTTTGTGGGGAAATTAGCTCATGCCTGCTAGCCATGCTTACCATATTGTCACTGGAGCAGCAGTTCCTGGAGATAAAGCTAAGCACCATGCATGAGCTGGGACATGAGACACAGGAAAGCATCTTGATCCCCACAGCATCCAGCACTTGTTCCTTTACATGTTGGTCAGCGACATGGCCTTGAGTGACTTCAGTGTCTGCTGTTGCAAATTTGTGTCAGTTGGAATCAAAAAGCAGCTTTAAATGACACTGGCGGGGACTGCAATAAAGCGAGGGAAGTGCCGGACATTGGCTTTTGCAAAGAAACCCTGCAGTCATTTAGCTGGTGAAGCACAGTTGAGCTCTGTTGAAGTTGCCTGGGAATGGGAGTTTGGCACATGCATTCACCATACTTTTGTCTCTTGATAGTGACAGCATGACACTGATTCTTACTGATGCTGGTGATTGTACTCCAGCATCGGTAAGGAGCAGGCAAGTATGGCTCTAGCTGTAAGAATTTAATGCTTCATCAATCAAGCTGATGTTCATGTGAAGGTATTTTGTATATCACAGGGGACCACAAAACTTGATGCACTCACTCATAAACTGCCGTGCCTACAGAAGCACTTGTGTACTCTGCCATGCAATGAAGGATGCCATGGCTTACCAGTTCTGCAGTTCCATTCGTTGCCACAATGGCAGTACCACTTGTCAGTGTGAATTTTTCTTTAGATCAGAATATGCATAGAATAAAGCGCACATGCCTATATCAATGTAAAGGATACAATATTAAGCAGCACATATAGTGCACTTAACCCTTTGAGGGTCGAATTATTTTGAAAAAAACTTTCCCAGGTGGTCAAATTACTTTATTGCGGATCTTGAATGTACAACATGTATAAAGTCGGGAATAAATAGTAAAAAATAATTAGGAACAGTATTTTGGTGTCGGCATCTCAGAGCTGCAACATGTTCAATAGTATTTCCAAGCGTGGTACTCCTTGAAACATGGGTCTACACACAGCGCCTTATCGCAGTCTGCACACCTAAAATGCGTGTCTGTTCTCTTGGAGCGAGGAGTTGTGTTGGCGCACACATGACATATCTGCGTGCGGCTGCCTTGGGCAGAGGTCTCAGGCACCCTCTCACGTAAGTGCGTTGCCGCGGAGAGCGAGAATACCTCGTGAGCGGTGGTGATAAACAAGCTAACAGCAGTGCCAATCAAGATAGAAATCAACTTCCGCCGCCTCTGCGAGAGCGTGGCGACAAAGACAAAAACCACGTTTCACGTGCCTCCGTTGCGATCACACGGCGGAACCGAAACCGCGAAAGCGCGTTGCCACTGAGAGCGAGAATACCTCGCGAACGGAGCTGATAAGCAAGTTAAGAGCAGCGCCAATCAAGATAGAAATCAACTTCCACCGCTTTGCAAGAGAGTGCCAACGAAGAGAAAAATGACGTTTCGCGTGCCTCCGTTGTGAACACACGGCGAAACCAAAACCGCCAAAGGGGCGTTGCCGCAGTCTGAGCGACGCGCTGAAGCTAGCAATCAGCTCTGTTTATCTCCCCAAGAAGGTAGCACCAATTTCAAATGCATCTTGTAAGTGCTAAGAGGTGGCAGCACCTCCCGGTGAGCACGCATCGTCATTATGGCGCGAAATTTCAAACGGAGGGTCGGAACCGTACCCGTACGGCAAAGACCTTGCGGGACAGATAACCGCCGGTGTACATGTACGGCGAAAACCTTCAAAGGGTTAATAACAGCTGTCTTATGTGCAGTTGTCTACGGTTAGGTGATAAGCATCCAGCTCTAGTACCAAGGTTTCACCTCAAGGTGGTGCAATGTTTTATTTTCCACGACATTCTGCTCCAATTTCTACTTAAACTTCCAACAGCATGCTCGGTTCGATCACTACGAATCATGGTCAATTAATTCCCATCAAAATCTCATGATAGGTTTTAGGCAGTTTAAAGGGCCCCTCACCAGGTCTGACCATATAAGAGCTGACAAGTGCAGTGCATGCAATACAAGCCAACAATTGCGTCCGCTAAGCATTACAACCCTACGTGCTGTGGAAAGAGCCTCAATTTCAGACCAAACACCGTTTTCCCTTCTCCTCATGGGTGCAATGCTCCCATTTGGAGAGTCGACATATATTGCGCAAGTGCGCCTACGTACATGGCTGTGCTATGGCATCGCTCATTGTAACACATGACTGCGAGAATTGTGCGCGGCAACATCAGTTATTTGTTTAATCTGTTGCTTCAGTAGATGAAATAAAGTTTAGAGAAACAATGAAACATACAAACCGAATGTCTGCATGTTTTTTCTTTACTTCGTAACTTGCAAGACGGATGTACTTCCGTTTCGTCCACTTGTTTCCACGTCGTGCAAGCAGGGAATGAAACTGTCTAATTTTTTGCTGTGTTGTTCCAGCATTGCGATGATGCTCTTTCGTCCCCTCACACCTGCCTCATTGCCGTGATTGTGGCACTGATCAGGTGTTCTCAGAGCGTGCAAAATCATGTGCTGCGTGAAACAAGACAAGTGCAACAGCTCGTGTGCGAGGCTGTCACCGAAAGTGCGCCACTCGGCAAAAACACGTGAGGGAGAGTGAGAAAAAAAAAAGAGAAGGCGGGGCCCGTGACATATTCATCACGTGATCCTCTGGCTCCGGTATGGGAGAATGCAGGGAAGAAATTTTGCTTGCGGAGGCTAGACGGGGCAAGTGGAGAGAGTGCCTATACACTTACCTCCTTAAATCATTTCACGCCATTTCAGATATTTCTATCTCTGCTATTAATTAACTAACTTGAAAAATTATTGTTGTAGAACACTCATTAGAGGGCACTTAATAACTTCCAGTGTATAACCAAAATTTGCTTTGTAGCCTGGTGAGGGGCCCTTTAAGACAAATCTGTTATTTTGGGCCCCCAAATATTCTGACCTTGCAGGGTCTTACATATGCTCTGGGACAAAGGAACGACAACATGGTAGTGGAAACAATCACAAGGGCATTTATTGCACCTTCTATGCGCCAATCTAGCCAGCCAAATTACTATCAATATTACATGCCGATGGGCACTGATGAATTGAGGAAGTACGACTCACCGTGATTGGATAGCGAGCGAATATGTTCACCCCCATGCTGGACACCCACACCTAATTGTTTGCATGTACGTGAACAATGGCCTCTTCAAACAACCATGTTCGTCCATTCCGGTGTCCTGCTCCCAAGCCTTTTGCAGTACAGTCCCGCGAACGTTGGGCGAGTGCACGAAAAGCCTGTGCCGCTTGCCGGACCGCAAGCCAAAGAGAGACAGCCTACTCCTTTTTGCGCCCATGTAACCCCGCCGTTAGCTGTCCTTAGCAGCGCTACACTCACGCCATCTCTCGTAATATGCTGTAACCACACCGCCTGCCATCGGCGCTTAGCTACGCAGAGAAGCCAGATTACAGGAGACGCGATTGTCATGCGGGGGGGGAAACAGCATCAGTGGACGTGGGAGAGTCGAGTGTCTGCACAACCTTTAGGCGGCCCCTGCCGAGTCCAAATTATCAGTGACTGTATCCCCATGATTTTGGCCAACTGAAGTAGCTCTCTTCTGACGAGTGCACGTGGTGTGCCTGCTTGCAGAATTGAGCGAGCCGGTCTGCCCTGCCCCTCTGTGGTGATCCTCAAGAAGCACCTGCTGGTGATGTCCTTTGTGGGCGTGGACGGCGTGCCAGCCCCACAGCTTCGGGAGGCAGCACTCGTCGGCGAGCAGCTGGCAAGCGCCTACGCACAGACGGTGCAGTTGGCTTGTGACCTGTATGACCGCTGCCAGCTGGTGCATGCCGACCTGAGCGAGTACAACCTGCTCTGGCACCAGGGCCGGGTAGTGCTCATCGATGTGAGCCAAGCCGTGGACCGAATGCACCCTCATGCCCTCGAGTTCCTATTCAGAGACTGCACCAACGTGTCTAGGGTGAGCAGCCAGCTTTGTGGTGTAGCTTCTACGTGCACACGTGACAGCACCGCAGCCATGTAAAGGCAGGGGCGTGCCCACAATCCCACAAAAACATTCCTGGCCACGTCACTGTGTAGAAGCAACATCAGGGCCAGGACATCTAGGTGATCACTGTCAACGATGTCAGTGTAGTAGATGTGAAAGTCTGACTAGTAGGTGTGCATTCACTTCCTTCAGTTGGTGTGTTCACTTCGTTTCGGTGCATTGTCTTTGCGTCTTGCTGCAGTTAATAATGAATCTCAGTGCAGACCATGTTTTGTTAATACACATTTCCTGTGTCACTTTAAATCGGAGCCCAACAAAGTGATCTTCGAAGCATCTAACACCATAAAAGAACGGGATAACTGCGTTAGCGCCACCTCTGTTGGTACCACGAAGAAATGGAATACGTTATGCAGAGGCGCCTGCCCAACTGACTACATGTAGTCAAACACACTTATAACAATATTCAAGCGCCAAGAAAATTTCATTGCCATAACCGGTTTGCATGAAAAACGACGGGACAAACATTGAAATACTTTAATTAGACATAAAGAAGTACAGTTTAACACGCTTATAGCATTACCAGTTTTAACAATTACTTGGATGTACCGATGGGCAGCCATGGCACTGTGAACTTATGTGTGTTCTATGGTAAAATAAACTGCTTGATACTACTTTGAGTACTACTTAATTAAATCTGGTGTCCACGTCGAAAGGAAAGGGAAAGCAGAATTCTAAAAAAGAAGAGCAATGTATGAGGCACCATGCAGACCTACACGCCATGCACCTCTATCCCTCTCGTCTCCCTTCCACCCCTCCGAAACACGAGTCGACTGTGCCAACAGTGCCTACGTTGAGGGGATGGAAGAGGGACGGGCACACAAGGCCGCAACTGTGACAACGCCTTGTTGTGCAGGGTGTGCGGCACAAAGGCAGTAGGGTAGTTCATATTTTGTTTCTTGTTTATTTCTTTTTTCAAAAGGATTTTGCATTCTTTTTATTTGTTTAATATTTTTTTGTGTGTATGTCTGTGCGTGTGTGCGGACACACCCACTAGCCAGATTTAAGTGCTATGACCGATAACACAGCATGGGAGCATTGTAGTAAGCAGTTTATAGAACACACACAAAGGTTCACAGTGCTGCGGCTGCTCATTGTTATATTTGATGTACTGATAAAATCAGTATTGTTATAAGTGGGTTCGGCTGTACCTCTCTATGTCTAGCTTGTCAGGAAAAAGTGAATGATGATGCCAGATTTGCATGGAACCATAATTGGCCTTTTTAAAATTCTCTCTTTCTCTCTCTCTAGTAGACGTGTGCTATTTGTAAGAGTATATGCAAACTTAACCAGTTGTCTTTATTTTGCAAGTTTTTAGTAACTGCTAGTCAAGAGCTCGATGAAAGCTCATCTGGTCAGGTAGCATATGATACAAACAGTGACTGCGTCAAAATTATTATTTGACGTTTCACATGTCCAATAATTTTTCACTTTGCCAGTGACCTCAATTTTTCACTTTCTGTTATAGTAACTCCCTGTGGTGTATGGTTTCTTCGCCACCAAAATCTTTGCATTGACAGATTGATCATGCAGTAATCTCATGTGCCAGTAATTTATGTACTTACTGAAGTGGTAAGGCAGTACCTTTTGCAAAAAAAAAAAAAAAAAAAGCCAGAACTTGGGTGTGAGCTTATATTCAAGGAACCTGGTTAAAGATGCACATTGAAGATTAAACAATGTCGCCACAATCACTCATGTTAAAATGCATTTGGTCTTTGATGTTGAAGGCACCCTAAAACACTTTTGAACATGGTAATAAAATGTAGCTAATCTTTTAGCGAGCTTGTATTGAACATGTGAGCAAAATATTGTAGAAGAATTGACATTGGGGCCAAGTTGGCACTGGTTGAACATCTTGAAGGGGCAGCATAAGACGGCAAAAACAGAAGCAGGAAGGACTGTCAGCAAAAGCTGCGAAATATTGCTTGCTGTCGCTTCCACGATGTCTTCTTGCTGCATTATCACTAGACCGACAACAGCTACAGGCGCCGACCGTTTATTCGGACCTCACGGGGACTGCGAAAATGTGCGAATAAACAGGTGTCCGAAAAAGCAGATTAAGAAGAAAAAAAAATGAAATCCTTCATTTACACACACTTATTCGGGCTCGGCAGAGGCTTGAAGAAATTGTGAACGCGCCGTTGCACGCTGTTCCGTTTATGCGCAATCAGATAAGCCCGAATATTGGAGAGGGTCGTACGGTCACTATAGGTAGCTGAAAGCACAGTCACTGCTTGTACATGTTCCGCATGCGACGGCAGCGTAGCACATGGTGCGTCATCTTCCAACTCGGAGTCATCGCCCGGCGGTGCAGCAGAAACCTGACAAATGATCTCGCCGTCGTCGAGTTCTGCGCATGTCAGTACAGCAGTGTCAGCACCTGCGAAACTGTCAAATGAGACGGTGTCCGGAATCGCAACGCAACCACTGCGCAGGTCTCGGCAGAACATTTTCCGCGTCAGTAGGGAGCACATCGGAAGGCGACAAATCTTAGGCCTCCCGGCACCCGCTTGCCAGCATTCCCTAGCGCAGTCTGCTCGGGCACTTTCGGCGCCATTAGACACTTGACGCGGTTTCCGTATGCCCCGTTGGATCACCGGAACGTCTACACAGCACACAAAGCAAACACCACCATGCCGACAACAGTCGCACAAATGAAAAACGTGGCCTACTCGCAGTGTCGTGCGCGAAGAAACAAATCAGCTGATGGATTGTCTTGACATGGCTTACTAAGCTGAAACCAGAACTGCTGTAGAGCCACTCTATCGAACCAGGCAGCAACGATGATGATAAGCGGGGATTTGCAGTAGCGCCACTTCGTGGGGCAGCAAGGAGGCTGTGTTCAAAACAAAAATGGCGTTCAGCAAGTCGAACCATGCACCGGTCAGAGTCGGTTCATCATCAGACGAGAGGTTGCAAGGTGTCTGAACTTTCGGCAGGTGTTATACATTATGGTCTATGGGGAGAATGGCGGTGCCGCGAAGCAGACCGAATAATCGAGCATATCCGAATTTTTGGAGTCCAGAAAATCAGTCAGCGACTGTATTGGCTAATTTTGTGATTGCGAGGACATTTTCAGTAAGTCAGTTGTTGCTCATTTGAGTTATATAAATGAAGATAGACAGAAAAACCATTTAATCTTTGTATTGCCATTCTACAAACAACAGCTTCGTGTTGCTCTGTCTTCTGCACGTAGCCTCTGTGATGAGAAGCATAGTGTAGGTACTGCAGTTGCCACAGTCTGCCACCACGAGCCATCTCACCACCAAGACATCCAGCCTTGTGTTTGTCAGATAACCTCATTTAGTTTCACATGTGCTTGAAGGATTCGAAAGATATTTGCGGCCGGAGATTCGTCATCCAACGTCATTTAATTGTGATGTGATATGAATTGTGATAAGTTGTTATAAAAGTGTTTCAGGGCCCCTTTAAGAATCCCGCATTGATTCGCCACACCGACTGGGTTCCAAGAGCAAGAGAAGCAGCCGCAAGGCAAATGGGAACCAGCATCGTGATCATGTTGGAACATATTTGTTGCACAAGCCTCACAACATTTCCAGAAGAGCTCTGTTTCGATTGCGTTCAACAATACTGAGGACATTGCATTGCAGGAAAGAGAAAGTAACAATGAATTAAGGGATATTGACGACAGCATTGTGTAGACTTTTGAGGCATCATGAAAACGTGCAAAGAGTTTGCAACTAGCATTGGGCATTAGAAAAACACATTCAGCTTTCGTTTGTTCATATCTGTTTCCTGTTTTTAAGGGAGCACATTTTCTTTTTTACTTGATCGCAGGATTTTTGGGTATCAATTGTGGCCAGCTTAAATTCAAGTACATGCCATATCAACCGGCATATGGGTTGACACCTGACCTTGAATTGGCCAGACGACCCACAATGTGCTAAAAACTGCTATATAAGATGAGGGGCGACATTAGCTATTCCTTTTCGGGAAAAGAATCTTGACTTATATTGCAGTTTATGTGGTACATGACCTTGGCTTACTGCTGCAGCACCCATTTCAAAGGAGCTCCCAAGTCCAGGACAAGTGCACCGCTTTGGCCTTTCACAGTACTGTTGCACATTAACTTTTGCGATGGGTTGTCACTGCGAGTTTAATCTGCTACAAAAATTCATATTCAAGATCAGCTTGCAGAGGAAATTTCTGGTGGTGGCTGCTCATAGGGCTCAATTAGGCGCATTATTCCTTCATACTCAACAAAGAAATGTGAGAAAAAAACAGCATGGTTGTATTCTATTGCTTTCTTATGTGCAGAAACCAAATGCAAAAACAGGTATTACAGTGTCAAAAAGCTTTACATTAGTGTTATGCTTTTGTATACTGCCAAAAAGGGCAGTGTTACATTTGCTTCGACTCATTTTTCTGTTCAGCAAAACACTGAGCCTCTTTAGATTGCAGAAATTCATCTTGTTCTTCATTTTCATGTTGCAGCAGGCCTAGTCATTTCTTTCTCTTTCCTTGCACGAATGTGTGGAAATAATTTTCAGTGTAATGGCAAATTGTTTCTGAAGTTTAACTAATACTGAGCTCTCTATGATATGGCCTAGGCTCAAACTTGATATTAGTCTCAAAATGTGGTCTTAGACATTATCAATACTCAGATAGACTAAACTTTCTCACTCTGATCATTCCTTAATCATTCTTGCTCTCACGGCAGCAATACAAACATTAGTTAAACCTTGATATAATGAACTTCAATATAACAAAACTCTCGATATAACAAAGTATTTTATCTTTTTATAACTTCTAGTCCGTAGAACACCTCTATCTCGAACCTCAGTATAGCGAAATTTCACTGCCGCCGCGAAGAAATACCGAGACAATGAATGAAAACTTCTATGGATGAGGATTGTCTAATGGTTGAATTACGAGCGGCTGCTCGAATGCACCTCTCAAATCGAAGCCACCACATGAGCGAGAGCAACTGCCAAAGCAGAGTAGTGTCATCTATAAAGTCCAAGTACAATAAGATCTTATCGCGCCCTGCGCACTATATGCTTTGGCTGCTAGTGAAAGCGTGTGAGAGGAAACCGAGAAGGATGGTTGCTTGACGATGGGGGATGGGGGGGGGGGGTTGCAGGTTGGTTTTATTTAATGTGGCCGTGGTTCAGTAGTGCATGGCTGAGCACATACACAGCTCGGGCACCTTGTTTTAAAGGTAATCTGCCATGCATGCAAAGACTTGGGCAAGCTGAGTGGCATCATGCGCTGTCTTTCCATGAGTTTAGTGCTGGAGGTTGCGTAATCTCAAGTTTCGGAACCGCGTAGAAGCGAAAGGCAGACAAAGCATTCGTTCAGTACGCTCCCAGTGTTTTTCATAATAGCGACATCTCCCTGCGGGCGACAATATCAGTTGCGTGGCCGGAGTGAATGCAGAAGTGGCTGGCTTAGATTTGTACTGGCGGTGTGAAGACTTTGTTGACGTGGCATGAAACTGTATCTTTCGTTGCCGGCTCCCAAATTCAACAAAATAATTTTTTTCTCATTCAAATTTCTTTTTTCCGATTGCCCAATAGTACGAAACATTTTGTGGCCCCTTCCACGTAAGAAAAACCTGTTGTCGACTGTGCCTGTTTTAATTAAGGTTGAATTTCAGTACAGTGAAATTTCAATAAAACAGAGCAAATTGCTGATTTTAGCGACTACGTTATATTGAGGTTTAACTGTACTATATTAGTGTCCTTCATAGATAATCCAGTTTCTGTATGTGGTGATTCTGTTTTCCTTGTCATCCTTGTGGCATGACTAATTTTTTAGAAAGTCGTGCTCGAGTTATTGAGCTGGTCAGAAAACTCAATCGCTGGCTGTAAACAAATTCTTTGACTGTGGTTTGTCTTGGCTGTGAGCCATGCCAATGTGACTCGCTCACTGAAACTGTGTTGGTACATGTTTCAAAATATATTAGTTTGCTCCAAATATTGAAAGTCAAACCAAAGCAAACACAGTTAAACCTCGTTATAACTTCAATATAATGAAATTCTCGATATAACGAAGTATTTAACTTTTCATAACCTCTTGTCCATAGAACACGTTGTAATTAGAACCTCAATATGATGAAGTGTGTGTGTGCCATTTCAATATAACGAAATTTCACTTCTGCAGCAAAGGAATGCCGAGACTTTGAAAATAATGGAAACTTCCGTAGGCGCAGATGGTCAAATGACTGAATTACATATGGCTACTTGCAAACGCACCTCTCAAATCATGCGCGGCACGACAAGAGCGACCGCCGAAGTGAAGCTGCATCACATTTCGTATAAAGTCCAAGTGTGATAAGATCCTATCAAGCCCCGCGCACTTTGTGCTTTAGGTGCAAGTGAAAGTGTGTGAGGGTGAGACAAGAAAGATGGTGGCTTCACACATGAGTGCCGCCTCTCCACACGAGCAAAGGGAAAGAGGGGGAGGGAGCGAGCTCGGGGTAATGCAATCAAGCGCGCGCAAGGGGCGGGGGTAAGTTAGCGCGTGTCTTGGCCATGGCTGTAAGCGCAGCTGAGCACATACGCATCACCGCACCCTACTTTGGAGGTAATCTGCCTCGTGTGCAAAGACTGGGCAGGGCACTGTGTAAGCTGTCTTCCCTCATGTTTAGTATTGAAGGTTGCGTAATCTCGAGTTTCGGCGACCCGTTGGAGCGAGAGGCAGATAAAGCATTGCCTTCCCACTGCTGGCGCTTTTCCCGATAGTGTCGTCCCAGTGCAGGCGACACTATCAGCCGCGAGTGCAGAATGCACGCAAAAGCGTGGCTGGCTTCGCTTAATTTGTACCGCCTATGTGAAGATATTGCCGATGAGGCATGAAACCGTATCATTCATCGCCAACTCCCAAATTCAGCAGAATTAATTGTTTTCTGATTCAAATTTGCTTTGTTCGATTGCCCAATAATTAGGAAAATTCTGCAACCCCTTTCCTTGTAAGAAAAATTGATCGGTGAATGTACTTATTTGCATAAAAGGTCGAATTTCCATAGAACTTAGTTTCAATATAACGAAGAAAATTGCCTATTTTACCTACTTTGTTATCATCATCATCATCATCATCATCAGCCTAGTTACGCCCACTGCAGGGCAAAGGCCTCTCCCATACTTCTCCAACTACCCCGGTCATGTACTAATTGTGGCCATGTTGTCCCTGCAAACGTCTTAATGTCATCCGCCCACCTAACTTTCTGCCGCCCCCTGCTACGCTTCCCTTCCCTTGGAATCCAGTCCGTAACCCAAATATACCATGGTTTAAATGTACGAGATAGCATAATACTAGATCAAGTTTTCTAAAATACTGAATATTCGCGCAAGCCCTCTCTTTTTGCATCTGAACCATTATGTGCCCCCCTGTGCAGTTCTTCCAAAGACAGGGCCTGCCCGACGTCCTGAGCCCCAAGGATCTGTTCACACACGTCTGTGGCCTCAACCTGCCTGGCGAGGGTGCCGAGCTGCTCTCCCAGGTGAGGCCTGCAGCCCATACGTTTCGCGCATGGTAGCACACAATGCAGTTCCTGCTGTTTACCCCAGCTGTGCCACTTTTGCAGTTTTGCATTGCACATTGGTGCTGCTTTGTGTTCATTCGAATAAATCGGTGAGCAGCCAAATATATTCAAATTAAGGAGAGTTTGATGCCCACAAATAATGCACATGGGCTTGCTGGGGCCAGAGGGCGATCCCAGATTATCAGGTTTCCTGAATTAACGAAGGACAAATTAATGTGATGTTATTTTGTTATGTGAAGGGAGGTGACAAGTGTACCTTGCACAGTGCAGTTTTATTGAATAAGCACTTCTAGTTCCAGTTCCAGTTCATTATAAGCAGTATTTCATTAAAAGCAAAAAAGCTAAAGGAGAGTCCTGGTAATGCGAATAAGTGCAAAACTTGGAATAAAGTTATTTCGTTGTGCCAAGGGTTTACTGTTGCAAAGCCTTCTAGTATTTCTCCGCAGAATAAAGGGTGTTTTTTTAATCAATTTCATTGTCTCTCTCTCTCTACATTGCAGATTCAGAATTACGAAAAGAACGAGCAGCTGTTGACAAAGGAAAACCAGCGAAAAGCGGATCTCTTCGACACACTTTTCGAGAAGTCGATGGACAAGAGATCAAAAATAGGAAATGAATCTGGTGCCACGCCAGAAAGTGGAGAGCAAGACAGTCGGGTGGTGCAGTCTGACTGACAGCCAAACCTGTGATGTGCCCGTGGCCTTTTTTTTTTTTAGCAGATTTTTATCTCTATGTCAGTCATGACAAATGAAAGTGTAAATAAAAGTAGATACAAATGAGTCTGGAGAGCAACATTGTTTTCTTGAATGAAATTAGGGCATGTTGTTTCATGCTCTTGATATCATGAATGCTGTAATACAATTAGTATGTCAATGCAGAGTGATGTTGAATGATGATTGTCCTTGCCTTGATGCAGCATGTTTCAGTAGAAGGTCATTAGATGTCAGGTGTACAGAAACAGGCCCCAAGGAAGAGAACTGGCATCCTCTTGCTATACAGTATATTCATGAGCATCACTTGTGCGCCTGATCTTTAATATCAGAGTTTATTTTGAGGAAGACACGCTCGTGGTATTGCCTACACTAATTGACCTGAAGAGGTGGATTTGCTCCATCTGGCCACAGGCAATTTATTTAAGATTGCCTGTGGCAATTCTAAATTTTAATTTTAAAGTGGCTTATTATGGCTGTAAGTGTGGCTGAATGCATGCAATCCCATTCCCCATCCCTATACAGAGTAGCATGCCAGTGGTTATATACATGCCAGCAAAATTCTCTGTTTTTCTAGTAAAGAGCCCCCTCTCTCTCTCTCTCGCAGCTGCACACCCTGCTTTAGAGGTAATCTGTCGCATGTGTAAAGCGTGGACGTGCCGAGACGGTGCGGCATGGTGTTAGCTGTCGTCCCACGCATTTACTATTGGAGGTTGCATAATCTCGAGTTTCAATGACCCGTTGGAGGTAGAGGCAGACACATTCGCTCCCGCTGCTTCTCCTGATAGCGTCGTCCCAGTGCGGGTAATGCTATCAGCTGCAGGGGCGGAGTGCACGCGAAAGCATGGCTGGCTTTGCATAATTTGTACCGCCGATGTGAAGATATCATTGACATATGTGGCATGAAACCATATCGTTCATCGCCGACTCCTAAATCTATCAGAGTAAATTGTTTTCTCATTCAAATGGATGTGGATGATGCAGGTGTCGTGGTGCACGTGCTCCTGTGCTTTCGACGCAACTTCGTCGTCATCCTGGCATCTTGGCACTTCACCACACTTGGTTTTGCTGTGACAACTATGACTGTTTCCACTTTGTTATGGCTTTTCGTAGTACTATAATTGATTTTAGATCACTGTAAGCATTTAGCAGCACAAGGAACTTAGACGTTTGTCCCTCATCGGTTGACATTGTTAACGGGCCCCTGAAACGGATCTGACAAATATTGTAGGCGCGTAGGGTACAGCTAAAGTTAATCATTTGCACCACAATTTGTGTGAAGCATTTCATATTAAGAGAGCTATGAACAATTACAAGTTACCCTCCTCCATAGTCGTGCATTTTCTCCTCAACTCGTTCGCCGAGTGATCGTGGCTAAGCTTCACCTTCACTGGCTCTGCGTCATGATGGCACGTCGTGTCGTCGACTTCTGGTTCTCTAGGAGCGAGTGTGCGAAGCCTCTCCAAACTCTCCGCCAGCTGCTTGGCGGTCGACCCCAAGCGAGAGCTATTGAAGCAGCCTGCGTTGCGAGCATTCTGTTGCAGCGCTAAACGTGTCTGGTATTCCAGTAACCACTGTTGAGCTAGGTGTTTTGGTGGATGGCTGGGGGCATGAACTCAAGCTGATGAAGGAATTTTAGCGCAGACGTACGTGAGCGGCCTGATCGGTCTGCATGGTTCAGGTACCTGTTGGTGCCAACCAAAGCACTGGTATTGCTCTAATCAAGTGTAAAACATTTTAAACATTTACAAAAACCATGTGTTAATGATTATACCCCTGCGAAAAATTTATGCCGGCACCAAAGAAGAATACATTCCGTTACTGCTGCTGTGTGTGGTTGAGCTTTGTGCCACCAAGTGGCTGCACTATGCAGACCATTCACATTTGCGCTTCTGCTCATCCCATGAAACGACAAGGTCAAACGGCCAGGCCCTGTTCCCTTGCGCTTGCGTTTACCCAAATACCGGACTCTCGAAACGCTATTGTGGTAGTACTCCTCCGGTGTAAAGTGACGGTCCCAAACGCGAAAATCCTGGCGCCGATCGGATAACGGCAGTCCGATGCGCTGCAGCCAGTTAGCTCGTCTGCTGCCTTGCAGAGGGACATGATGCCGCAGCTTGACATATTGCCAGTCACTACGTTTGCAGCCCACAACGCAACAAAGTCAAATCATGGTGCTCGCGAAAAGACAAGAGACCCACTCTGACCATGGAGCTCTCATCAAAATGGAGCACGTTGTAACACAAGCAGATGACGCTCGCTGTGTGCCAGAAGTGCTTAAGTCTAGTGAGAAGTTGTTCTTGTGCATTCTCTTTCTGTTACTTTCTTTTTATAGAAACAAATTAACTAACATTCCAGCTATTACGAATAACATTTGTTCACCGTAAAGTTGGAAAAATTATTGATGATGCGCCCTGGGCAGCCAATTGGATAGCTCGCTGTACTAATGTCATTGGGGACAATGACGTCAAATGGGTAGGGACGGCTTAAAAATCAGCCAAGCAATGCGCTGCAATCAGCAGCAATGTACATTTTAAAAACTTATAAATAAATTACATGCTTTACGCGGAGCACTCAGATGCGTCAATGATCAGAAGGACCTACTCTAACAACTCGGTACATTTGTACAAAATCATCAAAATTGTTTCAGGGTCCCTTTAAACATGCACCGTGTCTCCAGTTGTTAATTAATTTGTATGTTTCCCACAGCACTGGAGGTGTATGTACTTGCTTGGAGCATTTTCTTTAGTATAATGTAGGATTCCAATATTTCTTTTTCCTCGATGCTCACTTCATTCCTCAAAGCCTAATTCATGCTAAGAGATTGGTCCAGTTAATTTTAATACAGTTTGAACAGCTCTACTACGAACACTTCTCCAACGAAATCACCTGTGCAAGGAAGGATTATTTATGTCCCCGTCGAATTCTTACCTTTCAAATGGTTTGGAACCTATATGGAAATTATATGCAACTGACTTTCATATGGATTGTGGACACCTCTACAAAGAATTTGCCTGTACAACAAAGAAATTTAGATGTCCTCGAACGCTGAAGTGTTGCTTTACAACGAACGCCATGCAGTGATGCTGCTACTGCTCGCCACAGATGCCACTGAGCTGCGTTCTGTGCTAGCACTAATGGCTGCGACAGCAGCCCAACTAAAGAGCATGCTGATGTCAGTGAGTGTTAAGTCCTGCTGCACTGCTCCAGGTATTGCTCAACGAGTATGCTGCTTGCTTAGCATAGCTAGTAGTGGGTGTGTCAGTTGACAAATACGTCACATTCAATGATGCAGCTATGTAATTGTAACTCATGACCGACGACGTCTTCAAAGCCATCCATAGTGTGAAAAGCACGCAAGTGTCAACAAAAGCAACTGACAAAGAGCGTCTAAACAAGCCAAGAACTCTGACGGCAAGGAGGTGACAGTAGCATGTAACGATCTGCAGCTTTATCTTGTGTGACCCCCACATTTTGCCACGAAGTATTTTTTGAGCCTTGTAACAATAAAGTCGGTTGCAGTTGCACATTCTGTTAGTTGAAGTGCGGCCGCTTAAAAAAATCACCAACTTATTTCACTAAGTCTCTCTTGAAATGATGAACAATTCTGCTTGCTCTTGTTGAGTGTGCTTAGCTTGCTGTATTGTGAATGGTGCAGTGTACAATCTTTACAACGAAGTGGCCTGTAAAACAAAGGATTTTGGAGGTCCCAAGCACTTAATCATAGAGGCGTTCAGCTGTAATAATAATGATGTTTATTTTCAGAGTACACTTTAAAGGATACAATCTCGCAGACAATGCACGCTCGGTGCACACACATGGTGCCTGACATAGACTTCTTCACCCCATGCAGCACACAGCAGCAAATAGCACACCGGATATTTTTCTTATTAAATACTTGCTATAATATATGCACACCTGTGTACACAAATATACAACACATAATAAAATCAGTACATGCATAATATAACACACACAGATTTTCTCAGTTTCAAGTTGGTTTCAACGTATAAATGTTTTATTATGGATTATGCAAGACAGATATGCAGTTTCTTCTGTTGTTGTTTTTTTCATACAAATGAATGGTTTTACAACTGTAAGCTGGCAGCAGATCCTACTGCTACAGGAGGGGGGAGTTTTAAATTTATTTCCGATAACTAGAAGCAGCTGTTCTATTCACAGCAAATCAGATTTCTATGATTTCATATTTTGAAAGATCACATGTTGCATACAAAAGTAGGTAAAATGCGCAGTGGGCAGTCGAGTAAGTGCTTGGAAGCTGGCAACATAAATTTGATGTCCACCATCGCCAGTGGGGGTTGAACTCATGTCCCTGCGGCATTGTGCACTTCAGGGTGGGATGCACCAACACTGCATTGTTGCACAACATATTTTAAGCTTCGGTATTTGAGCAAGGCTTTGCACACCACACAGGCATCGTGAGGACACTGTGAGGACGCGTCTCTGCATCTCTGTTTGAAGCCACAATATTCAATACTCTAGCGGATGAGGTTGACGTGTTCATCACAAACACACATACGGGGAAAAAAACTGTTTTGGAGAACGGCGGTGCAATGTGAGAGCCTGCTGCTGTCTCAGTAAATGAGAGGACCAAAGAAACAGCTAAACCTAAATAAATAGCTAGGGCTACAGTGGAGAAGGACCCTGAAGAGAACCCGCCAGCAGCAAGCGCCTGAGTGCAAACAAACTCTACCCCACTCCGCAATGCCAGCACGCCTAGGCACAAATGCATACAACACACGCTAAGAAACCTCCTCTGTAGTGTCTAGGCAGAGTCATATATTCAAGGAGCAAACGCTCCCAGATTTTCTCTCTTGCGCCCGCTCTTACTCGTGCCTGCGCACAGACAGGCGATTCCTCAAGTGAACGTCTTGTGCAAGGACTGGTGCGACCGGGGCACAGCAGACTAAAGGTGCCCAGAACGTCCATGTTCACCCATGAGATCACATCTGCTATAACCTATGATGTCATATTTGTTCATTTGCATGGTGGCCTGTATTCCGTGCCCACTTACAGCGTGAATAATTCATATTTCCACTCTATATGCATGTAATAAAAGGTTGGGGCTGTGAGCTGTTTGATGCGTTACCGCTACCTTGCGCATATATTTTGCCTCCTGGCCGCGTCAAGTTGCAGCAGGCCTGCGGAATGGGCCGTGGCATCCCATATAGAGCTGCTCATTTGAGTGGTCAGTGTGTGCACAGAACCATTCAGTAGTCTGGTTCAGGGAAGGATGCGCGAAAGAACGAGGACGTAAGAAAGCACCGGCATGACCGAGCTGTTCCGTCAGCGAACACGATCAGACGGAACATCTCGCTCGAGCGAGATGGTCCTAGAACATGCAGCTTTGCTACTGCATTTTTACACTTTTGCTGCAGGTCATTTAATCATCACCTGCATTCCTTTTAATAATACAAATGGCATCACTGCGTGAAAGAGCATCTTGAACTTTCCCAACAACAGCCAGTGCCGCCATGCCTGCTGCATACACGCTTATCTACAACGCAGTTAAAACGATTAAGATGTGGCATCAGCTCTGCTACTGCGTGATGCAGGGATAATAAAATTAAAAAGAACAAATGAAATGAATGCAGTAAGTGTGGTCAACCGTTGTCAAGCATGATAAACGGACCTGCCTCTCAAAATAAGTTGAATAAATCGGCGTCTTGAAGTCAGCTTCGCCGCAGTAGACTTGTGTTACGCGGTGAAGCACACCCAACAGTATTGCAGTGAAGCATGTCAAAAGTGAAGAGGGGCCACTGTCACGGGACATATTGGCCTCGAGCTCCACCACTGGAAAAGCTGGCGCCACCGTCGGCGTGACGTGCTAGGAGGGATAACGTGGACATAGCGGCCGCGTCGGCTGCTTCGGGCGCGCCGAAGCGAGCTGAAAACGAGAGTTTAAATTCCCTCGTACGCTGCGGTCCTCATTTAGTGGCGAGATTTTCCCGCTTCATGTGTCTCCTTTACAACGCTTGAAAGCACTACAATAGGTAGTGGCTGCCTTTGAAGGCGCACAACATGGTGGGCTACTGCTCGGTGCCGCAATGCCGGACGCACGCAACGGAGCACGGTGCCAGCCTTATTCACACGTAGCCGCAGTACAAGAAGCTGTGTGAAGCTTGGCTCGCGAAACATAAAACCGGCAAACAGTCATCGGCTACAACTCGGGTATGCAGCAAGCACAGACGCGAGGAAGATTTCTGCTACGGCGCTCGGTCTGCGATGTTCTGAAAACGCGCACTGAGACGCTCGCCCGAGTCCGCTGCCCGACTAATGTCATGACGGTTTGGTCTATGAACTTGTCGATGCTATAGATACTGGCAAGTTCAGTGGAGTGGAAAGGCAGCGGTAAGAAGCACATTTAAAAAAAGCATGGCATATGGTCGATGTTTGTGTTATGAATTAATGCACTGGATTACAAAAAAGGAGCAGCTGGGAATTGCACGCTGAGAACACCGATAAACATACAGTGCGACGCAACTCGAGAAATAGTATTGAAAGGTCAAAGAATTTAGTAGAAAAAAAAGATTGAATCGTCGCGACGGCACATCACAGTCCCCGTAGGCGTCGAAGTCTCTACAATGAAATTATTTTTGAACAGCTCTGATAGCGCCCACGCAACAATGGTTGCTTGTATACTGTCAAATACTCATATTCTGCGGCCTAAAGCTTATGGCATGGTGCGAAAACGCGCGCGCGGAGAAAGCGAAACAGTGCGCGGACATGCATGCAGACGCGCAGACGGTCGCTGCGAATCTGTGCGATCGCTGCATTGAGGCTTCATTCTATTACGCTCCATTTAGTTATACAAACACTATAAGAACATATTTCACATAGTTAGCTCTCAGCGTTTACCTACCTTTCACGCAAGAAGCCGCCGGTTCGGGAGACTCCATCGCGGCGACTGCGCGCAGTGGCGTTCACTGTACGTATTCGGTAAAGAGATAGCGTCTGTAAACGATTGTGTGCTTTCAGTTTGCCCAAGATTATTATTTAGACAGTAAGAAACTTCTCTCGTTTCGAAAGTACTTACAGAAATGTCCGGGAGAGCTCGCGCGTGGTGTTTTCAGTGAGCGCTGACAGCAAAACCTATGAGGAGCGCGCCACGTGATCCCTCATACTACGCCAGCGAGGCGCTTCCGATAGATGGCGACTCCGTAACTCCTCGCCGCCAATATAATAAGTATTCCTTAATGACGTACGCGCGCACCGGCCGTCTCCTGTTACATTACGCGCGCCGAGGCGCCTAATAAGTGCAGCCCTTCAGCGATATTTCGGACGTGGCTAGTGACGCCTTGAACCGTTGTTTTGTCTACCTTGTAAGCCAATATTTACACGGTCATTTTAGAGCGCAGCTCTTTGGCACCCGTTCCCGCGTTTCGCGTCGCTGTCATCCCTTGTCGTAACCAACGTCATCATCCTCGCGCTGGTCTAGCTGCGCGCGCTCCTGCTGCCATCTCTCGCGCGCGGCACGTGTCTTGCTCTCCCCTTGTCCTCCAAAGCTGGATCACGTGTTCTCGCCTATCCTCTCGCTCCCTTCCCCCGCGCAGCGCCGTTGCGGTGACTCGCCGCTACCGTCCACTCCGCCCTCGCCGTCCCTTCTCCCGCTGTCGCGGCACTGCCGCGGTGCCGGCGAGAGGCGCTTCTTAATTGCCGCCTCGCGCGTGATCCACGTCTCTCCGCTCCTCCGTCTCCGCGTCGCGTGGCAGTACGGCTCTCAGCCGTGTCCCTCGCTTGCCCATTTGCGGCGCGCGTTCCTCAGTGGCATTTGTCGCCTCTGGCAGTGCTTGAGCCTGGCTGTCCTTCTCCCGCCTCCACTCTTGCCCAATACTTCCATACCCTTACTTGGCGCAGTGCCGTTGCAGCGACTCGAAAGACAAGCGTTTCGTCCCCGTTACTCTACTTCCCACCCCAACCTTGTGCGGCCACATTGGGGCCTGTCTGTGAGTGAATGAGTGTGTGATTTCCACTCAATACCCCTGTTCTCCACCCGTTTCCTCATCCCACCTCAGAAGAAACATTAAATAATAATTGCTAATCGCTTCCCCCCCCCCCCACTCTTCGCGGTGCGGTGACCCACTACAAGATGGTGCGTCGCCGGAGCACCGGCTCGATAGCGGTGGATCGCGGTGTGTACAGCTCTATCCAAAACTCGGAACTGCCTCCGTTTGGCACTGCGTGTTCTGTATGCGGTTGCCTGTTGTTGAAATAATTAAGGCAGCAGCTGCGCTCCAATGTCGCATTACCAAGATGTGTAATCGTCGGCCAATTTTTTTTTTCTAGGAACTGGTGATTTCTTGAATAATAGTTACGTAATTTCATAGTTCTCTGTCCAAATGCTTTCGGCATATGGAAGCCAAGGTGTTCTTTTTAGCCTAGCGCAGTTTTCGAAAGCAGAACGACGCTTTTGCATCAGTAGTGCCGTCACCCATTTACAACACAGTCAATCAATGTCATCTTGTATGTCACTGGGAGACCACTGAACGCGGGGCACTCACTCGCACGCGTGGAACTGCATGACTAGCCGTGAGACCAGCGTGCCCTTTGAGAAGCTGCTTTGCACCAAATACAAGGCACTCTTGCTATGCTTCACCGCAAAACAGTCACTATGTCGAACCACTTAACATATTTGTACTGCGATGAAGCTAACATTACAAAAGCGAATTTCGCAACGCGTATTATACTCCTGTCTCTCTACCCGCCACTACCAAACACTTGCGGTCCGTCACTTGGCAAAGGTCTTACCAACTAATTCTCCCCCGTTGGGAGTTGGGGAGACCTGCATATATAAAAAGGGCCAAAGACAGCGCTTTTCTTGATGAAGGCAAGCTCCCCTGTCGAAACATTTGCACCAGCCTGGTCGACCACTGTTATCACAACAGCATATTTGTGTGTTGCGGTGAAGCATGCCTATAGTGGGAAGGATTTACGCAAATCGGGAATGTAGTTTCAGTCAGTGACGGACCTAATGTTCTAGTCTCAACCAAGCAGATTTTCGGGGCAGGATGCATGATGCTTTAATTTTTGTTGGCTAAAGCATGCATGCCAGATTAGCTCTTGTCACTATCAATACGCTTTACCGCAATACAGAAGTTGTCTCACTGCACGACACGCCCCTTCACCCCCCCCCCCACCCCACTGTTGTTAACCGAAACCCTACGTGACTATTCACTGCAAAATACATTCCGTATTGCGGTGAAACACACTAAAGCACATTTGTCACCTCAGAATGTAAAGGCCCTTGCCCTTCGCTTTTGTGATATTATGGCACTCAGTTTAATGAGAATTTAACATATTCACTGCTAAAAACATCCACATTGAAATGAAGACATGAACATTGGTGGCATCCTGTGTGATGTTTTATCTCTTAATTTGCTTTGTTGTGTACCTGTCATGCTGCCATTATTAAATTTTCTTGTACTTCGTAAGGTACTGATATACATAACATTACATTGCAAGGAGCCACTGCGTAATTAGTGTTCGAGGACCAGTGTGATGACTTTTCCCTAGAGTGGTTCGAGTTAAGTTGTTGTGAAGACAGTTTTCTACCTTCAAGAGAGGTAGTTTTCTAAGAAATCAGATGCCAGAAAATAGACCTCAGTGATGCAGTAATTTTGGCTGCCTTTTGCTCATCATCATCATCATGAAGAGTCTGGTCGACCGCTGTTATCACCGCATCATATTTGTGCGTTACGGTGAAGCATACCTATAGTGGGAAGGATTTACGCGAATGGGGAATGGATGGTTCCCGACTCGTGTAATGTAGAGTGGTTGGGGTTAAGTTGTTGTGAAGGTTTTTTTTAGAGAGGTAGTTTTCTAAGAAATCAGATGTCAGAAAATAGGCCTCAGTGGTGCAGTAATTTTGGCTGCCTTTTGCTCAAGTGTGCCCTAGATCTAATTGAGGGATTTGCACTTGCAACTGGACAGCCTTAGCTTGGGAGACCAGTGGTAGCTAGGCATACTTTATAAACTACCAGGTGACACATAGCATTACCAGTATGAGCGGAGACTTTTTGACCATGCATTCAGGAAAACCTGTAGCACATTTAGGTCCTAGATTTTAAATGCTGTATAAGTTGTCTTCTTGTTCACTGCAAATGCGCTCAGCTTCTGTCCAAATGAGAAAGCACTTCTGCATAGCTCATCAGGGAACATTCTTATTTACATACCTTCTTTTTATTTATCTCGCCTACAATCAAGATATCAAATGTATATAGCACACGAATGTGCTGTGAATGAACCTAACTTACATTGCCATGTTCAACTGCACAGCGCATGTAGCTGGTGTTGGTTCATTAAAGCTAAGCATTAATAAAGCCTTGAACTGTAAGTATCATGGTATGAGAGCAGAGAAATAGATATGTAAAGACAGTTGGGTGTGTTGAGACAACATATTGTGTTTGAAAAGGTGACAGATGCACAAAACGGGACAGAACACATGCGCTTTCGTCTTTTCTCACAAAAAAAAAAAATGAAGCCGGAGGAATAAGGTTTCTTGACTGTGCCACAGAAAGTATATCTTTGCTCTCAAAGGTAATTCTGGTTTATTGGATTTGTTCTTGTGCTGTGTTTATTTTGTTGGTTGCATTTTAGTTTTTACATGTTACTGTTTCATACTTCATTTTATTTTCACAGACTGAACATCCCACGTCATGGTTTGACTTCCTGCTACAGGATACTTGCACGTGGCATGGAGTGATGAAGCAAAGTGGTATACGTTTATTAAATGCGCAAATTTTAGCAGTATAACACCACTTCATCAAAAACATGTGCTGAAAATAAAGTGTTCCTACCCACAATCCTTGTTGTCTAATTATGCTTGTATTCCTGTATTCTCTTCAGCAAAACCATTTATATGGGGAATTGATCGTGATAAGTTCCCATGAGCATTTTAAAGAACACCCTTGAACCCTTTCTACCGGTGCACTGGTAAAGTGTATGCATGCAGTGAAATCGAAACAGAAGGCAAAATAGCAAACACCAATGCTTGATGCGGTATCTGTCAGACTTGCATGTCAGCAATTTTTGCATCAAACAATATACTAAGACAGAGCATACTAGCTCTACAAAGCACCCATCTTTCATGTTAGGCATACATTACCACAAGGTGGTCATAAGAGAAATGCTGGCTTTAATGAGAAACTATAGATGTTAAAGGCAGCTGTGAAAAATGTACTGAGAAATTACGCAATGTGTAGCATTTACTCAGTTCAGAGAACTCCCAAAGTTTCCATAAGGCCTTGATAGCTGTGGATGAGGGATCAGTTGTAGCAGCCCTATTTCAAGCATAAGAAATGAACATTGAGATGGAAACATGAGTAACGACTTAATGCAATTAAAAAATCTTGCCATACTTTTAAGAGACAGTGAAATGAAATTAGTGTCACAATTTCCTTTGCTTTTTACTTTATTTGGGTTGAATATACTGATTGTAATGACACAAGTAGGCAGAGGGGGTGACATGCATTAGAAAAATGCTAGTCTGTCTTTATACTTTGCCGTCTATACATTCAAAGTTCAGTTACGTTAACTTGGAAAACTATGGTGAAGCCATTGGTTGAGCCTGGATGGCACATAACAGCGGCAATTGCCACCCTAACTGCTTAGGTTTACAGTGCCTTATTTGTAGTGTACGCCTATTTAAGTGCTGAGCTATTGGAAGATTGATTAAGGTGACCAACATGCTGAACAAGTAGTTTACTGTGCAAAAAACATGGAGAAGGGTGGAAAGATAGGACAGAGCGCAAGGGGTGTATTCTGCAAGTGTCCACCTAGTGGAAATGTCCATTTCATCTGCTGCTGAAGTTCTGATTGTCTGGACTGGGGTATGCATGAGGAGACAGGTGCCCTAAGCTAATCAGCACTTCAGCAGAGGACGATATGGATGTGTCCGCTAGGTGGATACTTACAGAGCTATTTGATAGAGTACTTCTGCAACCAACATGCCTGCTATGCCATCCTTGCCTTCTATGTTCATCTTAGTCAGTAAAAGTGTGAAAGAACCAGGTTTGCACATGAAAAGCTTTCCTGAGGGTGTGTGCCTTGAAGCCTGTAGGGGTAAATGCAGGAAACGGGGGTGGATCCAGAGTAGCACCAAAGGGCAAGCCTTCATTGAAACAAATATGGAGGGGGGTGACTGCATGCTTAAACTTGTCAGCTCACAAGCTTGCCAAGACCGAGTCATGTCAGAAGTTGATGAAGCCTACATGGTTGATGAATAACCGCATAGGCCAAAATTATTTAGCTACTGTTTATTAGGACTACATAATTCTTTGAAATCTGAAAACAATTATGTTAGCGCAGAAAAATACCCTCCACTAGTTGTGACGTCCTTGAAAGAATTGAAATGTTTGAGTTGTGCTTGTGTGGTGCATGAAGTTACATTTTTAAAAAAATCTCAGCAATGGAAACATATTAAAAACAGTAGTACTCCAAATATATTGCCACCTTTTTAGAGCTTGATGAATTCAAATAATAATAATGCACAGATGAAAATCACTTTGCTTGGATGCGAACAACAAAAATAAAAATATGAGATGTTTCGGTTACCACGTGACAGCCTTGTTCACAACGATTGTGAACAAAGCTCCAGTTTAATCATCTCTTATTTTTCATTTTTTTGGTTGGCGTCCAATTTTAAACTACTTACCATGCCTCTTTCAACCAGACCAGACGGGCTGCCACCAAACTCTTCACTACTTAAATGCAAATAATTAGAGGTTAGCAAATATCACTTTTTCTGATAGGAATATAGAAAGTATCAAATAGTCGAACACTGATGCATACAGTTAAAGCAGGCATATTTATCTTGGAATGAAGCACCATCAGGGAAGATTAGGATTATTTTTAAACACAAGTTTACTATTTGTTCATCAAAAACTGCACAAACAGCCAGTCAAAATGTTTAGAGCCTGGTCGCAAACAAGATTTCTAAGAATGAATAGCTGCTGTATGACTAGCCGTAAAAAAGCCCAAAATAAATGGTTGCCAAAACAAAACAAAAAAGTCAGAAGTGGTGAAAATGGAAAAAAAAAAGGCTGCTGAAGGACTTGTTTGCTGTAAAGACATGTAGAACGGCCTGTTGCATGAAAAAATCACTAGTTACAAAAAATTTTACATGACTAGACTGCCAATAATATTAAATGATAGGTAAAAACCAGGGGTTGTCATGTAGCCTTCCACCATACACCAAAAACAAAGCCTGCATTACTCATTTTTTCTGCATCACTTCAAACACTCATGTTGTTTCACTTCTGATAATTTGTGATACTTTGTCAGCAGACTGACAACAGCAACAACTTTAACACTCAGTTATTGCAATATATATCTGGCTAGTTTACTTAATAAAAAATGCCAAATAGTTAATTATTTTAGAATATGAATAGTTAGCATTTAATATATGACTCATATTCAAAACTTGAAATATTTATCCACCCCTACAAATAATACTTCCTTTACCAGTGTTCATGCCAAAGCACCCCCGACCCCCACCCATTTATATGTACTCGGCATCCACCTCTAAATCCAGAGGCATACTGAAGTTATGCCGTGTGGCAAACCAATTGAATAAATAAGAACAAAAAATCCTGAGGCATGATTAGATTTGCATTGTATTGTAAATACCAGTCTGCAACAGGTTGGATCAGCATGCTGTGCTGAGTAATTATACATCACATACTTGTAACAGATGTAGTGCTTCTTAAGAATCGTGAGTGAACTGCACACACTAAAATATAAGCTGGGATGTTCAAAGAGACAAGTACATGTTTTGTTTACCGAGTGAGTTTTAGTGGGCTCAATTATGTAAAGTGTGTTATTTTATTTATTTATTTATTTATTCATTCATTTATTTATTTATATCAAGTATTGCAGAGGCGAATACACGGTGTTACATACGCTCGATAAAATACAGAACTGATCAAGCAAAAATGACACAGCAATAGAAAGGTTTATGCCACTATAAATTCAACAGAAATGCTCTCAATGATGCTTCAGTGCGACAATCAGCAATTTCCTGCGGTAGCTGACTACACTGTGATATTGTGGGTGGAAAAAAACAAGTGCTTGAAGATGAATATGATTAATGTAGTTTGCTAATGCAAAGAAAGAACGAGCCAGCATCTCTTGCTTCTTATATATATGCACTGAACCAAGAAAGTAATTAAGGAAGAAGAACACCAGAAATAAACGTGAATATTTGTATGCTTTCTGGCATAAAATAATTCTCACATAAGCCACATAACATGCTTTCCAAAGCATCCCTTAACTTACAGCTGCATAACATGAATGCACTTTCTAAAGACACACATGATTCATGACCATTCACTGTGTTGGTAAGTGACTCCCATTAAAGTAGACTGAGAACATATCTGGGCATTGCATTCAATAGCTGAGGTAAAATTAGAAGATTGCTGCTTGTAGGTATGAATGAACAAAGTGAATAAGAAACATAGGTTCTCAAACTTCTAGTATTGAGTGTGGCAGCACTTAAGAAAAACACATTAAAACTAATAATTGCAACACATGTGATGAAATAAATGAAGTAGCTAGGGAGAGTTTAATAGGCCAATAAACAGGAACTGTAAATTCTCAACATTTCTGAATACTTTTCTTCACATGTACTCGCCTCATAAGTATGGCTTCCCTTAATGCTTGTACCTCTGCCTTAATTTCATAATTCCCTGTTCTCGCTGCTTTGTTCATGCTGAATGACATCTAGTACAAAGGTTAGGGAAAAAGCAGCTGGGCATGTGCTTGTGTTGTGAGGCAAGCTGCCCACATCTGGTAGCCACATGTCTATCTCTCGAGTAGATGAAAGGGAAGCTTTGAGGGTAAGCCATAGAGAAGACAGATACCTTAGTTCAATGATACCTGAAAATGCCAAGATAAAAAAAAATTGGACAGTCCACAGAATCAGCAGAATTGACATAGTTTGGAAAAACTGAAAAGATGCATAACGGTATTTATGTTACACAGGTCCCAGTCAAGTTGAATGATTTTCACTGTCTAATAAACTTATAAGACAATATACGACCAGCAATACTGTATGCAACCTAAACAATTTTGATAAATTCATCTAGAAGTCGGGATGGATAAGCGACTGAATTAAGGATGCTAAGGTGGATGAGGTGCAGGCAGACAGGTCTTAAAAAATTAACATCCAGTGCACATTTGGCAAAGATTGGACTCAATGTTCAAGAAGAAATTGACTAAGATAATTTATTGGTGTATGTACATACGTAATACATACATACATAAGAGAGCAGCAGCAATACAGCAGAGATAACCATCATGCAAGAGGAAAGGACATTAGTCTAAAATTAACAATTGATCAGATGAATGGTTAAGCATGGGCTCAGGCTGTATTCTGTATTATGTATGGTATGCGTGATGTCAGAGCTGCATCGCATAAGAATTGTGGCATGACATGCCTCGATTATGATATGATGTGGGCACAGTGGATCAAGGATAGCATGAAGAGGGGGCCTCCTCCAAAAGGAGAATGGGAAGGGGGTGGGGTGAGGTAGATTTTCTACGCAACAAGAACAGTCATATGAGCCACATTTGGAGCCAACATGGCCGGTGGGAGAGACAACCTTCCAGGTTCCTCCACCTGAATCTGCCAGTGGTGTAGGCAAAATGGTGTGTGTGTGTGTGTGGATATATATATACACACCCCCATGTGATAGGCATAAAGTTCAATATCTTTTTCATGCTGTGTTTCCCTTTAAACTTAGGCCAATATTGTTTTAATATAGCAGTTTCCAACCGGCAGATGGAAAGTAAATCTGCACAACTAACTCTACATATAACTAACTCTACAATATGGTAATATAGCTGTTTGCTGCTCATAATTAGTAATGAAGTCTTTTTTCTTGCACACAAATAATGTACTGATATTTGCAAAAGAGTATCATGCAGTAACTTAATTATGCTTACTTAAATAGGGCACAAAATTGCTTCAGTGAAACCTACATACTGCAATTGTTTATATGAATGATTCGTTGTCGAACTTGTCGATGAGGACTTTATTTATATCTACTGTTGCAGCAAAATACTGGCAATATTACATGACTGAAATGTTGCAATCTCACTCAGTATGTACACGGTCCCTTTGTACATGAATTATGGTACACAGTCAATAAATGTGTAGAAGTCAAATAATTTTACTCCACAGAGCTGGAGACTCTCTTGAAAGGATGCAGAGATGGCAGGAATATCCTTTCCACATTGTTTAGCAAGTTCTTGTTAATACAGAGTAATTAAGTTTTGACTTGATGTACAATCAGTTTAATGCTCCATTGTTTTACGAAAAGGTTTAAATTACTGGCCCAAACCACATGAACAAGTTAATTACTAGGTGCAGGCATAATGAGGATTAAAAAAACAGCTACTTCACCACTACTGACAGAACAAAGCATTGAACATGTGCCGAAAATTGCCTTTGCATGGTCCCTTTAGTAAAGCTGTCATTTGTAGCAGAACTCTGCAGTTTGATTGAGTGAACTGGGGTAGCATTGGGTAAGCAGCATCAATTCTCCCGAGTTCAGTTTCTGTGGTTCTTTCCTTGCCACTATAATGCATGGAATAAGCAAAAAAAAAATTTGCACCCACGAGCGATGTGGAAACCAGGACCCGAGGAGCTACACAACAAGCTATGTACATTCAAATCTCTATACAGTTAAAGCTCAATATAACGAAGTATGTAACTTTTCATAACCTCTTCTCCACAGAACACCATGCATTTAGAGCCTCAATATAAAGAAGCGTTTGTGTGCGATTTCAATATAACGAAATTTCGCTTCTGCCGCAAAGGAGTGCCAAGACAACTACCGAAAACGCAGATGGTCAAATGATTGAATTACAAGCGGCTGCTTGCAAACGCACCTCTCGAACTGCGTGCAGCACGACAAGAACCGCCTGGAGCAGCATCATGTTACGTATAAATTAAGTCCAAGTGCGATCAGATCCTATATCGCACCCCGCGCACTTGCGCTTTAGGTGCGAGTGAAAGTGTACGAGGGTGAGATAAGGAAGATGGCGGCTTCACGAGTGCCGTTTCCAGCACGAGCAGAGGGAAAGAGGGGGAGGTGAGCAAGCTCGCTGTAACGCGATTAAGCGCGCGCAAGGGGCAGGGGGTGGGGGAGGTGAGGGGGCAAGTTGGCATGCTCGTGATTTCTGGCCGCCGCACGTCTCGGCAGTGGCTGCGCATCACTATAAGCGTGGCTGGGTGCATACGTAGCTGCGCATGCTTCTATAGAGGTAATTTGCCGCATGTAGAAAGAGTGGGCGTGCCGATCACGGCGCGGTACCGCGTAAGCTGTGTTCCCGCACGTTTAGTATTGGAGGTTACGTAATCTCGAGTTTCAGCTGTGACCCGTTGGAGCGAGAAGCAGACGAAGCATTTGCTCCCCGGTGCCGGCACTATTCATGATGGCGTCGTCGCAGTGTGGGCGACGCTATCAGCCGTGGGGGCGGAGTGCACGCGAAAGCGGGGCTGACGATCGCTTAATTCATACCACCGATGTGAAGATATCATCGACGTGGCATGAAACTGTACCATTCATCGCTGACTCCCAATTAATTGTTTTCTCAAACTTTCTTTCTTCGATTGCCCAATATTTTAGAAAATTGTGTGGCGCCTTTACGTGCAGAAAAAAAAAAAAAAACGATCGGTGACTGTACTTATTTGCACAAAAGGTCGAATTTCCGTATAACGAAGCAAATTGCCGATTTTACTGACTTCGTTATGTAAATTAAGGTTTAATTTTATGACGAAATTGTCTGTTTTCTGGAAGGGTGGCGATGTGGGCTTGTTTGGTTGATCATATGGAACGGCATATGTAGTGTAGCACAGCAAAAACAAGGACACAAGAAGAAACAAAGCACACACAAGCGCCTAATAATGTCTGTGTTTCATTTCTTCTTGTGCCCTTGTTTTCGCTGCACTACGTACTACATGCCGTCCGATACTCTATCTGTCATATTGATCAGCACTGAAAACCTAGAATCCAACTAACATCTCACCTGATTTACTATAATTGAAAAGAAAAAAAAATGTGGGTATAGCAGGTCTAATTGAGTTCTGGTAATTTTACTATCTCTGACGTGTAGGTTTTAAGAATGTTTAATCATGTTTAATCAGGTGTTGTGCTGCGTTAGGGGAGAAGGCATCGCTGCGACGCCATGTCATCCTCGCTCTCGCAAGCCGACGCGCGGTCCAAATCTCTATCTCTCTCCACCCCAATAGGCTTAGCTGTCGCGCGTGCCTGCCAGCCTTGGTAGCCACTGCTGCTTCCTTGGTCTCTGGTCGAGCAGGATGTTGGTGGCATGCAGCTTTGGCACCATAGGCTGCTGCTGCTTGCTGGCTCACAACATAGGTCTAGGGTGCATTCAGTGCAAAACTCGAAGCACTGCTCAGTGGCATTCAATTGGACATTAATGTTTTCGCAGTCACAACTCAAATAAGAAATGCTTAGCTGCCCTCAGATTCTTTTCTTTAGTTGCCAAGCAGGCGCATCATTGTTCACCATTCACAGTCTTCAGTCTCTTGTCAGTGTTGTGTCGTCATTTCGAATTAGTCGTAATATCAAGCCGTCGGATGCTGCCGCCTTCACGCCATGTAGTAGATACACAGTCATTGCCATGCATGCATTCATCATCTCACGGTTATTATGCCTCAGTCGTCACAACTTCAGAATTGTCATCCCATCGTCAATCACACCATCATTGTCACACCTTCAGCATCGTACTGTTGTCGGCATTCGACAGATACATTATACACAAATTAGCATTCCCTTCTAATTAAAGACAATACACATGGTGACATGCCACAGTAACATCGTAAGGGACACTCAGGCAGAACAATTGCTGGCTTTGATTGCCAAGCAAAACCTCCCTTCCACATCGTTCATTTCAATCACCACAATAACCTTAAATTTACTCACAAAACTTCTTCAGCAAATGTCAACATGGTTGCCCATAAGCACCTTCTCTCTCATGGAAAACACAACTAATGTCATGTTGGCGAACTTTATCTCCTCTCTTGAACTTGTATATTGCATTTAATGTGTCTTTTTAGCTCTTTAAAGTCTGATACTGTGTATCACTGCCTTTTTTTCCTGAAGTTAAGCAAACTCAATATTGATCCACATGCAATTATTAAAATTCACTGAATGCTTTCTTCGTGACCAAGCACAATTTGCATATGTTCACTCCAATTCACAAATCTGTCTTTTGTAACTTCTGGCATGCCACAATAGTGAGTGTTCAGGCCCTTGATTTTTTTTCGTTTTAGATCATCCAAGGAACTTCACGAATAAAATTTAACTTTCTGTTGACGATTGTTTTGTCGTGAAGCAACCAAACCCTGGCAGTCCTGTTTCGCTTCAGACTAATGCTTCTTTGGAGTGTCATCACTAGACAAAAACATAACATCAGCAAAGGTAAAATGAAAAGATTTTCACATTATAGCGAGTCCTTTTAGCACATTTACCTGTAAAATTAAACATTCTGTTCTTATTAAACACCTTGTACATAGGTATTTATATTACTAATAATCTCTCAAGGCAAATGCACATCAATTATATGACTAATGCTGATAATCCAACACTTGGCTTTTTGTGCTGCAAGTTTTCTTGGACTCCTGCTTCTCGTTAACTTATATTGTACATGTTTGCAAGATTAAAAAATGGAGTATGTGTCATCAATCTGGGATATACCTACAAAAAACACAACTCTCATATTTACTTGAAGGTTCATTATTTAGAAAACTTTTTGTGCGCGAACAGACAGGAACAAAGAAAAGGGCAACACAAAGACCTGCTGTCCTTTGTCCCTGTCTGTTTGCGCACAAAAAGTTTTTAAATAATGAGTCTGTTCCAACTAGGCCGACTCGAAGTCATGCTTAACTTGAAGGCATACAAAACCAACCTGTACATTTTATTGTAGCTGCTTGTTCCTGTACTGTGAGCGTATCAGCAATTAAAACTTTCATTGATTGGCCAGACTTCTCAACAAGAAAACTTACCCGTTTATTTCACAATTTCTCAGCTGAAACATATGTTTTTATTACCTCCTTGTATCCCATTGAGAATGAACCACAACCTCAAGGTACAGGTGCCAACTTGCCAAACCAATCTTTACTATTACTGTATTACTATATATATATATATATATATATATATATATATATATATATTCGTTGGCACCCATTCTGTAACTCTAATGGTCCATTAGTTATCTGCCCTAAGCTCAATAAGATGGAAAATTGGGCAAGTTGGTGAAGCTTCATGGTAGCTACAGCGCGACAGACACGGACAAAAGGACACAATACGGTGCTGACTGATAAATGAAGTTTATTGGAATAAAACAACCAATATATAACACACATCACATGACCAGTACCCCCCCCCCCCAGCATATGCATATACACTATCAAAAACAATCTTCATATCACAGAATGCGCATGTTTTGACAGTGACACATGTCACAGCTGACTAATCAACGTAAAAAACAAATGACTAAGTTATGAGGCAACTCGGTGGCTTTGCCCAAGATCTAACAAGGCAACCTTTCTATCTTGCAGCAAGATGAGTGGCTGGCTAACACATAGTGAGCCTTTCTTCCTAATGTGATAAGCCTCCATTAATTCATGTGAGAGCTTTCTACAGTCTGAATAGCAGAGTTGTACTTTCAAAAAGTAGATGACACCCACAGCCGCGGCAATGCATAGAAAGGTGCGAATACACAAAAACCTTTCGAAGAACTATGGTACTCCCTTGGTCAAACGTTCAAGCGTCTTCCAATCTGACCAATATATATTGCAGGCTGCAAGAAAAAGGAATTGAATAAACTACATTTTGTGTGCAAGGGGAAAACTGCATGCCATGTTTCAATTTGTAGTCCCCACTGTTCAGACACCCCTTGTGAAGAATGCGCTTGTTTATTGCTTCACATATTCCCTTCACCTTATTTTTGTGCGAAAACCCAATCCTGACCCAGAACTCAGAAGCCACCTCTTTCAGCCTGTGCGAGAATGAATGGAGGGGAAACTGCATAACCTGCCTCATTAGCCTTGTCACCAGATTCCTCACACTTTCAAGCACAAGGAGAGGACAGCTCTTGGTTAGGGCATCTCTAACTGCGTGAGTGGCAGTACTGTGCTTAATAAGTTTTGAATGGCTAGACCTATAAACAAGAAGGGACTTGGAAGTTCTTGGCTGATATCCTCAGCACACGTGATCCCTCATAAAATCAAGCCTGACATTGGAATACATCTTTTTCTGGAACTTCTAAAGTGAAGTTGAAACCTTGTTCTTGTTCTCTAGATAGCTTCGGTACATTGATGACAGCTCTGTGAAAGTTACATTTGTCCACGAAAATCAAATAATCATCCACGTATAAGAAAATTTTAAGAGCAAGCTCACTCAGGTTTTGATTAATTTGCTGGTCAATGTAACTTTAAAAGATATTACTGAGAGCAGGCACAACACAGGAATCTATGCAGATGCCTGCTTTTTGGACAAGTCTTTTACCTTCCCACCAGAGCAAAATTGACTTTAAATAGAAATGAATGAATGAATTTGTTGTTTTATGGCACAAGGGCCAATTATGACCAAAGAGCACCAGGTCAATGTTGATGAGTTTGCAGTGGGTAGATGAATTCTGAGAGGTTGGTGTGACGTAGCTATAAAGGGGCCTAAAAGCAACCTCTGTAAGGTGCGTAAAAGCTGTTTGCAATAAAATTATGGCAGTGACTAATTAGGAGTACTAAGAACACAAAAGATATATTGTGATAGAATGATGATATTTTAAAATATGTGAAGCGAAACGTTTGCAAGACACACTACTGCCTTAAGGGAGCCCTTGAAACGCAAGGGGCTGAAGGCATGTGCTGTACAAAAATATTATCGCAGCGGCATCCTCTGGAGAGAGGATGTGCTAAAAATTCATAGGGCTAACAACATGTAAGACAACATCGTTTCAGAAACTTAGGACTGCCCTGGTGTCAAACAACGGTTCTGTACCAAGAAACATTACAGGATGAAGGGGGATGTGCTGCCGGTATGCTAGCGGAAAGTGTTTCTTTCTCTCTGTTTCGGCTTCCCGACAATCCAGGAGGGCGTGGAGGATGGCGAGCCTTTCACTGCATCTACCGCAGGTTGGTGGTTAATTTCCAGTTAGCAGAAAACTGTGTGTGGCATATATGTGTCCTACTCTGAGACTACAGAATAGCACATCTGTTTGTTGTGTTTTTGTTGCGGAGGGCCAATAATCTAGTTTTGGCTTAATTAAGTGAAGCTTATTATTGGTTTCAGCATCCCATAAATACTGCCAGTGGCTTCTGAGTTTCTTTTGGATGAAAGGCTTTAGATCTAAAGCAGGTATAGCGGTGGTAGGATGGATATCTTGTGATGCAATTTGATGCGGCAATTTGGTCAGCCAGCATATAACCCTCAATGCCTTTATGTCCGGGTACCCAGCATATAATGACTTGCTGCTGAGACATGTACGATGTGCAAATAACGAAAGAGCTCAGTAAGTACAGGGTTTCGATGAATGTGGAGGAACATTAGGGCTTTTACGATGCTTAGAGAGTCCATGTATATAATGGCTTTGTGCAGCTTTGCTTTCTTGATTTGTTTAACAGCAGATAGTATTGCATAAGCTTTTGCGGTGAATATGCTTGTTTCCGGATGCAATACATCGGATTTGGAGGATGGTCTTATTGCAGCATAAAACACGTCGGCATGTGTCTTAGAAGCATCAGTGTAAAACTCTATGCATGAGTACTTCGATTGAAGTTCTAAGAAATGCATTCGAATATGTGCCTCTGGGGCGTGTTTTGTCCCTTAAACGAATGACGTATTGCATTTTATGGGCTTCCACTGCCATGGCGGCAATGGCTTAGCTGGGACCATCAGGTTTTGCTGAAGAATTAGAACTTGCATTTCCTCAGCAAGCCGTCTAATGCGCAGAGAGAATGGTTTTCTAGCTGCAGGTCAATTATTAAAGAGCATCGCAGTTGTCACGTCATTTATGCTTACATAAGCAGGATGTTCGCGGTTTATGTTCACTTTTAGAAATACATGAAACTGGAGTACGACCTCTGAAGACAAAGCGACCACTCATTAGCTTCAATGCAGAGACTCTCTACAGGACTTGTCCTGAAAGCACCAGTCACCAAGCGGATACCTAAGTGGTGAACAGGGTCAAGCATCTTCAAGGTGCTTGGACAGGCAGATTGATATACTACGGTCCCATAGTCTAAGCATGTACGTCTTATACGTACATGATTAGACTATGGGACCTTAGTACACGTTCATCAGACACTTCCGGTCGCTGCCCCATGTTGTGTGTGATAAAAGTTTAAGAAGGTTCATTGTTTTTAGACATTCCTCTTTTAGGTGCTTTAAGTGTGGAATGAAGGTCAGTTTTGAATCTGATTCCTAAAAATTTGTGTTGTGTGACAACTGGTATGTGCTGTCCATGCAGTTCTACACTGGGCTCTGGAAATAAGCCTATTTTTCGTGTGAAAAGGACACATGAGCTTTTAACAGGATTCAATTTAAAGCCATTTTACTCTGCCCATTTACACACTTTGTCCAAGTCAAGATGGACATGTCGCTCACATATAGAAAGGTTGCATGACTTGAAACCCAATTGCACGTCATCTACGTACACCGAATAAAACATGCTCTGCGGTATATATAAGCGTAAGGAATTCATTTTGATTATAAAAAGGGTACAGCTTAATACCCCTCCTTGCGGCATGCCGGTTTCTTGTGTAAATGGCTTGGATAGAGCATTGCCCACCCTTACTCGAAATGTACGGTTTGATAGGTAACTTTCAATTACATTAAGCATATTCCCTCGAATACCCATTTCTGAGAGGTCTCGCAATATCCCATATCTCCAAGTCGTGTCATATGCCTTTTCCATCTCTAATAAAACAGAAAGAAAGAAGTGCTTATGGATAAAGGCGTCACGAATGCCTGCCTCAATGCGCACGAGCTGGTCAGTAGTCGACCTGCCCTCTCTGAAGCCGCACTGATAAGGGTCGAGCATTTTCTTCAATTCAAGGAAATGTAAAAGACAATGCTTTAACATTTTCTCGAAGAGTTTGCATAAGCAACTTTTGAGTGCTATTAGACGGTAACTTGAAATGTCGGATGGGTCCGTGCCTTGTTTCAAGACCGGCACTATGATAGCTTCTTTCCATGAGGATGGGAGGTATCCAGCAGCCCAAACAGAGTTGAAAAGTGCCAGAAGTGTCATCTGTGTATGAGTGTGTAGATTTTTAATCATGTCATACATGATTTTGTCAACTCCCGGTGCAGAATTCATACACAAGCTCAACGCAGCTCTAAGCTCGGCAATATTAAAAGGACAGTTGTACAGTGGATTTGGTCTGCATTTACAGTTTATTGACTTAAGTTCTGCTATTTGCTTATATTTAAGGAATGTTTGTGAATAGTTTATGGAGCTTGACACACACAAAATGTAAGCCAAGGGCATCGGCCTGGTTTTTCAAGGCATTTCCTCCCTCATCAATCAAAGGTAATGGGTTGACCTGCTGCCCTTTTAGCTTTCTCAGCCCATTCCATACTTTAGCCTCCTGGGTATAGGAACTGATGCCCGGGAGAAACCTCTCCCAGCTTGCTCTTCTAGCCTGCCGTCTCATGAGCCGTCCTTGTGACTTGATATGTTTAAATGCAATGTAATTTTCCGCCGTAGGACATCGGCGCAATCTGCCCCATGCCTTATTTTGTCTTTTTTGCGCATCTCTGCAGTCTTCACGCCACCAAGGAATACATTTCTTAGATGACTGACCGTTTGTTTGTGGAATGAACTTTTCGGCTGCATCAATAATAAAAGTGGTAAAATGTGCTACAGCATTATCTATGCTAAAATCGCATATAAAATCTTGTGGTAAGTAAGTAGATTCCTTAAAACTGTTCCAATCAGCCGAGTCAAGTTTCCAGCGAGGTATCTGTGGACGAATGTCGTGTCGTGTTAGTAAGCTTAAAGTTATTGGAAAGTGGTCACTCCCAAATGGATTTTCTATAACATTCCATTCTAAGTAAGAAAAAAGTACGGAAGATCTAAGTGCTAAATCTATCGAGGAATATGAATTATGAGCAATATTATAGTAGGTGGGTTCTTTCCTATTAAATAGGCACACACCAGATGTGAAAAAGGATTCAATCAGTGGACCCCTCGAATCAGTCCTGGAATCTCCCCAGAGACTGTTATGAGCATTAAAGTCCCCGACCATAAGAAATGGCTCAGGAAGTTGGTTAATAAGTTCGTAGATTATGTTTTGTTCAGGTGATAGTTTGGAGGTATGTAGATAAAGCAGACGGCTACCAATTTATTAAAAGGAATTGCTTGAACTGAAACTGCCTCGAGGGACGTCCCAAGGGGCAAGTGTTGGCAAGCAACAGTTTTATTGACAATTATGGCTACACCGCCGGATGAGGTGTTAACCTCGTCACGATCTTCACGAAAGATAGTGTGTGACCGGAGAAAATTTGTATGTGTAGCTTTTAAGTGCGTTTCCTGAACACACCGTACCTTTGGATTAAATTTGTGTAGAAGTTCGGTTACGTCGTCAAGATTGTGGATGAGACCTCTCTCATTCCACTGAATAATTTGTGTATGCATTTTGACAGAGTTTGATACTGTGTGTTCTGGAAAGGAAAGGTTAGTTAACGGGCCCTTTCCAGGAGCCGTGACGCAGATTTTGTCTTTTTTGGAGCGGTCGCGAGAGGCTTCCCACTTCTTTGGCACTGGTGGCACCGTCTGGCTGGTCGTTGTGTCCATCGCCTCTAGCGAGGCGCTGGACACGCACGCTTTTTTTGACGTGAAGGCCTCGGCACATTGGACGAGACCTTCGAGGCCACCTGCCCAGAGGTGGATGGCCCCTTCTGCCGGGGTGGCGGAGCAGCACTAGCTGCAACCGCTGCAGGGGCAGATGGCATAACTGCCAACTCACTGCTTGTGGGTCGGACAGCCGCCAGAAGCCTTTGTGTCGCTGCCCTGATACGTCACATCGGCAAAAGTCTTCTTGGGCAGGTATCAAACCCGCCTGCATGCCTCCTTGAAACTTATGTTTTCTTTTACTTTGATTGTAACAATTTCCTTTTCTTTTTTCCAGAATGGGCATGACCACGAGTACGCGGCATGCTCCCCATCACAGTTTACACGGTGGAGAGAGTTCTCACAAGCTTCAGAGGTGTGTTCATGGGCACTGCATTTCGCACAGGTTTGACGGCCTCTGCAGCTCTGCGAACTGTGGCCGAAACGCCAGCATTTGAAACATCGGAGGGGATTTGGCACATATGGCCTAACACGGAGCTTGATGTACCCGGCCTCGATTGACTCGGGCAGGATACTTGAACCAAAGGTGATTATTAGGTGCTTGGTTTGGATTTCTTTGCCATCCTGCCTCATCTTAATTCTTCTGACATATTGATCACATTTTGCTCACTGAAGCACTCCAGGAGTTCCGCTTCAGTTAGCTCCAACAGATTATCATCTGAAACTACGCCACGAGTGATATTCATAGTATGGTGCGGGGTTACAGTTACTTGGGTTTCACCAAATGACACTAGTTTGGGCAATTTCTCACACTGCTTCTGATCGCGGAGCTGCAAGAGGAGATCATCGCTTGCCATCCTCGATGCCTTAATTAAATACTGGACCAAAAACTTCTATCAACGACTTTGAAACAAGGAATGGTGAAATGGTGCACACTGGTTTGTCAGGTTTTTCCGACTAAACTATATGGAAACATGGGAAGTTGTGGACTTGGCATGCGAAAAACTGAAAGACATCTTGGGTGCGCCCTCATTTCTGAGGGTGATCAGGGAGTTTAGGAAAAGCATTTTCCATAAATATTGATGGGGTCTTTGGCAGCGATGCCAACCACCCACCATGGAGCCCAACAGGGGGACGTGAAACAGGTTCCTTCGAGAGAAGCCTTGCCCAGAGAAACTGGGCAGTGATATCGGTGTGCCCCCTCGAGTTAGGAGGGCGATTGCTTGAAGCAAAAGATTGTAAAAATTGTAGTTTTCGGTCACGGTACCAGCCGCCCACCACGGAGCCCAACGAGGGGACGAGACAGGAGCTTGCAAGCAAGCCCTGCCCACGCTAGCTGTATGCTGCGGCTATAACCCAATATTGTGTAACTTAGGGTAGTTAGCCACACAAAATTAACCCTTGCCACCGGGAAACTAGGAAGTGATAAAAAGTGAAGAGAAGACCGGAAAGATGAAAAAGGCGAGAGAGAAAGACGAAGATCGGAGAGGAGGGCAGGAAAAGGTGACTGCCGATTTCCCCCAGGTGGGTCGGCCTGGAGGAGCCATCTACGTGAAGCAGAGGCCAAAGAGATGTGTTGCCTCCGCCAGGGGGCATTGGCATCGGCTCAACCCCAGGATCCCCCTTTCCCCGGACACGACTAAGCTGCGCATGGCTACTTGCGAGAGGGTCCAACCCTCGTGTGCTTGGGCACATGGCGTCGTAACACACCGAACGCCGGCTCACGCAGAGGCCCCTCCGGGGAAAAATAGAAATCTAGAAGCTCCAGAAAACTTGCAACCGGAAATTTACAACTTTCAGCAAATTCCAGTTCATCCATTTGATCTTGTATGCAGTCCTTCAAACTGCAAGAGACACACATGCAACAAAGAATAGTATAGATCTTCTACGTCCATATTAAAGCCTGCAGTGCGTTTCACCAGATTATACTCCTGCAGCAAGCGTACAACACTCGGAGAATTGGGAGCAAGAAATGGGTCCTTGATTCTCAGCCTGTCAAGATGTGTCTGCAATTCTGAAATAACACGAAGCCACAATTTATATTCTGACACAACAGTTCTGAAATGGACTTCCCAGCTTGTGTTCTTTTACAGTAAAGAAGGTGGGTAAAAAAAGACCCTTTTCTGCCTTAACAGCATTTGAGACCGTTGTCAAACTAAACTGATTGAACTTCACGACAGCTCAAGATTTTATGTTAGCTGGAGTGGCATAAATTTGATTAAGATTTCTTCGAATGGCCTATACACCCTTCTCTACAAAAGTGCCTTCCAACATGACAACAAAATGCCCTTTTTTGTCTCCAAGAAACCTCCAAGTTTCTGCCCCATACGTTAGCATAGGTAGAATGCAATGGGTGCATACTTGATTGTGCACAATGATATATACATATATATATATATATATATATATATATATATATATATATATATATATATATATATATATATATATACATATATATATATATATATATATATATATATATATATATCATTGTGCACAATCAAGTATGCACTCATTGCATGCTACCTATGTACCTACCCTGTTGCCTTGTGATACACATAACTTGCAACAGCGAAACACTGGGAAGTGCATCTTTGAAAACTCTCATGGAAACCCTTATGAACACCTAAAAGGCTCTTCTGTTCCTTCCCACAAGGACACCACGAAGGTCTTGCATACTATAGAACATCCCATCAAGCTGCAAAAGAGCTGATGCAAATGCCACAGCTCATCGGCAATGCCAGAAGTGTATGCATCTTCAATGATAATTGCAAGGACGACATTTGGAACACCAAAAAGCATGGCACCCCATTTGAATTGCTTGGCGACTTCAGAACAATGAAGGAAGGATGTCCGACTGAACTGCCAGTTCTGAATGCCTGCGAGGTGAAAAACGAGAAATGGCTAAGAGGGCCGCAGCCTGATGGGGCCGAAGCTCTGCCATAAATATTATTTTTAGCTGAGGAAGTCAGCTTTTCGTCTAAGATGTTGAAGCCACGATGGTATTACCTTTTGAGAAGGGGCAAGGTGGTGTTTGACACCTGTGTGAGCGTCGTTTATACCTCTTTGTTTGCTGTTTAAACATTTCTGGGCATTGTTCTATTAATTACTATGCAAAATTCCTCCCTCTTCTATTTTGATTTCACACAGTTTTGTTTGTTTTACTCGCCACAACAGGTCACAACTCTACTCTGCAGTGTGCATCTATGTACCTCGTGGGTGAAAGGACCAGTGAGCATACAACCGTCAACAACACAGTTCAGCGATTGTTGTAGTAGTCAGTGAAACAGACATGCTAGGCAACAATGCATGCTTGTGCACTTAAGTGTTTCCACAAAGTTCGTTGTGCATTCCTTTAAGGCTGTGCATGTACCAAAGGTCATTTATTGCATGTCACATTTATTGCATGTCATACTGTCATGTCATGTCATATTGCCAAATTCACACAACGGCATCCTTTCACACATTGGCGGGAATGGCAGACCGAGTAGCCAGAAATCCGGTAAGATTGTTGGCTGGGCCTGTGGGAAGATGGCGGACACAAAGGCAGCCAGCGAAGAGACACACACAGTAGGCGAAAGAAGCAGATTGAAACCATGCTGGTGCTTTCGCGCAAGGCAGTCTCAGTCTATATGTGACAATTCCCGGCCATTCACAAAAAACTCTCTGTACTGCAAACAACCTCCACCCACAGTGTCTCGACGAGCTGCTCCATCACTGCCACTCTTCCTCGAGGATAGCGGTCTCGGGTGGGTTGCCCAAGACTGCTTGTTCCACGGTGAACAGGAGGTACTTGAAGAGCCTGGTCACCAGCGTGGTCTTGTGCACCAGCATTGTCCCCTCATGGTCCAACAAAAACCGGTTGAGGAAGTGCACACTGTGCAGGGGCAACTCCTGGTAGCGAAGTGGCAGCACATGCTTCGACACATGCTTGCAGAGGGCGAGCAAGAAATTCCGGCCATCCTCGGCCGTGACCCTCCTTGAGGGCGGCGGCAGCTGGCCAAGTACCTCCGCACTGCTCGAGAACCGTGGAATAACGAGGCGTCACTTTCTGTGAGGCGGGCATCAATTCCAAGCAAGCCCCGTGTTTGTTAACAAAGGAACACGGTGGACAAAAAAAAAGAAAGTAAGAGTGCACGGCTGCACCACCGCCCTTTTTCCTTTGCAGGCCTTATTAAGTAATATTATATATATTATAATAATATTAAATAATAATATTATATATTAAAGCTTCTTTTATTACTCAAGTTAATAACTAGTTGAGTAATACTTGTTGGGGGGCTAGTTGGTGCATGTTTCCAGAAGAGGGTTGTAGCGCCTGTCCCGTCTCGCTTGCTTTGTGTTGTCTTTTTCGGCGCTACAACCCTTTTCTGGAAAATAACTAGTTATTAAAAAAAAATCAGGCTTTGTTCTAAACAGAAATGCTGCGAATAGGCATTCTCCTCTAGTGTCACAGCTAGTGTGGTCTGCGCCACAGACACATGAAAATATTCACAAAGCTTATTAATGAAATATTTCTGTAATGGCAGCAGATATTTCAGTTGCCATTGTGCGCTGTTACTACGAGTGCACGTTTGAATCGAGCGAATAGGGTGTTGTCTCTAATACGTAAAGGCAAAATTCCTCTATTCAGTCTGGAACAAGCTTCTTGGTGCATGGTGGAGAAGCTGTCTTCCACTAAAAACTTGAAGCAGGTTCAAATTTTCTGCTGGCTGTTTCAGACCCCTTGCTCCACAACAGATCACGAGGACCCCCACCATCACATGGGTTTGACTGGAAGTTTTAGAGTGTGCCAAGCTCTGCCTGCTGCGATTCGGAACTGCGCAATCCGAGCGTTCCCTCAAGGATTCAGGAAGAGAGTTGTTTCTTCGTTGATGTCTAATAGCCCACTCACACTTGCAATCGTGATCAATCCCACTAGGGATCGGTTTCTCAAGAGCGATTGGCTCCCTTCCGCAGCTTGCACGAAGAAGCCAACCAAGACTAAGAAATTCGACCCCCATTGGACTCTATCTTGATCAAGAGTGTCTGTATGACACCAATGTATGAAGTGACATAAAAATGAAAACGTGGATTAATTAACAGTGGGAAAATGAGTAAAACGTCAGCCTGAGGTCAGTGTTTTGACAGGGGGATTTGTCTTCACCATGATGATGGTGACTACCTTTGTCAAAATGTTGGCTTTGTGCTAAGGCTTCCCTCTTTCAGCCAGTGTTGTTCATCAATGTCTGCTACTCTCCCCATGGAAGATTTTACTGATTAGTATGTACCTTCATCAAACATTGCGAAGAAGACATACACAAGAGAACAGATCACACACAAGTGCCATTCTCTTATACATCTGTCCTTGTGTACATCTTGCATACATCCATTTTCTTATGGATTTCTTCCTCACGCTGCCTGAAAAATGTACAGCAAAATGCACCAGGCACTGCAATCAAGCTATTAAGTGAAGACAATGGCTACGACATGGTATAAGAATGGGCTAGTTAGTGATGCATATTCAAGCAACTACAGCGCGGAAACCGATGAAGGACGAATGATGTGGGATATACACAAGCACTAACTTCCAACTGGAGGTTTATGTTCAGTTTCACAAGATTTATAGGAAAAAAGTATATGAAAATTCATGAACAGATGAGTGCCACTCGTAGACACATGGGCAACAAAGGAAGAGCAATGGGAATCACAGCCTATAAAGGCAGAATAAACCATATTTGTATATATTTAACTGTGAAACTGAGAATAAACCTTTAGATGAAAGCCAGTCGTACCAGTGTCCATCCTCTGTTATTAATCCTTTGTTGGTTTCTGCACTGTAGTTGCTTGGCAATGGCTTTAGGTAGCAAAGGAAAGCAGAAGAGAAGACAAGGGACAGATGTGTGTTGTCTGTCCCTTGTTTTCTTTTGTCTGCTTTGCTGTGCTGCCATGTAGTGATGAAACTGCACCAACTTGCCCCCCCCCCCCCCAAAGAAAATAAAAACTTATTTCAAGTCACTGCCTGAGCACCTGAAGCCCATAATGACGCCGTCCATGTTCAGTTCCAGGCAGCACAATGAGCGGTCCTCTGGCTCGAGGAAGGAGAGGCCCCACGCTGCGACCATGGAGAGCTGCCACGGGGCCAGCTGTAGAGCGAGTAGGGCGACTCCAAAGCTGTTTCCCAGCTTATAGGCCAAGAGAGTTCGAGCATTCACTGACCCTGCTACGAACACCAGCGAGACCTTCTCGCTACTGTGCACCAGCCCTGCAGCATGAGGCTTCCGGGAGCCTGTACTTGCCACGCAGAAGAATGCCTCCTCGACCTTCCTCCCGTGGCCACCGAGCACGTTGCACGGCCGTGACAGAAGACGTGGCTTGCGCCCATGGCTGGAAACAAGAAACGTCTGCCTTGATTGCGTCCGTAGAGCTTCTACAATTGCCTCAACAAAATACCTTTGAGGAACTAAATGAAGAAATAAACAAATGGTAAACGAATGGGAACATGAAAAAAAAAGTGGGTACTAGATGTAGTTTAGTATGTCGTCATCACCAATGAAAGAGTGTTGCATTGCCAGCACCAGATGATGTGGCACCATCTGGTAGGTTGAAATAAAGACACTTTCTTGGCTCTCCGCGATGCCTTAGGCCTAAAAGTGAAAAAGAAAAACAGCAGATTTCAATAATGCTGAGAAAAAGTCGCTGATACTTTGTCCTTCTCATTAGATCAGACTAAGCGAAGGCTTATTTTACGACTTATTTCTTCCTGTCATGACAGTGAGCAAGTAGTAAGAGTGATTAGAGATCGAAGTGGATGGCCTAGGTGCTGCTATGCTGTTACACAAAGTAAGCAGCACAAAACACCATGCGGACTTCCAGGCAACGAGCAAAAATTTCTGGCTGGCCAAAAAACTGGCAAAGTGAAAAGCGATGACGACAGATCCCCCTTTGCGATGACCAAACTTCTCACCTGTCATTTGCTGCTTGAAAATCACGTGCACGTGGTTGGGCCTTTAGGTTCGGTAATGTGCAAGGCAAGCCGAACCACCTATCCCAGCATTCCCATGGTATCAGAACACCTTTAACACCTTTTAAGAAATGTGCTTTGTGGGGAGCATGCGCGTCCATTTCCTCCCACGTACTCATGTCGACACGATTGCGCGTTGTGGATGCCTCAAGAGCCAGTGGGTCCGAGCCGGAAAGGTGCACTACGCTCTCTCCCAGTTTCCCCTTTGCTCTCGCGATATGCGCTCCCCTTCTCCCAGACTCACAGAAAAGGGAAAGGTATCCCCCAAAATATATATTTTTAATTGTTCATTGTGCTAGGTGCATTCTAGTAGTTACTCATATTCTGTAATCCTACTTGTTCAGTTCTGTAATATTCTGTATATTCCTGTGCACAATAAGCTAAATTATTTTATACAGTACTATCATTCTTGTTCTTCCGGTATGACTTTGTATTATTTTTTTGTCTTATCAAAGTTATGTTGTAAGAGTCATTATTTCATGTATTTCGTTTTTCCTTTTTTATAATGTTTACTTTCTTACTCTGCTGCTTAATAATATTATCGTTTTATGTACTACCTGACAGGAGGTCCCCTTAGGGCCTTATGCTGTCGGACCTGCTTCTGCATCTTGATTTATGTATTAAACTTATAGCTCATTAAAACATGATTCTGATTCTGATTTGACTCATGAGGAAGACTTTCCCCTTGCCAAAGTAAAAAACATAAAGTGTCCCCGAAGGAGAATTTATTAGGATTAAGCAAAATTTTACGAATCATCTATGGGCATGACTGTCCGTGGTGTAGCGACTCGCCACCGCTTTTGTACCACATCTCATGAGAATGCCAAAATAGACTGCCGAGTTTAAATGCCTACTTAGCTAGCTAGGTATAATCTAACTAACACATTGGAGCAATGGGTGGCACAACCAGCTCAGACTCGGAGGTGCAGAAGGCTCCTCTGGGTCACGTTCGACTGGCGGGAGAAGCCAGTGGAGTTCTGGACTTGGGGCCCCACCCATCAAGCTCCTGACCCCTTGTTCCCCATTTCCCCAATTCAATAAAGTTATTCTCTCTCTGTCCCTCTCTCTCTCAGGCTTCCCAACCTTGAATCTGACCAATGGCGTCATGTGAACCTTACGGATACCTGCCACAACTTGTGAGTGACCTTGTTGCCCGACATTACGTGCAACGAGGCAAGCCTATTCATTACCTTTTTACAGAATGGGCCTTCCTTCTGCAAGCGTTGTGTATTGCTCGCGAGAGTAAATATTGCTTGAGAAGATGCTGCTGGTTGCCTTATCGTCCGAATCCAATGTGGCTGTGATTATCCACTCTACGGGTTGGGGACTATTATATGGAACGACTGTGTGTGCCTAGATATGGAGCTTGCCTTCAGCCCTATAGCCACACGCATAGCATAACCCCACAGCTTAAACAGTGTTACCACGTTTCCATCTTGGTAGAAAACTGTATAGTTAATTTGTGGAAAACATGCACTGTGCTCGTCAGTGTTTTCTATCTCGTCCCTATTCCTTTGCACCATTCTTCCTTGAGAAAACCTTACAGTGGTTTTGCTGATCAAGCCTGTACATACGGTGCAAACTGCTTTTCGCTCGCTGCAGTCATGTGTCGGGCCCCACCCAATGCGCGATAGTATCTGTTCTAGTTAAATGTTGGGTAGTGTCTGATGAGCGCATGCTCACGTTGACCAGTTATTTGGGTTAGTAGTGCCAGGTTTCAAGCTTCTTCAGGTAGTAAGTGAAGTTTGGAATGTCTCCAGATGAGCAGCACTTTTCTTCCTTCTTTCATGCTTGAAAAGATTTTAGCGTGATTTTTGGCGTGAAGCACCGACAGGATGGTGGCGTTTTCCGGACAAAATTCATGTAATTTCATTGATTCAGAAGATGATTTTAGTGCCCTGGATGAGTATATTTCCCCTTCAGACAGTCAGTAAACATCCTTGGAAGGAAGCAGTTTAGAAGAAAGTGACTGCGAGGACCCTACAAGTCTGCAGTGCAAATATTCCTCCACCCAGGAGAGTGATTTGAGCGCTACCACAAGTACAGCGTTGAAATACTATTGAAAGCCTCAGAAATAAGCACATTTTCTGAAATAAGTCACTTAACATGCATTCGTTTACCTAACTGGTTTTCCGTGTGGCGTATAAGAGCATGAAATGGCCCTTGACTGGAATACCCACAACTTGGGTAACTGCATGCAACCGCAAAAGGCTAAGGCGGGAGTTGGGTGTTGACCAAACATTATTTTTTAAATCTTTATTCTTCCGAGGCATCTTGCTGCAAACTTGCAGACATATGCTCATTGCTTATTTTGAATATGAGGTCTAGTTCAGTTTATCTCAGTTGGTCCTAACTATATGCACATTTCCTTTCCTTAATTTTCTGGAAAATAATGAGAAAAGTCACTTCAGATTTTGCTAAACCCTGCACAGTTGACACTCAAAAGCTGGCACTCAGAAGAGTGTATTGCTGAGTGTCAAGGTCAAAGTCTAGCAACTATTCTATGTTAGATACAGGGCAAGATAAGCTTGGTCTAATTAGATTTTCCTAATCATGCAGAAGCCATTGCTACCACTGATACATGGTGAAATTCTGTACACAGGAGGGGACAGTGCTGCTTTGATGATTCACTACTATGCATGGTGTCAGGCCGGTGGGTCCTACCTGTCAGGAAGTTCTGACAACAAGCCCCGCATTATCTCCTTGAGTTTGGCAGAAGTGAATCCCCACAGGGGCAGTCCATAATAGCAGCTCCATGTGTTGGTCCGCAGCAGCCGTAATGCCAGGGCATCGTTGCCACTTGGCTTCCTGGGGTACTCTTCAGCTGCCATCTGTGTCAGGCAATGGAAAAGAAAAAAAAAAATCAAATGTGTTAAGTTCAAAGTTAAACTTGTGCTTGCCTCACAGCGCAGAGGAGCTGTCAGGGGCAGTATGCTCAAACAATCGCTTTCAGGGGTACGACCACTTTCGCGAGATTTTGAGTGATTTGGCAAAAGAAGCGTTGAATCGTACAGCTAAGAGCATTCCTGATGCTGTGCAAACATACAAACTTTGGCGCAGGGCTAGAAATGGTGTGGGCAGTATATGGCGATGTTTATGATGCTAAGTCATGCAAAATCTCATGAAAATGATCATATCCCCGAAAGTGAACGCCTGAGAATAGTGCCCTCACACTCGGTGTATCATGTGGCCTCCCTCCAAAGCACTGACAGAGTCCAATGCTGCTTAGCTTCAGTGATCAAACCAAAACTGGCAGGTTCAGCATGCCTTGACCGATGGCCATGCAGCGGGATGAATGTGCCAGTGTACCATGCTTTAAACAGTACCTCGCATTGCCTGTTCGAAGTCATCAAAAGAACACTTAAACATACTTTGTAAAAGGTATGGAATGCTTTTGGTACGCATACCTACTCTTTCTGCAAAATAAAGTTCTTGAATGCGATTAGAAGAGTAGCAGTGGGCTCGCTGGTAATCCACTGCTGTTGCAAAGATGCACCATGGCGCAAAGCAGTAGACAACAAACACGAATGCTATACAGCTGAGGCTTATTGTGAGAGGCGCAAAATTTATGCTGGTAAATAAAAAAAGAGTATGCAGTAAAACCAGCTAAAAACTACAGGAATCAAAGCAAAAAAGAAAGAAAAGTGAAGATTCGAAATCATCCCAATTGCCATGCAGGTACCCTTCAAAAAACTATGTTCCTTTAAGATGGAAAAAAGTGTTGGCAGAACTAATCTCACGATGACTGTTGATGGCAATGCATTTAGCATTGAATCAAGATGGAAACACAACATACTGCCACCGTCGAAACTATTCATGTATGAGGTGTGCCCTGCAGTAGGACTCCTCGTTTGCACTTTCCTAAGAACACTCGGTGCCATCTAGCGGCGCCACCAGGGAGTCTGCGCATGATTTCTGAAATGCATGGCACACCGGGGCATCTGAACGCCAAGAAACGCTTCATGCGGCAACTGGGCTCCTCTCTCACGGTTCTTTCTGGTCATGCTGCGGCATCCAGTGGCGCTGCCGAGAAGTCTGCGTGTGACCTTCGAGACAAGCATGGTGTGCCGGTGCCTGTGAATGCCGAGAATTGTTCCCAGGCTTGCCGCACACTCAGTGGCACATTTTCAATGACCCAAGTTGGCGAGAGGTTCAGTGAGGAGTGACACATACACAGTGCCTTCATGGTACAGCTCGCTAAAGCTTGCACGTAAAAGGCGTTCATTGAAAAGTGGCACATAACCGGTGTATTTGTGGTGCAGCCTGCTAAAGGGTTGGGTTGTTGTCCTTGAGGAACCCTTGTGACATGGGTTCTATTTCGCCCAGCATTGGAGAAATTTAAATTACGTTTTTTTGTCATCGTAGAGCGGCAAATGCCTCCACCTCACAGGTCCTTTGCAGCACTGCCGAAGGTACGAGGCATACATAGCCAATATCTTTGTGCAGCGGAATGTAGTTCTAGGCATAACTGTCTAATTATTGGCGGGGTGAGAGAGTTTTGTTTAGTACATCAGTCGTTACAGCGACAGGTGACATGTCGGGGCCGTTGAATGCATGTTGTGCATCATTAATTCCACCACCTTTAATTAATTCATTCATTCACCAATAATTCACCAAGGACTGAAGTAAGGATGTCCTCTGTCTCCACTGTTGTTCATGCTTTATGTTACGGGCATAGAAAGATGACTGGAAAACGGTAAATAAGGGTTTGATTTATCTTACACCTATAGCAGGCAAAGGGTGCAACAGAAGTTCCCTGGACTGATGTATGCAGGCGACATAGTGCTAGTAGTGGACAATGCAAGAGATTTACAGAGACGTGCCAATATGCTTGGTAACACAGTGACACATGTAGGCCTTAAGCTTAGAGCAGAGATATCTGGAATTGTGATCTTTAATGAAGATCGACATGAGTATTTATATGGTAGCAATTCAACAGCAAGTCATGCCCATAGTCAAGCAATATAAATACCTGGGCATCTATATGTACGAAAGAATGACATACTCAAGCAACCATCAATATAACTGAAAATAAAGGGGAAGTGAAATGCAGCAGTAATGCGACAGAGCATTTTGGGCTACAATAAATATGAGGCAGTGTGTGGAATCTGGAAAGGAGTAATGGTGCCAGCACTAACATTCGCAAATGCCATTCTGTGCTTAAAATGGGATATCTTATCGGGGTTGGAAGTTATCCAAAGATGGGTAGGCCAGTTGGCTTTGGGAGCCCACGGTAAAACCGCAAATAAGGCAGTGTAGGATGACAAGGGTTGGGCCTCCTTTGAAGTTAGAGAAGCACAGAGCAAAATTAGTTTTGAAGAAAGGCTCAAGAACATGGATGAAAGTAAATGGGCAGCTAAAGCGCACAAGTATCTGTACTTGAATAGTGTGGACACAGAATGGAGGAAGAGCTCAAGAAAGTTGGCAACCAAGGCAAGAGTAATTGAAAGTGTAAATAGACAACCAGGAGTCATCAGAAAGTGAAAGAAACAGAGACAGCGAATTGGATGAAAAAGATGGAAAGACAAAAGACCATGGAAATTTACAAGAATGGGAAGGAAGAAGTTAGGAGCGAAAATCTGTATGCCAACACAAAGGGCTATCAGAGCCTGGTTATTTGAGGTCCGAGCTGGTTGCCTAAGGAGAAAAACATACTGGAGCAAATATTCGCAACAAGATGACGCATGTGTCTGCTGCAGCGAAAATCCAGAGACCACTCAGCACATCATAATGAATTGCAAAGGCATTCAACCAGTGAGACCTAGAGGTAACGTACACCTTCCAGAAGCACTTGGAGTTAATGTGGATGGAAGCATTGACCGGTCAGCAGTCGAGATAAGCAAGATACGTTTAGAGTATTGCTGGAAGAAAAGCAGGGAAGAGATTGATATGACGAGATCCCTTACAGGCATAGGTAGCAGTACAAGGTAGATTGAGAAGTTTTGAGGAAGAGAAAGAAAATTAAGGAAATGTATACAGAAATGATAGAATGAAAAGCTTGTACAGCATACTTAACTCAAGCAGGCTAGGTGACCATTTGACACTGACCCATTTCAAAGGGGATGCCAGTAAACCGATCATCATCATCATGATCATCATCATCATGACAGTTCTGCAATACATGGTTTCCAAAACATGGTGACCATGATGCGTTTCCAGCTCCTGCCAGTCACTTTCGCTGCTTGCAGTACACAAAAGCATGTCCTTTAAGATAGGTTTCTGTTACTCCAAGAGCCGTCAGTGAGGTTATGATTTGGACGCCACTTATTTTGTTTTGGAATTGGCAATTCCAGTTTTGACGTTTAAAAGAATCTGCCTAGTAGCCATTATATTTACTTTTGTGTAGGATTAATGCATGAAAGTAGGAGGAACTTCGTGATTGATTGCTGCCAAACTCGGTAGTGCTGCACATCTTGGAGGCCATAGTGTCCGTGCGGTGGTATCACTCACCATCAGATGGAACCACAGCACCATCAGTTACGAGAGCTCTTTTACTTTACTTGCATTGGAGGCACACAGTTTGCTGTGACATAAAATGAAATCCGGCCTATAGTCATCATATTTAGTTTTGTGTAAGAGTAAGTCAAAGAAGTTGTAGGGATTTCAAATAGCTCCAATATGGGGCAAGCAGCCCTTCAAGAGAAACAGTGGGCTGCAGTTTGCATGTACAGGAACCATACATGATTCACAGTGGTTTATGATAGTGCTCTCCAATGACCAAGCACGGTCATTGGACTAAGCCAAAAAATTGTTGCAGATGCTCTTTGAAGGGACACTAAAGGACAATATTAAGCTGAGCTAGACTGAAAGGTTAGGCTTCTGTAAAAATGAATTCAACATTTGAAAACTGACCTTTTGTAAGCTCCAACTGTTTGTGGCACCACCTACAGTGGACTATGGTACCTGTTCCATGCCTCCATAGTCAACCTTTTGTGGACTACGGACACCATCGCTTCTGATTCATAGAGAGTGGGCTGCTATGTCCCGCTACTGTGAGCAGCATTGTTCTCTGTTTGCAACCGCACATGGGAACCACCCTCGCCTGCTCTGGCCACCGAGGCTCAAGTGACCGTGTCTGGTATCCTGGACACAAGCAAATCATCTGCAGCCACCTAGTAGTCCTCTTCCTATACAGAGCTAAACAAAGAGTTTCTAAAAGACATAACAGTGACATGGAGAAAGGTCACGCGGAGATGACGTCAGCTCCTTGGCACAGGTGGTTCAAACTGAGGAGCAGCAACGGGTCTTTTGGTAACAATCTTCTACACAACAAAGTGATATATTGGCACACAGAAAACGATGGTAGACTTCTAGACTAACACTCAGTCGATCTAGCCCAACATAATGTTTTCTTTTAGTGTCCCTTTAAACTCACCTCCTAGGCAAGAGAAGTTACTTGTATTTCATGTGGTCCCCTCCAAATCACTGACCGAGCCCAATGTGACATGCCAAAAAGAGATACATTCAGTGCAACATGGCCGGGGGTCATTTTATGAAATGAATGTACTTAGTGTGCTGATGAGAAAGACTAGTGCTGTGTTCACAAGAGTGTTTTGGTGGAAGAGTTGGTGCACATCTATCAGTGTAATTATCAACACAAAAAGTATTGCCTTTTACTTGCCAAAAATTTTTTTTTGGCGAATTTGCCTGGTCATTGTGCTGCCTGCAAGTGTGAGGCACATTTCCCAGTGATTACAAAACTAGAAAAAAAAATCAGAATAAGGACTCGTGCGAACTAATGCAGGCTTATCAGATGAAAAGAGGAAATGCCTGCGTAAGTGACACTTCAATACTGCTGCATAGCTCCAAGATATTTTCCTGGATTAAGTTGCTGCATATTGATGTGCTCTTTCGCATTCTGTCAGCGCACTAGAAAGTGCTGCAGTGTATGTGTTCTCATGTGAAGCAGACACTAAACTGAGTAGTTTGTGCTCGTCCTGTCAACTTGTCCTTATGTGGTTGAATCTTTTCTTTCACACAGACGATTATGGTAATTACTAGCACCATCTATTACTCATTCAATTTCATCAAGGGCGAATTATACCAGCGCTACAAAGGCAGGTGTTGTGACTTCGGGGCGGAGGACGAAAAATGGACTCTTTCCGCATACGAAGAAACGAAAAACTATACAATATTTACAGATAGTGGATGATAGCGTACATGTAGCTGCAAGAGTGCATCAGACCGACTGGGCAGCTGGAAGTGACTCTCTCTCCTCGCAATGAATCACTTCTCCCTTTTGTCCCTTTGGCGACCCCTCGTCGGCAGGAACCAGTTTGGCAGGTGCCAACATCACTCGCGTCGAATTCTTGATTCGTCGCGGAGATGGCTGGGTGCTCCATGAAGTCCCGCTCGTCGAATTCTTGATTCGATGCGAAGTGGGAGCTCCCGTCACCTCGCTGATATGCACGTGGTACACGTAGTATGGCAGCTCCCGTCGCCTTGATGATAGCCATGTGGTATGGCACAACACAGGTCCAGGAAGCACAAAGAGAAAGCGGTGTGTTGCATACAAGCTGGTGCATGAGGAAAATTGAGGAAGAAAGGAAACACGTCACTAGTTTTCAAAACAAATAGATTTTCAAAACAAATAGATTCCGCTCATCTTCCTTAGTGATTTACTCAGAAAAAAAATAGCCCCACTATTTTTAACCAAGTTCCTTTCCTCCTCAATAATTACTCCTTCACCTGCTCAAGCTTCCGTACCTCGTCAAGATTGTGGAAAAAAGTGTGGCCCTTATATACGGTACGTTCACTCGGCTTGAACACAACGATGGTCTAGACATGGAAATTTTGAAACTATTAGGCAGAACATAGAAGGCAGATATGCTTGCACTATACAATGCTAGAGTCGGGATGAGGATGAATTTCTGGTGGTTACAGAGCCTTGCTGCTCCATCAAATTATGGAATTGCAAAAAAAAAGAAAGTTAATTACATAGGCATCCAGCGACAATCGTTTCCATACCATGCCAGCAACACTAGATTGAGCAACACACGTCGGCATTATACCCGAACTATCTGGACCTCCACCATCTCTTGCCCGGACCTTTCCACTTGCTGTGTGTTCAGATTTTTTGGTTGAAGCTAGCGACATCATTGGTCCGTTCGCTTCGCCTGCCCTTTTCTTCAAGTTCACTGTGTAGTTCCAAGTTTGCGCATTGCAAGGTCAGAAGTGCAGCTGCAGTGCAACATTAAGGCGTTTTGCTTCTGCGTTCACACCTCTTGTTGCTGGGGTTGTTGTCCAGTGTGTGTTGAGATTGTATTGCAGTTGCCCACTTTTCTTAAATTCATGGCTGCTGTGTTGTCTTTGCCAGCACTACGACAGCAAAAATGAGCAGCATAACAAGTTGCAATGCTAGCGCGTGAGACAGAAAATGTCGGATACTGTGTAGTCAACGAGACGTCTCAGCACTTATGCTGTGAGTAGAGATGGCGAGTGTGTACTTGTTTATATATACAGTCGATCCCAGATATATCGAACTCGAAGGGAATCACGGAATAGTTCGATATATCGATAATTCAAAATATAAGATATGCATGTCAAAAGCTTCTCTAACAACTGCACACATCTCAAGGCAGTTTCCCGATGTCGTGATTAACGGGAACTTACCGATTTGTGCCTCCAAGGCGCATAAAAAAACAAAAACACAGCGCGATGACCAGAGCACTTTATTTCGGAAGAAAAAAACCTGTGACCTTTGCTTGCTTTTTCTTGTGCACCATAAAGCTCATTGAGCTGTCCTCAAGCTTGTTGACAGTATCCAAATGAGAAAGGCCAGCTCCTTCCATTGTGCCACAACAGCGGTGAATGACGCTGAAAGCTGATGCAAGTTCAGCTGCAGTGCATGGTGGTTGGTCCTCTCTATCGGAACCTTCACCGCTGCTCGAGTCTGTGTCCTCGTCACCCATAATGTCAGTCACAATCTCTGCATAAGCGTGATCCGCTACAGCTTGCACGCCGTCGTCAGCGCTGACGAACATCGGCTTTGTTCTTGAGGATCGTACTCAGGGTGTTGCGAGGAATTCCGAACACCGCGGCAACCGACGACTTTTTCTCGCCAGCCTCCACCCGTCGAATGATGTCTGCCTTTGTTGAAAAATCCAAACTCTTGCGTTTTTTTCACAGCCATGGCTCCGGAACCCGTGCCAAAAGCGGATAGAAAAACGCACTGCACTACACGAGTCTCAAGCCTTCGCGTTGGCCTCGTGAATAAAAGGAACAAAGCAAATCAAAAGACGCACCACTCTACGTCTCCGCACTACCACAAGCCCAAGCTGCACTGACCTCGTTTGTTTCACTGCGCCAGTGGTGTCAGCCAACCAAAACACAGGAAACGGGTGCCTGTGGTCAGCGTGGTTTCTCCCTCCCACTTCCCTTTCACACCCAATCGCACTCCAAGTGCTCCTAGTCAAGTGCCTTTTACCCACACGCCCCTTTCTCAGAGTGCGGGGCGGCGCGCGTGAGATCGCGAGAACATCGCGAGATATGTTCGCGAGGAGCGCACTTGAGGGGGTGGGATGCGATGGGAGAAGCGCACTTACAGGGGTGGGTATGGTGGGAGAAGCGCACTTGCCGGGGCACAGCTCAGCACGGAGTTCGATACATCGATATGCCGGTGCATGGGAGTTCTACATACACGAACAATAGCGCTATATTTTTGCATGGGATTCCCAAGGAGATTTTTCAACTGTTCCATATAGGCAATAATTCGATATATCCCGGATCGATTGTGTGTATATATAAACACACACACACACACACACACACACACACACACACACACACACACACACACACACACACACACACACACACACACACACACACAATAACACAATGACACAGAGGACAGCATAAGGGAATGATATGATTGAATTAAGGAAATTATAAATAAATGTAAATGAAAGTGGATGACAATACAACTGGCCGCAGGTGGGATATGAACCCACGTATTCGCAATGTGCGTGCGATGGTCTTACGTACAAATTTAGCTACCGTGGCGATGTTTTCGCATCCACTTTCTTGGGTGTTTATGCAAGAAAAGCTGGCCCCTCGGTTTCCTTTCTTCTCATTCACACACACACACACGCATGCACAGACATGGAGAAGGAGAGGTGATAGTATTCAGAGACTTTAGGCGACAGTGGCCCCATTCTACTCTTGAGATGCTTTACCGCATAACACGACTGTATTGTGGTGACGCTGACTATAGCGAACCGGCCATTAGACCCTTGCCGAAACCACTTCGGCAAGGGTCTAAGTTCAATTAAGCGCCTTTCCCGCCTGTCTCGGGACACGTTCAGAGACCACATCCGTATATTGTTTTGGAACTTGTTGCTTGGATAGTTTGTTCATACTTCTTGCGGTGAAATAAAAAACGAAAAAAAGGGGCGAACAACCGAATAGTTATGAATCCACCGCAAGTACGAATATGGACTTCTCTCGTATACACGGGTGCCATCGTTGCCGATTCATGGCACAATTTCTGTCACTTGTTTCCATACAGCAGCACGGTCACGTTACCTGCGGTGTCGTCTGCTGCTATCGCGCTGGAGCAATTGGCTGGTAGCGGGCTGGCAGTAATATCTCAAAAGGAAAGAAAGGGAACAAAGGAAAGGGAAAGCAGATAAAGAAATGAAAAAGAAGAAGCCACCCCACCCCACAACATATCACATCACACACGTAGCACGAGCATTACATCTAGTCCCGTGGTTGACAATATTTTCTGTACAACTTTGCGAGCTTCCCTAGCGACGCAGAAAGTGCAGAAACTGCGCCTTTACCTGCTTTCTTTCAAACGAACGGCGCCGTTCAGAGGGGGAAAGGTAAAGTGTGCACTAGCCCCGCCTGAAGTAGTTCACGAAGTGCATTCGAACCGAACGGAACTTATGCATGTACGTATACATACATGCATCGATCGCGTACACCGGCAGTCGGTGCAGTTAACCGACTGCAGGAGTGCGATCTTATAACGGTTAAGAGCTCGGGCCTGGGCTACGATGCTGCCTATTCAAATACATGTAAAACGCAGAAACTCTTTTCTGAGATTACACACTGGGCCGATTTTAGTGGAATTTGATTCACCTGGAATATGAAGTTAAATTCTAGTGACTGTTGGAAGCGGAAGCATCCAAAGTGGACAAAAGATTGTTTACAAGGGTTTCGCAAAAGCCGTACTCACATATTAATGGCTTATTCGAGTGTCATGCATGATACAGTCAAATTTGCCCGCTAGATCTACTCTTACGCAACTTATAGAAATGTGATGTTTTTCATTGCTGAGTTACAGAGTTATCAACTTGATAGCTTCGTTTTCTGCAACATCTGCGATTTTCAACAATTTTTATGAAAGAATTGACGGCCTAAATAAAAAATTCGCTTCGAACAGTCACTGCATTCTAACTTTTTCTTTTGAATGCAACCAACCTCATCAAATTTGGTGCAGTGCGATTGCCGAAAAAAACTACTTTTCTTGCCCGCTGCACAAATTTATTTCGATTCTGTCAGCCATCAGAGTAACAAAGCATGAATAAAACAAAATCAACCTTCAACAAAACAAATATAATCAACGCAGCGGCTCAAACTGCTACATTGGGCGCCAAATCACGTCGCGGTCTCTTTTTGAAAAATCGCAGGCAAACGAAGACGCGATCGGTCGGACGCGCTCAATTTGAAAGGAACGCTGACCGTTTCCAGAAAACATGGGTCCACGTCGGAAAAGTTCTGATAATACAGAACAGTGACATAGTTTGAGGAACCGGTGCTGTGACATGTGACAGGTGTAAGTATACTTACAATTAGCAGCAGCTGTACTAAGCAGGCGCAACAATCAGCGCGATTTCAGCGCTATTTCAGACATCTTAACGTTCCAGTATGGCTCGAGCCCAGCAGCCCAGCGTCCCGCCATTTCACACCGGTAAAGCAAGCAAGGTCCTTATTTCGCTATAGCGAACTAGAAGTTCACTGTAATTTCGCTGTGGAAGTGTATTTGTTGCCAACTTGTAGTTTCGCTTAACGTTAATGCGTATGGTTGCGTAAAAAGATATATAGCCGCGAGATAGCGCTTAGTGGCTATGATGTTGGGCAGCTAAGCACGAGTTCACGGGATCGAAACCCGACCGGGGCGGCCGCATTTCGATGGCGTCGAAATGCGAAAACAACCGTGTAGGTGCCCGTTAAAGTTGAACCCCAGATGGTTTACATTTCTGGAGTCCCCCATTAAGGCGTGCCTCATAATCAGATCGTGGTTTTGGCACGTAAAACACCATATATATATATATATATATATATATATATATATATATATATATATATATATATATATATATATATATATATATATATATATATATATATATATATATATATTGACCATGAGATGGCAATAAAGCAAGATAGTCATTCTAAGACCAAAGATGCCAGGTGAACGGATGCATGTTCTTGAATTAATATATGTACGGTGAAGCAACGCAGGCACTATCCAGTCAGATGAAATGCATAAAACCACACACAACAGTGATTTTGAGCACATAGAATGGAACTAGACGGAAATATGTGCGCAGTTACTTTTTATGAAAGGCAGGAAGATAACGAAGGCATGCCATGCGAATGCTATGTTCTGAGGCAACAACAAAGAATGAACAGTGAACATAATCCTCACATATAATCGGTTGCAGTTCTCGACTTTGAGTACTCAACACAAATTCGGCTTATTCGATGGTGGTAGATACCAAATAGATACTACCGATACCATAGCGTCGGTAGAAGAAAGAAGAAAACGTGCCACGTGCCATAGTACTTCCAAGCGACGTACGCAAATATGCCGACGTCGAAAAAAAATTATCGCATGACGTAACCCACAGACAGTCACGCGAGTCTGGGAATTGCGTATTGATAGAAATTACGCAAGCGATCTCCTTTATCTCGGTTATCCGCAGCCGCTGTCTCGGCGGTCGTCGTCTTGTCACTAGCGCCGCCAAGCCACCGCCATGCCGTTTGTGCGTGAATGTGTGTTCTAATTCGCGGAGTGGCATATTTTTTTTCATTTTCTCTCGGCATCATGGCGACCCTGTGCAGCGCATCGCGATGGCTCGTAGTACGGCCGGCTTTTCGCGATCTTCAGGTAAGCGAAACTTATTTGCTTTCGTACCATTTTTTGTCGCTTTGCGCTGAATGACCGCGTGGATACGCGGCGTTGACGGCGAGTCCTACGCTTAAGTTAGTGCACGGCAGCGATGTAGAGCAGCTCTCTGCATCTCGCGCTGCAACCGCTGCAACTCCTAGGTAAATTCGCCGCATATGAACATTGGTGCGTTTGACGCAAATCGCCCGCAACGAGCTCGCGGAGCGCCCGGGTACCGCTGTAGTGATAGCGTAAACACTCATGACGATCGCGTTCATTTTTTTTTTCTCTGGATATTTGACGAGCGCAGCCCGCTTACCTGCGCCGAGGTTCTTCGCCGTATGCGCCCCGACGGGGTCACCTTTGCATATGCAATTTTCGAAGCGGCGCTTCGCGTGTCGTTCTCCATTCAGAGGTCACTTTCAGCTGCTCCAAAGGCGGTGTAAATTTTTAACGACGTGCTTATCCGCGGAGGACTTATTGCCACCCAGTTGCACAGTATCGCATCGAAGGTGCGTGTAAAGGCGGGTACCTCGGTCCGAAACAGCCGTCGCCACGCTGCGCGAATGACAGTGTGCTTGGCAGCGTGCACATTTAAGCGCGCGGACTGGAATGAATGACCGTTTCCTTCATCAGCGATGCGTTGGGCATCGCTGCCAATTTATCTGACGCCGGTTCCGGCTGGCATTCGCGGCGACGGCGTTCTCTTCCTCTCTCGACCCCTCGCAGCGATGTCCCGTATTGCCGCCGCTTGCAGCATTCGCACTTGCGCATCATCTAATATCTGCTTTCGTTCTATACCGTGCAGCTCAGCAGAGTGAACAGAACTGCAGCCGTTCGTAGGAAGTTCCACACGTCTCGTAAAAATGAGCAGAAGGTGAGTAATCTGCCTGTTTGTTTGGCACGTGACGCAGTTAGCAGTACGCGATCGTACACGAGCCAACGGGAGTAAACGCGAGCCGAAGCGAAAAAATACTGAGAAGCGGGCTGCTGGACCAAGCGTTCGAGCTTCAGATAACTACTACAAGCGACGTCTTCTTGCGCCCTAGTCTGGCAACACTTAGCACTTCATGTTCCAACGCGTCGCAGCTATTTTCGGTCTAGTCCGCAAACATCTGTTCGGTGCAGTTGCTACATTTAAAACTGCCCTGACACGCTGACTTTAATGGGATCCCCCACGCAGATAATTGCCTAATATGACATGTCGAATAAATATTGTCTAGTTGGGAACTGCATATGGTCAAGCCTTACCTTGAGCAAAGGTTTTAATGGCAAGGAAAAACTGAAAAGCAAGACTAGTAGTGACCTAATTTGGATTTGGCAGTAGCAATTTTCACTCCTCTGTTTTGGTATAACTAACTGCATATCAGTAAAGAATGATTAAACTCAAATTAGGAGTTAGAAAGAACTCAGCCTGGAAGGTTTGGGGAACACTTCTGCTTTGAACATGGCCTAAATATGTGGGGATGCTAATAAATTCATGATGTCATGCTGAAATTGACAGCAGTTTAGACTGTTTAGACTGGTCCAGTATTCTGATAAGAAAACTGGACCAGTCTAAACAAATTTGCTGTTGCTGCAGCAGCTCAGAGGATATGGGATTCTGTGACTCAGGTCATGGTTTCCATTCCTGTCCTTGGTTTGTCATTCAGAGGGGGTGGAGTACGGAAACACTGCCATGCCAATGTTTGGGTACTCATTGAAGAATCCCAGGGGATAAAAATTAGCCCGGAGAACCGCAACAGCGGCACCTCTCACTGCTTTCCTACTGCATTGGGATGTTAAACTCGATTGATCAGCTTATTAAAAAAGCTTTGCTTCCCTTCAGTGTTACTTTCAGGTATTTTTTGCACCATTGCTTTCTGCATCCATTTTGCCCGTGCCTTTCTGTTTAACGTTGCTTGCAACCCGTCAATTCAATCATAAAAAGAAAATCATTAGTTTATCTTCTCCACATCAGAAGCAAGTGTACACCACCGTGCTCAAAAAAGCAGTCCCTGTTGGTATCTCCACAGCTCTGCTCCGGCTGGCATGTGTTGTATGAAATCCAGGGCGCAGATGTGATATGCACAGTGAGATCACACTGAAACAGCTGGCAGGTTAACGGATGACAGCTCCAAAATACTTTAGCCTGAAGTGCATTGGGAGCACTGTGTAAGAATAGGGGATTGGGAAGCACTTTTTTTACATTAGCAGATAATCCATTCTCTTTGTATTGCATTTGTTGGTAGAGAGTCTGTGTTTAAATCACACAGACTTAGGTATTCTTTCCGCTGTGGAGCTCTATAATATATCCCTTTTAGACGCCGATTAATTCTGTTGATTGAAAAGTTATGTTGAATTCCAATGGCAGATGCAGGTCAAGTTTTTCTGCTCTGTATGGAGCAATCCTATTCCAATGGCAGAATGAGAGCACGAGTTGTGTGTTCCAGTGGCAGATTGGGACCAGCCACCGATTCCAGATCGCTCCGCGGAGCAAAAATATTTGCTTGGAATTCAATATTACTTTCACCACATTTCTTACTAAAGAATCATAAAAAGCATACAGCTGCAGAAAAAGATTAAGAATTTTCAATTTTTAGCGAGTTTTGTCAGGTCTACAGGATGTGGACTCCATGCGAAGACTCGTTACAGCAACAAAGCACCTATCCAGCCACTTAAAAATAACGCCTGGTACAAAACATTGTGAAAAACAGTGAAAGAGGTCAACCTGCTACATACAACTAAAACATTCTAGGCTGGTTATTCAAACTTTCAGCACTATTCCAGTCAGAAGCATTTCAAGATGTATGAAACATAGTTTAAATATTTTAACTTCCATCAGTGCTTTTGCTGTTGATGAAGTATCTTGGTGTACACAATTGTGTACACAGTGCCTGAAAGGGATATAGGGTCAGCCCACATCACTCATCAGTTTGGGCTTTGCAAGAAAAAAAAGGGGGGGGGGGGAGTCGGGAAGGGTGTAGAAAAGCTTAGAGTAGTGGGCCACAATAAAGTAAAACTCTTCCAATCTGGGGGTGGGGGGGTATTCTGTAAGAGTCCACCTAGTGGACTGTCCATTTCGGCCGCCGCTGATTGGCTAGGGCTGCTCCTCTCCTCTTTTCTCATACAGTTGCATCCAATCAGCAGCGGCAGAAGTGGACAGTCCACTAGGTGGACTCTTACAGAATACCCCCCCTGTTTTTATTCCAAATCCTCCATTAGTCCTTCCGGGTAGGTCAAAATGGCTCAGGCCCCATCCTAATGGGTTGCGGCCATGGCTACATGGGTGACGCTCGAGTCAGTTTATTTATTTATTTATTTACTTATTTATTTACTCTCATGGTGAAAAAAAGACATTACAGAGGGCAGTGGCCACAGGTAGAAGTATCAAACACAAAACAGTCATTACTGTTTATACAGTATTAGCTGTTACAATAATACAATAAAAAACAGTATTAATGCAATACACAATATTAGGTAAAACAAATGAGGACTTCAACCGTTGCAGTTATTGCACTCATAAACAACTCAGTTTTTAATGTGAGCCACTTGGGAGGGAAGACAATTCCACTCTTTTGATTTAAGTTCCATGTACAAGTTCAAGAAGGTTTAAGTTCTGCACGACTGCATGCCAACTTCATGAATGTGGTCCGTTCGGTTGGAAATGTACCGGGGAGGAATAATGAGTCAGTGACGCAAGTGTGGATTGTAATATAATTTATGAAAAAAGGCCTAAGTGTTGTATTCTGTGACTGGTTGCGGGAGACTGTAGATTTAGGCTGAAATTCATAGATCTTATACTGGCAGTATGGCTGTATTCCGAGAGAATAAAATGAATGGAATTGATCTGAACCATTTCTATCGCATGCAATAAATTTTCCTGAAACGCATCCCACATTGACACTGTATATTCAAGCTTTGATCTAATTAAGGATTTATATAAGAGAAGCTTTAAAAGAAGACAAATTGTGACAAAAATAGCTCAGCATATGGTTCGCGCTATTTACAGTGTAGGTTATGTGTACATCCCAAGTTAGGTTAGCTGTAATGTGTACGCCAGGATACTTGTGTGAGCATCTTCTATACATATTTCAATGGTATGTTATTTAGAAAGTAAACAGGCAGTGTGTTAGTCCATCTGGACATACGCATAAATATAAACTTATTAATGTTTAATTCCATTAGCGATGTCTTGCATCACAAATAAACAGTGTGGAGGTCAGATTGAATAATTGTTATGTCATTGTCGCACATTATTTCCATTAAAATTATGCAGTCATCTGCAAATAGGTAGTTACTTGATGAAACAGAAGGCAGGTTGTTTATATAAATTGGGAGGAGGAGAGGAACAAGCACTGAACCCTGTGGTAGACTGGCATGTACAACACTGGGGCATGAATTTGTGTTATTAGCTGAGACATGCTGGAAGCCATCAAGGAGAAAATTTTCAAGTCAAAAGTTTATGACCACTGTTGAATAGACAAAGTTAGTATAGCAGCAGTTTGTGGCAAACTTTATTGAACGCCTTGGAGGAGTTGGGAAAAATGCAACCAGCTAAATAATCACTCTCCAGAATGACATTTACATCATACACGAAGGTTACTATTTGTGTTCATATGAGTACGTTTTACAAAAGCCGTGCTGTAATGATGGAAAAAAGCGAGTTAGATTCAACAAAGGTTATAAGAATTTTGCATGGTATGCTAGTAAGCGAGATGACCCGCCGTGGTTGCTCAGTGGCTATGGTGTTGGGCTGCTGAGCACGAGGTCGCGGGATCGAATCCCGGCCACGGCGGCCGCATTTCGATGGGGGCGAAATGCGAAAACACCCGTGTGCTTAGATTTAGGTGCACGTTAAAGAACCCCAGGTGGTCAAAATTTCCGGAGTCCTCCACTACGGCGTGCCTCATAATCACAAAGTGGTTTTGGCACGTAAAACCCCAAATATTATTAGTAAGCGAGATGGGCTGGTAGTAAAGGCGGGAATTCTGATTTATAGAGTGGAATTACCTTCTCAATTTTTCCTTCGGATGGAAGATAACTGTTGTCAAGGGACTGCTGGAAGATCATTGACAATATGATAGATAAATAGGACGTTGTGCTTTTCAAGAACTTAGAAGCCAGGTGCGGAAAACGATTTCAATGGCCCAATAAGTTTTGCTTACCATTGAAATTAATCACTACTGGAAACACAGCTGTGTAATTGTAAGAGTGCACTTGGGGGTACTGTAGGATTTGTGTTTTTAAAAAAATTATTTGAAAGTATCGCAGAAGGCTAATGGTGGATTCGGAATAATAACAGATTGGAATAGTTTCATGTTATCCCAGCTGTGGCCATGAGACAGTGAAAACATAGGCGTTACTTCTAGGGCAGCCATACTCATCACTTGGGAATTATTTAATTACCTTGATTGCTTTATTTACGAATGTTTGTGTGTGGCCACTTGAAAAGCTGACATGTGATCTGTCAAAATTTTTCAGTTGACTGAATGGCTTAATTCTGGCACATTTTGGATCTGTGAAAGGGATGCTCAGTGTAGGATCATCGAACCTTCGTTCATTTTAAGTGCTAACGCAGTAGACTGCCTCTAGAAAAACTCCGTTGGAGCAAATTTTCTCTCCTGAAGAGACAGATATTTCTCATGTTCCTTCATCTTTTATTGAAAAGAATGCCGTGCTGGTACCACAAATATTAAAAAAAATAATTTCATGCTCCTGTGCATAATCAAGGTCAACTGAGCATTGAACAGATCACCGAAGGCAACTCCCGCGAAACGTCCTGCCTCAAATGGGTGAACATGGTGGCAAGAATAACATTATCCCTCAGAGTTAAGTTGGGGAGCATACCATGCATGCATGAAAATAACACATTGTTGAGATATATTTTGAAAAAGCATTTTTTTCAATTGCCACTTAGAAATTGCACATAAGCTTTGTGAGCCTTTGGTGACAATGTGCACTTGATCTTGTTCTCTACATTTTTTTGTGTGTGTATGATAAATATTGAGCTCTTCGTGTTATGTTACAAAACTCTTAGTTCCATCTCTGGCACACATTAAAGAAAAATTTGCTAAAACTGGCAGCGTATATCCTGTTATATTTACGGCATCATGTCATGCTGACCACTTGTGTTGCTCGTTGATGTGTATACCTGCTGCAAGAGGTGAATTCGGCATGCTATTTGCATAGGCACTTGTGTGGTCTGTTGCACTGGAGAAGTCCTTTCGTAGCTATGGGAGCTGTGCATCCTGCCAGGCTGACTGTGATTGGCAACTGGTTGCAGCTTGCCGGTAGCTACGAGGTGGTGGACCACACCTTCGATGCCGTCGTGGTGGGAGCCGGTGGAGCGGGCCTCCGGGCAGCGTCGGGCCTTGTGGAGGCTGGCTTCAAGACTGCCTGCATCACCAAGCTGTTTCCCACTCGCTCCCACACAGTCGCAGCACAGGTGGGCATACCTCTGCTGCACTCAGCGTTTCATTCACTGCCTCCCTAGACCCCACTTGGCTGCCAGCCCAAATGTTTATATAATAGAACACTTGAATATATATCGAATTGCAATAGCTAGTTGACTACTTAGTTTGTACATGACTCCTTTGCAAAGCGAATCATATTCAGTATTTCCAGGCTTATAAGGGTGGCTGCCAATATGTAAGCTTGCTGTGACTTTATCCTCTACATTTGTTGGGCTCACTTATCACAATTTCATTTTGTTATTATCAAGTCTAGTCTGATAAGGAATTTTGTCTTCATGATAGACGGAATGCTGTCCTTTCAAGCAATTCATTTATAATGTTCTTTTTTTCCCTGCAATTTGGTAGAGCGTACACTGAAGTCGTATCACGTGAAAAATTTTCGTGTTGTTTTGGTCAGCAATGGGGGAGCAATGGAAACTTCAGCCTGGAGTGGCACTCTTAGTCTATCACTATCATGGTTACAATATTGTGTGGTGTGGTGTTATGCTTGCTGGCTTAGCCAGTCAGCGTCCACTGAAAGTGATTTCCTCGAAAGTGATTTATCCAATAATACTACTGGAGCCAACATTTCAACAAGGGGAGTTGTCTTAAACCTGGTTGAACTAGATTTGTTGGTTCTCAACTGAGGCTTTTTCTGCTTTGCTCACTGTCAATCGCTTCAAGACATGTTCCTGTGACCTCCATTTTTTGTAACTCCTCCATTCTTGAATTAAAGCTGATAAGATGTCCAACCAAGCTGTTTTAACAACCTGTCGTTTCAAAGTTGGTATGGCTTCTTTTTCAGGGGTGAGATTGCGAGAAGTGCAGGGGTGATTAACTTTAATTCAGTTAATTGCCCCAATGAGGCAGATCTCTGCCAAATGATTACCTTTGAGTGCTCCTTTCTTGCGTGTAGTCTTAAGTCACTTCATCTGAAGGCGTTGTTGCGCTTCTGTCAGCCCTGTCTCTCAAGAGTGTGCAACTCTTCTTGCAGGGGGGCATCAACGCTGCCCTGGGAAACATGGAGCCCGATGACTGGCGGTGGCACATGTAGGTTCTTCACTGTCATTGTTTACTTTACCTTGGCCTCACTGACACTGGTCGCAAGGAGGCGTACAGAAGGGGAACACAGGAAGTGAACTCGGGAGGAACACCGCAAGTTCACCTTCTGCTGAGTGTGTTGCTGAGGTGTGTGAGGTAGATAGCACAGAGGCTGCCTCAATCTAGAGTTGTAGCTTTAGCATGTGCATTGTCATCTCGCCAGCATTCCTGGGCAGAGCCATGAATGGCAGTTCTTGTGGCATTTCCTCATGCATTGTTCGAAGAGAATGTGCTCTCTGTCGATTGGTGCCCTTTGGTGATAAAAGTTCTGCTATCGGTAAGTTTGCACTGTTGCAGAAGTCTTTGTGCCTGCAGGTAAAAGAAAGCAGCCACGCAGTGCTGTTAGTGGTCAGCACAGTTAATCTGAATGCAGTAATTTTTGGAGTCATTATTACTTAAAAAGCACTTTTAGTTATGAAAAGGATCGTATAACCATGTTAGGGCTGCAAGAAGAAAGTGTGACCCCAGAATTCCAGTAAAATTCTCAAGTGTATATGTTCAGGCTTGAATTCTACGATAGCTATCTCTCCGTCCTGGGTGCTGGCACATCTGGTAATGTCCATGTGCTAACATATGCATACCTGTACAGGCGCTGTGGCTCAGTACCACTATATTTTTGTGAAAGATGTGCTTATATTGCTCGCTACCACAGTTTTTATGCATAAAGTGTGATACTTGCAGAAATTGTGCAAGTCATTTTGAGATGGATAACTTGATTGAAGTGCCACTTTGACTCCATACATTGAGGCAGCAAGAGTGTGGTCAAATGTCATTACCACTCTGTAATATGATGTGGGCTCACATTGTGGTGTCATAGCAGATATCTTTTCTCGACTTTGTCCTGGTCCATAATAAAGTCGTGGTTTTTGCACGGGAAAGTCCAGAATTCAATTCTCGACTTTGTCCACAGTTCCAATTCCAGGTCGCAGGACCGAATCCCGGTCACGGCGGCCGCATTTCGATGGGGGCGAAATGCAGAAACACCCGTGTATTTAGATTTGGGTACACGTTAAAGAACCCCAGGTGGTTAAAATTTCTGGAGCCCCCCCACTACAGCATGCCTCGTAATCAGATAGTGGTTTTGGCACGTAACACCCCACAATATAATTCTTAATTAAATTTTAACAAACACAACAGCTCGCGCGTGAGACCGTCAGCGGAAGTGCACCACTAAGCAAAAACATGAGAAGAAAAAAAAGAAGGTGGGGCCCACGACCTATCTATCACGCGATCTTCCGACTTCGGCAAGGGAGAACGGAGGGAAGGAATTTCACTTGCGGAGGCGAGACTGGGCAAGTAGAGAGAGCGTCTGTGTTGGCGCAACACGCTCGCCTCCTGAAATCATGGGTTTGCGCCACTTCAAATATTTCTGTCTCCACTATTAATGGACTAATTTGAAAAATTATTGCAGTAGAACACTTCTTAGAGGGCATGTAACAACTTCCAGCCTGTAACCAAAATTTGCTATGTGGCCTGGTGAGGGTTTGAGAGATGCAGACCTTTTAATTGTATGCTTAGGACCCTAGGTTATCTTGAGCATGAGTGCACATGGCCTGCTCCCTGAATGCAGGTATGACACGGTCAAGGGCTCTGATTGGCTGGGTGACCAGGATGCCATCCACTACATGACCAAGGAGGCTCCCTTTGCCGTACGAGAGGTGAGCTTTGCCCATTTGGGCATTGATCAGCTTCGGCATTGACTACTCAAAATGCTGGCTGGAGGTGTCTTGTGGCTTACACATTAGCTTGCACCTCATTTGTTCTGAGCAGTAGTGCGCTGCTCTCTCTATATTTGGTTACATTTTTCTCACTTCTGTCGTTAGCAGAACACAGAGCCAAGTTGTATAAGTCGGGCCCTGTAGCTGTTCGTAGACTGCAGTGCAGCACTGGTTGCAGCAAACTGCTGCTTCTATTACAAAGCCTTCAGTTCCTGTGGCTACTTTTGCAAGGGTGAAAGGAATGCACTGGCTTGTTGTCCAGGGCTCTTGTGTAAGGTTGCTGTGTCATCGGTCATGTAGACTGTTTGTACTCGTTTTGTACTGTTTGTGGTCGTCAGAGAAAAGAATGATGAAGGAGCTGACTGAAGCTCATTTCCTCTTTCGATTAGTGTTGTTCTGTGTAATCGTTGATGCCAGGCCATTGAAAAGAAATAACCAAGTCTCTTAAACTTACTATTTACTTATTATGCATAGTATTATGTATGTTATCTGCTTGCTCTGCTGCTGCAAGCACATAAATGGTTCATGCGTTGCACCAGCAGTATGGTTATACCGTTCTGCTTGGTCACTGGCGTTGTGCTCACTTGGTCCTCCAGTTGGTTATGGCCGAGAAGTGTTTCGTGACGCTCTTCCTCTTGCCCGTGTGCATGCAGCTGGAGAACTACGGCATGCCATTCAGCCGGACGCAGGATGGCAAGATCTACCAGCGGGCCTTTGGTGGCCAGTCGTACAACTTTGGCAAGGGCGGACAGGCCCACCGGTGCTGTGCCGTGGCCGACCGCACTGGCCACTCCCTCCTGCACACTCTGTACGGGCAGGTATGTGGGCAACACACCCACCCACCAACGGCCCTGGCTGCATGATTTACTTGATGCAATGACGCAGTGGCATTCTGAGCTCAAGGTCTTGTGTTCGATTCCCTGCTACCGCGGCCATATTCCAGTGGAAGCAAACATGTGAGAATGCCCGTTTAGTTAGATCTAGGTGCATAACGATGTAGTGATATGTTGCAATCTGAGTCTGTAAACAAGCTGCGAAGCATGACATCTTGAATGTATAGTGGTACTTGCCATCACAGTCCATGTGGCAAGAGAAAATTTCTACGACCTCTAGTAAATACGGTACTCATTCTGCTTTTAGCATTTGAAAGTGTTTGCTAGGGATGTTCTCAGCATAATGAAGATGTACCGCATGGTTCCACATCCATTTTGCTGGTGAGAAAGTGTGTTTATTATGTAAATACAGTTGAATCTCGATAATTCGAACTCGAAGGGGCCCGAAAATTTGTTCGAATTAAAAGAAGTTTGAATAAAAAGAAGCTAATTGAATGGTGGATTTATCTGCAGTGAAGCATGTGCACTGAGCTAACACACGAGTGGGAAGTTCCACAAAATTTATTCACACATATTTACAAATTACAGTCAGTTATTAGGCATATCGGTGCTCATACTGTGATAGGAGACGGCAGGTGCACACATGTATACAGTCAAACCCGGCTATATCGAACTCGCAAAAAAACTCCCATCAGTTCGATATAGAGCATAATTCGATATAAGCCTGCTAAATAATTGGATTTCATAAAAGCACATACCATTTATAAAATCACTTTATTCAAGAAACTAGCTTAGTTTCGCATAAATTAGTCCTGCATTTTCTTCTGCTCGGGCAATTTCGCTGCCTGCGACGCACGCACTTCCCCACGTTGTCTAAGGAGTCGGAGCAGCTGAGGCTGCAACCTTCCGCATTCGCGCAGAAGCACCGGACTAATGCGAGTGCACCAATCACTTCGGAGGATGTGGGCAAAGGACCGTAGTTGCTTTCCTCAACGTGCCTACTTTTATTTGTGCTCGGTACGATGTCGGCGATGTAGTCTTCGTTTCCGGGCTCTCCCGTGGTCGTGACACCATCATCTGCACTGACAAACTCGTCCGCCGTTGATTCGAATGTCCCGGAAATTTTGACAGCTCGCTCCAAACTTCGGCAACACCAGCAACGGCTTTGTCGCACTCATCAGAATTTACAGTCATCACTGAGCACGCGGAAACCGGCACATATGAAGGAGCCCTCGTACATGGCCGTGCGTACGCGTCGGGCGCCACGGGCACCGGGTTGCGAGTCGGGTCACTTTAGCCCTAACCGTGCCGAGAGTGCTCCTCGGAATCTTGCACGCTGCGGGGCCATCCAACTTCTCATCGCGTTCGACACGATTTATGATTTCGAGCTTCACGACGAAAGGCGAATTCTGCTGCTTCATCATGGCAACACTGCGGGAGAAGTCCCACAAGGCGCAAACACGATTAACCAGAAAACCAGCCTGACAAATCGCACTTTCGCCATCTTGCACGAAGAGAGCACAACAGCCTCTGATTGGCTGTCTGAGCAAGCGCTGTAGGCGGGCCAGGATCATTTTTTTGCTGGGGAGTGTCGATAGATAGTGATCTAAAGAAAGGAAGGACGCTTGATTCTGCAACCCGTGAGGGAACACGGCGAAGCGTCGTCAGGGGAGAGAGTGGGAAGTGAAAGATGAGAGAGAGAAAGGGGGAGGATGTGGCCTAATAGACTCCACTATGCGCGACAGGGGGAGTGTCGACGGCTCGCCCGAACAGCCCGAGGCAGCGCGGTCACGGTAGGGAGAGCGGTTGGTTGGAGCCGCGCCGCTGGGTTTCCCCGCTACCGTGAGGGAAAGCCAACTTCTGGGGGCACTTTTCCGCCGCTTGACGGTTCAATATATCGGGAGTCACTGCAATATTTGTTCGATGTAAGCGTAATTTTTGCTATATATACTCATTGTAACTATACCGTGACCAGAAATTGTTCGATATACAGAATAATTCGATGTAAACGGGTTCGATATAGTCGGGTTCGACTGTAATTAATGTATGCATACCATGTCCCATAGCAATTGCCCCTTTGCACTTTTGGTCTGTGTTGGGGCGAAGCTGACGTTCGGCAACTGGCATTATGCAACGCATCATGCTTTCCAGGCTCCGAAGCCATTGGCAAGGATTACAAAGGCAGAGTTGGTGCCACTGCTAACAGCGGCGAATTATTTGAATGAAAAACACGGCACCGAACAAGAAGAAGCTTGCTAGCAAACGTCGAAGTAGCTAGGCCTGGCATTGCTGCGGCGTGGCTACGGCTGCCAGTGTATCTGCGTGCGCGAGCGCCGGCTCGAAGCGGCGCGATAGTCAAAATAGTGGTGGTGGTGGCTTTGATTATGTTGTTTCAGACCTGCAGCCATGGCAAAATGTCCGGAAAATTGGATGGCGAAGGCTTTTTGTGTCTGAAATTTCAGACATTCTTATGCATTGACTCTATGGTCAATCTGCAATGAAGTTTGCCTGTACATGTCGTGCCACCTAGCAGTGGTGGTGAGCACCCGCGAGTAAGCCCTCACCGTCATTTCACCATTGTCCATGGTGCACTCAGGCCCACCTGAAAGCCTGCTTTTCCAATTTTCCAATGGATTCACTGCGGCCTCTTGGCAGCTCCTTCATGAGAACTGGGAACAAAAAGAACAAGCACTGATACTGCTGCGTTAAGGATTGTCACAACTGCAAAGGGGATGGATGGATGGATGGAAAACTTTATTTAGTCCTGCAAGTAGTGATAATCAACCACTAAGCGGGCCGCTCCCACGTCTGGACCAGAAGGCCAAGCCTCACGCCCACATTGTGAGCCTGCTGGACAGCCCAGAATTTTCATCCAGGTCCGGGCTGCGAAGTTCAGCCTCCCACCTGGACGCATCCTTGATCGCTGAGTCTTCAATTCTTTCGCAAGACCAAAGCATGTGTTCGAGCGTGGCTAAAGCACCACAATCCTGGCAATAAGGCTCTGTATACATCTCAGGATAAAACATGTTCAGCCTCCGTGGGCAAGGATAAGTACCAGTCTGTAGTAAGCGTAATGTAAGTGCCTGAGCCCTGTTTGGTTTAGGATGCGGCAAGGGGATGTCGGCATCAAATTATATCGCTTCCCTGCAAGACCGGGGGAAGCAACCCAGCGGCTGAAGTGGATCGTCGCGGTTCGTGTCGGTCTTGCAAATTTCTATTACACGAACTAAGACATAAATGCAAAAACAAGAAAAAAAGAATAATAAATAAAGAACCAGCAGCGGCATCCATAAATGCACACAATAAAGTGTAAACTCCATATAAACGTGTGAACTGATTCCTGCTGTTGTAAATCGGTTTAGATAGTTGTTTAGCTCGTCTTGCTCCAAAACAAATGTGCAGTGGTTGTTACGTGTCAAATCTAGCTTCGTAAGTGCTCCGTGCTGGAGCTTTGTACGCACTGTAAGTCTTCCTGCGCCAAGATCAAGACGCAGATGCTGAAACTGAGCTCATTCGTGCCAATGTTTTCTCGTGCTTAGAACAACAGAACTAAGGTTGGAGTACGCTGCAGCACACGTCGAGTATTCAAAAATTAGCATTTCTCTCGCCCACGCTAGCGCATATTTGTTCAGCCTTCACATTGTTTAGTCTCAGCTGATTGCTCTCTATGATGCTTCAGCGGTAATGCCCTCTCACATTCGAGCCCGAACGACAGTACCAGAATATGCTCGAGGCACTTTGTCAACGGAGAAAAAAGCACTTACCTGCCAATTCGTCAAAACCTCTACGATTGTGAAGTGCAAAGCACGCTCCAAGTAATGAAGCGACAAATGATAGTTGAAAGACGTCCATGGCCATATTGCTCACTTAAGTGGCCTAAAATAATGATTTGTTAACTCACATTTAGTTCGACGTCGTAAGCATGCTTGCTTTGTTATGACAAATACTTCGCGACCTGCGGTGGTTGATTACTGGCTGTGGTGTTGGGCTGCTAAGCACAAGGTCGTGGGATCAAATCCTGACCACGACGGCCGAATTCCGATGGGGTCGAAATAGCAAAACACCCATGTAATTAGATTTAGGTCTGCGTTAAAGAACCCCAGGTGGTCCACACTATTCCGGAGTCCCCCACCACGGCGTGCCTCCTAACCAGATCATGGTTCTGGCACCTAAAACACCATAATTTAATTTAAGCACCTTGCTGTGATGTCCGTGCTGTTTACTTCTGTGACACAATATTACATGGTTGTAGTCGTAAATTTGACGTCCTTTCTCAAGCGTCGGTGGCCCAGAATTGGGCTCGGATGTTTTCGATTGCCTTAAAACCGCAATTTAGGATGACCGACAGGTTTCAAACGAGCGCCACAAAAGCATGCCTCTGTGGTGTTTTGTGCAACTGACACGACAAACTGCTGAGCCGATTGCTGTGCCTACTGACCATTGAAGGGAGCCCATGGGGTACATGGTGGTGCCGCGAAGGCATCCGAATTATCGGGCATGCTTGAAAAATTTAGGGCCCGGAAAATCGGTCGTTGGCTGTGCAGTACACTTGTCGCTAACAAAAGTAATTGGTGATACGCGCCTTCTCACGCCTGCACACAAATTTCTGCCATGTTTTTTTTTTTTTCCTCGCACGCGGCGTTGAGGGGTCTCTCCTATGCTCTTTCTCTATGGCGGGGTCAAAGGAATGGAAAGGACCAAATGGAATGGAAATGGTCAAAGGAAAGGAAGGCTTTTCATTGTCGGGTTCAGCATCATTTGCCACCTTTCAAAATTTCCAAAATTGGAAGGGTCACTGCAAGCTTGTGCTAATCATCCCCTCCCCTCTTTCTCTCTCTCTCTGTCTATCCGTTGTCTGCACAGATGGTCAGTGCACCAATCACATAGCAATTTCATGCCCGCCTCGTAAATCATAGTGTTTTGAGAGGTAGCTCAAAGCTAGAAGACCGATGTGCATCTATGAATGTTGTAGAAAATGAGAGGACATCATAGGCTGTGCTGTAAAGATGGCGGCCATGAACAACACACAGTTTTGTTGGCGAAGTGGTTTCTTGGCTTTCCCAGCATATTGCTGCTGCTGTGAAGAGATCTGCATCGATTCAGCACCAAGCCATAACTTTAGTCGCCAACGATGCAGTGCTGAGTAGGCCTAATGACCTGTCTGACTTGAAAGGAAAAAAAAGAAAACGAGAAATTCGGGCCGCTGCACGATGCGCCGCTGTTCCAACAGCCACCACGTGCTCATTTTCCAGCCATCTCCGCGCGGCTTTCTCCCATCGCCCTTCCACCCCTCCAAACACGAACAGGCTGCGTCCATAGCGCCCAGGAAGCAGTTAAACGAATGAACACAATCAGTAGCCGGGCGGAGGAAGGTAATGGGGAGGGGCACTGGCCTGCCTGCCTATATAGTTTTCTCTTATCAGTTCTGCCATCCCCCTATTTTGATTTTTTCATGCAACCCAGTTATAACAATTATCGGTTATAACAATGGGAATTGTCGTGGCACTTGAATATTATTATAAGTGGCTTCAACTGTAATTGCAATTTAATTTCCCTCGTGAGAGCAGCTGAGGTGCAGTGATGTACAAATTTCCTTGCTGCAAAATTTTGTGCAATTGGTTGCTGGCTGGAAATCATATGCACTGTCTCCGATTAAGAGTCTTTTTGAACCAGTGTTTGCTTATATGCTATGTTGCTGAGAACACTGAGCTCCAGCTTGCCACAGTGTGGTATGTTTTGTGTGCGTGTGTGTATATGAGAATGCTTTAGCCTGTCTCTGCTAACTCGAGTTTGACTTGTGCATTGCTAGTTTTCATTGCCACGAAGTTCAAGTTTCAAGCCCATGTTTCGGCCAGCCGCTCGCTGTTGTCTGTCCCAAGCACTGCGATGACTTCAGCCCTATGTAACTCTGCGTGATGTGGCACCATGCAGTCGCTGAGCTTCGACTGCAACTTCTTTGTGGAGTTCTTTGCCATGGACCTGCTGATGGAGAACGGCGAGTGCCGAGGCGTGCTGGCACTGTGCATGGAGGATGGCACCCTCCACAGGTTCCGGTCCAAGAACACCGTCCTTGCCACTGGGTGGGTCGGCACTCTCTTGAGTGCATTACGTTCACAGAGAGTACGCGAACGAAACAGATTTTTTTTTCTTGGTCAACTATTTTGTTGCCTCCTTTCACATCTCGTTGTTTCTTCATATGGTTTGACATCTTTTATGTCGTAACAAGGTTCCCGAGTAGGTGGTGGAGAAATGCTGCCCACCGCTTCGATTGACCTCGCCTACACCTTTGAGTGGGGCTCAGCAATGAGAATGGTCAATTTCATAAAAATTTCAGATTCTTTTTGTTTTGCTATTCCCAAGTGTCTTCTTTCTCATGTATGGCAATACTAGAAAGAAATCTAGAAGTTTAGCAAATCAAACTTTTCTAGTGTTTTGACTACAAAAATAGAGTAGGAAATTGGAATTCGGGAGGTTATATTGCACCGCGAATCGCACGGCTTTCCATTGACGCAATGCCGCTATCTTGGTACCGCCATCAAGCGGGGAGATTGGAGCTTTAGATAGTTGCTGTACCGTATTTCGCCATGCAAAAGTAAAATCAAAAGAAGCAGGCAGGAAGGGGAAAAACTGGCATTGTGATTCGCTGCTGCTGCCACGTGCGCACAGGAAGGGCTCCTATTGGCTGATGCATATTTGAATCACTGGCATAGGTTTCATGTGCATATTGACACTGGCAAGCTGTGCATTTCTTTATCCTGACAATGCTTGGTGATAACGGTTGGCTATGTTGCGTCCACGATGTAAAATTGTTCAATGCACCATTTAAAATGGCAAGGCCAGATTGGTCGTATTGAATATACAAAGGTATACAACCCCCACCCCAACCCTGGTCGCTAGATGCCCACACCTTAAAAATTTCTGGGGAGAAATTGCTGCAAGAAAGTATGAACAGACTAGCTGAGCAACAGGCAGGTTTTTTTCTCTAGCTGGTGCATATGCTCCCCTTGCCCATCCTCAATGCCCTCCTCGCTTGTGCTCTGCGCAGGGGCTACGGCCGCACATTCTTCTCATGCACGTCAGCGCACACATGCACAGGCGACGGCAACGCCATGGTGACCCGAGCAGGGCTGCCCCTGCAGGACATGGAGTTCATCCAGTTCCACCCAACGGGCATCTATGGCGCTGGCTGCCTCATCACCGAGGGTGAGCTCGGCTGCTGCCAAAGGCAGACTGCAGTGATTGCAGAATGCTTTGAGCTTGTAGTTAGCTGATGCAGATGACCCAATCGCACCGTAGCTGTACGTTGCTGCAAGTAAACACCTGGTGGTCGTTACGCACTGGTGCTCTAGGAACTTGAGGCAGAAGCAAGTCCTGTGTGTTATACTCGAGTGCAGCATTCATGCCTACGTGTTGACACATTTTGACGAGCCACAAATTCTGCCACAAATCCCCGTGGCCTTTCACCAGTCGCCCAAGACAAGTGTGCCTTAGGGAAATGCAGATTCTGTAATCTATGCGCCACATATAGAAACAAAGGGGACCACACGGCAGCAGGATGTTGGCTGTAAAGTTTCCTTTCCCAGAACGCAAGGGAATCGGTGATGTGAGACATTTCATTTGATCCTGTCAGAGCTTCAGTATTGAAAGAAAGACTTGTTTCACTTGTAAAGAAGAGGCTTTGCACGTGTCTGTATGTAGCAAATAGTTCTTTTCTGAAGGGTCAAGGATAGTCCAAAATGAAGTGTTGTGCAGTCTTGAATTTACTATGTGCTACATTGATGTGGTGGACATGGGCTATAATGCATTCCTGAATAGCAAAGAGAGACATTCAAGATGAATCGATTGGTAGGCCAACCTCACCTGTAGGAAACACTTTGACTAGAGGTGTGCGCATACTGAATAGTGGATTTTGAATAGAATATTGAATCGAATCAAGAAAGAAAAGCTAATAAATTGAATATCAGAAAAATGTATCTCAAAGTTTTATGCTTACAAATTTTGGGCAAAGAAACATTGTGACGCATATGCTCGGGAGTCTCCTACCTTTACAAAACAAGAATCTAGCAAGCTATCAGTAATTTGGGTACATGAAGATATGTAGTACAGTTTACTTTTATAAAAGGGAATTCCAAATTACAGTATTTACTCGCATAATGATCGCACTTGTCAAAAAATTTAACGCAAATTCAGGGGTGCGATCATTATGCGGGTTAAATTTCCCGCGAAAAGAACATTTTCTTTTCATCCCGCATTTGCTGTGGGATGACAACAGGTCAACAAACAAATGGCTGCCGCTGGCTGTAACAGTGCGGGACGCCAAAACAAGAATGGCGCCCGGCAGAGCACACCGAACGCGCTAAACGCAATTTTTTTTTTCTTACGAGTACACTACATGCATTGAAACAGCTTCTTTCGCATCAGTAATCAATAATATTGTTAATATTGGCAAGTTTGTGGCAATAACATAACCATATCCACTTTGAGGGGACAGAAACATAAATGGGCACGCGTAGCTGCCAGTGACATAGAAACACATGGCGGGCATGCTGCGAAAACTGTGGCATTTGTCTTCCCTACTATCCTAATACTGCACATTTCCACTAAGGGTGGGCGAATATCTTAGCTGTGTTACAAGTGTCGGTGCATGAATAGGGTACATTTCTAATTTATCAGTGTAAAGGTGGCTACTATCATTGCCACTCGCCATTTGTTGCATGCCCATGATTGCAGACGAGAAGAATCAAAAGGCGCCTTTTTTTTTGTTTTTGCTGACGACAGCCATTATAAAGCCTACACATAATAAAGCCAAGGCAAGTTTGGTTGCAGCTTTGTTTTTTTTCATCGAAGTGCAGAAAGTTATGAATGATATGGGGCATCTGCTTAAGAATGTTTGGTGCATGCAGACCACTTAGTATGTCTTGGAAGAGTCGTTCGCGTTAGCATTCAACAGGTGGTAAGCACAATCATCATTAGCTAGACTTGGCACACAAAATATCGCTGCGGCAAGTTCGGGTTGTGATCATTACACGGGAAAGAAAAAAAATTTAATCCTGATGACAAAATTCACGGGTGCGATCATTACGCAAATGTGATCATTATGCAAGAAAATGCAGTAGTATACCAGCACTGATTACAGCTCAGTCCCGGTATTAAGATCTTGAAAGTACTTTTTTATTAATAGAATGAGAGTTGAATAGAATGAATGGATTTTTTTTTACCTCTGAAGCTCAACAATTAGTGATGCTATGTTTTACTGAATAGCAATCAGGCTCTTAGTTAAATAGTGAACCCGCGTATTATGGGAATCTTTTATTCCATAGAGTTTTGCTTTCCAATTTTCCTTCAAAATACAGAAGGGCTTTCCAATCTTTATGTCAGTCCAATCTGCGCAACAGACGAAAGCGTGGACAACTCTTCATGTGACTCAATCACTGCTTTGTGTGTAGCTATTGTTGGTGCTGCGGGTCAACCATGGTCAGCGCCGACGGTAGTGCAGGCGTCTTCTCATTGTCAGGTTGGGCGTGATTTGCCACCTGTCAAATATTTTGAAATTGAGAGGGTCAAAAGAAGTTCTAGCCATGCCCTCCTCCCTCTTTCCTTGTCAATCCACCATCCTCGCATATGAATGCAGCCAAGTGGTCAGCGAACCAGTCGCGCAACACTTGACGCATGAACTAGTCGTGACCCGGCATGAAAATGTATGTTCTGTTGCCGACTCTCAAATTCAACAAAATGATTTTCTTATTAAAATTTGTTTTTGTTTTTTCCTGATTGCCAGATAATCCAGTAAATCTTGCGGCTCCTACTATGCAAAAAAAAATTGACCGAGTATACTTATTTTCATAAAAAACGGAATTTCAATATAATGAAGTAAATTGCCGATTTTACCGACTTAGTTATATCGAGGTTTAAATGTAATATATTGGCATGCGCAATTGTGCCTGCAATCCGAGAAGGGGGCTGACAGGTTGCTCTGTGCCATTAGCTTAAAGCAGTTAATTAACAGGTAGATTGGTGAAAGATTTCACTCGCATTACTTGCATATTTGATCAAATAAGCTCATTGCAACGAGGGAACGTTATGACGGTGGTCTTTGCCTCTTTTGTATTGTATAGGCTGTCGTGGTGAAGGTGGCTACGTCATCAACAGCGAAGGAGAGCGCTTCATGGAGCGGTATGCACCCATTGCCAAGGACCTGGCCTCACGGGATGTGGTCTCGCGGGCCATGACCATAGAGATTCGAGAGGGCAGGTCAGCAAAATTTTTTACAATCTTTATTCTTTGAGGTGTGGGGCTAAAAATTTGGGCATACCATATTTACTCGAATCTAGGTTGGCCCCAATTCTAAGCTGACCCCCAAATGTCTGAAGCCAGAAAAAATAAAGAAGCTTACCTCAAATGTAAGCCAAATAAAAAAGGAAGGACATCATTCACAAAATGAAAACAGTATTTACAGTGAACAGCGAGCTGAGCTCACTATACGTTATCATCGCTGCTAGCCTCGTACGCTTGCGAACGCGCGAAAGCTCGCATCCGTGTGCCTACACATGCGCAGACAGTGTGGTACGGCTTGTTCGTGTCGAAACGTGGTACAATCTCGGTGGGCACCTCATATCTGTTAACGCGTGCTCATCTTCCTTATTGCTGTCAATTCCTCGTTGCGGCACACGTGAAAAGCGTCTCCCGTTTCCCACTCCAATGGCGGACATTTTTCTCATCGATGCCGAAGTCCCGCCCGGCTTGAACATTTGACGATGCCTCTGTGGCTAGCACAACTTCATCGGCTGCTTGGTGCCATTACGATAATGCCACACCGCATGCCGATACGACAGGTCAAAATGGCAACGTCACTCATGTACTTCACTTGGCTACTGGCATGGCTAGTAGTGGCTGCAATACTGACTTTTCTATGTGGCTCTAGCTATACACCATATTTATCATTTTCAATTACAAACTGGCGAATTTTTTATTATCCTCAAATCTAAGCCGACCCTAGAGTTTGGTATATGATTATTTGAAAAAAAAAAAAAAACTATTGACCTAGATTTGAATAAATACGGTAGATGTAATGCAATGTACAGTACAACTTCGTTGATACGTGCCGTTATGTACAACTTCCTGGCCCCAGCATTCATGATCAAGAACAGAAAACATGTCCCACTAGAGTTGCGCATACTGACATGTGTACATGTTTATCTTTCTTGGGTGACCACGTTTCACCGCTTAACAAATGTTATCACGCAGTGCAGGACGCGCCTGCATGTATAGGAAGTTTCTGGAATGTTATCGATGGTTCCATCTGCTGTCTGTCACCGAACCTTGTGTAATCTGATTTCATATATGCGCGACACGAATAGTGTAGAACTTGGTGGAAGACACGCGGGTCCCAGCGATTAGTCTGGAACATTCTACGATTGATGTATAAAAGCTGACGCACTTGACCCGTTGATCAGATTTTCGACGACTGCCGACTGTATTCGCCGCTATCGTTGTGCTATAAGTGTAGCCTGGTTTTTGTGGGCACAGGTTCGCCCAATAAAAGTTAGTTTTGTCTTTCACAGTATTGCTACTGTGTTCTTCAACGTCACCGCCATGTGACATTTTACCGGTTCATGCTTTCCCAGAAAACATTGTCTTTTGGCACCAACGTTTGGTACATTGCCAAACTGTGATCTTACGATACGTTTTCGACTGCTAGATCCCATGTAAACAAAGTAGTGTGTGAGGCAAGCACAATTGAGAACAGTAGTTGCTTGCCACGGCAGCTTCACTGCGATACCTGCCTGCCCATCTCATGCGAAAATGCCGGCGCGCACTCAGTTCTTTATTCCAGTACCAGCAAAGCCCCTCCTGGGTCATTGCATGCTGGATGAGCATCTTCACCGATTGATTTTACCGCACGTGGGTGTAGTGCCACTGGAAGCATACTGCATGCTTTTGGTAGGAAATAACCCAAACGCACCGCCGTTCCCTGCTGCAGGTGGCGCTGTGTGAGCGTCACGTTTCGCAACAGCAGCATCTGGTGTCACCCACTAGCTTTATATCGTTTAGGTTTCCCATCGCCATAAGAAACACTATGCAATAGGAAAACAACAAAACAAGTCTTGGGCCCAAATACCAACCTGTGCATTAGGGGTATGAGAAAAAAAAAAAAAAGAAAACATGCACTTATACCTCAATATGACAGTCATAAATATCGGCAATTTGCTTCGTTATATAAAAATTTCTTTCCCGACGCCGCCCCAGATGCGGGAGCCGCTGGGGACCTTCTCCGTCGGCATCCCAGAGCTGGCAGACCAGCTCTGGGCCGTCCGGTAAGCCAAAGATGCCGCCCGAGTCCAAGGACTTCGAGCTGCCACCTGAGGCCATCACAAAAAACTGCTGGATTGTTCTTTAATGAAGTTTCTTCTTCTTCTTCTTCTTGTATTGAAATTCGACGTTTTGTGCAAATAAGTACGGTTGCTGATCGATTTTTCTTGTACGGAAAGGGCTGCAGTATTTTCTGAATTTAGGGGGCAATCGAGAAAAGGAAATTTGAATGAGAAAGCAATTCATTTTGATAAATTTGGGAGTCATCGACAAATGAGACGGCTTCATGCCACATGCGTCAACGATATCTTCATATCGGCGGTACGAGTTGGGCGAAGCCAGCCATGCTTTCGTGTGCACTCCACCCCGTGGTTGATAGCGTCGCCTGTACTGGGACGACGCCATCTGGAAAAGCACCGGCAGCTGGGAGCGAATGTTTCATCTGCCTTGCTCTCCAACGGGTCACTGAAACTCGAGATTACACAACCTCCAATACTAAATGCAGGGGAAGAAAGTTTACGTGGTGCCATGCTGTCTCGGCACGCCCACTCTTTGTATATGCCGCAGACTACCTCTAAAGCAGGGTGCGCGGCTGCATATGCGTTCAGGCGCGCTTACGGCCACACGCAGCCACAGCCGAAACACGTGCCAGAAATCGAGATGGGCACCAACTTACCCCCACTCTGCTCGTTCTGTGAAGAGATCGTTGTGGTGGCGGACGGCGGTGTTGTGCGATGGAGGCAACGACAGCAGCGGCAATGACGACGAGATTGAAAATGGCCAGTCTCTTACACCGACCTTGATGCAGGAGCACCTCGGTGCAGGAGCAAGGCTCCCTGGGCCTATGCTACATATGTTCACGGTGGCCAGAAGGCAGTGTCACAATAAATTAAGGGATCTCCACCTGCATTCACCTCTAATGAGTAGGACTTAGGGTAGCAGGTGCACACATCATCTTTGGCTTCAGGGAGAATTAACACCAGGCACAGCACCTTTGTGGGTGCAAGCCTCTGTTCTGTTGACAGACCTTGTGATTCCCAACAGGGCACTGGACATGAGGAAGGGCATGCTTGTACCTTGCACTGATTTGGAGTTGACTTCCCTGCACCCACTTTCACAGCTGCTCCATGTATGGCTAGAAGAGTTGGGCTTGATCCCTGCAAAAATGTTCCCATGGAAACGATCTGCTGGATTTCCCTACGTGGAGCAGCAGCTGAGTGCAGGCCCTTCTTGATCACTGCATGTTCAAGTCCTGGTAGAACATCCTTGCTTACTTCCATGTTTGTCAAGTGCACCCACTGCATGCATAATGCGACAGTGAATTGTGCACTACATGGTTAAAAATATTACAAACCCTGATTGCATACCTTGGAATCTAAATGGTGCTGTTTTCATACCTATCAGGACTTAAAACTAAAATCTTGCTGCTTTTATCTTCAGCACTGTGCGCTGTGGTTTGAGAGAATCCATGAGCAGATGTTTGTTCTTGCACATGCTGCTTTTCTAAAGATGCAACAACCATTCGTTTCAGTCTTGTGAAAATTGTGTTCTGACTTCTACACTACTGCATGGCACTGCAGTGCCTTGCATAATTTAATCTTGTAGAGTACAATGTTGGGCACAGCTGCCTATGCTTGTGGCGACAAAGGTTAGGAAGGGTAAGAAGAAAAACTTCTTTCCTTTCCTGACCTTTTGCACCGCAGACATCGACAGTAATTATGTAGTCACCAGTTTTAACGTGCTATAATTCTAAGCCCAGGTTCCTGTTTAATTTTTATAGAACTTTTCTTATGTAAGAGCAACTCCTCATTGGCTTGTGTTTGGGTGGCTGGCACTCGTGGTATCCATCGGTGTGATAGGCAAGCTTATTGCTGCAGTTGTGGATGGCACTCAAGTTTTGTGAATACTGGCTCTGATTAGAAAGCCTGCTGCAGTATTGAGTCTGCAGGAATCAAGATTGCTAGGTACCGTGGTACCACGGATGCAAAGTAATGAATAGACACTATTCATTTAGCCATGGCAGCTTAACTCTGAAATTAACATGAATACAACTTTACAAGAGCACTTACAGTTCAACGTTAAGCCGGCCCTCGGCAACTTGCTGCTGCAATGCACCATCTGAGCCACACTTGCTCCTCTGTACACCTGTGTCCCCTGTTAGTCTTACAATGGGCACCTCTTTATACGGTATTTTCCAAAAGTTTCCACAATGTCATCTGGCAACAGCTCAATGAACATATATCCCAGGCATTGGCACCAGATAGCACTGCAATGCACTGAGCATCGTTCAAGCACGATGCCAGCTGCTGTAGTTCATTGGCTGAAGTGTAGACGGACTGGCCCATGTGTATGTGCAGGGGCTGTGGGCCGGAGAAGGACCACGTGTACCTGCAGCTGCACCACCTGCCTCCCGAACAGCTGGCAACGCGGCTACCGGGCATCTCGGAGACGGCCATGATCTTTGCTGGCGTGGACGTCACGCGTGAGCCCATCCCTGTGCTGCCCACTGTCCACTACAACATGGGCGGTATTCCCACCAACTACAAGGGCCAGGTAGGGCACATTTCATGCTGGGGTGGTGGAACCACAGCAGAAGCTGGTTGTAGGGAGGCAAGCTACAGTAGAAACTCGTTAATTCGAATGTGCTTAATCCAAACTTCTGGTTTATTCGAACTGGCGCTGTGGTCCCGTCAAAATGATGTTTATTCTAATAGGCAAAAACGTCCGGTAATTCGATGTGCAAGCATTTGCTACTGTTAATTCGAACATACCGCGCTCCGACAATGCTCTCAGCAGCGCCTCGGCAACTCTGCTGCTTTGGTGGCAGTATGTGGCAGAGGTAATTAGTGTCATCCAGCAAGCTGGCGGGAAAGCAGATCCGCTTCCCTCCTGCCCTTCCTCGCAAGTACGCTCCCCTCGCCCTCCCCCTCAACTCCCTGGTAACTCCTTCATCTTTGACAGTCTTTGTGTGCACTCACCTTCGCGCCAGCGCTGCTGGCCCGGCGCCAGCTTAGCGTGCTCCTTGAAGTTTGTTTTCTACCGTAATTGGGAAGCAAGCTTTGGCCGTCGTGGGCAGTTTCATGGTCCTTGCTCTCTGTGTGCTTGCACACAATATTTCACGACTCGCACCGTTCGTGCATTGTGCTATGGTGCACGAATACTTCAAAAACAGTTCCTTTTTTTAATTAAACAAATTTTCGAGCCCCTTCGAGTTCGAATTATCGAGATTCAACTGTATTACAGTCGAGCCTCTTGACAAGGAAGTTGCATTCAGTACAAAAATACCTTTGTTGTATCCTATATTCTTTATGAGCAGACACACTGATGTTGGCGAAAAACAATTTGAAAATTGTAGATGTGCTTCGTTACAGTGCATAGTTCATCATATCTGTGTTGCTAAATTGAGATTCAACTGTACTCCACTTTAAGCTGCCTCAAAGTTGGCACACTCGCAACCTCAGCACTAGCAGATTGTTAAGCTAGTCTCGGGCAGACTTCGTGTTGGTAGAATTGGTAGATTTTGAACTACAAGTCGACGTTTTTTAGTGTCAACTATAAAGTAGTGCACAATTGTTTTGGCTCGAAAATTGTCATTGAACTTGAGTTCCAGCATAGGTGTCTTGCCTACGGTTGGGGGCTCATTGTTACATCTCACTATGTTTGTTGGACATTGTGTGCTGCTTCTGCAGTTTGTTGCCTCCTTGGCACCGACAAACTTAATTGGACCTAAGAAAGCGCAGAGCGTTATAGGCACCAAGAGGCTTGTGTAGAAGACCTGCCCTTACGGTGGACTTAGTGCTGTGTGAAACTGCTTGATGGTTGCTGCTGATAACAACTCATAATAGATAGCAGTCAAAGAAGTCACCCAACTCCATGTCGCAATTAAACATCTAATGCTTGATGTATGAAACTTACATGACAAACTGCTAATGCTGTAATACATAGGCCACATAGATAGCCACATAGGCCACATGTCGTGCATAGCATGTTAAAACATGCTCGGTCAGCAATTTACCGCTCTTTCGTGGAGAGGCAGTGCATGTGCTGTGGGCCTGACGTATCAGTTGAAGCAAAAAGGCTCAACTTCTGCAGTACGCATCATTAAAGGGTCCCTGAAACAGTTAGGACAAATTTTGTAGACGCGTAGGGTATAGCTATAGCAAAACATTAGTGCCACAATTCAAGTTAATCGTCTCATATTAACCCTTTGAGGGTCGATGTTTTTCGCCATATGCGACCGCCCAGGGTCGATTTTTTTTATCGCAGATTCCGATTCGGCTTGGGGACTTAATTCGAAAAAAAAAAAAACTGCTAATTTTTCTAGGGTCACCGTAAAGTGAGAAAAAAATATTTTGCGTTGGTGTATATGTACTCTTCATTCATGAATAACAATAAAAAAGGAAATAAACTTATCAGAATTAAAAATTTGATGCATTTTTATGCACATAGTTCAAGGCTTTGAAAATCCGCACATGAGAATATTTCGCAAGCCTCAAATGTTCCTGCTCTACGTTCCTGCTCTCCTATATCCATAGCGTAATCGAACTGCGTATGTGCACGCACTCAAGAAAACTGTTTGGTTGTGTGCCCATAAACAAAAAGCAACACGTGTGACAAATTTCCGCTAATCTTCATCTTATCGCCAACCAGCTAGGGCAATTAGTTTTTGCGAGTCTTAAAAAAAAAAAAAAAGAAATCAAACGGAAACTCTTACACGGCGACATCCTTCCTATGTGCACCCCTGTGAGCACTAAACGAGCGAGAAACAAGCGGTCACCCTTTGAGCGATTAGGAACGAGATAGCCATCAGTTTCGCAAGTGCAAAAAGCCGAAACCACCTGCGAAACAAAATCCAAACGGACGCCCGACCGCGCGCACGCCAATGCGCAAGTGGTGTATGTAGATGTGCTGGAGCAAACTAGCGCTAAAACAAACCATGCAACGAAAACCGAGGGGGACGTGCACGATAAAAATTCCCTGTATCCCCACATAGTGGCAGCACATTACACAAAAGAAAAAGTTAGGAAATTGGCACGCTTTTCAAACGTATAGACGGCACCGTAAATATACGGCATCGACCATTTTCGGACTTGTTCGTGGCGCCGTATATTTACGTCATTGACCGTCAAAGGGTTAAGAGCGCTACAGACTATTACAAGTTACCCTTTTTCCTGGCCATGCTTTTTCTCAACTTGTTCCCTAAGTGATCGGGTCTAAGCTTCGCCTTCACTGGATCTGCATCATGATGTGACGTGTCATTTACTTCCAGTTGTCTTGGAGCTGCCTGGCCATCGATCCCCAGTGATAGCTATCCAAGCAGCATGTGTTGCGAGCATCCTGTCGCAGCGCTGGGCGTGTCTGGTATTCCGCTAATCGCAGGCAAGCTAGGCATTTGATGGGTGGGCAGAGGCGTTAACTAAAGCCCCTCCATACTACCATCGCTGTGACGAAGGGACCTTAGTCTTGGATGGTGGCACAGAGCTTAACCAGCCAAACACAGAGCTATTATTGCTGTAACCAAGTGTAAAACATTTTAAACTTTTAAAAAGGCAACATTTTCACGATTATGCTCCTGCCAAAAATTTACACCAGCCCTAAAGTAGAACACACTTGGTTACTGGCATATTAGCTCTGTGTTCGTCTGGTTGAGCTCTGTGCCACCAGGTGGCTGCACCATGCAGGCCGTTCATGTTTGCACCTCCGCTCATCCCACGAGACACCTAGGCCCAGTCCACTTGCGCTTGCGTTTACCTGAATACTAGACAAACTAAAAACTCTATTGTGGTAGTAACCCTCGAGCATAAAGTGATGGCCGCAAATGTGTAGATGCTGGCGCCGATCAGATACCGACAGCCCAATGCACTGCAGCCACTCTGCTTACATGTTGCTGGGCAGAGCAACACAATGTCACAGCTTGACATGTCACCAATAGCTAGATTTGCAGCCTACAACGTGGCGAGGGCAATCCATGGTGCTCACGAAAAGACAGTTTTACACCAACATTGACCGTGCAGCTCGCATCAGCACTTCGAACATGTTAACACAAGAAGGCGACACTTGGTGTGGGCAGGAAGTGCTTGAGTGTGGTGATAAGTTGTCATTGTGTATTCTCTTTCTGTTAATGTTTTTATAGAAACAAATTAACTAACATTCCAACAATTATGAACAACATCTGTTCACCATAAAGATGGAAAAATTATCAATGGTGCTACTTCAGTAGCTAGTTGAATACTAGTTTGCTCTACTGACGTCAGTTGGACTAAACACATCAATTGGGAAGGGGCGACTGAAAACTTAGGGGAGCGGCGCCGCTGCAGTCAGTAGTGATACATATTTTTAAAACCTTATATCAAATTACGCCTTTTATATGGAGCGCTTAAATGCGTCACTGTTCAAAAGTATGCACCCTAGCGACTCAGCACGTTTGTATAAAATTGTCAAAATCAATGCATAGGACTTTGGCCTCTGTCTCAAGTTTGTCCAAAAGGCATTTTATGAGAGCGAGAAATTTCGTTCAAAATAACCGCTGCGTAGTTCTAGCAGTAAAAACTTGCAGGAGTTTTTTCCCTATTCAAATATATGTGGCTCTGGTGGGACCAACCGATCATTTTGTTTGCAGGTATTTCACTGTATAGTGGGCTTCTGCTGACTCAACCCTGACAGTAGTGATACATATTTTTAAAACCTTATATCAAATTACGCCTTTTATATGGAGCGCTTAAATGCGTCACTGTTCAAAAGTATGCACCCTAACGACTCAGCACGTTTGTATAAAATTGTCAAAATCAATGCATAGGACTTTGGCCTCTGTCTCAAGTTTGTCCAAAAGGCATTTTATGAGAGCGAGAAATTTCGTTCAAAATAACCGCTGCGTAGTTCTAGCAGTAAAAACTTGCAGGAGTTTTTTCCCTATTCAAATATATGTGGCTCTGGTGGGACCAACCGATCATTTTGTATTGCAGGTATTTCACTGTATAGTGGGCTTCTGCTGACTCAACCCTGGCTAATTTGGTTCTGAATGAAGGTTCTAGCCGGTGGCCATTCATTTCTGTAGGCCCAAACTTTCGTTATTTAGATCCTAAAAATCTGCCTTTGCCGAATAATTTCAACTTGTCCAGTCAGCATGCATGCGCCCGATCCCTATGATGACCCCAATAGCGGCCCATTTAGTGGCGGTGTCCGTCTCAGCAAAGTTATGGGACAGTCAATGAGTTTAACGCAATTTCTTGTTGAAAGTGCCTATTTCTGGCCTGCCCTAGGAAGATTTTCAAGCATTAACCGTAGCTCACAATTTCTGATTGCAGTGTTTACCAGATTCTGATGTGGGCCTTTTTCTTAAAAAAAAGAAAATTGGCCTGAAGATTGCCTGTGTGGTGCAATAGGATACGAAACCAAACTGCCTTCGCGTCGTTCGTATGCTTTACCGCATAACACAGATGTACAGCGGCAAAGCCGATTTTAAAAACCCAGTAATCATGGTGCAATACATGTTAGACCCATGCCCATTTTATTGATAAAAAATTGGGTGCTAATTAGATTTGTACTTTGTTTAGGAGCTTTAATGTTATTTCTATGTTATTTTTCTACTTTGCACACATAGAAAGTGGGTGCGCATTTAATTTGGAAAGTGTTAGAATTGGGAAAATACTGGCAAATGAATCAGCAGTGTATTTTGGTGTTTTTTCCAGCACCTTGTTTAATTTGACCTGCCAGATAATTCAATCAATTTTGCGAGTCCCATCATGTTCAAAGTCGACTGTATTATGTTTTGGTTCTAAGTGCAAATGGGTACACTATGGCTGCTTTGTGTCACTGCTCGTTTGGTGGTGAATAGGTTCAGAGCTGTGAGGCTTTATGTGTAATAACTAGGTCATATTTTGGGACATAAAAGTGCGAGAGATAATTTGATGTTGAATTACATGTTGTGTATTGTGGGGATCTCACCCTTACTCTTTAGGCAAAGGAACGACAATACAGTAGTGCAAAAAATCACAGGGGCATTTATTGCGCCTTTCACACACTAATGCCTACTAGCTGAATTGCTATCAACAGAACATGCTGATGGAAGTGCGACAGATCAAGGAAGTTCGACTCATCGCGACTGGATAGCAAGCAAATAGGTTAGCCCCATGCTGGACACCAATGCCTGGTCATTTATGCATACGGTCACGCGAATGCTGGCATATTCGAACGATCGTGTTTGTCCATTTCGGTGTAGGCCTCGCAAGACGGTCTTGCAGAAGCATAGATCGGCGCACGCGCGGAACGTCCGCGCCACTTGCCGAGCCGGAGCCAAAGAGGAAGAGCCTTCTCCCTTTTGCGCCCAACCAACCCTGCTGCTAGGCGGCGTCAGCAGTGGAACACGCGCACCATCTATTGTAATGCGCGTCAACCAAACAGACCGCCGCCGGTGCTAAGCTACGCGGAGAAGCTGAATTACAGGAGATGCCAGATGTGCGGGGAAAACAACATATCGGGGGACGCGTGAGAGCCTCGCATCTCCACACTATCAACTTCGCTCTTTCACATGTGCAGTGCTGCCAACCTTCGAAGCCAGATTCTCTCTAACTTTGGTGAAAAAGTTTCCTACATTTCTCTAGATTTGTGTGAAATGTGGTTGTTCAGTGTGTGAATTTGGTTTCTGTAATGATGAGTGTTTGCTTGTGTTATGCAAATGACTACAACGCATATAGTTTAAACTTATTTCTATGCTTGTTTCAAGATATTCAAATAATGAGGCCACTGGACTCAACCCGAAATCATGTTGCAGTGCCAGTTGTGCTAACAACACGGCCTCTCAGTTGAAGCCATATTCACAGAAGATGACTTCAGGATGTGTATACTTAGTTGTTGTCCAAGATTGTTTTAATGCAAAACCATTATATGCCCCATTAAGTGAAAATCTGCCATAGTCGGCGGCGTGACAATGATGGTACCAAAAATGGCTGACGTGACCAAAAGTAAAAACACCTAAGAAAGTGCTCAGATTGACAGCAAATTACTCGGAGAGGTTCCTGTAAACAAAGTAAATTAATACCTTTGACAAAAAACTTCATTATAATAAATTTCAGTCTGGGGGAGGAATCGAACCCTGGCCTCTGGGGTGCGAGACGAGCACTTCCCCCCTCCCCCCCGGATGCCACAGTGGCTCCATGGTTCTGACTGACTGAAGGTGTGCCCAGTGCGTGCGTCATTGAGCACGTGATGGTGCAGCCAATGGGGAGAAAGTTGGCGCCACATCATGAGTGTATAAAATGAACGTATAAAACAAAACGCATTAATGTCCAGTTGAACGCCGCCGAACAGTCCTTTGAGTTATGAACTTCTCGCGGGCAAGTGTGCATTGAGACGCCTGGTGCGTTTTGATTTGGCCTTACCGAGGTGCCGTTGGAATGCAGGCGAGAGCTCGCATGGATAAGGAATGTGCAGAAAAAACATTTCACCAAAGGGACTATAATGCTTCCGCATCCCAGCACGTAAGCAGTCTTAAGTGTCTCTGCTGAATTTTAGCATCTAGAGCGATGCGCCTAGATTACATGGAACCTTAATTCGAATTGTAAGTAATATTGGTGCCGGACCTTCGTTACAGAATGTAAGAGTGTCAAAACAATGCATCACTGTTTCACAGCAGTGTAAAAGATATAAATGCTTTTTTTTTTCATTCCGTGTAGGATGCAGCAGCACCACATTTAGGCACTTGCACATCATTTGCAGCGAAGCACAAAAATATGCAGCTAATTATTGTCTCTCCTACTCAGAAACGCTTGCCCAAACAAATGAACACTTGAACTCTGTCCAGCATTGCTCTGCCTATGGGCTGTTCCAACTAAATTTTAGAGCATGTATGCATAGTCGGCTCTTTAGCTCCATGACCACATTCTCAGGCTTGGTGTGTCTGTGTACTTGGTGTGACTGTGTACTTGGTATGACTGTGACTGTGTGACTGTGGATGCATCTGTGCAGCATGCGCAGATGCGTCCATGCTGCTTTGTTTAATTTTCCTGCATCCATATGTTTTTCTGTTTATAGATGAATATTTAATTCAGAGTGCACAGGCTTCACCATCACAGCTAGAGGTATGAATGGCAAAATCGTACTAGGAGCACTTCGTTAAAGGACCTAGGGCATCCAGACCCAGTCATTAACTTGTCAAGATGTGTTCACTATGCCGCTGTACGACCAAGTCATACTTCACATGCTAATGTAAAGGTAGCTTGAGGTGACTGAAGTAAAAACACGCCATCACATCAGCAGTTTAGCCGTTTTGATGTTACAGTGAGTGAGTGAAGCAACTTTGTTATGAATGCCTGCAGAACGGTTAGCCTTCCCCTGTTAGGGAGGCGTCACCGTGACGCGGCCATGACGTCTTCGCGGCGTGTGGCACCTCTACTTCGGCCACGGCTGGGCGGCCTGGGCTTGGACATTTTGATCATAGCACCTCGTTGCGGCCTCTAGCCGTGGCGGGATCGTTGTTATCGTTGCAGCTTTGTGCGGATTCTTAGCACAGTCCCAAAGGATGTGAGCTGCAGTGGCTCTTTCCTTTCGGTACACACAACACAGGTCACTTACATAAACACTTGGACACACGTGCCTCATCAGCACCGGGGTGAATAACGACCCCGTTTGAAGCTGTTGATATAAAACCGCTTCCCTAGGGGTCAAGCCCGGATGAGGTGGCGGCATAGTCCTTCTCTCTAGTCTGTACCACTTCACAATTTCGTTGTAGGAAGTCACTTTGTCCTTGGTTTCCCACCACCACGACAGGTCGACCGCAATGGCAGCGACACGGTTGGTTAGTCCTCGCGCCGCCGCGTTCGCCGTGCACATTACTGCCCATGTGGGCCGGAAACCACTTTATCACCACACACCATTTTCACTCGCGAGATCGACCGCACGCAACATGCGCGGCTTCACCACACACCCTTGCTCTGGCGTAATTTCTCACTGCCGTCCTAGAATCACAGAGCATAGTCATGCGCTCGGGGTTGGCGATGGCCAGGGCAATGGCCCTGGCCATTCCTAACATTCCTAAATTTTTGGAAATTTCCCTACAGTTGGCAGCGCTGCATATGTTGCGTACTATCTTTTGGTCTCGCATGCGAGCAGTGACAGCACTCTCCCTAGCTTTTCTAGCATTGCCTACTCTACGAAATGGAGTATAACATAGCACATGTGCCTTCACAACGCACCTGAAGCCACTTGAAAGCATGTGTGCATTGCTGTCGGTGCCATTGTGTTCTTGCGCTGGCCACAGGTTCTAACCCACGGGGAGAAGGTGGTGCCCGGCTTGTATGCAGCGGGCGAAGCAGCGTGTGCCTCCGTGCATGGTGCCAACCGCCTGGGCGCCAACTCGCTCCTGGACATAGTGGTCTTTGGTCGTGCCTGTGCCCACACCATCGCCAAGGAGTGCCGGCCGGGGGACAAGGTGCCTGACCTACCTACTGTAAGTATTGCCTGCATTCGGTCTTGGTGGCTGTCGCAGCAGTGCGGGCAGCGTCACCTTGTCTGAGCTCAAAGTTCACTGCCTGAGGTTGTGGGGTAGCCTCGTAGCATGAGCATCTTTACTGCAACGCCTGTTAGGCATTACCTCATCCAGCATTTGTGGCATACGTCAAGTGCAGCATCATCACTTTTACCACCATCATGTTTTTTTGAGGCAGAAAGAATGGTATCTGGAAAACTGCACTTGTCTCTGCTGTATAGAATGTGTGGTTGGAGAAGCTGGTTCTCACTTGGGGAAGCCATTGTAATGCAAATAGGAGGGACACGTGGAGCAGAAGACGGGACAGTGCTGTCCTGTCTATTGTTCCATGTGCCTGCTGTAATGAAGGAGAGGCGCTTCTTGGGCCCTTGCGCTTGCACGACAGGCAGTGGGGAAGAAGTCGACAAGGAGAGTGAGGGTAGCTGTTCCAAGAACCAGTGTCTCTTCCTCTTGGCTCCCCGTCGGGGAATTGAACCCCGGTCTCCCACGTGACAGGTGGGGATACTGCATTAGTTCCATTACAACAATTTCCCAATGTCTCTGCTGAGGTGTTGGTCCCTGGACCCACAATGTGTGTGCTTTTATGTCATCCTCAGTGTTTACCTTGGCATGATGACAATAACGTCATCATCTTAATAATGCTATTGGTGTTGTTTTTGTCATCATGTCATGATTGTCATTTTCATCTGCATGTCATCTTGATTGCTCTTAAGCTACTGCTGTTTTGGATTCACTGGTGGTGTTTCCTTCGGAGACCATCTGCCATATTTTCTTTTTCTTTCACAAAGTGCTGACAATCAAAGTGGAAACTAGAGCAGTATGGGAGAAAAAAAGATTATTGTTTACAGTTGATAGCTAACACATTCAGGGCAGCCTCTGATTGGTCAGGTGCAGCGTTATATGCATCCTTATGAAATTTTTTCCCCATCCCACGGCGCTGCACTCCATTTAATGTGCACCCCAGAAATTGAATGTCTCGTACAGAAGACACTGTGATTCGTGCTCAATGTAACCATCACCAGTTCCAGGAAGTATGCTTCCAACACCAGCTATTTTCACATTTTTTTAACGGGGCCCTGAAACAATTTCTTGAACATAGTAAGAAAACATTGCCGATCTGTGGAAGAGGCTCCATGAACATGTGAGCCAAGTATTATTGTGCTGCTTGCAGCAGGGAATTTACAATTTTGTGTCAAAAACAGTGAGAAATCGCTTGCTCTCGCCTCCATGTGATTTTTGTCAAGCTGTTTATACAGCTTTTAGCTTAGGTAGCCATCCAGTGCTATCTGGTGAATAAAATGAATGAATGAATGAATGAATGAATGAATGAATGAATGAATGAATGATGTCATGCACAGTTATCATAAGCAGCGATGTCCAATGGCTATTGGCTCATTTCGTTACTGCGAGAACATTCTCAGTAATAGTATTGTTATATGCTGATTTCGAGTTAAATAAATGAAAAATTTGTGTGTTTGCGATCTCAGAAAGACAGAACAATCATTTCACTTTTGCACTGCTGGTGTACGCACGACGGTTGTGTATAGCTGCGTCTGCCAAGCTTGGCCAGCAAGGTAGCAGTGGAGTGCTGCATAGCATAAGGCCTATTCGATTCAGCCAAGTTTCTCTGCACCTTCTGCACTTATTCACGGTGCACTGCACCTAGGCCTTTGATTCCCCGAGGTGCAGGGGTGCACCCTGCAACCCCGTGCTCGATTGAACGGCGTGCAAGGCAAGGTGCCGCTGTGCAGTCGCCTTTGAACCTTGCAGTGAGTGGGTGCAGCCCAGCGCACCATAACTGGCACCCCCTGCAGTTTTCGTTTGTGGTGTCGTGCACTCTCTTCTGAATCAAACAAACCTGTAGTCTACCGAGGCCACCACTGGGGGCAGTGACCAACCTTTTCACTGTGGAGGCATCTGGTTTGGTGTTTGCCTCCTTCACTTCTCCACTGTGTAGCTTCCAGCGCGCTAGTGGAGATGAGAAAGCCGCTCATCGGTGCAATAACTACCCCTGAGCCCACTTACGCAGGAAGGATTAGAAACTGTGGGATTCTCACACCCATGCTCTTGGGACAAAGGAACGACAACACAGTAGTGCAAACAATCACAGGGCATTTATTGCACCTTTCATAGATCAATGCCTGCTAGCCAAGTTGCTATCCACAAAGCATGCCAATGGGCGCGCGAAAAATCTAGAAGTCCGACTCACCATGACCGGATAACAAGCGAATATGTTCGCCCATGCTGGATCCCAACGCCTGGTCGTTCGCGCGCACGGTCAAGCGAACGGTGGCGCGTTCGAAGGAGGCCACGCGAGACAGTCTCGCAAAAGCATCGGTGCACGCACGGGACGTCCGCGGCGCTCGCTGACCCGCGGCCAAAGAGGAAGCGTCTTCACCTTTCTGCGCTCAAGTAACCCTGCCATGAGGTGGCGTTAGCAGCATAACACTTGCGCCATCTCTCGTACTGCGCTTCAACCCCACCGACCGCTGCAGGCACCAGGCCCCACGGCGAAGCCAGATTACATGAGACGGGAGCTATGTGGGAAAACAACGTATCAGGGGACGCATGAGAGTCGCGCATCTCCACAAAACATTCTTGGAGCAGGAGATTCATGAGGTGACATCATTGAATAGTGAGGCCATTCTACGACTAGCTTGAAAAGTGTTTCAGGACACCTTTAATATGGAGGAGTTAAACACTGTCTTTCCTCTGGACTTCAGTTCGGCTTCCATCGTCAACAGCTTTCAAATTGCTAAATATGTACGCTTTGAACTATTCATGTGCAGAGCTTGGACCTGTTAGCAGCAACACTTGGGCGCATTGCTGACAGTATTGTCTGCATGATCTGCTGATAGCTGGGGGCTCTAAACATGCACACTGCGGAAACGGTTCCGTCTTCAGTTGCATCCGCATCATTAAAAGTTGTGCAGAAACCCCGTTGAGGATGATTCTGAAAGCCAACTTCCAGGTAGACCTGTTGAGATATGCTGTTGAAAACACTTATTGGTTAGTTTTGTTGGTTAATGCTAGGAGGTCGTGCGGGTTATGTAATGTTACACTCCCTCAAAGACCAGCCTGCCTTAGAAACAATGTCAAAACCCTTGTGAGAAGATGCTGAAGTCAAGATCAGCTCAGCTTTGATTACATCATCTCCAGGATTGGCCCTGTTTGCTGGCGATGCTGAGACGTCCATCTATGCAAAGTCGGGAGATAAGCCTGAGAAAGGTTTGCTGTAAAAACTTGGGTTGTGGTTCCTGCATGTGCTGGCTTAATTTCAGTGTACAGACAGGCACTGATGGCACACCTTAATGTACCACCTGCTGTTTGAGATCACCATCATTGGTCTTTGCTCACGCATGCTGAGCCTTGAGTTCAAGGCAGCTCGCATGGAAACTGTGATGATGTCTGCCACAATATGTTTGCCTATTTTCTGCAGCACTAGCTCACAGTGACACTCTTATGCTCGTGGACAAGGCTACAAAGCAAAGGCTACGCAAACAAAACGTGCCTCCTTTACCACTGCTGAAAGTAGTCTGTCAGATTTGTTCGCATTTTCTTACGTGGAAAATAAAAAACATTTTGCTTTTGCTTTTTACAGCACCTAATTTGAAATGATACGTAACATTCACCAGCCAGCTATTGGCATTTCATTGTATTTTTGTTTGCCCTTTCGAGTTTTTGCACGCCCAAGACCGTCGCATGTTTTACACATTCCCCAAAGGCATAATGGTGCTCACTTCTTCTGGTGGGTGTTCGTCGCTTGCTGTCCAACCAATCAATACCCAGAGAGGCTGTTGCCCAACTTTAGCAACAAAAGACCTTCGAAGCATGCAAAACAAGTGTTTGCAGCGTCTGTGCGGAAACCTAGTGAACCCATCTGGAAATCGCAACCGTTGGCACGTACAAACGAGCGAGCGAGCCGACTGCGGCACAAGCTCTACCAACGCCAGCGTCGATTTCGCGTCCAAGTCTCAGTCGGTCAACACCGAAGTCATACGGCTGCTTCGGGGCTTCGACACAGGCTGCACTGCTCGTTATTCAGAGATCGGTGCATATCGGATGTGTATGAACATTGATTGATTCGCACCAAGTTAATTGCCTCTGCCTTCACTAAAGTAAAGAATGTGCATGAGTGCGGAGAAACGGAAACCAGTGCCGCGCCTTGGCTGGACTACACTAATAGTAATAATAATAACTTTATTTTGATCAATATACAGTCTTACTTAAAATATAGTCAATATAGTCATATAGTCAGTATACTTAAAACGACCACATTTCAGTTAATTTATTATTTTCGAACCCTGCCTATTGAAACTGCTTCCAGATATAACGAACATTTTCTTAATGCACCGTACGGTTGCAACGAATGCTTTGAACCCAGTCACGATAAAAAAGAGAGCGCGCAAAACACTTAAGCGCGATCAAACTGGGCGCACAGCAGCATGCACCCTGCTCCAGTCCAGCCGTGACAATCGTGACAGCCGTGACTGCCAGGTACACTGGCATGTGCACTGGTGTGTGATTGAATGCCATGGCAGTGTCACTCCTGTTTTTGCGCAATTGTGATTTCGAATTTTATTTATTTATTTACAACATACTGCAGTCGAAAGACCAATCAGGGGGCCGTAACAAAATTAGTTGACGAAAGAAATTCTAAAAACATAAAAAAAACATAATGATACGGTTGAAGACAGTATAATGCATAATTATAATCAAAAGTCAGCAGGACAGAGCAAAAGTGCAAAGCACAACCAAACAGATACACAATATGAAAAAAAAAAAAAACAGCACAGTTCATACTGTGTGGTCACAAACAGAACAGGTACACAGCTCTCAAAGTCAGGATTATCCCCATCACAAAATGCTTCCTATGGTAACAGATTCCATTCGTTCATGGTCCGAGGGAAAAATGAGTACACGAAAAAATTTGTGTGCGCAAAGTAAAGTTCAAGAGTATGAGCATGAGTGTGTCTAGTTTGTCTAGAAATTCGGTCTGTCAAGCAAGTTTCAGGTTTAATGTTAAATTTACCAAATGTCTATTTCGTTCAACCAGGGGAACGATGGCCGCTCAAGCGTTCTCGTTGATGCGGCCCGAGTCAATGAGAACACTATCGTACACTGCCACCATGCAAGGTTGCGAGGGATCGTTTGCACATTGCCGATTGCTGATAATAGTTCGCAGCGTTATACCTTCTGAACATTGCATTTTGTTCGCTCGAAGTGATAGAGGCTACATAATTTTACGGCTCTTTTCTGGCTGACGTTCAGTAGTAATGCTAAGACCACGATGTCCGATACATTCGCAGAATGATAGCGTGCCACAGTGGTTACCAAAGTTTACGCTTCCAGCCAAGCAGAACACTTCACTCTCTTGCGCAGAATACAGTCATGTCCTGCTGGTAATGAAATACTTTGCAAGCTCTTGAATAAAATAATGCCGGCTGCGCTTGCAGTTTCAAAATGACAGGCAATCGGTACTGGGTGCCGTTTTGAATTAGCTATATGACGTCACATTTCGTTCTTTAGATGGACGTTTCTAAAGGAAGCTTGAAGCTAAATCCGGGAATGCATCGGGAACAAAAAAGACTGGTTTTCGGACCAAAGTGCTGCCGAATTGTAACTGCGGACGCCAGCTTCAGTGCGGTTAATTCTTGAGCGATTTTGAGGGCAAGTCTATACATAACAAACTACTGATATACAACGACCACTTTTCATGTTCCTATGGGTGGGCAGAGCAGCCTGGACGAAGGACGAGAGGAAGTACACAACACGAGCGCAGACTAACAACTGGTTTATTATTTCAAGCAACGGACTATAATATACAAAAAATGTAAACACGTGTAAAGTGACGTTTACAAGGGTGTTAGCCTTGTAAACAAAGCAATGAAATTGTTGGTAGAATTGAACCTCAAGCAAAGAAAATGTTGCTAGAATTGAACTTTGAGCATCTATCTGGTGCAGCGAACAAAAGTCAAGGGTTGAACCTTGAGGTGTTTTTTACGATAAAAACGCATAAACCCGACCAACCTTTACGCACAATTGTGTCTGAAGGAAACACATTGCAACACGTAGTTTCTGGTCTCTTCAGAAGAACTTAACAGGGCTCCAGGTAGAAGATCCATTCAAAGTAGAAAACTCAGAAGATGTCATTAGGTTTTTACAAGAAGAGGTGTATCCAGCATGCACAGTGTTCAGCATCGACGTCACAGATTTATACTATTCTCTTCCTTGAAATCAGCTGATCAAGACAATCAAAGATTGCATTATGGAAAACGACGAGTTAAAGTTTAGAAATTATAGTGGCGCCCCGGTTGAGTCTTTTCTCAAACTGTTGGTTTTCTATTTAAATTCCACGTTCGTTATCTGGGATAATCAAACATTGATTCAGAAGTTGGGGGTCTGCATTGGCTCTCAGGTCGCACCCATTCTTAGTGAGATCTTTCTCGGCACTATTGACCAGGCAGTTGAGAGTGTCTGGGCAGGAATTTTGATCAAGTGCTTCAGGTTTCTTGACGACTACCTGGTTGTTATCAGCTCCCAAAACAGTTCCAAAGTTATTGGAGATATTCTCGCCGCCTTTGATAAAGAGGGAATAGGCCTCAGATTTCCTCATGAACTGCCCAGTAATAATAAAATTCAATTTTTGGATTTGCAGTTAAGTTTAACAGCGCAACATATTTGTTGGCAGTACAACCCCAGGACTAGCAAACCAATCCTAAACTACACCTCGGCACACTCAAAACTTGTGAACAGAGGAATTGCTATGAAGTGTTTGGGTTCCGCACTTAGAAAGTAATGCCACCACTTCACCAATCTGAGCTTTGCGCAACAACTCAATCGTCTAAAGAAGGCCGGTTATCCTAAATCCATTATCGTATCAATATGTGAAGGGCTGGTGAAGAAAATAAAGAAAGGGGAAGCACCCCAAAGACAGATCGAAAAAGTTTAAAAGTATGCAGTCATCCCTTATGTACATCAGATGGGGCATGGGTTAAAAAAGACAGCCATGAAATGTGCTGTTGAAGTAATCTTCTCAGCAAAGAACTGCTTAAACAAGATTTGTAATCTTGTCAATAGACCTAAACAGGCGTCCAAAGCTACATGCCACGTCAAACACTCGGGGCAGCTTGTGGCATGCTCGGTGGGAGTGGTCTACGTCATTCCACTTTCGTGCGGCAAAATGTACTTTGGGCAGACGGGATGCTGCCTTAACATCCGCCTTAGGGAGCACCAAGGTGCGATCAGTAATGAAACAGGTTCCAATCTGGCCGCGCATTGTAGAGTTTGCTCATGCAAACCCATGTTTGAACAAACGGAAATATTGTATAAAAATATGCATCAAATTAACCGTGAGATTGTAGAGGCCTACTTCATGCACGTGAACTCAGGTGCATGCGTCAGCCAGACTTCTATCACTCTGCAGGATAAAGAAACTGATTTTTTGAATGGCAAGATAGGCTAACACCCTGTAAAGGTCACTTTACACGTGTTTACATTTTCTGTATATTATAGTCCATTGCTTGATATAATAAACCAGTTGTTAGTCTGCGCTGGTGTTGTGTACTTCCTCTCGTCCTTTGTCCGGGTTGCGCTGCCCACCCATAGGAACATGTTCAATCACCAACTCGCCCAGCTTGCCGTCTTAATTCAGACCACTTTTCGCAGGACTGTCGAGTTCGTTATAAACGGTTTCGACTGTACAAGATTGTCATGCGATGTCGGGATCCTTAGCCACAGGCAAGTTGTGGATCTGTGCAGTTATATGAAGAAAAATAAACTATTCATACAAGGGCACAGTGATTTTTTTGTTTTGTATTAAAAGTTGCAGCCTTTGTGGGGAAAAAAAAAGAAAATAAAAGCAACCAAACAGGAATGGGTGAACAATAGTGCAGAGAGCCACAGGAGTAAAAAGGCCACGGCCCCTCTCGGCTTAGGCACGTGCCAGCCCCCGCACTCCGAAGACACGGCCGTCGGCGCCTGAAAGCAGAAAGGCTTAGTCGCTGTCCAAACTGTTAAGTGACGCCGACGACAGGGGGGCCCTCACAAAGCCAGTGAGGCAACACGTGTCCCAGACAAGACCCATGACCTCCTTCCCACAGCCGCCCGCACTCATGCATGCTGGCAATAAGAATACATGAATACAACTGTTGCACATAACTTCATTGTACATGTACGCAATATTTCAAGAAATGTTTAAACATATACCGTTTTAGCTGTTTGCAAAGAAACTAACCGTTAATAATTACTCGTTCAACGTAGCAACAATGTATACTGATACGCTTGCATACATTGTGATACAGTGTGCGTTTGATGCACAGCATCTCGATTAAGAACATGGGCACACACATTTGCGCAATGGGACAGCAATTTGAAGAAGAAAAAAATACTTGCATCTGGGTATAATACATATTGAATGCAATGTTTCAGAAAGTACTAACTTATACGGAGCTTCCTGTGCACCAGAGTGCTAACTCACTGCTGCAAAGCATTCTTTTTATTTTTGTATTTTTTGCTCCAAACAGCAAATCTTTCTGTTCCGAAAGCATATATTTCTGCTCCAAACTGCGATCTTTCCTGCTCCAAAAGCTGCTCCAAAAGGCCAAGTGCCGCTTCCATCACTGCGAGTTCCATATTTTGACACCTGTATAATGCATGCGTCGCTGGCCATACTGGTTGTGACACACTGAAACCAGAATTTTTTTTTGTGAATGGCTCAGTGACTGTTAACTGTCGATCCATTAAAGATAATGGCTCGAAATGGCATACTGCATCTAGTTATTGAGCACAACAATAGGGCAATGCGATAATCTCTCAGGGGGGATAATGATGTGACTTTGTTCGGAAGAAAAAGACTTCTTGATGGGGTAGTAAAGCTTGCGTAAGTGATTATCCGCAAAGCTCTCTTCTGAAAGAGAAATTGTAATGGATCCCCTTTGACGCTGTGTCTTCTGGAGGAGGTACCAGTGTACCGTCAGTGTGCCGTATTTGCTAATGATTATATTGAAAATCATGTCATGCCATCTCGCACGTCGCTACACATTCAATAGCACATAGATTAAGTACTTGATGCGACTAGTTATATGACATAAATGCAATCTGTTGGAAAACTGGACGCAAAGTCCGCGATCATTCTATGCTACCCCTTGAAGTGCGAGATAAGTGAGCGATATGAAGCAAAGGCTAGCCAACGGAATACAGCCAGCTTTGACAGCCGACAATGCGACAGGTTGTATGTGTTAGTGTCTACCCAAGCCACTCAATCCAGTTCATCCCTGAACTTCATTTCAGCTTTGTTTTAATACATACATGTAACAGTTTGCTCAGCACTAAATATGCATTGTAATGCATATAGTTCAGCTTCTACAACACTGCAGAAAGAGAAAACCAAGAGTGAATCTACAGACGTCAATTCCAATGGGGTAGGTGCAAACCCGCCGTGGTTGCTCAGTGGCTTTGGTGTTAGGCTGCTGAGCACAAGGTCGCAGGATCGAATCCCGGCCACGGTGGCTGCATTTCGATGGGGGCGAAATGCGAAAACACCCGTGTACTTAGATTTAGGTGCTTGTTAAAGAACCCCAGGTGGTTGAAATTTCCAGAGTCCTCCACTACGGCGTGCCTCATAATCAGAAAGTGGTTTTGGTACATAAAACCCCATAATTAAATTTTTTTAGGTGCAAGCTGCCCGAGCAAGAAGCATTTATGGGTCACTGACACTCGGATTGAGCATAGCGTTCTTCCTGCAACCCTCTTTTTCAAATGCCCAACCACGATGGGCCTAACACGCGGTCGCGATTGTTGAGTGCAGGGAGCTCCACACCTGCTCGCTGGTGATCGAGCACCACGAAAAGTCGCAAGTTCATCCCCTGTCCAAAAAAGAAAACGGAATGCAGTCTTCCTCCATCATTTTGACACGGCGTAAGGACACTAAACAAACAACGCAAGCTGAATTTTATGCCATGAAACTCGATGGCACAGCCAGCAAAAAGGCAATGACGGGGAATGTTTTCCACACAAATTCTCTCGCACCCAGTGCCCTGAATGCTTCCTCAGGCCTATGGCAGGAGGTGCTCACTTTTTTGCAAAGTGTCCATTCGGACGGCTTCGCGGCACCATCACGTCCCTAATGTATAATGTATAGTCAACGTGTAAGAACGTCTGAAATTTCGGACGTGAGAACCCTTCGCCATCAGAGTTTTTGGACTTTCTTCTGTGATCGCTGGTCCAAAACAGGATTAAATCAAAGCCACCACCATCGCCGCTATTTTGATTGCCTTGCCGCCTCGAACCGGCGCTCTCTCACGCAGATCTGCTGGCAGCTGTAGCCACCACTGCAGCAACGCTAGGCCTAGCTGCTTTGACGTTCACTATTAAGCATTTTGCCTTTCTGTGCCATGTTTTTCATTGAAAGAATTCGCCACTGTCAGCAGCGGCATTCTGGTCCTCACGATTTGTTTCGAATCTTGGAAAGTACAGCGCGTTGCATGATGCCGGTTCCCGAAAGTCAGCTTCGCCTCAGTGCAGCAATGCTACGTGGCGACGCAAAAGTGGTAAGGGAGCAGTTGTCATAGGACACAATATGTATTCCTGAATTATACACGCGTGCACCCGCCATCTTCTGTCACAGTATGAGCACCGATATGCCTAATTAGTGTACTGGCAGGCCTTCTGAGCTTTTTTGGTGTACCTGCGTCAATGTGCCTGCGTCAATGTCAACCTGGTGAGAGGCCCTTAAAGGGCCTCTCACCAGGTCTGGCCATTTTGAGCTGACAAGTGCCGTGCATACTATGCATGCTAACGATCATGTTTGCTCAGTATTACATCGCTACATGCCACGGAAAGCTGAAATTTCAAACCGAACGCCATCTGGCATTCTCCTCGCGGGCGCCGTGTTCCCAGTCGAAGAGCGGGCGTAATCGCACAGGTACGCCTACGTACACTTGTGAGCAAAAGTATATGGACCATAGGGTCTCCGAAGAAACTAACTTTCTTTGCCATTAGCATGCATAAACAGAAATTGATGAGTAGACTGGAAAGTTCCGAATGCTAAGTTTGGACTGCAGTCCTCAGTTTCAATTTGTATTCACAGGCTGTGGAAAAAATGGGCTTAATCGCGCGATCCCTGGTCCATATACTTTTGCTCAAGGGTGTACATCGCACTGCTGTAATGTCGCTCGTAGTGACGCGTGACTTCGAGAATTATTCAAGGCAACATCTGTTATTTGTGTAATCTGTCGCTTCAATAGACGAATTAAAGTTTGGAGAAATAATAAAACACAAACCAAATGTCTGTGTGTTGTTGTTTTACTTTACACCTCTGCAAGAGAGATTTACTGCTGTTTCCTCTGCATGTTCCCATGTCATGCAGTCGCGTGCGCAAACAATGGAAGTATGTCATTTTCTACAACGTTTGAGCTTGCGATCATGCTCTATTATCCACGTGTGTCTTTTTCAGTATTTGCATAGCACTGGTTTATACTGCTAGTCAGGTGTTATCGTGCGCAGCACTAAAAATCGGTTGCTGCAAAAAACGAGGCAATACAACAGCTCGCGTGCGACACTGTTAGCAGAAGTGCACTGTACAGCAAAAAAAGTGAGGGAAAAAAATTAAGGTGGGCCCGTGACGTATGCGTCACACGATCCTCGAGCTCTGGTATGGGAGGACGCAGGGAAAGAATTTCACTTGCAAGTGGAAGGAGTGTATATTTTGGTCGTGGCCCTCGCCTCCTGAAATCATGGGTTTGCGGCACTGAAATAGTTATATCTCTGCCATTAATTAACCAGTTTGAAAAATTCTTGCAGCAGAAAGCTCCCTAGAGAGCACGTAACAACTTCCAGCGTATAATCGAAATTTGCAATGTTGCCTGGTGAGGGGCCCTTTAAGGGCAGTAAAAGACATGCATTCATTTATCGAACTGCCCAATTTTTCGGACGTTTTCGCGGCCCCTAGGGAATCCGAAAAATTGGGCTTTGACTGTACAACTGACTAAGAGGATGCTCTAAATGGTCTTAGAACGACAGAAAGCTGAGCTAGTTGGTAAGGATTCATTATGGGTGGGTCCATGGGGTGAACGCGCGTCGGAAGGAGGACGAGAACAGAAACAATCTACGCATTGAGGAATGAACAGGAAAGGAAGTGTGCCGCAGCTTCTTTGAAGGAGCCTGAGCTCCAAAAATAGTGTTGGCTGATGCCAAGATGCCCTGCCCTTCTGTTTTCTCTTTGAATAAAATAAGCACTAGTCCTTACTATTCAAACTGTATTAAGTTGCTTTTTTTTTTAACATGCTTACTAGAGAGTGGCAGCATCAGGCGACATGGTGTCAACCCGTCTTGACATAAAACGAAGTTCTGTGTTACTCAGGGAATTTCGCAAAGGCACTTGGGGAAAACCTGGAATACTCTGGGACTTTGGAAATGTCAACTTGGTAGACACCTTAAATATAAAAAAATGAATACAGTCATATGCAGAAGCTCTGCCCTCGTAGCTTTCGCTACATAGACTAGAAAAGTTGTCTGCGAGTGTAGTGCTGCTCTCTTATCAGCACGGGACAAGGACAGTACTGTCAGCAGCATACTTGCATGTTTCAGTTATTAAATCCAAGCTCTGTATAGTAAATACACCTTGTAGACTTCCCCAGACATGGCAGTGTTCCACGTATGACATGCCTGCGTTCTTACATCGCCAATGAACTCAAGAGAAACATGGTTACTTTCCTTGGCTTATTTTATATTTTACACAGTGGGTAAATCTGCTTCTACTACGGGATCTCGTATCTCCCCAATTTCTCTTCAAAGAAGATTGCTTCCTTCCTTCTGCATCCATTCAGACAGCTGTGACTGCTTTGTGACGTGTCCTTTTGTTATTCCATTCCAGAATGCGGGCGAGCAGTCTGTTGCCAACCTGGACAAAGTCCGCAATGCCAGTGGGTCCCTGCCAGTGTCCAAGATCAGGCTGAACATGCAGAAGGTCAGTCCATTCTGCCAGTTTGCATTCTTGTTTAGCTTGATTCGATGGCACTGCATAGTTAATGACTGGTCAAGAATGTCGGAAGAGCCACAAAAGCCTGATGTGGATGCCTCGGCGTTTCAATCAATAGTTTCCTTGTATCGCGTATGCATAAATAGCCTAAATTGACAGGTGTGGGGCCAGCTATGCCACTCAGCACACTCACGTTTACAGTGACATGGGATACCTTAAGGGGGAACACTGCTCTTCAAATAATGTTCATGATATTTTCCATCAATATTCATGAAACTTTCCATTCTTGTTAAGACTTTTGTGCTGATTTCAAATATGTAATTATTTTTCCAATAGGCCATTTAGTTCTGAAGATAAATAAAATTCATTGTTCATAATTTGCACAAACAATAGGGGGAGAAAATGCGCTACAAAATTCATATTGGCACATGCCTAGGTACTAGAAAACATAAGGTACACAATGGTAGGAATACTATTTTGATACATCAAATATTAGCAATTTTATAGCAATTCAACCTTTACTGTTCGAATTGTGGCTACCCCACTGTCTGATCTAAAGCAGAATTGAAAATTTTTAAAGCATAAATTCCAAAATCTGACCCTACCATTGTGTACTTTGCACCCTCAGCTACAAGCCACAACAGAAATTATGGCTCTATCTGCTTTGAAGGCAGAGATATCGCCGCGGCAAATCGGCAACAAGTCAAAAGTCGGTGTTTCGAGAAAACGAGAAAAAAGGAATACATTCACTTTTAATCAAAAGTACAGAAATAATTTTGCATTATTTTGTAGTGAAAGTGGCTAAAAGCCACCAGGAAAGTAGTCGCCCTGACCACGGCCACCCAAATGCGGCAAAAACATCGTTTGGCACCTTTCGCCAATTCCCGGTGGCTTGCATTGCGCGCGCTGCAAGGTTGTCGTTCACGCGGGTCGAGCTCCACGCCGACGCGATATCGCCGCAACACGCGCATGTGATAACGATCTTTATGGCGAGGCCAGATTACCGTTCGCTTTTGCCTCCTGCGACGCTGCCGCTGCACACCTTGCACTTGACAACGACATCAGTGCGTTCACGGAGTCCTACTGAGGATAGCGAAGCCTGCCTCGGCGTCGACTGGCACGGCTGGAGCGCCGTCGGCGCGAGTGAGCAAATCCAACACCCGCTTTGTTGCTGGCGTTGACACAAGAACTTTTTGAGCATTCATCTCCCTCTGCAAAAAATCCGCACGCTGCAACATTGCAGTGTCACGCCGAACGCGGCCGCTGTCCATAACGATTTCTCATTTGTGAGCTGGCTAGGCCTACTTGGCATCGTCCGCGGCTTCAGCATCATTTGCGGTTGGCGGAGAGCTACTCTCGATGCTTTGAGAAGCAATGGAGCGCTTTTGAAAGTTATAAGCTGATCGCTTCCTTTTGCCGAACTTGTGCCTCATGGTGAACTTCCCCGGTGGTCTGGACATCGTTGGGCTTGTGCCAACAAACCTACGAGACGCGCCGTCGCGTCGCCTGCGGAGTTAATTTAAACACCTTTTTTCGGTCCCATGAAATCCGAAATAAAGAGGTTTTACTGTACATCTAGTGTCGACAGTATTCTTTGCTGCGAAAAAAAAAAAAAAATCTGTGTGCCTGTATGACCAACTGACCTTGCTTTACGTACCACCTGCTGCACGCAGACGATGCAGCAGCATGCGGCTGTGTTCAGGACGGGGGACAGCCTTCAGGAGGGCTGTCGCAAGATGGACGTCGTCTACAATGAGCTGAAGGACCTCAAGGTCTGTATGAACTCTCCCTGATGGTGGGATCAGTTTGCTTGCCAACTCTTGTTTTCTGGTGCGAGAAGTACAAAATATGATTGTTGTATTTACTAAAGCATGTGATCTGCATAGGGAAGTAACATTGGCTAGTCAGTATCAATATTTGATTCTGTATTTTTAAAGAGAAAGTTTCTTTGCCAACCTACATGTGATTTATTGTCGTCACCCATTCTTCCGAGTAGAAGCTGTCACTACTCTAGCCATCATACTGTCATGGCATTTCACATGGTTTCGCGTGACTTGGCACCAGACTCCTCGGCATATATGGGCAACAGCGTTTCTGGCACTGTGCCAAGCTACAGTACCAGAAACGCTTTCGGCAATCAACTTCAGTGCATCCGGCGCCGATTATGAAAAATCTCGTGAAGGTGATGATATCACTGAAAGTGATCTCTCAAAAATATCGCCTCTGAATAAAACTTACCTTTGCTTTGCAAGGAATGCCACCGTGGCTGATGGCTGTTAGGAGGGCGTTACGGGACGTATTGATTGACGAAATTCCTTGGGCATTTATCGTGATGCAGTGTTTTGTCTTGCTGGCTACGCTTACACCGATTCCCACAGTGCATGAGTTGTGCATGATTCCTTTACCTTGTTCTTTCTAGTTTTGACACAGGTGTGATGGCTTCATGTTCAACGCATTTCACAAAAGTAATCTAAGGGTCTCTGTCTTATTGCAACTGTCATGTGCTAGCCTCCCAGCAGTAACGGCCGCCAGAACAGACAAGGCAAATGGTGCATATTGTTTACACCTATGTCACCATGCAGTCTAAGTAAATTCAGAGTTACCGAAAGCTTTGCCAGGCCGGGAACATTTGTCACTGTAATGTGTGTGAAAAAGCTCTTCCGCCTAAACTTTGCCCTCGTAGCCAGAACTGTCATCTGGGAGTGCGTTGGTATTGGCTCTAGTGTACTAGCTGTGACATCACACTAATGTCGTTGACGCATCACTTTGGGTGTGAAATTCTAAAAAGGTAAATTAGCGAAAGCTACCTGCTTGATTTTTGCCACTAATCACTGACCTTCATCTGCCAGATCCAGAAAAATGAAAATATTTATTTACTTTGTGGCCAATAAATAGTAATTTATTTCTACCTTAGGGGCTCAAAAGCACTGTCATTAGTTATACATTACTAGTAAAAGAGTTTTGTTACATTTTGACCGTAATTATACAGCGCTAGTGTTTTGTAAATCTACGCAGTCCTTATTTAATAACAGCATTCATAAATGTTAAGAGTAGGACCTAAGTACAACAATTTACAGATGATTTGAAGCACACTTACAGTACATCTTGGAAATTATTTCGTAGTGAGGTGTATCATACTTTGTTACACGAAAGTTGTGAACATGAAATCTGCCACCAGTCTGAAACGCATTTAGTTTTTGCCTCGTTGCGCCTCGTTCAGCTCTGCATGTCTCTGTTGTCTGTGCCGGCATGCAGTTGAGCGACCGAGGCATGGTGTGGAACACGGACCTGGTGGAAGGGCTGGAGCTGCAGAACCTGCTGCTGTGTGCCCGCCAGGCCATCTACGCAGCCGAGGCACGCAAGGAGAGCCGCGGTGCACACGCCCGCGAGGACTTCAAGGTGCGGCCATGTCCTCCGGCATGGCACCCCCCCTCCCCCCTTTATTATTATTCGGGAGTACGAAATTAGGCTGGTTGGTTTGGTGAACAGCACAGTGAACGGCGCAAGTGACAGAAAGAGAAAGCCAGACAGAACATGTGTGCTGTTGTGCTGTTACTCACTGCTTGCAGAATGGCTGCACAACTGGAACAGCTGCAGCAACTGGTAGGCACATTCAGCTGGCACAAAAGCCGAGATTGAGGGGCACTCACTCGCTCTGTCCACTTAGCAATGCTGTGCAAACCAGTCACAACCCACGGCCTGCCGTGTTGGGCGGGGGCCTGCAATTCGAGCGAACGTGATAGCCGTAGTTGCAATCTTGGCCTCTTGGCTGGGCCAGAGGCGCTAGCTGGCGAGGATGGGATGCGTCGGGCTGCGACGTTCCAAGCGCTTTCCTGATGCATTTACTGGGTGAACTGCTGGGTGATAGTGGCGATAGACCATCCCACGCGCTACGCCGAAACTTCGCCTCTGCCCAACGTATCTGCGCGGGATGTTGCCTGGTTCCTTCTGCGTAACATCATACTCCACCATGGAGCTCCCAGGGAGTTGCTTAGTGACAGAGGCTGCGTTTTTCTCTTTGATGTTGTAGAAGCCCTCCTCAAGGAATTGCCACGTAATTGACCGTACCACTACTGCATACCACCCGCAAACTAACCCTGACACAACGGAGGCTGCTGCCCTGTCAGAGGCTGCTGCACATGCGGAAAAGTGCCGAAAGCTCGCCCGCACATTTACTTCGGAAGAGTTGCGACAGAAGCACCTTCGAGATATTCCCTCCTCCCCAGTGCCCTATGTCCCTGACTCACTAGTCTGGCTTTGGGTCCCCGCTACCAGCCCTGGACTTTCAGCCAAGCTTGTTTTCAAGTACCAGGGTCCCTACCTTGTCGTCAGTCGAACGTCTCTTGTGAACTATTTGGTAGAACCCCTTGAGCCGCCTTACGATAAGTGCCACCGAGGGTGCAAGGTAATTGTACTGGAGAAGAGCAAGCAGCAGGCAATGCTTCGAGAAAAACGACAAAGAGTGGTTGGAAGCCTTGTACCTGTGTTGCCTAAGCTGTGTGACCTCTCGCTATGGTGCTTTGCTATCTGAGGGTTTCGTCAATTAAACTATAACGCCTCTCGACAGATTATATTTTTAAAATATATCGGCCTAGATTTTAATAAATGCAGCGTACACAGGAAAATACCTTAACTGTATACATTGCTGGGTTGGTCAGTTTCTACCTGGCAGCATGTAATTGCAAGGTGGATGACATTGCACTCATCCTGCTTTTTCCTCTAGTCATTGTCAAAATGCTTTTGCTCTTGCCAAAAACAGAAATACTCAACACTGTGAATGGGGCAGTTGTCAGAAATAGATGCTAGCTGTCAGTTTGTCTTTTTGACAGTGATGCATCTCAACCGTGCTCAAATGGTGGCTGTTCTCTTGCAGGAACGCGTAGATGAGTTCAACTATGCCAAGCCTCTGGAAGGCCAGCAGAAGCTTCCCCTGGAGAAGCACTGGCGGAAGCACACCCTTTCAGACATGGATGTTGCGACGGGCAAGGTGGGTGTTAGCACAATGGTGCACATTTTGCTAGCAAGCAATTCACTGTGTACTTTGAAGGGGCCTGGAAACTTTTCTAACTAATCATAGAATGGCCTCACTATTGAAGTACTTCGTCCCACGAATGTCGCATTGTAAAGATTTTCTGAATCCTTCAACCATAAGTGGAGCTATCGCTTTGATATCCGGCTTCCTCTCTCTTTTTGACCCTGCTAGCGCGATAGGAGATACACAATGGAGAAGCCAAGAGGGCAAAGCCTCGTCCAGAAGTTGAGAGAGTTGTGGCGGCAAAAGGGCTAGTCACAGCACCCCATGGTGCCGCGGTGGACTACCTACTACACTATGCAGCATGCCACTGCCTTCTCGGAAGCCATATGCAGCAGATGCAGCTAGTTGCAGTGCAAAGATGAAATTGTTTTTCTGTCTTTTTGGGATTGTGGACATATATATTTGTCATTTATTTAACTAAACATGAGTAATTACCGTAGTTACTCAACTCTAATGTGTCCTTGATTGTACTGCACACTCGTTTTCCATGACCAAGAAGAAAAGAAGCACCACCCATCTCATGCTTTCATACAGAAACCCAACATTCTCTCATTTAGAAAAACCCAAATTTATTCCCTATGAACTAAAGTTGCGATGAAAAAAAGACTCAGTATCGATTGGAATAGCAAATTAATAGACAACTATACGAAGTAAGCTTAGTAGTTGTATTGACTGTATAAACTTGTAAGCGTTTGCTATACTAAGTAAATTAACAAGCATGGTGTTGCACGCGCAAACAAACATGAAAACGTCTCACTCGATGACTAGGGAAAGTCGCTATCAAAATGCTGGAATGAGAAAGTGCAGTACGTAGTAGGAGCGAGCGAATTGACCTTCGTGCTGCCTCTCGCTTCAGTGCGAACTAAGCGACGAGAACACAGCGCACATGAAGCTGTCGGCCCTCAGTGTGCCTAGACATGTAGACTCTGTCCCCATCGCATGTTGCTGTCAAGATAGGGCCCGTGCGGCTGCAGCAACCCTGCGAGTTGAATGCCCCCCTTCTGTTTGCGCCAGTCCCGCACACAAGTTTTGGGAACTCCGAACGACCCGTGATGCGGCCCAATCTCAGTACGGTCTCCACTGTGGGGGTCTCATCCCTGCTCTGGGACAAAGGAACGATAACACAGTAGTGCAAACAATCACAAGGGCATTTATTGCACCTATCATAGACTAATGCCTGCTAGCCGAGTTGCTATCCATAAAAAATGCTGATGGGCGCATGACAAGTCGAGGAAGTCCGACTCACCGCGACTGTACGGCGAGCGAATATGTTCGCCTCATGCTGGACAGCAACGCCTGGTCATTTGCATGTATGGTCACGCAAACAGCGGCACGTTCGAACAAGACCTCGTGAGACAATCTCACAGAAGCATGGATCGGTGCATGCGCGGAACGTCCGCGCCACTTGCTGAAACAGAAAAAGCCTACTCCCTGTCGCGCCCGACTAAAACCACTGTTAGGTGGCGTTAGCAGTGCAACACTCATGCCATCTCTCGTAATGCGCTGCAACCACACCGCCGCTGCCACAAAGCCACGCAGCGACGCCAGATTACAGGAGGTGGGAGCCATGCAAGGAAAACATCGAGGGATGTGCGAGATTCGCAGATTCCCACACTGCACACATGATCAGTTTCCTGTTAAATGCGGCATCATGAGCAACACGGCATGTTTTCACAATCGGCACTTCCACGCTGATAGAGCAAACCTAAGCACACGTACTACGGCACATGGGGGAAGCTAAGCAGCTAGGTGACCGTTTTGAAACGCCGATGGTGATGTGTAAACTTGATTCTAACAAGCACGCTATTTCGTACCCATTTTTATCGGGAAAAGGAAGTCCGTGTTAGATTGAAGTAAAATATGGTATGTATTAGTGAGAATGTTCTCACGATCACAAAATCGACCAATAGTGTTGGTCGGCCTACTGCTTTCAATGTCGACATTATGGATGCGAGAGCAAGCATCTGTTCACTGCTTTTGACACGAGATTGTCAATTCCCTCCTGCATGCAGGGCAATACTCACATTTTCACAGGAGCGTTATTAAATGATTGAGAATATTTTTTTGCTATGTTCTAAAAGTTTTCGAGAACCCCTTTGTCGGCATTCTTGGATGCTAATATACCATATTTACTCGCATAATGAATGCACTTTTCTTTTTTCACAAAATCCAGCTTGAAGTTTGAGGTGCTGAAACTAACAGGGTAAAATTTCTGGCTCACATTCTTGCATGTTAAATTTGAACGTATGTCAAGATTATAGCTATTCTCGTAACATTTACCAATTAATGCAGTAGAAAAGTAAAACCCAAAGCTTCCTACCTATCTTTTTAATGATTGGGCAAGAAACATCGATTTTACACTCGCACAAAATAATTTATTGACAGAGATTCCATGCATGTTAGTGAGCATGCACTCATCGCTGAGCGCAGACTCATTTTCTTTGTCTGAATTCCGTAACGAGCTGTCTTCGCTTGCATCTAGTGTGTTAGATATTCCAGTCTTCTTGAAGCTTTTCCTGACAGCGTCGTCGTAACCCACTCGCCGCACTTCAGAAATCCAGCCGCACAGCATTTCTACTGTGGGCCTCTTAATTTTGCCACCTGAATTGAGTGCATGCTGTCCTCCAGCCATCCAGTTTGTTTACAGCATTTGAACGTTGACCTGAAGGGCTTGTTCACTGTAGGCTATAGCACTGAAGTGAGGCGCAGTCTCAGTGCACAGGTTTCTGAGCTTGTTGCGAATGCTTTCAACTAGGTGCCCGCAAAAGCGGTTCAAAACAAGCATCGATGCATAAAGGAGACCACCTGGCCACTGACCTTACACCATCCTAGTCCAATTCATCATTAGCTCCGCAGTCACCCAGCCTTCTTCTTGCACCCTTACATGGATGTCTTGAGGGAAATCCTCAAGACATCCTCTTTAGAAGCGTCTTATGCTTGAAAATTACGAAAGGCGGCGGCTTATGGCCGTCCGCTGTCACTGCCAACATAACAGTGCATCTCTGCTTCCTGGTGCTAGATGTCTTAATAAGCACACTTCGTGCACCCTTCTGCTCTACAGTCGTGTTTCTTGGCATGTCAAAGCAGAGAGAAGCTTGGTCTGCATTCCCAATCTGAGACAGAATAAAGTTCTTTTGTTTCCGAAAGTGTATAACAAAGTTGTGAAAATCCTCCACGTTGTCTTCATAGGCAGAGAGCAAGCGTTGACACATTGTCTGCCTTCTGAGGGAGAGTCTGTGGCATCGCATGAAGCGGGTTGTCCAGCTGTAACTTGCCTTGAAATCTTTCGCTCGGATATCCTGCTCGTGGGCAATTCTGCATGCCTCATGCTGCACTATGCCCAGGGACACCGCACAACCGTTCTGTCGTAGGTCCCGTACATGCTGAACAAGTCGCTCCTCCACTTGCTGATACTTTCCAGACTTTGACTCGTCATGGCTTGTCAGTGGCCTAAAGTCTTTTTCGCTGGTTTCACCAGTAGTGAATGCGAGTCTCTTCAACACTGAAACGTTTGTGTGCATTGAGATTCCCATGCTCTAGTGCATATTCTACAGCGTTCAGCTTGAATGCAGCCATGTAGTTTGCATACTTTACCATCGTGGAACACAGTAGTACAGCACCAGTGATGACCGCGCACCGCTTGCAAAATGGCGAAATGTGGCGCATTGATGCTGATGGCGCCATGGCTTGTGTGAAGCCCCCCCCGACGTCGTACACGTGCCCTCCAAGATTTTCTCAGATTTCCGAGTTGCCACCACGAAGCGCGTGCATCCTCAGAAATTGCCGCATTCAGTTAACGCTGTTTTACACATGACAGTTCACATGACTTTAGATGAACAGCTGTTGGTGACCTGCATCATCATCGGCTGTGAAACAACTAGTGACTACCAATCGCAGTGCTGAGTTTGGGATGTGTTCATTGCGAGAGTGCATTCATTATGCGAGTTAACGGTAGAGCTGTTTGTTTCACTAGCAGATGCATGCCTAGCTATACTATTACATGCAGTATCACGCTTAGTGTCTGGTTCATTATTATATGAATGCCTTTAAAGGGCTTACTTTCGTCAGTCCCCTTGCCAAAATGTCGGCTATGGAGTCATTCCTTGGTCGACGGCTGTTGATCACTTTGTCACCACCTCCTTGTGAACACTTCTGTCCTCTTTGTGTTATCATTGTGCAGGTCATGCTGAATTACCGACCAGTCATCGACGAAACCCTCGACCAGAAGGAGTGCAAGATGGTGCCCCCTGCAGTCAGGGTCTACTGAGCCATGCCAAGCTGCCCACTAAGTTAAAAGAAGCACCTCATCTTAGCAAGGAAAGCGCACACACTCTCCCCTTTCACAGCTGCTTATTCCTCGGAAAACCAGGACAAAGCAACGAGGTTCACAAATGTCTTTCAGTGCTTGTCACGCAATCCTGCGAGGAAAGCGGGGCACCTGGACTCTCCCCGCAACTCCTTGTACATAGATCTGGTTGACGAGTCTCAACCTTGTTTTTCTGTTTGTTACCCGGTGGCTGTTAGTGCTTAGCTTTCTTTAGCCGAGTACAGTGCGAGGGCAGGACCGTTGTGCCGCCTCGCTTGTGACTGGACGTGCGGAACAATGGAGAAATAAAAGACGCAAGAGCAACGTGAAACGAGTCTTTATTTCCTTCACTGCTCCTCGGCGACCACGTGCTTGGTCCGCTCCGCCTTGTATGGGATGGTGCCAGGACGGCTGTGAGCCCTGCGGTTGGCTTCCCTGCATGATGAGAAATGTGGCAAGCGCGTCAATCCCTTTCTCCAGACAAATGCAAACCCATGATTGTGACTACCAGGGCTGCAAGTGGGTACTTATGATACCCATGAGGCCTCTAACCACTGGGCTTATTGAACACGTCTGCATTACGTCGCCATCAGAGCCACCCCAGTACGAAGGCTTCTGCCAGAAATTTCCATTTAACCCTATCTTATGTCCACCAACTGCACTCTTAATTTAATCAACCTGCTGTCCTTGACCACATGCACCCATTCTGTATTTGACAGAACAGCGCTTACCTGTTCACATAATCCTCCAAACTTTGTATCTCAACTAGATCATACCTGTGTTTTCAGGTGATGCTTCTGTACTTCGCGTATCAACAAATGCCTAGACTAAGAATGCGTGGCAATGTTCTTAGCAACTTGCACATTAATATTGGAAGAGCTGGTGACATGTGTTCTTCTTATCACAGTTCTCGTTAGGCTTCATGACAAATGTTTCTTTTTGCGGCTGCATGATATGATTTCACAGACAGTTCATGCTATTTCTAGCAGGTACATTTAATCGGTGAACTCCATTGATATGTTCCTCACCGTTGCGTTTTCGCAGACTCAAGCTAAATCTTATTGACTGCCATATATTATGTTCCTATTTGAATGCGGCGGTTATGTAAGTTTAGCGGTGCAGCCAGTCAGAGCATTGCAGAAAGTGATTGGCACGTTGCAACAAGCAACCAAATTTTGCAATAAGCGACCGAAGTTGCACGATATTGCTGCACAAGCCTATCGGGAGAAAACGTGCACAGATGCAGCTGGCGAAGCACCTGAGGAAGTTTGTGTCAGTTAAAACCTGCCGGGAACCACATGGACTGGGCCAGATCTGCCGAGTGCAGGGCTACATTTCTTTTTTGAATTTGCAAGAGTTGTATGCGTTCCATAATCACCGGTTCTCTTTAGTCAGCTTCGCCACAATAGAGCCATGTTATGTGATGAAGCACACGAAGAGTTGAAAGGGGGCACTGTTGCGGAACATCGTGTGTGTCCCTTATACAAGAGCACATGCGCTTCTCTCTGATCAATTCAAGTGCTGAGATTACTGGAAAGAGATGAAGGGGAACCAAAGGGGTTGATTGCTTCATTGTCTGTTGGTTTTATGCGGCTACTGGCAGCCATTCAGAGCTGTTTCCGACATTGCTGTGGCAATTTTGGTTACATTTTTCCAGCTGTAACATGTTTTTCCCATGCAAGTCCCTTGAAAAACATATCGATGAGGTTCTACTGTAGTTTAGCAAAGATCTTTACAAAATTTTAGCAATACCCTCATCATAGCACTTAATGACTTTAAACCACTGCCCCTAACAATTCAGACAATAAGGCACCCAACGTCATTTTTTGTGGTTTGTGCGGCGGCAGCTAGTAATACGCAAGAAAACTACTTTTTTTTTTCACATAAATTTCCTTTTTGTTAACATCGTCATGCATGACAAATCCGTTGGCAGTAGTGTTTAAAGGAAAATTTATTTTAAGTGTCGCATATATCCTTCGTGTTCTTTAGGTCTCCCTAGCTCTCACAGTAGCCCATCAAAAGGGAGCTCCTGTGGCATGAGGTACTGGTGGTGTTATGCAGCTTGCACTGCGCCGCCTGTCATGCTCACCCCTGTGTGTGTGTGCATCTGTGCAGCGTGCCACCGACTGTGCCACTCAAGTCGCAGGGCCATTCAACACCAAGAATGCATGTGCACGCAGAATTTTGTGTTACGCATAGAGTTTTAGGGGTTTTCTGGACATAGTCAAGCTGCTCATGCAGCTTTTTGCCAGAAAACCCTCCAGTTGAACCTGGAAAATAAAATTACTTACTTACTTACTTAGTTGCACTAGTATCTATGGGAGCTGCAAGCGGGGTGCTTCAGCCAGCATGGGAATGGTGGTTGGTACATGGATTTGATTGCGCTTCATCCTTGTAGCCTTAAAACGCTTCGCAACTTGGCAAATCCGCCATTTTCAGAAAAACAAAGTACAGCACTGCATTATAAATAAATGTATAAACATTTAATAAAATTGTCTGGCCGCAGGATTCAATCACAGAAGTCCAATATTGAAACCATTAAGTCACAGATGCATCCGTCGACAAGAGGCATGAACATTCTCAAGGATTTCTCTCGGGGCAAGTCAGCATGATGAGACTCTTGGCACGCTTCAATTTGATTTGGCCACCTGGACAAGCGGAACCACTGTATTTTGTACTGATTATGCATGTTTGCAGAGTCTTATTGCTTGCTGCATTTAGAAAAGTATAGATTGCTTTGAGATTTAGGTGGCCAATGTAGGCAGATAATTCACAGTAAACAAATCCACAAGAATGTATGAAGCAACAAGCACGAAGGTCAGACAAATCCATGTACTAAGCATCATTCCCATGGTGACTGAACAATGGAAGCACCAGAGTTTCCTTTAGGAAGTATTATACAAAACTACGGTGTTATGCACCAGTGCCCCATTGCGCTCCATCAACATGTTTGTGCAGTTAGCTAGATGCCTCTGCTCACAAGTTTCTGGAAAAACAGTCGCTATTACCTGTGAGGCTATGACATAGTGTTGACATATCCTGTGAAAATGGCCATATAGTTTATTATCAGGGCTGCAATGGAGGACTAATTGGTGAAACACTGTAGCAAGATGTGCAGCTCAGCAGTGAAAAAGTTACACAAGCATGATCACATGCAAACTCGCAAGTTTGTTTTTTAAAGCATGCACCAGAAATTAAACTAAGATAAATTTATGACAGCTGCACATGCCTAAAGCTGGTGTCTACAGTGCACATGCTGACGAAGAAACTTGACAATTTTTTTTTGTCTTTTAAGTTCGTTTATCTCCACTCAATGTTCTGCACATGTGTGACATCATCAACGAGATTGCACATTGTTTTCTCCATCAACATTTTACAAACGATCCCGTTTTGTACGATTTCTAGGTGCCAATGTTCGTAACTGAGAACAAAAACCAATGTTCAGTACATCACCAAACTGCGATCGATAGCGGTAAGCGCCTGCCACAGCAGCTTCCCCGCAGTACTCGCCAGCCCGTGCAATGCGAAAATGCCAGTACGCACTCGGTTTTATCTTCTTGTGCCAGCAAACCTCCTCATGGGTCATCACAATTCACAGCTATGTGATGAGCATCTTTAGCTATCTATTTCACGGTGTGTGTGTGGCGTAGTGCCGTTGGAAGCACACTGCGTGCTTTTAAGAGGCCATTACCCAAACATGCCGCCATTCCCTGCTGCAGGCAATGTGAAGTGAGCGTCATGTTTCGCTTTGGTGGCATTGTATTCCACCATGGCCCACCAGCTGAATTTTGTTTTGGTTTCCTGTCGCTGTCTCAAAACACTACACAAGAGCAAAAAAAGACAACGCGGGTCTCAGGACACTTGGGCTTTATCAGACTGATGCGCGTTGGCCCCTCATGCCGCAACGATTTTCAACGAGTGGGCGTATCAAAACTTCCCAGGTCGAAGTCAAGGAGCTTAAATGTAAGCTTGCCAAAGACACAAAAACGACAACGCACATCCTGGGCCACTCGGCCCCCTCTCGTGCTGCAACTACTCGCGCAGCGCTTCATACTGTGAAAATGTCAACTACAGTTGAGCCTGAAAAATTTTTATAGTGACTTCGAATCGTACATTTTTATGGTAAGTTTCTTTTTTTCTTCACGTTTTTTTCCTAAAACACATGAATGAGGTTCTACAGTATACAACTTTCTTAGGACCACGTGAAAATGTATAATCCAACCAACAAAAATTATGTCTTACATGATTTCACGTGAGAGAGTTGTGAGGGGTTCCAATTTAAGCTATGCGCTGGTGCTCTGCAGGACTCAGAAACCAAAACCGTCCAAAAAGTTAATGTGAAGAAAATACTGCATTGCAAGTGCCAATCACACTTTAACGCAGAGAGTTAGCATACCGTGTACCGCGATGTGTGCCCGGCAGCATGCTAAAATGCTCTTTTCTCACTTACAGACTTTAAAAAAATTGTGAGTTTCTTATATACTTTCTTTGAGCCATGCAACAAGAGCTGTCATTCAAGCACAGCAATGTCCAGAAGGAGGTAACTTATGACAGCGTCACCTGAACCGTCTTATCTCCAAATGTTGTCAACGCTATGCAATGCATCTGCAAACGTAGGCACAGGCACAGCAGAAACTGACGTTTTTCTCATCCGAGGTGATATCAGCAGAGTAGGTATGATACGATGACTTGCATGAAACCAGATACACAATGAGAGATGCATGACACGTCTTGTGTGCTCACACATGAGCAAAGCTCCCAACTGGGTACACGAACATGCATAGAAAGAAATCGCAGTGAGACAGCAACAAAGGGATGAGCGCGAGCAGTGGTTGAGTGAGAAGGGGGTGAGAAATGAATGATTGAGAGGGCAGCGAATGCGAGGGAAGGAAAGAGGTTAGGAGGGAGCAGGGAAACCAGTTGGAGAAAGGGTGCTCTCCCCTTTCTGGTGGAGGGGATGGCACCATGAGGGAGCTGCCGTTGGCTGGCGGCGCTTCTCACACGTCTGCTATTGGGTTCCCAGTAATGTATAAGCGGGGTTCCTTCGTGCTTATTATGTCTTCTTTTGCAATGAAGGTGCACATCAAGCCACGACATTTCACTACATACAGTTGGTTCTCTCTCCCTGGGTCTCTTGCCCGAAATGCTGCACACACCAACAATTGTTGGACAGCCGTAATTGTACGGCATAATTGTCGTACGGCCATAATCGACACCATCGCTTCAGACTTCACATGTCTATGACTACGTCACTTGCTGACTTCTTTGTTTTCTATGTTTTATAACTTTTTTTTTACCCCACTCCCCTCTAATACCTTGTGGTCTTGAGGGTATAATAAATGAAATGAAACAGTAATGCCTCAAGCAGTCCTGAATGACAAATCGAAGCCATCTTATATTTTGTTTGCATAAGCCGGTCCACCTGCTTCTGGCAGAGCGGTTTACAGCTACAAAGCTGGCAGCAGCCATGGTTGAGGTAGCAAGTGATGCATACGTTAAATCTTTTTTGGGTCATTCCATTTGTCGGCAAGCATACGTTTTTCAAGGCACGCACACATTTACTCTATTTTTACTTGTGTGCGGGCTCCAGCAAGAACATTCGAACAGACACACAAGAAAGAAAGGAAGGTGTGGTCTTTATACGAGAATGTATGGATGATTAACGCTTTGAATATGACCATATTATAAACTGGAGCTATTCGCGGAAATGACGGAGTGCACTGAGAGCAGTGGTGTGCATACTTGCGCTTCTGGGAGGCCAGCATGGCCTGTTTCTCCTTCTGGGCATTGTGAACGTGCTTGGGCACGTGCCGGTGGCGGGCAATGCGGCGCACCTGTGGGTGCTGCCTGAACCGCTCCTTGAGCTTGTCCTGGTACTGGAACGTCATCTGCTCCCGGTGGCCCAGCTGCCGCATGCAAAAAGCAATCACATTATCTTCTAGTGTGTAACACACCACAAGCCTACGAACGATTGAGTAAAAGAACAGGCTGCACGAGACAGACGACACAGCTGGAGAAACCCAGCAACACTACAGTGATGCATAACTCTTTACTTACCTGGCCATAGGAAATCAATCACTTTTATTTATCAACAGATATTTTTACACATTGAACACTGCCATCAGAACACTTAATGATTGTATCTAATATGCAGAATTTTGCAGCAATCATGTATGGAAGGAACTCTGTGACAGCTGTGTAGTAGTATCTTGTATTCAGTGCCAGTATTCTTGAATATGCAAGTGTTTTTTTTTTCAATCTGAGGTGACACAGCCTAGCCTAGCCAAGTCAAAATAATGTCAAAGGCTAACACACCGCTCTAGTAGCACCTAGTGCAATACAGTAGACATCTGTTAATTTTACTCCAGTTAATAACATTTTTTTTTCGCTAAGCCGATCCCTACCAGTGCCCATGCATTTCTCGGCCAACTCTTTTGTGATTTCAATGCTGATATTGGCGTTCCCTGGATACTTCAAACTTGAGTGGTCAGCACGCACACACCTAGCCCCCAATGGTGGCCTGAATGGTGACCATGATGGATGCAGCGTCTGTCTTGATAGCACGTAGGAGACAGTGAATGTGTTGAAGACGTTACTTTCAAACAAAAAATGCATATTTCCAGTCTACCATCAGCACATTTCATGAGAACGACAGCACTTGCAATGAATGATTACCATTTTCACTCAATTCTAATGCAGAGCTTTTCTTCAAGAAAAGTATTCACGAAATTGCATTCATAGCGTGCAACAGCCCACTGTCAGTCAGTATCATAGTCAATGTCATCACAAGATGGCAGAATAACAAGTTTTGGCTTAGGATGAGCATGACGATCAAAGAGCTTCCTACTAAACCTACAAGAGGGAACTCTGCGGCTATTTAGTACAGTATGATGTTTAGTACATGTATTTGTCTGATCTTCATGCTAGTGGCTACAGATGCTCTTGCAACTTTATTTACTGTGCTTTATCTGCCTTTATCAGCCTAAGCTTTGAGGAAATCCTATATTTCCCAATGCAGAAGGCAATAATACTTTGCGCACATGCAGAATTGTTGCAAATGGTTGAATTTACAGTAGAATCTAGTTCATATGCTTTGGAAAAGAAATGCAAGAAAAAACATACTAACTGGGAAAAGTCACTAAAGAATTTGGCAGACTCAACTGTAGTTGACATCCATGTAATGTAAAGCGCTGTGCGTATAGTCACAACACGAGATGCCAATGCGCACCAAGCTGGGGGGCCCGAGCAGCCCGTGATGTGTGTTGCCATTTTTGTGGCTTTGGCAAGCATTTGTGCTCCTCAAATTCAGCCTCAGTCAGTAGCTTCTTTGGGCAAAGCGTTTGGTGACAAGTTTTTCATGCGCCCACTTGGTGAAAATTGTTGCTGCATGAGACAACAAAGTGCATTGAGCTGGTGAGGCCAGAGTGGCTCAAGACACATGTTGTTGTTTTCCTATTCCATAGTGACTTGAAAAGAGAGCGACCAAAGACCGAAACAAAATTGAGCTGGTGAGTGACGCCAGAATACGATATGATGCTGCCAGAGTAAACCATGAAACACCTGCCATGGTGACGTAGTGACTTTGACGTTGCGCTGCTAAGGCCAAGCATGTGGAATCAAATCCTGGCCACAGCGACTGCTTGCACGAAAAACGGCTGTGTGCTGTGCATCGAGCACATGTTAAACAACTCCAGGTGGTCAAAAATAATCTGAAGTCCATTGTTAGTCCATAATTACATCATGGTTTTGGCACGTAAGACTCCAGAGTTTAATTTAAATGTGATGCTCGCTTTGCGCCACCTGCAGCAGGGAACACCGGCGCATTTGGCCTATCATCCATTAAAGGCGTGCAGTACACTTCCAATGGCACTATGCCTCACGCATTGTGAAACAGATAGGTGAAGATGCTTAACACAATAGGGTTTGCAGTGGTAGATGTGAATATGACATGCAACAACCTGCGAGGAGATGTGCTGTTGCTGTTACTGGAAGACGAAACTGAGTGCGTGCCAGCATTTTCCCTGTGACACAGGCGAGAGTACTGCATGCCAAAGTGGGTGCCTACTGCTCTCGAGTGTGTTTTTTCTTGTTCGCATGGAATCTAGTGGTCAGAAAACATATCTTACGACTGCAGTCTGGAGATTTACTAAATGTTAGCACCAAAAGATTATGTTCTCTGAAATTGTACTAACCAGTAAAAATGAAGCATAACTGTATGCCACTTACCTCGCATGGCATGCCTTCCCCATAATTTCTCAAAAAAGAAGAAAGAAAAAGAAAGTGAGCACTTTATCAAACCTGCGTTGGTGCAGCATGCTCCACACTGCACCACTTAGTCACCCCTCTCCCTTGCACTTCTCCGACGTTGGAGAGAGGGTAGAAGGAAGAGGGGAATGGAGGCCTGAAGTACCAGGTGCGTGACAAAAAGGTAAGTGTGATAAAGTGGCTCACTTTTCTTTTCTTTCTTCTTTATTTTCGAGACAAATGCAGTGGAGGCATGCCACACGTACAAAGTCGGGTGTGGCGAAGTAGCTTGCGTTCTTTCTTTTTTTGAATTTTGAATTTTTTTCCTTTTCGTGTACACACGCAGAAGCCAGATTTAATCGTGACTTTCGTTAATATGACTCCGGTTAATTTGGGTTTTTGGTTAATTCGATCCCGACAACGATTTCTGCCAGCGCCCATACATTTATATGGTCCCAAACTTACGTTATTTCAATCTCAAAATTGACCTTCGCTGGATAGTTCGAACTTAACTGGTCAGCTTCGCCACAATACAACGCTGTCATGCAGGGAAGCATACAAAATGTAGTGCGGTGAAGCTTACCAAGGATGGAAAGGGGCCATTGTCACGGGGCATAGTACGCGTTTCTTGATTATACATGCGTGCACGTGCCGCCTCCGGTCACAGTACGAGCACCTAGACTTCAGAGCTGTTTCTGACGCTGTTGTGGCAACCCGAGTCCTCGTATCGCCAGCCATGCGTGTCTCGTATATGAGACCGTTAACCGGGCATAGAGCGCATTCCTTAATGATACGCACGTGCCGTGCACTGAGAAGCAGAGAAAAACCATCTGTGTTTTGATAAATTTAGCAAAAAGGAAGGCAGTGAAATGAAAAAAAAAAAAACTCGGAAAGTCGAGGGGACGTTTAAGGCCAACAAAAGAGCGGGGGCCTATTTAATATCCTGAAAACCTGCCAGTAAACATATTAGGCTTCTCGTTGCTCATACTGCGACCTAAGAAGGTGTATGTGCGTGTGAAAATGAGGAACACATGCTATGTTCCGCAACAGTGGCACCTTTCCATGCTTGGTATGCTTCACCGCATAACACAACTGTATTGAGGCGAAGCTAATTTTAAAAGCAAATAGTACTGTCAAGCGAATCAATGACGTGTTTCGGCATTTTTTCTACGTTTTGTTTAATTAGAATCGCAAGATAATTCGACCAATTTCATCAGTCCCGTCAGGAAGGAATTAACGGAAGTCGACTGTATTTGATATATTGTTAAAACCGGTATCATTATACTGAGTTCGACTGTATAACAAAATATTTAGCTAAATAAAAACAATTTGCAACGTCACCAGCCTGTTTGAGGCCAGAGGGACGAAGTTTATGCAAATCCATGTACTAACCATCATTTCCATGCTGGCTGAACCACCCTGCTTGCAGCTGCCATAGACACCAGCGCATTTTGTAGAAAATCCTATGACTACGTTGCACCCCTTTTAGAATTTAATCACGAAAGCTGATTCAAAAGATAAGGTATTTTATACGCTAAGTTAGCAGCAACAGAGTCGTGTAAGATGTTTTTGGCGCTCCGGAGACTTGCATCTCTCACGGGATGAACTGGGGAAGTGGTCTAGAAGTAAGCCACTATTCATTTGCAATGGTTGAGTCAAGAAATGAAGGTTACCAAACATAATGGACTGCACAGAGGACAACATCTTGTACTCTGTGCAGTCCCTATGTTTGTTACAGCTTGTTATCATACAACGATAACAAGCTTTTCGAGATTGATGAAGATGGACGTTAGGTGCAAGTTTTGATTCTGTGAAGGTACACTCCTATTTGCAGTTGCCAGAACTGGAGGCACGCTACCTCTTTTTGTGTACAATGTTCTGTAAAATTAGTTTATAAAAAGTGTGTGTGCATTTGTTTCGAATTTGCACTAGAATTGGCAAAATGCTGCCAAATGAAGCAGTGAGTGTTCTGACATTTGTTTCTGCCTTTTCTCTTAATTGGGCCCACTGGATAATTGATCAGTTTTGTCGGACCATCAAGGTTGATTCAACGAAGTTGCTATCAGCATCTAGGCCACAAATGGTACTTATCACACATAGTCAGGAGCAGGGGACGTACAAATTGTCTTTCTCAACATACACTGCCCATGAATCATGAATTTAAATGAGCCTCAAATCCACAAATTGTGGCATACATAATAAGGGAAGACAATACGTACCACTCCCAGCTTCTGAGAAGCATAGGCCTTCCAGAGGCGGATGTTCATTTCGTCAGAGCCAGTGACGATGTATCGGTTGTCCAGTGACCACAGGACGCACGTCAGGCGCTGCATCCGCTTTGTGTGGTACACCTCCCTGCAAAAGACAATTTATTGCCATGGTCAATAGCCTTTATTACAACCACTGCAGGTCGAAGACCTCTCCGAGTGATCTCCAGGTACTTCGGCCATCCAACTCTATGCAATGTCTTCAAATTTCCTAAGCTCATCTAAACATATAATCCTTTGCCATCCTCAACTGCACTTGTCTTCCTTAGGCACCCAGTCCAATAGTGTAACAAACCACCAGTTACCTGCTCTACACCATTAAACTACCAGCCCCAATTCCACTTCTTCCTCTTGACCTCAAGTTGAAAATTATCTACAGATGTTTGCTCCCTACTCAATAATGCCACCTTCCCATTTCTTAACACTATCAAAAATTGTAGGGCATGAAAACACAGCTGTACAGAAAAAGAAAGACAACAGACGACTCTACAGTGCTCGTCTGTCTCTTTTTTTTTGTCTGTCTGCATTCTTTAGTGCAATGATTTGTCATGATGTTGAATAAACAAGCCCAAACAGCCACAATTCTGTTTCTTAACATTGTACTTATCATTTTCTACTCCATCACCGATTGCATGACCCTTGACTTCTTTTTAAGCAGCGTTCACATGAAGATGGAAGACCTCGCCACTATATTTTCCAAATAAAAAGTGTTGAGAGATTGCACTCAGGCTGCTAAGTTGTGCAGAGCAGAAACTCATCAGTCACCATTAAGAAAACCATGCACTCAAGTGGAGATGGGCAGCAAAAGCATCAGTCCTGCTGCCCTGCTTCAGAACTGAGTGACGAGCCTCTCAACTCACGCAAATGATAGGTTTGCACATCTGAGGCCTTAGTCTACATCACCACTTCTATCAATGAGCAAAGTACCACACTGATATTTCTGGCAGAAAAAAAAGAAAGAACTGCAATGAGCACTCATTTAATGCACATAAAGACACTGCCACAATAAAGGTGTAGGGAGAAAAATACATCTTTGGCTAACTTGTTCCCTACTTGTTTTCTTGACTTTGAAAAGTGTTCTAGTGTGGCAGCAGCTAGTGCCTGTTCTCTGTCTGTGCTCCATAATTTCTGTCTGGCATATTAGCGTAGATGTAGCACCTTAGATTACGATTATCAATATGTTGGCAAATCAGTTCTGCAGAAGCCTGCAAGGTGTAGGAAGTTTTGTGAATTAGAAGTGCCCTCATGCTCCTAACAGAAGCACAAAGCTTTAACAAAGAAAGAAAGAAAGAAAGAAAGGGGAAGAGAGAGAAAAGTTATACAGGTTTCTTAGAAAGAAAGCTTTGAAGAATGAATTTTGCTTCAATTGCAAAGCTTTCTTGATTGATTCAAGTTGTGCCATCAGCTTGTCGTACCTGCTGCGCCCATGGTCTGTTGTGAAGATGCGCACTGTCTTGTCATAACTGCCAGACACGAACTCCTTCCCAGTTGGAGAATAATCGACATCCATCACTGCAACGAGGCGAAGACAATAGAACAATCAGGTAGCTATCCTACCACTGGAATTTATTAGAGTCCCACTCGGGTTTGTATTATACTTGCTCAGATGAGCATCAATAAATTGCCAATGGGTGCAACTGCAGACTTCTGCAGTCGCTTCAGTATATATTAGCACACTACATGTCACAGCATGTATAGGAAGCAGCAAAGATTCTGCATTCTCTGTATCATAAATCTTCGCATAGTTAGCACATCCACTTGCAGCAAACAACAAAATCACATGACAGTGCATCAACAGATTGTCATGTCAACAAGAAATGGCACCCTACAAGTTAACCCCCGTTTCAGTGAGTTAGACATGTCTTCAGTTCAGAGTGCCATGCTTCCATTTTGACTGCTGTTTGTAAGGTAGCCAATTGTGCTAATGCAAACAATATACACTCAAAGCCACTTCACGTTTCGAAAAGTCTCCCTAGATAAGAAGTTTGTCTTGCACTTAAGCAAAACATAATTTTAGTGATAATCAACATAAAACAGAATACCTAAATTCACTTTAGCACCACTTCCATTCCTACTAAGACCAACTGTTCCTACAATGACACAAGCACACTGGCTTCTAGAAGTCTCAAGTGTAGCACAGTAGGCTTTTTGATAAATAGTCTGTTCAATTCACTTGTGGTTCACTGAACTTTCTGAACCAGAGCTCTCAATTATCTGGGAGCTGCTGTGATGTCTCAGTGGCTATGGTGTTTTAGTGCTGACCACGGGATGTGGGCTCGATTCCCAACCGCAGCAGCCCCTTTTGATGGGTCAGGATGCAAAATTGCTCTTGCACTTGGCAAATGCTTATGCACTCAGCTGCTTTTGGACATTAACTGCTATAATATAAATAATTTTGTGATGAAGGAAGTGCATCCCTGAACTGCATTCCTCAACTGTGGCATGGTGCAAGCATGATGGAACACCTGGTCAATGACGGCAAAGTGGTGCAGCTCTGGAAGTGCCTGCCAACATCAGAAAGCTTCAAGTCGTCAACAATGCTCACATAACCACAATAGCCTCCAGCACTTCAAAACATTTATGTTGTGAGCAGTACATGTGTTTTTCACCTCTCATTGGGCTTCTTTTGATTATCTGTGCCGTCAGACTCAACATATGATCAGTGACAATTAAAAAAAAAACTTAACAACAATGTTATGTCACAGAAATCACATATAACAATGTATTTACAATATTTACAAGAGAGACAACGATGCATAAACAAGATGGCTGTCGAGACGGATTCCACCTACACATGTTAAATCGTCTTCTTCTGACTGGTGCCACTCTTGGTTGCGCCGTAACAATGTTTAAGACTCCATGCTGTCAGTTCATGGCGCAGAACCATGGCAATCTTTTCAAAAGGCACGAAAAATGTGGACTGGAAGATGACATTGTACCTAAATAGTGGACTTACGTGCATGGCCACCCAGTGATTAGGCCAAACAGATGATACCACGTGCACCTCAGAACTCAAATGAAGAATACTACAGTCATACCTTGATATAACAAAGTTGTGCCTGCTGCAAAAAAACTTAGCTGGATTACCAATTTGGCTAATTCGAGGTTTTAAAGTTTCAGGATTAGAAACAATCTCACAAATTCCTAAAGCATTCCTAGTGAATAGTATCTTGTCAGTAAACATTTATAAACAAACTGCAAGAAGGCCAAGCCCTAATAGCGCAGTTATGACCGCCAGACCACAGGAACCCAATGCACATCAAGTCACCGACTGTCTCAGCTCCACCTTTGCACTTGCCGTGGAAAGATTATCTCGAGGATAATGTGCGTGGTCTGCGTGTCACGCATACCAGAAGGAAACATGAGCACTAGGATGAGAGGGAAGATAACCCTCCCCCATGTTTGATCAGGTTATCACAGATTGACTCCCTCCCCATCCCCCATGTACAGAAGGAATTTTTAGCTCTTGTGTTTTTCTGAGCACGGCCGCTCTCCACAACCCCCGGAAGTTGTTTACCAATGCGACAAATGGTGTGGCCGTGTTTCCTGCCTACTGCATCCCGGCACATACGCTTTGACAGCGTTTTGGCTGCCCAAACTTCATGCGGAAGGAGACTTGAAGTCACTTTTGCCTCAAACTGACATTGTTATAGTTTTTTGCCAATTTACTAGCCTTAAAAGCTAAGCACATGCTTGCAATGACCAAAAACTTCGTTAGATCGAAACCATCTTATGAAATTGTGCCATTAAATAAAAAAATAAGAAGGAAATAGATGGTTTTTTAATGAAACTAAGATTGGGAAATGAGACTAGTTTGTTAAATCGCAAATTTCGTTAAACTGAGGTTTGTTTCGTCAAGGCTTGATTGTGTATATGCAACACGCTGCATTGGTACCGTCAGCATCACGTACAGCAAACCTCGTTAGTGCATTCCTGGTTTTTAGTTTTTCCTGGCTCTTGCACTCTGAAGCGTTTGTCCCATTTAGCTGCTATACATCCATCTGTACTAGTTTCTCATTTGTTCAGTTTGTGTAACCAGTTACATCCAAAACTTGGGATGGTGCACCTACGACACAGCTTCGTCATTGGTGGCGCCTACGTTGACTGCTGAGCGTCCCTGTCGAAAACATGCTGAGGATGTGCAAGACATCGATAATGCCAGATAGACTACCAAAGAGGTGCAGGAGCTTGAGAATGTTATGGAACAAATAGGAGTTCATGTTACCTACTGTAAAAGCATGTTGTGCAATAGTGACAGTGGAACAGCATGAGCGCCAATCACGTCGGACATCACCGCTGATTTTAACAAAGCTCCCAATGTCAAACAACAAGACAAGATGTACAAAGGCGCAAGTTGTAGCTCAGATCCTTGTTGGAAGGTGCTGTCGTAAAATTCGATACCTAACGTAGTTACTGTAAAATTATACGCGGCTGCAGGTTCACTTGAATCAAGGCTTTATAAGCGAACATGCAATCTAAGTACCAGATTGAAATTGCAAGCCTCATTTAGTGCGATTTACGGCCATGACAGCTCAAGAAAAATTTAACGTTCATTATAACCACTAGGCAGTTATAACAAGCCCTATTTTGCACATTTTTGATATTTCACTGGCTTTCCATTCAATGTCATGTTGATTTTTATATAAGAGTTGCTTTTTGACTAGCAATTTACAATGCTGCCACATGTATTATTGGTTTTTATGTTTTCCTGGCTCAAGCATTCTCTTTGCGGGTCCTCTATGAAACCTATCAGTGGGGTCATACTGTATATGCTGAATCAGTCCCCCCCCCAAGCATTTTCGACATTGGTGTCGTGAGTGTAGTGCAAACAATTTTTACCAGATGCGTGCAGAATGGAATACCTTAGGCTCAGAACATATAGTTGACACCACCAAATGAGTAAGCCGTAAGAGCAGACGCTCCTGTTGCCTGTGACTGACATGCGCTCTGGAACTGTGGGGCTGGCAGAGGATGAGAGAGAGTGAACTATACACTTATTCTGTGAAGATGCAGGATTCAGCCATGTCCACCATTCAACTAGACTTCATTCACCTTTTCTTCACTGTTGCAAAGTTGTAGTCACATGCATTTTCACACAAGCATGACTGAGACAACTCCATAAAGAAGGCACAACAAAGATACAGGTATGCTTTACATGCACTTGTCTTAAATCATGGGTATGCTAATAATTATGTTCAAGGTGCTTCTTGACTCCCTGTCATAGGCCATCAATTAGGTTAATAAAGTATACTATACATTAACATTCTGACACTGAGCAGCAAAAGATAGTTATCACACATAACTAGAGGTGTGTGAATAGTAATTTTTGAGACCGAAATGAATACGAGATCGAATCGTGAAAGAATCAAATCAAATCAAATATTGAATAGCTTTCATACAGTGATCAAGTAATGAACAGCGATTATCACAGTTAATCTAATACAGGTGTCACATGGCACACTTTTGATCGCAATCAAGCCTAATCCGGATCTAATTTCCCGGCTGTGATTGGCTCCTTTGTGCAAGCTGCGCGAGGGGGCTAATTGCAATAGAGAATTTTGAACCGGATAAGGTTCGATCACGATCAAAAGCGTTTTGTGTGACACTGATATAAAACAATGTTCGCATCTTAGTATTCCTAAGGTTAGCAAGTTTACGTCATTACATAGTACATTATGAAGCATTGTTTATTACAAGCATAAATGGAGCATCAGGAGCAAACAAGTACATTTTTCATATGCCCAGGACTCTTCAGAGAGCGCGAATGACTGCTTTATATCCTGTAAAGTATGGCTACCTAAGCAACATAGCCTGCTCCACTCCGAAAGCTCTCACGTTTTATGTCTATACTATGCCGCGGGGGTGAAAATTTACTGTTTTCTAGCTAAGCAATGAAGCCTGGCCTACTACAAAAGTTCTCGTGCCTTATGTCTGTCTATACTATGCCGCGGGACCAAAATTGATGCCTCTATAGCCTGTAAGTATGGCTACCTAAGCAATGTAGCCTGCTCTACTATGAAAGTTCTGATGTTTTATGTCTATACAATGCCATGGGGGTGAAAATTTACAAACAAGTAGTTTCTTCACATGCACAGGACTCTTCAGAGGGTGCGAATGATCGCTCTATAGCTTGTAAATATGGCTAACTAAGCAATGTAGCCTACTCTACTACGAAATCTTTCATGCTTTATGTTTATACTATGCCGCGGGGGTGAAAATTTTTGGCTCTACGGCCTGTAAGTATGGCTACCTAAACGTAGTCTGCTCTACCAGCTTTCATGTTTTATGTCTACACTATGCCGTGCTGGTGAAAATTTACCACTCTATAGCCTGTAAGTATGGCTGCCAACCTATGCAACATAGCCTGCTCCACTACGATAATCCTCATGCTCTTTGTCTACAATATGCCCTGGGGGTGAAAATTTGCAAACAAACAGTTTCTTCACGTGCACAGAACTCTTGAGAGTGTGCAAATGATTGCTCTATAGCCAGTAAAGTATGGCTACCTAAGCAATATAGCCTGCTTTACTATGAAAGTTCTCATGCTTTATTTGTTTACTATGCCGCGGGGGTGAAAATTTACCACACTATAGCCAGTAAAGTATGGCTACCTAAGCAATGTAGCCTGCTTTACTATGACAGTTCTCATGCTTTATGTCTATGCTATGCTGCAGGGGTAAGACTTACCGTACTTCTGCTCCAACTTTATGTTTATTTGAGTGCAGTTCACATTTTTAAATATTAGAAAAGTAGTCGAAACATATTCGCATTTAAAAGTAGTGACTATTCGACTCAAACACTGAATCGAATAGGACACGACTCATTATTTGATTGTTTCCAGTATTTGCACAGATCTACAAATAATTGATGATCTTCACTTACCAGCCGAGACGTGGTCCATGTGCACATTGATGGCCGACTTCAGCTTTCGCATGTCAAACGTATACAAGCTAGAAGGCAAGAAAATATGTGCAGCTTGGTACATTTGCTTTAAAAAAATAATCCATTGATTCTGGATTAGAGCATTACCATGAAATGCATATCAGCATTCATGCTTAGTGTCAATGCTTTTACATGCTGGCTCCCGCATAGTTGTGAATCACAGTGCCGTTGTACCACAGACAGCTGAGACTGCAGGATGAGCATCACATGCTGTGACCTCAGCAACTGGTGCAGGCCATCACAGAGTCTTGTTTGTACTAAGTCAGTGGGATGTTACAGGGACAGGGAAGTCCTTATTAGCAGCGCTACATCCCCTCCCTATGTGCTGTTTTGATTACACAAGCTGTACCTTCAGTTTCACAGCGTTCTCATGCATATTTGGGTATGTTTCGTGCGGACAAGGTTTGGAAAGGTTGTCATTTATCTTCAAATGCAACATTATCACTTTAATTAAAGGTGAACTGCCCTAAGCCAAAGACTACCGAAATCTGTGATGTCATGAGAAGTGGGCACAGGAACTCCAAAGCTGCATCACCATCAGTTTTTCTGGCTTTTACCAGGCATTCTGTCAAGGTAAGAGTCAGCCATATTTGAAATTCTGGAAGTTGTTATCCGACAATCTAGCTTAGATTAACAACCCTCTTAAGTGTCTATTCAATGACCAAGTCACGAAGATCAACCTAAATGGTAACTCATCAAAGCTGCTACAGCAGCGGTTAAGGTGCAGGGCTCCACTAGCATGACCAGGTTCCCTTGCAATGGTATCCATAAGTTTCAAAATGCATTCACTACTAATAAATAACTCACAAAATAACTCACCCACCCCCTTGCCTGGAATGAGGTCACAAATGTGGCGCACTGATTGCATAAAGTATAAATGCATTGCTGAGCTTAAAGAGAAAAGAATAAGTTGGGCAGTGCTAGCACAACATCAAAAGAGCTACTGTTACCATGAGAGGATGCTTGATAAGCCAGTAAAGGATCCAATCCAAAATCTAATCCAACGCAACCCAGTGGCGACACCGCCATCAAAAAACCACAGACTCATTGTGACGTCGTGAATTTTGACTGCATCTGCTCGGGCCAAGTTAATCAAACATTGGCAAAGATGAACTACATTGTATTCTCAGAGAGCCACAATGGCTCAAATATTAAAAAATGATGTGCAATATGTGACACTACCCTGACGTATTGACACGGCGTGTCGGTGCTTGTCTTGTTAGTGTCCCTTTAATGACTATTTTGAATTGGCTCATTGCGCAGCTGACATTGTAAAAGGCAATGAAATTGTATTTTTCCATGAATTTTTTTTTTTTTAGCTGCCCAGTCAGCGAAGCGTTTTCATGGTCTCTTTTATGTCTGAAACATCGGTAAGTGACTGTACCCTCAGGAAAGTAAAAGCTGAGTAAATAGAAAGGACTGCTCGACAAACAGTGTTACCCCGTCAGACTACTGCAAGACACCAGGAGGTGTAACTAACAGCATGCTACCACAAAACCTGGCAGCAGTTGAGATTCCTGCGACATATTCTTTGATCCTATATACAGTCAAACTCACTGTGAACAGCGAGTGGTGGTTTAAGCAGACTAAGAGCTCCAGGTTAGGCTAGGCAAAGTGGATTTCTAGGAGGTAGTGCGCATGGTTGACTGCAGTTGGCTGGGGAAGGACCAGGTGGCGCGATTGCATAGGAGAGAGAGGAAGGAAGACGGTGGGTGGCACGCAGTGTTTATGGTGTGGTTTGCCTGGATGGACAGCACATGGACAGCATGGGGGAAGAGCCACGGAGGGCCGTAATAAACGGAACACTTGTGACGAATGCAAGGATTTAAAAAAACTAATTAAATTCTGGGCTTTCATGTGCCAAAACCATGATGAGATTACAAGGCGTGCCATAGTGGGGAACTCTAGTTTAATGCTGACCACCTAGGTTTTTTTTTTTTTTTTAGTGAGCACTTAATCTAAGCACACAATCATTTTTGCATTTTGCCACCATTGAAACATGGCCGCCATGGCCGGTACTGAACCTGTCACCTAGAGCTCAGCTGTGCAATGCCATAGCCACTGAGCAGCTACTGCAGTGGTTCAAGCAGAAAGGATACATACTTTTGCAGATTTCTCAGTGCGGATAACAAGCCTACATGGCTCAACAATGCTGTGTAACAAGCAAGAGAGGAACAAAAGAAATGAGAAAAGCAGGGAGGTTAACCAGCACAGAAAATTTGGCTTGCTACCCTACATTGGGGCTAGAGGGAGAGGTAGAAAGACAAGAAGGAAATAAAGAGGGAAACGGAGCACAGGTACATGATCACAACCAGTCACGACCACTGCACGCAGTTATGTCACAGAATCACAGGCAGCACACTGATCACCAATACAGGCTGAAGTTCTTTACGCAAGGAAGCAAGAATTGCATTAGCCTAATTAGCAATTAGACAAACAGTGTTAGGCGACCAAGTCAACTTGATGCTGTGGAGAGGTACATAAGACATACATATAGATGTTTATCTGAAAAGAGGCAAAAGCTTGATGACCACAATATCGACAGCATGTGCACGCATGCATACATTCATGTATCTGACAATGCACATGCTGGGAGGCTACAGAGTGCTCATACTATCTTAGTAAAGTGGCCACGACACCTAATTTCCAAGCTTGAATTATGCATTGCATGTTAAACCATTTGTGTGCCACTGCAAGCTGGCAACATTTGAGTGCATTCGGTGCAGTAGAAAACTTGTGTTTGAATATTTTTTTGTCACAGTTGAACTGTACATCAGTATTGCAACACTGAGTGGAAACAAAATGAAGTGACACCCCTGGAAACAGTTTCCTGGGGCATGAATGCCAATCTCAAAAGCCATGCTTTCGTGTAATTGAAGTGATGGCAAGTTCTGGAACTATGTCATTGCACCCACGCATTGTTTTGTTCTTGCATGTGCGTTTCGGTGGTTCGCTGAGTGATTCTGATAAGGTTCATGAGGACGGATAAGGGTTGATAAGGATTGTATCAAGTCCAATAAGGTTGGTAAGGACAGATTAGGGTTTATAAGGGTCAAATTGAGTCCAATAAGGTTTATAAAGGTCGATAAAAGTTGGATTGAATCCGATAGGGTTGATAATGACCAATAAGAATTTATATTGGTCGGATCAAGAGCCAAAGCAGATTACAAGACCAAAAAAAGCATACATTTAATGAACCTTCTACTGCTTCGTCAATCGCGGTAAACAACATATGTCGCATCGTATGTATAGACATAAGCCAGTGGCACAATGCTTAGGCATACTTATAGCACTCCAGTGGAGTTTTCTGCACAAATTTTTTAGTGCGACCATGGCTGCGCATGGCTGTCAGCATAGCTCAAGACATACGTAGTCCATGCACCCTGTTTTAGAGGTTATCTGCTGCATGTGCAAAGACTGGGCGAGCTGACATGGCGTGTAACCGTGCACTGTCTTCCTGTGCGTTTACCGCTGGAGGTTGCGTAATTCAGTTTCAGAGATGCGTTGAAGCGAGAAGCAGACAAAGTATTCGATCCCCGCTGCTGGCAGTTTTCATGATAGCGTCGTCCCACTGCGGACGACACTATCAGCCGCGAGGGCAAAGTGGATGTGAAAGTGTCACTGGCTTTGCTTTCTATTGCCATGTGAAGATATTGTCAACGTGGCACGAAACAGTATCTTTTGTCACTGACCCTCAAACTTAAAAAAAAAAAATTCAGATTTAAATTTGCTTTTTCCAATAGCAAGGTAATTCAGAAAATTGTGTGGTCCCTTCCATGTATGAATAATCTATCAGTGCCTATACTTATTTCCATAAAAGGTCGAATTTCAATGTAACAAAATTTCAATATAACGAAGCGAACTGCCGATTTTACTACAGACTTCATATATTGAGGTCTGAGTGTATTGTTAAAATTGGCATTGCAAAAGTAGGTTCAACTGTATTCGGGCCTCAACTCTCAGTTACAGTAATACAGACTACTTCAGTTAACTAGATCCTGATGGAATCGACGAAAGTGGTCGAACTATCCAGCGGGTCGAACTAAACAAAAGCCAGAAAGAACGCCAAAAACGTAGTCGATTTATTTGACAATATTGCTTCTTAAGTTATCGTGACCGCAATACAGTCATGTTATGCGGCGAAGCACACCAAGGAAGGAAAGGTGCCACTGTTAGGGAGCACAGCAAGTGTTCCTTAATTTACACACTCGCATGCATCACCTTCGGTCGCAGTACGAACAGCGAGACACCTAATAGGTTTACTGATAGGCCTGCAGAGCTTTAAATAAACCCCAACTCTTTTGTTGGCTTTAAACAAGGATGTTAGAATGAAATGGTTTTCGTTCTGGTTTTAGTTCGCTTCCAGTTCTGCTCCAGAACGAAAAAAAAAGAAACAATGATTCGTAATGGTTCATAACGGTTTTGATTCGCATGCAAAAATTTTCGAAGCAAAGTAACGATAGAAACAGCATTTATTTTTCTCAATAAATGAATTATGACTTCTGAGGTCATGCTCAGTGCTTTGACTTAGGGTACTGAGCATGATCTCTGAACCAGCACGTCATTGAGTGTGCTCGCCGAAATGCGAGATCACTGTTTCGATAAAACGAACTTAAATGAACGACAAAACTTCAGTAACAAAGCGTTTTACCAGTAAAAAACGAAACAATAAGTTCTTCAGCGAGCGAGCCCTGGGTTTTGCTGCAACGCCCATCTGCTAGTGCACCGAGCGGTAGGCTTGATTAGTGCAGCGCTCAAACGGCTATCGCTCGCACTATCTCTGCCTGATATATGCACTTATGCGGAGCTTTGAGATACGCGCTAATTCTGGCATTGCCTGATGTCGGTTGTTTCCGATTGCCGGCTTTCTCCTTGAACCGAAAACCGATTAAATGATATTTCGATTGCCCCTCCGAAACAAAATAATAATGTTTCGGTTACATTTTCATCCCGGTCAAAAAAAATTTTTTTTTTCGTTTCGGTTAAACACATTGCTTTAAATGGCGCCTCGACTTAGTATTTTTTTTTTCATTTTACTGCCTTCATTTAGGCCAAATTTCTCGAAACACAGATGCTTTTTCTCCGCTCCTCGGTGCACGGTGCGCGCGTATAATTAAGGAACGCGTTGCAGGCCCGGCTAGCTGTCTCATATTAACTGTCTCACAACTGTCCCTTGCAAGACGAGGGCTCAGGTCACCACAACAACGTCAGAAACAGCTATGAATGGCTGTCAGTATGCCTATTAGGCGTCTAGGTGCTCGTGTGACTGGAGACGGGGCGTGCGCACCCGTATAATTAAGAAATGCGTACTATGTTCCGTGACAGTGGCCCCTTTTTATTCTTGGTATGTATCACTGCAACAATTTGTGTATGCTTCATCGCACAACCCGACTGTATTGCAGCGAAGCTGCAGAGTGAAGTTCGAATTATTTGGCGAAAGCCTATCTTGAGGTCTAAATAACCGACAATCGTCTTAACGGCACCCTTCTGTACATTGACATTAGCCAGACAACCTTGTTATGGTCCCTCAAAGGCCAAGACCAAGTAACCACCCATCACAAGCTTAGGTGCACATTTCTTTCTCAATGCCCATACTCACTTATAGTCCTCATTGGCACAGGTGAAAATGAAGGCCTCCATGGGGTTCCAGCAAACAACATTGGAGCGCATCTCAAGAAAAACACGTCGCAGTGGCTGGGACTCCCGCGTGTCGTACAGCACAATGCTTCGGTCACTCGATGCACTTGCCATCACATTCACCTGTATGAAAAGAAGGCAACACAGGACGTCTTTACTGAAACCGTAAATGCCAGCATCAAGCTTAGGGACTGTAAGCAGGTTATATATGAAGCAAGGCAAACTTCAAGAACTGTGTACACAACAAAAGCATAAGAATACATACCATGTGCTTCAAGAGCAAAATTTTCTAACAGGAATTGGTTGACGTGGTCATGACATTTTTTTAGCTGCACATTACTAACAACAGCATACGTGGTAAACTTGGTCCTTTATAAGTGACTGGGATGTAAAGTGATTCAAACATGATGAAGATAGCTATACAGGTGTAGCATAGAACCCACTGTTCAGATGACACACATGCGCACACACACACATATCAACCATGGACTACCCCAGGCTACCTGGGTCCCTAGGTAGTCCATGGTCAATTGGGTAGTGTACCGGGCTGCTGCGCTGAAGGAACAGGGTTCAAAACAACCAATGGACCAAGTTGGGTCACTGAGTATGTGACAATGTGTACATATGTGCCGCTCTTCAACGAACCTCTTTCACACTGACTTGGGTCACTACAGATGTAGGACTGGGTAGGTACTGCTATTTAATGACACCCTTTGATGTTGTCTTGGAGCACTGGATATGTGCCAGTAGGTGCATGCTGCTCTTAAATGAATGTCGTTGATGCCAACTTGGGTAACTAAATATGTGCCTCTGGGAACGTGCCACAGCACAATGACAAAAAAGATCCTTTAAATTTCTCTGATGCTCGGAGGAGTCAAACTCAGATCACAAGGGTTCGTCAAGGACAGCAACCAGACGCTTTCACTGGCTGCACCACCAATTCACTGGGCATGTACTGCTTTTCAATGAACCTCTCTTCAACTTGGGTCACTAAGTATATGCCAACAAGTGTGCGGCAAATGAGGTAACAGTTCTCCAGCGTTCGCAAGCACCGGCACACCCCACTTCTCATATCAAAGGTCATGCGTGAACTTTTTGGTAGCACCACAAGATGGTCCAGCATGCCCAGAACGAAGCGCGAGAGAGGAGCACGGTTGGCGCACAACGAGTTTTTTGTTCACACGCAGCAGTGTGCCATGCATTTCGAAGGCCATGCGCAGCCTTGGCGGCACCAGCAGTGCTAGATGGTGCTGAGTGTTCTTAGGGAAGCACGAAAGAGGAGTCCTGCTGCAGTACATGTATCATACATAACTCATTTCGGTGGGGGAAATACATTGTGTGGCTATATTGATTCAAGGCTAAATGTGTTACCGCAGTGAAGCCGCTTGACGAAGAGCGACCATTGAAGCGGAGCATGCTTTAGGTGCGAGTGAAAGCGAGCAAAGGTGAGCCAAGAGGGATGGTGGCTTGATGAGCACAGCCTTCCTGGGCAAGCAAGGGGAAAGGCGAGCGAGCTCAGGGTAATGTGGTCAAGCACCCACAAGAGAAAGGAGAGAAGGAAGTGGGGGCAGGTTGGCGGGCGGCCCTTACCTAGCGCGGCCGTGCCTTTGCATGGCTGTCAGCGTGCACAAAAGAGTGGGCATGCCGAGACGGCGTGGCATTATGTGCACTGTCTTCCTGCGTATTTAGTACTGGACGTTGTATAATCTTGAGTTTTGGAGATGCATAGAAGTGAGAGGCAGACAAAGAATTTGTTTGCCACTGATGGCACTTGTCAGGATAGCGTTGTCCTGCTGCGGGTGACATTATCAGCCATGGGGGTGCACTGGACGTGAAGGTGCGGCTGGCTTTGTTTTGTACCACTGATGTGAAGATATCGTCAACACTGCATAAAGGTGTATCTTTCATCGCTGACTGTCAAATTCAAGTTTTTTTTTTCTCACTCAAGTTTGCTTTTTCTGAATTCCCGATAATTGTGGAAATTTTGTGGCTCCTTCCCCGTAAGAAAGATTTATTGGCAACTGTACTTATTTCCATGAAAGGGTGAATTTCAATGGAATGAAATTTTGATATAGCGAAGCAATTTGCCCAGTTTACCAACCTTGTTATATTGAGCTTTAACTATAATATTATTTCATATTTGCCTTTGCAAAGTCAGGAAAGCTGGCTGGAATATCAATGTGCTTTGGGACAGAGTTTGAGGAGGAATATTTTGAAACTAGTATCCCTCTAATAATTGCTACTAAGTGGATACACCTACAAAATTGACCAACTTCAGTTCTATTATCACAATACGTGCCCTGAGGAATTGAGGAGTTTAACCGACTGTGTGTTAGAACTGCAGTTTTGCTAGACTACAACAGGTTAATTGAAATGGTGCTCCAAGGAGTGATCTAACAGATTTGACCATAAAGCACCATGCAAAAGGACAGTGCAAGCTCACCTCAATTGGATTGAAGCGGACGGCATAGACGGTGTCGACACCCCAGTTGAGTGTGCGGAGCGGCTCAGAGCGCGAGTGCTCCCACAGGTGGACGTTCTCGCCGCAGGTGGCAAACAATGCATCTTGGCGGTGATGAGTGATGCCCGTCAGCACACCCTGTCAACAGAAGGCACCTTTGATTTTGCTTGAAAGTGACTACATGTCAATGGACCTCAAATAACACCTTACTCTGGTGTCAATGCAACCAGCCATGCTCAACTAGTATCTCATGGCAGATAAGAATGGAAGACTGAGTTGAGCAGAAGACAAAGAACAATTCAAGATGCAATCTGAAGAACAACTAGTACTGAAAACCATGTCCAAGAACTTTACAACAGGTTCCATTACACTGCGACAGTCAGAGCAAGGATTTTTCAGAAGCACTGCCTGTCATATTAGATGCAGCTTTCTGTCACGTGGCTGATGCTTTAATCCATCACAGTCATGGACGCTAAACAACCAAGCGAATTTCTCCCACCCATGTTGAGAGGCAGTACTTCAGCAAAATGAAGGTGGGTGTCTGAGTTATATTTAAATTCTGGGGTGTTACATGGGCCAGAACCACAATCTGATTAAGAAGCACACCATAGCAGGGGACTTTAGATTAATTTTGATCGCCTGACTTCTTTAATGTGCACCTAAATCTAAGTAGACCAGTGTTTTTGCATTTCGCTCCTATCAAAATGTGGCTGCTGCAGCCAGGATTGAACTCGGCGACGCACTAAGCTACCGTGGCAGGTTGTCTCTGAGTTGCAAAGGGGAGGAAGTATACAGGAGAAATTTAAACATGGCACTGGATGGCATGTTTACACCATTCCCTTTTAAATACATTTGTTACAGTAAAACTCTGCTTGAAGTGATCCGAAAGGACAAGTGGCTGCAACTGCTAAGCTTATTTAAACACCCACGGTGAAGATACCAAGCTTGTGCACTTGTACCTTTTCATCTTCCTTCTAACAGTACCATTTGTTTGCCTGCATTTCTCTCTTTCAGCCTGGAAAGCAGTAAGTCTGTGACTTACTCGTGTGATGATAGTGTGTACTGGATCATCTGGCTCACCCCAGGATGGTGACTCTGCGCGCCATGTCTTGATGTTCTTGTCGTCCCCCACCTAAGTGAAGAGAACATAACCACCATGCTCTTCACAATGCTATGAGATTGTAACTCTCACAATAAAACCTGATGATAAGAGGATTTTGCTAAACTATTCCCTATATTTGCCCATTGCCTGAAATTTAGTTTAGTACTTATGCCATCAGAAGCTCTGAAGGCTGCACACCTGGTCAAGGAATCCAGCACATGGATGCTCAGTGGTACACTAACAGAAAAAAATAACACAAACAAGTACAGAGACATGAACTGGCTTTGTGTTGCTTAGGCTGTACAACAAACGTGTGTAGTATGTACAATATGAGCACCTCACTGGATTATTTATTACAAAGTGGAACATGCTAGTATGAGATCTCAGATCCCTTGTTGGTGCCTGCAAAACTTACAAGGTAGCTACCAAATCACACCGCAAGCAACTCTACAAACCTCAACCATATGGAACATGAAGTGGAAGTGCTTGAATGAAAATAAGAGTGGCAGTACATGTACTATGCGGTCAGTATGACCTACAACGCGCAACCACTTTGCCACGTGCTTTCACATTGTAGCTCATACTGAGCACGATAGTACATTATCAGTATACTATTCGCTGCACTGTACCATTTATTGACTCAGGCTACCTTCTAACTATAAGATCTTTAAAAACGTTTGTATAGAGCAGAACATGCTTTTGGCACAACTGTGGCAGATTGTGCCACCTTACCGTGATGAAGCGCTGGCCGTCGTTTGGAAATGTGATTCCCCGCACCATGCCCTGGTGTGCCTGAAGGGTTCGAACACACTTGCGCTCTGCCAGGTTCCACACCTTCACCTGTAACCAAATAAGGCAAGGGTCAAGTGCAACCACCACACTCCCGCATAGAGCTGCTACTATAACTTGCCATTTATGCCCACCTGCAGTAGTGGCTTAGTGCATGCAAACTCCAGCCGCTATTTCACTGTTACATTTTGTGACCATCACCAGCAGAAGCAGACCAGTTCTGTGCCTGTAGTGCTTCTGGCTCAAAGAAAAACAGAACAAACGAAGAATAGTTTCTGTTTCCCACTGATAATAAAGTGGCATGAATGCAGTACAAAAAATTACTTTTAACGACCCACTGAACAAAAGAACAGGTAATATTACAGCTACGAAGCCAATTGTACCAACAGGCTCAAAGTGCACCAGTTTATAGCAGCGTGACTCATTACAGAAACGCATGTTACATGCTACGCTAAAATGATCCAAGAGCACTACGATATGCTCAGCCCTAGGCAGTCCAATTTTAGAGCATGGGGCAGCGGCATTTGCAAGCATGAGGCTGAGTGGTACAGGAGCAGGTGTTCGGTGCGCTCTTTGTCATCAAACTTTGTTCCTTTTATTCCACTTTTGCCTCCTCAAAGACAACCACACTCTCACATGCATGCGCCTATGTAGCCTGCCTGTGACACCGAGTTCTCGGCTTCCCCATAAAGCTCAGCTCAGCTTGCAGTTCACCAAAAGGCGAAAGCAGGAAGTGTCCTGTTATCTTTGGTTCGGAAGCAAACACAAATGCAAGGTGCTAAGCTTCTAAGTTTGCACAATTTAGGTGAGTGCAATTAAAGATGAAAGGAGTAGTGACATGACAGTTACGAGTTGTCATTATTTCCCCCTGTAAACAAAGGTATAAACCCAACTAAACAAGAGAAAGAATACTGTGCCACGTCTCAGAGCGTCCTAATGTAATACTCCAAGACTTGCTTCTACAAGCCAACTTCAGTACCCACGAGGTCGCTGCATTGTCATGACATCTAGATACACCGCCTCTCTCTACTCCTGGGATCACTGTAGCTGCCAAACACGAGCGCAGCCAGAAGAAACGTATATACGATTTTTGTTTATTTAAAACGTTAAGCTTTCTTCGGGGATTAACCATAATTTCTTGTGAGAGTCTAACTGTTCTCATCTGCTGATTCTGGAGATACTGCAATCTAACACAGCAGTAAGAACTGCATGGTGGTAATGGTGGTACCAATACCACTGGTATCAGTACTGCTACCAGTGGTACCACATGGAGGCACCATGATAACGGAAGAATTCTCGCATTATTCCCTCATGAAAGCTAGTGTTATGACAAACATTGCATGGGGTTCTGAAGTGGTTCTTGAGAAAGCGGTGTTCGACAGTAGCAGTTGGCTCCCACATATGGGCAAGGTGGTAAGGGGGGTGCCGCCCATAACACATAGTGCAACATTGTGTCAAAAATAACCACCTCCCAAAGCATGCTAAACACATTCTTAGATGGCACAACTGGGGCTGGTTCGTCATAATTTTTTTTATGAGCAACATACCATATCTATCCATATCGTTGCACAATAACAATAAAGTTTTCTCTGTGTCATGACATCACAATAATGTCAATGTCACAAGGTGCAGCACTGCGAGACCCATTTTAGCGTGAAATTAAATTATTGTATAAGTGTTTCCCAACCTTTATATGCGCAAAGTGTCATCTTTTCGTGTGCAAGGAACACGTGTTAGAACTTCTCAGTTTCTACAACTTCAAAAATACATCTCAGTGCTCATTTAAAGGGAAACTAAAGCGAAACAACAAATCAGTTTAGACTAATAAAGCATTGTTTGAGAACACTGCAGGCAGTCACTTCAAAACAATAGTTTGATTATTAGATGAGAAAATGAAGGTCGAAGCATTAGCATTCGAATTTCGTGCCGAAACCATGATGCCGGTACGTCAGGTGTTTCAAAGTATGTTTTTGCATTTGGACCACATTGGCTGATAATGGTTCCTGAAACTTGCCATGTTTAATATTTGGTTCCTTTAGAACACAATGTAGTCAATCTGTACCGCTATACAATTAAGTAGGCCCTAGAAGATGCCATCAAAATATATGACATCATAGCGACCAGGTGTGGGAACTTCAAGGAGGCGTCGCCACCCATCTTTCATTCTTGCGCTTTTTCTGGTTTACCAAGCATCTTATCGTAGAAAGAGTGGTGTTATTGGTGTCCTAGAGAGGTAACTTACTCATGCAGAAGAAATCATTTTTCTCTTTAGTGTCCCTTTAAGGTGTATCAGAAAGGTTTTATGCTTTGTTTCACATCGTGTCTATTCTTTTGCTACTTTGTGCGAGAAGCATAGCAAGCTCTTGTACTGTACGATACACTTCATTTGTTCTTTGTCTATGCACTATTCTCGCTTTGTTTATCTCATACACATAATTATACGTACCAGCTTCAGACGCCTTTGCTTTGCACACAACCTGAAAGGCGCGCATAGCCTGGAGTAAGCGAAGCTCTTCATTTTCGCTGCTTATAGCTCTCCTTGTGTAGTTGACCGTGTTTTTGTCATGTTTTGTATTACATCTCCTGTATTCTCGTTATGCAACTGTTCTGTACCTTTTGTATTTCTTGTTACTGGTCATTACTGTGGTAACTGACGCCACCAAGGGGCACACAATGTACAATAAAAAGCAGAGCGCATGACCTGTGCAGTCAGTGTGCCTAGGCCCCTCACAGCTGTGTCTACTGTGTCTTCATTGCTATGTGCTATGGCCGCGGGTGTCTGGTCACTACAACTGGCGACGAGGGAAAATGCTTCAAGTAAACGACACCGGTGATGGTGACGCAAGAACAAGCATGCTGGTCATCGGAAAGATAGATGAGTTCAACATGGACACTACGGACTGAACCGAGCACCGAGAGCGGGTGGAACTATTCCTGACCATGGACGACATGCCAGATGGTAAGAAGGTGGCCGTATTTCTAATGTGTTGCGGGGCTGCGACGTATTCCTTGCTGCGAAGCCTACTGGCCCCTGAGAAACCTGCCGCAGTGAACTTAGCGACAATTTTTGAGGCCCTCAACAACCACTTCGCACCAAAGGTGCTGCAAGTGGTAGCAAGTTTCAAGTTCTTCTCACGACATAGGTGAGACGGAGAGGCAGTAAGCGAGTACTTCGCACTGTTAAAGCGACTGGCCGACAACTGCAAATTTGGATCATTCCAAGACCGCATGCTACGAGACCAAAACCTCAGTGGCATTGACGACATGCCATTACAAATGCAGTTACTAGAAACAGCCGATTTAAACCTGGAAACCGCAATGAGTATAGTACAGGCCATCGAGACTGCTCGCAAGGATTTCCATATGCTGAGCGCTCACCAATGCCACAGTCGGAGCCAGCCCAATTGACAGTCGAAACTGCCATGGTGGCAACAAACGTAGTGCAACCTGGCCGTCGCGAATGTAGGTGCTTCCGCTGCGGCGGTACCCATCAAGCGCGCCAGTGTCAACACGTCAACTCAGTTTGCTACAAATGCAATCGGCAAGGGCATCTGCCAAGAGTGTGCAAAAGTGATAGCGAGTCAGTAAACAGACAGGTGCGGCACGCAGATTCGAGGCGCATGAACACCATGGATGAAGTGCTTGGGGCACCCGGAGCGAATGAAACGCCGGAAGCGTATGGCCTTTGGGCACTTCAGGCGGCATGGCCAGCGCCTATGCGCATTGCGGTTATCATTCAGGGCGTTACACTAGAGATGGAACTTGATACGGGCGCCAGTGTCTCAGCCATAAGTGAAACGAAGTTCATGCAACTGTTCCCATCAGCAGCCGCCTTAGAACGATCCAATGTACAGCTGAGGAGTTTTTGCAGAGACACGCGACCAGTCGCCGGGAAGTTTCTGGCCACTGTAAAGCTTAGAGAGGAGGAGAGATGGCTACCTCTGTTTGTGGTTAAGAGGCAGTGCCCAGCATTGTTTGGTAGAAGCTGGATGAAGGCATTCCAGTTGGGAATCAGCAAGCAGGAATTTATTTTGTCTGTGTCGTCTGCAGACAAAGCTGTAGACCGTTTTCAAGAGGTGTTTCCAGATGGTTTAAGCACACTCTGTGGAGTTAAAGCTCGCATCTTGGTGCCGCCAGATGCGAAACCCGGATTCTTTAAGCTCTGGCGGATGCCCTTTGCTTTGAAAGACAAGTTTGCGGAATAGTTGCAGAGACTGCTCCATTAAGGCGTGGTCTAACCAATGAAGACTGCCAGATGGGCAGCACCTGTCATTCCAGTGCTAAAACAAGATGGGCCGTTGCGCATATACGGCGATTTCAAGCTGACTGCAAATCCCATAGCACTTGTGGAAACATATCCCGTGCCACGCATAGAGGAATTGTTCACAAAGCTCCAGGGAGGAGTAAGGTTCACAAAGCTAGACCTAAAGGACGCCTACCAGCAGATCGAGCTGGAAGAATAGTGAGAGGAGTTCGTCACTGTCAATACCCCCAAGGGCTTGTTTCAATACACGAGACTGCCATTCGGGCTTGCTTCCACCCCAGCCATATTTCAACGGGAAATGGAAAACCTCCTGGGAGGTCTTGATCATGTCACAGTTTACTTCGATGACATCTTGGTAACAGGCGCTAATGACAACGAACATTGGGCAAACGTCTACAAGGTACTATAGCGCTTACGAGAGGTGGGCTTGAAGCTGAAACTTGCAAAATGCAAATGTTTGTTACCTAAGGCCCAGTACTTGGGCCACATAATAAGTGCTGCTGGGGTACATCCAGATCCCGTCAAGACTGAAGCCATAGGGAATGTTCCTAAACCTAGAGATGTGAAACAGTTGCAAAGCTATTTGGGTTTGGTGAACTTCTACAGAAATTTTCTCCCCAACCTGTAAGATGTACTGCAGCCATTGAACGGCTTGCTTACCACTGGAACAAAGTGGCGCTGGATGGCAGTTGAGCAATGTGCATTCATGAAAAGCCTCCCAAGGAACTGCTCGCATCCACCCGTGTCTTGGCCCACTATGACCCCTCCAAACCCATGGTGTAGATCGCTGATGCTTCCCCTCATGGCCTGGGGGAAGTCCTGGCAAAGAGAGAGCCTACTGGAGAAGAGCGACCGAAAGCCTTTGCATCAAGAAGCCTCACGGCCCCCTGAGAATTACAGTCAATTGGATAAAGAGGCACTTGGTCCCGTGTTTTGTGTGACAAAGTTCAGGCAGTAACTCTGGGGATGGAAATGTGAAGCGGCTACCGACCACAAACCCTTGTTGGGCCCATTAGGTGCTGGAAGGCCTATTCCGGAAACATGCTTGAAGAGGTTTCTTCGCTAGACATTGCTGCTGGAAGGGTACAGCTACAGTTTGAGCTATAGGCACGGAGGCCTGATAGCCCATGCAGATAGGTTGAGTAGATTCCCCTTGCCAAAAATTGATTGCTCTCCAGGGGCACCTGCAGAGGTATTCATGCTTGAAGGTGTCTATCCCCATGTCCTTTCATCAAAGGTGGTAGCAAAAGCCACTGCAAGAGATCCGGTGTTGTCAAGAGTGCTACAGGATTTATGGTCTGGTCACGTTCAAGACCTGACATCAGAAGAGGGATCCATACGCATCCCGATTCAATAAGTTGAGTGTGCATCAGAACTGTGTGCTCCGGGGAAACAGTGTTGTGGTACCCTCCAGCCTCCAAGGGGAAGTCCTCAAGTTCCTACACGAGAGCTATCATGGGGTCACAAAAATGAAAGCCATCGCCCGAAGTCATGTGTCGTGGCCGTCGTAAGACAGCAACATCGTAACCAGGGTTCAAGAATGCTTCGCCTGCCAATAACAACACAGACCATACAGACCAATGCCAACGATTCTGTGGCCATTCCCAGGCAGGGCCTGGTCGAGAATCCACGTGGACTATGCGGGACTTTACCAGAATTCCTATTTCTTTATTGCAATTGATACATTCTCCAAATGGATAGAAGTCTTTCCCATTTCATCACCCTCAGCGGAATGTACAATTGCGTGCACGTGGGTTATGTTTGTGAATCAGGGCCTCCCAGACATGGTGGTATTGGACAATGGACCCGCATTCACGGGTGAAGTGTATGAGACATTCTTGAAGAACGGCCTGAAGAGGATGCTAGTGCCACCTTATCACCCTGCTTCTAATGGTGTGGTGGAGACAGCCGTTCAAACTATGAAAGTAAAATTACAGAAAGCTGGCTCAAATTGCACAAATTGCACAAATTTCACGAATACTGTTATCATATAGGTCGACACCCCACGAGGTCACCAGGTGTTGCCCATCTGCGCTGTTAATGGGACGGAGGCCCCGGACTGCATTGGATCTGCTGTGGCCAGACCTAAGGAAAACAGTTCTTCAGAAACAACTAGCTCAGAAGATGGAGTATGATCAAAGAATGAAACCGAGAGTGCCAGCACAACCAGGAGACAGAGTATTCACCAGGAATTTTCGGCCGGGTCCGGGCTGGATTCCCGCTGTAGTCACCAGGCAGCACAATTCACAGGTGAGCTACAATTGGATGATGGGCAACAATGGACTCGAGCATGTAAGGCCACAGTCGATGTCCGACCAGCACAACCGTCAGTGCTCCAGCCCTTTTACCGCACGCTCGGAACCACGTTTTACTTTATCCTCAGGCACCGGAGGTACAAATGACAGTGGTTTAGCTGAAGCAGCGACAAGCTTTGAGGCTAAATCACTACTACCCGGCGAGCCCTATCAATTGGAGACCAGTGACACCATGATATCAACACGCACTGATTGCTCCCTGCCTCCTTCCACACCTCGGCTTCGTCGGAGCACTAGGCAACGCCGTCCGGTGTTTCGGTTTTCTCTTTGAACTGTAACTGCTTATATGCTGTTCATATGTTGTGTTAAGGAGGGGACGAAGTGTGGTAACTGACACTACCAGGGGGCACGCGATGTACAATAAAAAGCAGAGCATGTGACCTGTGCGGTCAGAGTGCCTACGCCTCTCACAGCGGCTACTGAGTCTTCATTGCCATACGTTAGGGCCGTGGGTTTGGTCACAACGCCGGTCACTACAATTACTTTTTTTCCCTCAGTGCCAATTTCTCCCATGTAAAATGTCTTAACCCTACTGTAATGCTTGTTGGGTGGATAAGTATATGAATAACGGAATGAGTAAATGAAAATAACAAGCTTGGTGACATGTCCCCACCACGCTCACAAAGCACACTGCTACAGAAGTGCTGGGTGTGAGAGAGATGCGCACCTCACCATCGCAGGCGCCAGAAAACAGCTGGGTGAGGAACCTGGGATGCTTCTGCAGCGCCTGGACGCCATCCCTGTGGCCATCCAGGCTGCCCAGGAAGGGACGTGCGAAGATCTTGTCCAGCTTGACCGCATTCAGGGCCCGTGTGTACTCGCGACATACCTCAAATGGGTGCAGGCTCGGGTCAAAGTTGCGTTGCACTGGGAGAGAGCAGGGCACATGAAAGCCAAGTTCATTACACAAGAACACACGGCTTTGGCAGGCACAGACAATCAAGTAACCTAAAGTAACATGCACGAGATGACCATCGCTTCTAAGTAAAAAAAAAAAAAAAATGGGCCCTTTTGAAGAGTGTCAAGCTGGATTTGTCACAATACACAATTACGCAAGATACAGTGGCTGACACATTGGAAAAATGGTGACGACTGTGCAAATGGTACGTTGATCTTTCTTCCCATCGTACTTAAAGCGAGAAAGCAAGGACAACGCATGGTTTCCGCGTTTGAACAACATGCTGACCGTAACATTTTGCTCAGAACTTTTTGAAAAGCTACTTATTTGGAAAGCTCTATGCACTTTGTAAGGATTGAAGAAGACTGCAAACTATGGAGTTTTAGGATATTCTTTATTGCACATTCTCTATATGCTTGACCACTTCTTTCTTCTGCTCTACGTTGTGTACAGCTTTAAATCAAATTAAGTTGGCATTGGTCTAGTCATCCTGCGACTCTTCTAGTCCTTTGGTTGCGGAAGCTCACGAAGGGTAAATAAGCAAAAACAGCCAGCTCTTAAATGGACATTGCTAAACCTGTGTGTTCCTAATGGAAATTGCCATGCGGGTTTTCACCTGGGGTCCACCATCCTTTCTGCCAGTGTCGCAAGCTCATTTTTTTTTTCCTTTTTCTGCGCGCTGACTGATTCGTTCCGAGTATAAGCAGGGAATCCTTTGTAGTTCGACATTGTGTGGATTGAATGCTCGACAAATGCACGTGCTATGTACTACTACACGACAAAGGAGAGTACTGATTTGGCGAAGGAATACACTCGGTAAAACGTTTGCTGTTCACAACAATTAACAGCAAGGACGGTCGCGCAGCTTACTTGTACTGGAAGATACCTATATGGTCCCCATCTCATTCAGATCCAATATCTTTTGAGATATATTCAAACAGAGTTTCCTAACCATCACTGTTTCTTATTTTAGTTCACCCGCCTTGAGCCTGAAAAGGAGACGTCATCGAGGACGATACATACAGCAAGATACCGCATGAGTGTGCAGGAGCCGGGACGGCGCACACTAAGGCGATTTTATTCATAAAAGTTATTCATAAAAAAATATTGGCAGAGCATTAAGAAATTGACACCGCCTGTAACTCTCGCCTATGATCGGAACATGCCGCACAGCAAAGGCAGCAGTGCACGATACAGTTCGAAGACGCAGCATCGCAGGCCTACCTTTATGAATGTCATGCTTCGTTTCTCTCAGGTAGTCATCTGGGTTCCTCGACAGCACTTTCACTTTCATGTCTTTAGCGTTTTCACACCACAGTCGAAGAAAAACGCTTCACATCACAGAGAACGGCTTCAGTCAAGCATGCCACAGAGGAGCCATATTGAAATAAACTAGGCTACAAAGTTGAAACTAGCCAAGCCCGTAGTATTGCATGTCTTGCAAGTGCTTAAGTTTTAACTAATTGAAGATATGTTACAATGTATAAAAGTATAATAACAAAGTTACTACCTGTTTTAAATGTTTCAATGCCGAAGCGTCAATATTTGCCAAGCATTATTTATTAGTTTCGGTTTCAGTTATTTACTCCACGTGGTACACGCCCAAGCAGCCCCACGTGAACTTGGGCTGCTTCGGCGATGAAGAGGGTAGCGAAGACCTATGGTGAAGACCGCAGTTGGGCAGTCAAAGCACAACTAAAGGATAAGCCTCCAGATTGAATTTGACGGTATTTTCCCCTCAAATGCTAAACTAATACTATTACAATATTTAAATGACCAATTACACGATTAATTACCTTTCTCACCTGGAGTAATTCAGAGTCCTGAATACTTCGCTGCGCGTTTCTAAAAAAAAGGTTTTGCGCTCACCGCTGCACTGTTCTTGTTCAAATTTTGCAGGACGATTGCGTTTTGGCTTCGACTTCGTTTAGTATAAAACGTGCGACAGTTAATTGCGTGGATTTTAAGACAAAGATTCCAAATTGCCTGCGCTTATGAGGATTTGATTATTACCTTTTTTTTTTTTTTTTTTGCTGGCCAGCAGTAGCAAGCGACTTTATTGGGGTCCTGAGGAGCTAAGCGGGGGCCTGCAGGTCCCTACCCAGCCGTTGGCTAGTCCCATGTCGGAACAGAGAGGCCATGCCTCTCCTCTCGTTCACGGGCCCTCTGGACAGCCAGGAGCTGGACGTCTTGTTTCGGGTCTGTGATGGCCTTCGTCCAGTCTTCTTCTCAGTTAAAATCCTGTAACACAGGGCACTGCCAGAGCATGTGATTTAATGAGCTAAATTCAGTGCCACAATCTGGGCAAAGTGGATCGATGTCCGAGTGGAGCATGTTCAAAAAGCCCCTAGAGGGTAGGACCCCGTCTGGAGCATGCGGAGCGTGCTAGCTTGTGGCCTGTTGAGCTTATAATGGGGGAAAGGAAAACTCTGCCTATTCCCTCTGTAATGAGAGGTGATTTCATGAAAAGTAACCAATGGATCACTGTGGACGAGCTCTCCCGAACTCACCCGAGACACCATCCCGTCGCGGCATACGAAACCTCGCGCACAGTTGAGGGCTATCTCATTGGGGTTCAGGTGACCCGGTAATACGTCTGGTCCCATGTGAGCTGGGAACCAGACTATGTGGTGAACAATGTCAGAGGGGTGTTTGCCGTTTAGAATCCTGTCAATCCCGATGCGAACGCTCTAACGGCTGCTCGGGAGTCCGTGTACACCGTAGTGCGTTGTGAGTCCGGTAATCCGAGAGCTATAGCAGCCTGTTCCGCCACATCGACCGAGGAGGTTTTCAGCGAGGCTGCCGAGAGGAGTTCTCCCCTGTCATTGACTATGGCTACGGAGAACTTGTTGGCACTGGCGTGTCGCGCCGCGTCAACAAAAGTCTCCGTTCCGGATATGTTCTTCAAGAAAGTGCTAGCCCTCGCTAACCTTCGACCTGTATTCTGTTGGGGGTGGACATTTCTTGGAAAAGGGTCTACAATAAAGGAGTTCCTTGTCTGAATATCAAGTTGCGTGGTATTTCCCTGATTGGAGCTAGGACGGAGGCCTGCCGCATCCAGAAGTCTTCTGCCTGCTTTGGAGTTTGATAATCTAATAATTTGAGCTGATCTTTGTGCTTCTATTAATTCTGAAGTTGTGTTATGTACTCCCAATGCCGTGATTGGCACACCGATCACCCTTTTGATACTTTTGCGCATAAGCGTGTCTAATGTATCCATTTCCGTTTTCGTCCAATTGAGGGCCGCGATTATGTAAATGACATGGCTGATGAGGAAAGATTGGTGAGCCCTAAGGAATATATTCTCGCCTATGCCGCCTTTCTTGTTGGACACTCTCATAATTAATCTGATAATGTTCTCAGTTTTCGTGGTGAGTTGGGCTATAGTCTTAGCGTTGCATCCCTTTGAGTTTATTGAAAGCCCTAGTAGTGTACTCTCGGGATGGTGTGCCCATCTCTGGTACGAACGCTGATGGGCACCTGATCGAGTGGGGTGAGTCCCCTAGCATTTCGTCTAGCCTGTCTGTACAGCAGGAGTTCCGACTTTCAAGGCGAGAGTGCCAGTCCCGTACCTTCCAAGAAAGACTCTGTAACATCCAGAGCCCCCTGTAGAGCTTGTTCGACCGTAGCCTCCGATCCTCCAGGACACCAGATTGTAATATCGTCAGCATATAATGCATGACCTACGTAAGGAATTGCTGCAAGGCTTTCCGACAACTTGCGCATTGCTATATTAAACAGAAGGGGTGAGGTAACTGCCCCTTGGGGAGTACCCCTGTTTCCGAGTGTGAAATACTCCAAGACTGATTGCCTCAACTTTATGGCCGCCGTCCTGCTCTCGAGGAAGGATGCAACGAAGGAGAAGAATTTGACTCCTAAGTTCAAGGCCGATATCTCCTGAAGGATATAGTCATGTGCAATTGTATCGAATGCCTTGGATAGATCCAGTGCGAGGACCCCTTTTACATCTTTGCTTTGAGAATCGATTATCTGTACTTTAAGCAGGAGCATGACATCCTGCGTTGAGAGCAAGGGCCTGAAACCAACCATATTATACGGGAATAGTTCGTTGCGCTCAATATGTCTCGATATCCTGTTATGCACTGCATGTTCCGCTACTTTGCTAATGCAGGAAGTAAGGGAGGTAGGACGGAGGTTCTCCAAGCTGGGTGATTTACCTGGCTTGGGGATTAAGACCACTGTGGCCTTCTTCCAACTCTCCGGTACAACGCCCTCCTCCCATACCTCATTTATTTCCTTCACTAAAGCTTGAATTGCTTTGTCGTCCAAATTTCTTAGGAGCCGGTTTGTAACTCCGTCGGGGCCTGGTGCAGACCTTCCGTCTGTCTCGTTTCGCGCAGCGCAGCGCGCGGTGCACGAGAACGCGTGACTAACGGTACAGGTGAGTGCTACACAAACACTGGGGCAGACGGAAGCAGATCACAGAGCATGATTAGGGATCACTCTAGCATGATCGCGCCATGGGAGACGGTGAAAAACGACATAGTTTCGCTATCTGCGCGCGCAACTGCACGACGAGGGAACAATCAGACGAAACGGAAGCACATCTCTCTTGCTGCGGCGCGAAGTAAAACAAGAATACACCGACATTCGGTTTGTGTGCTTTGTTATTTTTCAAAACTTTAATTCGTCTATTGAAGCAACGGCTCAAACAAATAACTGTTGCCTCTTGAGAAGAAAGGAAATCGAGGGCCAGATTTTTTTATTAGTCATGTCATAAGAAGCGAACAAAGACACCATGGGACAGCATAAGGGAAATAATATCACTATTAAAAAATCGGGCCATCGGTCTCCTTTCTTCTCGTGCACTACATAGCGAGGCCTGGAATCATTGGTGCCCTCGTGTAACATGTATGGGTTTTAGTAACGAGTTGCCTTCGCCCAAACAAGTCACGTACGCGTGACGCGCGTACGACAAAAAAAAAAAAAAAAAAGAAAAGAAAAGATTCTCCGCTGTCAAGGCCGCGAGGTGTGGCGTTGGCTCCCAGGTTTAGTCGTAGTAGATGAACATAAATACCTCAAAATGTGTATGGGAAAACAGCGCCGCGGTAGCTCAATTGGTAAGGGCATGCCAAGACGTGAGTTCGTACCCCACCTAGCTGCATGCGGCCAGTTGTTTTTTCATCCACTTTCATTCCAATTAATTTATCATTCCTTTTTTTTTTCACTTAATAAGCACACGTAATTTACCCTATGCTGTTCTTGGTGTCTTTGTTTCTTCGCTTCTTATGATATGCTGCTGCTTTGAATACAATGTGAGTGACGTCACAGTACGGCAATCTGCCTGGGAAGCCCTGCTGCGGAGCGAGGACCCTACTCCACAGCAACACGCCATCCGCCTGGCGGAAGAAGCCGCGAAGAGTCAAGGCCTCTTTGCTTGCTTCCAATCGCGGAAGTCCCTGCCCCCGTCCCCCAAGGCCTGTGTGCCGGGGACGGGGAGTAGGGGCCCTCCTTATCCGGCGGTACAATAAAGTTGCTATCATCATCATCATCATCTGCTTCGGCGGACTTGCGCGGCGCCCGCGCGAAGGGCAAACACCGTTCGGTTTGAACTTTAGGCTCTTTCTGCGAGGCATATAATGCGTGGCAGACACAATCGTTAGCGCGCATTGTGTGCAAAGCGCTCCTTAGGTCAAATTGGCCCGACCTTGTGAGGGGCCCTTCGTATTTATTCTCTCCTTGGTCGTAACCGCTTTTAATGTTTTCCCTTCAGTTAGTCTGACTGCTCACTCGCGTACTATGGTCTAGTTATTTTAGTGTCTACATCAGTTTTTCCTTTTACATGACATTTCTCCTTTTCAAATAACAATTTTCTCGAGCTCCTTCCTGTCGCCCGATTCTCGGCCGATCCCCCTTAGTGGGTGCGAGCCACAAAAGAGGTCCGTCATCTCACCATCAGCCGAAGGATTTGTTTGAGAATGGCTGAAGGCGGCGGTGCGGCACCTGATGCAGGTAAATGTCGTGGTCTTTAATTAAAATTATGGGGTCTTACGTGCCAAAACCACTTTCTGATTATGAGGCACGACGTAGTGCAGGACTCGGGAAATTTCATCCACCTGGGGTTCTTTAGCGCAACACCATAGCCACTGAGGTCGTGGTCTTTAATGTGTATCATCTTAATTTTTGGCGTAGCCTGACCATTGAGTTGCATGGTAGGCTGTAGAAGCTGTAGGCTTTGGCGGAGCTAGTATATTCCCACTTTACTTTAAAAATTGATCGATCGATCGATCGATCGATTGATTGATTGATTGATTGATTGATTGATTGATTGATTGATTGATTGATTGATTGATTGATTGATTGATTGATTGATTGCAGGCCGAGATCGAGATGTTCTGGAGCCTCCAGCGTAAGAATGATTTTTCGCTATTTTTTGGAATCCTTGCTTGGGCCTTGTCCTGTATCCTCAAGCGCGTACATTCGAAAGAGGCGGCCGCTCAAATAATTGCAAGCCTTTGCCGACTGTGTCCTGTCTGAAATACGAACGTGGTGTTCACAGCCCGAATTGCTGAATAAGGCGACGACCTCCCTCAAGTAACTTCCACGTAAAGATACGCACGCAGGTCTGCGCCCGATCGGTGGCGGCGACGCGAATGCCACAAAGGCGCCAAAGTACGCATCGTCACGTCTGCTGGGAGAACTCTCTTTTGTCGAAACATTTAAAAGGACACTAACGGCACTAAAGAAATAATTAAGCTTATTGCTTGGCCAATGATACCGCGCACTGAGACTTGGTACGCTGGGAAAGACGCAAAAACGAAACTCTAGTTTCCGAACGCCGTGGCTCATCGCCGTGGCTTGGACGGGCGTCACAGTGCGCGCGAAATTCGGCAACGAAAACTTGTGCTTTCTTTTTTTACCGCTGGTAACCAACCTTTTCCCGCCAAGTAAATGGAATCAGAGTCAATGACAACTTATCTATTTACTGCTATTCTATGTAGTATCGCCTGAAGATTGTCCGTATTCTGGCGAGGGTCAAAGTGGGAAAATGCGTATGTGTGTCAAGTGTGGGAAGTCGGTCACGTAATATGTATTTTTACCGTGTGTCCCAGCTAACGTTAGTCAAGCTACTCCACCAAAAATAATATTTAAAAAACCTTGCAAAATACGAAAGACTACGGAATTCGATGGCCGAACACCGTAGGTCTTAGAATTGTATCTTGCACTACCTTTTCTTTCTTTAAATTCTGTTTTTGGGGGCTGAACAGTTTGGCTAACGTTAACTACTGGGACTCGCGGCACTTTCTGCCACTGAAGGCGGTCTGCTTCGAACCGCCATCAGGGGTCCGGAGCAGAAGCCCGCGAATAGACCCAAAATGCCTCGAACAGCCAGTCGCGCAGCAATTTTGCGTGCATTTGTGGGCCCCTTTCACGCTCGGAAAAATCACTTTTACGTAGCACGTATTGGGCAACAGAAAGCTGTAACTGGAGTTTTTCATGTCACTCTACAATTTTTTCATTGGCACTTTTAATCTAATTATAATATTTGAGAAGATGAATATATAATTAAGACTGTGCATCTAATTAGGCGGAATGAAAAAAAAATAATTTGAATATCTCCAAGCGACGGCAAACAATGGTACCTTGGTTCTGTCCAGCTACGTGGCATTCGCATGTTTTTAACTCCGGTTAAAGTTAGCTGGGACACCCTGTATCTAAAACCGACCACACCATCTGTCGCTTCCCGGCAACTGCAGTTCATGCAAACGTAATCTTTACCGGGAAAGGCTTGCGGCGAATGCTTGGCGGCGAAAGGCTTGCGGCGAGCTTTCCAGTTCTTTATTTTCTTTCCCCGCATGGCCGCAGCCGCGGACGTGAGCGCCATCTGGTGGTGCTTCAGGGTAGCTTCCTCCGCCTTTCTGCTCCACCCTCCCGCTGCACCCTCCTCCTCGCGCTCTCGCCACCGAGGCACGCCGACGGCCAACGCAGGAACGGGCGCTAAATTTTATCTTCGCAAGCACTACGAGCAGCGTTTCACAAAGCGGATGTTACATTAAGCATGCTGCATTGGCGTCTCTTTTAACGCGACAGCGTTAAGGAACTCGTGTCGCAGAAAAGCCGGTGTCGTCGGCGGCGTTGGCCGTGAGCGAAAAATTCCGCAAGGCAATTCATAAATGAAAGCAACTTGCAAGGTGGGCTGGGCGGGAATCGAACCAGAGTCTCCGGAGTGGGAGACGGAGACGCTACCACTCAGCCATGAATGAGTTCGATGGTTCAAAGAGTGACAAAAGCGCCTCTGGTGAATGCGGTGTTGCCGTAGGAACGTGCCGTAGAAACTTATACTGCGGTGTATATCGGTAATTATGAGCATGTAAATTACACAAGTCGCAGTTAAGCGCGTAGCGAAGTACGTTTCCGCTACATTTCTTCTGCACTTGGCGCACACGCAGAGCCATCTTGCGGCAAACACAGAAGACCCCCTCCTCGCAATGTACGGCGCTGCCCCGACAGATGGCGCGCCACTCGCCCGCTTCTCCCCTTCTTATCGTTTGAGCGCATTGGGGCCCATTGAGCGCATTTAAGCGCATTGGGCAATACTCTTGCGTTTAATAAGTTTTCTCGCTCTCTCCCCTTCCAACTTGCAGCGTGCGTCACTAGAACCCTCGTGTTTAGGCGACGCGGCGCTTCTTTCCGCTTACAGCGCGATTCCTAAATGCAGCGTCCGATGCGGGACGCCTGCAACGTGATCGCTGCGCCGTAGCGCGTCTGGTGGGAAAGCGTCCCCTGCGATTTGTGCCGTGCTGCTGTTGAGGAGTCATGCGTTTGCGTGGTGCTCCCAAGCCAACGATGCCATCGAGGCGTCAGCTCCATGATCGCGTCCGGCTTCATAACGCGTCGCGGCCCGGCTGTCCGTGCCGATCACGACGTTTGGCTCGCGTAGATCGGTTCTCTCTCTGAGACAGCGAGTTCTTTGGTTCGTTCCGCCTGCTCAGGCGCACGTTTCGTCTTTGTGTGACTCAAGAGCATGCCGAGCGAATGAATGGGCGGTGTGAACGGGGTGCGATAACGCCATCGCGTTCCACTCTTGAAGGCGAAGCTTAAAGTTTTTCCTACGTGTCGGCGCCTCTGTCACACCGTACCGACGCCGACAGTCAGCCGACGGTAATATCTGATCCGCATTTTGACACCTGCGCCACCGCACTGCACCGTGCGTGATCACACACAAAGCAAACAATGAAACCCATTGTGTATGAGTCTCATTAGAAATCGCTAAGTCCTTTCTGTTGCTGGACGCCGAAAAAACTACGGGAGGTTAGTCATATACAGCTTTCGCTGTAAAGATATAGTTCTCCTCCTTCCTATCCGATGGCGCAGTGCGTCCGTGAGCCGCGTGGAAGGTCTTCAAAGCGGCGTCTCAAACCGTCGAATGCGCGCCAAAGGTTCTGAACGGGCGCGCTAGTGGGCCTCTTCGATTATCCATCCCTGACGGTCGCCGACTGTCCGAAACGTAACGCTCATTGACAGAAGGCACAGCCTCGGTCAGACCGGGGCTGTCGGAAACAGATAATCTAAGAAGCCCACTGCAAGAGTTAAAATAAAGGTATACGGACATTCGTTTGTCTCGCCGCGAGCGATGACAGAGCTCATCCGCGCATCCCTGCTCGTGCAGCGGAGTCACGTGGTGACTCGCGGAAACAAGCGCGCCGCGCCTTTTCTACCTTGCGCCGGCGCCATGACAGTTTCTCTTGATCGCGGGACTGAGTAGCGCAAGTCCGCGATCAGAAAGAGCAAACTGCGGGGGCGAGCTGTGGGGCGAGGCAACCAGGCTTCTATAGGTGGTGTTGGGCGAGGCGCGTGCGGCGGGAAGAGGGAGGAGTGTCGCTCGCTTTAGTTTGTTCAGGAGGCTTAGCGTTTGGCGGCGAGATCAAAGTCCTTCGCTATACGTCTCGAAGGTCCAGTCACGTGGTACTTGTCATACAGGGTGCTCAATTTTAAGGTTTATGGATTTTCAAAAAATGGCCTGTGCGAGATAGCGTAATTCTTGTCCTTGAGTTGGATTATTCCAACTTACTTGCACGAGAACTCGAAATACATGTTCAACTAATTAACAAAAATTCAGCAATTCTTCATTAATTACTTTACGGCACATATTGCAATTTACGAGTTGTAGCCGGTGACCTCGCAAGACGTGCCCGCTTGAAATGAATTTCCAGGATGACACCAGTTTCGAGAGGTTATTTCCTAAAGTGTGGAACGATATACATGCGCGTTACAGTTATTTTAGGGCTTGAATGCATAAAGGAGCGTTGTGTTAAAAAAAAAAGTAAATGGAACAACAGTGCATTCTTGCGGCAAGTTTGATGGTGCACATCCCCAAACTGGCTTCACTCTCGAAATTAATTCCAAGTGGACACGCCTTGCAAACTCATCGGCTACAATTGGTAAATTGCCGTATGTGCTGTGAAGTAATTACATAATGCAAAATATAATTGGTGGATTTTCCTTAATTAGTTGAAATGTGTTTGGATTTATCATGCGAGTAGCGTCCGCCTGTCCGAATAATACAGCTCAATGACTAGGATGATCTCCAACAGGCCATCTTTTAAAAGTCCCACAAAACTTAAACATGGTCACCTGCGTTTATTTCGCGGGCTTTCTCTATTCGCCGGGGAAAGCAAGGACGGTACGTGTATCCGGGTGGCAGCACCTCGTCTCGAAGCGCCTCGCGATTCTCTACAATCGCCTGACACCTCGACAATATACGATCAGTTAAAAAGTCAGTTACCTACTTTTAATTAATTATTTGGACGTCAGGGAGTTAAAAAAAAGTCACTGGCAGTTTCTCTAGAAGATTCTGAAAACCATACGATTCGTCTTCGCATAGAGTAATCCGTGCTTTTCTTTCTTTCCTTTTTTTTTTTTTTTGAAGATTCGTTATGTGATACAGCTGGGACGCACACCCTGTATAATCCGATTTAAAAAAAAACGTGTTACGAAGGGGAAACTGATCCACAAAAGCATTTGATCGATGCGGATGTCTGCAGCACGTGCGCATGCATATATACAGTTCGCCGTTATACTTTGCGCCTGATGTCGCCCACACGGGGCCTTTGGGGACCCGTGCGCGGGCCTGCCGCCACCGAAGGCGCGCGCACACACACACACACACTCGTGCACATGCATGCTGCAGGGCGCTGGGCCGCGACAAGTTTCCGGAGGCGCCGCGACCGCGCTCCTGGTTCCCCATCATCGCCATGATCGTGCTCATGGCGCTGGTCATCTTCCCCACCGTCTTCTTCCTGCTCAGCCTCATGTCGAAACGTAAGCGCGGACCAGATGTATATACATACGCGGGTGTCCCAGCGATCGTGCACCAAGATGCAAAAACATGCGTCGTAGCGGGACGGAAGAACCCAGGTAGCGTTGCTTGCCGTCGCTTGGAGATACTCGGATGATTTCTTTTTTTCTTTTTGCATTCCGCCTAATGATAGTCTTACTTAATTAATCAACTTCTCAATTATTATGACTAGATGAAAAGTGTCAATGAGAAAATTGTAGAAGAACGTGAGGAACTCCCTATACAGGTTTCCGTTGCTCAATACGTGCAACGTAGAGGTGATTTTTTCGAGCGTGAAAGAATCCCGCGAGTGCACGAAATATTGCCGCACGACTTGCCGCTCGAGGCACTTAATTGAAAAAAAAAAGCATTCTTAAATCTTGGTGCACGATAGCCATGGGACACCCTTTATATAGAAAGCATTGCTCTGTCCGCATACGCACATATTGCCATGACCAACCGGGGGATTGCGGGGGGTCAAAGTGTGCGTGGAGGGAGATGTCATTTGCTCCCCCACTTTGGAAACCGGCACTTTCGGCTCTCTGGCAAGTCCAACAAAACTAGAGCTAAATTTCCTTTCTGAGTGGAGTGAGCACATAAGTAATGCTTTTCTTTACTACGCATTCCCTGATTGGTCAGCGAGGATTGCTGTATAGCGCACGATGCGCGGGATTCGCCGCTCGCGTTGAGGAGAACAGTTCCCGCCGTAAGAAACTGCACTGCCTGCGTAACTTCCGTAACGCCCACTTTTATGCGACCGCTATATCCGTATTCGAAAGCACAATCAGCTTGCTACATTTAACCTGCGGGCGAGGAGAAGGTGCGGATCAACTATTCCAATCAGCCGCGCTCAACGACTGGTGTGCCTCGCGGCATGAAATCGTTGGATTATCAATAAATGCAGCTATTTAATATCTGACCAGAGATAGCCTACGTATCCTTGCAGTCTCAGTATCTTATCACCGTCAAAAATCTAATCAACCCTCTTACAGGTATATAACTGTCGAGTTTCATTGTGTAATCACGACTTATCGCATATATATGAAAACGAGCTTGGTCGAACGGGCAGACCCATTTCAATACCAATAGAACACTGACCAGAATTTTTTTCTTTTCGAAAAGGCATCTGTGCACTTCTGTTTTGTCGGTTTCATTTTCAGACTGTTTCTAAGTAAGAGCTACACTCTCACTTGTTTCCCTGCACTAGCAAGAACAACACGTTTTTCGTATTTGCAAAAAAAAAAAAAAAAAACAAAGAAGAGAAAATGAGGGCCACTTTTGGGTGACGTGTACGGAAAATTTGCACTATGTAGGTTGCCTATGTGGTCTGAAAACTGAATAATCGCGTTCTCCTATAATTTTCATGCGTTATACATGCGTTTAGTTGTTTCCCCCTGCTATCGCCGGTAAAATATGGGGGCACGGCGTTTATATTTATCCAAAGTACGAAGCAATGTTCTGAGTGGCGAGCGATATGTGTTTGTTCTGTGTAGTTCATTACAGCCTTTGTAGAAAGTTGATCATTGAAGCTTTCCAGAGTGTCACACTGCCGCTAATCGAAATGTTTCCCAGACTCCTAAAGAACTCCTAAACGAGAGACGGTTGCAATTCTATGAAAATAGAGACAATTTTAAACACGATGGCGTTGCGAAACTTTCCTGCTTTCAACGCAGGTGTTGCAGATAATTACTAAACCACGTTTTTCCATGTCTTTTCGTGTATCATGCGAGATTCGTAGTTTGTTTCTCCAGTGTTCTGGACGAGCTAAACAAGGTATCTTGTTTATATCTGGAGAAAATTAAGGGCACTGTATATGGCCAATGTGTAGGCAATGTTCCAAATGGGTGGGTTAAATGCACATTTTCCAGTATAGATCTAGAATACGTACGCAAGTGGTCCATGGCCTTACTAATCTGTTTCACTAGCAGTGTAAAAGTTAGACGGCTGCGCTGACATAATTACAACTACAACTGAGGTCAAATTTTGCGAACATAAGGGGACAATCCGCCAAGTTCACGTGCGATGTTAAGTGCGTGTATCAAATACAGCGTTAAAAAAATTGCAAGCAGGTGCTCGAAAGTATCACGCTGCTATTAGCAAGATTTCCCAATGTCCCAAGAGAACTCTGCGTTTCAGATATTTTATGCGTTGAAGGAACAGGCGTCATGTTGAGTGCAATGTGCCGCGTAGTTTTAACGTTTCTGGCTTATTCAGAAGCGTTACGAATAATTATTGAACCCTCATATTTATTTCTTTAATTTTTCTTACCTTTCATGCGTGGTGATATATTATAGTTTCACCTGGTGTCCTCACTGAACTAAATGAGGTAGCTTCGTTATGTTGGGTGACTGTAAGGACAAGTTAATGGGCGATGCGTACGTGCCATGTAGTTCAATATAGATGGGTAATTGGGGCGTTCGCAATAAATTACGTGTGCAAACACTCTAGATTGTTATGACCATGTTTACCAGCGGGGAAGAATTGGACCTGGCAGAACTATAAGAACAACCAATACCAAATTTGGCGAAAATTGGCTGTATGCTATAGGGAAACTCTCGGTATGATGCCGGCTCCATCTTGGACTGAGTGTCTCGCATCTCTGAGGGTATATATGTCACGGGTGTTGCAGTGGCATGTCGGCGTGCACGTTTACGGGCTTCCTCTCTCTCGGCCAGCTTTTGTTGGATCAACTCTCTGTTGGATCAAACACAGCTTCTGTAAAAAAAAAAAAATCAAGTGTTAGAGCGCGTGATGTGGCCGCTATCAGATATGCTTCCCAGTGTCCCGACATAGCTGTAGGTTACAACAGGTTTATGTTTTGTGGGAAGGGGGACATGGCAACTGCAATGTGTGACAACATTCTTACGTTCCTGGTCCAGTTAGAAGGGTTGCAAATAATTACCGAGCCACCGCTTTCCTTTCCTCATTTTCAGGCGTCATAACACGCTCCGACTTGGTTTCAGCGACGTCCTTGTTGTACTAAACGAGGCATTTTGTTTATATTTGGCGAAAACAGGGGGTGGGGAGCGGGGCGTTATGGACAATAAGTAGGTAAACTTCAAAAACAGGTGACTAATGAGAGAGAGAGAGAGAGGTCAGATCGTTCGTGGTTTGTCCGTCGCGCACGCGATATCACAAGCACTCGGCCACCTGTGCGTGAGTGGTGGCGCTGCAGGGTTAGTTCTAGCAGCTAAACATAAGTATCCGAGAGAATGGATGGGAAAACGGCGCCGCAGTAGCTCAATTGGTAAGAGAGTCGCACGCGTGATGCGAAGACGTGGGTTCGTATCCCACCTGCGGCCAGTTGTTTTTCGATCCACTTTCATTTCCATCAATTTATCATTTCTCTAATTCAGTTGACAGGTACGAGTAATTTCCCCTGTGTTGTCCTTGGTGCCTTTGTTTGTTGGCTTAATCCTTATGATATATATACACTGTAAGGCGATTAACCCTTTGTTTTACTCTCCTAACAACTGACGCCCTTACAGCATATACATTGTAAAAACTGTTCGCATCCACATAGGTTTGTCCCAGAACAATAAACGCTGCGCGACGGATACTCCCAGGCCGGCACGCGCGATAACGGCATGATATAGCGTTATTAAAAGGAAAGCATAGCGAGCGCAGAGTTTTCAAGAAAGCAAGTAACACAGACGACGATTATTGTCAAGGATGCACCCCCAGGGGTACAAACTTATTTAGAGTGTCGGAAAAAGCATTCCCATAAACGAAGACATATCCGTTCAACGAGTTGCCATAATTCCCTAAAGCGTGGAAGACATGCCATTAAACGCATTGCTTGGATGTCAGCATGTACGCGCTGTTCATTGTTGCACCGTGCAATTTCAGTGAATAATCACCAGGCGGCTTAACTAACAAGAGAACCAATAAACACGTGGTCCTTACTACTAGAAAAAAAATTCACCGACGATTAAGATACTCTCCAGTGCGAAATTCGAGCGTAGCTCTGCATGCGTTTTCATTTCGCGATAAATTGGCTGGCGCGGACAGTCTGTCTCGGGCGGCAAGCGGCGCGACTGCCTCGCCAACGGCGTGGGTGACGAGCGGGGGCGATTTACGGCAGCCGACAGAGCTCCCAGCGCCACCTCGTAGCTATCGTCGCCGCACTACGCTTCTTTTCTCAGCCTTGCCCTCTTCCTCCGCTTTGCTACTTCACGGCGCTCCGCGTTCCCTCGGTTACGCCGACACTCGTCGCAGCGACGCGCTCTAAGACACACACACACACACACACACACACACACACACACACACACACACACACACACACACACACACACACACACACACACAAAAACCATTCGGCAGAGTTTTTCTGTTTTGTTCCTCGGATTTACACTCTGATACGGCAGCGGCGTACCAACTATTTCTCGAGGGGGGAGGGGGCGAGCTACAAACCATCTGACCCTCTGCCTCCTCTCTCCCTCCCCTTTTGTAGGTGTGTGTGTTTTCGTAAGCGCACATTAAATAATGCAAGCAGTTGCGAAGACGAGTTTGCACGAGTCTCACCCTACGAACAAAAGTCAACAAGGGGCTCGACTCTCCTCCACTGCGCAACACGCAAAGCCGCTACGGCAGGTTCGTCAACTTTCCGACACGGCGCAGAGAAGGCTCCCATCGCCAACAAACGCGGGTTTATTCGCCCAAGATACAACGCAGTGCAACAGTCAAGGCGCTTACGGGCAAAGACTCACCGCAAGACCGATCGAGTACGCGTGCCTGCTGCGTTAACTGGGAAGCGGTCCACAAAGTGAGAGAACGAGAAGTCGCGGGAGTTAAAAATTTTCAAAAGTAGCGCCATTCTTAGATCGTACCGCCACCCCGCTCACCTAGGCGCTTCCTCCTCCACGCCTCCTGTCGCCCCAGCCTCCTCCGCTCCCCAATTGGCCAATCTGTGTCACGTGGAAGCAGGCGCCGCGCTTTTGTACATTTTTTTCTTTCCAGCGTGGAGCAGGCGTCGCGCTTTTTCCGACCTCCATTGTTGGGCCTGCGCGACGAAAGTACGGCAGGCGCACTGACGGAGCGCGTTAGCGTAGTAGAATGTTTTAGGGCCGAGAACTTAATTGCGATGCCTTGCTGCTGCGCCTTCGGTTGTCGCAACAGACACAGCGAAGGCAAAAAGCTTTTTGCTTTGCCATCCGGCGGGCGCAACGCAAAAAATGGGGATTCACAGGATCGGGCGGGCTGACTTCGAGGAAGAGGCAATGAACGCACGGCTTTGTGAAGTAAGCGCCACGGCTACTCACAACCTCTTCTTTTGAGCCTAGTCCATGCCTTCCGCTTCGAAAAAGTGTATGCGTTCATGCTCTGCGTGGTTTTTAGCGCGTTGAAGTTGACTTTCTTTTTCGAATGTGCTCTCTTTGATTTATTTAGTTTCGTCTTGCGGTGAAAGTGCACGCATCTGCAGCTGGCCTGCGACATAAAAGCGACTTTATTCAGGGTGTGTTTTGAGCTCCACCAGAAGTTAGCACATTCTCGACGGTTTTGCAAGGCTCGCCATGACTTATGGGTGCAGTCTTTTAGCTTCGAATGTACGCCCGCATGTATTGATTTGTTTTGTGGTGATTAACTTTTTTAACGTCCCGAAGCGACTAAAGCTATGATGGAGGTCGTAGTGGATGGCTCCGGATAACATTATCTAGGTCGCCAGGGGATGTTTAACGTGCACTTTGATCGTAGAGTCGTACGTGGGCCAGTAAATTCCTCGTTGGCGTTTCATACTTCTCGCGCGGGCGCTCTAGCGCTGCTTTAGAAGTTGGCGCCTCGGAGCGATTGTATTTCTTCAATAGATTTTATTTGCTAGTTGTAACAACGTGTCATTATTTCGTATTATTGACGGCGCCTCCAGGGCACCAAAGTGGCAACGGGAACGCCAAAGCTACAACTAGGGCTGGATGGGGCTCGCCGAAGCCTGTGCATGCCAAGGGGTTATAAGATCGCGGACAGCCAATTTTGTATGTGAACACTCCCCGCGCCGTCTACTTTATTGTAATGTCACGTGCTCTTCAGAGGCCTCCGTTAGCTGTTACATGTGCGCTCCTGGAGCAGTACTTGTACAAAAAAAAAAAAAAGCAATCTATCGTCACGATTATCAAAGCACCCCGCAATGAAAAAAGCGGCCCTGTTGCCAGGCGCTGCTGACCGCAGACAGTCGGAATCTCTCACGCGCCGGCTGAACAAAAGTATCCTGAAGGTACGTAAATGAACCTACGAAACCACATGCACATACTTTCACGCTGTCAAAACCTGAAACTTTGGTAATTGCGCACGTGTTTGAGCACACCGCGTGCTTGCGTCGTGTTTCAGCAACACGAACTCTCAACGTGCGCGCGCTTTACGCCTTAAATACGCCTTGAGTAATGGTCCTTTTCTCTATTTCTTCCTCAATTCCAACACGACATTCTTAAGGTCAGTTACTTTACACCTTAAATACGCCTTGAGTAATGGTCCTTTTCTCTATTTCTTCCGCAATTCCAACACGACATTCTTAAGGTCAGTTACCGACTGATGAAGCAAGATCTCGATTGAAAAAACTGCTCCGCAGGGCTCGAACGAACTTTTCCGCGTATTTCTTCCCGTAGCGTGTTAGCCGTCTTCTGCTACGGCAGGCCCAGCACCGGCGGCGCCACCGTCGAGGCCGCGCCGAGCGGAGGAGGAGGGAAGTGGTTGGCGCTCATGGAGGAAGGACACTGAGGGGAGGCCCTACCGCGCATTTACATTCGCTCGCCTGTGCAGCCGGTCGACTGCAGCGCCGCCCCCGCGGCACCAACGGGAACTATATATCTAGGTAACTTTTCGCCCTAGGGGAGCGTAGGTCCCTAGGTGTCGTGTAAAAAACGCACCTAGCTCCTGAAACGCCCTAGTCCCCATGCGCTCGCTCGCGCGGGGCCCATAGAAATATACCATAGCGCAGATAGTATGTGGTAGTATCAGCATGTATCAGTGGTAGTATTGTTTGTGCCAACTCGCCGGAGTAGCAGAGTAGGCGGTTCATTGTGCGTGCACGCAAGCAGCACGACCACGAACGAAGCGATATAAGGTGGAACGGCGCGTTTTACGGCAATTGAAGTTGTGTGTGTGTGACGCGCTTGGTGTGTGCAAAGAGCAATTTAGTTGCGCGTGTGACGAATGTGTATGCGCAAATAGCACGACCACGAACGAAGATGGAACATCGCGTTTTGGCGTGCGCAAACAGCAATCGAGTTGAGTGTGTGACGCGTTCGTTCGCGCAAACAGCACGACCACGAACGAAGCGATGCAACGTGGAACAGCGCGTTTTGCGCAATCTAGTTGTGTGTGTGTGTGTGCGTGGCGCGTTTGTGGTGTGCAAAGACCACGACGACGATCGTCTTCTAACTGCGCCAGAGCAAACCGATTGTTGGATTCTACATAGGTATTGAACGGGCGTTAAACCTAGAGAAACACGGGATTGCGACTCGACTAGCCGCGATGTATAGCACTGTACATGTACGTACGTAAGTTTACAGCACAGACTTAATTCGGAGTGAAGGGACACGCCACGAGTGATTTGTATGTGGAGGTTAACTCATACGTGCATTAATTAGCGGCGGTATAGGAAAAAAAAAGGGGGGGGGGCGGGAGCGAGGGAGGCGGGATTGCTGAGACAGGTGCTCGAAAGCGTTTCCACGCATGTTTTGTCGGTGTACTCAATGAACTAAATGCCGCTTTAAAGAAATTGTGACGAAATGTTGGCATGTGCGTAGTGGCACAGTTTAAAATGTGTCGGAGAGTAAATCCGAAAAGAACCGAAGCATACCATGTGTAAAAAATGTGTGAAAACTACAGCTGCAAGCTTATATTATGCAGCATTGACCGATGTCGAGATATTGTTCTCATGAACGTAGCATCCATCGCCTTTGCACGCATGTGCTGGCTTCGGCGCACTATCATCAAGGCATTGATCAAGGTTAATAAAACTGTACCCGCAAAGAGTGCGTCGCCCTGGTTTCGGTTTCGGTTCTCAACAGTTTGTAAATTGTGCTTTTTGTTGGCGATTCTCTAGACAAGGAATGAAAACGAAAACTGGCAATTAAAATAAGCAACACGTAGAATATTTCAAACGAAAAACTGTTTCAAAATTTCTTTATGTAACTCTAATTCTAAGGCTCTAAGCGCCACCTATTTCCGGTTGTCAAAATGTGCCATGGCGGCTTCCTGTCAATTGGATGTGAGCGTAGCATGGGAGCTTCAATGGTACATCTCAGCTTTTTTGGTTATCCCCAGCTGTTCCTTATATTTCCTCGTAATATCTCTTTCTTGTACCCAATAGAATACCGAATATGAATCGTATAGAAGCTCAGAGGCTGCACCTGTCATTCACATAGACAGGTAAGGTAGCTGTTCGCGACCACTTTCAACTCATCTGGGACGTACATAATTTTTTTGTTATTTATGCATGCTTAGGCATCATTTTTCACGCCGCCTGAAGTTCTCGCTAAAAGTACGCTTTAAATGCACTGCACGCCTTAAATTGACACCCATCTGTAACGTGTTTGAGCCGTTATTTATAGCCCATATTTTGCGGACTACGATTTTAACCTCATGCGCACTACCGCCCGTTTGTTCTGTTGCGCTCGCGATATCAATGTTTTTAGATCCAGAAGGCTGCTTCCGCATGAAAAAAGAGACTCGCCGTGTTAGATTGTACACATGGAAAGCGAACGCTGTGACACATTCTTTAAATTGGCCGACTTTGCAAGCGGTGGCATCATTGCCGTCGTCGAAGTGTATATACAGGCACACTATAATAGAGACATACGTATTTACAGTGCCAAATGAACAATTTGGTGTTTCGTCCCTTGGCGCTCTCCTGCTCGGCCTGACAGGCAGGTGTCACGCAGTGCGTTGCACTGAAAGCGCATGAGCATACCGCGAAATCTACGCGAGCGTTTTTATAGACAAATGCTCGAAGATTTCTATCACCAGCTGCCACTTGAAAGTGCGTTTAGCTAGCAGGCCAGCAGTGTAGTGTCTGCGCTTTAAAGCATACACTTGATCATACGAAGATAATGAGACAAAGTGTAAACACATGAATGACAGATTCACTATTTCTTGACACTCTTAAATCCTCAAACCTGCCAATTGTTCGTTAGTGCGTGAAAAAGTGGAATTTTGTGATGTTTAAAAGCAGACATTGGTTCATCCAAACGTGGCTTTGCCTAGGCCGTCGCATTGTATGAATGAATTATCAAATGCATGGGCATTGGAGCAATGAGGTGATGTAGCTGAAAAATGCACCTTTGTTCTCTTTTTCACTTTGCCTCATGGTATTCTGTCTCAAGTTTAGCCATTGTCAAAGCAGCAATTTCGACTGGCACAGCAACACTCATCTGAATGGCATCTGTCAATGTCGTAAGTTGTCATTGCTCCTTTCAGCACATATGTTACATGGTCTTTGACATCTTCAGTACGACCTAAATGTGTTTCACAGCTGTGATTGCCGCAGTGCATATAGAAGCAACGAAGTGATCCCAAATACTTTTGCAGAATAACTGAAATGTGGGCAAGTTCATTCGGATTCATGATTATGGCAGATTTGAACCCAACACTGTGTAACACTACTACACAGACTGGCGTTTCGGGTAGTTGAGACAAGAGTCTTATTAAAACCTCGTTGAGATTTGACAAACTGTTAGCTAGGTGGGATAAAGTAATTGTGATTCAGAATGGTAGCCTCAACATTGAGCACAAGGCAAGAGGTGAGTTTATTATTGTGATCATTTTCTACAAGCATGCACATTAGCGTTACAGTAGTACAAGCATCTTTGTAGCACATCCTTCCCTGTATAAAAAGGGTCATGTTGCTTACTGCTTAGCTGGTGTTATGCATTGTCCACTTCTATGGTGTTGATGCCCAGGATCTCTACAAAACGGAACCTCTTCGGTACAGTCGTATGGCTGCTTGTGTTCGTCTCCCCTAGCCAGAGGCATGAAGGGGGGTTCACGGTCGCTGACCAAGTCTGATGTATAACCCGACGTTTTGGAACTACACACGGGTTCCTTGTTCACTGAGTAGGACAGGAAATCGTCGTCACTTATGTAGCCAGCATGTGACGTAATGAACATGTGTAAATGGCAGGCATAGTCCCTGGTGTCCGGTTCATCGTAGCTGGCCTCAATTGAACGATTAGCAATTCTAGCAGCCGCCAGGATGACATGTTCTTTTCTTTGGCAACAACAGTGGCATTGTCCCAGTCAATCTTGTGACTATGTTCCTGCGCATGCTCGGCAAATAATAGTCGTGTGACTATTATTTCTTAGATCACGTTTTTTTTTTTCGTTTCCATGCCTGACCAGCCGAACTTTCATCGAACCCTTGATTATGCAGCCAGAGGCAGTGGCACTCGTTGTGTCCTGTTTGAGATGAATGGTCTTTTTGTCCGTGTCTATCCACTATCACCTGGGCTTATCTCCTGGCTGCTGAAGTGTGCCTGCATTTTCCAGGTCAACTACTCGGACATTAATGTCTGGATACAAATTGGGTAGATCTTGTATGCCATGCCCAACATCAGAGTAAGTTTTCTGTTTCTGCTTGCACTTTTGCTCATGCACTTTCATTTTCCTCGGGTCCGGGAGTTGTGGAAAGAAGCTGTTTGCAGTAGCTGGAAGTGTAGTCCTAAGCCTTTGGCTCGTAAGCATTTGCACTAGCGAGGAGCTATTTTTCAGAAGGCTCAGTCTATAATCGTGTGTCTTGTAGGCATCACCTGACGTCTCAAGGGAGTTCTTGGATAAGTTTATGGTGGCTTCTGTGAGATCATTGCGCTGTTGGTAGCGTCGACTGCACGCCATTTGTTGGAATTCTTATGAATTCTGCAAACAGCGAGCTGCGCCCTTTTGGAAGCTACAGTTTGTTGCGGTTCACGACCACTACACTATTGCATGCCTTGTGAAAACAAAGAGGCATTGAGTCGCAACCACAGGTCCTGTCAAACTAGCCAGTACTAGCTCAGGATACCCTTACTAATATTTTGTGACGATGAGCCACCACACCCCTCCAATAGAAAATATGTCCATAGTGAACTTCTGTAACAGCTTTTCTCGGAATCCCAATTGCAGGAGTGTCACCCTTCTCTTAGCCCTGTGGTGCTAGCATGTACGACATGACTTGAAGACATTTGCTGTTTGTATGTATTTATGATGCAGCACTTTGTCATCTTGATAGGCATTTTTTGATTTCAAAGTGGCCTTCAAGTGAGAAGTGCTGGGTGGGTAAGCTCCTGTAGCTTCTTGGGCGCGATGGTTTTATTGCCAAAATATCAACATGTCTTGGACTACATTGTCCTTGTAAAGCTAGAATTCTTTCAGAGTTTGCAACACCTTGTCCCGCTCTTTCGAGTGAAAATGCAAAGTTGGCAGCAGCATTAATCTAGCACTTGTTCTTTCTTCAATTGTTGTAAAGAAGGTGGGGAGAGGCAGCATGCATAGCCTTCAATCTTGGTAGGCCCTTGTGGTGCCTGTTATTCTCCTTCACATGAGAACTTCACAGTGTATCAGCTGCGGGAAAGTCTTTGCCTAAGATGTACATTATGCCTCATAATGCATCAATCATGTGCTCATTTTATAGATTGGGAAACAGATTGTTGCCCCTTTTATAGAATTTATCTCGAGCTTGCAAGAAAGAAAGCACTTCTTTCTATATCTGGGCATAGCCAGGCATTCTGTCTCTGCAAAATATCTTGAGGCGTATCTAGTAACATGTTGCCCATCGTCTTGCTTTTGGCTGAGCACTGCAACTAGACCACAGCACAAAGCATCAGCTGTGATTAGCAGCTGGTCTCTCATTTTGAGGAGCACCAGCCAAGCACTGGATCTGAAGAAAGTATTTCTTTCCATTTTGAGAATTCTGGAATCTGTGTGGGTTCCAGACAAACCATGCTTTGAAAACAGCATGCTGGACAATGGGTGTAGTGTTTGCATGTTAGGAGCGAATAAACCTAGATAGGTGGTCATGCCCATTAGCAGCAGTATTTCTGGAGGATGGTCTTGGCATGTCTGTGACAGCTTTGAGCTTGTTTTCGTTCATGTGCCCCAAGTAGGATGTTATTGTGATGCCAAACTTACATTTCTCTTTGTGGATGGCAGCTCTTGCACAGTGGGTGCCCTCAAATGTACTGCAGAGTTCGTTGTGTTCATGTTTAGTTGAGCACCAACTGATAACCTCTACCATATGACAAGCAACACATATAAGTTCTGGATGAATATCATTCATATACCATTGTGTTTGATCTGGGGCACACCAGATACCAAATTGCATGAGCAGTTAAAGCGAAACCAACGGAACGGTGCTGTAAAGGTGGTCAAGAACTGTGTGTAATTTTGAGGGATTTGCCAAAACCCTGAATTTGGGCATCAATTTTTCATACACCAAGCTGTGACTTGCAGTATCTGAAGGGTATGGTCTACTGCAGGAATTGGCTCATAGGGCTTGCTTGTTCAGTTTTTGTGTAATCCATAAAAGTGTGGAGTGCTCCTGATGGCTTCGTCACCATAAGCATGCACCAAGGAGTTGGCTCTGTCATAGCTGTCGTAAAACCAGTCTTAAACCTGGAGAAGTTTGGCTTTCGTCTTCTATAAAAGCAGCCATACAAAACAGTGAAATATTAGTGCGCAGGACACAGGCTCCAGTTTCAACATTGTCATGCAAGCTGGGCAAAGTATTTGAGGATGCGGCTTTGAATCTCCACAACCATTAACATTCTCAATCTGTCTAAGCACTCGACTTCAGCTTCACAATCACCTCTGTGACCTATTTAGCAAATTTATTTGGAAATAGCAGCATTCTGCCTGATGCACGAGATGGAACTTTATGTTGTGCTAGTCGCCTTACACACTGACCACAGTAACTTGGAGATCACCACCTTCTCGAAATGTCACGAACCACATTGTTTTCAGGGTGAGACAAGCAATCGTGTCTAATTATCATCTGTGACAAAAAATAACTGATGCCTGTGGCAAGGTGCCATTCAAGTGGTTGAGTTCCTCCAGGAGGTAGGGGGTGATACGAGTGAGAACCCTCAAAAGCCAATTATGGCCTTAGCCAAGCAGCCCCAGGTGACATAGTAAAGCTTTTTGGGCACGATGTCATTAGGCACCACCCTATATAATTTATTTGCTTCCACAACATCTGCATGGCTCGCGAGTGTCCGGTGGTAAATTTCTGAAGCCACATCAACCTCGATGTAGTATCCCTAGTTCCAAATACTTCAATCTGCATGCCACTATGTATGGTGGGGGTTACTGGGAAGGAGAATAACGAACAGCTACACATAGATAAAAACTCCCTAAAGGCTGTTATTGTGGAAGGACTGCCCAACATCAACACACGCTATATGATACAAGAATGTTGCTGCTATCAAAGATGAATTCAGTCAGTAATTGAGGATGAAGATAGTTTTACTCAATAGCCTTATAAAAAATGGTAAAAGAAAGCTAATAAATTTGTAACATGTTTTGAATCTTGTCTGAAAAAAAAATCATTAGTATGTCTTCAAATATCTCGCGCAGCCGGTAATCCTGTTCTACTTCTTCATGACCTTCAGGTACGCTAGAGAAGTCTTTCTCATCATTGGGCTAAAAAATGTAGTTGAGCAAAAGGAGTAGACCTAGGTGGCTGACAGGATGGCTCTTCTTTAAGTGCTGTGCGTAGAAGAAAAAAACATGCAAACATCTTCAACACTGTAATGGGCACTAACTGTTAGGGATGAAACATGAAAAACCCTAAGGAAAACATTTAGGTTTGGTGGATATGTAGAAAATACACAGAGACTAAAGACAGTGAAGGACAACGAAAAATGTTTGTGTAAGCTTCTTCACCAATGCGTTTGTTGCCTGTAGACAACACCAGGCAGAACTCGGAAAGCGACCTTCACCCCAAGTCGACGTCAATTCTGCGTGCAATTTGTGCATATTGACACAAAGGTGTGGGGCTCCTGCACTGCAGAACAGCGCGCGCAAAGGTCGGCGTCACGAAAGATAATAAAGTGCGTAAGCTGCACGCTCTTGTTCTGCCCCACCATTAAAGAGAAGCACACATTTTTCAAGACTCTGTCTCCAATCTACGTTACATTTTTCGGCGGAGGTGTGGGGTACGTGCTACCACTCGCAGATCGAACGCCGTCTACAAGCCCAGTACGAAGTCCGGTCAAGCTGACTCCCGTGCAGGTACGGAAAGCTGTCGACTTCAAGGACTGCCACCTGAGCACGAGCCTCTACGCAATCAAGTCAGAAGGATGAATACATTGGTTCCACCTTCTTCATCGACCGCCCCGACCGAGGTCGTCCTCAACCAGCCACGAATCCCCACGTCCTTCCATGGGGACACCTTTGAGGATGTAGAGGACTGGCTCGATCACTTTGAGCGTGTCGCAGAATTCAACGTCTGGACTACAGAGCGCAAACTACGCAACACCTACTTTGCCCTCGAGGACTATGCACGGACCTGGTTTGAGAACCGTGAGGCAGGGCCCTGTCGACATGGGACGAATTCCGACGGCAGTTAATCAGCGCATACGCCAGCTTCGATCGCAAGGAGCGAGCTGAATCTGCAATGTAGGCAAGAGTACAGAGGCCGAACGAAAGCGTCGCAATGTTTCTCAAAGGTATGTGCCGACTTTTCCGACACGCAGATCCGTCCATGCCAGAAGAAAAGAAGCTAAGGAATTTGATACGCACTGTCGAGCAAGAGTTATTCGGTGCCCTAATACGCAACCCACCAAATATTGTTGCAGAGTTTCTCGCGGAAGCCGTATCGATGGAAAAGGCACTGCAGCAGCGAACAAGGCAGAACCGCGACGTGTCGACCCTATCGCGTGATTCTCTCGCTATATCCCTGGACAATATTAATCCCTTGTGGGAGCTCCTTAGGCTTATCGTTCGAGAGGAGCTCCAAAAGCTTCAGGTGGCTCCAACATCGGTACAGCGACCTGCTCTGTCTGAGGTCGTCCGGGAGGAAATCAGGCAGGCAGTCCAAGTCCCAGAGCGAAGCGAGACACCACAGCACAAGGTACGGCAGCCACAACCTCGCATGTCGTATACAGAAGCTGCACGAAGTTCGTTGTCCCAGATTTTTCGCGATGTGAGCGACGTCCTGGACCTTCTTGGTGTGCGCACCGTTGAACAAGACACTCGCCTCGTTGCACGCCATTCATGGCTGAAACACACCCACCCCACAAGAGCGACGTATGGCGCTCCGCAAATCGGAGGCCCTTGTGTTTTCATTGCGGTGAAGCCGATCACCTCTACAGGGCGTGTCCCTACCAATGAGCTGGGCTCCGTGAATTTTCACTGAATGCGCCGTGCCCATGCAATGGTGAATGCGCCCTGGAGATTGACGCATACCTCGTTTGCTTTGCCCCACGATTCCGTGAACCCCGGTCACCGTCACCCGCCCGAAACAGGTCTTCCAGCCCCCTAGTCAAGCTGAGAGCAACGAGATGTCGCTCACTCAGCCCAGCCTCCCGGGAAAACCGAGTCCAACGACCTGCGGAGGAAGAGGTCGCTGATGTTGCGAACGCTGAAGATCCTCCACTGCAAGGACCGCGATATGACGTAATTGAGATGCAAAGAAAGCAGTGTAGTTCCGTACCAGTTACCACAGATGACCACGAGGTCATGGCGTTAATCGAAACGGGTGCGGACACGTCTGTTATGAGCCAGAATATCGCGCGTATACTGAACAAAGTTTCGACGCAATGGACCGAAACTCAGATTCGTACTGCAGGAGGTCATCTCATAACTCCAATGGGCCGGTGCACGGCACGAGTCAACATTCGGGGCTTCACGTACATCGGCGACTTCGTCAATCTTCCTGAATGTTCAAAGGACCTTATACTCGGCATGAATTTCCTTCAGGCGAACGGTCCATCATCGACCTGCAAGAGTCTAGAGTCAGCTTCACTACTACGCAAGCCATAGCGAACAGTAATGACAACGACCGTGACATCGCGCTTCGCGTAACTGACGATCACATCACGTTGCGACCCAAGAGCAGCATCGACCATCAACCCTTGTCCAATGCGACATGGAGGACGCCGCCGAAGGAATTTCTGAGGCAAACATGCCCCTGCTTCTTGAGCGCCACATTTGTATAGCCAGAGGGCTTCTTCGGGTGCAAAACAAATGTTCAGTCGTTTTGCTAACGAAATTTAGCAACGATTATCGGCATGTACCGCGAGGAACAACATGGCCGAACTGAGCTCATTTCTTCACGAAATCACTAACGTTACTGACATTGCCACATTGGAAACCGCATCGTCTCAGCAGTCTGGGTTCCCTAGCCTAAAAGAACGGATTCACGTTAACGCCGCTCTGCCAGACCATCAGAAAGACCGTCTACTGAGTCTCGCGAATGAATTTGTGGACTGTTTTTCAACGTCATCCAAAGTGCGGCGCAAGTGTATCACAAAACACCGCATTATTACGGACGAGTCTGCATGTCCTGTCCGTCAGCATCCTTACAGAGATGCTCCAAGACGACGTGATCCAGCCATCCACCAGCCCGTGGGCCTCCCCTGAAGTGTTAGAAAGAAAGACAACACACTATGCTTCTGTGAAGATTACAGAAAGTTGAACCGTGTCACCAAGCGTGATGTTTATTCATTGCCACGCATCGACGACGCATCGGATCGTCTACAACATGCCAAGTTTCTTTCTTTGTTGGATCTTAAATCAGGATATTGGCTAATCGAAGTTGATGAACAGGATCGTGACAAAACAGCATTTGTGACACCTGATAGGCTGTATGAGTTCAAAATTCTCCCCTTCGGTCTCTGTTCCGCACCTGCCACCTTTCAGCGGACGATGGATACCGTGCTTGCTGAACTCAAATGGCAAACCTGCGTCGTATACTTAAACAATCTCGTTGTGTTCTCGAGCACGTTTGACGAACATCTCGCATGACTCGAGGGTGTCCTGCGATCCATACTGCCAGCCTCACCATCAAGCCTGAAAAACGCTACTTCGGGTTCCAAGAGCTCAAATTTTTTGGCCATGTCGTTGGTCCTCAAGGCATATGACCAGACCCCGACAAGTTAGCTGCCGTCGCTGAGTTTTCACCACTCACAGACAAGAAGGCTGTCCAACGATTCCTTAGTTTGTGCGCATATTATGGGCGCTTCGTCAAGGGCTTCTCGAGAATTGCTGAGCCTCTAACAGGGCTTACATGCGATGATGCGCCTTTCATTTGGGCGGACGAGCAGCAGCAATCGTTCAATGAAATGCGCAAGCGTTTGCAAGAGGCCCCGATACTTGCTCATTTCAACGAAGACGCTGACACTGAAATCCATACTGATGCCAGCAATGAGAGTCTCGGTGCTTGTGCAGTGGCAAGCTGGTGCGGAACGACCCGTTGCTTATGCAAGCCGCAGTCTCACCAAGTCTGAGAAAAACTACTCAACCACTGAAAAAGAATGCTTAACGGTTGTGTGGGCAATTGGTAAATTCCGACCCTACTTGTACGGTAGACCCTTTAACGCTGTGAGCGATCAACCACGCCCTGTGCTGGCTTGCCAACCTCAAGGATCCTTCAGGCAAACTAGCCCTTTGGAGCCCTCACTTACAAGAGTATGATATTACAGTTGTCTACCGATCTGGCAGGAAGCACAGTGACGCCGACTGTTTGTCACGTGCACCACTCCCTACGACTTCATTGGACCCTGACCATGACTTGCCATTTGTCGCCGTTATCGACGCCATAAAGATGGTTGAGCACCAGCACGCTGACGCTGGGCTGCTGCCGTGGATCAAACACCTCCAAGGAGTTGAAGGTGTTTTACCCTGCTTGCTCATGTGCGGCTTATCATCATACTACTTGCACAACAACGTCCTTTACAGGAAAAACTGCGGAAGCGGCCCCAATACGTACCTCCTTGTCGTGCCGTCGGCGCTACGCCACAACATTTTGCGAGCCTGCCATCATGAGCCATGCGCGGGACACCTGGGATTCGCCAAGACTTTAGGCAAGGATACGACAGAAATATTACTGGCCCCGGCCATATTCTTCTGTGCAACGGTACATGAAGACCTGCCATGATTGTCAGTGCCGCAAGAAAGCACCAGTTAAACCGACTGGCTTTTTCTATCCTGTGGACCTTCCTCAAGCACCGTTCCAACAAATAGGAATGGATCTACTTGGGCCATTCCCAGTGACCTCTTCGCGCAACAGATGGATAGTCGTCGCTACCGACTACTTAACCCGGTACGCCGAAACCGAAGCTATTTCGCAAGTAAATTTATATGAAGTGGTCAAGTTCTTTGTACGCCGCATCGTCCTACGACATGGTGCACCGTCTGTTCTCATCACTGACCGCGTTACAGCATTTACAGCGGAACTTATGCAGGATGTTCTCCAGCTGACGCATAGCTCTCACCGCAAGAACACTGCATATCACCCTCAAACCAATGGATTAATGGAACGTCTGAACAGAACACTGGCTGATATGCTCTCCACGTATGTCGACGTAGAGCACAAGACGTGGGACGCGATCTTACCCTATGTGACTTTCGGGTATAACGCTGCTGTACAGGAGACTACATAGCTTACGCTGTTCGAACTTGTGTAGGCGCCACGTCAGGTCAACACTTGACGCCATGCTACCTATGGCTGATAATAGCCCGACCAGCGAACACGTAGAAGAGTTCGTACAAAGAGCCGAAGAGGCACGCCAGCTTGCTCGGCATCGTATCCGGAGCCAACAGCATACCGCCACCCTTCGATACAACCAGGGTCGTTGCGACATCCATTACAATACCGGCGGCTGCGTGTGGGTCTGCACGCCCGTCCGCCACCATGGACTCTCAGAAAAGTTGATCCGCTAGTATTTTGGTCCCTACGAGGTTACACGCCGCCTCAGTGACGTGACCTACGAAGTGGTCCCCTGCAGTTCTGAGCCCAGTTCACTACGTCGTCGTCCTCCCGCTGAAGTTGTTCGTGTAGTGCGCATGAAACCCTACTATACGCATACCTGAATGCTGAGATGCACCTGAGGAGCTCCATTTCTTATGTAGCTGAAAGAGCTTTTTGAACCGAGACGGTCGCTCTTCTCATGGGAGGCAATTGACACAAAGATGTGGGGCTCCCGCACCGCAGGACGGCGCACGCAAAGGTCGGTGCCACTAAAGACGATGAAGTGCGTAAGCTGCACGCTCTTGTTCTGGCCCGCCATTAAAGAGAAGCGTATATCTTGCAAGACTCTTGTCTCCAATCTACGTTACAATGTAATCGTTGTCGGGTGTAAAATTAAGCTTTATATTGCATGTTTTACACATTACTCATCTGATGCCTTAGCAGCGAAGGTTTTTCCTCTGCCTTTCTCGTAAAAAAATTTTGGGAAGTGCCCACGTGCATCTACATTTATTTATTTTTTTTTGTGCATGGCACATGTGCTGTTGGCCTGGAACTGATTCACAATGGTATTAACAGCCATAGCGTTCAGGGCCCCATGTCGCTGAAAATCCAGCAGTGGTGTTGGCGACCTTTTCCATATGAGAAAATTTATCCCGAACCATGCATCCTGATTCGTGCAGGCCCTCCACGTGGCATATAGGCGTTACTGAACTAATTAAAATTCTCAAAGTATAATGTGTCAAAATTTCATAAAGTATGGCTTGCACACAACTTTGAGACATGATAGCGTTGGATTGTAATTTGAATATGCGAGAAAACGTCATTCTGTTGCGCGGAAACTCAAACACAAACCCCTTTTCCAGCTGCCATTTCAGGTATGTCTTAGGAGTGGCATGCCCCAGAAAGCTCGCCTTCGCGCATAGCGTTTGCCACCAGCATTTCAAGGGAAACATTACAGAAGCATAAGCTGCAGTTGCCCGGAAGCGTGAGAAGCAGCCAGGGATCTTTTAATGCTATCGTGTTCCACTCTTAAAGGCGCAGCTTAAGTGTCCTCCAACCTTTTTTTTTTTTTTTTCGCTGTTTGGGGACTGCCTTCTTGAAGGTGTTGCTTCGTTTCCTTTCTGCTGTAGGGTGAATGCAATATCTGCTTTGAACAACAGCAAAGCCATGTTTTGATTGCACTTGATGCTGGCCGCACTAGCGCGGCATCTCTCCTATCCAACAGTTCACTATGATGTTATCACTGAAATAGAATACACAGGACACCTTCGTGTACCACTTCATCTACCTCGAAGTAATATGCCATAGCTCTATGATCATATCCTTAACATCCACTACTTTCTTGGATTCATTTCAGATAGCTGGAATGTACAGACTAAAAAAGCTCGGAAGCGCTTGCACTCTTTGGAGAATTTTGTATGAGCATTTTCAGGCTGTTCTGGTGACAATAAAAAATACTGGCTCTCCTGTAATCGAGAATAGATGTAAGCATGAAATGGCTGCCGACAAAGCAGATTGATTGTAGATGTTACTAGCCACAATCTTAAAATGGGTGTAGCGCACATTCGCAATGGCACACCCCACCCCCCCGCATCACGCAACTGTACACTGGTCCATATGGGAGCAAGTTCCCTGTCAAAGACAGAACCCCATTGCAAGTCTCGTCTCGGTCCACCATATGCGCCGTGGACCTCGCGGACTGCTGGCATTGAAAAGAGCACAAGCAACTGTGTCTCAGTGCCAAAAAATGACAAGTGTACAGTGCCTTGTATCTGCCTCTGAACGTTGCTATTAGAAGTGACAAATAAAACTTCAGCATACTAGAAGTTACAGCTTGAGTGATATTGTGAGCAAATATTTAGAACTCAAAAGCAATATTTTTTTAACATGTTTGGGAAGTAACTAGCATATGTATTGCAGTCTTGACTGTTTGCCCGGATGAGCTGGTTTGAGTGCCAGGATAATGGCTCTGGCTTTTGGTTCATTGAAGGTGGCTGACAACAGGAGCTAAAAGCATTTCATGCTTAAAATGTCTGCAGCAGCGGCACTGTTCGGTTAGTCAAGGACCTCATTTCATGGCCCTCATTCTGACACCTTCGAACACTGTTTCTGCCTTTGTAACGCTTCCTAGAATTTGTCCTTCAAATTCTTATGTGAAAGAACCATGCATCAATTTTGGCATATTTCTCAAACTGTACGAGCAGAATTGCTGCTGATTTCATAAATACAACCTGTAAATCAATACAGCAGAATTGTTAGTTGAAATATGTAATCCAAATCAAGGAGCCATTCTCAAGACGATGTTCCCGCTGGCACTAATGCGTGTCATTCCTGGCGTTGGTGAAATCTTTATTCTACATTATAAAGCATGAAACGTTCGCACATGCTCTTATTTCCTTGTTTTTTGGGCTTTGCTGTTTCAAGGAGGTTTGCCCTTTGAGTGGCAGCAGCCTGATTGACATAACTTCTGACTCACGTATTTAACATTTTTGCACGGATTGGTCAAGGAGTAGCCAGATTTTGAGAAGTACATCTTTAGCAGAGTCTATAGGTGCTGGCTTTTGGTGTGGAGAGACAAGCAGCTTCATAGCTTCCCTCCTGTCTCTTGTCATTGTGTCAGCAAACTGAAACGAAAACTCTCGAAACAGTATATTTGTTAATGAGGAATCTTTGCAAGGCACATTGTGAAGCACATGCCGATGAATTGCTTCAACCTTTTACATTAAACAAATTATGCCATGTGCTGTCAAGAGGCAAATAAAGCTGTTTGCTTTAAAAATTAACAATAATCTTCACAGTTTGTGAAGTGATTGAGATATTGTTACCCAGTACCTTCAACAAAGATGTTATGGGAAACAGTGCAAGGAACTAGCATACTTACACTAATTGCATGTATTTCGCGGAGTTGTGTGGGAGACAAGATAGCCAACCAATTTTCCTTTAATGCATGTGAGCTTTGTCATCTTCATGGTGTAATGTAATCTTTTCAGGTAGCAGATAAAGAATGTGTGGCAACATGAAATGGCCTTTGATGACACAGGCGAGTAGTGGATGCCACACTTCAGTTCTAATTAAAGTTACATCAGCACAGAGCATGTATGCTACGACCAAGTTGGGTCCATACTTTGGATTACCGTGTACAGTGTCACTCTCTTCTGCATTGCAGAAGATGGAAGCCAGTGTTTCTTTGCTGTTGCTATTTCAATTTAGTATATTTTCATGTTTTCATGCTCTGCAATATACAGCCAGAGCTTGCACGGTCTTGAAATGAAGACTACTTTTTGTGTTTTCAAGATAAAATTTTAGCTATAATAAACGGAATTTCCAAAAAACAAATTTTATGTTTGGCCTGCCTTCTTTTGGGTGATCAGACATGGGAGCTATTGAGGCATCATGGCTCATACGTGCTGCCTTTATGCTTGAGAGGTGTGTGCACAATGCTCCTTACATGTTGAAAAAAAAAAATGGAGACCATCCATAATTGGTCTTGGGTTGCTTTCTTAGCCACAAGTGCTATCTGAAAATATAGCTGCTTTTTGTTACTCTTTCTGGCGGTGCGTTTTAGATACATAAAAATTATGATGGACGTGCATGTTCAGTGCGATTGCAGGAACGAAAAACTTTACTGAAAGATCCTTTGCAAGAGATGCAAGTGCTTGCCCATTTCATGAAAAAAAAAAGGCTTTGTTTTCATTGTATACAGTAATCTAATGGTCAGGCAGACTTGATCACAAAAGCAAAGAGAGAAATTCAAAGCCTGCTGACCACATCGTAACTGTCTAGTGCATAGACAACACTTGCACGTTGGCCAACAGCATGGGAAAGGAGAAAGAGATTGCCATGAAGCACATGTGGTGAAAAGGAGAATGAAGCAAAAATTGGTAGCATTCAGAAAAAGCTAGATATTCTTGATGAGAAAACTGAAACATTGGACAAATAAATAATAGCAAACTTTATCAAGTCTTACCGCCGTATTCAGCAATACATATTGAAGCTCATGCTTGACTTGATATAAATGACGCATGGTGTGAACGCGCCCAAGATGCTCATTGCGTTTCTTTTGGTGTGTTCATGACAGGCGTCATTTAAATCGAGTCAAGCATGGGCTTCAAGTTAAGATGCATTTATGAATACGGGGGTTCGTGTTGCGGCATGGTGAGGCTCTCTGGAATGAAGACTTCATGAACTAGAGAATAGATGTGCCCGTGAGAACCTACTTTTACGTGTTATCGCAGACATCTGAATCACAGGAGCAGTCTGAAGCATGTGATAGGTTTGTGAAGACTTTCCGAGAAACGTGCATGGGTTTTCTCTGCAACAGTTTGCTACAATCGGGGGTATGACTCATTTTACATTTCCTGATCACCTTGCATATTTCTGCACAATGCTTTCGTCATTACTGTTCAGTGGTTCAGTGGCACTGAAAAGGCAATACAGGCATGAATGTCAAAAGAGGCACTTGTAGGCAGGGTAAATGCAAGATTACCTTGTTTACATGTCCATAGTTTGTGCTTACAAAGAAGGCAGAAGAAGGATGCCAGGAAAAAAAGCATTTCGTCTGAGGTTCCTCTCATTATGAAGCTGTTTACAATGATGAGAGCTAAAGACAAAAAGTGTGGTCCTAATGAATGGACACATTCTCCCAGTTGCAATTCATAGTTTCAGATATTGAGGGACTTCAATCGCACTTCAAAAAGAAGTCCATGATCAATAAACAGTGCAGGAAGCCAGTATAACAGTTTTCATTGACAGTGAATTGGCCCTAGGATATGATCCAGTTTGCATCTTCAATAAAATGGCTATTGATTGGCTACTATTGATCTGTACAATAAGTGCAGCACGCAGTACCATTTATGCCTTGGGCCTCACTTATGCCATGTCAAAATTGTGGAAATACAACAGATTCATAAAACCAGCTCTCTTTATCACCTTATCTTAGGGAGGTACTTGTCAATGTTACAGTGCAGAGCACGAACATTTCCTTAGGAGAAACCTTCCAGTTATTTATGAATTATATGGGAAAGGTTCATTACCTCTTGAAAACTGTTCTGCATAACACTCTTGCTTCTTCACACATCTATCATGATCCGTCAAATACGGGATAAGTTGGGTGCTGCAGATAAATGGTTCCTGCAGAGCCTAAAGCTACAGCATCAATAGGTAGCTAAATTTTCATTCTTCAAGTTTGGTCCAGTTATCTGAAACATAGACATAGAACTGAAACTGTTCAATCTGAGTACCAATATTAAATGTGTTATTTTGGGGCTTCAATGATTTGCTGAAGTTGATGGAAAGTGAAGGACTGTATAAAAAACATGGCTGTAAGGTCAGCTATCATCTTCTGCGCATAAACTTTCAGATACTGCACTAAATATAATCTAAAACACATGAAAAGTTTTTATACATTAAAGTACAGCCACACTGGATCACGCTAGCATCATTATCATATGTCACTGGTGTGGCACTTCAACACAATGTGGGAACTACCATGGCTCGTACAATGCTCCGAAGGATACATTGCAATAGCGCAACTATGCTCAATGGCATTTGAACTGTTTCTTGCAATTTACAACTTCTAGCCATGCACTTATTCATTTATGACTTGGATGGTCGTGAAGCCTAAGTGCTTTTCTACCTAGCAATACTGCAAGCTTGTCTGCTGACACTAGCTGCACAAAAGAGCAACAGTAGCTTGTGCTCCAGCAGAACTTGAGGGCGGATTACAAGTTCTTGCCACACTATAGATGAGAAATATGAACATACTCCCAAGCTTCAATATCTTAGCCGGTGTAAAGCTGCAATACAGGTACTGCACTCCCTTAATTGCACTGCTTACAGCTGTCAAACTATACCTCTGGTGCTATGCACATTTTGGGGATGGCAAGAAGTTCCACTAGACAAGGTATCAACCACACAGGCATTTAAAACATTGAGTTAAGGGTGTTTAAGACTGACTAAACACAATTTGCCACTTGGCTTGGATCTCGATTCCTTTCCCCTCTAGTGTCATTGACTGAAGAGCCACAACAGGAGTAGAGTAGCAATGCTTTGTTGTCTTGCCTGTTTACTAATAGCAAGAAACTACGCTCTAGCACTGTAGCATAATCAAAGAACAAAAGGTTAAGTGCAAGCTTGATCAACCAGCTCTCCAGTAGTCTGGGCCCCACGTCAGAGGGTATCGTCGTATGGTGTCAGGACTACAAAAGTGCATGAAGACTACTGGAGGCTGCAGTTTCAGTAGAAGGTAGGGGATAACCTCTAATTAAGGGTAAGCCTTTGCTTTTGACAATGATCGGCCAAATTTAATCACGATTTCCCACTTCTCCGCCGGTGCAGAAATGCCATCGTCCTTTTAAGATTGACCACATTACAAAAACGTACGTACGTACGTACAGTCCTATACACTGCGGCTGGTCGCGTCGCAATCCCGTGTTTCTCTAGTTTTAACGCCCGCGCAGTACGTATGTAGTACTCAACAATCGGTTTGCTCTGGCGCAGTTTTAGAAGACGATCGTCGTCGTGCTCTTTGCGCATCACAAACGCGTCACACACACGCACGCACACACACAACTCGATTGTGCAACACGCGCTGTTCCACCTTGCATCGCTTCGTTCGTGGTCGTGCTGTTTGCGCGAACAAACGCGTCACACACGCAACTCGACTGCTCTGCGCACACCAAACGCCAAAACGCGATATTCCACCTTCGTTCGTGGTCGTGCTATTTTGAGCATACACATTCGTCACACACGCAACTTAATTGCTCTTTGCACACACCAAGCGCGTCACAAACACACCACCCACCCACACACACACACACACACACACAGCTTCGATTGCCGTAAAATCCGCTGTTCCACCTTGGTATCGCTTCGTTCGTGGTCGCGCTGCTTGCGTGCACGTGCAATGAAACTCCCACCCTGTTGCTCCGGCGAGTTGGCACAAACCCTGCGCTAGCGCATATTTCTATGGGCCCCGTGGCGCGCGCATGGGGACTAGGGCGTTTCAGGAGCTAGGCGCGTTTTTTACACAACAACTAGGGACCTAGACTCCCCTAGGGCGAAAAGTTACCTAGATATATAGTTCCCTTTGGTGCCGCGGGGGCGGCGCTGCAGTCGACCGGCTGCACAGGCGAGCGAATGTAAATGCGCGGCCCTACCCCCTCCGCGCGCTAGGAGAAAAATGTGGAGGAAATGACGTAGTTAGTTCTCCTTTGTTTTTCCTGTTTTTTGTTTCTTTGCTGTAGTGTCCCCGCCTTTCGGGCCACAATGGCGGCTTTGTTATTGTTCTGTGCGCTCACACGTGTTGCTCCGTAGGTTTTGTACCGTGGCAAAGGCGCCGTGCGGGCAGGTTTGCGTTGGTCTCCGTGTTTTGTTGCGCTGCGTTATTTGGACCGTGCTCTACCGGATTTTGCTGTGGCAACGTGGGACAGGAGGAACCAAAGTTCGTGAAATGAACGTGCATGCCACGCTGTACGCAATGTACCGCGCCACGGCAGCGGCAACGGACGAAGGAGTATCCGCGGGAAATTTCGCCCTCTTTGGCGGTATCATGCTAACGTGCTAACGATTATTTAGTACTGCTGCCGAGTGCGCGGGTCCGAGCAGCACGGTTGCGCGCAGCGCGGCGTGGTTTCGCCAGAAATGTAAACAACAGAGGAGAGCTGGCCCGATAGGCGGAGCAACGCCATGAGCAACGCCAACTTCCGGCTTCACTTTCGCTTCACAAAGAGTGACGTCAGGGTCTCTCCTGAGTTTCCTTCCTCCGTGCTGGCGCTACTTTGGGAGATTGAGGGGCTTTACCCCGGGGGCCGCCACTCCGGAGGCCAATCAGGGCGCGCGCCGATGGCGTGTGCTCGCGCTGTGATTGGGCCCCGAGGGGGAGTAGCACGATTTGCGCTGGAAATTGGCTCCGGCGTACTAGCCGTGTCCGCCATGTTGCCATTAGCCCCGGAGCAACCCCCCCCCCCCGCCGATGCCGAAGCTTACCCCCCCCCCCTCCTTCTTAAAGTGTCATTAGTAAAGTGTTGTGTTACCCACATCATTTCAGGTTTCCTTTGAGTTGCCTCTACGTTCTCACTTAAAATGTTATTGCGGCTAAAAGCTTATACTGCATCATTCTTGTCGCAGACATGCACGGCTGTTAACTCATGTTAATGCGCCGCTGGCGCATTAAAGCGCCAGCGGCGCCTAGCTCATCCGTATTTTTTCACTTCATATATATATTTCTTAATTAGCTGGGGAGGATCAGGTAACAGCAGATTTGTTGAAGGACGGTGGGCAGATTGTTCTAGAAAAACTGGCCATTCTGTATATGCAATGCCTCGTGACCTCGAGCTTACGGGAATCTTGGAAGAACGCTAACATAATCCTAATCCATAAGAAAGGGGACGCCAAAAACTTGAAAAATTATAGACCGATCAGCTTACTGTCCGTTGCCTACAAAGTATTTACTAAGGTAATCGCAAATAGAATCAGGAACACCTTTGACTTCTGTCAACCAAAGGACCAGGCAGGATTCCGTAAAGGCTATTCAACAATAGACCATATTCACACTATCAATCAGGTGATAGAGAAATGTGCGGTATATAAACAACCCTTATATATAGCTTTCATTGATTACGAGAAAGCGTTTGATTCAGTCGAAACCTCAGCAGTCATGGAGGCATTACGGAATTAGGGTGTACACGAGCCGTATGTAAAAATACTGAAAGATATCCGTAGCGGCTCCACAGCCACTCTAGTTGGCCATAAAGGAAGCAGCAATATCCCAATAAAGAAAAGCGTCAGGCAGGGAGATACGATCTCTCCAATTCTATTCACAGCGTGTTTACAGGAGGTATTCAGAGACCTGGATTGGGAAGAATTGGGGATAAGAGTTAATGGAGAATACCTTAGTAACTTGCGATTCGCTGATGATATTGTCTTGCTTAGTAACTCAGGGGACCAATTGCAATGCATCCTCACTGACCTGGAGAGGCAAAGCAGAAGGGTGGGTGTAAAAATTAATCTGCAGGAAACTAAAGTAATGTTTAACAGTCTCGGAAGAGAACAGCAGTTTACGATAGGTAGCGAGGCACTGGAAGTGGTAAGGGAATACATCTACTTAGGGCATGTAGTGACCGCGGATCCGGATCATGAGACTGAAATAATCAGAGGAATAAGAATGGGCTGGGGTGCGTTTGGCAGGCATTCTCAGATCATGAACAGCAGGTTGCCATTATCCCTCAAGAGGAAAGTGTAAAACAACTGTGTCTTACCAGTACTCACGTGCGGTGCAGAAACCTGGAGGCTTACGGAAAGGGTTTTACTTAAATTGAGGACGACGCAACGAGCTATGGAAAGAAGAATGATGGGTGTAACGTTAAGGGATAAGAAAAGAGCAGATTGGGTGAGGGAACAAACGCGAGTTAATGACATCTTATTTGAAATCAAGAAAAAGAAATGGGGGGGGGGGGCATGGGCAGGACATGTAATGAGGAGGGAAGATACCCGATGGTCATTAAGGGTTACGGACTGGATTCAAAGAGAAGGAAAGCGTAGCAGGGGGCGGCAGAAAGTTAGGTGGGCGGATGAGATTAAGAAGTTTGCAGGGACAACATGGCCACAATTAGTACATGACCGGGGTAGTTGGAGAAGTATGGGAGAGGCCTTTGCCCTGCAGTGGGCGTAAATAGGCTGATGATATATATATATATGTGTGTGTGTGTGTGTGTGTGTGTGTGTGTGTGTGTGTGTGTGTGTGTGTGTGTGTGTGTGTGTGTGTGTGTGTGTGTGTGTGTGTGTGTGTGTGTGTGTGTGTGTGGTGTGTGTGAGGGAAAAGAAAGCGGGTTAACCAAGGGGCCCGGTTTTTATTAGTCATATCATAAGAAGCCAACGAACACTGGCACCAAGGACAACACAGGGGAAATTACTCGTGCTTTTTTTCCGAGAGTGAAAGAATCCCACAAATAGACGCAAAGTGCCTCGAGCAGCCAGTTGCGCGGCAATTGTGCGTGCATTCGCGGGCTTCTTTCAAACTCGAAAAAATGCTTTTACGTAGACATATTGAACAGGAACCTGCATCAGGAGTTTCTCGGGTTTCTCTACAATTTTCTACATCACACTTTTCCTCTAATTATAATATATGAGAAGTTGATTTATTCTTATTTTAATTGTACATATACTGCAGCCCGCTAGGGCTATTCCCGGAATACGGGTGAAAAGCAGAACAATGACAAATAATAGAGGCAATACGAACAATACAGGTCAAATGAAAATACTGTCTATTCAAAGAGAAGGAGTCGCTCTGCCTGCAGAGCGACTCCTGCAGAATTCAGTGACCCCTCCGGCACAGTCTTTTATCAACGGCGTGTGAAATGCACGTGAATATGTGTCTCAGTATTGCTTCTCTTTCCAGTAGGCAATGCTAACAGCTCATGAGGAAAAAAAAAACACTTCCAGTAATTTACAATGTTTATTAGGAATGGATACAGCGCCGTTTGCATGCAGAGGTCATAAATAGGTATAATTCATTCAATAATAGAAATGGGGCCAAGAAGCATTTACTCACAATCAGGATCAAAAGCAATCATGCTCATCAGTGCTTATACTCGGACAAACAACAACAACAACAACAACAATGACGACGGCGACGATGATGATGATGATGATGAAGGACTCAGCATCCGGCCCGGCCCTGGGAAAGTGGATGTCCAGAGAAGCTGTTGAAAATCACCACTACAACCACTGAGGGGGGCACGCAATGCTTTATTACGGCGAAGCTGTATACGGCGAGCCAATTCGTCCGTCCGTCTGTCGCCTGTACGCCGGAAGCTCCTCCGCCGCAACACTATGCGCATGCGCGAAAAAGAAAGAGAGGCGCGCGATTGGCAGCGCCAGTAGTGACGTCGTTTCTCTCCGTCGCAGCCGAGTCCGCGCGCAGCATTTTCGATCTGGCTCCGAAATAGGTAGGCCACCCGTCATACGTACTCCTGAAGAGCAGGCAGCTTTCGATGAGCAACGCCGCCAGCAGAACTGGGAACTAGCTCGTTTACGCCCTGCCGAAGGATGAGTCGACTGCTAACAGAACAACTTGTTTATTCTAGCATCGCAATAGAGCGGCCGGTCAGGTCGACGGAAGTGGAGAAACGGGAGACCACGTTACTCGACTGAATAAATCGAAGCTTCTCTTTAGCGTCCGGGGGCAGCTGCTTTTATACTCTCGCAGTCGAGGGCAAGAAGGAACGGCTCGGAAGAGGCGCACGTGACGGCGGCGCACGGAACACGTCGCGACAAGTCTCCGCCGGGCCGGCGCCGTTCAGACCTCCTCGCTTCACAGTTGGGGAGCTCCTCTCCCCGGCTGCGCGCTTTGACAAGCGTGGGCACCAACATGCATGCACACACACACACACACACACACACACACACACACACACACACACACACACACACACACACACACACACACACACACACACACACACACACACACACACACACGAAGACACGTGGCATTGAAACATGCCTCTACGCACTTAGCAGGAGGCGTTGGGACAGCGCTGAACTGGCCAAAATGTCCGCCGCTGTGAACGAAGCCCCGGCGTCCGTTGCATCCGCGCCGGCTATACCGCACGTCGGAGGCGAAGCGTAACAGACCGCCCCGCCGGGAGAAGGAGATCCCGATGGTCAGGGAACTGCATCCGCTGTCCGGAGGGATGTCGCTCGATGATGCTCATAACCGAAGTCGGTCGTCCCTCGACGTTTCTTGAGCGCAGCGCACTGAGAAGGCCTCGTTCTCACGTTCAGGTTCACATAGGACACTGCAAAGTGACTTCGGGAGAGTTGCATTTTTTTCTCGTTCCCAGCAAGCGTTAGAACTACGCCGAAACTCAACCGCTCAGTCAGCAAGCACGACACAACCCTCACTAAGCCATGCCAGACTCTTTCCCGTTTTATACTACTGCCTATAGTTCCTTACAGTAATCTAGCAGCACTCAGAACGCGTCCACAAATTGGAAAATTGCACTAGAAAGCATGTCATGACTTTGAAACACTAAAAAAGAAGCAATATGTTAAAAATCCTGCCTCAGGAAGAAAAACATCAGTAACAAACAACTTTGAGGCTGATTCCTACGTTAGGGGCCTCGACTTAAGCCATCGGCGTTACCGTTGAGACTCCTCTTTTTGTAACGCACCTCAAAGGAATATTGTTGCAAAGTGAGGCTCCAGCGCAGGATGCGGCCATTTTTGGAAGAGATGGTCTGCAGCCATTGGAGAGGGCAGTGATCCGTCTCAATGATAAACCTCGAGCCGGCTAGGTAGCATGACAATTTCTGAACGGCCCACACGAGACACGCAAACTCTTTCTCGGTGGCGCTGTACGCCTGCTCACGACTGGTCAGCTTACGACTAGCATACAGGACGGGGTGTTCCACTTCTCCATTTTCCCGTTGGCACAGTACAACGCCCACGCCTCGCTCACTAGCATCGCACTGAACAACGAACCCTTTTGTGTAGTCTGGCGATCGTAGCACAGGCTGGCTTGTTAGGGCGCTCTTTAGGGCGCTAAAAGCTCTTTCCCTTGTCTCGTCCCAGACGACTGTTTGGGGCTCTGTTTTTCTTAGAGCATCCGTCCGGGAAGCCGCGATATCAGAGTACCTGGGGATGTACCTCTGATAGTAGCCGGCGACACCTAAGAACGACCGAATATCGGTCTTCGTGCGCGGTTGCGGGAAGTCTCGCACAGCGGCCACCTTTATTTCAGAGGGGCGGCGACGACCCTGACCAATCACGTGACCGAGGTAGACAACCTCGGCCTGTGCTAACTGGCACTTGGGAGCCTTGACTGTCAAGCCCGCTTCGCGCAGGCGGGTTAGCACTGCCCGCAAGTGTGCCATATGCTCAGACCAGGATGCGGAGAATATCGCTACGTCGTCTAAATACGGTAAAGCGAATTCTTGCTGTCCCCGCAACACTTTATCCATGAGGCTTGAAAAACAGTATGGCGCGTTCTTCAAACCAAAACTCAACACTTTAGGACGGAATGTTCCCATTGGTAAAATGAACGCCGCATACCTACTAGCCTCTTCTGTAAGTGGAACCTGCCAATAACCCCTGACAAGATCTAGGGTGGAAATGAACTGAGCGCTACTAACTTTCTCAAGGCGCTCCTCGATGTTATGGATCGGATAAATTTAATCCTTAGTGATGGAATTAAGCCTGCGGTAGTCGACGCAAGGACGAGGTTCCTTGCCCGGTACCTCAACTAAAATCAAAGGGGAGGTATAATCACTCTCACCCGCCTCAATAACACCGAGCTGTAGCATTTTCTTTACCTCAGCCTACATAATATCGCGCTGACGGGGTGGCAGCCGGTACGCCTTGGATCGTACTGGCTCTGGGGAGGTAAGTTCTATTTCATGAGTAAGGACAGAAGTCCTACCAGGCCTCTCAGAGAACTGACCTTGAAACTCTTGTAAGAGCTGGTGTAGTTCGGTTTTCTGCTCAGGCGACAGCGGTGCTTTACTGATTAAGTCACTAATGACTTGATTGGTGTCTTCCCTGTTCGTCACTGAGCCTAGTCCCGGAAGCTCGACCGGAAGCTCTTCGGGAACGTTTACCATCATACACACCACTGCTTTCCGTTGTCTATAGGGTTTGAGCAGATTACAGTGGTAAACTTGCTGTGCTTTCCGTTTTCCTGGCAGACTCACCACGTAGTTAACGTCCGACAGTTTTTGAACAACCCGTGCTGGGCCCTCCCACTGCACGTCGAGTTTGTTCTTTAGCGATGTGCGCAATATCATTACCTCATCGCCTACCTCAAAACGACGGGCCCTGGCTGTCCGATCATAATAAACCTTGGCCCTCTGCTGGGCCTTTGCCATTGCTTCACCTCACAACTCCTGCGCCCTCCTTAAGCGTTCGAGGAGCCTAAGCACGTACTCCACCACGACTGGGTCGTCGCCCCTGCCTTCCCACGAGTCTCGAAGCATGCGAAGCGGAGACCGCAGCGAGCGACCGTACACCAGCTCAGCTAGCGAAAACCCCGTAGCCGCATGCGGCGCGGTCCTTAATGCGAACATCACCCCAGGCAGGCACAGCTCCCTGTCAGTCTGTTGTTCAAAACACAATGCTCTCAACACGCGCTTCATGACGGAGTGGAGCTTCTCAACGGAATTAGACTGTGGGTGGTACACTGAGCTGTGTAACAGCTTTACCCCACACCTTTCGAGAAAGGCTGTCGTAAAAGCGCTAGTAAACACTGTGCCCTGATCTGACTGGATTTCCGCAGGAAAACCAACTCGCGCAAATATGGACAGTAGTGCATTGGCTATCTCAACTGAGCTGAGTTCTTTAAGCGGCACTGCTTCAGGGAACTTTGTCGCTGGGCAGATCACAGTCAAAATGTGTCTGTACACCGTGGTTGTTACTGGCAGAGGTCCCACTGTATCAATAACGAGCCGTCTAAAAGGCTCCGTAATGATAGGTACCAACTTCAACGGCGCCCTCGATTTGTCCCCTGGTTTGCCTACCCGCTGACAGGTGTCACATGGCCTCACAAAGTGTTCTGCGTTACGAAAACACCCTGGCTAATAGTACTCTTGCAAGAGACGGTCCTTAGTCTTCTTAACTCCTAGGTTTCCGGACCACGAACCTCCATGCGACAAGCGCAACAGATCCAGACGGTAGCACTGAGGCACGATCATCTGATCGAACTCCACTCCCCTGCGGTCTAGATACTTCCGGTACAGGACCCCACTTCTTTCCACAAAACGAGCATTTTTCTTGGCGATACCTTCCTTGACATTGCAGCGCATGTTTTCTAGGCTGCCATCCTTTTTTTGCTCGGTTATCAAAGCCGACCGGCTGACTTTTAGCAACCTATTAAGTCCATCTGACGTAGGCCCGATGAGCAAATTAATCTGCAGATAGCTCTTCTAACTTTCCCGTGTCGGGCATTTCCTCTCCAGTATCTGGTGCCTTCAACGCTACAGGCTCGATTCTATTCAGTTCGGACGTGCTCTGAATATCAGCTTGCTGCGCCTCCGACCCTTTCTCATTGTTCGACAACGTCGGCCCCGCAACTGCCACCTTTGCAGCGAGCTCCCGAACTCTCGACCTGGTTAAGGCCTGAACGCTAGCCTCACCAAACAAAAGCCCTTCTCGCGCAGGAGGTGATCGGACTTGTTCGAAAATAGGTACGGGTAATGGGGGGGGGGGGGCAGCATACGTGACACTGCGGCCTCCGTCTCAAGTGCTCCTAAAGGTCCTTCAATAAGCACTTTTGCTACGGGCAGACACTCGCTATGAGCTTCCACGGCTTGCTTGAACCATGCGCAATCGCCCGTGAACATATCGGGTTCTACGTAAGAGGGGTGAACTACATCCATTGTAGCTGCGGAATCACGAAGCACTCGGCACTCTTTTCCGTTCACGAGGAGGTCTCGCATGTAAGGCTCGAGAAGCTTCATGCTCTCGTCATTACTGCATAATGACAAAAACACGACTTTTGTTTGTTTCTGGACATTGCGCCGAAAAGTGACCCGGCTTCTGGAACGTATAACACACGCGCGCTTGCCTCGTCTCGAACCGCTTTCTGCGTTCGGCTTCGGCTGCCGCCGTCTCCTTACGTTCGGTCGGACTGCTTTCACTCGCATCCGCACTATGTGTGTCCCCGCTTGCTCTCATGGGCGTGAACTTCGGCCTCTCAAACTTGGAGCCAAATTCACCCTTTTGACCGTCCTTAGCTCCGCGAGCCCGACGCATCACAAACTCCTCGGCTAGCTCGGCGGCTTTAGCCACCGTACTAACGTCTGGCCTATCCAAGACCCAGTACCGCACTTTCTCGGGTAACCGACTATAAAACTGTTCCAGCCCGAAACACTGCAGAACTTTCTCGTGGTCACCAAACGCTTTCTATTCTTTGAGTCACTCTTGCATGTTTGACATAAGCCTGTAGGCAAACTCTGTATATGACTCACTTCGCCTTTCTCATTTTCCCGAAACTTCCGACGGAACGCCTCCGCTGACAGCCTGTACTTTTTTAGCAGACTCGATTTCACTTGGTCGAAATCCTCTGCCTCCTCTCTCTTCAAGCGAGCGACTACGTCGGCCGCCTCGCCGGGTAATAAAGTGAGCAAGCGTTGTGGCCACGTTTCCCGAGAGAACCCCTGCTTCTCGCACGTTCGCTCAAAGTTAACCAGGATCAAACCAATGTCCTCTCCAAGCTTAAACGGCCGTATCAGGTCAGTCATTTTGAACGATACTCGTTCTCCTGCACCGTGTGCCTGACTTCCATTACGAGCGCGTTCCACCTCTACCTCGAGACGCTTCATTTCCAAAGCGTGTTGACGGTCGCGCTCCTCCTTCTCTTTTTGCTCTTTACGTTCGCGCTCCTCTTTCTCTCTTTGCTCTTTGCGTTCGCGCTCCTGTCCTTCTCTTTTTGCCGTCTCCCTCTCCTCAATGGTCTCAAGGCATTCCGACAGCTCGTCATCCTCAGCTTCTAACTCAAGCATAGCCCTTAGCAGTTTTGGTTTTCTGAGTTTGTCTGAAACATCCAGACCCAACTCTCTTGCAAGCTCCAGCAATTTCGGTTTGCGCAACGACTTCAAATCCATGGCTGCTCTGAATGCTGCTTTCTCTACTGCCTACTATTATCTTGCCGCAATATAACCCGGCAGCAACGACAACCACAATTACCAGCTCTGTTTCTGACACAAACAAAAGCCTGGAAAACTCATGAGAGGAAAGTCCCGCACTCACCAAACCTCGCAGCCAAGAATTCAACGCAGTCGTTCCGCTGCAGGCAACCAGTCATCACACAGGGCTCGTTGCACTGCTCCCGGATGGTCGTTGTGCTGCTCAGCATACAGTCGACCGCATATCTTCGCTACTGGCCTCCGTTGTCGCGATCTCACCGCTGGCAACCAGTTGTTGCAAATGGGTCGCAAGCCCCAAGGGTAGCGTTGGCCTGGCGGCCTGGGGCACAGCTGGAAGCATCCGAAGGTCCTGGCAAAGGATGAGTCGACTGCTAACAGAACAACTTGTTTATTCTAGCATCGCAAAAGAGCGGCCGGTCAGGTCGACCGAAGTGGAGAAACGGGAGACCACGTTACTCGACTGAATAAATCGAAGCTTCTCTTTGGCGTCCGGGGCAGCTGCTTTTATACTCTCGCAGCCGAGGGCAAGAAGGAACGGCTCGGAAGAGGCGCACGTGACGGCGGCGCACGGAACACGTCGCGACAAGTCTGCGCCGGGCCGGCGCCGTTCAGACCTCCTCGCTTCACAGTTGGGGAGCTCCTTTCCCCGGCTGCGCGCTTTGACAAGCGTGGGCACCAACATGCACGCGCACGCGCACGCACGCACACACACACACACACACACACACACACACACACACACACACACACACACACACACACACACACACACACACACACACACACACACGAAGACACGTGGCATTGAAACATGCCTGGACGCGCTTAGCAGGAGGCGTTGGGACAGCGCTGAACTGGCCAAAATGTCCGCCGCTGTGAACGAAGCCCCGGCGTCCGTTGCATCCGCGCCGGCTATACCGCACGTCGGAGGCGAAGCGTAACATTACAGTGAACGGTACTGCGCGTGGTCGCCGCGATGGGGTCTCCCGAATCGGTTTCTTGCGTGAAAGGTAGGCAAATACTGAGAGTAAACTATGTGAAATATGTTCTTATAGTGGGCTGTCTGTATAAACAAATGGGGCATAACAGAATCAAGCCTCAATGCAGCGATCGCACGGGTTCGCAGCGACCGACTGCGCGTTTGCATGCATGTCCGTACACAATATTTTGCTTTCGTTGTGAGCGCGTTTTCGCACCATGCCGTGAGCAACCATTCTTGCGTGGACGCTATCAGATCTGTTCAAAAATAATTTCGTTATAGAGACTTCGACGCTTATGGCGACTGTGATGTGCCGTCGCGACGATTCAATCTTCTTTTGTCTTCTAAATTCTTGGACAGTTCAATATCATTTCTCAAGTTGCGTCGCACTGTATATTTATCGGTCTTCTCAGCGTGCGATTTCCTTCTGCTTCTTTTTCGTAATCCAGTGCATTAATACATAACACAAACATGACAATATGCCAAGCCTTCTTTTGTGTGCGTCTTACCGCTCCCTTTCCGTTCCAGTGAACTTACCAGTATCTAGCATTAACAAGTTCATAGACCAAACCGTCATGACATTAGCCGGGCAGCGGGCGCGGGTGAGCGTCTCATGCAGTGCACGTTTTCTGCTGCTCACCGAATATCGCGCAGTCCCGGCGCCGTAGCAGAAATCTTCCTCGCGTCGGGTGGCGTCGCCGCGTGTGGACGTGTCTCATCGGCTCCGTGAGTTTTTGGGTGTAGCGCCCGTTCTTTTTGCTATATCCTAGTGGCTCTTTCACGCGACATGTGTGAAGATTTCCGCGACGTTCTGAGACTATTTTCGAAGAGGCCTGTGCATTAGAACGCTTGTTATTGTGACTTTTGTGGTTCCTCGCCTACAAGAGCTTGGTGGCTCTCCGACGCCGTAGGCGTTGACACGCCTCGTGCGGGCGTCATGAACCCGGTTGAGGTAGTAGAAGGGGAAGATCTTTCCCCGGAGGAGATGCTCAAGTGGCGACAAACGCACATATACGACGCCGCATATCAAGACTCACTCCGCAAGGACACCATCACTGCCTCGGCCAAGGCTGCTGTATGGAAACAGATGATCTCAAGGAATAACAAAGTGAGGCCTCCCAAGTTACCCGAAGGCTCATACAAGGCCATTTTTCGCATTCGCGGAGGCTTCGACGCCTCCCGCTTCAGCCACTTCCAACTCACCAAGATTCTCTCTACGGCAGCCGGCTTTCCAGCCACTGCGGAGCTGCGCCAAGACATCGTTACCATCAACCCCACCACCAACACAGTTACCCTCAGCACGGAAAGCTGCGATCGCTTGAAGAAATACCTCGCCATCAAGTCGCTCACAGCCGACGGCCAAGAGCACGAAGTCACCTCCTACAGCGTTCCAAACTCCGAGACGTGCAAAGGCATTATCTACATCGACAGAGTATGCCTGGGAGAAGTTATCTATGAAAAAGACATTCTACCCATGCTTCGTGAGTGCAACCCACAAATGCACTTTTTAGAAGCCAGACGAATGGGAAAAACTGCCGATGCAGTCCTCGTGACTTTCTTGGGAACGAAAGTTCCTTTTTGGGTCAAATATGAAATGGCGATGCTCCGGTGCAAGCCTTTTCGACAAAAAATGGAGGCCTGCACACGCTGTTGGAAAGTTGGACATCGACCGGACGTGTGCCCTACGCATACTGAGGATACTTGCCATAAATGCGGAACTGTGAATCCTCCGACTGATCATGTGTGCATTCCTAAGTGTGTACTATGTAGTGGAAGTCATGAGACTGGATCCATTCAGTGTCCACTACGATATAAGCCCAAAATCTCACTCCTCAAGGCTGACAAGACTCCTCCTCAATCCAAGACCAAGTCTTCTCCTTCGCCCAAGAAGCAGGGACCTCTTCCTAAGAAAAAACAAGACGAAGATTGGCCTCTTCTATCCGCTGCTCCATCTAACAACAAATCAAGCTCTCCTCAGGTAAGCTGGGCATCGGTAGCTTCCCACGGCTTACCTAAACCTAAGCAACCTGATGCCCCAATCTATGCCCTCCTACAGCACTATCAGGACGAAAATCGTCTTCTGCGTAAACAAATTCTCGACCTCCAAACCCCTTCTCCATGTACGACTACTACCACTCGATCTCAACCCTCCACTGATGAGCAACCCACTGTAACTCCTCCCCCTGTCAGTGAGAATGGCGATCAATCTCTAACCATGGACACTTCTCCTCCTCCCACTACCATAACCGCCACAAAGCGCAAATCTATTGATGATGGGAGAGATACTTGGGAGGAACACGATAAGCTAAGTCGTAAACTCACCGCACACATTAGAAACTCTAACAATCGCTTTGAGGCCCTTGAAAAACGCATGGATGCCGTAGAAGCCAAGCCTGAGTCCCTCACTACTAACGTTCATAGCCTCAGTGCCCATATAAATGCTAAATTTAACCAGGATGACGCGCGACTTAGCCAGATTGATGAGCGATTCAATCAAATTATCGAAAGACTCGATCGACTGCATGGCCGCATCCCCTAAGCGCTCCAACCTAGTTGTTTGGCAGTGGAATTGTAGGGGCTTTTCTTAAAAGAAGGCCAGTCTGCAACAATACATAGCCAATCTCACGCAACCACCCGCAGTCATTGCTTTACAAGAAACGAATGGTTACGTTAAATTCCATGGATACAACACATTCCAATGCAAAAGATGCGAACGTCCCAATACCGCGATCCTAGCACAAAAACATTTGACTGTTATTTGCTCCCATTTTGAGAATATCGACATTGATCACGACTTCGTAGAAATACTTCCTAAAAAGACCAGGTCAGCTCCTATTTACACCCTTAACGTTTACAGCAGTCCCAGCTCTAAACACCACCGTTTTACTACCGTTTTTGCTCGTGCTAAACAGGAAACTCGAAGAAACCCGCTCCTCATTGTTGGCGATTTTAACTCTCCAAATCAACTATGGGTTCACAGTACTTCCACACCTAAAGGTCGAGCTTTATGGACCCACATTCAGGATCATCAACTCACCCTCCACAATGACTTCGACACACCCACTCGCTTAGGAAATAGTGTCTCCATAGATACATCACCAGATCTTACCCTCACCTCTCGGGTTAACTTCACTAAATGGGAAAACCTTCAAATCAATTTTGGTAGCGATCACTACGTCATACAGATTTCTGTTACCTTCTCTCACAAGCCCTTTCACACTCTGCCTCCCAAACTTACGGATTGGGACAAATTTCGGAAAACTCGCGCAAATAATGCTCCCAATTCCATTCTTGATCTACAGCAATGGATTAGTCAACTCCAAACGGACGTTGACAATCATACTACAACTATGCCACCTGACGCTCCTTTTCAAACAGCTGATGCCAAACTATTACACATGTGGCAAGCGAAGGAATCACTACTAAAGCGGTGGAAAAGACGCCGCCATAACCGCAGGCTTCGCATACGTGTAGCCAGACTTGACGATGACATACAAGCATATGCGACCCAACTAGTTAATCAACAATGGGGCCAAGTATGTGAGAGCATGCATGGTAATCTCAGTAGTAAAAAGACTTGTCAACTGCTGAGACATTTGCTTGATCCCTCGACCTCGTGCGCGCAACACAGTCACTACATCACTCAATTATATACAAACACAAGGATAATATTCCCCATCTTTTTCAGGAGCTTGCACGATTACACCTCCCTCCTACCACAACTCATGAGAATTCAGATTATACAGGCGATGTTAACGAACTTCTCGACGCCCCAATAACGGAGGCAGAAGTGCGACATGCCTTAGCTTCCCTTAACACTACATCTGCTCCCGGTATAGATAATGTAAATAATAAATTACTCCGAAATCTGGACGACAAATCAATCTCTGCCCTCACAGAATACTATAACCATTGCTTCGATAACAGCTCTCTTCCGAGCTCATGGAAAACTGCTAAAGTAATCTTTATTCCCAAACCCAATAAACCATCTGACATAGCTAATCTTAGACCTATTTCCCTCACGTCATGCTTGGGCAAAACGCTCGAACATGTCATGCTTAATCGCGTCAATAAATACGCAGAAGACAATCAGTTATTCCCGCCGGAGATGATTGGCTTTCGCCAGTCGCTTTCTTGCCAGGACGCCATGCTAAGGCTCAAGCATGACCTTCTCACTCCTACGTTTAGTAAGGACACCCAAGCCATCTTAGGACTCGACCTTCGCGGTGCATTCAACAACATAGATCATGGATCTATCTTACGTGAGTTTAATGTTATTAACTGCGGTAGAAAAATGCATGACTACATCCGCGAATTTCTTACCAATCGCACAGCTATCATAAGTCTGAATGATCAAACTTCGCCCCCAATCAGCCTAGGTAGCTTTGGCACTCCTCAGGGATCTGTGCTCTCGCCGTTTCTATTTAACCTAGCTATGAGGTCTATTGCTGGGAAGCTAGCACAAATACCGGATCTCCAATATTCCTTATATGCAGACGACATTACCCTATGGATTAAGGGTGGCTCGGATGGCTACATTCAAGATACCTTACAAGAGGCTGCAGACGCAGTGGCTACGAGAGCCGGGTTCATGAACCTCGAGTGCTCGCCCACCAAATCTGAGCTGTTAATTCTATCCGCAAATAAACGTGTTACGCCGAACATTCAGATTAACATTAACGGGAAGGAAGTTCCCGTAGTAGACAAAATCCGTGTACTTGGCATGCACATTCAATCTAACAGACTCAATACGTATACACTTCAAACGGTTACTGCCAGCGTAGGTCATACCACACGGCTAATAGGAAGGGTGTGCAATAAGCACGGAGGTGTCCGCGAGGCAGAATTGCTAAGACTGGTACAGGCGTTTTCTGTCAGTAAAATCACATTCTCCCTACCCTATCTCCACTTAACTAGGGCCGAGGAAGATAAAGTTAACTCATTGATACGCAGACTCTACAAATTTGCCCTTGGAGTGCCAAGTAGAGCTTCTACTGAGAGACTTTTGGCTACAGGTACCTTGAATACTTTTAGTGAGCTCGCAGAAGCCCACCTGACCGCTCAATACCAGCGCTTATCGAACACCCACACTGGTAGGCACATCCTAAACTCCCTAAGTATTGCCCCAGCACCCATGACCAATGAGAAATTCAATATTCCCCACTCGATACATGAGCACTTTCATATCCCTCCTCTACCTAAGAATATGCACCCTGTTCATCACGAACATAGAAGGCAACAACGAGCTAAAGCCCTGCAAAAAAAAGTTATTTAACTACAAAGACGTGCTCTATGTCGATGCCGCAGAGTATCCGTGTGGACATAAATTCGCCATATCAGTTGTTGACTCCACTGGCAGTATTGCGACGGGAGCATCCATTATAGCCTGTTCCTCGGAGGAGGCAGAGGTGGCGGCGGTGGCACTCGCCGCGACAATGCCCAATTACTCTGTCATAGTAAGTGACTCCAAAACTGCCATACACAACTTTGGAGAGGGTAGGGTTTGCAGGACAGCCCTGGCAATTCTATCTCACAATCCGCCAGCCCAACTTCTGAGTTTAATCTGGACACCTGCTCACGCAGGCCTAATCGGCAATGAAGCGGCCCACCTAAGTGCTCGAGCTTTCACGAACCGAGCACAGGCAGGGGACGGTTCAGACGCCAATAATCTCCCTCCAGCATTCACCTCCAAAGACAGATTACTTACTTACCACGACATTTGCGGGCATTACCGCCTAGGTCGCCTAACCCTCACTCCTTTAATGATTCGGTCGTCACGCATACACGAGGTACTATGGCGTAAACTACAGACTCGCACTTTTCTATCTCCTGCCTTACGTCACAAAATTCACCCGGGAATATACCCTAATTCAGCCTGCAAGTTTTGTCCTGCCAGCAGAGCGGACCTTAACCACATTATGTGGCAATGCAAGAACCACTCCCCTCCTCCTAACCTTTGTAGAGCTTTAAGTAGTAGGGAGCTGTGGGAGGCTGCCATGCTCAGCTACAACCCCGAACTTCAGGAAGCTATACTGAGGTGAGCTGAGGTGGTAGAGGAGGCCTACCGGCCTACCGCGAGTAGGATAACCTCCCTCGCCTTCTTCCCGCACTTCCTTTCCCTTTAAGATGGGATAAATAAAGTTGTCTCTCTCTCTCTCTCTCTCTCTCCTCGCGTCTGTGCTTGCTGCATACCCGAGTTGTAGCCGATGGCTGCCTGCCGGTTTTAAGTTTCGCCAGCCAAGTTTCACGCAGCTCTTTGACCTGCGGCTACATGTGAATAAGGCTGACACCGAGCTCCGTTGCGTACGTCCGGCAGTGCGGCACCGAGCAGTAGCCTACCATGCGGCACGCCTCCAAAGGCAGCCACTACCTACTATAGTACTTTCAGATGCTGTCCAGCAGACACCCAAGGCGGTAAAGCCTCGCCACTTAATCAGAACCGCAGCGCAGGTGGGACTTTAAACTTTCGTTTTCAGCTCGCTTCGGCGCTTCCGAAGCAGCCGACGCGGCCGCTGTGTCCACGTGATCCCTCATGTCACGTCACGCCGACGGTGGCGCCAGTTTTTGCAGTGGTGGAGCACGAGTAATTTCCCCTATGTTGTCGAAATGCGAAGGTTGTGGGTTCGGTTCCCACCTGCTGCAACTTGTTTTTTCATCCACTTTAATTTCCATTAATTTATCGTTTCCTTATTTCATTTATTAACACGAGTAATTCACCTATGTTGTCCAAATGCGACGGTTGTGTGTTCGGTTCCGACCTTCGGCAAGTTGTTTTTTCATCCACTTTAATTTCCATTAATTTATCGTTTCTTTATTTCATTTATTAAGCACGAGTAATTTCCCCTGTGTTGTCCTTGGTGCCAGTGTTTGTTGGCTTCTTATGAAATGACTAATAAAAATTGGGCCCCTTGGTTAATCCGCTTTCTTCTCTCTCTCTCTCACACACACACACACACACGTTTATATATATATATATATATATATGTATATATATATATATATCTGTGTGTGTGTGTGTGTGTGTGTGTGTGTGTGTGTGTGTGTGTGTGTGTGTGTGTGTGTGTGTGTGTGTGTGTGTGTGTGTGTGTGTGTGTGGGTGAGTTGGCTATGGTGTTGGGCTGCTGCGCACGAGGTCGCGGGATGGAATCCCGGGCGAAATGCGAAAACACCCGTGTGCTTAGATTTAGGTGCACGTTAAAGAACCCCAGGTGGTCAAAATTTCCGGAGTCCTCCACTACGGCGTGCGCCTCATAACCAGAAAGTGGTTTTGGCACGTAAAACCCCAAATATTATTATTATTACATGTGGGTGAGTTCCGGAAAGCTGGTCGGGGCCCCAACGCCCCCCTCCCCCTCGGTAGAATGAAACCTTTCCGTCTATGCCACACGGTATACACATATTTATTCTGAGCAAAATAAATAAAAGGTACGTGAGTAGAACTGTTGAAATGCATATATATATATATATTTAAGGAATCGTTTTCAGGAATAGAAGCACGTAGGAAGAACTGGTGAGGCTTATACAGCGCTGACTATATAATGACCACGTCCTCTGCTACAGAGGACTTCCAGATAAGAGAATGCGGGATGGGATTTCTAGTTCATAAGGACGCAGCGGGCAACATTGATGAATTCTACAGCTAAATATGATCAAGATATAGATTGAAGGTAGCGCAAGCCTACGCTCCAACCTCATGTCATGATGTTGAAGAAATAGAACATTTTTATGAAGATGTTGAATTAGTAATGAGAAAGGTGCGAACTAGCATACTGTAGCCATGTGCGACTTCCGATTGCAGAAGTGGGGGAATGAAGGCTGGTGAACAAGCAATCGGCAACTATACGGCATTGATTCTATATGTGAATGGTACAGGAGAGATATGTTGACAGAATTTGCCGAAATGAATAAACTCCGAATAATGAAATACCTTCTTCAGGAAGCGCGGTACGTAATAGGAAATGGACCTGGGAAAGCAATCGAGACACAAGAAAGTAAATATATTTCATATCATTTGCCGATCCTATCGCGGTGAAGAATGTACAAGCGTTGGGTAAGGGTAAATGGCAGTGATCATAGGAGTGAAGCCTAAAGATCGCTCTCAGTCTGAAGAAAGAAAGGGCAAAATTAGTCAAGAAGGAGAAGGCCGACCTAGACGCAGTAAGAGTAAAAGCAGACGAATTCAGGCTGGTGCTCGCAAACAAATATGCAGTTTTAGAACGGGAAGATGAAGATAACATAGAGATAATGCAGGAAACTGTAACTAGGCTGATTTAGGAAGCAAAAAATAGAGAGTTTTAGAATATGGCCCTCAAACGTTTGGCGCCCCATAGAAATACCGTCGAAGCCATTGCGCATGCGCGAGACGCAAACTGCGTTTGGTTTTTGCGTCGGGCGCGCTATTTCGCGCTTTTAGCGAGAGCCCCAAAAGATTTGCGTAAACAAACACTGCGGTATACCCATCGAAGCGACGGCTCTAACCTAGCACGAAACTGGGCTCGATTCGTGGTAACGCGTGAAGTTCACAAGCTAGAAGTGACTGCGGTTATCGCTTTCTCTCAACTAGCGTGTGTTATGAAGATTGATTCATTAGACGCCGCTGATTCCGAATTCGATTGTGATTTCTACAGTGAACTAGAAGTAATATTTTCTAGTGCACTGTAGTGGATTCCATGGCTCGTATAGACCTAACCCGGCTTAGCTTGGCTGGTGAAGACACGTGAAGTTGGTCACTCAAAACTAAGCGTAACCAATTGTTTGTTGCTAATAGAACAACCTCTAAATTGTAATTAAACGTTAAAACACGAAAGTCGAAATTACTGTTCTTATCATAAAATGCCTTATTTTATTTATTTCTGATAGCTTTTATTTGAGACCGTAGTGGCACTGTCAGCGCAAGACGCTATCCGCAAACGCAAGGCCCTATTTTAAAGCTCTTCACTCCTGCGTGCGCAAAGCTCTTATGGAACCCAAACTACTGGGGCCCCTATTCTAAAACTCTCTACTGAAGTGGGAGCATTAAGCCGACCAGTGTACGGTATCCTAAATAACGAAGGACCTAATAAAGAAACGATCAACATAAAGTGTCTAATCTCAATAGATAAGATAGAATTTGCCTAACCGACAAAGCTGATCTGCAAGAAGAAAGTAAGTGATATTCGAAATTATAACTCGGAAAGATTCAGGAACCAGTAATAAATGGTCGCAGCATGAAGTCATATGACAGGGCAAGGTGCATGCAATGAAAGATAAGCAAGGTAATGTCATCAGCATTTTAGATGATGTAGTAAAAACAACAGGATAATTCTATACTGACCTGTACAGCACCCAGAGCAGCCACGCTACCTTCATTGGAAGTACAGGGACGAACAAGTTACAGAGTTGCTATAACAAGCAGTGAAGTTAGAAGGATCTTTCAAGTCGTGACCTGAGGAAAAGAGGCTGGAAAAGATGAAATAACAGTCGATATAATCAAAGATGGATGATATAAAATGCTTGAAAAGCTTGCGGCCCTTGATGCGCAGTGCCTTACAACATCAAGCATACCAAGGAGCGGGAAGAGTACCAACATTATACGAATTCATAAGAATTGGGAGATGTTAAGGAATTGAAGAGGTACAGGCCCATTATAGCCTGCTTCCAGTATTGTATAAGATATTCACCAAGATAATCTCCAATAGAATCAGGGTAACGCTTGACTTCACAACCAAGAGAACAGGCTGACTTTATTCGGGAAGTTACATTCTGCACTGGATCACGTCAATGTCGTGAATCAGGTGATTGAAAAATCTGCAGAGTGCAATTAACCTTTCTATGTGGATTTCATAGATTATGAAAAGGCATTTGATGAAGTAGAGATACCAGCAGTCAAAGTGGCATTACGTAATCAAGGAGTACAGGACGCGTATACATGAATGTTTTTGGAAATATCTACAAAGATTCCACACCTACCTTGGTTCTCCACGAGAAAAGTAGAAAGTTACCTATCAAGAAAGGGGTCAGGCAAGGAGACACAATCTCTCCAACGCTACTCACTGCATGCTTGGAAGTATCCCGGCTAATAGTCTGGTATGGCTAAGGAGTGAGGAACTACAGATGATATGACAGCAATAGTCGGTTTACAGATGAGATTGTCCTGTTCATCATCACCGCGGATTAATTGAAACAAATGATTGGTGACCTTAACCGAGAAAAGTAAGAGTAAGTTTGAAGATTAATATGCAGATAGCAAAGATAATGTTCAATAGCCTGGTAAGGAAACAAGAATTCATGATCGCCAGTCAGCCTGTAGAGTCTGTAAAGCAGTACGTCTATCTAGGTCTATTACTCACAGGGGACCCTGATCATAAGACAGAAATTTACAGAAGAGTAAAAATGGGTTGGAGCACATACGGCAGACATTGTCAGATCCTGACTGGAACCTTACCATTATCATTGAAAAGAAAGGTGTACCATCAGTGCATTTTACCGGTGCTAACAAATGGGGCAGAAACTTGGAGACTGACAAAGAAGCTCGAGAACAAATTAAGAACCACGCAAGGAGCGATGGAACGAAGAATGTTATGCGTAACGTTAAGAGACAGAAAGAGAACAGACGGACGGATCAAAGAGCAAACGGGCATAGCCGATATTCTAAGCAGCGATAAGCAGCGAGTGTCGTCTTTTCCTGTTTGTCTTCACTGTGTCCGTGTCAGTGCGCTGCTTGCTTCACCAGCAAGGTATGATGATTCTAATTGACATTAAGAGAAAAAAATGGAGCTGGACAGACCACGTAATGCGTAGGGCAGATAACCGGTGGACCATTCGAGTTACAGAATGGGTGCCAAGTAAAGGGAAACGCCGCGAGGACGGCAGAAGGCTGGGTGGGGCGATGAAGTTAGGAAATTCGCGGTCGCTAGTTGGAATCGCTTGGAGCAGGACAGGGGTAATTGGGGTAATTGGAAATGAGGAAATTTGCAAGGGATAATTGGAGATCGCTGGCAGAGGCCTTCGTCCTGCAGTGGACATAAACATAGACTGATACGGAAGATGATGATCGCTAGCGCTAACGTATCGGAGTGTGTAGAAAAGTTAAACGCTTCCGCCCTAGAACATCATGTTAGGGAAACCTGAAGGAAATAAACGCGGCGCGCGGGCACTTAGCTTGATTTGATGTTGCCGCGCTTTGTACGCGACTGCGATTGGTTGTCGTGACAAGCCGTGCATTTGGCGCGCAGGCGCAACAGAGCGCAAATGCACGCGCGAAAGCGAACGTTACTTTTTTTACTTTTAAGTGTTTTGTGTGTATTTGTTGTTAAATTCGCGATGAAATAGTCAGAGTAACATATATCTTTATATTGAGTGCCTTTTCTTTAGCACTGAAAGTAATTGCACAAGAAATCAAAATACATCCGACCAAGAAGGAAAATTCACAAAATAATTCACTAATTTCAGTTAACGAATTTGGCCTGTGAGTGCGGAACTGGTATCCATTTAGAATCAATTCCGAGTATGACGCTAGTTTTGATATATTCGTCGTCAAATTGTGCGACGAAATACGATTGGCGTTCCAGTCGTTTATTGTGGTTCAATGCATGAAAAAGGCGTTGTTCAAAAAGCAAGTGCAACGGCAGTGCATTCTTATACCGCAGGTTTGACGCCGCATATCTCGGTAACAATGCATGCCATCCTCTGAATTCGTTCCAAATTAAGTGGGGCGACAAATTGCAGATTGCAATGCGTACCGTAAAGCGACGCGTTTAAATATTAACAGCACTGCGTTAATTGGTGAGTGATGCGCTTCCGATTTATCGTGTAGGTAAGCTACGTCCGCCTCTACGAGCAGCAGTCCAGTTCAAAACAGGGATTAAAATCGTAATTAGAAGAGTGCGTCATTGGGACTCCGAGGCGCCGCGGGTACATACTAATAATAAGCTCTTTCATTTCTACGCGCAGAGAAAAAGGACAAGAGCACCGTCGCCCCAGCAAAGAAGAACAAGGCTCCATTCTGGTTCTGAGTCGCAAGTCCGTGCCGGACTCGGTGAGCGGACGCACGGGCGGGGTGCAGTCGCGTGCGAGGGCCGCGTGCGAACGAGCTGCGAGAGAGGGGGCGATCGGCCGTGCCGTGTCCCCAACTGTCGTGCGCCGAGGCTTTATATATAAAAAAATATATATATATGCAGCTGCCACGCACCTATAGACGGAACCAAGTAATAATGTTGTTTGCCGTCGCTCGGAGATACTCGAACTATCTTTTTTTGCATTCTGCCTAAATACAGAACTAGTCTCAATTAAAAATGAATCAACTTCTCAAATGGTATAACTAGATGAAAAGTATCAATGAAGTGTCAATGAGAAACTTGTAGAGCAACATGGAAGAACTCCCTATACAGCTTTTATTGAAAGGAGTGAAAGGAGCCCCTCGAATACACGCAAAGTATACCACGAGCGGCCAGTCGCGCGGCTGTTGTGTAGACACCTTTGAATGCGTCTATGTACGTATTTTTTTTTAACCTTGGAAATTGCGCCTAATTCGAAATATATTTATCGTCAAATTTCAACGCTCGATCCAAGCACCATCGAAACCGAGCGCGTGCCGCAGCTACCTATAGCTCAGACGGACACGCCCATGTGACGATGTGTACGCGTGTGACGAAGTTTGAGTGATGGCATATGTCGCGGCAAATGCTTGCCGGATAGAAATACAGCCGCGTCTGGCAGCTACGTTCCGTTTCAAACTTCTCCGCTCTCTTTGTCACGGGACGTCGCCGCCCGATAAGACAGCGGGGACGCGTTTCCTGCGCTCATGGCACAATCGGTTTGATATTGCCTGGATTGAACCTAGAAATTTAATTATAAGTTTTTTTGAATTGGTTGTAATTATAAAGATTTAAAAGAAAAGAATAAGGGGGCGGGGGAGTGCATTAAAAAGTGAGTGCATCCAAATTTGTAATTTAAGGAACAGCCCGCAAGGTTCGAATAAAAAAAAAGTTATTTCATTTGTTTTGGTAATTAACCTTCTGATGCTCCCCTTATTAGCGGCAAAGTATGTCTGCTTCACCGCATAACTTATCGCCAGAACGCCACGCTCATAGCGTTTCTATATATATATATATATATAAAAATATGTGTAGTCTAAAAAAAATGGACGCCTTGTACACAGATACAGCCGCACTCCTATCGAGACTGCAGAGCGGACGAAGCTCTGCAATAAGACTGATCGCATTAATAAATAAATGACGGTCATCGCGCTCTTTCTCTTGCACTCGGATTGAGCGCATTCAACGATGAAGCTTTATTACTTATTTTCTTCTTCTTTGCTTTGCAGCATGGCGGCGACAAGGACAGCCTTCACTCTTCTCCATTCGTGCAGAGACGCGTCTTCACCACACTGCTTCGCCCATGACAAACGCCACAAATAAATACTCCTTGCCTGCTTCACCGGTGTACTCCCACGCTCACGGTTTTTACTTGAAGCGAAAAAAAAAAAAGAAAGGAATACTCGCACGTGAACGAGAAAGTATGCATGGATTAAGCCACTTTGAACACGTGCTTCTCATGTAACATCAATCGACTGCATTTTTCGATGCGTTGATAATATTCGTACCAATCGAGTAAGTTATAAGCAATAATGCATTATTGCTATTATTATTGTAAAATAGTCAGTTTTTACGATTGCTTATAATTTTTACGCAACAATAAATTACCAAAGACGAACTCGGGTAATGGCCGCTGCGCGGCGCCGCCGTTCTTTCGCTTGGAGCATGTCTCTTGGGTGCGTCATCGGTGCATGGTTCACGTGAAGCACGTTTTAACCACAGTTTTATCGCACTCTCGTGTCTCACAACTCGTGTAACCATGGACGCCGGCCAGCTTATCGAAATCCTCCGGGCCACCATAGACCCAAACCAGCGAGAGACGGCGGAGAAACAACTCGAGCAGGTGACCACTCGGGGAAAATCGACTCAATGGGCCATGAATGGCGCCATTACCGTGAAAGAAGGGGGGGGGGGGGGGGGGGTTAGCAGCAGCTAAGGAGCCCCGAGCTAGTGTTCGAACGATCCTGCGCGTGACAATCGCCACTTCGGGACCTTTTCAGAAAGAACGGCTCGCCCGACCGTTCAGCTGAGACACTGTTACTTTGCCTCGGGACGAAAAAGCGCGAGTCGAGAGCGAAAGTACTTTGCGGTGATGCCCGACCCGATGCGCGCCTTCTTGTCGCCTCGCCGGTCCCGCTGCTCTACTGCGCTGCGCTGTCGAAGTGTCAGTCCACGCGACGCCTTTGGGCGCACTGCGTCGCATTAGAGCCCAAGGGCGCCGTCCTAAACCAGGGACGGACCCATTACAACGGGCGCCGGCGTGTCATCTGCCATCCTTAGGGTTGGCTGCTACGGAAAAAGGCGTGCGCGAAAGAATGTGTGCGCGCGCGCGGGCGACAGCCGTTTGCCTTATGACAAACCGCTGTCACCGATTCGCGTGATCGTCGCGCCGCTTTGGAGTCCTTTTCCGAACTCGTGGAGGGATTCTGGTGGGCGATTGGCATTTCGAGAGGCGGTCGCCCCGCTTTCCGACACGCCGACGCTGCGTGCCAGCGTGCTGCTGCGCACGTCTCTACAGTGGCTACTCGGCGTGCCTTCGAGCGGTGCTTTTGACTCCCCTTCGAAGCCGGCCCCGCTTTCCGAATCACGCCGACGGGGCATGAGGGGAGGCCCTCCCACCGCACGCGTAGACGTCCGGACCATAGCGTGTGTCGCGTTCGGCCTCGGTGGCACGTGGCGGGTTTTCGGCCCTCGCGGTCGCGTTGCAGATATGCGGATTCGGTTGCCGTCGCTAGGGCTTCCTGTGCCGATTTGGACTTGAAGCGCTCCGTGGCGTACCGGTTGTGACAGCCGCGAAGGACTGTGGCATCAAGAGCTGCTGCTTCGCACGAAACAGCACGCTGTCTCGAGTGGAGCATGTTACGTTGTGCGGCTGATTTTGTTTGGTTTCGTTCAGTCCCTCACAATCGTACCAACCGGCTGGTTGCAGGAATATAAAGCACTCCGGGGAAGATCGTACACAGACCAGAAACCAGTGTTTGTCTGTCAGTATTGATCATAGGGCACCCTGTCATTATTACATGGCCATAATCAGACATGCGCCTGTTTGGTCTAGCAAATTTAGTGTTCATGTAGAAGCATTCACTGATTAACAGCGGGACCAACACTTCTCTCGTAGTTAGCGCAGTGCTCGTATTTCTTTCAGTGCATCATAATCCATTCGACCTACAGACTTTCTGAGTACAGTTGATCATTACTATGAGTATTGTTTACTTGCAACATGGTTGCATTATAAATGCGTTACGTTGCCCCCACAAGTCTTTGCATTAATTCCTTTTCGAGCCCAAAAATTTAGGTTTAGTTATTGATGCTGTGTGTAATGACGGTAAATTTGCCAAGTGTTTGTTTGTCAACCTTTTGTTATAGGAGCCGTTGGTTGCTTTAAGTATCGGACATCTTTTTGTGAACATTAAGAGCACATTTGCAGAGGCATTTAATAAAAAAGCATTTTGTAGTCTGGTAAAGTCTTGCTGTCTGACTGTACTGCACCATTTCTCTTAAAGCTTTTATGACAGCCAAGTGCTGCTTTTTCGGGCTAGTGACATTTGGCGGCAGCTTTGGCAGGAGCCTTTGCATTCCTAAGGTGTTAGCTACATTTATTTTAGCTGAAACAAACATTGCCTTGATGAAGAAAAGAGGGGGATGCATGAAGTGAGGGTGCTCCAGCCTACACGCTGCAGCAGCTCAGTGGCTATGGCCATTAAGCTGCTGAAGTTGTCGTGGGTTCAATCATGGCCTTGGTGGCAGCATTTTGATGTGAAATGCTGCTTTACCTAGGTGTATGGCTTAGCTTTAGGTGCACATTAAAGAACACTAGGTTGTCAAAACTAATCCACTATGGTGTGCCTCATAATCAGATTGTGGTTTTGTTACGTAAAACCCCAGAATTTAACTTCAATGTTTTTGGGCTACCTCCTGCTGCTTTGCAATGGGAAGAGGGAGACAGGATGATGGTGACAGATAGCAGTGATGATCATGATCACTGCCTCGAGCCTAGTCTGGCATTGTGCAAGAGTTTCTCAACATCAGCCTGCTCATAAACATCTCAGTGATGGGCTGTGATCTTATAGTAGGGAGATATCACAGCCAATAACTAAATTTCTCAAACAAAATAGTGTGCGAGTTGAAGAAAAAATAAAAAAAAGTGCAGATCCTGCGCACGTGGGAGTCTATGTAATATGAAGCATTTTGCTGGTACCTGGCTATCCAGCATTGTTTAGGGTTCTGCAAAATGATGCCAGGTGGGCCACCGTGTTCCTGTAAATTGAGTAGTTGTGTGTGTGATCACAGCAGCATGATGGCAACCACATCGTAAACAATATGACTGCAATTGCATGTTTTCTACGCCGCCCGTTTGGCGAGAGCCAATGACATGGCGATAGTTGGGTTCTGCGTAGGTAGCGGACGAGCGTAAGCGAGAGAAACAAGGATTGTGACATCAGTGGCTACGTGTTACAATCATACGTACGCATGGCTATTTCATGTGGTGTATGTTAAAACAATGATGGAATGTGTACTTCAGTGAAAAAATGTTAAAACTAGATCAACTCGGACGGTTATGAAGTCTGTACAATGTCCCACAGTTTCTACATAGTGCAAGCTACCACAAGGAAAGTACTACATAAAGTGGGCCTCTCCTGGAGGTAGTGCAGTCTAATGCAGCACCTCAAAGTGCAAGCTGTCACAAGGAAAGAAGACAAAAAAGTAGGCACATGGTGCATGCGCCGATTGTTTCGAAGAGCTGGCCCCCTTTGGAATGAGATAATTGTGTGTGTGATCGTGGCCTAGTGGCTAGAGCACCGGGCTGCTGCGGTCCACGGCAGAGGTTTGATTCCACCATTGGTCACACATTTTCTTTTCATGAAAGCGAGGCAAGACAGGAACCTGCCTACCGATTGCAAAGTGCCAAGAATGAGGCAAAGAACGTTCCACATTAAGATAAACATGACAAGGAAGGAAAATGGTTGCCAGTCTGGTTAGGAAAGAAACGGTAGACTGGGAGAAACTGAAAGAAAACGGACAAAATGCATGTTTTAACTACGACAGGTGCGAGGCCATGTGTAAAAGGAGGAGCAAGTGTTTCCTAGTAAAGGCTTATGGCAATGAAGTTGATAAAAAGCTTAAAATAAATGCCGTTGAAAGGGCTGAAAACGAAGAAACCTGTGCAGCAGTGTTTTCTAATGTGAGGCAAAAGACGAGAAGCTGTGTTAGCATTTGAATGAATTGCTTCTAACATTGTTGAATTGGCTCTTTGACGAGCACAAGGAAAGATATGGGAAGTCACGTAGGTCACTTCCTTTCAGCTCTTGTGCATGTGGAACGTTGTAAAAGGTCCGTTCACTGTACTTAGGCACTACTAAGACACCCACTTGACGCATTGACAATCATGCCTTCAAAATGGGATGTCTCTGTGCACTGCATGTGTACAGAAAGATAGTGAGATTCCTTTCAAATGTTGAGTGCACAAAGCCGCTATGGGAAATATGCTAGACAACCACAACAACAAAAAAGGTGTGGTGCACATGATGCGAGTTCAATGTAGTGTGTCGGCTTGGTAGATACCAGAATATTAAGAATACGGAGGTGAGGAGCCTGTGCAGTGGGTAGGGTAGCCCACCTCCTTGCTCCGTTGCCTCGCAACATTTCATTTGATTCTGTCTCTATCACGAAGACCTTACCCGCGACAAGGACCTTGGACAGTACTTTGCCAATATTGTACTCCATTTCATGCATAGCAAGCAACACTGTGAAGGCTAGAGATTCCTTTTTTTCTGGTTGCATTTGCTACCAAGAAATAGTGCATCACATGTGAAAGAGACCTATAGGTAGACATACATCACGTAATTCGATGTAACATTGTCTCATACTTTTATGTCGCAAAGTAAGACATAATTATTACACAATGTGTCCCAGACCTGAAACCCTTTGTTACCAAACAAACAGCATAGCATGTTTTTTGTGTTGCGTAGCCACGGCCCATTGCTTCTGCTCGTGACCAAACCATAGTATGTCGCACACTGGCAGCACAATTAGTTGATTTGTGTCTGCTTCTGAGACTGCACCTAAGTAGGCCCCGTGATCATTCTGTAGGCAAGCTGAATTGCAGGAACAAGGTATGGATTTTTAATTGTTCTTTACTTTATGCTACAAGAGCCTGCCTGACAAACACTGGCATGCCCGTCACCACTGCAGGTACACAAGATCATCGGCTTTGCGCCGTCTCTGCTGCAAGTTGTGATGACTGGTAGCTTGGACATGCCCGTGCGTCAGGCAGGCGCCATCTACCTCAAGAACCTGGTGGTCCAGTTCTGGCAGGAGAAAGAGCCGCCACCACAGACGCAGCCGCAGCCCCAGCCGCTGCCCTTTCACATTCACGAGCAGGATCGAGCCATGGTGCGCGACGCGCTCGTCGACGCCATGGTGCATGCGCCTGAGCTCATCCGCGTGCAGCTCTCGTCCTGCCTCGGCTGCGTGCTCAAGCACGACTTTCCGGGACGATGGACGGGTGTCGTGGACAAGGTCTCCATCTACCTCCAGTCTCCCGAGAGTGCCGGCTGGGCAGGCGCTCTATTGGCCCTGTACACATTGGTCAAGAACTATGAGTGAGTGGTGATGTATGGCATGCTCCTTGAAGCACGTGAGTGCCATGTCTTTGTGAAGGTAGAGCGAATGCTGTAGGTAGCACTTGTGACATTATCTCTCTAGCCAACAGTCCCAGCGGTACGTGCATGGTTTTTCGTGTATTGTAAAAGATTTACTTTGGAGATCACTATTTCCCATTTTCAGTGCTACCCACCGCCGTAGTTGCTTAGTGGCTATGGTGTTGCGCTGCTAAGCACGGGGTCATGGGATCGAATTTCGTTCCATGGTGGTCGCGTTTTGATGGGGGCGAAATGCGAAAACACCCGTGTACTTAGATTTAGGTGCACGCTAAAGAACCCCAGGCGGTCCAAATTATTTTGGAGCCCCCCACTACGGCGTGCCTCATAATCGGATCATGTTTTTGGCCGGTAAAATCCCACAATTTCTGCCTTTTTTAATTTTCAGTGCTGCTTAGGACTCCCAAATACTAACTGGGGGCACTAATAGAACACTGAAATTTGAAATATATACGAAGTGGGAGGGTGAACTTAGTGCAGCATGAAATTGAATGTGACACCCTACAAATCATTTGTAAGACCAATCGTTTGTGACCTGTAGGAGACATGCAAAGTTATTTATGTGTAGAGTTATTAGGCAGCTAGTGGCACAGATGGCTAAGCTGAGGGAGTTGTTGCTGACCTATTTGTCTCTGACTGATCCAGCTTGTCCTGTGCTGTAGCTCATGGCCAGAGGTGGTGTGTAATTTCAAAAGGTGCCTCACGAGTCATGCACCTCTGTGTGCGTGCAGGTACAAAAAGCCTGAGGAGCGGGAGCCTTTGCACGAGGCAATGCAGCTGCTGTTACCGTTGCTGCAGCAGCGCCTGGCACAGCTGCTGGCCGACCAGTCGGAGGCCTCTGTGCTCCTGCAGAAGCAGATCCTCAAGATCTATTTTGCGCTCGTCCAGTACCACTTCCCCTTGGGACTCATCTCACGTGAAGTGTGCACGCAGTGGATGGAGCTTCTGCGAATCGTCCTCGATCGACCGGTGCCCGACGTGAGGAACTTTCATTGCCTACGTCCCGTGGGGTCGGCGCGTCATTGTTTGTCTCGCCCAGTAGGCTCAGCAGAGAGCCATAGCCATGTCTCCGCTTGTCAGCACTCTGCTAGCTGGTGATGAAGACAGAAATCTTGCGCCTGAAAAAGAAGCCCATGCAACCACGCCATAATTTGTTCGCAGCCGTCCCTTCTACAGTCTCAGTGGGATAAGACTGGCTGTGGTTGGGAGGCCATGTTTAGATGCTGTGGTGGGTGTTGGCACTGTGTCGCATTCTATAGGGATTGCTGCCTGGTCGAAGGACAGTTGTGGGATGCATTCGTTGCCGAGGTGACAACGCATGATGTACATTGAAATACTTTGCACCTCTTATTGTGTCGCACCATTTCATCATGCTGACTCACAGTGCACACGATCTGTATGAATTTTTTGCATTTTTTTCTATTTTTGTTTCTTTTATACATGCAGAATGGCAAGTTGATCTTTTGTCTGCGGAAGTAAGGTCAGGACGTGCATAAGTTACTGTGGAGTCCGCTAGTGCCTTCATTAGAGATATGTAATTACGTTAACTTCCCAAATGATAGATCCTTTAATCACAGCTGAGTGGCAATCCTGTTCCTAAAACATGTAAATCACGACACTTGATAAACCAGCTGAAAGGTAGTGATTAAGTGCACATCTTCTAAATAATGCAATTGTTAGGAGTCTCCAAATGGAAAAAGCCTTTCAAGAACATAAAGGGGGGAGCGGGGATCTGAGGTGGTTATTTTTTGTAGTAGAGCAATGAAATTTGTCATGCTTATTGGGAAGTGTACTGAATTACTAATTACAAAGTTCCATTAAGATAAATCAAGTAGTTTTGACATTATTCATTTTTATCTGCATCATTGTTGTACCAAACTTGCAGAAAGCTTGCCGTGACAAAAAAACATGGTAGAAACCCACAGTTGCTCTTACATTTTAGCCATAGGAATGGTTCGTGCAGTGACATTCTTCAAATAGTTTTATCGCCCTGATTTTTTTTTACACAGAACATTATATCTGTGTTTGTATAATGCAGTTATTGTCGTCATATAAAATTAGCTAAAGAGTAAAAAGTCAGATAGTAATTAAAAAAGATAGGAATGTCACTGTGTAGACAATTTACTAAGGAATACAATGCAACAAACTTAATAAAAATCCATCAAGCCATAGTCGTGCTAAGCTTTCTGCAAGCAGGACAGTCGGGTCCTGCACTTCTGAGAAAACTGGCACTAAAGTTGCACAGCCACAACATGTCCATCAATGTGCCCTTGGGCTGCAATAGTGTCTTTGCTTGTAGGGGTTTTCTTATGTGCTTGCTCTTTCATTTCTTCATTTTGTGCTTTTATTTTTCTTGCATAGCTCTTATATTCACCTCAAAAGCCCTTACTTCAGACTTTCTTTTTGATGACCAATGTGAATCAATAGGACCACAAGCAGCACAGACAAGCACCAATTTTACTGCTAGGCCCAATTTCGTCTCATGCTGCACTGACAAAAGTGTTTTGAAGACAGTTTAGGCAGAGTGCCGGCCCTATTAGTGAATTTATTGCACCAGCCTGTGTTAATGTGAACTAATCCTCTTTTGGGGCTGATTCTTCCTCTGTCCGCTGCGCGAACCCGAATTTGCGCTCCGTCGTCGACACCACGCAAAGTGCATCGCAGACGCTGCACGCTTGCTCCTCGGCTGCTTCCAAGGACACAAAACAAGGTTCCAGGTGCACCTGCACGGTGCGCTTCTGCTTAGGCAAAAGTTCGTCGTCGTCCCGAACAGCTAGCACCGCATTGTCACTCAATATCGCAAAAAGGGAACTTCTCCCCAGTCGGAGCTGCACCTATACACTGTGACTAGTTGACGGCGCCAGGTCTTCAGATTTAGTGCCGGGCATTGATTCCAAGCACTGGTTGGCTTTCGGCAACACATCGGCATGACTTGATAGCGACGCATTCCTCGGTTCATCTGATTCAGTTGCCGCTAACCACTTCTTTTTTGGAAGAGGAGGCTTGCGTTTACGCTTCCCGTATGCATACTTCGTCCCTTACATCTCGCTCACGTGACGCTCCATCGCCTGCACGCCTACAAGGCATCGCGTAACAGAAGAGTTGACCAAAATGCGGGATGTAAATCAGCAGTGAATTCACAAACTACCGAGTTTTCTCAAAGCGTTTATTGAGAGCTTCGTGTGGGGGAGCGTATTGTCTTCTTTCGAGACGTTGGTCCTACAGTATTTGTTGACTTGTGGTTAATAACTTGTGGGTCGCTCATCGGTCTGTCGGGGGCTGAAGAACGGTGTGGTCTGCCACTCGGCTAGTGAGACCTCGAGCTGCGCAGTCCGCCTCTTCGTTGCCCCGCAGGCCTTCGTGCCCGGGGCACCAGACGATACCATGGGTCCATTCTCGTGAGCGGCCCAGGATTCAAATGGCTTGTACAGGGAGTGTTCCATTCATGTATAAACGACACGCCGCTTGTGAGTTCGTAAGGCAAGGTACTGGCGGCACCTGCAAACGAACACATACCCACACTTGCCTCGTCTACACGCAATCTCCCCAGACAGATATACGTCCTGGACATGTCCCTGGTGTAGCAACCACACAGTGACACTCACGCACATAACACACGAATGCACCGACCGTACAGGTGACACAATTTCACCACGAGTCCCAGCACACACACTCACTACGTGGTCTTGGGAGGCGAGACTCTCCGAACTGGGCCTGGGAAGCCAACTGGCGACCCTTGGCCAGGCCCGGCGAGCCGCGATCACCAGTGGAGCCCTGTCAGAGGGAACCACCCAGGAATAAACAGCGCAACGATTTCTGAAATAATAAAGTTCCATCCTCCTCCTCTCGAAGCGTGCGCAGAGCAGACGACCAGAGAAATGTCGTGCCTTTCAGCAGCCACTCGCAGGGTGTGCTGAGTACCACGTGACTGCAGCTACCAATCGGCGCCTAGCTGTGGCTTCGTGGAGGCCGTCGTATTTTTCACGTTTATGCGTTGATTTTTATCATAGACACGTGGTTCCATTGGGAGAAGTCCTGCGGTGAAACAAGCTTTCCAGTGGTGCAAAACTTTTTGCATGGGGCGGTGAAGGTGTGGAGGTATTGTGCTCGGAAATCATCCATTTTCGTGCAGCTTTCGGCCAGATTTTTGCTACCCACGGTCTGGAAAACATATTTTAGGCACACTTAGAGACCGTTTTCGGTGGAAATATTTTTAGATGTGATAGAAAAGATCATTCAGAATCTGAATCTGCTTTTTTCTAAAATTCGATTTTTCATGAGAATTTTACTATTTGATCCCCGCGTTCCCCCTTAATGCATGGGTGCTGATTAACATAATTATCTCGTTTGCAGGTGGCAAACCAGGTGGACGAAGATGAACGACCTGAGCTACCCTGGTGGAAGTGCAAAAAGTGGGCCTTCCACATTGTCACACGCGTCTTTGAAAGGTGAGTACTTTGTGTAGCCATGCCTTGTCACCTGCTGTGGCAGATTAGTGGCTATGGTGCTGCCCTACTGAACATCAGTAGGTTACGTGAACATCAGTAGGCTCCAGTATAATCTTGTTGATACAATCCCGTTAAGTACAGCTTCCCAACACTCATGATCGACAACACAAAAAAAATGACCCAATTCGGTTACGCTTCTTTTTGACCAATTCAGATGTTGCTGGAACATATATTACGGCACCAATATACAAAATATTGCCAAACTGCGATCATCACATGGCAGATTTTCCGGCCGCTAGAGCCCCTGTAAACAAGAAAAGACGAGAGGCCTGCGCGATTTGAGAGCTGTAGCTGCCCATGCAACTGTCCCCCTCCCCCCCCCACGGTGCATGCTCAGTTTAGCATTCCAGCGCCAGCAAGTTGTATTGCCAGCAAGTTCCGTGGTGGATCATCACATGCCGCACTCCTTGCTATCGCTGATAGCCCTACGGCGATAAGTGCCTTCACCTGTATGCTTCACAGCATGCGGGGCATAGTGCCGTCGAAAGTGCACCGTAAGCTTTTAATAGGTGGCAACACAAACATGTCTTGGTTCCCTGCTGCAGGCTGCGCGAAGCTAGTGTCATGTTTCATGTCAAGTGAGTGTCAACACAACACTGAGGCTTTGTGCACGGGCTGAGAGTATGTCCGGAGAGTTGAGGTTGACTTTCCAGCTGTTGCGAGAGAATCTCACTTGTGACAAAGTTCGGGCCTCATACCAATGAGTTTGCTGTCATTAGATAAAAATAGCTCATATTCAAAAATATTTGCTTGTGTATGCATCTCCTCATTATTCATATTTGAGAATGTTCAAATCAATTTGCAATGGTTTTTACCATTATTTTCAAAAATATTTCATTCGCCATGCATTTTACTAACCGCTTCCTTCTGTTTTCTTTTTAAATAAAATAAACATTGCTCCTAACTATTTGAACTGGATTCAGTTGTTTTTTATTTTCAACATGCTTTTGACATGCTAACAGACAAGTTACATGGTGTCAGATTGTCTTGACGTGAAACAAAGTTCTGTGTCACTCAGAAAATTTTACAAAGGCATGGAGGGAGAACCTGGAAAACTTCGGGAATTTGGACGTCCTCTTGGTAGACACTCTGAGGAAGGGTCAGATTATATATTTTTCTAAGCTTTTTTTCTTTGATGCTTCTACTAAAGTTTACTTACATTATAAAGGTAGGCTTTCAGCTGGGAGTTTTCAAAATCTTTATATATTAATAAAGGGAAAATAAAGGGAAAATTTTTATGTATTAAAAAGTTATTTAAATTAGATCTACATTGTGTAGGCCTGCGTAGTGAAAATCTGTCCCATGCTACAGTCATTTTCATTGTTCTTAACGGAAACGTTACCTTAGGATAAATATGCAAATGGCCTTCCCGTAAACGATGTGCGCAGGTATGGCAGCCCTGGATCTGTGAGCAAGGAGTACGGAGAATTCGCCGACTTTTTCCTCAAGGCGTACACCGACGGAATCCTCCAGGTGGTGCTCCGTTTGCTCGACCAGCACCGGCAGAAGGTCTACGTCTCGCCTAGGGTTCTCCAACATGCGCTCAATTACCTGCGACATGCGTGAGTGTTTGCTTGCACCCCCCCCCTCCCCCTTCCTCCATTAGGTTCGTTCGATTCAGGAAAAGGTGCAGGGGGTGCCGGGCTGCACCCACTCGCTGCAAGGTTCAAAGGTGCAGTGCACCGCGGCAGCACCTCACCTTGCACCCCTTTCAATCGAGCACGGGGGTGCAGGGTGCACTGCTGCACCTCGGGGAATCGAGGGTCTAGGTGCAGTGCACCGTGAATAGGTGCAGAAGGTGCAGAGAAACTTGGCTGAATCGAATAGACCTATTGATTGGATGCTCCGCTCTAGCAGTGTGGTTGACAGTTCCCATCGTTGAGTCGCTGCCACAGCCATAATCGTGCCTTGTCGATTGAATGTGTGACGTTGTTCTACAGTGACCACATTGTCCACTGCCAGAGGCGACTCTGTGCCATTTAGCACTCGGCCGTAAGAAAGCAGTGGCACAGCAAAGCTGTACAGAGGCCGCTGCAGAGCGAAGGACCTGCACTTTTTACCGGACAGGGCCCTTGGCTCACAATGCCATGCATGCTGCCTACAAATTGCGTTCGCTTGCAGACGAGTCATGTTTGGAACAAGAGTTCAGGGAATGTATTTGTTTAGTGAACAAATATGCTGCAGTCGAACCCACATATAACAATATTCAAGTGCCACGAAAATTACATTGTTGTAACTGATAATTGTCGTAACGAAGTTACATGAAAAAAAGCAAGAGGGGGGGATGGCAGTGCTGATGTGAGAAAACTATAATGGTGGGGAGGCCAGTGACCTTGCCCACCACCTTCCTCATTCCGGCTGCTGATTGTGTTCCCTCGTTTAACTGCTTCCTGGGCACTCCGATCACATGTAACAAGCTGCGGCTGTCGGCGTTAAAGGGACACTAAAGTGAAAAATGATTTCTTCTGCATCAGTAAATTACCGTTCTACAACACCAAAAACACCACTCTTACAGCGATAAGATGTTTGGTAAGCCAGAAAAAGCGCAAGAACGAAATACGGGTGGGTGGCGATGCCTACTTAAGGGGGGAGGCTACCCTGGAGATCGAACTTTTTTTATTCTTTAGGATATTCGGATGAAACTTTCAGGGTACGTTCACACCACCGAACTATGGGGAACTGCAAAGTTTCACGAAGATGTGTTTATTAGTTCCAGAGTTATTGAGGTCTAGCTAGGTGGTTCATGTATATGCCCGAGGAAGAGCCCGGAGAAATGCCAGGGCATCGTAGGAAGCTGAAATTCACTGTGTTGACCCCTTGATAGATATTACATGGGGCTAAAGAGCCATTTTCTTTAATTTCCCCTCCAAAACATTTTAAGACAACTTTGAATTTGATGTAGCCAGTAATGACCACATTCATCAAAAATTAATTGCTTATTATAAAATAACTGCACCAGCTTTCAAAGAAAGAAGCCTGTTTCCCCCTGGCAAAGTCATTCAAGAACAAAATAAAAACAAACGGCGTACAAATCTGAAGAGCGGTTCTTGAGATATCGTCTTCCCCAGCACCACTACTAGCGAAAAAATCCATTCCGAGAAAACAAGCGTTAAAGTTGAACACATGTGTTTTTTTATTAGAAAGCTCCTGCGGAGCTCTTAATTAACTCTTGCCGCTCCAGGCACACTCAATGTGTCAGATTTTCGACTGGCGACAGCCGACAGCACAGTTCCGCCGCTGAAAAGCGTCTACGGAGTCTGCACTCGCTGCGGAGGATCGGAAGTTCGATGCTCGTAGAAGACGCATATCGCGCTCCCGCGGACCGAACATCTGCACTGTCTTGGGTTTTGCCGGCATCGCGTGCAGCAAAGAACTAGCGAAAAAAAAAATAAGCTGAGAAAATAATCTTAAAGATAGCGCAAAGCAATGAGCAGCTCGCAAGCTCATGTTGAGGCAAACGGAGCAAGGGGCAACAACGACGCGAGTGCGGCGGGCACGGCATCAGAAGGAGCAGCCGCAGCCGCCTGCACAGCAGCCAATGGCAGGCGCGCTTTAACCCGCAGTTTTTGAACATGCTGCTCTGGCCAATCAGCGCTCTAGATCGCATCGCAGGAAAACGCCGATAGCGCCTCAACCGTGCCGACGATGCCATTTTGCAAGGCGGCAAAACAGAGACAAAGAATTAGCGGTCAAAACGACATCAAGATGGCACGGACAAGCCGCATGGGCCGGGAATGGCGCGCGCGTGAAGTTTGACTTCATTTCGGCACTTGCATGTGTTTTGCGGGCCGCGGTGACCTCAAAAGTAGCGTTTTCTTTTTTTTTACTTTGCAATTAAAGTAGGTGCTGATAATTACAGAACAGGTAGTTTATGAGACATGCAACCCAAAAATATGTTTTTTCAAAAATCAGCTTTTTCGCGATTTTTCGGTTTTCGGGGCCGCATCCCCCCTTAACTGTATAGATCGGTCCTGTTGACCTGAAGGCACCAACCATGGCTTGGTCTGCCTAGGAGTGCCAAAAGCAACCAGCTTAAGGGGTGACGCGGGTCTTGAAACGGCAAAAAATCACAAAAAAGTCGATTTTCAGAAAAGTTCATTTTCGCTACGTTTATACATTCAAGAATCCCTCCGCGAAATCTAGAAGCTAAATTTAATCGGAAAATAATAAAAAATCGCGCTTAAAGGGGCCAGGGTGAACGCGAAATCAGCAAAATTTGGTCAAAAATGTTCAAACTTCGCGCCGTCACCATTTGCGAACGCGGTGGCCGATGGCCGCCATCTTGCGCTTGTTTTGAAGCTGTTTTCTTTGTGCGCATTTTGCACCAGTTCAAAATGGCGTCGGTGAAGGGAAACCGACGCTATCGCGTCATTTCTGGAGGATGCGTCCGTGCCGCCGATTGGCCAAAGCGCGCACACCCCCTGCGCGCCTCGCTCCTATTGGTCCGGTGCTCGTCGGCGCGCGCTCGACCGCTCACGCGGCTCGCTACGTTTGTTTATCTCAGGTTTCATCGCGCCGCTGTCTACGTTTGTTCAGCCGCTTGCTTCGCGACGTTTGATAAGATGCTCATTTCGCTGGCCGAATGGCTGGAAAAGATTGTCGTCTCAAGGCTACTACGCGTGAAGCGGCTGTGGAATGCGCGACGGAAGGCGGCTAGGCCTGTCATACTCGCGGAGTTGCCGGTTGCTGGTCTGCCTGGACATTCTACCGGATCGAGTTCCGAGCTGCAAACTGGCACGTCTAGCGTCAACACTTCGTCCGCCCACGCCACGCGTGTTGGCACAGATCGTGCAGGCACCGTTTCCTTCACGACTGAAGAAAGTAGCGAGCGCGCAGCGAGCGCCGGAAAACGTCCGGAGCGCCGGACCTTCGAAGTGCGAACTCCAGCAAGAAGCGAGTAGCCTCTTTGAGCGCAAGGAAGCTGGCCAAAAAGCGGCAAAAAGATAGGATGTATCCAGATTATGCCCCTGGTGAATTTCCTTGAGATTTTATTGGTATGTTCTCAATAAAGATGTTGCAGAATGTTTTTCCTTGATTTCTCAAAACAACAATACCGACAGACTTCCAATTTTGGAGGTAAAATAGCTTCTGTCCTATTTCAGCTATCAACATAATTTTTTTTTGCCAGAAAGATAAATGTATGCAGTAAGCAATATGCACCTTTTCAAAGCAGCACTCTTCTCAAAAAGATTTTGAAATGGGTCACATGCTTGACATGTCAAGATGGCATTTTTTTCTCACAACTTTGATGAACTCTAACTCTTGCTCAGATTAGCCTAGAACATTGAATAATACCTTATGGCACTGCCTGAACATCCTAGATAGACTTTATACTCAAATTACTGTGTTAGGGTTTTCTGTTTAGATGCTAATTTTCCTCCAAACAAAGGACTCAGCTTATACAATGTATTTAGAGTATATCAGAAACTACTTATCCTGTGGCAAAATTAATTATATTTTTAGAATCTGCATATTAAAATACACAAAGTGTGAAAATTTCGTTCAGATCTGTCCACAAATAAAAAAGTTGTATTTCAAGTGTAGCCTCCCCCCTTAAGTACCATGCTCCAGCAACAGCAGGCATAAAATGACTGGAAATGTGCTGCCGCAGTGGACCACTGGCTCCCACGCTTTGGGGAGCGTCTTGGCAGGCATTGAAAAATACAGGCGGCTATGATCACACATAAGCAATGTCAGTGAAAAGGAAACTAAGGCGGAGTCTTAATCCTTTGAGGAGGAACATGGCAATGAAAACCTTTTTCTTTATTTATGGGAACAAACTGGTGAAATTTGGCATGCAGGCGTGATTTGTTATGTTGATATCGTAACTGAATTTAGTTTCGTGCTGTCTATTACAGTTTTCAAGTTACAAGAATTGACAGCCTGTAAAAGTAATCCTCAAATTATTTAACGACACATAACTTCACGAAGATTTTCACATCTGCATGTTCACAAAAGCCAATTCTGTGCAATAAAACTATTGGTTTAGTTTTTAAATGCCAAAATGAGCATAAAAATATTTTTTTTTAACTTTCCTATGCATATTGTCTTACTAACGACTTTTGCAAAAGAACCATTGTAAATTTTTTATCAGGTGCAGTTAAAAATGGACAACATTATTGCACTCATAAATGTCTCAGGATCTAAGTGCAAAAGACAGAATGATTTTGTGTTCATTTGTTGTGAAATGGCACTGGGATGACTTAAATGAAATGACTTAATGGAAGTTGTGAGAACAGAGCTCAGTTTCATTTGTTGTAAACATAAATCTTTACTTTGAGCACCTAAAAGCCACCTAAGATGTAGTCCTTTGCCTGTGAGGACACATTTCCTTTACATTTTGGTGTAGTTTCTCGCTTCTTTGCAGCAGTTCCGTGCACCTTAATTGCCTTTTTGATGCATCATGCAGAGGCAGACCACAGTGCATCCACAACGTCCGCTTTTAATCCTCTTGTTGTGCAACTTCTTCATTAGTGAGAGTTAGAGCTTAAATCCGCAGCTGAATATTTGACGCGAAAACTCGCTCGCGAATGCGCCTTCACCATAGTATGTGGACGCACCATCACCATCGCACGCGTACGTGCCGTCACTGTAGGCCACGTTTGTGTCGTCGCCATAGCCCACGGTCGCATTGTCAGCACCGCACGTGGATGCGCTTTCTCGATCACCCACGTGCGCCGATCGTGCCTCGTCGACAAGCTTGGCGGCGTTCACTTCTACCAGTGTTCTCCCTCTCTTCCGTGCCTTTCATGGTCTTCCGTACACGTGGGCCGTTCAGAACTTGATTCTTTTGGGGCTCATCACAGAACACGTGTGTTAAGTTGCCACGATTGTCAATCACGTTGATCGGAATGCGCAGCTCGCTGCTGCGCAAATGCGCGCGAGAGAGGTTCGTCATCAATTAAAATCTACAACAGCCAATAGCAACACGCCCTGTGCCCCATGTGATGACTGCGTCCAATAGCAATGCTGTGTTCTGCTTTTTTTCGCTTGTGTTTGCTGGTTTATTTTTCGGTACCTTGCTCTGGCTATCTTTCGCTCCGATCTCTCTTTACAATGATACCAAGGTGGTAGTGCTGTGTCAGCAGATAGCCGAGCAATATGCGGGGCGATGGGGCCTTTCGAAGCTAGATTTTTTCACAATTTTTGATGACAGCACTCTAGGAAAATGCGGTTTTCTTGATTTCTACCTTATATTTTGTTATATTCCACCACAAGGTGAATAAAGTTCCCCGGATCGCGAAAAAAATTAATAAATCAGAAAATAGAACTTTTCAATAATTTGACCACTTATTGCCGCGTCCGCTGCGCTGCGTACAGAATATTGTGTATGTCAAGAAAGTGCATCAACAGCAAAAGAATTGATGAAAGTAATGATATTTAAAATGTATCACATACATCTTTAAGCTCTCCTGGTTGGAATTGTGCTGCAAGTTTCAATACAGTAAAACCTCGTTAATTTAGATTTCGTGTGACCAAAGAAATGTCTGAATTTATCAAAAGTCGAATTATCGAGGGTATCATGAAAACAATAAACAAATGCCTTCTACATCAACACGCTTTTAATTAGTGAGCAAATCCTGTTTCTATTTCGCTCAAACGCAGTGGGAAGGTGTAATTCTCGTCATCTCGTGACTACTTGGCTCTTGCAGCGGTGAACGTCTTGCAGACTTCCTTCGCAGAATGGCCATGGCACGTGCATTCATCTGAGACGTGCTTTGCACTACTGCGCGCACATCCCTATTTTTTTTGCCCGTGAGCCGATTGTCAACAGATCGTCCGTCCATCACAATGTAGGTAGCTGGTGCTCTTCATCCTCGACAGCTTTGCACAGAGTCAAAACGCAACTTCTGCAGACGAAACTGTTGTTGCTATCGATGCCATTGTGGGCGGCAACTTTTTGGTTCCGAAGGTGCGCAGCTGACACGTGCACTGATTCAGAATGAAACTACTTTTCGCCGCAATCGCTGTGGGCGAAATCGTGGTGACTATTGACGTGATCATGGATGGCAGCTATGCAATTATGAAGGCACGTGGCCAATGCATGCATTGAATTGAAACAAAACTACTGTTTGCTGCAACCGCTGCGGAAGAAACTGCAGCCACTATGCACGCGATTATGGACGGTGACCTTGCAGTTCTGAAGCCACGTGGCTGATGCATGCATCAGTTCATAATGAAACTACTGCTTGCCACAACCACCGTGGACAAAACCATGGTGGCTGTCGACGCAATCTTGGATGGCGACTACGTAATTATGAAGGTATGCGGCCAGTCTGGTGTTCTGCGTGTTGTAAACGCAAAAATAAAGGCTTTACAGGCGTAAATAGGCACGAAGCTTTCCAACGTTTCTGTCATTCACGTACAATTTCGATGACTATAGCGATGCAGACTCCACCACATCGTTTCAGTTAGACGCTAGTGCCATTTTTGCTCTTTTGTGACGCACTGCAATTGACAAGCTCCGACAGTTTTGTCCGAATTGACCGATGTGCGGCCAAATTCGTCCGAACTAAGTCAAGTTTGATTGCATTGAATTATGCATGTGCCTGCCAAGACCAGAGGAGGAGTTGAAATTGTCAGATTTTGCGAATTAGCAAGATTTTACTGTAATGTGTGCAAAATGTTTTAGTAAAGTGAGTGGGAAGATAGGTGGTTGCATTTTTGCTCGGTGTGAGTATCTCATTGTACAGTTAAACCTCGTTATGACTTCAGTATAACAAAGTATTTAACTTCTCGTCCATAGAACACCATGTATTTAGAACCTCAATATGACGAAGTGTGTTTATACACAATTTAAATATAACAAAATGTTCCTGCAGCCATGAAGGAAAACCGATAAAATAAATGGAAACTTCAGCAGACAGTCAAATGGTTGAATTAGAAACGAGTGCTTGCGAACACACCACCTAAATCTCCCGCTGTGTAACCAAGAGTGACTGCCAAAGCAGAGCAGAATCATGTTCCGTATGAAGCCCAAGTGTGATAAGACCCCATTGCACTGTATGCTTTGTGTGCGAGTGAGAGCTTGCGAGGGTGAGTGAAGAAGTGGGTTGATGAGCGCCCTCTTTCGCACGAGCGAGGAAAAACGGAGGAGCAAGCATCTGTGGCGTGTGCGATGACGGGGCTTGCCGAGATGACCTCGTGTGTGCTGTCTTTCCGCGTGTTTATAGTATTGGAGGTTGCGTAATCTCTAGTGTGCACGTGGCCTCGTGTGCAATGCTAAATGCACACATGAAGAAAAAGCATAGGGCGCATTTGATATGGTTCCCACACTGATCCCATCAATCCTCTGAGTTATGGCCATGGCAATGGGTACTCTCTTGTTTTGGTTAGGCTCCATACTTGTTATCACACACAGGAGGCAACTCTACAAAGGCTGGGGAGACTTCTCACTTCTCTCGACCATGAGCAAAAAGTAGTGCATTATCTATGAAAGAAAGATGCATAGGTATGCATTATGTAATTCAACCTAACATCAAGACTCACGCTGTTGAAGAATGGAAAGCATCACTGGTAATTACCTATTTGCCACTGAACAATCGGAATGACTCGTTTCTGTGACCAGCCTCCACAGCATACCACTGGTGCTTGTGACCAAATCGGTTGTACAGGGAAATCTCGATATAACGAACTTCAGAGGACCGCGGTAAATTGTTCATTATTCTGAAAGATTGTTATACAGTAGAACCCCGCTGTTACGTTCCTCACTGCTGTATTTTCCCGGCTGCTACGTCGTTTTCATCCGGTCCTGGCATAGCTTCCATAGGATCCAATGTATAAGGAACCCCGCTGTTACGTAGTAGCTTTGAAAACGTTCCTGCATGATACGTCGCAACTTAGCACCCCGAACCCGCCTGGGCTAAAGTAGGCAACGCGCTCCAACCGCCATTTTGGCTTTTGACGAGTTTTGGCCAGGCTTGGCTATAGAACTGGCTGCAAGAAGCCGCACGCCAGTTTGAGAGGCCGCCACTAAGTGGCCATTCGTGAAAAATGCTCTCACTATCATCACTGTGATTACGGTCACCGCGTGGTTTTTGGACGGGTCGACTCATGGAGGAAGGAAACTCGGGAGAGGCCCTGACTCTTTGTGAAGCTAAAGTGAAGCTGGAAGTTGGCGTTGCTCATGGCGTTGCTTATCGGCCCAGCTCTCCTCTCCTGTTTACGTTTCTCGTGAAGCCGCGCCGCGCCGCACGCAACCGGACTGCTCGGACGCGCGCGCTCCGCAGCAATACTAAACAATCGTTAGCACGTTAGCATGACTACGCCAAAGAGGGCAAAATTTCCCGCGGATATTCCTTCGTCCGTTGCCATTGCCGTGGCGCGGTGACGACGAGGAGCACGAGCCGCATGATGCCGGGGAGTTGCCAAATCCTAGCTTTGGAGAAGCCGTCACGACTCTGGACCTCCTCCGCAGGTACGTCGCACCTCACAGCGACGCTGACAGCAATGCGGCCTTCCAGGCTATTGAGAAACGTGTGGTGATTTCTAGCGAGCGAAAGAAACTGCAAGCCACCAATCTAGACTTTTTAAAGTCCTAAGCGCACTCTGTTGAAATAAATTGTCTATAGTTGAAGCTGCACTTTTCTCATTCATTTTCGGAGCTTTCCTCACTGTTGCGTTTTCCCGGCTGTTACGTTTTTTTTCCCCGGTCCGGTGAAAAACGTATGAACGGGGTTCCACTGTAGTGAAAGCCCTAAAATGAACCATTCTGCCCATCAATCCATCAGTTCATAAGTTGTCACCGTATGAGCTATCCACGAAAACGTCGCTGTTAGCTCTCGGCTTGCGCTGTTGCTATTTTCCGTGCCACGCACCACCGAAGCACCGTATAATAAGAGTGACGCATGCAAAACAGATGCTGATGTTGAGAAAACTAGTGACAAAAAGGTAACTCCGTGTCACCTCCAAAGTGCAGTGTTTGGTGCTTTTTGTTCGTTTTTCACATTTCTTGCCTTGGACGCTGCAACTGTCTCACTTGAGGCAGACACGTGAACTATGTCAAAGTGCAGGCACACGTAAACGACACAGTCTGGAAAGTGCAACTGTGTGGCATCCCTGCGAGTATGGAGGTTGCATTTCATCACGTGCGTAGCTAATACGACCTCAGAAAGAAGTGCGAAAGAAAGAGGTGTGCACAGAAAGAAGAGTGAAAGAAGGAAAAGACGCACCTCCTTTGCTAGGCGACGCTTTTCTGGGCGGAGCATGCGCCCGCAGTACCTGATCCGTCGTCGCCTTTGCTCGCCGGCATTTTCTTTTCTCAGGCGCCATCTCAGGTTTTCCGATGTCCGCTCTCTGCGCCTTCTTGCTCGCTAGCCTACCGTTTCAGCTGCCGTGAAGGATACACGGAAATCTAAGAATCACCAGATTTTGGAATACAGTGAAACCTCGTTAAACCGTAGTTGGCCGGAGCTCGGAAAAGGTACGTACTAAACGGTAGTACTGTTTAACCGAATAGCATGAGATCGCCCACTTACCTGTCGAAAACGGAACTCGGAGAGAGTGCGATGAAAGGGGAAAAAACATGCAGTATTTATTCACTTCGCGCGACAAAAGCGTTATTTTCGTTTGATGCCGCGGCGGCCTAGCACGCCGACGACAGCGGCTTCAAACTTACTGAAGCTGCGTGCCAGCTTTTCAGCCAGCCCTCTCGGCAAACACTCGCATGGCAAATTCCTCGTTGGCGTTACGTATTCACTGTGCACGTGCGCAGTAGTGCTGCAGAAGTCCCAGGGGCGCCTTTTTCATTACGGGTGCCGGAGTTTGGAATAATTTTCATTTGGAATAGAGTTACGTTATCGCGCCCCTATTGTCGCGACGATTGCATTCATGAAGCTGACGCAACGCGCAGCTTATGCCACTGTCGGGCCTGAATCGCCCGTGCTATCGCTTTCCATGTCGTCCTCGTCACTGTCGCTAGTCGACACTTTGGCAACAACAGAGGCAACGATGGCGAAAAGTCGAACCTTGTAGCCGACATATCTTCGCGGTCGCAGCAGCGCTGCCGAGCAACTTTTCGCATTCCAAATGCCACACACTGTAGTCAACAGCAGATCCCTGTTGCGTGTCAGCGCCGACTTCTTCGTGTCACGTTCGATAGCACGGACGATGTCTAATTTTTCTTCTATGCTGAGCACCCGGCGTCTTTTTTATCCAAGCTTTGGAACGACGCGAGTCCTCGCTTGCACGACGCCATAACGCTCTCTGGCACCGCGTTGAAATGATGTTGATGTTGATGTGGCTTCACGCGCAAACGCACAGGGCGCTTGGAGGCCGTTGTTCCGATCTCTGAGGCGTGTTGTTCTGCCGGGCCGCCCGATGGAGACGGCGCAGCGCCGTGTTTGCGCGACGAAAAGTTCAAACGCTACGTTTTAACCGATGCGTACGCAATATGCTGGTATGATTTATGCTGATACGAAACACATTATGTTCAATGGCCGCTGAGTCGGGGATTTGACTTTACTACTTTTAAAACGAAACTACTGTTTAAGCGGGTACGGTTTAACGAGGTTTTACTGTATTAGTTTGTAGTACTGAGTCGTCAGTGTCACAAGGAAACATAATAGCGATCGTTATTCTGAAAATTTCGGTATTCTGAAGTTCGCAGTACTGTAATATTTTTTACATTCTAACTATAAGAAGGCAGTAAGCGATTTCTGAAAAGCTCATTAATCTAAAAAGTTCGTTAATGTGGTGTTTGTAGTAATGAAGTTTCACTGTAGTGGTGATATATGTAGTAGTTACTCCGTAGAAAGCATCGCAGGTGTAGAAGCAGCTGCTCTGTGAAATGTGCACAGTGAGGCTTCTAAGATTGCACTGCTTGCGTGGGTTGCACATCGCCTTCTACGAAGTATGAAATGGAGTGTAGTGTGGCACTTGTGTTGCATATGCGCAGTATTTGACCACTGTGCCTCTGTTTTCTTCAAACTTTACAGTGTGGGTCATGCCTTCTCTTGGAAGTTCCTGAAGCCCCACATAGTGGTAAGTTCCCCCCTGAATTGACTTCCCCTGTGTGTCAAGTGCTGTCCACTGTCAAATGAAACATGTGACGAATGCCTCCATCGCACTTAGGCATTGCTCCAGCTGTGTGGGGAGGTGAAAAGCTGTGCCATCGCACAGCTCGCATACCTTGAGCCACCCAAAAATATGCACACCCCGCCAAAACGCTAAACGTTTACGCGGAATCCCAACAGGCATGCAAACGTGCCTCGCACAATAACAAACCCCCTCCACGCCTTGAGACAGTTGGCCATTTTGTGGAAAGCTTTGTTTTTACTCCAGTTTTCGCATTGTCTGCCGTCATGACAGAACGAAGACAATAAAAATTAGGATTCAACCGCTGGCTATCGCATCTAGCTTAAATTTCTGTTCTCTAATTCAACATTCCATTACGAGACACTTATTTCTGTATAGAAAGAAAGCATTGTTCTTTTTTAGGACTTGTGATGACCATGACATTAACCCTTTGAAGGTATTTTCTTTTTTGCCAAATGTGACATCCCCGAGTCAAACTTTGTTATTGCAGGTTTAAAAGCTTCAGACTGACCTATTTTGAAAAAAAGGTCACCACAATTTTTTCAGTGACCATAAAGTGGCAAAAAAAAATAGAATATATATATATATATATATTGTGAGCATAATTCATACACTTCATATTCTCATCTGTACATACTCATCTTCACTGTTTTGGGGCCTGGGGGTAGGGCTTTCACTCTGAAGAATAAAGAAGAGACTGGCTGCCTAAACCTTGTCTCACAAGTGGTGGAGGTGCTGGGTAAACATACATTTTCCGTGGGTAAACATGCATTGCTTATTAATGAATACGGATGGTCTTCCATAGATGCTTACATAGATTGCAGGTGTAGAAGCAGCTGCTCTGTGAAATGTGCACAGTGAGGCTTCTAAGATTGCGCTGCTTGCGTGGGTTTCACATTGCCTACGGGAAAAAATAATTAATAAATACTTCATAAAAATAAAAAAAAGTGGATACGTTTGAATTGACATGATATGTTCTGATTCGGCACTTGGGTGGTAGCCCTCTCAGAGGAAGTGTCGGTCGATTCACCTGCAGCAGAGTGCGTGCAAGACAATGTGGTTGTTTGCGCACCTGCCAAGAAAATCAAACGAGTCAGACACTTCGTTCCGTTGCCAACGAGGGACAGTCAGTTTTCGCAAGCCGATTCCCGAGAAAATAAATGCAGGCATGAAGTGGCTGCATCACCCGCCATACTCCAGCGCCTGCCTGCGAGCAACAGACAAGCGAGCATCTAGCGGTGATCCCTTGAGAGATTGGAAACGAGACAGTTTGTGCGATAGATAGATACTTTTTTCGAGCACTACGAATGGAAACAGCCCATGAAACAAAACCAAAACTAACCGCCATGCACCCTCCCACGTGCAGATGTGCAAATGGTTGCTGAAACACCAGTGTAAAGAAGCCGTGGAATGAAAACCAAGAGACTACGGGGAAAAAAAAAAGTTCATATACACACAGGGTAGCAGTGCCTGCTGGGCAACAAAGAGTTGACAAAATTGGCACGTTTTTCGAAGATACAGATGGCGCCGTAGATTTGGGACTTGTTTGCTGCTCCATATATTTACGGCATTGACCCTGAAAGGGTTAATGAACTATATAAATGCGAATTAACCGATGCTGTACAAACGACAGTTAACAGTATTTGCTCAGAGGCTGCTGATTGGATTCATGAATGTTTTCACAATTAACTGTTTTGTCTTTGGTTAGCGCATTCACTATTATCTAATCCATTATCCTGGTTGACCAGTCCTCATTCTCATGGGCAGCTTTGGTATGTGAGCAGATGCATGAGCCTGTGCTGGCACACCAGTGTGTGATGTCTGGATGTCTTACGGCTGTGTTTACTTTCATTTAAAAAAAATATGGGGGGGGGGGAATGGTACTTCAACTTAGCGACGGTTATTGTGTCATATACTCACTTTGTTATGCCTTGTAGAAGAGCCCACTGCCAGAGGCGGCCCTGCACCTTCTCAATTTGTGCCTGGCCGTAAGAAAGCGGTGGAACAAAAATATTTCGGGCAGTGAGCGAAGAATGGGTGCAAGCTCTTGCGTATCCATTTGAAGCACTGCAGAGCAGTGAAGCTGCCTACAGACTTACGACAAATTGAAAGCATATATAATATTTTTCTCGGTTCACATTTCAGCGGAGAGACGACAAGAATTTGCTCTGAATTTTCAACCAGCTGGCTGTTTTGCAGTCAAGTAATCTTTTAATGTAGACATGCACACAAAGAGAAAAGTCAGTCGTAACGCAAAGCGCAGACAGAATGCAATCTGAAGGCACGAAAAATGGTTAGTGCCCGGTGGAAAATTATTTGGCTTGAGGGAGTTATATTTTAATGCAAATAAATTTGTGCTAGGGTAGATCCCCGGCTTGGTGCCAGTAATGCTTAGTGGTCACTGTTTACTCATGCAGCTATAAATGTAGTGAGTACATTGTGATAAGTCAAAGGTAGGAGTATAGTCTGCAAGTAGCCAAGCTGAAAGGGGGAGCCTCCTGTCTTTAGTCTGATGTGTTGCACGTGCTGCCGCGTGTGTCCCGTCTGTGGTGCAGCAAGTTCCAACTGGGGCACCATGGAGAAAAGGCATGTTGTAAGGCAACGTTTATTCATCTGAAATGTTAAGCAGTCACGAGCAGTGAGGCAGAAATATTAAATTTCTTGGAACTTGGTGGTGATTGTTGCACAACCTGAAAATTTTAGCATCGATTGCAATCTATGTTTTCATTTTTCCCGACCTGTAAGCCGGAGCAGCTGTGTAATTGAGTTCACTAAGAGCATCAAAGGTTGAAGTGGTTTTTTGCCCCTTGACCTTGAAGGTTGAAGGAAGAAAAATGCCCTACTAAACATGCGCAAAGTTTTTGTGTTGAGACAGGTTCAGAATTCTTAACATGGCATGTGAACGGGACATTGCATGCGGTAACAGCTGCAGGCAATGCCTACACATTACTCCATGGTGGCAAGGGGTTGGAGTGACAGATGTGCTTGGAAAACGGCACGGTTCCCACGCATACGTGCAGTTGGCTTGCAGCACAAGCATGTATGTACAGTGTCGGGTGAGGTGTCACGTAACCGCTGCAGCATACTCTCGGCTAATCTGACACACTTAAAAAAAAAAAAAAAAAAAGTGGATATGTCCCACACTCAGATAATCACTGAAATACCTCAAATAGTTTGTCTCAAACGTATGGTTGCCGGCTTCGTGTGGGTGCAGCCATTACGCTGGACTTTGTGCAAGTGAACATGGGAGCGACATCAATTTCGGAAAGGCTTTGTCAGCGTGAAATACTCTGTGCATTGTTTGTTTTAAGATAAATCTGCTTTGATAAACGGTCGCTGCCGGCATTTCAAGATCCATAGTTCCGTCCTGAAGTTTCAAGCTTTCTATCTTTAATTGTCAGGCAGTGCTGTGCACTGTGCCCGACAATTGAAAGTGCAGTGCTGTGTTTCTGTGCGTTAGGAAAAGAAACTGATGGTGCGCCGCCCCCTTCTTCTCTGCCAGGGTATAGTGCTGGAGGTGGTGTTTCCCCTGCTCTGCCACAATGACCAGGACGACGATTTGTGGAAGACAGACCCGCACGAGTACATTCGGCTCAAGTACGGTATGTGCACCCTGGCGGCTCAGTCTTGGGGTGTTTTCATTCGCGGAAGACGAGGGCACTTGGGATTTCTTATAGAAAAAAAAAAAATTGTCCGATTCCCTGTGGGATTTCACATAGCTACGTGTTGCACATTCTTAACCCTGTATTGCCCACGCACAGTTCTGCGCCAGGAAAAATTGGAACAAATTGTTCACCTTGATTTCTTGCCATGCAAAGTACACTAGAAGAGTCGACATTTTGGCGAGTTGGTCCTGGTTGAACACCTTGAAGGGACAGCGCAAGACGACTGTCCTGTGAGTTTCCTGCCTTTTGTCTTCGTCGTCCTGCACTGCCCCTTTGAGATGCAAAGTACATTCCTTAAGAAAAAAATCAGTAAAATGTTATATGAGGCATAACTTAATTAGTTTTGCAATTATGTAATAAATAATTAATTAGTTTTGTATTTATGTAATAAATAATTGATTTGTTAAACTACCCCTGGCTGGAACTTTATGATGGCTTATCCAAAACACAACTTCGAACTTTCCATTAGGTTAGCTGTGCATAAGTCAGTAATTTGAGGCATCGAATTCAGTGTAGCATATACAATACGTTGGGCATTACACGGTTAAAAATCACTTGGTGTGTGCAATGCACTTACGATGCTGAAGACATTTTCTTGCAGCAAGCTGACGTGGGAATAGACATCCACATTTGTAGATGTTATTTGTCCACGTGTCATTGCACTGTATTCAAGTTGCAATTAGTTTATAGCATTTTCATAGCAAGGGAACGTGTGTGCAGTCTATTGCTGCAAAAAATAGATCTCTGATATGTCCTTTATACAGTCGCCGACCGTTTATTCGGACCTCACGGGGACTGCGGAAAGGTCCGAATAAACAGGTGTCCGAAAAAGCAGATTGAGAAAAAAAAGAAAAAAGAAGAAATCCTTTATTTCCACGCACTTATTCGGGCTTGGCAGTAGGCTTGAAGAAATTGTGAATGCGCCGGTGCACGCTGTTCCGTTTACGCGCAATCAGATAAGCCTGAATCTCGGAAAGCATCATACGGTCACTATTGGCGGCTGAAAGTACAGTCACTGCTTGTACACGCTCCGCATGCGACGGCAGTGTAGCACGTGGTGCGTCATTTCCTGACTCGGAGTCATCGTCCGGCAGTGCACCAGAAACCTGTCGAATGATCTCGCCATCATCGAGATCTGCGCATGTCAGTACAGCAGTGTCAGCACCTGTGAAACTGTCAAATGTGACGGCGTCCGGAATCGCAATGCAACCACTTCGCAGGTCTCAGCAGAACATTTTCGGCATCAGTAGGGAGCACATCGGAAGGCGACAAATCCTAGGCCTCCTGGCACCCGCTTTCCGGCATTCCCCAGCGCAGTCTACATCGGCACTGTCGGCGCCATTAGACACTTGACGCGGTGTTTCAATATGCCGCGTTGGATCACCGCAACCTCGACACAGCACACAAAGCAAACATCACGTCGTCATGCCGACACCAGTCGCACAAACGAAAAACGGGGCCTACTCGCAGCGTCGTGCACGAAGAAAAACAAATCAGCTGCTGGATTGTCTTGACATGGCTAAGCTGAAACCGGAACTGTTGTAGAGCCACTCTATCGAACCAGGCAGAAACGATGATGATGAGCGGGGATTTGCAGTAGCGCCACTTCGTTGGGCAGCAAGTAGGCTCCATTCAAAACAAAAATGGCGTTCAGCAAGTCGAACCATGCACCAGTCAGTCAGTCAGTGCATGGTGCTCTCGATCGAGTTGGCTCAAAGAGTGTACGAAAAATCAGACGAGAGGTTGCAAGGTGTCCGAACTTTCGGCAGTTGTTATACATTATGGTCTATGGAGAGAATGGGGGGTGCCGTGAAGCAGACCGAATAATCGAGCATGTTCGAATTTTTGGAGTCCGAAAAATCAGTCGGCAACTGTATACCGTATTTGTGCCTGTATAACCCTTACATAAATTTCCAAATATTTGACAGTAGATAGGGGGTGTGGATGACATGCGAATTTCGCCATGAAGTGTGGCTTCACGGCAGCGCACCTTAATGGTGAGGTTTTTTGCCAAAGTTTTGTTATATCTCCTAGGGAACCCCACCTCCTCCCCACCCCTGCGTGTTGAAGTGCCCTTCTCCCCTCTTTCACGGTTGCCCATTCTCTGCTTTAGGGTTTGCTATTTTGCAATTAGTAGTTAGAAAATAGCGCAGGCGGCGCTGGTAAACTCATACATCACCCTTTCCCACAGTGCTTGCCTCACTCTGCGCGAAGTGCTTTGTGATGCAGCCGTGAGTGAAATTACCTTTGGGATTTCTAACTCAGTCGCCTTTGCTTCGTCGCCGTTGCTGATGTGAGGGTTTCTTAGTCCGTACTGTCATCCACTGTCATGGGAGTGCTATCTGCTAAGTAATCCGATTCATGTTGGATATCATGTGACTTGATTCATCCATGATAACGTCCGGTGTGTGAATCCAGCTTTGTCAGTACAGTAAACCCTCGTTAACACGAACTCGCATATCTCGAAATATCGGTTAAGTCGAAAGTTTCCACGCCGCGCCTTCCCCACCCATAGGCGTTATGTATTCGCACCCGTTTATCTCGAAGCATTTTTCGGACGTAATACGGATATCTCGAAATTTCGACCGGGACGGCTGAAGGCAAAGGCCGTTACCAAAAGGTGATAAAGGCTCCGAGCGAGCGCTTGGTTCCTACTAAAGTGCCGAACGCGGTCACGATCTAAGGGCGAATACAAAATTCCCGCGGATGCAGCCGTTTTCCGTCAACCACGTCAAGTAACCTTGGAAGCAGTCACGTGGTGTGCGCCGCTTGCGCACGGGGGCTCATGGGTTTTATCGCGTAGTCGCGCCACCGCATTTCGCACGTGCGAACGTTATTGTGCATGTGCGACTCTGTTCTTTGTTTCGTTGCGCTGTGCGCACGACGCGTTGACTGCGATTTTTTTGTTGTTGTGTGTGTGGTGTGTGGTCAACGGACGACGACGATGTCCCGCCCCAAGCAGTGTAAGTCTCTGACTCTGGAGAAAAAAGTCGCGTTAATCAAGGAAGTGGAGAAAGCGGGAAGATCCAAAACGAGCATCGCCAAAGAATTCGGCATCCCCTTGTCGACGCTATCGACAGTTTTAAAAAATCGGCAGAAGGTCTTCGATGGCTTCGAGCAAAGTTTTTCCAGCGAGCGGAAGCGGATTCGGGCCTCGAAATTCCCGGACGTCGAAGCAGCACTCATGCTGTGGCTCCGGAATGTCAGGGCAGCCAACCTTCCCGTGACAGCCCAAATGATGATGGAGAAGGCAGACGCTCTGGCGTTGCAGATGGGCCACACAGACTTCAGTTGCAGCAATGGCTGGTTTGAACGATTTAAAAAAAGAAATAACGTAGCCTCGAAGCCTATCCACGGCGAAAGCGGCACTGTTGATGAAGGGGCTGCAGACACCTGGCGCAACCACCGCCTCGCTGAGCTGCAAAAGGCTTACGCGGACAAGGACATTTTCAACCTCGACGAAGCAGCACTGTTCTATAAGATGCTGCCTAGCCACACATACACGCCGAAGGGAGAAGCGTGCTCAGGCGCTAAGCAGCGCAAAGACCGAGTGACGATACTTTTCGGAGCCAACTCCACCGGCGATGAAAAACTGCCGCTGCTTGTTATCGGTAAGTCGCTCAATCCAAGGTGCTTCCGAAATGCACGGCTCCCGAGAGATGCAACTTACCGCGCCAATAAAACGGCCTGGATGACTGCAGCGCTCTTTGAAGAGTATGTACGTGCTCTTGACCGCAAAATGGCAAGGGACGGCCGGAAAGTGTTGTTCGTTGTGGACAACTGACCCGGCCACGGAAAAATCAACAACTTGGAGGCGGTCACGCTGGAGTTCCTGCCTGCTAATATGACGTCCGTGCTCCAGCCTATGGACCAAGGAGTCATTGAGGTGGCTCGCAAGTTTTACAGAAAGAGTCTCCTGCACCGCATTTTGTGCTCTTACGACAGTGGTAAGAAGTACGAAATAGATCTGCTGGGTGCAGTCCACCTGATCGCTGAAGCCTGGCGACAAGTACGTCCATTGACGATTGCCAATTGTTTCGCGCACGCAGGATTTTCGCGCGCCGAGAAATCGCTCGAGCCAGACACTGACGAGTTCAGTGATTGCGATGAACTTTGCGACGAAGTCCGCAAAGCTGCCGGCTGCGCCAGCGATGCCGAGGACGGCGAAATCACTTTTGAGGAGTACGCGCTCTACGAGTCGGACATGCCCGTTACCGGAATGTTGTCGGACGCCGACATTGTTGAAATGGCAGTGAACGACGGTGAGCACGCTGACGAAGAACCACCTAGAGAAGTGCCGACAACTGCAGAAACAAGGAACTTGCTACGTTTGCTCCGCAACAAAGTTGAATGCAGCGGCGGCGAACAACGGCTCATGCGGTGCGTTCAGCAGCTCGAGGACGCTTTTCTCGCGCCGAATGCCAACGCCAAGCAGGCAAGCATCACCCAGTTCTTTCCAAAGCAATAAAATTGTTTTTCCTGGGAATTTGCGTTTATTGCAAAAGCGCCCCTCGTGCTGTGGAGCGTTTGTTAGCAGTGCTGGTTGTCACTGGCTTTCAGTGACCCGGTCACTGAAATTTTCGGCATTTTGCTTAACTCGAAACTCTGCTTATCTCGAAATTTTTCCCGGATTTTACAACTTCGAGTTAACGAGGGTTTACTGTATCGCCGAAGAATGGGGGAACAGAGCCGCTGGCTGAAGATACGACGTAGACGAGCCATGCATTCGCGAATGGAGACTGTTTTGGCAAAGATTTGAGCAGTGTTGTATGCAGTTACTACTGCAGATTATATGCGGAGATATCTTTTTTTCTTTCCGGGCTGTTGTAATTGGGGTTGTGAATTTACGTCGTGGCGGGTTATATGTGCAAAACTACGGTAGCTTTTAGCCTGGTCTACAAGGACAATTACAGTGAAGGTGTGTTGGTTTATGTGAGGCTTCTGTCACGAGCAAAGCAAAAGTTCGGAAGCCTTTTGCTATGCTTTTCCCTGGTGCCTTTGCAGACAGCTGCGAAACTGCCCAGTGTATTGCACGTAGCCACACACTAGTATCCTTACGGTCATGGAAATATATATATATATATATATATATATATATATATATATATATATATATATATATATATATATATATATATATATATGTAAGGCCTCATTGCAGGCATTAGATGTGGTGACGGCCGTTGAGTCTTCTCTTCCTGCAACAGTTCAGTCCCTTAACTTTTATTTTACATTTGTAGGGAACCTAATTTCACTTACACCGCCCATTGTAGCCTTCTTTGAATTCCATTGGATGCTGTAAGGCAAACCTTCACCCGTCTGTCACACTTGTTTGGACTGTGGGTGCCAGAGTTGTGCATTGTGTGACCCATTCTCTTCCGTTCTGCTTGAGCAGACGTCTTCGAGGACTTCCTGTCGCCTGTGACCGCCGCCCAAAGCCTGGTGCACACAGTGTGCAAGAAGCGCAAGGGTGTGCTGCAACGGGCCATGGCCTTCGTCGTGTCCCTGCTCACCAGCCCGGCCTGCTCGCCCCGGCAGAAAGACGGTGCCCTCCATCTGGTTGGCACCGTGGCCACCCTCCTGCTCAAGCGCCGCATGTACAAGGTAGGTGAGCTTTTTGCACACCATGCTTGCTTGCTTCCTAGAACCCTCAAACCTTAACCTTAGCTCAATTTTCGTGGTCTGAAAAATAATTAAAAAAGGGCTCCCGTGATTGAAACTAGTGTCATCTGACCTGTTTGCAGTGATGCCACCACTGCGCCAATTGCGCCGAACTGCGTCGAGACGCGTACAATGCTACATCCTGCTACATTTCAGCAAAATATGAAAAATTTACACGCACCCTATGACGAAAGAGTTGCTCGGGCTTTTGAAAATGAAATTGAGTCCTCAAGCTATGTTCCTCAGCACAACGAAATTTATCGAATACGGCATGGCATAGACCAGTGGCTGCGTAAGCTCTGTGGTGGACCAAGCCAAGCCTCTGCAATTAGGCCTGTTTCTTCTGTGGGCTATTGTTTATATTATGTACCCTTTATCTCGTGCATATGGGTTGCTTAGGCAATGGGACATTTTCGCTTTTCAAGCAGCATTGCGAGTGGCTGTGCTTGCATTGAGCCAGACCCTGCACTCCTTTTGCGTATGAACAATGTGAAGCACTGACCCAAGTTTCCAATGCTATGTCGTCCGATTCTTTAACAATGTAGTTGATGCCGCAGACATGGCAGCGGTAGAAATTTTTTTTCGCTATTTAATTTGTCACATATCTCCCACTTACCGTATTTACACGATTGTAAGTCGACTCAAATACAAGTCGACTCCCCCGTATCGCTCGACCGAAAAAAAAGAAAAGTAAGAGAGCATACCTGAGGGCGCATTCGAGAACGAAAATTTATTAGTAGCTGACATGGTCACTGGACTACTCGTCTTTACTAGTGCTGCCATCGTCATCGTTGCTGCGGTCCCACAGCGCGTTGTGGTCCAGCGAAATTTCAAATTTGGCAAACGACCGCACCAGGACATCTTGCAGAACAGCAGCCCACGCCAAATGCACCCAACCACACGCAGCCGTCAGGGAGGCTCTTTCGACAGGTCCGGTTGGCGTAATTTCACAGTCTTCTGCCGCCAGCCACTCGTACTCACGGCGGAGCAGAACATTAAAATTAAGGCGAAGTTCTGGGCTTGTTTCATGACCACGTCGCACTTCAATGGCAGGGACCGATCGCGCATTTCAGCGACGTAAGCTGCAAGCTTAGCCTACAGCTCCGGAAAGCGTCCAAACTTCGGCATGTGGGAAATTTCTCACTTGCCGTCACAGGGTGAAAATTTCGCTTCGCACCACTCTCGCACCACCCGTAGCATAGAAGTAGTACGTAGCCGGCAGTCAAGTGGAACGCGTCAAAAGATTGGTCATACCAATACCAATGCCTTTAAACAGAGAAAGAGAAACCCGCGAGCGGTGTCTGCTCTTCCATGAACTACCGATACTCCCCGCAAGCGCCGCCGCAAATGTGAACAGCGGCGCTTCCATCAACTATTGACACCCCCCCCCCCCTCATGAGTGTTGCATGCACCGTAAGACTCTCAAAAATGTTGAAAAACCCTTCCGAAAAGCGAACAAACACGTGGGATAGCGAAAAGATACGGGTAGGGCCATAGAGCAAACATAAAATTGTAACTACGTTGTAGCTCCCGTTGGTATCGCTTTTTTTTGGCGGGGCCATGTTTTGGTTTTGTTTGTAAGTCGACCCCTCAACTTCAGACTTTCAAACTTAAAAAAAGGGGTCGACTTACAGTTGTGTAAATACGGTATATTAGTGAGGTGCCTCGCGGTTTTAATGGGGGATGCAGCAATAGAAGTGGTCAAATTGTCAAATTTTTCGATTTTCTGATTTACCTTTTTTCGTGGTCCACGGACCTTTATTTACCACGTGGTGAAATGTTATAGCAAAATAAGCTATAAAAATTGAGAGAACAGCACTTTCCTGGAATGCTGTCATCGAAAATTGCAAAAAAATTTGGCTCCGGAAGGCCCCGTCGCACCGTTGATCGCCTGGCTATCCATTGATGCAGCGCCGCCATCTTGGTATCATCGTAAAGAGGAGAGATCAGAGCTAAAGATAGCCAAAGCGACATATTTCTCCACCGAAAAATAAACCAGCAAATGCAACCCAAAAGAAAAGGGCAAATGCCGCATTGCAATGGGGCGCAGTAGTGACGGGGGGACATGGAGATTTAAATTGCTGACAAACATTTCTTGTGCGCATTTGCGCAGCAGCGAGCTGCGCGTATCGATCAACGTGATTGACGATTGTGGCAGCTTACTCATGTTTTCTATGATGAGCCCCAAAGGAATCAAGTTTCGAACGGCCCACATATATGGAAGACCACGAAAGGTGTGGAAAAGGGGGAGAACACTCGTAGAAGTGGATGTTGCCGAGCTTGTTGTTGAGGCATGACCAGTGCACGTGGGTGATCGGGAGAGCGCAACCGCGCGCGTTGCTGCTGGCACGATCGTGGGCTATGGTGATGGCACGTCTGCGAGCGATGGTCACGGCGCGTCTGCGAGCTATGGTGAAGGCATGTCCGCAAGCGATGGTGAAAGTGTGACCGCGAGTGATGGTGACGGTGCGTCCGCATGTGGTCGTGACGACAATGCGACGTCGGCGGAGCAGAAGTTGTCGCGTCAAATATTTAACTGCAGATTTCAGCAGCACCTCTCACTAATAAAGAGGTTGCGCAACAAGAGGCAAGAGTGTACATTTTGAATGCGCTGTCATCTACCTCTGCACGACGGATGGATGCACGATGATAAAAAAGACAACTAAGGTGCACTAAACTGCTGCAAGAAAGGAGAAAACTAGGTAAAAATGTAAAGAAAATGTGTGCTCACAGACAGAGCACTGCATCCCAGGTGGGTTTTAGGTGCTCAAAGTAAATATTTATATGTTTACAACAAATGAAACTTTCAGCTCTGTTTTATCAGCTCTCATTTTTTGTGCAGTTGCTTTCAGCCATCCCAGTACCACTTCACAACAAATGAACACAAAATCATTCTGTCTTTTGCACTTAAATCCTGAAACATTTATGAGTGCAATAATGTTGTCCATTTTTAACTGCACCTGATAAAAAATTTACCATGGTTCTTTTGCAAAAGTCGTTAGTAAGACAATATGCATGGGAAAGTTTTAAAAATATTTCTATGCTCACCTAGGCATTTAAAAAGTAAACCAATAGATTTATTGCACAGAATGGGCCTTTGTGAACATGCAGATGTGAAAATCTTGGCGAACTTATGTGTAATTAATTAAATTGGGATGATCATTAGAGGGCGTCAGTTGTTGTAACTCAAACTACCGTATTTACTAGCATAACGCACTTGCGTAATGATCGCACCCCTGAATTTTGTTGCCGAAATTCAATTTTTTTCTTTCCGGTGTAATGATTGCACCCCAAACTTGCTGCAGCGATATGTCGTGTGCCAAGTCTAGCTAATGATGGTCGCGCTTACCATCTGTCGAATGCTGTCGAATGCTACACGAACGACTCTTCAAGACATACCAAGTGGTCTGCATGCACCAAACATTCATAAGCACATGCCCCATTTCATTATTTTCATCGCTTTCCGGACTTCCACAAAAAAAAAGTTACAACCAAACTTACCTTGGCTTTATTATTTGTGGGCTTTATAATGGTTGTGGTCAACAACAACAACAGAAAAGGCACCTTTCGATTCTTCTCGCCTGCACTTGTGGACATGCAACAAATCGCGAGTAGTAACGATAGTAGCCACATTTCCACTGGTACGTTAGAAGTGTACCCTGTTCATACACCGATGCTTGTAACACAGCTAAGATATTCGCCCACCCTTAGTGGAAACGTGCCGTATTAGGATAGTAGTGAAGACAAATGCCGCAGACCGAAAATGGGCCCAAAATTTGCATTTTCAATTTTTAATTTCCGCATTCCTGATGCGTTTTTGCATCTATCTCCTAAAATTTGGTTACAATATGCCGCATAGTTCTTCTTTTATCGTGTCCTAAAGATGAGAATACGCAACCGTTGCCCTCTACATTGGGGACAAATCACTCCCCGTTTTCATTGTGCACAACTCGATAACTATGCACTCTGCCGGCGCCATTTTAGCACCATTTGAAAGCTCACATTTCTGGCTTTTTTAATTCATTCATCAGCAACATTGCTGGCGCTGCAGTCACGAATCAAGCAACAGCAAAAGAAATTTGCTATGCACACTACTATTGGTTTAGAACAGGAAGCTGAGCTAGTTGGTAAGGATTCATAATGCAAAGAAGGGGTAAGGCGTGCAGACAGGGACACAAGAGAAGTGGACAACACGGATGCCTACTATCAACTGAAGGATGCACTGACGTGAAAAAATAGACAAAGAATACATCTGCGCATGCTCTGGAATGGTAGCACCATGTGTCATTTGGGTACACATGCCGGTCTATGTGAGAGGCAACTGTTAAAGGCATTTGATTTCTTCCTTATGTAAGGTAATCGAAGGCTGACTCATGCACGCACTTCCACCATATCCTGTGTACAAGAGAAGAAAGTGGGAAGGAAACACACAGTCTTCCATCGCGCAAGGTGCCAGGGTTAGGGGTGGAGGAGCATGGTGTTTTATTCCGGCAGCAACTACGCATTGTGCGGCCGTGATCTTCAAAGTGATCTGTGTCGGGGGCTGAGTTGATGGCGCCTCAAATGGTGGCTTGGTGCGTGCTGTGTTCTTGTCGCTCAGTTTGCGTTGAAACGAATGTTTGCAAGTTTATACAACCGATAGAACTACTATCCGTACTTCGTGTAGCTGTCTACACATTTGCTATCACAATCAATGGTTCGTATTGTGGGCGAAACTGACTTTTATAGAGGTGACCGTGAAAAAAGAAATCGCTCATAATTTTACCTTGCATAATGAATGCACCCCCCAAATTAGCGCTTACCTTACAGGAAAAAAAGTGCTTTCATTATGAGAGTAAATGCGGTATGTCATAAAAAAAGATACAGATTGCCAGAATTAAGATTGTGGGACACAATTTAATAAAGTTTGTAAAGACATGCTTGTATCTACTAAGAAAAATGTGTAATAAAAGTTATGAGGTATGCAAAACTTATTGCCATCTAATAGCCACTATCTCCCCCAAAATAAAGTCACTTTTTCACAAAAATTCACAAGTCACAAAGTCACAAAAATTTTACTGCAAGCACTACACTTGGGCGTGCCAGGCTGCAGCTGCCGATGTTCCGGGCTGGTTTGCGTTGTCGTCACTCTCAGAATCAAAGTCCGACGAATAGGCAGCATCCTGAGACTCGCTGCTGCTCGATCCATCGATAAAATCAGCTGCGGACGTGACGGAATCGCAAGATCTGTGATCTTTCAAAGCAGGCGCACCGCACCTGGATGCGGCCATTTTTGCTTTCTACTTTGACCCTTGGGAAACTTCGGGGCGCATTAAAAAATTACCACCGGGGGGAAAAAAAATTGAACTACTTAAAAAACAAAAATATAGTTCTGCTTCATATGCAATAGCGGAGTGTGTCCGTGAGCATTGCGAAAGGTCTCGAAAGCAGCGTTTGAAACTATTGTTAGCGGGCTAACGATGGCCAATGGGTGCAGTACGGAAAGAGTTGAGGGGTTAACAGATCGAGTAGGTTGTTTTGGCACTGCTCTGTTGATGCATCATATAATTTCAGTGGGACGCATTGTCTAGTGTCAAGCAAACCTAAATGTCAGTGATCTCTTTGATGCAGCTAGGTTAAACGTTAGAAGCAAGATATGCAAAGGGGCCATGAAGAACAGGTTGCGGTTGAAAGTGTCAGTAGCTGTGAATGCTCAAGGGTTGCCATACTACCAGTGTGTTCAAAAGTAAATGCAAGAATTCATTAAAATAAAATACAGTTAAACCTTGATATAATGAATTTCATTATAATGAAGTTCTCAATTGTGGGAGTCTCTCACGCCCGTGCTCTTAGGACAAAGGAACGACACCACAGTAGTGCAAACAGTCACAAGGGCATTTATTGCACCTTTCATAGATCAATGCCTGCTAGCCGAGTTGCTATCCACAAAACATGCCGATGGGCGCGCGACAAATCTAGAAGTCTGACTCACCGCGACTGGAAGCGAGCGAATATGTTCGCCCCATGCTGGATCCCAAGGCCTGGTCGTTCGCGTGTATGGTCACGCGAATCGTGGCGCGTTCGAGGGCGGCCACGCGAGGCGGTCTCGCAGAAGCATGGGTCGGCGCGCACGCGGGAGACGTCCCCACCGTGCGCCGACCCGCCGGGCAAGAGGGTCGCTGCACGTGCGGCACGACCGTCCCGCTTGCTGTCTCGAACCCCACAGCCCGAGCGCCTTGTCTCCCGACGCCCGAGTAACCCCGCAGCGGCGCGACGCTCGCGCCATCTCTCACACCGCGCTTGCACCACTGCAACCGCCGCGGAAGCCAGGCCACGCGGCGGGCGAAGCCTCCCTGCAGGAGACGAGCCATGCGGGAAAACTAGATCTCAGGGGAGGCGTGAGAGTCACGCATCCCCACACAATATAACGAAGTAATTAACCTTTTATTACTTGTCCATAGAACTCCATGTATATAGAACCTCAATATAACACTTTGTTTATGCAGTTAAACCTTGATATAACGAAGCCAGTAATATCGGCAGTTTGCTTCGTTATATGGAAATAATGTTCAATTGAAGTTCAACCTTTTATGCAAATAAGTACATTGGTCGATTCTTACACGGAAAGGGGCCTCAAAATTTTCCCAACTATTGAACAATCGAAAAAAGCAAATTTCAATTAGAAAAAGATACAGATTGCCAGAATTAAGATTGTGGGACACAATTTAATAAAGTTTGTAAAGACATGCTTGTATCTACTAAGAAAAATATGTAATGAAAATTATGAGGTATGCAAAACTTATTGCCATCTAATAGCGACGAATGATGTGGTTTCATGCCATGTACGTTGACGATATCTTCTTGGCGGTACGAATTAGGCGAAGCCAGCCACGCTTTCACATGCACTCTGCCCCCACCGCTGACAGTCGCCCCCACTGGGACGACACTATCGGGAAAAGTGCCGGCAGCGGGGAGTGAATGCTTCGTCTGCCTCTCGCTCCAACAGGTCATCGAAACTCGAGATTATGCAACCTCCAATACTAAATGCACGAGAACAAAGTGCCACACCCTCTTGGCACGCCCACTCTTTGCACAAGCGGCTGATTACCTCAAAAGCAGGGTGTGCAGCTGCGTACGCGTTCAGCCGTGCTTACAGCCATGCGCAGCCATGACCGAAACAAACGCCAACTTACCGCCACTCTGCCCCCTCACGCATGGCTTCTTGTCTCACCCCCGCACACTTTCAGTTGCACTCGTGCAGGGCGTGATAGGATTTGATCGCACTTGGGCTTTATTCGGAATATGATGCGGCTCCACTTTAGTGGTTGCGCTTCTCACGTGGCGCGCGATTTGGGAGGTGCGTTTGCAAGCAGCCACTTGTAATTCAATCATTTGACCATCTGCATCTACGGAAATTTCTTTTTATTGTCTCGGCATTCCTTTGCAGTGGCAGTGGAATTTTATTATATTGAAATTACATACAAACGCACTTTGTTATATCTAAAAACATGGTGTTCTATGGACAAGGGATCAAGAAAAGTTCAACACTTCGTCATATCAAGAATTTCGTTATAATAAAGTTCATTATATCGAGGTTTAACCGTAATTCCATCTGTACTTCTGCAGAACTGATTTACTGCCATATTTTGAGACTATTTGACTGAAGTTTCGTAGTGGTCATTTTCTGTACGAAAGAAAACGGCAAAATGGACAGTTAAAATATGCTGTTACGATGCTGCTTTTTTTTAACCCCTTCAAGAAAGGTGCTGAGCTCTTTTTCTTCTGTCTCCCTGTGCGAAGGACCAAATGGAGGCGATGTTGGTGGCGCACGTCTACCCGGAGTTTGGCAGCCCCGAGGGTTTCCTGCGGGCGCGTGCCTGCTGGGTGCTGCACTACTTCTGCGAGATGCCCTTCCGCACCGAGGCCAACCTGCTGCGTGCCGTCGAGCTGCTCACCCACTGCCTCCTGCACGACTCGGAACTTCCCGTGCGAGTCGAGGCAGCCATTGCCCTCCAGGCCTGCCTTACCTGCCAGGAGAAAGGTGAGAGCGCCTGCTGGCTGCTCTGCCTGCCTCTGGGCAGCCCTGCAGGAAGCCATCCGAAACATGTTCAGGGCACACCGAATGGTCAGAAATAATGTTTGTAGCTTGACGAGGACATTGCACTTCCACAAAGTCAAAAAGGCCGCTCTTTCCATGAAAGACGGGTCACTTTGTGGATTTTAGCAGTGCCTGCTAGGGCCTATATTATTTTGATCTGTAAAGATGGACAGCATTGTGTTCTAAAGGCGTCAAAAACTGAACTGGGGAAACTTCAAGCACGTTTACTGCACTACAATGGCCCAAACACAAAAATTTGAAATTTGTGACAATGACATATCATTACTGGAGTTTCACCACAAAATTTTGAAGAGCAAGTTTGACTTTCATTTTCTCTCCTAGTAGTCAACTTGTTACTCTAATGTTCAAGGAAATTGAGTTTTCTAACAGTACTTTGAAACAGTATATAAACTAATTTATTGTTTCCCTTTAGTGTTTCCCTTTAATGAGATAGTGTCCACTCTTCACGACGTGGCCCCACATAGCTTCTTGAAGCCGTGCTTTATGTACTGTGACGCGCAAGACCCGCGGCAAGCCAGCCCAAGACCCATGATGAGGAGCCGCGGTTCTCGGAGGCCAGGCGCGGGATCGACGGTAGTTGACTGAGCGACGAACAGGTGGCGTGAGTGCGGGGAGGACAGCGGCGCGAGCGTGCGGGAGGAGAGTGGAAAAAAGGGAGAACTCGGAGTGTGGTTGTGTGGTGCGGAAGGTTGGCGTGCCGGGAAATAAAGCGGTAGTTCGGGACCACGTGTGGCGTGTCGTCGATCGTGACAAGTGGGGGCTCGTCCGGGATCTACGTGAACATGGAGACAGTGGACGTTCCCGAACAATTGGTACAGCATCTGCTGGGGCAGACGAGCGGATCTACCATGGAACGCGAGCAAATCGCGGCAGCTGTCAGACAAAGACTGATGGCGGCCGAGGCAGTGCCTATGGGTTCTACGACAACGGCGGCGGCGGTTCAACCGGTGAGCGACTGCGCTCCGCGCTCCACAGGAGGTCAGCCAGGTCAGCCTCCAAGGTTTAAGGGGTTCAACGACCATCAGTCCCCCAAGGAATTTTTGGACCGGCTTGAAACGTTTTGTTTGGTCAGCGGTGTCGCAGCTGACAAGAGGCTTACGCACATTGTGCCTGCTGCGCTGGAAGGTAGCGCGAAGTTGTGGTGGCGATTCGTGAACTCGTTTGCGTCGTGGGAGGAGTTCACTGCGGCGTTTATTGCGGAATTCTCCTCCATTGACGCGAAGCGCCGCTTGAAACAAGAGCTGGAGCACCGGACGCAACATCCCCAAGAAAATTTAAAGGAATTTATTTATACCATCGCGGCCTACTACGACCGGATTGGCGGCGAAGTGCCCGAGTCGGAAAAGGTTGACCGCGTGCTGCGGCAGATGCACCCGCAACTCCAGGATCTGGTGGAGGGAAGACAGTTCAGCAGTCTCGCGGAGTTGGCGAAGGCCGCTGACGGTCTCATGGAGCGTTTCTGGAGGCGCATGCAGTACAAGCCACCACCACCCCCGACTGACCAAGTCGCGAGAGACTTGGCCTTCCAATCGACTATAAACGTGGCCGGCGTGCCGGGAACACAACCCGGAGGGTTGATCACAGCGGCTGCCGCGCCGTTCCAGTATCCGCCGGCGGCATCCCCCTGGCCGTTGCACCCCGCGGCGATACAGCCCTCCTACCACCGAGACCAATTGCACGGATTGGCCGCATTCGCCACAAGGACGCCACATCTCTCAACGCCGTCACAGCACCAAAGGTACCAGCCGCGTGACCAAAGAGAATTCAACTGCCATCGCTGCGGAGGCGTCGGTCACATGGCCCGCGAGTGCCCTACAGGTCGGCGTGGCGGCCCACCCCGCTGCTACCAATGCAACGGGATCGGACATATCCGCTCTCAGTGTACGGGAAACGGGGGACGGTAGGTGCTGCACCGGCAAGCACCTACGAGACTGCGCTGCAAGTAGCGGCCTTGGCCGGCAACAAGGAGCCTCTCCTGGAAGTGCAGATCGGGAGGACGACGTTCCAGGCCCTACTGGACACAGGCTCGAGTGTGAGCTTGCTTGGATTGCCGGCGGCAAGGGTAGCGGTCGAGGCGGGCGCCAAACCCAAGACACAGGAACAAGCACTCCGCCTGGCAACAGGTTGGTCTCAGTCGACGACTTCCCTCAAGTGCAAAATAAAGTGGGCCACAAGCAGCCGCAATCAACGCTTCCTGTGTGTGCCAGACTTGTGTCGGGACATTGTGCTGGGCAGAGATTTTTTAACAGCAACAGGCATCTCTTTACATGTATCGCTGGGTGGGTGGACGATTGGAACCGATCCACAGTGCATGGTGCCATTTGCTAAGCGTGAAAAGGACCCAGCGACAGCACTTGCAATAGAAGATGGAGAGTCGTACCACTTGCACAGCCTCTTTGAAGAAGTGCTTGTAGTTCCAGGCATAGAGAACATGCATCAGGCTGGCACCAGGGAACTACACCCAAGCATGAGTAAAGTTCTCGATGACTTTAGCCATCTGTTTACTACAGTTGCGGGATGTACCACCCTGGCTCAGCACCTCATTGACACGGGGGACAGTGCGCCCGTGAGATGCAAGCTACGTCCAGTGAATGCGAAGAAGCAGAAGATCATTGAGGGCTGTGTGGATGACCTCCTACAACAGGGCCTTATAAGACGAAGCACCAGCCCATGGACTAGCGCCTCAGTGCTCGTTGCAAAGAAGTCTGGAGGCTACCGGCTCGCTGTGGACTACCGTCCGTTAAATGCACGCACCCGAGTACCTGCCTACCCAATGCCTCGAACTGACTGGCTGCTAGCGCAGTTGGGCCGAGCAATGTGGTTTTCCAGCTTTGATCTCTCCCAAGGGTTTTTCCAAATTCCTGTTTGCAAGGCTGACATAGCTAAAACGGCCTTCATTTGCCATCAAGGTACATTTGAATTTACGAGGATGCCCTTCGGGGTGGCAGGTGGTCCAGCAACTTTTCAAACCCTAATGGACCGGGTGCTGCAGGGAATCAATCACCACTTTGCTATGGCATTTTTAGATGATGTCCTTGTATACTCAGAGACACTGGAGAAACATGTTGAACATGTAAGGGAAGTGCTACAACGCATTGAGGGTGCTGGCCTTACGATTAATCCAGATAAAGTACAGGTCTGCCGTCAGTCCCTCAAGTTTTTAGGTCACATCATCTCCCCTGGGCAGTGCAGACCAGATGAGGACAAGGTGCGTGCAGTGCTGGATTACCCAAGACCCAGTACAGTTAAGCAGCTGCAAGCCTTCCTGGGACTTGCCGGCTACTATAGAAGCTTCATCCCTCACTTTTCACTGACGGCACATTCACTGACCAACCTTTTGAAGAAGAACGAGCCATGGCAGTGGGAGGAGTGCCAAGAACAGGCTTTCACTGCACTCAAGCAGGCCTTAGCTCAGGATGCTGTTATAAGCCTCCCAGATCTAAATCGACCCTTTGTGGTGGAGACAGATGCAAGTGGCATTGGCATTGCAGCTGTGCTGCTGCAGGCTGGCCCTGATGGTCTGCAGCCTGTTTCCTTCATTAGCAGAGTCCTTACAGCAGCCGAGAGCCATTATACTGTCCAGGAGTGGGAATGCCTGGCAGTAGTCTGGGCAGTGGACAAGTTCAGGGCATATCTTGAATTTACGGAGTTTGAAATACACTGTGACCACTCCTCCCTGGCATGGATGTTTCATACCGACCAAGCTTCACCCAGGGTCAAGCGTTGGGTTCTTCGGCTGCAGGGCTTCAACTGCCGAATCAAGCACAGACGAGGGCTGGCAAACATACCCGCTGATGCCTTGAGTAGAGCCCCTCTCCAGTGTGAAGACAACCCAAGTGACAACCTACATGAGACGCTGTTCCCCATTGCTGCTCCAGAACCTGAAGGCAAAATTACATTTGATGAAGTAGCTGTGGCCTCGGAGGTTGACTCTTCGCTGCTGAGTGACACAACACAGCTGGTACAAGAACAGGCTCGTGATGACCGCCTCTTAAAGCTGAAGGCAGTGGTCCAAGGGACTCAGCTCCCAAGTTCGGACCCTGATCATCGCCTCTTTCGTGATCTGGCCGAAACAACGGAACTGCAGCCAAGCGGATTGCTGGTTCAGCAAAGAGGCAACCACAAGGTAGCGTGGTTACCTAGTCACTTGCGGCAGCTGGCACTGAAGGTGGCCCACGACCATCCCACTGCAGGCCATGCTGGATTTTTCAAAACTCTGAGGCGTGTGGCTGCACGATTCGTCTGGCTGGGCATGCGAGCAGATATATCAAAGTATGTGCAGTGCTGTACTGTCTGTCAGCGCACAAAAGCTCGGCGCAAGAAACCAGAGGGCCTCATGAGCAGTCAGTGGGCAACATCACCCATGGAAGAGCTCAGTGTTGACATTATCGGGCCCTTGCCATCTACACCCCGGGGCCACAAATACTTGCTGGTAGTTATTGACAAATTTACGAAGTTCCCAGAGCTTTTCCCTCTACGAGCAGCAACAAGTGCGAAAATACTGGAGTGCATGGTGCAAGTCTTCTGCCGCCATGGCACACCTGTGGCCATCACCAGTGACAATGGCAAGCCCTTTGTTAGCACACTATGGCGCAACCTCTTGAAACACTGGGGCATCAAAGATCGCCACACAGTGCCTTACCGGCCGGCTGGCCAAATGGTGGAGCGTCACAATGGCACAATTAAGCAGTGTCTACGGGCATACTGCTCCAACCACAAAGACTGGGACCGGCACATACCTGAGATCGCCCTTGCCATGCGTACTGCCGAGAGTGTTGTCACCGGATATACTCCAGCATTGTTGTGTTACGGCCGCGAGTTGCGCACCCCATGGGAACCTACAAGCGACAAGGAAGACACAGAGCCTCCAAAAGCAGCACACCATGCACTTGCTGCGGAACTCCAGCGGTGCCTTGGAGAGGCCCTCCAGTATGCTCGGTCACATCAGGCAGCTGCTTGGAAGGTGCAGAAATCCTGTTACGACCGTCATCGTCAGGCAACAACCATCAAAGAGGGTGACCTTGTGCTCCTGGATTCCCATACCTTGAGTGATGCGGCCAAGGGCGTTTCGGCGAAATTGGCACCGCGGCGAAGTGGACCTTATTGTGTAATCAAACGATTAGGTGACAATAACTTTGTTTTGAGCGATCCTGCTACAGGACGTCATCGAACTACTGCCCATGCTGATCAGTTGATGCTCTACCATGAGCCATGGCCCCTCCCTACCAGCACAGCTTCACGATTCGAGGGGGGGGAGAGTTGTGACGCGCAAGACCCGCGGCAAGCCAGCCCAAGACCCATGATGAGGAGCCGCGGTTCTCGGAGGCCAGGCGCGGGATCGACGGTAGTTGACTGAGCGACGAACAGGTGGCGTGAGTGCGGGGAGGACAGCGGCGCGAGCGTGCGGGAGGAGAGTGGAAAAAAGGGAGAACTCGGAGTGTGGTTGTGTGGTGCGGAAGGTTGGCGTGCCGGGAAATAAAGCGGTAGTTCGGGACCACGTGTGGCGTGTCGTCGATCGTGACAGTACATGAAATTTTGGCTTCTGACCAGCCAGATTGCAGTGCACTTTTTCCTGTTCTCATGTTTCGGGATGACTGGCAGAAAATGTTTTGCAGTAAGAAATGTAAAAGTTATGTGAAAATATTTCTGAATGCTCAGGGAGTGCCATAAGCATTGTCTCATGTTTCTACCTCTGTGCTATCCAGAGTTACAAAAGTTAAAAGTTGTATCTTAATATGCGATATATATATATATATATATATATATATATACACACCTCCCTCAAAATTTCATTATGTTTCAAGGTGCAGAAGTGTGGTATTATAAACTTATTGCACTCCCTGGGAGTCTAGCGACCAGATAAAGCAAGAATTGTTCAAATTGGATGATTAGGCAAGTAACTATGCCTCCCGGAAAATTTCTGATTACCAAAAAAAAAAAAAGCGTGTTGAGAAAAGTAGAAAAAACTAGCCACCATGTGAAAAAAGCATTTTATTCTCCTGGATGCATGGAATTGTCATAGCCTGTGACTCGAAAGTCTCCAGGGGAATAATCTAGATGGGAATTTCCTCGCTGCCGAGGACATTCACTTTCTCTCCACACTAACAACACGACAGTTCTTTTCAGGGGAGACACTACTGTTGATATTGTTACTTGTGGAAAGACACAGATTAAAGAGGCTATTTACAGGTTATTTACACTGGAGCCAGATCGCCAGGCCAACACTCGCTCGCGCCAAAAGCACAGACCCACTTAGTCGTCGTTCTCACGGCGGCTCGTCCCTTCAGCATTGCTCGATGATATCGTAATAATATAATAGTCATTTTTTTATCAATAATAATGGAACTTTCCAACTTTATTAAGATGTTTGTCCTGATATCAAAAATGTAATTCTTGTTCCAATAGGCCATTTACTTCTGAAGATAAATGAAATTCATTGTTCATCATTTGCGGAAATGAGAAAAATACCTGCGTTACATTCATATTATCACACGCCTAGTACTAGAAACCATAAGGAACACAATCGTAGGAATACCTTTTTGATATAACTAATATTAGTAACTCTATAGCAATCCAATATTTACTGTTCCAAATGTGAGTTCCCTACTGTCTGATCTAAAGCAGAATTGAAAAATTTTAAAGCATAAATTCTAAAATCTGTTCCTACCATTGTCTACTTTACACACTCAGCTGCAAGCCACAACAAAAATTATAGCCCTACCTGCCTTGAAGGCAGAGATATCGCTGCCACAATTAGCAAGAAGTCAGAAATCGGTGTTTTGAGAAAACAAGAAAAAAAAAAAAACATTCACTTTTAATCAAAAGTACAGAAATAATTTTGCATTATTTTGTAGTGAAAGTGGCTAAAAGCCACCAGGAATGTAGTCGCTCTGACCACGACCACCCGAATGTGGCAACAACATCGTTTAGAGCCATTTGCTGATTCCAAGTGGCTTGCATCGTGCGCGCGACAACGTTGCCGTTCATGCGGGTCGAGCTCCACGCCGATGTGATATCGCTGCAGCACGCACATGTGATAACGATCTTTATGGCTAGGCCATATTCCCGTTCGCTTTTGCCTACTGTGACGCTGCCGCCGCACACCTTGCACTTGACCAACGACATCAGTGCGTTCATGGAGTCCTACTGACGATGGCGAAGCCTGCCTCGGTGTTGACTGGTGCGGCTGCAACGCCGTCGGCGTGAGTGAGCAAATCCAACTTCCACTTTGTTTCTGGCGTTGATGCTCGAACTTGAAGCTTTTTTGAGCATTCATGTTCCTCTGCAGCAAATCCTCACGCTGCAACATTGCAGCGTAGCGCCGAACGCGGCCGCTGTCCGGAACAATCACTCGTTGGTGAGTTGCCTAGGCCTACTTCGGCATCGCTTGCGGTTGGCGGCGGACGATGCGGAGGATTATCAATGTTCTCCAAAGAAATGGAATGCTTTTGAAAGTTATAAGCTGATTGCTTTTTCTTTTTGCCAAAGTTGTGCCTCGCGGTGAACTTCCCCGGTGGATAGGTCATCGTTGTTTATTTGTCACAAACCTACGGGACGCGCTGTCGCGTCACCTGTGGAATGGAGCAGACAGGAACCTCGTGCAGCCAACCACAGCACACATTTCTGGTCACGTGCGCTTGTCGACGAATGGGACTTTTCTTTCTTCCCGGATTTTAATGTCACCGACAAGCAGGCAGAGTCGCTTTTGGCAGGAGATTGAAGAACGGCTCCTCTTTCCACTGAGACCAAGATTGCTGCGATCGCACGCGTAGGAAAAGAGCTACGCGCCGCGATAAAAAGGGTTGTTTTTGCGCAGAATTCAGCTCACAGTGATGTTATAAGTTGACATTGCGGGCAAAAGACTCTTCCGTGAGTTGTGAAACTTAGTGAATTAAAGAAATAGTAGCTGTAGGTGTTGAAAATATTATTTCCAAAAAATCAATCTTTTTCCGCATTTTAAAAATTTTTTTTCCTCAAGACTCGTGCCCCCCCTTAATGAGCTCCAGTGTACAAAAGGCCTCCCCTATCAAATTTTTGACTGAACACGCTGTCTGCATTGCATCCGGCTGCTTCTGTGGGGATTGCGAGGCCACAAGCACAACGTTGGCAAAAAATTTTGCTGCGAAACTATACAAAACGTGTTCTCGCTTTTGACACCATGAGGGCCCGATGCGTTATCTAATACAGTAAAACCTCGTTAAACCGTACCCGCTTAAACAGTAGTTTCGTTTTAGAAGTAGTAAAGTCAAATCCCCGACTCAGCAGCCATTGAACATAACGTGTTTTGTATCCGCATAAACCGTACCAGTTTATTGCGTACGCATCGGTTAAAACGTAGCGTTTCCATTTTTCATCGCGCAAACACGGCGGTGCCTCATCCCCATCGGGCGGCCCGGCAGAACAACAAGCCTCAGAGATCGGAACAAGGGCCTCCAAGCGCCCTGTGCATTTGCGCGTGAAGCCACATCGACATCAACATCATTTGGACGCCGTGCCAGAGAGCTTTGTCTATGGCTTTGTGGCGCCGTGCAAGCGAGGACTCGCGTCATGCCGAAGCTCGGATAAAGAAAGGCGCCGGATGTTCAGCATAGAAGACAAATTAGACATCGTCCGTGCTATCGAACGTGACACGAAGAAATCGGCGCTGACACGCGACAGGGATCTGCTGTTGACTGAAGTGTGTGGCATTTGGAATGCGAAGGAGTTGCTCGGCAGCGCTGCTGCGACAGCGAAGAGATGTCGGCTACGAGGTTCGACTTTTCGCCATCATTGCCTCTGTTGTTGCCGAAGTGTCGACCAGCAACAGTGATGAGAACGACACGGAAAGCGACAGCATGGGCGATTCAGGCCCTACAGTGGCAGAAGCTGCTCCTTACGTCAGCCACACGAATGCCATCGTCGCGACGGGAACAGAGTGCGATAACGTAACTATTCCTAACGAAAAGTATTCGGAACTCCGGCACCCGACAATGAAAAAGGCGCCCCGGGACTTCTGCAGCACTACTGCGCGCTTGCATGGAGAATACGTAACGCCAACGAGGTATCTACCATGCGAGTGTTTGCCGAGAAGAGGGGGCTGGCTGAAAAGCTGGCACGCAGCTTCAGTAAGTTTGAGGCCGCTGTCGTCGTGCTGGGCCGCCGCGGCATCGCACGAAAATAACACTTTTGTCGCACGAAGTGAATAAATACTGCATGTTTTTCCCCCTTTCATCGCACTCTCTCTGAGTTCCCTTTTCAACAGCTAAGTGGGCGATCTCATGCTAATTCGGTTAAACAGTACGACCGTTTAGTACGTACTTTTTCCGAGCTCCGGCCAACTGCGGTTTAACGAGGTTTCACTGTTCATAACACAGGAACAGCACAATATCACGTACTAAGCACCTCAAAATAATCACAGTGGCACATGTGTAACGCTTCCCAGCTTCCAAGTGATCGCGATCGACGTGCAAAGAAGCGTGGTCTGCCAGCCTACGCTTGCCCGGCAGTCCTCGCTGGCGCTACACTGGCAAGGGCTGCAGCGCGGCTTGTCCTTGCACGACGCAGATACGCCACCCGTCACACTGCCCCCTTCTAGCCACCATAGCGACGCTTCGCGTTGCATAGATGTCAACAGTAGTTGAGTCTGTCCGATTTTTTTAGTTACTTCGGATCGTACGTTTTCCTGGTTAGTACATGTTTTCTCATGTGTTTTTTTATTTCTTTTTCGGAATGTATGAATGACATTCTACTGTGTTTATAAATCTGTCTTTGACGAATGTGTTGCAGTTTATGCTTGTTACTCCTTTACGGTGGCCTTTGACATTCTTCATGGTATTGCACCACCACATGGAAAAGTGCCTGGTGGTCTTTCCCTGTATCATTCTCATTAATCTCTTACATTCTGTCTGTCTTTCTGAATGCAGCACAAGTAACTGTGAAGCCCAAGATCAAGGAGATTACCATGGAGCTGCTGAAGATAATCCGAGAGACAGAGAATGATGACCTGACAAATGTCATGCAGAAGATAGTCTGCATGTACGCTGAAGACATTGTACCCATTGCTGTCGAGATGACTCAGCATCTGGCAAGTATCCTCCTTGTGATTTGTTGCTGGACTTCTTGCGTGACTTTAAGTTGCGGACACAATGGGAAGGCAAATTTGTCGTGTGCAGATCTTGGAAGAATATTAACCCAAATACTCTTGGCAGTTGATAGCCATTCAAGATGAGAGCTGCAGTCTGAGGACTGTAATAGTGTGGACCCTTGTAATCCGTTATGGAAGGTCTGATGTATCCAAATTACAATGAAATCTCAATATAACGAACGTCAAGGGAGCTTGTAAAATCGTTTATTCTAAAATGTCGTTATAGAGAAAGCCTCAAAACTAAGCATTCCGCCTATCAACCCATCAGTTGTCACTTAAATATCACTATTGTCTCTTTGCTCGCAATGGTGCTATGTTTTATAGATTACCGTATTTATTTGAATCTAGCGCGATAGTATTTTTCAAATAATCATTGCAAACTCTAGGGTGAGGTTAGATTCGAAGATTTTAAAAAATGCGCCAGTTTTTCATTGAAACTGCTAAATATGGTGCATAGCTAGTGCCATCTAGAAAAGTCAGTATTGCAGCCGCTACTAGCCGTGCCAGTAGCCTACTGTACATAAATGAGGTTGCCATTTTGACCTGTATCGTGTCAGCCGTATCGGTGTACGGCGTCGTGTTATTGCGATGGCACCAAGCAGTAGATGCCACTACAGTGCCACTTTCAAGCGAAAAGTTGCGATAGCCGCAGAGGCATCGTCAAGCCTTCAAGCCAAGTGGGACTTCGGCGTTGACAAGAAAAACGTCCGTCGTTGGAGGGGACAATGACAGCAGCTTTTTGCGTGTGCCGCAACGAGGATGGCATTTAGCGGACCAAAGAAAGGCCGTCACCACGAAGCGGAGACAGTTTCTGTCGACTTTGTTCAGACGCAGAGAGCAGCTGCCCTTCCAGTGACAACAGAAGTGCTCCAAGCGAAAGCTAGGGAACTTCCAAGGGGAGCGAAGCGTAATGCCAAAGGATTTGAAAGCCAGCCGGGGCTGGCTTCATACCGGGTGGCATGATGAGTCAGTTGCAGCCACTTGATGTCTGCATCAACAAACCCTTCAAAGATCGTCTGCGGAAATATTACATGGACTGGTTGTCTGACGAAGACCACAGGCTAACGGCAACGGGCCGCATCAAACGTGCATCGCTATCGCAGCTGGCGGGCTGGGTAGCTGCAGCATGGGACGACATCCCAGGTACTTTGATGGTGCGCGCCTTTAAAAAGTGCAGCATATCTAATGCGCTTGACGGTACCGAAGATAGTGCACTGTTTGAAGGCGACAGTGACAAGGAACACAGTGATGACGACGTTGAATGAGCTCTGCACGCTCAGATTCAATAAATGCTATTTGAATTTTGTGAATGCTGCCCTCGCTTTTTTTGTTCGGCCTACATTCGAGGTAATATATATATATTTTTTTGTTGGCTTCGGACTTTAGGGGCTCGGCTTATAATCGGGGTCAGCCTAGATTCGAGTAAATATGGTAAGCTGCCATGCACCACCAAAACGTCGTATAGTAAGAGCACCACATGCAAAAAAGATACTGATGTCAGGAAAACCAGCGACAAAGAGGAAACTCCATGTCACCTCCCCCAAAGCGCAATGTTTTTCTTTTGCTTGTTCGTTTTTTACATTCTTTGCTGTGGACACTGCAACTGTCTCGCTCGAGGCGGACATTTGAACTGTTCCAAAGTGCAAGCCCTGTAAGCAACACCATCTGGAAAGTGCATACGTGTGGTGTCCCTGTGAGCACTGATGTTGCATTTCTCCACGCGTGTAGCTGGTGCGGCTGCCGAAATAAGCGTGAAGGAAAGAAGAGGCATGCGCAGAAAGAGGGGCGAAAGAAGCAAGAGATGCACCTCCGTTGCTAGGCAACACTTTTTTGGGCGGAGCATGCGTCATGCAAAACCTGACGCATTGTCACCTCCTCAATAGAAAAACAAAAGTCCCCTCCCGCCCTGTCGTGTTTTTGTCCTCCAGCCCCATCTCTAGTTTTCCGAACCCATGCACTGTGGCGTCTGCTTTCTACACCCTGTCGTCTGCTAACCTACTGTTCCAGCTGCTAGGAAGGACACACGGAAATCCAAAAGTCACCAGATTTTGGAATATTAATTTGTAGTACTAAGGTGTTGTTAACAGAACACAGTAACTGAATAATGATCATTGTTCTGAAAAGTTCGGTATTGGGAATTTTGTAGTACTGAAATATTTTTACATTGAAATCAAAAGCAATTAGCAGGGGATTTCTGAAAAGGTTGGTAATCTGAAAAGGTTAATAATGTGGTGTTCGTAGTAACAAGGTTTCAGTGTAGTGACTGATCGAAATATAGTCACTAATGGATTATTTTGACTTCGCAGGGATCTCTTGAATCTTCAAATAACAGAGCATCTGAAAAAAAAAATCCCAGAAAAGTGCCTTTATTTTACAAATTAATGAAAAAGCTTGTCATCATGTTGCTTTACACACCTTTTTTTGCGTAAAGCAATGGCCAGGCGGCTGGGTATAAAATTCGCAAACTCTTGTTATAGAGGACAATGCAGCGTGTAATAAATGGGAAAAGCCACCTTTGTCTTGTGCTTAATATGGCTGATGATGGTGATGATTAGGTCGTCGTCACCTGCTGACCACACTGCTCCTTCTTCCTCTTCCCCCTTGTTGTGCAGGCGGCCACCTTCACCCAGGTGGTGGAGACAGGTGGCGACGGTGACGAGAAGGCCATGGTGGCCATGGGTGTGCTCAACACGCTGGACACTCTGGTGACGGTGCTGGAGGAGCAGCGTGCGCTCGTAGCGCTTCTGGAGCCCACCCTGCTGCAGCTGCTGGTGGGGCAGGTGCTGGGCCAATCCCTGCTGGAGTTCTACGAGGAAGCCCTCTCCCTTCTCTACTCCCTCTCCTGCAGGGGCCCCCTCTCGGCTGACATGTGGAAAGCCTTTGAGGCCCTGTACCATGCTTTCCAGAAGGATGCCTTCGACTTCTTCACTGGTGTGTCCACCTTTCTTGTGACCATGCGTCGGGTGGGCTGCGCGAATGAAGCGACAGCCTGTTTGTGGGGAAGGGTCTAGGGCATCTGTAGGTCCATCTGATCACCCTCTGAACTGTTCGCGAGGTGCTGCACCCGCCATGTGTCTCGGCGGTGCACCAATGGTGCCCTCTGAACCATGCCATTTGTTTCAAAAGGTGCAGGGCTGATTCGCTTTGCTGCACCTTCTCTACTGGCTTTACAGACTCGGTGCAGACGTCTAAGTGTGAAGCAGCAGCACAGTGGACGACACAGCACACGGGCATAAGCGCCAATGAAACCCTGCTTATGTACATCTGCTGCGTCTACGCAATGTGGAGGGTGTTTGCGTTAGCTTCACACGTGCGTGTTGCATATTTGCCTGGAAAACTTTAGATTATGCAACTGCCAACATTAGACGCACGGTAACCCAATGCGCATCAAGGCACCAACTGTCTAGGCTCACCCTTTCTTCTTGCCACAGAAAGATTACTTCTGAGATATGAAGCATGGCCTGCCTATGGTCACGTGCAAGGAGGAGATGCGAGCACTAGGAGTAGAGGGCACACAGGGGTGCTTTTCTGCCCCCCCCCCCCCCTCACGCATGCTTGATAACGTTACTGTGCATTCACTCCCTCCCTGTCCCCCTTGCGCAGAAGGAATCGTCAGCTCTGTTTTTCAGTCAGCGTGTTTCTCCTACTGCGGCTGCCTTTTCATGCGGAAGGATGCTTAAAATAACTTTTGCCTCGGCCGACATCTTTATAGTTTTTCACTAGATTTACTAGCCATACTAGCTCCAATTACATGCTTAAAATGGGTAAAACTTTGATAAATCGAAATCGTCTAACGAAATTACTTCGTTATATTGTGAAAGAAAAATACACAGTTTTCAATAAAGCTAACGTTGGAAAATGAGAATAGTTTGTTACACCGTGACTTTCGTTAAATCAAGGTTCGTTATATAGAGGTTTGACTGTATTTGCACACTCCTGCTTTACATGGCTAATCCATACATATCGATCTGATTGCTAGTGAGCAAACAAATGTGATTGTGGTTTGAATAGAAATACCTGCAATGCGTAGAAGCATCATCCCTGGTGCCTCAGGTGCAACTGTACAGTTGCCCACATGGGCAGCCGCTCCTTCAACACGCAGATTCACCTGTCTGACCAAGTTCACCTGTTCCCTCTTGCAGACATGATGCCAGCGTTGCACAACTTTGTCACGGTTGACACGCCTGCATTTGTCAGCAACGAGAACCACCTGCTGGCAATGTACAACATGTGCAAAGCAGTAAGTGGCTTCGCTCACACCACAGTTTAATGAGATTCAATTGAAGTGTTCTGGCATGCTTTCGCATATCTCGGTGGTTTCGTTAAAAATTACTTCTTTAATCCTTTCCGCTCCTCTTCTACCTCATTTCAAATCAAAATAAATTATTAATCATTTGTAAATTTTTTTTCGGTGAGGTTATGTTTTATGGAAATCGTCTTATTTGGCTGCAGGTTTCCACATTTTATTTTTTTTCTTAGTTTGCTTATAACTGAAACCTGCTTTTGTTTATTTTGAGACTGGCTAGTCCACCTGAAGTGGAATATTGAAGTGGTGGGGATTTTCATTCATTCTCGACCAACTGGTGTTCACATTCACAATGCCACTGAACTGCCGCATGACCTCTATAAGAGAAATTAGATTATGTATACAGCAGAGCCTTGTTGATACGTTCCTAGTTATGTATGTTTTCCAGACTCCAGTGTTCGCAATCGAGAGCACAAAAAATTACCAGTACAGTTACGCTTGCCTTTTACTGGTTCATATGTTCCCTTAAAACACAATTTTTTTTGCACCAATGTTCAGTATGTTGCCAAACTGCGATCGTATGATAGGTTTTCCAGCCGCTAGATCCCACGTAAACAAGAAAATATGCGACGTGAGCGCAATCGAGAACAATATATAGCTGCCTGCCATGGCAGCTTCACCACAATACTCACCCGCATGTCTCGCGTGAAAACGCCGGTGCGCACTCAGTTTCTCATTACGGTACCAGCAAATCTTTTCCAGGGTCGCCGCACGCGGTGTTCACAGCTATTGCTGCCAATCCCATTGTGATAAGCATCTTCACCTATCTGTTTCACAGTGTGCGGTGCCATGGGAAGCATAGCTCGCGCTTCTAATAGGCGATAACCAAAATGCGCCGCCGTCCCCTGCTGCAGCCTGCGATCGTATACGTTTTTCGGCTGCTAGATCCCGTGTGAACAAGAAAAGGCGCGAGGCACATGCGATCGAGAACAGTGTATAATCGCTCGTCTCACATGATAACGATGGCGCGCACAATTTACTATTCCTGTACCAGCAAATCTCTACCGTGGTTGTCTCGCACCGCATTCACAGCTATCTCTGCCAAACCTATTGCGATGAGCATCATCACGTACCCATTTTACAGCGCGAGGTGCATAGTGCCATGGTAGCGTACTGCATGCATTTAGTAGGCGATAACCAAACATGCTGCCATTCCCTGCTGTAGGCGTCGCAGTGGGGGCATCACATTTCGATTTGGTGGCATCCAGCTTTGCTCACCAGCTCTATTTCGTTTCGCTTTTCCACCGCTCTCTCAAAACACAATGCAATGAGGAAACAACATAACGTGTCTCGTGCCGGAACGATCAATGCGACGCTTCGCGTTACGTAGATGTCAACAGTAGTTGAGTCTGTCAAATTCTTTTAGTTACTTCGAATCGTATGTTCCTGGTTAGTATGTTTTTTCTCTCGTTTTTTTTTTTCCTGACGAATGAAAGAGGGTTTACTGTATTTCAGATAACTTGCTGAAGGTCGTTATTTCTTCATTGAAAAAACTCCCTTCATTGTGCCAATGTGACAATCCCAACTGGATACCAGCAATTTAGACATCACAAGCATGGGACCATTTCCTCCTTCCATGGAGAACAGTGCTGTCAGATACCTAGTGGTCAAGCGTGCCCCAACTGCGCAGAATTTATGGTCCACTTGCGGCACGCAGGAGGCACTGTAATGTGTCTCTGGGTAAGCAAGACCTATCACTGAGGAAGCTCTTTAGAGAATGCCTAAATGTGATGTGTCTGAGGTGTAACAAGTGCAGGAAGGAGACTGACACAACTGACTTATTGCTGGGTTACGTTTCACCTCCTCCTGTCAACATGTGGGTACAAACGGTTGCTGGGAGCTTGCCGTCTGAGCAGCTTAATGTGCCCCACACTCCTTGTCACTTTGCACACTCTCATGGCAGTGCATTTGGGTTATCTCCTATAAAATGTGTAAAGTACACTTGCAGCTCTGATACACATTAAGGGGGGACGCGGGGATCAACTCTGGAAAAACGACCCAAAAATCACTTTTTAGAAAGTTGCAGATTTCGAATCTTTGACCCCTTTTCTATAAGTTTTCCAAGTATTTCCGCTGAAAACGACTGCTAAGTACCATAAATAAATATATACTTAAGGCAATACAGCGAAAATTTCGTGAAAATCGGTGGAAAAGTCGCGGTTTTCGAGCGTCCCTAGCTCCGGAACGGCAGTACGCGGCGCGGCCATGCTGGTACCGTTGAAAAGCGCGCCTCTTCGCCTTTTGCCTCCTCTCTTTCATTTCCTGATAGAGAGAAGAGGAAGCATAAAAAAGCAAAAAGTCTGAAGGTCGCGAAGCTGCTTGTCGCGGCCGCCGATTGGCTTGCTCCGTCACGTGCGTTCTATGAGCCGCCCCATTGGCCGGGTCTGGAAGCAAGCTGCTGCGGCGTCTGCTTCTCCCGTTTCTTCGCGCGCTGGCTGCTGCCCGTTTGTTTACGTGTTGGATATTCGAGGTACGCCGCCGCTTCATCGCTTTATTCGGATTTTAGTTTTCTATTTCATTTTGTGGTTTCGAGCATGACTTGGCGGACGTGGACGACGAAATACGTGACCAAGCACCGCTTCGGCAGCCGCAAGCGCGAGCCGCCGAGCATCCGGATAAGTAGTCCTAGCAGAGTTGCGTCCGCGCGCAAGCTTAGACTGTCGACGCATTGCCGGGAAATTCGCAGGCTGTTGCAGCCTTGAGTTCCAGTGGTGATGATACCGAACTAATAACCCCCTTTTCCGATGCTTCCGGGCCTGCAACGCCCTGTAAATGCTCCGCGACGTACCCCGATTGTGCCACCGCCGTCACCGAGATGAACGACGAAAGTGCAGTCCAAGCGCGAGCGTCTGCGGCCGTGAAGACGAACCGTGCATCAGCAACGGTCGCACCATGCAGTCGCATCTTGAGTCACAATTCATCTTGTCGGAGGTGTTGAATATGACCGCCGCCACTGTCCGCGCGTCACTTGGTTCTGTGCCGGCAACCGAACGGAAGATAGGGTTTACGGCTGGAGGAGCATGCTCGGTGGCGACGGACTCAAGCGAGTCGAGAAGCTGAGAAAGATGCCTTGCGCAAGAAGAGGGCACAAAAAGCACATGAAAGCAAGCATAAAAGATCCAAGAAGCCAAGAGATCAACCTGACACCTGTACCTACAAGGCCGGTAGTTTCTAGTCTAATAAACATGGCCCCAAACTTCAAACACCTTTTTCTCAAAACGTTTTTCTACCACCAAGGTCAACTTGCAAAGCCAATATCTCAGCCACCGTTATGAATATTTTTACACCGTTTGTTTTATTACACTCATTGTGCACCACTGCACACAGTGACATGTTTTGTTTTCAAAATAGTTGCTTCAATAATTTGTTATCTTTTGTTTTCACAGTCGATATTTTCATGCAACTGAAGTAGCTGCAAAAGAATGAAAATATAAAAAAATTCTGTTAGGCAAAAAAAATTACAGGAATGTCACTGTGTGGAGGATACATATAGGAGTGCTATCAATGTTTGTTTGAACTCCTAGCACCAATATACAGGTGTGCAGGCATTTTGCAAAAATGAAAGCAGAACAATTTTGTAAACAAAAAAGTACTTCAGATATTGCAGCCATATTTTCACCATATTTTCACAGTTTTGTTTATGTGATATTATTAACATCTGTGCAAAATTTAATCAAAATCGGATGGTAAATAAAAAAGTTAGCTTTGATCCCCATATCCCCCCTTAAGGGAGGACATGGGTTGTGGAGATTATTTCCTGCATCTTATGGCCAAATCTGATGAAAATAAACAAGCCTACTTAGTTTTGTGTGCTGATTTCAAATATGCAATAATTGTTCTTGTAGGTCCATTAGTTCAGGAGATTGACAGTGCTGCCACTTTATTGTTTCCGGAGACAATGGAAAAAAAAACTGTTCAGCAGAAAGTGAATATTATTGCATAGCTAGATACTATAATGTGCAATAACTGCAATGCTGCAAAAAGTTTTCAAATGAAATTCTATTTAGCCATTCTGCAGGTGATCAAAATTCTTTCCTTGACCTAAGGCTACCACACCAAAAGAAAATTAATAAAATGGAAATATACATACGCACAAATTTGAAATTCTGCTCTCGGCACTTGCAGATTAGGCTTTCTGCTAAAGAAAGAATTAGTGCTCTAGCTGTCCTAGATCATGAGATATCACTCCGGCAGTCTAGTGAACTGACCCAAAAACATGTTTTGAGAAAAGTGAGAAAACGTGCAAAACCCTATTTTATTTACTAATTTAGAGCTGGAGCAGCTCAGTAGGCACCAAGCATGTAGTCCTGCTGACTCCCAGCCCCTGTGTGCTGCTTTTTGAGGGACTGGAGCAAATTTTCTGATGCTTTGCGCTTCTTGGCTGATGCTGCCATTCGATGCCTATCTTTCTCGGCCATGCGGGTGCGACTTTGCTGGCTTGGATTTAGGCATAGTTCTTTCGTTATGTCCTTTGAGGTCCTTGCATTGCCTGCATTGAACTTTAATACTGCCCCTGCCACAGCAGCCTCCACCATGAACAAAGAAGCGTGCCGGTCTTTTGGTGCCAGTGCCCAGATCATCAAATGCAGGCTTTCGTTGTTATTTTGGGTTTTACCACGCTGGCAACGTTGCAGCAGTTTCTTCTCTGAAAGACGTTCATATATGGGGCATAAAGCCTGACACACATGAGGAGGAAGCTTTCGAGGATGTTTTGGAGCCGGCTCACCCTTGGCCGCTGCAGCATTTTGCTTGCACCAGAAGTTTGGGCCTGATGGACAAAGAGTGTGATTAGCCACATCATCGTTTGATGTGATGGGGTGATATGTGGCCATCACTGAATTTTGAGTGGCATCTACATCTCCTTTGTGAGTCTTCAGAGCCCATCCATAGTATGAGCTTCACTTGGAGATCAAGTCTGCTGTCAAGTGGCCCTTTGCACCAAGACTCTCATGTGCAGGGCCTCTGTGTTTTGCCACCAAGTTGCGCAAAGCCGTCCCCATACGCTTTTGCACATGATTCACGCGGTCCTCTTTTTCAGTTGGGATATACCCATACACTTCATCATCTTGTAAAGGGAGATAACTGCGGCTGCCCCGTCACAAAGCATTGTTGTATACCGCAGATTGTGCCGCTCCAATGATCGCCTGAAAAGGATGAGGGCAGCTTCCACCTCCATCTCCCCAGCTTTCTTATTAGTGTTCTTCTGACACTTGTGGCCATTCTTTTAGGCTCCATAGGAAGGGTCACTCTCCTTAGGCCCCGACACCGAGCACAGAAATTGCTCAATACCACAAAGTCGAGCACAAGTCCACTGAACAACTCGATTACAGTGCTGATACCGATATGGGGCGTATGACCGCGGGTCATCCATGACCCGTCGTACGACACCGCGATGTTCCCAGTATGACCTACGTTCAGTTCGGCGTAAAGTTCGTGAACCGACCACGTGCAGTCGCTCGTCAGATTACGCGCCGCGCGGTCGGCCGCTGGCGTCAACTTCGTCTTCACGTAGCTCTGCCACGTTTTCATGTGAAGAGCCCGACGGCTGATGCCCATCAACAAGAAAACGTCATTGAACGCGGTCTGTCGGTTCTCATTGCCTACATGGCACGCGTAGCCAAAACGTTCACAGCAAAGGGTTTCATTCGTTCAGCACTGAATGCGCGGCAAGCTCCACACCGACGCAATCTCTCCACAGTTCACGCACAAAAAAACTCAGCTTCACAGTGAGTCCGTATTCCCGCTCGTCTCGGACGATTTCTAAAACACCATTGCAGATGTTGCAGTTCGCAAACGTTAATAAAGTGTTCACGGCACTCAAATCCACAATTGTAAACATAGTCCCATCAGGCGGGCGAAGTGCATCGTCGGTACTGTCACCCACGAACCCGCGTTTCCTCTCCGTCGCTGGAGTGGAAGACAACTCCGATAGCTTTGCTTAGGCTTTCGCTTCCTTCTCCTCCAGCCTGGAGGGTTGCCGGTAGATCGTATATGGCCGTACGTGAGCGCTCGTCGAAGGGTCCGCAGCAGACGGACTTGTCACAGTATCCGCAGCAGCAGATGCGGTCGTTAAGCCTGTCGTTGCTGCATCGACGATTTCAGCATCGGACGCTGAGTATGTGGTGTCTTGGGCGTTTTGCAGTGTTGAGCAGTGTTTTTTGAAGTTTTCGATGAGCGTCTGTTGCACTTCTTTCGCACCAAACTTGTGCCAAATTCAAAATTTGCGCTCCCGTTTCAGACATCGTGTTGACACTGGGGCATAGAATAAAGAACTAACTTTAGAGAAGGGAAACTGTACCTTCCACAGTGATTCGAAAATAGGATGCGGCAGCACATGGAACTTAGCAGGGGGCCTGCCAGATGACGCTACTTAAACAGGAAGCAGAAATGCCTTTTTTCTTTTTTTAGTGCAATATACAGTATGGCTGCTTTATACCGGTTGCGTACGCTACTGGGCACGCGCCGTGCTCGCCTCGTTGGCTTTGCGGCATGCCTCAGCTGCCACGTTTTAATCGCCAGAAGACTAAAGAGCCTCTACTGACGCCCATACAAACAAGCCACAAGTGAGTGAACAGGACGTGCGACTTTATTGGCAGAAGAAAAGCAGTGCACCTTCTCGTACAAGAGCAGAAATAAAATTTGCATCTCGAGATGCGCTGAAGCCGTTAGCGCGAGCTCGTAAACTGCTCACTTTTGTCGTCGCACATGGGGATCTGGTAACGAGCGACAATCAGTAGTGCAAGCAAATTGGGCAGTGCACCACCTGTTTGCATTGACAGTCGCCGTAACTTGCATTGCGAAGCAATCGGTTGACGCAAGGCATCTGCTGCCGCAACCAACACAGCGACATAGCCTAGTCGGCATTTTAGCCTTACCTCCTTTCCAACCTGCACGTTTCTTTTTGTTCTTTCGGGGGCCACTAATGTGTAACTCATACTTGGTGCCCCACATTCTCAGTCTGGGCCACATCACGGCCGATGAAGGCCCACAAGCATAATTTGCCCGCGGCTGCAGCAGGAAAGGTCGAATGGGGAAAGCACCAATTACGGTGCATGTAAATTGGGAGTCGCTGTGTGGACTGCAGGAGCAGACTGTTACCTCGGGACACTGTTGCCCATGCAGCTGACCAGGTCACCACATCGAAGAAACATAACACGGTGACCATTATCAAATTAGATTCTGCATTCAATCACCGCATAAGGTTCAGACAATACACTGTACATTGGCTAAGATCCACATGACAACAGTGGGCATTCACACAATACAGGTCGCTTACAGCATATTCAGCTATCCGACTTCAGGCACAGTGCTTGCCTACGTCGCACATGGTGGTCTAGTAACGAGTGACAACCAGCAGCGCAAGCAGATTGGACAGTGCCCCACCTGTTTGCATTGACAGTCGCCGTAACCTGCACTGCGGATCAATCGGGTGATGCAGGCACCTGCTGCCATAGCCAACACAGCGACACGAACTACCCGGCATTGTAGCGTTACCTCCTTTCCTACCTGCACGTTTCTTTTTGTTCTTTCGGTGGCCACTAATGTGTCGTTCACAGTTGGTGCTCTCATTATGGACATGGTCCGTTTTGTGGGAATCACCATTTTGCAGGCCTTTCCACCCATGTGGATATCATACACTTCAAACCATGTAATCATGTATGATAGTCTCCATTCATGCCAAATCGCAGCCAAAGAAGGCCACAAGCACACTTTACCCACGGCTGCCGCAGGAAAGGACAAACAGGGAGCACCAATCGCAGTACATGTAAACAGGGAGTTTGTGTCGCTGTGCGGACTGCAGGAGCAGGTGCTTACCTCGAGAGGCCGTTGGCTAATGCAACTGACCAGGCCGCCATATCCGAGAAATGTAACACGGCAACCACGACCAAGTGGGACAACATTGAAACAAGACTCTGCAATCAAATCACTTTGTACTCTAACATAACGCTCAATCTATACATTGGCTACGATCCACATGACAACAGTGAGCATACACCCACATGGGTGGCTTGCGGCACATTCAACCGTCCGACTGTAGGCATAGTGCTTGCCTTTGTCGCACATGGTAGTCTGGTAACAAGCAACAACCAGCATCGCAAGCAGATTGGACAGCGTGTCCAACGTGTTTGCACCGACAATCGCCGTTAAAGATGAGCAACTTGCTTTGCGAAGCAATCGGGTGACGCAAGCATCTGCTGCTGCAGCCAACACAGTGACATGGAGTGCCCGGCATTTTAGCGTTACCGCCTTTCCAACCTGCACGTTTCTTTTTGTTCTTTCGCATGCCACTAATGTGTAACTCACACTTGGTGCCCCACATTCTCTAAATATGGGCATGGTCGGTTTTGTGGACATCACCATTTTGCAACCACTTTTGCAGGCCTTTCCACACATGTGGATATCAACTTTATACACTTCAGACCATGTAATCACGTATGATAGTCTCTGTTGACGCCAAATCATGGCCGACGAAGGCCACAAGCAAAGTTTGCACATGGCAGCAGCAGGAAAGGACGGAATGGGGTGCACCAATCACGGTGCATGTAAATTCGGAGTCTATGTCGCTGTGCAGACTGCAGGAGCAGGTGCTTGCCTTGAGAGACTGTTTCCCATTGCAACTGACCAGGCTTCCACATATGAGAAACGTAACATGGTGACAAGTACCAAGTTGGACAGCAGCGAAACCAGATTCTGCAATCAATCACTTCAATGTAGCTTGCACAAAAAAACAGGCTGTCGAGCAAGAATAGCAATCCTGAATGAGACTAGGAATTCAATATGGGAATGAGAAAGCTTGCATTCAAGAAAGAAACCACTCTACCTTGCAAGCACTGAAAGCAAAAACATTATGTTAAATGATACATAGCACACAGTGTAAAGGTTAATGCAAGAGACACGCCAATGCCGCATCAGTTATTTCAGGAGAGGAATTGCACATGGCAACATACACTAGAAAATACTGCTACAGATATGTTTGCTTCTAGACAGTGACTGGTATTAAATATGAGCAAAGAATCGGTTGACCTCTAATGTTTGGATGAGGAAGAGGAATGATCTCTAACAAGAATGTGGAATGAAAAAGCTTGCATTCATTGAAACAAAATTATACTTGGCACGAATTGGCAAGGCCAGGAAGCTCACTAAAGAAGAGCAAGCTGACGGCACACTCTTGGCCAGCGTCCTGTGTGCTTGTTCAGAGGTTGCAGGTACATCTGAAGACAGAATTTTTGTTGTTGAGGTACCTGGATGACTCGGCCAATATCCCTGCTGGTGGAATGATAGCAGAGGCTCTTTTCACTCTTCAAACAGTCATGCGTAGACTTGATAGCTCATCCAAATAATTCTGGAATGACTTCTTTGTTCGTGGTCTTGCGAATTCGGCTCCAGCCCGTTCCTGTTGGTGTAGATGGGGGCTCCCGTGATGACCAAGATGTACTTGGCACAGACTGTTAGGGCAGAACAGTGGCACATGAGATACAGCAGAGGTTATCCAAACTCATGGAGTGTTTTCTCTTATGTTCGAACTAATTATGCTGAACTGTAAACGTGAACAAAGGTTCACCTCATCTGCTACAAACAAATGACATGTATCTCAAGACTAGCAAGCCAATACAGCATATATCAAGCATATTTATTTCTGAACCAGGTATTGTTTACCTTGTAGTAGCAGCCAAAGTCCATACAATGACCTTGTAGCAAGCAGCAGCTTCTGTTTAGTGCATGGAGTGTGTTGCTTTATACTGGTGCCGTCCTCATTACTGTATGTCTGGAACAGAAATGTTGACTGCATCAGAAATTGAATAAGCACAATTTTGCAATATAAAATGAAAAGGTGCGACATATACATTGTAATAGTTTGCGACTACAGAACACATGCAAATGTACACTGTTTGTTCTTAAGCAGCATGGTACATAAATATTGTTGCTCTCCGTAAAATTGATGTCTGCGTAACCACAATGAATGTCAACAGCTTAAATATCATTACGATCACAAATGAGAACATTTGTGCGCTCGTTTATACACTGGAAGAGGTCACACTGCTGGGTTTCACAAGCAAATAGATGAAAGACATGAAACTACTATTAGAAATGCATTCTTTTTGTGCATGAATGTGATGCACTGCTTCACTACTGCAAGAATGTCCTGAGGTAACCCAAACTGAACAGCAAGAACATTTGGAACCAACAGGTATGAAATATGGATGAATTATCATGCGTGCAACTGTTTAATACATTAAATCCAGTACATTAGCTTCCGTTTATCAAAGGGTTATTCAGTCCTGTGAACGAAAGAAGTTGCCGGCGGACTCAAAAAAAAAAAATTACTATATATATATATATATATATATATATATATATATATCCATAAGGCTACTCAGTCACCCATGGCTACGGCTACAACGAGATTAAAAATGTGACGCGCGTTCCGATATCGCTTTCTCTTTTGTGAATGTGTGTATAATGATGGCCTTGCAACTGAAAGTTTCGGAAACAGCAACGGAGGGTCCTGACTGTCTGTATTTATTTAATAATACTGCAGGGCAATACTTTGGCCCAAGCAGGAGGGGCATATCACAAACAAGAAAAGACAGAAAAGCGTATACAATGCAACATGAAATGAACATAATGCACTAAAGAAGCACAAATGATAACGTCAACATCGCTAACTTGCACAAAAATGATTTTGCAATGCAGCCATGAAATCTTTAGACTGAAAAACACTAATGGGAAGTAAATTCCAATCGTTCACCGTTCGAGGGAAAAAACTGTACTTGTAAGCGTTTGTTTTCGCGAAGATCGGTGCAAGCAAATACTCATGACTGTGTCGTGTTCTCCTCGTAGAAGGCCGACATATGGAAGCTGGTAGCGTCATATTATTTTTTCCAGAAAGAGTGTTATGTAGTAGTACAAGACGATTAATTTTTCTGCGTATTTCGTATGTATGCGTATGTAATGCAGCATCTAGTTCGTTAACTTGCCTTTGCCTGTAAGTTAACGAGACGAATATATTACATAGCGATTGAAACAGCGGTGTTAAATGACTTGCCGGTATTGCTGTCCCCAGTTGTCGCAGGACCCGGCTCCCATTTTGATGCAGACATGTTCCACATGGCTCACGACTGAAACCTAGCTTTCGGGCTTACACCCCAAGTTAAATAACGGCAGATATCGAAGCGCAATAAACTGGTTTTAGCACAAAATAACCAACCGATGTACGAACCAAAGAATCCGTACCTGCCGTGAATGCGAACATACTGGTAAAAATATTACATCCTGGCCAGAGGTCACGTGGGAGGTCGATGATGCTGAGCGTTATTTGCATTTAAAATGGCAAAAAGCAACAAAGTTGGTAATAAAGAGTACAATATAAATTAGGAACGATAATTTTGTACTCTTTGTCATGTAATAAAAACGCTTCGGTTATTGTTAAAGAAAATTTGTAGGTTAAAATTGCGCTTATTACGGCGCCTCTAGCTGGAGATAATGCGCTCAATGGGAAACCTTTTTAATTGGTGTACTATGCCTGTTTCTTTAGCAGTGCCGCGCTGTCGATTTTTTCGTCCTCTGTGGCCATTTGTTGAACTTGAAGTGTTCGGGGCCTGACTGGGGCAAGATGGCGCACCTCAATGCGCGGCTCCAAGCGCAGCGCAGACGACGGCCATGCAGTTCCGCCAGTCGGGAGGCAAGCTCAAGTCACGTGCACTGAGTGACGAATAGGATGGCGTTCCAGTACTTTTTTTTTTTTGCCGCGCGTTTTCTAAGTGGCCAATGGCCGAATGGGGCCCATTCTGGCGGGAATTTGAAAGGAAAAGTCTCCTCTTTCAGATGAGACCGAGATGTCCACGCTAGCACACGTGGAAGAGCAGGCGCGAGTTTCAGAAAATGTGCCGTTTCAGCGCAAGTTCCGCCTGAAATTCAGTTAGTACATGTCGTATAAGGCGTCACTGCGGCTAAAATACTGTTATCGGTATGAAATTATCAATGTAGATGCAATAATAGCTGCACACTCCAAAAAAAGCAATTAAAAAAATATCGAGTTTTTTTCGCAATTTTTGGTCGCCACAGCCCGTGTCTCCCCTTAAGCCACACATACTGACGGGCAGATGGTTATCGCAGGAAGGTTGGTTGTGATTAGCGCATCCATCGGTGGTTATATTCTTTGCTGAGGCAGCCAGCATGCCTCTGTGCATTTCTGATGTTTGTCCAGGCCGCAGTCGCCCTGAAGCCATAATCGTTGGTCGACTGGTCTCTGTACTTAGTGAAAACGCAGAACATCTTTTTGTGGCACAGCATGGCGTCGGCCACATCGTGAGTCGAAGCAGCGCAGTTAATCCTTGTGTCATAAAACATGATCTGGTAAGCACTAATCGTTAGGCATATGGCCAGCCACTACCGCAGGAGCGGTTTAATAGCAGCTACGTTTTAACCATTAGTACACACTGACGAGGTTTTACCATACAGTCACCGACCGATTTTCGGGAACTCACAGGGACCAAATTATAGTAAAAATAAAACAGTCCGAAGAACTCATTAAAAAAATAGCAAATAGACTAACCCCCGTATTCAGAAATGCAACTTAAGTCGAAGCCCATGCTTGACTTGATTTAGATGACGCCTGACGTTAATGTGCCCAAAGACGCTCACTGCGTTTCCTTCAGCACGTTCACGATAGGCGTCACTTAGATCAAGTCAAGCATAGGCTTCAACTTAAGTTGCATTTCTGAATACGGGGGGTTAGAGTGGCATAAAAAAAAATCTCTAATAGTGCCCTGCCTCATCTCCATTGGCGAACTCTGTTGGTGGAGATCACCAATGGAGAGGAAAAAATATGGAGAACAAAACAACACAGATTTTCCCAGTGTAATGATCACACCCCTGAATTCGCATCAATTTTTTTTTACAAAAAAGTTGATCATTATGCGAGCAAATGCGGTAACACTTTTTTTTTTTTACATACTTAAGGAGTTGTAATGAGCATGACTTCATATAGAATAAAATTCAAATTACCTGATGTTGGGACTAACGAAAATTAACTCTACAAATTGAGGGCGATATCACTTGGCTGGATTCATGAAGCTTATCACACGTAATGGTTTGTCTTTGGCTAGCACCTTCACTAGTATCTACTTCGTTACATTAATTGGCCAGTCTGCATTCTCGTGAACGGCTTCTGTGTGAACAGCTATGTGAGCAGACTCCAAGATTCCGGTGTGCGATGTTGAATGTCCTTTGGCTGCTTCTTTTAGCATGCTTGAAGAGTGGTGTTCTTACTTTGCAGTGGTCAGTGTGCCTTCAGTTTACCGTGCCTTGTAGGGGAGCCCACTGCCAGAGGCGGCCCTGCACCCACTTAATTTGTGTCTGGCCGTAAGAAAGCGGTGGAACAGAAATACTTCGGGCAGTGAGCAGTGGATCGCTGCAAGCTATTGCACATCCATCTGCATCACCGCGGTGTGGTGAAACTGCCTACAGACTTATGAGGAATTGAAAGCATCTAATTTTTTTTTCTTGGGTCAGTTTGAGCATGTAAGACAGAGATGGCAAGCCACCACTTCATCTGCTACGAATTTTCAAACACACTTGAGGCCTTATGGTTAGCTGGCTGTGTTGCAGTCGAGTAAGTTCATGTTTACATAGAAGGATGCACGTACAAGGGGAAAAATCAGTGGTAATGTAAGGAACAAGCAAAATGCAATCTGAAGGAACTGAAAAGGACTGGTACATGGTGGTAAGTTTTTGGCTTGGGAAGGGTTACTTTTCAATGCAAATAAATTTAGGCCAGGGCATGGTTGAGCGGCAGTACTAATGCTTTGTGCTCGCCATAAGCCCCGCTTCAAGTGGACTAGCCAGTGTCAAAGTAAACTAAGTTATCAGTAAACAACTAAGAAAAAATTAAATGTGAAAACACCTGTGTACAAAGAGTTGTTGGGGGCTTGCTGTCCAAGCAGCTTACTGTGCCCCACTCTCCTTGTCACTGTTCGCACACTGTGTCGGAGTGGTGTGACACTGGGTGCATGAACAGTGTTCTTATATCAGATCTTTTTGCTGCTTAGTGCAGCTCCTCCTGTCAACACAGCAAAGCATCGATGGCATGAGAAGGGTTAAATTCAACAGAGTGAGAATATTTTGAACAAGAGAAGGATGAAGTCGGCTGGAGAACCTTTGTCGCCTCCTACTCTGCATGTCGGATAAAGGGAGGGAAAAAGAGAGAGATTGTGAAAAGGCTTGTGGTAGTAAATGCTTTTCTTATAATAATGCAACTCATCTGTTACTTTTAAAAGCTGGAGGGGGGGGGGGGGTGCAAGTATGAAATGTACTGTTTGCTGGCCACGGTAACTGTTGACCAGTGCCTTGCACCTTATGTAGGTTTTGGAGGGTGACTCCGGTGAAGACCCCAAGTTCCATGCGCTCAAGCTTCTTGAGGTGATCATTCTGCAGTGCAAGGGCCAGATTGATCAGGTGAGTTGACTGCATGTCGTTTTTGAGGTGTGGTTGGTTTTCTTAGTCTCACCTCGGTAAGCGATTGTCATGCTTATTGCATTTATGGGATTTGTCCGTAAAGTAATGACTTGGTCTGGTAGAAAGAATTGATTGATCCGATCAGTACATATTATTAAATTTCTTCAAAATAGTCTCCTTGGGCTTCGATGTACCGCTGCCAATGTGATTCCCACACTGCAAAGGCTCGCTGGAAGTCGGCTGCCGTAACCTCTTTCAGAGTTTCTGTGACAGCCCGTTGGATGGTGGGAACATCATTGTCAAAACAGTGACCTTTCAGGCTTCTCTTGAGCTTTGGGAAAAGGAAAAAGTCGGCCAGGCTCACATCGGGGACGTACGGTGGCTGTGGCAAGGTTGCAAACCCTATCCGGACCGGGTAGGCGGTCACAAAAGGCAGTGTGGTCTGGAGCATTGTTGTGGTGGAGCTTCCAGCGATCGGGAATTTCCAGTTATTTTTCTTTGAAGGCTCTGTGAAGGCGCTCATGGAATTTTTTGAGGAACACGCCATTGAGTGTTTGTCAAATTCATTGTGGATTACCTCATGCTTGTCAAAAAAGACAGTGAACATTTTCTTTACCTTAGACTTCAATATTCTTGATTTCTAGAGGCGCGGCAATTTCGTGGTGTGCCACTACAAACTATGACACTTAGTTTCAGGGTTGTGCTGGAACAGCCAAGATTCGGCGCCTGTTGTTATGCCATCTAAAAGGTCCCGTTCCCTTCCTAACTGCGCCAACATCTTAGGAAAACGTCAACTCATTGTTTTTGTTCATCACTTTGAACAAACCTTTTAGATATAATTTTGTGAACCTTAGTTTTATACATCTTGAGGTCTTCGGCAATTTGACCACATTTTTGTCCCAACCTTTGTTGAAGGCCGTATAGATTGCTCCGTGTCTTCAACGGTCTCCCGTCCGTTCTTGAACTCACTGAACCACCGGAACAGCTTGGCCCTTGTCAAGGCGTCGTCTTTGTAAGCCTCCTTAACTAGGGCAAGCATCTCGGAAGCTGTTTTGACCAGGCGAAAACAGAATTTAGTTGCATACCACTGCTCCAGCGAACGCTCCATTTTTGACGTTTTCTGCCCCAACAAAAACTCGAAAACAGCTTTTCTGCCACTTCAAATTCTCACTCCATCAGAGATCGGATGTGACTGCCACCCTGTGTGTTACATAGCTTGGAACCCCCACCACAAATCCTGCCTCTGGGGAGCGCGCTATTGGCGACTGCAGTGCTTGCGCTGCAGGCAATCTCATTACTTTACGGACAAACCCTGTGTAAGGTAGGCTGTAATGTCAGGCTAAAAGCTTTTATTCTGCATGTAATGTGGAGAAATGCTCTATTAAAGGTTATTTCTAACATGAACTGGGCTAAAAGCGGCATTGCTGTGACTGTTCTTGCTTTGTGGTTGATGCCCCTTTCTCTACCCCCTTTCCCCCTCCTCCTTGTATCTGCAGTGCATACCCTCTTTTGTGGAGCTTGCAATCAGGACGCTAGCCGAGGCCGGCTCGGCCATTGGTCTGCAGGTTATGTGCCAGCAGGTGAGCATTACATCGAAGCACTTTCTTGGTTCCTTTTTTTTTTTTTTATCGGGGGCTCTTTGCGTCTGTTTTTGGCACAAGTCGCTGAGGCAAGCATTTCAGCCTCGCATATTGCTACCAGAGTGTACCGGATCATTAAATTTTGCCACAGCACCTGTATAAACATTGTGTGAGAGGGGCAAGAACGAGTGCTCTACATGCACCACTAAAGTATCGCAGGTAGTCATATAAACAATGGCTGTTGCAAGGCTGTCTGCTGCTGATTTATGGTGCCATCTGATGACAGGTGTTCAAAAACTAGGCTTGTGGTGCAGGTTTAGTATTTTTTAACTTGCCATAGCATGGTCACACAGCATGCGTTGCTTCTTTTCTCTTTTACAAATATTTCACTATATTTTGCTAATGTGCTAAACAGTGACTGCTGCATTCAGTTGCTAAATTGCCTGGGTTACTTGTTTTTGTTAAAGGGACTGACAATCGATATTTAAGGACCTAGTTTTTTATGGCACAATGCAAAGATCACCCTCGGTAGTGTTTGCATCTGCAGTGGTTACTTCCAAAAGCACGTGGATATTTAGTAAGCAGAATTTTTCGATCTGAGCAGCCTCTAAAAAAGTAAAAAAGTAAGTCCCTTCTCCAGCAATGGTGAGAAGTGAGAGCGATGTCAATAGCCTGCCTCGCAAATTGGGAAAGCCGCCCATCGTTCTGCTTTCACAGGAGAGAGTGTGACTGTGGTTAACCACCTACATTTTGAACTTTTCAACCAGTTTTGAAAATAAAAAGCCGGTGCAATCTGTTAGTTTTGTTCTAAAGACATTTCTGTACCACGTTTCTTCCTAAGTACACGCCTATGTCATGGCCGGCTGGCCCCCGTCGTTGTTCTGTTGATAAACAAGCTAAGCCAACTCATCAAAAACGGAGGCGAAGGCAGCAACACTTTTCTGCTCCCTGCAAACGAAGGCTTGTCTGCATATTATAAGTAAAAAATAATAAAGTTATAGCAAGAACTATACTGCATTTCAATACTAATAGAAAGACCAGGAACTGCGCCCACTAGTAGAAGGTCACGTGTTGGCCCTCTTATGCAGCTTCATGTTTTTGCTGTGTGGGATGCCAAAGGTAATATTTCACAACTTTTAGTGATAAATTAAAAATATAAATCCACATTTAATGAAGAAACTATGGCTCGTTTTAGCCACTACAGTAGGCAATCTTTCCATCAGCGGGGTTACCTCGATTCATGTTCTGAGCAGTTGTCCATCCTTTTAAAGCTTGCGCTGCAGCATAGAATAGAATTCCGGTGATACGATAACACCTGATACAAATTTCGAGATGATACGAATCTAACTTTCACTTTGTGCAGTATCACGCAACTTGTCGGCAATTTTCAAACACCCTGTAACTTTATCAGGAGCCAGCAATCACATGTGACCTAGTCTTGTAGTGATTTCGAAGATGTTGCACTAAAGAATGCTATACCCTCAAATTCTCCTGTATATTCTTCCAAATATTTTGTCATGAGATAAAGGAGGGTCTTAGGAAAAATAAATTTAGAGATTGGAATGGAAATTTTGAAGAGGCATTTCATTGCCATGTCCCCCCTTAACTTACCAATTTTTAAAAAACCATTTTGGGCGACATGAATTGTTGCGCCATCCCGAGATCAGTATCATTGAGATTCTACTGTAGTTCTAAATGGTTTCTGGTGCTATTTTAGCCACCGGAAGCTTAAACTTTGATATATTTATGAACCTCAATTTAATTAAAGTTGAGGTTTGACTGTTTACAGGTAATAGTGCAACTTATATTTGAGGTCTAAACTAGGAAGTTTAAAATAGAATGGTGCGATAAATTTGTTGTCTGCTTTGTGTGTAGTCGTGAAGTGTGTCTGTTGTCTTGCTTGACAAAGTTCTGCTGAATCATTTTTATGGGTGTCTGTAAGTAGTACATGATAGACTGCTGTAATAACTGCACTCCCTCCTTTGATAAAAAGCTGAATATGGCAGCATAATTTGCACCGTGTTGGTCTATTGGGTTGATTCAGCTTGGTGAAAATGCACGAGGCTCTATTGACTATGGCGCCTGACCGGCCTCCTGGGACGTTGCAGGTTGTCATAGCAGCTCTCTACTACAACCCAGTCCTGCTCTTTGAGACACTAAGCAAGATCCAGAGGCCAGACACGCAGGAGAACTTACTGGACCACTTTGTCAAGATGTGGCTGGGCAACATTGAGTACTTCATGGGGTGAGTGCAGTTTGGCCTTTTTGTCCATTGCAGTCACGTGCAGGTGACTTACGTTAATTCGACGAAATGCAGAAGAAAAAAAAATGCCCGAACACACTGCTGATTCATTTGGCAGTATTTGCTCAATACTAAAAAGCCCCTAAATGAATGCGCGCCTACTTTCTGTGTATTCAAAGTAGAAAACTTAAGTAGAGATTGTGAAGGACTCAGTTGTGCTCTTGGGACAAAGGAATGACATACAGTAGTGCAGACACTCACAAGGGAATTTATTACGCCTTCTATACACCGATCTATAGGGAGTCGAATTATTACCGAAAGAACATGCTGATGGGCGCATGACAAATCGAAGTTCAACTCACCGCGACCGGATATAGAGTGAATATGTTCGCCCCATGCTGGACACCAATGCCTGGTCGTTTGCGTGTACGATCATGCGAAAGGTGACGCGTTCGAATGATAGTGTTCACCCATTCCGCTGTCCCACTCCTAGGCCGCCCGAGACTGTTTTGCAGAAGCACGGATCAGCACATGCGCAGAACGACCGTGCCGCTTGCCGACCCCGAGCCAGAGAGGAAAAGCTGACTCCCTCTTGCCCCCCACTAATTGTGCCATTGGGTGGCGTTAGCAGCGCAACACTCGTGCCATCTCGTAATGTGCTGCAACCACACCGACTGCCGACAGCACTAAGCTACATGTAGAAGCCAGATCATAGGAGACGTCAGACATGCAGGGAAAACAGCATATCAGGGAACACGTGAGAGTTGCGCATCCCCACAAGATAACATTAAAGCTCTCAAAAATACTATAAATCTATAATGTGAGCCGGTTTTTTTTTAGCAAGGAGAATGGGCAAGGGTCTAATACATGTTGCGCAATGGCGGCTTGTTTCCTAAAGTCAGCTTCGCCACAATAGACCTTCGTTATGCGGTAAAGCATACGACTGCCACAAAGGCAGTTTGCCTTTGTATCCAACTGCACCGTGCAGGTAAATTCCGGCGAAATGTAATTTTTCTTTAATGTGTGCATTAGAATTGGGGTAAATATAGTGATCAGACATTGTAAGCTAACCGTGTTCAGACATGGTAAGCTAACATTATTGCTTGAAAATGCTCCCAGGGCAAGCCAATAATACAGTGTAATCTCAATGATATGAACCTGATGGGGTCGCAAGAAATACTAGGTGTGTTCGACAGAAGACGCGTGTTCAACACTTGCACTGTCTGCTAAGGTCTGTTGAAACAGATGCTTCCACTAAAAGAGCCACTATTGGGGTTATCGTAGTGGTCAGGTGCATTGCATGCAGACTGGTCAAGTATCCGGCAAAGACCAATTTTAAGGTCAAAATAACTAAGATTTGGGCCCATGTTAATGCATAGGCACCCGCCTGGACCTTCAGTCAGGATCGAATTAACCGAGAACTTTAATTAAATGGAGTGGAGTTAATAGAAGTTGATTGTAATATAGACAAGTTACATATACAGTCGAACCCGGATATATCGAACCCGCATATTTCGAATTATTGGCTATATCGAACACACAGATTACCCCCTTGAAGATACTATGTAAAAGTATAGGACAATTGCGTAGTATATCGAATTCCATTCACGTCGGACATTCGATATATCGAACGCCGCACCGCACCGCGCCCCTGGAAGGTGTGCTTTTTCCAAAGACATTCGTGTCCGGTCCTCAAGAGAAAACATTTCTGCAGTCAGTCAGCAGGCTCCTCCTCTGCACATGCGCGGCCGTCGCCTAACGACGGAGACGCAGAGCCTTTCCCCCTTTCTTGCGCCCCACCGGCGCGAGCTCTCTCGCTCCTCCTGTACCGCTGGCGTGGGGCTGTCAGCAACCAGGAGATGCAGCAGTGGCTTTCTGAGGATTGCCGAACATCACTGCAAAGTTTTCGCCTGCAGAAATCTTCAATGCAGACGAAACTGGTCTCTTTTGGCAAATGTTGCCGAATAAGACACTCGCTCTTCGTGGAACCTCATGCCACGGCGATAAAATGAGCAAATTGCGTGTGTCGGTGCTGCTTGCAGCCAGCATGGACGGCTCGTGCAAGCTACGGCCATTCGTGATCGGGAAGAGCAAGTCACCGCGCTGCTTCAAGAACTGTAAACAGCTTCCCGTCCGCTACGGCTGTATTAGAAAGGCCTGGATGACACGTCAACTTTTTGTTGAATGGCTGCAGGCTTGGGACGCTGAGTTCGGCAAGTTGGGCCGCCGAGTTTGCCTTCTGCTAGACAACTGTTCGGCCCATCAAACGACTTGCAAGCTGCAGCACATCGAACTGAAGTTTCTCCCGCCGAACACCACAGTGAGACTGCAGCCCCTCGACCAGGGTATCATAAAGGCATTCAAGGTAGGCTATCGGGCGCGACTTATTCAATGGCTCGTCGTAAACCTCCGCATGGGAACCAATCTCAAGATTGACCTGCTCGGCGCGATCCAGATGATTACCGGCGCTTGGGGCGACGTGAAGCAGGCCACAGTAGCCAACTGTTTCGGCAAGGCAGGCCTTGAAGTGGCTGGAGATGAATGTCCGGAAGCTTTAGATGACGATGAGTGCTTGGAGGACGCATTTCGCGACTTGTCCTGTTTTCCCGGCGCCGTCCCGTGCGAAGTTACTGTTGACGACTTCATTAACGCTGACAGCGAAGTTCAAGCGGTAGCCGACCTCGCTGATGAGGACATTGTGGCCGGAATAGCTGGCGTTCAAGAGGGCGATTCCAGCGACGACGAGGGCAACTGTGTTTTCGAAGAAACGCGTCCATGCACAGCCACTGAACTGGCGTCAGCGTTCAGCCTGATTCGGCGCTGTTGCGGCGAAATGGAAGGCACTGGGCTCTCGAACCTGGACAGTCTTGAGAAGATTGAGACCAATGTTTTCAACTTCATTTCCCAGAGGAAAAAGCAGCCCAAAATTAGTGATTTTTTTTCCGTGAAATAAAGCGCTTTCATATTCTGTGCACATGCTATGTGATTCGCGGCTGTTCCAATCAGTAAGCTACAATTTTTTATGATCACGAGTGCTTTTTTGGCCTATATCTGTATATTGAATTTTCGCTATATCGAACTATTTTCCGATCCCCGTCGAATTCGATATATCTGGGTTCGACTGTATGTAAGCAAAGAGCCACAGTGCAGGTAAAGAGAGCCTTCAGAGAAAATGCGTATCATCGGAGCTTCTTTCTTGCCTGGCACGAATGTGGTGGCAGTGCTCGTGCATCTTCGTGACATCACTCCTTACTTCTTGATAATACGGAGGAGGTGTGAACTGGGTTTAGAATGCAGCAGGAGGCGGGGCCTCGTTGTGCGTAACAGGGTGTGTTTTCTTGTGGAACTTTCGCTGGTATTGTGGGATCTCTCACACCCGTGCTCTTGGGACAAAGGAACGACAACACAGTAGTGCAAACAATTGCACTACTCATAGATCAATGCCTGCTAGCCGAGTTGCTATCCATAAAACATGCCGATGGGCGCGCGACAAATCTAGAAGTCCGACTTACCGCGACCGCATAGCGAGCGAATATGTTCGCCCCATGCTGGATCCCAACGCCTGGTCGTTCGCGTGTACGGTCACGCCAACGGTGGCGCATTCCAAGGCGGCCACGCGAGACGGTCTCGCAGAAGCATGGGTTGGCGCACGCGCAGCACGGCACGTCCGTCCCGCTTGCTTCCCGAACCCAAAGAGAGAGCGCCTTCCGCTCCCGCACCCAAGTAACCCCGCCGGTAGCAGCGCAACACTCGCGCCATCTCTCGCGCTGCGCTTCAACCACATCGACCGCAGCGGGCATTACGCAGGCCACGCGGCAAAACGGGATTGCAGGAGATGGGGGAAAACAAGATATCTGGGGACGCGCGTGAGTCGCGCATCCCCACAGTATCAAAGCAGAATCCCTTTGACGGGCACACTGCGTGGAGCACCCATGACAGAGAGCACTGCAGTGAGCACAGATGTGGCAAGAGAGATTTCCTCGTCATGCAAGTTGTAAAATGACTTTGACTACTGTCACAGGAGAGAATAATATTGTTTGTTTTGTAGGCTTGTGCAGATATTGTAAGATATTGTGAGTGTGTGCGAACCGAAGTGAATTCTATATTTACTTTGGTTCGAATTTTAGTGTTCACAATTCTAAGTGAAACTGACAAACTGACATAAATATGAAAATATGTACAGTTGAAAATTGGGGACCGGTGGGCAAGTCAGGGCATTGCCGTTGACACAGCTCGCAGCCAAGACAAGCCAAAGAATTTGTTTGCAGTTGCTTTTGGAGCTTTTGGGCCTGCTCAGTTATTCAAACATTCATGTGGAACTGCCACTTTCTCTATTGAACCATTGAATAACGGCGGCTGAAGTCGTGGACGCCATATGGTGTCTCACTTCATATTTTTGGACACGATCTGTGCGCACGTTGGGAAAATGGTGGCCATGAAGAAAGCCGTTTAGGTCATCTCTGGTGCTCTCTCATTGGCCAGGTGGCTTCTCAGCTTTGCGAGAGCCATATGGCTGCGGCAAATAGACCTTTGGTCACCAACACCCTGCAAAGCAATGCTGGTTGGGCATAACAGCCTGGCCAGCATGGCTGTGCCAGTAATTTGTAGCTGACCAGTGTAGTGGCTCCTGCAGCTCCGACCATCACGAAAAATGAAATAGTCTGAACTGCAATACTGACCAAAAGTGGGAAAAGAAATTTGCTGTACTGCTGGTGCTATAAAAGATATTTGCACTTTTCTATGAAAATGTCTGAATAATAGCACTTTGAAAATAAACTAATTCCAGAGATGAAGCTGTTTCTTTAGCAAGTAAAGGACTTCTTTATTTTGTTAAATTGGTCGACTTCTGGCTGTTGGGTCAAAGTTTTGTGCAAATCCCGCAACTATTCTAACTATTTGCTTTAGAATTATTTCACACTACAGTTGAACCTTACAGTAATGAAATTAGCAGGGAAAGTGAGAAAATTTGCTTTCACAGGAATTTTATGGCAAAAGGAGAAAACACAAGTAGGGAGCGCAATGTACCACGACACTTTACTGTAAAAATTCCATCAGCCAACTTTGGCAAGCCTTGCTTGAGGCTAAAGAACCGCATTGCCTACAGCTCAAAGGACACCGTATGCGTCAGTCAGTGATAGTGGCGCTGCCACGGAGTGCTATTTTGGACCAAACATTAGACAGTTGTAGTTTAGTCTAGTGTTTAGCGTAATAGCAGCCTTAGCGGAATAGCGGAATCGAAATGTGCATAAGCAGAACACTAACCGACCCATACCGTTTAGCGCACGTACATTATTTCTCAGGTTTAAAGTTGCCGTCTTCGCACGGTTTCCGTTACTTGAGTAAAACATGGCGGTCGTGCCGGCTGCCCGCTTCAAACTGAATTTCGTGTTGTTTTTGTAGAATTCACTTCCTTCGTAGCAAATGACTGTGTAAACAGCTTAGTCTTAGTCTTCGCTTAGTCTCGGGCTGCTTCGTCAACAGAGTATTGTGGATAATCTTAAAGAGCTTGGGAGATGGCTTCTCATTTTGAACGCGTCCAAGCCTAATGAGAGAAACCTCCAAGACACCAGTGCCACCTATCGGTAAAGTCGGTAGATAGGCGGGACGACATCCAGTGGCCTCTGATGGAAAGATTTCGAAGGCTAATGTGGAAAGCTTGTACTGCTTTGCTGTTTTACCACAAATCGGCAGACGCGGAAAGTACAAATGCTACATGCTCCTGGCTTCCATCGGTCTGTCTCTCACACTTTCCGGACGTGCACACAGATAGAATCAATTAAGTGCACTATGTATGCGAAATTCATAGCATAATTCAATAGCATTCTGCACATACACTACGCTATCACGCTATACTAAAACTCACTTTCTGCAAAGTTTGTTTTCGGACCGGTAACGCTATTTTTCTTAACCCCACTATTACGCTAACGTTAAACTAAAACTATTTATTCATATTCGCAAAAGCATATTGCTTTGCTGCTCAACCTTTTGCCCAGTGAACTTACATTTGCGCTGACTCTTTTTGCTTTTAAGTTCTGTGTATCAGTGTTCTGCATGCAATGCCAGACCGGAAGTGAGCATGCACAACATGTGTTGTCATTGTTGCTCGCGCATTGCAGGCTGCACGACCGCAAGATGTGTGTGCTGGGCCTGTGCACGCTCATCAGCCAGGGTTCCCGGCCGCAGGCGCTCTCCGAGATGGCACCCCAGGTGGTGCCCTCGTTGCTGGTGCTCTTTGATGGCCTCAAGCGGGCTTACGCATGTGAGTCCATTCCCTCGTTGTCACTTCTGTAGCTGCGTGCCAGTGCTGCTGCTGGCGTCGGCATGCCACCTTTCTCTGCATGTCATATGAATGGATGAAATGACTTGAAGCCACATTCGTCATGAAATAGAAGCACATTAGTACTGACTTTCCAGAGTGACATTTGACACCCTTCTGCACTCACTAAACATTCAGCTTTTCAGTAAAACAAAAATCAAAATTGAGTGTACCAAAGCTGAGAAAATTTGCTTGTCAGAAGGTTGTAAGGTTACAAACAAATGAAACAGCTGAAAACAAATTTCTGTGGGTCAGTCGTCGCAAGCGTCTGTATTTTGCTCTCTTTCGCGGAAGTTGACGATAAGCTGCAGATCTCATCTTCAGTCTGTTTCCGCAGTTGTGTGCAATCGGTGCTTGTTATGAACATTTTGTCTATCCTTGTGCCACGTTGCCAATCGCCAATGTCGTCCAAGGCGGGGGGTGGGGGTGGGGGGTCGGGCATGTAAAAAGGCGCAGCTGGCCCATGCCATCGTCCGACTCATCCACACTAAGGACGTTGTTGAAGGGACAACCGTGTTCTTATCGAGAACAAGGAGTACTGGGTTTATTTACAATATCTGAAGAGTGGAGAATGTTACGTCTCATCAGTCTAGCACGACTGAATGTAAGCACACTAAGGAGCCAAAAAAAGTCCGCTTGAATCCCCTCTGTCCTCTCCAGATCCCTAGGCCAGAGAAACTGCCGCCCCACCTTCGTCCAGTTGGAGTGTCCAAAGTCGTCAAAGCACCCCCGTTGAGGGCGAGGGTTCACACAATCACTTCTGCACCTTTGTTCACTGAACACACAGAAAGGAGGGGAGCTTCGTAGACGGGGATTATCACGCTTGACTCAGGCTGGCACACCTTGGTTCCCGAGATGACCCAGCAGTTTGATGGAGTGTCTGTCAAACGACCATGGCAGCTATCGGAGTCCATGAGGAAACACCGTAAAACACCCTTCTTCAGGAGTTTCTTACTCTGATTGGTCCATGACGGTGACAGTAAACAACACTGGATCCGCCAAACGTGTTTCGCTCTGCTGTCGCCGCAGGTGTGTCCGAGAGGGACACATTGTTAGCTTCACAAAGCGATTCGTCGCAGTGGTGCAGAAGGAGAGGCTAGGAGGTCAATACCCCCACTGGCCGATGATAACAAGGTGCCGAAATTGGCATTTCGACTGATAAATCGCGTTCCGCCGCCACGCCATCCTGCGCTGAGATCACTTGTGATGAACCCGAGCCATGATCTTGCTTTCCATTATTATTATTTATTTTTTGGCGCTTCCCAAATTTATGTGCTCTGCAGAAGTTTTGATATGGCTTCACCATGATCAAAGTTTCAAAATTTTACCAAGAGCCCAGGCCTAATTCGCTTTCGGTGGCTGCAGTGCACCTTGTCTAGCTAGCTTGGCACTGTGCCAATACCCCACCACAGTGTGCCGTCTTTGTTTTAGACGTTCGAAAACAGCTCCTTTAGTTTCTCTTTTGCCGAACTTGTATGGAGTTGCGAGCTTCCAAGAGTAATCTGACAGAAAAGGCTGTCTCGAGCAACAAACAAGATGATGTTGTCAAGTGCGTTCTTTATTTCAGGAAATCCTCGGCATGCGCACACACACGCAGTCTGCGTTCCATCCCGCCGCACCGCATGCAGCCTGCTCCGCTGATTACTTCACTCACTCGGTTTGTTGTCGCACGCTCCTTGCAGGCCGACCACGCACACACACCTTCCATGTTCTCCCTGCGCGCCACACACCGTTGCCTACCGTCTCGTGCCTGCGGCTCTATGCCACCTGGCTTCGACTCGGTAACCTCACAGATCCCTGTGAAGAGTGCTTCCAAGGCACATAAGGGCTCAGCTAGTCTGCATTACCGAGGCTTTTGTTTCCCTGTAGCCAGATCTCTGAGTCTGTAGGTATTGCATCCAATGTGTGCAGTCACTCTAAATGGCCCTGTGCGTCGAGGGGCAAACTTGGCTGTGGATCCAATGGCTGCCTTACTTAGCGGGTGCGTGTCCCGGAGAACCAAGTCTCCAACCTGGAAGGTAGCTGGAGTTCACTTTTTGTTGTAATACATTGCCTGGCTGGCAAAAGCCAGCCAGGCAAAATAAAGCGGAGGATTAATTGTGCTTCTTGGACGAGAAGTCGTCCGAAGCGATGACAGACGACACGCCACCACTTGCGTCGAGCACGCCTCTTCGCACTGCGTCTCGCAGGGAGATATTGTAAGGCTTGCAACGTAACCATGGAGACGTCCGGTTCCTGCTTCTCCAACAGCGAGCCAATGGACTCCGACAACGACTACACCAAAGTGGAGGGCAAGCGACTGAAGAGAAAATACCGCAAGACAACCAAAGACGTGAGTGATCAGGGCCCCAACGGACCGCCTACTCTGACTTACAGGATTGCTTCTGTGCCGCTCGACGTCTCTAAGAATTTAAATTCTGTACACAGACAGATTCTTAACACTTACCTTGGTAATGTGGCTCCAAAAGGAATTAACGAAGTGTGTTTCAACACCAAGAAAAATGTAGTCGCAGTAGAAGCAGCGACGCAGGTCGCCCTAGAAAAATTGAAAACCGTGCGCATACTAGGATACACAGAAGTCCGGTCGTTCGTTGTGCACGGTGGTCGCACTAGGGCAGGTGTTATCTCCGATGTGATTGACATCAGCGACGAAGAGCTACAACGGCTTCTGTCTTCAACAGTGAAGGTCGTTGATTTTCACCGCTTCGGTTGCTAGACGAGCGTCAAGCTTCTTTCCTAGGGAGACACGTTACCTGATCATGTCAAGGTGGGCTACGTGAGACACACGGTGCGTCCTTATGTGCCCCGACCATTGCAATGTCACAAGTGCTTAAAGCTAGGCCATGTCAGCGCTGTCAGCACAGGCCAGACGGCATGCCTACACTGTGCCGGCAGCCATGACGTAGCTTCATGCACAGTAAGACAAACGAAGTGCTCGAATTGCGATGGACCCCACGAGGCCAATCCCAAGGATTGTCCTAAACAGAAAAAGGAGAAAGAAAATACTGAACCAAATGAGCAAGACAAGTATGTCCCACAAGGAGACTGCAGCGTCAGTGCAACACTGGAGGAGACGAATGCATCGTCGGCGTGGACAAGCTGTAGGTCCAGACGAGAGCTTCCTGGCTCCAATTCCGCAGGTCCAGCAGAAGGTAATTGAATCAGCATCGATAGATATCTCCAAACCATTGCTTCAAGCGAGCCGCGCAAGCCCGGAACTGAATGTATGGCCACGCTTACCGCCGCGCACACGGGCCTCAGACTGTCAGCGCGAGCAAGGACAGTGCACTCAGATATCACCATTGGACTCTGTCATCAAAGCCATGCTGCGACAAATAATTGCCGTCCTGCAGCTGCTACTGTCTGGTTTAAATACGCCAGTGGCGCTAACAGCGGCAAAAATTATGAACGCTATAGACAGTCTCTTCGCTACGCTGCAGTAACTAACACCTCTGCTCACGAAGATGACTGTGCTGTGCTGAGAAGTGTACACATACGCATTAGACAGAAACATTATGCTGTGCAGCCCTCATCATATTCACCATACCACCACCTTCCTTCCTCTTCACATCCTATCTCTGTTATTCCCCAAACCCCTTCCCTAGCGTGGAGTAGCAGGCTAGAGGCATTTTACTCAGGCCGACCTCTCCACCTTTCTGCCATTAAATATTATCTCTCTCTCTCTTGATGGTCCCGTGCAAAGGTCTAGCCATCTCAAAGGTACACATCCAGTTCAGCAGCTAAGGCATGAGGCGCAGAAGAGGGCACCTCGGTGCCAGCTGCCTGATTGTGATTGGCGGATTGGCTCCACGGGTTCCGTAGTTCCTGCCCGTAGCACAAGAAGGCAGGTGTAAAGCCAGTGACTGCACTTTCAGACATGGGAAGTGCAGTAACCCACTAGGCATTGTTTAACCATTGCATTATGGCATTCCACAGTCTGTCCTGCTGGTCTGTATGGGACTGTGTGGCTCTCCTTGATTCCCCAGTGCTGGAGAATGCCGTTCCACAGTTTGCTTATCAATGGTTTGCCATTGTCGCTAGAGATGGAGCTAGGCACACCATGCCGGCAAAAAACATAGATCATTTTATCGATGATCAATTTGGAGGTAGGCGCACGTAATAGGAAAAGCTCCACAAACTTCGTGAACTTGTCCAGCACCACCAGGATGTACTTGTGGCACCGAGGGGTGGTGGGCAGTGGCCCAATTAGGTCCACACTTAGCTGCTGCATTGAGTGTATGGCCCATGAACTGTCCATCAGTCCTTTTGGTTTTTGCCAGTGAGGTTTGAAAGCCTGGCAGTGCTGGCAGCTGCGGATGTAACGGGAGATTTTGAAGCGAATACCGAGCCATGTGAACTGGCTCTTCGCACGTTTCCAAGTTTTAAAAAAGCCTAATGCCCACTTAGGGGGTGGTCATGTTCCATTTTCAGTGCCATGTCTTGTAAGTGTTGGGGAAGCCAGGCGACCTTGCGTTCACCAACCGTGTACATAAAAATACCGTTGTTCAAAATTTCGCTGTCATCAGCTAGGTCCTGTACCTTCTTGGACTCTTTAGCGTCACCAGGTAGCAGGCCAGGCATAAAGTATTGCAACATCTGCAGCAGCAGTGGATCCTTGTGTTGTTCCAACTGGAACTTTGCAGTGTCGGTGAGTGGGGACACATCAGTCAAGTCAACAGGGGCTGCTAGTTCAAAACGAATGGTTTGCTGCAGCTCTTGCACTTCGATTGGAAACCAGTCGTCCGCCAAACAAGGCTGAGCAGATTCGGCAGCAGGGATGGGGCACCTGCTTAGTGCATCTGCTGGGATGTTGGCCCGTCCTTTATGATTCCTTATGGTACAGTTGAACCTTTGTAATCTCAACACCCAACGTCGAACTCTGCATGACGCATGGTCACAATGCACCTCAAATGATGTGAATTCTACATACGGTTGAAATCTATCGATAGCCCACACCACAGCAAGGCATTCCCATTTTTGGACAGTATAGTTCTTTTCAGCAGCACTGAGGGTCCTTCTTATAAATGACACAGGCCTGAGTTCACCTTCGACTTCCTGCAACAACACTGCCAATATGCCAGTGCCACTGGCATCTGTTTCAATCACAAAGGACCTGTTCAGGTCAGGCAATACCACAGCCACCTCTCCTACCAGCGTTAGCCTCAGGGTCTCGAATGCTGCCTGTTGCTCGGCACCCCAAACCCAATGCGCTCCTTTCTTGAAGAGAGCTGTTAGGGGTCTGGCTTTGCTGGAAAACCAAGCGATAAAATTTCTGTAGTATCCCACAAGGCCCAAAAACATTTGGAGCTCCTTGACTGTTTTAGGGCATGGGAACAACCGCTCACACCTTGTTCGGGTCAGGTTGACATTTGCCTGGAGAGATTATACATGCTCAACGGACTTTATTGCCTGTTCACAGCATGTAACTTTGCTGGGATTGCTTGTCAGACCTGCAAAGCCAATTCTTTGCAGTACCTCATTGATATGTTGTAGGTGGTCCTCAAAAGTTTCTGAATAAATGAGCACATTGTTAAGAAATGCCATGCAGTAGTTGTTTTCTGCCTTTGAAGACTTTGTCCATGAAAGACTGAAATGTTGCTGGCCCACCTGCTACCCCAAGTGACATTCGCTTAAATTGAAACACTCCTCTATGGCATAGGAATGCAGTCTTCGATACATCTTCGGGAGCAACCGACACTTGAAGGAAGCCCTGAGCAAGGTCGAGGCTGGTGAACCACCTAACGTGGCTGAGCTGAGCTGAGCCAGTACCCAGTCTGTGCGGGGCAGGGGATATACTGGCACAGTTGTGATTGCATTTAAGGGTCTGTAGTCGACCGCAAGGCGATATCCTCCAGTTTTCTTCTTTACTAATACAGGGGCACTGGCCCAGGAACTAGGGCAGGGCTCAGTGAGGTCTTGTTCCAGCAAACCTTGGATACGCCCATCAAAAATTTATCTTTTGGCGGTCAACCAGGCGTAGCTTGCATCTAACTGGTGGGTGGCTGCCTGTGTCTATTTCGTGAACCACGAGGGACGTGCAACCTGGCAGAGTGGTAAAAGTATGGTTATGGTCTGCAAGGATATTATTATGTTTCTGCTACTGCTCCTCTTGAAGGCACTCTAGACTACACTTTCCACTCTCAGTGATATTGTGGCATACATCGTGCACATCTGCAAAAAGTGCCTCTAGAGAGCTGGCCACGTTTTCATCAGGCTCTTGACCTTGCTTATCGCATTGCAACGCTATCTTACAGACTGGCAGGGGTCAATGTCCAGCATCCGATGCACATGGTCACTTCAGTGCGTTATAAGTTTGATGAGCCCGTATGGGCCAGAGTGTAGTGACCACCCGCCAAGGCCCATGCGGAGAGAAATGCCTGCCACCTCAAGAAAATCCTGCCCAAGGACAACATTGTGACACAGCTCTGGTAAAAGAAGAAAACGCTGCTTCCTGGACCCACCTCGCCAATGAATACATCAGCGAGCCAATTGTGCAGTTTGTCACCAGCCCTGAGCAAGCCTCCAAGTTCGCGCTTCTTCCCTGAAGGTGGCTCCCACGCACTTGGCTGCTGCATTGGCACGGCTACCTATTAAGCTCATGGTTGCCTCAGTGTCCGTGAGGGCATAAAGGACAGTGTTACCAATCAACAGTTCAAGCAGTGGTTCTTTATTCCCGGCTGTTGCGAGCACTTGCAGGGATGTTGCATAGCCGTTGGCCGGAGAAACGACTACGCTCGTCCATTTTCCGGGCAATCTGCTTGTAGGTGTCTTGGGAAATTGCAGTGAAAACAGCGGGGTTGGCAGTTCGAATAGCGGGATACCTTGTTTCGCTTGAAACCCGAAGTTCTGAGGCACCCTCCAGAGTTGCTGCGATGCCAAAGTGTAGTTGCCCCATGCGTTCGGCGCGCGAGCGAACGGCACGGGTGAGGGGTTCCACTCCGGGGCTCCATCGTGAAGCGTCGTTGACTGCAGACACTCAGAAGCCGAAACTGCCGCAGGCTGCAGCTGCCACTTGTTGCTGGGCCGGGAGGGTTTCATTGGTCGTTGCAGTGGTGTGCGGAGTACTCTGAGGACTTCTCCAGAAAGTCTTGCGGCGAGTGTCGGTCCTGGTAGCCATTGAATTTCGGCAGTGGGACGGGTGCACCTTTGATGTTGAGCGCCGGCCCCGCGCCGGTTGTCTCGTCGGCCCTAGCCATGCCGGTTGTCTCGTCAGGCCTAACCATGTCATTGAGCAGCGTGGTGCGCAGAATTTGAGCTATATCAGCCGCGAGCCTCTCCCTTTCCATTGTGGTCCAGGAGGTTGAAGCCAAAGTCCTTGGACAATTGAAGAAGGCAGGAGAGGCTGCGCAACTGGCTGGGTGGCACTAGGCGATTCTTGTCATGATAGGTCCGGTGGGACGAGCCCCCACTTGTCAAGTGTGTTCTTTATTTCAGGAAATCCTTGCCGCACGCACACATACGCAGCCTGCGTTCCGTCCCACCACACTGCACGCGGCCTGCTCCGCCGATTACTTCACTCCCTCGGTTCGTTGTCACGTGCTCCCCGCATGCTGACCGTGCGCACACACCTTCCATGTTCTCGCTGCCCGCCACACACCGTTGCCTACCGTCTCGCGCCTGCGACTCCACGCCACCTGGCGTCGGCTTGGTACCCTCACAATGTCAACTCTACATTTGGTATGCGCAGCAGATGACACGGGAGGCTCCACGAATTGGAAGGCATAATTCAGTCACGTGTACTCACTTCGTGAATAGGCTCATGCGGTGGGACCTTTCTGTGGCCCGGATTTTCGACGTGAATTATGAGTGGATGGAAACAAGCGTGGCTGGCTACTGAAGACCAAAATAGCTGCAATATCAAACATAAGATGGCGGCAGGGCGGTTCTGAGAAAGCCTGTTTTTTGCACTCACATCGGTAAAAATTCAGCTTTCTGATGGGATGTCACATGCTCCTATGGCTAAAATACTGGCTTTTGCCAACGACGTTTGAAGCTTTATGGGCCTCTGTTTATACTTCAACCGGATCGTATGCAATTTCGCTAATGTTGCACAATCTATTACAGAACTTCTTAAGAAAAATGTGCCTTTTGTCTCGAGTCCGGAACAAGCTACTGTTTGCTGAACTTACCATGCGGCTCACTTTACCACCTGTTCTCTGCCATTTTGATGTGACCGCTCCAGCAGGAGTTCAAACCGATGCCAGCGGTCATGGAATCGGCGCTCTTCTGGCTTAGCACCAGCAAGGTTGCGGCTGTGTTATTGCATACGCTGGCCATCTTCAGTCCCAAGTGGAGCATAATTACTCCACTGCTGAACATGAGTGCCTTGGCCTCATTTGGGCAATGGGTAAATTTCGTCTCTACTTGTACAGCTGGCAATTTACAGTTACCATCAACCATCATGTCTTATGCTGGCTTTCATCCGTAAAGGATCCTACTGGACGTCTTGGTCAGTGGGCTATATGACTCCAAGAGTACTCATACACAGTTGTGGATAAGAGTGGCCGATGGCATGAAGATGCTGATTGCTTGTCGTGCAATCCAGTAGACCCACCAGAGCTTCCCAACAGCTGCGAGTCTTTCTGTGTGCTGTCACTTATGTTTCAGAACATCGTAGCTGAGCAAGGCCGTGACACCTGCTTGCGAGACCTCATTTTCCGGGTAACTTCTGAGACGCCTTCCCCTTCTCTGCATATGTTTGTGCTGCAGGATCGCGTCTTGTACTGCTGCAACATCCACCCTGACGGTCCTGAACTGCTCTCGATTATTCCCACACTTATGCATCAAAACGTTCTCACACAGCTACACAATGTTCCTAGCACGGGTAACCTCGGGAGTCTCTAGGATGTATGACCACATTCGGCATCACTTCTTGTGGCCCGGTATTCACGGTTCCGTCTGCCGTTATGTTGCTTCCCGTGAGCAATGCCAGTGCCACAAGAAACCATCCGTACTCCCAGCTGGCTGTTGTCAACTCCTTGACATTCCATCAGAGCCATTCTTTAGGGTTTTCGATGGGGGCGAAATGCGAAAACACCCGTGTGCTTAGATTTAGGTGCACGTTAAAGAACCCCAGGTGGTCAAAATTTCCGGAGTCCTCCACTACGGCGTGCCTCATTATCAGAAAGTGGTTTTGGCACGTAAAACCCCAAATATTATTATATTCTTTAGGGTTGGTGTCGACCTTCTCGGCCCTTTTCCTCTATCTGCCTGTAGAAATAAGGGAATAGCAGTTGTTACCAATTAAGCGGGTACACTTTAATCGGGGATGCGGGTCTTAAAAACCAAGAATCATGCGAAAAATTCTTTTTCGGAACTACATGTTTTGGCATCTGTAATACCTAATCTACACCGTATCAAAACGATTTTCCCTGAAATGCACCCTAAGTGTCAGAAAAAGATTTTGTCAGCATGGACGGTGAGAAATGACCCCAAAATCGCACAGAAACACCGGCGTTCATGGAGCTATTTCTCTCCTTTCCCTCTGCTGAGCACTGCTATCCTGGTATCGTTCGAAAGCTCAAAGTTCCGCCTTTCAGTTCACTGCATCCTTGCCGACAATGGCGGCATGGAAAAAACACATACGTAAAACAATCAGGGGCCGGTATGACAAGCTCACGATGCATGCAGTGCCCCAACGCGCTGAGAGAGGCCTTCTGATTGACTGTTTCTGTGGCAACTAGGGCTAACAGGCGAGCTTGTCTGCTAGGCCTGGCGTTGCGTCGCTTTGAAAACCGCTGATAGGCCGTTTCTTTGTTCATCATATTACAATAGTAAGTGGCAAATCTACCGTCTCAAAAAAAGAAAAAAAAAGAAACAAACAAACAAAAGGAACACACATCCACGCAACACGTCGCGCAAGCTGTCTCTGCTTCCTACGGCAAGAAAGAGGAGGCGGTTATCCCAAGGTTCTGAGGAGCCGACAAGATCGTGCTGGAGATAAGTCACTGCGTCACACCATCTCATACTGCATAGGCAATAAAGCAGCAGTGAAGCTAACCACTGCCCTCTATCACCACTTGTAGGTTTACTTTTGAGACCGCAGTCGATGTGCCGATGCCTATTTCCGTGCCTCTAGCGCGTACGGAGGTTTGTGCTGTTGCATTCCAGATTTTGTTAGGAGCCTGTACGTGCGCCTAATGTCTACATTAACGGAAGAATTTTGCATTTTAATTATGTTGTAATTATTATTTCCCGGTTTTGAAGCTTGAAATTTATATTTTCCCAGTTTTCTAGCTTTTTAAATCTCAAATGTTGGGATCAGCACTGTGACCCTTCTACTCATTCCGTTATCGTCATTCTTTTTTTACCCTGAATGCAGGTGAGTCAGAGTGCACAAGAACTATGATACAGTGTCTTAGGGCATATTTGCAAGCAGCTCACAAGATTATATGTGTCCTGAAAGTTTCATGTTTCAAGAGCAGTGCATGAATTCAAAACCAACCAATCATGAGGGTGGTGTTCTGTTTAAGGGACGACGCTTGAAAGTGAAAACTTGAAAGTGACTTTCTGGATATGTTTCTTCGTCAACTGCCTTAGCCTTATGAAAGGTTTGATAAAGTTTTCATGAATCGATTTCAATAAATTTGGTGTTCTTGTGCTCAGCAAAACCTGGGCAAGATGCTAGAGCCTAAATGTTTTCCATATGTTCAATAGACAAAAAAGGGAGTGGCAGTAAAACTTTAAATGTTGGTATCATCTTTTTAAATATCACAGCTACATCCTAAAGCCTTCCGTTTTTCGTAAATGTGATAGATTATTAATTATATCAAATGTAGGCTAATTACTGCTACATTGTTTTTTCTTCCCAACTTTGGCATTTATTTGTGATAATCACAATTACTTTATTGGTAGCTGCTTACCTTTAGGATGTGCAGTAGGCGTTTGGAAATGTCTGCATATTCTTAAGAGCGCTTTATTTCAATGAAAAATTACTACAAAGGCCCGTAAGAAAAGACCTAATTAGGACGGTTGTACTCTGTCACATCTTCCAAATGTGATATTTGAAATCTAAATACATACTTGAAATCAGCATTATACAATATACAGTCACCGACCGTTTATTCGGACCTCACGGGGACTGCGGAAATGTCTGAATGAAGAGATGTCCGAAAAAGCAGATTAAGGGAAAAAAAATGAAATCTTTTATTTCCACTCACTTATTCGGGCTCGGCAGTAGGCTTGAAGAAATCGTGTATGCGCCGTTGCACGCCGTTCCGTTTACGCGCAATCAGATAAGCCTGAATCTCGGAGAGGGTCATACGATCACTATAGATGGCTGAAAGCACAGTCACTGCTTGTACACGCTTCGCATGCGACGGCAGCGTAGCGCATGGTGCGTCATCTTCCGCCTCGATAATCGTCTGGCGGTGCAGCAGAAACCTCACGAATGATCTCGCTGTCGTCGAGTTCTGCGCATATCAGTACAGCAGTGTCAGCACCTGTGAAACTGTCAAATGAGACAGTGTCCGGAATCGCAATGCAACCACTGCGCAGGTCTTGGCAGAACATTTTCCGCATCAGTAGGGAGCACATCGGAAGGCGACAAATCTTAGGCCACCCGGCACCCGCTTGCCGGCATTCCCCAGCGCAGTCTGCGCGGGCACTGTCGGCGCCATTAGACACTTGACGCGATGTTTCCGTATTGCCGCGTTGTATCACCGGAACCTCAACACAGCACACAAAGCAGACACCACCGCGCCGACACCAGTCACAGAAACGAAAAACGTGTCGTACTCCCAGCGTCGTGTGCGAAGAAACAAACCAGCTGCTGGATTGCCTTGACATGGCTTACTAAGCTGAAACGGGAACTGCTGTAGAGCCACTCTATCGAACCAGGCAGAAACGATGATGATGAGCGGGGATTTGCAGTAGCGCCACTTCGTGGGGCAGCAAGGAGGCTCCGTTCAAAACAAATATGGTGTTCAGCAAGTCGAACCATGCACTGGTCAGAGTCGGTGCATGGTGCTCTCGATCGAGTTGGCTCAAGGAGTGTCCGAAAAATCAGACAAGAGGTTGCAAGGTGTCTGAACTTTCGGCAGTTGTTATACATTAGGGTTTATGGGGAGAATGGCGGTGCCGCGAAGCAGACCGAATAATCGAGCATGTCCGAATTTTTGGAGTCCGGAAAATCGGTTGGCGACCGTATATGCACACAAAATTTAAGCAACATATGTTGAAAAATACTCACCTACGGGGCAGAAACCTGGTGGCTTACGAAAAGGGTTCTACTTAAATTGAAGACGACGCAACGAGCTATGGAAAAAAGAATGGTGGGTGTAACATTAAGGGGGATAAGAGGAGAGCAGATTGGGTGAGGGAACAAACGGAGTTAATGACATCTTAGTTGAAATCAGGAAAAAAAATTGGCATGGGCAGGGCATGGAACGGGGAGGTAAGATAACCGATGGTCTTTAAGAGTTACGAACTGGATTCCAAGAGAAGGGAAGCGTAGCAGGGGGCGGCAGAAAGTTAGGTAGACGGACGAGATTAAGAGGTTTGCAGGGACAACATGGCCACAATTAGCACATGATTGGTGTAGTTGGAGAAGTATGGAAGTGGCCTTTGTCCTACAGTGGGCGCAGCCAGGCTGCTGATGATGATGTTGAAAAATAAAAAGTTTTTATGACCCTCATCGCCCCTTAACCAAAGTTTACTGTACCACTTGGACGATCTAGCAAGCATTGAGACGGCACCTTTGCTACCAGGGGCCATGTTACGAAGCTCTGCCAGAGATGAAGCTGAAGACATTACAGAAGACGACGACACTAGCTGATGTGCGAACTGCCTTTCATCTTGTATGCCTTGCTTGCCAGTGGACATGTTGTAAATACCCTGCAAATGTATTTTAAACTTCTCCCCGTAACAATATCATCAAGATAGGTTAAACTGTATCACGTCACGCGATGACTTTTTGTATATACCTGATTTTTCTCCCGACAAAAACTTACTGCAATTGACTTGCACTTCAGAATTTAGTATGAAGCAGCTGTTGGGCTAGGTTAGGCTTCCCTGTTCCTCCCTTCATTTAAGCATATTCTGTGCACAAAAGCGCAACGCACATACCCTACACACCAACTATGACCTGGGCTACAATAGTCCTGTCAGGTGTCAGTAGTTCTGGCATTGGTGTGAAGAACATTGCCACAGCATTTATTTCATGTTCTACTCCCTGGTCAGCTTTTGTGGCCAATTTGATTTGGTAGTCGGGGACACTTTTGATTTTTAACTCGTCTCTCCCCATCTTTTATGTGCAGACCGTGCCCAGGAGGAAGAAGAATCTGATGACGAGGAAGAAGATGATGATGACTGCGAAAATGGTGACTGCAACATTGCACTTCCCTATTGCAGCATTGTTTTAGTGAATAGTGTAATGCGAGGTTCGTGATAGCAATTACCAGCACAAGAAAAAGCACCTGCAGTATTACCTATACAGTCGACCCTTATTACAACAGACCCTGCTAATTCGACAAAAAACGTTTGTTTTATCCGAAGTTCGTAATATCCGAAGCGCCTCACTTCCGAAATTTTTGCCTCAATGTCTAACAACTTCATTGCAAAGAGCGAGTGACGAATGTCGAAATAAAAAAAACAAAAAGAATCACAGTTTTGTTTGAAAGGCAAAGCATCAATTGCGATAGCAAATTAAGCAAGATAAGTGCAGTAGCAGCAGCGTGCAAATTGACCTTCGTGCTGTCTCTCGCTTCAGCGTGAACTGAACGTTGAAAGCACAGCACATATGATGCTAACAGCACTGGGCGCACTTTGTCCACATTGCAGATCGCTTTCAAGATGCGGCGCCCACGCACCGTAAGCAGGGGCTGCCGGAGTAGAAAACCCCTCCCCCCCTCTCTCGCCTCCCCTGTGCCTCGCACACAAGAGAGGACGGTGCGTTTCTGCCCCGCCTTACTCCCTTGAGCGTGCAATATTGAGGCGCGATCGTCGGCTGACCCTCGCAAAACAATTGTCAGCTCATGTCGACACGGCAAAAGTACTTTTTATATGCCCAATTTTGTAAAAAATTTCCACAAATTTCGTCCGTTGCAGCCGATAGTCCGTTCTAGCGCAGTCTGGTAAAAGCGAACGTCATTGCATTAATGAAATAGGTAGAATAAACAGAGGCTGAAATGTGGTCCGTTATATCCGAAAGTCTGTTGTACAGCCTGCGTTCGTTGTAACGAGCAAAGGCTGTAGTTGGTAGAGTTGCTCTAAATATAACAATGCCTTTAAAAAATTCAACGACGATTACAATATTCCCTAGCGTGAAATTTTGGTGCAGCTCTTTAGGTGTCTTGAATTCCACCAGTTGTTGCTCATTGTTCAGTAAAAAGCGTGAACACGGGAAAGCGTGTGCCTCACATGTGGAGCGTATTCTCTAGCGGCAGTAGCGGAGGGGAAGTTGTGCATCTGCAATGGGTCTGAAGTACATGCCAGTTCTTTGTTTCCATGTACCGTATTTGCTTATAACACAGTCACGATTATAAGGCAAGGGTGCCAGTTGAAGGACCCAAGAAAAAAGAAACTTGAGTATAGACACTAATATAAGGCAATATAGGGTGGCTGACGGATTATTCAGACTGGGCAGGGATCACCCGAAATACTGATTAACTTAACACAGCCAAAACGCAAAGTGGTGATCATGAAATATGGGAAAAGGGAACTCCGACACGGAGTGCTGGTTATATGTGAATTTTTGCCTTTGGGTGTGGCTTCGCGGCGCGCTTCCGTAAAGCCACATTATAAGGCAGAAGTCACGCTGCCCCGAAGCCACACTATATGGAGAAATTTGTGAATGTGGCTGGGGTTGACTTTGAGGCTAAAAATTCTGGGAAAAGAACCTTACCTTATATTTGAATAAATATGGTATCGGTGGACGAGCACATCGCATGCTTTAGTAACGACATCATCAATGGCCGGATGACAACGCATGCTACTATGACGCGATCTTGTAGTGGGTCGCTGCTGTGGAGGACATCACTTGTGGCACTCCTTGCCCTTTTGCCAGACTCTCCTACTCCGTTTCCCTCCTCATACTTGCACTGTACCCTCCTTTGATTTCCTCCTCATGCTCTCTTCTGTCTTTCATCCTCCGTACTTTCATTCTACCGGTTACGCCGAGGCCAATGCAGAAACGGGTGCCTAAGAGCCGCACTCTAAAATCTTTTTTCAACATTAGTTTAGGATGTGGTGCGCTCAACCACCAGATGACTGAGATGTGTGGGAAAGCCAACACTTTGCAGGGTGTCTACCAACAGGGAAAACCGTGAATTCGCAGGGATTTGGCTAGTCTGGAAATACTCGGGGAAAACTCTGGGAATTTGTGCTTCTATCAGGGAATATCAGCTGTAATTTTATTGAAAGGGAACGAACGTCGCAGTAATGCTGCCTCGAGTAATAGAGGGGAATCGCAGTGAATCGTCTTTGACGCCGTGTTGTTGGCTGGAGGAGTTGCCAGTGTACAGTCAACAACCGACTTTCCGGATGCGCGACAATTCGGACGGCTTCGTGGCACCACCACGTACCCATAGAGTCGAACGTGTAGGAACGTCTCTGAAAACGTATCTGAAGTTTCGTATGCAAGAACCGTTCGCCGTCTGATTTTCTGGACTTTTTGCCATGACTACAGATCCAAAACGGCATTAATCAAAGCCACCTCCACTGCCGTTTTAATTACCTTGCCGCTTTGAACCGGCATTCTCGCACGCAGATATGCTGGCATCCGTAGCCACCACTACGGCAACGCTAGACCTAGCCGCTTTGACGTTAGCTATTAAGCTTCTTGCCGTTGGGTGCCGTGTTTTTCATTGAAAGAATTTGCCACTGTCAGCAATAGCATCGACTCTGCCCTTGTGGTCCTCGCGATTGGCTTCGAAGCTCGGAAAGCACAACGCGTTGCATAAGTTGGTTCCCGAAAGTCAGCTTCGCCTTGACACAGAAATGTTACGCGGTGAAGCATAAGCGGGGGAAGGGGCAATTGTCACGGGACACGGTTATGTATTTCTTTATACAAGCGTGCACCTGCCATCTCCTGTCACAGTACGATCACTGGTATGCGAAATAAGTATACTGGCAGTCCTTTGGAGTTGTTCCGGTTGTGCCTGTGGCGACTTGAGCTCTTAAGGGAAGTAAACAGCATGCATCATTTTTTCGGACGTTCTCGCTGCCCCTAAAGAGTCCCAAAAATAGGACATTGACTGTACAGCTGACCAAGAGGATGCTTCAAATGGTCTGTGGGGCAAACGCGCGGCGGAAGGAGGGCAAGAACACGGAGTACCTACGCATTGAGGAATGATCGGGAAGGGAAGCGAGACGCCGCTTCTTTGAAGGAGCTCGAGCTCAAGAAAACAAAGTGTTGGCTGACGCCGAGATGCAGGTGTCCCTCGTTCAAACCAAAATAAACTTTTTAAAGCAGTGGAACGCAACACTAAGGCGTTGTGCGCGAGCTGAGAGTATGTCAGGACAGTTGAGGTTGACTTACCAGCTGTTGTGAGAATCTCACTTGTGACAAAGTTTGGGTCTCATGCCAATGAGCTTGCTATCAGTTGATAGAAATAGCTCATATTTGAAAATATTTTCTTCTGTATGCTTCTCCTTTTTATTCGTATTTGAGAATGTTCGACTCGATTTGCTATGGGTTTTACCACTTTTTTTCGAAGATATTCACTGTGCATTTTACTAGCGCCTCCCTTCTGTTTTTGTTTTTTGGAATAAAATAAATGCTACTGCTTACTATTCAAACTGGATTAAGTTGTTTCTTTTTAAATTTTTAACAAGCTTTCTAGACTGTGACAGCATCGGGCGATATGGTGTCAGACCGTCTGGACATAAAACGAAGTTTTGGATCACTCGGGAAATTTTGCAGACACCTACAGGGAAAACCTGGAAAACTCGAGCAATTTGTAAATGTCTTCTTGGTAGACACCCTGACCTTGGTATCACAGGAAGAATGCAAGCATGCATGCCCAGTAACGAGCAAGTTTACAGCTGCAAAAAAGCGAGGGCAAAACAAAGGCCAAAGGGCAAGATGGCACACTGTGACCTGAAAGCCTGGTTCAACTCTGTAATGCACATTCGTGCAGTCATAAGGGCATATGCAGCTGACCCAGCGTGCATCTGGTTCACATTGCTCTCAAGTTGGAACAGTTGAGCACAGTGCAATACGTTAATGAAATGCGGGCCTGTGCATATTTTTTTTAGCCAACTCGTGCTAGTGGCACATACCACAGGAGAGGATTGTACGTCAAAATATGCTAAAATGTTTCATTTTCATTCAGCCCAGCGCCATGTCTTGCATAGTGTTCATAATAATAAAAGAATGTTTAGTTCTCGTTTCTGCATGTTCAGGTTGACTGGAATCATCTTGAACATGGAGGTCTATATATTTGTGGCATGGGTGGTGGCACATATGTCAAACTGGCTTTGCATACAGCCGCCGAAGCTTCAGTATCAGCTCAAATTTGCTACTGCCAGTTTTTCTTTTTTTTCCTCCCTAATCAGGAAGGTTAGTCCTAAATTTAGGATAAACGTCACATGGCAACGTACCCTAAATGTTTTGATTGGTGTTAGTCGCACTGCGCTTTTTAAGAGCACTGAAAGGTATTTTCATAAGTGCTTTAGTTGATGGGCAGTACGTTACATATATCTTTTATAGCTTGTCATTTGGTGCTACCGTGAGCTTTTCGTATTGTTTCCTTTGACGGTGGATGGCTGTGCCCCAGTTCTCGATCAACACAGTCCAGTCAGAGGGCAACAATGGGCAATCAGCGGAGTAGGAGCTTTGCTGCTGATATAGTAGCAGGTTTCTTGTGCACTTAAACATCCTCTAAATAACGTGTTTGGAGATTCACGTCACTGTTCTGCGTGCAGAGGTGCTAGACTCGGACGAGGATGAGCTTGACGACGAGGGTCAGGAGTACCTGTCGAGGCTGGCTCGCCGTGCCAAGAAGGGATCTCCGTTCCCTGTCACCTCGGCCACCATCGAGGATGACCCTGAGGATGACGAAGACGACGAGGACGAAGAGGACGACGAAGAAGAAACGGCGCTCGAATCATTTACGACACCCCTTGACGAGGATGACTGCCCTATTGACGAGTACCAGGTCTTCAAGGAGGTCATGCAGGGTAAATGGGACAACTTTTCTTTGCATGCTGTCCACCCTTCCTGTAATGAAGCTGCTCTTTGTGCTTGAAAGGAGGACACTAAATAGAAAAATAATTAGGGCCATGCGAGTAAATTACCCTTCCACAATACCAGTGCAGCGGCTCTTACCGCTAGAAGAGGCTTGGTAAGCCAGAAAAAAAGACAAAAATGCCACTCGTGGCAACACCACCTTAATATTCGCGCACCATCTTGCCGCAACATCGTTGATTTTGACATAGGCTTGAACCTAGTTGAATTTTTATCTGTGACAATGGACTAGAGTCAAACCCATTTATAATGAACTCTGTAGTTCCGTGGAAAACGGTCATTGTATCAGTGGTTTGTTATATCAAGATTCGCCCTTCGGAACTCACAAAAATGAGTGAAATTGAAGCTGGTGTTGACAGTTAGGATTCGATACCACTTCGGTCCAAAAATCATATTATTAGTCTCCTACTTTTTGCTCCCACATCTACTCACATATTTGTGTCAAAAATGTCGTCTAAAAAGCAAAATGCAACGTGCTCCTTCAAAAGCTCCTTCAAAAGGGCGTGCGGTTGGTTCTGATCATCTGCTAATGCGAAACTACGATTACAGCACTCCACCATTGTTTCTCTCGCTCTCTCTTTTGAGAGAGAGCTTGTTATACCTTTTACTATCAGCAGCACACAAGTGGTTCCTGCATACGATAGCACAGCTTTCTAGTTGGCTGACAGCAGAGACTGCTGCTGCATGCCGGAATTTTGAAAAGATGTTGCCAGAGTGGCTGTAATATCAGTTACCACATTCGGCCTCTTCTACGGAAAATGTTTCCGAAATGCGACAAGGCAATGCGTTATGGATGTCGACGCAACTCTGAAACGCAACTCGGAAGAATGCGTAGGTGGCCAACCTGAAATTTATTTCACAGGCATCGCTCTCGAGTCTTCGTTTTTCATTCAGAGTTTCCCTCAGCTGCTGCCGCGCGATTCCCATGAATCTGCTGAAGGCGCTTTAGATGCTTTCGAAGCTGAGTTTGCCACACTACAGGCGTACGGTCTTCAAGAGCACATTCTGAATGAAGAAAGGTGGGACATGCAGTGGTCTGTGGTTGGAAAAATGAAAAACACTGATGGAAAACATGTTTCACCGAGTTGCTAAGGTGATGCTCGATTTACTCATGATACCGCATACCAAGGCAGAGTGTGAGAGGATTTTAGCACGGCGCGAAAAACTAGGACTGAGTTCCACTCATCAATGTTCAACACAACCCTCCAACATCTGCTGCTAGTGAAGGGCCGTCAGTCTGGACCATGTTTTGAGCAAAGCTACTCGGACAAATTTTTTGAAGTGAGCAAAGCTTGCTACTGCAAGATCCCTGCAAAAGGACTCATAGAACACTGCCTGAAAGTTTGACTCCCCCCCCCATTGGCGCGGATAAAAAGTCTCCCGATTTAAGGTTGGCAGGTATGAAACTCCTGCTAATTTTCACCGTATCACCAACCAGAGGCAATTAGTTTTCGTGAGTCTCAAAAAAAAAAAAAAAAAAAGAAAAGCATGCATGGCGGCATCCTTTGTATGCGCACCCCTATGAGCAATAAACGAGCGAGTGACAGGCAGTCGCCTTTTGAGCGATTAGTAATGAGATAGCCATAGTTTTGCGAGTGCAAAAGTTGAAACCGCCCGTGGAACAAAACCCAAACTAACCAACACCCGCCTGCGCGTGCGCCAATGCACGAGCGGTAGTATATAGATGCGCCAGCGCAAGCAAACTAGCATTAAAACAAACCATGCAACGAAAACCGAGAGAGGGAGGTGTGAGAAAAAAATTCTGTGTATTCTTGCATTGTGGCGGCACATGCCAGGAAAGAAAAAGTTTGGAAATTGGCGCGCTTTTTAAACGCACAGACCACGCCGTAAATATACGGCATTGGCCATTTTGGACTAGTTCGCGGCGCCATTTATTTACATCATTGACCTTGAAAGGGTTAATAGTGAAAAGGGGCCGCTCTCGTGGAACATTGCATGTGTCCCCTAATTATACACGCACCATACCCAGTCGCAGTACGAGTGTTGAGATGTCTAATAACTCTACTGGCAGCCGTTCAGAGCTGTTTCTGTCACTACTGTGTCGATTTGTGCCCTATTCCACTGTCAATGGTCATCAACCGGGCAGTGCTCCTTTGGGAGCGCATGCAGTCACTCCATAGCATGGCTGTTTCTGCAAGTAGAAAAGTAGGTCACTCTGTTGGGGCTGATTATCTTCAGTTTATTGTATTGTTATTTTTATTGTATAGTTTATTGTTTATTGGACTGATCTTCACTTGGCATTAACTGTGGTGACTACCTAAAAAGTACTTCCTTTAGAGACATTTGTTGTGATGTAGCAGCCTGTGTTGTAGGAGTAGGCACCACATAATAAAGGGTAGCACTTTATTTCTGCCATCTTATTACTGATGGAGCAGCAGTAAAACCTCAACAAAGTGAATAGAAATTATCGTTGCCCATGTGTTAATTTAATTACCGTATTTACACGATTGTAAGTCGACTCGAACTTAAGTCGACTCCCCCCCCCCCCATATCGCGTGACAGAAAAAAAAAGAGCATACCCGAAGTCGCATTTGATAACGAAAATTTATTAGTAGCTGACATGGTCACTGGACTACTCGTCTTCACTAGTGCTGCCATCGTCATCGTTGCTGCGGTCCCACAGCGCGTCGTGGTCCAGCGAAATTTCACATTTGGCAAACAACCGCACCAGTACATGTTGTGGAACAGTAGCCTACGCCGAATGCACCCAACTACACGCAGCCGTCAGGGAGGCTCTTTTGACAGGTCCGGTTGGTGTAATTTCGCAGTCTTCTGCCGCCAGCCACTCGTACTCACGGTGGAGCAGAACCTTAAAATTAAGTTGAAGGTCCAGGCTTGTTTCATGACCATGTTGCACTACACTGGCAGGGACCGATCACGCATTTCAGCGACATACGCCGCAAGCATGGCCTACAGCTCCGGAAAGCGTCCAGACTTCGGCACGTGTGAAATTTCTCACTTGCCGTCACAGGTGAAAATTTCGCTTCGCTGCAGTCGCCACTCTCACACCACCCGTTCAGAAACGTCGAAATTGCGGCCTGCTGCACAGTGATTTGTTTCTTCAGCGTAAAGGATGGCAGCCGAACGCTGCTGTGAACGAGTGCCAAACAATTAGTGGGCCTGGAGCACTCATGACGACTGGGGAAGCATAGAAGTAGCACGTAGCCGGCACATGCCGGCAGTCAAGCGGAACGCGTCAAACCAATGCCAATGCCTTTCAACAGAGAAAGAGAGAGCGAGTAAAACATCTTTATTAATAATACTTGAATGGCGAGAGCAGTATGGGAGGAACCTTCAGTCCAGGGTTCCTAAGATGATTCCAGGGATGTTTCGAGCCCGTTGTATCACAGCTCGGAGGACCTCGGGAGGTCCGTCGCGGAGGGCATCGACCCACAGCTCTTGGTTGTGTAGGGGGTAAAGGAGAGTTGGCAAGGGAGGAAAGAGGTTTTCATTGCACTCAATCGTGACGTGGAAGATTGTGGGCGAGCTGCCACAGCCAGGGCAACAATCTGCATAACAGTGTGGGCAGAATTTATTGAGAGAGACAAGATTTGGAAAAGTTGCGGTTTGTAACTGGTGTAATCCCACTGCTTCCTCCCGCGAGAAGGACGGCGGTGGTGTGGCGTGGGTGTGACGAATGCGTGTATAATGACGGAGTGTGTCTTCGTAACGGAGCAAGGGATCCCCCCACTCTGAACTAGACGCCTCACCACGCCGAGTCGCCCGGAGGGAAATTTCTCGGGCAACTGCATGTGCGCGTTCGTTACCCAGCAGCAAGGTATGACCAGGGGTCCAGAGTAAGTGGATGCGGGGAGATGTGGTTGGTCTATTTTGCGGGATCTGTTCGAGAATTTGGTGCGCCGCTCTCGGGATGCCATGTCCTGATAGGAACGCCCGGCATGCCTGCTGCGAGTTCGTCAATATATACACTTCCTCAGGAACACGGATGGCGTATCGAATTGCAAGAGCAACACCGAGAATTTCTCCGTAAGCAGCATTTGTTCCGCGCATTGCAGCAGAGTCTCTCAGGGATTCGGTGCCATCCAAAAACTACCGAGGTATAGCCTTCTTGAGTGCGTGATGTGTCCGTGTATAAAGTATGTGTTTCCGGGATGTTTGCAAGCATGTGGCCAATGTATTGTACACGGGCTTTGCACCGCCCTTTGTCATGCTCGAGGTGCATATTACATGGCAATGGATGAATACTTAGTGCTTGGCGTATCGCTGATGACAAGATCGTTGGACGAGTTTCAGACTCAAGGGGTGGGACAGAGTATCCTAGCCGTGTGAGAAGATGGCGGCCAGTAGGAGTGAGTAGGCGGCGCTGGCGATGGCTGACCCAGTGTGCCTCTAGCAGCTCGCCTAGTGTGTTATGTGTCTGTAAGTTAAGGAGACGGTGTGTGGAAGTATAGTTCGGGAGGCCATTGGCCAGCTTCGTCGCTTTGCGAATCATTGCGTCTATGCGAAGTTGTTGAGCTTGGGTCAACAGCTGAAATGGGAGATGGTATGTAAGGCGGCTGATCACGCATGCCTCCACCAAGCGCAGCAGGTCCTCTTCTCGAAGGCCCGAGTGCCTGTTGGAGACCCTCCGGATCATGGCCAGAATTTGCTCGATCTGGTCTGGATAGAAGGGAAACAGTGTAGTTTGACCTGCCATCAGCTTGGATCGACGTGTAGGCCGAGGATACGAGCACGATTAACCTGTGGTATCGGTGTGCCATGCACGTGCACAATGATAGGGGGAGTAGAGGAACGGCTCCGGGGTAGAATGATTATGAGCTCCGACTTTTCCGGAGCACATCTTAAGCCGCGTTTTCTCGCGTACTCCGAAACTGTATCGACTGCTTGCTGCAGTCGGTACTGGATGGCTCCGTCGGAACCCCATGTCGACCAGATAGTAATGTCAGCATAAATAGCGTGGGCGACATCAGGGATCTGGTCGAGTAGCTGGGGGAGCCCTGCGAGTACGATATTGAATAGAGCAGGGGGAAGAACTGAGCCCTGGGGTGTCCCACGTCCTACAAGGCGAATCGTACCGGATCGATGCGGTCCCATTCCTACATTGGCTGTGCGATCTCGAAGAAATGCGAGGATATAGTTGTACATACGAATTCCACAGTGTGAATGTGCAACATTGCGAAGGATGAGGTCTTGTTCAACATTATCGAATGCCCTTTTTAGGTCTAAGGCGATGAGTGCTCTCGTCTGGGCGGACGACGGAGGTCCTATGACTTCCTCCCGCAATTGTAAAAGCACATCTTTGGCAGACAGGTGAGCCAAATATCCGAATTGAGAGTTAGAAAAGAATGATTTTTCTTCGAGGAAGCGCTGCAGACGCCGCAAGAGTACATGCTCCATGAGCAGGATGTTAGGGAGATGGGTCGTAAGTTTTCAACCTTAACAGGCTTGCCCGGTTTGGGGATCAGTGTGATGTCGGCGTGTCGCAATGCTTGGGGAAGCATGCCCTTGCGCCAGCAATCATTGAAGATATGGGTGAGGTGGTTAATATCCGCGTCACTGAGGTGACGAAGGGTGGCGAATCGGATGTGGTCGGCTCCCGGTGCCGTGTTGTGGCGTAGGTCTTGTAGGACCACCTGCACCTCATCAGATGTGATGTCTGCATTCAGCAATTCGTTCGCCTCGCCTACATAAGGATAGTCAGGGTACTACAGCGGCGGGGCTGTGGGTATGAAATGCTTCTCTTGCTCTCTGAGGAGTGTCGAGACATCGTCCCTGTATGCGTGCATTAGGATGTGCAGCTGTTGAAATGTTTTTCCCTTTGTTGTGGTGGGATCTGTGAGTGAGCGAAGAATCGACCACGTTTTTGCTGTGCTCAATGGGCCTGAGAGGCGATCGCAAAATCCTCACCAGTTATTCCTCGTAAGGATCTCTGCATACTCCTGAGATTCCCGTGTAATTTGATCTATACGTTTCCTAAGTTTGCGGTTGAGGCGTTGTCGTTTCCATCGTCGTGTCAACCCTCTGCGGGCATTCCAAAGATGAAGTAAATGCGGGTCTATGTCTGGTGTCTCGATTGTGGTGCGCAGTGTGCTCGTGGTGGCCTCTAGATAAAGAGAAACCCGTGAGCGGTGTCAGCTCTTCCATGAACTGCCGGTACTTCCCGCAAGCGCCGCCGTTCTGATGGTGCCGCCACAAATGAGAACAGCGGCGCTTCCATCAACTATCGACACCCCCTTCCCCATGAGTGTTGCATGCACTGTAGAACTCTCAAATATGTTGAAAAACCCTTCCGCAAAGCGAATAAACACGCGGGATAGCGAAAAGATACGGGTAGGGCCATAGAGCAAACATAAACTTGTAACTACGTTGTAGCTCCCGTTGGTTTCGCTTTTTTGGCAGTGCCATGTTTTGGTTTTGATTGTAAGTCGACCCACCAACTTCAGACTTTAAAATTAAAAAAAAGTGGTCGACTTACAATCGTGTAAATACGGTAATAGTGTACCACTACAACAAAACCAGAAATGAGAGATCCAAGACATTATTGGTTACAGCAAAACGAGCGTATGTTTTTATCCTTGGTAGCTCAAAATATGTATCCTGGTAGCAAAAATCTTAAAAGTGCTTGGCTAGAACAACTTGGAAGAGCACTTACTGGATGCACGTGCGCATCTTGGGCAGCTGCTTCTCTGGCCCGCAGTTGGCAAGCAACTTGGCAATCTCACGTCATCACACCAGTTTCACGGCTTTGTATTAACAACTGTACAAAGGGCTTATGTATGTATTGGCACGGCAAGCCGCCGCTGGGCCATCAAAATTGACCTGTAGAAAGCGTCAGACTTGCATTTTGTTCATATGAACTCAATCATGAAGTTTCTTTTCTTTTATTTTTTCACTGGCATTGTTGTGCACACTTATACAGACTATTGGATATCACAAAAAAAAAAAAATTTCCTGTCGAAGGCAACATCATTATAGTGGTCTCTAGTTGACTGTATAGAATTCTTTAATGTTAGCGCGTGACTTAAACGACTTTTGGTTCCTCTTGCGCAGGCATCCAGAGTGCAGACCCGATGTGGTTTGGTGTCCTCACCACAGGCTTGTCTGCCGACCAGCAGAAGTCCCTACAAGAGGTGTACCTGCTTGCCGACCAGAGGAAGGCAGCCGCAGGTACGCTAGCAGCTGTTGCCTCTGAGCGTTGCAGGTGGCCGAAAGGATTTCACCGGCGAGATTGGGGCACATACAGCTGGAGTTGGTCAAATACTGGATGCAGTGAAAGCTTAATTATTAAGCCTGCGGTAATTCAGAAAATTGGAGAATTCATGCTCATTTTATGGTACCACCCAACATGTGCCTTATTCTAAGCATCAAAGACTAATTCAGAGGTGTTTGGCCGTGCACCGCTTAGTTTGGATAGTTACCGGAGCGCTGTGCAGTGCAAAAGCAAGTTTACATTGCTATAGTTGCTGTATTTTTCCGTGTATAAGCCACACTACCAATTCTACAATGCAACGTGCGCCACTGTAAAGGCACGCCCAAGGTCAAATTCACATGTAGCACGCCAAGTTTACTGGTAAAACGTAAAAAATTTTTGGTGCGGGTCGTAAGCTCAAAATTATGGTCATTCAGAAAGGAAACCTGTTAGAACACCTTGTGTCACAGAAAAAGCATATTCTTCCCTGGGCTTTTCCTCCTCGTGCTTTGTGCTGTGCACAACTGTGTGGGACAGTGCTGCAAGCACTGCCTTTGTCTTGGTTCAGCACAAAGTGTTTGATGTGACAGACACCAAAGGAATTGTCAGTAGGAGGGTGAGAGGTGCTTCCGTTGTGTCATGCCAGTTACACATAGAAGTATATACCTTCACACTGTCAGCAACGCTTGGGAAAAGTGTGCTTTATACAAATGAGAAAATAGCTGCCATTGTTGCAGCACTGAACAGTTTGCAAGCCCGCTTTTCTCAATGGTGTGAAAAAGGTGTGCAGCTTGTTCACGTTGGCGGCCCCACTGTAGTGAGTAATCTTTGTCCCTCCTGAAGGGACCTTGTTGGCAGATTATAAGCATAAATTGGTGACACAGCTTAACCTTTTTTGGGCGCCAATTAAATTCTGTTGATTGAGAACTTACTTTCACCACATTTCTTGCATCTTCAGAATCATAAGAAGTATACAGCTGCAGAGTAGAGATTAAGAAATTTCAATATTTTAATGAGTTTGGTCAAGTCTACAGAATGTGGATTCCATGTGAAAATTCATGCTACAGTGACATTAGATGGGAGAACAACTATTTCATGTCTAGCAGGCTTTAAAAAGCACCTACGCAGACACTTGAACATTATGCCTGGTGCAACACACCGAACAACAATAAAAGAAGGGAACATTTGAGCCCGATGGAGCCGACAAAATTGATCGAATGATGCACTTGGTCGAATTAAACAAGGTGCAGAAAAATATCAAAAATATTCCACTGATTTCTTTGGCAGTATTTTTCCCAATTCTAACATGCCCCCGATGCAAATGCACATCCACTTCCTGTGTGACCCAAGCAGGAAGCTAACATAAAAATGACATTAAAGTTTGTAAACATGGGAGTCTTAGCGCAGCTGATTTTTTAGCAAGAAAATGTGCAAGGTGCTAATATCATACAACGGCTGACAGTTTCCTAAAGTCAGCTTTGCCGTACGGTTTTTAAAGTCAGCTTCACGGCAGTACAGTCATGTTGTGCAGTAAAGCATGCAAATGCCGCAAACGCTGTTTTGGTATTGTCTAATTGGCGCCGTGCAGGCAATTTCCACCCCAATTTTATTGACAAAAAAAGCCACATGTTGGAGTACTGCAAATATGTAATCGGACATTGTGAGTTATGGGTCTCGCTTGGAAATCTTCCTAGGGCAGGCCGAGATCAGCGTTTTTCAATACGAGGTGATGTGTGTTGAACACGTTCACTGTCCCATAAGCTCTACCAAAAGATGGTACCACTAAAAAGGTCACCATTAGGGCTTAGGTGTGGGTGCACTGACTGGTCAAGGTCTAGTTATCCGGCGAAGGCCAATATTAGGATCGAAAAAACATAATTGGGCCAATAGGAATGCATGGGCATTGGCCGGACCCTTTGGCCGGGTCTGAATTAACTGAAAAATTGAATTATACAGATCTGCATCAATGGAAGTGTACTGTACATACCATGGCATACACTAACCATTTTGCATATGTTATAGAAACTTGCAGCACAATTCCAATCATAAGAGTTTCAAGATGTTTACGACACATTTGAAATGTCATTACTTTCATCAGTGCTCTTGCTGTTGATGCACTTTCTGTATACCCAGCACCTGAAAGGGTTACAGCAGCACTCCTCTTTAGTTTCCATTGCACTGCCATTGTTATGTGTGATCATAGCCTCCTGTATTTTTTACTGCCTGCACAGTTGCTCCGCAATGAGCCTGTGGTCCCCTACATTTCCAATCATTTTAATGCGATAGCATTAAGGCTCCCATTCAGCGGAAAAGGCAGCAGCGTCCATGGCGTGTCGAGAAACCCACGTTATAGTCATGTGATTCAGTCACTCCGTACAGAGTGGAGACAACCACGGCGTCTACTACGGCGTTGGCCACAGGACTCATGGACGCCTTTGGCAGACACTGTAGGGACACGTTGCCAGCGCTCGTTTATTCATTCATTTGTTACAAACGAATGAATGCGGACAGACAACAGTGACTGTGCAAGAATACAACTACTGAAGGGAACAATTAAGCTATCGCGTCATACCTTTAAAGGTGCAGCTTAAATGTCCGCCTATCTTTAGTGCCTGCTGATGCTAGAGCATCGTCAACTTTAACTGGTTGCTGTTGTTGCTCTCTGCTCACTCCTTGGCTTTCTTGTGGTGTCTGATGAGAGATAGTTGACATAGCCCTAACCCTGCCCCATAAACTGTGACCAACCGCTGGCAAAGTGGCACCCACTCGGTGACTTCCTCGTTTTGTCACCACTGGACTGTCATTGAAAAAATGTGGATAGCTATGGTGTGATCAGATGTGGGCGCCTTGCTTGGGGCATGTTCTGCGGATGTGAACAAATGGCTGCCGTGTATGCGGGCTCCCTTGTTGTGACACTTAACTTTTGCAGTGCTCATTGCTCCTTGTAGTGGTTGGTGGCCATTTGCACTTGGTAGAGATAGCAACATTCAGCCTATTTAAATTATCTGACATGCCTTGTGGGCCCATCTAAATTGTTGCTTACTTACTCCTGCAAGTGCCAGCAAGAATGACCAGTAGCCTTTTCTTGGTAAAGATTCCAGATTTTGGCTTTGCTAATAATTACAAGAGGTCCTACATGTTGGCTTCCTTCTATGGGATATGTTCTTGTATATTCATGTGCAACATTACTCCGCATCTGTGGTAGTAAAACCTCGTTAAACTGTACCCGTTTAAATGGTAGTTTCATTTTAAAGGTAGTAAAGTCAAGTCCCCGACTCAGTGGCCATTGAACATAACGCGTTTTATATCCACGTAAACCGTACCAGCTTATTGCGTACATATTGGTTAACACGTAATGTTTTCACTTCTCATTGTGCAAACACAGCGGTACATACTGATTGCAATCAGTATGGCCTGGCAGAATAACGAGCCTTGGAGATCAGAACAGTGCCCAAGTGCAAACACGGGGAGGGGGCATTTGGAAGGGTGAGGCCACATCAAAATCATTTTTGCGCCATGCCAGAGAGTGTTGTGGCCTGTGTTGTGTCTTGCAAACTAGGGCTATCTTCTTGCCAAAGGTCAGACAAAAACTGGGCGCTGACCATCGAAGAAAAATTGGACATCATTTATGCTATTGAATGTGGCACGAAGTCTGCGCCGGCATATGAGAGAGATCTACCGTTGGCTACTATGTGTGGCATCTGGAATATGAAGAAGTTGATCGGCAGTACTGCTGCGACCGCGAAAAGGTGTTGGCTACGAGGTTACACTTTTTGCCATCGTTGCTTGCTGAAGTGTCCCCTAATGACAGTGATGAGGACGAAAAGGAAGGCAACAGCACGGGCGATTCAGGCCCGACAGTGGCAGAAGCTGTGCATTGCATCAGCCTCATGCGGGTGTTTGCCGAGAAGAGTGAACTGGCGGAAAAGCGGGCTCGCAGCTTAAATGAGTTTGAGGCCGCTGTCATCACTGCTAGGCAGCCGCGGCACCAGACGAAAACAAAACTTTTGTTGCGCAAAGTTTTCTTGCCCTTTCATTGCACTCTCTCTCCAAGTTCTGTTTTTGACAGGTAAGCGGGCTATCCCACACTATTTCGGGTAAGCAGTACTACCTTTTATTACATACTTTTTCCAAGCTCCGGCCAGCTACAGTTTAGCGAGGTTTTGCTGTATAATAAACTGAGACCAAAACTGAAAGTTATGATCATTGCTCTTGCATCATTGTTTGCATGGCATACAAAGAAAGCTTTAATTCAGTATTCATAAACCTACCAGTGGAATAAACTGAACATGAGTTCCATCCTTTCAGTGCTCAAAGAGAAAACGTTTCTACTTGAAGGCACACTTTGGTCAAGTAAATAAACCTTGCCGGTGTAAACTGGCAGCCCAGCTGACTCATATTCTTGCATGCTCTGTTGCACGCAGAGTCAAGACGGATTGAGAAAAGTGGTGGCTACGTGTTCCAGAACCAGACGGTGCCCACATCATTCAACTTTGGCGGCGCTCCCCTCTGCTAGCCGCCACAGCTCAACCAAGGCGTGCTTCTTCCCTCTATTTGTCCCCTTCCAGCTTGCCTCTTTTCTTTCCTTATTTGCTGTTCTATTTTAGCCTCGGGTGTTTTCTCCCTTCTTTTCCGTGCACTATTGCTGCCTTGTCGTGCGAGAGAAGGCCTCGTATCTCTGCTGTGTGGGACACTTCTTTGCCAAGAGGACTTCTCTGCCAATGCAACCATGCATAGGAAGCATTGTGCTCGTGGCACTAGACTTTTGACGCAGCGCCGACCCATCTGCTGGGAGTATGTTCCTAATCTACAACTGCTGCGTTGCTGCCATCAACACCAGCAGTGGTCTTCGCCCCATCTGCCTCAACCAAACTTCTCCCACGCTGCGTCCGGCGAGCATCGGCGCTTGGGAGAATTCGAAGAAACGACTGCCACTGAAAACACCGAAGCGGCTCCGTGTGGCCGCACCTCTCACGAAGTCTCGAGGCCATCAGGCTTTAATTTGGCGAAAGCGTGCTGCTGCTTTTGGCACACGGAATAACCGAGAGATGATGCTCGACTAGTGGCTTCTCTCGTGCTACTGCCCGCCTCCCTCAACACCCCAACGATGACAGTTGGCACGTGTGCATGTGATGTGGTGACAAGTGTGTGCTATTGTGTGCCGGACACCTTGAGATAAAAGAAAAAAAGAAAACTGTGGCAGTGGCATTTATCTCCCTGCAGAAAAACATGAGAAGCACGGTTGTTTGTGCAGCTCTCTTCCACCTTTGTAGACCTGTGCTTTTGTCGAGAAAAAAATGAGAGAACGTGGTGGGCTGTTTGTCATATTAAAATGTGTAAAGCATGCATATATTTTGATAGCAAAGGGGGCTTTGTTGTACAGCGGCTTGATTTCCCCCTCCCCCGTGCTTTGCTTTGTTTCATTGTAACTCTTTATCTTCGAGCATCTCAGTTGCGGTGCTGCGTGCTTGGGCTTCGACCTTTGTGGCTGCGGAACAAGGCTTAGCGGCCAGTATGCGCAATCGTGACTCGGTGGGGAAGAAAGTGGGTTGTGTGGCTTGCATGACATCAGCCACTAGTGTACAAATTGAGGTGAGTGCTGTGTTGAGAAGAACAAGAGGCTACTATTTTTTTTTTTTCGTCACTCGTAGTGCACGTAACTGCGTGGCACCTAGTGTGGTCGTAAGACTGGTGTAGAAAAAGGGAGTGGCGAAGAGAAACGAATGAGTTTAAAATGACAGTTGTTGCCTTAAAGGTGTGCAAAAGAGGCTTGCATGGCAGTCTCATTGTGTTTGAGTTTTGCATTTGGAACTGTGAGAGTAGTGACAAAAATAAAATCTATTGACACAAGTGGATGACATCGGTGCTGACTAGCACATTTTTGGTGTTTGACTGATTCTGCATTGCTTATTCCATTCATGGCCCGCAAGAAGGCTGTGTGCAATGTGTGCTGCCAGCAGTTTGAATGAAACCTCGTTGCATGGATGGGATGACAAAGGAAACTGGAACAGCGCTCCTTGCAACTGAAATTTTAGCTTGTGGCAAAATATTACAAGAGGGATGGCAATGGTAACAAAACTGGAACACTCGCTTGATCTGCGTGGTGGCATACTATAAACTTGGATAGATAAATAAGAGATTGGCATACTAGTTTACCTATGTTGTGCTGTACATAATACTAGTGGCCAAATGGCGGATGAGGTGCTAGATGTGTGATCAACAAGGAGGGAGACTGATGACAGGTTGCTCGAGTGCGAGTTGTTACGAAATGACGAACCATTTTGCTTTCCCAAAAGCAAACTTAAAGGGCCCCTGAAATGGTTCGGACAAATTTTGTAAACGCGTAGGGTACAGCTTAAGTAGAACATTCGCACCACAATTTAAGTGAAGCGTTGCGTATTAATGGAGCTACAAGCGATTACAAGTTACCCTCCTCCCTAGCCATGCTTTTCCTCCTCAACTCGTTCGCCGAGCGATCGGGGCTAAGCTCCGCCTTCACTGGCTCTGCGTCACGATGCGACGTCACATCGTCCACTTTCGGTTGGTTTGGAGCCGGCCCTCGACTGCGAAAAAACTCTCCGCTAGCCGCTTGACCGTCGACCCCAAGCGAAAGCTATCGAAGCAGCGTGCGTTGCAAGCATTCTGTCGTAGCGCCGAACGTGTCTGGTATTCTGGTAATCACACATTACGTAAATATTTTGACGGAACGGTAGAGGGATAAACTCAAGCTGATGAAGGAACTTTAGCGTAGACGTACATGAGCTGCCTGATACGGGTGCCTGCCTCCACGGTCCAGCCACCCGTTGGCGCAGAGCTTAACCAACCAAAGAAAGAGCTAATATTGCTCTAACCAAGTGTAAAATATTTTAAACATTTACAAAAACAATGTGCTAACGATTACACTCCTGCGAAAAATTTACACCAGCAGCAATGAAGAATACATTTTGTTACTGCTACTGTGTGTGGTTGAGCTCTATGCCACCAGGTGGCTGCACCGTTCAGACCATTCACATTTGCGCTTCTGTTCATCACCTCAAACGACACGCTAGGGGACACAGCCAGGCCCTGTCCCCTTGCGCTTGCGTTTACCCTAATACCGGACTCGCGAAACGCTATTCATTGCGTTAGTAATCTTCCGGTGTAAAGTGACAGCCGCAATCACACAAATCCTGGCGCCGATCGGATAGTGGCAGTTGGATGCGCTGCAGCCAGTCAGCTCTTCTACTGGCTTGCAGAGGGAAACGATGTCGCAGCTTGACATATTGCCAGTCGCTACGTCTGCAGTCCACAATGCAACAAAGTTTAATCAAAGCGCTCGCGAAAAGACAAACCGATACTGACGGCGGAGCTCTCGTCAAAGACGGAGCATGTTGTAACACAAGCAGATGGCACTTGCTGTGTGCCGGAAGTGCTTAAGTGTACTGAAAAATTTTCCCTGTGCATTCTCTTTATGTTACTTTCTTTTTATAAAAACAAATTAACTAACATTCCAACTATTACGAACATCATTTGTTTACCATAAGTTGGAAAAATTATCGATCACACGCCCTGGTCAGCCAATCGGATAGTTCGCCCCACTGACGTCATATGGGTGATCTCGGTCATATGGGTAGGGGTGGCTTAAAATTCCGCCGAGTAGTGTGCTGAGATCGGCAGCGATGTGCATATTTAAAACCTTATAATAAATTACACGCTTTAAGCAGAGCACTTAGATGTGTCAATTAATGATCAGAATGACCTACTCTAACGACTCAGTACGTTTGTAGAAAATCGTCAAAATTGTTTCAGGGTCCCTTTAATATTCATTACCAGAAAAAAAAAGAAAGACGAGAACATCGAAGAACGCACAGAAAGCACAGTAAGAAGGAAAAGTGCAGCTAGCCGCGTCAATGCATGCAAAAGGTTCAAATCGCTGTCATTCTAGAAAAAAGAAAAAGAAACTCTGTCGTCGAAAACCTTAGTTACTCGGGTGGTGGTGCGTTCACAGCATGCAATGGCACTTGCGTCGGTAGTGGTGTGGCGGGCAGCGGCAGACAAGAGACTTGGACGCACGGTAAAGCCAACATCGGAGTTCAAGGCTGTCTGAGTTGAAGGCCATCCAGGTGTGACTGCTATAGCTGAGCAGCGCCCATACTGGTCCCTTGGCTCGCGGTTCCACCCTGGCCCCTCTCACCAGCGTTGCTCCATGCCTCTGGTTGCCCCCGGGTGACCTCTGCTCTACACGCGGCAGCTCGGGATGAGGACCAGGAGCAGGAACACCAGCAGCTGCAGGAATAGCCAAGCCCTACGCTCGGCTGATCACTTCGGGGACAGCTGGGGTCGTCCTGGTTCTGTTGAGGGTCTTGGGTGTTGGTCAGGACCCTGACGACACCGACCTCAACACCAGCAATCTTCGAGCCCTGCATCATTGAGTGATCTTTTCTCTTAGTATTCAATTCTCTCCTTATCTCTTCTGGTTCCTCGACCCCTTGGTTTCGTGCCAACGCCTGATTGGGTAACGTTCTTTCTCCCTCGTCCGATAGTTTGTGCCACTGCCCGCCAACCTTGCCTTCGTTGTCGGCCACTCAAGGGTGCTTGGAGCTGTCGCCGTTCCCCAGTGTTGTTTCGCCGCATTTTCAACCACGACACTCTCCACTCACTAATTACAAGGAGATGCTGCTGTCTTACGAATATTCATAGAGCAGACAAAGCGGTGCCACTTAACCACCAGAGGTTGTGTGCAGGCCGCCTGAACTCAACTGTGCCCTATACTTTCACTCCTGTGTTTGCAACACTGTCTCTCTCCCTCTTGTGTCCAGTCTGTGTGCCCAGTTCTTGCTCTGTGACAGTGCCAAGTGGCCCAACAAAAATCTCTCCCAGTAAAATTTGATGTCGAGCTTTAATGTGCATGTCACATTGACAAAGGCTAACTGCAAGTAAATTTTGTGCAGCCTAAAAATCTGTTCTGTTCATAACATTGTAGATACAGAGAACGCCTAATACAAGGTATTGTTACCAAGCGCTGCCAGAGACTACGATCGCTGATGTTGCGCAGACTGTCTTCCATCTTGTATGTCAGTGATCGCGTTCTAAGTACCGTGTAAATTCATTTTAAACATCTCTTCTCCCTGTAGCATTTTGGTAGAGGTTGCGGGCTCTCCAAGGTACACGACGTATTTACGCAGCGGGCACTCCTTGGCTCCATCTGCAATGCCAGCTCAAGGTGAGAATGCTTCGAGCACATTGCCACTCCTGCCCACTGTCATCCTGGCACAACCTTGTGACCCAGGAAACAGCTTGGACAACACCGACGAAGGTTGGCTTCATACTATACGAATGGGTGAGTGCAAGCAACCACTGGAACTAGACTGTCATGCTTGCTAACTTGGTATTTTACCTAGCGGGAACGGCACGCGTCTGGTTTAAGACCCAGGAAGAGGAACTCGTCAGCTGGGACTTGTGCAAACAAAAGCTTACTGATTTGTTTGGCAAGCCTGTTGACCACCAGCATGTCATGCAGAAAGACCTTGCGTGGCAAGTTCAGACTTGCACCGAGTCCTATGGGACGTATATTTAGGACGTGCTTGCACTTGGTCGCACTGTTGACAAAAAGATGCTGGAAGTGGGAAAGGTCACGCACATCCTCAAAGGAATTGTGGACGTTTCATTTACTCTCCTCGTATTCAAGAGTTCTTCGGCAGTGCAGGACATCATTACTGAATGCCACTGCTTCAAACTAGCCAAAAGCCATCGCATTGTTCAGCACTTTTGTCGCCTTCCTAACACGGCTACAACACCTACTTGCGAGGACTTCTGTCTCCTACCCGTGCCGGCTGCATCCGACTATTGTACGCATCATCCGTTAGGAGATTGGAGCTGCCTCCCCAGTTCCTACCCAGATTCGTGCCCCAGACAATTCCCACATGACAACGATTCCCACATCTCTCATCCAGGCCATTGGCCATTGTACGGCAAGCACTGGCCAACGTCGTACTCCGTTCCCTTTGCACAGTCAACAGACCCAACTACCGCTCACCCGGCATACCCGATCTACCACAAAGTTTGCACGCTCGTCCTCGTTATCGAAACCCAAAAGAATGGTACACTTCTGATGACAAGTCTTATCTGCTTATGCTGTGGATGTGTTGGACATATTTCCTGCCATTGCCGCAGTTCTTTGAACTTAGAGCCTTGGCCAAGCTTTCGAAATAAGTCCTCACCTGCCAACATACATCGAAGACAACACTCCTGCATCTCTGCCTGCACGACCAAACCATTCCCCTTCGCCACGCCCATGCCTATTCTGCTTGCCTCTGCCTCGTCACTTTGTCTCCCTCTTACTCCCGCTGCTCCTCGGAAAACTAACGGGCGCAGCTCCAAGAGGTGAGCCTGCCATGACGACCCTACCGAAATTCTGCTTACACTGCCTGGCCATCACAACCTCATCAGCGTGAACGTCCATGGCATACCTGTAATAATACTGATTGGCACAGGAGCATGAACTCTCACTGATCGACACAGTTATGAACTTGAACCTCCGTATGCACCTAAAGAATGTCCTAACTCCTGCCTCACTCACTGTCGTCTGCATGCCAGCTGTCACTTCGATGTGTGCAGCCTGTGTTGCTGTAGCCAGAGGCCATACTTCTGTTTTATGTCATGCAAGCAGTGCCGACACGAAATCGTCTTAGGCCTCGATTTTCTGTCTGGCCATTCGGGTGTAATTGACTGCTCTGCAGGTGTTTGCAACGACTGCTCTGCAAGTCGCCCTACCATATGCTGTTGACCCTCCTGATCCTACGCCGAGTTGACTATGTTCCACTGCCTACGTTCGCCTACCTCACGGAGTCGTAGCCTATATTGTCATTTCACCCGATCCACCTGTCGCAGGGCGTCGCATTCCCACACAGGGTCGTCTGTATGAGAGACAATGACTGTCTTCCTGTGGTGAATTTCGGTCTCTGCCCTTAAGTGCTACTTCAGGGCAAATCTCTTGCAACCTTGGCCCTGGCTTACAACTACCATATTTCCGCCTCAACTGGTGACACTGCATCCCATGCCTCTGTTGTTTTGAGCCCTAAAACCTGACTATTAGAACCTTTCACAACAATGATTGCTACTGACATTCTGACCCATCATGCGGACACACTTTGTTGCTCTCTCGTCTCGTATAAGCACATTTTCGATATTGATGATTGGTTGCTGGTTCAAACGTTCGTTGTGAAACATCGGATACGCACCGGCAACGTCAGCTCGATTCAGCGACGGCCCTATCGTGTCTCCCCTACTGGGTGCCAAGTCATACAGAAGAAAGTCGACAAGATGCTTACCCGAGATACCATTGAGCCTTCTTGTAGTCCTTGGGCTTCCCTGGTCATGCTGGTCAAAAAGGACAGCTGGTGCTTCTGTGTTGACTAATTGCATCTCAACAAAGTAATCGGAAAAGGATGTGTATCCTCGGCCGCAGATAGATGACGCCCTCGATTGTTTATATGATGCAAAATATTTTTCAATAGACTTCTGCTCCGGTTACTGGCAGATTGCTTTTGATGACATGGACCGTGAGAAAACCAGTTTTATTACGCCTGATGTAAAGTAATGTCATTCTGGTTATGTAATGCTCTGGCTACATTTGAACATATGAAGGACGCTTTCCTTCATGGTTTTGGTGGTCATTCTGCCAGTGTTAGCTCAACGATGTTATCTTTCCACTAACTTCGGCCACGCACCTCAAGCATCTTTCAACAGTTCTTTGTTTTCCGCAAGGTTGGGCTTCAGCTTAATTCATCAAAATTTCACTTCGGTCACTGGCAACTTACTGTGCTCGGACACCTCGTCGATTCTTTTGGCATCCATCCTGATCACAAGAAAGTTTTCACCATCAAGAAATTCCCTGTGCCAACGACGTTTGAAGCTTTGTGGATCTCTGCTGATACTTCTCTCTGTTCATATGCAATTTTGCCAATGTTGCACATTCTCTCGCAGACCTCAAGAAAAATGCGGCTTTTGTCTGGGGTCTGGAACAAGCTACTGCGTTCATTGAGCTTACCGTGCTGCTCACTTCACCACCAGCTTGCCCATTTTGACGTGACTGCTCCAACAGAAGTTCGCACCGATGTCAGCAGTCATGGAATCGGCGCTGTTTTGGCTCAGCACCAGTAACGTTGCAACCGTGTTATTGCGTACGCTAGCCATCTGCTGTCCAAAGCGGAGCGCAGTTACTCCATTACTGAATGTGAGTGCCTTGCCCTCGTTAGGGCAGTGGGTAAATTTCATCCCTATTTGTACCACCTGACCATTCACAGTTATCGCCGACCATCATGCCTTATGCTGGATTTAAAGGATCCTACTGGACGTCTTGGTTGGTGTGCTTTGCAACTCCAAGAGTACTCACACACATGAAGAAGCTGACTCCTTGTCACGCCATCCACTAGACCCACATGACCTTCCCAATAGCTGCGAGTGTATAAGACTGTCGTGTCAAGGGTTCTCATTCCCCGTTATGCTAAAGACAGATGCATGGTGTGTTGATGAAGACCAGTTGATATACCTGCGTGCTGTCGCTTAGGGCCGATTTACGCTCGAGCCGCCCATCGCCGCAAGCCGCACCGCACGCGTGCGGTCGCGCGAAAGATTGCACGTATCAAACACTTGTGCACAAATTACCATTTACACTGTGTGCACAGTGTATACCTTACACATTGTAAGCCGAAATTTGTGCACAAGTGATTGATACGTGCAATCTTTCGCGCGACCGCACGCGTGCGGTGCGGCTTGCGGCGATGGGCGGCTCGAGCGTAAACCGGCCCTTAGTGTTTCAGAAGGTCGGAGGTGAGCAACGCCTTGATCCCTACTTGCGAGACATCATTCTCTGGCAGACTTCTGAGACACCTTTCCCTACTCTGCGTATGTTTGTGCTGCAGGATTGCATCTTGTACCATTACAACATGCAGCCTGACAGTCCTGAACTGCTTTTGATTATTCCCACACATATACATCAAGCTGTCCTTGCACAACTACATGATGTTCCTGCCACTGGTGACCTTGGCGTCTCTAGGACATGTGACCGTGTTCTGCATCGCTTCTTTTGGCCCTGTATTTACCATTCCATCTGCTGTAACTTGCTTCCTGTGAACAATGCCAGTGCCACAAGAAACCAGCAGTACTCCTAGCTGGCCACCTTCAACCCCTTGATGTTCCATCAGAGCCATCCTTTACGGTTGGTCTCGACCTTCTTGGGCCTTTCCCACTATTTGCCTGCAGAAATAAGTGAGTAGCAGTCGCTAACAATTACACGACCTGGTGTGCAATCACTCGGGCTCTCCAAACCAGCTGTGCAGCTAGTGTTGCCAACTTCGTCCTTGGAGACATTATACTTCACCATGCAGCTTCTCAACAGCTCCTCGCTGACTGGGGCCACTATTTCATACCAAAGGTTGTCCAGGACACCTTGCACTCTTGCGCTACAAGACACAAGCTGACAATGGTGTGCCACCCTCACACCAATGGCCTCATGGGGCGTCTTAAAACTATCAAAGACATGCTTGCTACATATGTCTTTGCCAACCATCATGACTGGGATGCCTCTCCGCCCTTCGTAACATTTGCCTATAATTCCTCCCGACATGACTCTGCAGTTTTTTCTCCGTTTTATCTCTTGTAGCGAAGAAACCCCACGCTGCCACTTGACACGCTCCTGCCTGCCGTTCTTGACACGTCAAAATATGCCAGTGATGCCATCTTCAGAGCTGTAGAGGCACGCCAGACTGCCCGCCTGTGCCTTACTCTTCTCAGAAAAAGCAACAATGTTTCTATGATGCCCGAGACTGTGATGTCCACTTCAAGCCTGGTGGTATAGTCCTTTTTTGGACACCATCATGGTGAGTTGGCCTTTGCGAAAAGTTGATTTTGCCTTACTCTGGCCCGTACAGTGTCTTACGCCAACTGATCGACATCGCGTATGAAATCACGTCTTTCAATTGCACCATGTCTCGACCTTCCACTGACATAATCCATGTCACCCGCCTCAAGCGATACCACTTGGACAATCTAGCAAGCACTGGGTCAGTGCCTTTGCCAGTGGGGGTCATGTTACCAAGTATTGCCAGAGGTGAAGCTGAGGACACTACGGAGGACAACGATGCTCGCTGATGTTGCGCGGGCGGTCTTCCATATCGTATGCCAGTGACTGCGTTGTAAATACTCTTTAAATATATTTAAACCTCTCTTCTCCCTGTAACAATATGTTAACAATGTCAATTGATGCATTGCAGGAAGCTCTCATAAAGATAGAGATCTGCATAACTTTTCAGCGGATACATTTCATACACCTGCTGTACTGCAGGCTTCTATGGTGACACATTGTTACATTGATATCAAAATTTTAGGTCGGCAACAGCATCACGAGCCTGGACTACCATTGCAGGCGAGATTTCTCGGGCCTGCACTTCACTTTCCTTCGAGTGCCCCATTTAATTAAGCCTGTGTTAGACCCTAAGTTAAGCCTGTCTTGTACCCTGTGGCATAACCCACAATGGGTGTCCGATTAACCATTGCTGGCACTTGTGCTTAGTCAATGTGGCACAGTTGGCCAGACTGTCAGTTTTCAGAGGTTCCTTTCACAAAGTCCTCGGGTTGACATACTTTTACACTTCATGTATCATTGTCGTGAAGTTGTGGCAGTTTATTTCTTGTTGTGTAGTGGTATGAATAGTGGCAGCAGTAGCAGATGATGCAAGTGCTGTGACAGTCGGGGGATACTTGATGAAAAAGCACTGATCTTGTTAGCACCTGTAGTATTTTTGATACCAAAGCTAGAAGCGATGCAGAATAAAAAACTGTGGCCTAATTTGGCACATCTACTCACTGCTTCTCGCACAGAATATGTGTTGTGCATCAAAGATTCTTTTTCTTTGTTCCTTTTACAGCAATAAATGCATATTAGAAAGTTCCAAGGACATATTGAGAAATTGGCCTAGCGACAGGCTTGGCAGGCTATTCCAGGAGAGATTGTGAAGGATGAAAGGGAGTGAAAGGGGAAGTATTCGCACATACAAGCACACGAAATGCACTGGCACAAAAGTTATGTATATTCTTTCATTGAGACCTGAGCCCCACAACAATGCTATAATATCATGAGAAGCCAACAAAGACACCAAAAAACATGGGGGCAATTACTTGTACCCGCTGATTGAAATAAAGAAATGATAAATTAATGGCAATGAAAGTGGATGAAAAAACAATTTGCCACAAGTGGGGAACGATTCCATGTCTTCGCATTTCGCATGATTACGCGTGGAGACATGGGATCCTCAGCAGTCATGCAGGCATTACGGAATCGGGGTGTAGATGAGCCGTATGTAAGGATACTGAAAGATATCTATAGCGGCTCCACAGCCACCGTGGTCCTCCATAAAGAAAGCAGCAAAATCCCAATAAAGAAAGGCGTCAGGCAGGGAGATACGATCTCTCCAATGCTATTCACAGCGTGATTACAGGAGGTATTCAGAGACCTGGATTGGGAAGAATTGGGGATAAGAGTTAATGGAGAATACCTTAGTAACTTGCAATTCGCTGATGACGTTGCCTTGCTTACTAACTCAGGGGACCAATTGCAATGCATGCTCATTGACCTGCAGAGGCAAAGAAGAAGGGTGGGTCAAAAAATTAATCTGCAGAAAACTAAAGTAATGTTTAACAGTCTCGGAAGAGGACAGCAGTTTACGATAGGTAGCAAGGCACTGGAAGTGGTAAGGAAATACATATACTTAGGACAGGTAGTGACTGCGGATCCGTATCATGAGACTGAAATAATCAGAAGAATAAGAATGGGCTGGAGTGCGTTTGGGAGGCACTCTAAGATCATGAACAGCAGGTTGCCATTATCCCTCAAGAGGAAAGTGTACAACAGCTGTGTCTTACCAGTACTCGCTTACGGGGCAGAAACCTGGAGGCTTACGAAAAGGGTTCTACTTAAATTGAGGATGACGCAACGGGCAATGGAAAGAAGAATGATAGGTGTAACGTTAAGGGATAAGAAAAGAGCAGATTGGGTGAGGGAACAAACGTGAGTTAATGACATCTTAGTTGAAATCAAGAAAAAGAAATAGGGGCGGGGGGGGGGGGAGGCATGGGCAGGACATGTAATGAGGAGGGAAGATAACCGATGGTCACTGAGGGTTACGGACTGGATTCCAAGGGAAGGGAAGCGTAGCAGGGGGTGGCAGAAAGTTAGGTGGGCGGATGAGATTAAGAAGTTTGCAGGGACAACATGGCCACAATTAGTACATGACCAGGGTAGTTGGAGAAGTATGGGAGAGGCCTTTGCCCTGCAGTGGGCGTAACCAGGCTGCTGATGATGATGATATTTTGAAAAGTATGGTACTGCACATTTCACCTACCTGGCATGATGCCAACATTCTTGGCAACTTGAGTGACATTGTACTCGCTCACATGCAACTTGCGCACAAGCTGCACATTTAGAGGCCCCAAAAGTGTGCTTTCATGGAAACTCATTCCAAGCCCAAGCAATCCGAGTGGCACAATATGCTGCACAACAATGCGCATATTTTATTCAGAAAGCTCCATGACATCATTGTGATCAATGTACATTCCAAATAACATGCTGCATTTAAAAAGAAGGATTCTTTGCCAAAGGTGTTGTACTGCAACTTTTACAATGCCTCCTGATTATCTTTGTAACCAAAGGGTTCACTTCAGTTAGACCAGATTGAGCAACTCAGTGTGGTTAAAGTGACATGGCTGTTACAGCTTTGCTGAGTTGTCCTAAAAGTGCTGCCTGATATGCTTCTTCGCGACATTGCACCTTCTTAAGAGTGGCCTGCTGGGCGAGTTGGTGCATGGCACTTTGTAAGGGCGGGCCAGCAAATGGAAAGGATACTAGCAAAAGAATTGTGAGGCAAGACAAATCTTCCTGTTCCTTTCTCTGTGTATTGCCTCATGAATTTTTTTTCTTTGTATCCTTTCCATTTGAGGGCATGCCCTTGCATAATACACCTTCTTGTCACAAGATGGCTGGCTAGTTCCCACGCAGTACATTTTCATCTTCATCAGAACAGAAAAGGAACACTGGGAATTAATAGACATTTTCTTTCAAACACATCTAGAGATGAGGTGGCTACTGTTGCAGCAGCAGGTGCACGTGATGCTGCTAACATTGTTGCCCAGCGCATTGTGGTACGTAGGCAAGAAAATCGGCTGCTACCTCTTTATGGACAAGTGACGCTATACAAAAAGAGCAATGCAGTACACTCATGTTTTGAGTAGACATGAGAGCCACACGAGTGCGCGGTTGCAGCCTCAAGCAAGCGCGTTTCTGCGGAACTTGGACACTTCTTGTGGCGAGGACGTACAGTGCACAGAACACTGTCAGGTACGTGGAGACTTGTTCAACTCTTGGACAGTCGCCCCAATGCACCTCAATTAATTGGCTCGATAGCTAGACAGCAGCGGTGGCACCAATTAAGTAACTACGCAGCTGTGCCACCAAACCGCATGCTGTGTATTCATTACTCTATTTACACAAAAGCGCACAATTTCTTAACAGTGTGCATACAAGCGTTTTTCCCAATGCCTTGTGCAAACCATCGCTAAATTGTTAGTACAACTTTTTTTGCGGGCTATGCGAGACAAAAATACTTTTCAATACTTCAGCTATAAATAATAATAACAATCCATTTTTGAAAAGAAGACTGGCATCAGCTGACTGAATTACATAGATCGATTGAACAGTGATGTGAGCCAGCAGGCTCTTTTGAGAAAAGCGCTGATTGCTGATATTTGAATGCCTGAAAAACAGCACAACATAGTTCAACATGGCAATGTTAAAACCTGTAAGTTGGAACAAATCAGCTCTGACAAAACTTGGCAAATTGCAGTGCGTAAAATACTACAGTTAATCATTGTACATCACCATGCAAAGAACATACATGATTGATCTGACTGATATTTGCATCCTGAAATCTTTCACTGCAATAACAAAAAAATAAGGAAAGCAAAGTGGCAAAAACAACTAATTAATATGACAAAGAAAATCAGTCTGATCAAACTGCCATGAACGGTTTTTCATTGCACTAGAAATTACACGATAAACATTATACAACACAGCATGTCTGCTTTGGTCACCTGTGTGACCTTTCCACAGTTCTCTCGGAGAAGTTTCATCTCATAAACTGGCTTCAGTCCAAAGGCAGTGGATATTTTTTATGTCGTATCACTCTGGTCTTCGACTAGATGTAAATATTCAACTAAAACTCTTCGGCACAGATTGTTGCCATGCAACCCTGCTGCACAGCCACCTTTGTCCATGCCTGCCCAAACTGCGATTACAGATAGGTGACGTGCCTGCAACTTCAGCTTGCAAATCGTCACCAAACGTGAATCTACAAACAATAAATATGACACACCCAAGCAAATAGTATCAGCACACTCACAACAATGTACCATCATATGACTGCCTAAAAGCAAAACATGTCACATGCACCCTCCACATGACACTGTCATAATGAGTACCAACATAAAGATGCCTACATTTCTTTTTGTACACATTGCGCTGCTAACCTATGCAAAAGATAACCACAATTCATTTATACAAAATATATTTTATGAAATAAGCACTGGTAGATAGCAAAATGCTGGCTCTTCAGGTGAGTTACTTCAAAAGCAGAAATTAATTGTATGAGAACTGCAATCTTTGTGTAGTCAATTAATAATGCTTAACTATTTATCGTAAATACCTTACTTTGGGTCATATGTAACCATTGCAGAATTGAAACCAGGCAATAATTAAGTGATGTATGCTTAGGAAAATTATGAGATTATCACAATGTTTAAGATGCCAGTGCTTAATATGTGCTACGAAACACAATGGTGTCCCATTTAGTTTTGTCTCAAGATGCAAATGGTGGACTTTTTGGAACAATAGTAAGTAGAACACTAATGTATTTTATCCAAGTATATCCTTGGGGAAGCTATTGTGGAAGCAGTGGCAATTGCCTCAGCATTTCTTGTTGAGCATATGTCCTCATTAATGCTTGGATTCAATTTTGCAGTTGTAACATATAGGCCCTGAATTTATAAGCTACAAGTTAATACTACAGGTACAATACAAGTTAATACAAGTTGGTACTTTGTTTGGTTATCCAAATGAATATCGAGCTTCCCTGTGCAAACACTTTCTGTCTGTTCAACATTGGTGGTTAAGACAGTAGGACTTGAAGTTATGCTCCTTGACGCACATTTTATGTGACGTTTAGTGCTAAAGGCACATTTGTTTCATGATAAGCTTAGTGTAAAACATGCACTAATCAGCCCAACTGGAAATTCAACAAAGGCATAATTCCTATACGGAGAGCCCATATTTCAGTGGGTCGCCCTAAACTCCTTAACTGAATTTGTTGCTTTCTTGCACGATGGGTGCAACATGCCATCACAAGAGAAAGCTTGGTTCTTGAAGAAGACCTCCATGGGGACATGTACAATGAATTTGCAAAATACTGTGCTCTGAAAACTATGGAGCCAAGTGACACTATACAGTAATTGGCTGAAAGCCGCCCACCACACAAACAATGTGTCAAATGGCTTGCACCGAGTAAACCGCAATGCAGTACGTCGCAGCCCCGTTATCAAGTCCTATTGGATGTGCATGCTGAGGCAGTTGCAGAAGTTAGCACTTGTCCCAGATCTCAGCGTTGTGTGCGGTGATCGTTTACCTTGTGTAAATAGGTGACACAGCTTCTGCCAGTGTCCAGTGTCCAAAGTAACTGCCTTGTCCATGCAAATCACAAACAGATTGGAAAGCATGCAAGTTTAATGCTCGATGGCTTTACAGGGTGAGTGATGCATCAGAGAAACAGAATGCCCCCCCCTCTAATCACCGCAACTTGCCAAACAAAACTTCATCCTTAAAATTCTTAAAGGTAACAAACATTCTTAGTGTTCCAGCGAGAAGTCATCACCTTTCGTTTACAAGCATTAGGTTGTTGTGTGTTGTACGTAGCCCAATTTTAAAGCGAACTGTCCTGGACCTTCCCAACTGTGTTGCAAGATAGCTCACACTTTAAAGAAAAGACATTGAATTACATGCCTGATGGTGGGATCAAACCCCCAGCACAGCAGCCCAACACTCCAACCGTCAGGCCACAGTAGCACGCATGCTTCTATCGTGCCAGCTAGCTCCTGGAGATGTCACACTGGCCAGCAAGTTGTGTGGGAGCACATTTACGTGCGGCAGTTTCATGTCAAAGATGCAGGAATGAAGTGGCAAAATCTGTGGCATTTCACTGACCGCTTCACGAAAGCATCGCTTCACATAGATTCCAAGATGTGCATTAGATCTGCAAAAATTGTTTTCACCTTTTATCTTCGAAGCGATGATTTCACTGCAGCAGAACTCGCATGCAAGCAATATATGCAGTGGCACAGAGTGCAACGACTTTTAAGGGGTGAATTGTATCTTAGGGGGAAAAAAAACTCTAAAAAATCTTTATTTCTCAAGTTGTGGCATTGACATCTTGTAGAGTTTGTAGATATATCTAACTTTATGTGCTTATTTCAAATATGAACTCCATTTTTGTTTACCTCATTTGGTTTCAATTATATGAAATTTTCTTTTACTTTTAAGCAAGACAGCAAGAGTTGCGAGGCTTTGAAAGAGACTTCCAAAAAGAACAGAACTCCGAGTGTCAACTTCCAAGTCCTGCAACTCTTCTTCTAGGTTAGCCAAAGCAACAAGGTTGGTCGTACTGTATTTCTTGAATCATGCCGAAGCCACTGATAACCTGTCTAGTCAAATCTGAATAATTGATCTCTTGTAAATTTTGCTGAATATTATATTAGGTAAATGAAACTTCAACCACATTATGAACAAATGAGATACAGAAAAATGGATTCCATGTATTTGAAATAGGCATATAAAATTACATTTGTCTACAAGTTTACAGTGCCGTAACTTGAAGAATGAAGATTTCTAAAGAAGTTTTCTGCGAGACACAATTCCCCACCTAAAGGAAAACAAATCTATGCTCACGCTGAAGAGGTTCAGCAGAGTTCAAGTTTGCAGAGTCGGATGTTACAATGCATTTTCATGGTCTGTTATATTGTGCTAGAGAGATAACGCTTCTTGTAAAAGGCAGTCAAAGGGCAAGCTTCTACAGCAAATATTTTGATTCTTTGGTACCATGTGCACTGACTTAGTACGCTGCCATACTTTGCCAGTAAGTTAACTTCAACTCAATGACTTTACAGTGTTACGAACAGGTCGGACAAAACTACTTTGACCAAGTTTGCCACTACACGGTTTCACGACTCGTCTGTTGAATTCATGCACGGGGTGCACGCGAGCATTACTGGTAAAACACTGCACACTTAACGTCACATAATTTAGAAATAACAAAAAGCCTTAGTTTAGATGCTGGGTTTTTGGCACGGAAATCTCTCGTAGGTATACATGGCCTGCCTTCCTTGATACTTAGTTTTACATCGAGCTGATTACCTGCGAGGGATTACTGTCTTGTATCATCGTAGCAGTAACAAACACACAAGCTCGCAGTTCTGTTTAGCAGACTTATGCTGAGAATTACTGTTGACAAGAAGAACTGTATGATGTTAGTGCACAGCGCATGCAAGAAAGCAGAGCACGTGTAGCAGCCCGTGTGTGCAACACTCCGGTGCCAATGGTCCAACAGTGCAGGCCACAGTTTTCCAGCTGGTAATTCAGGTGGCTGAGATAAAACACGGATGAATTCTGTTTCAAGTCCAGCGTGCTCCCCTTCTAGCAAGCCCGAGTTGATGGCTACGTCGCAAAGCTATGCATCCCTGCAGTAGCAGTTCGGCACTGCGTAGCAGCTGTTCCAATAAAATGTTGCAGAGGTTTTTAAATATAATGGAGGGCACTACATGCTAAGTGAGTGGAATCAGCCATATGCTGCTACTGAGTATTTTTTCATTAGGCCTGATAAGTTGTTTAGCTTAAATTGATTTAAAGACAGTTTCTCATCGTCCCCTACAACTTAGTAAATGATGCCACGGTAAACAACTGAAACATTGCTTAATTACTCTTATACAAAGTGCTGAAAAAAAGTCAACTTTAGGAAAGGCCACAGATAGCAACTTAAGCTGATTCTATTTATGTATAGCCTACCACTATGTATCTTTCAAAATTTGTGGCAATATTTAGTTCGTACAGCTAACGTATCTACTGATGCTACTCATCCATTTCATACAGAAAGAAGCAAGGAACATCCAACAAAAGGTCCACATTTCATATTGGCCATATGCACAACATGCAAGACCCTGTATCATGAGACGCACATGCACCCACTCGGCAAGGGCACAGCCTCAGTGCACACAATGGACGTTTCAGTGGCTCAAACAAAGTAAGATTCGCAAGCGAGATCGTAAGAAGCAACGAGACTCGTAGGATGCAGGCACGACAGGTGGTCACTGGTTGCCGCAGCTGCGCTGCTAGACACCACTGAACGATGCGCAGGCTCGGCTGTTGCAGACACATCCCACGACAAAGCTCAGATCTCTGTTGGCCAAAATGCCATCACTCGTGACATCAGAAACCTGCAAGGGAAAAATGGCCAGAAGTACAACTTTGCAGGTGTGGTTGTTTCAGGCTGGCCTAGCTATTGGCTCAAACAAAACCTCTGTCCCCAGATAAACACCAATAAATATCTGTGGGACATCCCATTTAAGTCATGACGTCTGCAAGCAAAAATAACATGTTTCGAAGAAGGATCCTGGATGCTCAGAGAAAATTTAAGGTGTGCTGCCTACACAGTCTCTTAAAAGTGCCCTGAAACACTTTTCTAACAAATCAATGAATGTCCTCACTGTTAAAGGACGTCGCCTCATGAATCTCCTGCCATAAAAGTTTTAGAAATTCTTCGAAATATAAGTGGAGTTAAGACGTAGTTATTAGATGGCCTCAGGAGCCTCTTCTACAGATTGGCAACATTTTCTTACCATGTGCGAAAAGTGTTTCAGGGCCCATTTAATGCCAAATATTTATTCAATCTGACTCACGTTATGACTGATTTATATACATATTCATGGTACATGTACACGTGCATCACGCACATATCATGCGTACATGTACACACACATACTGTCGTGCCTAATACAGAAGCCAGTGACCAAGAATTTCATCAAGAAATTCGATTTTCATAACATGGAAAAAAAATAAAGTGCAGAAATATAGATACAAATCTGCTTATGGGGCAATGCAATTGTTAAGGCTGAGGCTGAGTGTTGTTCACAAACGCATATTGAACCCGTTGATGAGGTGAATGTGAGTTCGCCAATTCAAATCTGGCCTGCATTGCAGTCACTGACTTGGCTCAGTTTACTGGCCGGTAGCGCACGACAATTCAAGTTGCTGCTTGCGTCCATCAGGGCAGTTTCAAATACTACATCCATTTGGTTGTAGCTAGGTCAGCCTTGAATGTAGGTTAGCCCCTTAAGATAAGAGCCCACATGGCAATAAAATAGAATGTAGATGAATCCCCGTTTCTAGGAGAAAATACAAATGTTTTCGTATGTGCCTTTATTTTGGCAGTTCATTCACAGGCCAAGATTGAAGGCATGACATCATATTTTATCACTGTCAGGTGCTTTTTCTGTGATAAAGACACAAGTTAGATTTTGTGGTGGTGAGGAGGTTTGGTGTACCCGGTTACAGCTGACTGTGTTTGATCACGATTGTAAGTTGACGCCACTAGTTTCATACAATATATTTTGGAAAGAGGGTCAACCCATTATCACATAAGTAGACTATTAAAACTCTATTAAACTCATGGTGCACTGTGTGATGGTTTGGTAGCCAAATTATACCTTAATTTCTTTTAATTCCTGAGTATGGCCATGAACAGCTTACACTTGTGCTAACTTCCACAAATAATCAGTGGTCTCCTAGGAATTTAATTGAATGAGGGTTGACTGCATATTCCCCACCTGTGTCGCCGGCATCAGAAGTCTGTGTGGGTGCTGCGGTGATACTGGAGGTGCCACGACTGCCGGAATTTGCGCGAGCACACGTCGCACTGGAAGGGCCGGACCCCCGTGTGGATCTTGACATGCCGGTTGCGGTCACTGTTGCGTGCAAATGCCTTGCCGCACACACCACAGCTGCAAGCAACAGCGCACTACTTTTCAAGGCTAGCGCAAGCGTCCTGCAAATGCAGAGGCGCACCACGACACTGTGAATTAAATGCCTTACGGGCCAAATGAAAGGCAGTGAAAATATTTTCGGTATGTGATGTCACACAAAGGCAGCCCGGTTACCCACCTTTTCCAATCGTTTCAGAGCCGTCATTTCAATATACAGTCGAATGCCTTTATAGCGAAGTCTCTTGTATGTTTGAGATGTGCTCTTGTCCCCAAGAGTTTTTTAAAACCCCACAATTGCAGGTCTACGGCTGTGCATGCGGGTCCCCTTCCCGAGCCCCGGTCTGGGCCCACTGCTTGCAGCCTAAGCCTGGCCAGGGCTTCCTCTGAAGGACAGCCAGCCCGCCTAGGCCGGCCCGGTATGAAAGCTTCGAGGCCCACATCCAGTGTGGCCCATCCAGACACTGTGACCAATTTTGTTGTGGTGACCAAATAGTATTTTTTTCAGATTAAATGAAATTTTATGTACAATGTCAAATTAGGAGCTAATTAAACATACAAAGTTTACTTCATTCGGAAGACACACAACCGCATCATAGGTTACCACACAAAAACAAGTTGTCCAGCAACTCGAGTTTCAAACAAATATTTCAAATTCTTCAGACAAATTCTGCAAGTGATGTTCAAAGACCTTAGCGTCCATGTTTCGGGCTTGAGTCGAGCTCTATATGTCGCCCAGCCCGCCCGATAAAAGGATATGGGTCACTTGCGCCCAGCCCAAGCCTGAGTCAAGATAATGTCAGGCTGCCCGAGTCTGACCCACCAGCCCCGTTGGGTATGAGTGTTTGGGTTACCCGGAGCCCTTGAATGCCTCTACGCCAGTAAACTTGATGCATGGACAAAATAAAAAGGATGTACTAAGTGCATTTACCATATTACATTCAGCTAGGAGGCAAAGCATATTTGCTTGATGAGTTGTCACATACAGTACTTCTAAATTTTCAATAAAGGTTTAGTGACTGGTCAAGAGAAATTTAAACATCGCAAAGCAACACAGCATCTATGAGAGACACTATAGGGCAGGTATCTGGGTCAATTTGGACCTCCTGGATAACTTTATTGCGTACCAAAGGTTTACAACACTTGATCAATTTTGCAATCTGGAAGCGATTAGCATGCATATGGGAACTGTACCTGCAATCTTGTGCTCCTGAGCACAATGCCATGACCACTAAACCGGCTGTGCTGTGTTTCAAGGGAAAGGAGAGCACACCAGGACTGAAGAAGTCTGTGGACAATTAATGTGCCTCAACGTTGTGGGGGTTCCACTCTGCGTGCGGCTAGGGCTGAAGGCGTGCTCCGGATCTAGCCCCGCGCAGTCGCTTTGTGTTACTCCCCAACCCGTAGCGCGGGAATCGCGGCTACGTCGGGTTCGAACGAATAAGGCAACCAGCGGCGTCAACTGTAAGAACGTTTATTGCTACCGGCAATAAAGAACACTGGCAGAGGGACGTCCTCTCTGTAATAGTAATAAATAGGCTGGCCTCGTTGCCCGGGATAGTCAGGCAACGTGGTCACTCACGGGTTGCGGCAGGTACTCCAGTCCGGCAGGTTAGGGGTCCAGCCTCAGAGAGAGAGGGTCTCCCCCAGTCTTTTGTACCTTTTTACCTGGGCGAGGGGAACGTCCTCCTCGCCCGTCAGCCACCTGCCCGCAAGTCGGGGAGGAAGGGCGCGCGCACGCGTCGCGAGAGCGAGGGAGAATCGGGAGAGGGCACAGTGCGCCTCTCCCCTGTCTACGCCAGCTCTCGACGCGACGGTGCGGGGGAAGATGGGCGCGTGTGCTCCCCACAACGTATAGGTATTACTGTTTTTCTGCAAGAGCATGTTTTTCAATATTGCACTGTCCTCCCATTATGATGACGTCCCACTGGTGCTGCCTGCGCAAGGCCACATGCAATTGGAAATGACGGAGCCTGCTGTTGCAATCCTGTAACCTTAAAAGTACTGCTCACAGTCGACACTCGACGGTGCCGAATGTACGCTGAGCAGGTGTAGCTACCAAAGAGGCCCTGCAACACTCCTCAGCAAATTGTCGAATATAATCTGCCACAAGATGTTACACAGACTCGCAATTCTCCTGTCATGAAACTTTTTTTCAGCTTGCTTTATATCCACAGAGCCATGGAAAGCCAAGTCACTTTTGTCACCTTTGCAGTACTAACCTTGTACGAAATATTCCTAGCATGCTGGATCCAGGCTAAGGTTCCTGCTCGACCAAATGACAAGCTACCGACAGAAATGCAGCACAACAGTTACACCTCGATACAGCTGAATCAGTAAAATTGGAAATTTGCTTCATTATATCAAAATTTTGTTATAATTCAATATTTTATGCAAATAAAGTGCAGTCGCCATTTTTCTTACATGGAAAGGGCCGCAATATCTTCCGAATTATCAGGCAATCAGAAAAAGCAAATATAAATAAGCAAAAAAAGCAATAATTTTATTGAATTTGAGAGTCGGCAATGCAAAGCGCTGGGCAGCGCTTTTCGATTTTTTTTCTCTGGTAGTGCCTCTTGCTTTAACGCATCTCTGAAACCCAAGATTGCGCAACGTCCAGCACGAAACGTGTGATAAGACAGTGAACAATGCCATGCCATCTCAGCTCGCCGAGTCCTTGCACATGCAGCAGATTACCTCTAAAACAGGGCGCGCCAGCTGCATGTGCGCTCAGCCATGTGCAGCCATGGCTGCATCAGAAAAGGAGATGTGCACCAACCTATCCCTCGCTCTTCTTCCCCACACCCCCTTCCTGTCGTGGCTCATGCTTCATCACATTATCACGTGTTCATTCCCCTTCCCCATTTCCCCTTGCTCGCGCAGGAAGATGGCAGTCATCAAGCCACCATACTTCTTGGCTTACTCTTGCAAGGTTTCACTGCTCCCACCTAAAGCATACAGCGCACGATGCGCGATGAGATCTTATTGAATTTGGCAATTATACGAAATGTGATAATACTTCACTTCTGCAGTCACTATCGAACCTGCAATGCGCAATTTGAGAGGTACATTTGCAAGCAACCACATGTCAGTGAGCCATTTGACCGTCTGCATTTGCACAGAATTTTCCATTTGTCGTCTCAGTATTTCTACGTGGCAGCAGTGAAATTTTATTTATTCAAATCGTGTCTAAACAAACTTGTTTTGTCAAGGTAAAAAAAAGTTATAAAAGTTAAATACTTCATTTTGTTATACTGAAGTTCGTTATCTTAAGTTTAACTGTACATAATTTCTTCCATTGCTTTGACGTTTTGCTAGCTGTTTACTTTCTCGTTGTTGAAGCCATGATTATGATCATGGTCATGGCCATAGTCGTGAAACAAATTATCCGCATCGACAAAGTGGCATCACATCTCGTATAACGTCATGGGGTGTACCGCCCATTGCGGTGGCATAGTGGCTTTGGTGTTACGCTGCTAAGCTCGAGGGCGTGGGATTGAATCCCGGCAGTGGCAACTGCATTTCTATGGGGCTGAAATGCAAAAACGCCCATGTGCCATGCTCTGGGTGCATGTTAAAGAACCCCAGGTGGTCGAAATTAATCTATAGTCCCCACTACAGCATGCCTGCCTCATGATCATATTGTGGTTTTAGCAAGTAAAACCTCAGAATTTAAGTTTTTTTTAGTCATGGGGTGTGCCTAAATGACGGTGTGAGGGTTTCAGGAAGCCACAACGTAGGACACTGTCTTTTCGAGCCAGACTGCATCTTTCCCTCTGCGCATAGGAGGATGATCAGGTGTTCATGACAGTGCTGTCTGTCTGTCAAGGTGAAAAAGTGCTGTTCACACAGCATTCCGCCCGCATTGTTAACAGGATCCTTGTGCAGCAATGCAATAAATGGCTCTAGTTGGTATAGGCCCATGATTATCTTGCACACCATGTTGCACAGAAAACAGAAGGAACAACAGAAATTGAGCGACTGAAACACAAACACCAATTGTGTTTGTGTTCAATACAAAATTTGCTTGCGAGTTCTGTATACATCCCATCTCTCTCTCTCTTTTCTATTTTGTTGTCTGGGTTTTGCCATGCAGCCCAGTAAGGCTGTTTGCTGTACGCAGCACGGATAAGGCCCCGTGGTCTGCAGTCCCACCTGAACGGTCTGTCCTTGAGGTGCTGTGTCTGGTGCAGACTGTGTTCAAGCCGGTCGTTGCAGGCGAAGCGGCAGTAGCGGCATGCATAGCGGCCCCGTCCACGGGGCAGTGGCCTCTCACTGCAACGGTGTGCGCGCAACTGGTCTTCCGTCACCAGGTCCGTGCCACACAGTGAGCAGCTGATCCCCTCTCGCTTGATCAGGTCTGCAGTGGACGCTGCGGCTGGCTTTGCAGGGCTGTCTGTCATTTGAACAAGAAAGCGGCGGTGGTCAGCAGAGAGCAGATTGGCTTTTGGTTGAGCCTGCACAATACTACATGGCTGCAGGCATCATCGAAGCTATCTCTGGTAAATGGAGGCCTTAGAATTGAAATAGTTATGAAAAAATAAGGATGACAACACTGTCGGAGGCTAGTAGAAATTGAAACAATGAACACATTGCTAAAGGAACAGAGTGACATGTGCCTAAGTAATATGCCTAAACTTGTGACTATGTGCCTAAGTAATAAGCCTCAACTTGAACCTCATTTTTTAACTGCGCCACATGAATGTGACACACACAGGAGCTTTTCCTCAACTGCCGAAGACACAGCACTTAAATGATTCCCCTGGGTGAACCTTACAATGAGACGAATTGGAAACACTCAAGTGCATTCGAATAGACCTTGAATGCCAAGTTATGAAATTTTCACTCGGCAATCATCATGGAGTTTTGTCGAAGCACAGTGGCCGCTCCACTCAAGGGTGGCATTACCATATCCGCTTTATTGAATTGAGTCAAGAAGAGAAACTCTTTAGAATGTGGCAGTAACTGTCACAGAGATAATCGCAACATATTTGGGCTAGGCAATGTTCGACAGTTTTCACATGAACCATATAAGTTGGCAGAAATGTTTAAACAAACCACCAGTGATTGCTTTCTAAATGCCACAGTGAACGAGAACAGTGGAAGAGAGCCTATGTTTTTTTTTATCACTTGTAACTTCACTAACTGCACATTTGGGACTTGACCTTTTCAACAGTTCTCCCACAACAGGCCAACTGCTGAGAAGTGAGCACAATAAATATGCGGCTACACAAACACGTTCACTAAGACTTGGAGTAGACTGGCAAATGTGCTACCAGTGCAAAGCTACCCAGTGCTAGGCTACCAGTGCTACTAGGCTATCAGTGCTATACAAGGACATGTTGACTACGAGTCAGATGGGAGAAATTAGAATGACAGACGTCAAATTTGTGCCTCTTCACAGCAAGGAAACTTTTTTCAGTAGGAAATGTCCAATTTTATATGCGGTCACTGTTCTTTTCTTTCTTCACTTTGCCTTGTCAGTCACCAATGCTTGCTCATGCATTTTGGTGTTCGAATCTTCCTTGATATTGCCTGCCCACCTCTTTTTGCGGTGATCTCTCTTTGTTTTGCCACTGGAGTCACTTAGCTATTGTTTCCTCCTTGGCAACATTGCTACCAGCTTCTATAACCATGTGACCAAACCTGGCCTCCCTTTCAAACCTGGGCTGCAATGTCGGCAACTCCGATAAGAACAATGACATTGTGAGCCACAGGCAAACTTCCCTTGCAGAACACATGCCAGTAGGTATTTTCAAGACACCTGATTTTGATTACGTCACAGTGGTAAAAGTTGAATAAGTTGGTTCTGCTGCACTAAATGGCACCATGAGCGACAATGAGTAAGCCAGCAGCAAGGAACTGAACTGGTCAATGCATAGGTCAGATGCCCACACTTTGTTGTTAAGTGCGTCACTGTAGAATTTCCCATCCATCTCACCTAGCACTTTCTAGCGATGACAAAGGTCACCCCTGTGCTCAGTTACTCCATTTTACCCATAAACACGACAAGTACGTAAAACACCATCTTCTAGAGGGTGAACACCGTCCCTGACAGAAACACTAAATTATCATTAGCATAACAATTTGCTCCACATTGCAGTTCAACAGTGAAAGTTCCACGCTCTGCAGCAAACACTGGGCAGTCTAAATGTGACAGCTGTTCTCCAGATATAGTCATTTCAATCTCCATCTTTTCCTGGTACTCCAAGCATCCACTCGTTGTTCCAGCCCCTTGCATCTTGCAAATGTTGCTACATCAGCAGGCCAAATGCGAAGACGAGCAGAGGTTGCTTGTTCAAGCAAACGCTTCTTGAACTTGAAACAGTACACGCAAGTACATCATCTGCAGTCCTGTGCACCTAAAAGGTACAAAAAGCCACAACACATCAATCTAAGAAAGGCTTTACACAATGTGCAAGACATGATAAAGTAACTTTCAATAAAGTAACTTACATCACACAACTGTCAATCAATGCAAACAGAAATAACCAATCTTGTTTCTCTTCAATTAGCTGCTTCCTTCCCATTTATGTATGCTTTGCTTTACAGTGATATTTTTCAACTTTGCCAGTCTGACTTTGTATGTCCCTGGTACATTTGGCAGAGACTGTATGACACACATGGGAAATGATGTGTCAAAATAAACTTTAGCACTTCCCTTTTCAGTTCATCATCAAGATATCCAACTTTTTTTTTGTCAAATACTATGATTATGAGTTCTTTAATTCTCTATTTGCAACTACAGCAAGAGCCAACCAGCCATAAAATTAAGCACCATGCAATATTTGCTCTAAATGATGGTTTCATAATTAACTACAACAACATATGACATAGCAAACATGACATAAAGTCAAGGTCACCAGTGCTGCAGCTACATCTCGCATTACAAAGCACGATTTTATGCATAGAACATTTGCATTGCAATTTTTGTAATGAGTTCATGAAATGAGAAACTGACTGTGATCATAAGGTTAAAAGATATATGTTTTCATTTGCTTTGTTTTTTGACTGGTATACAACTCTCTAGCAGACGAAATAAAAGAAGGGTAACTTGAAGAAAGTTTGTATATTTCTCTTCAGCAAACTTTTCAAATAAAGGTAATTTCTGTCAGGCCTGTAACGTGTGTAGTATCATTTATCTTTGATCTGGTTCTGTAATAGCATGCTAACAACTATGTGCTCTGTAATGAAGATCTTCACAATTCTGTTTCTGGATCGTACAGACCTGCAAGAAAAAATAAAACACATTAGGCATGTTGAAAAAAACTAGAACGCCATTTTTTTTTGTGCATATCACACCCAGAGTTTGACAGAACTGACTGGGTGACAACAGAGAATCAGCGAAAAAAAAAATGTTTAATGGCACCAGAAGTGGAACTTCATGGGAGGATCACGAAAATTGTTTGCTATTGTGCAATCATACACCTTGTCGACACAACGAACAACCTAGTATTGTGAGAATAAATGTCTCCAGCATTACTACACTGCAAAGACTTTGTTCTATATTTAAAGAAAAAAGTGAGAAATTGATGGAAGGAAACATTCCTTTTCTTGCTTTGGACATGACACAATGAAACACATGACTGCTCTGATATGGTACCTAGCCTATTATTGAGATTCATTTGAATGCAACTACATTTTAAAACACTTCGAGGTTTGCTCCGCTACTCCAAACTAATTGGGGGCATATAACGGCGATTACAAAAGTTTCATTCACTTGCACACTATCAAGTAACTTCTAGCACTATGTATGTATGTATGTATATATATATATATATATATATATATATATATATATATATATATATATATATATATATATATATATATATATAGGCCTTAGCAACTGCATATGTGGAGTAGAAAAAGATAAGAATATTGGTTGCATTCCCTTGCTTTGAATACTGTGCGCATAATGGGTAATCGAATTAGAATGTTATGAAGTGTTTCAGATCTACTAGTTATTAACAGTGTTTACAACTTAAACTGTAAACGAAAAGCAACCGCCAATGACATACGAGAGTGTGGATACACAGTGCTGAAGTTCTGACTAGCTGGTCTGGAATACGCATCAAAAGGAGACAGGCGCCTCCAGCCGATGAGCACTCTGGCATGTCCACTCTGGTGGACATGTCCACTAGGTGGACACTCACCGAATACCCCCCTTGATGTAAGCAGAGAGCTGGGACATGATAGATCTGAAGGCAAAAATGCATTTATCATGACTTGATGAGCACAGGATGACATACACTGAACTGTCATGTTTCTTAGAAACCTTATAACCACAAAAAATGGTGCCTCCATTGCCTACATTTCATGCAATGTTTTGTCAAGTGCCTGGCTTCTAGAAGTAACAAACTGACACTATTCAAGGTAATTAGAATACTATTATTATATAAAAAGCTATATGGTAGAGAAAGTTGAGCCATATTTGTAGATAAGCTACAATAACTTATATTAATAAATTGATATATAACATACTTGGCTTACTATTATTATTATTATTATTTTTTGCATTATATGAAGGCCCAAACCCTCTATACCTTGTTGTCACGTTTAACTATGGCAACAATTACTAAAGTTAATCTACAGGAATCGCAGAGTTTCAAGGTTTCACCGACAACATGTCCTCGTCTTTGTCGACACTCAATTCGCTTTGTAGCCCCCATCTTCCGCAGTGAGCGGCAAAGATCACAAGCAGGCCAACGACAATACTGCATGATACAAAATATGCTGTTAGCTCATGTGCTAATACACTGGCACGTGCCAGAGAATAAAAAAAAAAAATCTATTATAACACTTGCCTTCACAAACTAGGTTCAGTTTCACTATATCCAGAAATGTGACTGCACCATGACATCACGATGCACAATAACTTGCCCATTTCTTGCGCTGGCTGTGGCTGCCACACAGAAGCGCAGCCAGAAAAGAAAAAAAAACATGCAGTGCTCTGCTTATTTTTTTATGAATAACATCATCACACCTGGCCTTGCTGCTACATGAAGTCAGCAAATTTTACTCCTTGCAAGAAGCGGGTGGCAGAGTTAATTCAACTTTGAAAATATATGTCACTACTTCTTAAAAAAAAAAATACATGTCAACAGAAGCTGACATGTTGATGGCTATGATAAAATAACAGATTTCAGCAGAAGTTGGACCTTAAAGAACCTGCAGAAAACAATATGAAGGTAAAAAGCTCTGAAATAAAAGTGTTAAAGCCACACGGGAATGCATTGATAACAAATGCAGACCTCATTGGCTGTCTGAATGAACCTCCAACCAGTTGTCACGTTTCTCCAGCAAGGAAATGCACATTTAGTTTATATTTTTGTGTGTGAAATTCATTAACCAGGAGACAAAAACTTACATTTCAAAGGCTGCAGTTAAGGACTAAAACATGCATCCTGCACAGTATGTGCCATGTACAACAGGTGTTGCCAGAAGTCTGTTGATTTTAACGAAACATCAAGTGTTCATTTTCACCCATCAACCAGAAAGAACACTTTTAGAGCACCCAGAAGTAGTGAATTATGCTTGCAAGTGTTCTGTGCAGTAACTGCAGTACTTCTTACAAGACAATGTTGCTTTAAGGTACCTCAGATGGTGTTGCACTCGCTCTAACAACACAAGCAAAATTACGCTCCCTGGCTCTCGAGAGTGGTCGACAGCCTTTTTTCAGCACCAGCAAGTGTGCAACGTTATTCCTCTTTGCAATAATGTGGCCGTTAAAGAGAATTATTTTTTTGTGTGCTTCAAGAAGGCAGGCCAAACCTCAGGTGCCTGTTTCGGGAGTCAACATCTGCTACACACACTAGAACCTTTGCACAGAATAGCTCTACATTGAGCAAGCTGACACGGTAATTTTTCCAAGGTGGAAATGAGCAATAAATTCATGAGGGGTGGCACAGTAAACCTTTAACTATTTAACTATAAAGTAGCATAACTTAAACAGAAAACACGTGTTATGTTTTCCTGTGTACGTGTATCTGTATGTGATTGTGTTCATTAGCTGGAACTTTGCAGCTCATAGTTTTTGCAACACAGCTGAACATTGTACACAGCAGTAAAAGATACATAGAATTTATACACTGATATGACTATAAATGTTTTATATAGAAGATAGCATGCATTAGTTTGAAAGTGTCTTGTATAATTTACTACATGAAATTAAACATAATTCTATCTATCTATCTATCTATCTATCTATCTATCTATCTATCTATCTATCTATCTATCTATCTATCTATCTATCTATCTATCTATCTATCTATCTGTCTGTCTGTCTGTCTGTCTGTCTGTCTGTCTGTCTGTCTGTCTGTCTGTCTGTCTGTCTGTCTATCTATCTATCTATCTATCTATCTATCTATCTATCTATCTACCTATCTATCTATCTATCTATCTATCTATCTAACTAACTAACTAACTAACTAACTAACTAACTAACTAACTAACTAACTAACTAAGCTAGCAAAAGTGTTGCAATATATGGGCATAAGTCCGGGCGTTAAACTATTCAAGTTTACGTACCTTCAGAACATCCACGCACTGGAATAAGCGTGTGCTACTTGAAATGAAATTAATTTTCGCCCCACTTATTTATTTGGTAAGTGTTTTATACTGGGTAGCAATTACGCACGCAGCTCACGAATAACAGAGTTGCCGATAGACAAGCGAAACTTACGATTGTACATACTAGCATGGGCGTTTAGTTGGTCATCAACAAGAAAATCGTAGCACAAGATGATCTGTTCCACATCACTATTATGTGAGCGGAAACCGCGGACAAACATCACCCGAGCCCGCTCTCCGCATATTGCCCCAAACCTCCTGAGCCAAGAGAAACGCTGTCAAAGCAGTTATGTAACGAGCACAGTTCGCGTCCACCAGCAGCTCTCGCACACATCTAGACTCGGTATAAAGAAGAAACCATCGTCGCTTAAATTGCCTCTTCAAGAGGGGCGCTCGTCGCAGAAAATAAGCTGCGGGAATCCAAAATATTGCCGTGTGTTTACAGGATCACCAACGAAGAGGCTGCGAATACACGCAGCGCAGAGGCGATCGGCTGGCGAGACCTTCGACGACGCACGCATATAGCGTTCTACGCGTCCTTCGAGTAATTCCGGCGGGCAACACCTTGGGAGCTCGCGTCGTCGTCGCACACCGGCGAGCCTCTCCCCGGCGCAGGACTCCGAGTCAGCGCGCACGAAACGTACAACACGGCAAATCGCACCATCGGTTGCGCCATCGTCGATCAGATATGCGCCAACACAACCGAAAGCATCGCACACACACAAACAGCTGAGGCGATCAACGACGACGTCCCATGGTACCGTCGGAAAAGCTAAAGCGAAACTACTGTTGATCACGCTACCGATGCGAGGGACACTGTGGTATGGTAAGATTAGTCCCGCGGATTACTAAGTGTGAGAAAGTATGTTTGTCAAAATTGCGAAGACGTAAAAAATTTAATGGCTTCTTACTTTAATGCGCACGCTACCTATTACTGGAAGATAAGTACGTTTAGTGTGATCACAACTGCGGTGGTAGTGCCCTCTGGGTGTCTCCAGGAAAAGCGTTACATCATCATCGCTGGCGAAAGCAAGTGAATGGTGGCAGAGGAAAAGTCGCGTTGCTGCCTGTTGGGTGTTCGTGCGTCGTCGTTTTCTCGTTTATAACCGTGCTACTCCTGCTACACTTCAGCACCTTCGAATATCGTCCAACACAGAGCTGCCGTGTGCTGGTGCGAAATTCAGCGACGGGTCGCGGCTTCAGTGTCGCCGCAGCAACGAGGGAGGCGTCGCGACAAGGCGTCCGCGAGCACTCCGTGTTGAGCTCGTTAGCTCGCCGCCGCCGTCGAAAATGTTAAACTAAACCCAGACACGGACAGATCCGGGCGTGCAGGAAGATGCCGTTTCTCGGGGCGAGTTCTGCGTTCCAGCAGGATGTCGGTAAGTTGGTGCAGCCTCTGTGCCGAGAGGAGCAGCAGAACTCGCTTATCACCCGTAATCCCTGTAGGCCTGATGGAAACCTCGGCGTATTTATTTTACGAATAGCATGGCCTCTCGCGTCCAGTGCACGCTTGAGAGCTCGCGTTTAGCGTTATGTGTCAGAACGATAACCTTATTGTTGCAACGGCTGCGTAGACATCCCCAGGGCCAGTTATCATCGGCGACCGTCGCTTGTCCGGTGCGTCACTCGGTACGGGTCATGCAACCTTGTTTTGGTTTTGGATTTTGTGACGCAGTTGCCGAACTCGAGAAAGTCCATTAGTCACGCCGAGTCCATGTTATTTCACCGAATTTTTCTTTTCTTCACTGGCACCGTCTGTAGCGCACAGAACGAGAGCCGAATGTGTTGCTCCGAAAGCTCGAGCCCACGAAAGGCGTCAACACCTCGTGACAAGGACGCGGATACCTCCAATTCATTGTGCATTGTGACGAAAGCGTGGCCTTGCAGATCGCAGGTTCCGATTTGACAGTTAAACACACCACGCAGTGCGCGCAATGCCAGTTTCTTTGTAGTTGCGATAGACTGGCACTTAATCATTAAATTATGTGGGTAACTGGATGAAAATATTCCACATTTGCATTCTTTTAAAATTTTAGTCCAAACAATATTTCTGAAAAAGAAAAAAAAAGAAATACGAGTCTTTTTTTTTCTAATGCTGGAACCTGCTTTGGGCTGCTGGCCAATAATGTAATCGTGGTTGGGCAGTCCTAAGCAGCGTGTAACGAAGGCTATTGCACGCAGTGGCAACTCTTGCTTGTCACCGAGCGTTGTCGGGGAATAGCTGTGAAATAGGTCGTGCTCGTGTAATCGTCAGAGGCAGTCACTCTCGCACAAGTTTACTTATATGGCAGTCAAGCTCACATGCACACTCTACGAGGTGCCTTCTTTTCAAAGCGTTCCACTGACTTGGTCCGATAGTGTTTTGCAACATGTATTGTGGCTGCCTGTAGCCCTCAGTGTCTAACTTGCGGCTGCAGCAACAACTTGCCCAGTACAGAATAAGAAATGTCAAGCAAATGTTTCATCGCAAAGTAAAGAACCACAGCCTTGATTTTTTTGCCCCGTGTACGAGTCCAATAATAAGTGGTTGTCATTGTGCTTTGGTTTACTTGTTTGTTGAGGCCCGGTTTCACACTGAGATCGCTGTTATGTTTTCCAAGCTTTCACTGCTGCCTCAATTTTTATGCCCTGGGCACATGTTGGCTGCAGAGTTTACAGCAAACAAGGAGCAGCTCTGTTGTAGGAGTTGCTTGTACTGCAGATACATATCTGGTATGACAAAATGTTGAACCAACCTGCATACATTCAATGACAAATGCTATCTGGAAATGCAGATCTGCAGTGATGGATGAACCCTCCTGCACATTCGGTTGTGTGCACATATTGTAATGTTTGTATTGTAATAACACATTTTGTATTGTAATAACAAAAGCTTTAAAAGACTTTTGCTGTAAAAGACTTTTAGCTTGAGTTTTAATGTTTAGTTGACAGTCTTGTACAGGTGGCTAAAGAGAGGGTAAGGGTGGTAAAATGTGAGTGTGTTTGCATGATGTCAGCTGCTGAGCAACTAGAAAAATGCGATGCAATGTCACAGGATGGGTGCAACCAGGAACTAAGCAAAGGAAATTGCTCTGTGCCCCACAAACACCACCCATTACATTGTTTTGCTACAGTTCATACTTTTTTTTGCTCTTATGTGACCTTGGTGTTTGCTGCCTTGTTTCACAACTGATTCTAAAAAAAAAAGCTTTCACGGTTTCTTTGTACTTGGGGCAGTGCTTGATGTTGAAGATACCTTGGTGGAGGCCTTGTCTTGGTCCAACATAGTTCTTTTGCATTCCTGAAGCAGTTGAAAAAGGAAATAAATCGGATAATATTCTTACAGCAATTACAATGCATAAGTCATAATCGTAATGCTTAAAATAGTTGCATGAACTAATTTTGTGCTGTACTTTGAAGGGCAAGCACGAAGCAAAGTGTTAGGTGAACAGGTCACATTCTCTTGCACCGTGAACCATTCTTGGCAATGCCCACCATACACTTGCCACCTTGTCTTTGATCAGGAATTGTGCATTACTGCAGAGATCGGGTTGGCTCGTTAACACGTCTTCTGGGAGGGTGGCTGCATGCATTGAATTTGTGTTGTTGCTGATTATGATTGAACTACACAGCAGGAGAGTGTGTAATGATGATGGTATTGAATAAAAATGACTGCATTTAACATTGTTGAAGTAGTCCTACACACTGTCAACGGTGTTCATGACTGTTCCAGGTAGCTGATTTGGGGAAAGAAGCAAACATGAAGTATCTCTTCACATAAGTTTCATAGTGAGCCAAGTTGGCAAACTAAGGATGACTGCTTGATTAAACTAGATTAATTGTTCATTACCAGCCACAGGTGTCAATAACGTCTCATTGCTGAGCATGATGGTGCAGGTTCAAATGCCCGACTGCTGCGCACATATTCTGATAAAACCGTAAATGTAAAAATATTTGTGTACAGTGCACGTGCACATTGAAGACAACCAGGCGCTGTTTCTTGGGCGAGTTGGAATTGCATACTGGTATGGGTTGCACTTTCTAAGGCAAGTGCACTGGAAGGCACACACATAAACAAGTGAGAACGCTCCCGCTTCTTCTTTTTTTTTTTTGTGCCTCACCGTGTTCATGTCTTGAAAAGCGCAACCCATACCTCTAGACAACCAGGTGGTCAAAATTAATCGAGCCTCCCCCCCCCACCCCACTATGGCATCCCTCATACCCGCACATGTTGCCTTGAGAAATAAATCAAATATATAGGGCCATGTTTGTGGTCATATCTATTTTTGACAAAGGAACAAGAATATGTGATCACCTTTAGAGTCTGTGCAGGAGTATGTTTATCTAGGTCAATTGCTCATGGGGATCATAATCATGAGGAGGAAATTTGCAGAAGAATAAAAATAGGTTGGAGCACATACGGCAGGCATTACCAAATTATGACTGGGAGCTTAACGCTATCATTGAAAAGAAAAGTGTGCAATCATATTCTACTGCTGCGAACATGTGGGGCAGAAACTTGGTGGTTAACAAAGAAGCTCGAGAACAAGTTAAGGACAGCACAAAGAGCGCTGGAACGAAAAATGCTTACTCTAACATTAAGACACAGGGAGAGAGCGGTGTGGATCAGAGGGCAAATATGGCGTAACCAGTGTTCTAGCTGATAGAAAGAGGAAAAAATGGACATGGGCGTACCATGTAATATGTACATAGGGCAGATAGCTGGTGGCCTGTTAGAGTTACAGAATGAGGGTCAAGGCAAATGCAGTCGAGGGTGGCAGCAAATTTGGTGGCGAGATGGTATTAGGAAATTTGTAGGTGCAACTTAGAATCGGCTTGTGGAAGACAAGGATAATTATCGCTGGGACGGGCCTTCATCCTGTAGCGGATATAAGTATAGGCTGCTATTGATGATCTTTATGGTACAGTACATTTGATTAATTGTTCGAAACATTGAGTATGGGAAATCAGTTCTGCAGAAACTCGCAAGGTTGGGGAAGGTTATGGGGTTTCTTTTGTAGCTTTGTTAGAAGTTGGGAGGATGTTAATTTTCTCTTTCATGAACTTTCCTCCACCTTGCAAGCTTCTGCAGAACTGATTTGCCATATTCAGTGTCTCTTGGCCTTGCACTACAATTGGCTAGCCTTTTGGTTAGCCCAGATGGTAGACTAACCACCCCTAGGAAAAGCATTGATCCTGGGCTTTATCATGAAATCCCTGATCTGTGTACTTTTGCTCTGAGGTCTAAGTCTTTGTTCATTTATATTGTGTGGGATTTTGATAAAAATTAGATAATTTTAAAAAGTTTGTACATTGTCCTCTGTGTCATCCTCATTGATAAGTGACCACAATCTTATCTTTCTCAAGGCACACAACTTCAGTGTGGTTGCTGGTGTGAAACTCTGCCAAAGTGATTGCCAGCTGCTCTGTTATCAGATTCTTGTCTTAGATTAGCAGTAGTGGTCAGTGTCATGGGACATTTACAGCAACAAACACTGCAAGCACTCCGACATGCCTTTGTTCGAGGTGGAGGCTAACATCTTTGCTGTATACCTGTGAACTTCTATGATTTATAGTAAAATGGCAGGTTTTTACAGCTCATTGATAGTTTTACAATTTCTCATTTGCACACACTTTTAAAAGAATGCAAAATACAGTCGCTCACCAAATTTGCGGTGCCTTAATTTTTCATACCCACTCGGTTATCATAGTTTTCAGGCGCCTAGGGAATTCTGGCCGTTTAAAATTTTATTTCACCGCATTTGTTAAATCTGCAGATTTGTGATAAGCACACAGCTGCACAATGGATTAAGCATTTTTTAATCTTTAGTGAGCTTTGTCAAGGTCACAGAACATGGTCTTTGTGTGAGAACTTTCTACAAGAATGTGAAATACAAGAACATTGACTATTTCGTGTCTATCATACTTGGAAAGCAACTGTCTAACCTCTTGAAAAAATGTGCCTAATGTAAAGTATGGTGAAAAGCAAGGCAAAAAGTATACCCGCTACATGACGGCATACTGACACTGACAGCAAACACCCAGCCATGTACCTTCCAACTCGTTTTACTGCTACACTTCACACATATTATTCAAACATAAATTCCTACACATATCCAAGCAGAAGTGTTTCCAAGATGCATGCAACACATTTTCTGCTTTATTTTCATCAGTGCTTTGCTTTTGATGCACTATCTCGGCATGCACGTAGCACCTAAAAGCGTGATTTGGACCTGCTCGACAGCAGCGCCACCCACTCCACAGTACCCACGTAGAACAGCAGTGAAATTTTGACTGCCATTACACTTGAATGGTTTCGCGAATATCTTCATTTGCGGCACAGATCTTTGTATTTGCAACTCTAGAGTGCAAGTTCACAGTGTCCTTAATGAACAGAGCTAGCAAAATTTTTTATAAGCAGTCAACATCTTAAGTAACATCAATTTTTAGCATTTTTCACTAAAGTATAGTAATTTTTAGCTTCAACTGTAGTACTTTTCAAATTTTTGGTGTCCACAGGCCTGCTGCTGTTACTTGCCATTTCTACTTGCTGGTACAGTGCAGGTGACACGTTGTTGTGACCACCTTTGCGATGTGAGCAGCACTTGACCGGTTGTTTCTATTAGGGCCTTTGAACCGGGCTCTACTGCCAGAAGTAAGTTGAGGTCTTGCAGAGGAATGCTGCTTAACTTGCGCACCCAAAAGTCTGAGGAAGAGCATGTTCAACGCACAAGGGGAGGCATATGGGCTGTTCAGGCAGCTGCACTGTGTTTCTGTTAAAGTCTGCTTTTACATGAAGCAAGTGATAAGTGCGAATGGAGCCAGGTGTTGTGATACTTGAGCGGACAAGAATTTATTGCTGTGTGTCACAGCATACTTGTGGCACGAGGAATGGCAGGGAGATTAACCAGCAAGGAGTCTGATGCACTCCCCTTCAGAGTTGGGGAGGGAAAAGGCTCATGAAAGAGAAAGGGAGGACAATTAGAGGAATGTGAATAGGCATGCACAAATTGGAAATGGCATGTGCCACTGTCGCAGTTTTATCTCTTAGGTCTGTAGACTGCAGGAAACATGGTAGCACACAGTGCTGACGTCAGGCGTCCATGAGCGCTCCGTTTTGTGCTGCCACCACGTGGGTCACCTGACAAACCTTGACAATGTAGTCTTTAGGTGGGGTCTGTGTGACCAGACCTCACACAACACATTTCCTAAAGTAAGTAAATCAGTGTGGGTCTAGCAGTAAATGCGAGAGAAATGTGTTGGGGCATTATGTTGCACCTCTTCGAGGTCCTGGATCTGTGATTTAAACTGTGTTCACCACATTGCAAAGTGTTGTTCAGGATTAAAAGAAATTCATGGCACAAACATGTCGAGGACAAAGAATGCAACAACAGGACGGGTTGCCCTTCCTGTTGTTGAGCTTTTTGTCCTTGTCTAGTTTACGCCCTGAATTAATTAGAATTATGACGCAACATGCATATACGCACACACACACACACACACGCACAGAGGCAGATAATGCACAAACTTGCACTTTCACCACATGACTGGCTTCCCACAATTCATACCCATACACTTTTCTTCTACTTTTTGGCTCCTTCAAACTTTTGTTTTGTGGGAAAGTATGACTGTAACAAACTTCTCTTGCAGCAAAATTTATCTTGTACCGTGGAGCAGTTGTTGTAAACAGGCTAGGCTGCACCATGAGAATGCAAAACCAGTTGTGCATATGCTATTGGGGGTGAGATGAAATGTAAACAGCAGTGCTGGTAGTCATTGCAGCACCTTGCTTGGCCAGTGAAGTTAGCTTTAACAGATTGTTTTGCTTATTCATTAATTTTTTTAGACAATACATTGCATTGCCTGTGGATCAGTACTAAAAAAATGTGATTAGCCTTTGACAGGATTCTGCTGTTGCTGGGTTTAAAAGCAGCAGTGTTCATATTTATTTACTTAGTGCATACTACAGACAGCAGGGCCCCAAGCAGAGCATGAAGTTACTAAATAACCATGTTTCACAGTAGGTTAACAGCAGTAGTTAGTTTTGTTAACTCAATAATTTTAAGTTTCACAATAACCTTAAGTTACACAATAACCAAAAGTGCGGCCTCCATGAAAGAGCTACAAAATTTGTGAAGCTTGTGGTCACTGTGGAATTCGCGATTGCAGTTTGTTCTATGTGCCAGTAGCTTAGTGTTGCACATTTTTATTATGAGATACATGCCCAAACTATGCAGCAGTTTAGATTTTGTGTGGAAATGTCTTTGTAGCCTCCTGAGCAGAAGTATTGGTTAATAAATTGTTCAGTCGGGCTACTGGATACCAATTGGTGAAAGGGAAACTGTTGCAGGACAGGGAAGGGGACAAATCCTTGCGGTACTTCTCTCTTCGGTGTTATGCGGTTTCCTTTCCACCAGAAATACTGTATTCTTTGCGGATGTCTGGGCTACAACAAAGATGTGGATCCTCTTATTCTGTGCCTGCCTCAACAAAACTCACAGAATTTGATAATTCTTCAAGGGCAATGAGGGAAGGTTGCACACGCTGCTTCTATATTGGCCAGAGATGCGCTGCCGCATCTGAGTTTTGCTAATTGGCTGATGGAGTATTTCAGACAAAAACAAGCTGCTTGGCTGGTATCGCTAGTTCTTGCAAACTTTCCACACACCTAACTTGCTGCAGTAGGCCATGTAGCCTTGCTCTCAATGAAACAGCTGTACTTTAAAGCTGTGCTCCCTAGAGCCGTGCCAGGTGTACACACATTGTACCACCGACAACATAAAATGACATTCAGCTTGCATTCATGTCTTCAGAACCTAATATAGGGCTGCCATTAACAATATCTCTGCACTTCGTACCTTGGAACTTGGTAGACATGACTTGATTGTAATTTTGGACCATGTCCATCTTCTGTTAGGGTTTTTCTTAAGCTGTGAACAAATCTTATGCTTAACAGCACAAATAAAATTTCTGAGTGTCATCAGTTTGGGCCATTAATGACTAGGACAAGCACAGCTAGTAACATACAGCAGTGAGAAGTTTGCCAACTTTGTTATATATATGCTATTTTTGGTTGCCTTTACTGCTCCAGTTACTGGTTTATTGAAGCAAAGCTGATTTGTTGCTGCTGGGAGAGCCTTCTGTGATCTTTTTTTGTATTGCACAGAGCAGTGGGTGCACCAGGTGCCTAGTGACTTCTGAAACATGTGGATCTAAAGTCTCCATCTGTTACTTGAGTAGCATTTTTATTCAAGATGATGTGTTCAGCAGCTTTGTTTTCTTTCGTATCTCGCAAACTTAATTTTGTATTATATCATTAAGTAAAGCACTTGCCATTATTATTTGTCTAGCTTTTATCTGACTTGTAGCTGCCAGGTCTCACTAGCATCAGCTTGCTTCTTTTATGACTAGTTATATATGTATGATTATGAATTCTTTGCGTCACATCAGGTACTTTGTGGTCAGTTTCTGTTGGCCCTTATTTTGGGCTTCTTCAGTATGTCCGATAGGGGGTTGAGCCAGGATACCAGCACAAGAGCTTGTTGCTCTACCCTTTGAGACACAGATGCACTTGTTCTTCTCTTGTGCCAACGTCAGCTGGCGTTTTGCAACGATTAATGTGTCACATTGAATCGCATGGCAAAACTTTGCCTAAAGGGACACTAAAAGGAAATATTAAGTCGAGCTATGCTGAAATATGAGCTTCTGTAATAAGATATTCATCACTCATAGCGAGAACAGAGCTTCTGTAAGCAAGAAATTGACAAAAATGGAACATTCGGGTGGCATGACCTGTTGTGGAGTATGGTACCTCTCTCGTGTGATGCTTGGTGTGACACCAGGCCACCGGGCTAGCCATGAGATGGAGATGAGGCAAGAGGCAGGCAGTTCAAGAAACGTCGATGCTAGTTGAGAGAGGAGTGGCTGATTCGCAGATGGTGGCAGTAAGTGGTTGCCTGGACATAACGTCATGGCCTCAGTTTTGGTGATTCAAATTGAGGAGTAGCAGCAGGATGTTCAGTGGTAGTTTTCTTACAACAAGGTCGCATATTGGTGCCCAGGAAACAACGATAGACTTCTAGACAAATAAGCTATCGAATTAAGTCATACTTAATATTTTCCTTTAGTGTCCCTTTAAGAAGGTAGAGCAGATGTGCTGGTTTCAACGAGGCCACAAGGGCGGAAAGGTAAACGTGCAAGTAGTTGCCAACTTTACGATTGGGCTTTGCATGACATAAGCTATATGCTGGAAGGGCAGAAGGTAACTCAAGTACTAGCCGGACTGATGTATGCAGATGATATTGTACTGCTTGCTGACACCCGAGTAGGGCTAAAGGAACTAATGAGCATATGTGGAGAGGAGGGGGAAAAATTGGGACTACAATTCAGTAGAGAGAAGTCTGGGATAATAGTATACAATGAAGAAAGGGGGAAACCATTGGAAATACAAAGCACTAAGATTGATCATGTTGAAAAATACAAGTATTTGGGCATATGGCTAAACGAGGGCAAAAAGTACTTGGAAGAACAGGAAAAAATTATGATCGAAAAAGTGAAAAGGAACTCAGCTGTAATGAAACACAAGGCACTTTGGAACTATAATAGGTACGAGGTGGTTAGGGGCATATGGAAAGGGGTTATGGTACCTGGCCTCACATTCGGAAATTCAGTACTGTGCATGAAATCGGAAGTTCAGGCATGCATGGAAACGAGACAGAGAAGTGTAGGCAGGTTGGCCTTAGGAGCCCACGGGAACACCCCTAATGAGGGAGTGCAGGGGGACATGGGATGGATGTCATTCGAAGGTAGAGAGGCAATAAGTAAACTAAAATTTGAACAGAGACTCCCAGCACTGGAGGAAAAAAGGTGGGCAGAAAAAGTGTACAAATATCTGTACATGAAAAGTTTAAACACAAAGTGGACACTCAGAACGAGGAAGCTGAGGAATAGATACCTACAGCCGAGGGAGGGGGTCCAACGTGGTTCTAGTGTGGGAAAGGAGGTGAAGGAGACGGAAAGAAAAATGTGGGAAGAAAGAATGCTCGGAAAGCCAGCGCTATCAATGTATAGGTCACAAAAACAGGAGATTAAGAGAGAGCTCTTATTTGATAACTCACGGGGTAGCTCACTATTATTCGAAGCTAGGACGGGGGTTTTGAGAACGAAAACATACAGGGCTAAATTTGAAGACGAAATGGAGACCACTGAGCATATAGTGCTGAGATGCACAGACCTTCGTCCGACCCTGGCAGAGGGTACAGTGGCAGATATGGAAGGGGCATTAGGTTTTCCCGGGGAACGAGGGCAAATAGACGAGAAAAGAGTGGCAGTAACGAAGGGGAGGCTAGAGGATTGGTGGAGGAAGTCAAGGGATAGATAATACCATAAACCGGGGAGATAATGGTTCCTCTACTGTTTTAGATAGTTATTTTGGGGGGAGGAGGGGAGTGAAAACTAGGTTAAGGAAAAAAGGATTTAAAGAAAGGGAAAAAAATAATAATAAAATAGGAGGGGGAGCAAAAGGCTAGGTGGCGCCAGCCGCCGCCCGTTACAAAGGGTATAGCCGCCATCCATCCATCCATTCATCCATCCATCCATCACATTGCATAGCAGCAAGTTCTTTATAAAAGCACGAGCTCGCCACTTCCCCCGTCCTTCCCTTGTAGCAGCTAGCACTTTGATATCTGAAATTGTGCCTCAGCTTCGGGATAGGCCCAGGTGGAATTGTTCCTTTGGTGTAGTACAATGAATCGGTCGTTGTGCCTTTTTCGTGGCCGTCTTGCTATTGTTGCCTTGATGCTGTCGTCATACATGTGCTCGTCATACATGTGCTCGTGTCATACATGTGTTTGTCACACACGCATAATTGCTGTTTGCACAAACATGTTGGTCCATTTGGTAAATATTAACAGTACCCAAAATTATGCTGGATAGTCCGCTATCTGCAAAGTGCTTCACATAACACAAATTTCCACACTGTGTGGTGTCTGCCAATCCAAGTAATCAAAGATACCAAGTGTGTGAGTGCACAATCCAACCTGAAAAGTGTCATCTTAATGCAAAATTTGAACAAAAACAAAACAGCAGTAAGCTCAAAATCTTCTTAAAGGGTTGTTAGAGTAAAAACAGAGGTAACAGCACTGTAGACACATGCAGCTGTTACAAATTTTTGCTCTATGGCACATTAAGGGTGTGCCCATATTTTGGCATCAGCAGTTGCTATTTCATATTATTCATGGTGTTGTGATGAAATTTTGTCATGATTCTTTCTGGACAAGTTTCGGAAAGACATTAGCGCTATGTCAGTAAAACACAAAGGGACAACTTACTATGTTGAAACTGCGTTACCTAGTGAGGCTGGTGGTGCTTCACACTGCTGGGACATAAGCCTTCTTGAAGATTTTTCATGCTTATGTACATTGGTTTAAGTGATTGGTATGTGTTTGTTGTCGTGAAACAGATGGGATCTATTTATTGTTGTTAGAGGTGGGTTTGAGACTTCCACAGAACTTGTGTGGAGCTGATACGGCTTGAAGTTTTTCCTAGAGTCTGCTTTAGCCGAAATTAAGCCTTTGAACTTGTTTAATACTGACTGGTCCACCATGTGTGCTGTGTCATTTCCGATGCTCCTGTGTAACATGTTAGCATCAGTGTTCTCAAGTAACTGTACTCTTGCCCGCTCTTTTTATATTGTTATGCAGCACTACAATGAACTCTCTAAAGCAGTGCAAGGTTTGGCGTTGTAGATGTTAACATTCTTAAAAGGAGGGGCTTTTGTGAAATTTCGCAACTTGTACGGCCGACCGTAGGGCATTGTAACGACGGCAGCAAGTTCCTGAGCAACATGCAAATGTTAGCATAAAGCTGTAGTCTCTATCGGTAATTTTCTGAAACACTTTTGAATAATGCAATATCCATGGTGCAGTGTCCCACTGAAGTGATGGGCACTTATTGATATTGTGACATGCTTGCTACCACTCCTGTCATTTGTGCTAGATTAACTGTTTGATGTGGAAGTAACACTCGTGACTGCAATGAAGCAGCAGTGGTGGGTGGTAAACTTCATGGGTACATGTCTTTGTCAGTACAAATCAAGACATGTCCCTATGACGAAACATTGGCTGTTGATCATCGACTGTTAATCCTGCCCAGACTTCCCGTGACACCTTAGCATTTTTTGGACTCTCGAATGTGCTTACAGGTGTCTTTTTTTTTTTTTTTTTTTTTTTTTTTTACATCTGGCATGTTTCCACTGGTTCAGCATGTGCTTGAAAGTGATAAGCCCCTGTCCTTCTCTTCTGCTGTTCCTGCTGTGCAGAGAAGGCCACGAGCGAGCGCAACACAAGCGAGGACTGGGCCCTCATCCTGGACATCTGTGACCGGGTGGGTGCTGTCCCAGGAGGCCCCAAGGACTGCCTGCAGTGCATCATGCGACGCATGAACCACACCATCCCACAGGTGGCGCTGCAGGCACTCACGGTGAGTGGCAGCATTTGGTGCCTTGGCCACGATTGTGGGCCGCTCGTGTGTCCAGTGCCCTGCCCCCTTCCTCCTTTTTTTTTTCTTTTACATGCGAGGGGATTTCTTTGCCTACTCCTGCCCACTTCGGTGAATCTGGATTTGTGGACTCGACACTAGGGCCCAGTAGGCAGTGTCACAGTGCTGCCCGATGTGAACATATTGTTTGTTGGAGTGATGTCATCACATTATAACATGTAAACCAGCGTAGGCATGCAGTGATGGCATTATGACAAGGGTGATCTGATCATGACTGACGGTGAAGCAATGATGACAGAATTTTTGTCTAAAAGTTCAAATTAATGTCCATTTGAAGTGTGTGCAAAATACTGTCATAAACTCAAAGTAGCTAGAGAAATTCATCACTGGCAGGATGATTACCCTATGAATATTGTTATGGCCTGAACGGGAAACTGGTAAAAAGAAGCTGTGTGCAGGAAGGGAGAGCAAGATGGAGCACGTACATATTAAGGTTGCAAGGCAGCAAGGTTGGAACCAATGGCCACTAGAATAAAGTATTTCACTCTCAATGTGCGAAGTGCCCACTACAATGTTCGTTGTTCTTGAATTGATATGAACAAAAAGATAATTTGGTCGGTGTGGTTTTATTATTTTTTTAAACGGCATATATAACCCTTTTATTGCTCATATATCCTTGACGCTGTGGAAGCTTGCTGATGTGTATCTCTTCACGTCATCTGCAGTTGCTGGATGCCTGTGTAAAGAACTGTGGCAAGATCTTTCACTTGGAGGTGTGTTCTCGAGAGTTTGAGTCTGAGTGCAAGAAGCTTCTTTCCAAGGTATGTGCAGTGTTTCCCTCCTTCAGTTTAGTAGTGTGCATTCATCCAACTTAAATGGTCAGACTCTTGTAGAGGGAAGGAGGGGGTGGAACGCTCCACACCGCCCTTTGTTACCGTTAAACTTTTTTTTTTTAGTAACCGTAAGTGTGGTAAGTGTGGTTAGTAGCACTACCTGTTTTGCAATTGTACATGAAACTGCCATTATTAATTGGAGTATAGCCAGCTGTTGGGTGGAGTGCTTTCATGGCTGTTTTAAACTGTACCAATGGTCTGCTTGACATTGGTCCACTCCCAGTGGACCACTTGCAAGTCCACTTGTTCATCCTACTTAACCACGCTCTGTATCATCGAGGTATTCCTTGGTAGTCTGGTGTTTTTGTGTGCTGTTCATTGAATGGCATTGCCAAAACTGGTAGTGTGAACTAGCTGTTTCACACTTGCGTGCTTGGCGCTACACAAGCCCACTATATGTAATCGACCTGCAAGCCGTGCTAGTCGCTGAGTTGTGATGTGCAGCTAGTGTAATTTGTGCATGCTTAAATTTCATCTCATTAGTGCATGCAGCCAGGGTGTCCAGATAACCAGCCAGACATTAGAGACACAAAGGCATGACAGAAAAGACATTGTATGATTTCTCTGTGGCTGAATTTTGTTCAAAAGTCTGCACTCCTTGTTGTGTAAGAATCTGAAGGTACAAGTCATATATACGAGCCCTGCGTGGCTGATCTTGGAATGTTTGAACTGGTGTGAACAGCATTGGAAGGCTTGTTCGATCCCTTGGTGCCTTTGTATGGAAACAAATCTGCCCTCTCCCACCAGGGCCACCCACGGGTGGTGGAGAAGATGAAAGGCTTGCTGAAGAAGTGGGCCCAGGAGGACTTCAGCAAGGACCCCCAGCTCAGGTGGGTGTGCCATTTAAGTTTGAGTGGCTGATTGCCTATTCTCACTGCAGGCCTTGTCCAGGCTCTTACGGGAAGTGGGTGCTCTAGGGCATTGAGATAAATAATTAGAAGAAACAGCAGAAGCAAATACTGGAAGTGAATAAATTGAAGGAGGGCAAGAAACTCAATAAAACAAAACAAGGATAAGATGGAGAACAGGGGGCAATTGTGTTAGTGACATATCTGCCAACTTGAGCAAAGGCGAAACTAGGTTGCTGGAAAGACTGAATTGACAAGTTTCTTATGTCTGAGAGAGAGAGAATGAAACCTTTATTTGAAGCAGTGACTTGTCAGTCGAGGTGGGAGGGCCCCTTATTCCAGGAGCCCTCTGGCTTGGATCGCCCTCCGGGCCCGGGCGACGAGTTCATGCTGGTCGACCAGGTCAGGCTTGGAGATCGCAGCCTCTCACGTTTCAGCGAGGAGGTTTGGGTGTGCGTCTGCTGGGGCTACTAGTTGTGCCGCTGTGGTGGTTTCTCTGGTTTTCTTGCATTGCAGTAGGAGGCGCGCCAGGCTGTCTGGCACCTTGCAGTGTGGACAGGTGTAGCTGTATAGCGTCGGGTGGAAATGATGCAGTAAGCTTCCATGGGTAGAGGTATTGCTCTGGAGTCGCCTGTAGTCGGTGCCTTCGTTTCTCGTTAGTTTTGGATGTGGTGGAGGTCCAAGTCCAAGGCGATAGTGCTGCAGTAGTGCTTGATAAGTTAGCGGTATTGTTTCTGTTTTCTCCGCTGATTTGGGTGGGTGGGACATGCCTAGAATCTCGTACGGGGAGGCCCGGTTGACGCTTGCGTGGGCCGCGGCGTGTGTCGCTTCATTCCCCTTGAGTCCCTCGTGTCTTGGAGCCCACATGATGCAGGTGTAGGGGGGAGGAGTGTCGCCACGTTTCAGTATGTTGATCGCTTTTATAGAGATCCTGCCCTTCATGTAGTTACGCGCTGCTGTTTGAGAGTCAGTGAAGACCACTATGGCATGCTCGCTTGTATGGGTGGCGAGTGCTATAGCGGCCTCTTCAGCTGTGTCGGCGCGTTTGGTGAGAATGGTAGCCAACGCCAGTGTCGTACCCTTGTGGTCTGTGACGCTGATGGCGAAGGCATTTCAGCCCGGATACTTGGCTGTGTTCACGTAGCGCGCCTGTTTGTCGTTACGGTGCTTGCGTCTGATGGCGTTTACCCTGGCGAGCCATCTGCCTTGATGGTGTTCTGGATGCATGTTTCGAGGTATCTGAAAAACTTGTAGACATTTTCGGAGCTTCAACGTGATCTTTTCTTTACATTCGCCATCATGTTCTGGGTTCGTTACGTATCCTGTGCATCGGAGGACTGCTTGGCCTGTGGTTGTTAGCTTGAGTCTCTCGATCTGGTTGATGAGGTGCGCTTCTGTGAGTTCTTCCCAGGAGTTGTGAACTCCCATGCGAAGCAATCTGTCAGTGGAGGCGATTGTCGGCAGTCCTAGGGCGAGCTTCGTGGCCTTTCGTATTGGAAGGTTTAGCTTTTGTTTCTCGGCTGTTTTCAGGTTGAGGTAAGGAGTTTCGTATGTAATGCGGCTGTAAAGGAGGGCTTGTACCATTTGCAAGGTGTCGTGCTCTTTGAGGCCATTGCGGCGATTGGCCACCCGTCGTATCAGATGAGTAAGCTGTGCCACGGTGTTGTGTAGCCTGGGGAGTGCGGTGGAGCTGGAGTCGTCCTTGTGTATATGGACTCCGAGAATTCGAAGTGAGTCGACCTTCGGTATCGGGACTCCCTGAAGAAGGACTTGCGGGTCTGGTGCGTCGTGGCTTGGGGGCCGGCCCCGGGTTCGTGCCCCGAGTACTAATAGCTCAGATTTATCCGGGGCACAGTGGAGGCCGCAGGTGTTGAGGTACCATTCGATGATGATGACCGCCTCCTGAAGACGTGTCTCCTGTTCGCCCGTGCTCGTGCCTCTCATCCACAGCGTGATATCATCTGCATATAGAGCATGGAATATCCCTGGGATGGTGTCTTGGAGGCGGGGAAGTTTGAGGAGGGCCACGTTTGGGGGGGGAGGGGGGAGGAGAGGAGTGGCGAGACTACTGAACCTTGTGGCATACCCCTGTTAGGTAGGTGAAATGTCTTGCTCCGGAGGTTGGCAGTGGTGAGGAAAGCGCTCATGTAGGCGTATGTTTTGGCTCCGCAGTCGATATCTTCTAGGTTACGGAGAATGGCTTCATGGCTCACGTTATCAAAGGCGCCCTTTACGTCTAGAGCTAGAATGGAAGACTTGCTGTGTTTGCTAAAATGGTCAAGAATATCTTCCTTTAGCTGGAAGAGGACGTCCTGTGTGGAGAGCATCTGGCGGAAGCCGAACATGGTGTGCGAATAGCGATCGTTTTCCTCGAGATGTGTGGTGAGCCTCTCGTTGACCATGTGTTCAAGCAGTTTTTCGGTGCAGGATGTAAGTGAGATGGGGCGGAGATTTGCGATGGAGATGGGTTTGTTTGGCTTGGGTACCATGGTTACCTCCGAGTGTTTCCAGGCTGTTGGTAGCTCGCCCTTTATCCAGCAGTCGTTATAGTACCGAAGGAGAGCCGTCAGCGCCCGAGGGGGTAGCTGTCGAAGGTGCTTGTTGGTGACTCTGTCTTTGCCCGGGCTCGTATTGCGTGTTAGCCTAGAGAGGGCCGCCTGTAACTCTGCCTGTGTAAAAGGCCGATCTAGCTCTTCGTTCGGCGCTCCTTGGTACTCCCTGGGGGTGGAAAGGTTGGTGGCAGTGGTTTGTGGGTTAGCTGAGCCGTGTAGCTTCGCCTGAAGTTCTTGGAGTAGCTGATCCTCTGTGCTGCCATAGTTGCAGATTAGTCGGTGGATTGTATGTCTTTGTTGGGTTTTGGTGTGGGTGTTGTCGATCAGGGCTCGAAGTATATGCCAAGTCTTCTATGTGCTGAGGGTCCCTTGAAGTTGGTCACAGAAGGATCGCCAGTTCTGACTTGCTAGCAGTTCAGCATACTCCTGTGCCTGCATGCTTAATAGGGCAATTCGGCGCTGGAGCTTGCGGTTGAGCTTTTGGCGTCGCCATCGTTTGAGGAGCGATCGCTGAGCCTCCCATAAGTGCAGTAGGTGGTTATCGACCGCTGGATTGTCCTCGTCTAGTTGAATCGCCCTGGTGTGGCCGTCAGCCACCCCTACGATACCGTTCAGCCAAGCTTCAATGTCTTTGATGTCCGAATCGTTGTCAAGCTCATTCCTATACGCGTTCCAGTCAGTGAGTCGTGCCTTTCCTGTCTTGGGCGCACGGTGGGATTGTTCAACCTAGATTTGAATTATGTGGTGATCGCTCCTTTATGTCTGATAAAAAATTTTTAATTTTTTCATCACCCTTGGTGGGGCATCTGCTTTTGCACATCTGCAGACCATGAACTGTCCTTTCACTGGTACTCGGTGCTTGTAGGGAACTGTTTGCTGTCTTGTCTATGTCCTTTTTTTTTTTTGTGCTCTTTTAATTTATTGTGTATAAGGGGTGTGTGAATTGAGATTTTTGAGACCAAATCGAATACGAATTGAATAGTGCCAAAAGCGAATTGAATAAACTATTGAATAGTTGTTGAATAGTTTTCAAATAATGAACAGCCATTACCACTATTAGTATTGTTATGAATGGAAGAGAAATTAAAAAGAAGTGCAGATGAAAGTGGTCGTAATATAAATCAATGTTCACATTCTAGTACAGTATTCTTAAAGTTGGCAGGTTTCTGTCACTACACAGTATGTCATGAAGCATTGCTTATTAAGAACGCAAATAAAGCATTAGGAGCAAACAAGTGTAGTTTCTTTGCATGCACAGGACTCTCCAGTGTGTGTGTGAATAATCTCTGTATAGTCTGTAACCTATAGCAGGCTACGTAAACAATGTAGCCTGCTTCACTACGCATATTCTCATGTTTTATGTCCATACTATGCCCATGAGGGTGAAAATTGACCATATTTTTGCTCCACTGTTATGTTTAATTGGGTGTAGTTGGCATTCTGAAATATTTGAAAAGTATTAGAAAAATCTTCACATTTATGAATAGTGACTACTCGATTCGAAGACCTAATCGAACAGGACACTACTTGACTCGTTATTCGAAAGTTTAGAATATTCGCACGCCCCTATTATGTATTATGAACCAACTCACCCAACAAGATGTCTTGTTAAACTGAAAGTGAATGCGTGTGTGCAACAAGCTATTCATTGTAAGGCACGCATAATATAAAGCTGTTTCTGAGCCAAAATTTAACATTGTGAGATCTCAAACGTGCGCTCGGGACAAAGGAACGACAACACAGTAGTGCAAACAATCAAAAGGCCATTTATTACACCTTTCATACACCAATGCCAGCTAGCCAAATTACTACCAATACATCACGCCGATGGTCACGGACGAATCCAGGAAGTCCAACTCATCACAATAGGATATGGAGTGAATATGTTCGCCCCCATGCTGGACACCAACGCTGAATTGTTTGTGTGTACAGTCACACAAATGGCGGTGCATTTGAAAGACCGTGTTTGTCCTTCAGAGTGTGCCAACAGGTGCGCGACAAGTTCACGCGCCCCACTGATGCCAAGCCAAAGAGAAAGAGGCTACTCCCTTTTGCGCCCGAGTAACCCCGTTGTTAGGTGGCGTTAGCAGCGCAACACTCATGCCGTATCCCATACTCTTCTGCGACTACACCGGCCGAGTCACCTGGGGCAGCCGGATTACAGGAGATGTGAGAGCACTGTGGGAAAACAACATAAGGGGGTGCAAGTCGAGTCGAGCGTCCTTGTGACATACAGTTCACAACTATAGTGCAAAAGATGTTCAAGCTGAGAATCAAGAAGCTGTTCCATCTTGTGAACATCGTGTTGTCGTTCTGAGTGTAGATACTGTGTTTGTTAGTGCATTGTCGTAGTTCTATAGCTTGCAGGAAAGGAAAACACCTAAGCATATCACACATGATCAGTAGGATGGCATAAGGTAGCAATTTTTTTTTCAAACATGAGGGTTAGTTTTGAAAAAAGCTATAATCGCATGCTTGACCTTGTCAAGCACTTTGTTTTACAGTCTGACTAGAGGACACAGGAATAACTGTGCATACAGTGACTTGCATTTTTCATTCAGGTAACTTTAAATAAAAATGGTTTCTGTTGTAGCGGGTGGCAGAGTGACGGAGATGATCCAAGAGCACGTACCGCACTGTTTTATTTCAGTGACAGCAAACTAGATATATAGGCTGCTTGCCTATGACGTAACATAAAAAGAACGAATCATGTTTGACACATGTGGCACAGCACTTCATATCACTTCTCCCTTTCTTTTAAAACTGCAGTCTTTGCACGGGTCTTCGTTGTCGCGTAGACCTCTGTAAGACCAGTGGACTTGGGGGAGAGAGAGCCTGTTCGACTGGGAGGGACGTTGGAGGTGTTGTCGAAGGAACAGGCGCAGCGCCACTTGCTTCTGGAGTGGCCAGGCTGCACCGGGCTTGTGGCGTTGACGTGGGCCGATTCTTGTTGTCCGGGCTGGGTTGAAGCGAGTCGGGAGCCTCCGCTTTTGGGGTCACGGGTGACACAGGCATGCGACGGAAAATTTGGTCGAAGTGACGTCTGGCTAGGCCATCTGGAGTGTCGATCGTTACAAGGTGTGAACCCTCTATGCTCTTGACGATGCCTGGACGCCAACGCTTCCCTTGGCCAAAGTTGCGCACCCACACCTGGTCGCCGGACTGGAATCTGGGAGGCTGCGAGTAACTTCGAGGCAGAGAAGGGACTCAAGTATCCAAGCGTGAACGAATTTGGTAGTTCAGCACCATCTCTGAAGGAGACTCGCCGCACAGTAGTGGGGTACGTCGATAGCCTAGGAGCACTCACGCTAGTTTTTTTTCGAGATCGTTCACCATCGAGTGCTTAAGAAGGCCATCCTTTATTGTGCGGACCGCATGCTCTGCGAGACCATTAGATTGTGGGTGGTACGGCGCACTACGTAGATGAGTTATGTTGTTGACAGTCATGAACTGGGAAAACTGCTGACTTGCAAACTGAGGCCCGTTATCTGATAAAACTGTTTGCGGCAAGCCAAAACGCGCAAACAATTCTCGAAGCCGCGCAATTGTGACTTCTGTGGTCGCCGACTTGACGGGAAGTGCCTCAGTCCATTTAGTATGCGAGTCGACAACTATCAACAGCATGCGTCCCTCTATCGGTCCGGCGTAATCAATGTGAAGCCTTGACTATTTGGTTCCCGTTTCTGGCCAACAGATAGGAACCTGTCGATGGGGCATTGGCTGAGCTTGTTCACATGAGATGCACGAACGTGCAAGGCTTTCGATCTCACCATCCAACCCAGGCCCCCAGAACAGTGTCCGAGCCATTCTTTTCATCGCAGATGCACCCCGGTGTGACCGATGTAGCTCAGCGAGCATGGAGACTCGCGCTTTGCGGGGTACAACGATGCGATGACCCCAGTAGAGCAGGCCTTCTACGCTTGACAGCTCCAGTCTTCTGCAAAAATAAGGTTTAAGGTGATTGAGACACGGTGACAAGCGTTTAGGCCATTTATTCAGTACAAAGTGGTGCACAACGCTAAGGTTTTCATCTCCGTTCGTCAGCGCCCATATGACATCCACTGGCACGAATGAGCTGTCAAGGGTCTCTGAAGACAACACGTATTCTGGTAAGGTGCCCGATCGACAAACATCTGTTATCGGCATGGGCAAGCGGCTGAGTGCGTCTGCGTTGGCGTTTTCCTTGCCGGCCTTGTACTCTATGCGGTAGCTATATTGGCTTAGAAACAGAGCCCATCTCTTAATACGTGCCGACGCCATTGGGGGCACAGGTCGATCTTCTCGTAGAAGTCCCGCCAGTGGTTGGTGGTCCGTGACCAATGTAAACTCGCGGCCCAGCAGGTAGTCTCGAAACTTTGTTACTCCGAATACCAGTGCGAGCGCTTCCTTCTTGAGCTGAGAATAATTCTTTTCGGCGTGTGTTAACGTGCGTGAACGGAAGGCAATGGGCTTATCCAATTTTCCAATTCGGTGCGAGATTACGGCACCTAAACCCGAAGATGACGCATCGCATTCCAAACGCACTGGTTGGTTGGGATCGAAATACGTCAGAACAGGCAAACTCAGAAGTGTTTGTTTAGCCTTGAGATACGAATTTTCCTGCGCCGTTCCCCAGTGCCATTTATGCTCTTTTTCAAGCAAAAGATACAATGGCGCCAGCATTGTTGACATGTGTGGCAAGAACCGGTGATAATAAGTCAACAGACCCAAAAACGAGCGCCGTTCGCTTACATTCGTAGGCCGTGTCGAGTCGCTTATTGCTGCTAGGTTCTTCTCAAGCGGATGCAAGCCATCTTTGTCAATGCAATGGCCCAGGTAGACAATTGAGTCTTTGCGAAAATGGCATTTTTCGGCCTTCAGCTTGATACCATTTTCTTGAAGCCTGCACAAAACGTCCTGTAGCACTGAGCCATTATCGTCTTGACGTTCCGCTATCAATACATCGTCCAAAAACACCTGCATGGCTGGAAGACCGGCCAGGACCGTTTCCATGCACCGCTGAAAAATCGCGGGAGCCGAGGCAACTCCAAACGGAAGACGGTTATAGCAGAACAACCCCTTGTGAGTGTTTATCACGGCCAACTTCCTCGCTTCCTCATCCAATGGGAGTTGGTTATATGCATGCTTAAGGTCCAGTGTTGTGAAAAATGATCCCCCACGTAGCGACGTGAAAATGTCTTCAATGTTTGGTAAAGGATACTGTTCAGTTATGCACGCAGCATTGATTGTGGTTTTGAAATCGCCGCAGATGCGAAGGGAACCGTCTTTCTTCAGTACTGGTACGATTGGCGCCACCCACTCAGAATGTGCTATGGGCAATAATATGCCTTGCTCTACTAAATGGTCCAGCTCAGTTTCCACTTTTTCACGAAGAGCATAAGGAATTGACCGCGCCTTGTGGAACTTCGGTTGGGCGCCTTCTCGAATGTGGGATTTCACAGGTGGCCCCTGAATGTTTCCAAGTCCTGGCTCAAAAAGGGTAGGAAACTCGGTCCTGAGGCTGTCGGGATCTGCTGACGTCGATTGAACTGTAGCAAGAAACCCGGACGGCAAAAGCGAGAATGCTTGGATTAAGTCCCTTCCGCAAAGGCTGGGACCCGAGCAGCTTGTAACTATCAGTGTGGCAGGTACAGTCTTCCCCGCAAAATGGGCTTCAAGGTGCAGTTCACCGACAATGGGTAGCTTGCCCAAGTAACAGTTGAGCGTGTGTTTGCATTTCGATAAGCGTGGCCAACTCAGACGGTGCTTTAGATACACCTCCTGCGGAATGATAGAAAACGGTGATCCCGTGTCAATAATCATGTTCAAGGGCACGCCACCCCAGCGGATAACTCTGCGGAACGCCTGGAGCAAAGATTTATTTTCCCGTGATTCCTGCAATGTGAAGACTGATGAAATATCGCCTTCCTCCGTTTCGGATACAGCGCTCTCATAATGAACTGCGTTAGCGACGCCATCGCGCCTACAACCAGCCCGGAGCCCCGACTGGGAGCGGCATTTTCTTGCGAAATGACCAGTCTTCCGACAGCGAAAACACTGCTCCTTTTTGTGCGGACAGTCGCTTGCTTCGTGATCGTAGTTTCCGCAGCGTGCGCACTCAGTATGGCTTTGCTTATCTTTGGTGAAGGTCTGATATCGGCGCGATTTACTCGCTACAGTGCACACCGCTGCCTCATTATCAGGTCTAGTCATGGTGCTTACTTCCAGTGCGGCTGTCTCTGCTGCTATGGCAATCATTTCAGCTTGGGCAAGTGTGAGCTCAGTTTTTTCAAGCAGCGTCTGCTGCACCGCCCGATTTCGGATGCCACAAACAATGCGGTCCCGTAACATACGGTCCAAACTGGTGCCGAAGTGACAATTATCCGCAAGCTTGAGTAGCTCAGCAACATAGTCCCGGACAGATTCGCTTGCAGCCTGATCCCTTGTAAAGAACTTGTAACTTGAGGCAACCTCATTAGTCTTCGGCGCACAGTGGTTATTTAGGATGGTAAGTGCGTCCTTGTAACTCAGGGCGTTTACTTTCTGGGGGGCGCACTGTCCAGCAAGAACGCCTACCGTCTTCGTTGACAGTGTCGAAACCAAGAGCGCCCTTTTCTTATCATCTGTCTTAATATCATTTGCTTCAAAAAATGCCTCCAGTCGAGTCAAGTAAATATCCCACTTATATATTGATTTTCGTCGAAACTTGGGGTAGCCAGGGCCATGACCGCCGATGCTCCGTAGACTCGATTACTTTCAGTACCCAGCAGGACTCCCAGCGCTACCGAGACGCCACTGTTCGTGGCGGGGGCTCCGCGGGGGGGTCACCCTCGTCGCCACTGTTGTAGCGGGTGGCAGAGTGACGGAGACGATCCAAGAGCACGTACCGCACTGTTTTATTTCAGTGACGGCGAACTAAATATATAGGCTGCTTGCCTATGACGTAACATAAAAAGAACGAATCATGTTTGACACATGTGGCACAGCACTTCATATCAGTTTCCTGCTTGCTGCTGGATTGCTTTTGCTTAAATTTCGTAAAAACCTTACATCTTTAGGTCTGTACTGTTCACTAATACGCGTGGCATGTTTGCTTGCCTGACTTGTCTAGAAAAAAAAAGTGTACTGTCATATATGCACCTGCACCTTATCGTCTGATGTGGGCCAGTTTCATTGTCACGTGACATCTAAATATCCAGATGAATTGGGCAAACAAGGGCAAGTGTTCATTGGAGGATGTGCACCAAGAAATTGAATCGCATTGCAGAATTTGAGTGAGAACAAAGCAGTTCTAAGCAGAACTTAGGTGAAAGGTTCGTATGCAAATAGCCCCGTTACTATAGCCTCACTTTATTGACACAAAATTGTGGAGACTCTAAAAGAAATTCATGCAAGCTGTTTTCAGAGTGCTGACAGACATGCTCATAAGAGACAAACATTCTTGTGTTGTATTTAAGGAGTAACTTCAGCACATTCACTTTTGTGACATGTGCTGTTCGTGCTGTAAATGGTGGCAAAGGTGTTCTGGCTATCAAAATAGCACTCTTGTCTTGTGCCATAAAATGTGTATGCGCTGGTGCTGCACCAAAGTATCACTTGAGTCACTTTTGTCCTGATGCCTCAGACTGGTGCCTTCACTGTCTCTTGATGAGTTTGATGTTGCCTGATCCGAGTTTGCATGGAAAACAGAGGGTTCGAAAGGAAGAGGATAAAAGAATGCATTTCTTCATTTGTCGCATGTAAACTATGGCAAGTCGCATTATGCAAGTGTGTCACCTCTCCGCTTTTGATTCTACTTAGCTTTAACTATAAGTGGAGGATCCCTCTCAGAAGTAAAATGACCCCCCCTTTTTTTTTGCTAGTTGGAGTGTGTGTACATGCAACGGAACAGTGTGCAACAGTTCTAATTTCCACAGCAGGGGGGGTCTACCAACTGGGAAAACAGGGAATTCTCATGGATTTTGAGTAGTCTGGAAATACTCAGGGAAAACTAACGGAATTTGTGCTTCTATCAGGGAAAATTAGCTGCAATTTTATTGAAAGGAAACGAAAGTCGTGCTAATGCTGGCTCAAATAACAGATAGGAATCGTAACAACTCGTCTTTGACACCATGTCGTTGGGTGCAGGAGTTGCCAGTGTACACTCAACAACCGATTTTCCGGACGCCCAATTTTTATGACATGCCCAATAATTTGGACGGCTTTGCGCCACCACCACGTACCCTATAGAGTTAGTGTATAAGAACGAACGAAATTTCGGACGCAAGAGCCCTTCACCGTCCGATTTTCCAGACCTTTTGCCGTGACCGCAGCTCCGAAACTGCGTTAATCAAAGCCACCACCTCTGCCATTTTTATTATCTCGCCACCTTGAACCGGCGCTCTCGCATGCATATTCACTCGCAGCTGAGCCACCACCACGACAGTGCTAGGCCGCAGCTACTTTGACGTTTGCTACTGTTAGAAATTTGCCGCTGTTAGCAATGGACGCCGACTAAGTCTTAGTAATCCTTGCCAATGGCTTCGATGCACAGAAAGCACCATGCGTTGCAGTATGCCAGTTTCCAAAGTAAGCTTCTTCTCAATACAGGAAGGTTCCGCAGTGAAGCATGTGCAAAGTATTGCAGTGAAACTTATCAAGTGTGGGAAGAGGCAATCGTCACGGGACCCAGTATGTATTTCTTAGTTATGCACACGTGTACCCCCCATATCCTGTCCCAGTACAAGCACCAATATGCCTAATAAAAGCACTGGCAGGCCTTCAGAGCTTTTTCAGACGTGCCTGTTGCGATTTGAGCCCATAAGGGCAGTAAAAGACATGCATTCATTTTTTTCGTACTGCCTGATTTTTTGTACATTTTTGCGGCTCCTAGGGAGTCCTAAAAATCGCATGCTGACTGTACAATTGACCAAGAGCATGCTTCAAATGGTCCATGGGGCGAACGTGTGGCAGAAGGACAAGAACAGATATTACCGTCACATTGAGAAATTGGGAAAAGAAGTGTGACGCCGCTTTTTTGAAGGCGCTTGAGCTCAAAAAGCAAAGTGTTGTCTCAAAACGGCAAGTTGGGCCAGTTGGTTGGGATTCATAGTAAGGTTCGTTACATCGCAATACAATACAAGGACACAGGAAGGTATACAGTGCCGTGTCGTCATTTTATACCTTCTTGTGTCCTTGTCTTGTATTGCACTTTAATGAACCAGCAAAGTGTTCGCTGATGCAAAGATGCAGGTGGCCCTTATCCAAACCAAAATAAACTCTGGAAAGCAGTGAAACACAACATGGAAGCATTGTGCGTGGGCTGAGAGTATGTGAGGGCAGTTTAAGTTTACTTACCAGCTGCTGAGAGAGAATCTCACTTGTGACAAAGTTCGGGCCTAATACCAATGATATTGCTATCACTTGATAGAAATAGCTCATTTTCAAAAATATTTGCTTCTGTATGCATCTCTTTTTATTCGTATTTGAAAATGTTCGACGCGATTTACAATGGGCTTTACCATTTTTTTCAAGGATGTTTTATTCACTGTGCATATTACAAACCCCCTCCCTTCTATCAATGTTACCAGGGCTTCTGCGTAATGAGGAAGCAATGCTGTGCCGCTTACGCTTGGGTGTCGCAGTCACCAATGCAGATACGTTTTTGATTGGAATGGCTGATAGTGCCGAGTGCAATGCCTGCAGTGGCGAGGAAACTATAGAGCATCTACTGTGCTACTGCCTCTTTTGAAAATGAAAGTTATGACCATTGCACTGCTCTCAATCAGTTAGATATAAAGCCGTTCACCTTGAACAAGATCTTGGGACCATGGCCTCACATATTGCAGCTACAAAAGGCCACTAAAGCGCTGCTGCGAGATTTGAAAGCTACAGGATTGAGTCAGTGTCTGGGATCCGGACTGAGTGACCGAATGTTACCCCCAGTGGACTTTCTCTTCTTCTTTTAATCTTTCCGTCCTATTTACCCTTTCCCCACTGTAGGGTAGCCAACCGGGCTCAGTCCTGGTTAACCTCCCTACCTTTCATTTATCATTTGCTTTCTCTCTCTCTCTCTCCTCCCTTCTATATTCTTTTTGAATAAACACTACTCCTTACTGTTCAAACTGAATTAAGTAGTTTGTTATTTTTTAATATGCTTACTATAGAGCGACAGCATCGGGTGACATGGTGTCAGGTCCGTCTTGACATAAAAGAAAGTTCTGTGTCGCTCGGGGAATTTCGCAAGGGCACTCCGGGAAAGCCTGGAAAACTCGGGGAATTTGGAAATGTCAATTTGGTAGACACCCTGCCACATTATCATGTGTGTACGCAACTATTGTGCTTTATAAGGAGAAAGGTGTTGAGATGGTTGATTTATGTTAAACTAGCCTATAGTGTCGGCTAATGAAGCACTGGCAGCCGTAGTCACCACCCCGGCAACGCTAGGCCTAGCTACTTTGACGTTTGCTACGGTTCGAAATTCGCTGCTGTCAGCAATGACGCCGACTAAACCTTAGTCTTCCGAGGCATCCATGGTAAAGTATTATTTTCAGCCATTTTGTGCATGTATTGCAGGCTGTGTGGATCAGTTGGGCTGTGTCTGATTGTCTCTTGTGTATCTTTATTTCCTTTCTTTTCAGCCTCATTCCGTCTCTCTATTCCAAACTCAAAGGGGACGGTGTCGAATTTGGGTCTGAAGGAACGGTGAGTCTTGGGCTGCACCATCTTTATGCATGCACGAGTGTGGGGCAGCCTCCCTTAATTAATCCCTATTTTTAACTATGAAAATTGAAACGTCCAGCTATTGCATCTGTTAGCATGAGTCTGTCTGGACTGACCTTTCACTTTTCAAAGACGGGCTTACCTTTATGTGGCTAGCAGCACAGTGCTGTGTAAGTACGACATTCTGGATTCAAAAGATGCTCAAAGGCCAACTGTTTAAAGGAGTACTGACACAAAAATTTTGTCCTGCATATGACCCATTCAGAACACGTCGCCAAAAGCAGGGGTGGCAGTCCTGCGATAAGACTAAGAGCCTGCCAGTCAACCAGGTGCAGTGGTTGAACACTAAGCAATGACCCTGTCACTTACAGCTGCCAAATTAGGCCTTTCAATTGTTTGCTTTTCTTGGAAATGCAGGAGGGCATGCTTTCCCCTCTTGTCTCGTTGAGTGTTGGACGGACACTGCTTTCGGCAGCAGGGCCATACTTTATGTGTGAACACGTCAGGTTTCGGTTATGTGAATAGGCTGCTTTTTCACATGCAAAACAGCACGGCTCTTGGCACATGTTTTCGACTGTGGTGGCATTGAAAGGTAGCATAATTAATCATTCACTGCGAGATTTGGGAATTGAGACCTGTTAGTAAAGTTACTGGATGTACGGCTATCCAGCAAAGCGATAAAAATGAAACAAAATTTCTGTCAGTACTCTATTAATCATTCTTTTGTTAGCATTGCATACCCAGCGATTTTCACAACAGTGATCTTTACTTTATTGCTCATTTTGCAGCGAAGCCCTCTTGCAACACACATTTCACAAGTAAGCAAAGAATAAGGGGAACCAAGGGGCTAGATTTTTTTGTTAGTTATAATGAAATGAAACCGACACAGAGCAAAGCCGAGGAGAGCAAAGAAAAAGTGAAAAAAACTTTTCTTTTAATTGAAGTGTGGAAATAAAGAAGGAAAAGAGGAATAAAAGTGCATGAAAATGCAACGATAATGCCAGTGGGAGCTGAACCCACATCCCCTGCATTACGTGTGCAACACTATCAATCAGGTTACAGTGGCAGTTGCCCCATATCAAAGCCAAAATATAGCTGTTTCTACTTGACTGTGTGGCCAAATTAACACACAGTAGTGCAGGCAGAATTTGAATTATCGTAGGTGTCTTAAATTTCAGTCGTCCTTATACACGGACTCTATGGGGCCAGTGATGCTGCTGAGAAGCAGTTCGAATCATTGGTTGGCAACTGTGTCTCTCTGAAAAGTGATGCTTTGCCGTCACAATTGCACATCCTTTCTCCAAAAGCCCTTGCCCTTTAACCGTAGATATGGTGCTGTTTTATGCACTACCATTACCATTTTTTCTTGCGAATACTTTTTCGGAACAGCTGTGAGACGCGACTAGAAACTGTTGAATATTCTTACTAATTTGGTCAGAAATGGGTAGAGGGAAGTGTCACCTACAACACCCAAATTTATTAACAGGCATTTTTAAAGAGGTACAGTGGTCTTCAGGCCTAGAAATTAAACAAAATATTGAGTTTTGTAAAACTGTACCTTCAGAATCTGCATCTACTATATCTGACGTAATAGTTCTGCGGAAACCTGCAAGATGGAGAGAAGTAATTAATAGAGATTTTTCTTCAACTTTGAGGCTTTTCTTTCGAGGAACCCGTATAGGTTTCCTTTGTAGCGATTGCTACGACTGGGTAGACGTCTTATTATCTCTTTATTAATCTAGTATATTTATGGATGTGTGAATACCCAAATACATCATCGAATTGTGAACATTTGAATAATCATATTCTTCCGTTATTCAATATTTTCTATGTAGATACCTACAAAGCGTCGTGTGTTGCGTGTGCCGTGGAGCGCTTTAGCGCTAGATTTTGCTGAAGCGAGCTTTTCACTCTGTTTTCGCTGCAAAAGATGCGTCGAGCACATGGTGGACGGGCCGACCCAGCTGCCGCGGTAGCAGACTTTGTCGCTGTGAGCACTCCCTGATATCAACCCAATGTGGGTATCAGCGCCGCATTGACTGGGTCTGCCTCTGTTGGTACAAGGTTCGTTTGGGTCGGCAGGACCGATTGAAATGATAACGCGGCTCGAATGGAGGGAACAGCAACAAAAGCAGCACGTATTTCATAAAAGCAGGTGCACTGGATGGCAGCAAAGTTGTTCGTGGCTGCCATCTTGGCGGTACAGTGTATGGTGGCTTCTCGTTCCCGATGCCATTCGTATATACACATCGGTCTCTTTTTGTAGTTTCATATTTACACGACGAGTGCAAAAGTGCCGTGGCCAAATTGCATGCATTTGGGTGGACGGGGGATGAACACGAGGGGAGGGGGAGTAAATGTCGCGCAACTTCCCATGACCCTCCAAATTTTAGAATGTTTGACATGTGGCAAATTATGCCAAACCTGACAATGAAACGGCATGGACAGCTCCTGCTATTTATCGTCAGGGCCAGCTACATGTTGAGCAGTGATCGACTCACCTTAGGCGAAGTCCTTTTGTCTGTTGCGCAGATTGGCAATATAATAACCCAGCTGCCGTAAAGTTTGAATAGTCCTTCTGTATTTTGGAGAAAAACTGGAAAGTAAATCTTTCTATGCAATAAAACATTGCCTTAAAACACAGGTCCGCTATTAAACAGAGGGCCTCACTGGTATTCAGGACAATGGAACGTCCCTAATTCATTAGTTTCAGATTCTAATCAACAGAAATTCTATTGATTAAAAAAATATTTTTGAGACCTTCACATAAAACTGAGCTGTAATCGGTGCTGGCATACTAACTTGGTGTTACCTTTAGTAAGAGTAGACTGTACCGTATATGTTGATTTTCTATGTACACAGGTTACTTATAGCTTGCTACATTCTTATGCAATGCTACGAGACTCCCGAGAGCAAGTGCAGCATCATATCTTCTAGCCCAGAATTTGTAAGCATTTGACTTGGTGAAAAATTTTCTAATATTTGATATTCGACTCAATATTCAGCTTTAATTTTCTTGATTCATCGCGATATTCGATTCTAACTGTACTATTTGGTATTTGCATACCCCAAATTATTTTCTTTATCTGCCAAGTTTCTTATCTGTATCTTGATATTTCAGCCATAATGTATTAATTTTAAAACTATAGGGCAAGTGATTTGTTTTCTTCATTTTCTAAAGATACTCATTTCGTACACTCAGCAAACCTTTTACTGTGGTGCATTAGTACCTATCACAGATAGAATAATGCTTTTTTGCAGCATGATGCTAGATGTTTGGAGCACACAACGTAAAGATAAGATGGAAAAAAAATTGTTTTAAAGTTATTAAAATTTTTTCTTGTGTGCGACCACTGCATAGCCATGTTCAAAACACAGGTGCTCAGGGTGCTATAAAACAAGAAATAATGACCGACTCATAAAAGTGCTTCCATCATTTTGTGTCTTATGCTTTCTGGTATTGATCAATGTGCCATTTGTATATTTTTCTGCAGTGGTTATTTGTCCATTGTTCTAAATGTGAAAGGAAACTTTTGTGTATTTATCTCACGGAATAATGAACCTAAAGAAAAAATTAGCTTTTAGAATTGAAAGAAACTAAACAAGCAAACCAAGTGTCTAAGGTATGGCATTTATTTACCTTGACAACTGAGTGCTAAATTATAAGCTTAAAAAAATACTTTATAATTAACAATACAGGTGCACCAGAAGACCTTTATAAGCTGACATTTTGGCAAAGAGAAGAATTGTCCGTGTGTGCTGCCTTTCTTTCTTTCATTTATATTGCAAGGGCTTTACTAAAGCAATCAAAATTTGCTAGAATGCAATAATAATAAAATGCTAGAATAGAATAGAATAAAGTAATGGTTGCAATAATAGAATGCTAGTAACGCAATATGTTTGGGAGTTGGGTGAAAAATGCACGAAGCTTTTCGGACTTCTGCTAAAGAATCTGCTACATATCTGCTATAAGCATGTTTTTTCATATAAGCAAGCCCAAGATCCACTAGATCTAGCGGAATATCTACTAAAAGATGATGAGACTGACCTGGCTACTCCGGTAGAAAGCTTATTAGACCCACAGATCATTCATGGTATATTTTGATTGTCTTCATGCGACCAGCACCACCAAACGATAGCGCATAGCTTGAAACAGAAGACAACAGCAGCATGTCAAAATAAAAATACAGGTTAAATTGGCCATAACATAAATGTTAGACAAAAATTCAATGAAGGGTGCTTTCTTTTTGTTTTCTCCTTTGAAAATGCAAATTTGTAGGAATACAAAATATCCATGACACTAGCCAGAGCTGGTAAAGTTGTTCAATTTTTACGTTCTAGAGACAAGCACTGTTCGGATGACATATATATTACTGCCTCATATGAATTTACAGTCAAGAACAACTTTAAATTGGATTATGTGCTAGCTTTGGACACATTACAAGCCAAAACACTGATTTATGACCCACGCGGTTATCTGTATTTTATAGCTCGTTTAATCGTCCTTCTTCGTTTCGCTCTGTCACAATGTTGTGTTCGATCCTTCACACTTCTGTAGCCATCTGTCTTCTGTAGTGGTCCATGTGCTGGAATTCCGGGGCTGTCCACAAGCACAACAACAGAAGCATTATTGTATTTATGATTTTAAGTGAGAAAATGCAGCAATCTTCATACAGCTACTCCTGCATCAGACTGTGGATTTCCTTGCTGCAGTGACTGCTCTAATTCATAGTATCTGTACTGGGGGCATAAATAACCATGGCATCGTGAGTCACACTGCAGCATTAGTATTTTGTTTACCTAATAGCTAGTTTCAGATCTACTTTTCACTGTGATAAAGCTGACCTAAATGTTACGTTCAAGTTGACTGCTCTGGTTTATAGACCAGACGAGGATATCCAGTGCCTGTAGGTGGCTGCCATGTTTTTGTTATGATGATGATGGTGAGGAAACCACGGGAACGGAGCGGGTGGCAGTGGGCCGCAGTCCATTTGCAGTTATCAGTCGCCTGCGGTAGCTGTGGTTCCGATAGTACTGCAGCCGTCTCTGACTGCCATTAAGTGTGGCTTCTCAAGACGGCGATAAGCAATGCAGAACCGGATGAAACCATCTTTTTTTGTGACGAGGACCACCTGTGGTGCCCACGGGCTATTGAAAGGTTGATTGGCGCCATGCTATAGCAGGTTGTTGACATGCTCATGCTGATGATCTGATTCTCTTTGGCTGAGACACAGAGACGGCTGCTGCTGCAATGGTGCGTTGGAGCCAGTGTCGATGTAGTGGCTCATGATCGATGGGGGGCTCAGAGTGGACTGAGCCACGTTGAAAGAAGAGTGGAACTGGCCAAGCAGGTGAAGAAACTGAGCGTTGCTTGGAAGTAAGGTTATCTGCATTGAAAGGAGTGAATACATCACATGATGGCGGAGCAGAAGTGGTTAGTGCACAAAGGTCAGTGAGCTCATAGTGGGCTGAAGGATACGAAACATCCGGTGTGTCAGTTATAACCAGGGCACCAAGGGGTGGAACACAGCCAAGTGCTTCGCTGCAGAGAGCCTTCGGTGTTGCAGGAAGCAGATTGCAGGCAACTATGGAGCTGAAGCCGGCTGAAATGTCAAGCATGATAAAAGGGAGGTGAAGGTCTTTGCAGGCTATGAAGAGTTGCAAAGGAGTGAAGAGGACAGAGCTTTCGGAGACAGTGCCACAGGAAACGGGAACAACGGCAATCAAATACGGCGGTATTGCGATGTCCTTCCGAAGGACCAGCTTAGCAGGAATAAATATGGCACCGGCGAGGGGCACATCACACAGAGGAAATAGTTCAACTTCCGCTGTTGATGATGGTGTTATTTCATGAGAGATCCCAGCTAAGTATAACATTGTGAAAGCAGGATGGAAGAACCACAATCTCTGCTATGTAAAGAACACACTGAATAACAACTCTTGCTGAGCATGCTGCTGAAGGCTGAACTGGCTGGGCATTTGCTGTGTGTAGAGTGTAGTATAGTGTCGCCCCCTGCCAGATCTGTGTTACCATACGTTTAGGTTTTGTAGTAGTTTAGCTAGATGGCGCACCCCCCTTCTGTCATGTGATGAGCTGGGACCAATCAGGAGGTGTCATCTGGTGTGTGAAGTCCTTTTTAGTAATAAACGGCCGCGAGCCGGCTGATTCCTGTTCCGGTTTTCATCAGGAGCAGTTAGCTCAGAGTCTCCCTCACTGCGTCGGCACTCGCCGCGCGTTAGCTGGGCACGGGCCCCCACTTGCCTGCCGCTGCCGACACAACATCTTATGGCGACGAGGATGGGATTCCCGCTGCGATTCCGACCGAAGCCCCGGGAAACCAACGAGCTTCGTAAGTGAAGCGTCCCTTCCTGTGTCTGCACGGCACGCAAACACCGCCGACGCACTTGGTGTTGCGAGGCTTCCGAGCCTAGGCCTGCCCGACCCCTTTGTTCTTCCTTGCCCCATTCCTGCTGCAAGCTCCGGCTTGTTTTCTGCACTGCCTCCTGCACGCTACCGGGCATGGCTTCTTTTACGGCGAACCTTCCCGTTTTTCTTGAAGTCCCCGGGCCACCGTTAATTCCATGGTATCGATGGAAAAAAATTTTTCAGGCCCACCTCGAAGCGGCCGGCAGTGGCGACTGGACGAACGTGCCACGAGCGTCCGCGCTCGTCAGCGCTCTCGGGCGTGAGGGACAACGAAAGTACTTTGCAGACGAGGAGCAGGAAGCAGCAAGGCAGTTAACCGGCGCAGCGTCGGCGTCAACGTCAATTGATGCGGTCCCGCCAGCGTCTGAGTTCCAGAAACTCTTGCAGTGGCTTGACCGGCTGTTCGCCGCATCAACATATGTTCTGGCGGAGAGGCACGAATTCACCAGTCTAAGGCAGTTCGAGGGAGAAGGGTTCCTGGAATTCGTGACCGCACTGAAGGAGAAGGCGGTACAGTGCAACTTCGGCACAACCTGCAACGAGCGCGTCCGAGACCAAATAATACATGGGGTAGCGAATGTCAGCGTTCGCAAAAAGTTATTAGCTCATGGCGAAACCCTGTCCCTGGACAAGGCAGAAGAAATCGGACGCTCTTTAGAAGCCTTGCATCGAGCGAACGGCTCCGAAATGTACGAAGAATCGAGGCATCTCAACTTGGCGTTCCGTCGACGGGCCAAGATGGCCGACTTCTTCCGAGAAGCCGCCAAGACGACCGACTTCTTCCGAGAAGCTGCCAAGAGGGCCGACATTTCGCACATGGCTCCTCCGGGAACCCTGGTGCATGCGATCGGTGTGGCAGCACGAAACATATTGCAACGTACAGGAATTGTCCAGCAAGGAACCGGCGGTGCAACACCTGCCACACGTTGGGCCATTTTGCATCAGTATGCCGAAAAACCCGTATTGTTCAACACGTCTCTTCCGCAGAGACGCTGTCTTCAACTTCCGCAGGGCAGCCGTCCGCGTCTGTCTTGACGGTAAGCGCTTTTGAAACTAAAAAAGATTTGGAAGTTCCGGTCGTAGTTAACGGCTTCTCCATGCGACTGCTGGTGGATACGGGAGCATCTGTGTCATTTATGACGGCCGAAGATTTTAGAAATAACTTTGGTGGACAGCACAGGCTGTCACAAGCAACAGTGGACTTAAGAAACCTCTCCAATCAACGCATCGACATTCAAGGCCTGTTTCAAGCCACTGTCCAGTTTTTCCAAAGGTCATGCTCCGTCACGTTCCACGTAACGACTACAAGAACATCACTGCTGGGTTTTGACGCCATCCAACGCTTGGGCATACAGGTCGACGGTACGTCGCTGACATGTCGTCTACCATCGCTTCCTTCAGTACAGAGCCCCACAGGTTTTGATCACCTCTCCAGTGACGAGTTGGGTCTCGTCAACAACTTTGTGCACCGAATTCATCGGCAGCAAGATGCGAAACCAGTACCTTCAAAGTTTCGCCGACTACCCCTGGCTCTCCGTGACCAGGTCACACATGAATTGCGACGTCTCGAGGACTGCGACGTCATCGAGCACGTCGAGGCTTCTGAGTGGGTGTCTCCACTCGTGGTGGTGCGCAAGAAGGATGGAACCATGCGGCTCTGTGTAGATCTACGGGAACAGGACAGTCTTGTGCCTCAAGTTCAAGAAAGAGTCTTGCCGAAACAGTGGCAGACTAAACAGTACGTAGACAAACGTAGAGGTGCTCAGGCAACTCGTGTCAAGGTGGGAGACACCGTCAGAATTAGATTTAACAGGAAAGGATTTTTTAAGTACAGTAAACCTCGTACAGTTAAGGCCCAGATAGGACCATCTACTTTTCTCTCAGTGATGGGAAGACGTGGCATGTGTCTAAGTTAACCCTAGTGATGAAGGATCCAGCAGGCAGTACATTGTGTACAAGTGATAGAGACTTTTTGTACTCATATTCAAATCTGGATAGTCATTCCGATGACTCATCTGTAGTGACAGCATCTTCTCATAGTCATAAGCTTCAGTTAAGTAGTCCGTCTGACTGTATTGCTTCCGAGTCTACACAGTCAGCAGTCGTCTCCGATTCCGTGGAGGAATCGGTAGCCTCCCAGGACTTGTTGGGACTTCGAGAGGAGCTTCCTGGGCAACCCTCTCCAGCTTTGAGCGACAACCACATTCAATTGTCCAACCAGGGGGAGGGAAATAGTAGTGGGACAACTGGGTCCTTAAAGTTGACTGATACGCGTCGCAACCCCCAAAGTTCTTCTGAGGTACGCACGCGTCCTCATCGTGACAGAAAACGGCCTCCGTGGCTTGATGATTTTGTTTTCCGAGTGTAGAGCGTATTGCCATCTCAGGCAATTCACATGTTTCATGAACACAGGTATAAAATGTGTTCCTTGTTGCGGTGCAGTGAGTCTTGTGCCGTGTTCCTTGTCAGATTTTGTTTTGACTGACTGCCTGTGTTTTGGTGCCCAAGTCTGGTGCGCGTGTGTGTGAACATGGGGGGAACGAACTGAATTTGTCCTTGGACTTAAGTGCGCGTTTCACTATATGCTTACTTTGTTTCCAGTGGGAGATGATGTAGTATAGTGTCGCACCCTGCCAGATCTCTGTGTTATCATACGTTTGTTTTGTAGTAGTTTAGCTAGATGGTGCACCCCCCTTCTGTCATGTGACGAGCTGGGACCAATCAGGAGGTGTCATCTGGCGTGTGAAGTCCTTTTTAGTAATAAACGGCTGCGAGCCGGCTGAGTCCTGTTCCGGTTTTCAGCAGGAGCAGTTGGCTCCGCGTCTCCCTCACTGCGTCGGCACTCGCCGCGCGTTCGCTGGGCACGGGCCCCCACTTGCCTGCCGCTGCCGACACAACATAGAGAAAAGCCAGAAAGTGGCGTTTTAGCTTTTTGTAGAGTGCAAAAGAGGTGTGCATTAATACAGCCACCCCTGCTCCATTATCACTTAGCACAATGGTAGGGACACCATCAATAGTAAGGTCAACAATGTTCAAAGGTGGCAATGGAGGATCTGCACAGATAACGGCAACACAGTTCCTGCCTCGTGAACTGTGGTGTTTAGTTTTCCTCTTGCGTGGGTGAAGGGCGCTGATGCATGGGAGACAATCAGCAGTGACCCGGGGAAGCTGGTTGATTAGCAAGTAACGGGTGCTTGTCTAATGGCCTGCTGAACTGCTGACTAGAATAAGTGTCATGGAGAAGATGTACGTTGGCTTAGCAAGGTGTCTGCCCAAAGCCATTAGATAACAGCATGCAGTGGTGGCAGAGTCGTGCAACGTGTCCAGTTATGCTGCAGGTCAAAACAAATGTGTGGGTATACTGCAGTTAAAACATAGGGGCCTGTTGTCTTGCGTGTGCCAACGATTTACAAAGGCATGTTGATTAATGGGATGAGGAATGGGTGGCAGCGGCCGTGGATGTATTGCAACGAGTGGTTGGCGAGGAGCTTGCATAAGTGAGTGGAGTGATGGCAGAGTACTGCTAAAGTGGCATTGTCGGGACATGAGCAACTTGCTCTTCAATAACTCGCCACGGCGTCGGGGTGAGCTGTGTAGGAGGCGGTTGTGGCAGTGGAAGATGTTAAGGCTGCTCACTGAAGGGCAGTAGAGAAATCTGCTGTGCAACTTTGTGATGGCTTCGTGATTTTTATACCACATGTGAGCCAAGCCTGCAAGGTAGATGACGCTTAACTTGGAGGTATCGTCCCATTGATTGTGCAAGCTGCCAGTCATTGACATCATGCCCATCCATACTGCTGAACATTGCAGGATCTCTGTGGTGAAGAGCACCAGAGCAGGTCACTGAAGGTGTCTGCAATAGTTGCTGAATAGAGTCTGGCGTGGCTGGTGGCAGAATCCGAGCCTGTAGTTTCAGCACGAAGATGATCTTGAAGACACAGCACCTCTACCAATTTGCCTTTTTTCGTTTTCCTGTGCTGCCCTCTGCTGCACGATGCTGGAAATGTTCTGGAAGGGTGCTGTGGCTTTCGCCGGTTGACTTGTGTACCTGCGCCCGTGTTGAGTGCGTGGTGGTTGTGCATTTCATGGATCGCGATTACTAAAAAGCCATTTAGTATGCTATACTTCGTATTTTTAAATTTGAGCATTGTAATTGCACTGCACGCTACTGCCATGCATTGTTCTCCATTTTTACCCTGCTTTGTTATCTCGATCGTCATGTGGTCTTAGCGTACCACAATAGATATGAGTACATTAATTTTCTATGTTTTGCACGCTGCAGGGAGTTGCAGGGAAGCTCTAGCTCATGTGTTTACGTAAGACTCACACGGAGCTAGTATGAGCAGCATTTGACACTGGACACAGTCGGAAACATAACCAATTAGTGGGCCGGTGTCGTGGCCACAAGATAGAAGTATTACATGTTATATTGCGTGTGCTGTCGGTTACAGGCGTTTTATTATTTCTCCCTCGCAGTCAATAAGGAACATAATAATTTGCATATCCACGTACAATCTCACCGAAGGGGCCACCAGCTCTATTAGTAATGACTGAACATGCTTCTCGTGCAGCTGAGCGTGAGCATCACGCAATTATAGCAGTTTAAGCACCAATGCACTGTGCAAAAGAAAGAAAAATAAGTGAGGCATTGACGCATGCGCAGCGCTGTTTCTGTGCACACTAGCCATAAACTGCTTTCTCTTTTCAAGGCCACGAGTACTCGAATGTGGCTCATTCATGTGCATATGAAAAACACAGGACACAAGAACAGTCAAGTTCCAGTTTCAAGTCTTGTTTATTTGTTGTAACGGAACAATCGCAGAAACTGTTGCAGTGCAACACTCATGTTTGTTCATTCTGTGTAACACCGTTTCGAAGTGTGCTGCCATATTCCATTATAGTGGTGACGGGGTACATGCAAAATGGGATACATAGCGCAAGAATGACACACGGACAAGCAGGAACATGGGACGAGCGCTAACTTTCTACCACGTCCCGTGTTCCTGCTTGTCCCTGTGTCATTCTTGCGCTATGTATCGCAGTTTGTTTGTATCCCACCAACACGCCCAAACATCTTCCCTTCTATGGTGATGAGGGCCAGTCGTAAATCTCACTGTATCTCATTTGATCGTAGCAGCTGCCATTATGCGCTCATTTGCGTCGCTAAAGTGTTTCTGTGACGCACACGCACACACACACCATAACTTGGATGGATGCCTTGGTTGAACAGGTGCTTATGCATTGTTCTGCTCAATCTCACACGGTGTGTCTACACTCCAACCAAAGTTTTTTTTTCTCGTGGCACTTGTGACTTTCGCACACTCGCTAGCCCTTTCATGTGGTCCAGATGTTCACTGGAGCCAGGCATGTGTTTCCACTGAAATGTCCTATTAGGCAGGGTGCTTTGCAAGAAACTCGTGATGACCCGACTGCAGAGGTTCTGACTGCTTACCTTCTTCGTGCCCTGCCTTTCTTGCCATTGCTGCAGTCGGACTCGCAGCCATCGGAGCAGTTGGTGTCTCGTACTTCCACCAAGCAGCAGCAGCAAGAAGAGCAGGACTTGGCCCGAGGTCAGTGAACTCTTGGGAGAAGAACATGGAAGGAGGCTCTTGCTTTACTTCGCATATTAAGTAGCGCGCGTGCATGTAACATTGAGGCTGCATTGAAGCAAGATAGATCGTGGAGACTTTCACTCTGTCAAGTGATTGCAAAACTGCGTGGCCACCTGATGATCTTTGGGAGTATCTGTATGGAATTCTTCTTGAAAAGGTGCCAAAATGTGCAGAAAGGTAGTGTGCTGAAAGAGGAGGAGAAAAAAAAACTGTTATTTGCTGCAAGAATTGTGTGATAGATAAGTGTACATAGGTACTGTCAGGCTCAAGTGCAAGGCAAAGAAGTTTGCTCATATGTGTCCTTCTCAAGCTTGGCTTCTCTTGAGTTACACTTTGCCCACTTGGCATTGTTTTGTTAAACTTGCTGCTTTTTTATGCTTTAACTCTATCAGGTCATAAAGAATGTCATTGTACCATAATCAGTCTATTTGAGTCTAGCTCAGGAAGATGACTTTTTCAGAGGCATTGAGTTGCCCCTGTTCTTTACTCTTAATTTGTAAATTTCCTGCTTCATCACTCCACGTGATATTCTGTCACCCTTGACTGTGTTTCCCTTCCCTTTGCACCCATTCTGTTGCTCTCGTGGGGCACCAACTATTGTTCTAGATGTCACATTACTCGCTAGATCCTATTAGCTTGGAGGAGGAGGAAGTAAACTTTATTGCTCTAGAAAGAGTAATTCAGCGGTTGGGCCGGATGTCTTCATCTCCTATTGGTTGATGACGATCTCCGGCCTGCATGGTTGGCGCCCCCTATTCCAGGGTACCACTGAGCGTGACTGCTTGTCAGGCATGATCCACCAGCCTCCGTTGGAGGCTAGGGTCACCGCTGGAGAGCATGGTCTCCCACTGCTCCGCACTCGGATTTTCTATTTTGTGGAATGCCTTATTCATATTGCACTCCCATGTGATGTGATAAAGTGTGGATATTGCACCACACCACGGGCATGTGTCCCTGTATTGACTTGGGAACATTTTTCATAATATATGTAAATTTGGGAAAGTTCCTGTCTGCAGCTTTCGCCAGTAAACTGCCTGTTGTTGAGTGAGTGTATTGTGAGGTGGGGGTATCTGATCCTCGTCCCTCTATAGTAATTTAGTATGCCAGAGTACGTTGGGATCACTGTCATGAAGTCCTCAGGATTTCTGTTTAGGTCCGCTTGGTTTGTATGCTCGCGAGCGATCCTATGAACCCTTTGGTTGCCCTCAATCTCAGTGTGCCCCGGTACACTGAGATTGTGTGTCTAATGCGTTTACTCTGTTGGCCAGCGCGGAGGAAAATTTGGAGCGCTCTTTGACTGATTCTGCCGTTAATGTAGTTTCGGCATGCTTCCTTGGAGTCTGTTAGAATTATAAGGGATCTATTTGTGCAGTAGCCCTCCACAGCTGCTAGAGCAACAGCCATTTCCTATCCCTCGGTTACCGTACAATCCCGTGCCGACGCGCAAGCGATTTCACTATAGTCCGAGTCTATTACTGCCGCGACGACCCTTTGTTCTGTTTCCCTTCGTTCTCGAGGATATACCGCGGCATCCGCATATACCGTGTTCGCCTTGGTTGCTAGGTATTTTTCTACATATTTTGCCCTAGCCTTCCTCCTGGCTGTGTGTAAATTCGGGTCCATGTTTCTTGGCAGGGACCCTACCTTGATGGTACTGTGATACTCATTGGGTAGGTTTGCCGTTCATTGTTCTTCCCTTTCAATTTCTTTGTGCCCCAGTTTTTTTAGGAGCTTTCTGCCCGTGGTAGTCTGCTGGAGTCTGAGTAGCTGTGACCCTAATTGTGCTTCTTTGAGCTCCTCGAACGTGTTGTGGAGTCCGAGGGCCAGCAGCTTCTCTGTCGAGGTGTTGGCCGGCAGGTGAAGCGCTGTTTTGAATGCTTTCCTTATGATGGCATCGGCCTGGTCCCGTTCGCCTTTGTTTGTGTTGTAATATAGCCGGATTACGTACGCCCTCCCGTATTAGCTTGGGCAGGTGTGGTGCACTTGATAGACCATCAATGTCACATGACTTACCCAACTTTTCACACCTTCCTCTTAATCTCAGTTGGACCTATCATCTACTCATGAATGCAGCTCAAGTAGAAGTTTGCACACCAACTAGTATATGACGTTTGTAGATTAGGGAAAGGTGTTTGGTTCAACAGAAATACCACCAGTTGGGGAGATATTGCATAGCCAAGGCATGGAGGAGGCATGCATGGACATCTTCAAGAATATCTATAGGGGCCCTCCTCTGCAACTTGATTTATGGATCAGAGTTAGTCAGCGGTGCCTGCAGATGTGCCACAGCCAACCCTGAGGCTACCATGCAATTTTCTACTCAGTTTCATGCTGTGGCCTTCAGGTGTAGAAAAAGTTGTTTGATTTTTGAGGACTGATGTGACTGGCCAGTTCCCACTGGCTAGCTTTGCTTCTTGCCAAAGTATGAAAGCAAGAGTGCTTGACAGTGTGGGATACAATGAAACATTTCACTGGCAGTCCATGATATTGCACATTTCTATGGGATTTCTCAGTTTTTAAAGAAAATTTTGTGTAGCCAGCTACTACATTGAAGAGCAAGTGTATGTAATTCGCTCTGTTCAATAGAAGCTGCCCGACTGTAGGACTCCCTGATTACCATGACAACAGTGGCTGACAGCTGTCTATCTAGTGAAAGATGATACCCTAGTAAAACCAGGAGTGATATCTTTTAACAGCACACACCTCCCCACAGATGCCCCTTGCATTGCTGATAAGAAGCACTTGTCTGATATCACTTCACTGTGGCACCCTGAGTCACTCGTTAAACAAGCGGGTGGACAAGCCTATGAATTGCAGCCACAAAACAAGGCATAGCGATGAAACTTCTCTTAAACACTAGTGCAAGGGAGACATAAACGTGGCAGTGTAATCTTATAGCTGCAACTGCCTGGGACACATTTAAAGCATGGTGTTGCAGTTAATTTCACCTCATGCCACTACTGCGCAGTAATCTTGGCTGTTCTTCACAGCAGAAACATGTTCCACTTGATTGCTGCATTATTTAGTTGTGATTGCCAGGGTGGCACAGTACACTGTGAAACAGACACATCAGTTCCGTGGTAAAGACACAGATCAGGTCACTTATAATGTAAGCACTTGTCTCACATGAGTGGGGGCAGTTCAGCGTTTTCTGCTTACTCGTAGAATTACATGTCTATGTGCACAGCTTTCTATAATGCAGGCACACAAAGCAAGGTATCTGCCATAGCTTCTTAAATCTCAGAAGGGATCTAGGGTCACAGAGTATTGCCATACTTTTAAAAATGCTTTTTTTGACTTCATAGATGAAAGGTGTTATGTATAATTTCAGTAGAATAGGTTGTTTGGACATAGCATAATGTCCAATATACAGATTCGATGCTGGGACTCTACCCACTCTTTTATGAGGCAGCTTGCGTCATGACCAGTGACAGTTGTATGAAGATATGAACTTGTTATAGTGTGTGGAGATAACTTATAGTCGTCCCCATCAAAAAAAAAAAAAAAAAGAATAGTATGATGGAAGTGGGAGTTCCCCTTCCCATGGAAACGTTATGCGCCTATTTCAAAGATGCGGGCTTTCACCTTTGGTGGGCAAGCCCGAAGCACATTCGGTTTCATTGTGCTAAAGAACAAACTGCATTTACTGCGAAAAAGCTTTTATACTGTGCACCTGAAGTCTGCAACAAGCAGCATTAAGAGCATCTGCCATCATGCTACAACTTTTATGGCTTTATTTTAAAATTACAGATTTTTAGCGCTCGTTTACAATTGTCTTATTGGCGCAAATATTTTAAGATATTTTATTTGCGTATAGCAGAGGACAGGAAGTGCTTCAAAAGAAAGACAAATACAGACACTGAGTAATATTTATGGTCCCATTTTTTTTAACCCATTGATTACATGGACGTACCCATGCAGCAGCGATGTCAATTGATAGAACCAATGTATAATGGCAACCAAATCTCTGACAGCTGCTATATAAATATTGCATTCATAAACTTCACAGATGTTTCGCATTTTTCTGCATATAACTCGGCACCACATATAACACGCACTCCCCAATTACAACCTGGAAAGAAAAAGAAATCCATGTGTATAACCTGCAGAAATAACTGCGTACAACAATGCTCAAATATTTGCAAACACTGTCTCCATTCACGGATGCACCACTTGTCCATGCCGTATCTTTGGCCAGTAGCTCGGTACTCCCCGCCCTCTCTTTGGCGATACTGATAAAGCTGGTTTCACACGATGGATATGTTCGCAGACGATTCAGTCACTTGACACAAATTGGGTCACCTCTCTGCTTGCATACATATGACAGAGAACGACAGTGTGGACAGAGCAACTTTCGCATGGGCAACAACTATGGAGCTTATGCGACCCAGCCGAAAATTCCAATTGTGATTTGGCTCTCCACCATATCGTGAAGCACTTTGCGCTGACGTGGGAATTGGGGACATACGGGTTTGCCGGTGCTGCGTGCGGTATTTGCTAACTACTAACCACAAAATGGCGACCAGTAATGGGGATGAGAATGGGTGAAGGAAGCCTCAACATGCAGGGTTGGGGAGAGGTTCCCAAGGAGACAACGAAACTTTGAATGGCAGAGCACCTTGCCTTAAGGTGCGTCTTCACGGCAGCGTGCACCATGACGCCATGCTGCCGTGAAGCCACACTTCAAGGTGAAATTCGCATATAACCCGCAACCCAACTTTACTGTTAACTTCGAAGTTTTTGTGTGTGGGTTATACTATACGCAAAAATACAGTTTCTGCTTATCTGTGGCTCAGATCATTGTTGCTGTGACGTATATAGAGTGGAGTGCCTGTTCACAGCATCCCTTCAGAACAAAGTCTGACTCTGTAATAAACAGTAAACTCATTAAACAAATTTTTCCACTTTCCAACAAATTTTTGTCTTACTTCTACTGTCGTGTTTTTCCAGTTCAAAGGTGGGCAGGTCTGCATCATTGTTAAAGGGCCCGTAAACAACCCCGACATCATGAATTTGTAATATAGAGCCAGTTGTGTACAAGTCTACAATGAACATGCAGCCGCAAGAACTTTTGAAAACGATACCGGAAAAGCGGAGTTACAGGCGTTTGACGATCAAGAATGTGGCTGCCGGTTCTTTCTCCCTCTCCTTCGCATATCTCCCCTCGAGCAGTCTCTTCTTTCCGTGTACTCCTCTAAACTCCATTAAATGGCACTGTACTGCCGTGTTTGGAAAGACAAGCCATTTCCATTCGCGGGGTCTACATCACCGGCGCCTCCGTGAACAACAAAAGCTGAAACATTGCATCGGTATGGAAAAGGACCTGCGTTATGAATTTTATTTTTCTTTTCAAAATGTGTTCTTGAAACATGAGATATGTGGCACTGCGAATCGCCAACCAAAATACACAACACATGTGCGCACAAGCAAGCAACACAACTGGGCAGTGCACACGTGCGACTCGCACCAACTACACGGAGGCAGTTGATGATCCTGAAGTTGTAGGTTCTCGTTGGTCGACTAGTCGACAGCATTTGCCTTGTTGGCGTCACCTGGAGCACCCTGTTGACATCGCGATTCCCAGAGAGTCTCTGAAAATGCCAGGAGAGGAGCACGAGATTGCTTTTTGAAATTGTGGTGTCCCCATGTTGCACAGCTGTCACGTTCACCGAAGATGATCGTCACGATGCCCTGTACACAATGTGCGTTAATTGAAATGTGTGAAAACATGTCACAAGGTTGCCTGGGGTTCCTTTAAGTGGCCAATGGTTGAGTTCTTGGCTTCAGTTAGAGGAAGCCGAACACATTTCAATGGTATTCTTATCAAAAATGCGAACGAAGCCTGCTTTCAGAAATGTTGCCTAGTGCCACGGATCGGTAAAAATCAGACTATAGCATGTCTCCATTAGAATGCCCACCAAGCGTCTGTTGATGTAAAATGACTGGGTTGAGTCCAAGTGTCCAGTTTATTAAACACGTTGAGTGAAACAATGTCTAAGTTTATGCCATTGTGCGAATAGCTAGAATTCTAAGCTCAGCTCTTTCTAACTCCCACAAAAATCCAAAGATATAACCGAAGCCCACATCTTCCACATTACACATGTAATGTTTAATGTGGAATGTAAAGCTTTACACATGCTCTACCAATGGAGCTAGCTATTGTCTCGTCCACTTTCTTGGGAGATGCAAGGATCAATTTGACTACTCCTTACACTCTCATATATTGACTTGTCAGTTTTTTTTTTTGTGCTCTGTGTATACAGTATTCACAAAGAACAGAGGTGAACTTATTTGCTACCCCCCCGCACTTCTCATGTCCACTGGATATCCTTGGGTTTCACCAGTTACGATGTACTCATCAGCAGGAGCTTCCTTCTTGCTTAGTTGTGATTTTTTTGCTAATATGAACATGAGCCCTGCAAGGGGCCGAGTGTGTTATAGATGTTACATGTTGCTTAAGATGTACTGGCTGATGATATGCTGCGCTTTCTTGAATGTAAGCACCTTCTTAAGCAGGGAGCTGCACCCTATTATTGGGCCAAAAAAATTTTTTTTACATGACTTTAAGCAAGTGTGACTTGTTGGGGGTGTAGCTGGCATTAAAGTGAAGTGCTTTTAATACGCTTGGTGAAACATGAGAGAAATTACTCATGTACTGCAAGCACATTATCCAATATGAGGGCTTGTGTCAAGTGACAGGGCATCTGAGTGACTCTAAACAAGCATGGTGACAGTTGACTCTTTTACTGTTTGACCATAATTCGTATTACTTTCTTTTTGCATTGGAAATGAGTTTTCTTGCGGTTGTGTTATCTGCCTTAAGTACTCTCCTCAAATAAATGACGTGAAAAGAAAAGTGGAGAGGGGGCCGTAGGGAGCTGCTTTGATTCATATAAATGTGAATCCATTATGTTGCCTTGTGATCAGAAACCAAGCAAGTTGGTGCATGTGCTTTTTGCTTAGCTCAGTGTTGCCGAGGTAGTATGTGTGTTTTGAAATTGTTTTGAGAGAGCAGGTTGAGGATGAAACTTTGTGGTGGAAGTGTTACAGGAAAGATCTTTGTTTATTTCTTATTTATCTGTAATACCCCAGGGCCATATAGCATTAAAGAGGGTTGTGGTTACAAAGCATCAGAACAAGTACAATGCATTGTGATAATATAACATAAAGATACTCCTGATTATACAGTGTTAGCTAATGTTTCACAATAAAGTTTGCTTCTAGGGATGACTACGACACTTGAGGGAAGGTGGTTCCATTCCTATGAAGTGCAGGGGACAAAAGACTGAGAAAAAAGTTTTGCAACATGAATCAATTCATATCCTACTACAGGTATCGACACGGTTTGAAATGTACTGTGGCCATAGTAGAAGGTCGCCATAGGGTGAAGTACTTTGAAAAATAATATGAAACAGTGAAAGGGGGAGACTGGTGACTTTACAATGGTTGACTAGTGGCACAAGTGTGCGGTTAGATTTCATTGAGGCTATACTTGCAGTATGATCAATCAATCGATCGATCAATCAATCAATCAATCAATCAATCAATCAATCAATCAATCAATCAATCAATCAATCAATCCCATTTTCAGCAGCAATGCATGTGTTGTGTTTGCGTTTCACTGTTTGGCCTTCTTTCTTGTGAGCACTGCGTGAAGCTCAAGTTGCGGTCAATGTGTTGCCTCTGTGCAGCGATTGAGCTGTCGCTGAGGGACTCTCCACCAAAGAGTAGCAGTGGTGGAGTGGGAGGAGTGGGGCTGTACCCACGTGCCCCATCGCCTGCATCGGCTGCGCTGGCACCCGAGGGCAGCTCTTCACCCTTGGTGGATGGGGCTCCACGTGAACCGCGCAAGGTGCGTGCGCTGTACGACTTTGAAGCAGCCGAGGACAACGAGATCACCTTCAAAGGGGGCGAGCTGCTGCTTGTGCTCGACGACAGGTGAGTTGCCAGCAGGGGAAGAGGTGCCGCATCACCAGTGAGCGGTCAGGGCACGGTTACGTGGCTGGTGAAGTACCTAACTGCTGCCATCAGCTTTGCTGTTACGAGAGGTGTTTGATCAGGTTATTCAGATGCTCTGGAATGTCTGGAGAGCACTGTGTTTTATCAGTCCAGCAATTGTTGGTGCATTGTTAATCATTACACCTACAGTGCAAGCTTTATAAAGGCAGGAACGACCTCTGAACTCTTTGGCTTGTTGGACGGGTTTGTCTGCTACAAGAAGTGAATACAGCACAAGTAGAGTTGAAGTGCAGAGGAAAAGGACAGGGATGAAAGGACAGACTTGGACAAGTGCTTGAGTGAATACAGTGAGTGGTAAGGCAAAGTAACACAGAGAGAAAATGTTGGGAAAACAGCCGTTAAATTGCAAAACAATGCACACATGTGCATACAACTATCAATATATATCTTACTATCAAATATATGTTCCAATACCAGTGTTCTGCATGTACATTTAAGAGCAATTTAAATGGGTCTGTGAGATTATTTTGGGTGTACATCAGTTTGTTTCAAAATGTTCCTTGTACTGTCCTTGCTCTAATGCAAGAAGTGAGCATTGGTGCATGCAGTGCAACATTTTTAGTTTTCAAAATTTAAAACAGAAAAGGAGTGACATGCTCACTTGCCTTTCGCTTGGCCAGTGACGTAAGCTGCAATATACCAACAAGAGCAGTGCTCTCATGAAAGGGTACTGGAAGCTCACCTTTTAACGTGTCACTTCAGCCTGTGCCCTCCCCCCCTTTCTTTTCATAGTGCCATTTGGGGTGCAAGCAAGGCATATTGAAGCTACCGACTTGGAAATGTGTCGATGTATAAACTGAGCAGGACTCTTGCGTGTGTTAAAAAAGGTGGGCAGCTGGTATTGAGACCGAAAGTAGCAAAGAAATGATTCGGAGGGGATGCCTAAAAAAAGTGAGGTATCTGTTGAGTTGTGGTGACCAGCAGTGCCTGTGCAGCCACATTTGTAACTTTCTTGTTGCGCCATTTTTCTTTGTGCTTGCTTGTTTTATCACTAAAAAGGCTGTAGAACTTAAACTTTCCTGGCATCGCCTTGTGGAGTATAAAGGAAAAATGCTCAAACTGCATGTTCAACTAATCTTGTTGAAAATTTTTCGCAGTAGCTTGGTGGCTGTGGTATTGTGCTGCTGAGCTAAAAGCTGCAGGTTCGATGCTGGGTGCGGCGGCCATTTTGGTGACTATTATGCATTATTTTTATGTAAAGTAGGTGGCATCGCTGCAGGTCGGTCGGAATAGTTCTGCAGCTCTGAAAAATCGGGCTCCCAAAAATCACTGTTGATCCACTCCTGTGAAGGTGGTTGGTGAGCGAAGCTGTAGATACGTTGTGCCTAATGTAGGGCAACTTGTCAAACAGTGATTCCATGATGTGCACCCATTATGCACATTGCTCTTAAAAATGATATACATATGACACAAACGCACATTTCAGTGCAGCTTGCAAAACCTTTATTTTATTTATTACTTTGAAATTACTGCTATAATTGCTTTGTGGTTGCTATTATACATCATCATCATCATCATCATCAGCCTGGTTACGCCCACTGCAGGGCAAAGGCCTCTCCCATACTTCTCCAACTACCCCAGTCATGTGCTAATTGTGGCAATGTTGTCCCTGCAAACTTCCTAATCTCATCTGCCCACCCTAACTTTCTGCCGCCCCCTGCTACGCTTCCCTTCCCTTGGAATCCAGCCCGTAACCCTTAATGACCATCGGTTATCTTCCCTCCTCATTACATGTCCTGCCCATGCCCCATTTCTTTTTCTTGATTTCAACTAAGATGTCATTAACCCGCGTTTGTTCCCTCACCCAATCTGCTCTCTTCTTATCTCTTAACGTTATACCCATAATTCCTCTTTCCATAGCTTGTTGTGTTGTCCTCAATTTAAGTAGAACCCTTTTTATAAGCCTCCAGGTTTCTGCCCGATAGGTGAGTACTGCTATTATACACACAGATGTTTTCCATTCTTATTTGAACAAAATTTGGCCAAAGTTACATTGATGCATGACTCGTGCGCAGTAGTTAGTTGAATCGGATCGTTGAAGTAACCGAGGCCAAACTCTTCCATAAAGTGAGTGAACCACTGCTTTGTTTCCAGTTTTGAGATGTCTACACTAAAGTATGTGGAAGTGCGTGTGCCTCGTCACCAATCATGTGGTTCAATAGCTGTTTTTATTTGTGTGTTTCTTATTGAAATGTAGGCTGGTGCTGTATGTTTGTTTCATGCCTGTGCCTTACGGGGGGTATGAAACATTGCTCCTGGCCCTACGTGCTGGCGGGATTGACCCACTGGGTTTTCTGCCAACGTGATGGATGCGAAAAAATCCCGGGATCTTAGCCATTGCCAGCTTCGGTGTAAAATCTGGCCAGCGACTTAGCTTTTGTAATGTCAGTTGGACACTTGTCTTCATGATGCCAAGTACAATTTGAAGGTGCCTTTTGTTTGAGTACATTTTTCTTCGCTTGTGAGCAGTGTGTCATTGATCCTGTCTCCATCTATTGCAGTGATCCCAACTGGTGGAAGGGCTCCAACCACCGAGGAGAGGGCCTTTTCCCAGCAAACTTTGTCACTGCGGACCTCGAAGAAGGTCGGCCTTCTTCCATTTTGGTGCATTCGTGGCGCGAGTGCCTGTAGGCAGCAATGTGATGCTCTTGCAGCATTATTGAAGAAAACATAGCGCCAAAATTGCAGCATTTAAAAGACATGTACAAGATGAACTCTATAGTCTTGTGCATCTGTCTCCATTTCTTCTCATTTTGTCATATTCTGCTGCAGTTTCTTCAACGATACAGTTTTGTTTTGTGCACATTCCTTTCTGAATGCAAACAAATGTGCTGCCTTCCCTCGTGACGCTTCTAATATGCAAGTGGTGGATGCGACCATGTGGCTGTGAATAGTTGCACCATGGTTGGCTGTTGCTATTGCAGCCCTATACGTGGGAGCGAAAGCTGTTATCTGTGAAGGCACTTGAAACGCAGTCAATTGGGTAATGAAGGATGCAGCTGCAACACACAGGTGTCGTGCTTCCTTCAGCCTTTGGTTACATGTCACCTCATGCTATAACCAATGAAGTTGCATACACTTGCCCAGTATTTCATAAGTTCTCTGTAATCATTATGTGAGAAGTAATTGAACGGTTGCATACTGAATGCTTCGTGATGAAATTTAAAAATTTTTCTTAGCATTTTTTCATTTGCCTAATTTGGTGGAGCCTCTTGTATTTGCTTGCATTGCCTTTTTCGAGCATAGCGCAGGCATGATCCGTAGTTATGCCCATTTTGTTCCTCTTTTTGCAGCAGTGGGAAGGCAGTTGTACATTATTACCATCTGGATGCAAGTACAGTAAAACCTCGTTATAACGAAGTTGAAGGGGGGGTCGTAATTACTTCGTTATAACCATCAACCTCCGCTGCGGGTCGGCCCAGCATTGCACTTATCTTCGGGATCGGCCCACGTATTGCTTACGACACGAAAATTTCCTTGGGCGGTAGAGGTATACAGCTTTGCTGAAAGGTGGCTCAGTTTAGAGCAGTGTAGCCACGGTAAAGTAATGCATGCAATAATGCATTTATGTTCTCGTTCACTCAACATGTAAACCAAAAAAGTTAATTTGTTAATATGTGCTCTGACTACTTGGCGCATAAACGCAAAACAAAAACATTGGAAGCACAAGTGAAAAGAGAAATGAAGTAAAGGAATAAAAAGAAAAGAGCAGCACATACAGCTAGTAAAAAGATGGGCTTTTATTGTACAAAATGGAACAGCATATCTCCCAAACTGTAGTTCAAACATACTGTTGATACGTACGGGGTGTCATTTTGAAGTAGGCAGTATCAGAACTGTTTTTAGTACTGTATTCAAATGCATTAATCAAAGGGTGTCTCAGATATTTCAGTTGAGCTTCTTGGTTCACATATTTTATTTACTGTAAAATGCAGGCAAGAGTGGGTTTGAGCTTCCTTAACTCTGTGAAACTACTTTATTCATCCTCACACATGGTGCAGTATTCTCGAGCAGTCACTTTCGGGGGTACAATCACTTCAGTGAAATTTTGCATGACTTGGCACCGAATGCATTGGTGAGTACTCCTGGCAATGTTACTGGCACTGTGTGAAGATAGTGAGCTTGGCACAGTGCCAGGAAGACTGTTAGCCATACATGCCAGCACTTCAGTGCCGAGTCATGCACAATGTTGCCATAAGGATTGTATCCTCGAAAGTGAGCGCTCGAGAATGGTTGTATTCTCCATATGGCACGTAGGTTGGTTGCCAGGTCACTCCTTGGTGAATGTCAGTTATGGAAGAGCACGTCGAGGATGTATGTAGGACACTCACTGTGCTTTATTGCCTTTGTTGTAGGCCGCCCTCCAGAACCTGAAGTTCAGCCCGAGCCGGAAGCACCCGTCACAGAGCCTGAACCGTTGCGTGTGGATCCTGTGAGTAGGAAGCACCAGCTTGTTTATGGTTAGGTGCCGTTGCTTGACACACATTACAGGGTCGAACGTTAATTACAGTAAGCCCTCAATAACTTGGAACTGTGATACCTTGAAATATCAGTCAGGTTGCAATTTTTTCTTACCGGCGTGTCGGCTCCATGTGCTTTTCACCCCTTGATGCTTCCCGGGCACTCCAGTCGCAGGTAACAAGCTGTGGCTGCCGGCATTGAATGGCACTGCTATAACAACTGCAAAGAGGTGTCACGGGTGGCAAGTGATATGCGAGCACTGCCGAGGCATCGCTTTGGTCGTCCCAAAAGGAGCCTATTAAAAAGTGAGAAAACTGCCGCGGCAGCCTGTCAGCTTGAGAAATCCAGAAGAAACGCTGAGGAGAGATCGCCGCAAGTATCTCGCCACGTACTTGTTACTGGCTTGCACGAGAAAAGCCTATGCACGTCAGCCTCGCATGCTTTATACGAAGCTTGCCGACATCCTTCTCCAAGGCATCGAAGTGCTCCACGTAGTGCAGCGGAAGGTTCCTCGTGAAAACGAAGCCCCGGAGGGGACTGAATCATCTGCAAGGCCTCCTGTGAGGACAACGTTGAGGCAGCCTGCCCTACCGCGTCAACGCTGCCGTCGTTGCCATCGCTATCTGATGCAAGCACGTTGGTGATCATCTCATCGGTTAGAAGCACTTAGTTTCCACATCTATAGCCGTGCGCTTTCTTTTCACTGGCAACGTCATGCATTGCCAATTATCAGCGGGCGGATCAGCCATTTTCCGTTTCGGCGGCGAGTCAAGCGAGGCTGACAAACCGCGTGGCTAGGAACGACTTCGACACAACCGACAACCGCGAGTGTGAGCAATTAAGCTGTTTGCAGAACTGCGCTGAATGAGGAGCCAGCTAGCAAATTGCGAGCGTTCTGCTTGCAGCGCATTTGGCGCGGTCCATTCATGTTTCGGAGGGGTGAAAGGGTGATGGGAGAGAGAGCTGTGCGGAGGTGGCTGGAAAATGAGCGTGCGGTGGCTGTTGGAGTAGTGGCCCATCGTGCAGTGGCTCGAATTTCTTGTTTTCTTTTTTTCTTTTTAAGGATTTCTCATTTCACTACCTTTCGTCTCGGACACCCAGCAGCCATGCTTCATCGTTATAACCGATAATGCGGCATCGGGGCATTGTAGTTAGTGGGTTGTTTCACCATGGAAAACATGCAAAAGTTGATGGTGAAGCAGCTTCTCATTGTTATAACCGATATATTGTTAAAACCGGTATCGTTATAAGTAAGTTCGACTGCACTTTGTTGCATCACATGAAGTGGCATCCAAGAGCCACTTTTTGATTGCATCTCTTGCTCACCAGACGTCACTTCAACTTGTTGTTTTGCATTGGACTAATTTATAGCAGAGGTTTTGCTTGTTAATTGTGAGGCATTCAGACTGAAAAGCGATTACGCTAATTATATGTAGCTGTTTTTAAGTAGTTAATTTTTTATGCTCCCACTAGCGAGTGCCGACTTGAAGGAGCATGCATACAGTATTTCTCAATTTTTTTTAGAGCATTCACATTGTTGCTTACAAAGTGAAGAACTTATTTTGCTCAAACTTGAGTGCCACAGAATTAGTTTTTTTTTCTTTGAAATGCCTGTGCATCTGTGCGCATGTGTTTGTAAAATGCGATGGCTGTAGTTACTGCAACAATGTTGGCAGTGAAATCTTGTCTGCAACCAGTCGGAGCTATAGTTTAATTAACATGGACTCAGAAGTACCCTGAAGCCTGATGTGTCTTAGCAGAAGCTCAGCTCAAGAGAACCGCCTTAAATCCACGTGGAAGGAAATAAATATTTCTCAACTTGCATTATTGAAGAATGTGACGTAACAGAAACCATTGAGCTGCTAGGGTAGCTTGGTGGCTGTGGCGTTGTGCAGCTGAGCTCAAGCGGCTGAGCGCAAGGTCCCCAGTTTGATCCCAGCCCCAGTGGCTGCATTTCGGTGTGGGTGAAATGCAAACACATTTGTGTACCGTATTTTCCAGATTGTAAGCCATGTGTGCTGGCACGGCCAATATGAGTTTTTTTTTTCCCGAGCACACCATGCCTCAAAAGCAATGTCATCGCCGTACGAGGCGTCAGAACCTGACCCAGTGATGCTGCTGGCTGAATTAGCTGAACCTTTTGACTGTGTCAGAGGCCTTCAATGGTTTCGAGTGAATTGCAATAGAGTTAAACCTCGATGTAACGAACTTCAATATAACGAAATTCTCGATATAACGAAGCATTTAACTTTTCATAACCTCTTGTCCATAGAAGACTCATGTATTTAGAACTTCAATATAACAAAGTGCGTTTGTATGCGATTTCTACATAACGAAATTTCACTGCCACCACAGAGGAATGCCAAGACAATAAACAAACTTTTGCGGACGCAGATGGTCAAATAATTGGATTACAAATGGCTGTTTGCAAACGCACCTCTCAAGTAACACGCGGCGTGACAAGAGCGACCTCCGAAGCGGAGCCGCATCATGTTCCGTGCAAAGCCCACGTGCGATAAGATCCTGTCCTGCTCCATGCACTGGGTCCTTTAGGTGTGAGTGAAAGTGTGCGTAGGCGAGGCAAGAAAGGTGGGTGCTTCGCGAGTGCTGCCTTCCCGGGCGAGCAAAGGGAAAAAGAAGGAGGGCAGCGAGCTCGCGATCAAGCGCGCATGCCCGAGGGGGCAGTCAGGAGCGGAATGTGGGGGGATAAGTTGTCGTGCATCGTGATTTCTGGCGCGGGTCTCGGTTGTGGCTGCGCACACGGCTGTAAGCGTGGCTGAGCGCAAACGCAGCCGCGCACCCTGTTTTGGAGGCAATCGGCCGCATTTGCAAAGGATGGGCGTGCTGAGATGGCATGGCACCATGTAAACAGTCTTACGGTGCGTGTAGTATTGGAGGTTGCATAATCTCGAGTTACGGTGACTCATTGGAGCAAGAGGCAGACGAAGCATTTGCTCCCCGCTGCCGGCACTTTTCCCAATAGCATCATCCCAGTGTGGGCGGAACTATCAGCTGCAGCTGTGCGGAGTGGACACGAAAGCGTGGCTGACTTGGCTTAATTCGTACCGCCTATGTGAAGATATTGTCGACGTACGTGGCATGAAACCGTATCATTAGTCGCCGACTCCTAGATTCATAAGAACGAATTGTTTCCTCATTCAAACATGCTTTCTTCGATTGCCCGATAATTTGGAAAATTCTGCGTCCCCTTTCCGAGTAAAAAAAATTGATCGGCAGCAACACTTCTTTGCATAAAAGGCCAAATTTCAATTGAACAAAATTTCGATATAATGAAGCAAATTGCCGGTTTTACCGACTTTGTTATATTGAGATTTAACTGTAAATGTTTGTTTTCTGTGCCTAAGAGCTGTGTTGGTTGAAGTCTTTTCTGCTGGAATTCCCAGCTTGTAAAAATTTTGTTTGCGGCATTTTGCAACGAATGCACAAGCGTGCGTAATTGTGCTTCATCATGCTATTCAAATTAAAATAGGGGCATCTTATACACTGGTGCAACTTATATGCGGTTGCTGACTGATTTTGTGGACCTTTCGAAGACCGAAAAATAGTGTGAAAAATCAAAAAGTCCGAAATATTTGTCCAGCAAAGAGAGAGCGGCTTAGAGCGGTTAAAAAAGAATCGCTTACAATGCCCTGCCTCATACTATGCTTGAAGCCATTCAGATTTGCTTGGATTTGTGCAAGAGTGACATCTCCGTTTAGGGTCTCCAAGAGCATCACCGTGTTGGCGATCTTTGCCAACGAAAATCGCCATGGAGATCAAAGAAACGAGCATGTTTCTTCACACCACATGGCTCTGGCAAAGGCACAGTAGGCGGCGCCAAACACACGAATGCAAAGCCGCACAAAGACACGCAAAGATGTGACCATATGTTTGAGGCACACTTGCTCTCTGGCTACACCACGTGCAGAATGGTGACCAAAAATTAGAAAAAAGAAAAAAAGGAAGAGTGGGCATGGTCTCAGAGACTGAAGGATAGTGCACTCTGTGTATCGATAGCATGTGCCTCCCGATCGTGAAGTGTATAAAGCGGGCCACTGGAAGCCAAGCCTGGCCAAGACAACGGAATATCCAACATGGGGGTTTCCAAGATCGGGTAGCACGGCTCAGAATGAGCAATTTGTTCCAGAAAACCAAACCTTGGGGCCTAAATTGAAAAATCGGTCGCTCAAGTGCTTTACCTCTATGGGAGCTCTGACAATGAATTTATTAAGTTCAGGATATTCATCAAGTCCAAATTTTTGGAGTCCAGAAAATTAGTCGGTGACTGTACGAGTTTCTTGGAAGCTTGAGAAAAGGGGTTGCAGCTTACAGTTTGGAAAATATGATACTTGGATTTAGGTGAACACAAAAGAACCCATATGGTCAAAAAGTAATCTGGAGACCCCACTATGGTGTGCCTCATAATCATACCGTGGTTTTCGCACATAAAACCCCAGAGTTTTAATGAAATTTTATAGATGACGTTAAAGGAATATTGCATCTAAAATAACAATAGTAACAATAGTGGGTACTTGTATTCTGTGTGCTTAGGGAATGTATCTAGAATGACTTTCTCTCTTTTTTTTCTTTGAAAAGGTGTTCTGTGCCAATTGCAGTGATGGTGCAACTTGTTCATGCATGCAGGCCCAAATCGATGAAACCCTCCAGCGGTTGCACGACGCAAATCCTCGGAGCGGCCAGCCTGACCCCCCTGAACTGCTTGCCTTGGAAGGTAAGCCTCGCATTAGCCCAGGAGTGTCGAAATTATTTTACAATTTCTTAATACAAGTTCATTTTGCTTAGTCGGAGCACCCTCGTGCAGTACACACTGCAGACGAAAACAAATTGGAGTAGTTAAGAAGAACTATATATTATAGCCGGGGAAACTACTAAGTACGGAGACGACAGACACAGATGACCTGGAAAGGACTGAGGCAGTGACCATAAGTTCGAGCTGTCCTTTCAGTTCACCACAGAGAAGGGTTAAACTTTGCTTTTTTATCTTCGTAGTCATGATGAAGGGCAAGCAAATGAAAGTTAGAGAAGACAATTTGTGGTAGCAAAATTGTCAGCCTCTTCGTGACAGCTGGGTTGTCGCTGTCCCTCTCCTGTGCAGTGGGATCTCAAGGAATCTGACAAACCTCTATTATTTAAGATGAGTGTCATTTACTGAGAAAGATAAGTAGGGAGGCAGCACTATACTGTAAAACTCGTTATAACGAAATAGGATATAATGAACTAATGGATATAACGAAGCAATCGTAATTCCCCTTGAAATTCCAATAGATACACATGTATTGAAAACCTCGTCTTAATGAAGCTAAAATTCCCTCGCAATGGGTACAACGAACCTTATTTTTCTTCTACAATGAGCATTTACTGACCATTTTGGTACCCGTCAGCTCAATGTCTTATAGCGTGCGATGTGCGCGTATCCCGGCCTTCCCTTTTCCGTGGAACTGGTGGACCCACCCGCCCTTCTGCTACACATGTGGGGCAGCCCCGACTGCGGTTTTGTTGTTGCTTGCCGTTGCCTGCGTGCTCATCAAGGATATAAGCGTCCGTGTTCAGGTTCGTTCGTGCGAGTTCCCGCCGGCAGAAAGGAGATGGACAACGGCAACGGCAAACGGAAGCACAAAATATCAATCGATCAGAAGGTGGCTATGCTGAAAGCCGTCAAGTCCGGTGGGAAGAAGAAAAAATGTGGCCAAAGATTTTGGCATAGCATTGAGCACACTGTCGACAATATTGAGCAGCAAAAAAGCTGTCACCGGTGCTGTCGCACGTGGCGTAAAAGGCAACAGAAAGAAGCTGTGAGCCCTCGCTTTCGAAGCCGTAGAGGAGGTGGTCTTCAAGTGGTTTTTGGACGCAAGAACAAGCAGCACTTCTGTGAGAGTGGGGCACTGTTGCAACGCAAAGTGAGGGACTTCATTTGCATCATGGGACACGACAATTTTGTGGCGAGTGTTGGCTGGCTGCAGCATTTCAAGAAGCGCCACGACATCATTGGCAGGGCTGTCAGCGAGGAAGTGCAGTCTGTTGACCACGAAGCTGCAGTGGCATGGGTGGAGACAAACATTGGACAGCTGCTAGAAAAATACAGCGTCAAGGATTTGTCCTATGCAGATGAGGCTGCCATCTTCTACCAGATACTGTCGCAAAAAACCTCGGCCCTCAAAAGTGAACGCTGCCAGGGCAGTACGCAGAGCAAGGTCCGTGTGACCGTGTTGCATTGTGCCAACATGGATGGGTTGGAAAAGGTGCCGGCCCTCGTGGTTGTTGGCAAAAGTGCGTCACCACGATGCTTTAAAGACAAACGAAAGCTCCAAGTGAGTTACGTGTCCAACCATAAGGTTTGGATGATAAGAAATTTTCGCACAACGGCTGCGGGAGTGGGACGAGCGGCTGGGCAAGCAAAACCGGGATATTCCCCGTACTGGACAACTGTGCGGCCCATCATGCTGCTGCTGTGCTCAAGAACATCGAGCTATACTTCTTGCCGTCAAACTGCACTGCAGTTGTGCAACCCCTTGACCAAGAAGTTATCATGAACTTTAAGTCAGACAATCACAAGCATGTGATTAAGCAGATTCTGCTTAACATGACCATGAATCGCGAGTCCACGATCGAGTTGTACACGGCGATCGAGATGCTACAGGCTGCTTGGATGGCTGTATCGGCAAGCACGATCGCCATTTGCTTCTCATTTGATGTCAGCTGTGGCGGTTACAGCAAAGATCTCGGTGCTGCCGCCAGTGAGGGTGCTATGGGCGACCAAGCCCTAGCATCGTGAAGTGCTTTCCTTGATGTCGGCGTTGTGTCCGACTGCGACACCTTCTGCACGTACGTCAGTGCCGATGCTGGTGCTGTGATGACTGAAGAGCTAACAGAGGCGGAAATCATGCGCGCTGCGACGGGGGTGCGTAATGACAACAGTAACAAATGTGTCGACGCCAGCCCGGAGCCTGACCCAAAGTACCGACATCCGCACAAGCGCTGGATGCAACAGACCTGCTGTATCGTTTCTTTGACGCTCACAATGACTGCGAGGACGGACTCGAAATAGCGCCTGCAGCTGAAAAAGCCATCATTCGCCTGAAGAAGATGCGGCAAAAATCTATCAAGGACTTTTTTTCTGCGAAGTGAGCCGCCAGCTGGTGTGCTGTTGATCGATCAGTGATAAAGTAGCAATTCCTTGCTTCCTTGCTGTTCTTTTTTTTTTTCGCTTGTTTTTTTCCATGTGACGGCCGTTTTCTTTTCACGTAGCAGGCTGCTGTGAGATTTGGTGATGGGTACAGTTGCCGACTGATTTTTCGGACTCCAAGAATTTGGACATGCTCGATTATTCGGTCTGCTTCGCGGCACCGCTATTCTCCCCGTAGACTATAATGTATAACTGCCGAAAGTTCGGACGTCTTGCAACCTCTCGTCCGATTTTTCGGACACTCCTTGAGCCAACTCGATCGAGAGCACCATGCACCGACTCTGACCGGTGCGTAGTTAGACTTGCTGAACGCTATTTTTGTTTTGAACGGAGCCTCCTTGCTGCCCCACGAAGTGGCGCTACTGCAAATCCCCGCTCATCATCATTGTTTCTGCCTGGTTCGGGGTTACAGCAGTTCCGGTCTCAGCTTAGTAAGCCATGTCAAGACAATGTAGCAGCTGATTTGTTTCTTCATGCGCGACGCTGCGAGTAGGCCACATTTTTCGTTTGTGCGACTGGTGTTGTTGTGATGGCATCGTGATGTTTGCTTTGTAGGCTGTGTCGAGGTTGCGGTGACCTAATGCGGCATATGGAACCATCCTATCAAGTGTATAATGGCGCCGACAGTGCCCGCGTAGACTGCGCTGGGGAATGCCGGCAAGCGGGTGCCGGGAGGCCTAGGATTTGTCGCCTTCTGATGTGCTCCCTACTGACGCCGAAAATGTTCTGCCGAGACCTGCTCAGTGGTTGCATTGCGATTCCGGACACCGTCTCATTTGACAGTTTCACAGGTGCTGACACTGCTGTACTGACATGCGCAGAACTCGACGACGGCGAGATAATTCGTCAGGTTTCTGCTGGACCGCCGGACAATGACTCCAAGTTGGAAGATGATGCACCATGTGCTATGCTGCCGTCGCATGCGGAGCGTGCACAAGCAGCAACTGTGCTTTCAGCCACCTATAGTGACCGTACGACCCTCTCCACGATTCAGGCCTATCTGATTGCACGTGAACGGAACAGTGTGCAACGGCGCATTCACGATTTCTTCAAGCCTACTGCCGAGCCCGAATAAGTGCGTGGAAATAAAGGATTTTTTTTTCTTGATCTGCTTTTTTTGGACACCTGTTTATTCGGACATTTCCCCAGTCCCCGTGAGGTCCAGATAAACGGTCGGCGACTGTACATCCTCTCTTGCTTGCTAATTGTGAATAGAAATGGATAGTGACTATAACGAATTAATAGTTATAACGAATTATGACCCCCCTTCAACTTCATTGTAACGAGGTTTTACTGTATGTCGTTGAACCTTTTAACAATTTGAGATGAAAGGATGTAGCAGCCAGCTTAAAAAAAAGAATTGCATGGTGCTTTGGCGAACAGTATCCATAAAATATATTTTGAAGCTACTAAAGAAGAACCTCATTCGTACGCTTTGGAAAAAAAGAAAGTGAGGATAAGTGTATGATCAGAAGTCACTAAAAGAATTCAGGCTCAACTGTGCTTGACATCTACGTAATGCGAAGCATTGTGCAAATCATTGCAACATGAGATGCCGACGCGTGCCGAGCTGGTGGGGCTCGAGCGGCCTCAAAGTGCACATTGTCGTTTTTATGGCTTTGGCAAGCTTACGTTTATGCTCCTCCAATGCAGCCTGGGTCAGCAGCTTTTTAAGCGAGGCATTTTGGTGGGAAGTTTTGGCATGCCCAATCGGCGCGAATCGCTACCCAGGAAGATGAGACGTGGACGTGCGTCGAGCAGGTAGTGACCCGAGCGACCCGCGACGTGCATTGTCGTTTTCATACTGTTTTAAGGCTGCAGCACAAACAGGAACAGCAGCATGTTTGGATTATCGCCTAGTAAAGGTATGTAATACGCTGCCAACAGCACTATGGCCCACCCACTCTGAAACAGATAACTGAAGATACTTATTGCAATAGCGTTGGTCGTGTTAGCTGTGAATGCGGTGTGCAATGATCCGAGAGACCTGCTGGCACAAGAGTAAGAGCCTTGCTGCGCGCCAGCATTTTGACGTGAGATGGGCAGGCAAGTATATTGACACGTGTACTTGTCTTTATCGGGCGACACCTTTTGGGGCCGCCTAACAAATGTTATCGCACAGCGCGGGACGCACCTGCATGTATCCGAAGTTTCTGGAAAGTTATTGATGCTTCTATCCGCTGTCTGTTGTCGCCGAACCTTGTGTTATCTGATTTCATCGCTTGACACGAATGGTGTAGAACTTTGTAGAAGGCATGCGGGGTCCCAACGTTTAGTCTGGAACATTCGATGACTGCTGTATAAAAGCCGACGCGCTTGACCCGCTGATCAGATTTTCGACGATCGCCGAGCGTGTTCGCCGCTATCGTTGTGCTATAAGTGTAGCCTCTTTTGTGGGCACAGGTTCGCCCAATAAAAGCTACTTTTGTCGTTCACAGTATTGCTACTGTGTTATTCAACGTCACCACCACGTGACAATATTGTGGGGAAGCTGCTGCAGCAGGAAGCTACTGTTCTCGATTGCGTGTGCACCTTTGCTTGTTTACATTGGATCTACCAGCCAGAAAACATATACAGTTGAACTTTGATGGTCTACTAAACATTGGTGCAGAAAGATTGTGTTTTCTGGGAATGTATGAACCGGTAAAAAAAATAAGCGTAACAGTATTGGGTCATTTTTTTGTGTTCTCAATCGCGAACATTGGCAAATCGTACGTAACAGGATGGTATCGAGGAGGTTCTACTGTATTGACTATTCATTAAAGATGTAACAATATTTGATTTCTAGAGCATTAATCGCTAGATGGTTTTCTTGAATACTGGTTTTCATAGATGATGGGTGTTACAAAAAAATTTTGCATCCAGGTTTTCTCGAAAAAAAAAAAAATATATATATATATAGTGTTTGTACTGCCAGCTCCGACTGCAGTGTTGGAACATTGACTGCGGTTGTGTGTATTTACACAGAGATGTAACAATTAAGCTTCCACTTAACAGAAGCTTCTCTTTTCTTTTTTTACTGAAATACGAAACGAACCGTTTTAGAGGCATTTGTTCTTTAAAGCGAGTGATTTTGTTTGAGCTGTTTCTGTTTAATATGATTCTACTGTATATGTATGTGTAACCTAGTCTAGTTACTGTTACTCTTCTGTTATGCGAGCTCACTGGGCAGTCTGCTGAGCAAGAGCCAACTTTCCATAAGAGCATGCAAATAAAACAACCTGCAGAAGCAATCGAATAGCTTCCAGCTGCGGGCCTTAGTACAGGAGAACCATGTTGATACAATCCTGTTATCTACGATTTTCTGGTGCCAAAGTTTGCCCTCGAGAACATAAGAAATTACCCAATACAGTTACATTGGTTTACTGGTGCATACGTTCCCAGAAAACACAATCACTTGGTGTCAACATTGTGTACATTGCGAAACTGTGATTTCGTGTAAACAAGAAAAGGACTGAGGCACGCGCTGTCGAGAACAGTAACTGCCCACCACAGCAGCTTCCCCGCAATACTTGCTCGCCTGTCCTTGGTGGAAACGCCAGGGCACATTCAGTTTTCTGGTACCACCAAAAATCTCCTCCTGGGTCAGTGCACCGCATTCACAGCTATCGCTGCCAACCTTATTGCAATAAGCACCTTTCCCTATATCCGTTCTGCAGCACATGAGGCATAGTGTCGTTGGAAGGACTGGATGCTTTCAATAGGTGAGAATGCAAATGCGCGGCCGTTCCCTGCTGCAGGCAGCAAGAAGTGAGCTTCATGTTTCGCTCTGGTGGCATCGTAGGCATCATATTCCGGCATCCCTCACCAGCTCAATTTCATTTCGGTTTCCAGTCACGATCTTAAAACACTGAGCAATAGGGAAGATTTGTTCTGAGTGGGCACGGCGTAACATCATACCAAAATACCCCGCTCGAAGAAGATGCTGACCCATACTGGAATTCGAGGAGTGCAAACATAAACCTGCCGAAGCTGCACAAAATGGCAACATGCGTCGAGCCGCTCGAGCTCTACCAGCTCAGCATGTGTCAGTGTATCTTGCTGCAACAATTCGCGCAACGTGTAGCATTACGTAGATGTCAACTACCATTAGGTCTGTCATAATATTTAGTTACTGTAGATTGTATGTTTTCTCGGTTAGTGTGCTTTTTCTCGCATCCTTTTCCAGAAGGTATGAACTAGTTTCTATGTATTTACATGTACTGCAAAAGACAAAACATGAGTTGGGGAAATTCTAGCTAATGCGAATGCTCTGTTATGTCTGGCGAAAACATGCCATCTGATCTGACAAAGAAATCTTGGTTTACTGGTATGGTAGACTTTCGTTAATCTGGCTCCAGTTAATTTTATATTTTAGTTAATTTGATCCCAACTGAAAGTCCTGGCCGGCGCCCATACATGTTTATTAGCCCAAACTTCTTATTTCGATCTCGAAATTGACCTTCGGCAGATGATTCGAACTTAACCAGTCAGCTTCGCCCAATACAGCCGTGTTACACGGTAAAGCATACGAAGGATGAAAAGGGACCATTGTCACGGAATATAGTGTGTGTATACGTGCGCTCGTGTGCTGTCTCCGGTAACAGCATGAGCATGTAGACACCTAGTAAGCATACTGGGAGCCATTTAGAGCAGTTTCTGACATTGCTGGGGCGATTTGAGCCCTCGTTTCATTCACCACGCATGTCTTGTATATGAGAATGTTAACTGGGCCGAGTACATGCTTGTTAAGTATACACGCGGGCATGCACTGTGCTCCGAGAAGCAAAGTCATCTGTGCCTTGGGAAAGCTAGCGAAAAGGAAGGTGGTAACATAAAAAAAAAAAACTCTGGAAGTCTAGGAGAAGTTCAAAGCCAACAAAACAGAGGGGGTCTATCTAAAGCTCTGAAGGCGTGCCCGTGAACTTATTAGGTGTCTCGGTGCTCATATTGGGAGTGGAGACTACACATGTGCGTGTGTGTAAATTAAGGAACACATGCTAGGTCCCTTAACAGCGGCACCTCTCCCACCCCCTCTCGCTTAGCATGCTTCACTTTATAATTAGGAGAGCAGAAGGTTGGGCTGTTGGTCGAAATGCATAATGCATACTGAAGAAGCTTGGCAGAGACAGGAGGACAATGCCGAGAAAAGACAGGGACGAGCACTAACTCGCAAGTTGTGCTTTAGTGCTCATCCCTGTCTTTTCTCGGCATTGTCCTTGTGTCTCCGCGCAAACTTTTTTTTAAGCATTCACTTCATAACACAGCTGTATTGCAGTGAAGCTAATTTTAAAGACAAATACTGCCAAGTGAATTAACGGCATGTTTTCTGCATTGTATTCAATTCTACCTGCAGGATAATTTGACCAGTTTAGTTGGTCTGATTAGGATTGAATTCACGGAAATCGACTGTATACTGTCTCAAAGGGGCCCTGGAACACTATTTTAACATAGGAAGAAATTGTTGCTGATCTGATGTAGAGCCTGCTGTGAACATATCAGTGAAGTATTACTGCATTGCCTGCAGCAGTAGATTTACAATCTGCTGTCACACACAGTGAAAAATTACTTACTCTCACTTCTGCAATGTCATCATGCAAGGTCATCAAAAGCAGCTGGCCCACCAATGCTATTGGCTGATATTGTGATTGCGAGGGCATCCTCAGTAATACATAATTGCTAATTCTGAGTTAAATAAATGAAAAAATATGTATGTCTGGAATCCCAAAACGATGTGAAAATCATTTTATCTTTGCACTCCCAGCCTACAAACAACAATTGTGTGTAGCTGCATCTGCTAACCTGCCGTGGTTGCTTAAAAGGCTATGATGTTGGGCTGTTAAGCACGAGATCGCAAGATCGAATCCCGCCTGCAGTGGCAGCATTTCGATGGGGGCGAAATGCAAGAATGCCCAGGTACTGTGCATTGAGTGCCCATTAAAGAACCCCAGGTGGTCGAAATTAACCCGGAGACCCCCCCACTATGACAAGCCTCATAATCGGATCGTGGTTTTGGCGAGCAAAACCCCAGAATTTAGTTAATTTTATAGTAGCTGCATCTGCTGCACATGGCCTCTGAGATGGCAGCGGCATGCTGTGCAGCATAGCCTACCGTTAACATCACGAAATGCCATGACAAGCCCTTTTGGTGCCGTGACACTCAACTGTCGGGTGCAGCTTTGCTCTCTTGGCTTCTCCGCTGTGTAGCTTCCAGTGTGCTAGCACAGATGAAAAGAGAGGGCTACCCGGTTATTGGTGCGAGAACTGTACTTACAGTTGAAGGATGCGAAATTTTTTTTCCGTATGAGAATCTGCGAGGCGGCGTCCTTTAATACTGAGGACAATCTATAATTAGAAATGTGTTTCAGGGCCCCTTTAACCCTTTTTGGACGAATGTTGCCATTATAGATTTTTCTCTTGCTGAGTTTCAGTAATGAGTACAGTTTCTGACTAAATGTGTGCCCAACAGTGAATTGAGTAGCAGCAAGCATCATTTGCTGGTTTTGAGCAGGAACATAGGATGAGGAAGACGTTTGGCAAGTGATTCCCTTTCTTTTGAAAGCAAGCCCTGATGCAACATGTCCGGCTGCAGTGGTAACACACACGTGACAGAAAGCAAATGAAATCTGCACCTGTGGTTCACATATGATGTGAGCTCTCTAAACAAATTTCAAACAAAGCCATAAGAGGCTTGAAGTGAAGCTCACTTCCAATTCACTCCTCGGTGTTTCGCCCCTGTGGCTGAAAAAGTTCCCGCAACATATCTTTTCTTTTTGTTAATTATGCTTATTCTCAATGTGTTTTCCACATTTAGAGAGAAAATGGACATTTTTTGGGGTATTAATACATCTCGTCCTTAAAAGAATAAACTGGGCTGGCTTACATTTCTGCACTAGTAGAAAATAGGAATAGGAACATGCTTACATGAGCATTAGGTAAAGGCTGTTCTTAGTGTCTGCATGTTGCAAAAGCAACATGCTCTATTTTCTTGCCTTTATCAGGTGCACCCATGGATTAGCTGTATTTTCCTATCGTGTATAAAAATGGCTAATTTCCGCACCCACTTTTGTGGAATAACTGTTGCATCACTTGCGTCCCTAGGCTAATCGTATCTCTGTACTAATAGCACAACAAAGCTGGTTTGGCGAGTCAACATAACGTAACAGCCGGCAGAAGTGTACAGCACGCCTGGTAAATGTCATGTAGTTGGGGCCATCTGCAACTGCACTGTCTCAGGCACATAGCTTTTTTTAATTCAATGAGGACACATTATTGTTACAGTCTCCGACTGACAATTAATTCAGACACTCATGATTTACATTGTTTAATGATTAGGGCAGCTCCGCGACACCATCGCTAGCCCCTTAGATTTAATGTATAAGGACAACCAAGATTTTGGGCACCTTGTAGCATGCCGTGCAATAATTCGGAATCGGACTGCACGATTGTGTGCAAGTTTGGCCATCGAGTTGAGCAGAAATAGAGACACTTTCGTTTTCATACATTGCCGGCACCGCCTCCACCCACCATGGTTGCTCAATGGCTATGGTGTTGGGCTGCTGAGCACGAGGTTGCAGGATAAAATTCCGGCCACGGTGGCCTCATTTTGATCCGGGCAAAATGCAAAAACCTGTGCACTTAGATTTAGGTGCATGTTAAAGAACCTCAGGTGGTCCGGTGTCCCCCACTACGGCGTGCCTCATAATAAGATCATGGTTTCGGCACGTAAAACCCCATAACTTAACCACCTCAACACCAAAACTAGTGAAGCCTAGTTGATATATGGGCCGCAATTTTGTAGTAATGCCTTCTGCTTGATTCTATGCCACTCTTATCATCCACTGTTAATGAAGGGCTGATCCCATTGATAACATGTTTGGAGGATTGCTCTGACCACTGACAAATTGTGAAGAGCGTGAAAAGAAATAGCATACAAACAAAAGAAACGCATTGGTAACTTGGGTCATATTTTTGGATGATCACTTTTCAGGATACTTTCATTTTTGCAATATTTTGTGTGACTAGCACCACATGCTTTGATGGCTGCAGCATTACTGCACTGTGACAAGATAGCATGCTTGGCACTATGCCAAGAATGCCATCGCTTGAAGATGCCAATGTGTTTTGCACTAGTCGCATGAAATTGAAGGTACTATTCTCGAAAATGGCAATCCGAGAATATGGCACACCTTTTCTGGCCACTTGCGGAATATAAAATCGCGTATCTTTGGGCAAATCCGTTATTTCGCACTTCTGATTATTGTCACGTGGTGGTGACTTTAAGAACACAGTAGCAATACTGTGAAAGGCAAAACTAGATATTAGTGGGCGAACCTGTGCCCAAAAAACAGGCTGCACTTATAGCACAACGAGAGCGGTGAACACAGTCGGCAATCGTTGAAAAATCTGATCAGCGGGTCAAGTTCTACACTATTCGCGTCGCGCATACATGCAATCAGATTACACAAGTTTCGGTGAAAGACAGTACACGGAACCATCGATAACATTCCAGAAACTTCTTTTACATGCAGGCACGTCCTGCGCTGCGCGATAACATTTGTTAGGCGGCCAAACGTGGTCGCCTGATAAAGATAAGTACACGTGTCATTACCCCCCTCTTAAAAAGCATTGACCTGATGCTGCAAACAAATGAAAGTAATGAAAAAAGAAGCACTCGTAGCAAAGAAAACAACAAAATAAGAAAGTTCGTCAGCGTCCATAAAAGTGTTTAAGGCGCACCACGTGGACCACTTCAGATCGTGCGCGGCGCCGCTGTGAATGCGAAATGCCGTCTGGCACGACCTCATAGTCCAGTGTGCCAATATGTCGGATGACCTTGTAGGGTCCGAAATAGCGTCGCAGTAGTTTCTCACTCAGTCCTCGTCAACGTATCGGGGTTCATGCCCAAACACAGTCGCCGGGCTGGTACTCGACGAAGCGTCGTCGGAGGTTGTAGTGTCGGCTGTCAGTATGCTGCTGGTTCTTGATCCGTAGGCGGGCGAGCTGTTGAGCTTCTTCGGCATGCTGGAGATAGGTAGCGACGTCAAGATTCTCCTCGTCAGTTACGTGCGGCAGCATGGCGTCGAGCGTCGGCGTGATCTGTGTTGTTTCCTGCACCGCCGTGTTGTAAGCGAATGTTACGTCCGGCAGGACGGCATCCCAGGTCTTGTGTTTGACGTCGACGTACATCGCCAGCATGTCGGCGAGGGTCTTATTCAGCCGCTCCGTAAGACCATTCATCTGCGGGTGGTAGGCCATTGTCCTCCTGTGCCTTGTCTGACTGTATTTCAGAATGGCTTGGGTGAGCTCCGCTGTAAAGGCCGTTCCTCTGTCGGTGATGAGGACTTCTGGGGCGCCATGTCGCAGCAAGATGTTTTCGACAAAGAATTTCGCCACTTCGGCTGCGCTACCTTTCGGCAGTGCTTTAGTTTCAGCGAAGCGGGCGAGGTAGTCCGTCGCCACGACGATCCACTTATTTCTGGTTATTGACGTCGGAAAGGGTCCCAGCAAGTCCATCCCGATCTGCTGGAATGGTCGGCAAGGAGGTTCGATTGGCTGTAGTAATCCGGCTGGCCTTGTCGGCGGTGTCTTGCGTCGCTGACAGTCTCGGCATATTCTGACATAACGGGCGACGTCGGCGGTCAGGCGTGGCCAATAATACTTTTCTTGTATCCTCGATAGTGTCCGGGAAAATCCGAGGTGTCCAGTGGTCGGATCGTCATGTAGGGCGTGCAATACTTCTGGACGAAGTCCTGACGGGACAACAAGAAGGTAGTTGGCGCGGACTGGTGAGAAGTTCTTCTTCACGAGTAGATTGTTTTGAAGCGTGAAGGAAGATAATCCACGCTTAAATGCCCTGGGGACAATGTCGGTGTACCCTTCCAAATATTCGACGAGGCCTTTTAGCTCCGGGTCTCCCGTTGCTGTTCAGTGAAGTCTTCCGCGCTTATCATTCCAAGGAAGGCGTCGTCATTCTCGTCATCTTGCGGCGGCGGGTCAATGGGTGCGCATGATAGGCAATCGGCATCGGAGTATTTTCGTCCGGACTTGTAGGTTACAGTGATGTCGTATTCTTGCAGTCTGAGGCTCCACCGCGCCAGTCGTCCTGAAGGATCCTTTATATTCGCTAGCCAACACAACGCGTGACGGTCACTGACTTTGAATGGCCTGCCATAAAGATAAGGGTGAAATTTAGCTGTAGCCCAAATGATGGCGAGGCATTCCTTTTCGGTCATAGAATAGTTGCCTTCCGCTTTTGACAGCGACCGGCTAGCGTAAGCTATCACCTGTTCGACTCCGTTTCTCCTCTGGACTAGAACGGCACCGAGGCCTAGGCTACTGGCGTCAGTATGGATTTCTGTATCGGCGTACTCGTCGAAGTGCGCAAGTACCGGCGGCGACTGCATGCGTCGTTCGAGTTCAAATGCGTCGGCCTGCGGCATTTCCCACTTGAACTCAACATCACATTTAGTTAGACGTGTCAACGGCTCGGCGATGCATGAAAAGTCCTTGACAAAGCGCCTGTAGTAGGCACACATGCCAAGGAATCTACGCACTACCTTCTTGTTGATGGGTTGCGGGAACTGTGCGATGGCAGCTGTCTTTTGCGGGTCTGGATGGACACCAGATTTGCTGATTACGTGGCCTAGGAACAGAAGCTCATCGTAAGTGAACCGGCATTTTTCCAGCTTCAGAGTAAGCCCTGACGACTTGATGGCCTCTAGTACTGTCGCAAGCCGCCTGAGGTGATCGTCGAAATTTCCGGCGAAGATGACGACGTCATCCAAATAAACGAGACAGGTCTGCCACTTCAATCCTGCTAACACCGTGTCCATGACGCGCTGGAACGTTGCCGGCGCCGAGCACAGTCCGAATGGCATAACCTTGAACTCATAGAGGCCGTCTGGGGTGATGAAGGCAGTCTTTTCGCGATTTCTTTCGTCGACTTCTATTTGCCAATAGCCAGGCTTGAGGTCCATCGACGAGAAGTATTTAGCGTTGCAGAGCCGATCCAATGCGTCGTCTATTTGTGGGAGGGGGTATACGTCCTTCTTCGTGATCTTGTTCAGGCGACGATAATCGGCGCAGCAACGTAGGGTTGCATCCTGTTTCTTTACCAGAGCAGGGGATTACCACGGGCTTTTCGACGGCTGGATGATGTCGTTGCGCAGCATTTCGTCGACTTGTTCTCTTATAGCTTTACGTTCTCACGGCGAAACTTGGTAAGAGCTCTGGCGGAGTGGTCGAGCGCACTCCTCGGTGATTATGCGATGCTTGGCGACTGGTGTTTGTCGAATCCTCGATGACGTCGAAAAACAGCCTTTGTATCGTCGGAGCAGACTTCTGAGCTCTTGTTGCTTAATCACGGGGAGACTTGAATTAATGTCGTAGTCTGGTTCGGGAACCATTGTCGTCGGGGTAGATGCGGCGGAATCCGAGAGGACAAACGCATTACTGGTTTCCAGAATTTCCTCGATGTACGTGATCGTCGTGCCCTTGTTGATGTGCTTGAACTCCTGGCTGAAGTTTGTGAGCAACACTTCAGTTTTCCCTCCATGCAGTCGAGCGATCCCTCTTGCGACGCAAATTTCACGGTCTAGCAGTAGACGTTGGTTGCCTTCGATGACGCCTTCTACGTCAGTGGGTGTTTCGGTGCCGACCGAAATAAGAATGCTCGAGCGAGGCGGGATGCTCACTTGATCTTCGAGAACACTCAAGGCATGGTGACTACGAAAGCTCTTCGGCGGTATCACTTGAACTTCTGACAGCATTATCGATTTTGACTTCAGGTCTATGATTCCGCCGTGTTGATTCAGGAAGTCCATGCCGAGAATGACGTCTCGTGAACACTGTTGGAGGATAACGAAGGTGGCAGGGTAAGTCCGGTCATGAACGGTTATTCTTGCCGTGCAGATTCCAGTCGGCGTACTGAGGTGTCCTCCAGCGGTCCGAATTTGGGGGCCCTCCCATGCAGTCTTAACCTTCTTCAACTGGGCGGCGATGTGTCCACTCATTACGGAGTAATGGGCCCCTGTGTCGACTAAGGCAGTGTCTGCGTGGCCGTCGAGAAGTACGTCGAGGTCGGTGGTTCTTTGTCTGGCGTTGCAGTTGGGACTTGGCGTCGGATCACGGCTGCGTCGTGTTGAACTAGAGCTGGAACGTCGCGTCGTCAAGTCTTCTTTCGTCGGTGTAGTCTTGGCTTCCTGATTTCGTCGGGACGGCGGCGTGTCGTTATGTCGTCGAGGTAGTCTCTTCGGCGTCTTCGTCGGCGGTGGAGGATCTTCTTCAGTTCGACGAACAGCAACCGCACCTCCATCGGTTGCTGCTTTTAGTTTTCCGGATATGGGCTCGCTGACCGGCTCCAGGCTGGGCCAGTGTATGGTCGGTGCTGCGGCGAGAGGTAGCAACCTAGTGATGGCGAACGTGACGGTCGTCGAGAGCTCCACTGAGTAGCGGCGAGGTAGTCGGCGATATCGCAAGGGCGTTCACCTTGCTGCGGGTGCGGAGCGTTGACGTCGAAACCTCGCAGTCCCATCTCCCGGTAAGGGCATCGGCAATACACATCCGCCGGCTTCTCCGCAGTGATAGCAGAGCGGGCGGTGCTCGGGGGCTCGCCAAATGTCTGTCTTCCTCGCGTAGGTGCGCTGGGCGACGGGTGGGCGTGCTGGTGGCGGCGGCGGTGGACGACGGAATTGCGTCGTTGCAGGGCCCTGGCATTGTCGCGGAGGGGGACCTTGACGGCGTGCGACGGTGGCGTATGTCATCGCTTCTGGCTGGGGCTGCGGTAATTGTGGTTGCAGCTCGGGAACTCCAAGCGATCGGTGCACCTCTTCTTTCACGATGTCGGCGATCGAAGCCACTTGGGGCTGCGACGAAGGCAGGACCTTGCGCAGTTCTTCGCGCACAATGGCCCTGATAGTCTCCTGAAGGTCGTCGGAATCCAGTCCTTGGATGGCGTACTGCGGCGTGAGCCCCTGGCAGTTATATTGCCGGGTGTGCATCTCCAGAGTTTTCTCAATCATCGATGCCTCTGCAGAAAAATCAGCTACGGTCTTCGGCGGGTTACGAATAAGTCCGGCGAAAAGTTCTTGCTTGACGCGCCGCATCAGGAAGCGGACTTTTTTCTCCTCTGACATTTCCGGGTTGGCGTGCCGGAAAAGACGGGCCATCTCCTCTGTGAAGATCGCGATCGTCTTGTTGGCAGCTGCACTCTGGTTTCTAGTAGTGCTTGGGCTCGCTCTTTTCGCACGACGCTTGTAAACATTTGCAAGAAGCCACTTCAGAACAGGTCCCACGTCGTTAAGGTGGCTTCTCGATTCTCGAACCAGGTCCTGGCGGCGTCTTCCAGCGCGAAATAGACATGCCGCATCTTGTCGTCACTGTCCCAACTGTTAAACGTAGCGACCCTCTCATACGTCTCCAGCCAGCTTTCCAGGTCCTCAAATGTGGAACCGCGGAACGTCGGTGGCTCCCTGGGCTGCTGCAGAACTATTGGGGCTGCTCCGGCTGCCATTGGGGCAGTCTTCTTGATCGTCTCTGGACCAACTACTCTGACGATCTTCTTGGTCGTCTCTGGTAGAATTCCGTGTTCCGGGGGCAGCTGCTGTAGCCGGCGGCTTGCTCGATGTTCCGGGACGGCGCTGGTGTTGTCTTTGCGGTCCGGGCTTGGATTACGGCTTGTTGGGGGCGTCCGGTACATGAACGTAAAGCACCTCCACCAGATGTCACGTGGTGGTGACGTTAAGAACACAGTAGCAATACTGTGAAAGGCAAAACTAGATTTTATTGGGCGAACCTGTGCCCACAAAACAGGCTACACTTATAGCACAACAAGAGCGGCGAACAAAGTCGGCGATCGTCGAAAAATCTTATCAGCGGGTCAAGTTATACACTATTCGCGTCACGCATACATGCAATCAGATTACACAAGTTGCGGTGAAAGACAGTGTACAGAACCATCGATAACATTCCAAAAACTTCTTTTACATGCAGGCGCGTCCTGCGCTGCGCGATAACATTTGTTAGGCGGCCAAACGTGGTCGCCCGATAAAGATAAGTACACGTGTCATTGTTTAGACTTCTTGGCTGTTTGAGTTCTAATTAATTAGTCAATGACTGTACTGGTGCTACTGTGGGAACTCGTGTTCTAAGTACGCATTTGAAGGCTTTCACTCTGTATGTAACCACCACCATGGCGTGCAGCAGAAGCACCTCTTTATTTGGATGGTCAGCCTGTCTTGTAGCGAAGGTGTTTGTCAAGTGCAGGAAAGTACTGTGTACATCTGTGCCTTCCATTTTGTGGTGCAGTTCGTTCATGTTTCTTTCCAAGACAATGAATCACCGACTCGTCCAATTAGTGACTTTTCCTTGCTTTCCAAAGGGAACATTTCAACTCGAGTGGAAGTTGTTGGTGCTGTGCTTATGCAGCCTTTGCTGTGTCTCTTTGCAGAGCGCTGTGCAGGAATGGGTCCCCTGATAGAGCAGGAGCTGGAGCGCATCGACCGGCGGCATGCGTCTCTGACGGCTGCAAGTCGGCAGCTGAATGATGCCTTGACCCTCTACCACAGCCTGATGCGTGCACCCGCGCCTCCACCACCACCACCGCAGGCTGCTCCGCCTATGGTAAGTTCAAGAACTGCCAATTTCTGAGGGCCGGGTTAAGTACAGGGAAAAAGGGCAGGTACATCTGATGCAGGAGCGAGGTGAGGATAAAGGGGGGGGGGGTGCAGCAGGTGAGGCAGTGAAATAGGAGAGTGCGGTGCTAGTTCTTCACTCATTGACATATCTTCTGCCTGACATCACCATTGTACTGAAATACTAACGACCTCATGCCATTTCCATCTTTACCCTTTCTACATTTCAGGGACACCATTGTTCTTTCTCCTTCTTCTAACTGTCAGTAGCAGGCGAGGCGGCATAGAGTGACGTGCATGGCAGTTAACTGCAGGGCATGTGTCGCACTCTGCATCAAACAAGGAATGCTGTGACTGGGTTTCTTGCCTCACAAACGTGCGCAGAGAAGGCTCTAGAGTGTGATGGATCAGTAGCAGAAGATTTGTTACAGCTAAAGATATTGCTGCATTGCACAACAAGCGTGGCTTAAGTTCTGGCACAGCAAGAGTAGCCGACGATGCATGACTGCCGTGCAGGGTAACAGCTCAGTCGGCGTGAGAAGTTACAGGAGCAAAGGTCACCTTGTCCGATTTGAATCTTCTCCCTGGAGCAGACCCCCCGCAGGGGTGTCTGCATCAGCAGGCGTTTGGTGTGTTGCGGCACCACGTACCCGAGCACATGGGGGTTGGACCCTCCCGCGTCTAACCGTGCGCGGCTTTGCCGTGTCCGGGGAAAAGAGGGTCCTGGGGGTTGAGCCAATGCAGGGTGTTTGGACCTCTACGGCCCCTCGGCGGCGGTGACACACCCCTTTGGCCTCGGCTTCACGTAGATGGCACCTCCAGAATGACCCACCTGGGAGAAATCGGCAGTCGTCCTTTCCTATCTCTCTCTCCTCAAATCTTCTTTATCTAACTTTTTGACCTTTCCTATCTTCTTCTCTCTTCCATTTACTTCCTTTCTCCACGGCGGCAAGGGTTAACCTTGTGTGGCTATCCTACCTTGGGTACACCGCATTTGGTTATAGTGACGGCGTACGGCTGGCGTCGTGCAGACTTGTATACAATTTCTGCCGCGTCCCCTCGTTGGGCTCCGTGGTGGGTGGTCAGCGCTGTTGCGGAATTTATTATGCCTATTCATAGAAAATTCTTTTCCCCCACTTCCTGATCGCCCTCCTAAACGAGGGCGCACCGAAGTCTTTTAATTTTCGGGCAACCGAACATGCAACTTTCCCCGCTTTCATGTCGTCCACTCTGATCAATCTGGAAAGACGGTGAGAATGATCTCACCTTTTCTGGTATCGAAATCTCTGGCTGAAGTCTTTGGACCTGGTTACAAAGCGTCGAAAATGGCAAGCAGCAATTTCCTACTGGAGCTTCGTGACGAGAAACAGCATGAAAAACTACCTAGTGTCCTTTGGTGATGTTCCGGTTACAGTTACCCCACCCCGTACCATGAATACAACCCGCGGCGTCGTGTCTGGTGCTGATTTGCTAGAGCTATCTGAAACTGAACTCCTGGAGGGCTGGAGTGACCAGAACGTCATCAGTGTCAAACGAATTAGGATGAGGGGGGAAGGAAAAGAAATTCAGACAAAACACCTAATACTTTCGGCTCTAGTGTTCTGCCCAACACCATCGAGGCCGGGTACCTCAAGATTCGTGTTAGGCCATATGTGCCAAATCCCCTGAGATGCTTCAAGTGTCAAAGGTTCGGCCACAGCTCACAGAACTGTCGAGGCCGGATGACTTGTGCCAAATGTAATGAAAATGAACACACCTCTGCAACCTGCCAGAATACCCCACACTGTGTCAGCTGCGATGGCGAGCATGCCGCGTACTCGCGGTCCTGCCCGTCTTGAAAAAAAGAGACAGGCAAGGAGGGCTAGCTGGGAGACGTTTCTCTCGAGCATCACATCCTACACTCAAGAGTCTAAAGTTTGGAATGGCGTACGAAAGCTAAAGGGGCAGCGAATCCACCCGTTGCCCTTAGTTGACCCCCAAGGGACCACATTGGAAGACCAGGCCAACGCTTTGGGCAAACACTTCGAGCATGTATCAAGTTACATGCACTACACAAGATCGTTCCTCAAATATAAACAATTAGCTTAACTTAAGACGCTTGATCGTAAATGCCGTCCGGATGAACCATATAACCGTCCTTTTAATATTGGCCGAGCTTAAAGCTGCATTGAGCACACATAGAAGCTCTGCACCGGGAGCTGATAGAATCATCTATGACATGATTAAGAACTTACACGAAGACACAAAAATGACACTTATGGCACTTTTCAACTCCATCTGGGCTGCCGGGTACCTCCCATCCTATTGTTATTGTTATTCCCGTCTTAAAGCTGGGTAAAGACCCTTCCTTGGCGGCAAGTTATCGCCCGATAGCTCTTACAAGTTGTCTTTGTAAGCTATTCGAAAAAATGATTAATCGTAGACTAATACATTTCCTTGAACTGAACAATTTGCTTGATCCCTATCAGTGTGGCTTCAGAGAAGGGCGGTCCACAACTGATCATCTTGTATGCAATTAAGCAAATATCCGTGATGCATTTGTACATAAACAGTTCTTCTTATCGATATTCCTTGATATGGAAAAGGCATATGACACAACGTGGCGATATGGGATCCTGCGAGACTTATCGCGATTGGGCATCCGTGGAAATATGTTAAACATACTAGAAAGCTATCTGTCCAAACGTACATTCCGCGTGAAAATCTGCAATATATTTTCGCGACCTTTCATACAAGAAACTGGTGTACCCCAAGGAGGTGTGCTTAGCTGCACGCTCTTTATTGTGAAAATGAACACCCTTCGTGCTGCATTACCGCCAGCGATCTTCTATTCCGTTTACGTTGACGACGTACAAATAGGTTTCAAATCCTGCAACCTTCCAGTGTGTGAGAGGCAAGTACAACAGTGCTTCAACAAAGTGTCCAAATGGGCAGACGAAAACGGATTTAAAGTGAACCCGAACAAAAGTTCTTGTGTGCTTTTTACAAGAAACAAAGGGCTCATTGCAGATCCCAGTATCGAAATGTATGGTCAGCGAATACCTGTGAACAAAGAACACAAGTTCTTAGGCATCATACTTGACTCCAAACTAACATTTATTCCACACATAAAGTATCTCAAGGTCAAATGCTTAAAAACAACGAACTTACTGAAAGTTTTATCCCACACAACATGGGGCAGCGACAGGAAATGTTTAATGAATCTTTACAAGAGCCTCATTCGATCACGATTGGACTATGGTGCCGTGATCTATCATTCTGCCGCCCCAAGCGCGCTAAAGATGCTTGCTAGATCCGGTGCACCATCTAGGAATCCGACTGGCCACGGGCGCTTTCAGAGCAAGTCCCATTGAAAGTCTATATGTAGAATCAAATGAGTGGCCACTCCATCTGCAGAGAACATACATCAGCCAAACATACTTTCTAAAAGTTTGCTCTAATCCTCAACATCCGTGCTTTAATACCATTAACGATATAACAGATGCTACACTTCTTCGCAATTGTCCCACTGTAAGACAGCCCTTTTCACTGCGTGTGAGGGAGCTTAGCGCTGAGATGGATGTCCCACTCCTCAGACATTGCCTAATGCCTCCAGCTAAGCTGCTACCTCCTTGGGAGTGGCAGATGATACAATGTGATATATCTTTCATGCAAGTTACAAAGCACGCTCCAGAGATTGAAATCCAAATGTATTTCCTGGAACTCCAGCATAAGCATTCCTGCACGGAATTCTACACAGACGCATCAAAGTCGCACGATGGGGTGTCCTACGCAGCCGTTGGTCCATCCTTCTGAGAATCCGATTTACTGCATCCCGAAACTAGTATCTTAGTATTGTCAACCATGAAGCATATAAGGAAATCAAAACTAAAAAAATCAGTTATATATACGGACTCCCTAAGTGTTGTGAAGTCTTTGATATCGTTCTGTAAGCACAAAAATCCTATAATAATTGAACTCTATTCCGTCTTATGTAAAGCATATGTATCTAACCAGCATGTGATTATATGTTGGGTGCCTGGCCATAGGGGCATCCAGGATAACATTCTAGCGGACCAGATGGCCACATCAATTGCATCACACGCTGTTAATTCTACCGCTGCAGTCCCTGTCACAGACCTGAAGCCTTTCTTAATAAGGAAACTGCGAAACTACTGGCAACTCTTGTGGGACCTGGAAACAAATAATAAGCTGCATGTAATAAAGCCACAATTAGGTTTCTGGCCTCCTGTAACAAAATCACGCCGGACAGATGTCCTATTCTGTCGTCTAAGAATAGGACACACATTTGGCACGCATAACTTTTTACTCACTGGAAATGAGCCTCCAACCTGTGGTAGATGCGGGGAGAGGCTGACCGTCCTCCACATCCTCCTGGAGTGTCGGGAAGCCGAATATGAAAGAAACATTTTCCCTTAGCTTACCGGCAGCACATCCCCCTTCATCCTGTTATGTTACTCTGTGCAGAACCGCTCTTTGATACCAACGCAGTCCTAGGTTTCCTGAAAGATGTATTACATTTAATTAGCCCGTACGTTCGTAGCGCCTCCTCTCTATAGAGGATAGCCCTGTGATATTTGTTTCGTATAGCACATGCCTCATCCCTTGGGTTCAAGGGCTCTGGCGAAGCAGTAGTGCTCTTAGAAAATTTTAGCATCTCACATATTTTGTATATTGCATCATTTTTCCCAATGCATTCTAGCGTTCATAGTACACGTCATTAATCATTGCCATAATTTTATTACATGTAGATTTTATGCCATGTGCAGCAACGTCTTTTAGGCCCCTTTACAGCCACGTCACACTAGCTTCACAGATCCCATTAGACCACTACAAACTCATTAACACTAGATTGGCGCTCTTTGGCCATACCTGGCCCTTGCGCCATTAAACATCAAACATTCTTTCCCTGGAGCAGACCGCTCTGTGCTTGTGTGACAAGGAGTCTAACAGGGCTTTCATCATGGGACCAGTTGGGGCACATTTCAAGTCTTTGCACTCGTGCATGTGATTTGGGCTGTGGAGAAAGAAGCATGATTTTCGTGAGAAAACGTCTCCAGCGCACTCGCCGTGTCTGCTCTGTTGCTACTGTGATGGCAGTTCTTCAACGTCAAGCTTGAAAAGTGTCTGTCAACTCATTTAAAAGGGAAAGGCGTTGCATGAAGATAGCTTGACCTTCGAAAGTGGTGGTGAGACAGTTGTGGACCCTGCCATGAACATCAGTGTGCCTGTACCATGCTGTACCTTTGTGCTTGTTGGCACATCAGGGTGCCTCTTAGACTGTTAAGCTGGCAGCTTCTGCAGTGGCAACAGGTGATTCAGAGTGCAAGCCAACCAAGGCATTTGCAATCCCAGGAGTTTGACAACGCTGATGGGGTTGTGCAGACCAGGTTCTTTTGCTAAACATGGCTGCCACAGCTGTTGCCATCTTTGTCATTGTCAGTGCAGCTGATTGTTGCTCCACACCAACATCAAGAACGCACCATGCCTTATTTGTAAAGTCCTGCTGATCAGTGTTCTTCTCTCCGTCTTGCAGCCTTATGGTCCTGTTGGTGAGGGAGCAGCCTGCGGAGTACAGGATCCACGAGGCAACATGGCAGCAGGCCTGCCACCACAGATGCCCATGTCCCCACCTTTCTCGGGGTGAGTGCCCTTCTGTGCTTTCCTGGTGCTTGCATAAACGGTATGGAGGGCTTATGTCCCCGCAAACTAGTGTATCCTGCATGAAAATTAGTGGACAGCTTTAGCTGTTGTCTTGTGTCTGTCAGAAGAATTTTTGAAAGGATCATCCTTCATGCAAGACATAGTTTTTATATATGTTACGGTCAACAATACAAAAACATAGTTCATAGTCTGCAGGCCTTTGCTCACCATGTGGTTCATATTTCAGCAAGCCTAGAGCCAAGGTCAGGCTGTAGTGTACTGAACTGAAAAAGAATGTTTGGCAAGCTTCGCCCCTCATATATATGCAGTTGAAACCATTTATAACAAACTCTATAGTTCAGCGAAAAGTGACCGTTATATCATTAGTTCGTTGCATATGGATTCGCCCTTCAAGATGTGTGCAAATTAGCTACCCAGTGATTTTTTTTTGCTGCACTTCTATTACAACGTACTAACATACCCTCCGGTGATAAGTTAAGCCTTTCCGCCTTGTGAAGCGGCTCCCGCTGTGTGCTTACAAGTGAATTAAAGTGCCTTTCCAAAAAAGTGAATCTGCTGCTGGGAGAGACACAATGCCCACGATGAAATTCTCCAGGGCGTCTTCAAAATCTCCAAACTTTCAGTAATAGCTTTTGTAGCCATGGATCAGCCATGCCAGGCTGAGTGCACAAAGAGCTGTGTTGCTTTCGCCAGAAAAGAATGATGTTCGAAAGCTTTTCTGAAACAACTTTGCATGGTTTTGCGTGTCACATCCATCCATCCTCCTTTGAGCATCTGAGCTGCCATCCACAAGTCAATCTTGAGAATCTTGTCCATACGGTTGTGGATGAGAAGCCTCTCGATAATTTGGCGACAATAATTGATCTTAAAAAGTTTTGAATTACAGTCGCCGACTGATTTTCCGGACTCCAAAAATTCGGACATGCTCGATTATTCGGTCTGCTTCGCGGCACCGCCATTCTCCCCATAGACCATAATGTATAACAACTGCCAAAAGTTCGGACACCTTGCAATATCTTGTCTGATTTTTCGGACACTCATTGGGCCAACTCGATCGAGAGCACCATGCGCCGACTCTGACTGGTGCATGGTTCGACTTGCTGAACGCCATTTTTGTTCTGAATGGAGCCTCCTTGCTGCCCCACGAAGTGGCGCTACTGCAAATCCCCGCTCATCATCATCGTTTCTGCCTGGTTTGATAGAGTGGCTTTACAGCAGTTCCAGTTTCAGCTTAGTAACCCATGTCAAGACAATCCAGCAGCTGATTTGTTTCTTCGCGTACGACGCTGGGAGTAGGTCACATTTTGCGTTTGTGCGACTGGTGTCGGCATGTTGGTGTTTGCTTTGTGTGCTGTGTTGAGGTTCTGGTGATACAACGCGGCATACAGAAACATCGCGTCAATTGTCTAATGGCGCCGACAGTGCCCACGCAGACTGCGCTGGGGAATGCCGGCAAGCGGGCGCCGGGAGGCCAAAGATGTGTCGCCTTCCGATGTGCTCCCTACTGGCTTGGAAAATGTTCTGCCGAGACCTACGCAGTGGTTGCAGTGCGATTCCGGACACCGTCTCATTTGACAGTTTCACAGGTGCTGACACTGCTGTACTGACATGCGCAGAACTCGACGATGGCGAGATCATTCGTCAGGTTTCTGCTGCACCGCCGGACGATGACTCAGAGTCGGAAGATGATGCACCATGTGCTACGCTGCCGTCACATGCAGAGCGTGTACAAGCAGTGACTGTGCTTTCAGCCGCCTATAGTTGACCGTACGACCCTCTCCGAGATTCAGGCTTATCTGATTGCGTGTAAATGAAACAGCGTGCAACAGCGCATTCACGATTTCTTCAAGCCTACTGCTGAGCCCGAATAAGTGCATGGAAATAAAGGATTTCATTTTTTTTTCGTAATCTGCTTTTTCGGACACCTGTTTATTCGGACATTGTCGCAGTCCCCGTGAGGTCCGATTAAACGGTCGGCGACTGTATGCTCATGCTGAGGGGCTGTAGGTGGTGGCAAGAAAAAAAAAAAGAAGATATTTGACTGCTTGCAGTTCAGGCTTGAATTCCTGATAGTTGGGGAGAAATGCAAAGTCCCTTGGTTTTCTAATCCACAGGGGTCCACTGATAGGAATGTTCTTCCCTCTAGTGTCCAAGAACCATTTGAATAGCGCTTCTTCTATGTCGTCATATTTAGGTTTGCATAAGCGCTCCCGCTTGTTTTCATCGCTTGTTTTCACCACTAAGGTTGGTCAGTGCTTGCAACTTCTTTTCATCTTTCATGATTGTAGAGATCGTTGACTTAGAAAGATAGTATATCTTCATGATGTTGGCATTTTTCAACCTGGATCGAATGTCATGGATAACGTCAAGCTTTGTTTCAATCAGGATAGCTTTTCTCTTCTTGGGCACACTTCCAGCCATGCCACATGCCAACATACACCTGTGCTCCAGTGCACGCCGTAACAGTCGCATGCGCACACCGCACAAGCAGCTCCAATCAGAGATTTCTTTCTTCGTCCTTGTTGCGGTCTCGTTCTTTTCACAAAAACTTCACAAAAACTTAATTCAAACTTCATTCACTTCAAACTTCCAAAATGGCGCTCCCGGTGAAGAAATGCCACACGTGTTCAAAAATCTTGGCAAAAAGCAACAACAACAATGTGAACCAATACAAACACAGCTCAACATCATTCATGTGGTGTGCCGCGAAGAACGACATAATGCAACTGTCGTGCAGGGAAGGAGCATGGATGAAGGGACGCAGTCAGCCTTCAACACGTGACTCTTCTGATGATGATGACGATGATGACGATGATGATGATACGTAGCTGTGGCCTTTAATTTTGTATCTGGATATCTATAGGAAAGTGAAATTCGGATCTGAAATTATGAAAAAAAAAAGCTTCTCCATAAAATCAATAAAAACAAAAATGTTTCCGATTGCATTCTTGCACATATCTTCTGGACCACTCAGCTAGGTTTTAAGTGCGTCAGGTCGACTAGTGTACAGTCGCCGACCATTTATTCGGACCTCACGGGGACTGCGGAAATGTCCGAATAAATAGGTGTCCGAAAAAGCAGATTAAGAAAAAACAATGAAATTTTTTATTTCCACGCACTTATTCGGGCTCGGCAGTAGGCTTGAAGAAATCATGAATGCGCCGTTGCACGCTGTTCCGTTTACACGCAATCAGATAAGCCTGAATCTCTGAGAGGGTCGTACGGTCGCTATAGGCCGCTGAAAGCACAGTCAGTGCTTGTACACGCTCCGCATGCGACGGCAGCATAGCACATAGTGCATCATCTTCCTACTCAGAGTCATCGTCCGGCGGTGCAGCAGAAACCTGACGAATGATCTCCCTGTCGTCGAGTTCTGCGCACGTCAGTACAGCAGTGTCAGCACCTGTGAAACTGTCAAATGAGACGGTGTCCAGAATCGCAATGCTATCATTGTGCAGGTCTCGGCAGAACATTTTCAGTGTCGGTAGGGAGCACATCGGAAGGCGACAAATCTTAGGCCTCCCGGCACCCGCTTGTCGGCATTCCCCAGCGCAGTCTGCGCGGGCACTGTCGGCGCCATTAGACACTTGACGCGATGTTTCCATATGCCACGTTGGATCACCGGAACCTCAACACAGCACACAAACAAACACCACCATGTCGACACCAATCACTCAAACGAAAAACACTGCCAACTCGCAGTGTTGTGCGCGAACAAACAAATCAGCTACTGAATTGTCTTGACATGGCTTACTAAGCTGGAACCGGAACTGCTGTAGAGCCACTCTATCGAACCAGGCAGAAACGATGATGATGAGCGGGGATTTGCAGTAGCGCCACTTTGTGGGGCAGCAAGGAGGCTCTGTTCAAAACAAAAACGGCATTCAGCAAGTTGAACCATTCACTGGTCAGAGTCGGTGCATGGTGCTCTCGATCGAGTTGGCTCAAGGAGTGTCCAAAAAATCAGACTAGAGGTTGCAAGGTGTCCGAACTTTCTGCAGTTGTTATACATTATGGTCTATGGGGAGAATGGCATTGCTGCGAAGCAGACCGAATAATCGAGCATGTCCAAATTTTTGGAGTCCGGAAAATCAGTTGGCGACTGTAGTTGGTTCGTGGTAGGCTTTATTTGACATTGTGACGAGGTTCTTTCAATTAATTAATCCTAGCTGAGGCACTGCCTTAGTGCATGAAGTGACGAAGTCGTTCGTTATCACACTGCAAGACATTCACTAAAGGATATCCAACACAAAGAGGAACAGAAACTCTGCAAACTAATCAAGCACATACACAAAATGTAATTAAGTCTCCAAAGAAAGTATTAAGGCCAGAAAGGGCCTACAGTTTCATGGTCTGCAGTGGAGTTGCAAGATGAACTCGAGGTGGCGACGGGGGCTGCCCTTGGAGCGTAGAGGCGGTGCTGAAGATGGGCACTGTTGAAGAAGAATGCTGGTTATCCTCAGGCGAACACCCGGGATTCAGTGATGTTGGAGTAAGTCTGGTTGCGTCGTCAAGAACAAGGGCGGGTGGCCTTGGATGGTAGAGGTCTCGACGCCAGACACCAAGTCAAATGGCTTCACCTCTGCTCCCAGTGCATGGACTTCATTTTCCCGATGCGATCATGAGAATGCGGTTCGTGAAAACGCGGTGACACGGCCCTGGAAGGTTGCATTGGTCCAGTAAAAGGCGCGAAACACGGGCCTTACTCCCGACGACTTCACTCCTGCGCCTGGAGCATTGGCGAACTCCTTCCTCCACGCAGGCTTGTTGTTCCACGTCACCCAGACTTCTTCTTTTCTCTCTGCTCGCTGGTTGTTGTTGCTGTTCGAATTCTTTCTACGGCACGCTCATGCCAGTGCTGCAACGTCTCGTCATCGCCTTCGCATGGCTGACCCACTCCGATCACAGCACTCGTGCACTTGACACATTGGACATGCAGGCAGCTAGCGTCGGGACAGTTTTGCCTTGGCAAGGCAACCTCCTCTCCTCCACGGCTGCTGAATATTCCAAGACATTGTTAGCATTTGGTGCATCGTAGGCAGTCGTAACTCTAGAGAACGGCGTCAGAAGAGATTGCCATGCGAAACCTGACGGCCTGGCTTCATGCTCCCTCCTATTTCTTTTTTAAATCTCTGCAATTCTGCCTCTAGAGAAATGCCTGGAAAGTGAGTGACCTTGCTTGCGGTGTCAGAAATCTGCATGCGGTGCTTGCTGATCTAGGAGACCATATCTTCGTCACGATTAAACTGGAGTGGAGCACGTGCCCCTCTCATGCTTTAGAAGGCCTGTGTTTGTTTGTTTCACTTTGTATGTGCCATATCTTTACTGTGACTATGTTTAAGTGTTTGTTGTAAAAGTAGGACCCTTTAAAAAATATTTTTTATTTCTTCACATAGGATAGGAAAATCATAAGTGCACCGAAGTATGGTCACTATAACTGATGGATTGTTATATCTAGGATCGTTATAAGTGGGTTCGACTGTATGGTTATACTTGTTCTTTCATCCAAAAACTTAATCTAAAGAGTTTGGGAAAAGTAGGCCACAGGCTTGCTGGAACACTTTTTGTTATCGGAACCTTTGCCGGTAAGCACTTCTAAGTAAGATCCCTAAAGAATGCAGGATGATAATGCCACACATCGGCTGTGATTTTGTACATTAGTATCAGTGCAGCATAGACAACACAGTGAACGCAACTAAGAACAAAGCTCTGGCATTGGCCGCACCTAGCTCTCGAACTTGCCATCTGATAGAATGTCATTCATCATCACTAAAATCCAGTGCTGGACTTCGTTTTCATTTATGTGTGACTCTAGTGTAATCTTAGAACCGCATTCCCCCAAATATCAAGTTGCAGAAAATACAAGTTTTTTCTTTTCTTCACAATTTCTGGCTTTAAAATGCACCTTATGTTATATTCTGGTTCCTGACACGAACATAACATGCCTTTGTTGCCTTGCTCTTCAAACTGCTGCAACTCAGCAACTGGTTGCCTGAGCTATGTGGAAAAGCCAACCCTATGGGGTCACTACAATCTGGCGAGGGCACTGGTCTTGTCACCTGCATTCGAATGTCGGGTCGTCTGTTTCTCATCTGAGTGCGAAGCTCACCTCAGGGTACCGGCCAACCATGCTTACCACAGTTTTTGGGTCTTGCAAAGATGGAATGAGTAGTGCACACTTCAGTGTGTGTGTGTGGTTCAGGAAGAACTGGATGCTTGTAATCGCTTACCTGGGTTAGTAGTGCGAGTCACCTTGAATTCATGGAGTGCTTTGGTTTTATCAGTTGATGTTGATTTTAGTGCAATTAAATAAAAATAAAAAATGCTGGCCTAGTGTCTTTTGTAGACTTAGTTTTCCAATGAGGCAAACAAAAGTTCACTGTTCAGTTCCGGCATCGACTTGTCTTTTTCAACGCATCAAAAATGAGCCCACCTAGTGGCCACGCTTAATGGTCTCAGTCCTAGGGTCCGTCATTAGAGGCAATTTCAAATTGGAGAAACCTTTGGATTCAGTGGTCAAGGTCGCGGTACATGCTACGAAGTGCAGAGTGTCCCTCTCTTACTTTCTCGCAGGGCCGGCATTCCAGCACCAAGCATGGCCGGCCAGGGAGCGGCGGCAACACCCGTGGGCTTTCCACTGCTCTGACCCCGGGTTTCTCGTCCGGGGCAGCCGATTGATTGCGTTCAGTGAAATAAATTGCTCCTCACCAGGCCACCTATGTGGGTGACGATAATGTGCGCGAGGCAGTTTGGTTTCTTCGCTCGTAGCCTGAGGGTTTTTAAAAGGATGTTTCAGACCACTTGCAAATAATAAAGTCGTGTATGAATTGTCGCTCGTGCATCACTTTTTGGGGGGGGGGGGTGCAAGGGCAGTTTGTGATTGAAGGAGCTGGCTGGTTGGCAGCACCATGGCGGGTTGGTGGCACATCACAATACAGTGTACACTTTGTGGTTTTTTGTGGCTTTTGTACGATTTTTATATCAACAGGACCGCACTCGGAATCGCTCACACCCCACGAGGCTTGTGTAAGCCTTCGTGGCAGCATGTTTGTAGCAGTTCTTCATGCTTCTGTTTTCCCAGTGCAAAATGCCACTGTGGAGCGCTTCCTTAATTCCTACGCCACTTCCAATGAAGACAAACACTCCCATCTAGCACATGCAGCATAAGGCTACCACGATCTAAGGCACGTGTATCATGGACAATAAAGTTTTTTGGTGTACCATTACAACCCCTGCGACCTTACAGCACATGCGTGGCTCAAACTGGGATGCTGCTAGCATGTGTGCACCATGCACTATGGTAAGGCAACACCATGCACTGAAACATGCACGACACAGTCAGGGGCTCGCACGCACTACCTTCATGTGTCGTGGTCTGGCCAGCTGGATCGCTTAGTTTATTCACGACTGCGGAAAGCTCTGCATTTGCCACTGCTCTGCAGAGGTTGTTGAAAGAACATGTTGCAACGGCATTAGTGTAGTCTGCCTTGAAAAAAATTTAGCGAGCAAGTTTTCGCACATTTAAAGGTTTTGTGACTGGGGGAGGGCGTTCAAGATAAAATTTCTGGGGCGCAGAGGGGATGGAATGCATGTTTTGTCTGCTGGACATCTAAAGTACAATTTCCTTGAGACATTTCCATTGATCCGTGGGCATCACAATTTGTTCTAAGAGTGACCACTGGACAATCCGCAGAAAGACCGATGAATATTGCGAGGCAACATCCCTGGGACATGCAAGGGCAGACGATCGCACATTTCTCGGCAAAATAAATTGCCCAGGAACAATACTCGCCAGTCTAAACGAATAGCAAAACTCTTTTTGGAAAGCTATTTGATTTCACGCACAAGTCCATGCAGACAATATTATGAAAGCATGTCCACAACTGAGCCAAGTTATACCTTTGCCATTTCACCCATTGGCTATCTTCGCGATGACTGGAATAAAACGATTTTTAAATGGGTACTTTTAAACCACCCCTTGGGCTGGATGGGAAAACACATTCCTTGTATAACGTGCAGCTGTGAACATCCCGGTCACATTGACTTCATAAGTGGAGCACAAAGTCGCTACTTTGACACACTCCCTCTTTTCAAACTCCCTTTTTTTCTCCTCGCCAATTTCGAAGCTGCCAACGTCTTGCATATATTGTCATATGCAAGATTCCAATAGGAAGCTGCTATTAGCCAATACCTTCCAGGGCGGGCCGCAGGCTCGTGTTGCACGCGCATACAGTGGAGGTATATTGCCTGGAAGGTGCTGTTCCCATGGAGCGACAGTGTCTGATCGACACCTTCCATGCTGACACAAAAGGTTGACACTACGTCTCTCCTGTCGCCGCTGTCCTTGAGCAGCGGCAGGGGCCAAATTTTTGTGAAAGGTACCAAATGCGACCACTGTTTCCCACGGACAGGACCCCAGGCAATGCTAAGAGGTGGGGGGCGCCATTGGCAGCTCCAGCAGGCTCCAGTATGAAATGCGCAACCTGGCGACTGCCGTTACCGATACTGGGGGCGAGGGCTTACGGAGTCGCCATCTGTCGGAAGCGCTTCTCTTGCATAGTATGAGGGATCACGCGGCGCGCTCCCCATTGGACCACGAATATCCTCTGGACATCCCGATTAGATCCGAACATCGAAGTCCCGGTCGGGACGTCCAGTGGATAACATGAGGACATTAATTTCGGGATGTCCTATTTAAGACGTCCTTCAGACATCCACACAATTAAACTTTTGGGATCTAAGCACAATCCCAAAATTTTAATCCTATGGATGTCCGAAGGATGTTTTCAACGGGATGTCCCATACCGGCCATATGTGGGACCAACACACACTGTCCAACACGTACCACGTGATTATATCGCGGAATATTAAGTCCACGGCTACCTTCAGCGCACGATTTTAACTCGTATGCTCACTACACTGTACTCCTACGCTCATGGATGCGCGTGCGTCTAATTGTCGTACAAAAATCCCTCACGTGACCTGATCCTAGGTGCCTAGGGACAGGATCGTTTAGGGACTTTTGAGAAGGCATGATGGTTGCGCCGAGCGACGCCGTGGCGTGTTCGTTCTCGGCGTGATCGTTCACCGGCTCGCGCGGACCGCGCGTTGTTCAACGTTGCTTATGTGATTGTGCTTGCGTTGCTTGTGTGTTGGTTGTACGTACTTAGCGGGAAAGCCGCGAGTAGTGGTGATGCGACAGTGCGGCTTTCGCCATCTGTGCTTTCGCCTCGGTGACCTCTGGCAGTACAGAATCTGCGTTGTGTGACCCGTGCTTCCTTGACAATTGAAATGTCGAAGTGGCCTAGCGCCTCGGCAGCGAAGTTCTGCGAACCGCAATGCCGTGGCGTGCGTTGAATCTCCGGCCCACGCCGACCGCTGGTCGTGTGTCTCCGCAGTGGGATCAGTACTTGTTGGCTAAAAGTCGCGCAGTAGTAGTGGTGTGGCATGTCGGCTTTAAGTCTCGGTGAACTCTGGTGGTGTGAGATCCGTATTTCTGAAGAATTCATTGGTGCTGACGATTGAAATATTCAAGTGGCGTAGCGCCACGGCAATGCAATTTGCGAACCGGCGCTGTGCAGCAGCGTCGTCGTGTTCGCCCCTTTTCGGCAGCGTCATCACATCGCACATGCACTTTTACTTGACGGGACTCGTAGGCGGAGGTATTGCACGTGTTTTTCGCCACGACTTACGTAAGTAATATTGCATAAGGTGGTGTTTGCTCACAACTGTTCACGCGTCCTTGAAATAGGGCAGCGCATGTTTTCAATCGTGTTCAGCGCTAGTGCACTATCCGTCACTTCATGTGATTTACTTTTATCGTGGGCTTTACGACAATTATCGCGTAGTGCTGTGAACATAACGGAGCTTTAGTGATGTCACATGATCTGCCAGAATTCCACGAAATGCAGAGTAGATGTTTAATATTATTCGTACTAAGGGCGCGATAAGCACAGTGAGGTGGAGCCTAATATTGTGCCCTGTAATCTTCAGCTGCATTTGTGCTCGTTTTTCGCGCTCTTAGTTTTAGCAACGGGACGCAGGGTTCGGTGCAAAGTTGGGACGAATGAATGTGTATATACGTCTGCAATAACTTCACCGCAACACATTTGTTACCTTGAACATACTGCCCCGCCCGCTTTACTATAATCTCAGGTGCTCTCGAACTCTCTATTTACCGGTATTTTTATTTTCACGTGCTGAATGGTCCTACCGCAATACATATATATAGTGAGGTGAAGCTGATTAATGTTGCCAAGTGCTTTGACAGTGTCAGATCTAACAGTTATAGAATGACATGGCCAATACAACAGCTCACACCTTCACTTTAACAATTCTATTAGGACTGTCAAACTAATCTTACAGCACAGAAAAGCAACGTAAACACCTCAAGAGTTGATTAGCAAGTAATACTGGAAAGTTCAAGTCTAGTGACCAAGGGTGTGGTGAAGTGCTTTAAACATTCAACCAATACACCTTAAGTGCTTAAAAATTTCTAGCATATTGATGCAGGTTGATCAGACTTACTTTGATATTGGTTGTTTTACAATGAAAATAATAGTACTGCATAAGAGGATGCAAGCGACTCGTGTGCTGCTTGGTTATGCAAACCACATGCGTGCCAGAAATACCCAAACATGGTGCTTGTTTACATACGCTGCTTGCGTCCACTAATCTAACGCTCTCTAATGTCAGCAGTATAAAGAGAGGCTGTAAAAATATGGCTTTGAATTTCACAACTCCAATTTTGTTTCTTCTGTACTTGTACAACCTATGGTTTTGTGACAGTATCTGCCTAGCTCATTGCCACATTTTGCGACAAAAGCAGTGATGATTCAATCAGAGTTGCCTGTCCTAATATTACTCCAATAATTCTTTAAACAGTTCATTTTTTAAGCACAAAGCATGTCATGCCCAACTAGAAAATTAACCATGCAATAATCTACTAGAAGTGGCTAAAAAATCAGCAGTCTTCTGAAGTCAGCTTGATTTGCAGCTGCTAAAATTGGCTATTATTGAATTAGGGCAAGGAAGAAACGGCTTGAATAAACATATGTCTCATCAGAAAGTTGCGGTGGTGTGCTGCAGGCTAAAAGCCGTTTTGGCATTGGTCTACCTCTGTCCCAAAACCAGGCACCACAGCCAAGGCGACTTCACTTGGCTTTGACAGCTTCAAATTCGCTTTCACAAGCACGTAATACTCAGTCGAGGTGAGCTCAATGCACATCACCCGCACTGGGGATGCAAAGACATACGGCCAAGAGGATGCCACCTTGACGAAGCAGACACCACAGAGTGCACATGGCAAAGATGGAGTCATTTTTCAGATGTTGAGGAATCTTGCCGAAACAAGGAAGCAAGCACTATTGCTTGTAATCAATGAAATCTGGAATATTGGAATTCCTCACAGAGTGAAAACACTTGGTCATGATGCCACTACCGAAACCAGGCATGAAACCTGACACCATATACAACCTTTGATCAGTCTCACTCACATTGACAGTGTGCATATTGACTGAAGGAATGTGCCTCGCGAGGCTGAACCAGCATCTGGGAAAGACAATAGCCTCTTTCTGCATCAAACCATCGTCAATGCCAGCCGCTTTGGAGGAAAGATGTATCGGTTCTTAGTCACAGTCCAACCAAGAAGGATGTTGAGCACAGTCTGCAATGAGGAGGTACTGGTGGCCTTTCGTGAAGCCTGCCCAGTCATTAGTGATGTGAAAGCCTCTAATGCAACCATATGTTTGAATATGAAGTTATAGTAAACAGCCAAAGACTTTTACCAACTGCACAGGTGGAAATGCAGGTAAAACCCGGACCAGCACACTTGGTTGCAGGAGTGATTCGCTGATGAGGTAAGAAGGTGACTTAACAGTTGGTGATAAGGTACACCGAATGCAGGTATGCGCAATATGTATACATACTGTTAGGCTGAAACAGATTAATTTTCTCCAAAGCAATATCAAAAGCTCAATTTTGTTTAGGATGCCACTCATGTGCTTTAGGTAAGTGTGGACATCATCATCATCAGTCTGGTTACACCCACTGCAGCGCAAAGGCCTCTCCCATACTTCTCCAACTACCCCGGTCATGTACTAATTGTGGCCATGTTGTCCCTGCAAATTTCTTAACCTCAGCCGCCCACCCAACTTTCTGCCACCCTCTGCTACGCTTCCCTTCCTAGCAGTGTGGACAGGGTTATATACAGCGGCATAGGCAAATGATACAACTAGATACAGCTGTTATGCGTAATATTTTTTTCTGGACTAAATTCTTGCTCCTTGAACTCATTCGAGATCATTAACTGTAGCACCAAAGTAGTGGAACACTACCAGAACAAAGGCATGTAGCGTGCACATCTCAATTCTTCTTATGCCAGTCTTCTTTTTTACACCAATAGCTGCTATGGGCCAACTCCCCTGGTTCTGATGTCTACTGGTGTTGTGACTCTAATTCCCAAATTTATTGCTAGAATATTGCAGATAAAGTTCTCATTGTGATGTGTGGATTCAAACATATGATCAAAAGATTGGCAGTCCACAATTCTACATTTCAGCCACTCTGCTGAAGGTACAGTCGTGGTGAATACCGATCCTGGAGAGTGCGATCTAGCCAACAGGTGCCATGATTGGCTAACACCTGTTCAATGTCTGCGTGCTGTATATAGAGCTGGCGTCCACGCCTTCAAATTCTTACTCATCACTTTCCCCACTTGTGAAGGCAGTACTATGTTAATTTTTCTTCTTACATGTAATGACAGTGATTGGGTGCATCTGCTTTATTAATCTTCTAGTGCTTGGCTTCTCAGATTTGCTGGATGGGGCTGGTTGATGGGGCAGAGCGCGAGACCTAGCAATGGGTAGCTCAAATATAGCTTTGAGAAAACCAAATTAATTCAGCAGTAAGAAGCTAAAGGGTTGTTTTTCTGGAGACCAGAGACCAAGTCTGGATGTGAAAGAGGAGGAAGAAAACTAGTCTTTCCACTTCAACACTGGGAGGCACAACTCCCACTTATTTTACTTCTTTAAAGGAGATTACTGACTTGCACTGGCAAGTGTTCACTTCAACAAACACCGAATGAAGCAAGCTTCCTGCGCATATTTCACCATTTATTGCATCACTTTCACAGTACGAGTGGAACTCCAATTTTCGTTATGCCACAACTTGCCCAATCTTGTGTTTTGCAGTAGGATTTTAGCAGTGCTATTAAGGCACTTACATATTCGTGAATAGTAGTAGAGAAAAAAAAGTAAGAAAACAGTGGCTCTTTGTGCATCGACTATGCATGCACCTGGTGCTCTCATGTCCATTTTTTCCGCTATCTGCTAAATCGTTCTAAACAAGAAAAGCTCATACACAATTATTTTGCAGAGTCAGACAACTAAACCAGTATCCTTGGTAAGCAAGGTTTATTTATTTGGTGACATTTTCTGTGGCCCTGCTATTGGGCTTTCTTTTCATCCTTTTCCGCTGTGCAGGTTCATTAAGAAGTGACAAGACAGTTTGACAATTTTAATCACTGAAAGACTTAGCGAAACCTTTTTTGGGTTGTTTTTCCTTGCTTTCAGACTCTGCACATTGCCTTTTAAGGCATGTTTTAAGTGTTTCTTTTTTTTATGGAGAGGGCATGTTAACATCTTTTACACCATGTCAATTATGTGGTGCCATAGTGCGTTCTTGGATGGAGTCTTGCCCTTTCATTCAGTAAAATATAATGTTTTTTGTGTCATAGGCCGTTTTACATTTGAGTATGAGTGTAGCATTTCGCTAAGTTTTGCCTCTGTCACCCAAGCTTGCTACCCACTGTTGTTGACATGTGACACACATGTGACTTTTGTTCAATAAAAGGAAGTCTGTCACTTATCCTGTGCACTGGTTGTATTCTTGAATTACGATTTGTTGCCTATATTAGTTCTTTTGTTGTATGTCAGATTAGGAATGGCTATCAAAGTTGACATCATTTAATCATATTGCACACAATGTGGATGATATGTACTTGCAATATATGGCCATCATAAATAGAAGTTAATTTAAGAATAGTGCCTTTGCATGGTGGGGCAGCCATGAATTGTAGCTATAAGTTACCAGCACTGCAAGTAGCACTGTTTGTGCAGAATATAGTTCAACTCTACTACTTTCAAACATCATTGTTTTTATCTGCATTTGTATAGCTCCAGTTCCTGTGAACAACACGCATCTGGCAGAAGAGTGGCTTGCACCTGCAGTGGGGCCCAATGAATAGCCAAATTTCTGCCCGTTGATGAGGACGGAAATTAATGGTGTTCCTCAAGGCCTTCTAGCTTGTCATGAGTTTGGAGCAACGTGATGTATAGCACTTTTCTGATTGCATACTATAGGTTCAGCAGGTGTGGCCATGGTTGAAGTGCAGTGCAAGGTCAAGAAAACAGATATCTATGAGCAGCACACTGGTAAAGGAGACGCTGGGAAAACTAGTGGGAAGCCTGTTGAACATCTAATTGACCAAGTTGCTGGCTTCATCAGGCAAACTGTGATAAAGAGAAGGAAGTCATCAACACATCTGAAGGTTTTTGCGTATAGACACTGCTAAGGTTCTCAGGCACGTCTCTTGTAACACGCCAACAAATCTTAGTGCGCAGGCTATGCATGACCAACTACATACGCCTTCTGTTTGGACAAAGAACTGCTCATTGTAACTGATGAAGATGGAGTGGACAAAAAAAACGGCAGCTCCACTAATCTGGTTTCACTGGTATCAGCAGTGCTTTGTAAGCATGCATCGCCATACTCCCCACTGCCTTCTTGGTTGACATCAGCAAGGACCGGCTTGAGGCAAGGGGTAATAGACATCTTTACAAGCTAAAAATGCATGCATGCATGGAGAGCACGTTGTGTCCCAAAAATTAGGCACTTCACAGGGGCATTGGAGAAAAAACAGATTATTGACAGTGGCCAAAGGCAAGCTTATCTGCTGCTAAACACCCAACACTGTTGCCATGTGACACCTCTGAAACAATCTTTCTGAAAGAAGAAATCATCCTTGTGCATCCATAAAGAGGGCGGATAGGCAAAGCCCCTTCAGCAATGCGGCCAGCTTCAAAAGGCCCACTTGGCACATCCTGAATGCTTCCTTCTTAGACTTTGCTGGGTGCAAGCATTCTACTGTCCAAAAGTGGTCATTGAGAGCACTGTTGGTTTGGTGGCAATACAGTTCAGAAGCGATTGCAAGAAACCTTTCTTCCGAGTTGGTCTGGAGGCTCATGGTGCTCACAAAGCGACACCATGAGACAAGCAAGGTGACCGGATGCCTCCAAGCCCTTGTTCGTGTATCACACTGTTCTGTTAGTAACAACCATCAGATCTGAAACCAACAAGCTCAAGTTCAGCACTCGTGTGGTTACTGTGGAGGATCCATAATAGAAAGCACAAAACAGAAAACTGAAGGGAAAGGATAAGGCACCACTTAACACCTAGTATTGCTGCAGCCCACCCCCTTTTATTTTGTCTGGTCATGCTACATTTTTTTCTATATATAGGCATGAACTTATTCTGTGCACAGCTTATTGCAGAGAGCATAGGTGATGTTCCCAATCGGTGTCCGATTTTTATATACACTATATGCTGGCTCAAAGAGGCTCGAAACACTGCAATGGAAGCTTCTAATAGAAAAGGTGCCTGGAAGAAAAAAAAGCTGTGCTGCAACCATCTTGGCAACATCTTGTCCCCTTAATAAAAATTGTGCTTCCGTATAAACTTCAGCCCTCCAGTTTAGAGTAAAGTACCAGTGCACTTATGAAAAACGAATCAATTCTCAAAGAGCATGTGCAGTCCAGCCAGAAGCATAGGTATGAATCCGCATTGTGCTCCTGCATTGAAGGTGAATACTGCGTTACAAAATGACGAATGTGCCTTAGTAAGCTTCCCTGCAATATGAATTTGTAATGTACAAAGAATTGTCAATTAAGCTTACCAAGAGCACAGATGCACTTGCAAATTATATCACAATTGAAAATAATGAGCAAACCTATGTGCCCTTTCCACTATTAGTATGCTTTACTGCACAATGCTTATTTCCACCTCTGTATTGCGGTGTAGCAAGCTACGAAAGAAACGTTGCATAATTGAGCTTTTTAAGATTAACTTTTTTGCAATACACCTATGTTCTGCGGTGAAGCCTAAGCAATGTACTGCGTTGAAGCATACTAAAAGTGGAAAGGGGCCACTGTCACTGGACATAAAGAGTTCTTTAATTATACCCTATGATTATACACTCGCGCAACCACCGCCTCTCAGGTCGCCTGAGTGGACATACTATGCTGGGTGATAGCGGCCCCCTCCCACTTTTAGTATCCTTTACCGCGTAACTAAAATGCACTGCGGCGAAGAAGCAGTACATTTGTATTGAGTGAATAAACAAATGCTTTTTACAACAGTACAGAAATAAACGCGCACCATGCATCAGTCTACCACATGGAAGAGCGTCGCAACAAAAGGTAGCTGATTCACACAGGCTGTGTAACCCATTTATCAGTCGTAAAGGCTATTCTGGGTAATTCATAATTTCACACACACAGAAATATGTTTATATGTTTACGTTCGTACTTCTTGCGTAATAAGACTTCCAGAACTTCCACAACAGGTAGTAATTTACAACACACAAACGAAAACAACAGATACATATGCCTTGTTTTCAACTCGGTCGTCATGCAAATGACATATAGCACGGAAAAACGTGAACATGCTGTGTGTTAGCATCGTAAACTTCATACTAGGCAAGGAGCACACCACAATCCCGCGACAGCCGCTAATGAGACCAAAACGGGAGCACATATCTGTGAACGTGCAAATGGAGACCCTAAGCCACTCTGCTCCTCCACCACCCCCCGCTGCACGGCTGAACCACTCGTTTCAAGCACAGCACACCTAACACACATTCAGCACTGAACAGTGGGCGGTCGACGCAGTCGCATTTACATGACTTGTAGCGAGCAGCACATCCCTCGATGTCCGTTAAGCAAAGTCGGACACGGCGACGCCACATCGCGGTTCGCAGAACTTCGCTGCCGAGGCGCTAGGCCACTTCGACATTTCAATTGTCAAGCAAGCACGGGTCACACAACGCAGATTCTCTACTGCCAGAGCTCACCGAGGCGAAAGCCGCACTGCCACACCACCACTACTCGCGGCTTTCCGCCAAGTAACGCAGAACCTACAACCAACACACAAGCAACGCACGTACTACAATCACATGAGCAATGTTGAACAACGCGGGGTCCAGAGAACGATCACGCCGAGGACGAACACGCCACGGCGTCGCTCGGCGCCAGCATCGCGCCTTCTCAAAAATCCCTAAACGATGCTGTCCCTATGCACCTAGGATCAGGTCACGTGAGGGATTTTTGTACGACAAATAGACGCACGCCATGGATGCTCATGGAGGAAGGAAACTGAGGAGAGGCCCTACCCCCTCCGCGCGCTAGAAGAAAGGAAGGAAGGAAGGAAGGAAATCAACTTTATTCAGGTCCTGCAGGCCACGAGAGCTGCGGGCTAGAAGAAAAGTGTGGAAGAAGTGACGTAGCGCGTTCTCTTTTTTTGTTGATTTTTTATTTCTTTGTTGTAGCGGCCACGCCTTTCGGGCCACAATGGCGGCTTTGTTTTGGTTCTGTACGCTCACACGTGTTGCTCCGTAGGTTTCGTACCGTGGCAAAGGCGCCGTGCGGGCAGGTTTGCGTTGGTCTCCGTGTTTTGTTGCGCTCCGTTATCTGGACCGTGCTCTCCCGGATGTTGCTGTGGCCAGGTGGGACAGGCGGAACTAAAATTCGTGAAATGAACGCGCATGCAACGCTGCACGCAATGTACCGCGCCACAGTAATGGCTACGGACGAAGGAATATCCGCGGGAAATTTTGCCCTTTTTCGCGGGATCATGCTAACGTGCTAACGATTGCTTAGTATTGCTGCGGAGCGCGCGAGTCCAAGCAGCACGGTTGCGCGCAGCGCGGTGTGGTTTCGCGAGAAATGTACACAAGAGAGGAGAGCTGGCCCGATAGGCGGAGCAACGCCACCAGCAACGCCAACTTCCGGCTTCACTTTAGCTTCGCAAAGAGTGACGTCAGGGCCTCTCCTTAGTTTTCTGCCTCTGTGTCCTACGCTCTTCTAACGTGTCAAGAAAGAAGAGTACGGCAACTTCTGCAACGCCTGTAACCCACTGCCGTTGTACAGAGCAGTGACTGCCTTTACCCAGTCGAGTCACCACTGTCTGTTGCATGCACACGCACGCTTTGCCCTGATTTGCGCGTAGTCGGTCACATGACTTAACACCGCCGTCTTATTGGATCTCTTCGCCCTTCTGTGTAAGCTTGGAATGCCTGAAGGTTGCTGGTTTGGTGTGATCCGCTCACTCACACTATGCTCACACGCTCAGTTCGCGCGCTTTCTCTGAATGTGGTGGTTGTGTTGTTGCGTCATGTGCTCATGAGTTCCAGCGTGAGCGTTTGTCAGTTCCAGGTAAACGTTTTTGTCATGCGCATTGAGCTCCATTTCTGCGGCGCCTGCATGTCTTACGCCTGTCAAGAGGTAAGTGACAGTTCATGAAGTCAACGTTTTTTTCTGTTAGCAGTCCTGCAATTTCGACTAAGGTATCTGCGCGTAATCGAATGGCGGGCATTGTAGTACATCCCCATGATTTGCAGCCACGCTAACATCAATCGGCGATTGACCATTCGTTGTGCTGCGTTTGGCCGCATCGTTCTACTTTTCTGCAAACTGCCGAGCTTACTCTGTCCTATATCTCTGCGCAGCGCTGAGACCCGCAAAAAAAAAAAAATTGAATTCGAAACTTTAGAACCGCTAACGCCTTCCATGTAGCCCACAGGATGGGTCCGCGAGAGTTATCGTGTCTTTTCTTAACAGTGGCGAATAATAAGAAAATGAATATTAATTATAACTTCCCGACACACACCGTCCAGAACAGCGTTTTGAGCTTCGTTTGCGTTTTCTTTGCCTAACCGTGATTGCGAGAGCAATCAATCGTACAACTGCGTAAGGTTGAAATAGCTGAAATTTTGTACGCATTTGCACCACGGTCGGTGCACTTGCTGCGCGTTATGGGAGGCAACGCTGCTGAATTTTAATACGTCTGTCTTTATAGGTGCTATATTGTCCTTACTAACAGCGCATGCACTTTTCTTGGAATAACGAAACTTTAGGGCGACTTGTTAGATATCTGCTTACTTACACGTGACCAGATGGGGGTGACGTCAAGACAAGCTTACTCCTCGGCTCTCTGTGACGAACGAAACGTTTGCGCCTACTTAATGGCTCGGTCGCACGGGGTCGTATTTTTTAGTTCGTAACAGTGAAACTTTTTCCTCCCTTGACTGATTATTTCGCGTGCTAGTAGTGATAACCGTGTCGCGTAAACTTAAGTACGTGTGCTGTTGGCGTTTGCTTTGCGTAACAGCGATTGCTAAAGTAATCGTACGTAAAACTGCCTACGTTCGGAATAATAGAACTTTGTTGGCGTTTGTATCGCGATCTGAGAATTTGCTGCCCGTGATGGCTGGTCGCGCTGCTGAATTTTGCAACGCCTGTATTTACGGCTGGTATTGCTTTTGGCTAACAGTGTCGTGCGCGTTATCGTAATAACGAAACATCTGGGTGACTTGTTAGGTTTCTGCTTATTTACACGTGAACGGATGCATGCTAGTGTGGTGTTAAGGTCAACTTCACATCTCAGCTCTGTAACGACAAAATGTGCGCGCTGGTGAGCTCGTTCGCAGGGTCGCAATTTTATTGTAAGGGTTTGTGAGAGTTGACTCCATCACACGCTTGTAGTGAGTAAGCGTGTCGCTTAAGCTTCATCTGCCATTGCTGTTTTGTTTGCTTAGCGATCGCGATAGCAATCGTAAAAACTGCGTTAGGGTGGATTAACTGAATTTTCTTATTTCAATACTCTGAATGTCTCGCAGGGCGTTACATAGAGGGGTGGGATTCTATGCAATAAGTGGAAATCGTGGTTTTGAAGCATGATGGGACAGCTTGTCGCTGACCTTAGAATGAAGGAATAACCGTGCAGGTTTGTGCGTGAACTTGGGACATGAAATACAGATGTAAGCATCTGTACCACGATCGGAGCACTTGCTGCATGTATGTGATGGCTAATTGGCAGGCCGCACTGCTAAACTTTACCAGGCTTGTGTGTACGGCTGGTATACCAGTCGTAAAGACAAGGGTGGTAAAGTTTATCAGTGCGGCCGGCCAATTAACCATTACGTACAGCATATATATATATATATATATATATATATATATATATATATATATATATATATATATATATATATACATACATACATACACACACGTGCCAAACAGTGGCACGCACATTTTTCGAAATAACGAACTTTTGGGCAGTGGCGTAGCAAGGGGGGGGGGGCGTGCAAGGGGCCAGTGGAGGGGGGTGGGGGTCATTTACTTCTGAAGACACCCTGAAATCGTCTATATCCTCACCTTCCTCGACTACACCCGGGGGGGGGGGGGCAAGGGTGACAGAAGACCTATGGGCCCCGGGTACCCGACGACCTAGCTACGCCACTGCTTTTGGGCGACTTGTTAGGCTGCTGCCTATTTGCGTGTGTGGTCGGATGCATGCTTGTATGAGGGTAATAAGATCAAGCTTTTAAGATTAAGATCAAGTAATAAGATCAAGACATTTACGCTACTTATACTATATAGCTCGTTCGCACGTTGTCGTATTGTTTCGTATTAGCAATGGGGAACGTTTGTCGATCTTCGATGACTGCTAAATTTGCGTCACGCGCCCGCCCTCACCGATTAATCCGTGTCGCTTGAGCTTCGTTTGCCGTTCGAGTTTTTTTTTTTTCGTAACCGCGACTGCGAGAGTGATCGTAAAACGGCGTGCGGTTGAAATAACTAAAAATTTGTGGGCATTTGTATCGCGATCGCAGCACTTGTTGCACGTGATGGTTGACCGGCCGCGCTGCTGAATTTACCGACGCGTTCCTGTCATACAATACCGTACACGTTTGTTTCTGAGAATAACGAAATTTTGGGCGACATATTGGGATCTGCTGCTTATTTACACGTTCTCAGGTGCATGCTAGTATGTTGGTAAGGTCAAGCTTACGTCTCAGATGTCTGTCACGATCGAAACGTTTACGCCTATTAGACTATTGCTCCGAATTCGCACGTTGCCGTATTTTTAGTAATGGAGTCCCGGCCACGGCGCCCGCATTTTGACGAGGGCGAAATGCGAGAACACCCGTGTACTTAGATTTGGGTGCACGTTAAGAACCCCAGGTGGTCCAAATTATTCCGGAATCCCCCACTATGGCGCGCTTCATAATCAAATCGTGGTTTTGGACGTAAAACCCAACAATTTATTTTTTAGTAATGCTGGACGCTTGTCTCTTTTGGTGGTGGTGGTGGTAACAACTTTATTAACAATCCGGCAAATTCGTGGCCTGGGCCTAGGCCGCCCCTGAGGAGGTCCGGAGACCCTGTCTCCTCGCCGCCTCACGGGCTTGCTGGATGGCCCATAGTTGATGTTCGAGGTTTGAGCTGCGCAACGCGGCCGTCCATCGCGCCGCAGCTTCATCTGGGGAAACTGCATTTTCTTCGCATATAACGTCACATTCCCACTGTTAATTAAATTTCTCTCAGGTTGTTTGCCTTGTCGCTTAAGTTTCGTCTACCGTTTGAGTTTTCCTTGCTTAATCGCGTTTGCAATCGCGGAAGTTCCGAATGACGGAACTGTATTGTAGGCTTTTGTATTTGAATGGCAGAACCTCGCACACGGGGCTATTGACCAAACGTGCTGCTCGAGCTTTCTTCTCGCATTTGCTATCATTTGGGCCAGCGTGTATGTGCTTACATGTGTGCGCGACGCGCTGGATAATATTACGAGACTGTTGCATCCCCATAGTGTCATTGTATATTTACTGGAGTTATGTAGTCGACATTCGCCTAATTTTTGTTTATTATTGCGATAGAAATTGTAAGGACACTCCTGACGAAATTCCGCTGACGCAGACGTGCGCTGCGGTGGGCTTCGTGGGCGCTGTTCCCGAAGGTGGCGTAAACTTGGCTCTGGAAACGCATTGTGGCTGAAAGCAGAGAGAAGCGATCGCTTGTCGCTGCTGCCCCGCTTCATCTCGCCAGCGTTCCTACAGCGTGTTACCGTCAGGGAGATGTGTTCATGTTTGGCTTTGCGCAATACACCGTTTGTTAATTTAACAAGGAAGCGAACGTTTACTGTAAATTACAGTGGCGATAATACGTACAGCTGCTTAATTATAAGCGTCTAGTAATTTGCTCTCCCAATCGCTGCTTCGCTTTTCGGACGATACTGCGGCATTATTTACTGTTATCAGGTCGCTTGACATAGCTATGCTGACGTAGAGACCAGGAAAATTCCTTTTATCTTTGTACAGAGTTGAAATCATTACTTCTTTTCTGATAACTGTTAGCTCAACGAGTTTGTATTAGGCCACAAGGAAGCAAAGTTGCTGTCAGAACCTGCAGATTGCTGTTAAGCGTGCACGTTGTTAACATGCACATGGTGGCCGATAACAATTTTCGTACACATTTCTTACACGTTTCTATTGCATACTTTATAGCCATGCTGTGTTCCTGCAATGAGCCTGGTGTCACTTTGGGTCGACATCATTCTTCGTTGATGATCAGCACAGAAACAAGCCCACGGAAATCTGCTAACCTTCTTAGTACCTCTGATCTCAACAATGTATTTTCGTGCCTGCGACCACTGGAACCGATCCTTCAGGATTACTAGTAAATTGTGTAGCGTACCCCGGATATCTTCTGTTCTGCATCAGAAACTATGGACGAAAGACTTCACCCAGCGTGTGGCGACTTACTTATTGGCCGATGTACCTGTGAACTCTGGGTTAATTTTTGTCTCTGGGACAATTCAAGCAAGCCCACAGAAATGCCCCACTAAATTTCTTACTACACGTGAACTGCAGTGTAGTTGTCTTCGACCGCTGAGCCAGCCTGCAGTGAGCCTTAGTGCAATGTTTAGTCGCCAAGATACCTGCGATCTTTTCAGAAGTATTTGTATCTGCTGTCATGGAAGAACAGCCACGCTCTGCCTCTGGTAACTTCCATCGAGGCTGTCTGATACCCGGGAATTTTTAGGATGAAATTGTGTTTATGTGTGGCCGTTGAAGCAAGCCCACTCAAATTCTCTGCTAGCTTTTGGTACGGGTGAACTCATATAATGCATTTTTCTGTCTATGACTGCTGAAGTGAGCATGCTGCAAGCTTTTAGTGAATTGTGTAGTCGCCAAGGTACCCGTGACGGCTTCAGCAATATTTGGCTGTGACCACGGAAAGGTCACATTCAGCTTCTGTTTATACTTGTTTGGAGGCCTTCAAACCTATGAACACTCATGGTGAATTGGTGCTTGTGACCACTCAAGTACAGCAAGTGTCTTGTAACTTCTAGTACCTGTGAAATTAGTTTAATATTTGGGGTTTTACGTGCCAAAACCACTTTCTGATTATGAGGCACGCCGTAGTGGAGGACTCCGGAAATTTTGACCACCTGGGGTTCTTTAACGTGCACCTAAATCTAAGCACACGGGTGTTTTCGCATTTCGCCCCCATCGAAATGCGGCCGCCGTGGCCGGGATTCGATCCCGCGACCTCGTGCTCAGCAGCCCAACACCATAGCCACTGAGCAACCACGGCGGGTAGAAATTAGTTTGGTATTGCGTTGAAGCAAGTGTCTTGTAACTCCTTTGTAATGAAGCAGACGCGCCCCTGTGTATGTGCCGTCTGGAGAGGAAGACGAAGGGCCGTGCCGTGATCTCGAGCGACCCCCGTGCTTCGGAAAGCCCTTGCAGTGCCTTGATTTACCTAGCGTTCCACAGCGTTGTGAACGAGAATAAACCTCATCGCACCTTTTGTATCTAACTCTGCAGTAATGTTCAGATTTGCAACTGCTAAGTGATCCTTCAGTAATTTGAATGCCCATGTGTCTATAAAATATTCAGTACTTTTACTGTGTGCGACCACTGAAGCAGGCCTGCAGAAAGTCTGGAGTAGCTTCCTTCATGGCTAAGACACCTGTGAACTTTCCAGCAAATATTGCATTTATGTGCCTGCGACCGTTAAAGTGAGCCAGCCCACAGTAGCCCTCCTACTAGCTTCCTTTGTACCACCTTCCCCCCCCCCCCCCCTTGCAGAGGGCTTTTAATGTTCTTTTACTGGCCGAGGTGCATGGGCAAATTATTAGCTCAACTGAAATGGTGTCGTCACTACGCGAACGTGTCGATGTTTGCTCTGGTGACCTTTACCAAAACTTTTTATGGATGCATAGCGCATTTGCGCTATAAATGGATGTTCATGCAACTGTCTGTCTATATATGACCGCTGAACTAGTCTCAAGTAATTTTGTTAACGCCTAATGTCGTTGTGACATCTTTAGCATAACTCGTGTTGGTGTTTGTAACTACTGAATATGGCGTAGGGAAAGGCTGTGACAACCTAAAGTGGCTAACATATATGAACTGTTCAGCAAGTTTTGCATTTATGTGCCTGCGACCACGGAGAGCCCACAGCGAGCCTCGTGATAAGTTCCGTAGTGGCCCCACTGCGAATTCTTAAATTTTCTTGCTACCCAAAGTGCATTTGTAAACCGTTTCATTCATGTGCACTTTTACTAACCATGGTGCGGTATAAATAACTCCTAATGGCTGCGCTTGTATGGTGAAATTATTGAGTTTTATTTGTTTGCATTGATGGGCTTTACTGAAAACTGCTGAGTGCATTTAAGAGTTGAACCAGTGGTCTTCCTGCAACTGTTTTATTGAAATAAATGTATTTTTAATGAGATTGTCAAATGATTCAGCAGCCTGCAGAACTTAGTTCTGTAGCTTCGTTCCAGTTAGCACAGAAAAGCATAGCTTGCACGTCTATATGTTTTGAATAATTGCATTTTTATCGAGTTGTATGTAATGTATTTGCTTAGCGTAGCAAGGAACCATGTGTACAATGCTTAGCTGCACTGCAGCCTTCATTTAACGTGCTTTGAGATGCGGTGGGCTATGTTCCTGGCCTGCTTCCTACTTCAGCTTTTCCACGACAAAAAGCATTTGGTTGCCTTATTGGACCACTGGGATGGATCTTCAAGAGCCATGCAGTTCCTTTACATCATTGCCCACAAGCCATCACAAAACCAGGCCAAGCTTACTTTGTTAATGGTATGTAAATTGCAGCAGGCTTGCTGCACTGCTAGGGCCCATACTGAGGAACGTCCCAATTATGGTCATTTATAATCAATATGGACGCCCTGTAGACATCCTAAATCCACAACCAAATGTCCCACAAACGTCCTTTGTACGATTGGAAAAATGTCCCAGAAATGTCCTACATCCCGACAAAAACGTCCTTAGGATGTACTCGGGATTATGCAACAAGAAAACATCTCTTGGATGTCCGAATATCCCAGGGACGTTCGAGTGTCCCGCTTTGTATCTCTGCTGGACGTCTGTAGGACGTTGGTGCTCCAATGAGTTATCTTCAAAGGTCCTGTGGACGTCCGAATATTTGATTTTGATGTACGATGGACCTTCGTTGGATGTTCAATTCTCTTGCGTCGTACGATCCCATGGACATCCATAGCACATCAACGGGACTTCTAGGGATATCTGACGAACGTTAAAATATCCTTTGTGGGACGTCCTTTGGACGTTCACTGGAGATCTGTGGTCCAATGATCGTCGGTTTGGATTACGGCGCTTAGTAAAAACACCGCGCGGCAGCCCTCCTGGACATTTCTATGTGTACTCTCAAAACGAGGCAAGTATTTGACTGTCGATATATTAATCTCGGGAAAACTGAAAGCACAGACTCGTTTACAGATCTGTTTGCCGAATACGCAGTGAACGCCAGTGCGCGCGATCGCCGCGATGGAGTCTCCCGAACCGGCTTCTTGTGTGAAAGGTAGGCAGACGGCTGAGGGCAAACTGTGTGAAATGTGTTCTTATAGTGGGCTGTCTGCATAACCAAACGGGGCATAGCAGAATGAAGCCTCAACGCAGCGATAGCACGGGTTCGCAGCGACCGACTGGGCGTCTGCATGCATGTCCGCGCACAATGTTTCGCTTTCGCTGCGAGCGCGTTGTCGCGCCGTGTCGTGAGCATTAGGCCGCAGAATATGAGCATTTGACAGCACACAAGCCACCATTCTTTTAGTGGACGCTATTCGAGCTGTTCAAAAATAATTTCGTTATAGAGACTTCGACGCCTACGGCGACTGTGATGTGCCGTCGCGACGATTCAATATGTTTTTTTTTTCTAAATTCTTGGACGTTTCGATATTATTTCTCAAGTTGCGTCGCAAAGAATATTTACCGGTATTCTGCGGCGTGCGATTTCCCGCTGCGTCTGTATCGTAATCCAGTGCATTAATTCATAACACGAACATGACCATATGCCATGCTTCTTTTAATGTGCTTTTTACCGCACCTTTCCATTCCCGCTGAACTTGCCAGTATCTAGCATCAACAAGTTCATAGACCAAACTGTTGTGACATTAGCCGGACAGCGAGCGCGGGCGGGCGTCTCACTGGGCGTTTTCTGCTACTCGCAAAACATGGCAGTCCCGGCGCCGTAGTAGAAATCTTCCTCGCGTCTGTGCTTGCTGCATACCCGAGTTGTGGCCGATGGCTGTAGCCGAAGCTTCACGCAGCTTCTTGTCCTGCGGCTATGTGTGAATAAGGCTGACAACGGGCTCGGTTGCGTACGTCCGGCACAGCGGCACCGAACAGCAGCCTACCATGCTGCGCGCTTCCAAAGGCAGCCACTACCGATTATAGTGCTTTCAAATGTCAAGCAGACACCCAAGGCGGGAAAGCTTCCCCACTTAATCAGAACCGCTGGGCAGGCGGGCTATTTGAAACGTTATTTGAATTTGTGTTTATGTCTTGCAACTATGTAAAATATCAAGATGAAGCAGAGACAAAGAATGGGGGGCGCCGCCCCCCCCCCCCCGAAATTAGGACGCATACCTCCCCCCCCCTGCCCCCCTTGCCCGACCACGCCACCAATTCTCACACACATTCCTAAAGCACCGCCAAATCAATGTTGAGACTTGACAGCTCTTCGGCGGTCAACATTTTGCTGCGTTTTTCACTCCTTTTGTATGGCGGTAGTTATCGGCGTCTCCTGGGATGTGAAGGCCACTTTCCTCGTCAATTCGTTGCCCGCGCGCTTAACTCGAGATGCATTCAGTTGTCACCGTCTATTCAACGGTCACGCGCATCATTGTTGCTTCGTTAGTTCAACCTTCTTCGTTTAGTCTGATCCAGGGACCAGGAAAGGGATTTGGTTCGCAGTCAGCTGGTCTTTATGCACGTGGAACGAGTTGAGGCCTGAGAAAATGCCAGTTGTTTTTAACTCTTGTTTTTGTTTCATTATTTACTCGAGTGACGGCTCGCCGCGACGCTGACAGATCCCCGGAACAATATGCCCGTGATATTGGTTAGCTAAGGTGGAAAATAACATAATGCGAAACAGCTTATATCATCAGACCCTGCCATAACCGTTAAAACCAAAAGCAATATGACTGTCACCCGTTACCTCGTCTGGCGTCTCCCCTAATTGCGCAGCACTTTTCGTGCAAAATTGGCAACTGGAAACAAGAGCCGCAAGTATTTGAGAAATTAAGTGATCGTATACTAAGGGAGAGAACCAAAGCAACAGCCAAACAGGAAGGAAAAGCGAAAATTAACAAATTTAACCGTTGTTTAGGAAAATATTTATGAATCAACATCGTTTTATTTAAGAGGGAAGTAGAGAAAACGCCGCCGGAAGTGGAGGACCATTCCGTGTCTTCTGAATGACTCTTCTACAGGTATCATTAGAGCCGCCTAACGTAGCCACTTCTCTGCTGTGCTTATGTAGGTGTATTTCTAACCTTCCGCGGTGGGCGCAGGACGTCTAGAATTGCAGCTTCCTGCGCCATACGCGGTTGTACGCGACTGGCGGTCACGCATCGTTACGTAACTTCCCAAATAACAATACAAGTTGGTTGTGGCATTTGTTAGAGCAGTAAACGAGGGATCAAAAAGAACTGTACGTGATTGTTCCGAAAATATATATATCTGTATAATTCTTCCAGAGCTAATTAAAAAAACGCTGCTATATATAGTCGGATACAACTTAAATCGACACTAAAGAGAAAAATTATTTCTTCTGCATCAGTAGATTGCCTTTCTACAAGATCAAACACACCACTCTTACCACGATAAAACTCTTGGTAAGCCAGAAAAAGCGCATATTATTGGTTATGTCTGTGTTTCTTAATGAGGTTATGCACATGTTGGGTTTATCACATTGTTTATTTGTAATGCCACACATCGCACTTTGCAAGATCACGATCATGGAAAGTGCAATGGGGGGCGGGGGGGAGTGGTTCATTGCGTTAATCCAGCGGGTCCATCAAAGTCTTTCTGAATTATGTTACGCACTTGTGTTTTGTAATGCGTTAATCATAATGTTTATGACTCAGTTATGCACTGTAGTTACCAAGTGACACAACGGGGCTGCACATTTCATTTAATTAAATACAGGGACACATTTTTGAACCTATTGGGAAGTCGGAGAGAGACTGCTGCACGCGCGCGCTGCTGCCAGAGCTGCTGCTGCTACTCGTGAATTCATTAACTATATTGCAACAGAAATACGATGGATAAGAACGAAGTGAACACACAGAGCGCTTCGTTCTTGTCTGTTGTCTATCTGTTTCACTTTAGTTAATAATGAATACACACAAACTCATCTAGTTTTCAGTTATTATGTAAGGCTTATAGCCCTCTTGTGTCCTGGGATATCTGCATGGCTATGTAGCCTGTAATTTAATTTCCGGCCATGTGCTTACAAGTCGCATGTCAATCTCCTGATTTTCCTGACAATCTTGCGTATTGTGCAGACCCAGACAGTTTCTGGTGAATCCATGCAGGGTGTTGTGCAGGGTGTAATCTGCACTACAACTGCTGCTTTGATTGCTTTCAGTTCAGCTTTTCTAGGTGTAGGATGACCTGGAATGGTACTCACTTATATGGGGTTTAGTTTTATGTAGTGTCATACTACTGTTACACTGCTATTGCCATGCCATATGTGCCTTATGTTTGCTTGCATCTTCATGATTAGCAACCTCCTCTGTGTGTTTGGCAGTTGCATATAGTCTCCTGGCCTAATTGTTTGCCCCCATATTTCACGGTATGGGCCAGTTGTGTTTCAAGTTCAGGTACTCTCGAGGTTGTATTTCTGAAGGGAGGGGTAGTCGTCTTTGCATCTCGTATGCTAGCTGGCATAGTATCTTGGAACAAGGTTCTGAGCTCTTGAGACAAAGAATTTGTGCTGCAGGCTGCAACTCTACTCTGTCTAGGTACTTGTTCGTTAGCTCTTTCTCATAGAGGTCTTCAAGCATGGTACAGTTGGAAAGACCTGTTATTACTACCCGATGCCTGTATTTGATGAGTTGTCTTTTTTGTGTGCTGCTGGTAATTCACACCGTACCATACCTTGGACACGAGCACAGCATCTGCGATTTTCTATAGTATCCACTCGTCCACCCCCATTATTTCGAGATTATTCTTTTCACCAGGTGTGGAAGTTGCGTCCAGTCATTGCATAATTGTTTCATCCACGTGCTGGCTCTGCCGTCATGGGCTTACACTAGCTGAGGATTTGTGGATGTTGACTTGTGGGCATATTTGTCCAGCTATGTGGATCACAATGTGCAATCTGGGGTAGTTCTTGATTCTAGTCTTTCTTTTTTTTCCGACGTAGATATGAGCTGACTTATCAGAAAGCGAGAGGCCAGACTGGCCAAGAAAGTCTGCAGTGTTGTCGAGGGCTTGTTGCATCATTCTTGATTTCTGTATAACATAGCTTTCCCATAGACTGTAATACACCATAGGCTGTAGTGTTTCTTGTAGTATGCCCGTGTTGTTGGTGTGTGTGGGCCAAATGTACCTCCTACTCTCACCTGGAATTTTCTGTCTTTCAGAAAGTTACTGTTTAAGTGCTCTACCAGAAATGTTTTTGCTCATCGTTCCTCTTATTAGAGCAGCACGAGGTACTGCTGTTAAAAGCCTCTTCACTCTCATTCTTTCATAAGCGGTACTACACAATGTCCTGCAATAAAGTTTCTGCTGCTTATGGCCCACTCATATCTGCCAGACGGAACAACTCTTGAAAAAGGTTTTCTTTGTGCTATGTGTGCGACGTAGTATGAGCATTCATGCCTTGACATTTATACATCTGTAGAACCAGCTTCCTGACAGAGTACTTGCTATACCTGATCATGCTTATTTGTGCAGAGCTGTTGAACAATACATATTGATGCAATGAATATTTACACACTCGAATTATCACGAAAGATGGTTGTTTGACAATTCTGCCCTTTGCTTTCAATTGGTGTTAGATTTTGCATAAGTATGCCCCCCCTATGCAATAGTATTTGGAAGTTTAAGGGTTCAATAAAAGGTGATGAACTAAATCTAAGTGCAAGAGCTTTTTTTTTACCTATGACTTCCATCGAAATGCGACTTCCATGGCTGGCAAATCAACCCCTCGCCTTGTGTTAGTAGCAGAATGCTATAGCCACAGTGGCAGGTGAACAAATTGAAGAACAATATTTCTGTCTATAATTTTTTTTCTTGCCTGTATGTAAGTAAAGTTTGGAATAAGTTTGTCATTGCAAAAAAAGCCCAGTTTGTGGTCCTTTATTGAATAAACCACATATTGTGTGTAGTTGAAATGCAGAAATTTGTTCTAAAATCCTCGGGTGATATATGAGGAGTTTTTTTTCGCAATGAGCCAAATCCACAAACCGAAACTAGGTCAGATAAAACGGTAATGACAAGAAAATCTAGGCAACTTTCTCATAGAAAAACCGTTGCAACGAAATGGGTCAAATACCGCCAGGCGAACGTGTTCGCAGATCGTATTTCGTATCGAAATTGAGCCAGATCCAGCTGTTGCACGGATCAAAATGAGCCAAATCCATTTGCCCAATAGGAGAGCGCTTTTAGCGTGACGTCATTTAGCCATGGCAGCCTCCTTGTCAGTTCCCGCTATAGTGTACTAGAATTATTCTAGTACACTATAGTTCCCGCCAAGGAGTTGGTTCCCGCCTGACAGCTCAGAGTGTTTCGTTCGTGTTTTCGCGAGTTCTTCGCTTTTCTGATATTGTTGTTCATGGATTCGGATGGCAATGAAGAGATCGGCGAAAGATCTATCCCTAGACGTCGACGACGAAGTGAAAAGAAGCCGCATCACCACCGTAAAAGCAAGAAAGCGCCGTTGCCAAAATGTAAACACGCCAAAAAGACTCTCAGGTGTGCGCTTGTGACAGAAGCATCCACTAAACGTTTCAAGGAGAAGTTTTACGAACTGTGCAGCGCGGAACAAAAGGCGTTCGTTTTGATGTACTGCACGCTATCAGCCGTAAAACGTAGGAGAGGAAAAGAAGCGGAACCTCGTCGGAGCCTGGCTGTTGTTTACAAGGTACGGATAGAAAATGGCCAAGAGATTCGTGTTTGTCGCGATATGTTTTGCGCACTGCTTGATATTAGTCACAGCACAGTTACTCGCTATATAAAGCACAAGCATGAAAAAGGGGAAGTGAAAGCCGACGGTCGTGGAGGTGACCAGAAGATCAAGCGCTACGGTCGAAAGCGATCGGCTGTTGTGGGTTTCATTAAGCGACTTCGGGCAAGAGAGTCGCACTACACCCGGAAGAAGAAAAAAAGTGATACCTTCCAAGTGAGCTGAAGAGCATCCGAAACCTGTGGCAGATTTATAACCAACAAGCACCCGAAGATGTGAGGGTGAAGTATGGCTTCTTTCACCACATTTTTCGAGCGAAGTTCAATCTTTCGTTCAGAACACCCAGGACAGACATTTGCTCTGTATGCCTGAAAAATGCGTATGAGATGAAAACTTGTGGAGATGTTTCACAGAAGCAGCGTGTCATAACCGAGCAACGTGTACACAAGTTGAAGTATAAGGCTTTTTATTCCCTGCTGCGTGAGAAGAGGGAAGACTTGAAAACTTTCTCATTTGATTGCCAACAAAATCAAGTGCTCCCCAATGTTCCGGACCAGGAAGCCTACTACAGCTGCCAGCTCTATCAGTACCGCCTCTGCGTCGTGGAAAACCAGGCAGATGGATCAATGCCCAAAGAAGCCATCCATTCCTACACATGGAGCGAAGATGAAAGCTCCAAAGGAAGCAACCAAGTAGCCAGTGCGGCACATAATACACTTCGAAGCGCTAACTTCGAAGGAATTAGAGAGGTGCGGTTAATAGCCGATGGCTGTGCTGGACAAAACAAGAACAGTACTGTGCTTTGCATGCTTCTTTGGTGGCTCCAGAATGAGGCTCCAGCAGGTGTCGCAGTAGTTTCCCTTGTGTTTCCTGTCACAGGACACAGTTTTTTACCCCCAGACAGGGTATTTGGCAGAATTGAAAAAGATGTCAGACGACACGAAGAAATCCTGAATCCACAAAGCTACCAAAGGATTTTTTCAAATCATGGCACTGTGTTAGAGCTTGGAAAACATTGGCATGCATACGACTGGAAGGCCTACTGCACGGCGGTGATGAAGTCGACATCCAGCTTGCCGTTCAAGATAACTGAAATGAAGGTCTCTACATTCAAAGAAATGCAGCTGGTAGGAGTCCTCAAATTAGAGCAGAGCCTCACTATAAAGTTTCTGTGTCAAATTTCGTGTCAGTGCTAAAGAGGGGAAGGTCCCTTGCACAAGCACCCATAAAATGTGCACTGTACGCACACCACGTCAACGAAATGAAAGTCAGAGATGTGACCAGCCTTCTTGTGAAGCATTTCGGAGATTCCTGGCAAGACAATGAAGAGCTTGCGTACTTCGTTAGTGTCTTCAGGCGCGCCCAAGGAAATGATCCTGCGGAACAATTCGAAGAGAGCTGCTTATGCTGCCAAGAAGACGCACCTGCTCTTCATATATAGTTCTATTATTCTTGAAGCACAGTAGTGCCCTGCTGCCAATGTTATTATAGCTTTTCTGTCAAAATTACATGATGCCATTCTGGAAAGCCAATTTTAATAAAGTTTTCATAGCAATACCGCCTAAAATGCAGCGTTTCAATTCAATACGAGCCAAATCCAAAGTTCTCACCCTAATATTGGGCATATCTGCCGCATAATTTTTCATTACTTGCGGTCGTAAACTTGCCCTAGCTGACATGTAAAGCATATCATATAATAGATTTGATAGCGTTCCATTTAGGTCCGGTAACAAATTTTTGCTTTTTTCTCAACTTCTGTTTACGTGGATTTGACCCATTTCGAAAAAAAACTCCTCATATGTTCTTGCAAGTAGCATGGTATTTCATTACTTATAAAGATAGTAATCGCAGCGGATATCGTTACATGGGTTTACACACTAATATATGTGATCACAAACTTATTAGAAACTTACTAGAAACATGTAAGGCATGAATGTTTCTGCACACTTGATCAGCTGTGAACGTGCAAGAACTGCTTGTACTGGCTGAACTGGCTGACTTCACTGCACAGTTTTGATTTACTTTTCTTCAGCGTGTCGTTTTATGATGCTTTATCCCCACAAGAACAGGCCGTTTGCCTGCTTTTCGCATTGTTGCACGAGTTCTACATGATTGTGCAGGAGGGTACGTTGTCACTGTGCCACTATAGCAAGCAATTTACTTAATCTACTAGCTCTAGAGTTAATTACCTTTCAAAGCAAGTGTTAATACAGATGCAGTAAGGATAGAAAGTCCGCAACATAGTCAATGTTTATTGGTTTCTGTGCAAGAAAAAAAAAATTCTCCAGAGAAGAGGTGCAACTTAACGTGCATGTAATATTTTATTCAAGCCACGGATTTAATGCTATCGTAGCAAATTCATTACGATAGCCGACACTTTTGCTCTGTCAAATTTAATACGAGGGTAAGGTAAGCTTTCAAGATGCATCAGGAAATTCACGCTTGAAAACCGACAAGAAAATGCAACTGAACGGTACCGCGTTCAGCGCAACGTTGAAACCTCGGGTACTTTGCTGTCTTGTCATTTGCCTTTGCCGAGGTTGAAATAATTCAAGCTGCTCCGTAAGCGCGATTTTTGCATGCTACTCAACAAAAGAAAATTGTGACGACCTCGTCGTCTGCTGGGGATCGAACACCTCCTAGCACTGACAACTCGCAAAGGCGTACGAAGCAAACGTGAAAATGCACTTTATTTGCTGCGTAGCATGTCAACAAACGTACATAAATGGGAGAATCGAATATGCGGTACAAGTTATTTATTCTCCCTTCGCGTACGTACCGAATTCTACGATCCACGTCTCCGCGCATTGCACTTGTCGTGCGAGACGCCATTTTCCAAAACAAACCGGCGGAATAGCTCCGCTGACATCTCTCCGCGTAATTTCGACGGAAAATCGCAGAGGTGAAAAGTCGTTAGTGCTAACCGCAGGTTTAAATTCCGAAGTCTTTCGAACTCTTACGAATTTGTCTATTTTCATTTTTAACTGCGACTCAAGCAAGTAAGGCTTGAATTTTGTAAGCGCGACACCATACACTCTTAGGCAAAGTTACACCCTTTGGCTTGCCCCTTCTGCCACACAACAATAATCGTTATCTGCCTTGATGCGTTTCCTTTCATTAACGCTGCGAGCCCGGAACTTTCCAGTAACGAACGGCACGCGCGTTATCAGAAGGGGCACTGCAAAGGGTGTAAACCGTTCTATGCTGATAACGCGCGTGCCGTTCGTTACTGGAAAGTACCGGGCTCGCAGCGTTAAAGAAAGGAAACGCATCAAGGCAGATAACGATTGTTGTTGTGTGGCAGAAGGGGCAAGCCAAAGAGTGTAACTTTGCCTAAGAGTGTAGTGTGATTGCGTAATAATTATTCAGCGTTCATCTATTCACTGATGATTGAGTTATCTATAGGAGGTATGCACATGACGTCATCCGCTAGGAGAGCTAGCGACATCCGCGGAGGCCGCCATAACTGCGGTTGCAAGTTCGCGCTGCCTACGCGAGCAGGTCTGCGTCGCCAAGTGGCCCACCGATACGCGCGAACCGTCAAACGACCTTTTCAATGTGCCTTTCTGACTTGGCTATCGAGTAGTACGTCTTAGGTCAACGATGAGTCTAAGCACGTACGTGCGTGGGTTGAGTGAACCAGAAAAATCGTGTTATGAAAACGAAGTGCGCTCGTGCGACTGTGGTGACCAGCTCTAACTCAAAGATCATCAGCTTCGGCGCGATGTCGGACTACTGCCTCGCGTGGACGTCGCAGACATCAAGGATTACAATGCGAATGCAACGAGCTTCGCGACCCGCGAGCAATCGAAATCCTACATGTCGATGGAAGGCCACAATAATCTGGCGAGCGGCTGGGTGCAGCAGCCGCGCGTCAAAGTGCTCGCGTAACATGATCGCCTTCATTACGGAATTTACACCGCGTTGTCCACTTGCGTCGTCAAAGGATAGCGTTAAATTTGCTTCAATGAAAAAAAAGAAAGACCCCCCCCCCTCTCCGAGAACTAAACACTGATTTTACACAGCCTTCGTAATTTTTATGTTACGTCAATTATTCTGGTCTTGCCAAAGCGGTTTTTTTTTGCCCTCCCAGGTTTGTCAATCACAATCATTCGATGAAAAGCCCACTCGCACCATGGCTTCTCGCAAAATAAAACGGCGAGGTGCTGGCGGCACAGTGCGCCTGCAAGGCAGGCCTGGCAGAGGCGTGCTCGCACATAGCTGCTGTGCTCTTTTACATTAAGGTTGCAGTTAAGAAGAGAAATAACCATGTGTCGAGAGGAACCCAATATGGACAACATATTCCTATCACCGAGTTTCTTTCTTGTGTGACTGCTGCATCCGAACATAGCACAGTTCACCGCGACACCGAAGCTCAGTTGACGCACGGCCAAGCCGGAGCGTAGCCTGTCCGGATACGTAAACATTGTACGTAGACCTTTTCGTAGACGTAGAACAGCACTGCGCTCGAGACACTGAAACGTCCTGCTTATATATCAGCGACTGGATAAGAAAACAAGGCGAACGGCGGGCCAAAAGATAGGGATGAGATGTTCGCGCGAGTAAGACCGCTGCCATTTTTTTCGATGCTCCCCGACCGTCAATATGGCGCTGCTGCCCCAGCGACACTGTCGCCGCCTCGCGGGTCGAGCTCAGTGCATACCTCCTATAGAGAAATAAAAAGAAATGTTAAAGATATTATTACAGCCTTCTCTGACCTCGATTCCGTAACTAATTGGTGTACCCAATGGTTCATGGAATTAAACGCCACCAATGTAAATTTATCTGCATGTTACATATTATTTGAGAGAGGGATAGTGAGAGATAACAACTTTATTGTTTGCCCGACATGGGGTCAAGGGAAGGGGAAGAGGTGGAAGATCCTCTTCTGTCTTCTTCCCTCTTTCGGCGCCAGCCAGGAGCCCTTGGGCCCCGGTAGCGTTTGCAGCCATCCGGATGAGTCGGACTTGCACTTCCGGATCGGAGCTGAGCAGCACGGTCTGCCACTGCTCCACAGACCTGATTTCTAAAGAACAGTGATCTTTCTGTTGGATGTGACTACATTTGAGGGGGCACGAGCAAACCATGTGCTGAAGGTCTGCTCTGCCTTTGCAGATTTTGCATTCGGCTTATACAGTCCTGGGTAACAGCGGCTGTAAGCTAGAGGGTTAGGGAAGGTGTTAAGTCTGGAGCAAACGCCATGCCACCAATTGCCACTTAGCAACAAACCAAATTTCTGCTGACGCAGACGCCCCTGCGGGGTGCAGTCGTATTTGGCTTGGTCTCAGGGGCAGTGCCAATCTCTGGTTTGGTCACTCATGATTGCGAAGGCTCCAGCGTTTCTGAAGGGAAACGACACCACAATTCGCTAAATTCAACTTGATTGTCAGGAAACACCCGCCTATTTAACTGTGCATGGATTAAATAGGTGGGTGTTTCCTGAAAATCATGGGTTTTGTTCGCTTTTGCTTGGGGCTGAATGCGCGTGAGAGCTGTATCCTGCTCAGGCCCGAACATGAGTGCAGCTGGCGTTTCGCCCGTTGATGTGGAGATGGTGGTGTGTTTCTTTAGCGAGAACCGGGCCAGCCTGCACGCGAATGTTCCGTCCTTGTTTTTGGCTAATGCTTCTTTCGTTTCAAAAACCATCCTTTCTACTTGGCCATTCGTTGTAGGATGATACACTGGCACCCTTCCTGTGCTGAAAGGTCTCTTTCTAGTTTACGGTAGGATGAAATCTGTTCTTTTGGCAGTTTATTAACTTCGCCGTTTGAGACAGCCTCCAGCACATAGGAAGAAAGTGAGTTCTCTTGAGTCGTTCGCGCGAGTTGACACGCTGAAAGCTCGAAGCTGGGCGTGGTAGCCAACATGAGCACATCTAGAGGGACATAAGGCTCATTAACTTGTGTCGGTAGCGGAAGTCTGCCGAGAGCGTCCACAGTTTGGCGCCGTCGGCCAGGCCTGTACACCAACTTGCAATCGTGTGTTGCTAGTTTAAGGCAACATTACGTCATCCTTGGTAAAAGGACCCGGGGTACTTGCTTTGTTTCACCCATGATTCCATTGAACGGCCGGTGACATGTTGTTATGGTCATATGCCGGCCAGCGATGTACTTGTGAAAGTTACTGATGCCGTAGATAACTGCTACACATTCTCTGTTGAGCTAGGAGTACCTAGTTCTTTTCGGCGCCTCCCAGTGTTCACGAAGCGAATGCAACGGGCGCCTCTCGGCGAGTAGCGTCTTCCTGAGCGAGGACGGCACCGACGCCGTAGGGCGATGCGTGCACGGACGAAAGAAGGGGCTTCGCCTCGTCGTAGTAAGCGAACGCTGTAGATGCGCAGATCATCTCTCTAAGCGCCTCGAAAGCGGCATGATGCTTGCTCTCCCACTTCCAGGGCGTGTTATTCTTTGGAAGCCTATACAATTCCACTGCGACCGCCGCTCTGTTCTCCAAAAAGCGGTCGTCAAATGAAATAAGACCCAGAAAAGCCCTTAGATATGTCTTGTCAGATGATTGGGGCACTTGAAGCATAGCCTCAACCTTTTTCTCGGTGGTGCCAACACCATTGGCAATAATTCGATGTCCCATGACACTCAGCTGACGTAATTTCCAACCTACACTTTTCTTTCCCGAGGCGTAGGCCTTTCTCACTTAGCCTCGCCAGAACCTGATTCAGACGCTATGCAAGCTCATTTGCACCATTCCCGTTGACAATGATTTCGATAAGGTAAATACTCTCCCCTGGAATTTGAGCCAACGTTGTCTCCATCATGCACTGGAAGGTGCAGCGGAAATTTAGAACGGGAGGCATTCCATCTTCAATAGTCGTTTTGTTGCGTTCACTGTGAGCAGTGCTGGTGTTTCTTCGTCAACTTTCAGTTGTTGATATGCTTGATAAAGATCTAACATTGAGAAGAGGGTTCCACCATGTAGGTTTGCGAACAGTTCATCTGTAGTTGGTAGCAGGTACGATGCCTTCTTCACTGCTGCATTAACACTACTCCTTTGGTCGCCATAGACACCAAGTGTATACCGTCGTTCTTCCAAACAAGTACCAATGGGGCTGCCCATTCGGTATGCTGCGTTGGTTTTAGGATGCCTTGGCGCTGTAGAGCGTGCTGCGTCATTGGAGCCGCACAAGTCTTGCAAAACTTCACCGTTGCGCCATCTTCAAGTTCCAGGCGAACTAAAGGATCCGTATAATGTCTTCTTTGTAGAGATGTGGGTGTCATCCCAGGACATCTGTATCTCTGGTGCTGGCTCTCCAACGTCGTAGATCTCCTTCACGTGAATGTCAAGTGCCGAAAACCAATCTCTTCCTAGGAGGTAGCACCCAGTGCCCTTCATAACCGACAACGGCAGTAGATAGTCATTTGATCTCAACCTCACACGAAATTGTGCGGAGCAAATTGAGTGGCTCGCTTGAAATCCACGGAGTGTTTTCCTTCCTCGTTCTGTAGTCCGTGTCCTCGCTTATCAGGGAGCATGGCGCACCTGTGTCCACTTCAAACTGGAGCGGCTTTCCGTCCACTCTCAAGTCCACGAGGAACTTGGGGCAGTGTGTACGTACACTTACTGTGTGCAGCTCGCAGCAGGACTCACTGACAGGTAGTGGGTTAACACTGTGTGCCCGTTGCTGCTTGTTGTCGGAGCATGGTATGGTATGGTATGGTATGGTATTCCTTATGCGATGGCGCACACCCACTGTGGGGGATTGGGCCAAGATTTGGATGAAATTAGGCTATCTTTATTAAAAACTAAAATTGGTAAAGCAAACTGGGGGAAATGAACAAAAATAAAATGTTTAAGAATTCAAGACAATCTCTTTGTAGCAATTATAAAATCGCCCACGGTTGAGCAAATATCCCTGTGGAACTTTCCAAGAAAGCAGGCTCCTAGAGAAAGGATATCTATAACTGAATATAGCTCAAACCGAGCTGTGTAAATCTTGATTCTAGATTTTTTCTTAATGAAGTGAAACGGCGGCAGAATATGAAAAAATGATCTATTGTTTCATCTTCTCCACAGACTGGGCACAGAGGGGAGGGCACCAGACCAGCCCTGTGACAATAGAAGTATAATTTTGGTATTCGACGACGTAATCGGGCAAAGATGACTTCAGTTTTTCTGGTGTGAAAGGAATTTTTGGGCCAAGGGAATAATAGGAGGTGTCGATATTCTGAAAAATTAGCTACAGCTGGGTTCAAAAAGTCTTGAATGATTGTATATCTCCTGAATCTAGTAGTCGTCAGGTAAGCTATTGTAGGAAGTAATGGTAATACAGGGCCACTGAGGGCCGCTCTCGCGAGACTGTCAGCCATTTAGTTCATGACTAATCCTTTATGTCCAGGCACCCAAAGCAATCTAATTAAATTTATGTGGGCAGGCACTAGAAAATGAAATGTACGTAAAAGGTTAGTGACACCATTTGCTGTGAGCGAGGAACATAAGGATAAAGAATCTGTTATTATTACTACCGCCGATATTGACGAATTTAGTTTGCGTAAGGCTAGAACTACCGCTAGAAATTCAGCTAAAAATGCGGAATAGAAGTCCGAAATCCTGATTGCAAATGACCAGTCTAGAGCGTCTAGAGAGAGGTTCCGCGTTTTTGCTTTTCTTATAGTGCAGGCACGCTCGATGTGACCTTTCTTGGAGCAGAAACGGTATTCGGCTGTCTTGAATTTGTTGTTTTAGGGTCGTGCAAGCCGTCGCATCGATAGCAATGTCGTGCTGACGTATGCTTGCCTCCTGTCTTGATTTGCGACGCCCTGTTAATTTCCCCAAAGTTTGATACTCCCTTGATTCTTCGCTGATGCCTTGACGCACTTTCCACTGACAGGGCTATGTCCAAAGCGCGTTGAAATGTCCGGTTTTTTTCTGCGAACAGTCTCTGCTGAAGATGTTCATCCCAGACGCCACGGACGAACCTGTCTCAGAGCATCCCATCTTGGGGCAACATAGTTGGGTTCGCTGCTGAAGCGGTCGTTTGGGTGTCAGGTGACGTCGTCAATACTGCAGCAGAAGGCAGCACTCCAAAGTTGCAGTCGGCTGTCAAGGTTCTGAGGGCCGCAGCGTAGCTGCCGACCGACTTGTCTGGCCATTGGCCGCGTCTTTGAAACACGTACCGTCCGTAAAGTTCGAATGTCCTGGTGTCGAAGTGCCGCCTGAAAAGTGTCACTAAATCATTGAAATTGACTTCTCCCGGGTTCTTCGGTGCTATCAGCGCGCACACAGTCTCGAAAATCTCGGCTCCACAAAGCGTGAGGAGAAGTGTCCGCTTCTTCGCTTTGTCTCTGACGTCGTGGTTTTCGCACGACTTTCAATTGTCGTGCGATAATAGTCGAAGTGCAGGGTGATGTGGGCTGGACAAATTTTGAAACGAGGGAAGCTCACAGTAAGTTTAATTACGAAGAACGACTGAGGAATATGGAAGAAAGTGAATGGGTGGGGAGTGTGTTGAGGTATTTTAAAGGAAGGACATTGATTCGCAGTGGAGGAAAAGAGCTAAGAAGCTTACCAGCAAGTATGCGGCCTGTAGGATGGGCAACACAGCAACAAAGAACGTCAAGCGGAAAATCAGAGAGGCTGAAATAATCTCATGGGCGGTGGCACTGGAAAAGAAACCTGCCATGAGTAACTACTTAAGAGGAAAAAAGAAATCAGGAAAGAAACAATTTATGATAACTCAAAGAGAAGCTCATTACTTTTTGAAGCGAGATCGGGATGCCTTAGAACACGCACCTATAAAGCGAGATATAAGAAGGAAGAAGAAACATGTGCTTGGCTGCGGTAAAGCTAGGGAAACTATGGAGCATGTTTTATTGGAATGTGAAGACGTCTGCCCAGCGGTCGATTTCGGCACCAGTAGCCTCCTTCAAACCCTTGGGTTCAGCGAGAGCAGTGGAAAAGTAAACATGTCCGCAATAGGGATAAGTAAGAGGTGATTGGAGGATTGGAAAAGCAAAGTTCGCAATAGGGGACCAGAAAATTTGGTGGTGGAAGTTCATAGTGTTTTTTCTTTTTTTGTTTAACCTATGTAGGCCATTAGACAATATAATAGCAAGGGCTAGGTGGCGCAAGCAACCGCCCCCTTCCAAAGGGGACGCTCTTAACATCCATCCATCGATTCATCCACCCAGCACCGTGCGGTTTCAGCATAAATGCAATTTTGTGACCGATCGCGACGACCGCCCGCTTTTTACGTACCGCCCGCGTGCGGTGCGGCTTGCGGCGATGGGCCGCTCGATCGGCCCTTCACTGTTACTGCGGTCGCGCGCAACGTTTCATGGGGTAAAATATGAGGTGGAAAGGGAATTCGTTCACTGATGCGGCCGCTCATGACGTCAGCGTTCTGACAGCGAGCGTCCGCATTCATCGAGTGAGATGCGTTCATATTTCCATGTGCTCAACGCTTGTTGATTTAGTAAGCAAATGTTTGCAGCAGTTTATGCAGCTGATAAAACTACTAAACTTATGCGTATGGCTCTCTAATAATTACCTATCTCAATCAATGTTTCGCCTTTCAGGAAACCCTCCCTTACCCTCCCTTCTCTCCCTTACCGGTTACTCAGTGCGTTCCATCAAGCAAAGGGCGGATCTGCTCGGCTCATTTCTCTCTTTAAGAAAATGAATTGGCACTCTAATCAATTCGGCGAGGCGAGGCCTTTCACGTACGTTGAACTCGTAATTTCAAAAAGGATGAAATGTGTATAAATTGATCGAGTCACACCCAAAGCGAGGTTCTCGATTTTGTTAGGCGCTCATAACCAAGGCGTCAGCCGGGCGTGTTGTAGTGCACGACGAGGTTGTTTCGCTCGTGCATCCACTTGGTCACGATCCACTTGGAACCCGACAGAACGGGACAGCCAACGTGCGTCGTGAGCTCGTCCGCCTTCCTTTTCTGGTGCCAGAAGGAAAGCTCAGTGGGGAACTCGTCCCCATCATACGGTTCCACGTCGTACCAGAAGAGGGCGTCGCCGACGCGCGGCTTCACCGCGACGCCCAGCCTGACGAACGCGGTTGCACCTCCCGCGGCGACGTCTGTGAGGTACATGAGCATGGTGGCCAGTCGGTTGCCGTCCCTAATGTCCACGTGGTCGGCCACCTTGTCGAACCCGTGGGCGTCCATGTGGGGCGTGTAGTGTCCGCCGATGCCGTAGTTTGCCACCTGATACGCCTCTGCAGATTCCAGCGACACACCAGTAGTGACCGCAATGCGCCGAGAGAGGCGCTGCAGAAAGTTGTGGTCGGAGTCCCAGAGCCAGGACACCTGCAGGTGTATAAAATAGTGAGGAAGAATGAAATAACGTTCCAATTATTAGGGTATTCTCATTTTTTGTTTAGTATTTGTTGACTTGTTCTCAATAAGCCTGTGCGCTAAAGCACGTAAAGGATATGTTGAAGCATAATTCATGTTCCTAGCATAGAATATTTAGTTTAGTTACTCGTAGTTTCGAGGCCCTGTATATATTTTTTGGCCCGAAATATAGGATTTTCTCGTCTCTTGTTTAGCCAGGGCACACGCAAGAGGTTCAATTCCAGTTTCATGACAACGGTTATTCATCTCTAATTGTTTTATCTGTTGTATAAATAATGTAGATGGATTTTTACGTTGTTAATGATGTTTTAAATTTTGCACTACTAATTTGGAATGTAACTGTAGCTTTCAATATCGGTTTCTTGTTTCAGAGCAGAAAATGAAATAAAACGAGCCATGCTGGCGATCGAGGCTTAAAAATATTGCTACCGAACCCACTTCACCATGTCTGTAAACGTTAATGCGATTAGCATTCAGGAAATGTAGCGATACTGGGCATTGCTGAAGGCATCTTTATTAGCAATCTGTGGAGGTCAATCTGGGTGTGCCATCACTTCGGCTGTGCGACACACTCTGCCCGGGATCCGTCCACTTTGCTAAGATACTGGCTCACCAGGGTCGCCCATAAACATGACGGCATCTTCACCACCGCATGATGGCAGGGCAGTGACGACGATGGAACCACGAAGGCGGTATGAAGCCAATGGGACGAAGGGTGATTCTAAAATGCGGGACGATGGTAGAACGACGATAGGGTGACGACGACCGCTTTGTGACGGTAATGTCGAGACGACTGTACGGGGTGGTGGCGACGGTATGAGAATAAACGGGTCGAAAAGGTGGAGGGATGGAAAGACCGTGACGGCATAAGAAAGAAATGACAACGAGTGTACGAAGAGGAGGGAATGACGCCAATAGCATGATAAAGGCGACGTACGCTCATGACGACAGTATGAATGCGAAAAAAAAAAACGGCGCCGATGAAACGACGAATGCAGTATGACGGCCACGGCATGGCGACAGTGGGATGACGACCATGACCCTACAATGAATTAGGAAGGAACAGCGCCAACTACGACGATCGCGAGAGGGAGAACGACACAGGACAAGCGCCATCCTGTATGCACCATCTAGCCCAAATGAATGTTGTCCTGGACCTGATAGTGGCAGCACGTGCATGATTGAATGACGGCTGCATAATTACGGCGATGTGGTGACGCGGGATGGCACAAGCTAGTAGAAAACTTGGATCATTATGTCGGCGTATGAGACTTCAGAAAAATATCTACTCAAATTGTGTAAAATAGGCAAATAATAAGATATGAAGGGAAACTAAGGGAAGTGATTTGTTGTTCACTACAACGATATAATCCAATAGATAATGAAGCAAAGGAAAGCATTTGTTGCCTTTAGTTGATGAGTAGAAATGATAAACTTACGGGAATCGAAAGTCGACGATGGAACAGTTTGCCGCTGGTGGTAGGAGAACCTAATGAAGATTCTACTTTCATCGGCGGCAGGTCGTTGCTTGAGTCAAGTTGATTTTCCTTTGGCCTGTCAATTCTACGAATAAATTAGGTAATTTCCCTCATGTTTTCCTTGTTATCATTATCTGTTGGCTTCACATGGTTATGGCTAAAGGTTGATACAGAATGCTGTTCACATCAAAATTTAGAGCTGCATTAACCATCGATGATTAACTTTGAGATCACTTCTTTGTCACGTGTTTGGCCATGTCTGAACCCATTTGTCCGAAACCTCTAGCTCCATCTATTGCTTAAGGGACAGACGACTTACAAAGAAAGGTTATAGGATTTCAAAGATATTTAAAGTTGAAGAATGGAACTTCAATTTTGTATCGCTTATGACCACATGACAAACTTGGACTGCAGACACTCTTATATTCCTTCTTTGTTTTCCTCATGCACGATGCGAAGTAGGGGCTGGTGATGTTCAAACTTCCTTTCTTCCCAGCATCTCCTCCTCTTTGCTTTTTATCTGGTTTGCTTTCTGATGACGTCAGTGCCTCTTCACACCCTTTGACTTCATGTTTTAAATTCTGCACTATCCTGTTCGCACTCGTTCATTTATAGGTGCAAGACAACGAGATTTTGTCCAGAAGGTATACCCGAAGAAATGCTAGTGAATTTCATGCTGCATAAATTCTAAGAAAAGAAAATACAACGGATGCTGATTGGGATCAATATATAGCGAAGCTTTGTGGGAGCGCACAAAGAACCGACATGCGAGTAGATGCGCGCCCGCCACACACGCGCACGCAAGCACGTGCTAACACAAATTTTACCGAGCCGTTTATTCAGCAGTGCTGTTGACTACAAGCGAACGCCTTGAACGCGTCATGGTTTCAGTGGCAGTATGGGCATTCGTGCGTAGCGTAAGTGCAATCCATTCTATCTGCAAGAAGATTTTACTTCCTCATTACGTACAGCTGCGGATGCGCGGAGGCGAAGCGTTGAGCTTCATTTTCTCTTCATTTCTCCGCACGACCGGCGCCCCCGCTGGCGCGAATGCATACAATGAATGGATGGATGTTATGAGCGTCCCCTTTGGAACGGGGTGGTCGGTTGCGCAACCAAGCTCTTGCTTTTATGCTGCCTAATGTCCTACCTAGGTAAAAAAAGAAAAAGAAAAAACCGCACTGTGAATTCCCATAACCAAATTTTCTGACCCCTTAATGTGAACTTTGCTTTCGTACGTCTCCGTTTTTTGCCGTTTCCCTACTTCCACCAATCTCCAAATCGCCTCTTACTAATCTCTATCGCGGACATGTTTACTTTTCCCCTGTTCTCGCTAAACCCACGGGAGTCCATTGGGGGCTAAATCAACCGCTGGGCAGATATCTTCACATTCTATTAAAACATGCTCCATCGTTTCCTTAGCTTTACCGCAGCAAGCAAATGCTTCTTCTTCCTTCTTCTATCTCGCTTTCTAGGTGCGTGTTCTGAGGCATCCCGATCTCGCTTCGAAAAATAATGAGCTTCCTTTCGACTTATCATAAATTGTTTCTTTCCTGATTCCGTTTTTTCCTCTTAAGTAGTTACTCCTGGCAGGTTTCTTTTCCATTGCCGCCACCCCCGAGATTGTTTCAGCCTCTCCGACTTTCCGCTTGACGTCATTTGTTGCTGTGTTGCTCACCTAGAGGCCGCATACTTGCTGGTGAGCTTCCTAGTTCTTTTCCCCCACTGTGAATCAATGTTTTTTCTGTACAAATACCTCAACACTCTACCAGCCCATTTACTTTCTTGCAGATTCCTCAATCGTTCTTCATAATCAATTTTAATGTGAGCTTCCCTCACTTCAAAACCTATCCAGCCCATATCACCCTGCACAGCTTCCCTTGTAGTCTTCCCGTGAGCGCACAATGCGAGGCGTTCCACTGACTTTTGGTTTCCATCGAGTCCTGATATTACCCCTGATTTCAAGCAAACAACCACATTTCGAAAAGTAAGTCCTGGAAACATTACACTTTTCCACATACCCCGGATCCCGTCGTACCTATTGTATCCCAATTGCGCTCCGTGCTTCATTTCATTTCCCCTTTTCTGTTATTGTTTTTTCCTGTGTTTACATATATCTATTGCCTTTGTGTATCCATATACCAAGATATTTATATTCTTTTACCCGAGGTATTTCTTGTCACTGTATTGCCACTGTCTGTTCGCTGTTTTCCTTGAATAACCTGATTTGCTAACGCTAAATTACAATCCTAAATTCTCACCTTCCTGTCCATTGATATTAGCCAGAAGTTGCAAATCACTTTGCTTGTTAGCTAGCAACACAATGTCGTCCGGATAAAATAAACCTGGAAACTGCTGCTCTAGTACTGTACTCGCCTGTTTGTATGAGAGATTAAACCCGATATTACTTCCTTCTAGCGCCCTCTCCATCCTCATCATGTACTTTATAAAGAGCAGTGGGGATAAAGGGCACCCATGCCTCAGGGCCTTGTTGATATGAACTTTCTCCTCGCTCCTCATCCCTTCCCATTCAACGCAAACGGTGTTCTCTAGGTAAAGCTCTGTCAAACTGTAGGTAATCGTCGCCTAAATTAGCCTTCCCCTTCCTGAATATCGCACAAAATGTTGCGGTCTGCGTTGTCATACGCTCCTGTAATGTCTAAAAAGGAAACATATAGCGGCGTGCTTTCTACTCTTGATATTTCAATACACTGAGCAAGAACAAATAGGTTATCATCCAAGCGCCTACCTGTTGTGAAGCCATTCTAAAGTTCTCCCAAAATGCCTTTATTCTGTGCCCATGCTTGCACCTTTATTTTGATTGCTTGCATGGCTAAGTTGTATATTACCGATGTAATGGTGAACGGTCTATACTAGTGAATTCTATCTTTCTACCCCTTAACGTTATTAATTACATTCATTCTGCTTTGTCGCCAAGTGTCTGGTACTCTTCTATCTATTGAAGCCTTTTTCCAGTGCTTTCACCAGAGCTTCCTTGCTTTTTGGTCCTAGTCCATTAATCAGCCAAACGGGAACCTCGTTTAGCCGTGTGGCTGTGTGCTTAGGAATTTTCTCTTGGCCTTCTTCTAGTTGAAATTTGTCAGCACCAGCTCCTTTTCCATCTGGTTCTCTTTCATGTTCTATTTTCTTCAAATACAACCTCGTCATTGCCTTGGAAATATTTAGCTGCTATTTTTCGTATGTAATTTAATGTGGCTTTCCCTTTCAATTTGTTTCCACGTTCGTCTAGGTTATGTTGCTGATTGTTGTTGACTTTTTGCCTAGTAATTTTATTTGGTTCCAAAATATTCTAGGTGCGGCCTTCTTTTTCTCACGTATTTCTGAGAACTAACGTTCACTTTCGCCTTTTATCTTTGCTTGCACCAGTATTTGAACAATACACTTTTTCTCCCGGTGTATTTCCCATTTACTGGCTACTTCATCCTGCGGCAACTGCGCTTTCTCTGCCTGCCTGTGCTCTCGGGATGCTTTCTGTCGTTCGGCGATCGCTTCTCGTATCTCACTGTTCCACCAGCTTTTCTGTTTTTTTTCCTTTCCAACGAACATGTTGTTTCTCTTTCCGTATTTCTGTCGTTATTACACTTAGAAGCTCATTATATTCCCACTCTTCATTTGGCCATTAGCCAAGTTCTTCCTCGACTCTTCATGACTATATTTGTTATTTGTTCAGCGTTCAAATTTGGACTGGCCATTTCGCACTCCTTGCTCTCTTTCCCAACTACTTAAGCCATTTTCAAAATGATGCGTTTATGGTCACTCCTTATGCTGCTTATGCTGCCCTTCCTCGCCAATGACCATTTCTTTCAACTCGTCATGAATTCATTCTGTCATCAGACAGTAATCAATGGCCTATTGCCGGTTTCCCACTTCCCACGTGATCTGCCCTTCACACTTAGGCCCTGTATTCACGATAACGAGGTTATGTTGCTCACAGAGATCGAGCATTGACTTCACATTCTTTTCGGTAGAGCCATCTAGGTCCTCTATGTGGGCATTCATGTCACCTAATAGGATAATTCCGGCATCATTCCAAAAACCCTTATTATCAGCGCTTATGCATTCCATTAACTCTTGATTCTTCTCTGTGCAATTATTTGCTGTCCGCAAATACGTTACGCCTAGCTGTTTTCTTCCCACTCATTGTACCTGATAACCAAAGATGCTCATGACATTTCGAATTTACTCCTTTTTCCATTTGGCTCCCTGGTGGATGATCATTCTGACTCCCCCGCCATTTCTTTCCGACTTAGTTCTGTTGCACCCTTCCCAAACATAATTCTCAATCACTGGCGACCCTTCCGAGTCTCTAAGGTGCGTTTCTGTAACCGCATATTTGTTATCTGTTTAACTGCTCCTCAATCTCTGCCCGCTTTTCTTGCGCCACCCTGCATATTGATGTAGCCTATTTCATGGCGAGCTCGCTTTCTTCTTTTCCTCCATTTTCTGTTATTGACGGCGATGTTATTATGATGTTCCCCTACGGGACCTTCTTCATTGCTACCTACTCTGGTCTCCTGAGTGCACGTGGGCCTCTTAAAAGATACGAATGCTTGGAGGTGAGCGCCATCTGGCGCTGCTGCAAGGAATCCGGCGGAGAGCGCGGAACTCGCGCTCTGGCGTAATTGTGCAGCCTATTCGGCGATTGAACAGGTGCTCAGCTCCCACGGCCAGGAAACTCGACGAGGTTCGCAAAGAAAAGCCTCGCTTTAAACCACCGCGAGATGGTGACAAAATCAATGCGCTGTTACCTTGCCGATCCGTTTCCAGCTTGGCATTCCTTCAACGGCAGTCGGGGAATAAATTCCTGCACGCTCGAATCCCTTCTGCGCCGCTGATCGAATGAAATGCACTTCCGATGGGGAGAGGAAGTCGCTGATGACCACCACTCGTGGCTTGAGCGACAGCACCTCTAACTTGAGCGGCTGAAGAATCAAGCGTGGGTCTCCAAAGTTCGTGGACATCTTGCACACAAGTCTGCTTCCAGGCGGCCTCAAAAATCCTTGTTGGACACAGACATCCTTGTACTCGTTGATATCCGACTCCGGCGAAGAAGGGTAGCCTCTTCCCGCCTTTGTGTAAATAGACTTTGCCCATCGCTGCAACCGAGGCCAGCGCTCGTCGTTTGCCTGTAACCAACCGAGGCCTAATCGAAGGCTCCGGAAAGAGCCTCTTGTTGGGGACGACGGCGTCTCTGAAAGCGCTGCTCGAACCCAGGCGGAGGTGTTTCCATACTCTGCTTCAATCGAACAGCCCCTGGCCACGCAAGCGAAGTCTTCGGGTGAAGCGGCTGGCAGCAGGCGCGACTTCATGGCTGCCATCTTAGTCGCGGGGATATTGTACAGGTGCTGCAACTTACAGATTCCAATAGCGGCTCCTGCGACATCACTGTCCGTCGGCCACCATTCCCTGAAGGACGGCGAAAGGAAAGCGGTGCGAAGGCTTCTTAGAGAGCGACGCGCGGCACTCAGGGTCGCGTACGAATTGAAATTGGTGAGCTCGCTCAGGAAGAGGAACGTTCCCAAGGCGCCCTGACCGGTTCGCAGCGACTTGGCGTTCCTTAATCTTTCGTAGCGGCTTACGGCAGCGGCCAGCTGACGCTCTTGCGACAGGATGTAGAAGTGGCCGTCTTCGAGAGCGACGTGTTCGGTGCCCACGGACTTCTGCATGTCTTCCGTTGCCGTGAACAGGTCGGAGGCGCACGAGGCGACGTGGAAGGTCAACGCGAGGGAAACGAGGCTTCGAAACGCAGGCGACATTCTTGTGCATTTGTGTGCCGCCCTGTCACTGGCTCATACCCACTATGCGGGATTGGCCAAGATGCGGGTGGAATTAGAAGTCGATTGGTTGATTCCACGAAAACAACGGAGGTAGTTGGGAAAGAATCAAAATAAGTGAAAATAACTACTGACTATAACTTTATTGAAGAAAACTTTTTGAAAGTATTATAAACTCTTTAGCGGCTGAGAAAGCATCCTTATGACATTGCCCAAGAGAGGTGGCTCTGAGAGGGAGAATTTCAGGAATTGAAAAAAATTCATTCAAAAATTTTCAAATGGTGTTTTTAAAATGCTTTTCCTTCCATGTGTAACTCTTCTACGCAATAAGAAAAAAAAACGGTCGATTCTGTCCTCTTTACCCCAGAACGGACACAGCGGGGAGGGAGAAAAGCCAGCTTTGTGCTGATAAAACTTTAAGGTATGTATACGACACCGTCACCGAATGACTGTTACCTTAGTTTCACGAGTTCGAAACAAACTTCTGCGTCAAGGGAATAGTAGGTGTCGACACTCAGCAAAATTTGTTATGGCTGGGAATACAATGTCATTTCATGATAGTTGATGACCTGAATCTCGCTTACTAATTATGTTGACACTGGAAGTACCAATAGAATTGGACAACTGACGGCCGCTCTTGCGAGGCTATCTGCCATTTTAATTCATAAATAATCCTTTATGCCTAGGTATCCAGACAAGCCTTATAATTTTTATTGAGCAGGCGCAAGAGAATGGAATGCTTGCATCATGTGAGATACTATGTGGGCAGTGAGTGGTGAACGTAAAGATAACGAATCTGTTATTTTGATGACTAGTCAACGTGGTGAACTAAGCTTTCTGAGCGCTAATACCACCAGGAGCTTTAAAGGAGAAAGGTCATTCCAGAGCAGGGAAGAAAATGCCAATCTCCCACTTTCCGTTGTCATTATATTCACTTGTTGATTCGTCTGCTTCATCGCCTTCTGAAAACATAGAATATGATCACACACGAGGGAACTTCCTAAAGTATAATGCATACAGATACAATATTGCAATCTTTAGGAAGGTTACATTAATACAAATTTTCGAATAAGCGCATAGATGCGGCAATTTGCTTAGTCGAGTGGGATCTGTGATGCTTGAAACAGTGGCAATGCAAATGAATATAAGCACATTGTGCTTGCTGCCTTTAAATAATGTGCAGCGCTTACCCTTGAGGGGGGATTCGCCGATTGAGCCATGTGACATGAAGCTTTTCTTTGTTCTAGAACCACAAATTGTGTTTCTGTTCTGCCTAACGAATGTGTTTAACGAGAGAAAAAAAAAACAAGGGAGGCCGAATGCTTTTGAAGTAGCTCAACAAATCAGTTCTTTCACGTCGCGTGGCTCTTAAAACATTCGAGTTCATACCGCCCCATCACAGGGACGGGCGAGGTACTCGGCCAGAAAGGCGGTAGTAGCAATTTCAAGCTCATCTTGCGCCTGTGAACAGTAAGTCACGTACTCAAGGTCGCTTGAAAGCTCTCTGGCAGCAGATTCAATTGCGAATGGACAATCAGGATCATCATTGCCTTGCACTGGAAGGCTGAAGATAGCATTGGACTCAGAGCTGGACGGTGCGTTGTCTGTCTTTGTGGTACGTAAGATCCCGCCCTACACAAAGAAGCACGAACAGAATTATGGTTTCCTAATATTTATTTATAACATTTTCGCACCTTTAGAAGATTCTACACAGAGAAGGCAGCTGCCCGAGCGTCGACTTTGTCGTGGTCACCGTTAAATTGTCTGAGACAAGTGACGAACGACTCTACGGAGTCGCTGTTGAATCTTCGAGCCAGAGTATGGCGGAAGCTGGGAACAGTCGACAGGGCCGAATGAATTAAATCGCAACTGAGGCAGGCAGAAATTCGATGCTGATGCGATATAAACTTACTTGGCATAATCTAGGAGGTATTAAATTACTGCCATGGCGTACCATTTAGCTACCACACACACAAACACACACACACGCACACACACGCACACGCACGCACACACACACACGCACGCACACACACACACACACACACACACACACACACACACACACACACACACACACACACACACACACACACACACACACACACACACACACACACACACACACACACACACACACGTACACACACACACGCACTCGCACGCACTCGCACTCACCCTCGCACGCACACTAAAGGTGGCGAGGCAGTTCTGAAATTCTCAGGCGCCAAGATGGCGCTTTGGGTTTACTTGGAGGAAATTTAGCGTGGCTATTAGATCTTCCATGATGACTCGGAAGGAGTGGCACTTTCTTGGCACTTTCCGTTTTTCCAGGTTATTTGGCTCAATAGGAGCACGCGTGGGGGAATTTTACTGGCTTCGCGAGCAGCTGAGACTGTATTTCGAACACCTTATTAATGGAGACCCTTCGATTAGCTGATCCCCGTCTAACAGTGCTCTTTCCAGGAAATTGTCGCGGAGATTCTTTATGAGATGGATCTAATCAAAGGAAAGAAAGAGCGGATCGCCTACACGAAAGCGCGCCGTCATCAGAAAGGCTCTTAAACGGCGAGATATTGGCTTGGTGGTTGTCGGTCACAACCCGCACAAGACGGAATCCCGAGAGCGAGGAGCGTCACTTGATGGGCTGCCGGTGAACAAACCTATAGAAATCGCAGAACTGAATCTGACCCACGAGTTTTTAGCTGTCTTGCTCAGGTGTCGGTGCTGGTGGTACGTACCACTTGCGCATCCACGCTCCACTCAGTTTGAAGTATCTGTAAACGTTGTGTTCTGCGACCAGCGTAATTTTCTAAAACAATCTGCGAGATAGCTTACGGGCGTAATTTCGACGAAAAATCGTGGCGATATGTGCCGCGTATGGTTCGGCGTGGCCATCGCATCCGCGCGAAACAGGCTGTAGGCGGCGCGGCGAACGCTCATAGCAGTTGAAGGCGTCGCGCGCATAGAGTCACTATAACGAACTCTAGAGGAAAAGCTGGGCCGAAAAAGCGGGAACCGCTAGGGCGCCGCTACGGAGGAAGGAAACTAAGGAGAGGTTCTGACGTCACTCTTTGTGAAGCAAAAGTGAAGCCGGAAGTTGGCGTTGGTCATGGCGATGCTCCGCCTTTTGGGCCACCCTCCTCTCTTGTTTACATCTTTCGCGAAACCACGCCGCGCTGCGCGTGGTCTCGCGCGCGCAGCGCGCGCGCTCGCTCCGCAGCAATACTAAACAATCGTGATGTCTCATTGCGTTGCCATTGCCGAACCCATGTTAAAAGAAGTTCATAATGAACTTCGCAAATTGGGCCGTGAGGTCGAATCGGCTGCTTTTACCGGCTTTTATGAAAATAAACATGCCTTAAATATAAGGCCAACCAACTGAACTGTTCTCATTAACCGCAATTACCGGCCGCTACCCAGCTCTTGCGTGTCTTTTAAAAAAAGGTCCCCTTTATCGCTGCCTTCTACTTGCTTTTCTCTCCTTGGGCTTCCTGGGGCTCTCATACGGTCTTGCGAGCTAGGCGTCTGGCGATGCGAAAAAAGATGTACGCATTCTTACTGCACTGCAAGAACGCACTGGAGACACCTACGACACACCAACCCATTTGCGATCCATTTGGAGTTTATGAGCACAAACACATTCTCGCTTGAGGAATCGTCGTGCTTTATTGAACAAACTTCGGGTGGCCGTGCATCACTTCGACAGCGCGCCGGCGAGGAGGCAGAATGTCATTTCTGACTCCGCGTTTAGGTTCATTGACTGCGGCTTGAGGTGCCTTCTTCGCACGGTAAGTGAAGCGTCACGGAACCAAAGTTTTGCGATAGCCGGCACACAATGCAGAACAGTACGCTCGTGGAACCGGCCTACCTGAGACCATGGAACAGCCGTTTGCTGTGTTCGCAGGTACGTTCTGTGGAGCCTTCCTCACCCTTGCGGCGCATCCGCTGACCTTCCCTGCGCTTCGCGCGCGCACAGATAAGGTACGCCTGCGGTAGGGAGGATTATTTCATTAATAAGTCAAAGCAGCCGCTTCTTTCCCATCTTCCCAGATGAAGAGTCGACTGGCCGGCGCACGGTGCCGAACAATACGCGCGTGGACCCGGCCTACGTGGGAGCATGGAATAGCTAGCCGTTCGACGTGTTCGCAGGTGTACGTTCTGTGGAGCCTTGCATATTCTTGCAGCGCATCCGCTAACCTTCACTTCCCTGCGCTTCTCGCACGCACAGATGAGATAAGATTGTGGTAGGGAGGATTCGTTCCTTAATTAGTCAAAGCAGTCGTCCCGGATGAAGAGTCGACTGGCCATGACTGCTTTTTCTGCGTTTCTTTCTCAGCGAACGATGCGCGAAAGGCACCGTTTTTTTCAGTTTTCGTTGCGCGCACGAGTTGTGCGGACACTTGCCTAGGTATCCGCTCATCTAATGCCTTGTCGTTGTGTGCCAGGATGCAAGTCGCGCACGTCGAAAAGTGGACCGCCCATATCTTTTCACGTGTAAGTAAATTTCCTTATGTGGTTGGTGTTTTATCGGAGGAAAAACTAGAATTTATGATACACGCATTCACATAGCGATAATAATTCTATAGTTGTAGTATAACAGTAAAATATTTTATTCGCACAGTATAAGTTATCATCTAATACACATGCGCGTGACTCTTCATTATCAGGTTTCCCGGTGACACCGTTCGTCGGAAAAAGTGGATAGAGGCAATTTGGCCATCCTCCAGTGTTGATCGAGAGCCTAAGAAGCAAGCCCGTATTTGTTCAGCTCACTTTAGGGATGAACATATAGATCGCACGTCGCTAAGTAGAGTCCGTCTGCGGGAACATGCAGTGCCGAAGCTCTTGGTGAGAACTGATGCTTCTTATGGGGCATGGCTCTTTCAATACATACACACATGCATATAAGGGGGGGGGAGGCTTTCTTTAAACTGGTAAACAATGCTGATACCTGTATGCGAGCAGAATTTTAGTAGAGGATGGAATTTTAGAAAGCAAGTTTACACACAATCAACCAACTTACCGAAACAAATAAATAAATTTTCAGCAGTATACAGTACTCTACTCACTATACAAGTTTTCCAACTTTAACACGAGTTAAGAAACTATATGTTTCTCATAAATTTTAATTATGCGTATTGTACCTGCTTCTCTGGTTATTCGTGGCACCCAGTACAGGAGTTGGAGTGATGGAAAAAATTAACTGCATGCATTTTAAACTTTCTACTGCAAGCACCAATTTCAGAAGTAATTTTGCCAAACCATGCCAAATAATTTTGTGAGAGCGAACAAAGGATATGTTGTTAGCAGTCCCAAAGTGGCCAAGCACATATTCAGTTACTGCTATTTGACATTCCTTCCTTATCATGTGCAATATTAATAATATGAAGTTTGCAACCTCCCAGCTGCCTCATCCAGTTTACCAAGGTGACAGTGCATCTGATGCAACAAGCCATGTTGCACACTCGCACTCTGCATCCTCTCAACTCACGCAAGGATATCATGAAGGCTTGATGGTGCTTGCATAGGTTAACATTTCAATTCACTAATAATAGTCAGCAGTTGCTATTGAACACAAAATTGTATCAGGCCATTTGGTGCATATCAGTTTCAAGTAAGACTGCACAACGCATAATAGGGATGAATGCGGCTATTGCACGCTCATCCCTGTAAATTCCACGTCTCGCTTAGTGCACGTCATGCTGCACAGTTTTACTTGAAGCGGTTATTTACTCACTGATGTCTTTCCCTCAGGTTGCCACAAGTTTTGATAAACGCACAGCTCAGGCCAGCCTACCTACCCCTGGTTTGTCTGGCTTAGGTGCTGGTCTCTACAGTCAGACTACATTTGAACAGGTGCACATTATTTCCTTCTGTGTTGCACTTTTCCTACACCTTTGTAGTACTTCAAGTAGGCAGTTTACGACATACAGCTGATTACAATAAGCACTTTTGTTTTCAGGCTGCCATGAATTTGGAGTATGAAAGTGCAGTCCAGAACAGCCTCTCTGAGCCCGGTCCATCCGGCCTAAGTACCAGCCTTCCTATTGAGCCACAACTTGCGCAGGTGAGCATCTATTCTATGTGCAATTCACCCAACACTTTTATTGTGTTATAAGCATACAGTGGTTGCAATTGAAGTTGCTCTTGCTACCAGGCTGCCATAGATACTGGAGACAGCAGTCAAGTACAGGAGAGCCTCTATGTCACCGACCCATCCAGCCTAGCTGCTGTTCTTCAATTGGAGGTGACACCAGCGCAGGTAAACACGTCTTTTCTGTGAAAAAAGGCTATGCTAACATAGTTAGCACTTTCCATTTAGTTCTGTGCTTGCATTATTCTGATGTTAAGGGGTGCATGAACTAGCCTAGCTTAAAGTATTCTAGTCACAAGACACTGGTTTAGTGACTGTGAAGTTCTGTGCTCCTCCCGTTTGATCACAATGAATACAGAAATGAAAGTAGAACAGGTTTGTGGGCCCAACTAATTTTTGATAAAGCTATTACCTAATAAAACCTATATGATTGCTATTACTCTCGAGAAACTGATTCAAGCTAGCAAGAGCATACATGCAAGCTTACAGATCTGCTTTGAAAACATGGCTGATTAGTGCTGACGGTTTGGTACTCATGTTTGGAGGGCGTTAGCCTGTTACATGCAGTCACGCACTCGTGATAGTGTGGTATGGGCTAATATGGAGCACCTACAATACACACCTCATGATTTGCCGACACTTCCCCTTTTTCCATAGGATAAACTTAGCATGCAGCTTTCATATTGGTTGCAGTATGCTTCTACAGGTTAACAACAGTAAAAAATTCTGTATTGTAATGTTTTTAAGAAACTTCAGGCCACATCTCATGATCAATCACGTTGCTACCTTGAGGTGCATTGCTCATGTAACAACTAGTGCTGTGCATTCATTGTAACAGGGTCACTAGTGTTATCAGTCATCATCTCACGTGTTAGTCAAATCGCATTAAGGGTACAGTAGTGTCTGCCATAACTGGCTATGCAAGTCCCAGTAAATATAAATACTTGTGCTCATTGCAAATCATTTAACCATTAATTAATGAGGTGCTATCAACTGCTTCTGCAGAAATTGCAAAGGTCATCGAATGTGGAAGCTGCTCTAACAACGCCAAAAAAAAGAAGCTGGCAAAGGCAAGGGAGATCTAAAGATGGAAACTATCTTACCAAAGCAATGTATGTGCATCCAAGTAAATGAATGTGAGCAGTTCTAGTAACCGGGCGTCCTTATTTTGACATTATCATTTTTTTAAATCACGTGTGGCGAAACAGCACAATTATACTCATCGATCTGGATGGCTTGGAAGAGTTGACAATTAATTACATAAGACATTAAAAACCATAATTAAATAATTAACAAATTCCACTAATAACCTTTCGGGCTAATAAGTTTAGCCTACATATTGCAATATACAAACTGAAGCCGGTGATTTCACAAGGCACATCCACTTGGAATCAATTTTTAAACTTGCACACCTTTTGAAAAAAGCACTGTCAAACTTGCGATGAAAATGCACTGTTCGTCTGCTTACTTTTCTTAACTATGTCTCTTTACACACAGAGGCACAAAAAAACTGCTGGAACACCAAAGCAGTTCGTCATGAAACTTGAGAATGCATATCCCAAAACTGGCGTCTTCATAATTCACTTGGAGCAGATGACTTCCGAAGGGATCGGCTACCAGTGATAAATTGCAACGTGTGCTGCACAGTAATTAGATAAAAAACCTAATTAGTTAAATATTAATTTTAATTCCTTGTACAATTATAGTCTGTCTGTGAGTAATCTAGCCCAAGATGAAGAACTGTGCTCCGTGTCATGGGTGATATAAAAAAATTATGTTGATAAAAATAAGCATTTATTGAGTTCAGTGTAATGCAACAACAGCAGACAGGGATATGTATGTAAGGGCATAATTTGATTCCAGTCAATGCATACTAACTACACATGCTGTATTTATCTGCATGATGTATATATCAATAAATGCATGTAATATTAAGTGTTTTAATATCTGTGCTTTGAGCTCACAAAACTGGTTGGCTAGTCCTGGTAAGATGTTCTTTGAGGAGACCATGATATGATGACAGAAGGTTGTCATGCATGTGTAAGTTTGACGTATTTTTTAGCATGTGGATAGAAAGAACGGGAGGGTTGAAATGTGGGCTTGTTGGTAATGCATATTCAAGGGATGTACGGTAGCGCGATTAAAAGACGGGACAAAAGAAGACACACAGGGACACACACAGAGCTGTGTGTCCCTGTGTGTCTTCGTTTGTCCAGTCTTTTAGTCGCGCTACAGTACACCACTTGAATAAAGAACAGGAATGCAGGAAAAATATAGCCTGAAATCTGTCCTTGGGCTTAGTTATATCATTGTTAACAGCACTTTAAGTTTGCACAGGTGTCACAGTTACTAGTTGATAAATTGGTTATAATATAATAAATTAGGCTTTCCTTGTGACACTTAGTTTTTCATTGTAGGTCGACACCCCTGAGAAAGCTTTCTTGCGAGCTCGTGCAGCAAGACTTGCTTCAGAGCAGCAACAGTAAAGAAAAGCGATCAAAAGACTGCAGCAATCAAGGCAGCGTCTTCAAAAACGGAACGCCGAACTAAAATCAGTTCTCAAGGCACTAACCACACAGAACATTTTGCTCAGAGAACAGGTTTCTGTGCTAGACAGTCTTGGTGCTGCAAATCAACAGCTTTTGCAACGACAGATAGCAAAGCAGACAGGACAACAAAAACCAAAGGAGTACTCGCCTGAGTTGAGAACTTTTGCTCTCACTCTCAACTTTTATTCACCACGGACATACAGTTATGTGAGGAAGGTATTCGACGCATGCTTACCAGATCCTCGTAATTTAAGGAAATGGTACGAAAGCATTGATGGGAAGGCAGGGTTTTCTAAAGAGGCTGCGACAGCTCTAAAGCTGAAGTGTTCAGAGAACAGCACCCGAGGCCATCAAACGGTGTGCAGCCTCATAGTTGATGAGATGTCAATCAGACAGCAAGTGCAATGGCAAGGGCGCCACTTTGAAGGCTGCGTGGAGATGGGCACAGGAGCCGAAGTTGACTGCTTGCCACAGGCAAAAGCTGCCTTTGTTATAATGGTTGTCTGTATTAATGGGCACCGGAAGGTTCCTCTGAGTTACTTCGTTGTAGATGGACTTGTAGGTGAACAGCGAGCAAACCTAGTGGGCCATGGTTGTCTCAATAACTTGTGTTGGTGCACCAGCAAACATAGCAATGCTTCAAGAGCTTGGCTGCAATTTTACAGATATTGACAATCTGCAAACAACCTTCCAGCACCCAGCAACCAAAGAACCAGTTGCAGCCTTTTTAGATCCCTGCCATATGCTGAAGTTGTTGAGGAATGCTCTTGCTCATCACAAATACTTTATCAACCAAGATGGAAGGGTCGTATCCTGGGCATATGTGGAGAAGGTGCACAATTTGCAAGAAAAAGAGGGTGTCCATTTGGCAAACAAGTTGCGAACGGCTCATATTGAGTGGCAAAGGCAACCGATGAAGGTTCGCCTGGCAGCCCAAGTGATGAGTCTGTCCGTGGCGACGGCACTTGCTGAATGCAGGATCATGCACGTGGAAGGGTTTGCCAATACAGAACCAACCGAGGAATTTTTAGTCATTGTCAACAACCTCTTTGATGTGTTGAATTCCCGCAGTATGAATCAAAGAGAGTGGAAGAAGCCGCTATGCAAAGAAAAAATAAATAATGTAAAAGATATGTTTAATACTGCAGTACAGTACCTTTCCGTTTTGAAAGAGTCTGTAAATATAAGAAACTTGATAGAAACAGCGCGAAAGACTGGGTTCTTGGGATTTATTATATGCATGAAGAGTGTGATAGCCATGTATAATTTCCTTGTTGTTGAAAAGAAAGTACTACAGTACATTCCAGTGCACAAGATTTGCCAGGACCATTTGGAATTACTTTTTGGTTTAATTAGAGCACATGGCGGTCACAACGACAACCCCACATCAAAGCAGTTCCAGGCAGCATTCAAGAAAGTGATAGTCCAAAATGAACTTTCTGATGTCTCGGGAAATTGTCATGTCCTGGACAGTATTACAATATTGTCATGCAGTTCAGCCATAAGACGTTCACCAACCGATGTGCAGAATGCAAGCATACAGAGGAAGCAGCTTTTGACCGAGGAGTCGGTGGTTGAGCAGAGACAAATAGCCAGTGAACATGATTACTCTGCATCACTGGAAAAAATCAGTGATTTTGGGAGTCGTGTTGTGGCATACAAGCTGGGCCAAAAGCTGATGTGAAGGCAGTGCACAGCGGCATTGTTTAGTACACCTGGAACAGCAGACACTGCATTTATACAAAGAAAGAGCAGAGGAAGGCTTCACTACCCATCAAAGAGTGCCATTTCAATTTGCCAAAAATCAGAATCTCTTCTTCGATGGGCTGTGCATATGAAAAAATTGTCATCAAAAACACTATTGCAGGACTTAGTACACCAAGTGCTTGAATCACTGCAGCAAAGAGAGCTGTTTGCAGAGCTATACTCGCACATGTTTGATAATTCTCCCCTGGAGAATCATTATGTCCATCTTTTAAGAAGTGTAGCAGAATGTTATTTGAATGTACGCCTCTATCATGTCGGAAAAGAGACAACTCAGAGTTTCCACAGCAGTCAAGTGCGCCCAATGTTCACAAAACTGACTCAATTTAAAGGGCGATAAAATTTTGTTGCAACATTTTATTTACTAAGGAAAGTAATGACGTCATTTCAATTTTTCCAGTCAAGGTAATGCCAAATATGTGTTTGTGTTGAATGTGTACTGAAACCTTCAATGTGTTTTTTTTTCTCATTTTCCTGCTTATCTTTTCATCAAGTTTTGACTTTGCTGATATTCCAATGCGTATGCACCGGTGGCGTTATTTAGAGCTTCATTAGCCCTGCATTCACTGTTCTTCATACATGCATGTTGAAATGTTCTTGTTAATTGCAAGATTGTTCCTATATCACAATTCCGTCTATTGTTTTTGTTCACAAGTGTCTAAAAACATTCCCCTATGCAATGTGAAAGCACTGAGGGTATAAAAAATGAAATAATGGATTAGCTACTGAAGATGAAACTAATACTGAGAAATGGACTTCAGCGTTTTGATGAAGCATACTGTTTTTGTAAACAACAATGTGTGTTTAATTTGTGTTGCCACAAATTCATGCGCTACTATACAGTTGAGTATTCTGACATGTTCTGTGCGTGCCTCTCTTTTCGATCTGCTATTTGTTAATAACAGTGTCCATAACATGGCCATGGATATACGGCAGTTTGCTGACGTTTCAATCCTGTACCAGGAAATCATTTTGCCTTAAAATGGGCTCCATTAAACACATTTGTATCCCATGCTAAAAATAAAGAACTCTGACTGACCAATACCTAGAAGAACCTTTTGCCCATTGCATCAGTCATCATCTACTATCCGTGGTATCTAGTTATAAGTGCCTGTCAGATATTTCTGATAGCCTTAGGAAGAATAATTCACACTTGAAAAACCATAGTGGAAAAAAAGCAAGGAAGAAACTGGTGCACTTAAGAAGAGCTTCCGCAAGTCTCCAAAAAATAATATATCGGGCTAGTGCTAGAAGATGCTGCTGTTGTATGGGACGTATACAATTTCATACGCATTTATCTTGTGGTGCGAGTTGCTTCTTTGAACGTTTACTTTCTCCACCACAATATAAGAAATAAGCAAAACACACATTAGTTCCATTAGGCATTGTCCAACACAGTCACATAATTTTAGGTGATTTTGTCACGTGATAGCAACATATTAAACATTTTTTATCCAGGGACTCAATGTCTGCTAGTTAAAACGGTAGGAAACCAAAAGAAATTGAAGCATAGGAGAAATCAACACTTAATTGATGTACATGAATAAGAAAGGGAAATAAAAATGGATGAAAAGAACGGATTGTGTTGCCAATCTAAGTTGCTTTAATGCAGAACATTTTTACTGCATGGTTTAAATGTTCTATTGAACTGATTATATGAATACAATTGCCACGCCTTTCTCTTTGATTCATACCAGTACACAGCAGTATCTTATGCGTATATTCCTTATAAGATTAGTCCCATTTATATGGCGCAGAACTCCTTACATTCAACTTGTTTATTCAATGGTTTGCATTTGCTATGTTGTATTTAAATGATAATCTTTAACCCCTCCCATGAAAGGCTTGAAGATAAACAAACCTTTTCTGGACTTAGGACACAGGGTGTGCAAACTCTTATAGTTGCCAGTCACAAGTGCCTATAGAAAAGGTGACCGAATTAAACTAATGTTTTTTTTCTCTACGCTCAAATCGTATTAGACAAAGACGCAATTTGGAGAACTTGCTTAATAAACTCATTATGCAAACTGGCTCGCGAGGATTATGCATTTCTTGCTCATTGTGCACTTTGAAATTTCACTTCCACTTGTACATGTCATGAATGCCTTCCAAATAGTTTTGTACAGTATTGGTATTATTTAGCTTTTTTTAAAAAAAATTAGTATACCCGTGTGCTTCTCTGTATGGTGCGCCGTTACATGAATGCAGCGCTTTAACGGCTACTGTACACATCGACGTGCCAATCTAGGTCATGAAACACTACATGTTCGTATAAAGCAGGCGTGCAGCTTGTGAAAATGTCGATGTCGAGGGCAGCAAAATGCACATATTCTGTGTATATCTCTATCAGCATGTGTGTATTAATTGTGGTACACCTGTGCAGGTGTGCATGACCCTCGAACGTGCTCTGCCTAAAAGAGTCGGCGCTGTCGCGAGTAATGCGAGAAACAAGCAACAGTTGAGCAACGCGTGTTTTAATATGCACAAAAGCAAGTTGTTACTAAACACGAAGTTCTGAAACTAGGATTATGCATTCTTGAATAACGCACGTTCTACGTGCCGCAAATGGAACATGCGCTGTCAAAAGCAGGAATCACTGACCTGCAAGGCGTTCACTGTACAGATTCTGAAACGCATCGGTTTCGGTCTGCGATGGCACGTTAGCATGATTCCTCTGAAATGGAGGCAAAATTTTCCGCGGATATTCCTTCGTCCGTTGTCAGTGCCGTGGTGCGGTACATTGCGTACAGCGTTACATATGCGCGTTCATTTCACGAGCTTTAGTTCCTCCTGTCCCACATGGCCACAGCAACATCCGGCAGAGCACGGTGCAGGTAACACAGCGCAACAAGACAGGGTGACTAACGCAAACCCGCCCACACAGCACCTTCGCCACGACACGAAACCTACCAGAGCAACAAGTGTGAGCGCTCGAAACCATAACAACGCCGCCATTGTGGCCCAAAAGGCGTGGCCATACAGCAAAAAAAGAAAAGCAGCAAAAAATGAGAACCTACTACGTCATTTCCGCCACACTTTTCTCGCTGCGCGCGAAGGGGGTAGGGCCTCTCCTTAGTTTCCTTCCTCCGTGGGCGCCGCCCTGTTGCTACTCATCAATGTGGCCAGCAGAATTACTATTGAAAGAACTGAAAACAAGTACAGTCGCCTTATGCGTTGTCATTAAAAAACGCATGCCTGATGGCTTTATGAAGGCCATGTGTATATATTAAGTTTACAGAAAGCGCTGGCTAAGTGCGTGACTTGTACGTATTCACTCAACAAAGCATGGCGCGAATTTCGGTTTCGAATCTCGGTGTTTTCGGATGCGTAGTAGTTTCGTACAGTTTAGGTTTGACATGTGATCGCGCGATGACATCGGACGCTATGGCACTTTCGTGGCTTTTTTGCCGCACCCAAGCCCCGTAGGGCTGTGAACGAATTAGTGCTTTTTATTGGTGCAAGGGTCAGGTATGGCCAAAGAGCGCCACGCCAGTGTTAGTGATTTCGCAGTGTAGTGGTGGATTCTATGAAGTTCATGTGACGTGGCGGTAAAGGGGCCTAAAAATAGTCATTGGAAAGTGCGTAAAATCCACGTGTAATAAGATTATGGCGATGACTAATGACATGTACTATGAACCTTAAAGTACATAGCGAAAATAATATGATGTACAAAACATGTCAGAATCAAAGATTCGCCACAGCACTACGGCCTCACCAGAGCCCTTGAGACACAAGGGCCTGGAGGTATGTGCTCTACAATACTGCTATCGCAGCCGCAAACTCTGAAGAGAGGAAGCGCTAAGAATGTATAGGACTAATATAATGTAGGAAAACATCACTCGAGAAACCGAGGACCGCTTTGGCGTTAAAAAGCGGTTCTTTGCCGAGAATCAGCAGGGTGTATTGGGGTACAATAGCGGTATGCCAGAGGAAAATGTTTTTTTCTCTCAGCTTCGGCTTGACGACACTCCAGTATTACGTGGAGCACGGTCATCCTCTCCCCGCATCTACCACAGTTTGGTGGTTCATTTCCAGAAAGTAGAAAATTATGGGTGCTAAATGTGTGTCCTATTCTGAGACGACAGGACATCTGTTCGCCGTGATTTTGTTACAGAGGGCCAAAAACCTAACTGTGGCTTTATCACGTGCATCTTATTATTTATTTCCGCGTCCCACAAGCGTTGCCAGTGGCTTCGCAGTTTCCTTCGTAAGAAAGTCCGCATATCTGTGGTAGGGACAGCAACGGTAGGTTTAATAGCTTGCAATGCAGTTAACGTGGCCATCTCGTCCGCCAGAACATTATCCTCGATACCCCATGGCCAGGCACACAGCATATAAAGACATGCTGGTTGGATATATAAGCTTTACACAGGATGGAATAGAGTTCATTGAGTACTGGATTGTTGTGATTACAGAACGACATCAAGGCCTTCACGACACTTAGAGAGTCCGTATATATAACTGCTTTTTGCAGTTTCGATTTACTCATATGCTTCACAGCCAACAATAGTGCGTAGGCCTCGGCCCTAAATATACTTGTTTCCGCATGCAGTACATGATATTCCACGAAGGATGGACTGATCGCTGCATAGGACACCCCGGTATCTGACTTGGAAGCGTCTATGTAGAACCATGATCGTATCATGATCGCATTAGGCTCTTATAAAGATTCATCAAACACTTCCTGTCGCTACCCCATGTTGTGTGGGATAGAATCTTCAGCAAGTTCATTGTCTTTAGATATTTTGGTTTAAGATGTTTAATGTGTGGAAAGAAAGTAAGCCTGGAGTCAAGTATAATACCTAGAAATTTATGTTCTTTGTTGACAGGCATTTGTTGTCCATACAGTTCCACACACGGATCTGGAACCAGGCCTCTCTTTCTTGTAAAAAGAATACAAGAGCTTTTGTGGGGTTGATTCTAAATACATTTTTGTCTGCCCTCTTCGATACCTTGTTCAAGCCCTGCTGTACCTGTCTCTCGGATACTGCGAAGTTACAGGATTTGAAGCATATTTGAATGTCGTCTACGAAGACGGAATAAAGAATGGCTGGTGGTAAGGAAGCCGAAGCGTGTTCATCGTCACGATAAAGAGCGTGCAGCTAAGCACGCCTCCCCGTGGAACACCACTTTCTTGCATAGTAGTTCGCGACAATACGTTGCCGACTTTCACGCAGAAGATACGATTCGACAAATAGCTTTCTATTATGTTTAGCATATTTCCACGAACGCCCATTTCCCACAAGTCTCGCAAGATCACGTAACGCCATGCTGTGTGATACGCCTTCTCCATATCGAGGAATATTGATAAGAAAAACTGTTTATGTACGAATGCATCACGAATATATCCTTCAATGAGCACAAGATGATCAGTTGTGGACCGCCATTCTCTGAAGCCACACTGACAAGGATCAAGTATATTGCTGAGTTCAAGGAAATGTATGAGTCTACGGTTAATCATTTTTTCAAAAAGCTTACACAGGCATTTTGTAAGTGCTATCGGGCGATAACTTGCCGTCAAGGAAGGGCCTTTACCTTGCTTCAAAACAGGGACCACATTCGCTTCTTTCCATGCGGATGGAGGGTATTCGGCAGCCCAAACAGTGTTGAAAACTGCGTGAAGTGTAACTTGTGTTTTAGTGTGTAAGTTTTTGATCATGTCATACAGAACCCTGACAGGTCCTGGTGCAGTGCTTTTGCATGTGTTCAAGGCAGCTCTCAACTCGGCAATACTGAAAGGCCGGTTGTACGGTTCGTTCTGTCTGAATTTGCGTAAGACTGGTTTTTTGTAAGTGCTATCGGGCGATAACTTGCCGTCAAGGAAGGGCCTTTACCTTGCTTCAAAACAGGGACCACAATCGCTTCTTTCCATGCGGATGGAGGGTATTCGGCAGCCCAAACAGTGTTGAAAATTGCGTAAAGTGTAACTTGTGTTTTAGTGTGTAAGTTTTTGATCATGTCATACATAACCCTGACAGGTCCTGGTGCAGTGCTTTTGCATGTGTTCAAGGCAGCTCTCAACTCGGCAATACTGAAAGGCCGGTTGTACGGTTCGTTCTGTCTGAATTTACGTAAGACTGGTTTAAGTTCGTCTATTTGTTTGCATTTAAGGAAAAGTTCAGAATAATTGATTGAGCTCGGCAGACGCTCAATGTGATCCCCAAGAGAGTCTGCCTGGTCTTGCAGGGTATTCATTTGGTCGTTCACCAGAGGCAACGGATTTGTTGCCCTTTTAGCATTCTTAAGCCATTCCACGTTTTCGCCTCCTGCTTGTAAGAATTTATACCTGAGAGGAACCTTGCGCAGCTTTCTCTCTTTACCTGGCGTCGTGTCCGCCTTCCCTGTGATTTTATTTGTTTAAATTGAACTAGATTTTCCGCATTTGGCGCTCTGCGCAATACGCCGCATGCCTTGTTCTCTCTCTTTCGCGCCTCTCTACAGTCTTCGTTCCACCAGGGAACACGTCTTTTAAGTGAACCACCTTTCGTTTGCGGGATAAACTTTTGAGCAGCATCAATTATAAAAGCGGTAAAATATGCAACAGCATCATCTATACTAAAATTCTTTATAAAATCGGGTGATAAATGAGTTGATTCTTTAAAATGCTCCCAGTCAGCCCATGCTAAATTCGAAATGGCAACACGGGGAGGGTTGTCATGCTGCATTATTAAGCTTAAAGTTATAGGGATGCCGTCACTTCCAAGAGGATTATTAACCACATTCCATTCCAGATGAGGCAGAATAGAAGCAGAGCATATTGCTAAGTCTATGGATGATTATGAATTTTTTGGATGCTGTAATATGTTGGCTCCTGCTTATTAAACAGGCAGGCACCCGATGTAAACAGGAAATTTTCAATAAGTCGACCTCTTGCATCACATCGCGCGTCTCCCAATAGCGTGTTGTGGGCGTTTAAACTACCCTTAAATATGTAGGGTTCCTGGAGCTGATTTATAAGGTTATAGAAATCTGTTTTTTTTAGGTGATAGTTTCGGGGTACATATATGGAATGGACAGGTTACCAACTGATCGAATAGAACGCCTTTAACTGACACTGCTTCAAGGGGTGTCTTTAAGACTACGTGTCGACAAGCTACAGACTTCTTTGCAAGGATTGCTACACCACCGCACGACGTGTCGTCCTCGTCACGGTCCTTTCGGAAGATGGCGTACTGAAGAAGAAAGTTTGTGTGCGTTTTAGATGTCTCTTGAAGACACAGCAACTTGTCATTATGCATGTGTAGGAGTTATTTAATATCGTCAAGGTTATGAAGAAGACTTCTAACATTCCATTGTAGTATTTGTGTATCCATTATGATAGATGTATTTAGTGCTGTGTGTTTAAGAGCCGAAGATTATTTCATGGGCCCTTTCCAGGCGCCATGACGCGATTTTTATCGATTTGACGATTTGTCGAGAAGCAATCGAGAGAGGCTCGTTGCTCCTCAGGCGGTGGTGGCGCCGTCTGGCTGGTCGTTGTCTCCATTGCCTCTTGCGAGACGCTGGACACGCGCTCTTCCGAGCGCCATGGTTGACGTGAAGGCCTCGGTACGTTGGACGAGATCTTTGAGGGCACCTGCCCGGAGGTCAATGGTCCCTTCTTCTGGTGTGGCGTAACAGGACAAGCCGTAGCCGCCGGGGGGTCGGATGGCGTCACTGCCGGCTCACTGTGTGTGGGCCGGACGGCTGCGGGAAGCTGTTGTGTCGCCGCCCCCTGACGGGTCACATCGCCGGATATGTTCTTAGGCAGGTAGGATACCCGCCTGCGTGCATCCTTGAAACTTATGTTTTCGTTTGCTTTTATGGTCACAATTTCTTTTTCCTTTTTTCCAGGATGGGCACGACCGCGAGTACGCGGAATGCTCCCCATCACAGTTTACACAGTGGAGAGTGTTCTCGCAAGCTTCAGAGGTGTGTTCGTGGTGTTGGAATCTCAGTGCTGACACCCGTTGTTGCACCTGGGTCGCAAGCCCCAAGGGTAGCGTTGGCCTGGCGGCCTGGGGCACAACTGGAAGCATCCGAAGGTCCCGGCAAAGCATGAGTCGACTGGTACAGAACATCTTGTTTATTCTAGCATCGCAAAAGAGCGGGCGGTCAGGTCGACCGAAGTGGAGAGACGGGAGAGCACGTAACTCAACTGAAGAAATCGGAGCCTCCCTCTTGGCGTCCGGGGGCAGCTGCTTTTATACTCTCGCAGTTGAGGGCAAGAAGGAACGCCTCGATAGAGGCGCACGTGACGGCGCCGCTCGGGCACGTTGGGACGAGTAGGTGACGCATCCGCCGGGCCGGCGCCGGTCAGACCTCCTCGCTTCACAGTTGGGGGAGCTCCTCTCCCCGGCTGCCGCGCTTTGACAAGCGTGGGCACCAACATGCACACACACACGCACGCACACACGAAGACACGTGGCATTGGAACATGCCTGGACGCGCTTGGCGGGGAGGCGCAGCGGCGGCGCCGAACGGGCCAAAATGTCCGCCGCTTTGAACGAAGCCCCGGCGTCCGCTGCATCCGCGCCGGCTATACCGCGCGTCGTAGGCGAAACGTAACAGTGGACACTGCATTTCGCACATGTTTGGCGGCCTCGGCAGATCTGCGAATTGTGGCCAAAACGTTGGCAATTGAAACATCTGAGGGGATTGGGCACGTATGGCCTAACACGGAGCTTGATGAACCCTGCCTTTATAGACTTGATGTACCCTGCAGGACACTTAAACCGAAGGTGATTATGAAGTGCGTGGTTTGGATTTCTTTGCCATCGCGCCTTATCTTAATTCCATTGACATTGATAAAATTCTGCTTACTGAAGCCCTCCAAGAGTTCGGCCTCGGTGAGCTCCAGCGAATCATCGTCCGAGACAACGCCGCGGGTTGTGTTCATAGTGCAGTGCGGGGTTGCAGCTAGTTGAGTCGCCCCAGTCTTCCTATAATTTAGGGAGTTTGTCAAATTGCTTCTGATCGCGGAGTTCCAAGAGGAAGTCACCGCTTGCCATCCTCGACGCCTGATAACCTGGACCAAAAACTTCGGTAAGAGATTTCGAAACAAGGAATGGTGAGATTTTGCGCACTGGTTTATCTGGTTTTTCAGAATGAATGGCGTGGATACGAGGGAAGGATTCTTTTTGCCGAGCAAAAAACTGGAATACTTCATTGGTACGCCCTCTTTTCTAAGGGCGATCAGGGAGGGGGGTGAAGGAACTAGCCATAAGGATATGTGGAGATTTCGGCAGCAACGCCAGTCGCCCCTCATGGAGAGCTACAAGGAGACGCTGCAGGAGATGTGAAACAGGTCCTGCAAACGCCAGTGGTACGTTACCACTTTAACAGAATATGACGTAGCCTAGGTAGGCTAACCACACAGGGTTAACATTTGCTGCTAGGAAACTTGGAAGTAAGAAGTGAAAAGAAGAGAGGAAAGATGTAAAGGCTAGAGAGAAAGACGAAGAGTGGAGAGGAGGATAGGAAAAGGCAACTGCCGATTTCCCCCGGGTGGGTCAGTCCGGGGGTGCCGTCTACGTGAAGCCCAGGCCTGAGGGGTGTGTTGCCGCCGCCGAGGGGCGGCAAAGGTCCAAACACCTGGCACTGGCTCGACCCCCAGGACGCCCTTTTCCCCGGACACGGCTAAGCCGCGCACGGTAAGACGCGGGAGAGTTCCACCCTCGTGTGCTCGGGTACGTGGTGGAGCGACACAACAAACACCTGCTGACGCAGACGCCCCTGTGGTTCCCGTAGGGCTCTGACATTTACCTTCGCTTGTATATAAACGCATGTATCTTTTTGTTCAGGAGATCATGCAACTAGACAGCTCTCGTGATGCATCGCAATCGATAGAGAAGCGTCACAGTAGATCATCCTTTTACATGAGGAGTGGTGTTTTTGTTTGCAGGTTTTCCTTCAGTAATATTTATTGCAATACTCCTATTCCTTGTATCACATTTCCTATTTTTTCTTGTTTTGTATGCCTGTAACCACTGCCCTGTCCAATGCCAATGGCCGTGAGGGTACATGAAATAAATAAATAAATAAATAAATAAATAAATAAATAAATAAATAAATAAATAGAAAACTGCTGGACAGGTGAATCAGCGCAACCGGAATTGTAGCGGTAAATCTAGAAGCAAGTCATCAAATCTGTTTAATTGTTGTACTTTGAACGATCATGCTTCTACAACGGCCACAGCAGAAAGAGAGCCTGATGGTGTGCCGAGTATTTTTTGTGCCAGGAAGCAAGAGGCGAGTGCCTAATAAGGACGAAATTGAGTGCATGAAACCAGATATTAATAGCGTAGGCGTGTTATTAACTGTGGAATATTTTCAAGACTTCCTTGGATGCCATTTCATGTGACATATACCTTCTGGTCACAAATGTGTGCAGCGAATCTATTTGCATGGTTGACTCCGGTACTGCGGGACCGTTCACTTGCACTTGATGCTGTCTTCTACACCTACCGATAAACTGCAGATATGCACATCAGATCCCTATAGGTATTTTCAAAATTCGATTGTTTGAGACAGCACGCACATATGCTATACTGACATAATCTCAAACTACCACTAAGCAGGTGGGACTCGCATTTTTGTTCAGTATATTCGCAGGTAATATAACCAGATCATGTGTACCACTTCAAGCTCCTTTTCCATAAATAAGTGTCCACGAGGAGCATGCAAATATATTTTTTTCGCGTACCGATTATATTGCTGTATAAGTAAGAGAACCCACCACATGAGTGTAACTAATATGTGCTTTAAGTTATGAATCAATGGATATTTATTTTGACAGAAAAAATACAAAGAATCTCTGTCAAAGAGGCTGACAAAAAGACATGAATGGCTGACTAAGTGTCAGTCCCTTTCCCCGACCCGTTCCCAGTGCACAAAACACTCAAGCACACAGTGTAAGCATGGTACACAAAGTGGATACATATACAAAAAATGATAAGTACATAAAAAACGTAACAGAAACATTGAATGCGATTTGTGTACAAAAGAATGAACAGTCAAACCTGAGGCGACAGCAAATACATATTTACTTTTTTTTAAAGTGCTTAGGGACGGTGGTCCATTTATTATAGTGAGTGTGCTAGGGTCATGATTAAGAAAGTCTGCAACTATGAATGCCTGCTTTTGCATGCCGTAATTTGTAGGGTTCTTGCCTTCTAAGTTAATTGCCTTGTGTTGTACTTATGTTCATTCGGAAGGTATGCTATAAAAAAGGCGCTTTCTTTGAGTTTTACCTCTTTAAATTTCAATGGCAGTTTTTTCGTTACTAAGGTTTTCTATTGTTAAAATACAATTCTTCTTGAAAAGCGGAGTGGAGTGGCTTCTATAGGGCGCATTCTCTATTACCCGAATCATGCGTTTCTGCAAGGTTAGTAAACTATGGATGTTGATTTTCGTCGTACATCAGATAGATAAACAATAATGGAGGCACGAATGCACTAGGCTATAGTGTAGTTGTGTTTTCAATCTAGAAGGTACTATACGCTTTAATTTAATTGTAACACCGATGGATATTGCAATGCTGGTTTTAATGTTACCGACATGACTGGACCAGTTTAAATTTTCTTTAGACGTAACACCAAGGAACTTTCGGGACGTAGAACGTATAATGACTTTTTCGCAGAATTGTAATACTAAGCTATCATCACTACCCTTGTTACAAGGCCGAAAAATAATTTATTTTGTCTTTTTGTGTTTAATTCCAAATTATTTGCTCTAAGCCAGTCTGAAAGATTACTGAGCCAAATATTTTCTTCTTGCTCGAGAGTAAGCAAGTTTCCACCAGAAAAGAAGATATTAGTGTCATCAGCATACATGATTATGTCAGGTGTTAGATGCACGTTTGTGATGCCATTATTGTATAATAAAAAAAAGAAGTGGCCCTAGGATGTACCCCTGCGGAACACCGTATTTGATTTCACGCATTGCTGATTTGGAATGACAAATGTATGTGTACTGTAGCCGGTTGGTTAAATAATTCTTAATTAGTTGAAGAGCACTTCCCCTAATGCCGTACTCATTTAATTTTTGTAACAAGATATCGTGTTTAATGGAATAGAATGCCTTTTTAAAGTCCAGAAATATTGCTACGGCACAGCCGCCACAGTGTGTCTGCACTGAGGAGAGAGAAGACGACGTGGCCACCGCTTGATATAGCGTCGCCATCCTTGCCACCGTTTGTCTACGTGTAAATATATTGTAAATAGGCTTGTACATCAGCTACACTAACATTAACTTGGTGGAGGTGGACGTTCCCCGTACCCGTCATGGAGCTTCGCAGCGGTCGCAACGGCGAAGTGCAACTTCGGCTCCTGCTGGCGGCACTTCATCTACGCAACCGTCTCCGCCTGCAGCCCCGACCTACGTCGCCGTTTCCCCCCTTGGGATCCTGGTGTTTTCAACAGAGTCGGCAGTCCTGATGTTGACGACTGGCTCCGCTTATACGAACGTGTCAGCACCAGTCACAGGTGGGATTCGACTATTATGCTTGCGAACGTTCTTTTCTACCTCGACGGAGCTCCACTTGCATGGTTCCAGACTCACGAAGAGGAGATCTCGAGCTGGGATCTCTTCAAAGAGAAGCTCCGCGACCTTTTTGGCAATCCCTTCGGTCGTCAAGTCAATGCCAAGAAAGCCCTTGCCACACGTGTACAGACGTCGACCGAATCCTACGTGTCCTACAATCTCGACGTCTTGGCCCTTTGTGCCAAGGCTGACCCGACCATGTCTGAGGACGATAAGGTTAATCACGTCCTCGAAGGCATTGCTGACGACGCCTTCAATTTACTGGTGTTTACGAACGTCACCAGCATCGATACGATCCTCAAGGAGTGCCGCCGTCTTGAGCATGCTAAAAGCCGCTGGGTATCCCAGCACATCACGCGACTTCCCAACACAGCTGCTACGTCATCCTGTGACGACCTCTTCCACCAGCCGTCGTGTTGTGACAACTTGACGCGCATCATTCGTCGTGAGGTCGAAGCGGCACAACCGGCGGCCCCTTCATTCCCGTCACCTGATCATTCCCCGGTGACAATCTCCTTGATCCAGGCCGTCGTCCGTCAACAGTTGTCCAATGTCGGCCTGTAATCCATTCGTTCCTTTGGCTCGGAACCTCTTTCTCCACGCACGTCCCCACCGCGCCCTTCTTACTCCTCTTATGGACAGCGAAACCCCTCCGAATGGCGAACCGTGGACGACAAGCCGATCTGTTTTAACTGCCGACGCATAGGACATGTCGCTCGCAACTGCTGCAGCCGCTGGACTTCTCCGGTGCGCTATTCTCCTGTTGCCACCCTCGCCCCTCTAGCGCGTCCTTTCCCTTCGCCCTTCTATGCCCGCTCCATCATCTGACCCTGCGACACCTTTGACACGACCCCGCTACACCAGCTCGCCTTCTCCCTCCCGTCGTCAATCTCGTTCGCCCCCGTCACGCCGTCCTCCTCCGACCTACTCGCCGCACCCCTGACCGGAAAACTAGACAGTGCAGCTTCTGGAGGTGAAGCTGCAATGACGAAATTGGCACGAAATCCTCGCTTCACTTTACCCACGAACAAGAATCTTTTGGACGTTCTCGTCGACAATGCTCCTGTGTGCGCGTTGATTGACACCGGGGCGCATGTGTCCATTATGAGTGCTGCCCTTCGCCGTCGGCTCAAGAAAGTTCTGACGCCCGCCCCGGACCGAGTTGTACAAGTCGCCGACGGAGGGACTGTCGCTATTGTTGGTATGTGCTCTGCCCGCCTCACCATTGCTGAGAGACAAACCGTCGTTCTCTTCCCCGTGATCGAGCATTGCCCTCACGAACGCATTCTCGGTCTGGATTTCCTTACCAATCATTCTGCCCTCATTGGCTGTTCGGCCGGCTCACTTCACCTTGACTTGCCTCTTCTTGCCGACCATGTGGACCCGCCTCCAAGCCGTTTGAGCTGCATGGATTTTATTCGCCTACCGCCTCAATCTGTGACACACGTCGACTTGTTGTCCTCACCAGCTGTACCTGACGGTAATTACGTGGTCGCACCAATTCCGGCAGTTATACTTACACGTGGTGTTACCGTGCCACACACTGTGCTGACAATTACTGGTAACCGCACCTGCCTCGCCCTTGTCAATTTCGCGCTAACCGCGCAAGTTCCGCCTCAGGGGATTTCATTGGCTATAATTAGCACTTTGCAGGATGGTGAGATCGAGCCATTCACAGTGGAAGATCATCACAGCTCAGCCCATACAGTGACGTCATCGCACGCTACTGACGTCGACATTGAAAAGATGGTTTCCTCTAACCTTATACCTGTTCAAGCTGAAGCTCTTTGCCGCATTTTTGAAGGCTATCGCGACATTCTTTTGCTTTGACAATCGACCCTTAGGTCAAACGTCCGTCGTGACCCATCGCATAAACACTGGCGATTCGAACCCTATTCACCGACGTCCATATCGTGTTTCTGCGTCCGAGCGAGCTGTCATCCAACAGGAAGTCAAAAAGATGCTTGCAAAGGACATTATCGAGCCTTCTTGTAGTCCCTGGGCTTCTTCCGTCGTACTTGTCAAAAAGAAGGATGGCACGTGGCGTTTTTGTGTAGATTATCGCCACCTGAACAAAATCGCAAGAAAGGGCATGTACCCTCTGCCACGTATTGATGACGCTCTCGACTGCCTGTACGGTGCCACCTATTTTTCTTCTATTGGCTTACGGTCCGGCTACTGGCAGATATCCGTCGACGACATGGACCGAGAGAAGACTGCATTTATTACCCCTGACGGCCTTTATCATTTCAAGGTGATGCCTTTCGGTCTCTGTAACGCGCCCGCCACCTTCGAACGAATGATGGACTCTTTGCTTCAGGGGTTCAAGTGGTCCACCTGTTTGTGCTATCTGAACGACGTCATCGTTTATTCACCCAGATTTGACACGCATCTAGACCGTCGTTCAGCGATTCTTGACGTGTTCCGCCGCGCCGGTCTCCAGTTGAACTCGTCAAAATGTCACTTCGCTCGCCGCCAAATCACCGTCCTTGGACACCTCGTGGTCGCCAGAGGCGTGCGACCTGATCCGGACAAAATTCGCGCCGTTACGAACTTTGCTGTTCCGAAGTCTACCAAGGACGTTCGTAGTTTCGTAGGGCGGTGCTCTTATTTCCGACGCTTTGTGAAGGATTTTGCGACCATCGCCCGTACCCTTACCGACCTCTTGAATAAAGAAGCCCTATTTTCTTGGGGACCTGACCATGCCGCATCTTTTTCGCAGCTCACTACTCTCCTTACCACGCCTCCAATTATGGCCCATTTTGACCCGTCTGCTTCAACGGAAGTTCGAACTGATGCCAGTGGTCACGGCATAGGAGCAGTGTTAGCACAACGCCAGCGTGGACATGATCGCGTTATAGCCTATGCCAGCCGACTTCTATCACCCGCCGAGCGCAATTATTCAATCACAGAGCGCGAATGCCTCGCTCTTGTGTGGGCTGTTGCCAAGTTTCGTCCATACTTGTACGGACGCCCCTTCTGTGTCATCACTGATCACGCGCTCTGCTGGCTATCCTCGCTGAAGGGCCCCACGGGACGACTCGCTCGCTGGGCGTTACGCCTGCAAGAATATACCTTCTCCGTGGTATACAAGACGGGACGCTTGCACCAGGATGCCGATTGGTTGTCCCGCTACATCGTCGACGACCCGGCTGATGCGGACACCATCGCTTGCGTTTTCTCTGTATCCCAGTTGCTTGAAATCAGCAACGAGCAACGCCGCGATCCTTCATTACGAGCCCTCATCGACCATCTGGAGTCAACGCCTGGCGACGCCTCTCTCCGGATGTTTCTCCTTAAGGAAGGGACCCTATACCGCCGCAATCTCGATCCACACAGCCATGACCTTCTGCTCGTAATTCCATCACACCTGCATTCGACTGTCCTCCAACAACTTCACGACGCTCCCGTGGCTGGACACTGTTTGGATCCGACTGCTGGTACGATCTGTTGGGAACTCGGCGCTGACGCCCGTGGTTGTACCTGGGTCGCAAGCCCCAAGGGTAGCGTTGGCCTGGCGGCCTGGGGTACAACTCGAAGCATCCGAAGGTCCCGGCAAAGCATGAGTCGACTGGTAACAACGAAACAACTTGTTTATTTTAACATCGCAAAGAGTTGGCGGTCAGGTTGACCGAAGTAGAGAGACGGGAGAGCACTTCACTCAACAGAAGAAATCGGAGCCCTCCTTTTGGCGTCCGGGGGCAGCTGTTTTTATACTCTCGCAGTTGAGGGCAAGTAGGAACCCCTCAAAAGACGAGCACGTGAATGTACAATGGGCTAATGGTGACGCACACTGTCGTGGCGCTGCGCACGATCTCGTAGCACCCTGTCGTGGCGCTGCGCACGATCTCGTAGCACCTGGTCGTGGCGCTGCGCACGATCTCGTAGCACCCTGTCGTGGCGCTGCGCACGATCTCGTAGCACCTGGTCGTGGCGCTGCGCACGATCTCGTAGCACCCTGTCGTGGCGCTGCCGGTCGGACACAATGACTGTAATGAGAGGATGGTCCCAGCTTTGGCATCGCCTGTTTCGGGCACAATGACTGGAACGAGATCCCTGCTTTGGCATCGCCTGTTTCGGGCCCAATAACTGGAATGAGATCCCTGCTTTGGCATCGCCTGTTTCGGGCACAATGACTGGAATGCGAGGAGGATCCCTAGGCGGTCGCATCGCCGCAGACGCGCCTGGAAACACCTGGCGATGAGTGTTGCGGCGACGACGATCGGGCCAAAATGTCTGCCGCCCCGCCGCAGTCGCGCCGGCAAAACCACGTGTCGCAGGCGAAACGCAACAGACCGCCCCGCCGGGGGAAGGAGATCCCGATGGACAGGGGACTGCATCCGCTGTCCGGAGGGATGTCGCTCGATGATGCTCATAACCGAAGTCGGGCGTCCCTTGACGTTTCTTGAGCGCAGCGCACAGAGAAGGCCTCGTTCTCTCGTTCAGGTTCGCACGGGACACTGCAAAGTGACTTCGGGAGAGTTCACATTTTTGTTCTCGTTCCCGGCAAGCGTTAGAACTACGCTGAAAACTCAACCGCTCAGTCAGCAAGCACGGCACAACCCTCACTAAGCCCTGCCAGGCTCTTTCCCCTTTTTATACCACTGCCTAGTTCCTTACAGTAGTCTAGCATCACTCAGAACGCGTCCACAAATTGAAAAATTGCACTAGAAAGCATATCATCACTTTGAAACACTAAACAAAAGCAATATGTTAAAAAAAAATCCTGCCTCAGGAAGAAAAACATCAGTAACAAACAATTTTGAGGCTGATTCCTACGTTAGGGGCTTCGACTTAAGCCATCGGCGTTACCGTTGAGACTCCCCTTTTTGTAACGCACCTCAAAGGAATATTGTTGTAAAGCGAGGCTCCAGCGCAGGAGGCGGCCATTTTTGGGAGAGATGGTCTGCAGCCATTGGAGAGGGCAGTGATCCGTCTCAATGATAAACCTCGAGCCGGCTAGATAGCATGACAATTTCTGAACGGCCCACACGAGACATGCACACTCTTTCTCGGTGGCGCTATACGCCTGCTCACGACTGGTCAGCTTACGACTAGCATACAGGACGGGGTGTTCTACTTCTCCATTTTCCCGTTGGCACAGTACAACGCCCATGCCTCGCTCACTAGCATCGCACTGAACAATGAACCCTTTTGTATAGTCTGGCGATCGTAGCACAGGCTGGCTTGTTAGGGCACTCTTTAGGGCGCTAAAAGCTCTTTCCTTTGTCTCGTCCCAGACGACTGTTTGAGGCTCTGTCTTTCTTAGAGCATCCGTCAGGGGAGCCGCGATATCAGAGTACCTAGGGATGTACCTCTGATAGTAGCCGGCGACACCCAAGAACGACCGAATATCGGTCTTGGTGCGCGGTTGCGGAAAGTCTCGCACAGCGGCCACTTTTATTTCAGAGGGGCGGCGACGACCCTGACCAATCACGTGACCGAGGTAGACAACCTCGGCCTGTGCTAACTGGCACTTAGGAGCCTTGACTGTCAAGCCCGCTTCGCGCAGGCGGGTTAGCACTGCCCGCAAGTGTGCCATATGCCCAGACCAGGATGCGGAGAATATCGCTACGTCGTCTAGATACGGTAAAGCGAATTCTTGCTGTCCCCGCAACACTTTATCCATGAGGCTTGAAAAACAGTATGGCGCGTTCTTCAAACCAAAACTCAACACTTTAGGACGGAATGTTCCCATTGGTGAAATGAACGCCGCATACCTACTAGCCTCTTCTGTAAGTGGAACCTGCCAATAACCCCTGACAAGATCTAGGGTGGAAATAAACTGAGCGCTACTAACTTTCTCAAGGCGCTCCTCGATGTTAGGGATCGGATAAATTTGATCCTTAGTGATGGAATTAAGCCTGCGGTAGTCGACGCAAGGACGAGGTTCCTTGCCCGGTACCTCAACTAAAATCAAAGGGGAGGTATAATCACTCTCACCTGCCTCAATAACACCGAGCTGTAGCATTTTCTTTACCTCAGCCTCCATAATATCGCTCTGGCGGGGTGACACCCGATACGCCTTGGATCGTACTGGCTCTGGGGAGGTAAGTTCTATATCATGAGTAAGTACCGAAGTCCTACCAGGCCTCACAGAGAACAGACCTTGAAACTCTTGTAATAGCTGGTGTAGTTCGGTTTTCTGCTCAGGCGACAGCGGTGCTTTACTGATAAGGTCACTAATGACTTGACCGGTGTCTTCCCTGTTCGTCACTGAGCCTAGTCCCGGAAGCTCGACTGGAAGCTCTTCAGGAACGTTTATCATCATGCACACCACTGCTTCCCGTTGTCTATAAGGTTTGAGCAGATTACAGTGGTAAACTTGCTGTGCTTTCCGCTTTCCTGGCAGACTTACCACGTAGTTAACTTCCGACAGTTTCTGAACAATTCGTGCTGGGCCCTCCCACTGCACGTCTAGTTTGTTGTTTAGCGATGTGCGCAATATCATGACCTCATCGCCAACCTCAAAACGACGGGCCCTGGCTGTCCGATCATAATAAACCTTGGCCCTCTGCTGGGCCTTTGCCATTGCTTCACCTGACAACTCCTGTGCCCTTCTTAAGCGTTCGAGGAGCTTAAGTACGTACTCCACCACGACTGGGTCGTCGCCCCTACCTTCCCACGATTCTCGAAGCATGCGAAGCGGAGATCGAAGCGAGCGACCGTACACCAGTTCAGCTGGCGAAAACCCCGTAGCCGCATGCGGCGCGGTCCTTAAAGCAAACATCACCCCAGGCAGACACAGCTCCCAGTCAGTTCGATGTTCAAAACACAACGCTCTCAACACGCGCTTCATGACGGAGTGGAGCTTCTCAACGGAATTCGACTGTGGGTGGTACACTGAGCTGTGTAACAGCTTTACCCCACACCTTTCGAGAAAAGTTGTCGTCAAAGCGCTAGTAAACACTGTGCCCTGATCTGATTGGATTTCCGCAGGAAAACCAACTCGCGCAAATATGGACAGTAGTGCATTAACTATCTCAACTGAGCTGAGTTCTTTAAGCGGCACTGCTTCAGGGAACTTTGTCGCTGGGCAGATCACAGTCAAAATGTGTCTGTACCCCGTGGCTGTTACCGGCAGAGGTCCCACAGTATCAATAACGAGCCGTCTAAAAGGCTCCGTAATGATAGGTACCAATTTCAACGGCGCCCTCGATTTGTCCCCTGGTTTGCCCACCCGCTGACAAGTGTCACATGTCCTCACGAAATGGTCTGCGTCCCGAAAACACCCTGGCCAATAGTACTCTTGCAAGAGACGGTCCTTAGTTTTCTTAACTCCTAGGTGTCCGGACCACGAACCCCCATGTGACAAGCGCAACAGATCCTGACGATAGCATTGAGGCACGACCAGCTGATCGAACTCCACTCCTCGGCGGTCTAGATACTTCCGGTACAGGACTCCACCTCTTTCCACAAAACGCGCAGTTTTCCTGGCGATACCTTCTTTGACATTGCAGCGCACGTTTTCCAGGCTGCCATCCTTTTTTTGCTCGGCTATCAAAGCCGACCGGCTGACTTTTAGCAACCTATCAAGTCCGTCTGACGTAGGCGCGATGAGCAAATCAGTAGATAGCTCTTCTAACTTTCCCGCGTCGGGCGTTTCCTCTCCAGTATCTGGCGCCTTTAACGTTACAGACTCAAGTTTATTCAGTTCGGGCGTGCTCGGAATATCAGCTTGCTGCGCCTCTGACCCTTTTTCGTTGTTTGATAACGTCGGCCCCGCAACTACCGCCTTTGCAGCGAGCTCCCGAACCTTCGATCTGGTTAAGGCCTGAACACTAGCTTCACCAAACAAAAGCCCCTTCTCGCGCAGGAGGTGATCGGACCTGTTTGAAAATAGGTACGGGTACTGGGGTGGCAGCATAGATGACACTGCGGCCTCTGTCTCAAGCGCTCCGAAAGGTCCCTCAATAAGCACTTTTGCTACCGGCAGACACACGCTATGAGCTTCCACGGCTTGCTTGATCCATGCGCACTCGCCCGTGAACATATGGGGTTCTACGTAAGACGGGTGAACTACATCCATCGTAGCTGCGGAATCGCGAAGCACTCGGCACTCTTTCCCGTTTACGAGGAGGTCTCGCATGTAAGGCTCGAGAAGCTTCATGTTCTCGTCAGTGCTGCCTATCGAAAAAAACACAACTTTTGGTGTTGTTTCCGGACACTGCGCTGAAAAGTGACCCGGCTTCTGGCACGTATAACAAACGCCCGCTCGCCTCATCTCGAACCGCTTTCTGCGTTCGGCCTCGGCTGCCGCCGTCTCCTTAGGTTCGGTCGCACTGCTTCCACTCGCATCCGCACTACGCGTGTTCCCCTTTGCTCTCATGGGTGTGAACTTCGGCCTCTCGAACTTCGAGCCAAATTCACCCTTTTGACCGTCCTTAGCTCCGCGAGCTCGACGCGTCACAAACTCCTCGGCTAGCTCAGCGGCTCTAGCCACCGTACAAACGTCTGGCCTATCCAAGACCCAGTATCGCACGTTCTCCGGTAACCGACTATAAAACTGTTCTAGCCCGAAGCACTGCAGAACTTTATCGTGGTCACCAAACGCTTTCTCTTCTTTGAGCCACTCCTGCATGTTCGACATAAGCCTATACGCAAACTCTGTATATGACTCACTTCTGCCTTTCTCATTTTCCCGAAACTTGCGACGGAACGCCTCCGCAGACAGCCGGTACTTTTTTAGAAGACTCGATTTCACTATGTCGAAATCCTCTGCCTCCTCTCTATCCAAGCGAGCGACTACGTCGGCCGCCTCGCCGGGTAACAAAGTGAGCAAGCGCTGTGGCCACGTTTCCCGAGAGAACCCCTGCTTCTCGCACGTTCGCTCAAAGTTAACCAGGAACAAACCAATGTCCTCTCCAAGCTTAAACGGCCGCATCAGGTCAGTCATTTTGAACAATACGCGTTCTCCTGCACCGTGTGCCTGACTTCCATTACGAGCGCGTTCCATCTCTACCTCAAGACGCTTCATTTCCAAAGCGTGTTGACGGTCACGCTCTTGTTGCTCTCGCTCTTTCTGTTCTTTAAGTTCGCGCTCCTGTTTCTCTTTTTGCTCTTTAAGTTCGCGCTCCTGTTTCTCTTTTTGCTCTTTAAGTTCGCGCTCCTGTCTTTTTGACCTCTCCTCAATAGTCTCAAGGCATTCCGACAGCTCGTCATCCTCAGCCTCTAACTCAAGAATAGCCTTTAGCAGTTCAGGTTTTCTTAGTTTGTCTGAGACATCCAGACCCAACTCTCTTGCAAGCTCCAACAATTTCGGTTTGCGCAACGACTTCAAATCCATGGCTGCTCTGAATGCTGCTTTCTCTACTGCTTACTATTGTCTTGCCGCAAACTAACCCGGCAGCAACGACAACCACAATTACCAGCTCTGTTTCTGACACTAACAAAAGCCTGGCAAAGCTCAGAAGAAGAAAGTCCCGCACTCACCAAACCTCGCAGGCAGGAATTCCGCGCAGTCGTTCCGCTGCAGGCAACCAGTCGTCACACAGGGCTCGTTGCACTGCTCCCGGATCGTCGTTGAGCTGCTCAGCATACCGTCAACTGCATCTCTTCGCTGCTGGCCTCCGTTGTCGCGATCTCACCGCTGGCAGACAGTTGTTTGAAGTCGGAGGCGATCTCACCGCTGGCAACCAGATGTTTGGATCCGACTGCTGGTACGATCTGTTGGGAACTCGGCGCTGACGCCCGTGGTTGTACCTGGGTCGCAAGCCCCAAGGGTAGCGTTGGCCTGGCGGCCTGGGGTACAACTCGAAGCATCCGAAGGTCCCGGCAAAGCATGAGTCGACTGGTAACAACGAAACAACTTGTTTATTTTAACATCGCAAAGAGTTGGCGGTCAGGTTGACCGAAGTAGAGAGACGGGAGAGCACTTCACTCAACAGAAGAAATCGGAGCCCTCCTTTTGGCGTCCGGGGGCAGCTGTTTTTATACTCTCGCAGTTGAGGGCAAGTAGGAACCCCTCAAAAGACGAGCACGTGAATGTACAATGGGCTAATGGTGACGCACACTGTCGTGGCGCTGCGCACGATCTCGTAGCACCCTGTCGTGGCGCTGCGCACGATCTCGTAGCACCTGGTCGTGGCGCTGCGCACGATCTCGTAGCACCCTGTCGTGGCGCTGCGCACGATCTCGTAGCACCTGGTCGTGGCGCTGCGCACGATCTCGTAGCACCCTGTCGTGGCGCTGCCGGTCGGACACAATGACTGTAATGAGAGGATGGTCCCAGCTTTGGCATCGCCTGTTTCGGGCACAATGACTGGAACGAGATCCCTGCTTTGGCATCGCCTGTTTCGGGCCCAATAACTGGAATGAGATCCCTGCTTTGGCATCGCCTGTTTCGGGCACAATGACTGGAATGCGAGGAGGATCCCTAGGCGGTCGCATCGCCGCAGACGCGCCTGGAAACACCTGGCGATGAGTGTTGCGGCGACGACGATCGGGCCAAAATGTCTGCCGCCCCGCCGCAGTCGCGCCGGCAAAACCACGTGTCGCAGGCGAAACGCAACAACACTTGGGCGTCTCGTGCGCATACGACCGTGTACGCCGTCGATTCTTTTGGCCGGGTCTCGCCCGCTCCGTGCGGCGCTAGGTTGCCGCTTGTGAGGCCTGTCAGCGCCGGAAGAAGCCCTCCACACCTCCAGCTGGATGTCTTCAGCCGATCGACATCCCACCGGAACCTTTGTTCCGTGTTGGTCTAGACCTTCTTGGACCGTTTCCTCTCTCGGGCTCCGGAAATAAATGGGTCGCCGTCGCTACTGATTACGCTACGCGGTACGCAATCACCAGAGCCCTCCCGACATGTTGCGCTACTGACGTTGCCGACTTTCTGCTCTGTGACATCATTTTAGTGCACGGTGCCCCGCGCCAATTACTCACTGACCGTGGCCGCAGCTTTGTCGGTAGTCGTCGAGGACATCCTCCGTTCCTGCTCGACTAAGCACAATTTCATCACGTCCTACCACTCACAGACGAACGGCCTCACGGAGCGCCTCAACCGGACCATCACCGACATGCTATCCAAGTACGTCGCGACCGACCACCACGACTGGGATCTTCACTTACCATATGTGACGTTCGCGTAAAATTCATCGCGTCACGACACCGCCGGCTATTCGCCATTCTATCTCATATATGGCCGAGAACCCACGTTGCCCTTAGACACTTTGTTGCCCTCGACCACACGTTCAGCCACTGAATACGCCCGCGACGCGATCGCACACGCCGACCACGCGCGCCAGCTCGCCCGCACCCGTCTCGAGGCCTGACAGGAGCATCAGGGACGCCTCTATGATTGCCACCATCGCGATATACAATTTACTCCTGGTTGTCTAGTGCTTCTCTGGTCGCCCATTCGACGTGTGGGCTTTACCGAAAAGCTGCTGTCGCGCTACACTGACCCATACCGTGTGGTGCGACAAGTGACCGATGTCACGTACGAAGTCATCCCCGCCAACCTCTCAGCGTCATCGTCGGCTGCAAGTGACATCGTTCACGTGGCGAGTCTAAAGCCATACCACACACCTTTCGCCGCGGATGTGTAGATTAAGCACCGGGACGGTGCTTCTACTGCCAGGGGTGATGCTACGGAACAGCCGCCACAGTGTTATGCTAGGAGAATGCCAGCAAACTTGAGAGTAGGAAAAAATTGAGAGGCAGACATAGACAAAATGACAGGAAGGTGGCTGCCACCTTCCTGTCACTTTGTCTATGTCTGCCTCTCAATTTTTTCCTACTCTCAAGTTTGCTGGCATTCTCCTAGCATAACCATGTACCAACTAGCCCAACAGGCCACTCTCATGAACCGCCACAGTGTGGCTGCACTGAGGAGAAAGAAGACGACGTGGCCACCGTTTGATATAGCGTCGCCACCCTTGCCACCGTTGGTCTACGTGTAAAGATATTGTAAATAGACTTGTACATCAGCTACACGTAACAATATTGTCACCCAGCTATTACAACTAAAATAGTTTACCACCGACAGATTGGCAAAAAGGTGTCTGCCTTCAGCATTGGCTGGTCCTCGGAGACAGTGCGCGCAACCACGAACTTCGTCGTTCTCGCCTTAAGGGTCCCGTGTCATCACGTGCAAACTTATTTTGCGTCATTGCTCCCCTCTCAAAATCGACCGGCCCGGTCGCTTCAAGGGCAGCGGGCGCGCACTATGGGCAAGAGTGCCAACATGAAAAGAGTAAGAAAAAAGACATACAGGAATGTACACAATGCTGAGGCGGTTTGTGAGGGTTGCTTAGCTCTCGCGTGCGTAGTACGGCTTCATCCGTACTACGTGGATGACTTCAGCACGGGGACGGGGTCGGTTCGAACCAGGATCAGGGCTTTGAGGCACCACCTCGTAGTTCACATCACTGAGGCGGCGTACAATTTCATAGGGGCCGAAATAGCGGCGCAACAATTGAGAGCCCACGGTGTCGGATAGGTGTCCACACCCACACGCGGTCGCCTGGTAAGTACTGGACATTCTTTCGGGTCCGATTGTAACGGTAGGCGTCGGTATACTGCTGGGTGCAGATGCGATTCCGAGCAAGTTGGCGAGCTTCCTCGGCTTTCTCGACGAAATCTTCAGTGGTGTCATTCCTTGCGGTTTCGTGGTCTACCAGGAGCATGGCGTCTAAGGGGGTCGTAACGCGACGTCCGTAAACAAGCTCGAATGGTGTAAACTCGGTGGCCTCCTGCACAGTGGTATTGTAAGCAAACGTGACGTATGGCAAAATTTCATCCCATGTTTTGTGTTTCACATGAATGTACATGGAGAGCATGTCGGCTAATGTTCTGTTTAGGCGCTCTGTTAAGCCGTTAGTTTGGGGATGATAGGCTGCGGTCTTTCGGTGGTCGGTGTGCGTCAGTGTGACGACTTGTTGCAATAACTCCGCTGTAAACGCTGCACCGCGGTCAGTAATGAGTACAGCGGGTGCACCGTGGCGAAGCACGATGTTGTGGACGAAGAAGCTGGTGACTTCAGCAGCAGTTCCCCGCGGCACAGCTTTCGTCTCCGCATAGCGAGTTAAATAGTCAGTTGCCACGAATAATTTATCCACTTATTTTGCAAGGATGACGTGGGGAACAGCCCAAGAAGGTCCATTCCCACTTGCTGGAACGGCGCCGGAGGCGCATCCAAAGGCTGAAGGAGGCCGGCAGGCTTGACGGGTGGAACTTTACGCCTCTGACAGTCACAGCACGTTCCCACATAGCGCTGAACCGACGAAAATAGGTGTGGCGAATAGTATTTTTGCCGTATGCGCGCTAATGTCCTCGCGAAGCCCAAGTGGCTGGCACATGGATCGTCGTGACACGCCTGTAAAATTTACTCGCGCAGTGCCGTCGGAACGACGAGAAGGAACGTTTCCTGGCTGTTCTCGAAATTTTTCTTGTACAGGACATCGTTTCGCAGGAAGTACGACGTCAATCCTCGTGAAAGTGGGCGTGGGACAACGTCAGCTCCCTCGACATATCGGGTGACTGGAAGCAGCTCAGAGTCTGCACGTTGATAGTCAGCCATGCGCACCACGTCGACGACAGCAAGAAACGGCAAATCTAGCTCCAATCGGAGGATGTCAAGGGAATAGGAGAACGTGACAAGCAGTCAGCGTCGCTATGCTTATGGCCGGATCTGTAGACAACAGGTATGTCGTATTCCTGGAGGCGGAGGCTCCAACGAGCGAGGCGACCTGACGGGTCTCTAGATTGTCAAGCCAGCAGAGCGAGTGGTGATCACTGATCGCTGGAAATGGCCGGCCGTATAAGTAGGGTCGGAACGTGCTGATGGTCCACACGACTGCTAAGCATTCTTTTTCGGTCGTTGAATAATTAGCTTCTGCTTTTGAAAGACTACGACTCGCGTATGCAATTACACGTTCTGCGCTATCTTGCCATTGAACCAGAATGGCCCCGAGTCCTACGTTGCTGGCGTCGGTGTGTATTTCAGTTGTCGCGGTGTCATCAAAAAGCGCCAGCACTGGAGCGGATTGAAGGCGTTTAGGCGATTCGGTGAAAGCCTGCTCTTGGTCTTCCATCCACGCAAAGGGCACATGTCGTCGCGTCAGTCTCGTGAGCGGTTCAGCAATCCTTGAGAAGCCTTCAACGAAACGACGGTAGTAAGCGCAGAGGCCCAGCAACCGCTGAACAGCCTTTTTGTCTTTAGGACGAGGCAACTCGGCAACGGCAGCGAGTTTTCTGGGTCTGGTCGTACTCCTTGGGAGTGGACCACGTGGCCAGGAAACTTTAGTTCCTGGAAGCCAAAGTAAAATTTTTCAGGCTTGATGGTGAGGTTGGCCTTGCGTATTGCGGTAAGGACACTTCGTAGCCGGGCGAGATGTTCATCGAACGTGCTGGAAAACACAACAACGTCGTCTAGGTACACTAGACACGTCTGCCACTTTAGTCCAACGAGTACAGTGTCCATCATTCGTTGGAACGTAGCAGGAGCGTAACAGAGACTGAAAGGCAGCACTTTAAATTCATACAGCCTATCGGGAGTCACGAAGGCGGTTTTTTAACGGTCACGCTCGTCCACTTCGATTTGCCAGTAGCCTGACTTTAGGTCTGACGAAGTAAAGAACTGAGCATGACGCAGACGGTCCAAAGCGTCATTGATTCGTGGCAGGTGATAAACGTCGCGTTTGGTGATTCGGTTAAGCCGTCTGTAGTCAACGCAGAAGCCCGGAGTGTGTTGTCTTTCATTTTTACTAGTACGACAGGCGATGCCCACGGACTTGTCGATGGCTGGATGACGTCATCATTTAGCATTTCTTGAACTTGACGCTTAATCGCCTCCCGCTCCATAGGTGACACGCGATACGGATACTGACGAACAGGCCGCGCCGACTCCTATGTAACAATCCGGTGTTGCGTAACGGAAGTGCGCTGGACTTTAGATTCCGTGGAAAAACAGCCGGAGAATTCTGTCAGTAGGCCCAGCAGCTGATCCTTCTGTACATCTGCTAAGTCAGCATTAATGTGGACGCAGGTGTTCAGGCTGGCGTGAGTTGTTGCATCCGGTGAAGTCACTTGTAACGTGCCGATGTCGGAGAAGTCAGCGATGTCGTTCAGGAATGCCACAGCTGTACCTTGAGGAACGTGCTGATACTCATGGCTGAAGTTTGTCAACAGAACTTGCGAGCACTTATGCTGTATTCGAACAAGGCCCCGGGCGATGCAGATGTGTCTTTCGAGCAGCAGCGGGATATTTGCCTCGGCCTCATAGCCGTCAATATCCTCATAGCCGTCTAATGCGTCCCAGGTGACGAGGGTCACTTCGCTGCTCCTTGGCGGCACCGTGGTGTTCTCGTCAACAGTCATCAAGGCGTTGACATACGTGTCGTGAGTGCTGCTCTCTGCTAAGGCCTGCGCCGTCGAAAACGTTACCTGCGACTTTTGTAAGTTAGTCACGGCTCCATTAGCCTGCAGAAAGTCCATTACCAGAATTAGGTCCCTCGAACAGCTTGGGGGGATAACGAAATCTCCGAGGTACGTAAACCCACGAATGCTCATTCGCGCTGTGCATCTTCCTACCGGGGTCAGCAGATGGCCTCCTGCAGTGCGAATGTGCGACCCAGTCCACTCGGTAGAAACTTTCTTCAGCTTGCAGGCAAGGTCCATGCTCATAACTAAGGTGTCCGCTCCAGTGTCGATTAACGCCGTTATTTCTTCGTCGTCTATGGTGACGGGAATGTTCGACGTTACTACCTCTCGTAAGGTGTTTGACTCCGTCTGTACGTCTGCGTCGTTCTGTTTTCGTCGTTGTCGTCGTAGTGGAGGATCTTGCGTACGGTCGTCGTCAGCGGCCTCACCTCCGGAGGTCGCTGAATTCAGTTTTCCCAACCCACCGGGCTAGGCGAGCGGCGTCTCAGAGCGCCGCGAGTAAAGGTTTGGGTTGGTAATGGTGACCTGTAACGAGCAGGAGACGACTAATGGGGCTCCTGCCATCGCTAATCAACATTGCGACGATTCGCAACGAAACTCTCTATTTCTGGCGGCCGCTCACCAGTTCGTGGACGAGGTGCATTCGGCGAGAATCCACGGAGCCCCACATGACGATAAGGACACATTCTGTAGATGTGTCCGGCTTCGCCTCAATGAAAACAAAGGGGCTTGTAGTCTGTGGTGCGCCAGACGTCGCTCTTCCTAGTCCTTGCTTCGGTGATGTGCGGTGGGCTGCGAGGCGGCCTGAAGGTTACGTCCATTTGTTGAGTGGGGTGCGCCATACGCACTTGAAGGTGGCGGACGGCGTACTGCTTCAGCGTAACTCATTTCGGCGGGCGGTCCCTGCTGTGGTGCCTCGTACTGTCCAGGAATATGGACGACCTGTCGGACCTCGGCGCGCACCATTTCCGCAATGGAAAGTTGTCCCACAGGGGCAGTGGTCGTCTGCATCTTCTGCAGTTCTTCCCTGACGACAGCCCTGATGAGTTCTTGCATGGCGCCAACGACGTTACCGGGGGTGACGGCAGAGAGCTCCCTTGAATCATAGCGTCGCGGTTGTTTAGCCTGGCCCGCTGTTGAAGGGCCTTTTCCATAGTGGTGACTTCGTCATGGAACCCTGCAGGTGTCGTCGGCGGATTTCGAATGAGGCCAGCAAAGATTTCCTCTTTGACGCCGCGCATGAGATGGCGCACCATCTTTGTTTCAGTCATAGAAGGGTCCGCACGTCTGAAAAGCCGATTCATGTCTTCTACGTACGCCGTCACTCGCTCATTCGGGCCTTGAATTCTTGCCTCCAACGCTAACTCCGCCCTCTCCTTCCTGTCCGCCCTGGCGAAGGCGTTGAGGAACTGGCTACGAAATTCTTCCCATGACGTCAGTGTCGCCTCGTGGTTCTCAAACCATGTTTTCGCGGAATCCTCAAGAGCGAAGTAAACGTAGCGTAGCTTACGCTCGTGGTTCCAGTCGTCTAGGTTGGCAACCCGGTCAAAATGGTCAAGCCAGTCGTCGGCGTCCTCTGAAGCACTTCCGTGGAACACAGTCGACGTTCGGATGTAATTGACGACAACGTGCGATGCTGCAGGAGTGGCAGAAGGTGGTTGGTTCGTCTTTCTAGTTCGTTCGGGTAGCAGACCGTGCTGTGGCTGGAGTCCCTGGAGACGTCGGCTGGCACGTACGTGCACAGGGGTAAGCTCGGCTGAACTATTCGTCGGGCATAGGTCTGGGGTATGCTCCGGAGATCTTAACATCGACCGTACCCAGCACCTCCACCAGAAATGTCACCAAGCTATTACAACTAAAACAGTTTACCACTGACAGATTGGCAAAAAAACGTCTGCCTTTAGCGATATCTGGTCCTCGGAGAGCGCGCGCGCAACCACAAACTTCGTCGTTCTGGCCTTCAGGGTCCCGTGTCATCACGTGCAAACTTATTTCGCGTCAATATTCCTATTGTGTACAGCTTGTCCTCAAAGTTACTTATCATTTTTTCTTTTTCTTTAGCAACGCCATTTCAGTACATTGGTGCTTTTGGAAAACGTATTGCTTTTCTGTTATAATATTATTTTGGGTACAGAAATTTAAAGTTCTTTCGTTAATGACCTGCTCTAATATTTTGGAAAAGACTGAGAGAACTGAAATCGGTCTGCAGATGTTCACGTCATTCCTGTCTCCCCCTTTAAAAACTACCGATACCCGTGCAATCTCTTATTCATCGGGGAATGTGCCAGTACACAAAATTAAATTGCATATGTGTGACATTGCTTTACAAATATGCAGCGGCACAGCTTTTATTGGTCCTGCCTTTATGCCATCCACACCACATGCTGTGGAATTCTTTAGCTTTAGAAATAAGTCACTTATTTCAGCCTCAACTGTTGGTGCAAGAAATAGCGACCTGCTTATACTACATGGAATATGAGACCTGCAAGTTTGCCTTTCAGCATCAAATACACGAGACGCACCACATTGTAAGCAATGCTGATTAAACTTATCAGCCAGTGCAGTCCCTGTGAAAGATACGCCTTTATCCATAACCTCAAGAACAGAATTTCGGTCACTGTTCGGAAGCAGATCATTCAATGTTTTCCAGACTTTCTTTTGGATCATTAAGAATATGAGTGAACTTATTCTCATAATACGTCTCCCTTGCCCAGCTTTATACCATGGCCTAATTTATTCCTTACCTTTTCGTATTTCGTTAAGTACTCTGGTTGCTTTGTCTTTATAAAAGTAGCGCAAAGTCTATCGCGTTCCTTTATTCGTTTTAGAAGTTCAGTGTTAACCCACGGTTTCCTGCATTTCTTGCTTCTTCTAGCTTCTCCTAGAGGGAAAGCTTTGTGATAAAGGTCTTTGATTATGCCGAGAAAGCGATGGAATGCCTTGACAGGATCCGTCAATGCGTATATTTTGGACCATTCCAATTTGCTGACTGACGCTTCAAAATCAGCAATCGTGTTCTTGGTTATCAGTCTGTACTGTGAGCGCGTGTCACTTTTGCGCTGTCGGCATACTTTGGTCTCACGTGTAAAGAACAGGAAAATAGGCATGTGATCACTTACATCAGAGATGAGGACACCCGACTCTAATCCAGTTAATCGCATTGTAAAACACAAGTAAGCTTTCAGAATTGTTCGTCACCCTGGTTGGAACATAAATATCATTTTCGTAGCCAAAGAAAAAGAAAACATGAAGAAATGCTTGATTGGATCGGTCTATTGAAAGCAGGTTAATATTAATATCGCCCGTTACAATGAAGGGAGCGTCAAGCTGTGTACAAAAATCCAACATACATTCAATGAAATCTAATAACCTGGATACAACACCGGATGGAGGCCTGTAAATAACCACAAATATAGTATTAGCACACTTGATGATGAGGGATTCAAAGTGTTCGCGCATTACAGAAAACTCAGAAATTACATCAATGCATAGATCGTGTTTTGCAAAAAAGCTACACCACCCTCTTTTTTATGTCTTCGGGACAGTGAAAAATAATTATAGCCTGAGAAGTGTACAGTATCGTACAGTGAGATGAGTTATTTTTGTGGTTTATTCAGTCAGAGGTAGAGAGAGAGGGAAAGTGAGAGAGGGAAAGAGAGAGAGAGAATCAACTTTTACTGAGCCCTTAGTAAAGGTTGGTGCGCGCTGGCACCTGATGGGGTGGAACCGTCTTCTCAGGTCCCATATGCGTCCAGCAGTTCCTGGCCCCTAGCCGCCAGCGCGAGCTAAGTCGGCAGGTCGGGGCTGGACAACTATGTCTCCCATCGCTCGGGAGGGCTGGGGCTGGGGAGGGTGGGGGGTAGGGATGGTGGAGGGTTCTTGAGCTTAGTGCACTCTGCAAGGATGTGTGCTAGATTGCCTTCCGATCGTCTGCAAAACGGGCATGAAGTGTCATGCTCTGCTGGGAACATCTTGTGCAAGAGCACGGGATGCGCTAGTGACCCCGCTTGTGCGCGTCGCACGATCGTTCGCTGCCCTCGGCTGAGTTGCGGATGCGGACGGGGAAGCCTAAATCTGCCGCCTCTATACATTTGGGTGATGTCTTTGCAATTTGCCACGGGGTGCGGTAGCTCTGGCTCGTCCTCGGCCCGGATTGACAGTTCTCGGGCATAGTGGTCGGCGAGTGCGTTGCCTTCTACTTGCGAGCGAACGGGGACCCGCATGAGCTCAACGGCCCGTCCCGGTGCTTTGCGTTTTGTGAGGATCGCTAGTGCCGCGGGAGAGATGTTCCCCTTGCGGTAGCTTGCGTAGGCGGTCTTGGAGTCTGTGACCACGGTCCTCACTTCCGGTTGTGCGAGGGCCACGGCCACTTCTTCAGCTTCGGCTGTATTCGTCGTCCATATCGACGCGCCTGTGATCAGTTTATCGATGGAGGTGACGACTGCCGTTGCCGTTGTCAAATCGTACTGCAAGCTGCATTCATCAATCTTCCGTTGGACCTTGCAAATGTTCGATGAAACATGGTTCCCTGTTACGCAGATATGCAGTGGGGAGCCCTTCTGTGCGTTCTAAATCTAAAATTTAAGCTCTAAATAAAAGAAGGCATTTCTAGTCAGAAACAACAAGCAAAAATGGTGAATGCATAGTATCAGAAGCCTACGGTACAGAAATATGTCAATTGAGTTTAGGAAAGAATGGAATTTGAAAATGCAAGACTCTTTAGTGGAGTTCAAGCAAATCAATTACGTAGACTACTCTGCAAAATTATGCGAGTAAGAGGACAGCAAACAGTGGGTCAAGAAATGTGTTGTTTTTCTGCAAAACGTACGCTGATGATTGTCATTACATGAGTCACTTTAGCATCGTGAGTTCATTGCTTGATAAATTCATAAACAAACCAAAAAACAAGCCACGCCAAAATAAAACTATTTAATGATGGGCTCACCACACTGGAGTCCATAAAAATGGATCACGTCTAATGTGTACATATCAGAGACCTTGTGAAACAATAAAGTAAAAATTCAATTTAGAGCCATGGCACTTGCCACATAGGTGTAGAGGGCCTTGCATAAATAGTGATAGTTATCAGTGCTTTTAGAAATTGAAAGTGTCCATGCAGACAAGGACGATCCTTAATATTTTTGGCTACCCCTTCAAATTCCTCCCCCAAGCGTTACAATGCTACACGCAGTCATACCAAAGATCTCACAGCAACATCTTCAGGTAAAAAAAAATGTTATACGATGAGGCACGTCGTAGTGGAGGACTCCGGAAATTTAGAACACCCGGGGTTCTTTAACGTGCACCTAAATCAAAGTACACGGGTATTTTCGCATTTCGCCTCCCCATCGAAATGCGGCCTCCGTGGCGGGGATTCGATCCCGTAACCTCGTGCTCAGCAGCACATCATAGCCACTGAGCAAACACGGCGGGTATGCAGGTAAAAAACAAAACCAGTAAAAGTGTTGGTGCATTCTGGACTTTATGTTTGAAAACTTTTAGGCGAGAACAGTGCAAGAAGCAGACATAGGAACTGCATTTATTTCCATAATTTCCCATTTGAATGGCCTTTGTTGTCGCTTAGACAATGCCTACTCCTATCCGCAGCAGCTTTCTCATGCCGACTCCACAAGCCAACACGCCGTGGAGGCACATGCAGGTAAGAAGCAAGAAGCAATGGCACTGGTATTGACATTCACCCAACTTCTTTCTTTTTCTTACGCTGAGGCAGTCATCACATATACCTCGAACAGACACCTCGACTGCGGGTGTGTCGCCCAAGTCGCCAAGTAAGTATTTGAGGGAAAGCGACAGGCAATGTGAACAGCCACTTCCCCATGTAAACGATACTCTTTCTCTCGACTGACTCCTACGCCTCGCCACGCCAACCCACCTTTGCAGACTCTACCAAAAAAAGATGCTGCGGAGGCAAGTGCAGGTCAGAGGCAAGAAGCAATAACCCTGGTGTTGACATTCACGCAATTTCTTTCTTTTGCTTACGCTGAGGCAACCAGCACACCTCGAACAACCACCTGGGCTGCGGTTGTGTCAGCAGATTTCTGTTGTACATATATGCTAATAATAAACTTCAATAAACTTGAACTTGATAATGAACTTGATGGTAAATGGGACATTGATGCATTGCTTTCTTGAACATTTAGTGTACACATATATGTTATACTTTGCAGCACTATACAGAGCGTATTTTGAAGCTTCCCTGTATCTTTCTCAAAAAACATTTAATTATGTATGTGTTGTGTGGCCCTCAATGGCTGCAGTTCATGTAGTAGCTCGTTTGTGTATTGCACACTGGATTAAGCTTGTGATATCCACATGTGCGAAAAGCCAATGCTTCTCTTAAAAATACAAAATGAGGTTTTACGTAGAGTTCTCAGTGTTACAATAAAAAATAAACATAAGCAATCTCGTCGTCTAATTGTATTAATTACGGCAATGCATATGACAGTTATTTTCTATTGCGAGTGGACTTCATGAACTGGTCAATCTGTGATGGGAATTAAGGGATTATATAGTAAAAAAAGGGGGATAGGATTAGACGCGGCACAATGAAACGTACCAAATGCATGCAGTATATACAATGTGTTCTAGACCCATTCTTTTAAGGTACAGTAACAAAGCGTATTATGCACACAGTTCATACAACTAACTCTGGTAATACTACACACGCCCGGCGACGCGAGCTGTATATGCCCTCACTCGCATCCGCGACTGCTCCGGATGCCTTCGATATTCTTCTGGTTAATCGTGCTCACTGCACCGAGAGAAAAGAAAGATCACGGGCGCAGGTGCCTTTAATGTATCTCGACTTTGCGAGGCACCCCTGCACATGCCGGGCGAACGCTCTCTGCCACCTACGGACAACCCTGGTTCGAGGTTTGATTCTCCCACTGCCCCTTGGGTGCCCTGGAAATCCTGCGCCGCCTGCTTTATTATAATGTCTGGTGCTGTCCTGAGACATTCGTTTATCGGTTACATGAGCCCTCCAGCTGGATCAGCACTTGTAGAGAGCCATCTATCGTCGCGACGAGAAAAGCACCCTGCAACGGAAAAAGCGCCTCGCGACTTCTGCAACATACCGCGCCCATGCGAGGAGAATTAGGGAACGCCAGCTATGAATCTGCCGACCATAGCTTTGAGCTCTTAACTCATGACCTCGTCGAGTGACACTTGCAACAGCAAAAAGTGTGTGACCGCTGAAAACCGCACACCGCCGGGAACTTTAACAGAATCATCCTTCGGTTGCTTAACTGCCACATGCACGGCCAACATCGACCACACCCACACCATAGAATGAACAACCACTTATAAAGCCCACACATACGGCTGCACGCACACCACATCACACCACTAAAAGGGAGACACTGCTACCATAGGTATCCTGTGCTGCTGGCACTCCTAGAAGCTATTGGCTGCCAGATTAAAACTGGCTACTGTCGCCAAGTTTAGCAAGGATTTCAGAAGCTGGCAATGTCAGAGTAGAAACATGGCGGTACACTTGCAGTTCCCGATATCCATGTATGGGCCCTACGGGTAGCTTGAACCACTAGAGTGAGTATAGTAAATCTGTGGTAGCGCGAGCATCGATCGGCTGGCGTTTCAGCCAATCGCATTAAAAAAATTACCGACGATTACGTTACTTCCTAATGCGAAATTTGAGCGCAGCAAATAAGCTGTTTCACCTTTTGGATAGATTGAGGCAAAGAAATCGAGCAACACATGTATGCGCTATCACAGCATTTTTTTTTATTTTTCACACGTATTCCTTTAACAAAGACTCCACTAACAGTTCTTGACAGTCATGAAGGTAGCTTTGTGGTCGGAGAAATAGACTGATATATGTTCGACTTGGTACACCAATGCTTGATTCTCAAAGACGAGATCTATACAAGTGCCTCGCGAGGTTGTCACAGCCGTGGGGGAAGCAGAGGCTAAGCGCCGCCGCCGAGAAGACCCTGCCGTTCGCGCCGCCGAAGCGGAGGCTCATTGCCGCCGTCGAGAGCAACCAGCAGTAAGCGAGGCTGAAGCAGAAGCTCATCGCCGCCGCCGAGAAGACCCTGCAGTTCGCGCCGCCGAAGCGGAGGCTCATCGCCGCCGTCGAGAGCAACCAGCAGTAAGCGGAAGCGGAGGGGGGCGGCGTGTACACCCAGCGGCAAACGATGGGGGCAGAAGCGCGCGCAGCAAGCGGACAACACGATAAAGGGAGGAGGGAAGAGATAGCAGCGACTGACTGATGCCTTTGACTGATACTCTTTCTGCATGGCGGCGACGGTGTTCTATGCAGTCACGTTATCTTGACTCTCTAGCGGCGTCAGCGGCATCCAGCGGTATCAGTCGGTCGCTGCTAGCGCTGGGGGGATGAAAGGGGGGCGGAGCTGGTTACGAGGCCGACGCCGACGACGACGCCGACGACGACGCGAAACCCAGGAACGGACGCCAAAGAGCTGCGCTCTAAAAAAGGTGCTCCGACGGAATTATGTGGCACGTCTCACCACGGCTGGTCGCGAGGCGCGCGCGCGCTCTCCTCTTATGGCCTGTGCAAGAGGGGCCGCTGCCACCTACCGCCGCAACTCTCCGGGGGCGCTGCGAGCCAACCCTCTCCGCTCGAGTGTAGCCGCAGAAATATTCGCACGAGCGTCACGGTGCACGCTGGTTCGGGCACCTTGCATAGGTTTCTGAACGGCTGCTGCCAACGTTGAACAGGAGCTTGACAACCGTATCTTCTGCAGCCAACGCAATAAGCATGCTAAGCTGGAGACTGGTAGATGGAGCTGAAAACATTAAAGTTAGCATGCAGAATTAGTGATGGTGTATAGCATTAGCATGCACGGGTGGATCATTTGTGACTGCCAGATGTAACAGTAAAGCAAGATACTTTAGTGAGAAACAAGGGTTAGTAAACATTTATTTTAATCTTAAAGGCCAGCACAGACTCTGGTGGTACTTGAATTTGTATTATAACAATAATAACATTTGCAAGTCGATAACATTCAGATGGGTCTGCTGAATCTGTTCTCATTGTCGCCAACGCTGCTGAGAGTTTGGAGAGGAAAGCAAAACCGCACAGTCCCCACCAGCGACGAGTTAAAGCTCCACGTCTACCTCGAGGGGAAGCCGATACCGGAAAAGACGCTCATCAGAATCCTGGGGATGTGGATACAGTCAAACCAACGCTGCACCCACACCCTCGCCCTACTCAAGGCATCCACCCTACAAGTGGCCCGCATGATCACGCGCATCTCACACAGACGCCACGGCATGCGAGAGGAGGACACACTCAAGCTGGTCAGAAGCTTGGTCGTCAGCCGAGTGGCATACACCCTTCCATACTACAATCCCATCAAGAGTGAGGTACAACAGGCGGACGCGATTCTACGCAAAGCCTACAAAACCGCACTCCACCTTCCCCACAACACCTCAACCGAAAAGCTCCTAGCCTTAGGACTACACAACACCTTCGACGAATTGAAAGAGGCGCAACTAGTCTCCCAACAACGCAGACTACAGCAGACCCCATCTGGCAGGGAGCTCCTGAAGAAACTAGGCTGCGCCGATCAACTTCAAGAGATACAGAGGACCGAAACAATTCCGGACGAGTATCGCAACACACTGAAAGTAGCACCCATACCCCGGAACATGGATCCCAACCTACACAAAGCACGCAGAGAAGCGAGGGCTGAATACCTACAAAAGACACTAGCACCCCAAGAAACGACAGTATACGTGGACGCATCCACGTACGCCAGAGCAGCGGGGCAGAGCAACAGCAACGCGGTAGCAACGGTGATTGATCGGAACCTACGCGAGATCACCAGCGCATCACTACAAGGCTGTACGATAGTCGAGGCTGAAGAAGCGGCCGTCGCTCTAGCGGCAGCGGAGGGATATCGGTCTAAACGGTCTCTAACAATCCTTACAGACTCGCAAACAGCGTGCCGCAACTACCTACGCGGTAGAATAGGGCACGGAGCGCTCCGCATACTCCGCTCCGGAGACCCCATAACAGAACGACAAACAAAAGAAGAACCAATTAGGCATACGATAGTATGGACGCCGGGACACACGGCAGTGGCAGGGAACCAAGAGGCGGACAGGATAGCTCGAGGGTACACTTATTACCGAGCATCCAACATAGGCGACCTCGAGGAGACCGAACCTGTACCCCAAGACTATTCGGCGATACTAAATTACTACAAGGGCTGCAGAAAGCGGTATCCACCACCGCACAACTCCCTTAGCAGAGAGGACTCTGTCGCGTGGAGGCAGCTACAAACGGGCTTGTACCCGAACCTAAACGTACTCAGCAAAATTTATCCCACACAATACAATGACAAATGCCCCTGGTGCCACGAAACACCCACGCTGTATCACGTAACGTGGGCATGCCAGAAGATAGACGTGGTACCCGTTATACCAAACCCGAGTGCGGAGCAATGGGAGGGAGTGCTCTCCAGCGATCGCCAGGTCGACCAAGAAGGTCTGATTCGGCGAGCACAACTGGCAGCAGCATCCAGCGGAGCCCTGGACTAAGGGCAACCGACCGTTGTGCTAGAAGATGGACGATTCCATCTGAAGACCGCAGAAGACCAGTGAATCTAGAGCTGATAAAGTTTTTCACTCACTCACACTCATTGTGCGAAACACACAAGGTGCGACAGATGCTTTTTCCTTTGAAACTGTGACAAAGGTTGTCACAGTTTCAAAGGAAAAAGTATCTGTTGACTTGCAATATACTAAAGAAAACATACTTAAGAAAACTGATAGCAGTAACAAGCACTGCTTGTAATAAACTGTACAACATTATCGTGCGACTCACAGTTCCGAGGCATGTCCTTCACAGCCTGAAATGTTTCCGCGTTGGTTTGTAGATGAAACCAGGTGGCTTGTCATTTTGGTCCGTTAATTTCTTTGCATAGCTGACGAGAAGAATTCGGAGAAAATTTTCTGAGATCAGATGTGCTAAGCGTTTGTTGTGACTCTTGCCAACACCCTCCGAGCAGCATAGGAGGGCTGAGTCTTCTAGATGCGACTCAACGATAAGCAGCAAGGCTTCGAGAATTATTGAACTTGGAAGTTCTTTGACTACCTTTTCAAAAAAGGTCGAAATATTTTCCAGGAGAGCAAGAAACTCCGGCTTTGGATAGTGGAGTTCGCCTTTTTCTTGTGCACGCAGAAGTTTGTACAGAGGACTGCTTGCCTTGTTCGCCGTCACAAGCCTGACGCAAGCGTCACACCCAAGATCACTGATAAGCTTGGCAAAATAGCCACCTCATACACCAAGCCTGAGTATGCAACAGACGGAGGCGGAGCTGGTGAATGTGCTCGCAGACCTTCCAATTCTTGACCTTCCAACTAGATCTTGAGAAACAGAAGTGACCGTTTCTTCAGCGTCGTCACCTTCTATGGTGGCTTCTTTTGATGGCAGTGCTTTTTCCTTTACAATGTGATCCAAAGATGCGGAAACGGCTCTTGCGTCAAGCGCGTCGTTACCTCCGCACATAAACCGTAGTCTTCCGAATAATGCCTCGATAGGACCACTGTTGAATTTCCTAGTCAAAAGGTAGTTGAGCCCTCTTCTCAGCAGAAATCGGGTTACCTCCACTGTTGACTTTCTGCAAAAAAGTAGGGCGCTGTGTGTTTCCTCTGTGAAGCTCCCAACGCCACCTGTGATGGAACAGTCTTGAATCGTCTTCACGTAGGTGCAAAATTCATTTTGCAGCCACAGGAGTCGGTCATCATTTTCTCTGGAAATCGGCGTTTTGCAATCGCTTCCCTTGTACGTTGTGTATTGAATGTCGAAACACTTCATCATTTTCATGAAGATGATCGTAGATATTGCATCCTTGAAAGCAAAGAGGGCAGAGTTGGCGCGAGAGTTCTGCTGGAGAGGTTCCAGCGCTGCAATGACTTGGGGTGAAAACACCTGCACGGCGCGGAGCATGTTCATTTTCTCAAGGTTCGACGGATACACATGTTTTCTTGTCAGATTTCTGGCCAACTTTATGGTCATTTCCTTCCGGTGCTCGTATAGTTTCTGCACTAATGTGCCACTGATGATGCCAGTGCCATCTGTGAGCTCACGTTCCAAAAATTGACTGCGGACATTTTTGAAAACGTGGCAAGGATCGAAGCTTAAAAAAATTGCTCTTTCATGGCCATGAGGATGCTTTACGACAGTTGAGAACGACCCATTCGCCATGAGCTTAAACATCGTTCTATTCGCAGAGTAGTTATGAGTGAGAATACCAATGACTACAAAGCCGCATTCCTCAACTGTAGAGATAACGCATCTTGACCAGGCATACAAATCTCTATCGCTGAGCCGCTTTGTAAAGTAATACGAACATGGGATCTTGTACGAGCTGGACACTCCATGGAGTACGAAACATGACACGGTTAGCAAGTATTTCGCCCTTGGTGCATGGCGCACCGTTTTCTGGCTTGTCTTTTATTCCAAATACTACGTCGGACTTGTGATCATATGTGCACTTCGGCTTTAGAGCAGCTTCATCTATTATTAATGAAGCCATGTGCTGTTTGCGGCTGAGAAGGTAAGCCTCGTGTACCAACACCTCCCTTATGGCGTTACTCATTCCAGAAATTGAGCTAGGGCCGACAGAGCGCTGCAGTGTGCACTTGTGTGGCAGTGTGAGCAGTTCAGTTCAGGCATGATCACAGCCTTTTGGCGAAAGAAAGCGCCATATGATGCACTCTCTGATTACTCCTTCAGGGTAACACTGGGATTTCTTCTTGTAGCCGTCAATTTGGGGAAGCAGGAAGGCAGCTTTTTCTCTCCGTTTTCGGCGTCCGCAGCAATATTTTTCAACGACAAGTAGCGCTTGTCGTCGCGATATGAAGAGATCACCTTTGTGTGTGCTTCTAGTTGCTGCTGTGCTTTCGAACACTTGAAGCGGTGATACGCTACCTGTGAACGAAGCCTTGCCACCATTAATCGGCTACGACTTGACTGCTGCGCACCGTATGTGTTTGCTGTTTGCGTACATGTACTAGCTTTCTGCTCGGTTTCATGCTTTGTCGACTCTAAAATTGCATTGTCGCGATCTTCTGGGTCTGCTTTTCGTTTTTCTTGCTTCCTAGGAGGAGCAGTGTCTCGGACTTTTGGGATCCTGCTTGGTTTCTTCGCACTGGGTGCTAAGTAAGACGGATAGCCTTCAAATACGGTTGGAACCGCACCGGGAACCACTTTTCTTATTTTGCAATCACTAACATAGTCAGTCACCAAAAAGTGCCTACTGCATACTGTAGTAGATGGCGATTTGTCATCAATCACGAGATTTTCCTGAGAAATGTTTCTTTGCCACTTGGCGCACAGTTCCTGATCAGCTGGAAACTGGTGAAACGACACACCGGGAGTCTTTCCGGACCGCGACTGACGAAAGGGCACACTGCAGTACACAATAGCGACGATCTTGACATGTGAAACTTCACAAGTCTCTGACGCGAGTATCCATGAAAAGTCAGATGCAGAAACTTACTAAGAAACGTGACCTTGTCAGCAAGGCGAGCGAAGCATGCGGCAGGCGTGTAGATAGGTAACTTCACGGGACAAACCTTTCACTCACGCGTTTCAACACTGTGAAAGAAACCAGCACATGAAAAGACGTGCCCGGACGCGCACCGACTTGTTCAAAACCCGGCGCCGTACGCCGCAGCGAGGGTTGGCTCGTGGCGCCCTCTCGCAGAGAATAGCGGTGCGGCAGCGCAGAAAAAAATGCATTGGCCCCTCGGCCTCTGCTCAGGCCGTAAGGGGAGAGCGCGTCGAGACCGGCCGTGGTCTCACTAATGTTGGGACGCCGCTAGGAGGCACGCAGGACGAGGGGGCTGTAAAACCCCTCAATTTTCCAAAAGTAGCGTCATTCTTAGATCTTTCCGCCACCCCACACTCCGCGGCGTTTCCTCCTTCAGGCCTCCTGTCGCCCCAGCCTCCTCCGCTACCCCATTGGCCAATATGTGTCACGTGGAAGCACGCGTGGCGCTTTTATTTTTTCTTTCTAGGGCGCTCCGAACGTCAGTGCTGGTCCAGCGCGACGACAGTACGCGCAGATGGATTGATCGCGGGGGGTCGCGGCAACAAGTCGTGGCCCCGGCGGCCGAATTTCGATAGGGGCGATGTGCAAAGACGCCAGTGTCCCGTCCATTGGGGGCACGTTAAAGAATCCCAGCGGATCAAAAGTAATTCGGAGTCCCCTATTACGGCGTCCTGATAATCAGATGGTGGTTTTGGCACAAAAAACCCAAGAATCATATTTAATGCGACAGCGTTAAGGAACTCGTGTCGCAGAAAAGCCGGTGTCGTCGGCGTCGGCGGCGTTGGCCGTGAGCGAAAAAATAGCGTTAGGCAATTCATAAATAAAAACAACTTGCAAGATGGGCTGGGAGGGAATCGAACCAGGGTCTCCGGAGTGCGAGACGGAGACGCTACCAGTCAGCCATGAGTTCTTTCTTTTTCTTCATTGCCTGATCTTTGGTACATAACTTTTCACAAGAGACAACAATCACAGTAACGAAAACCAAGTACAATATACATTTGCTGTGTGCGCTTGTATTCAACCAGTATCGTACTGGCTTAGTGTAATCAAAATTCGCGCAAATCCACCAACGACTCTACTCTTGGGAGCCACTCGGGTGGTGCCTCTGTAGCTTTATGGAGAGCGACAAACCAGTGCATCTGTTCCCTGAAATGCATCCGCGCAGGCCGCGCATCTTTATCAACACGGTATCCTGCCATTCTAAATACAGTGGAGGCCTAAGAGCATAATTAGATCAAAAGGCACCCCATCCTCAGTATCTATGCTTAAGTAACGAATTCCATACGGGTCTAGTGGAAATTCTTTCTTTAGTGTCCTCTGCAATACATCTCAGAAGAACACGCCTTCCCAACAGTTTAAAAAAGCATGATCTATTGTCTCTGGCTGCTTGCAAATTAAACAGTGCATTCCCCACGGTAAAAATACTCCCTTTCCCTCCAAAAACTTCTTAACTGATAATGTTCCGGTGTGTAATTTAAAAAAGAAGGTTTTTGTTCCTGCCGGAAACTGCATATTCTTCACTCTTTTTAAAACATCGCTGCTTGGACCTCCACCGTACAAGGACCTGTACAACGGCACTGGGAAAAGAATGTCGCACAAAGCACAATACAGTTTCTTTTTGTTCACACCGGACAGGTAATCATTCGAAAAGCGCAGTGAAAGAAATCTGACACTCGATACGACTTCTTTGTAAAAACCTCGAATACCTCCCGAAAACTCTTCGGTTGAAACAACATACTCTGGCAGCCGTCTACTGAGCCTCATTTGGCATACCGTACGCAAGAAAGGGTCTGTTACGTCCCTAAAGAACAAAAACCGGTTTACGAGCTGCCGTACAAAGAGGTGGCCCAATCCCAGCCCCCCGTCTTTCACCCGCCGGAACAAGTTGGTCCGGCTGCAGCGTTCCCATTCCGACGCCCAGACAAAGACGGCGAAAATCCTGTGTAGCTTCTGAACATTTATTTCACCGTGAACACTGCTATACCTGCATTACGTACCAAAGCTTGCTAATAAAGAAAAGGTTGCAAACGGTGGCTCTGGCAAAAATAGAAATGTTAGTTCCTTTCCACTTCTCAGCTTTCTCCCGCGTCTCCTTGACCTGCCCTTTCCAGTACTGCTCGCTATCACGATAAGCATCGAGCGGGACGCCCAAATACTTGCCCGGGGTCGTCACCCATTGTACGTTGGCGAAATGATTTGGCTTCGTTGGCCACGATCCACGCCAGAGGCCTAGGCACTTCGACCAGTAAACTCCACTACCAGTGACATGGCTAAATTTACGGACACATTTGACAGCCTCAATTATGCTGACCTGATCCTCAGTGAAAACAGCGACATCATCGGCATAAGCCAGCAGCTTCACTTCTACAGCTTGTAGCTTAAATCCAGTAATTCTATCGTTTTCTATCCATCTCATGCACAGGGTTTCAATGTAGATACAAAACAAGAGAGGGCTGAGGGGGCAGCCCTGACGCACAGAGCGCTGCAGGCTAATGGGAGCCTCCAAACTCATTCACGATCAGTCTCGTCGTGCAATTACGGTACGCCAGGGCGACCCCCTCGCAGATTACAGATCCGAGATCGGCATAGTCTAAAACGGCAATCAAGATTTCATGAGCCACGCAATCAAAAGCCTTCTCGAGGTCCATTTGTAAAATGGCAATCCGACCATTACTTTCATCACAGCACTCAAGTATACTGCGCGCTTTGTGAATATTAGCATCGGCCTTTTATACCACATGTCTGGTGAGGCCCGACGATGTCCTGTATCACTGACTGTAATCTACGGGCCAATATCTTCATAAATATTTTATACTCGATATTGGTGAGTGCTATGGGACGATACGCCGTAACATATCTTAATTTCGCTGCATCATCAGTTTTAGGAATGAGTACTGTGTGCGACGACCGATAGGGCGGAGGCAATGTGTTCAATTTGTAAGCTTCGTTAAAGATTACATTCAATACAGGGCTAATTTCGTGCTTAAATTCTTTATAAAAACCGGCGCTAAAGCCGTCTGGTCCAGGTGATTTTCCGGGGTTTAAGTTGTCTATGGCCTGTTCAACTTCGGATTCTGTTATCTCTAGTTCCAATCTTTGTTTCCTTTCGTCGTCCAGTCGGGGTATAGCACGCAAAAACCCATTCCCAAATGTGGTAGCGTCGACTTTGTGGTACGAGGATAGCGCCTGGTAATGCTCATGAAAAGCTGCTTTGATGTCGTCAGTGTCTGTTGATAAGGTCCCGCGCCATTCTATTCCGTCGATGTGGTTCCTTTCAGTGCGTGCTTTTTCTAACCCTAGCGCTCGTTTCGAAGGCGCTTCACCTGCAGCTGTGTCTTCAGCCCTTGCCCTCACCAGGGCTCCCCGATAGCGTTGCTCTTCGAGTTGCTCTAACTGTTGTTTCACTTTTGTTATGTTTTCTATCCATTTGCCCGGTGCCTGAGATTCCTGCCTGAGCAGTTTATGAAGAAGCGTCTTTAACTCTGTCTCTTTTTGTTTCTCTGCGTAACGAATACAGGTAGCCCTCTCTATTGCCTTTATTTTTAGGGTTTCCTTACTCAGCTCCCACTGTTGCCATACGTGAAGGTTTTTACTGGGGTCTCTTACTGCTCGGTTAAGCGGTTCATCCTGAAGAAGCTTGTTATTTAATTTCCACGTTTCCCATGAGAAAGCGTTACCTCGCTTTGGAATTCCTATGCAGCACTGAACTAAACAATGGTCAGAAAACGACACTGGTACTACTTCGTAACTCTTACATTCCGGAAGGATGTCAACAGACGTATAAATGCAGTCAAGCCGTGCGTGACTAGAGCCCTCAAACCGTGTGTACTTCACAGCACGCGCTCCTTCGAGGCACTCTGCCACATCCTCAAGGTCCCAGTTCTCTTCAATTCGCGACAACAATTCCGTACTTTTGTCTCTAAAACCAAGAACGCTTGTTTTATCCCGCGCACTGAGGACACAGTTGAAATCGCCCATTACTATGAGCTGTCTTCCCTTGCATAGACGCTCTTCAATGTGGTGAAATAACTGAGCCCTTTCATCCACCTTATTGGGCGCGTACAAGCATACAATACGCCACTCGTTGTTGTTGAACGAAAAATCGACGACAACACAGCGGCACGACACACACGAATAAATTGCATGCACCTCTAGCCCCGGCAGCTTCTTAACAAAAAGGACACAGCCAGCGGATGTGCCCACCGCATGAGAGACTGCGGCAGAAAACCTAGACGTGAAACGCCGCACCATAACGCCGGTCTCTTCTTCACCATCGACTTTCGTCTCCTGCACGGCTAGCACATCAATGTCGTGTTCCGTTATAAGCCGGTAAAGCTGGCCTTGCTTCCTTTTCCCTGCCAGTCCTCGAATATTTAGAGTAGCGACTTTCAACGGACACGTTGGAGCCATTTTAACAATAAACAGAGACCGGCAATATGGTGCTTACCTCTCGCGTCTAGCACGAGGCTAGACGCCGCCATCGCCGCCATTGCGGTCCGGCGGAAGAACATGAGCGTGGCCTAGGGACTCCGAATTTCCGGCACGCTTGTCTACCGGAACGTTAGGGCGCGGCCGAAACGATGAACGCCGGCCTAGAGGCGCCTTTGCCGGGGTCCTCGGCTCCAGGCGTCGCCGTCTGGTCACCGTCGGTGCTGGTTTGGGCGTGGGAACGCTTCGCCGCAGCGGAGAGCAGCCAGTTTCCTTGTGGCTTCCGCGCTGTTGAACGTCACCGCCAACACATGGTTGATCTGATACGCTCCCAACGCCACGACCTCGGGGAGCACACCAGCGTTGGCGAGGGCGTCTCGGAAATCTTCGACCCTGAAGGGCCTCACCCGCACGTCGCCGTGCAAAAGCGACATGTTTAAAACAACATGACCGGTGGGCAGAGTAGGCAGCACGATCTCATAGTCCTTTTCGTCGTCGACGCTGCTCCTGTTTTCGCGGCCGGCAAGGGCCGCAAACGCCGCTCCAGCGGAGCTCATGATCCTGCGTCCGTTCGCTCGCGCGTCAGGAAGCAGAACCTGTCAGCCATGAGTTCGGTGGTTCAAAGCGCGACAAAAGCGCCACTCTTTTTCTCTTCTTGTGTGCCTTGAATGTTCCAGTTAAAGCAACACTGCTTCCCTGCGAAAACTTACAACGCAAAAGAATACACAAGCACGTAGTATACAGATATAAAATAAGCGCTTCAACAAAAACGTTACCGGTGCTAATGAGAGGGGGGGATAATTATTTTCGGAACCTCTGTCCAGTTGTCCCAACAAGTTCGTTCTTGCTATCAAATTCCAATCACTTGCACTGTAATAAATAAATGGACAAAGATTTCATGTTCCGGTACGTGTTCAAGTTGTCGGTACTGTCTACGTGTGAAAACGTTGCTCATGGCCGCCACAACCCGTGCATGAGCTACACAAATAAGGCGCGGAGCAGAAGCGGTCCTCTTGCTAGGCATTTCTGACCCCAGACTGTTGGAATCTCTCACACGCCGGCCTGTATCCTGCAGTATCCTGCAGGGACGTAAATGAACCTACGAAACACGTTCACATACTTTCACGCAGTCGAAACCTGAAACCGAGGTAATTACGCGCGTTTGAGCACATCGTGCGCATGCGTCGTGTTTGAGCAACTCAACGTGTGGGCGCTTAACGTCTTAAATAATGGTCCTTTTCTATATTTCTTGCGCAATTCCGACGCGATATTATTAAGGCTAGTTACCGACTGACGAAGCAAAATCTCGCCTCAAAAACTGCTCCGCAGGGCTCGATCGAACTTTTCCGCGGATTTCCTCCGGTAGCGCGTTAGCCGTAGTCTGCTACAGCAGGACCAGCATATGCGGCGCCACTGTCGAGGTCTCGCCAAGCGCGGGAGTAGAGCGGAGGAGGAGGGAAATGATTGATGCTACTTTTGGACATTGAGGGGTTTTAGATGGCTGTAAAACCCTTTGATAAGTAGAAAGTAGCGACACTCTCTTCCCCGCGACGCTTACCTCCTCGATTCTCCTCGGCCGCGGGCCGCACGCGCTGCGCACGCCAGGCTTTTTCTCCTGGGCTCCCGCGGAAGGGCCGCAGGATTCTATGTAGCCAGTTGCGCGCCCCAGTAGTGTTGAAAATTTTTAGAAATGCTGATAACAGCATTGATAATGCTGAAGGCAACGTTTATGAGGAGGTTGGTTTTTTGAAAGCCGTTGAAAAGGGTATACTGATGTAAAAGGAGCTTTGAGGCGAGTTCTATACGCCAGACAATTTTTGTGCCACATGATGAGATGCTTTACATTGTGCGTTTGATCTAGTATTGCTTGTGCACATCCCTCTGCGTGTGGCTTATTAAGCCAAGACCTTAGATCTCTGTTTCAAGGTCGCCTGTGAAGTGTAGAAAATGTCACTTGACCCAATGAAGGCAGGAAGTGAACTAGAGCATGTCCAGCTGTGTATAAGACATGATTACTGATTAGCAAAGCTAAGTAATCATTGATTAGTGAGTGTATTAGGATGGATTAAGGTGTACTAAGGTCCTTGAAGGTGGGCTAGGGTGCATTAAGGAGGATTGTGGTGGATTAGGGTGGATGAAGGAAGATTAAGGTCGATGAAGGAGATTGAAGGGGTGGCTTAGGGTGAAATACATTGCAGTGCTAAACACTATTGCCTGCAGAATATTCTCTGCATTACTACATCATGACCACAATCATGATTGACTGCTGAACTTTCGTAATCGAAGCGCATTGATGCAATGATTTCGGCTCGTGTTAAATCAATGGAAAAAGTTTCCCCACAGAACAAAACTATAGAAAGGTGGTTTTAAAACATTCGCTATTAAAACGAAGATTCCGGACTTCCACATGGATGCCGATATCGACAGCAAGGGTGCGCGATCATGGGAACACACCGTGCACATTACCTGTGTCCACGAGAAAACCAAATCGTCGCCCACTCATGCGTGCGTAGAAGTGCAGTTCAAAGCAAATTCCAAAAACCCAAGGTGTCCTTAGGTATCGCCTAAGAGACGCGAATGAGAAAGCCTTATAAAGCCTTCTGTAATTCGCCTTCACCAACCCCAATCCACCTTAATCTACCCTAGCGGTCTTAATCCTTCATCAACCATAATTCACCTTAATCCACTATATTTGAGCTTAATCCTCCTTCATCTATCTTAATTCTTCTCAATCCTTGTTCGTGCACCTTAATCTTCATTTATAATCCCTAATCCACCTTAACGCACCCTAATCGATCTCAGTACACCTTTATTAATCCTAGTCCACCTTAATCCGCCCGAATTCACATTAACCTTCATTCATCCACCTTAGTCCACCCTAACCCTCCTTAACCTTGTTCATGCACCTTATTCCACCTTAATCCTCCTTAATTCAATCACTAATGAATCAATAATTAACCTGGGTAATCATTAATCTGTTATACACGGCTGGACATGCTTTGGGTCACCTCTGGCCTTCCTTAGATCACGTGATATTTTCTGTTCACAACGCCACCTTGAAGCATAGAAATCTAAATACTTTCACCTTAAAACTAAAAAAAAACGCAATGTGGGCTAGCTAGCGCTCATCACCTGCAATACCACGGGTATACTTGCCACTAATTTTTTCAGGGCTTGCATTCATTGTATCTTTCTGACGCACAGATCGACGTAAGCGAGAAATAATAGCTCCACTAGAAGCCGCTATTTCAATTTCCAGTAACACAGGCAGTTGATCCTAACAATCGCGAAAAGTGCGATCGACAGGCTGTATCTTCGCACATATTTGTTCACAGCGGAAAGCAGAATCTATAGTGCTGCCTTTCCGACTGAGTAACAACAATTGACGTGCGAGCTGATGGAGCCGCCGCAGAATATTAAGCATACTGACGACAACCGCATTTTTATGCAACGTAAAAATTGCCGTAACAAAAACGTTGGTGAGAAGGCCGGAAGAATGAAAAGAAAGCACAGTATTACGGGATGTTTTGCAACGAGCAATAAGAAAGATGCGTCAGCTCACAAACAACGCCGTTCTTTGTCGGAACAAAGTTCTTTCGGCCAATGTTATACAGCCACTGCTTTCTGCGCAAGCAGTCACGCTTTCCTTGTGGTATCATAAAATCGGTATAACCACCTTCAGGCTTCTTGCTGCAGTTATATGCGCAACAGTACGGCATAGCGCCAGCACATAAAGCAGGAAACATGGCGTACAGCGTTCGCTACGCCGATCTAAAGCGCCGAGCCAGCCGAGATGAGCAGAAAAATGGCGCGAACGAAAAACACAAGCAAAAGCCAAGATGCGCGAGTTTCCAAGAGCAACGGAAGGGAGACCAATCGTAGTGCGGAAAAACGGGGGCAACACTGGTTGCCATGGGGGGGGGGAGGAGGACGGGCAAGGGGCGAGAAAGAGGCGAGAAGGCGGCGAGGAGGTCGCGCGGCGACGAAAGGGTTCAAAGAGGGTCGGTACTCTCAAACTATCAAGGGATTTTAGGTGTGCCGGCTGGGGCGCCAGGGTCCAGACGTTCCCTGGCCACCGTTCTAGGAGTACGCTTTGCAGCCTGTGTTTTAGAGCGCAGCTCTTTGGCGTCCGTTCCTGGGTTTCGCGTCGTCGTCGGCGTTGTCGTCGGCCTCGTAACCAGCTCCGCCCCCCTTTCATCCCCCCAGCGCTAGCAGCGACCGACTGATACCGCTGGATGCCGCTGACGCCGCTAGAGAGTCAAGATAACGTGACTGCATAGAACACCGTCGCCGCCATGCAGAAAGAGGAGGAAAGGGTCCCCCCCCCCCTGTTCTTGTGTGGCGAATAGGGTGCTCTTCAGTTGCCGACGCGCCGGTTATTTCACGTAGGCCCCGGCACGTCGACGAATACGTGACCACCTTCCCACGGCTAGACCTGGTTCTTAGCGCTGCGGAAGCGAGGGTATCATATTGTTTGTGTCGGCATCGGCGGCGTTGTCCCTGAAACCAACTCCGTAGCTGGGGTCGACTCACTATCGGCGTCAGCGGCATCAGTCAGTCGCTGCTATCTCTTCCCTCCTCCCTTTATCGTGTTGTCCGCTTGCTGCGCGCGCTTCTGCCTCCATCGTTTGCCGCTGGGTGTACACGCCGCCCCCCTCCCCCCTCTTCCTGCGAGTCTCCGGTTGTCAAAGCGCCGGCTCGAACTTAATTCCTTTCTTCGCTCCTCCTCCAATGCAACCCCTGTGCGGTGGCAATCAGAGAGCCAGATCGGTGGCGGCGGATCTGTATATGTGCACCGCCCGAGCCGAAATTGCCGCTGCCGTTCGCCCTGTGCGGTGGCAATCAGAGAGCCAGATCGGTGGCGGCGGATCTGTATATGTGCACCGCCCGAGCCGAAATTGCCGCTGCCGTTCGCCACTGCGAAATTATCTGCCAGTTCTTTCTGAGCCATGAGCGAGACGACCGATGGAAGTCCTCCGTCTGCTGCTGCTGCTGCTGCTGCTGCTGCTGCTAAACGAGCTGCCAGAGCAGAGGCCCAGCGCCGTCGCCGTCAGAATCCAGAGGTGCGTGCCGCCGAAGCAGAAGCTTACCTAGTGGAGTCTTTGTTAAAAGAATACGTGTGAAAAATAAAAAAAAAATTCTGTGATAGCGCATACATGTGTTGCTCGATTTCTTTGCCTCAATCTATCGAAAAGGTGAAACAGCTTATTTGCTGCGCTCAAATTTCGCATTAGGAAGTAACGTAATCGTCGGTAATTTTTTTTCGAGTGCCTGCCCCTGTGCTTAGCGACAAACACTAAGCCACTGTCCTTATGTTATGAAATCTTAAAATGTGATTTATAATTGCTGAGGCGCTTTGCTAGCTTTTCTAAACAAAAGCGCATAGTATTTCTCTTAGTGCGGCAGCCACAGTTCGCCTATTGCTGAATCTACTATATACTAACCTAATTTACTTTCGTTAGTTCTTCAACAAACCGTCGCAACTATTTCTCACAATACGCAGGGTTCGCGCTTTCATTTCACGCGAAGCAGGCTTCTAAGGTGTGCTGCATACGTTTCGATTGCTGCATATTTCCATTTGCGTTTCTGAATAAACAGAAACGCCTTCAACTAATAAAGTAAGTTAACGTTCCTATATTTCACTGTTTATACGCAAAAGAATGATGCATGGCGCGTTTCGCTTACAGACTCTATGCGGAAGTTCCAAATTATAGAAGCCACGAATTGAGACGCAGCTAATTCCTTATAAACCATGCTGCCGTAGAATCCGTGCTATCAATTTGCGTACTCTTGAATGAATTATTCTAAATGTCTAAAAAACAAATTCAGGGCTTTTGCTTTCCGTCACAACACTCTGATTAAGCTGTAGACTGCAGCGGGTGACTCCGGTGTTATTTATGCCCAATTGGTCCTATTTGACGTGCATCTAAGCTTAGCCATATTCCTCAAATTTGCGCTTCCGGACGTGCTGATGATAACAAACTTATTGTGCACTGCTTCATTGCAGGGAAGCAGCACCAAAAAGCGACACAGGAAAGACAAGCAGGACAGCACATGTCCTGTCCGTCTTTCTTGCGTTATGTTTTTCTGAATGAATGAACTTTATTCCCCTTTAAGAGAGGGGAGGGGCTGGGGGGAGACAGGGAGATCTAAGTACTCCAGTCCCACCAGGCGTCGTTCACCACATTATGTGGCTAGACATCCGTTTACCAGTCGTGGTAGGCCTCCGCTACATCCTCTGCCCACCTCACGACTCGGTCCTGTAGGGGGGTCATGGCCACATGATATGGGAGAGATCTGCTATCGCGACAGGGCAAAAGCCACACGCCTTACGAACAAGTTCAAGTTCAGACCATATTAAATTTTATTGTGCACTGCTGTCCACAAACTTGTGATGTACGCCGAGTCGAAATGCTTCTCGCACCCTTACTCTCCTGGTCGCAGGACTTGGTCTCCACGTTCGACAGCATCCTACGAAACATGCAGTCGACTCTTTCAACTGAACATGGGAACTCTGCCTTTCCACATGCGAGCCCTGCTGTTGCAGTTTGGTGGGAATCCCTTCTTGATTACAATCCGTGTCCACCAGGCAACGTCGCAGCTCGAGACGCAGACCTCCCTTCCCTCTCTTGGGATTCAGACTGTTCGTCTGATTTTAGGCGCTAACGAAGAACGACGATGATATTTTGCCCAATTTTGAAGCGAACATCGCTAAACTAATAGCTTATCGTCTCCCCGCGGCGCTTGTCGGCAACCGCTCCCAACGATCGACGTGCTCAAGATGCCGCACAGCATACTGATTGCATTCTTTTAAGGAATGGGCTACCCCACATACGCCTGTGCTAAAGCGCCCAGATGCTTGCAACTTGCTGCTACAGAAATGATAATGATCAAACGCACGCTGTCGAACAGACACGAGAATGCACAATGTGCGTCGCACGCGCAAATCATCCGACGCTCAGTGCGTCTCTTAAAGCACGTCGAAGCAGAGCTACAGCGATATTACAGTCGTCACGAGCAAACTGCCGTGATTTATCTACATCACGAAGATTGTATGTCGACGATGCAATGACAATTAAATGAATTAGAATGAAAGAAATAATGACTTTGTTGGAATAACAAATGCGGTATGACGACGGCAGAATAAGGGCGATGGGATGGCAATTTTGAAATGATGAGGATGCATAACTACGGCAGCCTGGCGATGACATGAGACAGTGGGATGACGAAGCTGGAATAATGACGACGGCACGGCCACCATGACAGCAATATGATTAGTGCATGACACTAAATACATGGCAGATACTGTTTGATGACTACGAAATGACAAGGATGGCATAATCACCATTCAATGAGGACAGCATGGCTACGACGGAATGACGGAGAGGAAACGACATTTTTGGAACGACGAAAGTGGTACGGCGACAATGGCACGATGACAATGCAATGACGGTTCTGAAGTGGTGACGATAGCAAAACGAAAGCGTGACGAGCATGGCATCAGGGTCATGGCATGACTAAGGTGACGCGAGGCCGACAGTAGGATGAGATTCGGATGGCGAAGCTGGAATGACGATGATGAAACGACCGCGACGGAAGCGCAAAGACAGTATCACAAGGAATGAATAACGACAGTTTGACTACGATAGAGTGACGACGGCGGCAAGGCGAGAGTCGGGTGACAAAGCTGGAATGACGATGAAGTAACCACGGCGGCGCCACGGACACCAGAAGTCGAGTCCGATCCGGATCGGATGATTCTACACCGGCACTATCGACCATAATTTTGCACCATCCAGATCCAATAGAGAACGATCGTAGGCTGTCTCCTGCACCGTAATGTCGAGTAAGCTCAACGAACTCGATCCGGATTTCTGCACCGTGCAACAGCTATCATCGCCCAAGTTATTAGACAACTTCGAGGATCGGTGTATAAGGCTTGACGACGGCGGCATGCCAAGAGTCAGATGACGAAACTGAAAACGACGTTGAGATGACCACGACGGCACCACTACGATAACATACGTAGTGGTCCGAGCTGATAGAAAGCTTGGGCTATCGCGTTGGTGTAAGAGGCTAGGCAGATAAATGAATGGGCGCAAAACGCCGGAAGTAGGCGAAGAATTCAATGACAGCAATGAATGAATTTCAGAAGCGTAGACTGTTGAGCTAGTGTTCGGCCAGTGTCTCGGCAGAAAACCCCGTATATGATCTTTATGACTGATCGCATTAATACTAGTGTCATGAGGAATGAGAGTGCGTGCTTAGCAAATAACGATATGCCGTGTCCGATAATGTGATAGAGGCATAGCTGATGCGTTCCACATTCATTACCTTAATACGAATAGCGTTGATAATTCGATGCACTATTCTTTTGTAGATTCTGGTCTTTTAATTTAGCATTGTGTTCGCTGTCGTCCTACCGCACATAAGATATCCCACATTAAAGTAGCAGATAAAGAGCAAAAGGCAATGCACTTCATTTGGCTTCCCACTTTCTTGAAAGTGGCTCTTTACCCTTGACTGAGGGTACATCGGTGCTTTCAAGACAAAAAAAAAATAACTCATGATATTATCGAAGCTTCCCCTGCAATGGAGAGTCAGGCCTCGTCTTCTGTTCCTTGTCTCTGTCTATGTCTACTTATCATGTTTGCAAGTAACTATCTTACCAAGTCGCCCAGCTACCCGTCCTGACTAAACATCTCGAATACACAAATTGTAGTGCTCAATAAACCAAAGCAGCATACAATAAACACGAATGAATGTGTATTAGAAACATAAAAAGCTTTTCTAATGAATTATGCATTAAGCTTTTCTAATGCAAGTTCTTTCTTCCTAGTATGCTCGCAAAGAGAAGAAGAGAGCAGTACTATCTATTACATCATTAGTGGATCATTATGTGGAACGCACCCCGCACAATGGGATATTTATCATTTGTTCTCTGGGGTGGCTGACAAACACTAGGGAAGTCGTCGTACTCCGGGTTCATCGCGCCGAACACCTCTTCCTCGAATTGGTGGTCCAGGGCCAGTATATTTTCGTAAGCGTCTTCGCCAGTAGTGTACGCAATTGCGTCCTCCCCGTTGCAGGCGAAATGATAATTTGGATGAATATTGGCGCTGTCGGCAAGAACGGTGGTTTGGTTCCACGACGAGTCCAGGATGTCGCACACTTCCGGCAGCGACAGGACGCCCGCCTTCTCGGTCAGAGGTCCTGGAGGCCCGTATCCCAGCGCCTGGATGTTATACGGCTTGCTGCTGCTATCGTTCTCGCACTTAGCCGGGCCGATCTTGTATGTCAGTGCCACAATTGAATATAAGTGGCCGAACGCCGGGCGGTCTGTTTGGTTGAGTTTTTCAGAGTTGACTTTCAATTGACGTATCGTGTAGGTCGTCGCATTGCGGTTGGTGATGTTGCGCGGGTACTCGTGGTACAGCACGATGGTGTGGTAGGCCCGTCTGTGTGCCAGCTTGCTCGTATTGTATGATGCCTGCACGTGGTAGCCATTTGGGAAGAGAAAACCGAACGTGTGGTTATTGTGCTGCATGAATGCATCGTTGGTGTCGGTGTGGAGCTCCGCGAAACTGTGGTTGAGCGAGTGCGGGGCGCTGTTCCACCACATGCGGATGGCATCGTAGTTGTTGGCTTTCATCAATGCGATGGCGTTATTTTGGAACGTAGCCTCCTCGTTGTAGGCGTTGGCAAGCAGCTTGAGAAACACCGAGTCCGAAACCCGAACAACGAGCCACACTTCGAGGTAAGGGTTTTCCTCGTTTAAGTTGGCCCTGCGGCGCACGGTGGAAGATCCACGTCCCGTAGCTCCGGCTGCAGCTGCATGTTGTCGAGAAAGTAGCAGCAGTACATGGCGTAGTGACAGAACATGTACGGGAAGAAGGCAATTCCGTACATGCGACGGTGGCTACGAAAACCCTGCTTGTCCGCCCAGAAGGGACACAGGTACTTGCGGAGAGAAATCAAAATTGGTTGAGTGTAGTTCTGCGTGTACTGCCAGCTGTCCTCTGTGGTGGTTCTAGGTGTGCTAGCGGTCGACAATGGCCGCGTGATAGGCGTAGGAATAGGCGACTGGCCTCTGCGAATGGGATCATAAGTTGCCCCCGTGGTGCTGTCAAAGTCCTCGTCAGAATCGAGGTCGACGCCAAGTGTGCCCAAGAGGAACATCATTAAAATCAGTGAGAGCAGAAGCAGGAAAAGGCAGCAGAACACAACGGCGAAAAAGTGATTGTCCGAGTCCTCGCTGACGGCGATGTTTTCAACGTCAGGAATATTGGCGATGCCAGGGACGTTCACGACACCGGGGACATTGACGATGCCGGGGTCGTTGACGACGCCTGCATACCCGACCACATCATCCGCGTTCGCGAACGCGATGTCATCTCCGTACGGGTAGTATGCCTGCATCGTTTCAGCCTTCCTAGATTGAGATGCAATGGGTGTACGACACCTAGAAAACGAACCTCCGCTCTGTAAACGAAGCGATTAGTAGTACGACCGACCTGGGGGCCTTCGCTGCTTGCGTACTCCCTAAAAAAGACACTTGCCCACTACGGGAGACTGGTAAACAACAGGACCGTTAAAAAAAGAGAACGAGAAAGAACGAAGAGAAAGGTGCAGAAAACTCACTTGGTAACGCAAAAAAAGATTCTTCTTGCAAAAGAAAAATACACTTATGGGCAATAAAATGATTATTGCAATAAGGTTTTCAATAAGGACAGCGCATAGAGACCTGCGCTCCATATGCTGCTTTGGGTTTGGCGAAGCTGGATGCACTGCTGGCGATAATTCCCTGTTCTTTAATATTTTTTTTTGTGGATTAAGCGAAGCCTCCCGCCGCATTCTTGACGACGTGTTCTGGCTTGGGACGGCGCAAGAAATAACAAAGAAATTGTCCCAGAAACCATCGCAAATGGTTGTCCATATCAGCTATGGTTCCTTTTTTGTGTTAGCAACCGGCTACATATCTACGTGTCATCCTCGAATCACGAAACCTTATGGACACATAAACAGGCCCATGAGGTCGCTATTTCGCTGCTAAGTACAATGATAATATATTGCCACGACAGAGTACTTCTTGTAATCGCATCGTCACAGCTGGAACTCTCCAGGTATCCCCACTAATCTTGGTGTCCCGGCTGCAACATCGTTGCGATGCCTGTGCATCAAGTGGCCACGCTCTACGCGGAGGTGTTTGTGGCGGATGGGGCACTGTTGGAGTCCAGCTGTAGGGCTTGTAGTTCAGACTGAGGCGTCACACTGAGGTTCGGTTGCGTACGCCGCCGGAGCGTTAAATCGTGGCGAGTAGGTTGCGCTTTAGCGGAGTGTTGCACTAAGCTGGCTAAGCGGATTCCGTCCGTCTCTGTCCTCCAGAGTTGCTTGTTGGCGAGTTGGGGTAGGGAGGTTGAAGCAAACAGATTGGTTTCTTACATATTTACAGCTAACAACTGGCTTCACGAATATACAAATCCGCTGCATTTCGAAGCACAATACCTGTCTGACAACAATGAATGTCGAATTGAATTCTGGAGTTTAACGTGCCACAACCACGATTTCATTATGATTCACGCCGCTTTTGGGGACTCCGGATTAATTTTGACCACAAGGGGATCTTTAACGTTACCCCTGTGAACAAAAGACGGAAGTTTTTGCATTTCGCCCCATCGAAATACGGGTTCCGCGGCGGGTACTGCACGTGTGAGCACACTACTTGGCTGAGCACATGAGACTCGCCTTTTAAGCTGTCGTTTTCCCTATGTGGCTAGATGACGGAATTCAATCACTCTGGCGCAACAGCTCGGCGGAAACGTGCAAGATGGATAATAGTAATTAATAAAGGTTAAGGTAATTAATAAAGGTCCTGGTCCAGGACCAGGAGTCCCGGACCAGGAGGAATTTTTCTGCAACTACGAGGATTTTCTTTCGAGGAACGCGTGTGGGTTTCCTTTGTAGCAATTATTACGATTGGATGGATGTCTCATTCTGCCTTTTTTAATTACTTCTATCCACCTTGCGGTTTTCCGCGAAACTGTTACGCCAAACTCTTCTCTTTGCTTCGAGTTGTTGATGAATTTAACTTCGCTATACCATATGCTAGCCGCCTGGCAAGCTCAGATGGTAGAACGGCTGCCCCGGAAAGGCGGTGGTCCCGGGTTCGAGTCCCGGACCAGGACGAATTCTCCTGCAACTGCGAGGCTTTTCTTTCGAGGAACCCCTATGGGTTTCCTTTGTAGCAATCACTACGATTGGGTGGATGTCTCATTTTCTCTTTCTTAATCAATTGCTCTCTGCCGGCCAATCAGAAGGGTCAAGTGTTCGCAGTACTCCGCAGTGCTCGACTCCGCCCCTGGTATTGCGCAATCGAACCTGCATATGTTGTAACGGCTAGGAAGTCTGGAGACACGCGTGAAAGGTGTTCTCACGCCAGTCGCTTGCATTGGCGCCTTGCATCAATTAGTCGGCTCTTCGTGACAGTCAGCTTGTAGCGATTTGAGGAACCTGACCTTGACGGTCGTTACCGCTTTCAGAGAATGCACCGCTGCTGTCACCCCGAAAGGAGCTTCTTTTTGCCCTTGCGCAGCCAGTGCCGATCGTCGTCGTCTAGGTGGACGCCGGTGAATTGGTCGCTGCGTAGGAAGCATGCCAAGGATTCGCTTGCCTTTTTGAGACGCAACAGCGCTCGATGCTGGCGCGCGCCGTCCTCACCTGCTTCTCATTTTGGGCGCGATGTCACCCAAGCGCCAACCAAACAGCTATCTTGTTCTCTTGGTGGATGAACCGAGAATTGGCGCATAACGAATATACCATAAGCAGCGGGGAGAGAGAGAGAGAGAGAGAGAGAGAGAGAGAGAGAGAGAGAGAGAGAGAGAGAGAGAGAACTCTATTGGTTACTGCGGTTGGAGCACCCATTCCAGGGTCTCACTCGCTATTGCGGCTCGCTAGGCCTGGTCGAGAGTAGCCATTTGGCTTTGCAAGTCCCGTTCGGAGAGTCGCGCCTCCCACGACGTATTGTTGAGTGTAAGTAGCGACCAGACGGCGTCTGCCAGAAGCTGCGTGCATTCGTAAGTGATCTGTTCGAGTGTCGGGGTGGAGTCGCACCACTTGCATCGGCCGCGGTGTTTGTCGGGAAAGAAAGCTGTGGAGTCTGTGTGTGTGGGCAGTTGTTTGTCTGTATTCGGCGCCAGTCCCTCCCCTGTTGCGAAAGTTGTCTGTTCGTTTGTTCATGCACATGCACAGTGCTTCATGCTAGCTCTGCAAGACTGGAGCCACCACATAGTGGCACATATATAGCTCTTATTATGCCAGACTGGCCGACGTTCATCCAAACTGAGTGAAAACTGCCGCTCTAAAGGACAACAGACTTCATAGATTCCTTCGGCTCGTAACTCATTTACTGCGACCAGCGGCACTCTCCCACAGTGAGGACCACCATTTTGTTCTTGCTTGCCAATTTTCCTCAGATAATTGCGCCCACCCACTGCGGAGCATGGCCAAGAGGCCAGTGGTTATAGAGTGGTTGTGTGAGGGTAGTGTAGTTGGGTTTGAAGAAGGATCCGTGAAATGAAATATTAATAAATAAGTATATGTTACAAGTAATGTGGTATGGTATGAAGAACTTTATTGGGTCCTGAAGGTCAACCCTATACGTTGACGCGGGCCGCTCCCACGTTGGGACTTGAGGCCGAGCCCTTCAGCCACATCGCGGACCTTCTGGACTGTCCGTAATTGGTCAGAGAGTGATTCACTGTGTAGCATTTGCCGCCAACATTGTCCAAACGCCGGCGGCATCTGCCCGAGGTTTTGCACGTGCTTCGTATGCACCCGTACATTTACTCATGACGTCAACATTGCACTGTCTGTACACTGCCTTCGGAGGTTGGTTGGGACGATGCCTTTTTTTTTCAAAGGAGGGGCCAATTGCACATCCGATGTGGTCGCCGCGGGTATGTGCCAGGCTATGAAAACGACGCTGAAGTAGCGCGCGGGTAGAGACGACAACGACGTCGCGTTTACTGCTCTGATAAAATGCTTTTATACGTCCTCTACTCCGGCTTTCCCGTCTCCTGCTAGGCTGTGGCAATATAAAGTAAACTGCACTGTACGCCGGCTGGAAACGTGGTGTTGTAAAAGTTACATAAGCATAAAAACCCTGATAAGTCTCAGTTTACAGTTTTCAAATCTCCTCAAAAATCTATGACAGATAATTTACACATAAGGATAAGCAGCGTTGAAATTAAGCAGATAGGTTGTGCTAAGTTCCTAGGAGTCACTGTAGGTTCCAATCTAAACTTTGACGCTCACATTGATTCAGTTGTTAAAAAAATTGGGTTCGGCATAAGATCTTTAATTAAAACTCATTCAGCCTTTAGCATTAATACACTTCTCTCACTTTATCACGTTTTCATTCACACACATTAAATATGACATTACTGTTTGGGGAAGTACTTTTTGTTGTGACATGTCTCGCTTGGTTAGTATCGAAGGACGTGCATTGAAAATTATGACATTTACAACCCTTCTTTCAACATCTAAGCCTCCATTCCTAAAATTGGGTGTACTTCCTGTTGTTTCCACATTTGAAGCTAGTTAGATGGTCCTGCTGTATAAGATCATCGACCGTCAAGTTTCCATCGATACTTTTCCGATTCACCGATTCACGAATAAAGATCCAACAAGGGTTGCTAGTAAAAAAAGTACCTGCTTTAGGGCTATTTTCATGTGCAAAAATCTAAAACCTGATTTTAAAATGTAGCCGTTGAGCCGTTTTAGATCGTCTTTCGAAACTTTAATTAGTCTATTAATCATTTTTGCGTTGTGTCTATTGACATTCCTGTATGTTTATTTTTAATGATTTATTATATTTTTGTCAATTCCTCCTCCTGAAAATGTATCACCTAGTATGTATGTATCACCTAGCATACTATGTATTATATTTTGCATTTATGCTAACAAACTTGAAACTCACCGCCACCAGGGCCCCGCCGCCGCGAAACCTGCGTGCCGTCACGCGCCGCGGCGCGAACGCTGAAAAACGCGTCATGCGTTCAACAGGGCGCCTCTTTTGCACTTTCATGCGAAGCACATTACTAGAGCTCAACCCAGCTGCTCAGGCGCGGCGGTGTCGCCTTCAATGACCTTTAGTGACCCCATGCCATACCACGTGACACCGTGACGTCACGACAGAGGAGAAACGGGGCTTCAACTCGCGCCGTCGCTCGCGCCGTCGCCTTCAAGGCTGACCACGTGACACCGTGACGTCACGACAGAGGAGAAACGGGGCTCCAACTCGCGCCGTCGCTCGCGGCGTCGCGGCGGTATATAAGCAGCTGCGCTTGTTTCTAGGTGGCTTTGGCTCAACTCTTGCAAGATGGGCTGGGTGGGAATCGAACCAGGGTCTCCGGTGTGTGAGACGGAGGCGCTACCACTGAGCCACGAGTACGATGCTTCAAAGCGGTGCAAAAGCGCCTCTAGTGAATGCGGTGTTGCCTTAGAAACGAGCTGTTTCTAAGGCTCAGGCGTGCGTCGCTTGCTCAGGCGCACATTTCGTTGCCGCGCCGAACGCTGCGTTGCTCGACGCTCACCGCGTCCAATGCGGGGCGCGTAGTCGCTGCGCCGTAGCCCATTGTCTTACACCCCTTGGCGGGTCGACGGGAACGCTGTCGCGTTCCACTCTTGAAGGCGAAGCAGAGTAACGCATGAGTTGTTTCTTCGTCTAGCCGAACCAAATATAGCCAAGCAACAGCAGTTCACCAGGCTAAACAGTGGTTCAACAACTAAAATAAAGGCTAGTATGCTTCGCATCCTGGGCTTAACCTTAGCTAAGCCACAGCCATTTTTTATTCTTTGTGGACACCCTACGCCGCCTATTTCCGCTTGTGAGACGTCCACGTGCGGCCTGCGATACTAAAGCATATGGGGCGCCGGTGACTCCGAACGCTGAGAATATGTTTCCCAACATGCGTCTGCGGCCCTACAGATGAATGGATGGACGGATGCTATGAGCGTTCCCTTTAACATGGGGCAGCGGGTTGCGTTACCAGTCTTTTGTTCTTACCTTGCCTAACGTCCTGCTTGTCCTTATTTTTAAACAATACCGACAAAACATTTCCAGCATTAAACTTTCTCAACCAATATTGAGCAAAACGAGAACAAGATAAACGCAAGTGGACCTGTCTCTTTCAAGGCGGGATATTACAAGTCCACTTGTCGAAACATTGGCTCCTGCGCTCATCTTGTTGTCGTTTTGCTCATCGTCTTGCATCTCCATCTCCCGGCTTCTCCGTGTTTTCCACGTACCACTATTGAGAACTTTGTTTTTCTACGCCTCCGTTCTTTGTGGGCTCGCTACTTTTCTGCAACCAAACTTCCAGCTGCTTTTTACTAAACTCTAATGCGGGCTTGTCTACTCTCCCCCTGCAATCCCTGAATCCAAGGGCTTCAGGAGACCAGAGGAGCCTAAAGCGACAGCTAGGTAAATATCTTCACATTCTAATAAACCATTTTACATCGTTTCCTTAGCTCAACCGCTGCAAGCACTTCTTTATAACTACCCCTCTAAGGCAATCTGATCTCACTTCAAAAAGAGCGGGTCTTTGTGTGGGAGAGCGAGCCTACAATTACATTCGTGAATTTCTCTCCAATCGCACGGCCACCCTCTCGGCCGGGGATTTACGATCAAACCAGCTTCACCTTGGCAGCAAAGGCACCCCGCAAGGTTCAGCTATCTCTCCCGTGCTCTTTAACTTCGGCATGATTGGCCTTGCCCAGCAACTACAACGAGTCGACAATATCCACCATGCCATCTACTCGGTCGACATCACCATCTGGTCGTGCCGAGGCAGTGATGGTCAAGTGGAGTCAGCCCTCCAAACGGTGATTGACACGGTTGAAGCCTATCTCCAAGGGACTAGACTGCGCTTGTCGCCGGCTAAATCAGCGCTTCTGCTTTACAAGCCCATTCAACGGGGTCGCCCTCCCAAACACCAATCTGATCACCGACCCTGTGACGCCATCACCCTACGCCTTCAACATGGCAGTCCTATCCCGCACGTCCCTAGTATCCGGGTCCTGGGTCTCACCATCTCTACCATCGGCTCCAACGCCTTGGCTCTCAACAAGATCTGTGCCCAATCTCAAAACACCCTACGACTTCTTAAACGTATCTCTAACCGACGAGGGGGACTCAAAGAAGAAAGCCTTCTCCGCCTCGTGCAATCCTTTGTCATATGTCACATTACCTACGTTCCTGCGTACCTCAACTGGTACCGGGCTGAGCAAAACAAGCTCGACACCCTCATACGAGGGGTCTACAAGCGAGCACTTGGCCTCCCGCATTGCACCAGCATTGAACTCTTCAACCAACTGGGAGTTCACAATAACTTTTCCTAACTCACTGAAGCCCAACAACGCTCTCAGCTTGAACGGCTCACCATTAATGAAACGGGACGCTTTATTCTATCCACGCTTGGCTTCACCTACCATCAGCAACAGGGCCCCAAACAACCAATCCCGACCGAAATCCATAGCTGGATCTACATAGACCCTATCCCTAGAAAAATGCACCCTGAATATGACAGGGCCCTGTGCCAAGCTCGGGCCGGAGCTATCATAAAAACCCTTGCTCACGTGCCTGACGTCACATTTGTTGGTGCAGCCCAATATTCCCATGGCAGGCGATTCGTGGCCGTCACCACACGCGATGGAGTCCTACACCACGCCTCCAGCGTCACTACCCCCATTGCCGAGACGGCTGAAGAAGTGGCCATCGCCCTGGCCACTCTAGATCCCACCTGGCACATCATCGTGAGTGACTCTTGCTCAGCCGTCACTAACTTCAGGAAAGGCCGTATTTCTCCTCAAGCACTTCGCACCCTCTGCCAGGCACCACACTCTAAGGACAGCATAATCTTCCTGAGATAGATCCCGGCCCATGCGGGCCCTGTCCGCCCACACCTCCCCAATCTCAACGAGGTCACCCACTCCATTGCGCGAGGCCTAGTCAACCGCACCGGAGTCACTGAAGATGAGTTGGACACCAGGGACAATCTGACAACTTATAACGATCTCGTTAAGGCCTTTTATCGCAGTCGCCGAACCTTCCCCCCGCCTTACCCCAAATTCAGCCGGGCGCAGGCTACCACCCTGCGTCTGCTACAAACAAACACGTACCCTTCACCCGCCCGCCTCCACCTTATATTTCCAGACGTCTACACTACCTCCAACTGCCGCTGCTGTGGCATTCACACGGCTTCGCTTCCGCATATGCTGTGGGAGTGCCCATCACAGTACACACAGACTAACGCCACGACTCTCTCGTCGAGGTCGCATGAGGCTCTGCGGAGCTCCGCCCTCGACGACCAAACCTGGGAGACCCAGCACGCCCGTGAGGCGGCGGCGAGGCAAGTCCTCGACGTCCCCTCACGGGAGGCTTAGGCCCGGCACGCGTAAAGTGCTGGTTGTGCAGTAAAAGTTTATTCCTCCTCCTGTGTTATCATATACTCTTTTTCCTTGTTTCTTTTTTACCTCGTACGTAGTTGCTCATACGACGTTTGCATTACCATTACATAGAAGATTGTCTCAGCTTTTCTGCCTTTACGTTTGACATTCTTTGTTATCATGTTCCTTACTATACCGGTCGCATACTTGCTGGTAAGCTCACTAGTTCTGTTCCTCCACTCTGAGTCAATGTTCTTCCTGTAGAAATATCTGAACACTCTTTCAACCCATTTACTGTCATATTCCATTTCATATGCGAATTAAATTTTACTCTACGCTTACCTAAATTCCCAACCTTTCCAACTCATATCACCATGTGCTGCGCGCTATGCGAGGCGTCGCCCTGATCTTTGGTTGCCATCGAGTCTTTATTGTATCCCTGACTTAAAGAAAGAACCGTTTTACCAAATGTAAGGGATGGAACCATTACACCCTTCCGCATACCCCGGAGCACCTCGTCCCTATGGCCATAGTGCTGCGTTTCGTTATGGCTGCGTTTCTCTTCCCTTTTGCTATTATTTTTTTTTCAGTGTTTACATACTTGACTTAAAATTCAAGACATGAGGACAGAAGGAAAACTATACAGGGCGAACGCTACTTATAAAGCTTAATCTCGGAAAAATACCCCTACTTACCCGTCGACGCATATCAGAAGGAATGTACATCACTGCGGAAGCGCGCTCCAAAGCCCCTCAAGAAGTTATAAACCTTATGGGGGTTTTAGAAATTTTAGGGCTTCTTTAGGTTTTGCATTGAAAGCACATCGGCCCTTCAAGGCAAACTAATCAAATACCTCGAGATATCACTGAAGGCTTCCACCCAGCGGAGAGTCGGGTCTCGTCTTCTTTTACTTGTCTCTGTCTATATCTACTTGTTTTGTTGCAAGTAACTATCTTACGAACTTGCCCATCGATTCATCCTGACTGAACATTTCCGATACGGAAATCGTACTAGTCAATAAGCAAAAGCAGCATAGAATAAAGACGAGGGAAAATGTAGAAGCAGCATCCAAATATATTCTAATTCACTATAACAAGCTCTTTCCTCCTATTATGGTAGGGAAGCAAGAAAGGTAAGAGAGCATTACTATCTATTACAGCATTAGTGGATCATTATGTGGAATACACCCCGCACAATGGGATAGTTATCACTTGTTCCGACGGGTGGTGGACAAACACCTGGGAAGTCGTCGTACTCCGGGTTCATCACGCCGAACACCTCTTCCTCGAACTCGTGGTCCAGGGCGACTATGTTGTCGTAAGCGTCTTCGGCAGTGGTGTACGCAATAGCGTCCTCTCCTTTGCAAGCAAAGTGGTAATTTGGATGAATATATGCATTGTCGGCAAGAACAGTGGTCTGGTTCCACGAAGAGTCCAGGATGTCGCACACTTCCGGCAGCGACAGGATGCCCACCTTCTTGGTAAGAGGTCCTGGAGGCCCGTATCCCAGCGGCTGGATGTTGTACGGCTTGCTGCTGCTATCGTTCCCGCACTTGGCCGGGTCGATTTTGTATGTGAGTGCCACAAGTGGATATAGGTGGCAGAAGGCCGGGCGGTCTGTTTGGTTGAGCTTTTCAGAGTAGACTTTCAGTTCACGAATTGTGTATGTCGTAGCCTTGCGGCTGGTGATGTTGCGTGGGTACTCGTGGTACAGCACGATGGTGTGGTAGGCCCGTCTGTGTGCCAGCTTGCTCGTATTGTATGATGCCTGCACGTGGTAGCCATATGGAAAAAGAAAACCGAACGTGCGGTTATTGTGCTGTATGAATGCGTCGTTGGTGTCATTGTAGAGCTCCGCCAAACTGTGGTTGAGCGAGTCCGGGGCGTTGTTCCACCACATGCGGATGGCATCGTAGTTTTTGGCTTTCATCCATGCGATGGCGTTCTTTTGGAACGTGGCCTTCTCGTTGTTGGCGTTGGCCAGCAGCTTGAAAAACACCGAGTCCAGGCCCCGAACAACGAGCCACACCTGCAGGTAAGGGTTTTCCGCCTTGAAGTTGGCCATGCGGCGCACGGCGTCCCTCGGCGGAAGGTCCACGTCTGGTAGCTCCGGCTGCAGCTGCATGTTGTCGTCGAGAGAGTAGCAGCAGTACATGGCGTAGTGTCAGAACATGTACGGGAAGAAGGCGATTCCGTACGTGCGACGGTGGCTACGAAAACCCTGCTTTTCCGCCCAGAAGGGACACAGGTACTTGTGCAGAGAGATCCAGATGGGTTGAGTGTAGTTCTGCGTGTACTGCCAGCTGTCCTCTGTAGTGGTGCTGGGTGTGCTAGCAGTCCTCGATGCCTGCGTGATAGCCTTACAAATGGGCGGCTGGGCTCTGGGAATGGGGTCATAACTTGCCTCTTTGGTGCTGTAAAATTCATCATCGCTATAGATGTCGGCCCTCAGTATGCCCAAGAAGAACGTTAGAATGAGGGTGAGGACAAGCAGGAAAAGGCAACAGAACACCACGACGAACAAGCGATTATCCGAGTCTTCGTCGGCGGCGGCGTTTTCGATGCGGAGGACATTGTTGATGCCGGGGTCCTTGACGACGCCGTCATACTCGACCACATTCTCCGCATTCGCGAACGGGATATCATCTCTGTACGGCTCGAGTGGCTCCATCGTTTCAGCCTTCCTAGACTTAGTTGCGGCGGTTGTACAACGCAGAGAAAATGAACCTCCGAGTCAATGACAAAGCTATTACTAGTTTGACCCACTTGGAAGCCTTCGCTGCTTGCCTGCTCTCTCATAAAAAAGACTTGCCCACTACGGGAAACCGGGGAAAAACAAGACCGTAAAGAAAGAGAACGAGAAAGTACGAAAATAAAACTGTAGAATGATCATCAACTAATACAAGAAAGTGCTGTCTTTCAAGAGAAAGAAAAGAGTAATTATTGGTGATAAAATGACGATTGGAATGAGATATACTGAGAATTGAAAGCGCATTGCAACATGCGGTCAATGCGCTGCTTTTTGTTTGCCGAAGCTGGAAGCACATCATAGAGCTGACGACAGTTCGGTCTACTATTATATTTTGTGGGTTACACGACCCTTCCCGCGACACTCTTGACGACGTGTTTTGGCTTGGGGCGTCGCAAGAAAGAACCGAGAATCTGTGCAGAAATGATCGAAAATGATTATCGAATCGGCGATAGTTCTTTGTGTAAGCTGCTAGATATACCCTTGCCATCCTGAAATCTTGAAACCATATGTGCACATGAACAGGCCCACAAAGTGGCTATTTGGCTGCCAAGTACAATTAAAGAAAAGTAAACCTAGTTCCATGCAGCGAAAGCTTCCAATACAGCGATGCCGGTGGTCGTTTTCTCAAATTTAAACTCGTGTTTAGCGCCATTTTCATGAAAGTCTTTTGTCTAGTTGTCTTCGTCGGGATAGATTCGAGCTTGGGTTCCGTATTTCTGAAACTTCAGTTGCGTGAGGTTGTGATCAAACCACAGCCTATCGCACACCTTGCTGCTGTGGCCACACTCACGGTCGAGGAATTCTCTCTGGAACCGTCCATCGGCACCCTCCGTGGAAAGAATGCGTGGACGCCTCTGCTCATCTTCCTGCTCTCAAAGTAGAGGGTTAGCTTACCTCTGCTGACAATTCGCTTGGATTGTCTTTTATTGAAAGTGGGTGTTCGCTTGCCTCCACCGGCGCTTGGCTTGCGGTTCCCGCTCTCGAAGCTCGGTATTTACGCGATGTCTGCGCTGCCATTCTCATGTGAGCTCCCGCTGCCGCTCGCGCCTAACGGAATCCATGGCGCAAAAGGGCGCGCGGTGGTGAAACAGCTGCTCCTATACGCCTCTCCTCTCCCTCCCATGGCCCATCCGCCACAGTGTGTTTGTGTCACTAACTTGTGCCATTAACTTGAGGACTAACACATTCATAAATACGTGCCGACAGGGCAACAACTAAGGGTCTGTACGTGCGCAGCTGGAACCATCCAGGCGACGTGTCGAACCAGACGTGGAATTAACCAAGGCGTCACAACAAAAACAAAACACGAATAAAACCGATTGAAGACCACTATAAAACTGAACAACAATTTATCGTGATACACTTCCTTGCAAATATCTCCCCTCTTCAATATGAAGAGCGACACACGGATTTCTAACACATCTTTCTCCTTCCCTACCAATATGAAAGGCTTCCCTTGCGGTTTTATTATTATGCCAGAACAAGCAATCAGTTTAATTTTTGCGCTGTCGGTCGGCACCCACATTCTGCACAATGTAAAGGCAAGTGCCAGCCCTCGTACCTTGAATGATGGAAAGTTTTCCGTTAATGTAATGTTCAGACAGCCGACCGGTCTGCCCCACATAAACCTACCTGCATGACAGTGGCAAGCTGTGCGCAATGGAACATGCACGTAGAACGTATCTATTAACTTCTCAGAACAGAAACTACATTCCTTGCCATGACAGGATTTTTCATGCAAAGGGTGACAAATCGCAGCAAGTTTGTTCGTACCGGCATGACGGCACGCACCTCATACCTACTAGCCACGTTCTTCAAGCAATGCGATGCCTTGTGCAACTATGGCACAACTGTCGGTCGTTTTTCATTGCGTGCAGGATCTTTCGATTTGTTCTTTACCTTATGAGTAATCCTCACCCACTTAATCAGATTATGACTGTTGCTAAGATTTCACCGTCCGGGTAACCCGCGTTCTGTAATCTCGGAATCTCTCCAAGGAAATTCTCCCTAGACGAATGAGTGCATGTCTTCTGTAGCACCGCGCGCAGGCCAGCGTAAACAGTACCGGTTTTTAAAATAATTTATTGTGCCTGAGAAAGAAATTTAAAAGCGCCTTTCGCTGAACGAGGCTTATATAACCAATACAAATGGTCCGCCCGAAACCTGAGTCTACTATCCCGGATTTGAAGTTCACCTTGGGCAGGCAACTCCAAGGCAAATTTTAAACATTTACCGCATTGCTTTAAGCTCTTTTAAAATATCAACTACATTACTGTCTAGATTCTTTCTTTCCGTTTCTATGAAAAAATAATCAACGTACGTGCCAGATACAGTAAAGGCCAAACTTCATGAATTACTAGCAATACGGTTCTCAACTCGGCTAGGAAAAATATAGCTTAAGGCTGAGTCCACCCGCCGACCTATAGAGGTTCCCGACTTATATAACGTGCTGCCTTTCCATTCAACAAACAGGGAGCGAAGCGTCCCATTGGCTTATGTTTGCTATTGAGTTCTGATTGTGAGTGTTCGTAGTGGAATCATTACACCTTTCCACACATCCAGGCGCACGCTGTACCTATTTTGTCTCCATATAGCGCTCGGCGTTTCCTTATGGGCTCGTTTCTGTTCCCCTTTACCATTATTTCTTTCCGTGTTTTCAAAGATCATTTGACTTCCTTTATTCATACACTGAGGTACCTGTATTCTCTTACCCGAAGTATTTCCTCGCACTGTATTGACACTGTCTCTTCACTGTTTTCAATAATACCTTGGGACCTGATTTGAACGCCACATTTCATTCCTAAACTCTCACCTTCCTGTGCACACATAACAGCCAGATGAGGCATATAATTCTGCCCATTAGCAAATACAACAATGTCTTGCCGACATATAGGGTAGCGCGATAACCCAATTACAAAGGAGAGACAGAGAGCACATCACTGGTGCTACCAACACTTTTATTTGAAAGACAGCGAGAAGTGCACATATACTGTTCCCAACACCCAGGCGCATCTACCACTACCTAGGGCTGTTATCATGGCTGGCAAGATCACTTGGTTGATCTAAAGTAAGCTAGCTCCGCGTTCTACAAAACAACAGAAGTCTGGATTATGCGAGTACTACTTTCTTTTATGTAGAGCGCTTCTAGTAACTCACGTGCCCTTTTATCTTTACTTCTGGCCAGGATCTTCACATCATGATACACCAGCTTACAAGAGCAGGCTTTACAGTGCGCTGAAAGTTGCGCTTTGAAGTCCTTCTTGAGGTTAAATCATGCTCCCTCATTATTCTATGACGCAGCGGCCTCTTTATCCTATGTAGGACTTTCCACAGACAGCGGAGGGGGCTTATGGAAAAAAGAAGGACCCAAGCAAGCCTTGGGTATTTTGGGATTATGATTTACGCCGCTTTTGGGGACTCCGGAGTAATTTTCACTACAAGGGGATCTTTGACGTTACCCCGATAGAAGGAACACGGACGTTTTCGCATTTCGCCCCATGGAAATTCGGGTACCGCTGCGGGTAATACATGTTAGCACACTGCTTGGCTGAGCACATGAAACTCGCCTTTTAAGCTGTCGTTTTGCCTATGTGGCTAGATGACGGAATTCAATCACTCTCTGGCGAAACAGCTCTGCGGAAACCTGCAAGGTGGAGAGAAGTAAGTAATAAAGGTTACAGTAATTAATAAAGGTCCTGGTCCAGGTTCGAGTCGCGGACCAGGATAAATTTTTCTGCAACTGCGAGGCTTTTCTTTCGAGCAACCCTTGTGGGTTTCCTTTGTGGCAATTACTACGATTGGGTGGATGACTCATTTTCCCTTTATTAATTACTCTCCACCTTGCGGGTTTCCGCAGCACTGTTACGCCAAACTATTGTCTTTGCTTCGAGTTGTTGATGAATTCAACTTCGCCCTACCATATGCTAGCCGCCTGGCTAGTTGCGATGGTAGAACGGCTGCCCCGGAAAGGCGGGGGTCCCGTGTTCAAGTCCCGGACCAGGACGAATTTTTCTGCAACTGCGAGGCTTTCCTTTCGAGGAACCCGTATGGGTTTCCTTTGTAGCAATCAGTACGATTGGGTGGATGTCTCATTTTCCCTTTTTTAATTACTTCTCTCCACCTTGCGGGTTTCCGCGGTACTGTTACGCCAAACTCTTGTCTTTGTTCCGAGTTGTTGATGAATTCAACTTCGCCCTACCATATACCGCAGTCAGCGGCATGCCGCTTCGTCGAGCTAAACCCTGTTTTCATTCTTGGCAGGCCGGACTGGTGTATTGCTGAAGAGGATCGCGGCATTACGGCTGCGAACGCAAGCCCCTGGATTGCTCTATCGCGCATGCGTACACCTGGACGACTGTCTCATCCACTGGCGGTCAACCACCGGCGGGCTGGGGCGCTATCACCTTGACTGATGATCACGTGGTACCTCACGCCGACTACATAAAGCCTGGCATTCTCGGGAAACGTTGCAGTCAGCGGCAAGCCGCTTCGTCGAGCTATACCCTGTTTTCATTTTTGGCAGGTGAGTTCTCTGCCATCGATATTCATACATACCTATAGTGTGTTATGCCGCTGACTGCAACAATGTCTTCTGCCTCTGCTTGTTCTGCCTGTACCTCTATTTTGGAAGGGAAGTTTTTGTCTCATTTTGATTTGCAAAGGGAGTTTTCACCTTGGAAAAAACTGTTCCTCAGTAACTGAGAGTGCGTACGCAAAGATATCAGTTACAAAGCGTGAGACTTGGACTTGTCCCTCTTGCAAACGTGTCGAAAACAGTCAGCCAGACACAGGCTGAAACCGCGATGGCGTTTCATTCGCCAATCATTTTTCTGCAGTAAATGCTAAACTAGATCAACTGACGACAACAGTTACGGCACTTGCTACTAAGGTAGAAGAACTGCTTACGTTTAAAGCTACGGGGGAAGAGATGGCTGAAAAAGTCAGTGAAATTCAGTCTTCAATTCAACTTTTGTCTAATAAGTATGATACCGTAATTTCCACCATGGAAGCTAACCAAGCGGAGATGACCCATCTACACGCTCAAGTGGCATCATTGTCTTCAACTGCTGTCACTCAGGCTGACTTGCTGGACAAACTAAGGAGCGAAGTAAATGATCTAGAACAATATAGTAGGAAGTGCAATTTTTAATTGTATGGGCTACCGCTCACGCCTAATAAGAATTTGAGGTCTTTTATGGGTGAGTTGGCCCAGGATTTACGTATAACAGACTTTACGCCTAATATGATCACTACTATACATCGCCTGCCCAGTAGAACGTATTCCATTCCGCCCATACTGGTCCAGACTTGCGATGTTGCAACAAAAGACAAATGGTTTAGAGCAAGAAGGGGTCTCTCGGGCTTGGTTCAAGCAGGGTCTTTGCCGCGGCTTTATTTCAATGATAATTTGACGCGCCACAACAAGGATCTGTTCAGACTGGCTCGTCTGAAAGGGAGGGAAAAGAGCTTCAAGTTCATTTGGACAAGGAATGGTAAGATTTTCGCCAAGAAATGTGAGGGCGCATCCCTCATCCGTGTAGAGAAGGAGTCGGACCTGGATAAGATAAGCTAAGATGGAAGACACTGGCTCTCTGACTTGCAATAATTTTGTAGAGGTTTCGAAGTTTTTCAATACTTGCAAAGGTGATGCTTTTCGTGCGTCACATGTTAACATTCGCAGCGTTCGAAAACACTGGGACGAATTTTGTGCAGTCACGGCATCTACTCGTTCCGACTATGATGTCTTTGTAATAACAGAAATGAATGTCACAGCAGACAGCCTGAAGTATTACACGTTACCTGGTTACAGGTTGTATTCCTACACGCGCCAAGTACAACGGGGTGGGGGAGTTGCAGTATTTGTTAGAGATACCTTGATCGTAACAAAGCTAAGTTTTAGCTTTCACCACGCTGAAATTATTGCCCTCCGACTAAATACGCCTACTTTGTCATTGGTTCTGTTCGCTATTTATCGGCCTTCTTGTTTCAACGGTCGATTGTTCTTAGCCTAACTCGATCACGCACTCTCGACTCAGTCACACGAAGATTACGTTTGCCTGATAGGCAACATCAATATCGATATATTACGCCCTGCAGTTGGCTTGGTCGCAGATTACCTTGATACGTTGTCGAAATGGGGAATGCAGGCTACTGTTCAAAAAGCAACGCGTGAAGAATACCTATCTGGCCGGCTTACTGCTTCCTGCATTGACCACATAAACATTCGTGCTCCAGCTTTGATCTTGCAATCATCGGTTGTGGAAACAAAACTTTCCGATCATTACTTTGTTTGTTGCTCGTTGACTCGGCAATCTAGCTTATCTGTCTCCTCGGTGGCCTCCATTAAGAAAGAAGTTTCCATCTGTGATTCAAGAACCTTCTACACTCTAGCATCAAACTATGACTGGGACGCGTTTTTAAAAAGTGTTGCACCAGCCGATATCTACGACAGGCTCGTTGAGGTATTACACCGGCTTAAGAAGGCGGCCACACGCATCCTACTCGTCAAACAGCGTAACAAGGAAAATAAATGGATGACTTCAGAAATTCTGGCTGCATTAAAAGAAAAGGACCTTCTCTGGGCGCAAACTAAACGTTACCCCGCCTCTGAAGCGATGCGGTCAAAATTCAAAGAAGCCAGAAATAGGGCAAATGCGATGATTCGTCGCGCCAAGCGAATGCATTTACGGAATGAATTTAAATCCGCTCGGACAGACACCAGAAAACATGGTCCTTAATAAATAACCTTAGAGGTGCTAATTAGCACCGAAATCGCGAATGTGATTTCGCTTCTTTTGGAACTAATGACCGTACTCTTGCTAATGATTTTAATACTTCATTCTCTCGAGTGTCGGGTAATGCATCACCGCTTCCACCGTCGTATACTTTGCATAATAGTACATTGGAGTCCGCTCACTTGCCTTTACTAGCCGAAGACGAACTTAGGTCACTTATCTTTCGCCTAAAGTGCAATAAATCACCAGGTATAGATGGAATTCATGTAAGTGACCTGCGTGCCATCTTTGGTGTCATCAAGGATGTGTCGCTGTCGCTTTTTAACAATATCATTTCCAGTGGTACAGTCCCATTAAATATGAAAACTGCTGTAGTAATTCCACTTTATAAGGGAGGAGCACATAATAGAACAGAAAACAATCGCCCAATTTCTGTGTTGCCCTGCTTATCTCAAGTATTGGAAAAACATTTATTACTAACAATGACAAGTTTCTTGGATAAACACGGGATTTTATCCTCTTCCCAGTATGGTTTCATCCGCGGAAAAGGTGCCCAATCGCTTCTTGAAGATCTCTCTGACGTGTTGAACTTGTCTTTCGAACGTAATCAGATCGTATGTGCCGTCCTCCTTGACGTCAGCAAAGCTTTCGATAGCGTGAGTCATGGTATTCTATTAACCAAGCTTTCAATATTAGGATTTCGTGGCACATTCCTGACACTTCTGGAAAACTATCTGCATCACAGGCGCCAGCAGGTTTCACTAGGGCTGGCTAAAAGTGATTTCCTTGTAATAAAATCTGGTGTCCCCCAGGGGTCTATACTCAGTCCACTGTTATATAATATTTATGCGAATGACCTTGCTGATATGGTAGCTGTAGGATTGTATCAGTATGCAGATGATACTGTCATTATAGCTCAATCAACAAACTTTAGGCGTGCTATTACTTCTTACAAGCAATGGCTACTAAGGCTACGGACTGGTTTTGTGCTAACTTAATCAATATTAATACGTCAAAGACAAAACTTATTTGTTTTCACAATCCTCTGAAAAAAATAGACATTGATTACCCGTTTGTACTACACAATTCAATGTGTTCTCCATGTCTGTGTAAACCTTTAGATTATTTGACTTCTGTAAAATACCTCGGTTTGTACTTTAACAGTAATCTTTCCTGGAGCTCCCACTTAGATTATCTATGCAAACGACTTCGTGCGGTATCTTGTGTGCTTTACAGTTTGAGATATTATATGCCCCTCTCTGTTGGAAAAGTTGTGGTACATGCGTTGTGTTATAGTGTATTAAGGTACGCAATAAGAGTTTATGGTCATTGTGCAATTCGTTGGCAAACTAGGGTAAACTCTATTCTCCGTTCTATACTAAAGAAGATCAGCTATGATTTAAATCTTCATGAGAAAAGTGACGTTTTCAAAACCTTATTTATGCCAGAATTCAATCAACTACTGCTGGAAACTGTTGTGCTAAAACACTTCTGGGAAAGTAATTTCAGGGTGAAATACGTTCCCTCACGTTGTTTGCGGCCTAAGAATCTTTACCTCGTACCCAGGCGTTGTACAAGATATGACAGGAGAATACGAGACTACTATGTTCCTGTATATTTTAACAAATTGTCTCAAACCGCCTTGCGCGCTCGAACAAAATACAAGTTAAAAAAGGCACTCAGGCAAATTGACTAGCCGCCTCAGGGAATCATTAGTTTTTTTTTGCTTCTTTATTTTTTTCCGCTCAAGCCCTGTGTGGCTTTGGCAGGCCTGTTATGTACGCTGCTTTTTTGTGACTTTGTGGAATAAAGTATTATTATTATTATTATTATTATTATTATTATTATTATTATTATTATTATTATTATTATTATATGCTAGCCGCCTGGCTAGCTAGATGGTAGAGCGACTGCCCCGGAAAGGCGGTGGGCCCGGGCTCGAGACCCGGACCAGGACGAATTCTTCTGCAACTGCGAGGCTTTTCTTTCGAGGAACCCGTATGGGTTTCCTTTTGCAGCAATCACTACGATTGGGTGGATGTCTCATTTTCCCTTTCTTAATCAATTACTCTCTGCCGGCCAATCAGAAGGGTCAAGTGTTCGCAGTACTCCGCAGTGCTCGACTCCGCCCCTGGTATTGCGCAATCGAACCTGCATATGATGCAACGGCTAGGAAGTCTGGAGACACGCGTGAAAGGTGTTCTCATGCCAGTCGCTTGCATTGGCGCTTTGCATCAATTAGTCGGCTCTTCGTGACGGTCAGCTTGTAGTGGTTTGAGGAACCTGACCTTGACGGTCGTTACCGCTTTCAGAGAATGCACCGCTGCTGTCACCTCGAAAGGAGCTTCTTTTAGCCCTCGCGCAGCCAGTGCCAATCGTCGTCGTCTAGGTGGACGCCGGTGAATTGGTCGCTTCGTAGCAAGCACGCCAAGGATTCCCTTGCCCTTTTTGAGACGCAACAGCGCTCGATGCTGGCGCGCGCCGTCCTCACCTCCTTCTCCTCTTGCGCGCGATGTCACCCAAGCGCCAACCAAACAGCTATCTTGTTCTCCTGGTGGAAGAGCCGAGAATTGGCGCATAACGAATATGCCATAACTAACGCGGAGAGAGAGAGAGAGAGAGAGAGAGAGAGAGAGAGAGAGAGAGACAACTCTATTGCTTACTGCGGTTGGAGCACCCATTCCAGGGTCTCACTCGCTATTGCGGCTCGCTAGGCCTGCTCGAGAGTCGCCATTTGGCTTTGCAAGTCCCGTTTGGAGAGTCGCGCGTCCCACGACCGATTGTTGAGAGTAAGTAGCGGCGAGACGGCGTCTGCCAGACGCTGCGTGCATTCGTAAGTTATGTGTTCGAGTGTCGGGGTGGAGTCACACCACGGGCATCGGCCGCGGTGTTTGTCGGGAGAAATGTGTAGAGTCTGTGTGTGTTGGCAGCTGTTGGTCTGTATTCGGCGCCAGTCCCCTCCCTTGTTGGGAAAGTTGTCTGTTCGTTTGTTCATGCACATACACAGTGCTTCATGCTAGCTTGGCAAGACTGGAGCCAGCACATAGTGGCACATATATAGCTCTTATTATGCCAGACTGGCCGTCGTTCATCCAAACTTAGTGAAGTAGCTAAAGAAAGCTACCGCTTTAAAAGACAACATACCACAGATTACTTCGGCTCGTAACTCATTTACTGCGACCAACGGCACTGTCCTACGGTGATGAAGACCATTTTGTTCTTGCTTGCCAATTTTGCTCAGATAATTGCGCCCACCCACTGCAGAGCATGGCCAACAGGCCAGTGGTTATAGACTTGTTCTATGAGGATAGTGTAGGTGTGTTCGAAGAAGGATGCGTGAAATGAAATTTAGTAAATAAGTATGTGTTACAAGTAATGTGGTATGGTATGAAGAACTTTATTGGGTCCTGAAGGTCAACCCTATACGTTGACGCGGGCCGCTCCCATGTTGGGACTTGAGGCCGAGCCCTTCAGCCACATCGCGGACCTTCTGGACTGTCCGTAATTGGTCAGAGAGTGATTCACTGTGTAGCATTTGCCGCCAACATTGTCCAAACGCCGGCGGCATCTGCCCGAGGTTTTGCACGTGCTTCGTATGCACCCGTACATTTACTCATGACGTCAACATTGCACTGTCTGTACACTGCCTTCGGAGGTTGGTTGGGACGATGCCTTTTTTTTTCAAAGGAGGGGCCAATTGCACATCCCATGTGGTCGCCGCGGGTATGTGCCAGGCGATGAAAACGACGCTGAAGTAGCGCGCGGGTAGAGACGACAACGACGTCGCGTTTACTGCTCTGATAAAATGCTTTTATACGTCCTCTACTCCGGCTTTCCCGTCTCCTGCTAGGCTGTGGCAATATAAAGTAAACTGCACTGTACGCCGGCTGGAAACGTGGTGTCGTAAAAGTTACATAAGCATAAACCCTGCTAAGTCTCAGTTTACAGTTTTCAATTCTCCTTAAATATCTATGACAGATAATGTACACATACGGATAAGCAACGTTGAAATTAAGCAGACAGGTTGTGCTAAGTTCCTATGAGTCACTGTAGATTCCAATGTAAAATTTGACGCTCACATTGATTAAGTTGTTAAGAAAATTGGGTTCGGCATAAGATATTTAATTAAAGCTCGTTCAGCCTCTAGCATTAATACACTTCTCTCACTTTACCATGTTTTCATTCACACACATTAAATATTGCATTACTGTTTGGGGAAATACTTTTGTACTCACATGTCTCGCTTGGTTAGTATCCAAGGACGGGCATTGAAAATTATGACATTTACAACCCCTCTTTCAGCATCTAACCCTCTATTCTTAATATGTGGTGTACTTCCTGTTGTTTCCACATTTGAAGCTAGTTAGACGGTCCTGTTGTATAAAATCATCGACCGTCAAGTTTCCATCCATGCTTTTCCAATTCACCGATTCACGAATAAAGATCCAACAAGTATTGCTAGTAAAAAACAACTACCTGCTTTAGTGCTATATTCATGTGGAAAAATCTAAAAGCTGATTTTAAAATGTAGCCGTTGAGCCGTTTTAGATCGTCTTTGGAAACTTATTCGTTTTCGTCACTTTAATTAGTCTATTAATCATTTTTGCGTTGTCTCTATTGATATTTCTCTATGTTTATTTTTAATAATTTCTAATATTTCTTAAATTTCATTCCTGTGCTTATTGAAATTACTTTATCTAATTCTGATAGGAAGCCCTCCCAGAGTTCTCACTTTTCGGCCTCCTCCTGAAAAGGTATCACGTAATATGTATGTAGTATGTATCACCTAGCATGCGCGTGGTCACCTAAGAACGCGTTATGCGTTCGAAAGGGCGCCTTTCTTGTAGTTTTTGTTCCTTGTGGACATCGCTACACCACCTAATGGCGCTGGTGAGACGTCCGCGTGCGGCGTGCGATACTAAAGCATATGGGGCGCCGGCGTCTGCGAACGCTGAGAGTATATTTCCCAACATGCGTTTGACAGATGGATGGATGGATGCTATGAGCGTTCCCCTTTAAAACAAGTCAGCGGGTTGCGCTACCAGTCTGTTGTTCTTATTTTGCCTAACGTCCTGCCTGTCCTTATATTTAAACAATACCCACAAAACATTTCCAGCATTAAACTTGCTGAACCACTATTGAGCAAATCGAGAACAAGATAAACGCAGGAGCCAACGTATTGACAAATGGACCTTTCTCTTTCAAGGCGGGATATGACAAGTCCATTTGTCGAAACGTTGGCTCCTGTGCTCATCTTGTTGTCGTTTTGCTCATCGTCTTGAATCTCCATCTCCCACCTTCTCCGCGTTTTCCACGTACCACTATTGAGAACTTTGTTTTTCTACGCCTCCGTTCATTGTGGGCTCGCTACTTTTCTGCAACCAAACCTCCAGCTGCTTTTTACTAATCTCTTATGCGGACATATCTACTCTCCCCCTGAAATCCCTGAATTCGAGGGCTTTAGGAGGCCAGAGGAGCCTAAAGCGACAGCTGGCCGGGTAAATATCTTCGCATTCTAATAAACCATTTTACATCGTTTCCTTAGCTCTACCGCTGCAAGCACTTCTTTATAACTACCCCTCTAAGACAACCTGATCTCACTTCAAAAAGAGCGGGTCTTTGTGTGGGAGAGCGAGCCTACAATTACATTCGTGAATTTCTCTCCAATCGCACGGCCACCCTCTCGGCCGGGGATTTACGATCAGACCAGCTTCGCATTGGCAGCAAAGGCACCCCGCAAGGTTCAGTTATCTCTCCTGTGCTCTTTAACTTCGTCATGATTGGCCTTGCCCAGCAACTACAACGAGTCGACAATGCCCACCATGCCATCTACGCGGTCGACATCACCATCTGGTCGTACCGAGGCAGTGATGAGCAAGTGGAGCCAGCCCTCCAAACGGCGATTGACACTGTTGAAGCCTATCTCCAAGGGACTGGACTGCGCTGTTCGCCGGCTAAATCGGAGCTTCTGCTCTACAAGCCCATTCAACGGGGTCGCCCTCCCAAACACCAATTTGCGGAAGCGCGCTCCAAAGCCCCCCAAGAAGTTATAAACTTTATGGGGGTGTTAGAAATTTTAGGGCTTTTTGGGGTTTTGTATTGAAAGCACATCGGCCCTTCAAGGCAAACTAATCAAATACCTAGAGATATCATCGAAGCGTTCCACCCAGTGGAGAGTCGAGTCTCGTCTTCTTTTACTTGTCTCTGTCTAAATCTACTTGTTTTGTTGCAAGTAACTATCTTACGAACTCGCCCATCGATTCGTCCTGACTGGACGTTTTCGATACGGAAATCGTACTGGTCATTAAGGAAAAGCAGCATAGAATAAACACGAGGGAAAATGTAGAATAAACATACAAACCTTTTCTAATGCACTATAACAAGTTCTTTCCTCCTATTATGGTAGGGAAGCAAGAAAGGTAAGAGAGCAGTACTATTACATCATTAGTGGATCATTATGTGGAATACACCCCGCACAATGGGATAGTTATCATTTGTTCCGATGGGTGGTGGACAAACACCAGGGAAGTCGTCGTACTCCGGGTTCATCACGCCGAACACCTCTTCCTCGAACTCGTGGTCCAGGGCCTCTATGTTGTCGTAAGCGTCTTCGGCAGTGGTGTACGCAATAGCGTCCTCTCCTTTGCAAGCAAAGTGGTAATTTGGATGAATATTGGCATTGTCGGCAAGAACAGTGGTCTGGTTCCACGAAGAGTCCAGGATGTCGCACACTTCCGGCAGCGACAGGATGCCCACCTTCTTGGTAAGAGGTCCTGGAGGCCCGTATCCCAGCGGCTGGATGTTGTACGGCTTGCTGCTGCTATCGTTCCCGCACTTGGCCGGGTCGATTTTGTATGTGAGTGCCACAAGTGGATATAGGTGGCAGAAGGCCGGGCGGTCTGTTTGGTTGAGCTTTTCAGAGTAGACTTTCAGTTCACGAATTGTGTATGTCGTAGCCTTGCGGCTGGTGATGTTGCGTGGGTACTCGTGGTACAGCACGATGGTGTGGTAGGCCCGTCTGTGTGCCAGCTTGCTCGTATTGTATGATGCCTGCACGTGGTAGCCATATGGAAAAAGAAAACCGAACGTGCGGTTATTGTGCTGTATGAATGCGTCGTTGGTGTCATTGTAGAGCTCCGCCAAACTGTGGTTGAGCGAGTCCGGGGCGTTGTTCCACCACATGCGGATGGCATCGTAGTTTTTGGCTTTCATCCATGCGATGGCGTTCTTTTGGAACGTGGCCTTCTCGTTGTTGGCGTTGGCCAGCAGCTTGAAAAACACCGAGTCCAGGCCCCGAACAACGAGCCACACCTGCAGGTAAGGGTTTTCCGCCTTGAAGTTGGCCATGCGGCGCACGGCGTCCCTCGGCGGAAGGTCCACGTCCGGTAGCTCAGGCTGCAGCTGCATGTTGTCGTCGAGAGAGTAGCAGCAGTACATGGCGTAGTGGCAGAACATGTATGGGAAGAAGGCGATTCCGTACGTGCGACGGTGGCTACGAAAACCCTGCTTGTCCGCCCAGAAGGGACACAGGTACTTGTGCAGAGAAGTCCAGATCGGTTGAGTGTAGTTCTGCGTGTACTGCCAGCTGTCCTCTGTAGTGGTGCTGGGTCTGCTAGAGGTCCGCGATGCCGGCGTGATAGCCTTACGAATGGTCGGCTGGGCTCTAGGCATGGCGTCATACCTTGCCTGTTGGGTGCTGTGAAATTCATCATCTGTATACATGTCGGTGCTCAGTATGCCAAAGAACGTTACCATGAGGGTGAGGATAAGCAGGAAGAGGCAGCAGAACACCACGACGAACAAGCGGTTGTCCAAGTCTTCGTTGGCGCCGTTGTTTTCGATGCCGAGGGCATTGTTGACGCCGGGATCTTTGACCAGGCCGCCATACTCGCCCACATTCTCCGCATTCGCGAACGGGATATCATCTCTGTACGGCTCGAGTGACTCCATCGTTTCAGCCTTCCTAGACTTAGTTGCGGCTGGTGTACGACGCAGAGAAAATGAAGCTCCGCGTCAATGACAAAGGTATTAGCAGTTTGACCGACCTGGAAGCCTTCGCTGCTTGCCTGCTATCTCATAAAAAAGACTTGCCCACTACGGGAAACCGGGGAAAAACAAGACCGTAAAAGAAGAGAACGAGAAAGTACGAAAATAAAACTGCAGAATGATCATTAACTACTTCAAAAAAGTTCTGTCTTTCAAAAGAGAAAGAGCAATTATAGGTAATAAAATGACAATTGCAATAAGATATACTGAGAATTGAAAGCGCATTGCAACATGCGGTCAATGCGCTGCTTTTTGTTTGCCGAAGCTGGATGCACATCATAGAGCTGACGATAGTTCGGTCTACTATTATATTTTGTGGGTTACACGACGCTTCCCGCGACACTCTTGACGACGTGTTTTGGCTTGGGGCGGCGTAAGAAAGAACCGAGAATGTGTGCAGAAACGATCGAAAATGATTATCGAAATCGGCGATAGTTCTTTGTGTAAGCTGCTAGATATACCCTTGCCATCCTGAAATCATGAAACCATATGTGCACATGAACAGGCCCACAAAGTGGCTATTTGGCTGCCAAGTACAATTAAAGAAAAGTAAACCTAGTTCCATGCAGCGAAAGCTGCCAATACAGCGATGCTGGTGGTCGTTTTCTCAAATTTAAACTCGTGTTTAGCGCCATTTTCATGAAAGTCTTTTGTCTAGTTGTCTTCGTCGGGATAGATTCGAGCTTGGGTTCCGTATTTCTGAAACTTCAGTTCCGTGAGGTTGTGATCAAACCACTGCCTATCGCACACCTTGCTGCTGTGGCCACACTCACGGTCGAGGAATTCTCTCTGGAACCGTCCATCGGCACCCTCCGTGGAAAGAATGCGTGGACGCCTCTGCTCATCTTCCTGCTCTCAAAGTAGAAGGTTAGCTTACCTCTGCTGGCAATTCGCTTGGATTGTCTTTTGTTGAAAGTGGGTGTTCGCGTGCCTCCACCAGCGCTTGGCTTGCGGTTCCCGCTCTCGAAGCTCGGTATTTACGCGATGTCTGCGCTGCCATTCTCATGTGAGCTCCCGCTGCCGCTCGCGCCGAACGGAATCCATGGCGCAAAAGGGCGCGCGGTGGTGAAACAGCTGCTCCTATACGCCTCTCCTCTCCCTCCCATGGCCCATCCGCCATAGTGTCTTTGTCATTAACTTGTGCCATTAACTTGAGGACTAACACATTCATAAATACGTGCCGACAGGGCAACAACTAAGGGTCTGTACGTGCGCAGCTGGAGCCATCCAGGCGACGTGTCGAACCAGACGTGGAATTAACCAAGGCGTCATAACAAAAACAAAACACGAATAAAACCGACTGAACACCCCTATAAAACTGAACAACAATTTATCGTGATGCACTTCCTTGCAAATATCTCAACTCTTCATTATCCAGAGCGACACACGCATTTCTAACACATCTTTCTCCTTCCCTACCAATATGAAAGGCTTCCCTTGCGGTTTTATTCTTATGTCAGAACAAGCAATCAGTTTAATTTTTGCGCTGTCGGTCGGCACCCACATTCTGCACAATGTAAAGGCAATTGCCAGCCCTCGTACCTTGAATGATGAAAACTTTTCCGTTAATGTAATGTTCAGACAGCCGACCGGTCTGCCCCACATAAACCTACCTGCATGACAGTGGCAAGCTGTGCACAATAGAACATGCACGTAGAACGTATCTATTAACTTCTCGGAACGGAAACTACATTCCTTGCCATGACAGGATTTTTCATACAAAGGGTAACAAATCGCAGCAGGTTTATTCGGACCGGCATGACTTCACGCACCTCATACCTACTAGCCACGTTCTTCAAGCAATGCGATACCTCGTGCAACTATGGCACAACTGTCGGTCGTTTTTCATTGCGTGCAGGATCTTTCGATTTGTTCTTTACCTTATGAGTACCCCTCACCCACTTAATCAGATTATGACTGGTGCTCAAGATTTCACCGTCCGGGTAACCCGCGTTCTGCAATCTCGGAATCACTCCAAGGAAATTCTCCCTAGACGAATGAGTGCATGTCTTCTGTAGCACCGCGCGCAGGCCAGCGTAAACAGTACCGGTTTTTAAAATAATTTATTGCGTCCTGAGAAAGAAATTTAAAAGCGCCTTTCGCTGAACGAGGCTGATATAACCAACACAAATGGTCCTCCCGAAACCTGAGTCTACTATCCCGGATTTAAAGTTCACCTTGGGCACGCAACTCCAAGGTAAATTTTAAATTTACCGCGTTGCTTCAAACTCTTTTAAAATATCAACTACTTTGCTGTCTAGATTTTTTCTTTCCGTTTCGATGAAAGAATAATCAACGTACGTGCCAGATACAGTAAAGGTCAAACTTCACGAATTACTGGCAATACGGTTTTCAACTCGGCTAGGAAAAATATAGCTTAAGGCTGAATCCACCCGCTGACTTATAGAGGTGCTGCCTTTCCATTCAACAAACAGGGAGCGCAGCGTCCCATTGGCTTACGTTTGCTATTGAGTTCTGATTGTGAGTGTTCGTAGTGGAATCATGACACCTTTCCACACATCCAGGCGCACGTTGTGCCTATTTTATGTCCATATAGCTCTCGGCGTTTCCTTATGGGCTCGTTTCTCTTCCCCTTTACCATTATTTCTTTCCGTGTTTTCAAAGATCATTTGACTTCCTTTATTCATGCGCTAAGGTACCTGTATTCTCTTACCCGAGGTATTTCCTCGCACTGTATTCACACTGTCTCTTCACTGTTTTCAATAATGCCTTGGAACCTGATTTGAACGCCACATTTCATTCCTAAATTCTCACCTTCCTGTCCACAGATAATAGCCAGATGAGGCATGTAATTCTGCCCATTAGCAAATACAACAATGTCTTACCCACACATAGGGCAGCGCGAAGACGCAATTACAAAAGAGAGACAGAGAGCACATCACTGGTGCTACCAACACTTTTATTTGAAAGACAGCGAGAAGTGCACATATACTGTTCCCAACACGCAGGCGCATCTACCACTACCTAGGGCTGTTATCAGGGCTGGCAAGATCACTTCGTTGATCTAAAGTAAGCTAGGTCCGCGTTCTACAAAACAACAGAAGTCTGGATTATGCAAGTACTACTTTCTTTTATTAGGAAACCGTGTGGGTTTCCTTTGTAGCAATTACTACGATTGGGTGGATGTCTCATTTTCCCTTTATTAATTACTTCTCTCCAACTTGCGGGTTTCCGCAGAGCTTCCACAGCCATCAGTTTTATTTTCCTTGAGGAAAATAAAACTGATTCTGATTCTGATTCTGATTCTGTTACGGCAACCTCTTGTCTTTGCTTCGAGTTTTTAATGAATTCAACTTCGCCCTACCGTACGCTAGCCGCCTGGCTAGCTCAGATGGTAGAGCGGCTGCCCCGGAAAGGCGGTGGTCCCGGGCTCGAGTCCCGGACCAGGACGAATTCTTCTGCAACTGCGAGGCTTTTCTTTCGAGGAACCCGTATGGGCTTCCTTTGTAGCAATTGCTACGACTGGGTGGATGTCTCATTTTCCCTTTATTAATCAATTACTCTCTGCCGGCCAATCAGAAAGGTCAAGTGTTCGCAGTACTCCGCAGTGCTCGACTCCGCCCCTGGTATTGCGCAATCGAACCTGCATATGATGGAACGGCGAGGCAGTCGGAAAACACGCGTGAAAGGTGTTCTCATGCCAGTCGCTTGCATTGGCGCCTTGCATCAATTAGTCGGCTGTTCGTGACGGTCAGCTTGTAGCGATTTGAGGAACCTGACCTTGACGGTCGTTACCGCTTTCAGAGAATGCACCGCTGCTGTCACCCCGAAAGGAGCTTCTTTTTGCCCTTGCGCAGCCAGTGCCGATCGTCGTCGTCTAGGTGGACGCCGGTGAATTGGTCGCTGCGTAGGAAGCACACCAAGGATTCGCTTGCCTTTTTGAGATGCAACAGCGCTCGATGCTGGCGCGCGCCGTCCTCACTTGCTTCTCCTTTTGGGCGCGATGTCACCCAAGCGCCAACCTAACAGCTATCTTGTTCTCCTGGTGGATGAACCAAGAATTGGCGCATAACGAATATGCCATAAGCAGCGCGGAGAGAGAGAGAGAGAACTGCACTGGTTACTGTGGTTGGAGCACCCATTCCAGGGTCTCACTCGCTATTGCGGCTCGCTAGGCCTGGTCGAGAGTAGCCATTTGGCTTTGCAAGACCCGTTCGGAGAGTCGCGCCTCCCACGACGTATTGTTGAGTGTAAGTAGCGGCCAGACGGCGTCTGCCAGACGCTGCGTGCATTCGTAAGTGATCTGTTCGAGTGTCGGGGTGGAGTCGCACCACGGGCATCGGCCGCGGTGTTTGTCGGGAAAAAAAGCTGTGGAGTCTGTGTGTGTGGGCAGTTTGTCTGTATTCGGCGCCAGTCCCTCCCCTGTTGCGAAAGTTGTCTGTTCGTTTGTTCATGCACATACACAGTGCTTCATGCTAGCTCGGCAAGACTGGAGCCACCACATAGTGGCACATATATAGCTCTTATTATGCCGGACTGGCCGACGTTCATCCAAACTCAGTGAAAACTGCCGCTTTAAAGGACAACAGACTTCAGAGATTCCTTCGGCTCGTAACTCATTTACTGCGACCAGCGGCACTCTCCCACAGTGAGGACCACCATTTTGTTCTTGCTTGCCAATTTTCCTCAGAAAAGTGCGCATGGCCAACAGGCCAGTGGTTATAGACTTGTTGCGTGAGGGTAGTGTAGGTGTGTTCGAAGGAGGATGCGTAAAATGAAATGTTAGTAAATAAGTATATGTTACAAGTAATATTGGAAATATAATTATAAATCCTGTCATAGAGAAAGAAAAGCCTTGCACACTTAAATAGGTTGACTTTTCTTTCTTATGTACGCAACTTCCTTTGTGGTATTAGCGTCGAGAAGTACGAGTGACGTCACGGCAAAGACGCCGCTCGCTACGGTTCGCTAGGCTGCCGGGCGCTCACGCAGGACGCTCGTTCGCGTCGTGCACTTTTGGCGAGGGGAGAAAGGGGCGAGTGATCTTTACTTCATGAAATATCTTTCGGCTGCTTTCTGCTGTCACGCCTAAACTGCAGTTTAGCCTTGCAAACCAGGTGAATTGAGAAAATTTGCAGCTTGGATATTGAGAACTATGCAGAGTTGAAGGCTGCTACTGCTTTTGCAAGGAAGAGGTGCGCCCTGGCCGTACATAAATTTAAAAGATTAAAAGAATTTAATTCAGCATGCAACATTTCTGATAATGCTTCACTGAAGACATCATTCGCTTATGCCTCATGGTTGTGGCAGACATCGCATCTTACAAAGAACAGCCAACTTCTTATATGGCGTCAATGATGGCCAGCTATAACAATTAAAGACAAATCGGCCAGATTTTCTTTGAACACTACCCAGTTTTTTTTATGTTGAACACAATAAAGGGATCACACACTGCAGCCTCGTATTCCAACGACGGGCTATTAAATGACTTGTATGCGAGAAGTGTTATGTCTGGCGTGGCCTTTCCAAGCCTCCTCCTTAGATAACAGCTTTCTAATGGCCCTTTTTTCAATGTACTATACTTGGTGATTCCATTTTAGTTCAGATGTGAGTATTTCCAAGTTTTTATGTCTAGAGACCTCCGACAGAGAACGACCATCAATACGGTTAGTAAACAGAAACGATAGTTCTTTCCGCGATACTCTCATTGCGACTGTTGCCTTTGGAATTATTCGGACCGCAGATTTCTTCTTGTAGTTTGCAATCGTCCGCAAAAAGCTTTATTTTTACAGATACATGATGTACGATGTCATTGATAAATAACAGAAAAAACAATGGTCCTAAAATAGAACCTTGTCGGACACCTGTCTTCGCGCGGGCTCAGTTTGAGTTTAGAGCATCGACTGTTATACATTGCCTTCTCAAGGAAAGATATGCTGCTATCAACGCAGGTAAAGACTTGTTTTTCAGAATTGGTTTGACGATCGGAGGTTTTGTTTTAAAATCTAATAATATTGTTACGGGGATGTTGGGAGAATAAAACTGTATTTACAATGCATATACAAGGAGAGTCAATTGGGTTAAAATAGCTGACTAGTAACAACACGCAGCAGCCTGCGTCTTGAGATCTTCTTCTTGCTCTTTCTCTTTTCTTTCACCCTTCCGTAACAGGACCCCCGGGTGGTGAAGCGCCGTCTCGGCGCATAGTAGGCGAAGAACTTCGAGCGAAGTATGGCTTCTGCCGCGAAACGTGCACGACGTGAACAGGCGAAGGACTTGAGGATGGATGAAACTAACCACGCGACCTCGTAATTGACGTCGTTAACTTGACGTAGGACTTCATAAGACCCTGTGTAGAGAGAGAGAAGCTTCTGGGAGTGGCCGACCCGACGACATGGTGACCAAATCAGCACCCAAGCACCTGAGGCGAGCTGAACATCGCGATGGCACCGGTCGTAACACTCTTTTTGCAGATGCTGCGAGGCTAATAAGCGAGATCGGGCGAATTGACGTGCCATGTGAGCGCGATAGATGACTTCACGAGCGTACTCAGTGTTAACACGGGGCACAGAAGGTAGGATGGTGCCAAAGGGCGAAGTGCGGTCGCGACCATGCAAAAGATAAAAGGGTGAATATCCTGCGGTGTCATGTCGGGAGGAGTTATACGCGAATGTTACGTAGGCCAGCGTGGCATCCCAATCGCGGTGGTCGTTGGAGACGTACATACATCGCCAGCATCTCTGTGATTGTTCGGTTGAGACGTTCCGTAAGAGCGTTCGTTTGGGGGTGGTATTAGGTGGACAGCTTGTAACGTGGGAGTAGCCCGCTCTATGGGACCTTGCGCCCCGTAGCTCCCAGGACCTTTCTATGAAGTTACTCCATCCATCCATCCATGGTGCTCAGTGGCACAAGAGCGGAGGAGGTCGTCCACAACTCGAGGCAAGAACGAGCGGCCGCGGTCTGTAACTGTCGAGGTCCATCGTGATGGAGAATGACGTCCTGAAGGAGAAAATCGGCGACGTCAGTTGCGCAACTAGTCGGCAACGCCTTTGTTATCACGTAGCGTGTCGCGCAGTCAGTAGCGACAGCGATCCACTTATTCCCTCTAGTCGTCTTCGGAAAAGGGCCATGCAGGTCATGGCTTACGCGTAAGATTGGTTCAGAGGGAAGTTCAACTGGACGAAGTTGGCCGACAGGTGGCAGCGGAGGTTTCTTCCGGCGCTGACAGAATTCGCAAGTTGCGACATAACGACGCACAGAGCGGTAGAGGCTCCGCCAGAAGAAGGCATCGTACGCGTTCGTATGCTCGCAAAACTCCAAGGTCTGCCGCCGTCGGTGAAGCGTGAGAGAGAGAGAGAGAGAGAGAGAGAGAGAGAGAGAGAGAGAGAGAGAGAGAAACTTTTATTGACAAACGATTTACATGGAGTGGTCGGAGAACCTTTAGTCCAAGGCCCCGCTGGTCTCGGCCGCCAGCTTGACCTGTCTTATGAAGGACTGTTGTCCCGCCAGGTCTGAGCTGGTTAGCTGTACCTCCCATTGCTCCATTGTGTGGTGTGTTTTATCAAACGGGTGTGATTCACAATCCAAAGTAATGTGTTGTAGTGTTGGTATGCCTCCGCACCACGGGCAGTCGGGCCTGTAGCGATTGGGGAACATGGCATTCTTTAATTTAAGGTGGGGGAATACCCCAGTCTGAATTTTGCGCCAGCTGGCGGCTTCCTCTCCACTGAGTTGTGGGTGAGGGGGAGGGTACTTTTTTCTGGTTGCACGCTGATGAGCGAGAATCTCCCGGGCATTCGTTGGATTGGGGTCATTACAGTGGCTACTTGGGACCGTCCCAGTCGAGTCGGCCCGCTTAATAATACCTAGGGCTAGCGAATCGGCCAGTTCGTTCCCCTCAAGGCCTGTATGACCTGGACACCATAGGATCCCGTAATGATGGGTGAATTTCGTCGGTATTATTGAGTGACACGTTTTGGTCACGTGGCCCTTGAGAAAAAGGCGACATGCTTCTTGTGAATCTGTTATTATGGTGACGCTCTTTTGCGTGCGTTCCGCGTGAGCGAGGGCCATTGCCACGGCGAAAGTTTCGGCAGCCGCGGGAGTACCTGCCTTAACGGAAGCCGTAAATTGTTGCTGTGCTTTCGTGTCTACGATTGCCACTGCGTACCTCCTGATGTTCATTTGGGCATCACTGGCGTTCGAGTGCACGTTCGGATACGCGGCTGCGTCTGTGTATATTGTGTTGTACATGGGATTATTTTCATACATTGTTCTAATATGTTGTACACGTGCTTTTCGCCTTGCTTTATTGTATTCAGGGTGCATGTTTTTGGGTATGGGTGCCACTGTTATTCGAGCTCGTGTTGAGGTTGGTAGTGGTAATAACTGTTCGCTGATAAATTGTGGGTGTGGGGAAATACGTACCCTTGTCAGTAGGGCCCGTCCTGCGTGAGTGTAGCTCAAGCGTTCCCTCTGGGAGATTAGTGTGGCTTGTTTTAGTTCTTCGAATGTGTTGTGTACTCCTAAGGCTAGCAGGCGATCTGTGGGCGTCCCCTTGGGTAGTCCGAGGGCCGCTTTATATGCTGATCTTATTATGATGTCGACCTGCCTTTCCTCCTCGCGAAGTTGTTCGAGAACGACGGATCGCAGATGACGAGGAAGGACAAGGAGCAACTCAGGGCCATGAGGGCTGATGTTGCGGCGGTAGGTGATGCCGTCATGCAGCAAGAACATGCGGCACGTGCTGTCGGTGCTGCCAAATTGCACTCCGGCGATGGACTGTAAGGATGCGTCACGTTGTTCAGCGCGCATGTCGGTCATGCCAGTCAAAGCCATCACGCAGGTCACCGGATCATGTGCAACAGGATCGGTAGGATTCACGGGATGACGCGAGAGGCAGTCAGCGTCCTTGTGCAGACATCCAGACTTATAGTTAACAAATGAAAATTCCTGGAGCCGCGAAGTCCAGCGACCAAGCCGTCCTATGGGGTCCTGGAGGGAAGACAGCCAGCAAAGGGCATGGAGGTCGGTAACAACCGAAAACGTGCGGCCGTACAAATATGGCCGGAATTTGGCGACAGCCCAAACTAAAGCCAAGCACTGCCGCTTGGTGATGGAGTAATTTCTCTCGGCAGGTGACAGCAGGCGGCTGGCGTAAGCTATCACGCACTCGGTACCATTCTGCTGTTGGGTGAGAACAGCGCCGATGCCATGGCCGCTTGCGTCAGTGTGGACTTCGGTCGGCGCATACGGATCAAAGTGGGCAAGTATGGGGGGAGTCAGACACCTGATGAAAGCGGCGAACGCGTGAGCTTGCTCAGGGCCCCATGAGAACGGCGTGTTCTTCTTTAGAAGATCTGTTAAAGGCCGAGCAACGTCGGCGAAGTTTTTGACGAAACGGCGAAAGTAAGAACACAGGCCGACGAAGCAGCGCACGTCAGAAGCAGAACGTGGCACAGGGAAACTGCGTACGGCGCGAACTTCTTCCGGATCTGGTTGGACACCGGATGCGTCAACGAGGTGTCCCAACACGGTAATCTGACGGAACCCGAATTGACACTTCGTGGAGTTCAGTTGGAGGCTGGCTTTTCGGAAAACCGCAAGAATGGCAGCGAGTCGGGTAAGGTGGCTGCCGAACATGGCAGAAAGAAAAGTAACGTCGTCAAGGTAACAGAGACAGCTGGTCCATTTCTAGCCTCGCAGAAGAGAGTCCATCATACGTTCAAATGTCGCAGGAGCAATGTATAGGCCAAATGGCATGACTTTGAACTGATATAAGCCATCCGGCGTGATGAAGGCCGTCTTCTCGTGGTTCATTTCATCAACTGAAATCTTCCAGTAGCCGGTGTTGCGTTTGGAGGCGATCCCACTGCTGGCAACCAGTTTGTTGCGTACTCCAGGGCAGCGTACCGTACTGCTGCCGAGAAGTAGCGACTCCTGCCTATCGAAGCTCGACCGACATTACTTATTGGGTAGCGTGGCATTGTCGGCGGCCTGCAGGCATCCGGTAGACCATGGCGACCGAGCAAGGGCGAGACAATTTGCTAGTGCGAAACTTGCACGGTTTATTCAAAGGTAGTTGAAAGAAAAAAAAAGAAAAGCATGAAGTGTGAAGTATCTCAAAAGTACATTTCGGAGCCTCTTGAATAGGCTCTCTACAAGTGTGAGCGGGATCTTGCTTCCGTCGATGACACGTGACAGGCACAGAGAGAGGGCCCCTCCTCCTGCATTACCGAGCACGGGTTGGAGAAGTCGATCTTCTTTTCGACGAATCCGGTGAGAAGGTCGGGTGAATGACCTCTTCGGCGCCGTGAGGTCCGGCTAAGTAGAAGCTAGGGGGATGACGTATCGCCCGTGGTGTCCGACGCGAACCCTAACGCCGGATCGAAGATGGATGGACGAGAAGTATTTAGCTCCGTGTAAGTAGTCCAAGGCGTCATCGATGCCTGGTAGTGGGTAGACGTCTTTTCGGGTGATCTTGTTTAAATGGAGATAATCGACGCAAAAACACCAAGTACCATCTCTTTTTTTTTCACCAATACGACAGGCGAAGCCAAAAGGCTGGCTGATGTTTCGATGACCCCTTTACGGAGCATTTTGCCACTTCTGATTGCGTGACTCGACGTCCAGCATGTGATACACAATAGGGCCGCAGACGAATAGGATTCGTGTCTTCAGTGTTGATAAGATAGTAAACAACTGATGTTTGTTCGAAAGGCTTGCGCCGAAATCAAAGATGTCAAGGTACGATTCGAGGAGGAGAGGTATATCCGTGGCCTGTGCAGAGGTGAGGTCAGGTGTAATCATCTTCGCCAAGTCATACGTTAGGGAAGCAGAGCTGAGCTGCAATTGGTGCTAAGAAACCGCTCTCGGTATTCAGACTTTCAATGTCAAATTCAGAAGTAGTAGAAACGCTGGTCAAGAACATGCCGGCTGGAAGCACTTTAGGGCACAGGCTGAAATTCAGAAGCGAAAGAACGACGTTGTTATTAGTAATCGTCACCAGCGTATGCGGAAGAGCAATGTTCCGGTTCAAAAGCACGTCAATGATGGGGCGAAGGACATATTCACCGTCGGGAATCTGTGGCTGTGCGGTCAAAGCGACGGAAGTGATTGGGCGCGTTAAGTTAGCGCGCTCCGAACTCCAAAGGAGCACGCTCGAGTGCGCTCGAGTGCGACGCCTTCGGAGCTTGAGTTAACGGCGATTTTCGCCGACTGCTTTCGGGTGCACGAACGCGCCTTCTGGCGAATGTTGCTTCCGCATCCGCTATCGCACTTCGCGCGCTCGTCGAAAATGGCCCTGCCGATAGTACTCCTGCAGTTTTTGTTAGACGATGAAAAGGTAAAAGAACTTGACGCGCGGCGACGGAGGCAGCAGCAGCGGCTTACGCATGCGATGCAAGCTCAACGTTCGCGCCAAGCTCAAACCACGCCAATACGCTAAGTTCCCGATCTCGCCTGAGAACAGCTTCAGACGCCCGGCAAGTTTATATAGTTCTTCTGGGGCCCGGCTGCGCGTCGGCGGAAGGAACGAGTGGGCAAGGAGAATGGACTTGCATCAGTGGAAAGAGTAGGAAACACGTCATTTTTCCGGAAGCCGTAGCGGGCGCGCGCTCTCGCGCACCGTTTCCAGAGTGGGGCGCGCGTAGAGCGCGCTCCGTAATCACGCACCGGAAGTCGCTTTTTAGCCGTTAAGCTTAGAAAAGCACACTCTGTTGGATAGAGCGCACTCGAGCGCCTTAACGCGCCAATTGCCTCAGGTGACAGACGCACATCTTGAAGCGAACACAAGTGCGGTGGAGCGGTGCTCGGAGCATCGGCGACTTGAGGCAGTTCCAACTGAAGAACGCCGGTTGCACAGTCGATGAGAGCGGAACGATGGAATAAAAAAGTCAGATCCAAGGATAATGTCGTGAGGGCAGTTGTCGATCACAGTAAAGAGAACAGAAGTACGGCTGCCGGCTATACTTATACGGGCAGTACACATTCCAAGTACAACCAGCACGCCGCCGTCGGCCACACGAAGCACTCGGGCAGCTGCTGGGGTGAGGACATTCTTTAAACGTCTACGTAGGCTTGCACTCGTCACATTTACGTGGGCTCCAGTGTCGACGAGCGCTTGGACAGGTAAGCCGTTATGTTAACGTCAATTACCCTTTTCTTTGTGGGCACAGACGGAGGATTTGCTGCAGTAGTGGGCAATGCAGCACCACCTCCGAGCAATGCATTTCTTAGTTTTCCGAAACGGTGCGGTCAAAAGCCACAGGGGACCAAAGGCGACGTGGCTGCGGCGAATGGGAAGATGGGCGACGTGTTTGCGGTGAACGAGACTGGTGTCCGTGCGGCGATGGTGAGCGACTGTACCACGTCTTCCTAGCAGAGTTGTCGGCGCTGTTAGACTCGGCGGTGGGCGAAACATTACGGGCATTACCATTAAAACTGCTCAGGTTGGCCGGCGTGCGACGTGTTGAGGGCCACGAGTTGCGACAGTATCTCGCGACATGACCAATGCGGCGACAGGTGAAACATATCGGCTGGTCGTCCGCGGTTCTCCACTCAGTCGGGTTGCGATAACGCGGGGAGAAGCGTCGGGGTGTAGCGAAAATAGTAGAAGGGCGCTCGTTGGCTCTGGAGTTGGTGACAGCACAGACAGAATGTGGACCAAAGTTTTCAAGTTCCTGTCGAACGATGGCTTGCACGAGGGGAACTGAAATAGGGGGAGCATCAGGGCATTGAGCTAATCTAGAAGATTTGCATATATTAAGATAGATATTTTGAATAGCCAAGCAAACAACACATGTAATTACACTGCAAGCACAAAACACAAGCACACACTGCGTAGAAATCACGTTCATCACACCAATAAATCTCTAACCCAGAACAACACCCTTATCACCCATAACACGCTGGCTATTTCGTGCACAGCCTGAAAAGTAGTATAAGACGCCATCGTACACTTCTCCCTTGGAGTAAATGTGCCCACTGTCACTGTCTTTGGCCGAGTCAGCTTAAGAAGTTAACTGGGGCATCCTGGGCTCGATCAGTTCATGCAGGCGAGTTTGCTTCCAGCGGTGTGCTTCTGTCGATTTCTTCAGTGTGTCTTGAACACCCACAAGCACAGCACTTGGTGAACCCTCCACACTTTCGCGCAGACTTCTCTTTAGAGGCGTGTAGAGTCTAAGCAGTCGGAATATTTGAGTAATATTCACACTTGAAAAAATACAGCTCGCTACTTCGATCAGGTGGCGGCGACAATGGGAAGGGAGCGTGCCAGTCGGGCAAACAGCGTGGCGAACGCCACCGCGCGCCAGGAACCGGAAGAGCGACATTGCGCGCGCCGCAGCTTTCCAACGGAAAGGAATCTAAAAAAAAGACGTTGGTTTCAGTTGCATGTGGCGTGAGACAGGACATGTTCTATTCTCGCGCCAGCCACACAACACTGTAGAGCCACAGATCACCTATACAAACTGAGAGAAGGGAAACTGCACCTTCCACAGTTCAACAGAAATAAAAGTAGCGGTAGCGTTGCGAACTAAAGTATGCGACCTAGAGATGGCGCTGGCAGTATTATCATCATCATTACGTAGTAAGCACTATTATGGCAATATGGTCGTTACGGTAGCGGCTGGTGGCATCGCTACTAGATACTTTTCAGATGTAAAACTCCGCCTGGGAGCGGCGCGTGAACGTGACTCTCTGCCGTCTCCTCTCGCGAGGTGACGCTGCCGCCACGGTTGGCCCGGTTGGCTACGGAAGCTTCCCAAGGCAGCAGCGCACCGCCGACTCAATGCCAGTTTGTTTTTCTGCTCTTCGTGGCGCTAAATATTCAAAGAATAGCCTTTTTGCATTGTGCACTCTGTAAAAAGCAGCCAATAGGTGAATGAAGAGGAGAGTGAAGCCTTTCGTTTGTGGCATGTTTTATGTACACATGAAAAAAAAAGAATAGTGCCGGTACAATGCCGGATTGATGAATCTAAGCACGCTGCATCGATATTCATAAAAGATGCGCTTACTTGGTTGCCACAGCTACATTGTGACTGCTTTCTAGTTGACAGTTTGTATCCCTGGAGTAAAAATGCATCCTCATAACAATGAAGAAATTCAGTACTTCGCACGTGAACGCGAACATATGCTCTGGACAAGCAAGAAGAGGGAGGCAGCACCCCTCTAGATCATCTAAAACCTTCCAAAATATCTCTTCGTAAAGGCCTGCCTCATCCAGGAAAGCCGACACACTTTTGCTAGCAGTCTTCATAAAGCCCAGCATCTTCGGCGTCGGGTGCTTTAAGGAACCTTGCTTGAGACTTCTGTACTCAATTAAGGAACTGTCGCAGCCAACTGCTGGGATTTCAGAGCTTATGTCCGCTATGCATAGATCACATGGTGCGCCGTTTCTGACTTTATGAATGGCATATCCACACAGATAATAACCAACATTGTCCTCTATGTTTCCTCGAGCATAAGTGTGCTCATTGCGAGCCCATTCTGGTGAGCTGCTTGGCTCCACGCAACTTTTCAACGTCGCTTCAATATGATTGCGAAGACTATGTTTTGACTTGCAGGCTTCTCTGAGCTGCTTGAATGTGTCATTGACGCCGACGTGCACAGGATCTGGCACACCTTCCACACTCCCACGTAGCGCCGTTTTAACAGGTGTATACAGGCTTAGAAGGCCGAATATCTGCGTGAAGTTGATTATAGTTGGATGGGACTCATCTCCACTGAAGGAACGCACCAGTCCAAAGTGTTCCTGAAAAAACACGAGTGAGTGAATTTCCTAGCAAACAGGGGAATGTGAATGCAGTCACAACAAATGTGAACAGTGTGCCTTACCTCCAATGGATCTTGATTTAACTTTGCTGTCGAAACATAGAGCGCACCTTGACGCAGCAGATTATCGACAATGTTTAAAGTCGACATCAGCGTTACTCGCAGCGACTCTGTAGTTTATGATGCAAAAAGCTTCAGATTCTTTTGAATTGCGTTCTGTTCTGTCAAGTTTAGCAGTTCCAAAAAAATCTTTGATGGCCTGAAATGATTAGTGTAACAAGTTTACAGACCTTAGGAAATGCTCGCGAAGTTCAAAGGTGGTGGTCTGGTACAATATTTCGTCGTAGAATGCCCGCAAGGTTTTATTAACACAAACAAAAAACAGGAGTAAAAACAGACAAAGTGATTGTTAGGATGGGCGCTGCACCCTCGCTAGCTATTACTTTGTCTGTTTCTCGTGGTTTTTATCGTTTCATTGTTTCATTGCAGGCACGTTAGCTCACAAGGCGAGCAGCATTTTCCCGGCACATAAATAAGAAACACGAGCAAAACGTGGGACGCTGCTGCACGCATCGGCGTCTCTGTCCGCCCGCAAAAACGTTGCTCGCACCGCCCGCCGTCGGGCCGACATAAATTCTTTAGGCCGACAGTGTCGCGCGCGCCGCCCCGCGGGCGCGACAGAAAGGGTGCCGCGGCGGAGTTTAACAACTGAAAATAATCTAGTAACGTTGCTGGCGGCGTACAGTAGTCTGATTATCCCCGAGCGGCCACTATGGGAGTCACTGACGCTGCCTAGCGATGCCACCGCCAGATGGCGCTCGATGCTGTTTACACGTCGTCGTCGAGTTGAGCGCTCTTACAGCGGATGACTGCGAGTTTCCTACACGTGTTGTCGGAGTTTTTTCAGTCTGCTTGCTAAAATTTTTGTCGAAGTTTGTGCGAATGACGCACAATGAGCCGCCGTCAAAGCCATTGTTTTGTGCCCGGATGCACGACAAGTCATGCAAGAACAAGTTTTCATTGTTTGGAGTCCCGAAGGAAGACGCCGTGTTTCAGAAGTGGCTAAGGAACATACCGAGAGCAGACAAGCCGCTTGAATGCAACGCAGCCGTATGTGAGCTGCATTTCGATCAGCAGTTCATCTCACGACACTTTGAACACTCAATTGACGGCCTAACAGTGCTCTTGGACCGAAGCAGGCCACTTCTTCTGCCGGGTGCCGTACCGACGATACTTCCAAATGTACCAAAGTACCTCTCCAAGGCAGTTCCGAAGAAAAGAAAGCCTAAAGAGAGGTCAAGCTTGCATTCCCCAGTGCCGCCAAAAAGGTGTCGAAAGGATGGGCCGCTGCAACCACCTTCGCAAAACGACGTTGGTCACCTTGATCTACCTGTGCCTTCCGACGACGAAGACGCACATGACTATAAGAATGTCCGTCTTCCGTCCAGCCGGTGGGGAAAGCACATTTTCAGTGAAAAACCGTTAAAGGTAGCTTATAGTGCGTGCTTAGCTGTGCCCAAAAGCATGAGTGTTGTGCATGCACAAAAGCTGGTGCTTTTCACTGTCGTCGACACTGTGGTGAAGTGGGAAATGTTTGTGCGAGGGGTTCCGATCGCCCTAGAAATCTCAGGGGATCGAGCTTCTTTGCTGAAGGATGTTGACGCCATCTGTGTTTGCGCAGGCGCCGGACTTTTGGAAGAGTTCCCGTTTGCGTCTTGGAATGCGAATTTAACAGTGTGGAATGACACTATCTACAACAAGTGTTGCAAGGGAGTTTCGGGAACCGAAGAGAAATGCTGTATGAAGTACAAGTAACTTAGAAAGCTTTTGATTAACCAATGGTGCAGGAAAAAGAAACAAAAAGTAAGACCGAGCTCTGCCGTGAAAATGAAGGCAAAAGCAGAAACAGTGCGTCGCCTCAGGACAAAGGTCAAAACTTTAGACCAAGTGATTTCTAAGCTGCAGCAGGAAAATGAGGAGATTGAAGAATCTGCCGTCCTGAAGAGAACTGACATGCTCCCGCCCAAACAGAAGGCTGCTATCATGTAATGCTTTGAAACTGGGAGACGAAAGTCCCCAAAAGACACGCGTTATAGTACAAAGTGGCTACTCGAGTGCATCATCATGCATCATGAAAAGTCCTCGACTTTACTAACACGTCCGCAGAGAAAAAATACTTGCTCTGCCCAGCCGAAGCTGCCTCAAGAAATACAAGAGGCAGTATGAGAGCAGCTTCGGGTTCAGTGCATATGTGCTTTCAGGCATCATGAACAAGACGAAAAAATTGTGTGACTTTGAATGCCACGGAGGGCTCATAATCGACGAAATGAAACTTTCCGAAAACTTGGGTGTTGCGGGAGGTGGAAAGATTGATGGGTTTGTAGTCCTCGGTCCCTTTACACCCGAATCTGACAAAACACTCCCTTGCGACCACGGATTAGTGGTAATGTTTCAGCCACTCTCAGGTTCGTCTCAACGTTCGTTTCAACCGCGTCAGGTTCCAAGGGCAATGTCAAGGCGCCACTACTCTCCAAGATCGTCTTGGAAGAGGGGATGCTAACTGGGAATGCTGGGCTGAGAGTGGATTATGTGACATACGACGGAGCATCATGGAATCGGGCAATGTGGCATCAGTTCGGAATATCGGGTAAAGGAACAGCTATCAAGCCATCAACATCCCACCCCACTGATGATGACCGACGACTGTTTTTCCTGTCAGACTTTCCAAACTTAGTGAAGTGTTTGAGAAACGGCTTTGTAAAAGCCGGTTACAAGACACCAGCAGGGCATGTGGACGTGAAGCCACTAAAGATAGCTTATGAACTGGACAAATGTGCCACAACGCTCAAAGTTATGCAAAAGATAAGCGAAGTTCACCTGAACCCTAATAATATTGAAAAAAATGAAAGTTAATTATGCCTTTCATCTTTGCAGATCTGAAGTTCTACGTGGCCTCTTCTTCTATAAGAGTCAAATTGACAAAACCTTGGCACACCGGAAGCAGACAGAACATTTCATTGGATTTATGTAGAAGATAATTGCCATCATGACATCGAGACTTGCATCCAGTGCCCTCAGACCGAATTCACCAGAAGAACAGGTGCTGAGTGATTCCCTACTTTACATGAACGAATTTAAAGCCAAAACAGGCCCCTCAAAAGCAGGTTTTTTGTCTTCAAGCACAGCAGAACGTTTAAGAGTGACCCTGCAAGGAACGTTGGAGCCTTTAAGATACCTAACGGAGCAAGTAGGTTACAAATATTTGCTAACTTCCCGCCTGAGCCAGGATCCCATAGAGAAGTTGTTTCGCATAATTCGCCAGTTTTGGAAATGTCATGATCATGCAACCTCAGCATAGTTCCTTACTGCTGTTAACTGTCTGAGCTTCAATAATTTAGTAAAAAGCTCTAGACAAAGGCAACTGTTCAGGTGGCGCAATCGTGTCATTTGTCGGACCAGCTGAGGCAGCCAACCAAGAGGACAACTTGATTGGTGGAGGAAGAATTGACGAAGTCTCCAGCGTGCTTGAAACATCATCCTTGTGCACTGATAATCCTTATCCGGAGAACCATAGTGATGCAAGGCTGGTATCTTATTTGGCTGGCTATGTGGCCCGACGGAAAATACTAACAACGAAATGTCGGGACAGCTTAGAGCAGCTGCTGACGTCGGTTGATAATTCAGATGAAGCTCTCTCATCTTTCACTCAGTTTTGTGGTAAAGGAGGGCTTCTGTATCCCTCAAGCCAACTTTTTTCATTCGTGGAAACTTTGGAGGATAGCTTCACAATGTGGTTCAGTTGGAAGAAGGTCCAAAGAGATAGCATCACCGATATTTTGCATTGTATGCAACACGTGGCTTTCATTGGTTTTGATGCCCACAAAGAAGCATTGTCAAGCAATATAGTGAAGTTTTTTATCTTGACACGACTTCACTTCTACATGAAGTCTTTGAACAAAGAAAGAATATCAACGCGAGAAAAAAAGAAACATCTGAAGATGCGCCTCACTACATAACCAACATAACAATGCGGATGCTCACTTTGCCTAATCCTAACTTGCTGAATAAAGCTGATAAAAATTAAGAAGGTTTTGTGGATCTCAGTTATTTTTTGATTTTTATAGACAGCGCTATGGTGCCTGTTTGTTAGGAATTAGTAGTCAACACCAGCATGCCAGTAATTTTGAATCTCCAGTAATGCAGGTCATCACACAAAGTGAACCGATTAGCTAACTCAGACCTCACGGGTTAATGAGGAGCAAGATGGGCAGGAAGGCACGAAGGAGGTTACAATAAGGTCATTTTCGCAGTATTATTTAGGAGGTAATGCCGCGGTCGTGATAAATTAGTTTCGGATATAGGTCAAACAAGGCGCCCTTCAACAGATCAGCGTCGCTTGGCGACTGAATAAACTCAGATCTCGGTACTAATACGCTCTGTGTTTAGTCTGGTAAACTTGTGAAACTGCGATCGCGTGGCCTCCGCTGGAGAATCATCGGCACCAGACGCATGTACGGAATGAGCAGCTGTAGATGCATTTTGGACCGGCTTTTGCAACAGCGCAAAGCGAAGTGCGGAGGCCATGCGATCGTAGTTGCCTCAGATATGGCTTCATTACGACTGCAGCTAAGCTAAAGAAAAGGAGTGTAGAACACCAAGCTGCCTCAGTGCCGCGGCTGGAATGCTACAGTAGCTACAGCAGACCGCCGCTGCTGCCGCCTCCGAGCGATGTGTAAGCGAATGCGAGCGCCACCTGAGCGGAATATCCGAGAAGCCCACGCGAGAGGCGGCGCCTTGCGCACACTTCCCCTATTCTAGCCACTGTAGGTGGTGTTCGCCGTGCTGCTCGCTCGCTGGTTTTGGGTGATTTCAATTTTTTTGGGTGATTTGGGTGATTATCAATCGTGAATGAAGCAGTACATGACCACAATTTTCGTACAGGTCAGGTGGAGCTAATGCTGTCAGTTACTGAGTTTACAACATACAGAAACACAGATAGTAATCTATTTAACGGAACTGAAAGCTGAATTCGAGCGAAGTTTTCTCATCACGTTTGGCGTGCCGCTAAAGCAAGGACAACGATATTGTGCTCGTCTACACTAGTACTTATGTTGCATACAGTGCTGTTTGACGTGTTCCATACTATATGTATGTTGTCTGCCTTCGACAATTTCAGCTAGATTAAAAAAAAAGAAACATAAGAAGTGCTCAGCAAACATGTACTGTCAGTAAGGTAAACTCGAGTTGCAATGTCGCATTGTTTTCATAACACATTGGCGATAGGCGCGAAGTCTAGAGGGAAAAAAACGTTATGCGAAATTTTAGATCCCATATTGTGTGTTCTTGATATTTCTACTGCACATTTAGTGTTCTGCTGCAGCAGTAAAGGTTTTGTCACAAGTGGAGTACTCGTAGGAAGGCGATGAGCGTTATGGAGACGACAGTGCTTAAAAGGACGTTTGCCAATATTGTGTGTAAACAAGAACACTAAATAAACATATAAGTATGCCCAATTAATGCTCACGGATCCTTGTAAAATGCAATTTAAGGTTTCATGTTGAAAAAAAAAACATCTCGGTTTGCGTGTTCAAACAATGCAAAAAAGGTTACAAGGAGATGAACACGTCACTTGAGTACCAGAGGTGAGCAAGGGAAGCCTAAGCCTGTAGCCAAGGTTTGAAAAATTAAACATAATTGTGAGGGCAGTGACGAAGATAAGTTCCCATCCTGAGGCTTCCCTTGCTTGTCCACTGTTAATTGGCTGAATGTTAAGCCAAACTTCAAGTATATTTCAAAAACCTTTTGTGAACACACTGTCCTCAATTATGTCATCTGCTGGTTGAAGAGAAAGAAAAATTTATTTTATTGGTTCATGTTTGAGGCCAGTTGTCTGAAGTTGCCTGTTCTAGCCATTTCTTACGGTGCAGGGCTAGCCTAGTTACTGATTTTTGCAAATGAAAAAGGCGATGTCCAGATCTAGTTCTAACCCTATCACTTACCATCTTAACAATGCCCCCTTAGATTTCATCATGTACTATAAGTCTATTGGTGTACACATTACAAATAAATTAATTTGGACCAATATAGAGTATGTCATTAACAATGCAATTCACCTGCTTGGGTACTTACAGTGCAACTTTTCCAAGCGCTCTCTACTTTAAAGCTACACCTTTACAAGACGCTAATACGGTCAAAACTTGAATATGCATCTGCGTTGTGGGATCCCAGTCGCGTTAGTCTTACTACTTCACTTGGTGTAGTACAAAATAACTCTGCTCGTATCATTCCTTCTAATTATAACTGTACCGTGAGTATAACCTTAATGAAGCTAACCAGCACTTATTCCCCTAGCTAGTCGCCATGTTTCGCTATTTCATAAAATTTTCCGTCATACCACACTTCAGGACTCAATACCATGGCCTCAAGTACATTTCAAACTGCATCGATCATCGCAGTAATGCAGGGATTGATTCTTGCTACACGAAGTCTTTCTTTCAATATTTAATCCCCCGTACACCTCAGTATTGGAACCACCTTCTCTCAAGTATCGTAGCCATCACCGATAACAAACTTTTTTTGCACTACATTAGCTAACATTGTATAATCAGGAGAATCATTGTATTACCAAAAGTCACTGCTCTTGTTTGTTTGTTTTACTCTACTGCTTTGTAACCACTCCCCTCTTTAATGGCATACGGCCCTGAGCGTACTTAAAATAAAAAATAGATTAATAAAGTGAAGAGTGACTGCCAGAGATTCAGTGAACATGAAGCATCATTTCCTCAAAATTGCACTGAGCGGTTTTGAGGGCTTTAAAATTCCTTGCAGTTTCATGTAACAAAGTAACGCTGTGAAGGAGCATGTGATGCTTGTTGGTGATGTCCGCCAATCTGATTTTGAAATAGCAAATAACAGAATTTGTGCATTACCAAGTAGGAGCTTGCTACATCACGAGAAAAGAAACAAGTTGGAAACTCAACTTGTAACTTCTCCAATTTTCATAATATGCCATTAAAATCAAGCAAGTTTGTATGTCAAATTTTAGCATTCCCGCTCAGTACGATACAAAACTGTAGACTGTTGCTTTCCTGATAGGGCTCACAGCCCTCTATCTGGTAAACTTGCAAACATTTCATGGTGAGGCACGTAGTCCAAGAGGACCTGCTGTTATTATGGTGTCGGTTGAGCTTCTTACGGCTTGGCGTGGGCAGCTTGAAAACCAATAATCTCTCTTTTGTCCTTCTTCCTGAAAAGAGAAATCATGAAGCCACGACAAACACGCACGCAAAAAATGGTGAAACAAAAGTTTGTCCAATAAATGAAGAAATCACAGTTCTAGTTTAAGTGTTCAGAAGCGTACCTAGGGAGGATTCTGCCTCTGTGGTGACACATTCACTGGTGACTTGTACGTCCAGAGAAAATAGAGTCCAAAGTGGTGATGAAATATGAGCAGCATCTTGGAGGCTGGAGGCAAAAGAAGAAAGCCTCAGTTACTATGGTGGAAGCGTGGGTGAGTTTGTGATTCATGTACGACTAAAAACATTGCACAAAACGCTCCATGACAGAAAACAAACACAACACTGTTTTGAGTGTGCATTTCTTTCAATGGTGCCCTTGTGCAGGCTGTGCTTTGCGAAGCCTGGATTGATTTTTTTGCCAGCTACTAGGCAATAAACAGAGTAATTTTATTATGTACCAAATGATATTAACCGAACTGTATCACCGGAAGTACACTAGCACTAATTGCACTATGCACTTGCGTGCGATAGGACACGTTATATTCCCACGCCAGCCACGCAAGACTGTAGAGCGTCCACTTTTCGCTGATTTAGCGTAACTGCGCCGCGCGTGGATCGCGTCCGCGTTAAGCTCGCAACTTTCAGGTACGGTGGAGCCGCCACACGGCAACCGTCGAAAGCAGTCGTCCGGTGATAGAATACATGCCTGGCGAAAACGCATGAGCTGCGCTTCGTCGTCCTTGCCTTTCGCTACTTTGCGCGTGTGGAAAGCGAATTACGACGAATTATTTTGAAACATTGCCGTGGGACTTTGGCGTTTCAAAACGGGAACCAAGTACAAGAGCAATCACATGTGCTCTGCGCCGCAACGCTCAAACCGCACCGTAAAGGACGTCGTAAGCCGTCATAATTTTCCTTCGTACAAGCGACGGAAAAAAGCAATGGGCGGTGAAACAGCGCATCGAAAATCCTGTTCTGGGATGTAAAACCCCCGAATTAACCTCACTAGATCGCCCGTTGGACAGTCTCACATTCACGTAAGTGTAACCAAGGTATCCGAGAATGAAGAATGCTCGTATTATTAGTTTGTTAATTCAGACTCTTCACGGTCACTACTGAGGAGTAGCACTCGCGGTCGAGGAATTCTATACCGATCGGTCTCAATCGTAAGTGCCCCGTCTGATCGGTGTCGTACGGCACTTACGATCGCGATCGAGCCCGATTGATATCAAATTGGTCGATCGCGACTGGCTCGTTTGCGAAAGCTGCAGAAAGGAGCCATTTGGGATATCAAATATATCCCAGTCGGGCTTGATAGCGATAAGTGAACAAGTGCGTGGCTCAATGTGTCATTCATATTTACTGATATATCGACTATCAGGCATCGCATTCGTCACCCTCTCGCGGCTTATAAGCGTGACATTATGCACTCAAGCGCGAGATGCTTCCTGAACGGCCATGCCATGCAAAATGATTCTATAGCTGGCAAGCGGCGGCAACCAGCGACCAAAACTACACAGGCGGTGATGTCTCCGTGCAGGTGATCATGGGATCGACAGCCATTGTGAATAAGTTGTGGCGCCCCCTATAGGAGGTGAAAGTTGCGAGCCACCCCAATAGGCTCTTCTTCAAGCGGACGCAGAACGCGTCGAGGCCCTTCTGTTGAACGTAGACAGCCAGATAGAAAAAAAATTGGAGGACGCTTAAGCTTCGCCTTCAAGAGTGGAACGCGACAGCGTTCCCGTCGACCCGCCAAGGGGTATTGGGCTACGGCGCAGCGACAACGCGCCCCGCATCGGACGCGGTGAGCGTCAAGCAACGCAGCGTTCGGCGCGACAACGAATGCGCGCCTCAGCAAGCGACGCACGCCTGAGCCTTCTAAGGTAACACCGCGTTCACTAGAGGCGCTTTTGTACCGCTTTGAAGCATCGAACTCGTGGCTCAGTGGTAACGTCTCCGTCTCACACTCCGGAGACCCTGGTTCGATTCCCACCCAGCCCATCTTGGAAGTTGCTTTTTATTTATGAAGTGCCTGCCGTGATTTATCGCTCACGGCCAACGCCGCGGACGCCGACGCCGACACCGACGCCGACGACACCGGCTTTTCTGCGACACGAGCTCCTTAACGCTATCGCGTTAAAAAAAACTTGCTTGACTCGGACAACACTTCGCATTAAAAGAACATCGCGGGCGCGCAACAGCCTTGTAACAGCGTACGAAGCAGGTAAGAAAGCAGACTAATTATGCGACTAGCAGACGTGCAGGACCTATTCATTACTGACACACCGGAACAGAATAAAAACAAGGAAAGCAGATAGCACTGCCGCTGTTTCTCCACATTCTTCACTCTATGTTACTTCCGCCGCGCGATGATTTTTGCGAGGTCTTTGTTACCGATTGAGCTGCATTTCAAGCGTAAGATTTTTTAGAGGCCACTGCATGTATAAGATATCTGAAGCTAGGCATCTTACGCAGTCGAAAATTTCGTTGCAGTTGGCCTATAAATAAACACGCTAAGCCAAGCCATTCATTGCCAAAATGCAGTGGAAATTATTCTTTCTTTATTTCAGTGTTCTCGTTCAAATGCACGTAATATAAAGTTTTCACTTCAATGAAAGAAATTCAGACCAGAAAAGATTGCCCCCCATGCTTCTGCTTGCACCGGTAGAATGCAGCGATTGTACATTTGCTTTCAAGGCTATAGCCGAAAGCTCCCGGTCATTACTTGATTATGCCCACATATGCGCAGCAACACATTTTTATTTATCTGTAAAATTCATTTTCATGATCAGGCTAACCTGTAGCTAATAGTTCTAGATAAATGTGCTCTGCCACAGATTCCAGGGCTGACTGACAATTATGCAATGTCGTTATCCTGCCAAACAGTTGTACATTACCTTATTTTCTGCAAAATAATTCTCAAGCTTATGCCCAGTTTGTCTGTTAGGGTCCTGAATCACTTGCGACATGTAATCCGCACCATTGCTGAAGGATAGGTCATCAATCACAAGGACAAGGGATCACGATTCTCTTGATATAGTGGCACCTGGCATTCACGAAATTCGATTTTTTAGGCAAGAGTTCACTGTTACCGACCCGTTATTCAAGATCATCCTTGCTGAAGGACACCAATAAACTGTTAGATTCAATGGATATTATGTGAAATCATCATCGGATATAGTTTCGCGAACATGTGCGTCTTCTGGCGTGCTTACTCTTACTCAGACTCACACAATCGCCATTTTACAGGTATTCACTCAAAGTCACTAACATGCAGTCGGACTGACCTCTACTTACTCAGACTCGCACTTTTCTGACTCCGTTTTATTCACTCAGACTCACACTCCTAGGAAGCACTCGACCTCACTATGACTCACAATCCCAGGACTCACTCGGTGTCACGAATTTCAGCAGTACAAAAATGGACAGAGGCGCAATGCAAATATGTTAAAGAGTATTTATCCCAAGAAAAAAATTTTATCCGAAAACAGATGAACCGCAAATTAAACTCACAATGCATAAACCCTTTGCACATACGAGATATTCACAAAACTAGATATATGCTAAAAAAATTATGCAGATCCCACGTACTGTGGGAATCGATGTAAGCGAAGGTTCTCGCGCTGGTTGCTTTGACGATAATTAGCGGTGATGTTGACGGCTAAAGCCTTATTTCTTTAACGTTTAGTCTAACACGAGAGTGGTAAGTTGATGTTAAACGTTACCTTGCGCGTACCACTGCTGCTTGTCTGCGTAGTACACAGAACACAGAGGGAGAGGTGTTTGCTTGAGGTGTTGTTGTGTGCCATATTTTATAACCTCTGAAAGGGTTGAGCGTTCTCATTACCTCGCATGGCACATCGCATTGTGGCAGAAGCATTAAACTTGAATTGATTATGGGGCTGCACGTGCCGTAACCACACTCGGATTATGAGGCACGCCGTACACTCTAAAAACTTTAAGACCCTTGAGGGTGTAAATGACTTGTCCCATGGGTGACACATTTTTGGGTGTATTGCTACACCCCAAGCAGAGGGGCGTAAATTAACACCCCACAAAGGAAAAGGTGTTAATATGACGTCACCTTGTCTATGGGTTTAAAACAAACACCCTTCCCAAATGGGTGTAACACAAGCACCTCCCTTTCAATATGGGTGTAGCATGGACAACACCCTTCCAAAAGGGTGTTATCCCTGAAAGTATGTTAGCGTTCACTACAGCCATGTAGTTAATGGACAGGCTAGCTGTTGTGAATGCTGCCTAGCCTTAGCTATGATACTACCTTGTTCAGTATGAGCCAGAATGTGTGAGGCGTCGTCATATCGCGCTTCTGGTCATGTGGTAGCATCTATAACGTGTGACCTTTTCAGGAAAAAAATTTAAGTTTCACGATCGCAGCAATACACACACCCTATGCTTTCGTCATCTTCCTCTGCAATGATACTACACTGCCGGCAGAATGCAGAGCGCAATAACACAGGCTGCACTAAGGACACAGGATCTCCCACACCTTGGTGCACCAGTACTTATCACTCCATGGAAACAGCACACAACCAAAAGTATATTGTCACGTGATAGTGACGGTGAAGAAAGCAGCAATACGGTGGAATAGAAAACTAGCTTTTATTGGGCGAACCTGCGCCCACAAAAACAGGCCACACTTATAGCACAACGATAGCGGCGAGCACGGTCGGCTATCGTCGGAAATCTGATCAGCGGGTCAAGCGCGTCGGCTTTTAAAGAACAGTCGTCGAACGTTCCAGACTAATCGTTCGGACCCGCGTGCCTTCCACAAAGTTCTACACCATTCGCGTCAGGTGATGAAATCAGATAACATAAGGTTCGGCGACAACAGACAGCGGATAGAAGCATCGATAACTTTCCAGAAACTTTGGATACATGCAGGCGCGTCCCACGCTGTGCGATCACATTTGTTAGGCGGCGAAACGTGGTTGCCTGATAAAGATAAGTACACGTGTCAATATTACATGCATTTGTAAAAAAAATAAGAACCTCCACTTTTCTTGGTCAAAAATTTTCGCAACACCAGCTTGACCAGGAGGGAAAGCCACCACAGCTCGTTGTAGCTCATATTGAAAGCAATAGAGCGCAAGCAATGCATGGATTGGCGACAGTAACCAGTGCAGTATTACAGAAGCATACGTTTGCCTGTCAAGCAGTTTCTTGCCGTTTTAAGCACATATCTGATACCTCTATTCAGCAAAGTTGTCATTTATCTTCACGGGATGCTTGTACTAGTACCTTCACATATATAATGACCTAAAGGTAGCACTGAAAGCCAAAGAACACAGTGCAATAAAGCGCTTCCACTTAGAATAATGCTTCAGCATACAAACAAAACTGCATGTGTAGCTGTGCGTGCTGTTTAATATATAAGCATGCACTATTTCCTGAAATTTATGTATGCTTCATTTACTGTCAGTGACCTGCTTATACCCAATAATTTAGTTTATTCTTCACCTGAATATCCCACATGCATTGTAAGTTAAGCTACTAGAATAATAATCAGCTAGTCTAGGTTACCTAATTGAACAAATTCATCCTAAATTTGTGACGAAATGTCACAAGTATTTATTATTTCATTAAAGAGGAATGGTTAGATAATAATGTTTGCACATCTTAAAAGTAAAAGGGAAGGGGTAAAACCATACCAATACAAAGACATAAGCACTGAATAATGGCACAGGCTTGTTCAATTAAATCCAAGCAGAAAAGTTTTTTAAAATAACCTTACTACGAACTATCACACGTTTTCATTCGGAAAGCACTGCATCTTATCATACAGTACGGAAATAACCGGCCACATAAGAAAGAACAAGTCTGAGTGTGTCTATGTGAACAAAAGGATAGGAAGTTGGGCGAGTTGGTACAGTAACGTGATCTTGGATTGTAGCGCAAGGTGACACGGACACAGACTAGAAGCAGACAGGGCGAGCGCTAACTCTCAACTAAATTTTTATTGAAACGAAGAACATATATATTTAGGTGATTGCAAAAAACCGCAGCATAAGAACATAACAAGGTATGAAGACATCAGTTGAACATATCAGGAAGTAGGGAACTCAAAAAAGGAAACAAAGAAAAGACACTACTTCAGATTGACATACGTGTTCGAAGATACCGAAATTCGCATTTTAGCAGAGACAAAGATGCATGGTTAACCCAAGTCTCTCCTAATATTTAATGTGGAATGCCTCGATTATTTCGTGTTTGGTTTGGAATTTGTGTCTTGAAAGAATTTTTGTGTCTTCAAACAAAGGATTACAACCGCAATTGAAACAATGTGACACTAGATGTGAAGCATTAGTGTTGTTAAGTGGATGTTTGCGTTCCTTTAGTCTTATATTAATACACCTGCCACTCTGTCCAATGTAAGTCTTCCCGCACTTGAGAGGAATCTGATAAATTATACCAGTGTTACAAGGCATAAAAGGGGACACATGTCTAATGCCGCAATCATCTTTTCTTTTTTGCCACCCTGTTCAGGTTTCCTATTTATCATAGGGCACATGATAGACAACTTGTGGAGGGGCGAGAAAACTGTATGGACGTAATATTTGTTGGCTACATTCGGTAAACCATGGGATAATCGATGTACATAGGGCACCACAGCTAACCTTCTTTCTTTTTCTTAGCGGGGCTTTTTACCCATTTTAACAGCATTTCGCAGGTTAGTGATAATAAATGCACAGGATAACTAACCTTCTCGAGCCTATCTATTTGTTGTGAAAAACTTTCATATTGTGCGGACATGACTAGCTTACTCAGCTCTTAAGTCTGCCATTACTCAGTCATGTCCACAAAATATGAAACAAAGTTTTTCACAACAAATACGTAAGCTCGAGAAGGCTAGTTAATCTGTGCATTTATTATCACTAAACTGCGAGAAGCTTTTAAAATGGGTAAAGAGCCACGCTAAGAAACAAGAAAAACAGAAAAGAAAGGTTTGCTTGGGTGCTTTATGTACTAAGATTATTCCATGGTTTACGGAACTTGGCCAATAGATGTGACGTCGATGCAGTTTTCTTGGCCCCCCGCAAGTTGTCTATTATGTGCCCTATGATAAATACGAAACTTTAACAGGGTGGCAAAAAAGAAAAAAGAATGATTGCGGCGTTAGACATGTGTCCCCTTTTGTGCCTTGTAACACTGGTATAGTTTATCAGATTCCTCTCAAGTGCGGGAAGACTTACATTGGACAGAGCAGCAGGTGCATAATATTAGACTAAAAGAACACAAACATCCACTTAATAACCCTAATGCTTCACATCTAGCGTCACATGGTTTCAATTGCGGTTGTAAACTTTTGTTTGACGACACAAAAATTATTTCAAGACACAAATGCCAAACCACACAGGAAATAATCGAGGCATTCCTCATTAAAAGATTAGCCCGTTAGCCATGCACCTTTGTCTCTGTTAGAATGGCAATTTCAGTATCTTCGCAACACGTATGTTAATTTGAAGTAGTGTCTTTGTCTTGTTTCCTTTCTTGACTTCCCTACTTCCTGATATGTTTAACTGATGTCTTCATACCGTGTCATGTTCGTATGCTGCGGTTTTTTGCAATCACCTATATATATATATATATATATATATATATGTTCTTCGTTTCAATAAAAATTTAGTTTTGAGTTAGCGCGCGTCCCGTCTGCTTATAGTCTGTGCCCGTGTCACTTCGCGCTACAATCCAAGAACATATGTGAGCAGAACATGGCTAGTAATAACTAGTGAGCAGTGCACAAAAGTTGAACATGAAAACTACTAATAGTAAAGACATATACTTCGCTCAGCTGACCTACAAGATATTGAAAATATCACAAAGACAGCATAAAAACTGGGCAGGACAGCGCACTGACTGTTAGATATAGTTACAATATGCACACCAAATCTAGACATAAGAAATGAAATCTAAACTGCCGGAAATGGTCATGTCTCTCCAAGAGACCACTGAGGAACGAAAGGTATACTTGTTATAATTCCATCTCATATATTACTGATCTAATCAAACTTTAGACAGAAGACCCCTTGTGTGTCACAAATGCCATGTTCTCATTACCTAGGCATGATTAGCAGCCTTGGTGAAAGAATGACTTGCACTAATGTTTTCAAGAAACACAGGTAAAAATGCTGCTTGTACTCAACTTTCTGCTGTGCCAGTATACTTGTGTGCAGTTGGGAACGCAGTTGCCTATAGGGCTCAAACAATATGTTTTGGCTGCACAGGTACAGTGTACCAAACACCCGGTTCAAGATAGCTTGCACCTCGGAGTGTGCAGCCAGACTGGTGGCACAGATTGTTTTTTCACCTTGCCAGTTGATAAAGCCTCAGCAGCTGCAATCACCTGCGACTGCTGGTAAAGATGCCATAAGGTCAGGCAGCAAACAGATACCACGTAGCAAAACTTTCAGTGTACATTGTGTGAGTCGAGGTGGGTAATTTGTGCTTTAGTGCGGCAGCATTGCCACAGTCACTATTCATTGCAGCTCCTAAATTTCAGCCACATCAACAAAATAAATTAGGACAGTTCCTCCAGTACGGTGGCAGATGCTCAGCTGCAGGCTTTCTAGAACAATGCATTATCTTCAGACAGTGCCCGTACAGCCCGTAGCACATCTTTCAAACACTCCAGACAAGTACATCGATTACATTGTACACAGAGCGCCTGGTGTCCATTTACCTATAGAGGCAAGGTAGCCGCTAGAACACGTTTTGTGACAGGCATGCTGGACACTTTGTCCCTGAAATGCAAGTGGCATTTGGTACTTCAGTGCCTGTAGTGTCCTTTACATCTAAATGAATATTAAATACATAGTAATAACATGAAGACGACAAAAAACAGTCATCCGCCATGAACTGTGTGGCAAATCTGGGCGCAAGCTATTCTCTTATCAAATGTACCTGTAGGCATTGCGACCAATGTGCTCCCAAGATGTGAGGAATTAGTCATTGCAGAGCTGTAAGGACATGACAATCCTAGGATGATTATGTTCTCGAGGCTTTTTTGCCCACTTTCCATCTTTTGAAACGTCTATACTGTAGTCATGAAAACAAAAATGCTACAACTGGCGTGTGGTAAGTTTTGCGTCTTATTTCCTAGCAGCTCATTGAAACGAGCCACGATGACAAATTCAAATGCTGTTACCTCATCAGACATTCAAATTTCTTAAACACTAACAAAACAAGATAGACATTAGAGTGAGCATCACTTAAATACATTACACTGGTTTAAAGTTATTGCACCGCTTTGTGCCAGGTAAAAGTGTTAGAAACACCAAAATGTTCAGATTCTATGGCCGACCGTGAAAAGTAAATAAAAACATCATTAAGCTTTCTTAGAGGGGTTCAGAAGTTTTACAACTGGCAGTCTTGGTGATGGACACGCTGATCGATGAGCAGCCATTCCACTGAGGCGAGAATGTTGAGGGCTTCGCATGGAAGTCTGCGAGACACTGAAGAGTAGTTCTTGGTCCACATGAAGGAGGTTGCTTGCATACACGTCTGGGCCACCACACTGAATGCATGGTGTTACCGGAACTTTTCTCCCTGCGTTGTGGTAAAGAAAGCGTGGTTAAACTTAGACGATATTTAATATCCAAAAAAGAGGTGAGGCGTACAGACAGGTCTTAAGAGTAGAGAAGTGGACAACACGAACGCGAAAAACAAGAAAAATTCCATGAAATCGTTTTAATACATGAAATTTTTGTACTATGTGTCATTCATTATGAGGGTTCATAACTGCAACATATTTCATATATAAGCAGGTAGAATTATTAGCTTGGTTAGATTGTACAAGCTCGTTTGAGGCAAGAAATCGAGTTTCACTAAGGCAAACTCAACATTCTTGATTGAAAAAAGAACACCTCAGATGACATGCATTCCTGTGAGTGGGAATTGCGCAGTTCAAGAAAAACAAATTAAAAGTGGCGCACCGATACTGCAAAAAGAATAAGCACCTGCTACTGCAAAAAGCTAAAAAAATGGAGAACATTAAAGAGCAGATACAGTTGTCACATTATATTGATCCAGTACAGCAGAAACTGAAATAAATCAGTGATACTGTATCTGTTGGTTTTGAACGCAAGAAACGTAAAAACAGGAACTTGCAGCCACGTCACCTTGAATTTCCCGCGTTTGCTACGCCTCACAAGTTTGGCATCGTCCGGTACTCGGGGATAGTAATCGCTTAAAATTAAGATGAACGAGCATCGGCATAAATTCACAGGATACTTAAACGGGCCATATTTGCGCATAAAACAACTCACGTAGCGAAGCTGCTGTCAAATACCCGATGACGCATCTGCGGGCGTTTGGGCGAACTACTCAAAAAGAAATGCGAGTTTCACTTGTTTCACGCCTACCAAGCTAAGATAGAATTTGAGTTTCCTACTAAACAATACTGGATATTTACGCTCCGAATAAAACGCTGGAAATTTTGTTACGTCACATTGCGTACGTATGAAAGTGAGGAAATTGCGTTTATTGTATTCTGCCCAGGCGGCATGTAGCAGCTACCACTCTCATGCAGCAAAAGCATGAAAGTGGTTCTCGCGGCAAGGAAAACAAACACATACAGCGCCAACGTTACGCCTCTTGTAGTTAGAACTAAGCACGATCAAGACAGTTTTCTAGCATTCATAACGCCATGAACACGACCAAACATCGAGCGAAACAACTGTCTGCTCTCGAAAATTATTACCGCTTCCATTTACATACCTATCGCTGCCACAAGCAAAAGTCAATGTGCTAGCTGTCCACAAGCTGCAAGTTACCTGACAGCAACATATTACGGTAACGTAAAACAATTTCCACGCTGACTTAGCAGCCGCGGTGTGCGCTAAGTGCCGCAGTTCTCGTTTGCCGCTCGAAATTCACACCACGATGACGGGCACTGCATCTTTCACATGAAATATTGCACGCTTTGCTCCGGAGCTCAATAGGAGCCGGAAACCCGTCGACGCTTACGAACCCCATACAGCTGCTTCACTTGGACGGGAGGCACTTCTATCAAACATTTTCACATGCGACATGTGTCACACCGATTATGCGAACATGAGAAAATGACGCAGGCCGCATTGCGACGCCGTCCAGCCGTGCATCCACCGATGAGCTGCGTGCGCGGACTTGCAGGGAACAAAACCATACAAAACGTTAGGCGCGAGAAGATGGCGGCTCTTTTTGCGGAGAAGCAGCAGGGGTGTAGCGGTGAACCAATGTTGCCAACTGTTGGTTCCGACGTTATGCTGGCGGTGGTGGCTTTAGTGGCGTGTGTTGCGGCTGTCGAATCTTTTATTTCTTTTCGCCAAACAGTACGGTTAAGACCAGTTCTTTGTTTACATTTTTTAAAGGTGTCCCTTGGCATTATTTTTTTGTCTTTTTATGCGTTAAGCGGTACATTATGGCCTCTTAGATTCGCGTGCGCCAGCTTCGCATACAAATCTCGAAGGCCATGGGACAATACGTAAGCATTCGCCGTTCTTGTCGTTGTAAGCGTTTCATCATGGTTTCTTCAACTGAGATAGATGCGTAGTGTCCCATTTCCCGTGGGTGGGGAGGTGGCGACCAAGACGGCATCGCTCAGCAGGGACGGAGGGTGGGGAGTAAGTTGGTGTTGGTTGTTATCGCGAAATTCGCGAACCCTGCAATTTTTTTATAACTTAAGCATTTCTGTACTTACCCACCAAGAAAAACCATCCGTCCGTCAGTCCGTACCTCAGGATATCTTTCAAAATAGAACCCGCAGCAGCGAATGAATTCACCTTCGTGCTAGCTCTCGCTTCAACGCGACCGAAGCGGCGAGCACATAGCGCTCACGAAGCTCTCAGCTCATGCTGCACTATGCGCTTTTCGCAGATCACTTTCAAGATAGGTGTACGTGCGTCTGTTTTCAAAGCGAAGTAAACGGTGAGAACACAACGCGTGAAGTTTTCCGCAGTGGGCACACTCTGTGCGCATTGCAGTTCGCTTTCAATATACGGTTCGCGCGGCCGTGCCACAAGCAGCCGCCGCCGGAGAACGGTTGATAATGGTTCGACGCGGATGGGAAGTGCTAAAGAGCGATAACGGCTCAAAACAAACGGTACGTCACCAGCGCACCTGGCCCCGCCACCTGCAGTACTTTGCTTGCGCCATTCACTTGGCGCCGCCGACCACAGCAGTTCATGTCGCCGCGGCGCTGTCGCTTATACCGGTCGGATCAAGTTTCATAACATTGATAACGACATGGACAGCGTGTAGATGAGGAAGAGTCACAATGCTTACGCATACTCAGACAAATCTCAGAGGAGTTCCTGTGTGATTTTTTTACCGGAAATGTGCAGTCGGCGGTGACCCAAAGTTCACAATGCATGTATGAGGGGTGCGAAGCTTTTCTTTTTATGTGAGTCTTGCGCAGCTCCCAAAGATCTGCTCAAGCTGAGACTTGCTGATGGCTGTATGTGGTTCTTTTTTATTGTCGCATGCCCTCGAACCGCCATGAATCCTACTGTGTAATGACATAAGAGCAGTATTCACGTCCAAAAGGAAATGCAGCCGGTAATTGGGCTGCCTAAGGTTTGCGGGCTGGTGGAAGCTCCCTCCCCTCCCCCGTTTCCGTTTACAAGTTAGGGGGAGGGGTCTAGAGCAATCTTACACCCCCCTCCCCACAGTGTGAGGGGAGGGGAGTCCCAACTGACCGTGGATTGGGAAGGAGCGGGGACATTGCCATAGTATCAAAAAATTTACTGTTAGTGAGCGTTACATGTGCCCGGCGTGCCCCCCTTGGCCACGCCGCTACAACCCTCCCCCCATCGCCGCAAATCGAGCTATCAGAACGTGCATGACGCGCATGCATGACATAACATGAATGACATGCCGCGAAGTTGGCATGGATGTCGTGACATCATCATCATCATCATAATCATCATCATCATCATCCTATTTTGATGTCCATCGCAGGAAGAAAGCTTCTCCAGCGATCTCCAATAGCCCTGTCTTGGGCTAACTGGTTCCACGTGTCTTCAAGTTTCCTAATTCCATCACGTTCACCTTATTCTCTGCCGTCCTCGACTGTGCTTCCCTTCCCTTAGCACCCATTCTGCAACTCCAATAGACCAGCAGTTATCTCCCTTACGCATTGTAATGTCTGCCCAGCACGACTTCTTCCTCTTGATCTCAACCAGAATATCAGCTATCCCCGTTCGCTCTCTAATCCACATCGCTGTCTTACAGTCTACTATCGTCATGCCTAATATTTTTCATTCCATCGCTCGTTGCGCGGTCCTCAACGCTTTCCCAAGCTTCTTTGGTAACTTCCAAGTTTTGGCCCCATACGTTAGTAACGGTAGAAAGCAATGATTAGCAGTAAGCTCCATGGTCATGACTTAGTAATGCCTGCCGTAAGCTCTCCAACAAATCTTTTATTTTTGTTAATTTCTTTGATCAGAGGCCCCTGCGAGGAAATAACCTCAATAAACGTATTTCTGCGCAGGTTCTAGAGAATGACTGCCGACAATGACATTTCGTTCTCTCGCCAGGCTGTGGAACATTACTTTTCTCTTCTGCATACTAACTTTCAATCAGACTTTTACACTTACTGCGCGAAGGTCCTCAAACATTTGTTGCAAATAGTCTGCAGCGTTGCTAAGTATGCCAATGTCATCTACAAACCGTAAGCGGGTGAGCTATTTACCGTTAGCCATCACTCCTAACCATTCCCAGTCGAACTGGTTGCACACCTTTAAGTATTCAGTGATAGCATTGTAAATATTTTGCCATTGATCATTCGAAGCCTTTTGCAGATATCTGGCTATGCAAAGTCGGCGCGTTAGTGTCATCCATTCGATATCAACATTTGTGGGAAACTTCATTTTTGACCGCTGTTCGGAGTCAGTGCGCTGCTGCCTAGAAGTCCCGATCTAATCATTCCAGCTACCTGATTCAAGCGCAGGCAGCGCGCGTTTCATGTATAGCCAATACCAACGCGTTAACTGCCAATGTTCATTTATCATATACTGTAAGCTTGTACACTTACTCCCTTATAATTAGGGTGTAAATTAGAGAGACTAGGGTGCTTTAAGGGTGTTTTCTTATTGAACACCCTTTCCAGTTAGAAGGGGTGTTTCAAGGGTGTTTACAAGGGTGAAAAGATAAGTACACCCACATTACACCCATAAGGGTGTGACATTTTTAATAGTGTAGTGGCGGGCTCCGCATTAATTTTGACACCGTGATGTTCTTTAACGTGTCCCAAAATCAAAGTGCACGTGCGTTTTCTATTTCGCCCCCGTCGAAATGCGGCTGCCGGATTGGGATTCAATCGACGACGTCTAAACGCCATAGCCGCAAAGCTAACCCGGCGGGCGCAGAAGTGTTGATTTGACGGTCAACCGCTTCCGTAGTGTCTCCTGGAACCTGCGGTGCGCTTTAATTAATGCGGCTGTGTTTCTGCACGCCCTGCGTAAGTTGCCCACTTGACATATTTGCATGGCGCTCATTTTTCAGAAACAGCAGCAACGTACCGTACCGTACCGTGAACTTAAGTTTATCCATAGCCTCCTGTATGGTTTATCCTGTTTACCCGCAACCGCTATATTATAGTAGTGGGGTTTCCTTGCCTTCCCACGTCACCCCCCGTCCCTTGTAAAGGAACTGCCTCTTCTCCTCCCTCTCCTTCTTCTCCTATACAGTTCTATCTGCGTCCCCTCTGGCCTCGTACGTTAGTAGAAAGGGAAGCGTTGCAGTTTCTGCAATGCTTCTGATGGGAGCCACGGATTATTACAGCTGTCAGGAGGCTAATGTGGTGAAGGCCAGGGAGCTCCAGAGGGCACTGTGCACATTCGAGGCGTAAGTCACTGGAAATCTGAAAGTACCGCAGCTGTTTTCTCTTTGCCGCGGCGCCGCCTATTGGCCAGTTGCGATGACTGGGTTAGGCGCTGCTATGGATGGTCCACCCGCAGCAGAGGGGGCGCAGTGGCGCAGTGCTTCCGAGGTGGCTGGCCGGCGTGTTTTACGAAGTAGTTCTCTTAGTATCGCGCTCTGTGCACAAAACAGGCGGAAAGGTCTCCAAGGACGCCGGGATGTTGCGCCATCAGATGCAGCAATCAAAGAGAAGCGGCAAAGCTCTATTTGTGATCCTAAGCGGGAAGTCTGACAGCAAACGAACAGCTGTGTGGCTGCACCGCATTCGGCGCGACAATTCTGTCCCAACAAAGGACACCCGGCTCTGCGAGGTCAGCATTGTGCAAACTCATCAGCTGTGACCACAGCCAGTTTTTATTTATCCTGCATTTCACCAGTTGACATCCCTATGTGGTCTGCATTGCAAGGTTCTCTCGATGTTTCTGTGCGCGTGCGCGTGAGTGTGCACACTTCCAGTGACTTTATCGACGCGGTGGGGTGAAAACGAGTTTCTCCCGTCGCCTTTCCACCCTTACTCGCGCCTGTCATGTATATACGCGCTCTGAACCCTCCCCCCCCCCCCCGACGTCGTGTGCGCGAGAGCAGCAACCCACAGCAGCAGCACCAACAGCAGCAGCAACAGCAGCAGTGGGAAAGTCGAAGGAAGAGGCAAAGAAAGCTTGGCTTTAAAACTAACTAGGCATTGTCCGTGTGCTGTTCTTAGTTTGACTGGCCAAGTGACACGTAGTCTCTCAGAATCAAATGTTCTGAGCATCATAGCAGAGGCGTAGCCGGGACGGGGAGGGGCTTATGGGGCTTCAACCCCGCCGAAATTTTTTCGTGCTGTCCATGCACCGCCAACCAAAACAACCCCCGGCGCTTGAAATAATTCTAGATGTTGTCTGGAATGGGGGGTCCTCTTCACGCTCGAAAAGACATCTGAGCACGTACATTGCGAACTCGGGCTGGATTTCGCGGCAACGTGCGTGCACTGGAAGTCACATAACGCAAGGAGCCCCATTCAAGCAGAAAGTTTCAAGGCCGTTTTGATGACGAGGTGGCTCGTCGCGGCATCTCGTGGAGGCCGCGGAATCTTCGGATCGCATGGATTTCAATTCCGAAACTTTATGAGTATAAAGCTCTCATAAAGTTTGGATGCGAAAGGTGCATTGACATTTCTAAAGTCATGCTTTAGATTTTCAATTCCGGAACTTTTTTGGTTTAATGTTGTTTTAAACATTTGACGCCAAAGGCGCATTGACTTCTCTAAAGCCGTACATCGAAACATACAACGAGACAAGCCAAATCAACACACTATCAGACAAGTTGACAAAGCTCGCAGCGAGGTCCGTTGTGGTGGTTCAATTGAGCCGTCATGTCACAGAAAAAGATAAAAGCATTTTTTTTTCACCTGTGCCAAAGCATCCATGTCAAGACACTAAAGCCAGCAAAGGTAACTATGTTCTTATTTATTTTTCTACTTTCACTTTTATTCGCAAGGATACATTGAGCCTCTGCAATTTTCTTGCTTTCGCTACCCGCGGGCTGCCAGAGCCAGCCAGAGCGCATGAGTTGTTCTTGTGTTGTCCCGGCCACCGCGCGGCCCAGTTCAGTGCGCGTTCGTTTTGCTCTGGCCGAGTGGATTTTCGCCTTGCAGAGTTTTGGACGCCTTCTGGCTAGCAGACGAGAAAAAGAAACAATGGTCGCTCGCCGCCATCACTCTGGGGACTCGACGTATTGCAACGTGTTCGCTTGAGTGGGTCGTCTCCGTGAAGTCTTGTCACGCCAGTGCAGGATACCGAGTAGTATGCGTATAGTTCTCTGTGTTCCAAGCGCCTCACGTTTTCTTCGATATTCTTTTGGTAGCCACATTAGGTGCCTAAAATAGGCATTCGATTGTGGCCAACATGCTTTTCTTTGTGTGTTTTTTTTCCGTTTCGGTGCCTGCGCCCCACAAAAGAAAAAAAAGAACACATTGTTTCGGGGCAGCGAATTGTCGCGTGGTGGAAGTTCGATTTTGTTACTTCTTCTTTAGCGGAAAGTAATGGGCCACAGGACGCTTCAGTTGCCGGATACTCTTATTATATTATTGCGATAGCATTTATATGGATACTCCAGGCGCATTCCTGCCGTCACCGTCGCCCTCATGTTCCGTAAAAAGTCCAAGGGCGATAACTTCGTTACCGCGCGCCGCATGCTGTATGTGCGAGTGAGAGGGTGGTTGGGTGTGGCATGGGTGAGCTGACGATGGTGGCTCAGTCTCGTGTGCGCAAGGGAGAAAAGCGGGAGGAAGCGCGCCGCCTTTCGTCGCGCGCGATACATCAGGGGAAGCGGAGGGAGGAGGGGCGGGCCGTAGGATTCTGTGATATGTGAATCTGTGATTGCGCAACATGCTTATTTGCCTTGTTTGATACAATGTACATACCGTGACTTTTTCTTGTACATGTAGTATTATTGGAGACTGATAAGTATATTTGAATATCTTATTGCAAGGTTTTTGTGTATACGTGCAGTGAACTTTGTTTCCAGTGACACTTTGTTTCACTTTAGCAAGCTGTATATTAGCATTTGTATATTCCATTGTATCTTCGCATCTCTAATGTACGAGGGCGAGTCAAATGAAAGTGAGCCAACCCACCCCGCGCAATAATAGTTCTGTTCATTATCTGCGAGGCATGCGCGTAGCACACAGGCATCTCTAATTTACAAAAGTGACACGCACGTGTGAGGATAAAGGTTCTGTAATGCTCTCATTCACTAGGTTGAACATGGTTGCGTGATATAATGGACACTTCAAAAGTTGAATAGCGTGATGTCGTGAGGTTTATGACAGCTGCAGGTGTTTCCCAAAAAGAAATTAGTCGCCGTATCGCTGCCGTGTACGTTGAACATTGCATTTCATTGGCCACTGTGAAGCGTTAGAGCAAACGGCTCATAGAAGGGCTTGAAAGTTGCAAAGACAATCCAAGACCGGGCCAAAGCCACCGTGCAATCACCCCCAACACAACTGCAAAGGTTGATGAGCTGATGAGACAAGAACAGCGGATGCGCATCGATGAACTGGCTGAGCGTGCGAACATCAGTCACGGTTCGGTTCGCACCATAATTTATTAACGTCACGGTTATCGGCTCTTGTGTGCGCAATGGATGCCCAAGATTTTGAACAACTGCCAGAAGGCTCGGCGCTGCCTTGACTCACCTGATCAGGCATCACAATGAGGGTGACGACTTCTTGTCTGCAATTATGACCGTGGACGAATCATGGTTGCTACTACTACGAGCCTGAAACGAGAAGGCAAAGCTTACACTTGAGACATTCGAATTCAGCACTCCCAAAAAAAGCAAAGGTCGTCATTTCCGCGGGAAAGGTGTTGCTGACTTTCTTTCGATCTTGAGGGGCCATTACTGATCGAATTTGCGAAACCTGGAGAGATTATCGATCTTTCCGATATTGCGAAACGCCGGATCGACTGCGTGTCGCAAACAAGAACAAACGACGTGGAAAATTAACAAATCTTGCTCCACGATAATGGCCGTCCCCACGCCGCTGATGTGGCTAATACAAAACTGGCAAAGTTCATGTGGGAAATGCAGCAACATCCGCCATACAGCTCAGACCTGTCGCCTTGAGACTTCCTCATTTTGGGGCAATTGAAAAAAAAAACCGCTTAAGGGAACCAGATTCGTGTCGGATGATTACGTGAAAAAGTCAGTTACCGAATTTTTGAAGCAGCAGCCCAAGGAGCTTTATGAGACGGAAATCAGGCGATTCGTTGGTCGTTGGGACAAATGTCTAAATGCTCATGGAGACAACTTTTGAATAATTACCCCGTTTGTCATATATTCGCATTGGCTCACTTTCATTTGACTCGCCCTCGTATATATTGCAGAACTCCTTTCTATATGCGCTTTCTGTTGCGACTATAACTTCGGTGCAATTGCTGACAATACACGACCAGTGACAGCTGCTCCTGAGCAATACATTGGAACAAGTGACGGAGTCATTTAGATTTTTCCCTGGCCGTTGCATGCGTGCAAGAATGTAAACAAGGTTCTTGAATGACAAAGTTTCATTGACATATTTGTCCTCAACTTGTTCATTTCATGACCTTTACCATTTACAAATCAGCGGCATGCACTGCTTTGCTGGTTTCGAACTGATATAATAATGCCTGTATTTGTGCCACATGTAGGGTACGCGACACTGGAGTCAAGCAGTAAAAGCTGTCATAAATGACAGCTTGAGAAAGCCGCAGGCCCCCATGTACATGACAGCGTTATAGCAGCATTGCTTACATAAAAAAAAACAACAGTAAAAGAACACACAATACAGAGTACAGTACACAATACATCTTGATAAATTAATTCCACTTCCCGGGAATAGAAACAAAAATGATCGTGATATAAGGCAGAAATTAATGGCAGAACAAATACCTTGAAGCAATTAAAAAATATCAAAAAAATCATACGAAGGTTTAGCTTACTAGGGTAAGAAAAACAATTCACTATAATTCAAAAATACAATGCAAAAATACGCGTCATAAATACGCGTCATAAATACAATTCACTCATCAGGTGGAAATAACATCGACGCATATATAATAAAAGTGGGTAATGAAAAGATGGTCACTTAGAATAAGGAGAAAGGATATAATTAAAACATAAGTATGTTGAGAACAAGGATAACGGAATAAGGATAAAAAGAGATTAGCGTAATTGTAGATTTTCAATGATAGTGAAAGACCTGATCATTCGGACATATAATATTTCCGGAGTTCTTTAAATGTACATATTCCCAGCTGTATATTTTCTCTATTTAGTTTATTTAATAATCTCGGTAACTGATTTTCTAGTGTTTGCAAACCATAGTTCGTGCGGTATATTTTTACATTCCAGTATTCGTTGTAACGGGTGACATGGCTAGGGGCGTCGCTATGTAGGTTCGCTAACTCTTTTAAGAATGTGTCGCCATTTTTTATTTCCTGTTTATAAAGCCTACTTAGCCGGTAATTGTATAACTTCATAATAGGCATAACGTTGTATGTTGGAAATATTTCGTGTGTGTGAAAACGACTGTGCACATTTTCTACTGCACGATGAAACCTTTCTTGAACTACACGGAGCTTTCGTATATTTCCCGTCGTTGTAGACGCCCACACTAATTGACAGTAGTTTAACCTTGAGGAAAACAGGGTGTTATAAATGACCAGCATAATCTTCCGTGTCAGAATACTACGGTTGCGGTATGTGAGGCATATAACTTGGGATAGTTCTAAAGTTCGTGTGATATTTTCTTTACTTATTAAATAAACAAAAAAACACGGAAGCATTGATATCAGTTATTTCGGACACATGTTTTGGGACATACGAGTGTATTCTTTTATTAAAAAAAATACATATTTTATTACCTGTCTTGTGCGTAGCGTTCAAGAATTCGTTTGCAGCATCTTTCGCTGTGCCAATACAGTTATTATTCATGTATTTTATCCCTCGACGAATTCTACGAGGAGGAGGCCGAGCTGCAAGAAGTCACGAGAAGAATGACTCTGCCCGCAGGCATAACAACGAAGGCCAGATTTACAGCCACCTATGCTATGGCCGACCATGGCAGCATTGTAATGGACGCGAGGCAAGCGGGTCTGCAGCGAAGATTAGAGGCCATCTGCTTTCATCTCATTTTACGAAATTATTTTTTCTCGCGCTTCACGTGGTTCTTGCCTCACGTGTCCGTCTACGTTCCGCCGACTTGCGTCCTCGTCTTCACGTCTTCGCACGAGCTTTGACGGTGGCTCATGACGCTCGGGCATTCGCCGTCTTAGTGAATGGACTCATGAGAAAGTTTGCTGACCTAAGCCGTAAGATGCCACTGCATTTTGTACTTTCGAAAGACAAGAGTTTTGTGAAACCGCGGAAGAAAAAAAGAACGTTCCTTTTTACTACTTCCTCAGCCATATACGCGTGGTACACGACTGGAACAAAGACTTTGATAAAGTGCCGTCCGCGCCTGCCAGCGACCCAGTAGTGCTCCTGTCTGCATGTACTGTTTGGCTCTTTGTATACTTTCCACTCGTCACCGTCTCACTGTCTACCAATCACCTGTGCAGTATGGGTCCAACGGTTGCTTCACTTGCAAGAGAACTAGAAACCTTTAGTAGTACTTGCGAATGGCGAACGAAAGAGCTGCTGATGGCGATTACTAATTTGAAAAAAGAACTGTCCAATGAAAATAAAGCATACTTTAAAGCGCTACAGCAAGAGCTTGACAACATCAAATGACCATATCAGTCATCAGCGATTATTTCGATGACCTCAAATCAGCTCATGCCACCCTTGTCAGCGAAAACAAGGAAAAAAGAAAAAAATGAGCTACTTTCTCGTCAAGTACATGAATTGAACCATTACTCCCATCTGAACAACCTTGAGATAAGAGGCATGCCTCAAACTCAAGGCAAAGAGTGCTTCCAAATAATCAAAGAAGTCTGTGACAGGATTGGTAGTTCTGCGAAACTGGAGGACGTAGATATTGTTCATCGTGTTCCTCCGCGAGATACTCGAAAGGGAAACCTTGTCGTCTGCTTTTGCTCTCGTGCTAAGCGAGAAAACTTTCTCCGAGAAGCGCGACAGGCGCGTTTGATAACAGGGAACCTTGGCTTCTCTGGCAGCACTGACACTGCAATAGATGTCAACGAACACTTGACGCCATCAAACAATAAACTGTTTGCTATGGGACTCGAACAAAAAAAAAAAAGCAGGAAGGATGGCTTTATCTGTGGACAGAAAACTGCGTAATGAAAGCTAGGAAAAATGTGGACGTCAGGGTCTTTCCAATTGTTTGCGAGGTTGACTTGCATATTTTTCATGACAATTGAACAATTAAAACCTGCATTATTTCGCTCCACAAGACTTACCTCATCAAATAGGTTCACGTGAACTCTCTTCTGCTATTCATGTTGATGTCCGAATTTTAAGAAAGCATTTTGATGATTTTAATTTATTACTACGTAGCACTGACCGTCACTTTAATCTCGTTTGCGTAACCAAAACTTGGCTTTCGGCTGGGGACGACACGTAGTATTCTGTGCCACAATGCGTGCCAAAACACTGAATGCCAGAAGTCGGGACATTGATTAATACCCCAACTCGATCTTCAACGCAAAGTTCCAAATCTCGAATAGATACCATACTTTCAATTTTGAGATACGCCCACATACAGGAATTCTACAGGTAGGTGTTACCTATCATTACCCAATATTTTTTATTTTGATTTACGTAACACTTTTCCCCAAAGAACTTAACACAGGACGAAATTCAATCTGTTTGATTACGTTGAGAAAATAAAGCGCAACGACTTTTCAAACACCATCTTTTTCTGATCCGGAACTAGCGTTACGCGAATTCTCCTTTACAAACACAAACGCGGTCAAAGCTTGTACGAAAGATGAATTTTCTATCAAGAAATATGATGCACCACGTTGCCCACGGGTATCTACAAGTCTCTTAGATTCACTGCGCAAGCAAGATAATCTGTATCGAAAAACGAAAAGACAACCGTTTAACACACGACTCAAAGCACATTACAAGACCATGCAGCCACATATACAGCTGTATATCTAGCGTCATTTGCGTGCCGGTTCGTGTGCGTCTCCTCCCGCCAGCGGCGGCTTCTCCGTGATGCATCGTGTAGCGCACACGACCCTACAGAGACAAGAAGCACTGACCAAAAATAGAAGATGTATTTCCTGAAAGGCGGGGTAATTATAATTAAAAGGCGGGGTAATTATAATTACACCCAGCAAACGTACAAGCAAAAGTACTCAGAAAATAAATTTGAAAAAAGCTGCTAAAAATTGCTGACTTCCGCGTTGCAGTTTTGCACATACGACTGTCGGCATCTGTGAAGAAAATAATAATAATAATATTTGGGGTTTTACGTGCCAAAACCACTTTCTGATTATGATCTGTGAAGAAAAGGAGACTCTCGAAGATAACATGTAGAAGGACCATTGAAACTACAAAGTGCGAAATGTTTGCATTGTTGTGCAAATGTTTTGCATAGTATGTCTGTGGAACTGTTGCGTGTTACTCTGTCGTGACTTTGCCGAACGGAAAATGGAACGAAGTTTTTTTTTTCGTCTGCTTTTGGCGACATTTATCGGGCCGCGCAGTAACTATAAGGTGTAGTAATTTGAAACCTCTCCGGGTGGCGCCTAGCGCGTTATTTAAATAAGCGCGCGCTTGTGTGTATGCGTGTGTGCGTGTGCGCGTGCGACGGATTGATGTATGGATATCCCTATGTTTAGGTAAGTTCAACGCCGTGATGCTCTAGCGATACCATTCCTTTGCGCGCTTCGACAGTGGTTAGAGCTACGCTCCACCCTCGTTGTCAACATGATCAGCCGGCCGTCATCGGTGGGTGATAAGCGTGGCAGTCGAGCGGAAGGCATAGCTACAAAATCGCGTCGCACTTGCACCTGGTTCCTCGTACGCGCCAAAGAAAGCTTAGCGACATTATTTTTGTTTCTTTTTTTGCAAATATCAGTGGCGTACACTACGCTTATGACGCGCACGTTGTTTTCCAGCAGATAACTAGCACAGCTCGTAGGCCCAGTCGCATCGATCGCTTCGCTTGCCTGGAGTCGGCCATGTTGGTTTTGGAGAGGGAGAAACCGTTGCTCCCGTGCACGAGGGAAGAAATCTGCTCCATTTGAAAACGAATATAGTCTTTCGACAGAACACGCAGTTATTAGCTTCACTGACTGGATTAGAACACAGACGGACAGGGGTTTCATAGCAGGTTCAGTCTTCATTGATTTTAAAGAAGCTTTTGACAATATTAAACAATAAATTTTGTTTTCTAAACTAGAAAGTTATGGTATTGCTAGGCCGCTTTTGGTACTTGATAACTATTTTTCTAGCAGATATCAAAGGGTTTTCATTAATGGCGTCTTTTCCCAGCAAAGGTTCATCACCAAAGATGTACCACAGGAATCAATTCTCGGTCCGCTCTTATTCTTGACATTTATTAGTGATCTACCCAGCTACCCAGCTATTTATATGATACCCAGATACCCAGCTATTTATATAATCCCAAATATTTTCTTAATGCCGGTAATATGACGATTGACGCATATGACATAAACCTCATTCAACTTTTATATAAAGTAAACTACACTGTACGCCGGCTGAAAAAATGGTGCCATAAACTTTACATAAGCATAAACCCTGCTAAGTCTCAGTTTATAGTTTTCAATTCTCCTCAAAGATCAATGACAGCCAATTTACACAAACGGATAAGCAACGTTGAAATTAAGCAAATAGATTGCGCAGTTCCTAGGAGTCACTGTAGATTCTAATCTAAAATTTGGCGCTCGCATTGATTCAGTTATTAAGAAAGTTGGCTTCTGCATAATACCTTTTATTAAAACTCTTTCAGCTTTTAGCATTAATACACTTCTCTCCCTTTATCACGCTTTCATCCAATGCAATATTTTGTTTGCATTACTGTTTGGGGAAATACTTATTGTACGCACATTTCTCGCTTTGTTAGTATCCAAAAACGGGCATTGAAAATTATAACGTTTAGAACCCCTCTTTAGTCATCTAAGCCTTTATTCCTAAAATTGGGTGTACTTCCTGTTGTTTCCACATTTGAAGCTAGTTAGACGGTCCTGTTGTATAAAATCATCGACCGTCAAGTTTCAGTCGCTGCTTTTCCAATTCACCGATTCACTAATAAAGATCCAACAAGGTTTGCTTTGCCAAATAACTTTCTCCTACCAAAAGTCGCGACAAATTACGGTAAAAAACTGCCTGCTGGAGTGCTATTTTCACGTGGAAGTCTAAAACCTGATTTTAAAATGTAGCCGTTGAGGCGTTTTAGATCGTCATTGGAAGCGGGTTTGCTTTCGTCACTTTAATTAGTCTATTAATCATTTTTGCGTTGTCTCTATTGATATTCCTCTATGTTTATTTTTAATGATTTATTATATTTTTGTCAATTCCTCCTCCTGAAAATGTATCACCTAGTATGTATGTAGTATGTATCACCTAGCATAGTATGCATTGTATTTCGCATTCATGCTAATAAACTTGAAACTCGCCGCCATCAGGGCCCCGCCGCCTGAAACCTGCGTGCGGCCCCCGAAATGCATGACGCGCCGCGGCGCGCGAACGCTGAAAAACGCGTCATGCGTTCAACAGGGCGCCTCTCTTGCACTTTTTATTCTTTGTGGACTCGCTACGCCACCTATTGGCGCTTGTGAGACGTCCACGTGCGGCCTGTGATACTAAAGCATATGGGGCGCCGGTGCCTGCGAAGGCTGAGAATATATTTCCCAACATGCGTCTGCGGCCCTACAGATGAATGGATGGATGGATGCTATGAGCGTTCCCTTTAACATGGGGCAGCGGGTTGCGCTACCAGTCTCTTGTTCTTACCTTGCCTAACGTCCTACCTGTCCTTAGTTTTAAAGAATACCCACAAAACATTTCCAGCATTAAACTTGCTGAACCACTATTGAGCAAAACGAGAACAAGATAAACGCAGGACTCAACGTATTGACAAGTGGACCTGTCTTTTTCAAGGAGGGATATGACAAGTCCATTTGTCGAAACATTGGCTCCTGCGCTCATCTTGTTGTCGTTTTGCTCATCGTCTTGAATCTCCATCTCCCGCCTTCTCCGTGTTTTCCACGTACCACTATTGAGAACTTTGTTTTTGTACGCCTCCGTTCTTTGTGGGCTCGCTACTTTTCTGCAACCAAACCTCCAGCTGCTTTTTACTAATCTCTATTGCGGACATGTCTACTCTCCCCCTGCAATGCCTGAATCCAAGGGCTTCAGGATGCCAGAGGAGCCTAAAGCGACAGCTGGGTAAATATGTTCACGTTCTAATAAAATATTTTACATCGTTTCCGTATCTCTACCGAAGCAAGCACTTCTTTATACCTACCCCTCTAACACCGTCCTGATCTCATATACTCTTTCTTTCATTCTTTCGTTTTTACCTCGTAAGTAGTTGCTCATACCACGTTTCAATTACCACCACAGAGAAGATTGCCTTAGCTTTTCTGACTTTGCGTTTGACCTTCTTTATTATCATGTTGCTTACTATACCGGTCGCATACTTGCTGGCAAGCTTACTAGTTCTTTTCCTCCACTTTGAGACAATGTTTTTCCTGTAGAAATATCTGAACAGTCTTGAAACCCATATTTACTGTTATATTCCATTTCATACTCTAAGCTGGCCTAAATTCACAACCTTTCCAGCCCATATCACTATGTGCAGCGCCCTATGCGAAGCGTCGCACTGATCTTTGGTTGCCATCGAGTCCTCATTGTACCCCTTACTTCACGAAAGAACCGTTTTACCAAATGTAAGGTATGGAACCATTACACCTTTCCACATACCCCGGAGCACCTCGTCCCTATGGCCATAGTGCTGCGTTTCGTTACGGCCGCGTTTATCTTCCCCTTCGCTATTATTTTTTTTACTGTGTTTCCATACTTGACTTAAAATTCAAAATACGAGGACCGAAGAAGGAAAACTACACAGGGTGAGCGCTACTTCAAGAAAAAGGTTAATCTCGGAAAAATACGCCTATTTAATCTGAAGCATATCAGAAGGAACGTACATCACTGCGGAAGCGCGCTCCAAAGCCCCTCAAGAAGATATAAACTTTTTGGGGGGGTGTTCGAAATTTTGGGGCATTTTGGGGTTTTGTCTTGAAAGCACATCGGCCCTTCAAGACATTTAAGACAAACTAATCAAATACCTCGAGATATCATCGAAGCGTTACCCCCAGTGGAGAGTCGGGTATCGTCTTTTACTTGTCTCTGTCTTTATCTACGGGTCTTGTTGCAAGTAACTATCTCAGGAAGTTGCCCAGTGATTCGTCCTGACTGAAAATTTTCGATACGGAAATCGTAGTACTCAATTAGCAAAAGCAGCATCGAATAAACACGAAGCAAATTTTGAAGAAACATACAAAGCTTTTCTAATGCACTATAACAAGTTATTTCCTCCTATTATGGTAAGAAAGCAAGAAAGGTAAGAGAGAAGTACTGTTACATCATTAGTGGATCATTATGTGGAATACACCCCGCACAATGGGATAGTTATCATTTGTTCCGACGGGTGGTGGACAGACACCTGGGAAGTCGTCGTACTCCGGGTTCATCACGCCGAACACCTCTTCCTCGAACTCGTTGTCCAGGGCCACTATGTTATCGTAAGCGTCTTCGGCAGTGGTGTACGCAATAGCGTCCTCCCCTTTGCAAGCAAAGTGGTAATTTGGATGAATATTGGCACTGTCGGCAAGAACGGTGGTCTGGTTCCACGACGGGTCCACGATGTCGCACACTTCCGGCAGCGACAGGATGCCCACCTCCTCAGTCAGAGGTCCTGGAGGCCCGTATCCCAGCGGCTGGATGTTGTACGGCTTGCTGCTGCTACCGTTCCCGCACTTGGCCGGATCAATCTTGTATGTGAGTGCCACAAGTGGATATAGGTGGCAGAAGACTGGGCGGTCTGTTTGGTTGAGTTTTTCAGCGTAGACTTTCAATTCACGAATCGTGTAGGTTGTCGCCTTGCGGCTGGTGATGTTGCGTGGGTACTCGTGGTACAGCACGATGGTGTGGTAGGCCCGTCTGTGTGCCAGCTTGCTCGTATTGTATGATGCCCGCACATGGTAGCCATATGGGAAGAGAAAACCGAACGTGCGGTTATTGTGCTGCATGAATGCGTCGTTGGTGTCATTGTAGAGCTCCGCCAAACTGTGGTTGAGCGAGTCCGGGGCGTTCTTCCACCACATGCGGATGGCATCGTAGTTATTGGCTTTCATCCATGCGATGGTGTTGTTTTGGAACGTGGCCTTCTCGTTGTTGGCGTTGGCCAGCAGCTTCAAAAACGCCGAGTCTGGGCCCCGAACAACGAGCCACACATCCAGGTAAGGGTTCTCCGCCTTGAAGTTGGCCATGCGGCGCACGGCGTCCCTCGGCGGAAGGTCCACGTCTGGTAGCTCCGGCTGCAGCTGCATGTTGTCGTCGAGAGAGTAGCAGCAGTACATGGCGTAGTGGCAGAACATGTACGGGAAGTAGGCGATCCCGTACGTTCGACGGTGGCTGCGAAAGCCCTGCTTGTCCGCCCAGAAGGGACACAGGTACTTGTGCAGAGAGGTCCAGATGGGTTGAGTGTAGTTCTGCGTGTACTGCCAGCTGTCCTCTGTAGTGGTGCTGGGTGTGCTAGTTGTCCGCGATGTCTGCGTCATACCCTTACGAATGGGCGGCTGGGCTCTGGAAATGGGGTCATAACTTGCCTCTTTGGTGCTGTGAAATTCATCATCAGTATAAAGGTCGGTGCTCAGTGTGCCGAAGAGCAATGTTATTATGAGGGTGAGGAGAAGCAGGAAAAGGCAACAGAACACCATGACGAACAAATGATTGTTCGAATCTTTGTTGGCGGCGGCGTTTTCGACGCCGAGGGCATTGGGGATGCCGGGGACGTTGACGAGGGCGGGGTCGTAGACGATGCCGGGGTCGTAGACGATGTCGGGGTCGTTGACATTGCCGGGGACATTGATGATGCCGGGCTCGTTGACCATGCCGCCATACTCGCCCACATTCTCCGCATTCGCGAACGGGATATCATCTCTGTACGGCTCGAGTGGCTCCATCGTTTCAGCCGTCCTAGACTTAGTTGTGGCGGGTGTACGACGCAGAGAAAACGAACCTCCGCGTCAATGACAAAGCTATTAGTAGTTTGGCCGACCTGGAAGCCTTCGCTACTTGCCTGTTCTCCCATAAAAAAGACTTGCCCACTACAGGAGACCGGGGAAAGACAGGACCGTAACGAAAGAGAACGAGAAAGTACGAAAATAAAACTGCAGAAAGATCATTAACTAATACAAGAAAGTTCTGTCTTTCAAAAGAAAAAAGAGTAATTATTGATGATAAAATGAGAATTGCAATATGATATATCGAGAATTGAAAGCGCTTTGAAACATGCGTTCCATGTGCTGCTTTGTGTTTACCGTAGCTGGATGCACATCATAGAGCTGACGATAGTTCCGTTTATTTTCATATTTTGTGGATTATACGACGCCTCCCGCGACATTCTTGACGACATGTTTTGGCTCGGGGCGGCGTTAGAAATAACGAAATAAGTGTGCAGAAACCATCGAAAATTATTATCGAACTCGGCGATAGTTCTTTCAGTGTAACCTGCTACATGTCCCCGTGCCATCGTCGAATCGTGAAACCATATATGCACATCAACAGGCCCACAAAGTGGCTATTTCGCTGCCAAGTACAATTAAAAAAAAGTAAAGCTAGCTCCATGCAGGAAAAGCTGTCAAAACAAGGAAGCTGGTGGTCGTTTTCTCAAGTTTAAACTCGTGTTCAGCGCAGTTTTCATGAAAGTCTTTTGTCTCGTTGCCTTCGTTGTGCTAGATTCGAGCTTCGTTTCCGGACTGCGGAAACTCTTCAGTTGCGTGAGGTTGTGATCAAACCACAGTCGAAAGCACACCTTGCAGCTGTGGCCGCACTCACGGTCGAGGAATTTTCTCTTGAGCCGTCCATCGGCACCCTCCGTGGGAGGAATGTCTCTGCGTCGGCGTTACCGCTCGGCCTCCTACTCTGTAAGTTTGGGGTTAGCTTGCTTCTGTTGGCGCTTGGCCTGGGTTGCTTTCCCTTGAAAATGGGGGTTTGCTTGCCTCCAGCGGCGCTTGGGTATCGCTTCCCGCTCTCGAAGCTCGGGATTTACGCGATGTCTCCGCTGCCGTTCTCATGTGAGCTCCCGCTGCCACTCGCGCCGAACGGAATCCATGGCGCAAAAGGGCGCGCGGCGGCGAAACAGCTGCTCCTATACCCCTCTCCTCTCCCTCCTATGGCCTACCCACCATAGTATGGTATGGTATGAAGAACTTTATTTAGGTCCTGAGGTATCAGTCTGGGACTGATGCGGGCCGCTCCCACGTCGGTAGAGAGAGGCCGAGCCCCTCTGCCATCACACGGGCCCTCTGGACAGCCCTGAGTTGGTCCGCCAGCACTTCACTGTGCAGCATTCGCTGCCACCAGTGTTCACCTCGAGAACCATCAACGGCCAACGCCAAGCAGCGCCACAGCATGTGTTGTAAATCGAGCAAACCCCCACACTTACTACAATAGACTGAAACCCCGCAGTCCGGATTAATTTTATTCATGATGACCGGGTTAGGGTACGTCCGTGTCTGCAGAAGCCTTAATGTAACCGCCTGCGGCCTACTTAATTTAGGATGTGGCAACGGGAATGCCCTGCGCCCTAAGTAATAGTGCTTGGTGATTTCGTTGTAGGTTAACAGTTGGTCCCTGTACTCAGGAGCGGGAGATCCAGCCCCTTCAGGGAGTACACGGCACACTAATCCTCGTGCCTCCCTGTGCGCCACCTCGTTGAGGTTACGCGGGGCTCCCTCCACTGTCCCCATGTGCGCCGGGAACCAAGTAACGGTATGCGAAGTGATATCCCTACCCTGCAGCAGTCTGTTAGCCGGTTCCGCAACAAGTCCTCTCGAGAAGGCTGTAATCGCAGATCGCGAGTCGCTAAACACCAAAGCTCTTCTAGAATCAATTAGTGCTAGAGCAATAGCCACCTGTTCAGCAACCCCCGGGTCTTTGGTATAAATGGAAGCAGCATTTCTAACGCTCCCTTTGCCATCTACTACCACCACCGAATAAGCATTTTTACCATTAATCCATGCGGCGTCAACAAACGCAGACTCCTCCTCCTGATCCTTTGCCTCTCGCAACAAAGCCCTAGCTCTCGCGACCCGCCTCCCTACATTGTGCACGGGGTGCACATTCCGCGGAAATGGACGAACCATGATATTTGCCCTAAGGTTCACGTTCAACTCGTGTAGGGGCGCCCTATCGTGCGACACAGCCACCGATTCTTCAATTGACTGTAATATATACCTACCCGCTGGTGTACCTAGCAACCGCTCCCTCTGTGCGGTACGTTGAGCCTCAGCAATTTCATCTAAAGTATTATGCAAACCCAGTCGTAACAACATATCGTTTGACGTAGTCATAGGCAGACCAAGCGCAGCCTTGATGGCTTTTCTGATTAATGCTTCCAATTTATTTTTCTCCCCCCTATTCCAATTTAGCATAGCTGCCACATACGAGAAATGACACATAATAAATGCGTGAACTAAGCGCATCGCACCCTCTTCTCCTAAACCCCTATGCCTATTAGAGATCCATAGCGTGTTGGTGCCATTAACTTGCCCCCCCCCCCCCCCGCGTGGCACCGGATGACGGACAGAACGCTCGACTTAGAACAGCTCCGGTGATAAAATAATGCCACGGCCCAGTACATCTTGTAATCGCATCGTCACAGCTGGAACTCTCTAGGTATCCCCACTATTCTTGGTGTCCTGGCTGTAACATCCTTGTGATGGCCGTCCATCAAGCTGCCACGCTCTGCGCGGAGGTGTTTGTGGCGGAAGGGGCGCTGTTGGAATCCAGCTGTGGGGCTTGTATTTCAGACCCAGGCGTCACACTGAGGTTAGGCTGCGTACGCCGCCGGAGCGTGAAATCATGGCGAGTTGGCTGTGCATTAGCGGAGTGTTGCACTAAGCTGGCTAAGCGGATTCAAGCCGTCGTCCATCTCTGTCGCCCAGAGTTGCGTGTTGGCTAGGAGATGAGGTCGAGAGGTTGAAGGAAACAGATTGGTTCATTGCGCATTTAAAGCTAACACTGGCTCCTTGTATTTAGGAGCCCACTCCATTACGAAGCACAATACCTGCCGGATGGCACTGCATGTCTTGAATGCTGCGTCTCTTATGGATCGTATGGACAAGAACATATGCAAAGAAGAACACGACACTGGCATTGCCCACAACTGAAGTTTATTTCGAGGAACAGCACATTCATAAATACGTGCCGACAGGTCAACATCTAAGGGACTTTAAGAGCGCAGCAGGAGCCATCCTGGCAACGTGTCGAACCAGACGTGGAATTAACTAGGGCGTCATAACAAAAACCAAACACTAATAAAACCAATAGAAGACTTCCCTATCATGCTCAACAACAATTTATCGTGATACACTTCCTTGCAAATATACCAAATCCTCCACCCTTAATGACCATCGTTTATCTTCACTCTTCATTGCATGTCCTGCCCATGTTCCCCCATTTCACTTTCTTGATTTCAACTAAGATGTCATTAACTCGCGTTTGTTCCCTCATCCAATCTGCTCTTTTCATATTCGTTAACGTTACACCCATTATTTTAAGAGCGACAGACGGCTTTCTAACGTATCTTTCCCCTTCCCTACCATTATGAAAGGCTTCCCTCGCGGTTTTACCCTTATGCCAGAACAAGCAATCATTTTATTTTTGCGCTATCTGTCGGCACCCACATTCTGCGCAATGTAAAGGCAAGTGCAAGCCCTCGTACCTTGCATGATGAAAAGTTTTCCGTTAATGTAATATCCAGACAGCCGACCGGTCTGGCCCACATAATCCTACCTGCATGACAGTGGCAAGCTGTACACAATGGGACATACGCATAGAACGTATCTATTAACTTCTCGGAACAGAAACTACATTCTTTGCCATTGCAGAATTTTTTATGCAAAGGGTAGTAGCAAGTTTGTTCGGAGCGGCATGACGATACGCACGCCATACCTACTAGCCAAGTTCTTCAAGCAATGCGATACCTTTTGCAAGTATGGTACAACTGCCGGTCGTTTTTCATTGCGTGCAGGATCTTTTGATTTGTTCTTTACCTCATCATCATCATCATCATCATCGTCGACGTCATCATCATCATCAGCCTGGTTACGCCCACTGCAGGGCGAAGGCCTCTCCCATACTTCGCCAACTACCCCGGTCATGTGCTAATTGTGGCCATGTTGTCCCTGCAAAATTCTTACTCTCATCCGCCCACCTAACTTTATGCCGCCCCCTGCTACGCTTCCCTTCTCTTGGAATCCAGTCCGTAACCCTTAATGACCGTTGGTTATCTTCACTCCTCATTACATGTCCTGCCCATGCCCCCCCCCCTCATTTCTTTTTCTTGATTTCAACGAAGATGTCATTAACTCGCGGTTGTTCCCTCACCTAATCTGCTCTTTTCATATCCCTTAACGTTACACCCATCATTCTTCTATCCATAGCTCGTTGCCTCATCCTCAATTTAAGTAGAACCCTTTTCGTAAGTCTCCAGGTTTCTGCCCCGTAGGTGAGCACTGGTAAGACACAGCTGTTATACACTTTTCTTTTGATGGATAATGACAACCTGCTGTTCATGATCTGAGAATGCCTGCCAAGCGCACGCCGGCCCATTCTTATTTTGTCAGTCTCATGATCCGGATCCGCGGTGATTACCTGCCCTAAGTAGATGTATTCCCTTACCACTTCCAGTGCCTCGCTACCTATAGTAAACTGCTGTTCTCTTCCGAGACTGTTAAACATTACCGTAGCTTGCTGCAGATGAATGTTTAGACCAACCCTTCAGATTTGCCTCTCCAGGTCAGTGAGCATGCATTGCAATTGGTCCCCTGAATAACTAAGCAAGGCAATATCATCAGCGAATCGCAAGTTACTAAGGTATTCTCCATTAACTCCTATCCCCAATTCTTCCCAATCCAGGTCTCTGAATACCTCCTGTAAACACGCTGTGAATGGCATTGGAGAGATCGTATCTCCCTGCCTGACGCTTTTCTTTTTTGGGATATTGCTGCTTCCTTTATGGCCGAATAGAGTGGCTGTGGAGCCGCTATAGAGATATTTCAGTATTTTTACATACGGCTCGTCTACACACTGATTCCGTAATGCCTCCATGACTGCTGAGGTTTCGAGTGAATCAAACGCTTTCTCATAATCAATGAAAGCTATATATAACGGTTGGTTATATTCCGCACATTTCTTTATCACCTGATTGATAGTGTGAATATGGTCTATTGTTGAGTAGCCTTTACGGAATCCTGCCTGGTCCTTTGGTTGACAGAAGTCTAAGGTGTTCCTGATTCTATTTACGATTACCTTAGTAAATACTTTGTAGACAACGGATAGTAAGCTGATCGGTCTATAATTTTTCAAGTCTTTGGCGTCCCCTTTCTTATGGATTAGGATTATGTTAGCGTTCTTCCAAGATTCCGGTACGTTCGAGGTCATGAGGCATTGTGTATATAGGGCGGCCAATCTTTCTAGGACAGTGTTCCCACCATCCTTCAACAAATCTGCTGTTACATGATCCTCCCCAGCTGCCTTCCCCCTTTGCATACTAGGTCCTAAGGCTTTCTTTACTTCTAAAGGCGTTACTTGTGGGATGTCAAATTCCTCAAGGCTATTCTCTCTTCCATTATCGTCTAGGGTGCCACTGGTACTGTATAAATCTCTATAGAACTCTTCAGCCACTTGAACTATCTCATCCATATTAGTAATGGTATTGCCGGCTTTGTCTCTCAACGCATACATCTGATTCTTGCCTATTCCTAGTTTCCTCTTCACTGTTTTTAGGCTTCCTCCATTTCTGAGAGCATGTTCAATTCTATCCATATTATACTTCCTTATGTCAGCTGTCTTACGCTTGTTGATCAACTTGGAAAGTTCTACCAGTTCTATTCTAGCTGTAGGGTTAGAGGCTTTCATACATTGGCGTTTCTTAATCAGATCTTTCGTTTCCTGCGATAGCTTACTGGTATCCTTTCTAACGAAGTTACCACCGACTTCTATTGCGCACTATTAATGATGCGCATATGATTGTCGTTCATCGCTTCAACACTAAGGTCCTCTTCCTGAATTAAAGCCGAATATCTATTCTGTAGCTTGATCCGGAATTCCTCTATTTTCCCTCTTACCGCTATCTCATTGATCGGCTTCTGATGTACCAGTTTCTTTCGTTCCCTCCTCAAGTCTAGGCTAATTCGAGTTCTTACCATCCTATGGTCACTGCAGCGCACCTTGTCGAGCACATCCACACCTTGTAGGATACCAGGCTTAGCGCAGAGTATGAAGCCTATTTCATTTCTAGTCTCGCCATTCGGGCTCCTCCACGTCCACTTTCGGCTATCCCGCTTGCGGAAGGAGGTATTCACTATCCGCATATTATTCCGTTCGCAAATTCTATTAATACCTCTCCCCCGCTATTCCTAGAACCTGTACCATATTCCCCCACTGATTTGTCTCTAGCCTGCTTCTTGCCTACGATGGCATTGAAGTCGCCCATCAGTATAGTGTATTTTGTTTTGAGATTACCCATCGCCGATTCCACGTCTTCATAGAAGCTTTCAACTTGCTGGTCATCATGACTGTATGAAGGGGCCTAGGCCTGTACGACCTTCAATTTGCACCTCTTATAAAGTTTCGCTGCAAGACCTGCCACCCTCTGGTTAGTGCCGTAGAGTTCCTGTATTTTACAAGCTATATCCTTATTAATCAGCAATCCGACTCCTAGTTCCCGTCTGTCCGCTAAGCCCCGGTAGCACAGGACGTTGCCGCTTTTGAGCACTGTATATGCTTCTTTCGTCCTCCTAACTTCACTGAGCCCTATTATATCCCATTTAATGCCCGCTAATTCCTCCAATAGCACTGCTAGACTCGCCTCACTAGATATCGTTCGAGCGTTAAACGTTGCCATGCTCAGATTTCAATGGCGGACTCTCCAGACCCAGATATTCTTAGCACCCTCTGCTGCGTCACGGGTCTTACTGCCGCCGTGGTCAATTGCTTTACCTTACGAGTATGCCCTTTACCCACTTAATCAGATTGTGAATGGTGCTCAAGATTTCACCATCCGGGTAACCCGCGTTCTGTAATCTCGGAATCTCTCCAAGGAGATTCTCTCTCGACAAATTATTGCATGTCTTCCGTAGCACCGCGCTCAGGCCAGCGTAAACAGTACCGGTTTTTTACTGTTTTAGTGCGTCCTGAGAAAAAATTTAAAAGCGCCTTCACGGAACGAGGTTTATATAACCAACACATGTGGTCCTCCCAAAACCTCAGTCAACTATCTCGGAATTGAAGTTCACCTTCGGCAGGCAACTCCAAGGTAAATTGTAAACCTCTGTACTGTTTGAAAATCATTTAAAATACCAACTACTTTACTGTCTAGGTTTTTTCTTTCCCTTTTCATGAAGCAATAATCAACGGACCTACCAGAGACATTAAAGGCCAAACTTTCGGAATTACTAGGAATTACCAACTCGGCTAAGAAAAATATAGCTTAAGGCTGAGGCCACACTCTACCCTATAGAAGTTTCCCACTTATATAACGTACTCCATTTTCATTGAACAAACATAAAGCGAAGCGTCCCAATGTCTTATGTTTGCTATGGAGTCCTGATTGTGAGTGTACGTTGTCCAATCATTACACCTTCCCACACACCCCGGCGCACTTTGTGCCTATTTTATCCCCATAACGCTCGGCGTTTCCTTATGGGCGCGTTTCTCTTCCCCTTTACCATTATTGTTTTTTCTCTTGTTTTCAAAGATCATTTGACTTCCTTTATTCATACACTAAGGTACTTGTATTCTTTCACTCGAGGTATTTCCTCGCACTGTATTTGACACTGCCTCTTCACTGTTTTCAATAAATACCTTGGGACCTGATTTTAATGCCACATTTCATTCCTAAATTCTCACCATCCTGTCCAAAGATAATAGCCAGATGAGGCATATAATTCTGCCCATTAGTAAATACAATATTGTCTTGCCGACACATAGGGCAGCGCGAAGACAATTACAAGGAGAGACAGAGAGCACATCACTGGCGCTACCAACACTGTTATTTGAAAGAGCGAGAAGAGCACACATACTGTTCCCAACACGCAGGCGCACCTACAACTACCTAGGGCGGTTATCAGGGCCAACAAGATCACTTGGTAGATCTAAAGAAAGTAAGCTCCGGGTTCTACAAAACAACAGAAGTCTGGCTTATCCAAGTACTACTTTCTTCTTTTATGTAAAGCGTTTCTAGTAGCTCAGGTGCCCTTTTATTTTTACTTCTGCCCAGGATCTTGACATCATGATATACCAGCTTACAAGAGCAGGCTTTAGAGTGCGCTGAAAGTTGCGCTTTGAAGTCCTTCTTCAGGTTAATAGCATGCTCCCTCGTTGTTCAATGACGCAGCGGCCTGTACGCAACGGGGTATGGCAAACCACGTGGCTCTTCTTTACACCGCGTGGCGTTTCAGGAAGTGCTGTTGCCGATCTGGCTGTGCTGGCCTTTCAGGGGTCCTCACATCTTGCTGAGAGGAGCGCCGGCGAATTCCTCGGAGTCTGCCCCCACAGCTTGGACCAGACGCAGTAACTGGCGATTGCTCGGACTCCTTGAAAAACGCTAATGCTCTAATGGCGCCGGTAACATTTATGAAATGCAGACGCCATGCCGTGTTGCATGGATTGGTAACCGAGCAGAATAAGAACAGGATTGTTGATCCCGTCCGCTTCGTGGCACAAATTTCATACCGACTTCAAATTGACCACAGTGAGATTGCAGTACTTGAAGTGACCGCATCCTCCTAAGAGCACACGCCGGTCTCACAGTCATCAGGAATAACGTGTGCACTTAAGGTACACCGACCACGCTACAATACACGTCTAAATGCCACGGCACAGGAACTCGCAGTCGCCAGTGTAGTAGTGTCACTGACTCGTGTCAACGCCATGCCGATCAAGATGCTCGCAGCGCGTGGGACCTGACAATGACGAAAGCATGACCTCGTTGATTTTCTCCCGCAAGTTTATACATGCAGCTAATTCTTAAAAATGAATAAAACAAACGCGGAATGACACCTTGCGGTGAAATATTGGTCGCTATTGTTCTGTAGGACTTTTTGACTTTGTGTCCTGCCTGACGTCCTCGGGCTTATTCTGGGTGTTGTGAGCTCGATCGTTGAAGTGTTGCGAAGCCTCACTCGCGTTCGAGAGTGCGGTCGCCGATTCGAAACGTGGGAGTGAATTGCTGTCCGAGCCCTCCCGCCGAGTCAGTGTGTCACGCAAACTGACCTTCTCCTTGGCCCTTTTGAGGGGCGCGGCGCTGGCGTAGCCCGAGTACATGGAGAGGAAGTCGGAGTAGCCTGGCGCGTAAGTGGTTGCTCGTTCCTGGCAGGGGATGGACACAAGCGGAACGTAAGCCGCCGAGTGGGGCGTTTCCTTCGCGCTGTGCTCCGAATAAGTACTCTCGACTGACTGTCGCGCCGCGTGCCACGATTCCGATGACGAGACACTCTGCGGCGAGCAGCTAGGGCTCCCACGATCCCACTGGGAGTCGCTGCGGGTGGGCATGAACGGCGCCGCAGTGAAGACGCTTAAATTGCTGTCAGTCACGAAGGAATCCGCGGAGTTCTTCGTCGCAGTTTGCGAGGGTAAACATTCGTCGCTCACTTCCGGGGAGAAAGGCAGCGATGGCACCTGACGCTTTGAAGGACGCTCGTCGGTGAATCCGTAAGACGGTATTGCGTCATCGCGAGCGTCCGACTGAATTGGTGGAGCTTTGGTGCCCTTGCAGGTGCTGGCTTGGCCATCCCGGTTCTCGCAGTGTGACAAGGGTAAGTGGTCTCGGAAAGAAAGCTCTGTCGTCAGCGGCCTTGTCTGTATAACCGTAGCTTCCGCGTATTCCGGAATGGCCTTGACGGGCGAGCCGGGCTTGGGCTGCTGGGTACTCGTCGGTGCGCGCGGGATGGCACTCTTGGTTTTCGGTACGTACCCCGTGACGACAGAGCGAACAGCGGGAGTCGCTTCCATCAGGGAAGGCACCTGCAGCAGCCGCAGAGAAAGTTGAGACGTTATGCTTTCGTGCTGTCTAGGCGGGATCGCGGGAACGTTAGAAATGCAAATTAGAGAAAGGGTTCCCCGGAAAACGAATATGTATAGAGTAATGGACGATCAAGGAAAGCCTCAGGCTGAAGCGAACGTTTTGGCAAGGACATTTGTCTTTGTCAGGGCAACAATTGATTTTATTGGCAGGGTTCATTTACCCACCTCACTCTGCTTAAAGTGACAAAGAAAGTAACCGGGTACGAAAGAGGTATAGTGATAGCGAGGGAACTCTAATATTGAAAAGGAGAATAGTGATGTCAGTCAGAGGGCTTAAGGCATGTGTGCTCGACGCGTCAAAATACTGCAATTTCACATTGTAGTAAAGTTCGAAAACAAGGAAATTAGAACGACGTAAAGGCAAAATTCACACGCAACCCGAACGCGTACACTGATCTGCACAGCAGCCAGTATACTCATCACGTGTGTATATATATATATATATATATATATATATATTGTCAAGTGTCTTCAAAGAGGACACGCGACGTTTAATGCAGAACGCTGGCTCCCGAAAAACACGGCTGTGGGACCTGGCTATCGAGCGGGCGGGGGCAGCACACGCGCTTCTTACTTCCTGTTCTTCTTGCCTCTGGCACTACGACCACTACTGAAAGTGGCATTTTCCCCCTCCCTCGAAAGGAGAATCGGCTCGACGGTGAACAAGTGGTGTAAGAGGGGGAAAGAAACATGGCCAAGGCTCGCGCAAAGAACGCAGCTATATACAGCAAAGCCACAAGTACAGCAGTGGCGAAGCGTGACGTGCAGAGTCTCAAGAACCTGAGAGGTAACCGCATTAGCAGCAAATATGAGCACAAATATGAAAAAAAATGAATAAATGAATAAATAAATAATAATCACGAACGCGCAACATATGACTTCATGCGTACGACGTGAACGATGTCCGGGCTAGGTTGTTGTCTACGCCGTGTTTGAGCCTCACTGTCCGGAACGACGTCATAGTTCACGTCGCTAATGCGGCGCAGCACTTTGTATAGGCGAAAATAACGGCTAAGCAGCTTTTCACTAAGGCCACGGCGGCCAACGGGAGTTCACACCCTCAGTTGGTCGCCGGTGTTGTAGCATACATGTCTGTGGCGGATGTTATAACGCCGTGCATCTGCGTGCTGCTGCTGACCGATGTACCTCCGCGCAAGCTGGCGAGGTTCCTCAGCGCGCTCAGCAAAGTCTTCGGCGTCAGCAGTTAGGCGTTCGTCGTCTTGACACGGCAGCATAGCGTCTAGCATCGTCTACACTTCGCGGCCGTAAAGGAGACGAAACGGTGTAAAGCGCGTGGTTTCTTTACGGCGGTATTTTACGCGAAGGTCACGTAAGGCAAAATATGATCCCATGTTTTGTGCTGGACGTCAATATACATAGAGATCATGTCCGTGATGGTCTTGTTTAGTCGCTCTATAAGTCGGTTGGACCGCGGACCGTAAGCAGTCGTCTTTCTGGACTGCGGATCGTAAGCAGTCGTCTTTCGATGCCTGGTGTTGCTCAATTGAAAAATATCGTGCATGAGCTGTGCTGTGAACGCCGTCCGCCTGTCTGTGGTTACAGTGGATGGGGCATCATGACACAATACAATTTGGCACATGAAGAACTGCGCTACCTCAGAAGCCGTGGCTCGTGGGAGCGCCTCCGTCTGGGCAAAGTGGGTTAAATAATGAGTCGCGACAATCACCCACTTGTTGCTATCGGTCTAGAGAGGAAAAGGCCTAAGAATGTTATGAGGTGGTTACGAATGGCTTATGAGGTGGTTCGTTAGGTTGCATTAACCCGGCGGACTTCATGGGCGGTGACTTTCGCCACTGACATTCACGGCAGCCTTTAACATACTGTTTGACGCTCGCCGAAAGCCCGAGCCAGTAATACATCTCGCACAGTCTGGCAAGCGTTCGTGAGGAGCCTAAGTGGCCAGATGTCGGCTCGTCTCGGCAAACTAAAAGAATGTCATCCCGCAAATCTTTTGGGACCACCAGGAGGTAGGCTTGGTCATTCGAATGGGCGTTTTTCTTGTAAAGCACGTTGTTGCGTAAACAGAAAGACGTCAATACGCGACATAGATGGCGTGGAATGGTTGTTGGTCTGCCCTCTAAGTTGTCGATGGTAGGTCGAATTTCAGCGTCGCCACGCTGCGGCCTTATCAAGTCCGATGCAGTAATGGTGTCCAGAAAGCCGCCATCGCCCTCTGACTCTCGACTGAGAGTTTCGGCGGGTGCATGCGACAGTGCCTCAGCGTCTTCGTGCTTGCGGCCATAGACTTGTATACGACAGTGACATCGAGTTCCTGTAGCCGCAAGCTCCACCTTGCCAGTCGTCCTGAACGACCGCGTATGTTTGCTAACCAACACAGGGCATGGTGGTCTGTCACCACTTTGAAAGGACGGCCTTAAACATAAGATCGAAACTTCGTGATCGCCCACACAACCACGATACACTCTTTTTCCGTGGTAGAATAGCTCGCCTCAGCACGGGACAGCGAGCAGATTGCATAAGCTATCACTCTTTCAATGCCGTCTTGACGTTGGACTAGCACTGCGCCAAGACCGATATTACTGGCGTCAGTATGCACCTGGGTGTCAGCGTCGTCGTCAAAATGTTCCAGGACGGGTTCTGACAGCATGCGTTGACGTAGTTCAGCAAGCCGTTTGTGGCTCACTCGTCCAGGCAAATGGCGTGCCATCCCTTGTAAGGCTAGTCAGGGGTTCCGCTAACTGAGAGAAGTTTTCAATGAAACGGTGATAATACGCACACAAGCATAGGAAACGCCGCACAGCCTTTTTGTCGGCCGGAGGAAGAATTACTGCTACCGCGGAAAGCTTGTCGGGATCGGGTCGAACTCCTCTGGCGTTTACGATGTGTCCGAGAAACTTGAGTTCTTCATAACCGAAGTGGCACTTTTCTGGTTTACCCGTAAAATCAGCCGAACGGATCGCTTCTAGCACATTCCGCAAGCGATGAAGATGTCACTCAGATGTTTCAGAAAAGTCTACTACGTCATCAAGGTACACGAGACAAGTCTGCCACTTCAGTCCAGCGAGTACGGTGTCCATCATTCGCTGGAAAGTAGCTGGGGCTTAACACAAGCCGAAAGGGAGCACTCGAAATTCGTAGAGGCCGTCGGGAGCCACAAAGGCAGTTTTCTCGCGGTCTCGTTCGTGTACCTCAATCTGCCAGTACCCGCTTTTCAAGTCGAGTGAAGAAAAATACTGGGCGCGCCGCAGTCTGTCTAACGAGTCGGCGATACGTGGCAGTGGGTACAAGTCCTTTTTAGTTGCGTTGTTGAGCTTCCGGAAGTCGACGCAGAAGCGCAGTGTTCCGGCTTTCTTTTTGACAAGAATGATCAGAGACGACCATGAGCTCTTGTAAGGTTCGATAACGCCGTCTTGAAGCATCTCTTTTACTTGCGTATGAATCGCTTCTCGTTCTGCCGCCGACACGCGGTAGGGCGGCTGGCGCATCGGACGTGCGTCGTCGCATGTGATGATCCTGTGCCTTGTGATTGAAGTCTGGCGTACCTTAGATGAACTTGCGAAGCATCCCCGTAATTCAAGCAAGAACTCGTGCAGTGCTGCCTGGTTGTGTTTCGATAGCTCTGAATTTAATGTCGATGTTGTCCAGTGACTCGTCAGGCATCCCCGTGGTATTAGTGGCGAAACATTCAGCCATGTTCTCTATTTCATGGGCAAACGCAATCGAAGTGCCGCAGAAAAGGTGGCGATGACCGTTGCTAAAGTTGGTGACAAGTAACTGAGAACGAAAGGTGCAGCGGTGGCGTAGAGGTAGAGCACCCGCCTCGCATGCAAGAGGTCCGTGGTTCGAATCCCGGTGCCGCGCAATTTTCCACCGGATTAAAAAAATCCGCGCGTTGATAAAATTGCATAAACAGACTTGGAGTGTGGCCTGATCCCGATGACCAGAACCGGTAAGCACTCCCTCACAACCTCCTATATGAACACAACAATCAAACCCCGGCACTCAGTCCCCAGCAGCTGCGAAGCAACTGACCATGGCGGCGGTCAGACCTGCGACGCAGCAGAGGGTGCTAAGAATCCCTGGCTCCGGACAGACCGCCATTGCAATTTGAACCTGGCAACGTTTAACGCTAGAATATTAACTACTGAGTCTAGCAGTAGGAATTAGAGGGCAGTAAATGGGTTATAATAGGTCTCAGTGTAGTTCGGAGGCCAAAAGAAGCATATACAGTGCTAAAAATCGGGCACGTCCTGTGCTGCTGGGGCTTAGCGGGGAGACGAGAACTAGGAGTCGGATTCCTGATTAATAAGAATATAGCTGATAACATACAGGAATTCTATAGCATTAATGAGAGGGTGACAGGTCTTGTGAAACTCAAAAAGAGGTACAAAATGAAGGTTGTACAGGTCTCCGCCTCTACATCCAGTCATGATGACCAGGAAGTCGAAAGCTTCTATGAAGACGTGGAATCGGCGATGGGTAGAGTGAAAACAAAACACACCATACTGATGGGCGACTTCAATGCCAAGGTAGGCAAGAAGCAGGCTGGAGACAAGGCGGTGGTGGAATATGGCATAGGCACTAGGAATAGCAGGGGAGAGTTATTAGTAGAGTTTGCGGAACAGAATAATATGCGGATAATGAATAATTTCTTCCACAAGCGGGATAGCCGAAAGTGGACGTGGAGGAGCCCGAATGGCGAGACTAGAAATGAAATAGACCTCATACTCTGCGCTAACCCTGGCATCATACAATATGTGGACGTGCTCAGCAAGGTACGCTGCAGTGACCATAGGATGGTAAAAACTGGAATTAGCCTAGACCTGAGGAGGGAACGGAAGAAACTGGTACATAAGAACCCGTTCAATGAGTTAGCGGTAAGAGGGAAAATACAGGAATTCCAGATGAAGGTACAGAACAGGTATTCGGTTTTAACGCCATTAGAAGTAAAGAAAGCCTCGGGAGCTATGCAGAGGGGGAAGGCAGCTGGGGAGGATCAGGTAACAGCAGATTTGTTGATGGATGGTGGTCAGATTGTTCTAGAGAAACTGGCCACCCTGTATACGCAATGCCTCATGACCTCGAGCGTACCGGAACCTTGGAAGAACGCTAACATAATCCTAATCCATAAGAAAGGGGACGCCAAAGGCTTGAAAAATTACAGAACGATCAGCTTACTGTCCGTTACCTATAAAGTATTTACTAAGGTAATCGCAAATAGAATCAGGAACACCTTAGACTTCTGTCAACCAAAGGACCGTGCCGGATTCCGTAAAGGCTACTCAACAATAGACGATATTCACTCTATCAATCAGGTGATAGAGAAATGTGCGGAATATAACCAATTCTTATATATAGGTTTCATTGATTACGAGAAAGCGTTTGATTCTGTCGAAACCTCAGCAGTCAAGGAGGCATTACGGAATCAGGGTGTAGACGAGCCCTATGTAAATATACTGAAAGATATCTATAGCGGCTCCACAGCCACCATAGTACTCCATAAAGAAAGCAACAAAATCCCAATAAAGAAAAGCGCCAGGCAGGGAGATACGATCTCTCCAACGATATTCACAGTGTGTTTAGAGGAGGTATTCAGAGACCTGGATTGGGAAGATTTGGGGATAAGAGTTAATGGAGAATACCTTAGTAACTTGCGATTCGCTGATGATATTGTCTTGCTTAGTAACTCAGGGGACCAAATGCAATGCATCCTCACCGACCTGGAGAGGCAAAGCAGAAGGGTGGGTGTAAAAATTCATATGAAGGAAACTAATGTTTAACCGTCTGGGAAGAGAACAGCAGTTTACGATAGGTGGCGAGGCTTTGGAAGTGGTAAGGGAATACATCTACTTAGGGCAGATAGTGACGGCGGATCCGGATCATGAGACGGAAATAATCAGAAGAATAAGAATGGGCTGGGGTGCGTTTGGCAGGCATTCTCCGATCATGAACAGCAGGTTGCCATGATCCGTCAAGAAAAAAGTGTATAATAGCTATGTCTTACCAGTACTCACCTACTGGGCAGAAACCTGGAGGCTTACGAAAAGGGTTCTGCTTAAATTGAGGACGACGCAACTAGCTATGGAAAGAAGAATGATTGGTGTAACGTTCAGGGATAAGAAAAGAGCAGATTGGGCGAGGGAACAAACGCGAGTGAATGACATCTTAGTTGAAATCAAGAAAAAGACATGGGCATGAGCAGGACATGTAATGCGGAGGGAAGATAACCGATGGTCATTAAGGGTTACGGTCTGGATTCCAAGGGAAGGGAAGCGTAGCAGGGGGCGGCAGAAAGTTAGGTGGGCGGATGAGATTAAGAAGTTCGCAGGGACGACATGACCACAATTAGTACATAACCGACGCTCTTGGAGAAGTATGGGAGAGGCCTGTGCCTTGCAGTGGGCGTAACCAGGCTGATGATGATGGTGAACTGAGAACGGCCACGACTAAGCTGTAGCACAATGCCAACCGCACAAACACCTTGCGTCAGCAGATGGGATAAGTTGCTTTCCGGGACCAAAACGCCTTCGCGCATTCCACTGTACGTAACTTCGACTAGGACAATGGCTCGTGGAGGAAGCGTAGCGCTTTCGGCGGAAACACGAAGGGCGTAGTCACGTCGGTTGTCGTCGTATCCATCGATTGCTCGGTCGGCTGAGAAGGTGACTACGCCTCCCCGTAGGTCAACAACAGCGCCGTATTCTTGCAGAAAGGCATTCCCTAGAATGACGTGACGGGAGCATACGCGCAGGACAAGGCAGCGCGCCACAAATGTCGATCCTCGAATCCGAACTCTAGCCGTGCAGGTTCCCAGTGGAGTAACGACGTGACCACCAGCCGTCCGAATCATGAGCCATGCCAAGGAGTAATTACTTTCTTCAGAAGTGTCGCCATCTTCCCGCTTAAGATAGAAAAGTCTGCACCGGTACCCACTAAAGCACTAACCGCCTAACTATTGATCACCACCGGTATGTCGAGCGAAAGCCGGTCATTTTGTTCAGCTGCAGTTGACGTCGAATCAGTGCCCGTCCTTTTTCGCGTCGATCGCAGGTCTGCAGCGCGACCACTTCCAGCGGCCTCGGCCCCAAAAGTCGCTGAAGTTAGTTTTCCCGGCGGGGACTTGGCGATCTTGCCCTCGAATATCGCTGGGGGGGGGGGGTGAAAATCGCCTTGGCGACGGCGAGCATGATTGTCACCTGGTAGGCGGTGGCGTGGGCTGTTGAACCAGATTATATTCAATATCCTGTCGTCGTTGGCCAGGTCGGCATGGCGGCGAGTAGGCGCAAAAGTCCCGTAACCCGAGGCCTGGATATGGGCATTGACGGTACAAATGATCTGCCTCACTGCAGTGGAAGCACAGAGGGCGGCGGTCCGGTGTGCGCCAAACTTCCGGATTCCGAGGGGTCATGCGTCGATCGTCGGCGTAATGCATTGGCTTCTCCGGCTGAAGCACAGCAGGAGGGCCGGCAGGGGGAAACGCTGGAGGAGTGCGTCGGTCTGCGATGTAGTGTACCGGCTGGGCTGGTGAGATTGCAACCGGGTGAGCGGCGTGAACAAACAACGGGGGTGATGAAGCAGGAAGTCTGAGGGCTTCCACGTAGGTCGCGCGCCAGTGTTCAGTCGGTGCAGGCGCGGTGTTAACACGAGGAAAGGTGGACCGGAGCGCTTATTGCACTTCATCTTTTACAACACTCGCAATGGAGCTCACCGTAGCCTGCGACGCGTCGTAAACCTTCTGCATTTCTTCGCGCACAACGGTGCGGAAGAAATATCGGAAATATCGGAATTAGAAGTCGCGTTTACTTGCCGCTCGTAGTAGTTCGATCGCTGCTGAAGCATATTCTCTATACTGACAGCCTCAGATAAAAATTCGGTGATAGTCTTCGGAGGGCTCCGCACAAGGCCAGCGAAGAGCTGCTCCTTCACTCCTCGCATCAGGTGACGCAACATCTTGTCAGCGGTCATTCCTGGGTCTGCTCGTCTGAAGAGGCGCGTCATGTCTTCAGCGAACGTGGTGACACTTTCGTTGGAAAGCTGGACGCGTGCCTGCATCACGCGTTCTGCTCGTTCGCGGCGATCAGCACTGACGTAGGTGTCTAGGAGCTGACGGCGGAACTCAGGCCACGACGTTAGTTGATCCTCACGGTTTTGAAACCACGTACACGCACCATCCTCCAGGAGAAATAGGCATTTCAAAGTTTAGTCGCGTCGTCACATTCGTTGTACTCGGCCACGCGCTCAAAGTCAGCCATCCAGTTTTCGACGTCTTGTAACACGTCGCAGTGGAACGACTTTGGAACCCATCGTGCTGTCCATACCAGTTGAGGTGGTTGCGATCACTGTGTTGTCTTCCAGAGGCAGTCTCCTAGTCCTACGGCTGGCCCGATGGACGGGAGTCTCGATTGGTACTGGGCTGGTGGTTCCGCTTCCAGGAGGGGTCTGCGGCATGAGTTAGAAATACCCAGCACCTCCACCATTTTGTCACGTGTCTTCAAAGAGGACTCGCGACGTTTAATGCAGACAGCTGGCTCCCGAAAAACACAGCGGTGGGACCTCGCTATCGAGCGGGCGGGGCTAGCACACGCGGTTCTTCGTTCTGTTCTTCTTGCCTCTTGCACTGTGCCCACTACTGTAGGTGGAAATATATATTGTGAGACGAGGTTTAGGCAGCCAGTCTCATCTTTATTCTCCCGAGTGAGAGCCCCACCACCAGGGTCCAAAACGGTGATGATGAGTATGTACAGTTGAGAATATGAAGCGTATGAATAATGCTCACACTAATTTCCCCGCACGCGCAAGCGGCCAGCCAGGCCGCGACTTAGCCAGGAGGGGAACGCCGAACGAATCGTTTTAGGCGCGAAACGTGAACGATCTCCGAACCACGACAACGATGGTCGGAAGAAACGTCTACGGGAGTAACGCGATAGTTCACGGGGGATGTTTGTTCGTTAATAATATAGGGTCCAAGAAAGCGGGATTCAAACTTCTCGCACAAACCGGGTGTACGAATGGGCGGCCAAAGGAGCACTTCCTCTCCAGGACGAAAGGAGACGTCGCGACGAGAGATGTCGTAACGTTGCTTGCGATCAAGCTGACTGACTTCTGTGTTGAAGCGAGCACGTTCACGGCATTCCTCAAGTCTCGAGACGAACTGTTCGGGTATACTGGCCGAGGGGTTAGTTTGGGCATTGAAGAAAGCGGCGTCGATGGTGAATGTCGGGGAACGGCCGTAAACTAGGTAGAAAGGTGAGTATCCCGTAGTTCGTTGGATAGCGGTGTTGTGAGCAAAAGTCACGAAAGGTAAAAGTTTGTCCCAGTTGTCGTGGTTTGGCCCGATATACATGGATATCATATCTATTAGTGTGCGATGAAATCGCTCGGTTAAGCCATTTGTTTGTGGGTGATATGCGGATGTTGTCTTATGAACTGTGCCACAAGCTCCGAGTACTTCTGCTAGCATTGTTGACATGAAAGTCTTGCCGCGGTCGCTTAACAGTACACGAGGTGCACCATGGCGCAGCACAATGGCATCTAGAAAGAAGGTGGCAACGTCGGAGGCCGAACTAGAGCGTAGAGGAGCGGTCTCTGCGTAACGTGTGAGCTGGTCAACAGCTGTCACGACCCATCGATGACCCGCTGGCGTTATGGGCAGAGGGCCGACTAGGTCTATCCCAACGATGGCAAACGGTGTCTCGGGACATGGAATGGGCTGTAAAAGCCCAGCAGGAGGCGAAGTCGGTCGTTTCCGCCGTTGACACTGAACGCAAGAAGCGACGTACTTGGCCACAAAGGTAGACATGCCTGGCCAAAAGAAACGGCTCCTAACGCGGTGGTATGTTTTGTGGAATCCCAAATGGCCAGCAGATGGGTCGTCGTGCAAGGCTTCAAGGACTTGTGTGCGCATCGAACGTGGAAGAATAGGTACCCAGCGGTGTCCGTCGGAGTTGTATACGTAGCGGTACAGCACATCGTTGTCAAGCTTAAATAGTCGCAGTTGTCGACGTAATCTGGCATTTGGGGCAGATGTAGTTCCGCACAGGCGTTGTATGATGCTGTCACAGTAGGGGTCAGAACGTTGACACGAGGCGAGGTGAGTGACGCGATTGGAAGGTAACGTGTCAGTAACCGATAGAGGTAATAACGGTAATAACGGGAGTGACGACTTAGTCTCATCATCAAGTGGCGAGCAATGGGGAGGTGTACTCGAAGCTAATAGTGGCAGCGGGCAGCGAGAGAGAGCGTCGGCATCTTGATGCTTTTTCCCAGACTTGTAGACGACGTCAAAATCGTACTCGTGTAAGCGTAGCACCCAGCGACCAAGTCGTCCGGACAAATTTTTGATTGACGACAACCAGCATAAGGCGTGGTGGTCGGTTATGACCGTGAAATGGCGTCCGTAAAGATATGGTCGAAATTTTTGGATTGCCCAAACTACTGCGAGACATTCCTGTTCTGTGATCGAGTAATTCTTTTCGGCAGGTGTTAGCGCGCGACTGGCATAGGCAACAACTCTCTCTCGTGAGGTGGTATCACGCTGTAAAAGTACAGCACCGATCCCATGGCCACTAGCGTCGGTGTGCAAGCAAGTTGGTGCGTTCTCATCGAAGTGACAGAGGACAGGGTCGGTGGTTAATGCCTGCTTGAGGGCTTGAAAAGAAAGTTCGCATTCATCTGTCCAAGGGAAAGCAGTGCCCGACGTGAGCAACTTGTGTAGCGGCGACGCCACGGCCGCAAAATGACTGATGAAGCGGCGGAAGTAGGATGCCAGGCCCAAGAAACTTCTTAATTGCTTTTGATTTTCAGGGCGAGGGAAGCGAAGCACGGCAGCAACCTTTTCGGGATCCGGTCGAACGCCATCTTTGCTGATAAGATGGCCCAACACTTTGATGTTCTTTCTGGCAAAATGGCATTTCTTTGTGTTGAGTTGGAGTCCAGCGTTGGAAATGCATGTGAAAACTTCGTCCAAGCGCTCAAGGTGCTGACGAAAAGTTGTAGAAAAAATAACGATGTCATCTAAATAGCACAGACAGGTCTTCCACTTAAGGCCACGTAAAACTGTGTCGATCATGCGTTCAAATGTTGCAGGGGCATTACATAAACCGAATGGCATGACGTTGAACTCGTAAAGTCCGTCTGGTGTTGCAAAGGCTGTCTTGTCCTTGTCCGCATCGTGCATGGGGATTTGCCAGTATCCGGATCGGAGGTCTAGACTAGAGAAATATTCTGCACCCTGGAGGGAGTCAATGGCATCGTCAATTCTTGGCATCGGATATACGTCTTTGCGCGTGATCTTATTAAGGGCTCGATAATCGACGCAGAATCTTACAGAGCCGTCTTTCTTGCGAACCAGCACGACAGGAGACGACCAAGAACTGGAGGATGGCCGAATGATGTCTCTCTTGAGCATGTCATCAACGTTATCCGCAATGATTTTCCGTTCTGCGGAAGACACGCGATACGGGCGGCGGCGTACAACCGAACTGCCTTCGGTTTCGATACGATGTACTGCGACGGAAGTGCGCCCCAGAAGCTTGGAGTGGACGTCAAATAAGGCTCTGTGTTTGTGCAGGAGTGCCAGAAGGTCTTTCTGCGCAGCGGTCAAATCGGGATTTATCGCGGCCGTTAAAGCAGCGGTAGCAGTGTGATAATCAGTTGTGGTAGACAAAGGTGGTGATTCGGTGTGAAGCGGTACCAGCGAAAGAGGTTCGGTGTCAGTAAAGCATGTCATAGTAGAGCCCTGGGAGAGCACAACTGGCGAAGAAGTAGGGTTATGAACAGCGACTAACGCTCTACCGTCCTGAAACCGTACTAGGCTAGGAGTAAGGCTAAGCCCACCAGAAATGCAGTAACCGCTCGGTGCAAGGAACACATCACCATTAATAATAGTGTCGGAAGTCAGCGTCAGAATATGCTCATTACCCGCGGGAATGAAACAGTCGGTAGACGTGACAAAACGCAGGCTATGAGCATTGACAGCGGACGAAGATTCAGTGTCCGTCATATGAATAGTTCGCTGACGGCAAGAGATGAAAGCTGAGGCGGAGGACAGGAAGTCCCATCCCAAAATCATCGCGTAAGTGCACGAAGATAGCACGACGAACTGAATGTGGTGGAGGATGCCATCAATGAAAACGCGCGCAGTGCAAACACTGGAGGGCTGAACAAGAACTGTATTAGCACAACGAAGGGGAGGGCCATTATACGGTGTCTTCACTTTTCGCAATCGAGAACACAAGTCAGCACTAATAACGGAAAGCGATGCACCTGTGTCAACCAAGGCTTCGATTCGGACACCTTCAACACACACCAAAAGTACATTTGACGGGCGCTCCGGAGGAGTTTCACGTTGTCCAAAAGATGCAGCTTTCCCTCCTGAAGCTGCACCATTTAGTTTTCCGGGCGGTGATCGGAGGACGAAGTAGCCGGTCGTAGAGGGGAAGAAGAGCGCCGCATCGGTGATGGAGAGCGACGACGCGGGAAACGCAATGAACCGGCAGTGTTGAAGTCCTGTGGAGATGGGGAACGTCGTGGATAATAATCGTAGTCAGAACGCCGACGTCGTGGTACAGGGCCAGAAAACTGATCCCTTTCAAAGCCGTCATAGCCACGTCTTTCATCTTGCTGACGGCGTCGGCAAAACCTGGAAATGTGGCCACGGATGCCGCAGTAGTAACAAACCGGTCGAGGTGGGCTCCATGCGTTATAAGACGGAACAGGCGATGGCCTTACAGTGATAGGATTCAGGGACATGTGCGGTGCAGGTGCCTGTTGTGGTGGCTGATGGGAGGGTGGCGCTATAGAGGCAACCTGAGCGTACGTTGGCGTATGGATAGGGCGCGGGCTCGTGATTTGCGGGCAGGTCACGGCAGCTATCTCTTCCCTCACGATATGGCGTAGGCCGCCACCAGGGGGCATCAGATGGACCTCAGGAGGGTTTGACGAAGTTTGGGCGTGCAGTTCCTCACGGATGATGGAGCGAATCAAAGCACGTAGCTCGCTGTCGTTAGACGCCTTGAAATCAGACGTGTCAGGGTGTAAGCGGAGCATATGAAGGTCATCGAGACGCTGACACGTACTGATGATGTCGGCGACGGTAGTGGGATTCAGCACTACAAGAGCATTGAATGCCGCAGTCCCAATACCCTTGAGCAGGTGACGTACACGGTCACTCTCTGCCATCGAGGTGTTCACGCGGCGGCAGAGGGCGAGGACGTCCTCTATGTACGAAGTGTAGGACTCGCCTGAGTGCTGTACACGCTCAGCAAGCTTCTTCTTAGCGATATCGGAGCGGACAGACGAGTTGGCGAAAATCTGGCGTAGATGGTGTTTAAAGATGCTCCAGTTGACCAAATCGAGCTCATGATTGGAAAACCAAGTTTTCGCAACTCCGGTTAGGTAGAAGGCGACGTGAGCAAGTTTTGCTGATTCGTTCCAGTGGTTAAAGTCACTCACGCGCTCGTATAGCTCCAACCAGTCTTCAACGTCGTCGCCTGGAAGCCCAGCAAATAGCGGTGGATCCTTCTGAGGGGTGGTGACTGTCCAAGAAGGGGTTCCCGCAGGAGTAGGCAAGGGGGATGTCGTGGGACTGGTCTGCTGGTCTTGCGACATGGTTGAGTGCAGTTGGTAGAGGCGGCGACCCGAGCGGAGCTCCAGGGATGTAGCGTAGGTGAAGCTGGAGAGAGACCGGGAGCGAGAGGGCGAAGGAACCGGACAGCACACTCCACCACTTGTGAGACGAGGTTTAGGCAGCCAGTCTCATCTTTATTCTCCCGAGTGAGAGCCCCACCACCAGGGTCCAAAACGGTGATGATGAGTATGTACAGTTGAGAATATGAAGCGTATGAATAATGCTCACAATATATATATATAATGGCTCGAATCCTGGCGTTAGATTTGCGCGAAGGCTCAGGACGCTGGTGGAGGCTGCAGTCGCCTATGCTGTATGGCAATATATATATATATATATATATATATATATATATATATATATATATATATACACTGTAGTTCCCAAACACTTGTCGGTCGTGTGGCACCAGTGCGGCCAACTTACAGAAATTCTCCTATATCTCGGAACTTTTCGGATTGCTTAGGGACATAGGAATATTTGTCTCAATCCACAGAAATTTAGCACTAGAACGTTGAAACGGTGAAAGTGCTGACTATACGTTGTGTTTCGATTTCATCCACTCCCAAATTATATTCGCATTAGCATGCGCGCTAACACGTTTGGTTGCGCAGCAGCGCAGCGAACGAACTTCACCCATTAAGCGACGGTGTGTGGATGCCTAGAGCCTTTTATGCTGTTTCATATGATGCAATTTTCATTGCACCAGAAGTGCAATTTCGGTCGCATGCAACGACAATCGCAGTCGCACTGGTATATTTGAACCATATGAATGTGTTGTACCGCGTCGTTTGCGTTGTCGCGCAACCCAGATAGATAAGCAGCCACTGAGTTGATAACTAAAGTCCCTTGATAATTTGAAAGTACCGCCCCACACTTTGAATTCTACCGCTGCCGCGCGACCTCCTCGCCTCTTCCTCTCCGCGTGCGGTCCACCCCCCCCCCCCCAACGGCAACCAGTTTTGCCCCCGTTTTTCTGCACGACGTGTGGTCTCCCTGCCGTTGCCCTTGGAAACGCGCGGATCTTGCGTTTTGCTTGTGTTTTTCTTTTTCGTTAGCGCCATTTTTCTCCTCAGCTTGGCTGGTTCAGCCCTTTACGTCGGCTTAGCGAACGCTGTACGCTGTGTTTCTTGATCTATGTGCTAGTGCTATGCCGTGCTGTTGCGCTTATAACTGCAGCAAGAAGCCTGAGGATGGTTATACCGATTTTATGATACCACAAGGAAAGCGTGACTGCTTGCGCAGGAAGCAGTGGCTGCATAACATTGGCCGAAAGAACTTTGTTCCCACAAAGAACAGCGTCGTTTGCGAGCTGACGCATCTTTCTTATTGCTCGCAGCGAAGCATACCGTAATGCTGCATTTTTTTTATTCTTCCGGCCTGCTCGCCAGCGTTTTTAATCGTTGCGGCCATTTGTACGTTGCATAAAAATGCGGTTGTCCTCAGTATGCTTAATATTCTGCGGCGGCTCCATCAGCTCGCACGTCATGAACTGTTGTTACTCAGTCGGAAACGCAGCACTATAGAGTCTGCTTTCCGCTGTGAACAAATATGTGCGAAGATACAGCCTCTCGATGGCACTTTTCGCGATTGTTAGGATCCACTTGCCTGTTTTACTGAAAACTGAAATAGCGGCTTGTAGTGGAGCTATTATTTCTAGCTTTCGTCGATCTGTCCGTCACTCAGATATAATGAATGCAAGCCCTGAAAAAATTAGTGGCAAGTATACCCGTGGTATTGCAGGTGATGAGCGTTAGCTAGTCCACCTTGTGTGTTTTGTTTAAGTTTTAAGGCGCAAGTCTTTAGATCTTTATGCTTCAAGGTGGCGTTGTGGCAGAAAATACCACGTGACCTAAGGAAGGCCATAGGCGACCCAAAGCATGTCCACTCCAGTATAAGAGAATAACTAATTATTTATTAGTGATTGAATTAAGGTGGATTAGAGTGTATTAGGAAGGATTAAAGTGCATGAATAAGGATTAACGTATATGAACAAGGATTAGGGAAGATTAAGGTGGGTGAAGGTGGATTAAGGTTTATTAGGGTACATTAAGGTAAACTAGGGTTGATAAAAGAGGATTAAGACCGATTAGGATAGATTAGGGTAGGTTAAGGGGGATTATGGTTGATCGAGGTGGATTAGAATGTATTAAGGTCGATTAAGGTGCATGAATAAGGATTAAGGTGGATGAAAGCGGATTAAGGTGGATTAGTGTTGATTAAGGTGAATTAGGCTTCATGAAGGAGTATTAAGACCGATTAGGGTGCATTAGGTTGCATAAAGGAGGATTAAGGTGCATGAACAAGTATTAAGGAGGACTAGGGTGTACTAATGTTGATGAAGGAGAATTAAAGTTTAAAGCCTTCTATAATAAACGTTAATCTAGCTAATCCTACATCCACCTTAGTCGGCATTAATCATCTTTAAGGTACCCTAATCCATATTAATTCACCATATTCCAACTTCATCCTCTTTCATCGACTTTAATCCGCCTTCATCATTCACCTTATTCCACGATAATTCTCCTTAATGGGCCCTAAACCACCTTCATCAACTTTAATCCACTGTAATCCTCCTTAATGCACCAGAATCCACCTTTATCCACTCTAATCCTTCTTCATTCACTTTACACCCCTAATCCACCATAATAGTTTATAATACACCTTTATCCACCTTCATTCGCTTTAATCTACCTTCAACTACTTTTATCCACCTTATTTATCCTTAATACGCCTTAATCCTCTTTAATAACCGTAATTTATTTTAATACAATCACTAATCAATCATTACTTATTTAATCAGTAATCATCTCTTACACATGGCTGCACATGCTCTGGTTCCCTTCCGGCCTGCTTTGGTCACGTAATATTTTCTGTAGCCCACAACGCGACCTTGAAAGAGAGGTCTAAGGCTTTCGCTTAATAAGCCACACAACAAGGGATTTGCCACAAGCAATACTAGGTCAGACGCACAAAGTAAAGCATCTTATCATGTCGCAGAAAAATTGTTTGGAGTACAGAACTCGCCTTAAAGCTCCTTTTACACCAGTATAGCCAGTTCATACGGTTTTAAGAAAATACCAGCCACCTTCACCATTATCGATGCTGTTATCAGCATTTCTAAAAAATTTCAACACCACTGGGGCGCGCAACTGGCCCAAAATAACGCGCCTACACCGAATGCTGCGGCCCGTTCACGGAGCCCAGGAGAAAAAGCGTTCCGTGCGCAGCCGTCGGGCTAGGAGAATCGATGAGGAAAGCGCCGCGAGGAGGAGGGGGTCGGTACTTTCAAATTATCAAGGGGCTTTATTGATAATGTTTGCGAGGCGCCGCCCGTGGGTGCCTGGCGCACAGAATATCGCTCTTGGTGCATGCGAACTGAGACATGCATGTGCATAAGAGGTGGTGCCTGCGCGCCTCAGGAGTGGTGGTCTGGCAGACCGCGCCACTTGAGTTGCGTAAGTAAAAGCTCTCGTTTGAAATGAGGACTCACGTATGTCTGTCTTACAGCTGCGGATAGGTAGGGCAATCGAAGCGCACAACTGGCGCCCAACGTGTTTTGTAGCCGTCCGCAGACATTGCGCAGGTAGAAAACGCTTCCTGGTTCTTTGTGTATGGGCACTTTTGTGCTGTGTTATGTTTTTATGCTGTAATCATAACAGATACCAAGGATAAAGGTGACGTCACGCTCCGGTCTGGAACGCAGCTGCCAGATGTTCAGGAGGACCTGCTGCAACAAGTCGCGCTGATGTGAATCGCGGCCACTGACCACTTAGACCGCCACGTCCGAGCAATCGCACAGTGCTTCAGCTGAACCTCAACTCCGATAGCAAGTCGAGTTGCCGAAATATAGAGATCATGATGACCCGCAGTCAGTGGCCGACGTCCTTGAAAAGCTAGAGTCGTATGTCAAGGACGCTGGCACCTCGGAAGCGTATATTATGGCTCGACTCCTGCCGCTAGAGTTGCGGGAAGGTGAAGGACGTTGGCGGAGGCTGAAGTCTGCTATTGCAATATGGAAAGATTTTGCGACACGCCTCCGGAAAGAGTTCCGGCCTGCCACCTGAATACGAGTTGCGAGTCGAGCGTGGGCTCGATTTTCGAATACAAGACCTGGACGTAAGCTTGTTGCAGTACCTTCAAACTATGCAGTAACTGTAACGCAGAACGGCAGCTATACTGCATGCGCCCGAGGTTAATAAAGTTGCTCGGATCATACGACAGAGTCATCCCAGGTTTAGACCATTTTCGTATGGACGCACAATCGAGACCCTCGAGCGAATTGCAGGGGTATCACGCGGGATTCATGACGCCCTGCCAGCTCAGAGCACCTACGTGCCCCCGCCGCCACTTAATGCTGTCCTAGAACCATCATTGTCCCTCACTGCACGACGAGGTGAGTTACTTCGTTGCCGTCGGCCTGTTCCCCATGCACACCGGACTTCTTCACCTACGACAAAGGGTTGCGTGTTGCGCCTGAAGATCCCGTACCAGGCGATGGCCGGCTTCACTGGGAGTGGTGGGAGCAACGGCAGGGTAAATACCGTTCGCGTTATAGTGAAGCCAGTCGGTAGGCCCCAAGTCTGGTTCAGCCCACCAAAGTACACCAAGGTACGGTGTACCAAGGTTCACCGAGGTACAGGCACAAGCAATAGGCAGAATTTCTAAGAACAGATAATACGCTGCAGTGAGGGAGGCAATGTGTGGCGACAATGCCATGCCGGCAGAGCACGAATCCTGGTAGGTTGTCGCAGCATGGCCAATATCAGGCAACAAGGCTGTCAAGAGAGTGAGTCAGTCATCAGTCCTACTGTGCTTCGAATTAGACCTCTTACAACAATAGAACCAAGGAGTGCGTTAGGACTGTTTGAAAAATTTTCCCGTTCTTTTTTATACTACTTAGGCGTATCACTTATCGGCGACTTGCTCATCAACGAGCCAGTATAAAAAAGCGCGGGAAAACTGGGAAACAAACAAACACCAATCAAAGCGTCACGGGCAAACCTTGGCGATAGCGCGCACATATACCTGGTGGAAGCACCACAATATGATCTTGGCGCCAAATTTAGCTGACCACACACTCAAATCTACCGAAACCGCCCGTAGCCAGAACGACCATGGAGATAGTCTTAGTGGTGATGTGCTTGGGCAAGTTTTGTTTCGGAGGAAAGAAAAAAAAACATAGCCGCCTACCTTCGTGTTTCGCTGCACATTGCGCGTGATCATGTAAGTCGGGTTGGGCTACGTCAGTGCTCCGCATTAAAAGATTGATTCAGATCTTTTACACTGGTGTCGTGAGGTGGCCTACGTTTTTAGCCCTGTTACATTCTGTAAGGGAGCTCCGGCACTCCAAATTCCTTACGTTCCAAATAATGTCCGTGTAATCTTGCCACATTGGTCCAGGTGCAAAGCACATTTGGGATAACAAAGTATATACTTGCTGACGTCTTCTTCTGTGAATATGGCTTCAAGCAGGATATTGTGCTAGCGTAGCAACTTCCACTGCGACATCATCTTCCCTTGAGACCTGTAGTGACTTCCTTATGTGAATATCTAAAAACAAGCTTAGGAATAAATTTAAGCTCTAAAATTTAAACCTAAACTAATGTTTTTCAATACAGAAATGATGTTGACAAACTCAATAACCACATTTTGCAAAAGTTTCGGGAAATCCAGAAATATTTAAAATAGCACTTAGGGGGAAGCTGGCTTCGTAGGTTGGCAACACTATGTGGCCCAATAGTTTGGAAAACACTGTCAGTGTAGCCATATTTTTGCTGACGTAAGGACACGTCGTTGCCCAACAGGTGCAATATACAGCCCTTCGCATCATCTATAGCTTACCTAGCATGCAATATTACTTGGTCCATGACTGCCGTGTTCAACGGCTGCATATCGAGTGTGGACAGAGACGAGTGTTATCGAGGACAACTCGCACGCATAGCTTGAAACTCACCCTGCCAAACGAATTCCTCGACGGTGGAGTTTTTTCGTGCGATTTCGGCTCTTCCGACGGCGTCCTTCGATGCACCACGTAGTCCAGCTGGCTGCTGGGGCTCCTCCCCTGGTGAGCGAACTCCTCGTCTGTCTCCCGGTCGACGACCAGAAGGTCCACCTTACCCGGCTGCTGCTTGATGCGGTTCACCACCTCCCGGTAGGTTTCGTGTTCAACGGGTGCACCGTTAACCTGCTCGAGCAGTTCGTTAATATTTTGCGCCAATATGCCTCAGCGAGAACTACGCCTCAGCGAGAGCCCGACCCGCGGCGGGCCGGTAACGCTTTCCGTTTCTGAGTTCTCTTATGGCTCAAGATTCTCTACTTGTACTCCCAATTACCCTGCACTTTGTTGCCAGCTTTCTTGAACTTTCCTCCTTCCTGTCTCCGCTTTTAAGGTGTATAGATTTCAGCAGTCTAAGTACCCCTTTTGTATTCTCTGTATCTCTGAGTATCTTTGCGCCTAAATTATTGTACTCTGCACTTCTTTTGATTTGAAATGCTCCTAAGTCCTATCATCTTGGGCTAGTTTACCGTAAAATTATTACAATTTGTTTTTATTCCAAATCCACCATTAGCCTTCCATGCGAGATCAGAATCACTCGGGCGCAGTCCATATGGGCCCAACCTGCACCATTTTCAGCTGTCACGGAGAACTAATGGCAAATTTCGAATAAAAGCGAATTGCAATATAATGCTAAAGGATAGGAAGTTGGGCGAGTCGGTACGGTAGACAGTCTTTGTCTGTGTCACTTCGCGCTACACTTCAAGATCATGTTATGAATTGGAGTAGTTTAACGTTATACCGGCCCTACACTGCCTCCAAGAAAGCACTGGATGCCACCTGATGCGTCTTGTGAAAATAACAAAACACGCCAGACAATCTATACCCCCAAAGTAGGGGCATACAGTGTCTGGGAAAATTCGGCAACGAATGCTGTCACATTATCATTCTGTTTGCGTGCGAGAAGCACTGATGGCGATCAAGACCGACCAAATCAATGTGGAACGTAACGCACCGAAGTTGCAAATGCCTTGCACAGTCATCTTTTTTGCATACCTCAATAATTCTGTCCCTATTGCGCAAGCCGCCAAGGTGCGCGGGGCTGCCGAAGTCGACGTGGGCGACAAAGTGTCCCTGTCGCTTCCTGTTCTCGTTCAGCGCGAATCCGAAGCCGTCGAAGTGTGGCCACTTCGAAAGGTGGCACAGCCGCAGCCCATCCTTAGGCTCCTGCAGGGTCGCATACGCCACAGGAAGCATGCATTTAGTGTACCATCTTTTCTGTCACGAATGATAACTGAAGTTAACAGGTCCGGGTTTGGTGAGGCCTGTATAGGGTGGTACTTTTAAGAATTTCCTTGGGAATCCTTCTCAGTTTTCCATCATTACACTCGAGCTCCATTCTCGCAATTCGTTTGCGTCGCTGTAGCTGCTATCCTCTCATTTAATTGCATTTCAGGATCCCTCGTGGAATCTAGTAGAGCATGCTTACTCTTTTATCCAGTCAGAATTACATTTACTTACTGGAAGGTAAGCGAACGTTCAACAATTCACTTGAATACGACGCAAACATCTAGTCATACCAGCACTCTCTTTCTCATTTCAGCGTAGCCACCACCGAATCTACACACTCCTGAACGATAGCTTGTGACTGCACTAGTTCGCATTAACCACAGATCATTACCAAAACACACCGCTTCGGAATGCCGACATCAAAACCCACGAAAGCAAAGGGCCACGAAGGCGCTGCCTATGGCGATGCTGTGCACAAACGTCTTCAGCCTTAATTGATATTGTCGCGTAGTAGTATCGGCGGAAAACGACAGAAACACTGTCAATAACTTTTTATTGGGCGAGCTTGTGCGTACAAAAGCAAGCTACACTCAAACCTCAACGATAACGGCGAACACAGTCGGCGATAAGCGAAAATCGTATCTTCCGGGCAAGCGCCTCAGCTTTCCTACAAGCGTCATTGAAGGTTCCAGAGTAATCGATGGCGCCCGCGTGTGATTCAGAAAGTACTACACAATTTGCGTAGTGGATACAATCAGATTCCGCAAGCTTCGGTGACAAGGCACAACAACTAGAACCGTCGCTAACATTCAACTAACTTCGAATCATGCGGGCAGGTCTTGCACTGAGCGATAACCTTAAGTTGTTAGTGGGTGCAATGGAGTCCCCGAGAAAATGATTAGTACACGTGTCCATATTCACTGTGCTGCACGTGATCATGCGCTGCGATTGTATATGATGATTGTGACCGGCTCCCATAGGGTGTCTGCGCTCTCTCGATCCTATTTCTTTCTACTTTTCCACCTAACCCTTCTCTCACTTATAGTACAGGGAAGCAGACCAGATTTACAGTTCTGGTTAACATGCTTTCCCACTTTATCTCTGGCCAATCACGTAGGCGATGGCTGCCGCAACCCAAGGCGAACGCGGAACATTTGGCTGTTGTGCACGCCTTGCATTGCTCCAAAAGATACGTCAGATAACACACTTTGTAGGTGCTCTAATTTTGCGAGGTCACTGCTCCTCAGAGCCCTTTCTTTTGTGGAACTAGGCCTTTATATTAGAGCCTGCGACTTGTAAAACCTTTCTTCAAGCGATCGCTATTAAATTCATTATCCCCCTTGTCTTGATTTGGAGTGGCCCTGCATCCAGAGTGAAAGCTCCGGGTACTTTCATGGCGTAGTACTGTTCAGTGCTACTGAACGCCGAAGTCCAGCGCCAAGGTGTCCCACGGCAGCGTAGGTTGCTAGAGAGCATCACCACCCTGAGCAGGGACAGATTGGACACATAATTGCAGAAAGACAACTGCTAGGCGGCTTCCCCGCGCGTCGCACTCTTGCGATGCATTTTAAGAGTGGTTTAGCGCCGCGAGGTCATTTCACGTCTCCCGCCAAACACCCCTATGTCATAACGAAAATACTTGCTAACGTACAAAAGAAGAAAGGGGGCTAACGGAGGGGCCCGATTTTTATTAATCATATCATAAAAATCCAACAAGAATAGACGCCAAGGACAACGTAGGGGAAATGACTTGTACGTACCAAATGAATTAAAGGAATGATGAAACAATGGAACTGAAAGAAAGAAATGATAAATTGATAAGTTGTTTTGTCATCCTTTTTCATTTCCAATAATTGATCATTTATCATTTATCAAGGCTTGTGAGTAGTGGCGCTGGCTCAACACTCCCAGGGCTGTAGTAGGAAATACCGAAGAAAGTGGATTGGGAAACGTCGCCCCGGTAGCTCAATTGGTAGATCATCGCACACGTAATGCGAAGACGTGGAATCGTTCCCCACCTGCCGCAAGTTGTTTTGCATCCTCTTTCATTTCCATTAATTCATCATTTCTTTAATTCATTTATTAAGTACAAGTCATTTCCCCTACGTTGTCCTTGGTGTCTATTCTTGTTGGATTTTTATGATATGATTGGTCAACCTTCTTTCTTTTTGTTTATTACATACGAGGGTCTCGAATCCGGCAACACTGATGCTTCAGGTAGCATGTGAGGGTTTACTGACCAGTTGTCTACATCGCTAAAAAATCACGTACTCGTGACGCCTGCGGCAGAAAGGATGTCTCACATCCGCCGCCAAGGTTTGTGAGTGGTGGCGTTGGCTAACACTCCCAGGGCTTTGGTAGGAAACATAAATACCGAAGAGAGAGGATTGAGAAACGCCGCCGCGGTATCTCAATTGGTAGAGCATCGCACGCATAATGTGAAGACGTGGCATCGTGCCTCCCCTGCGGGAATTTGTTTTTTTCATCCTCTTTCATTTACACTTATTTATCATTTCTTTAATTCATTCATCAAGGAGAAGGCATTTCCCCTATGTTGCGGTTGGCGTCAATCTTTCTTGGCTTGTTATGATATGCCAACGTACAGCTACTTTAGCCGGAAACAACGAAATGCTACTTGAACAAGGTAGAGGTATGGACGAGTTATTAATTCGTTATAATGGATACAGCTGAAGGCCCAGTGATGACTATGCCCTCGATACCGCTGCACAGAAAGTGACTAACATTGCTTTCACGGACGCCAGGATAATCCCTCTCTCGGCGAGTTTGGTCAGGATATCATTTGATTTTCCGGATGAATATGTGCGTCGCGTTCAATAAAGCTCGATTTTTATTTCATAAGTGGAACTTGTCTACGACTCTTCAAAACAGAGTACCTTAATCAATCCATGGTGCAAACAGAACGATGCAAGAAAAGCAAGGGAATTGCACGCCAAAGGCAAGGGAGTTTGAGAGTCGAGGGCTTGCCCTGCTCATTCAACAGCAAGGAGAATGCATTCTATGAAAAAACAGTAAAGACAATTAAAACTTACATAAAACAGTCACATGTTGTAAGGGGTGGACAGCGAATTCCATTCAGAAATAGTCCGGGGAAAGGAGAACTTATAGATGTCTGTCCTAGCATAGATAGGTGTTAGTGTATCCGGACGGTGGTGTCGCGTATATCTTGTGGACAGATGACTTACATATAGTGAAGGGCCCAGAGCCAATTTGCGATTAATTAGATTATGTTAAAAATGTAGCCTGTGTTTCTGGCTTCTTTGTTCAAGCGAAGGAATGTCGTTAGCCAACATCAACTCTAACGGCAAATGTGAACTTCTGAACTTAGAATAAATAAACAAACAAATTTTCTCTGTATTCTCTCAATTTTGTTAACATTGACTTTAGTATAGGGATCCCATGCAACGCAAGCATATTCAAGTTTTGGCCGGATATTGGTTAGGTAAGTGAGTAGCTTAACGTTTTAGGGGGCAATTCTTAGTTTGTGTCGCAGATAGGCTAGCTTCCGAAAGGCAGAAGAATATGTGTTGTCAGTGTGATGGTTCCAAGAAACATTATTAGTGAACGTTACGCCGAAGTACTTGTAACTCTCAACTTGCTTTGATGGTACAGATCCCATTTGATACGCGTACTCCAGGGGATTCTTTTTATGAGTTATGCGAAGAGAGACAGTATTATCTATGTTTGCAGCCATGCCCCATTCTTCGCACCACAAAACTACATTATTCAAGCTAGAGTCAGGTTCCTTCTGATCATCCACGGACTTAATAGTACGAAATACAACAGAGTCATCTGCAAACATCCTTATTTGTGTTCCAGGTTTGACGACGGTAACAACGTCATTAATATATAAAAGAAAGAGCAATGGACCCAGGACACTGCCCTGGGGAACACCTGAAGTGATTGGTAGATATCCCGAGTTGTGATCGTCAACTGAAACATACTGTTGGCGATTATCCAGATAGTCTGTAATCTCGGTAATTATGTCCGGAAGGTTAATGCTCCTTAATTTTAGAATTAGCATTTTGTGATTTACCCTATCGAAGGCTTTACTGAAGTCCAAAAACACTGCATCAATTTAACTGTTGGCATCCAATGATTTGACAATTGAATCAATTATTGTTACTAATTGTGTGGTAGTGGAACAGCCTTTCCTGAAGCCACGTTGAGCTCTTGTTAGTACGCAATGTTCATCTAAGAATTCATTAATGCGAGTTACGATCCCGTGCTCGAAAAGTTTGCAGCAAGATGGCGTTAATGATATGGGGCGGTAATTCTCGAGCAATAATCGATCGCCTTTCTTAAACCAGATATTACCAAGATAATAAACCAGTATTACAAAGACACGAGGATTTTATGACGGACAATTCAGCATCACTTATTTAGAAATTTTTGCGCGAGAAGACACCGCGCTGAGTTATCACGAAAATAAATTACTATTTTACTGCGTGGACAAAGGTGCCGATGAAAGGGTGCCTTCTGACTGCCCACTTTAAGCAAAATTTTGCTTGCTTTGTTCGGGGTCGTCTTACGTACTTAGCTTATGTTTTGGTGGCAATACCAGTAAGGCTTTCAAAGAGAGGTAATAGCAGAGGTACTGACAATTGGTGGCGTGGCCTCCGAGGACGCTCCACTCGCTGACACGTGACCGCTGCTGCTACAGCTGCTACTGCTGCTTTCGTAGACCGCATTCTTCCAGTAGGGCGCTCTGAGGCGTCCGGATTGTACACAGATGGGCACTTGGTCGCGATGTTCGGCGGCAGGTGGTTGTCTGTACTCGATCCATGTACCGTCCGCTGCGACGGCGTGTTGCCTTTCGTCGACCGTCGATCGTTCGCGTTCCGTAAGGATTGCCGCTCCATTCTGCTGTGCTGCGGCTCTGTTGACCTGCACGGGGTCACGGCAATCAACAGCAGGAGTCATGCATGCCTTCTGCTCGCAGCTGCTTCGGAGTGCGTGAGATGCGAAGTGTATAGGGAGGGGGGGGGGGAGTGGACAGCTTAGTACTCTTGCTTGGCAAAATACGTGCACAGCTTCGGTAAGTGTACGCCACCTAACTATGACATGCACGGAGTCGCCCCTTTTCGCGGCGACTCCGTGGGCGCCGCCATGTTTGAACACGTGGTTACGCGTCCATAGCTTGCCTCCGTTGCCTCCACGTTTACAATGTATGTGGATGATGCCCAATGCGGCTCAGCAAACCTCTGTTCTGGCGGATATTGTAGGCCGTGACTGGGTAGACTACGCGAACGTTTGACTACCAGCTTCAGAGCACATGCAAGCGCTTTCAGACCTCATTGCGCTTCGTTCAAACGGCGCGAGCAGCGTGTGCAGGTTTGCACTAAAAGCGGCGCTATTGAAATGTGTTCTGAACTGTCCGAACTTTCCGCTTATGATTTAACACAGGATCAGTGTGTATTGCTTTTCATTCTGTATCTGTAAGACTTCGAAAAATGGCTTGTCATATTTCTCTGATAAAGTGAAGTTCATCGGTGCGGTCACTATATTATTGTTTATTTTCTGCCGTATCACTCGCAATGTGCACATTGCAATAGGTTTGTTCTTGCTGCGAACAAAACTTGGAACCTACATGTTCTGTATTTTGTAAAACGTTGTAGCAGAGATGCATTATCGCTAGTCACTCGCTTACTTTGTGGATCGTCAAGAAACGTTCAGGAGAGAACATTCGTGTGCTTTTGACGTAGTCGCCGCTACCCGTGTTTCGGCGCATTAATTGAATCAAGTGTGCGTCAATTCACTTATTCTTGATACGTTGACGATAGAGTGGGCATAAGTTTGCGTGCGAGTTGAGCTAGATGCGTGTAAGTAAGGTGCCAGAAACTTACTAAGCCAGGAAGCGGCACTAGTCCCTTTGTCACTGTGTAATGAATAGTACTCACTTTTGCCGACGTTCCGAGGTTAACGTCCTTTCTTTGGAGGTTAGCGGTACAACGCTGGCGGATGGGCGAATTTTTTCTAACCTCGGGGAAAGCCGTGAATCGCGAAGGTCCGGCAACTGAGGTAGTCCTTATGAAGCGGGGGTCCGTGAAATTGGTCAGGTGTCGCACAGATTCATTTCATTTCTTTTTTATGTGAATCACTATATTTGCAGCCAACTACACAGCAAACGTCTTCTGTCTACCGCTCCACATTTTGCAGAGTGAATGGGGCAAATTGCGTTAGGTACCGCCCAGTTGTTTTTCCGACAGCACATCGCATAGTAGCGGGGCAGACGTTGTAATGGTTTCGTATTGGTGGGTTTTCGCTGAAACGACGTGCGGCCGTGCTGATGAAAGCGCCGTCTCCTTCTTTATGCAAAAAGGTGTGGCACGCAGACAGGACACAAGAGAAGTGGACAACACGAACGCCTACTATCAACTGAAGGGAGCACTGAGGCGAAAAGAAGAAAGAAGACACAAAGCCCATCTGCGCAGGCTCTGGAATGGTGTCACCACGTGTCAGTCGGGTACATGTGCCGGTCTACGTGAGAGATAGCTGTTAAGGAACTTAACCTCTTGCTTATGTAAAGTAATCGAAGGGTGATTCACGCAAGCACTTCCACCATAATAGATATGTCATGCCTCTACCATGAGACGCGTATCTTCATTCTTGTGCCTGTACAATATCGCGCATTCATCTAACTCTGGCGTGCAGTTACAATCTTGGCAATGTAGGGAAAGATTAGAAGGCGCGGCAAACTGCTGCTTGAAAGGGATCCATGCGCTGCGGTACGATGCCTCGTAAAAAGAAGAGGGCAACATGAGCTACATGCGCATGACCACATGCGCTAGCTTTCACCTTGCCTTTACAGATTCCAGTTTTTCTGTGGGCCTTCAAGTACGGCGGGCAGTGTGCCCGAGGACAGGACCTGATTAAAGGGGATTAAGAAATTCGCCGATAAAGAATCAAGTAAGCTGACAGAAGAAGTGGTAATCAGACATCTCAGCAGGGTAAAAAATATAAGAGTAATGGTAGCGTAGATGCAGCATCTACTCTAGCAAAAATGTAATTACACCTTCCTACAAATCCTTTCTACGTTCACTCTTAAAAAAAGTTTGCAACCATTGGGTCGTACCTTGTCCCAGAACAACACACTCTTAAGCAGAATTACACCCTTAGGGTCGCATTTTGCCACACAATAATAATCGTCATCTGTCTTGCCCGCGTTTCCTCTCTTTAACGTTGCGAGCCCGGTACTTCCAGGTTATGAACGGCATGCGCGTCATCAACATAGCATTCTCTGCAGGAAACTAGCGAGGGGTAGAGTTTTCAAGGAAGGAAAGGCAAGCAAGGCAGATGATGGTAATTGCAGCAGGAGAAGGTAAGTGTAAAATTTTTTGAGAGTGTGGGGTAGAGGACCACGGAGCATTTGCAGCAGATGCTCTGTCGAACGTGCAGGTCTCTGCGATTGCCTCTGGGAATATATTTGCTTAACGACAACGATGCCGCGGCACAGAACGAGTACCGAATTGCCACCGTATGCGCACCACTTCGCTCTATCTGGTTCACCAACTGCGTGCGCACCGCAGAAAAGCACTGGTACATGCACTCCTAAAAAAGCTTGCACCCTTTGAGGCTTATCTTGTGTCGCAACAATCATCGTAATGTGCGTTGATTGCATTCTCTTTCTTGAAAACTCAGCGCTCGCTGCTTTCCTGTCGAGATCGCTGTGTCACGTTGATAACGTGCAAGGCGTTCGCGACTCGGAAGTACCTGGCTCGCAGCGGTAAAGTGAGGAAATATACGGACAAGACAGATGACGATTATTTTTTGCTGGAAAAGATAAGCCGCAGAGGCTGCAAACTTTTTCAAGATTGTGCGGTCACCGTAAAAAAATAACTGGGGTTACCAGAGGAGGGACACATCATTCTACCGACGCACAGTCGTCGCCAGCCTTGTGAATTTGCTGCTTCCGTCTCCCTGCACATTTACCTGAAATACACATACACACAGAGAAACATTGCCGTTCCTTGCGCATGTGGTTCATTTCATAACGAAAGTGAAGGAACTGTTCCGTGAGACGTTTTGATATCTGGAACAGGCGTCCAGCGAATAGCAAGAAAAAAAGAAAAAAGAAAATGCGCGGAGCGCCATCGGAGTCAAGGCACGCCTGCATACGCGAGAGATCGGCGAAGCACCGTGTAATCACATGACCACCCCTGTCCACTGCTACCGTACGCTGCCTTCCTAGGATGCGTGAACTCTTTCAGCGCTGCTCGCTCTCAATCTAAACAGACGTATCCTGTCTTTCCATGAGCTCGGTCTTGTCGGCCCGGTAGAGCACGCAGTTGAGATGGGCAAAACTGGTGAGCGGCTATAGGAAAGGCTCAACTCACTGAAATGAACCGGCTCATTTGAACGGCCCACCGGTTCACTTAAAACTAGAACCTGTCTTATGCACATTCTAGTTATTTGGCTTTGAGAAAATCATATGTGCGTTTGTAGACTAAGCGTGTTGAAGGTATTTTGGGTATGCTTGGCGAATATTTAATAATTTCTCATTTTAAAAGCGCGAAGTTTTCATACAACTGAACCAGTTTTTAAATTGGCGATAAGATGCTTCTGATACTGTGACTGATTATTTACTGAGTCAGCGGCGTTCCCTCCCGCCTCCCCGTGCTGGCGACCGCTGAGGAAAGTGCGGGGCTGATTAAAGAGAAGCGGGCAAGCGGACGTACGGAAAACGAGATTCTTGCGCGATCTCGTCCCTGTGAGACTCAGCCAATGTGCTGAGCGGAGCTACCCGATAGCGGAGTTCATGAAGCGTGGTGAGGGCGAGCACCAAGTCCAGAAACTGAACGGCAGCCGAGTCCGAGCCGAGCTAAATGGAACTCGAACAACGCGCTCGAACGGTTGGAACGCGGAGAAAGACCGAGAACTGCCGGAGTTGAACCCAGAAGAGCCGGCTCAGACGAAACGGCTCGGCGCGGCTCACTGAACCACAGGGAACCACGGCTTCCCCTCTGAAAGAACAACGGCTCATTTTACTGAAGCGTGCCTGGCTCGTTCTTTTAAAACCCCCGAATTTATTTAGTTTAGGGCACTGCAGTTCAAAGAAGAAGAGTAGACATATAGACTTAAGGAGTGCACGAACGAATTAACAAGCTTTACCGAACCAGTCAATGCACATGTGACGAAGCAAAGAGCTCGTCTGGTCAGTGGCATGCATTGCCAAAACAAAGCGTTTCTCAGAAGGATCAAAAACGCAAATTGAACTGGCACACGATTTGTGGATTTGGAATCAAATTCCAAAATGTTTGAAAGTTCGCTTCCAAACCATGCACATATCCCTATCAAAGATTTGCCTCCAGTGATTTAGCCACAAACTGCGCGGCTTGGGGCACGTCACCAAGGAAGCTTATTCTACTGAAGCGTGCCTGGCTCGCTCATTTAAAACAGCAGCTCGAAAGATCCAGGTAGTTCCTGAGCCACCCACCTACAGCCCGCAGTAACCCATTCCCTGCTCTGCGTATAGTTGCAAGGTGAGTGAAGTTGTGCGCGCTGGGTAAGTGCGTTGTTTGCTGCTTTCGTGAATTGTGTTGTCGCTTCACGCGTTTTCGAGTGACGACGGCCACCTTGCAAAACTATATGCCACGAAACTGGTGTTCCTGGACCTTTATGAGTGTTCGAAGAAAAGTGCAAAATTTTTCTGGAGCCGCGTCTTGGAGGGTTAAAGACAGCGTTACCGCACCGCGATTTTTTGAATAAAGCGAGTAGTGAATGCACTTTCATTCAGTCAGAAGTTTTCAGCGTTTTAGTTCACTTGCGACTTATCATAGAGAAGCACACGCGAAATGTTTGTGCTTACTAGATATCTGTCTTTAATTGTGCCAGTTGCCATGCTCGTCGGACATGGGTATACGTTCTGGCGTCGCGTTAGCTGGCCACCGCTGGTCGCTCGCTAGGCCTCTCCCGTTTTGTTTCGAAATGCTTCGAAAGCTGTAGTTGAATGCGCTTCAAAACGAACCGCTGACGCTCACAAGCAGCCAGATTTTGTTTTGGTTGTTGCCCTTTTACCTCCTCCTCCCAATACCTTCACACATAGACGTAAGTAGTACGCTGATATTCCCGAGCAAGACCTATCCGGTTCCCCGTCAGCAGCCCTGCACTCTAGCTGAACTTCTGTCACAGCTTCTGTCACAGGAGAACGTTTGACAATGGACAACGGGGCCACGGTGTAAGAACAGATAAGGTGTCTGAATGGAGCCGTCTGCCTGCAGAGCGAGCTGACTGCCACTCTATCCTGGCTTCACCCCTTTGCCGGTAGGAGCGCTGCAGTGTTGGGTGGTCATCACATCCTGTCGTCTGCTACCCAACCCGTCACACGAAAAGTGTAATGCCTTGTATCTGTACAACAATGTGCCATTTGCAAAGTTAGGACATTTAATCATTTTAATAGCGTATATGTAGATTATTCGTACCTTTAAAGCGATAAGAAACGATTGAAACCTAAAAAGATTCAGCAACGATTACAATACTCCCTGATGCGAAATTTGAGCACGACCCTATACGTGTTTTCATTTGGTGATATATTGAGGCATCGCACCGACCATCACACCGACTGGCAGAGCGGCGACGCGCGGCGCTATGTGTAGACCGGCCACACCCAGTTGCCGCTTCCCAGTAACTGCAGCTTATGCAACCGTTATCTTTATCGGGAAACCCTTGCGGCGAACACTTGCACGATTGTCTTCTGGTTGTTTTTGTTCCCCCGCATGACATGCGCCGCCACTGCCGCGGATGCGTGGACGTGAGCGCCATCTGGTGGTGCTTCAAGATGGCGTCCTCTACTTTCCTCCTCATGCTTCCGCTGCGCCCTCCTCCTGCACTTTCCTCCTCGCGCTGTCTTTGCACTCGCCGTCTTTGATCCGCCGCTGCGCACTGCCTTCCCTCTTTTATCGTTCGCCGTGCTCGGCCACTCGGTTACGCCGAGGGAAGACGAGGCCAATCGACACTCAACGCAGAAACGGGCTCCTCAGAGCTGCGCTCTAAAAACAAAATGAGATAATACCCATAGGGATACTAGGCTCCATAGAAAATGCACGGGAAAGCTTATAATAAGGGTGGGCGACTTGAATTGCAGGGGTGGGCCAATTTGAAGTGTGGGGCGGTCAACATGAAATTGGGAGGTGGGCCAAACTAAATTTGGGGGTGAACCAACTTAAATTCTGGGGCGGCCAACTGCAGTTTGGGAGTATGCTTAAGCGTACTTAGACAACACCAGTGTTGTTCCTGCATACTTTTAAGCATTGTTTCGGTCACGAACAGTCATTGTAGCATCGTTCTAGCTATCGCGTGCACCATTCTGACATCAATATATATCCCGCTGAGAAACGTCTGTATTTCATGTATTTCATCTGTATTTCATGATTTTTTTAGCATTCAATAGAATAGATGGACACCACTCGGTGTAAATAAAAGGTTGGAATATTGTAACTTCCAATAGAATCTAGTATAAAATAACAAATAATAAAACTAACTTGCGCGGTTAGTAGCAATGTGCATGCTTGTTGTCATGCATGCTAATCACGAACATCGCTGCAGTCGGCAAACCGTGACTTCTCGGGTTATGTGCACAACTTGGGAAACTTTCCACTTGGATAACCCGATGGTTTTGAACTTGTACCGGTGTTGAGCACTAGTAAACGCGCTGTCTCTACAATGGACCTTCACAAGTTGCGAAGCACAATAAGGTCTTGATAGCACTACTGAGCTTAGATATCTAAGAGGATATAGCTGAGCTTGCTTCAGAAAAGGCTTGCCAAACGCTTATACTGGTTTAGAGGCATGAATGGGGACAACTTGCGAATCGCTAATGATACTGCCTTGCTTGGTAACTCAGGGGACCAGTTGCAATGCATGCTCACTAACCTGGACAGGCAAAGCAGAAGGCTGGGTATAAAAATTATTCTGCAGAAAACTAAAGTAATGTTTAACAGTCTCGGAAGAGAACAGCAGTTTACGATACTTAGCGAGGCACTGGAAGTGGTAAGGGAACACATCTACTTAGGACAGGTAATGACCGCGAATCCGGACCATGAGACTGAACTAATCAGAAGAATAAGAATGGGCTGGGGTGCGTTTGGCAGACATTCTCAGAACATGAACAGCAGGTTGCCATTAACCTCAAGAGAAAAGTGTATAACAGCTGTGTATTACGAGTACTAACCTATGAGGCAGAAATCTGGAGCCTTCAGAAAAAGGTTCTACTTAAATTGAGGATGACGCAACGAGCTATGGAAAGAAGGATGGTGGGTGTAACGTTAAGGGTCATGAAAAGAGCAGATTGGGTGAGGGAACAAACCCGTGTTAATGACATCTTAGTTGAAATCAAGAAAGAGGAATGGGGGTTGGGGGGGCATGGGCAGGGCATGTAATGAGGAGTGAAGAGAATCGATAGTCATTAAGGGTTACGGACTGAATTCCAAGAGAGGGGAAGCTTTGCAGGGGGCGGCAGAAAATTAGGTGGATGGATGAGATTAGGAAGTTTGCAGGGACAACATGGCCACAAATAGTGCATGACCGGGGTAGTTGGAGAAGTAGGGGAGAGACCTTTGCCCTGCAGTGGGAGTAGCCAGGCTGCTGCTGCTGCAGCTGAGGATGATGGGACAATTTACTAGCGATTCTATTCAGGAGCAGCCCCATGTTTGAGGAGGCGCGCGCGCCGCGCCAGCTGCTGTGGTTGACCCCCCAATGATTCCCGCCATCTACAAAGAGAGATATAAATCAGGACCGAAAATATCGTCGGCGTGGCAACCTTGTTCAAACAGCTTATTTGTCCTTTCACCGTGATCGGGGCTTACACACGTACCAGTGACGCATCTCTTTTCTAGGGAAGATGCTGCAACTAATATTTGTATCTCCGCTGGCCCCGACGCACTGCAACTGACCAAGCCTGCGAGGAGCTCGCACTGACGCGTTGCATTGCGGCTGGCCATTCACACGTTGGTGGTGCGGCACGCCGGCAGAACTGCCGTTTGCTTCGGCGTATAGCCTATGATTTTGGACACCCCTTGCACGGCCGATCTTCTATACGACTCTTTAGGCCACTGTAAGCCCCCTCCTGCCCCACGACATGCTTGCCGCTCGGTTGGTTGTGCATTGTAGTCAATTTAAGTGCCTGCCTTGTGCGGATGAAAGGGCACAAAACGCGTTTGATCGGTGGCTTTGTCACTTTGATATTGAGAGGCCTGCCGATATGACGCGCGTTCTACTGCGAGCCAAACATCTAGCCCCTTGGTTGCACAAAATGTAATCAGGAACGCTGATTTAGCTGGAGCGCAATTAGGTGCACGCGCTTCACATTCTTACATGTGACCCGCTTGCATCTTAGAACACATTCGTTCTGCGTGTTCAAGGACATTACGCACGTAGATATCTGCGCGTGCGCCCGCCATTACCTGTCGCTCGCATGTCCCAGCGACTGACCGGGGTGGCCGGGCGGGCGTCCAGCACCGTGGTACGCCGTCCGACTGGCCGCTGGGCTTCTGGTTGCGGTTCGCGAACGACTCGTCCGTCTCGCGGTCAATGACCAGCAGGTCCACCTGGCCCGGCTTCTGTCCTATGCGTTTAATAATCTCCCGGTAACTCATGTTCTCCGCCGGCATCGCGTTCACCTGCATGCGAAAAAAAAAATTCCTTCGTGAATTTCGCAATTGCTACACTGCCGTTAACCACGCTTGTTGTAGACGCCGATTTGCGCTTCGGGCGAGAATAATGCACCGATTTTGATCGCTTCATGACGAACTGGCTCGAATGCTGACAACCACACGCCAATTTCTTCGCTTTATGGGGCGGTCTTTGTTCAGTCAGTACAGCACCAAGAGAGAGGCACAATTCAGGAAGGGAGAGCACGTGCAGTCGAAGGTCATCGCATCGTGATGCTCATGTGGTTAATTGGAAGTCCGTGTACCTTTCTCGTGCCCACAAAGTCTGACTTAAATAAGGCAGCTGGTAGCGCAACGCAGTTTCCCGTGCAATGCAGTGCTACAGAGAATCCTGCATGGCAGCCCACTGTCTATAGGGATGCATTACTGAGCTCGAAGTGGCGTGTTCTATGCTGGCCGCGGCGGCCGCATTTCGATGGGTTCGAAATGCAAGAACGCTCGTGCACCGTGCGTATGGTGCACGTGAAAGAACTCCAGGTGGTCAAAATTATTCTGGCGTCTGATCATTAGGACGTGCCTCGTAATCAGATCGTGTTGTTGACACGGAATGCCTCCGAATTTATTTATTTTACAGCGCTGCAGTTAAAAAAATATAGATTAGACAGATAGACTTAAGGGGTGCACGAACGAATTAACAAGCTTTCACGAATCAGTCAATGCACATGTGACGAAGGAAGGAGCTCGTCTGGTCTTTGGCATGCATTGCCGAAACAAATCGTTTCTCAGAAGGATCAGAAAGACAAATTGAACTGGCCCTTGATTTCTGGATTGGGAATCAAATTCTAGAAGCTTCGAAAGTTCGCTTCGAAACCATGCACATATCCGTATCCACAAACTATCCACATTTATCCACAAACTGCATGGCTTGGGGCACGTTGCCAAAGAAGCTTTATAGCTAGAAACTATAGGTAACGTAGGACCACCCGCAGTTTGTACTGTTCAAAAAAAAAAAGAAGAAGAAAGAAAACCAATACGGCTTGTGGCGTTAACGCAGACTGCACGATAAGTAATGAGCTCTTCGTATGCGGATCCAGATCGGAAACGTGTTCGCCGCTTATCGAGATAGGATGTTCCTTTTGCAAGGTTTGACAGGGGTAGAGAGCAGGCAAGTTAGATCAGCCGGAATTGCGACTTCACCTAAATGCTCGAGGACACCATTTCGCCGCGTCTGTGGCGAAAACGAAGCCACACACACGTGGTTCCTAGCAAGGTTTAACACTACAAACACCCTCGTGGCTGCGCTAATTGACATTAAAAAGAAAGGTTCACTGCATGACCAAATGAATGACCTAATCTCTCAGCGTTTGTAGAGGCCTCGGATGCGTGAAAATGAAAGGTACTTGAATAGTGAAATTTGCGAGTAGTATGCAATATAAATATTTGAGAAATGTAGCCTTCAGTGATATAGAATCCAGTACGGAATATGTTCATATTTCTAAATAAAAAAACAATTCTTTGGCGATTTAACGGTAAGTGCGAGAAGAATATATTAGCATTACATCACATCTTCTTGAGGTCCCGGATGCATGATTTAAACCAAGTTCAACATATTGCGAAGTGTTGTTCGAACACAGACGTCCTGCCTTTCGAGGAACGAAATGCAACCGTCAGACTGCCGTAGTTGTACTATCTATAAAACCATTGTTTGTGTTGTTGTACCGCTTACAAGCCAGAATGAATGCCCAGACCCTCGAAATACGGTGGCCGCTAAGGACATTGCCTTCATCAAATTGGCCAGGATAGCGGTACTTTTTATTTTGCCACACTCGTGACCTTGAAAGTTCAGCCTATAAGGCAAACAATGAATGTGACTGAATGCACCGGTTCAGTGAAGCATTGCCGCGTTGGTTGAGCACGTGTAACAGCTGTAAACGCGAGCAGTAATAATAGCCGCGTCAGCGGTGACATACGTGTTGACCGGTTGTGTAAGCCAGATCAGTTCAATCGCTGGGCTCTTGTATTAAGGACGCAATGCCACATCTTCAGATTTATGGAAAACCCACAGTAAAGCAGGACGAAAGAAGGCAGATATAGGTCTATAACTTTGCACATGACTGTTTTCTCTCCGGTCTAAAATTCCCCCTTGCTAAAGGACAGCCAATAGCACAGTAATTCATACTAGGTTAATGAACTACCTTTATACAATACTAGAACATTCTCTTTTGCCGTGAGAAGAGACTTAGCGAGGCAGCAAAAAACGTCAATACGAAAGACGGGTGGCGTTGAAGTTTCTGCACCAGCTCGTCGTGACGTCATGAAGTTTGACGCCGTCTGCTCGGAACTGTTGTATTTTCACCGCTGAAAATAAACTACGTTGTATTCTACAAGTGTCAAAGAATGATCTTAGCAAGTGTCGAGAACTTTTACTGAGATACAACTGCAAAAATACCCAAAGAGTAACTTTGATATGCATTACGCCACACTGATGTAAGAGCGCTGAGCTTCTGGTGCATAAAATAAACTACAAGAGATGAAAAAGAAGCAATAGATCTTTCACTTTTGTTTGCTCTTCTCATACTATACCTACGTCTGCGAAAGCACTGCCCATAAAGTTGTGAAAAGAAAAATTATATACTTCAAATTGAGTACATATTTATCTGTAGTGTCAGTTTAAGCCTGTAAGGACCAACTATTCTAGCAACACGTTCTTTTAATGCCATCCTCCATGCATTATTTGACAGGCATCTCACGCGGTTTGTGCACCTACTTCGACGAGCCTATCATCATCGCGGAGGCCGCCGAGCTGGGCGGGGCCACCGGTGACCACGCCTTCGATAATGTAACCGGGGTGTTGCTCGCCGCCCCGCAGGCAGAAACCGTAACCGTCGAAGCTCGGCCACTTGCGCAGGTGGCATAGGCGAAGGCCACCGGGAAACTCCTGCATCTGAAGAATGACAAGACACTTTCAGCAGAGATAATTGGCGCACGAAGGCCGCATATTAGTTCAGCATTAATTGTGCGAGGATTCTTTTCGAGGATTCCATCAATTTATTATCATCTATCACAACGAGAAGCCGATAGCGGCGATAACGTGGGCGTGTCGATCCTACATACAATGAGGAAAGACAGAAAGAAAGAAAAATAAAAACAATTATTACATAATACGGCCTCTACTTTCCTTCAAGTGGATCGTGATTAGGTAAACATTCGAATTATTTAGGTCAACTAAAAGGCGCGCAAGTTGGTAGAGATTCACTGTACTAAAAGGCAGATGTGATAGCTTGCTGCTTATGTTGTCCTTGTCGTCATGATTGCATCCATGTTTGCACACTTTTCTTTCTGTACAACAAAGTCTTATTATTGATCTCCCTTTATTCTGTAGAAGGACTTGTTCTTGGGCTAGTTGGTGTTTGCTTACCAACATAATGTAGCGCAAGGACACGATTACACAGTAGAGACACAGAACACGTCAAAGGCGCTACTAACAACTTTATTTGAACGACTGCGTGTACATATACCGCTCCCAACACGCAGGCGCCCCTACCACTACCGAGGTCGATTATGAGGGTTGGCAAGATCCCTTAGTAGATCTAAAGAAAGTAAGCTTCGCGTTCTGCGAAACAACAGAAGTCTGGCTTACTCAAGCACTACTTTTTTTCTTTTCTGTGAAACGCTTCTAATAGCTCACGCTTCGCTTTATCTTTACTTCTGCCCAGGATCTCCACATCATGAAATACCGGCTTAAAAGGGCGGGCTTTAGAGAGCGCTGAAACATTCGCAGTGAAGTCCTTGTTCAGGTTATTAGCACGCTTCCTCATTTGGTCAGTGACGCAGCGGCCTGTTTGTCCTACATAGAACTTTCCACAACACAGGGTAATTTCATAAACCACCCTCGCCGCGCAACGCACGTAGCGTTTGACGTGTTTAACTTGGCAGCCTATATAGTATCGAGCTGCCCATTTTGCGAGGACACAGTTGGGCAAGCCTGTTTGGAGCGGAGAACACGACATGCACTCCGTACCTATTGGCCACTTTTTTGAAATTGTGGCTCGTCTTATGCACTTACGGCACTGCTTCTGGCCTTAGGCCACTCCGCTCACCGGCTGCTGCCTCATCCGCTGGAGTGCCCGCTTTTAGCTTCTGTAGCAGGGATTCGGCCGCGGATGTTAGTACCGAACGAGGTAGCCGGCTTTTGAAACCCTAATGAACTGCTTGTCAAAACTGCCCTGCATCTTGTGGTCACAGGACCTCTTGAGTGCTGACCACAGGCAGAGTGAAGCTATATCTCTTTTTACAAGCTCAGAATGCGCGAAGTCGTTAGGAATAAATTTCTTTTTTTGCTCGCGGTGAACAGCCCCAGCATACATGGTCTTTTGAAAGCGTGAGGCTTAAATCCAAGAACTGGAGGGTATTTTATACGGGGAGTTCTCATATACAGATACATCCTACAAAGCGACTATCAAGTAGATGGAGGCCATTCAAATGCAATGATGAGCCGTGTATTACGGGCCCAAAAGACGTTTTTTTTATTTATGCGGGAGGGGACGCTGGGGGGCGACGGAGGGCGGACGCGCTCCCCATCGGCTCCGCACACGGACCTGTTCAACAGTCAGCGAGCCCGCTGTGGAACTCCACTGCCTATCTCAATCAACGCAGCAAGGTGAGAGCTTCCCGAGGACCCCACACTTTTGGAGATACGACGCTCTCCGGCTGAGCCGTCAGCCTTCCTTTCTGGCAGCGACGCAGCCGCCGCACTAGGCCTCGCGCGGCCACTTCCCAGACTCCAGCATGCAAGTCACAGTGTCCGTAGAGGACTTGAACCCGTCCGAATACAACCCCCGGGACTGGAAGCGTGTCCTGTCTATGCACGCGTCCAGTCGGAACACGACCGGAGCCTCCGAATTGTCTCCCGCATGCCCAGGATCCAGCATGGGGACGCCACAGAACGCAAACGCCACGACGCCATCGGCGCCCGCGTTCCAGCCTCGCCAAGAACAGCTGCGTGCTGCGAGAGCAGCAGCGTTCAAAGGTCGCCAACTCGCGCCGTTGCCTGCCGACGCTTACAAAATTGTCTACAGATCGCAGGGAGGGCTCGCGCTAATTTTCGACATCCCACTGCGCTCGCTAATCGCCACAATCATGCAAGCAGCGCAGCTACAAGGCCAACAAGACATCCAAATCCGAGTAAATCCCACAAACAACACGTGTACCATCGCCACCACGTGCCAAGAGACCGCCCTGAGACACGTCAATCTCAAGGAAATTACACTTCGCGACCGAAAATATGCTATCACAGCCTACATCGCCCGACCAGCCGGGGCTGTGCGGAGTGATCACGAACGCATTTTGGGATGAAACCCTCAGCGAGGTCATCGCAGACATTCATGCCCGAAATTCCGAAGTCCCCATCATTGATGCCCGACGTATGGGGAACACACGCTCAATTCTTATCACCTTCGCGTACGGACCACTTCCGAGGAAAATCATCTACGGCGGTGGTGTCCACCTAAGCACGGTCTACCGGGGACACATCGACGCCTGTGCGAACTGCAGAAAACCAGGACATCGAGCCATGTACCCTGCTTCGCTCCCACCGATGTCCAAGATGTGGCGAAGCTCATGAAAGAGTGGACCTGCGCTCCACAATGCATTCTCTGCGGTGGAGGACACCTGACCGGAACAAGTGGATGCAAAGCAAATCGAAGAAGTCCTACTACACGCCAGCCGCGGTTTACTCAAAAGAGGACAGAACATCGTCAACACCATCGATCCAGTCCCAGCCCGCGTCGACGCTCCGGCCGAACAGCTTCTCGCCCTTCGGACGCTCGAGATCTCACATGAGCAGACCTGGCCGCCGGTAGACATACCCCCCCGCTCCCCCAACCTCCCGACGCGCTACAACAGGAACGGGAGCTCCGGGCTCTCAGGGAAGAGGTAAGTCGCCTTGCTTCCCTCGTCCATACCCAACCCCCGACACAATCAGGCCTCCCTCGAGACGGAATCCACTCCACCCCCGAGACGGAATCTCCCAGCACACCTCCCACGAAAAAACAGCGAACCACACAGGAAATACCACCCCCTCAGTTGACAGACATAGATGACAAACTCGAAGCGCTTGAGGCTAAATTCGATCGTAAACTATAAGAAATCGAAACACGCCTCGAGACTAAACTCACTCACCTCGTAGAAACCCTCACGGAGACATTAGAGCAACGCATGGATGTTATACTTATAAGATGCTCGAAAACATAGAACACCGCTTCACACAAATGCGCCCTTCCATACCCTCGCAACCCACATTCAGCCCACACAATTCACCCCTCCTGACCAACACATTCCAATGTACACGCAACTAACCCCCCTCTGCGCCCACTCCACGCTCCAGTATGGCGGCGCGGGGAAATAATCTACAAATTCTAACATGGAATTGCCGTGGCTTCCGGGGCGAGCGTGCACCTCTGCAGCTTTTACTTCCCACACTCACTCCTCAGCCCCAAATACTCTTACTCCAAGACGCTGCACATTGCGCAACACTTCCCAGCTACACCTCGGTACATTTGGACACCACAGACAAACCCAGGGCGTCCACACTCATACACCGTAGCCTCACTCACAGGGTACACCATATCGCTTCAGAGACGCCCTGCGTGATCACTGAAATCATACACCATAAACACACGTTACCATCCATATTTATTGTCAACATTTATCACCTCCCATCACACCCAATGGCGTCTCTAGAGCCCCTACTTCGATTGGTCCACCGACTGGCAGGAAAGCACCCCCTGTTAGTCGGCGGAGACTTCAACAGTCAACGTACAGACTGGGGATACAAAACAACAACACACCGAGGTCGCAGGCTCTGGCTGCTCCTCCAGAACCTCCACCTCACCGTACACAACAACTTCCTGACACCCACTCGGATCGGCAATAGCGTCAGTATGGACACCAGCCCTGATCTGGTACTTACCCACTCTCTCCGAGGCGTCACCTGGACCAGAACACAATGCACACTAGGCAGTGATCATTACATCATAAAGGTCACTGTCCCATACAAACAACCTTGTCACACTTATATGACAAACAAACTCATAAATTGGGACTCTCTCCGCACCACTCAGGCAGCCCGCTCTGATACCCCTATTTCCGATATCGCCACATGGGTGAAATCACTCCAGGATGACGCCCAACGCAACACAAAAATAATTGAAACCCCTACAGAAACCTCTACATTAGACACCTGTCTCGCCCACCTCTGGGAGGCCTATCACAGCCTCGTAGAATGGTGGAAGAGGAATAAGCTAAACAGGACACTTAAAAAGCGGCTGGCCGCGCTGCAAACCCAAATCCAACTACATTCTGAGGAGCTCTGCCGGTCCAACTGTGGTCAGATATGCGACGGCATTGCTGGGAACCAGTCCACCAAGCAGGCTTGGCAACTCCTCCGCCACCTTATAGATCCGACGCAGACAAAAACAGCAACACAACAACATGTAACAAGACTCATCCACGCCCACATAGACAACCCCGACAGCCTTATAGACACACTTCAAAAAACCTACACCTACCTAGGCAAACCGACTCGCTTGCCTCCTATACAGGGCAGCCCAACCCCACACTCGACACAGACGTAACGGAGACGGAATTCAGAGCGGCCCTCCTGACTCTCCGTACCAGCTCCGCACCTGGCGCCGACCAGGTAACCAAATGCATGCTTCGTAATCTGGATGATCAATCCATCACACAGATTACGGACTACTTCAACCAGTGTTGGAGGGAGTGCACCCTCCCCCAGTCCTGGCGTCATGCGAAGGTAATTTTCATACCGAAACCCAACAAACCACTTTCAGTCCAAAACCTTCGCCCGATCTCGCTAACCTCATGCCTCGGAAAGCTTTTCGAGCATGTAGTATTATCGAGACTCACACAACACATGGCGGAAAACGACCTTATAGCATGGTGGGCTTCCGCCCCATTTATCCGCGCAGGATGCCATGCTACAACTTGCGCACGACATTTTCGACCCCCTTATCCGGGGTCACACCCCGGATAAGGCAGTCTTGGCTTTGGACCTCTCCAAAGCCTTTGATTGCGTAGAACACCAAGCAATCATGACTGCCCTCTCGCCACTGAATGTGGCACGTACGTACACCTACATTCAAGCATTCCTGACCGACCGCACGGCTGAGATACACTTTGGTCCACTAACCTCCCTCTCTTTTACTGTGGGGAGTGTCGGCACCCCACAAGGGCCCGTTCTGTCCCCCTTTCTATTTAATATCACCCTAATCCCCCTGGCTCGACAATTGGTCATCATACCTCATCTCAAACACGCCCTATATGCCGACGACATCACGATGTGGACTACCCAGGGCAGTGACGGCGGCACAGAGGACACTCCCCAGTCTGCAGCCACGCTGACCCAGAATTATGCTGCCAGTATCGGTCTTTCTTGCTTCCCAGAAAAATCCGAACTACTACTCATCAGACCTCGTAATCGCTGCTCCACATGCTCCCCCATCACGATCGAGCTGGACGGACGCCCAGTGCCGGAGGTTGAAACCCTCCGCATACTGGGACTCCATATCCAGAGTGATGGTAAAAACACCACCACACTGAAGAAAGTCAAGCAGATTGCAAGTGCGATTTCACACCTCATTCGCCCGGTTTCAACCCACCACAGAGGCATGAAGGAGCGCGACCTATGTCGCCTCATCCATGCCTTCGTCCTCAGCCGTGTGCTTTACACAACCCCATATTTACACTTATCCCGACACGATACTAATGCCCTAGATGCCTTAATACGCAAGGCGTACAAAGTAGCACTAAAACTAGCCATTAACACACCCACAGACCAACTACTCGGCCTGGGCCTCCACAACACTATCGGGGAACTTGTAGAAGCCCACCGACAGGCGCAATAGATTCGCCTGACACAGACATCCACTGGGCGGCACATCCCGGACTCCCTCGGGATCCGGATACCGGCCAACGACCCTACACTACTCGCCACCCCACACCGTATCCATCGGGAGCTGCTTATTAAGCCGCTCCCGAGCAACATGCACCCACAACACCACGAGGAGCGCCGCCGAGCTCGAGCTAAGGCGCTCCATCGCTATAACGGCCCCGAACCGGACGCCGTATGGGTGGACGGCGCATGCATGGGAGAGCAAGCGGTTGGCGCCGTGGGGGACTCCTCTCTCTCCCCACTCATCACACTACCCCTCCCCCTACACACTTCCCCAGAAGCGGCAGAGGAAGCTGCGATTGCCATTGCCATCACCCATACGGAAGCCCTGTACATAATAACAGATTCAAAAACAGCTATACTAAATTTTGCACGAGGCCGAGTCCATGTTCCTGCTTTTTGCATACTGGACTCGCCCGTTGCACCTCCACCCCGCCATGCGGAGCTGATATGGGTGCCTGCGCATTCGGGGAATCCCAGAAACGTAGCTGCCAACCTTTTAGCCCGCGGTTCTATTAACCGGGCTCAGGTGGCCTCCTATCCGGGATTCACAAAGGAGCGCATGTACTCTTTCAGCGATCTGACGCAGGCTTATAGAGCCGCACGTCAGATATACCCCCACGTCACCCATCCCTAGAGTTACAACATGCGACACTTTGGAGGCGGCTCCACATCCAGACACTCCCCTCCCCTGTCACCCTATTTCATTACCATCCCTCTTTCCCGACCCCACCTGCTCCCTCTGTCCCGAACCGTTCGCATCTGCCATCCACATCCTCTCGCTTTGCCCGGCGGACCCTCCCCCGCGGGGCCTGGAGCACTTGACATAGTGGGAGGACTGGGAGACCGTGCTCCGCTCTGAGGACCCGGCAACGCAGACTATCGCTACCAGCCGGGCTGCCAGTGTTATGGACCTACGGAACATAAACACTTGAGTGGAGTACGGTCGTGCGGGGGCCCAGGGGCCTGCGTGCCCCGAACACCTTTGTTTGAATAAAGTTTTCAACAACAACAGAATGTTTTTAAGGCCTTTCACGCGCAAGAACCACTGTCAAGTTGCGATCATGGAAGTTTTCTTCTTTAGATTTAGATGTATGACACAGGTCAGAATAATATGCAATTTGGAAATAATTCGTTATCGCACTTCGCAACCACTAAGCCCTGGTGTTATATATAGGGACGTGATGATGATGATATGTGGTGTTTAATGGCGCAAGGGCCAGGTGTGGCCAAAGAGCGCCATGACAAGTGGTGATGTTGGCGATGTATTATGGAGATGTGACTTGGCTGTAAAGTGGCCTAAAAATAGTTGCTGTAAAGTGCATAAAATCTACGTGATATAAAATTATGGCGATGACTAATGACGAATACTATGAACATTAAAATCCATCGTAAAAGAATGACATAGAATTGAAAGTATATGAGATGGTTAAAATAGCTGGAGCACTGTTGCCTCGCCGGAGCCCTTGAAACACAAGGGCCTAGAGGCACGTGCTATACGAAAGAACTATCACAGCGCCATCCTCTGAAGAGAGGAGGCGCTACGAACATGTGGGGCTAACAACATGCAATACAACATCTTTCAGATAACTTAAAAGTGCATTGGTGTCAAATAGCGGTTCTGGGCCGAGTAACATTAATGGGTGAAGGGGAATGTGCTGCCGATATGCTAAGGGAAAATGTCTCTTTCTCTCAGATTCGGCTTCCCGACACTCTAGGAGGACGTGGAGTACGGTCAGCCTCTCCCTGCATCTACCACAGGCTGGAGGCTCACTTCCGGTTAGTAGAAAATTATGTGTGCCAAACGTGTGTCCTATTCTGAGACGACAGAATAGGACATCTGTTCGGCGTGATTTTGTAGTAGAGGGCCAGAATCCTAACTGTGGTTTTATCAGGTGGAGCTGATTATCTGTTTCCGCGTCCCAGATGCGTTGCCAGTGATCTCGCAGCCTCCTTCGCAGGAAAGGCCTCAGATCTGTGACAGGCACCGCAGCGGTAGGGTTAACCGCTTGCAATGTGATTGACGTGGCCATCTCGTCCGCCAGAACGTTACCTTCAATTCCCCTATGGCCAGGGACCCAGCATATTATGATATTCTGGTTAGATGAGTACGCTTTGCACAAGACCGAATATAATTCATTAAATACGGGATTTTTATGTTTGCTGAGTGACATTAAGGCCTTCACGACGCTGATGGAGTCTGTATAGATCGCCGCTTTTGGAAGTTTCGATTTTCTTATGTGCTTTACAGCAGAGAGTAATGCGTAGGCCTCGGCCGTAAAAATACTTGTTTCCGGATGCAGTACATCGGATTCCGAAAACGATGGGCCGACGGCTGCATAGGATACCCCGGCAATTGATTTCGAAGCGTCTGTGTAGAACTCTGCGCAGGAGTGCTTGTGCTGGAGTTCTAGGAAATGCATTCGGATTTCGGCCTCAGGAGCGTGCTTTGTAACTTTCATAAAGGATATGTCACATTGTATCACCTGCCACTCCCAAGGAGGTAAGAGCTTGGTTAGGTGCATTAAGCGATGCTCGATGAGTGGGACATGCATTTCATCGCTAAGCTCCTTCACACGCAGCGAGAAATGCTGTCTTATGGAGGGACGATTGCTGAAAAGTGTAGCGCACGTCATATCAGTAACGGTATCAAAACATGGATGTTCAGGATTAGAGCGTACTTTAAGGAAATATGTATAGCTAATGTATGATCTCTGTAGGTGGAGAGACCATTCATTTGATTCTACATATAGACTTTGTATGGGACTCGTTCTGAAAGCGCCAGTGGCCAATCGGATTCCTAGATAGTGGACAGGATCTAGGATCTTTAGTGCGCTCGGGGCGGCAGAGTTATATACTACAGCACCATAATCCAATCGAGACCGAATTAGGCTCTTGTATAGGTTCATTAAGCACTTCCTATCACTACCCCATGTAGTCTGGGATAGGAGTTTCATTAGGGTCATTTAATGTGTGGAATGAAAGTGAGTCTGTAGTCAAGTATGATACCTAAGAATTTGTGCTGTTTGCTGATAGGTATTCGTTGTCCACACAGTTCTAAGGAAGGATCCGGAACCAGGCCTCTCTTTCTTGTAAAAAGAACACAAGAGCTTTTGTTAGGATTGATCTTAAATCCATTCGTGTCTGCCCACATTGAGACTTTGTTCAGGCCGTGCTGTACCTGTCTCTCGCACACTGCGAGGTTACAGGATTTGAAAGCTATTTGTATGTCGTCCACGTAGACAGAATAAAAGATTGCCGGTGGTAATGAAGCGCGAAGCGTGTTCATCTTCACGATGAAGAGTGTGCAGCTGAGCACGCCTCCTTGCGGTACACCAGTTTCTTGCGTAAAAGGACGCGAAAGTACATTTCCTACTTTTACCCGGAAGGTACGACTGGACAGATAGCTTTCTATTAGGTTAAGCATATTTCCATGGATACCCATTTCTAACAAGTCTCTTAGGATTCCGTAACGCCACGTCGTATCGTACGCCTTCTCCATATCGAGGAATATGGATAAGAAGAATTGTTTGTGTACAAATGCGTCCCGGATATTTGCTTCTACACGTACAAGATGGTCAGTTGTGGAGCGCCCTTCTCGGAAGCCGCACTGATAGGGATCAAGGATTTTGCTCAGTTCAAGGAAATGGATGAGTCGCCGATTAATCATTTTTTCAAACACCTTACAGATGCAACTTGTGAGGGCTATCGGGCGGTAACTTGCCACTGAGGAAGGGTCCTTGCCTTGTTTCAAAACAGGGACCACAATGGCTTCCTTCCATGCGGTTGGAAGGTACCCTGCATCCCAAATGGTGTTGAAAAGTGTGAGTAGTGTAACCTGCGTGTCATTATGTAAGTTTTTGAGCATTTCATACATGATTCTATCAGATCCTGGTGCGGAGCTGTTGCATACGCTCAAGGCAGCTCTTAATTCAGCAATACAAAAAGGACGGTTGTAAGGCTCATTCTCTCGACCTTTTCTTCTTAATGGCTTACGTTCTTCTGTTTCTTTGTATTTGAGGAAGGACTGTGTATAATTTGTTGGACTTGACACGCTCTCAAAATATTCCCCAAGTGAGTCTGCCTGGTCTTGCAGTGTATCGCCCTGTGTGTTCACCAGGGGGAGTGAATGTGTTTGCCGCCCTCTAATCCTATTAACTCTGTTCCAGGCTTTGGCCTCATCCCTAAACGAGTTAATACTCGATAAAAACCTGTGCCAGCTCTCTCTTCTGGCCTGTCGGCGGGTTCTCCTACCTTGGGATTTTATTTTTTTAAAGTTGACAAGATTCTCAGCGGTGGGAGAAGCTCGCAGCAACCCCCACGCCTTGTTCTGATTCTTACGGGCGGTCCGACATTCGCTGTTCCACCACGGTACACGTCGTTTGCATGCCAGACCACTCGCTTCGGATATGCATTTTGATGCGGCATCCATCATGAATGATGTAAGATACTCTACAGCAGCATCAATTTCTAGAGAAGACATGTCGGCCCATGAGATGTTAGTAAGAGTTCGAAATTTCTCCCAGTCGGCTGTGTCTATCTTCCACCTAGGAGCTTGTGGAGGACATTCGTTTTCTTTAGATGTTCTTATCAGTATCGGGAAGTGGTCGCTCCCGTAAGGATTGTTCATAACTTCCCATTCGAGTTCAGGCAGTATACACGTGGAAACTAGGCTGAGGTCAATTGATGAAAATGTTCTGTTGGCGAGAGAATAATGTGTGGGTGCCTTCTTATTCAGCAGGCATGCACCAGAAGAGAAGAGGAACTGTTCAACAAGACGACCTCGCGCATCTATACGAGAGTCGCCCCACAGGGAGCTGTGCGCATTGAAGTCGCCAAGAACAACATAGGGTTCTGGCAGTTCATCTATAAAGGACTGAAATTCATGTTTAGTTAATTTGTAATGTGGGGGTATATAAAGCGAGCAAATAGTGATGAGTTTGTTTAGCAGAACAACTCGCACCGCCACTGCTTCAAGGGGCGTTCGAAGCTGTAAAGGTTGACATGCTATACTTTTATGTGTGAGAATCGCAACACCATCCGATGATGCGATGGCATCATCGCGATCTTTACGAAACGTAACATACGTACGGAGAAAGTTTGCGTGTCTGGATTTTAAATGTGTTTCCTGTAAACACAGCACTTTTGGATTATGTTTGTGGATGAGTTCTTGCAAATCATCAAGGTTTGTAAGGAGACCTCTAATGTTCCATTGAATGATTTGTGTATCCATATCTAAAATAAATTGGTGCTGTGTTTACGGAAACGGACGGGATGCCTTTGATTACAGAACCCTTTCGAGGTCCTGTAATAGGGGTTTTGTTCTTTCTGGAGCGTTCGAGGGAGCCTCGCCGCTCCTTAGGCGCTGCGCCTTGAGGATGGGTGTAGTGTCCATTGCCTCTTGTGAGGCGCTGGACACGTGCTCTTGCGAGCGGGAAGATTTCAGAGGGAGTCTCGCCTTGGAGGGCAAGACCCCTGCGCCCACCAGCCCGGAGGTCGATGGGGCTCCCAGAGGGACTTGGCTATGCCGGCCGTTGCCAGCGCATGAAGGAACCTCGGAAGTTGAGGCAGCCTCGGCTGCGCCCTCCTTCGGGGTCGATGGTTCCTTCTCCTCGGTTGACGGAGCAGCGCTAGCTGCGACCGTCGCGGGGGCAGATGGCGTGACTGCCGACTCACTGCTTGTGGGTCGGACAGCCGCCGGAGGCCGTTGTGACGCTGCCCCCTGACGCGCCACTTCGGCAAAGCTTTTCTTTGGCAGGTATGCAACCCGCCTGCGTGCCTCCTTAAATGAGATATTTTCTTTCACTTTGATCGTTACGATTTCTTTTTCTTTCTTCCAGGATGGGCACGACCGTGAGTACGCGGCGTGATCCCCATCACAGTTTACACAGTGTAGAGAGTTCTTACATTCTTCAGTTGCGTGTTCAAGGGCACTGCATTTGGCGCATGTTTGGCGGCCTCGGCAGCTCTGCGAGCTGTGGCCAAAACGTGAGCATTTGAAACATCTCAAGGGATTTGGCACATACGGGCGTACACGAAGCTTGATGTACCCGGCCTCGATTGACTCGGGCAGGACACTTGAATTGAAGGTGAGTATTAGGTGTTTGGTCGGAATTTCTTTACCGTCTCGCCTTATCTTGATCCTTTTGACATTTATGACATTCTGTTCGCTGAAGCCCTCCAAGAGCTCAGCCTCAGAGAGCTCCAGCAAATCATCGTCCGAGACAACGCCGCGGGAAGTATTCATCGTGCGGTGCGGGGTTACTACTACTTGGGTCTCCCCAAATGATACTAGCTGAGGCAGTTTTTCAAATTGCTTCTGATCGCGGAGCTCCAGGAGGAGGTCTCCGCTAGCCATCCTCGACACCTTATATCCTGGACCAAAAACTTCGGTAAGAGACTTAGATACAAGGAACGGGGAGATTGTTCGCACTTGTTTAGCTGGTTTTTCAGAGTGGATCACGTGAAAACGAGGGAAGGATTCTTTTTGTCGACCAAAAAACTGGAATAAATCATCGGTGCGCCCTCTTTTCTGAGGGCGATCAGGAAGTGGAGGGAAGGATATTGCCATAAAGGAATTGAATTTTCGGCAATAACGCCAGCCACCCACCATGGAGTCCTACAAGGGGACGCTACAGAGACTGTAAGAACAGGTCCTGTAAACGCCAGCTGTACGTCATCACTATAACCAAATATGAAATAACCTAGGTTGGTTAATCACACAAGGTTAACCCTTGCTGCCTGGAAACTATGGAAGTAAGCGGAAGGAAGGAGAAGACAGGAAAGATGAAAAGTGAGAGAAAGACGAAGGCTGGAGGGAGAGAGAGACAGGAAAAGGCAACTACCGATTTCCCCCGGGTGGGTCAGTCCGGGGGGGCCGTCTATGTGAAGCAGAGGCCAAAGGGGTGTGTTGCGTCCGCCGGGGGGCCTTAAAGGTCCAGACACCCAGCATCGGCTCAACCCCCAGGATCCCCCTTTCCCCAGACACGGCTAAGCCGCGCACGGCTACACGCGGGAGGGTCCAACCCTCGTGTGCTCGGGTACGTGGTGTCGCAACACACCAAACGCCTGCTGACGCAGACGCCCCTGCGGGGATATAGGGACGTGACGCCATATTTTATACTAATGGGCTACTCCGTACATAATAAATATTTTGGTGTTTCTTAGGCGGTAGTAAGTACATATAAAACAATTAAAGAAATTCTGGAAGTCAAAATATTTCAGGGCTAAGAAGGTTTGTGAATAACATAGGGTGCTTTGGTTTTTCTTGGCAAAGAATATCCGCCTGGGTAGATTATTAATCTCTAGCAACGAATTCGAAGAACTTTTGTAGAACTTTTTTAAAAAGAAAAACAAAAAATGGCCCCATATTCGTCACAGAAAAGTGATACGTTTGCATACTGGAGTTTTGTAAACATCTTTATAGGCGGCTAAAATATTTTCGACACGTTAGTTAAAGACATTATATGTCTGTCCATGACACTGCATAGAGACTGAAAGCAAGGGGAAGAAAGGCAGGGAGGTCCACACTGCATAGAGATTTGTCGTTTGTATACTCGCAGGACAACTGAGAACTTGGAGCAAGCAGCACTCACACTGGACGTCGCGCTACCAGGTGATGCGCCGCTCGAGGGTCCCGCTTTGCTTCTCGCCTCGCTGTTCTTGTTCGCGGCAGCGTTGACTTTGATCACTTGTATGACGTTGGGCAGGTCGCTGCGGACGGCGATGCCGTGGTCCTTGTACCAGTCCGCGGTGGCATCGTCCACGACAAGGAGGCGAATCTCGTTGGGTGTGGACCTGATGAGCTGCACCACGTCTTGGTGGCCGACTCCTTCTATGCTCGCTCCGTTTACCTGGTCGACAACGCGCGGTGAACACGTGGATGCTGTTAGAGTCAGCGTCGAAACAGATACAGGATAGTGACCAGTTCCGGACAGAAAATGTAGATATATAGGGACCGGACACTCGGAATGCAAAGCTGGCTCTCTTGTTAAAGATGTGAAGGCTGAAAGTGTGTAGCTGGGGATTTATATTTATTCAAAAGAAAAAAAAGAGAAGGCCGATTTAATATAATGCAAATACTTATATAAAAACTGACTGCAATCCAGAAATGATTCATTGCCATAAAACGTGTGCCTGCAATGTTTAAAAAATGCCCAAAGGAGCAACATTCGCACTCTGCTTATTTTATTCGTTATGCATGCACTTCTCTTTATGGTTTCCTTATTTTCAGACTAAATCATTGAACAAATAAATGACACATCAGTCACACGATTACACTATTAGTATATATGTCTGGCGTTTCCTTACTCGTGCCAATCAGAGAGAGGAATGCGCAGAGCAAAAAAAAAATACATCGGTGCCTGTACGCGTATCATTGACAAAGTGCTAATTACCGGCCGTGGTGGCGTTGTGGCTTTGGCATTTTCCTGGTAAGCCTGAGGATGCTAGATTAAAGCCCGGCTGAGCGGCGCCGTATATCGAGGGGGGGGGGAATAAAAAAAGTGCCTGTGTACCGTGCATGTGGTGCTTCTTAAAGAACACCTGGTAGTCAAAATTAATTTGGAATCTCCCACTACGGCGTGCGCCATAATCATATGGGGGTTTCGTCTCACAAAACTCCAATATTTACGTTTAACGTGCTAATCTGCAGTACCCGATACCTACCAACGATACGGAGAACCTCTTAAAACAGTCTTGAAAAGGCTACAAATGGCTATAGATGTCTTGGTCTACGATATGACTGCAAATAGAGTTCTAACATAACCTAAGTGCCTGAAATATAGCTATATATACCCTATCTGCGGTGCCAACCCACTACTGGTGTCGCCATGGTATTTTTGGTGAACGTATTCAGAACGCCCAGCTCAATCATATTATTATATATTTTGTCTAAAGGTGCACAAAATGCCAAAAACGCACGTGAAAAGTAAGTCGACCATCGGCGTTAAACAACAAAAAAAGACGTCATCAACAAAACGACATCTCAACAAGCAACCTAATCAGTTGGCTTCAGTGCTATTTCAGACCGGAACTTCAGCTTTCAAGAGTGTGTTATCGATTTCAACAAGGGCGCGCACACGGCTCTTCTCCAACATTCTTCATGCTCGTGCTGTCATGGCTGACAGCCGTAGCGAAAGTTGGGCGGTAGTCACGTAGGCAGGCTCTAAATTGTTCCAGGCACCTCGTTCCCTGCTGGAAACACTGGGAGGCAGGAAGATTGAGAAAGAAAAGCTGCCGCTGGCGCATGCAATGCGCGGGCCGTGGGTTCGGTTAAATGCGTTATGCTAGTTGTGTGCCGTTCTGAGCTGTTCTGCAGATATATAGGATATTACCGGGCGTCAAATAACTGTGCCGACGCTGTTAACTGTGTACTTCGCATCGGTGCTTCGTAACACTGGCTGTGTTGTGTGTCGTCGCCGACAGCTTACTACCATGATGGCGGGATCTGCGTTCGCCGCCTTAGTTGCTCTTGATGCGTCTTTCAACCTCCTGATAGCACTATTTCCGGGAAGTGAAATACTTCGCACTCAGGTTTTCGTCAACGATGCCTGAATTGTTTTAGGTGTGAACTGCGACAATTATTGATGGTTGGATCCTTCTTGCCCGTCCTCTCCATGTCGTTTCTTGGTATTCGCGTTCCTTAGCGCTTGTTATTATGTCCAAGTTCCTCGGTTGAGGCATCCTTGAGCCATAATGAGAAGGTGCGGGTGAGCCCCGCCTGGGTAAGCTTCGCTCTATGTAGACTCCAGCAGGGTAGGCTGGATTCGCTGCATTTTTGTTTACAAAGTGATTGCGGCAGGCAAGCAGCATTCAATTTATTGCTCTAAGCAAAATGAACTAGTCCACCAGTCAGGCTCTGCTGCACTATTGCCATGGTTCCCATATAGAAAAACTACCTGTGCGTCACTCTATCCGACAACAAACTTTTTTTTTTCTGGTGTCTATGCCTCAAATAAAATAAGTTGTAACTGTGGACACACCTCGTGGTACTGTAACTGCTGCCACAAAAAGAATGATGGAATGTATGATAAAAGCCTTCAGTGGTACTTTTCAACATGTCCGTTGCCAACTCTAGCGCAACGTTAGCAGAGGTTACAGAAGTACTTCTAGACGTCCACGGCTATAAAATGTCTCATTGAATATCGCTATTATACTATATAATTATCTGTTCAAGAGATCATCTAAGCATCAAATAGCTGCTTCTGTGTTTCTTCGGTATTGCCTGCTTTTCGGCACTTGTTTCGGCACTGTGTTGGGCTATAACTTCTGTAATGAAAGTGTGACAAGCTTTTCCTGTACAAGATACAAGCAATAAATTTTATTTAATGTTGCGTTGGGGGGGGGGGGGTGATTGCCACCGAACAGCCAACTCATCAACTCGCCAAGCTACGCCTTGCCCTTCTGAAAACGTTGGGCCTCGACTCAACGTACTAGGCGGCCGCTGAGCGGATGGCGAATTCAGGGTGGGCGCAATTGAAACATTGGTTCTGAAAAAAAAAAAAAAGCCCATCTACGAGGGATGATATGCCGTGCTGGCACTGGGCGACTCAGGCAAGGCCTGGCATTGTTTCCGATCGGTATTCAGTCTCTCAGTGACACTTCGATTCTCTAATTAGTCATTTAAGCTGAAATATTCTTTCCCTGAAGGCAGATGCAGAGGTAAGGTGCTAGAACGATGTAAAAAAAAAGAAAAAAAAATATAGACGAAGCAAATTTAGCAGCTACAGTTTTGGTGATAACGTGCGATTGTGCAATCAGCAGTGATAAATGCAACTTGGTGTTCAGTGTAGACCGCGTACGCCATTGTGCAATGGTATAAGGAAGACGGGCCCAGTACTTGGCTGCGAAAATAGTGGCAGGCATAATAATAAATTGAATTATTCTGTGACCGAGTCCGCGAACCACTGCTACATGACTGCCTGTGTTGCTGGTCTTTCGCGATGCACTGCTTTCCTCGATGATAAAATAAAAGCCAAACTGCACGCGCTGTATCGCTCACTTCTAAAAAAGCTTCCAACACCGGAGTGTGAGCAAGAGTTAGTACCTAGTATCTATACAAATCCACGACAGCTCATACGCAAAATGACGCACACTCAATCGCCAACTTATCAAGAATAAGGGAATGGGCGCACACTTGAATCAATCAATGCGCCGAAGCATAGGTGACGGCAACTACACCGACAGCACACTAAAGATTGAAGGTGGACGTTTCGTGACAGTCTACAGAATAAGTGAGGGACTACCGGTAATATGTTTCTGCTACAAGCTTTTACAAAGTGCAGAATATCTGCGTTTCAAGTCTTGTGCGCAGCAAGAACAAATATATTGCAACTAAGCACACCCAAGAGTGATTCGGCAGAGAATAAACAATAGGATAGTGACCGCACCAAGGAACTTTGTTGAATAAGAAACATTACAAGCCCCTGCTTCAAAGTCTTTTCAAATAAAGAACAAAGAGCAAAACACACTGATCCTGACTTAATTCATAAACGGAAAATTTGGACAACTTAAAATGCATTTCCAGCCCCGCTTTTAGTAGGAACACAGTATAAGCTTCTCGCGCCGTTTGCACAATGCGTAGTGAGCACCGAAAGTGCCTACATATTCTCTGAAGCTGTGGCCAAAGCTTCGTGTTGTCCACCCAGTCACCGTCTGTGAAATCTGCCGAAACAGGCGCTTGCTGAACAGCGCTAGCGTCATGCACTTCTATTGTAAACACGGAGGCAGCTGAGGCAAGCAACGAACGCGTCACCACGTGATCAATCAAGGCGGCGCCCATGGAACCGCCGCGAAAAGGGCCCTGCAAGATCGCACTCACCGGTCGCTGGAAGCGCCCTCTTAACTGATCCCAGTGTCTCACCTCGACGATGGTGTCATTGGTCCTCAGGCCGGCGACATCGGCGGGGCTTCCGGGTTCCACGGCGGTCACACACGGAAGACTGCGCAATTTACCGGCCAGAATGCGGAACCCGTAGCCATCAAAGTCGGACCTGGCAACCAGATGGCACAACCGGGCCGCGGGAGCGTCCGCCGGAAGTGCTGCCGCGCCGGAAGTTGCCGGTGCACTGGAATGGAGCGAAGCAGCTAGCCGCTTGTCCATGCTAGCAAAAGCGTGGCTATCCTGGAAGCGAGAAAGAGCAATATTAAGTTTATTTAAGTTTCCTTCCTAAAGGGGCCCCTCACCAGGCCCCGTAGGAAATTTCGGTTATATGCTGGAAATTGTTACGTGTCCTCTAGGGAGCGTTCTGCCGCAAAAAAAAAAAAATTCAGATCGGCTCATTACTAGGCGAGATAGAAATAGTTCAGCGCCGCGAACTGATGATTCCAGCGGGCGGGCTCCACTGCCAAGCAGCACGCTCTCTCCACTCGCCCCGTCTGGCTTTCGCAAGCGAAATTCCTTCCCTGCGTTCTCCCATACTAGACTTCGAGGATCGCGTGACGCATACGTCACAGGCCCCGCCTTTATTTTTTTTTCTCCTGGCGTATTTTTTTTTTTCGGCGCTACGCATTTCCGTTGACGGCGTCGCACGCGAGCTGTTGTCTCGTTTGTGCAGCGCACGATTTTGCGCGCTGTGGACAAGAAAACATGACTAGCGGTATAATTTAGTGCTACACGAATACTGAGGCATAACGAGCGGATTGCAGAACACGATCACGCGCTGGAACACGGTAGAAAATGGCATAGTTTCGGTACCTACGTGCGTAACCGCACGACCGTGGGAACAAGCAGACGAAGTGGAAGTACATCTCTATTGCTTCGGTGCCAAGTAAAATAAAAAAACACGCAGACATTGCGTTTGTGGGTTTTAATGTTTCTCTAAACTTCAATTCCTCAATTCAAGCGACAGATCGCACAGATGACAGATGTTGCCTTGAATAATTCTCGAAGTCACGTGTCACTACGAGCGACGCACACTGCGGACTCGAGTACGTAGGCGCAGGGACGCGAGTGCGTCATCCTCCTGCTTGGAGCGCGGCGGTCGCGAGAAGGAAAAGCGGCGTTCGGTTTGAAATTTCAGATCTTTCCGCGGTGCGTAGCGATGTAATACTTTGCAGACACGATCGTTATCGCTCTGTATGCTCTGCGCTTGTCAGATCAAAATCGCCAGGCCTGGTGAGGGGCCCTTTAACGGTAAATTGAACCTTTCAGAGCAGCGTGTTCACTTACATGGCAAAAACGGAGGATCCACTCTCTCTTCCTCTCCGCTAGCTTGAGCTCACAAGTAGAACTCCATAACCACTTTTGTGGTTAACTCCATAACCATACTATTTGTCTACATATCGCGGAGGCAATAGTAGGCAATGAACTTGCACAGCATGCCTAGCATGTCTAATACTTGTAAAATCAGAGTTGCTGACGACCGGTATTGCAGCAGATGACAGAGAAAAAACTTCATGACCAAAACAGGAAAAGGGTCGCTGAGGATCTTCAACATAGGGTAAATAGGAATAGAGGTAATTGCCAATACGACGGCCTGTTCAATAAGGATTGCGGAATTGTTGAAAGATGTACGAAAGGAACAACCTAATTCTTCCAGCTTTCTACAGCGTAGCTCCTAATTTCGCAGAAACCCCACACGCTTGGCTCGTACGGTTATCTAATTCTACTGGCAATTTAGGTTGCCCGTTCTGTCAAAAAAATAAAAATAAATAATAATAAATAATTAAGGCGACTGTAATATGCGTCGTCGTAACAAGAGAAAGCAGCTACTGTAGAAACTTGGATTAATTTCGATGTGTCAGAAATGGAATGTACGGACTAAGCAGCGCTAAACAACAATTCCATGGGTTCAATTTGCCACCGCAGACCGAGAAAGGCCAACATTGTTGCGGAATATGAGTGAGCACAGAGAAGCACTAAGTGGTAAGTCGTCTTATAAAGTTTGTAGAAACCACGGTCGCTATACAAAGACGCTAGAGCACGAGTGTGAAAACTGGGGAGCTGTCCCAGTGTGCCTACATTCCTTTCTGCTTCCGCGGCCACGAATTCCATGAAACGGGGTTTTATGCGCCAGGCACCACGTATGTCACGAATATGTTGAGAAAAAGAGGGTATAGAATGCTGAGAAGCTTGGCACCATAAATAACTGCCCATACTAAAGTATCACATTATTAAAATTTCAAAACCACAGGTGGATATTTTCTTGCAATTAAGGATCAACATAATCTATTTCGTCTTCCATGGAAGCATCTTAACGAAACATTGACACTTTTGCTATTCATACGAAGAATCCGGCTTCATATAGTGAGACTAGACATGGGAATTTCAGAAAACTTAGGTAAACAGTGAGCATCCTTCAATGTAGGTGGCGGAGGCAGCGTGGGGTTAAAAAAACACCGCCACGTCGATTGATCGCACCAATAGCTCATGAAAGGGAGCTTTTATTTCGTGCTCAGTGAGCCCACAATCATGTGATCGACAGTAATGGTTTCCTAAGGGAAGCGCTCTAAAAGATCAGGACAAAAACTATGCGAATCTAATCACGCTTCTTGAGAATCGGTGCAAGCGAAGTTTGCGTCTCAACTTCACCGTTGCAGCCGACAGCGCAGACAGATTATTCTGCAGAATCTTTCCGGCCTTATGTTTTGTTCATGTTTACGTAGATATTTACACGCTTTGTATGACATGTTGAGGGTACATGTAGCAACGCGAACTCGAAATAAGTTTGTTGTTGAAAGTAAGCGTTGTTTGGTTGTCAAGTGTGCCTTTCTGTTTTCCCCGTCGTTCAGTTTGATCTACAAAATAGAAGATTCCACCTCCACAACGCCCGCTGTCTTCAAAGTTGGCTTTAGTTGTCTATTATGACCCTGCAGGCCGATGACATCATTAATTGCATCACTAAATCGGTGCTGCGCCCTCTCCTGATTGCTTGACGTCATTGTTTACGCCGACCAATCCGCACTTACTGCCTCTCTTCTCGCCTTTCTCTTCCTGGAGCTACTCCTCTCCTTGCCTTCACCCTCGTCTCCACAGTCAATGAACCGCAACCATCGTCATCAGCTACTGCATCTAAAGACATCTGAAGCCGCAAAGGAAGATTTGTTTTCAACGTAACCTCCGAAATAACTGCACAAATGCAGAAAAATAACCGCCATAATTCAGTCCAAGCACCTGCAACAACAAACCCCTTACACAAATAAAACCTTGCTTTAAAGAAAGTCTGCGCCCCCTCAGCTAGCGCATGTGCTTTCCAACACTCTAAAAATTTTAACACCCTTAAGGGTGTAAATGACTTGTCCCATGGGTGACACCCTTTTTGGGTGTATTGCTACACCCCAAGCAACGGGATGCAAATTAACACCCCACAAAAGAAGGGGTGTTAATATGACGTCACCTCGCCTATGGGTGTAAAACAAACAACACCCTTTCTATATGGGGTGTAACACAGACACCACCCTTTCAATATGGGTGTAGCATGGACAATACCCTTCCAAAAGGGTGTTATCCCTGCAAGTATTTTAGCGTTCACTACAGCCACGTAGTTAATGAGCAGACTAGCTGTTGTGAATGCTGCCTAGCCTTAGCTATGGTACTACCTTGTTCAGTATGAGCCAGAATCTGTGAGGCGTCCTCATATTGCGCTTCTGGTCCGTCATGTGGTAGCATAACGTGCGACCCTTTCAGGCAAACAATTTAAGGTTTCGCCATTGCAGCAAGGCACACAGGCCATGCTTTTCGTAATCTTCCTCTGCAGTGATAGTACACTGCCGGCAGGATGCAGAGCGCAATAACAATGCGCGCTGCACTAAGGACACAGGATCTCCCGCACCTTGGTGCACCAGTACTTATAACCCCGTGGAAACAGCACACAGCCATAAGCATGGTTACATGCATTTCAGAAATAATTAAAAACCTCCACTTTTCTTGGTCAAAAATTTTCGCGACACCAGCTCGACCAGGAGGGAAAGACACCACAGCTCATTGTTGTAGCTCATATTGAATGCAATTGAGCGCAAGCAATGCATGGATTGGCGACGGTAACAAGTGCAGTACTACAGAAGCATACGTTTGCCTGTCAAGCAGTTTTTTGCCGTTTTAAGCACAAATTTTATACCTCTATACATTAAAGTTGTCATTTATCTCCACGGGATGCTTCTACTAGTAATTTCACACATGACTTAAAGGCAGCACTGAAAGCCAAAGAACTAAGTGCTTCCACGCCGAATAATGTTTCAGCATTTACGAACAAAACAGCATGTGCAGCTGTGCATGCTGTTCAATATATAAGCATGCACTATTTCCTGAAATATATGTCTGCTCCATTTACTGCCAGTGACCTGCTTATACCCAATAATTTAGTTTATTTTTCACCATGTGCTTGCATTGAATATTCCACAGGCATTGTAAGTTAAGCTACCAGAATAACAATCAGCTAGTCTAAGGTTCCCTAATTCAACAAAATCATTGTAAAATTTGTGACGAAATGTCAGAAGTATTTATTTCATTAAAGAGAAATGGTTACATAATAATGTTTGCACATTTTAAATGTAAAAAGGAAAATAAGGAGTAAAACCATACCAATACAAAGACATAAGGACCAAATAATGGCACAGGCTTGCTCAATTAAATTTTAAGCAGAACAGTTTAAGTAACCTGACTACGAACTATCACATGTTTTCATTCGAAAAGAAGTGCATCTTATTATAAAGCACAAAAATAACCGGTCACATAAGTAAGAACAAGTCTGAGTGTGTCTTTAACACAAGTATAGAAAGTTGGGCGAGTTGGTACAGTAACATGATCTTGCATTGTAGCGCGAAGTGACACAGACTAGAAGCAGACAGGATGAGCGCTGACTCTCAACTAAATTTTTATTGAAACGAAGAACACACACATCATATATATATATATATATATATATATATATATATATATATATATATATATATATATAGGTGACTGCAAAAAACCGCAGCACATCTAAATGAATATTGAATACATAGTAGTCACATGAAGACGCCAAACAAAAGCCATCAGCCATCAACTGCATGGCAAATCTCAAATCTGAGTGCAAGCTATTCTCTTATCAAGTATACCTGTAGGCATTGCGACCAGTGTGCTCCCAAGATGTATGAGGCATTAGTCATTGCAGAGTTGTAAGGACATGACAATCCTAGGATGATTATGTTCTTGAGGCTTTTTTCGCCACTTTCCATCTTTTGAAACGTGCATACTTTAGTCGTGAAAACAAAAATGCCACAACTGGCATGTGATAAGTTGTGCGTCTTATTTCCTAGCAGCTCATTGAAACGAGCCACGATGACAAATTACAATGCCGTTACCTCATCAGACATTCAAATTTCTTAAACACAAACAAAACCAGATAGGCATTAGAGTGAGCATCACTTAAATACATTACACTGGTTTAAAGTTATTGCACCACTTTGTGCCAGGTAAAAATGTTAGAAACATCAAAAATGTTAGCATTCTACGGCCAAGCGTGAAAACTAAATAAAAAATCATTAAGCTTTCTTAAACGGGTACAGGAGCTTTACAACTGGCCGTCTTGGTGATGGACACGCAGACAGATGAGCAGCCATTCCACTGAGACGAGAATGTTGAGGGCTTCGCATGGAAGTCTGCGAGACACTGCAGAGTAGTTCTTGGTCCACATGAAGGAGGTTGCTTGCATACACATGTGGGCCACCATACTGAATGCATGATGTTACCGGAACCTTTTCCCCCTGCATTGTGGTAAAAAAGCATGGTTAAGTTTATACCATATTTAATATGCAAAAAATGTGAGGCATGCAGACAGGACACTAGAGTAGAGAAGTGAACATGAACACGAAAAACATGAAAAATTTCATTTAATTGTTTTATTAGATAAAATTTTTATACTATGTGTCATTCATTATGAGGGTTCATAACCACAACATACTTAATATATAAGCAGGTAGAATTATCAGCTTGGTCAGTTTGCACAAGCTCGTTTGAGGCAAGAAATCGAGTTACACAAACACAACCTCAACATTCTTGATTGAAAAAGGAACACCTCAGATGACATGCAGTCCTGTGAGTGGGAATTGCACAGTACAAGAAAAACAAATTAAAACTCACAGACCGAAATCGAATTAATTGATAGGTTTTAGCAGCACAAGGGCATCTTTGGCCAATGAGCGCCAAGTCTATACTGCAAAAGATAAACTTAGTGCATCTTTACAAAGCAAATATATAAAGATGACTAATGCCTCTCTGCACTACAGTTGCTTTGCTCCAGCGTGCAGTCATTTTAATGCATGCACACGTACATACACACGCTAAACCCAAGTGTAACAGCTGCAGAATTAAAATTGGGCAGCAACAAAGTCGCAACCTTTAACCATTTATCCCAAGCTGTACTAGTGACTGGAGGCAGTACCAATATCGCCAATGACGAGTCGCACTCTTTCTGCCCGATGTTACGCTGCTCTTATTGTCAAAGATGAGTTACAGTCGGCATTGAGGGAAAGCTGCCCGCAAGAGCAGCTCCTATTTTTGTGTTATTTCTAACCAGAGACCAATGAAGTAATATATTTTTAGAATGAGAATGACACCGAAAAATTGAGTACGTAAAAAATTTGGTACATTTCTCCGGAATTAACTTGGGGGTTAACGGCTAAAGAGGCAATCCAGAAACTAGAACAAGTTTCGACATGTTTGCTACCAGTGAATGCTAGAAAATATGTTGGCATTCTGTAGTTTTGTCCAACAATGCAAAAGGGATTCTTAATAACTGAGGAAATAAATGGAAAAGTATCATGAAGTATATTTCGTGAATGTAATGCAGAATCACCCAACTTCTGTTACTATATAAACTCCACTTGAATAACCTGCACTTTCTGAACTAGTTCAGGAGGTGCTGCATTTCACTACTCATTCCACCAGTTCAACGTGGCAGCAACTGCATGTTGTGATTTGTTTTACTTAGTGCAGGCTTTGTACAGGGCGAGTTCACAGCATTCCCTGCACTTGGCCGAAAGGCAGTGCATGTTTACGCAGCAGGTGTGGTGCCGCTTCTGCACGAGCAAGGTGCAGAAATAAGAGTTTCATACAATAATTACTAGAGGGAACTCTGACGTTAGTGTCCACAGGAGATCAAACAAGAACGGCTGTGCCAGCATGGAAATTATGGGAAGTACATGGATTTGCCTAAACTTCGTCTGTTTGGCTTCAAACGGCTTTGTGACTTTGTAAACTAGTCATTTTCAACAATATACTGTGTAATATATAAACATTAAAATCGTCCGACGACAGGATTCACACACAGGAACTCTAGAACAGAAGTCTGATATTGAAACCATTAAGCCACGGAGGGATGTAACGACAAGCGAGTGCAACGCCCTGATGAATTTATCGCGGGCATACCAGTGCCTTGAGACGCTTGGCGCCTTTCGATCTGGCCACCTGGACAAGCTCAATCGTTGCAATTAATAGCAATTGCGCGTGTTGGCGCCGTCTTCTGCACTTCGAAGAGTATAGACTGCGCTAAAATTTACGACAATAAGGTTTATATAGCGTATAATATACGAAGCCACAAGAACGTCTGAATTCACAAGCACGAATATCAGACAAATCCATGTGCTTCCTTCCCATCATTCCCATGGTGGTACGACTCCAGCACCAGAGTTCCCTCTAGTAATTACTGTAAGAAACTATGGCAGAAACAGGAGTAAAAAGTAATAGTAAAGTTTTGCTGTCCCATAAATCTTACTGGTCATTAATTCCAAGTTTTAGTGCAGTCACATGTCTAGAAGGCAATTGTGGTATTTTGCATAAACATTGCAAAGCCAACTGTGATGAATGTTCACTATGGTAAATTGTTTATGATCGAGTAGCATAGACTACTGAAGCAATCTCTGGAAGGCAAGTCAAGTAATTTTCTTATTAGCAGCCTTTAAGCAGCATTCGAGCATCTGACACATGCACCTCAGATATGCAGATAATATTTCCTTGACTCAGCAAGAAGCGATGCTTCATGTTCCACGAGGCTACTTCTATCAAAGCAGTATTGGTGCTCTCTAAAAACAATGCCAATGCAGATGATCCAAATATTTTTCAGGGGCAACAGTTATGCCTGAAATCATGCTAGATTAGTTTTTTTAAACGCATGCTCAGACCATGTTAGAAGTGCTTCTTAACATCCTCCTATTTATTAGACTAATCATATATCTGTACACAAAGGCAACTAATCAGGTCCCATGCTATATCATCATCTTAACAAAAACTTCACTTAGTAATACACATGCTGTGATAAGATTTGAGACCACATTGAGATGCTGAACAAGGTGAATTCATTATTTTTAAAATGAAGCTCCTGTTCTTCCAAACGAGAAGAAAGGATACTGAGGGTCAAAATTTTTCTGAATCACAGCTGGAAGATGCCAGGGAAGGCACATGGAAACTTATTTGTAATTTTCTATTTAAATGTAGAAATGATAAAGGGAAATGAAAATCGTAAAAAAAAACAACCAGGCATGGGGGGAGAACGAACCTACAGCCTTTGCATTAGGCATGCGATGCACTAACCACTGCGCCACCGAGGCAGCATTCAACCATCCACAATGGCCCCTCAAATTGTCGACGCTCGAACACGGCCGTAGTACCACAGTGGTTAGTATATCACATGCGTAATGTGAAGGTTATGGGTCCGTTCCCCACCCACAGGTGGATATCTTTTAATCCACTTTCACTTACCTAGAATTTATCATTTCTACACTTCATATAAAAAACTTAAAACATGTTCCTGTATGCTTTCCTTGGCCTCATTATCTGCTGGCTTCTTCCAGTTCTGCTACTTCCAACACTTATACATATTCTAATCTGGTAAGTAAACAGTTTTGCATGATGCTGGAATGCAATATAAAACATTATTGCAGGGCCGTGTTGTGTAGAATGCCTTACATTGCCCAGGCAAGGTGTATTAATGTCAATCTGAAAAAAAAAATTCCCACTCAAGGCAGAAATGCTGTGTACTGCTGTGTGCAACAGGGTTTAACGAAAACAACTTGTTCAGAAATAAAGCCACCAAACAACGAGGAACTATGAAAACTAGATGAAAATTTGTGCAGTTGCATGTTAAAAATTTAGCACAGCAACAGATGAAGACATAATGAAGGAAGCGCGAAGATGGTTTATTTTGGACACACGAGGCAATATACTTGAAAGATGCATATGAGCTTACACGTGGAGAAATATTGTTTATGTAGCAGCTAAACTACGAACAGGCCTAGAGCACACTGATACAAGGTGTCGAGCATGTAAATCTTATCATGCCCTTAAGTCAAAGAAACATGGCTGTTTCTCATGATTCGCTACACATGGCTGGCTCACACAACTTAGCCACTTCTATATATGCCTTGGAATTAACAGGTGGTCTGTATGACATGTGCAAGCTTTAAATATGTACAAGTGCCACGTAGCTGGACAGCACCAAGGTAATGTCGTTTGCCATCGTTTTGAGGAAGTGAAGCCAATTCTTGCATTTTTCCTAATTAGGTAATTAGTTATTAACAATTATTTAACTGCTCAAATATTTTATTCAAAGCAAAAGTGTCAGTGCGAAAATTGTACAGCATCCTGCAAAATTCGCAATCCAGCTTTCTACTGCTCAGTAGGTGCAACAAATTTTTTTTTCAAGCCTGAAAGAAGCCAGTGAACACATGCAAGAAGCGCGATGCAACTAACCGCTCGTGCACCTGAACACCATTTGGCTCCTCCTTTCATGCTTGAAAAAAACTTTTTGAGAAGAATATTTTAGAAATTGATTAATTATTATCGACTATGCTTTAGGCAAAATGCATGAAATAGTGTGACTGCCACTTCCATTTCGGGCGACATGAATTGACTCCATTTGCATGTCCAAATCCAGCTATACATGGTGCGTGTTTTGAGCTGGTTCTGTAATTTAGGCTGGTTTTGACTAATTGAAGCTTTGCACCCTAATAATGGAGTCAGCCTAAAAAGAAATTGGTACATAAACGGTCGCTGTCAGTACTCCATACTCCTTTAACTTAGTGCAAAGTGCTTGTGAGCCAAGAAGTTGGTAGTTCTAAGCAGTATTTCTCATTTTGACCTGGTGTTATATCCCACTTACTATGATGCCATGCTGCTCAGTCATGCTGGTCCCAGCTTCAATCTAGGCCATGGCAGCTGCCCTCCAATGAGGGTAATATGCAATACCGCTTATGCACTTAGATTCAGGTGTACATTAAAGAAGCCAGGTTCCCAAAACTTTAGGTTTTGGAATGTAAAAGCCCATAATTTAATTTTAAAATCTAAAGGTGCTTTATTAGGAGCAGGGGCATCATTTTGAGCTTTTACTGCACTGCCATGGCACCAAGAAGCTCCAAGTAAATAAAAAACAATTTCTTAGACAGTGTACATATCTTGCAAACATTTACAAATACTTCTCTGCATGCACCTCTGTTGCTGTTATATTCGGATCCGTATGCCAAGGCGGGTTATGATGTTAGAACATGTTTCAAACTTTTTTTTACCGCTTTAAAGTTGTTGGTTATTTTGCATCTCACTGTGTCGAACGCACATTTCAGTGCATCAATTTCTTCAGAAAGTGCACTCCTCTTTATTTATTTGTGCATGCAAAAAGGGTTCAGAAGAACTGCTTTCTGAAGGTCTGTATAATAAGCAAAAAACAATTCTATGTAGGCTGCACAAAGAGAAAGGATTGGTTTGTAAATATGTTATTTAGTTCTTAAAAAAAGAGGCAGCTGTCAGTATTCTGTTCCAAAGTAAAAATTGCCCCTACCTGGCTCTGCTTCATTTTCCGATGTTGATGGTCCATTCGGGGGCACTCAACTGATAGGCTGCACTTTGGCGATGTCGGGTGTGCTGTCACCAGGCCCAAGGTCGATCGACATCCTCACCAAAAGTCGAGTCCAAACGCTATAAAAGGAATATCTCATCATTTTGCTATCAGTTTTGTCATCTTGCGTGTTTCACACACGGCCGTCAGTGAAATATTTCGTCACTTGGATACTGAAAGAAATTCAAGCATTTTCTGGCAGCCAAGCTGATGATGATGATGTGTGGTGTTTTATGGCGCAAGGGCCAGGTTTGGCGAAAGAGCGCCATGACAAGTGGTAATGTTGACGATGTATTATGGAAGATGTGACTTGGCTGTAAACTGGCCTAAAAATTATCGCTGTAAAGTGCGTAAAATCTACGTGCTATAAAATTATGGCGATGACTAATGACGAATACTATTAACATTAAAATCCATCGTGGAAGAATGATGCAAAATAGAAAATATATAGGATGGTAAGATTACTTGCAGCACTGCTGCCTCGCCAGAGCCCTTGAAACACAAGGGCCTAGAGGCATGTGCTATACGAAAGAGCTATCACAGCGGCATCCTCTGAAGAGAGGGCGGCAGCCAAGCTGAATACACAGTAAATGGAGAACATTAAAGAGCAAATGCAGTTGTCACATTAGATTGATCAAGTACAGCAGAAATGGAAAATAAATCAGTGGTACTGTGTCTGTTGGCTTTGAATGCAAGAAACGTAAAAACAGGACCTTGCAGCCACGCCACTTTGAATTTCCCGCGTTTGCTACACCTCACAAGTTTGGCATCGTCCGGTACTCGGGGAAAGTAACCGCTTAAAATCAAGATGAACGAGCGTCGGCATAAATTAACAGGATACTTAACCGGGCAATATTGGCGCATAAAACAACTCACGTAGCGAAGCTACTGTCAATTACCCGATGACGCATCTGCGGGCGGTGCGGTTTGGGCGAACAATTCAAAAAGGAATGAGAGTTTCACTTGTTTCACGCCTACTAAGCTAAGACAGAATTTGAGTTTCTTACTAAACTATACTGGATATTTACGCTCCGAATAAAACGCTGGAAATTTTGTTACGTCACATTGCATACGTATGAGTGAGGAAATTGCTTTTATTGTGTTCTACCCAGACGGCATGCAGCAGCTACCACTCTCATGCAACAAAAGCATGAAAGTGGTACTCATGACACCGAAAACAAACATATACAGCGCCAACGTTACGCCCCTTGGAGTTGGAACTAAGCACGATCAAGCCAGTTAGTTTTCTAGCTTTCATAACGCCATGAATACGACCAAACATCGAGCGAAACAACTCTCTGCTCTCGAAAATTATTACCGCTTTCATTTATATACCTATCGCTGCCACAAGCAAAAGTCAATGGGCTAGCTGTCCACAAGCCGCAGATTAGACTGACAGCAACATATTACGGTAACGTAAAACAATTTCCACGCTGACTTGGCAGCCGCGGTGTGCTCTAAGTGCCAAAGTTCTCGTTTGCCGCTCGAAATTCACACCATGATGACGGGCACTGCATCTTTCACATGCAATATTGCACGCTTTGCTCTGGAGCTCAATAGGAGGGCGAAACGCATTTGCACGTACCTGAAATCCGCATGCCGGAAACCCGTCGACGCTTCCGAGAACGGGGCGCACAGCCATACACCCGTACGGCGGCTTGACTTGGACGTGAGGCACTTCTATCAAACATTTCACATGCGACATGTTTCACACTGATTGCGCGAGCACCAGAAAATGACGCAGGCCCCATTGCGACGCCGAGCAGACGTGCAGCCACCGATGAGCTGTGTGCGCGGATTGCAGAGAACAAAGCCATACAAAACGTTAGGCGCGAGAAGATGGCGGCTCTCGTTGCGGAGACGAAGCGGACGAAGCAATGACGCGCGAATGAATGTTGCCAACTGTTGGTTCCGCGTTATGCCGGCGGTGGTGGCTTTAGTGGCGTGTGTTGCGGCTGTCTAATTTTTAATTTCTTTTCCCCAAACAGTATAGCTAAGATCAGTTCTTTGTTTCAATTTTTAGTTGTGTCGTTTGGCATTATCTTTGTCTTTTTATGCTATTAAGCGGCCAATTATGGCCTCTCAGGTTCGCGCGCGCCAGCTTCGCGCGCAAATCTCAGAGGCCACAAGACAACTCTTTAGAAAATTCCGTTATTGTCGTTGTTAACGTTTCATCATCCTTTCTTCAACTGAGATAGAAAGGTAGTGTCCCTTTTCCCGGGGTTGGGAGGGGGCGATCAAGACGGCATCGCTCAGCGGGGGGCGGGGGAGTAGGTTGGTGTTGGTTCTTATCGCAAAATTCGCGAACCCTGCGATTTTTTTTTATAACGTAAGCATTTCTATACTTCCCCAACAAGAAAAACCATCCGTCCGTCAGTCCGTACCGCACGATATCTTTCAAAATAGAACCCGCAGCAGCGAGTGAATTCACCTTCGTGCTAGCTCTCGCTTCAACGCGACCGAAGCGGCGAGAACACTGCGCTCACGAAGCTTTCAGCTTATTCTGCACTATGCGCTTTTCGCAGATCACTTTCAAGATAGGTGTACGCGCGTCTGTTTTCAAAGCGAAGTAAACGGTGAGAACACAGCGCGTGAAATTTGCAGCAGTGGGCACACTCTGTCCACAATGCAGTTCGCTTTCAAGATACGGTTCGCGCGGCCGTGCCACAAGCAGCCGCCGCCGGAGAACGGTTGATAATGGTTCGTCGCGGATGAGGAGGGCTAAAGAGCGATAACGGCTCAAAACGAACGGAACGTCACCAGCGCGCCTGGCCCCGCCACCTGCAGTACTTCGCTTGCGCCGCCGACCAGAGCAGCTCGTGTCGCTGCAGCGCTGTCGCTTATACTTGTCGGATCAAGTCTCATAACATTGATAACGACATGGACTGCGTGTAGATGAGGAAGAGTCACAATGCTTACGCACACTCAGACAAATCCCAAAGGAGTTCCTGTGTGATTTTTTTTACCGGAAATGTACAGTCAGCGGTGGGACCCAGAGTTGACAATGCCTGTAAGAGGGGTGCCAAGCTTTTTTTTTTTTGTGAGAGTCTTGCCCAGCTCCCAAAGATCTGCTCAAGCTAAGACTTGCTGATGGCTGTATGTGTGTTTTTTTATTGTCGCATGCCCTCGAACCGCCACGAATCCTACAGTGTAATGGCATTAGAGCAGTATTCACAGCCAAAGGGAAATGCAGCCGGTAATTGGGCTGCCTAAGGTTTGCCGCCCGGCGGCAGCTGCCCTCCCGTCCCCCGTTTCCGTTTACAAGTTAGGGAGAGGGGTCTAGAGCAATCTTACACCCCCCTCCCCACAGTGGCGTAACCAGAAATTTTTTCGTGTGAGGGGGGGGGGGGTCCCAATTGACCGTGGAGGGGGAAGGAGCGGGGCCATTGCCATAGCAGCAAACATTTTACTGTTAGGGAGCGTTACAAGTGCCCGGCGTGCCCCACTTGGCTACGCCGCTACTAGCCCCTCCCCCCCCCCCCCCCGCGATCGACGTAAATCGAGCTATCAGAACGTGCATCACACGCATGCATGACATAACATGAATGACATGCCGCGAAGCTGGCATGGATGTCGTCACATCATCATCATCATCAGCTTATTTTGATGTCCATCGCAGGAGGCAAGCTTCTCCAGCGATCTCCAATACCCCTGTCTTGTGCCAACTGGTTCCACGTGTCCTCAAGTTTCCTAAATTCATCACGTCCACATTATTCTCTGCCGTCCTCGACTGTGCTTCCCTTCTCTTAGCACCCATTCTGCGACTCCAATAGACCAGCAGTTCTCTCCCTTACGCATTGCAATGTCTGCCCAGCACGACTTCTTCCTCTGAATGTCAACCAGAATATCAGCTATCCCCGTTCGCTCTCTAATCCACATCGCTGTCTTCCAGTCAATTATCATCATGCCTAATAATTTTCATTCCATCGCTCGTTGCGATGTCCTCAACGTCTTCCCAAGCTTCTTTGGTAACTTCCAAGTTTCGGCCCCATACGTTAGTAACGGTAAAAAGCCATGGTTAGCAGTAAGCTCCCTGGTCATGATTTAGTAATGCCTGCCGTAAGCTCTCCAGCTAATGTTTTATTTTTGTTAATTTCCTTGATCAGAGGCCCCTGCGAGTAATTAACCTCAATAAACGTATTTCTGCGCAGGCTCTAGAGGCCGACTGCCGACCATGACATTCGTTCTCTCGCCAGGCTGCTGAACATTACTTTTCTCTTCTGCATACTAACTCTCAATCATCCTTACACTTTCTTCGACAAGTTCCTCAAACGTTTGTTGCAAATAGTCTGCAGCGTTGCTGAGTATGCCAATGTCATCTACAAACCGTAAGTTGGTGAGCTATTTACCGTTAGCCCTCACTCCTAACCATTCCCAGTCTAACTGGTTGCACACCTTTAAGTATTCAGTGATTGCATTGTAAATATTTTGCTATTGATCATATGAAGCCTTTTGCAGATATCTGGCTATGCAAAGTCTGCGCGTTAGTGTCATCCGTTCGATATCAACATTCGTGGGAAACTTCATTTTTGACCACTGTTCGGAGTCAGTGAGCTGCTGCCTAGGTGCCCCGATCTAATCATTCCAGCTGCGTGATTCAAGCGCAGGTAGCGCGCGTTTCATGTATAGCCAATATCAACGCCTTAACTGGCAATGTTCGTTTATCATATACTGTAAGCTTGTTCACTTACTCCCTTATAATTAGGGTGTAAATTAGAAAGACTGGGGTGTTCCAAGGGTGTTTTCTTGTTGAACACTCTTTTCCGTTAAAAAAGGGTGTTTCAAGGGTGTTTACAAGGGTGAAAAGATGAATACACCCGCATTACACCCATAAGGGTGTGAAAATTTTAAGAGTGAACCGCTCGACCGCGAGCGTCGTCTTTCATTGGGTACGTTCTCCTCTAAAACAACGCTGCGGCACTTTCTATAAGCCACGATTGTAACGCGATTAGCATTCTTTGTGGCCTTTCGGGGGCTGCATGACTGTCTATGCCTGCAACCGTTTCCGAACCCCCATGGGTAACGGGTCATCCAAAGTCTAACGGGTAACGGATAGGGCTGATGTGCTTAGGGAACAGGGTTAGAAAGCAACCGTCGGACAATGTGCGCTCGCTGAGTACGTGGCAGTGTGCGTCTATGCGCCACTCTTCACCAATCTCCTCTGACGCCGACGTGGGTCACTGGGGTTGTGGCAGTGGACATGTGGCACGGGGTCATGTACCGCTCGTCAGTGAACCTCTTTGTCGCCGATGTGGGTAACTAGGAATGTGCCACTGGATATGTCCCGATCTACAATGTAAAAACTGGTCGTTTGAACTTCTCCGATGCTTAGCGGAATGGAAACCGCGCCATGCGCGATCCTTATGGTGGCGCCAGTAGAGGGCGCAGCGCGTGGAAGTAGGACGTGCGAGAATGGAGCCCGTCTTCGTACGCGTCTTAGCGTCGGCAAGAGGGTGTGTCGTTGCGTTGTTTCAGTGTTAATCGCATTACCGTCGGCATTCATTGTGAGATGTGCTCTGCTAATAGTAACATCCGCTGTAATTTATTCCAAGCACCTGCTACACTAGAAAATCTCTTAAAATTTTACGCATATACACAGCTATGTGTATGTGCTTTCCACCAGCTCTAGACCGAATATCGTGTTTGAACCCGAGTATCCTCTGGTTCATTCTCCTTCTAAAGAAGCCCTGCGACCATGCTACGATTTTTTAAGACCACTATTCGTAGCATGTCAAAGCAAGAACTATTCGTGACATTTCAAAGAGCTAAGAGCAAGAGCCGGCCCTATAATTAACACGCCGAAGCAAAAGTTACTGGTCGCAGTACCTTCGAAATACGAGAAATACGAGAGTTACCCGTGACTTGATTTTTCGCGGCTCTAGGTGCTACATTCCACTTTCCCGTGACGTAGAACTGCGACACGCCACAGAAGCAGGGCATTGTGGAAATCGCCGTGCCATGGTTGCCAATTCTGCTCAGCTTCACGCTATAGAATAAAACTTCACTTCTACCAAATACGGCAAGAACGTTATTGTGCCAGGACGCACGTGTCCGCTATTTTACTCGAAACGAGCAGATCTGCTGGCCCAGCGTCCTGTCTGTGGTGACACAATTTTCAGCGCTAGTGCCTCACCTGATCTGATGACAGAAGCGAAACGCCCATAGCTTCGAGACAGCGTGAACAGTGTACTTACGCTTCTTTTTCCTTTTCACGGGTTGGTTGCACATGCCACTGGGTGTGAGCTGATGATGACGACGATAATACTGACCTACTGTTTCACTCCCTTTTCTTGCTTCTTGGGAGCCGACTCATGCATGATGGCGGATGTGGACGGTGCTCACATAAGTGTCCAGGGTAGTTGATGTCGCGGGAGTTTACTGAAAGCATTCGTCCCGGCACTGATTTACTGCTTCCCCGGTTCTGCCGACGCCAGAAGGACGATCATAATGTCTATTTTTTTTTCTACCTCGTTCACCAATTATGCATTCAAAGCGCACCGGTGCGGGTGAGCCAGAATCCGGCCTCCAAGAAGAATACCCAGTGCTACCGCAGCCCGAACTGTTGGCGTTTACTTGAACCAGACAATCATATTTTGACCCAACATGTGGACTCCCCTCGACTTTGTTTGAGTTTGCGTAAACGTAGCTTAGCGCTTTCAATCAGGAACAGCCATGGTTCGGCTCGGCGGAAGTGTCCGAACGACGGCGTCGGATGTTCCTGGTTGCGTCGCCGGCACAACGCCGCGTCCTTCCAAATCCCTCTACATATTTTTCGTTTGGTAGTGACTACAGTGACGGGGTCCGATATTTTAACTTCTGCACTACAGTGACGGGGCCCGGCATTTTAACATCAGCAATACAGTGACGGGGTCCGTCACTTTAACAACAACACTGTAACGACGGGGTCGTCACAATAACGATGTCAGTATTGGGGGTGAGGACTTACGGACTTGCCATCTGTCGGAAGCGCCTCACTTGGCTAGTCTGAGGGATAACGCGGCGTGCTCCGCATAGGTTTGTCCATCGCCGCTAAATAAAGATACTACGTGGAAGCCATCCTGTACATTTGTGCAAGTACTCTTGAAATGACAGAATTATTTTACTTTTATAATAATAATCTTAGACGAACAGAAAGCACAGAATGGTTTACAGGCGCTATCTCTTTACCTACTACGTATAGTAAGCTTGGACACTGCGCGCGGTCGCCGCGATCGATTCCTCCGAACCGGTTTCTTGTGTGAAAGGTAGGCAATCGCTGAAAGGAAAACTATGCGAAATATGTTCGTATAGTGGGCTCTCTGTGTAACCAAATGGAGCATAACAGAATGAAGCTTCAATGCAGCGATCGCACGGGTTCGCGGTGACCGACTGCGCGTCTGCATGCATGTCCGCGCACAATGTTTCGCTTTCGCTGCGTGCGCGTTTTCGCACCGTGCCGTGACCTTTATACCGCAGCATATGAGCATCTGACAGTACTCAGGCAACCATTGTTGCATGGACACCATCCGAGCTGTTCAAAAATAATTTCGTTATATCTAAGTACTCCGACGCCTACGGCGACTTGTGATGTGCCATCGCGAAGATTCAGTCTTTTTTTTTCTTTTCTTCAAAATCTTGGAAGGTTCAACATCATGTTTCTTAAGTTGCATCGCACTGTACATTTATCGGTCTTCTCAGCGAGTACTGTCACTTCTGCTTCTTTTTCTTAATCCAGTACAATATTCATTGTCGGGTGCTACAGAAGCAAGAACATATGCCATGCCTTTTTTTTTAATTAGCTTTTTACCGTTCACTGTCCACTCCAGTGAACATTCTTTATTATCATCATCATAGGTCTTACAGTGCATACGAAAAAGACTGTTGGACCCAATAGCCACAAGCTAGTGGATGGGTCCGGATGCAAAATATAACAGACATTCGGTACAAGCATAGGGGGATCAATACAGAGGATGAACGCAACACATTAGCGCATTAAAAACAGAAAAAAAAAAGATTTTTTCACACAATGCATAAAAATTATCACCAGTTACATAAATTTTCAAACCGCAAAGAACAGAACGCCAAGCAAGAATACAGGCACCAAATCAGTGGTTCATAGCTAATAAATATGATTTCAGTGCTTTGCCGAAATTTTGTGTTCTTTATTTTGTAGGGTATGTTGTTCCATGTCTCCAAAGGCTATGAGCGGGACACAAGATTGGTGAACAAGAAATTGAAGTTGCCCCTGAGAAAGTTGCTCCAGCAGTTCTGGACGACAGAGTTGAGGTAGGTGAAATCCGGAACTATTTCACCGATGATGGGTGGGCCACGCTCACTGCAACAATTACGCAGAAGCGTAATCTTAATTTGTGGACATGTAGTGCATACCGGCAAAGGGTACACGATAAGGCCATTGGGTGCGACGCGTGCCTGAAGTCACTGCACTTTAAATGTGCGTCTGTCACATCTACGCCAAAAAGCGAGGTGGGGTTTTGTTGGCATTGTTATGTGTGAATTTTTTTAAAATATGCAAGGTTTCTCTAACTAATATGGGCGTGTTCAGATTACGGTAATCAAAGTCCCATAACCATTCTTTCTTTTCAATAAAATTTTTATACGTGATGGGCAAATATGTTCACACAAAGGAATAAATAGCCCTTCGCTCTGCATAAAACGCTCTAGTTTTCTTGGGAAAAAGATTTATATGACAAGAAGTGGCGATGCTATTTTTGCGAATTCGCAAAGCTCCAAGTATGGGGCCCCCCTGGATGCACATTTTTTAGTCGTGCTTGAGACTTTTTTTCTCATGTAAGCCTAACAACTTGTACTGTTTCAAACACCAAGTAACATTTCTTTTGTTGCCTTCTTATTCGGGTAAAAAATCCTAAACATTGCTCTACAAGCTACACGCTACGAAGAAACCACTTTTCAATCCAACCTTCACGTACCATGTATCGAGATTTGATCACTTAACGCTCAGAAAATATTCATGCACAACAAAAATGTATCGTGCATGCAGAAGGGCCCGAAACATGGAACTTAGCAAAACGGCAGAAACGGTATTCTCCACCTTTTGTCACATAGGATCATAGTCATGGTACCTCGATTACCGTTGTTATCTCAACATGTCCATATATATGTTCATATTTTGGTCACATGTCTGCCGTCATATGTCACTGTGGTTAAGGAGCCATTAGGCCTCTTTTTAAACATGTCAGTGCATGAACGGCGTAATATTTGAACATTTTCGATGTAAGCTTATCGAACTCTACTGGACTCACATTCTCAAAACTATGAAGCCAAGCGTATGAGTCTTTTCTTGCAGAAGTTAGTGTATGAGCAATCCTTTCCGTGCAAGATTCTTCGAAGGCCTCGGAGAGCACGTCAGCCATGGATCGAAGTAGAATATACACAAATGTTGCACAAGAAGAGTAATATTTATAATCATTCTGGGCGCACTGTCTGAACACACTCTTAGCTTTCAAGAGCTATAGAAATAAAGTAACTACATTTTTGCGGCAGAAAATGAAAGACGATATGTACAAATTATTTAACGACACCAGTGTGAAGAACAGTGACCTAGTTTGGAAAAACATTAATCGTGTTCTAAACCGTAAATTTCTGGTCAATGAGCAAATGGAAATCATTGTAAATAAGAAAATTGTAGGGTAAGAACTTGCAAATTATTTTAACGACTACGTTGTTTCATTAGTTCAAAACGTTCATGAACCTCCCTGAGTCAACAAAAAATCTACAGTCGCGAACACACAACAGCGCATTTTTGCTTGCAAGTTGATACTGACGAAATTCACACTTGTGTCTTGGTGATAAAAAGTTTAAATGAAAAGACTTGGACGGACTTCAAACTCGGTCACTCAAGTATACTAAAATGAAATTAGTCCTATACTGCGCAGCAGTTTTTTAACCTGTGTTTTACAAAGGGAGTTTGCCTCCAAATTATACAAATTCCCATTGTTACAGTTATTTATAAAGGCGTAGACAAAAACAACCCATCTAATTATTGGCAAATCTCCATTCTTCCGGTTTCTTCCAATTGTTTCTAAAAACTAATTTATAAAGAAATCTTAAGTTTTTGCGACAAGTACAGCCTAATTATCGAAAGTAAACTTGGCTTTAGGAAACACTTTTCAAGTGAGGCAGCTCTTATACCTCAATAAAAAATCCTATTGGATGCCTTTGAGCGGAAGGACCTTGCCCTCGGTATTTTTGTCGATCTTTTAAAAAGCATTTTATCGTGTAGATGACCAGACATTGCTCGCGAGACAATATTTATGGCTTCCGTGGGATGGTTCTACAATGAATTAGATCATACCTTCAGTATCTTTTTCAGAAAGTCGTAATAAATAACTACGCGTCACATTTTAGGCCAATACTAGCAGGTCTGCAACAGGGTAGCATTCTGGGGGCATTATTTTTTATTCACTACAGAAGTGGTATTGTTTGTATGCACAACAATCCCACCTTTAAAATGTATGCAGAAGACATCACTTAATTACTTAGTGCTCCAACGGTTTCCCAGTTTGCAACACAGGCTACGGAGTCATCGAGAATACTCTATGAATGGCCTCTAACCAATTCGTTACTGATAAATTATGGCAAAAGCTGTTCTTTTCAGGTACGCAACAAACTTCCCCGTGATCCCAGTCTTGTAGTCAGAGCTGGCAGTTTTGTTTTTCACTCAGTGTCATATCTGAACAATCTCGGGGCTATATTTGAAGAAAGATTATCCCGGAATCTTCAAGTGGAGCTGGTTACAGAATAACTGTCAAAAATAGCTGGTGTACTCTCGAGGTTGCGATATATGTGCCATAACTTATACATCCAAAACATTTTGTATGATGGTCTCTTCACATCGGTATTAAGTTACTGCTTTTTAGTGTGGAGAACTACAACGCGTTCGGACATAAAACAACTTCATGTAATTGAGAAGCGTGTGTGCGTCACATTATGAATGTGCTATGCGGAACCCACACTATATGCGGGCACGAGCACTCAGCATGAGTCAACTGCCGAATTTCTATGAACAAACACTGACTAGGAGGCACAGGTCGCATCTGAAAGCAACCAGTGCATTTCTTTTTGGCATCTATACGGCAACAACAAACTCATGACCCACGGACTACCACGAACTGGTATTTACCAAGGATTCGCCGGGAATTTACCAAGAATACCAATAATGTGTGCCGACAGGAACTATCGCACTCCTTCCAAATAAATAAAACCTATATTTAATAAAGAAAATACTAGTTCTGCTTGGTGTTATATGCGTTGTGATGCTTTTTGCTATGCCTTTTTGTATATTCATAGCTTAAGTAAATAACCTTTGTACTTCTAATTTCTTTCTTGTCTTTAACGAGTTTCTTACTAGCTGTCTTGACTTGGTTTATTTTTTTTCTATCCGCGCCCATTTGTATACATTCGGTTGGTGTGCATATCATGTGCACTATATTTTTGTTTTTACCGCATTTTATTGTCGCTAACTATTGCGCAAACTCCGATTTGCGAGCTGCATGTATGACGCTCTTGCTTTCTTTTTTTTCTATTTTATAAATATGCTCACCACAAGCTCCAAGTTTTCTGCAGGGGGCGCAGGCCCTTAGTCAAGCCCTTGCATAGGCTTTTTGTCTGCGCCCTATGCATCCGTGGGGTGCTGAATAAATTTGACTTGATTTGAATATTTACCTTAAATTGTACCGGCCGCGACGACGGCAGCGATTGGGAGATTTCGTGCGCCCTTGTTCTTCGCCAGTATTTTATACGAATTGTCAATCGCTGTCATGATGACGCATTTAGCCCATGGTTTGAACGGATACACGGGAAACAAGAATAAGCAACAACTACCACCGCCTTGAAACCAATCAAGCAATCGATCTTGATTTTCTTGGGCTTCATAAAGGCATTTAGCACCAATTATCGTTTCGTCTTGCCTGACAAACACGTGTATGGTAGTTGAGGTCCAGCTCTCGTATTTTTAAAAAGTTACTTGCTGAATAGAAACCACATGGTATACATATCAGCCTCTTTATCCGCTACTGCAATAACTAATCAAGGAGTACCTCAAGGCTAGGTCAATCCTTTGTCCAGTACTCTTTTTTCTCTACAACAATGATCTTCTTGAAAATATAAACGTGTCTCATTGCATGTTATATGCCGACGATACGATTATTTTGTTGGCTGATACATGCATTAACGTTGTCACTGCTCAATAAAATACTGTTCTCTGTAGCGTGTACAAGAGGTTCCGTGAAAATTATTTACTTTTTGATCAAAATAAATCTAAATCTTTAGCTTTCCAATCCCGTCAACGTAACTTAACCTTGAGCAGCCATGGTTGCTCAGTGGCTACGGTGCTGCGCTGCAGAGCGCGAAGACGCGGGATCAAATCCCGGATCCGGCGGCCGCATTTCGACGGGGCGAAATGCGAAAACGCCCGCGTGCTTAGATTTAGGCGCATGTTAAAGAACCCCAGGTGGTCGAAATTTCCGGTGTCCTCTCCTACGGCGTGTCTCATAATCAGAAAGTGGTTTTGGCACGTAAAACCCTATAATTTAATTTTTTTGTAGCTTGACCTCACTTCAGGGCAACACACATGACTAATATTTCATTAGCGTCAATGAATGTGTATCATTCCTTTGCATTCACCTCGATTCTAACGTTAAGTTTGTTGATCATATTGCTCACAAATGAAAGATGGCAGCATTGGGCATCCGCGCACTGCTAAGGTACGCTTAATTTTTTTTCTTTTTGTGATCATGGTCTTCATTGTCTTTACTTAACTTTCGGACATAGTCATACCAATTATGGCATCGTATCACGGGGGAATACATATCTCATTTTCATTCATTCACCATTTACAAAATCAGACTATTCAGATTATGTTGCACTGTTTCCGCGTCGGCAACGTCGCTGTCGTTCTTTGCTGCAACAACGTCTTAATTTGTTTTGGTTTAGTGGAACTTTCCTTATTTCATAAAAATGAGAATTGAACTTTTTAGTAATTTACCTGATTCACAGGTTTTAGTAGATAGCAAGTGTACCACGTTTGCTGCTAACAATAACTATTTGTTATCCTACGTTTCTACTAGTCACGGTAAATCATTTTAATCCTTCCGTGCGATCACATTATATAATCATTTACCCATGTCTCGAAAATCCAACGTCTATTTACTTTTATTCAAGAATTCCATAAAATAGTATTTGCTCAATTCTCGATGTTCGTGCGCACATTTGCTACTTTGAATGCATTCTTTTCTATACGATCTATTTATTTCTAAAGTTCTTTTTTCTGCATTCAAGCCTTCTATTTCTCTGATTGAGTTATACTTAGACTTATTTCGTGCTTGATGTATTGGTGCAATTCTTCTCACTGCTGCTAGTATTTGTATTGCTTACATATAACATTCATCAAGGGTGCCGTTGCAGCCTTGCCCTTTGGGATTCTGCACCATGGTTCTGTATATTTTCTGGGCTGTAGTTAATGTGAAATTTATTAGTGTTAAAACTTGACAGAATTAGTCAACCCGTCCGTCGAGCGGCCTTTCTATCCCTCGGTCAGTTTATTTTGTACTTCAAAGCGTGAAGGGCCAGTAAGAAAAAAGCTCTACAGAGCTTGTCAAGGCATCCTAGACCCTCTCCACTTCATCAGCACGGCACATTTCACACTTTAGTGCAGTAATTTATCCGACGCCTCTGTCCTGTGCACAAAGCCTGTGTGGATTTTTCCTATATGCCTTAAAAAATCAAGCATGCAACAACACTTAATACATAATATTTGGTTGAACACACATAAATGCAAGCGAAATGGTTCATGCATAAAACGACATTAGATAGAACAAAAAGGGAAAACATAGGATGCATATAAAATTCATGAAGATGAGATCTACCACTTGAAGTAATTCCAAGATCAATATGCGCTGTACTGTCTCTATTTATTGACGGTGAAGACCACAGTTGAAAAACTGAATCACGAAACTAACGTTTTATTTGGCGAACCTGTGTCCCCAAAAGCACGCGACGCTCGAAGCAAAACGGTAGAGGCAAGCACATTCGGCGCTGCAGAAAATATGATCTGCGGATCCGAAGCGTCGGCTACTTATACATGACTCAGTGAACCTTCCAGCGTAATCGCTGCTGCTCATGTAATTTCTGGCATGTACACCAGTATTCCCGTCGCGCACATATTGATTGCTTCCGATACCAACGGCTCCAACGCCTTGGCTCTCAACAAGATCTGTGCCCAATCGCAAAACACCCTACGACTTCTTAAACGTATATCTAACCGACGAGGGGGACTCAAAAAAGAAAGCCTGCTCCGAATCGTCCAATCCTTTGTCACATGCCACATTACCTACGTTGCTGCGTACCTCAACTGGTACCGGGTTGAGCAAAACAAGCTCGACACCCTCATACGAGGGGTCTACAAGCAAGCACTTGGTCTCCCGCATTGCACCAGCACTGAACTCTTCAACCAACTGGGAGTTCACAACAACCTTTCCGAACTCATTGAAGCCCAACAACGCTCTCAGCTTGAACTGCTCACCCTTACTGAAACGGGACGCTTTATTCTGTCCACGCTTGGCTTCACCTACCATCAGCAACAGATCCCCAAACAACCGATCCCGACCGACATCCGTAGCTGGATCTACATAGACCCTATCCCTAGAAACATGCACCCTGAATATAACAGGGCCCGGCGCCAAGCTCGGGCCGGAGCTATCATAAAAGCCCTTGCCCACGTACCTGGCGTCACATTTATTGATGCAGCCCAATACTCCCATGGCACACGATTTGTGGCCGTCGCAACACGCGATGGAGTCCTACACCACGCCTGCAGCGTCACTACCCACACTGCCGAGACGGCTGAAGAAATGGCCATCGGCCTGGCCACTTTAGATCCCACCTGTCACACCATAGTGTGTGACTCTCGCTCAGCCGTCACTAGCTCTTCGCATCCTCTTCGCTCTTCGCATCCTCTGCCAGGCACCACACTCTAAAGACAGCGTAATCTCCCTAACATGGATCCCGGCCAATGCGGGCTCTGTACCTACACCTCCCCAATCTCAACGAGGTCACTGACTCTATTGCGCGAGGCCTAGTCAACCGCGCCGGAGTCACGGGAGGTGAGTTGGACACCAGGGACAATCTGACAACTTATAACGATCTCGTTAAGGCCTTTTACCTCAGTCGCCGAACCTTCCCTCCGCCTCACCCAAAGTTCAGCCGGGCGCAGGCTACCACCCTGCGTCTACTACAAACAAACACGTACCCTTCACCCGCCCGCCTCCACCTTATATTTCCAGACGTCCACACTACCCCCAACTGCCGGTGCTGTGGAATTCACCCGGCTACGCTTCCGCATATGCTATGGGAGTGCCCAGCACAGTACACACAGACTAACACCACGACTCTCTCGTTAAGGTTGCATGAGGCTCTGCGGAGATCCGCCCTCGACGACCAAACCTGGGCGACCCAGCACGCCCGCGAGGCGGCGGCGAGGCAAGCCTTCGACGTCCCTTCGTGGGAGGCTTAGGCCCGGCCATCATAAAGTGCTGGTTCCACAATAAAAGTTTATTCCTCCTCCTCTTGCACTGAGCAATAACCTTTAATATTTGTTAGCCGGTGAAATGCCGTTACCGGATAAAAATATGGAAATGTGCGTGTCAGTTCCCCCCTCTTAAAAATCACGGTCTCGATGCTACAAAAATAACACGCGAGTAAAAACGAAAGCAAACTATGTAAAGAAAAAATAGCTGAACAATAAAGTCCCAAAGTTCGTTAGCGCTGGTAGAATGGGTTAAGGCGCACCACATGGACAATTTCAGGTTGCGAGCGGCGCCGATGTGATTGCGAAATGCCGTCTGGCACTACCTCACAATACAGTGCTCCAATACGACGGATGATCTTGTCAGGTCCGCAATAGTGTCGCAAGAGCTTCTCACTAAGCCCTCGTTGGCGTATCGAGGTTCAAACCTAAACACGGTCGTAGGGCTGGTATTCGACGTATCATCGTCGACGATTGCAGCGTCGGCTGTCGGTACTCTGCTGGTTCTTGATGACCAGGCGATCGGATTGTCGTGCTTCTTCGGTGCTCTGCAGATAGGCGGCGACGCCAAGGTTCTCTTCGTCGGTGACGTAAGGCAGCATAGTTTCGAGAGTCGTCCTCGGGTTCTTTCCGTAAGCCAGCTTCAACAGCGTGATTTGTGTTGTTTCTTGCATGGCCGCGTTGTAAGCGAAGGTTAAGTACGTAAGGATGGCATTTTAAGCCCTGTGTTCGACGTCTACGCACATCGCTAACATGTCGGCGAGCGTCTTGTTTAGGCGTTCCGTTAGACCATTCGTGTTCGCGTGGTAGGCAGTTGTCTGCCTGTATTGCAGACTGGCTTATGTAAACTCCGCTGTGCTAGCCGTTCCTCGGTCAGTGATGAGCACTTCCGAGCCACCATGTCGGCAAGATTTTCTCGACAAAGAATTTAGCCACTTCGGCTGCGCTACCTTTCGCCAGGGCTGTAGTTTCGGCGTAGCAGGTAAAGTTAGTCGGAAGCAAAGACGATTTCCTTATTCTTGGATATAGACATCGAAAAAGGCCCTAATCAGTCCATCCCGATTTGTTGGCACTATTGGTAAGGAGGTTTGATTGACTGTAACAGTCTCGCGGGCATTGTAGGTGGTGTCTTGCGTCGCTGAGCGCCTCCGCATGTCTTGACATAATTGGTGAAATCGGCGGTCAGGCACAGCCAATAGTACTTTTCGTGTATCCTTGCGAGTGTACAGGAGAACTCGAAGTGCTCGGATGTGTAAATCGTCATGGAGAGATTGCAAGACTTATGGTCGCATTGCTGCGGGCACAATAAGGAGATAGTTTGCGTAGATTGGGGAGACGTTATTCTTTTCGAGGATGTTGTTCTATAGAGAAAATGACGACAATCCACGCTTAAACACCCTAGGGACAAAGTCTGTCCTGCCTTACAAGTACTCGGCAAGGCTCCTTGGTCTTCGGATAGCGTCGTTGGCTTGGACTTCAGGTCGATGACTGCGCCGTATTGGCTCAAGAAGTCTATGCCGAGAATTGCATCTCACCAGCACTGTTGGATGATAACGAAGATAGCAGGAAATGTCGGCTCTCGAACGGTAATTCTTGCCGTACAGATTCCAGTCGGTGTTATCAGGTGCCCTCCAGCTGTCTCGATATGAAGGCCTTCCCATGCAGCCTTAATTTTATTTAACTGGGTAGCGTTGGGTCCATTCGTGACGGAGTAGTCGGCTCCTGTGTCCATTAAAGCTGTGACTGCGTGGCCGTCGAGAAGCTCGTAGAGTTCGATAGTTCTTGGTATTGTATTGCGGTTAAGGTGCGGCGTGGGGTCACGGTTACGTCGCGTTGTCCCAGTGATGTTAGGTCGGGTCGTCAGATCTTATTTAGGTGGCGGTTTCTTAGCTTCGAGACTTCATTCGGTGTGCGTCGTGTCGTCGCTATGTCCCCGAGGTGTTTTCCGCGTTTTTGTCGGCGGCGGTAGACCTTCGGCATTACTACAAAGAGCAGCCACAGCTCCATCGGCTTCTGATTTTAGTTTTCCGGATATAGGCTTACGGGCCGACCACGGGCCAGTCCTATGTATAGTCGGCGCTGTGGCGAGAGGAAACGCCCTGTCAATGGCGAATGAGAATGTCATCGAGGACTCCATTGAGTGACTGTGAGATAGTCGTTGATGTCTCGCGGTCGTTCACCCGGGTGTGGACCCGGCGCGTTGATGGCAAAACCTCGTAGTCCGATTTCGCGTAATGGGCACTGGCGGTAGATGCGACCCGCTTCTCCGTAGTGGTGGTGAAACGGGTGGAGGTAAAGAGCGCCCAACACGTCTGTCTTCCTCGGTCCGTTACAGGGGCTCAATGACGGGAGGGATGGAGGCGGTGGTGGCAGAGGATGGTGATGGAATCGCGGCATGACGTGGTTCTGGCGCGGGTGCGAAGGCAGACTTTGACGGCGAACAGCGGCTGGCTAGGTCATCGCTTCAGTCTGGGGCTGTGGTTATTCTGTCTGCACTTCGGAAGCTCCTAATTACGGCTGGATCTCTTCTCTCTCGGCGTCAGCGTAGCGAAGTTACCCGAGGCTGCGACCGTGTGAGCTCCTCGCGCACGGTTGCTCCTATGGTCTCGCGCACGTCGACGGTGCCTGCTGCTTGGACCTCGTTCTTCGGCATAACCAGTTGCGGTCATATTGTCTGGTGCGTATTTCTAGCGTCTTCTGGATGACCGTGGTTTCCGATGAAAATTCCGTGACTGGCTTCGTTGGATTGCAAATTAGCTCGGCGGACAGGTCTTGCTTCACAGTTCACATGAGAAAACGAACTTTGTTTTCTTCGCGCATGTCGGGGTCACAATGACGAAGCAGGCGGGTCACTTCTTCAGCAAAGAAGGCAATTCTTTTGTTAGGTAGCTGCGTTTGACTTTGTAGAATAAATTCAGCTGTTTCTTTCCGTACGACGTTCGCAAAGGCCTGAAGAAAGCTTCTGTGGAAGAAGTGCCATGATGTTAGGGTGGACTCTCGATTATGAAACCACGTCCGAGCAGAGTCATTGAAAGAGAAATAGACAAGGCATAGCTTGTCCTCGCAGTCCTAGTTGGTGAATGTCACTACTTTTTCGCAAGGATCCAGGCGGGTTCTTGGGTCTTCAGTAAATCATGCGCGGAAGGTCGGTGGCTTCCGAGGTTGTAAAGGTGGCAGGACCGAGGTGGCAGGAGAGGCGAAGCTGGAGCTATCATCATGCCCAGCGACTTGCTGTTGGTCATTCTGGCCTGCTCGACCGTACGCCGGGGGCAGGCATTTTAACCTCTGGCTAGTTCGATGGTCCATGGTGACGTTAGTGTTGCGTTCCGGGTTGGGGCTTACTTCACGGATTCGCGCTGGTGTCCGGAACGTAAACGGTGCAGCACCTCTATCAGATGACTCGTTGCAGTGACGGTGAAGGAAACAGAATTAAAACTGCGAATTGGGAATCTAACTGCTTATTGGATGGTCCTGTCCCCGCAAAAGCAAACGACACCCGAAGCACAACGATTGGAGCAAGCACAGTCTGCGATTGTCGAAATTTCTTCTTCGTATTAGACGTGTCGACTATTTATAAATGGCTCAATGAGCATTTCAACGTAAGCGCTGGTGTTCGCGTGAGCTTTAAAATCTACGCCAGTGCTCCCATCGCTGACATAATTTGATTACAGGAGGCTTAGTGACAACATATACATACTAGATATTTCCGATAGAGAGAGGCGTGTCTTGGTCTGAGCGATAACCTTTGAGAGAGAGACAGAGAGTAAACTTTATAGAAAAGAGCATATGGGCCTAAGTAGCTCTGCAGTGGGCGGTCCCCTCAGTTCAGGAGTCCAGCGGCCTCGGCCGCCCTTCTCGCTCGGGTGACCAGGTTGAGCTGGTCCGTCGAGTCTGAGCTGGACAGCGCTGTCTCCCATTGCCGTGTTATGGGTGTGAGCGGTGGTGTGCTTGCGCAAGCCCATACCATGTGGTAAAGCGTTGCGCATTGATCGCAGTGTGGGCATTTATAGGAATACAGCGCAGGGCTCATGGCGTGGTAGATGTGTTTGTTTGGAGTTTTTGTCATATTACGGCTTCCTCTCGCTTCAAAGCATTATGAGGCGGCGGTAATGTTCTTTGTGAAAAGCGATAGTATTGTATAGGTACGTGTAGGTTAATAGTATAGGCTCGGGGGGGGGGGAACTGGTCGGCGCGACGCTCTCCCGGCTCCCGGTGTGCATGCGCTTGGTCATAGCCGTGTACCTGCTGATTGCCGCGTAAGCAGTCAGGCCCCGGAGTCCACACGACTTGTGTGTATGGTGGGAGCTGGTGCGCTCCAATCAGAATGCGATGTGTGGCCCTGGAAATCTCGGCCCTGGAAAAATTTCTGCATGCCGTCTGAGAGTTTGTCAGAAATATGACGCACTGTCGTCGTGATGGCTAACGCTATAGCTAGTTCCTCTGCCTCCGCAGCGCTCGCTCTGGAAACCGACGACGCATTCATTTCAGTCCCGTGATTGTCGACTACGCTGGTGACAAATGCAGTGCTTCTTGGTGTGCTGGCCGCGTCTACGTCATTATATGACATTGAGGTGGTTGTCATAATTCCTCGCGAGCGCCTGTGCTCGGGCATGTCCCCGTCTGATGTGTAAGGTCGGGTTCATGTTTCTGGGTATTGGTGAGACGTGCATAGTTTCTTGTATTCGTGTTGGGATTTTTGTCAGTGCGCTGGTCTTCCGAACGGAATATCCAAGACGTTTCAAGACGCATTGTCGTGCGTTGTTGCTTGTCCGTCTGGTTTACCAGGTGGGCCTCTATAATTTCCCATGCATTGTTGTGCACCCATGTCTCCTCGAGGCGAAAAGTAGCCGCTCTGGGTGGCAGTCCGAGCGCTTGCTTATACGCCTTGCGTGTCAGCCGGTCGAGTACCTCCACTTCCACACTGCTGAAACTTAAATATAGTGCCGAGTACGCAATACGGCTCATAACCAGAGCCTGCACTAGTTGGATCAGGTCGTGTTCCTTGAGTACCCTGTTCCTGCTGGTAATTCGTTGCATCATGCGCACGACCTGCGTGGTCGTGTATTAACGCGATAGCGTTAAGGAGCTCGTGTCGCAGAAAAGCCGGTGTCGTCGGCGTCGGTGTCGGCGTCCGCGGCGTTGACCGTGAGCGATAAATCACGGCAGGCACTTCATAAATAAAAAGCAACTTCCAAGATGGGCTGGGTGGGAATCGAACCAGGGTCTCCGGAGTGTGAGACGGAGACGCTACCACTCAGCCACGAGTTCGGCGCTTGAAAGCGGTACAAACGCGCTTCTAGTGAACGCGGTGTTGCCTTAAAAACGTGCCGTACAAAGTTATACTGCGGTGTATATCGGTAATTATGAGCATGTAACTTACAGAAGTCGCATTTACACGAGTAGCGAAGTAAGTTTCCGCTACATTTCTTCTGCGCTTACCGCACACGCAGAGCCATCTTGCGGCAAACACAGAAGACCCCCTCCTCTCAATGTACGGCGCTGCCCCGACAGGTGGCGCGCCATGCGCGCATAGGGGCCGCGGACCGGTGCCAGGCGCGTCGCGGCTCCGACTCCCTCTCCCCTGACGACGCTTCGCCGTGCTCCCACGCGGGTTGCAGAATCAAGCGCCGTTCCTTTCTTTAGATCACTATCTATCTATCTCTCTGCCCGTGCCGATCACGACGTTTGGCTGGCGTAGATCGTTTCCCCCTCCGAGACACCGAGTTCTTTGGTTCGTTCCGTTTGCTCAGGTGCACGTTTCGTTGCCGCGCCGAACGCTGCGTTGCTCAACGCTCTCCGTGTGATAGGTGGCCGCAAAGTCCGATGCGGGGCGCCTCGTAAGTGATCCCTGCGCCGTAGCGCATTGTCTTACACCCCTTGGCGGGTCGATGGGAACGCTGTCGCGTTCCACTCTTGAAGGCGAAGCTTACGCGTCCTCCAATTTTTTGTCAAGTCTGTATGGCGCATCCTCCGCCCCCGTCCTTTTGTAATTCTAAGCCGAGAATACGAAGTCTGTCCACCTTGGGGATTTCTCTAGGACCTATTCGCAGGTGGATGGTTGGTGCCTGGGTTGTTTATCGTCCTCTTGAGCACTTCTCGATTATGAGTAGCCTTTGTCATTTGTTAGCCAGTGAAATGCGGTCACCGGATGAAGAAGTACGCGCGTGAATATCATTTAGAGCCGAGTTAAGTGCAGGTATTAACATTTGGGAACCGTAATTTGTCCAATTTCATATATTATTTCAGAAGCGCGTGCCTTATGTTAAGGTAACAAGTCTGTGTGCGGGCTGATAAGTAGGTAACCGGTTGACACAAGCAATGACACGTCTTTTTTTATGTACATTAGTTATATGTCAACTATATGGCGATCTTGACAGCCTGGGGCTGCCTGAATCTAGCATTCCGCGCAGCTCCCGCTTGTCATATCTTATGTTCGTTGCTTAGGCTGTGCAGCCTTGTTGAGGCGATGGTCTTCTATCGCAGTTCCAGAAACCGTGCAATTTCTGCGGTCACCGCGAGGTAGAGGCCGACGCAAGATAATTCGGCACATTTTGTCAATACTTTGTCGTGGTCTGTAACAATTATATATATTTCTTGAATTACGTTGGTGTCTTCGGTAAAATTGTCAGTGGCGATAAAGCGATTCCCAAGATTATACATATTGAAATGTTTCATGCCAGGCCGAGATATAATAAGATCAAAATCAATTCTAGACATAACGAGGCTTCTTACGGTGATTCGTTTGCTTTCTAAATTGAACCTTCGCCTTGGAACACTTTGTCCGGTCCTGACATGTTCCTTCATAAATAGCCTCTCGCATGCTGTGTTTTCGTGGAGTAAAGATGAAGAGAAAGAAGAAAGACGGAGCCACTTGACGCAATGGATTTCAGGTAGGCTTTTTCGTATTGGGGCAACTTTTATTATAGAAGCAGCGTATCCGGCTATTGTTGATATGTTTTAAAAAAGACTGCACGCTTGCTTAGTACCTGAAACGTCCGCAGCGCGGTCTTCTTCACGCTTTTGCACGGCGATCCCCTTTATTAGGCAAGTAAGAGAAAAATGTGGTGTCTGTGTGCGCGATAGCGACGATATGAAAGAGTTGACTGTTTTCCACCGAGGTTTTTCTGCCCATAACTTACGCATTTTTATTCGTGATATGGTGTGGGTGTGTCATTGCAACGCATCTTAAAGCTCAGATTACGTCTCGAAACCAGGCGCCAAATTTGCAATGCTTTTCGTTCGTAAGTACTGTTTTTCATTGGCTGATCGCTTCCGCTAATATGTGCTGCATCACTATTTGCTGGCACAAACGCTTTTAGCGTAAGAAAGTTTTGTGAATACGGGTCCAGATTACTATCCTTCGTTTTACGAATATCCGCGTATTAGAAATACTGCGCATTTTCTAACAACGAATTTGATGACTTCACGCAGATGTCACTTCTACATTAATTATTATTAGGGCGCCTTCTTTCCGGCCTCTCAGATTTCGTGTTTCGCCTTCAAGCCCAGAGCATCACCAATTGGTGGATAATATTGTCCTATAGCTTCTTGCGCATCTCTTTTGCGCCACATACTCTGTCGGTATTCAACCAACCATTGCTTATATCGCTGTCCCATGTATTCGTTACGTTAAAATGCAGTATAACTGTGTGGTCTATTCGGAGAAGCGAAAAGCTTGGTTTCGGTTGCCTCCTTTAGAATCGTATTTGCATGGCGCTCCATTTCTTCGCGTGAGTTGTAGCAAAACCCCTGCCACAAAAATTCTGCAGAGCATTGGAGTTCATTAGATGTGACTTTATTAAACTAAAGGAGAAACTTTTTTTACTAAAGCAACTCAGTTTTTTGCTTTATGCCTATATTATCTTGACTTTAATTGTCCTAAATAAAGACTCCTTTAACCTTGGAAGCGCATGCATGGTTACAGCGTAGTCTGACACTACAGCACTCCAAGCACTCATTTTGCTAATTCATGGGCTATACATCATGAGTTCCTGAAGATCAATAAATACAGTCAAAAGAATTTGAGCTTGTGGTCCCTAATTTCTCCTTTCACTAGATTTCATTTTGATGCGCTAATCTGCGCTTCTATGGCATAATGGTATTGCTTAACAGATTCTTATGGCGATCACCAATTTGTGTGTTTCTAGGAAGGGAGGGAGGATATATTGCGTCTCGCAAAGGAGAAGTACTATGCACACAGGCGTGCGCTCATTTTCTTACTCCTTTTTAAGTATGTGGCACATGCAAACCTTGCATTTTAAACATGAAACTGTGCCTGCCCCGGCAACGACTTAAACATGCAGCCACTAGCTTGAAATTTAACGGAATCAACACCTCAGGGTATACTACACGGTTCTTTTATCTCTTTTTACTTTTTGCATCCGCGTTTTTATCACATCTGCAAGGTCACATAAACACATGTATAGCGAAGTATTTTCCCGCAAAGTACGCATGCGGAACATACAAAAGCATGGAGAACGGCCATAGTCTCAGCGTGTTACAAGAACACATTGTCGAATCAATTGAGTTGAGCAAAAATCTGCAATGCGGATGAATATTTATTATGGACGTTGTAAGAATAAAAATAAAAGGAAGAGGGGGCGGGGGCGTCTAAACGGAAAGATGCACATAGCTACATAGAATGTATGAATTTTATCGGAAAAAAATCTTCGCATTTCAAGCGAAATTTCTCCGGGTATATGGGGGTGGTCAAACTCGTTGCCACCACCTCTGCTGGGTGACTGCTGCATCTATGCAGGCTAGCAGATACGGAAGCTATTAGGCATAGTGTAGACGAAGAGGTACGGCAACTGATCATTCATTACGCAGTTAGCTCAAATGAGTTGACCGGAAAACCGCGTGGCAAAATGACATGAAAGCGCAAGTCGCCATCTACGTGTGAACAACTTTTAGAAACTCAGCCTTCCACCTTAAGGATTTCTTCGCAACTTGCTTCGCCATTCAACCTTCCCTCGTCTAGAGTATAGTAGATTCATTTGCTCCTTGACCCTCCCAGGCTTCATCGGCTGTCACAGGGGCGGCACTCTAACTAAGACGACGATGACAATAATTATTAATCCTACCCGGATTAATTCTTACTCAGCTTCAAAGCCCTCGGTTTCATGTCGATAACTGTCACTCTGAGCTTGATTCCCACTTTCATATACAATGTGAATAACGTGGAGAAGAACAGTGGAGAAAAAATCGAGCCCGGGTGAAGAGCATGATAAGCTAGCGTACCTGATGCAATCACAATGTAGCTATGTCATTTTGCTGCTAAACACGGAGTCGCGCGTGTAATTACTGCCTGCTGTGTCAACATTTCATGCGCTAGAAATTTGGAAACACTGGTTCGCCATGCTACGAGTACACATCGTAGGCTGGTAATGGCTATCTCTTCACCCATAAGAATTGATTGGAAATGTATGCGCACTTTGCTGAGCGAAACTGCGGTAGGCGAAAGCTTTTCTACGACTGCCTCTGTTGTCTGAACTGCTCTGTTTGATTGTAATGCACTGCGATGTTGATTAAATAATTTATTGGCTGATTCGACGGGTACTTGTTCTTCTGTGAATGCCGTCTCTGCTTAAAAGTTGTCGCCAGGAAAGATGCCTTCTTGACGCTCGTGACCGGTGAAGCCACTCCAATGACGTAACGAGCGCCCCCTAGCGGAGTGTGACATGTTCTGCGAACGGATGCCGCCGTGGCCGCGAGCATGAACCATTAAAGACTTTCGCCTTAACAGGAAGCTTTAGCTCGGGCCGAACTCCGACGCGACCTATTCAAGTACATGTAAAACGCAAAAACGTTTCCCTGAGATAACCCCTGGACCAATTTTAATGACATTTGTTGCATTTGAGAGAGAAAGTTAAATTCTAGTGACTATTGGAAGCGGAATTTCGATTTAGGGTCTGAATTTGGATAAAAAGATTTTCAAAAATTTGAAGCTTTAAACAAAGATGTAGAAGCATGAAGTTTATAAGTTAATAGCTCTGCATCAAGAACAGATATCGCGGTTCTGTAAGCGGCATCCTTTAGATCATTCAAAGCGGACAAATTTGATATGTCAATTTCTATCTTACATGGATTCGTTACGTCGTGTACAAGGGTTCTGCACAGTGGCGTAGCAACAGGGGGGGGCCGGGGGGCCGTGGGCCCCGGGTGCAGGGAGGCAGTGGGAGGGGGGGGGGGTGTCATACGGCTGAAGACACCCCTTTTTCTGCCGGCTTGACTGGGCGCAAATGGCAAAGAATGCTCCGGTATCCAGTAGCCCGAGCTCATGTACCCGATGCGTTGAGCCGCATAATTGTCGGCTGCAGCTCTATCAACACCCCATGAAATATTTGCACGAATGTGCGGGCTAAAAAATTTCATTCCCAAAATGGTCGCTAAACTATTCGCCTTAGCGGAATGTTTCATGTGGGGTGTGCTGTGCGTTCATGCTGGGAGCAGGAGTCGCTAAACATACAGTAAGGCGTGGAGGCTCTTGGGTCCCTCTTCCGTTCAGAACGCGCAGCGAATACGAACAAAGACAGCAGTAAGAGGGCGTTAAATGAGCGCGCCTGGCGCTCTCGTTTACGGCGAAGCGTTCGTTGAGAGCGACGTTGCATAAGTGCGGCCGTCAAAAGTCGCAAATGGTATTCTCTGGATCGTCTTCAGCCTCGATGCGGCCGAATAGTTTGGCGGCGTATGACTCGACAGGCTGTATATAGCGCGGGCGCCGCGATGTTCAGCTCGCTTTTACTTCCCCACTCCCGCTCGCTCCGAGAAGCCGCTGCGAAACCTGCCGTTATGTTTCACGCTTTCCTGCTTACCCTCGAAAGCTTCAGAAAGCTGTCGTTATTGTGTGGCTTCATGTCATAAGTACAGTGTCTGTGTCAGCTGCACAGAATTTTAAGGAAAACGTGAATTTTCTAAGGATATTTCCGGATATTCTATGAAGTTATGTGTCTGTGATTACTAGGAACTCGGTAGCGTGAAAAATATGGCGGGTAAGTAATAACCATATCCTTAATAATCCCCTAATTAGTACTTATAGAGAAAGCACTTCAATTCCAGAATTGAGGGTTCAAAGTCATATTAACTCAACAAAAACTTCTTAAACAAAATCGTTTTGGGTGCTAAAACCTACAGTAATTTGGCACTGCGGGCGGCGCCCAGTATGGCAGTAGCTAAAAAAATATTAAATAGTGAACCAGTGAGGTTGATCCCTCAACCCTCTCCATTGCGAGTGCAGACCAACAGGTTTCGCTGGCACGGGCTTCATCGAGGTCCTTCTTGTTTATGGTGACGCCAATAATCGACGCGAAGCGTGCTCTATTCCGTTCCCAATCTTTTGGTGGTACCGCAGCTAGGATAATCACATTTGTCCGTATAGCAGCAAATAAATACATGGCTTTATTGATCACAATAAAGAGAAGTCGTAATTGTCATAACATTGGCGCCCGCGCAGCAGGGAGGCAGGTGGCGTTTTCCGTTTTTCTAATATGGTGGGGAGATCAGCGTCACTAAGACACAATTTAATTTTTGTTTTCGTTCAGGGCTGCCCACAGCCAAAATACTGCTGGCCATAGTACCTACGACGATATTTGTGAAGTTGTTGTTGGGCAAGATATGAATGTCAGCCTTCAATTTTGCAAATGCAATGTTGCCGCTAAAATTGGTCATTAAAACTTTATAATTTTTTTTACTTGTGACGTGAGCCGTATTTGCCACGATGCCGCATTTGTATTGGTTACCAAGCCTTACAGTCTGACAGAAGATGTGCACATGCGCTTATCACAAGTTATCAGTGCAGCACACTGTGTTATTTGGCGCAGAAAAAACAGCGTGTATTGGCCTCGAGCTCCACCAATGGAAAAGCTGACGCCACCGTCGGCCTGACGTGCAATTAGGGGATCACGTGGACATAGCGGCCGCGTCGGCTGCTTCGGGAGCGCCGAAGCGAGCTGTAAAGGAAAGTTTAAGTTCCCTCGCATGCTGCGGTCCTCATTCATTGGCGAGATTTTCCCGCTTCGAGTGTCTCCTTTACAACGATTGAAAGCACTAGAATAGGTAGCGGCTGCCTTTGAAGGTGCGCAACATGGTAGGCTACTGCTCGGTGCCGCAGTGCCGGAAGTACGCAACGGGGCCCGGTGTCAGCCTTATTCATATGTAGCCGCAGGACAAGAAGCTGCGTGAAGCTTGACTCGCGAAACATAAAACCGGCAAACAGTCATCGGCTACAACTCGGGTATGCAGCAAGCACAGACGCGAGGAAGATTTCTGCTTCGGCGACGGGTCTGCATTGTTCGAAAAACGCGCACTGAGACGCTCGCCCGAGTCCGCTGCCCGACTAATGTCATGATGTTTTGGTCTATGAACTTGTCGATGCTATAGATAATGGCAAGTTCACTGGAGTGGAAAGGGAGCGGTAAGAAGCACAAAAAAAAAAAACGTATGGCATATGGTCATGTTTGTGTTATCAATTAATGCACTGGATTACAAAAGAAGAAGAAGCGGGAAATCGCATGCTGAGAACGCCGATAAACATATAGGGCGACGCAACTCGAGGAATAATATTGAAACGTCCAAGAATTGAGAAAAAAAAAAGAAGGTTCAATTGTCGCGACGTCCGGCACATCAATTCCCGTAGGCGTCGAAGTCTCTACAATGAAATTATTTTTGAACAGCTCTGATAGCGCCCACGTAACATTGGTTGCTTGTATATTTTCAAATGCTCATATTCTGCAGCCTAAAGCTCATGGAACGGTGCGAAAACGCGCACGCGGCGAAAGCGAAATAGTGCGCGGACAAGCATGCAGATGCGCAGTCGGTCTCTGCGAAGCTGTGCGATCGCTGCAGTGAGGCTTCATTCTATTAAGCTCCATTTAGATATACAAACACTATAAGAACATATTTCACATAGTTTGGTCACAAGCCGGTTCGGGAGACTAAATCGCGGCGACCGCGCACAGTGGCGTTCACAGTACGTATTCGGTAAAGAGATAGCGTCTGTAAACGATTCTGTGCTTTCAGTTTGCCCAAGATTATTATTTAGACAGTAAAAAACTTCTCTCGTTACGAAAGTACTTACAGAAATTTCCGGGAGAGCTCCCGCGTGGTGTTTTCAGTGAGGGCTGACAGCAAAACCTATGAGGAGCGCGCCGCGTGATCCATCATACTACGCCAGCGAGGCGCTTCCGATAGATGGCAACTCCGTAACTCTTCGCCGCCAATACCTGCTGCATTCGCGACCTCTTGGAAAGAAAGCGAAGGAGAGGAGGAGCCGGGGGGGCCGTGCGCGGTGTCCAAGGCGGCTGTACTGGTGCTGAAACCCGGAAATTGTCGATATCCTCGCCTTGCTCGACTACAACCGGGTGGGGGGGGGGGGGGGGGGGGGGTGACAGAAGACCTATGGGCCCCGGGTGCCAGACGACCTAGCTACGCCACTGGTTCTGCAAAACCTGAGTTTCCATATTAAATTTTTTTTTACATTCATGTGTCACATATCAGTTTGTCCACTTTAAATATATTATGAGGTACAATTCACATAATTGTGATATCATCTTTCATTGGTGAGTTACCACAGTCGTATATTTGATATATTCATTTTTCGAAAATTTTCGATTTTTGTCAATTTTTTATAAAAAAATTCACGAATGAAATCGAAAATTCTGAACAAGAAGTCACTAGATTTGAAGCTTTTCTTTTAAATGCAGCAAACATCGTCAAATTTGGTGCAGTTGTTGCCGAGAAAAACGAATTATCATTTCACATGTATTTAGATAGGAGCACCCGTGCTACAGCTCCCTCTTAATAAGTGAACCTTGGCCGCCAAAAATAATTTAGAGCCCTCCACTACAGTGTATCACCCATGTTGTACCTGTTGGTTGTAGATTCCCCCAATTTGTTGCAATGTATTCCTACTCGTAACAGTCCGTCCTTCTTCGTTTTTTTTTCTTTGCCTTGTATCGCTTGCCTTGTGCCGTGTTTCTTGAGATTCATGTATGCGAACCCACCCAGTAACAGAGTGCTACCCTTTATTTTCGTCATTCTTTTACTGCAGTATAATGCTGCCATATTTTTCTTGTAGCTCTAGTAAAGTTTCTTAAGCTTTATATAATTCCGAAAGCTTACCTAATGCCTTTTTTATATATATACTTACCGTTCAGTTGTCTGCAAGTCATGATGGAAGCTTTCCTCGTGACCATCGTATCCGTCGGCCGCCCCGCCAGTGCACAAAGAAACTTCCAAGACATTCTGTGAGTAACGGCTTAGAAAGCAGCTGAAACTCGTATCACGAGTTACCCTAACAGTTTAATTACCTCAATGCAGCCAGCAGTCAATTGTCTGTAAGCTGCAGATGCCTTGTGCGAAACTGCTTTAAGTGCCTTCATTTCTGCTATCCTTCTATAGCGCATTTTCATAAATGCCTTATAATAGACAAGTGTTAATTGAAGTTAAGAACATGTTACGAGCACATGTTCGCAAGCAAGCAGCTTTCCAGAACAGGTGCTCGTGTCCATAGCTGAAGGGATATTAAAACAAATCAGAAACACACACGCTGCTATTCCCAATGGTAAAGAACTATTTACCAGAGAAACACAGAAGGTACTTGTTTTGCCCTATATTAATCGGCCGTCAAACTATCTGAAAAGGGTCAGGAAACGAGCCGGAGTAGAAGTGCCCTTTTTGGCGTCCATTAAAATTGCACCCCTGTGCAAGATGACAGATCGCTGCAAATAGAAGCCCTCAGGACGCACTACGAAAGAACGATAAATCCGCCCAATGCAAACTGGCGATGATCTATCAGATCCCACTCTCCTTTGAGTAAAGTTACGTTAGTCAAACAGGGTGGGCCTAATGACCGTTTGAAAGAGCACAATTATGAATTAAAAAAGCGACGGTTTCTCTTGTTATTAACTCCAGGGGTTGCAGTTACAAAGCCGAATTTATACGCATGTTCAGTAGTACGCAGAAGCGAGGACAAATGCACTAGGTAAATCATCGTAGCCAATGTGATAAAGACAGTCTGGTGAACATTGCGTAAGCATGCTTTTCCTCTCGCTTTCCAACGAAGAAATTGCTTACGTAGAAAATACAGCGCACTTAAAGCGCGCATACCATACCCTGTCTCATATATTAGCGCAGTTTCTGTTTCGAAATGAGTTGTAAGGAACTTCTGTGTCATGTTCGTCGCTACCTCCAATGAAAGTTGCGTGGTTCTTCTGGGTACTGTAGAGGTCTGTATATAGGGTGCCCCACTAAATTTGGCGAAGCTTCTTTTTTTAAAAAAATGTAAAATGTAGGGTGCAAGACACGATTGCAAGACTGACGGCGTTCTGTAGTCAAGCCTCTAAGGGCCTAGAAACATGTCTTTTAATGCTATTGTTGCAGAAAGAAAGCAGGCACACGAGTGTAAAATAATGTATAGTTACAACTGAGGTATATGTTGTTTAGGCAACTGCCAGACTTCGTCTTCCTCTCGTCTAATTCTACTTCTTCCTTCCCTTCACCGTAACATCACCCTCCCGGCGGACCAGCTCCATCCCGGTGCAAGTTATAGAGCCTCACTTAATGGGGGGACAAGGGCTTGAGCCTGGCGACGTGAACAACATCGCTGGTGACGTTTGGAGGCACTGAAGGCTGACCGACTGAGGTGATCTCGTACTTCACGTCGGACAGTTGGCGTAAGATCTGGTACGGACCAGAATAACGGGAAAGTAGTTTTTTGACAAGCCGACGCGACGTGAAGGCGTCCGGAGAAGGACAAGGGAACCAGGTGAAAAATGGTAGCCTCGGTGCCGAAAGTCGTAGCGTCGCTTTTGAGAAGCTTGCGAGACTGCTAGGCGATGACGGGTGACTTCTCGGGCCTGGGCGGCTAAGTCAATAGCACCGCGAGCGTAACCAGTGCTGGGTGATTGTACTGCGGAAGGTAGCTACGTGTCAAAGGGCAACGTGGGGTCGCGGCCATACAACAGGTAAAATGGTGAAAATCCGGCAGTGTCGTGACGGGACGAGTTGTATGCGAAAGTGATGTATGGTAAAGCGACGTCCCAGTCGCGGTGATCGTCGGAAACGTACATAGCCAGCATTTCAGTTAGCGTGCGGTTGAGTCGCTCGGTGAGGCCGTTCGTTTGAGGGTGGTGCGCGGTAGCAATCTGGTATTCTGTAGAACAGGAGTGGAGCAGATCATCGACGACCTTCGATAGAAAGTAGTGGCCGCGATCCGTCAGCAACTGTCGAGAGGCGCCGTGGTGCAGGATGACGTCGTACAGTAAGAAGACGGCGACATCTGTAGCGCAGCTGGTTGGTAGCGCTCTTGCGATGGCATACCTCGTGGCATAATCGGTTGCTACAGGAATCCATTTGTTTCCTTTGTTGGAAATTGGAAAGGTGCCAAGTAGATCTAGGCCCACACGGAAGAAGGGCTCTGTAGGGATATCAGTTCGTCGCAGCAAACCAGCGAGATGCATAGCAGGCGTCTTCCGGCGCTGACACAGGTCGCAAGATTCGACATAACGGCGCACAGAGCGATAAATGCCGGGCCAGAAGAAGCGGCGCCGCAGGCGGTCGTATGTACGAGTGATGCCCAGATGTCCAGCAGTAGGAGCGTCGTGAACTTGCTGGAGCACGGGCAGTCGAAGGTGCTTGGGAACGACTAGGAGGAGCTCCGGGCCGTCAGGACGAACGCTACGACGGTATAAAGTTCCATCGCGCAAGGTGAACAAACGGAGGGACGGGTCATTGGGCGAGGAGCTTAGGCGTTCCATAAGTGTGTGAAGAACAGGACCTTTGCGCTGCTCGTCGCCAATATGGAGGAAGCCGGAGAGGGATATAACACTGATGTCCGAGTCTGCATCGGTATCGTCCGGTTGATCCACGGGATAGCGGGACAGGCAGTCAGCGTCTTTATGCAGGCGTTCTGACTTATACATAATAGAAGATATATATTCTTGTAAACGCAAGGCCCAACGTGCAAGTCGTCCAGTTGGGTCCTTCAAAGAGGAGAGCCAGCAGAGGGCGTGATGATCGGTTACGACGCAGAAGCTCCGACCGAAAAGGTACGGCCGAAATTTCGCGACTGCCCATACGAGCGCGAGGCATTCTCTTTCAGTAATGGAGCAACTTCGCTCGGGCGTGGAAAGAAGGCGGCTAGCGTAAGCGATGACACGGTCTTGGCCCTGTTGACGCTGAGCCAGGACAGCGCCGATGCCATGACCAGTCGCGTCAGTTCCTACTTCAGTGGGCGCAGAAGGGTCAAACTGTGATAGAATTGGGGAAGTTGTAAGCCGCTCAATCAGGGTAGAGAACGCTTTCTCCTGCAGTGGTCCCCAAGATAAAGAGACGTCTTCCTTAAGAAGGTCAGTGAGAGGGTGAGCTAGGTCGGCAAAATGTTTTACATATCGCCGGAAATAAGAGCATAGGCCCAAAAAACTACGGACATCGTTTGTTGAACAAGGCCAGGAAAATTTCGCACGGCGTGAACTTTCTTTGGATCAGGTTGGATTCCGGCGGCGTTTACAATATGGCCGAGCATGTTAATTTCACGGTGACCGAAATGGCACTTGGAGGAGTTTAGCTGAAAGCCAGCCCTACGAAACACGGAGAGTATGGTTGTGAGGCGCCGCAGATGGCTCTTAAATTTCGGCGAAAACACAATTACATCGTCGAGGTAACAGAGGCACGCAGACCACTCCAAGCCGCGCAAGAGAGAGTCCATCATGCGCTCGCATGTAGCTGGCGCATTGCATAATCCAAAGGGCATGACATTAAATTGGTACAGACCGTCCGGTGTGACGAAGGCGGTTTTCTCGCGGTCCATCTCATCGACGCTAATCTGCCCATAGCCGGAGCGGAGGTCCATTGATGAAAAGTTTCGGGATCCGTGAAGGCAGTCAAGAGCGTCATCAATGCGAGGCAGGGGGTAAACATCCCTCTTTGTTATCCTGCTGAGGGGACGGTAGTCAACGCAGAAGCGCCCTGAGTTGTCTTTCTTCTTTACTAAGACAACTGGTAATGCCCACGGGCTACTTGAAGGTTCAGTGATGTCCTTGTCCATCATCCTGTCTACCTCTTTTTGTATGATGGCCATTTCTGTTGCGGAGACACGATATGGCCGCCTATGAATGGGGCTGGCGTCACCGGTGTTGATGCGACGCGTGACAATAGATGTCTGGCCAAGTGGATGGTCGTCCAAATCAAAGATGTCCCGATAAAATGACAGGAGCTGACGAAGAGCTGCTGTTTTCTCGGAAGGAAGGTCAGGGGCGATCACCTTAGAAACATCGTCCGTAGGCGTCCAGTACGGAGGAGTGGGTGACAAAGGTCCGTTGGTACTGAGGAAGGATTCAGAGGTCAAAGAAAAAAACCTCAAATTCTTCCAAAGGAGTGATATGCGCTATGGCGATACCATGTGGCAGCAAATGCGACGAAAATCAAAAATTGAGGATGGGCATGCGAGTGCAGTTTTCGCGGATCCGGACTAAGGTGCTCGGCAGAGCAATATTGCGCGATAAAACCGTGTCAGTAAGCGGCGACACGGCGTACTCGCCACCAGGTACGGGAGGACAAGGCGTCAGGAGGACATTTGTAGCCGCTTGTGGAGACAGCCTTGCAAACTCAGCAGAACATAAGCGGTGTGGAGAACAAGTTGTTGCGTCGGCAGGAAGCGGCAGATCCAATTGTACAACACCTGCGGAGCAGTCAGTTTGGGCAGAGTGTTTCGAAAGGAAGTCGAGGCCGAGAATTAGGTCGTGCGGACAGTGTTCAAGGACGATAAATTGAACAACGGTATAATGGCCCCCAATGGTCACATGTGCTGTGCACATTCGGCGACACGCACAGTGCCCAGTACGGCGGGTGTCAGAACCTTATTGAGCCTTCGGCGGAGAGCAGCACTCATAACTGAAAGCTGCGCTCCTGTATCAACGAGAGATCTAACAGGAACGCCATCAACCTCATTGTCCAGTAGGTTTCCACATGTAGGCAGGGTCAACAGAGGATTTGTGGGTCGGTTCGTAGTTGCAGCTTCACCTGCAGGAGCTGCACCGCCTAGTTTCCCGAAGCGAAGCGACCGGTTGCAGAAGGGGACGAAGAGCGGTGAACGAGAGGCGAACGGGACCTACGACCTTGCGGAGACGGGGAGCGGCTGGATCTTGGTGAAGCACTGTCGGCGTTGATGTTTCTAGTCGGCGTATAGGGAGAGAAAGTACGATTGTCTGGTACTTGGCGGTAGTTACTCGGAGACGACCACCGAGGAGGCGACGACCAGTGGTTGCGGCAATGACGGGCGATGTGTCCAATACCGGAACAATTAAAACAGATGGGTTTATCACCCGTTGTGGCCAGTCAGCTGGGTTGCGACGGCGTGGTGGAAAACTTTGCGTCTGGGAGCGAGCGGCTGGAGAAATATGGTAGGTGTTTGTATGGCGGACCGAGCAGAGAGATGGAATGCCCAAACTTGCTATTTCCTTCCGAACGACCGCTTGTATAAGGGAGATAGCGGGCACGCTTTCCCGACAGTCTGGATGAACTGGAGCCGGAGCCATGGCCTCAAGCTCACGGTGAACGATGCGCGTGATATCTTCCGGTCCTGTGGGCTGAACGAACCGCGGCGGGTCTTCGCAAGAAGATGTCGCGGCGGTATTGGGCAATCGGTCGAAAGCTTGCGCGACGCGGCGGCCCTTCGCTTGTTCGAAGCGCCGGCACTCCTTTATATTTGCATCCACGGTGGCACAATCCTTACACATCAGGAGATTGAAGGCATCGTCTGCACTACCTTTCAGTATGTGACCAATCTTGTCTGCCTGGGTCACGTTGTTATCAGCCTTGCGACAGAGGGCCATCACATCCTGTATGTAGATGACATAGAATTCTGTGGACGTCTGAGCGCGGCACGCAAGTTCTTTTTTTGCTGCCAGTTGACGACCAACAGGTGTGCCAAACAGGTCTCACATTTTTTCTTTGCAGACATCCCAGCTCGTTAGGTCAGTTTCGTGTGTGTCGTACCATTGCTTCACAGTTTCTCTTAGATAAAATATCACGTTTGCTAGCATCGTTGTTGGATCCCACCTGTTGTTGTCGCACACTCGCTCGTACATCGTAAGCCAGTCCTCGACGTCGGCGTTGTCCGTGCCACAAAATGTCCCTAGATCCCGCGGATGAGTGAGGATGACCGTTGGCACGGGCTGCTGAGGCGTTGTCGCTTGTGTCGGTTGATTTGCCATTGTGGCGGCAGGTACATGACGTCCGCTGCGAAGTTCCGTGATTGTACCCCGCACCTTCAACCAAAATGTTGCAGAAAGAAAGCAGGCCCACGAGTGTAAAATAATGTATATTTACATCTGAGGTATATGGTGTTTAGGCAACTGCCAGATTTCGTTTTCCTCTCGTCTAATACTACTTCTTCCTTCCCTTCACCGTAACACTATCTTGCACAATGTTCTTATCGTAATTTTTTAAACAGCTTGGCTAGTGTTAGCGGGAACAAACGATGGATTTCCTTGCTTTTTTTCCTATATCATCGAAACTGCTGATGGCATGAGCCGGCTTATCTTTCACTGGATACACCTTGCGATGTCCAATGCCAGGTCTTCCTCTATATGATTGCATGCTGCGGCCATTTTTTTTACGGCTTCCCCCATCTTTTGGGCATCATAATTTTTGATATTGCCTATCTCAGCTTTCACATTTCAGCTAATTCTATCTGATTTCTTGAGTTAGACACTTCCATGCGTTGTCTTCTTTTTTTTTTATGAGGTCCTTTGTTACTTCGGAGAGCTTTCCTACTGTTTGCCTTGGTGTCTGACCTCCCACTTGAATTGCTGCTTGTGAAATCAGCTTAGTCACAGCTTCATTCATTATCCCTATATTATCTTCATCTTCCTATTCTTAAGCTGCGTATTTGTTTGCGAGCAGCAGCTTCAATCCGTCTGTGTTTAACGTTACTGCGTGTACGTTGGCTTGTTTCTCTTCGACTAATTTTGCTATTTCTCTTTTGAAATTGAAAGTATTCCAAGACATCACCTAGCTAAGCTCAATGCCATTTACCCTAGCTAACACTTCTACATCCTTCACTATGCTGTGATCGGCAGAGAGTACAAAATCTCCTGCATTGGTTAATATTGCGGTGTAGGTTATGCTAGATGATTGGCAGCGTCAGGATGCTCAGCTTCTACTTATCTCCACGCCGCAGGCCTTCACTTTCGTCGGAACTAGCTGGAAATACTGCAGAGACAGGCGGCGCTGCGCTTCTAAACAACACGAGCACCGACAACGCAGGGGGAACACCAGGCAAGTCGTGCATGTTTCTGATATTCTGCAACAATGGTACCTTTTAAGGCCTATTGAAAGGGTTCACACTGGCTGCTATTACATTACACAGTGCAAACTCAGGGGAAGAAAACGTGTGCATTCTTTGTCGGCGTGACGGGAGGTGACGTGAGAAGGCAAGAAAATGCTACTACTATAGACACGACAGCGGTTGCGGGAAAGCTGCATAAATTTACGTTCAAGGTACAGTACGGTACGTTTCTGCTATTTATGAAAAATAAACACCATGCAAATTTGTCAAGCGGTCAACCTGAGCAGGGTGGCGTGCAGAGGCAGAGTCGCATAAAAGCGCACCGTAGGGTCTAAGCCACACTACGGAAGCGGCCCAACGTCAAATCAACACTTCTGTGCCCGCCGTGGTAGCTTTACGGCTATGGTATTGCTGGAGGTCGAGGATTCGATCCAAACCACGGCAGCCGCATTTCGGCTAGGGCGAAATAAAGAAATGCACTTGCACTTAGATTTAGGGACACGTTAGAGAAAATCAGGGTGTCAAAATTTTGTAGTCCACCGCTACGGCGTGCCTCGTAATCCGATCGTGGTTTTGGCACGTGCAGCCGCATAATTCCATTAAAGTTTAATATCTCTGCCCCAATGCGATGTGCAATGTGAGGCAATGACAATGCTTAACCCTCTCAGAGGTTATGAAGTATGGCTGACAACAACGCGTTAAGCAAACCTCTCGCCCCGTGTGTTTTTTGTACTACACAGACAACAGCAGTGGTGCACGCAAGCTAACGTTTACCATCAACTCACCACTCTCATGTTGGACTAAAAGTTGACGGAATTACATATGCGCCGTCTACGTTACAACTAATTATAGTAAATCAACGCGAACAGCACATAAAGCTTCGCTTACATCGGTTCCCACAGTGCGGGGAATCCTGATATTTTTTGGGGCGACGCATTCGAGGCACTGTGGAGGGTCCCACTCTGCGTGCGGCTTGGGCTGAAGACGAGCTCCGGATGTAGCCCCACACAGTCGCTCCGTGGTACTCCTCAACCCGTAGCACGGGAATCGCGGCTACGTCGGGTTCCAACGAATAAGGCAGCCATTGGCGTCGACTGTAGCAACGTTTATGGCTACAAGCAATAAAGAACACTGGCAGAGGGAAGTCCTCTCTGCAATAAGTAATATTGGGCTGGCCTGGTTGCCCGGGATAGTCAAGCAAACGAGGTCACTCACGGGTTGCGGCAGGTAATCCAGTCCGACAGGTTAGGGGTCCGGCGTCACAGAGAGAGGGTCTTCCCCAGTCGCGCTGTTTTATACCTGTTTACCTTTGCGAGGGGAATGTCCTCCTCGCCCGTCCGGTGCCTTTGCGCGAGTCGGGGAGGAAGGGTGCGAGCGTGGTGAGGGCGAAGGAGAACAGGGAGAGAGCATAGTGCACCGCTCCCGTGTCTACGCCGGTTATCGACGCGACCGCCACGACGCGGGGGAAGATGGGTGCGTGTGCTCCCCACAACACAGAGATAAAGGTTCGGACTGTTCTGCTTGAGCAATTCGTGCGACGAGGCTTCAATCGCAGGTAAATTTTTAAATAATTTTTTTTATTGACTGAAGACCTCCGAAAAAATGGTTTGACAGGTATGGTGGAACGGATGGCAGGAGCAATGGCCACTTTGTGTAATGACCCCGGCGCGCTTTTTGGTGAAGCTACGAACGTAGGCAAGACGGGGCTGCAATACCTTCAAAATCACCCCATTTTTTAAACTGCACTACTTCAGCCTTCGCCAACGAAAAAAGGTGGATAGATTGCAGACTACCCGCCGTGGTTGCTCAGTAGCTATGGTGTAGGACTGCTGAGCGCGAAGTCGCGGGATGAAATCCCAGCCACGGCGGCCGCATTTCGATGGGGGCGAAATGCGGAAACACCCGTGGTACTTAAATTTAGATGCACGTTAAAGAACCCCAGATGGTTGAAATTTCTGGAGTCCTCCAGTACGGCGTGCCTCATGATCAGAAAGTGGTTTTGGCACGTAAAACCTTATAATTTATACATCGTAGACCGCAGATAACAGCAAACCCATTCTACACTGTACAAAACTGCTTGCAGGAAAAACAAAAACACAAAAAAGACACAAGAAAAAACGAGGACCTCTCTTTTCTCCGCTTTTTTACAATGTACTGAAACACTACCTCGAAGAATAGACAGTTTTAGAATAGCGTTTGTCGCCTTACGTACGTTAAACGTAAGCACCTTTGAGGGGCGTTACGGTGCTTGTCCTGTCAAGTCTTTTGGTTTACTTTACGGAAACATAAACGTAAAGACAACGTTATAAAACGGGGCGCTGTCTGTTGCCTCGTGCCAAACGTATCCAAAGCAAGACGATGCATTAGCAACCATCCTGCTGTTGTTATGTGGACGCGTGTCGTTAGGTGTACGGTCACCAGAATCCCCGAACGATCTCAGATAATGGGCGCGCTATGCCCTATAACTAACCTTTCAGGTGAGTTTAGAGAAAGTGAAAGCTGATTACAATAGTTACTGGCGATCAACGCGAGTGTGAGCGTAGCCATCACGAAAATTCGCGCTGAAGCAGGAGCCATGGGTGCCGTCATGTTCGACAACGCTATTTCTTAGCGTCCGTAAATATTACGGACGTTAAACTTGCTAAATAACGTACGTTATCATAGCTCACGTAAACCGCAGAACCCCACTAACGTTCCGAGCATGCGCAGTGAGGACGACGCTATTTCATTACGTGCGTAATGCTTTCACGTTCGGTTGCCAACACTAAACTAAAACTGTCTGATGTGTCACCAGCATAATTAAAATGTGTCTCCAAAACATCCATGGCTCTTACACCGGGTATTGCACGTAATTTGAGCCTTTTTTTATAGCATGAAATGCTTTAGCTCCCGCTGTCGGTGACCTTCAAGTGACCTTGAGACAAAAGCCCGAGCCGCTATCTGGGCACTCAAACAACATCCGCGCAAGTTGCGAGAACAAAACGCGACCAGCAGGGCAACCAGTCAAAACTTAAGAAAATGCGGTCTCTGGCCTGCAACTCTTTGTACAGGACCGCATTACACACGTTGGTTAGTGTCCAAACAAGTTAAAAAATATTGCTTCCGAGTTCTTCCTAATCTTCGTTCACAATATCACTCAAGCTATGAGTTCTAGTCAGCTGAATTTTTATTTGTCATTTCTAATAGCCCCGTTCAAAAGGCAGATAAAGGGGACCATACACTTCAGGCAACGTACACTGCTGAGGCAGGGTTGTCTGTGCTCTTTTGAAAGCCAGCAGTCCGTGAGTTCTGGGGTGCGGATTTCGCGTCGCCTCGAGAGACCTCCTTCAGGCGATTTTCTCCTCCTAGCTGGGCAGTGCGTTCTGTTTCCTTGTCGTCTTTCACTGTCTGTCGTATGGCTTTCAGCTGTTTTTCTTATTCTAGCTGGGCCGCGTCCACATGGACGAGTACGTAATGTATAGCGCAATGCGCTGTGGCGGGGTGGGGGGAGGGGGGCGGGGTGTACAGTTACGAATGTGCACTACACCCATTTCAGGATTGTGGCTAGTATCATATCCAATCAATCTGCTTTGCCGGTTGCCATTTCATGCTTACATCTACCCTCGATTACGGCAAAGCGAGCAATCTTTATATAAGTGGTGCATTTCAAGTGACTAAGAACACCGGCATATTGCCCGACGTAGTTACCATGAGTTACGCGCATCATTTTGTATTGAAGACCACTCGATCGGTTCGCTAATTGGCTCATTTCACCTATGCATGTTATTAAAATTCGTTTTAAGGCATAAGTTTGATCGCAAGGTGTTGTAAACGAGCTCAAGTTCAAATAATGGGTTTGTTTATGGCTGTCTGTGCTATCGCTTATGTTCAGCTATCAGGTATGCACGACCTACTTGATTAGCTCAAGCAGGCTAGGTGACTAATTGTCACCGCTCCCTTCTGAAGGGGGCGTTAATAAATCATCTTCAGAGTCATAATCATGTTGCCATCCACAGGTGGCGCGACCAGTGCACAGCATATATTCGGGTCTTTGATAATAATGGCAGCTTTCGGTCCGTGACTGGCTTGGTCTAAGCATAAAACACCCGATACTCTAACCGAGCTCTACCTGATGTACCCGATGCAGGCGGATGTTCTACCCGAGTTACAGCATCTGTCTTGCGTGCAAGAGGCCCGTGGCTCGAATCCCGGTGCCGCGCAATTTGTTACCGGATTAAAAAAAAAGAAATCCGCGTGTTGATAAAACTACATAAACATTCCTGGAGTGTGACCTGATCCCCGTGACCAGAACCGGTAACGCACTCCCTCACCAGAGCAGGATTGGCCACCCTGGTGCAGTGCTTGGCCACAACCTCCTATATGAATACAACACTCAAACCCCGGCCCTCCGTCCCCAGCAGCTACGAAGCAACTAACCACGGCGACGGACAGATCTGTGACGCAGTAGAGGGTGCTAAGAATCTCTGGATCCGGACAGGCCGCCATTGGAATCTGAACCTGGCAACGTTTAACGCTATAACGTTACCTAGTGAGGCGAGTCCAGCAGTGGTATTAAAACTTAAATTGTGGGGTTTTACGTGCCAAAACCACTTTCTGATTATGAGGCACGCCGTAGTGGAGGACTCCGGAAATTTCGACCACCTGGGGTTCTTTAACGTGCACCTAAATCTAAGTACACGGGTGTTTTCGCAAATCGCCCCCATCGAAGTGCGGCCGCCGTGGCCGGGAGCAGTGGTATTGGAGGAATTAGAGGGCAGTAAATGGGATGTAGTAGGGCTCAGTGAGGTTACGAGGACAAATGAAGCATATACAGTGCTAAAAAGTGGGCACATCCTATGCTACCGGGGCTTAGCGGAGAAACGAGAACTAGGAGTCGGATTCCTGATGATTAGCAAGGATATAGCTGGTAACATACGAGAATTCTATAGCATTAACGAGAGGGTGGCAGCTCTTCTTGTGAAACTTAATTAGAGGTACGAATTGAAGGTCGTACAGGCCTACACGCCTGCATCAAGTCATGATGACGAGCAAGTCGAAAGCTTCTATGAAGACGTGGAATCGGTGATGGGTAAAGTCAAAACAAATACACTATACTGATGGGCGACTTCAATGCCAGTGTAGGCAAGAAGAAGGCTGGAGACAAGTCAGTGGGGGAATATGGCATAGGCTATAGGAATGGCAAGGGAGAGTTATTAGTAGAGTTTCCAGACCGGAATAATTTCCGGATAATGAATACCTTCTTCCGCAAGCGGGATAACCGAAAGTGGACGTGGAGGAGCCCGAATGGCTAGACTAAAATGAAATAGACTTCATACTCTGCGCTAACTCTGGCATCATACATGATGTGGCCATGTTTGGCAAGGTGTGCTGCAGTGACCATAGGATGGTAAAATCTCTAATTAGCCTAGATTTGAGGAGGCGAACGGAAGAAACTGGTGCATAGGAAGCCGATCAATGAGTCAGCAGTAAGAGGGAAAACAGAGGAATTCCACATCAAGCTACAGAACAGGTATTCGGCTTTAACTGAGGAAGAGGACCTTAATGTTGAAGCAATTAACGATAATCTTATGGGCATCATCAAGGAGGGTGCAATAGAAGTCGGTGGTAACTTCGTTAAATAGGATACCGCTAAGCTATCGCAAGAGACGAAAGATCTGATTAAGAAACGTCAATGCATGAAAGCCTCTAACCCTACAGCTAGAATAGAACTGGCAAAATTTTACAAGTTAATCAACAAGCGTAAGATAGCTAGCTAGCTGACATAAGGAAGTATAATATGGATAGAATTGAGCATGCTCTCAGGAACAGAGGAAGCCTAAAAGCAGTCAAGTAGAAACGAGGAATAGGCAAGAATCAGATGTATGCCTTAAGAGACAAAGCCGGCAATATCATTACTAATACGGATAAGATAGTTCAAGTATCTGAGTAGTTCTACAGAGATTTAAACAGTACCATTGGCACCCACGACGATAATGGAAGAGGGAGTAGTCTAGAGAATTTTGACATCCCACAAGTAACACCGGAAGAAGTAAAGAAAGCCTTGGGAGCTATGCAAAGGGAGAAGGCAGCTGGGGAGCATCAGGTTACAGCAGATTTGTTGAAGGATGGTGGGCAGATTGTTCAAGACAAACCGGCCACCCTGTATACGCAATGCCTCATGACCTCGAGCGTACCGGAATCTTGGAAGAACACCAACATATCCTTAATCCATAAGAAAGGGGACACCAAAGACTTGAAAAGTTATAGACCGATGAGCTTACTGTCCGTTGCCTACAAAGTAGTTACTAAGGTAATGGCAAATAAAATCGGGAACACCCTCGACTTCTGTCAACCAAAGGACCAGGCAGGATTTCGTAAAGGCTACTGAACAATAGACGATACTGCTAGATATGGACACTTTTCCTGGCATCACTCGGGTTCACCAGAGCGCATTGGATCGCCGTCGCACCCAGTTAAGTGCGCAGAAGCGCGTATAACACGTTCCGGGACCTGTCAGACAAGTTGGCTGATGAGCAAAAAGTGGCGCAGAGCTTGTGCACCACAAACTTGGATCTCAAAGAAAACGCGACTACGAAGCGCTTCCCATTGGAACGCCGAGTTCGCCGGCCGCCGAAGTCAGCAAAGACAAAGATGAGGAGACAGACCTGTGCAAGTTGCAACCAATTCCTTAGACAGCCGCTTAACTGCTTGTAACAATGTACGAGTTGAACATCTCTGCTTTAGAGAGAGAGAGAGACGCCGGCTGTCAGGTTAAGCGACAGCTGATGTGGTTGTCACCTTCAGAGAATGGATTGAGATCCTGCAATTTCGCTAGCCAAGCTGATGAGAATTTGTCGTACCAGTTTATACCGCTGCATCGAATGGCCGCAAATTGCGTGTGAAAACTGCTTGAAGGCGAGAATTTGACGTTTCAACATTTAGTCGAGCTGTCGTTGCTTAGAGAACAAGTCGCACAGAAGTTAGCATCTCTTAAAGTCGGGGCAGAACGTCTCGTTCCAGCAAACAAGTAGGAGTGATGCGGCCCCCCGCAACAGTAATCGTACATAGTTCTGCTTCGCGTTCTGCATCACAACGTAAAAACTTCTTGCGGTCACCTTCAATGCCGATGGATGCCAGCGTCTTCCCATGCTCTGGAAAATTGTCGGTCTGCGATAACTGAACGAGCACGTGGAGAACGTGCTGAGTGTCCAGCGCAAGGCGGTACATGCCACGGCCTCGGATGTCACGGTCGTTTGCGTACTGCTTGTGGGCACTGTGGGATCCTCACCCGTGCTCTAGGGACAAAGGAACGACAACGCAGTAGTACAAACAATCACAAGGGCATTTATTGCACCTTTCATAGATCAATGCTTGTTAGCCGAGTTGCTATCAACAAAACATGCCGATGGGCGCGCGAGAAATCGCGGAAGTCCGACTCACCGCGACCATCCAGGCAACGAGCGAATATGCTCGCCCCAAGCTGGGCCCCAACGCCTGGTCGTTCGCGCGTACGGTCACGCGAACGGTGGCGCGTTCGAACGAGCCCTCGCGAGACGGTCTCGCAAAAGCATGGATCGGCGCACACGCAGAACGCCCGTGCCGCTTGCAGAGCCCGAGCCAAAGAGGAAGAGCCTTCACCTTTCCGCGCCCAAGTAACCCCGCTTTTAGGTGGCGCTACCAGAGCTACAGTCGCACCATCTCTCGCAATGCGCTTCAACCACACTGACTGCCGCGGGCACCAGGCTACGCGGCGAAGCCGGATTACAGGAGACGGGAGCTATGGGGGAAACCAACATACCAGGGTACGCGTGAGGGTCACGCATCCCCACATCCCCTCAACCTTAAATTGCTACATATTCCGGCGAAACATGTCATACGGTCTAACATCAACGCGTGCTTCGCGAACAAGGTAGTACATGCAACAGTGGCCGTGCCGAGGAAATGTCCACACGCTATGCATAACATGCGAGCCGACATGATCCTTGGGTACAGCGCTAGCGTCCACTTGTCCCAGCAGCAGCTCTGCAGACTCGACGGCACGATTCCAGGTCAGGACTCCGGAAACGGCGACGCAGCAGTCGGTACGAGCAAGCGTCGCTCGCGCCATGCTGGCGAGAGCCGCCGTAGCTGTTGGTGACCGCCGGCTGTTTTCTCTGCCACCGAGGGTTGCGAGCTGGATACAGGCGGCCACCGAAGTCGCTGCACCGAAATGGCCACAGCATCACCAATGCCCCGGTTGGCCGATCGTTGTCCGGGGCAGCAGCGCAGATGTGCAGGTGACAGCAAACCAGGGGTGACTCCAATAACGCTGCGGACACTCAACACACTCGGCAAACACGAAAGTAGTGCAAGGGAGAGGAATCCTGCATGCGCATCGCCCACGTGGTACAATGGTTAACTCGGCTAGTAAAAGATCGTGCGGTTACTCAGATGCTAAGTTCACGTGAACGAAGCTCGCTTCGTTGAGTCGAACGAGTAATTTAATTCCTGCGATGGTAACTAGAATGAGGGAAGCAAAGTGCAACACCTCAACGCCACGGCCCACCAGGTTGTGTCTTTCCACATGCGACAGGCAGCTTCGTAAAGCCTTAGGCATAAAGCGTCGCTACCCTGACGATAACCGGCATCCAAAAAAACAACACCCAAAATGGGCGAAAAACTTGGCAGCCGCGAGAAGATGTCAGCTTATTTAGGTGACCCTACCCCGCTCGGTGCGCACAGCATCCGAGTTGACGGCGCCCACCGTCCCAGACGGTGTCGGAGCGCCCGTTGCCAGGCCGCAATACCAGTCAGCCCGTAGCGGCACCCGTGGCCCGTGGCCACCCGGCTCCCAGAGCCGCGACTTCATCAGAGTCAAAGAAAAAGAGAAGCTATTTACATAAGAAATTCGGACCACCCACGAGGCTTTCGTACTCACTCGCTTCAGGATTGCCAATGCTCCGCGGGCGCTAAGCCTTGCTCACCCAGGATGTAGACCACGTGGCTCTCGTACCGACGAATGTAAAAAAAAATATTTTCGAAAAAGCTTACCATGTTGAAAAGTTCAAACACACTACAGCCCCCGTCGCCTCGCCATGAAAGCACGCCGCCGGCGCTAGCGATCAAAATCGACGCTAGCCCTGCGCTTCGGTTCGAACAAAGGTCTCGAACGAAGCAAAACTTAAAGCTATCGCCCGATGCCTCAAGAAGTCCACGCTGGGCAGCCAGATGTGGGATTCTGACCCGTGCTCTTGGGACAAAGGAACGACAACACAGTAGTGCGAACAATCGCAAAGGCATTTACTGCACCTTTCGTAGACCAATGCCTGCTAGCCGCTATCCACAAAACATGCCGATGGGCGCCCGACAAATCACGGAAGTCGGGCTCACCGCGACCGTATAACGAGCGGATATGTTCGCCCCATGCTGGGCACCAACGCCTGGTCGTTTACGTGTGCGTTCACGCGAACGGTGGCGCGTTCGAACGATCGTGTTCGTCCATTCCGGGGGTAGGCTTCGCGAGATGGTCTCGCAGAAGCACGGATCCGCGCACACGCAGAACGTCCGCGCGGCTTACCGAGCCTGAGCCAAAGAGGAAGAGCTCTCTACTTTCCTCGCCCAAGTAACCCCACTGTTAGGTGGCGCTAGCAAAGCCACACTCGCGCCATCTCTCGCAATGCGCTTCAACCACACCGACTTCCGTGGGCACCAGGCCACGCGGCGAAGCCGGATAACAGGAGACGGGAGCTATGCGGCAAACCAACATATCAGGGGACGCGTGAGAGTCACGCATCCCCACAGCGCTTACACCATTGGGTCCGTCCCGAGCGTAGGTAATCTTCCAACACGAAGCTGCAACAAGTGTAAACAGGGTTTTGACTATCCAAGACAGTGGCTCTTGCTGACAACCTCTTCCATATGCTGGCTGAGTGTGTTGCCTCCAGCGACCCTGAGCCCACATACAGTGTCAGTTCTTTCCTCGATACCTGTTTTGCCATGTCTATTTAAAAAAAGATACTTCAGAAACATTTTTCAAAACAAAGTGCAGTTCAGCAGCGCCTTTGTCACATTGGCTTATTTTTCATGGGAGAGGATTCCAGTGCTCGGCTACTTCTCTGCTCGTGTGATTTACAGTGCAGGGCCAGCCTGGTTGAGCCTTTATATTACACCTACAGGAACGTGATTGCTTGATTTGGAGGTTGTGCGAGCTTTAAAAATGCAGATCGACGAAAAAAAACTTCACTACTTGAATACGTTCAGTGAAGCAAATCAATTCGCTCCTACTTCGTTGACGTGCAGTTCATCGACAACGCCGATTGCAATCACTACGCCTCCTTTCCGTCTCAAATGGCTCTGTCAGCACGACTCATGACCAAGTTTGGCTATTTTCCCTCAGCACGTTTCGGATTAGCAGAGAGACTTCAGCAGAAAATCAATGTGAAGGCGTCATTATCTGCAGTCGCAGTCAAGCTAAGGCGACTGCTTCTTTCGCTACGGCAACCTATAAGTGACCACTTCACGCGCTTGGAAGCGGCTGAAGTCATCGAAAGAGTTAATGCGCCCGGATGAGGGGCGCCTATTGTTGTGGTACGCAAGAAGGCAGGCCGTCTTTTCGTTGACGTGAGAGAAACAAAGAAGTGGTGGACAACTTTCAATTGCGAAATGTCGAAGTCTTGCAGCGCGCCCTGAGTGAAGCCCTTCGCTTTCCTCAAGGGTAAACTTTGCATCGGCCTACCACCAAGTACTGCTTCACTCGGACAGGAGGGACATTAAACATTCAGTGGGCAAAGCAGCAGCTTCAGCGTCCCAGGCCTTACCGTATCCTTTTGCATGCGCAGTTGATCTGCAGCTTTCCTGGATTCATCGGCGCTTCCGTTACTACACTGTAGAACAATACTATTGCGTACTACCATATCGCGACCTGTGCTACGGATGTGCGCACCCGCGCGTGACTATGTGCACACGGACTGGCCAGTCACCCCATGTGACAGTTCTGACTCATGCGTCTGCATACATGCCAGCGTGATGTCCGTCCCCACTGACGTCATCGCCAAATGTCCAATCATCAATGATCATTCATCCGTGACGTCATAATTAAGTATTCAAAAGCTCTTATCATGGCACCGTTCTTCGGTGGGCAAGGCTGTCACAATGCGTTACTTCACCTTTTTGTTTACACAGTTGACCTGTTGCCTTCCTAGGTTCATAGACGTTTTCGTTACCAGATGTACAAAAATGCTACTGCATGTTTCCAATCATGTTGCGACCAGTGCTGCACGTGTTTGCACCAGCGCTTGAATGTGTACACGTACTGCCCAGTCACCTCCGCGTGTGACAGTTCGGGCTCGTGCGTCTGCGTACTTGCTGATGTGATGTTACGTCTCCACTGCTGTGACGTCATCGCCGACTATTCATTGATCCGCGACATGATAATTCAAGTATTGAAAGGCTGTTGTCATGGCACCGTTCTTGAATGGACAAGGCAGCAGCTTCGCTGTCACTATGCCTTACCGCATCCTATTGACGTAGCGCGCAGGTATGTCAAGACGAATTTCTTCATTGCTTTCGATCAGGTGATTCTCATTCACTGCTGCTTCATTGCCCACGCAGCCTAGTTTTGTATCCCTCGCACGCACTGCACTGTGTTCAGCGTCTTGTCTTAAGCGGAAACGTTGAGCTTAACGCTGTCCCTACCCTGCATGCATCGGCAAGAAGGAAATCAACTTTTAATCCGCGCTATAACTGTTCCAATAGCAGTTCCTCTTCCGCATCAGAATCTTCTATTACTCTAACTTACTCCAGAGGCTGTGGTTCTGCTAGTGCTGACCACAGATTTCCGCCACATTATATTGTAAAAAGATTTAAATCGCGATATCGAGAAGTTACAACACTCCTTCAAAGCTTGCTTCGATGCAACAGAACTCTGACACTAGTGTCTACGGCAGCTGCAAGGATGTTGGTCACGGCATTACGGGAGTTAGTACGTAGATTTGCCTAAACGGTGTCCATCTCGATTAGAAGACATTTTCTACGTAATAATGCATAAGTGCAAGAAAACGCAATGATTAAGTTTGGCGGGTTGGCTTATTGCCATCTGCAGTTAGAACATTAGAATTGCTTTGAACTTTGGGCCAATAAAATAAGCTAAAGTAAATAAGGGCACAACAATGTCATGCGCCAAAAGCACGAACACGAGTCCCAAAATCCGTATAGTAACCAAGTTATCGCTCATTCCCACGGCTGCTGAACTATCGCGGCGTGATAGTTGTCTCTATCAGTCTTAGTGGAAAGCTCTATGCCCCACTCCATTTTCCTACGTCGGCAGTTTCGAATGTGCTCGACCTCCAACCTGCCGCAATGACTGTTGGCAGCCGGTGAAGGGTGCCAGTTGGAGGCCGTATGCACTAAAATTTCGAGCCAATTAAAATCGTAGTTTTGTACAGTGCAGGCATAGAGTGGCCTGCGCGCGAAATTTTCCTTTGAAACACCAGTGTACGCCGTCACGAAAAGCTGGAAGTGACGCCTGAGTGACATCGCGTGGCTCGTCGCACTGCTTGGCTTAACCTACAAGATTACGCGTCGGCCGCAGCTGCTCCGGCAAGGTGAAAAATATCGGAGATGACTACATGGATTTACCTAATATCCGCTGGCCACCAGGAGAAATTTTAGTCAAGTTAGCAGCCGCTTAAAAGCTACTAATAAGAAAATTATGCAATTAGCAACCCTGCAACCATGCTTGCTGCAATGGTATACGCCAGACGACTATTTTTAGGTTTTGCAGAGTATGTAAAAATCGCCTCTAGCGCATAGCATAATTCTAGTTCTTGAGTTGGTATATTCAAGGTAATTTCCGGCTCTTTCAATAATCCACCTTCAGGACTATAATTATGCTATCTGCCACAGCTGATCTTTAAAGATATTGTAAAACTTAGAAATTACGGGCTACAAATTTATAGAAAATATTGCCGAAGGGGAATCTTGGTCAACCATGCTAGCGTGTACACTTTCTTTTCGGAGGTGACTAGAAAAGGTTGCATGTGCGAAAAAAAAATATCCTTGCGCCCTTCACGCTGGCAGACGATAAAGGTCGCGCGACCGTCTGCGACTGTCAACCGAGGAGCGACTCACGTCGAACAGTGCTCGCATCAACGAGCGCCACCTCTCCATCGCCATACTGGAATGTCTCGCCGTTCACGTCTGCTCACTTAACTATCCATACGTAAAATAATCATCATTGTTTTGAGACGTCCTTCGCCCGCGCCGCTGATTGCACAGTAGCTTTGCGACTCCAGTCGCAGAGCTGCAAACTCGTTTAGAAGCGGCTACGTAAAATTGGTCACCTTTTAACCAAAGCGACCATTTACGATCATTGCCTTTGGACCAACTTTGCGGCGAGACCTCGGCGACTCCGGCGGTGCGAACCTCTCCTGTCGCTTGTCGCTGTTCACCGTTCCGATTCCGTTGAACGGCGCGAGAATGCCAAGTGCGTGGTCGGTCTCGCAGCTTCGGCGGTTCCCACGACCCGGCCCCGAGGCTTGGGCCTCCCGTGCACCGCCGACGCCGAGTGCCTGGCCAGTCGGGGCCTGTCCTGCCAGTTCTGGGTGTGCGCATGCGCTCCGCAGACGCCCGTCAATGTGGAGGTCAGGGGCGAGCCCCGATGCGTGCCCGGTAAGGCCTGCCTGTCCAGCGCTCCGTGCTTCCGTTAGCGGTCGCGCGAGGTGCGAAGACCGTCGCGTTATATATGTAGCCGGCAATGCACAGCTTTCTCGTTGCTAAAAACTAGAAAAAAAATATTCCTTAACACTCATAACCTTGTTTGTTCATCATGGTGCCAGCAAATTGCAAGGTATGCTTGGCGCACCATAGCTTCCATTATTCTTTTTAAATAATATTTCGCAGAAAAATCACGTTTTTCAATCTCCATCGTTCATTTTAGCAATTGAAATTTTGGTCTTCCTGGCACGTACAGAAAAAAAAATGTTATTTCCGTCGTAAGCGCACCACGCCAGCGCACGTCACACAATCAAATTCTAGAAGTTCGCACAAGTCTATTGTAAAATTCAAATTCAAATTCAAACGTGTGCGGTCTTTCTGCAAATAATTTCTCAGTTATACAAACGGACATGACCCGGTTCAACTAGCTTGAAGCGTTATTTTACGGCTACAAAGTTGAACCGGAACCGAACCGCCTTTGGCAATCCGAACCAAACACGCAACAAGAGAATCGGTTCGGCACACTTCCTGGAAGTGTTAGCCAGTGACCTCAATTCGCTGAGCGCGTCGTTGCGCCCCGCGAGGCCGGCGGTTAAACGCATGTTCCACACCCGCTGCTGTAGCCGTGAGCGGCAGCCCCGTCTGGCACTTCCACGGACTGCACGAATGCAGGGTAAAGTGGGTGGCAGGATGGCAGCAGAAGAAACTTAATTCTCGTGAATCGGTATTTTAAGGCGAATACGCGAGAAAATGATAATGCTGCCGCGGTGACAGCGCGTGTGTAGATGCCCTGTCAACGATGAGATTACAGCAGCCCTCTCTACTCTTCTGCTGCCCTTACGTACAACCCAACGTTGCAGGGAACATCAGAGATAATTAAATTGAGGACTTTTTAATTGAACCTTACGGGGAAGCTCGGGGATGCATCTGATGAGCCCCACTACTCCCCTAGCTCCTTTTTATTCTTACCTTCCTGCATGTGTATTTAGAACGCTAAGCGAGTTTGTCGTGGTAAAAACAAAACATGCTTATGCTATGGTTCCTGTTCAGCCCGTAATAACTACCGCAAAACATGACTACCAGTCATGTTTTGCGGTTTCGTACAGAAACAATCTGTGATATCCTTCTATTGGCTCAGCTTGTTTCTTTCACAGCGATCGATTCTGTGCCTTCACAGCATTCTTGCGCTTGTCGTATGACATGAAATTCAGTTCTCTGAATTTGCAGTTTCCAAAAACAACTTCGCCAAACTTTCTCAACACGTGAGGCGTCAAGTTTGCGAGTGCCGCTCTGTGCTCAATGAGGAGAGATCAGATAGGAAACGCATTGATAAAGATGCGGTAAATCTCTTGCAGTTTCCACACTGCGTAGATGTGACCAGACGTTACATATTCAGGCCTCCCTTTTCGTTGGTGGCAGCCTACCTTCAAACACTGTATTTGAAACATTCTTCGCGTGATGGAAAGACAGGACGTGTGGTAGAGAAGCTACCTATTGCGTTGACAGTCAATAAAGTAACTAAAGCCCACTCGCTTAGTAAAAAGTTTTATTGAATCAAAACAAATACGCTCCGCAGACTGGCTTGGTTACACAAAAAGCCTGGTGCATGCTACGCGTGACGATTCAGACTCGCCCATGAGCACGTACGCCAGCAAAACCGCTGACTGAACTCGGGCAATTTCACTCCTCCAAGGCTATAGGAATGGGTCTGGGCGGATGTGCCATCGTGTAGGACAAGCGTAGTCACTTACGTCAAGAGCGCAACATGAGCTAAGGCTCATGCGACGGCCACTAACGTTGCATGCATTTTACAGAGGCATAAATTTCTACTATACGAAGTCATTCAAATTTAACTAGAATCGGTAGCGAGTTGGTTCGAATTGCTTTTGCCCGGAGTAAAAACGTGGTGTCCGCATATGAACAATCTTCCAAGGGCAGATTAGTGGGAATACAGCGGCGAGGACTGCGCTTCCCTGCTGTACGATGCCGGAGTCTTTTGGTTATTACCTTGTGTGCATCGTTAATAGTAGTTCCTCGTGTGCCATGACGAGCACCACCTCTGCTTTTCGGCAGACCATTGATTTCCCCTTCAGCAAGGGCCATATGCTCGATCTGTCGGGTCCTGTACTCAGGCGTGTGTATTAGTCTGTGCAGTCAGGCAGGGGTTAGGCCTAAGGAACTAGGCTTGGGTCTCGCAGTTGTGGCACGCGCGCAGCTCCTGGTGCACGCAGCTTTTCCGACTTCCCGCAGCGCGCTCGCTGTACCAGCCGTGCCGGTTCCACCAGGAGTGCAACCACACCAGCAGTCCGATGCGCTGCGTGGAGAGGCTGTGCCTGTGCCCGACGCCCTTCGAGCCCACAGCCAAAGGAGGATGCGCCGCGCGTGAGTACCACACTGGGCGTCGGACTAGGTGTTGGTGGTGCCGGCTGTACGCTGATGCGTGTACTACGTCTCCCCTGAAGTGGGCAAACGAGGACAGCATTGCTTCATGACGGAGCCGATCAACTGAAATTCACCTGCTCGCTTGGCTGCTGTGCTTCAACCACACGCCCTTGCGACCTACAGTCCTACCGACTGCCGTAGATTGCTGGCTAGTTTGTGCGAATCCATGGCTCGGTACAGCCCAAACAAAAGTATACGTGACAGGAGGCGCAGGAGGCACAGATGCTTGTGCACCGCTTTTTTCTCTCGTCGCGGATTCCGTATGCAACATCCAGGCCTGCAACCAGTGTCCTTGTTAACCAACTAGCGCTTCGCCCATACGGCGATTTAGGCAGCATGAATATAATGGGGGCACATGAATTTAACGGGGATAACCCGGTTAAAACACCCGTGTGTGGCTGTCGCATGACGCTTTACAATAGTTTATGACCATAGCGTTGATTGGCTGCAGTTAGCTTAAGCGAAAACATTTTTGCAGCGCCTCAGTCTGTGCGAACGTTTTCATGATGAAATAATTGGCTATATTTGATGAACAAATTATTTTTGTCATAGCACTTTCATAATGAACGAAAAGTGATATTTAAAAAGATTACAAGCCCAGCGAACACGCCCAATGTTCCTAGGCAAAGTCGACATGCTTTGCCGCTAATAATGATAGCTTCAGAAGAAATATAAAAATCAAATAATTAACTTTTTCTTCAGAGTCTTTAGGGCAGTTGATTAAAATAAAAATTTGGAGGCAGCCACATTTTAATGCACCCTTAATATTTATTAACCTTGAAAAATCGCAATAGCTTCAACAGGTTCATAGTCCGATTCCAACGATAAATAGAGGCAATATCAGTAACGGGTGTGCTCGGAGCGCAGAACAGGCGGCCCCTCTATCGCACCAGACGGGAAAACCCGGTGACGAACGAGGCCGAGGAAGTTTGATGGCGTCACGCCAAGTCGCGGCAGCTACTCACACGACACGCCTTGCCTGGCGAACCCGTACGGCTGTGCCGCACATCTGCCCCTCGGTTGACGCCCCTTTCTTCTCGTTCGTTGCATAAGGAGAGTCTCGAATCCGGCAACACTGATGTCTTAGCTAGCATGTGCCGGTTTACTGACCAGTTGCGTACCCCTCAAGAAAGATCGCTTACTCGTGACGCCTGCGGCAGGAAGGATGTTCCCCATCCGCCGCCAAGGTTTGTGAGTGGTGACGCTGGCTAACACTCCCAAGGCAAGCTATATAGTAGCAAAAACATGAATACCCAAGAAAGTGGACGGGCGAACGGCGCCGCGGTAGCTCAATTGGTTAGAGCATCGCATGCGTAATGCGAAGTCGTGGGATCGTTCCCCACCTGCGGCAAGTAGTTTCTTCATCCACTTTAATTACCAGTAATTTATAATTTCTTTAACTAAACTAGTAAGTACACGTAACGTCCCTTATGTTGTCCTTGGTGCCTTTGTTGGCTGGCTTCTGTCAAATAGGGTGCATTTTTCAACGTTTTTAAAGAAATGTATAGGTGCTTTGGAATGTGACTGCTTCCACATTTCCCATTTCAACAAAGCCCCAAAAGTAATTTTTCGAAGGTAATTGTTTTAATTAGTTGTCTGTGTTATCTGCAAATATCCCTATTGCTAAGCCCCCGTATCCAGTGCCGTGCTGGATTAGGGGCCCAGCGTAGACACTGGACTGGCGCGGCGTACAGGAAGGAGCTGGGTATACCGGTGCGAAAAGCAGAGCGAGAAAAACGCGTTGCCTGGCTACCGTAAATCTTTTTTTTAATAAGCACATCAACAGAGAGCATTTAATGCAATAACAAGCTAATTACTGAAAGCATATTTAGCGCCAGCAAACAAGGACGGAAGGGGGACGACACCACAATGCGCTAACTTCAACAACTTGATTTTCAGGAAATACACCTATATAACCCATGCACAGTGGCAGCACCTCATCCACATCTTAACCATCCAAAAACGCCGGTACGGGAATTACGGGAACATAGCCCAAACGTGAAAAATAAGCAATACGGTCATCTGTCAACTCACTGTCAGGAATGCGGCTGTGCGCCGGTGTATGAATCCTGCCGGGTTCTTGCGAACCACAAAGATAAAGATGTGCGAGAGATTATTGAGTCTCAGGCTATATGCCGGAATAGCGATACGTGTGTTAGTGCCCCTTCGCTCGACTAGTTAGATAAGGAGACGGCTTTTTTGGATGGTTAAGATTTGGATGAGGTGGCGCCACTCTGCATGGGTTATATAGGTCTATTTCCTGAAAATCAAATTGTTGAAGTTAGCGCATTGTGGTGCCGTCTCGCTTCCCTCCTTGTTTGCTGGCGCTAAATATGCTTTCAGTTTACCAACACGCTCAACAAATGGTAAAGCTAATTAGCCCCAGAATTCTACTCACTGACATAGAGATATCAAACCCAGTGCATTGCCACTACGCCATGCCGAAACATGGTGATCTGCGAATAATTTAAAATGTCAACACCCAGGCGCAGTTTCAGTTGGCACCTATTTGCCTCGCACAGACATTGTAGCTGAGCTTTCGCCCAGCAACGAAGACTTACGCCTCTGTAAGAAAGAAAATGTTATTGTTCGTGTTGAATAGTGCCTTCATGTGCCAGAACACAAGTTTTCATTTAAAATTGCTATTTGAACTCCGAAAAATATCCTAAGTGAAGCGCCGACCTGGAGTGGGACGGTGCATGTTACTGCCGACATTGCTCTTCCCGCAAAGAAAGTGCAACATTTTCTTAGTTCAACACTGCTTTTCAATCGACACACCTGTGGGGTCGCAGTTATCCGTCAGAGAAGCGCCGATTAGTGCGGCTGGCAGTCTTCCACCATAATACCGCCTTTCGGCGACAGCTGATATACGTATGCTTATAACGCGTCACATTGCCGATCATGACTTCTTGTGCTCGCACTATAAACATGCACATAAAAAATGTATTTTTAAAGACAATGACGGGAAAACTGAACAGTAGGGGGATCTTTCCTCGTTAAACTTGTTTATTTCTGAGGCCAGACGGGCCGACAGCACGCAGACGGACTCGGCGAGTACGCTGTAGGCCTAACCTTCGGTGGAAGTGAAGTCACGGCGCGGGTAGCTGGTGAATGCCAAAATGTGTGTATTTGAGCCTTGGAAGTTTTTTACTGTTATTTCGGTACACTTTACAGAAAGCACGATAATTGTCTCAGCTTTTTTTTGCTGTGCGATAACATCAATCAGGGGCAAGCTTCCTGGAATCCATTCGAACGCGTCTGGACGAGTGCTGGGCTTGTTTATTCCGCATCGATTCTACAACACTGCGACCAATTGCCGTCGTCGGTTACGTCATCGCTTATAAACAAATATGGAAGCATTACAGGAGCACGTCGCGGACACGGATGTAAGAATTGCGGTGAACGTGCATTGCTGATCAGCAATGAGCCCTCGTCGATGCTCCAGATGAATAAAAATTAAGAAACAGAAAATTAATAACTACTCAATATACGAAGTCTTATTTGTGTTTGCGTATTTTCCTTCTAGATCATAGCTATCAGCACAGTTAAAAGGGAAATGCAAGAAAAGAAAAAGTGATCTTCAGTAGCACATATACGCATGCGCAAACGGTGCAGCGCGCACACCTTTATTCCAAGCTGCAACATGAAATAGACATCCATGACAAGATAAAGCGGTCTTTAGGACAGCAGACTGGTATGTTGCGATAAAAATCATTCAATATTCAACAGCGCTTATACTACTTGCATACTGGAACTAGTGCGGCACAAACGCAACCAGCGCGTTTAGAGCACTTACCAGTGCTTCCAAGCGCCATGGAAATAAAACCAGCGTCTCGGCCAGTGTCACCCAGCTCTATTACAGCGATCGCATTGGTGTCCCAGTGACTCGCAGCGAGCTACAGCGTCCCCCTGTGCGATCCAGTGTAAAAAAAAAACACGGTAGTTTCATACTGGAAGGCACAGGAACACGCTGGTTTTTGCAATAGGAATAAATGTCTAAGAACTACATTGTGAAACGATACGTTCGCGGCGCTTACAACGCTTTTGATAAGAAATCTGTGTGGTATAAAAATAACGCGCCCTCTATAATAATGCTTGGTGTAAAACATTACTGGGACTTGCTGACGCACAGGTTACGCAATTCTTTGTTTAAAGCTCCTCCTATGTCTTTTTCCGCACATGCGGACTCAGTAAATATATGTTCGAAACTCGTAACACAACCAAGTAGGCGAACATAACTCAGCTCAAAGTAAAAACAAAAAGAAAAAGGAATTCGGAAGCAGGACCTCAACTTAGCCGAATGCCTGGTCCAGTGAAAACTGCTGTCCACATCCCGTGCAAATGACGGCTGGAAAGTCGCCAGACTCCTTTAGTGTACCATACAAACCTGCGTATAATACGAGCCAGTATATAATGTGAAGTAACTTTTTGGGCCATGAAACGGAAAAAGAAATTTCCATCCGCGTGTAATACGAGTGAGCAAAACTCGGCGAAAACATTTCCGTAGATCGGACTGCAAGTTATTGTCATCCTCAATTGCGCTTAACTTCGCACAGTTCCTAGTGCGACAAATCTTCCCGTAGGCAGTCGGTGCCACTGAGCCCGTTCGACATGCCGCACTTCTTGAAATGTCCTCTGGGATGGTCGCCCATGCGTCCACAATTCACTTGCACAGTGTGGCTGGCTTCTAATGCTTGTGCCGAGCGGTCGACGTCACTTCGGGGTCAACTGAGCGCATCCATTCCGCGTAGCACCGCTTGGCCGCGTCTATGAACGGCTTGTTTGTGCAGACATCGAGCGGCTGCAGCGGAGAGCTTTTCAGTGCCAGAATCGCGCAATATCCTCTTCACCGAGTCGGCCAAGTGACAACGAAACGCGTCCAGCACGATGATGAACGGGAGCGAGAACAGTCCGCCGGGTGGCCTACGCCACACAGACGTTATCCAGTCGAGCTTGAGATCCTCGTTCATCCAGCCATCCTCATGGTATCTCACGACGACTTTTTTGGCAGCTCCTCACCATTCGGCACTGCTTTGAACTTGAAGACAGCTCGCGGCCATCTGCAGTGCGTGACAACATGACGGTAGCCAGCGTCTTCTCGTTACCTGTGGACCGAACACAAATTTTCTTGGGAACCTTTCCAGGCACGGTGAGAGGCGATGGCGTGTCCAGATAAACCGGCGTTTACTAGCTGTTCCCGATGTGTCCAAGCTGAAAGTTGTTGGACTTGTGCAACGAAATAATGTGGCGCTGGAAATCCACAAGCACTTCCCAGGAAGATTCGGGCAGCTTTTGCGAAATCCAAGTTCGTCGGCGTAATAAGAACCCAGCACAGCACATGTAGCGATAGATGCAGTGTTGCTCACTTTTGAAGTGGGAACTCCTGATCCATTTTTTTTCTAGCAAGCTCCCTTGCTTTCGCGTGAATTATGTCCACGCTCACAGCTGGATTCGCGGCTCACTGTTTTCGTGCGAACTCCGTCAGGGCCAGTTCAGTTTCCGGGAACGTCCCATTCTTGGGCCCGAGAAAGCCTCTTCGCGTCCTGCTTCGCGCGAAAAGGGCTTCTTTCTGGCGCTGCCATCCGGGAATGGTTCCCGCGGTGACGCCAAACTGGCTCCCTGCCGCACAGCTGCCGACGCTCTTGGCAGCTGAAATCACTTTTCCCTTGAAAGCAGCCGAGTGCTGTTTTCTTGGCCCGGACATCTTGCTGCTTCACTACGGTAAAAAAAAAGAAAAGAGTGCACTTCGCGTGGTTAGCACCCGAGCTCATGTGCTGCCAAGGTACGCACTCAACAACGACGAAAGCATGCTGCAGCCACACACCAATAACTAAAACACGCCTTAGCCATGCAGAAAAAACGACACCGAAATTTAGAGCCCGTTATTGTGGTTGAAGTTTTTGTTCAGATGCACATATAGTACGAGGCTTAAAATTTCTGACGTTAATGACTTAAAAAAGAAACTCGTATTGTACGAGCGTTTTTGCGGTAGTACGCATGTCTAACGTTCTAGTAGTTTCTATGTACAAAAAGCGCTTTCATCAAGCTCGAAATAGGCAAGAGGCCTTAATTGGAAGAAATTTTGGCCGCTACATTTTGGGCATGTAAATGGGTTAGTAAACACTTTTAAATGTTTCTACATCACTATTACAGGCAATATATAAGTTGTTCGACTAGCACTAAACTACATTTTTATACCACTAAAACGTAACCTTCTTTGGCGCGTCACCGTTTATGCTAGTCGAATTCTTCTAGCTTTATCAAAGCGCAACGTTACAGTTTCGGTACCTTCGCATCGTTGCCTCCTTTGTTAACACAGGCCCTTCTCATTTTGACTATGGACGCATTTTAAACACGTAATTACGGCTTGCCTTTAACATTACGGCTGTGTGAGCATGTGATGATAATTTCTCAGAAAATGGTCGCAGCTAGATAACGCTAGTTACGAGACGCTCTATTTTCCGTAAATATTGCTTTCTTTCAAAGTCACTACAGTTTCCTGAACTTTCTTTTGCAAAGGAACCAAACGCAATGCGCCAAAACATTTTCTTCGTTTTTTTACCCTTTCCGACTTTCTCTAACTCCCTGTGTTCCCCATGTCCCTCCTCATCGTAGCACGAATATCCTTGGTGACCAGACTGGCGAGGTTAGCGACTCCGACCACTGCCGGGCTGGCTGTCACGGCTGCACTGATGGCAGCCTTCATCTTCGTCAGGTGACTGGGTTGATCAACAGCTGCCCTTATTCTGCGTACTGCTGCCCACTTAAAAGCGACGGCCGAGTTTCAATTGGCCGACTCCAGAACGAGCGCGGGGGAGTATCTCAGTTATAAAATTTGAATTCCGAGATTTGCTTCAACTGAAGTTTTCAGTTATTTTTTTTTCTGTTAGTATTTTTGTCAGCAAGATTGTAGCTAGACATATGCGTAGCAACAATTATCGCAGTGAATCTGCCAGTGAAAACAGCCCATTATTTGGTATAACGTTCACGTCTATAGCGGCTTTAAAATTGACCAGAAGCTATTAATTTCGCTCATGCAGGTTGACCACTTCGGTTGAACAAGGGCCCTGCAATGTAAAACTATTCCGATATGTTTTATTCCAATCTCCTGACGTAAAATTTGCGCAACCGCTGACGCAAGCATCGGGCGGTCACCCGCAGGTTTGTATGGACAGACCAATCAAACGCTCTCCTCGTTCCTAGGAGGCCACTTTCGTTTGCTTGAAAAACGAATACCATTGCTTACGCTGCGCAGCTCGTCTTTTTGTCTTATCTAATTGGCTGGCAAGAGGCGAGGAGCACGCTCAAGTGGAAAGGGATTCGATGGGGCCGAGCCACTACAATGAAAATCGATAACCGCATGAAGAGGGTAGTGCCGGCGTCTGCTATTCGTCCACTTTCCCTTACTTAGCTTGAGGTGGCTCGTCGCAAATCACGGTGGCATGCAACGGAAGCTTAAGAATGGCGCTAAAACGGATCCTCAGCAAGGAAGAGTTGGCAGAACGAAGTCGCAAACGTGCTGAAAGTCCTCGAAAACGTTACACGGCCACGCAGAAAGATTTATTATACGGAAATAAACCAATGCTCTCCGGCAGGTGCGAGTAGCCAGTGCTTGAGCGATCGGCGGCAGCCGTATTTTATTCCTGTTGGAACGGGGCAGCCTGCGGCTATTCAGAAGAAAACTAAGTTTTGTTCGGCATATTAATGCATTTTTAACGCATAGACGTCCCTTTGACGCGGGGAGTTTTTGCGGTTTTGTGACGTCGCGTGACAGGCAGGTGAAGTGGGTGCAGCCCGAGAACTTTTGGCCGAAGGCTGATGGCGGAAAGGGGTCGAATCAGAAATAACTATTTTTCTATTGTTCGGCCAAATCATGCATAATCAGTGTGCACACATCATATCAGATGGGAAGCTATCGCGGTTTTCGCAACGTTGCGTGACAGATAGGTGAAGTGGGGGTGGTGCAAAAAAGTTTTTGACCAATCGCGGAGAGCTGATTGCAGAACTGGAATAGAAAAGTTTGGAATAGTTTTACGTTATAGCACCCCAACACTCAATTTCACATACTGCAATCTGCCTCCAGCCTGCATTAAACTGGCTGACGAAGATTCTGTGACTGCGATGACATCCGTCGATGCCTCAAAACGCAATTCACGCAATTCTGCAGCTTTTCAAATGCAATCAGAAATGAACGTCTGTAGCTACGGAGAAATATACCGTAAATCTATTTCGGCCTGTTTCTATTCCATTTCTGCCATTAGCACTCCGCGATTGCCTAACAATTTTCGGGTCACGCCCACTTCGTTGGCTTTCACGCGATGTAACAGAACCACGAGCAAACCATCTTTCGATATGACTTGTAAGTAATGATTATGCATTACCATGACGAACAAAAGAAAAAGAAATGTATCCTACTCTACACCTTTATCACCAGTAGCCCTCCGCTTCTGGCCTAAAATTTTCTGGCGGTGCTCAGTTCGCCTGTCTGTCAAAAGACTTCACAAAACCGCGAAAGCTCACCTTAATAAAACATTTTGCGTGGTACTATAACGTTGTTGAGCCCTTTCGGCACCTGCACAACGTCGCTTTGTCTACTATTCTTCGCTGGGGACCCGTTTTACCGACATTTTTATCTCACCATTGGCCGCCGCTGCGTCAATGCGTGCGCTTCTGTATTTCTGCATTGAATTAGTATAGTCGGATACAACTTTAGAAAAAAGGGGGGCGTTTACTCCTCCGAGGCGGAGGCACACGAGCATCCACCAATGGGCGCGCACTCTGGACTAACGTCATCAGCCGGACGGCCGGTGAGCCCGCCGATGGAGAAGATGGCCGCCCGCGCTTTGAACTGGGCGTGGTCGCGTCAGCTGTGGGCTTCAGCCTCTCGTCAGAGTGAATTCCAGAACTGTTTGTGATAGTCTATCCTGCCGGAAATGTTACTACGAGCTTACGATGCGGCATTTGTGCCGCGTGCGTTTATTCTGAGCCGTGATCCGGCGAAGGAACATTGCAGCGAGCATCGCTGGCGCTGCTCTACGCTTTGCCTGAAAACAGGATCCCGTGGCGACCGCTACGAACACACATCCTACGTGTCTGTTCACCTCCTCCCGAGTGACGTTACGACGAGGCAAGTTTTCCAAAGACTGGTGCCTACTGTTAGCGGCGGGTGTGTTCGTGTACTGCGTCGCTGCGTTTTTCGTCGGACGGGGTGAAGTGATGGAGCAAAACCATTCTCAGGAGAAATCAGAAAAGTGTGCGAGCATGAAACAAACCTACGAGTGTCTCAACAGGAAATATTTGCAGAAGAAGCCTTCAACGCAAAGATTTGTAGCCGTCAACTTAGCGTGAACGATCATTGTCAGCAGTGAGATAGCCGGGCGTCTAGCGACGGTGTTCGAGCGTTGTGTAGCACCGTCGATTGATTGCTGTCCACCAGTGCTCACTGCACGCGCAAGCTGTAGCTGTAGCTGTAGCTGAATGCGTCCTGTGAAACTGAAAGCACAAACCAAAAAATATAGATTTTATGCTATTTAAAACCACGAGCATCTATTTAAAATGATGAATGGAACATTTTTGTACCTTCCTGCCTCGACCGTATTCTCGCCCCAGGTTTGTAATGGTTGCTATAAATGCATTGTTTTATATAAGTACTTTTTCAATAGCAACTGATTCACTTTGAGCTTGGAAAACGAGTAGTAGATACGCCTTGTACATGTAAACAAGCGCAAAAGTCATGCAGAGCTGCTCTTTCTATTTTTGTCACTTGCAATGAAGCTAAAGAGCAGACGACGGGCAGCGTTGTAGAAGGCAAGGGGTTATTTTCCTGTCGCTATCCTGCACGTGCTGTAGCACATGAGAGCTAAATGATGACTAAACCAGTCATCAAAATAGAAAAGTCTTTATTTATACGGAGAATTACTCGTTTTAGGAGCACGATTTTTTTAGGAGCACGATTAGCGGGACTATTTTAGTCGCGGAGGCAATCGGTTGTCGCGCTTCGGTCATCTGGGCGGGGCCTCCCCTTTTTTCTAAAGTTGTATCCGACTATAGTAATTACACAACAAGCAATAACAACATCAGGTGGGAACAGCGATGCCACATAGTCATTTCTTCAAGCATTCAATTGCATTTCGTTTCCTGCATCACAATCATCAAGCTCTCATTTAATGAAACCTGAATAGCTCGCGGCAGCGGTTTTTGTAAGGTTTAGGTTTTTGTAAGGTTTAGCTTACACGCTGAGTAAAACGGTTAGCAAGTTCTCTTGCAGGGGAAAACCGAAACAGCGTTGCTTATTGATTCCTTATTAACTAGCAAGAATATTGTGCAATTTAAGGACGCAAGAAATTAGAATCTTCCACTTTGAAGTCGGAAACTTAAAAACAAGCAAACAAGCTTCAGGTGAAGTCCAAAATAGCGGTCGTGCAAATGCAGGTAACGTTAGCCGTGATCAAAAACTCTTAGTCACATTTTGCTCGAGATGACACTCCGTAAGGTGTTAAACCTTCACACACATGTTTATCATCATCAGCTCATCCTATGCCGACTGCAGGACGAAGGCATGTCCTTGCCATGTTCGATTTGTCCTGTCCTGTGCCAATCGATTCCAACTTGCGCGTGCGAATCTCATAATTTCATCACCCCACCTAGTTTTCTGCCTTCCTCGACTGCGCTTTTCTTCTCTTCGCACCCATTCTGTAACTCTAATAGCCTACTGGTCATATATCCTACGCATTACATGGCCTGCCCTGCTCCATTTCTTTTGTCTTAACGTCAATAAGAATATCGGCTATCCCCGTTTGCTCTCTGATACGAACCACTCTCTTCCTGTCATTTAACGTTACGCCTAACATTCTTCGTTCCATTGCTCCTTGCGTGGTCCTTAACTTGTTCTCGAGCTTCTTTGTCAACCTCCAAGTTTCTGCCCTATATGTTAGCACCAGTAGAATGAATTGATTGTGCACCTTTCTATTTAATGACATTGTTAAGCTTGTCAGGGTGAGGGTCGGACAATGTCTCCCGTATGCACTCCAACCCATTTTCACCCTTCTGTAATTTCCATTTCATGATTAGCGTCCCCTGCGAGTAACTGACCTAGGTAAACGCACCTTCACAGACTCTATAGGCTGACTGTCGATCTTGAACTCTTCTTCCCTTTCCAGGCTATTAAGATTTATCTTTGTCTCAGGCATCTTAATTTTCGACCCCACTTGTACACTTTCTCTGTTAAACTCCTCAATCATTTGTTGCAATTTCTCTCTAGTGTTGCTGAGCAGAACATCATCATCTGCGAAGTGAAGGTTGTTGATCGGCCTTGATCCTCACTCCTTAGCCTTCCCAGCGTAATAGCTTTAATATTTCTTCCAAGGATGCAGGATTGGAGAGATTGTGACTCCATGCCGGACCCCTTTCTTTATATGTATCTTTCTATTTTTCTTGTGAAGAATCAAGGTACCTGTGGTATCTGTAGATATATTCCAAGATATTCACGTATGCCTACTGTACTCTTTGATTGCGTAATGGCTGCATGACTGCTAGTATCTCTGCCGAATGAAATGCCTTTTCATAATCTATGACAGCCATATAAAGAGGTTGATTGTACTCTACACATTTCTCGATTAGTTGATTGCTGGCATAGATGCATTTGGTCCATTCCACAGTATCGCTTCCGGAAGCCAGCCTGTTCTCCTCGTTAACAGAAGTGTTGCGCTTGTTCCATTGGAAATTATCTTGGTGAATATTTTACACAATACTGAAAGTAAGCTAATGGGGCTATATTCTTTCAATTCTTTATTGTCTCCCTTTTTGCAAATTGCTATAATGTTGGCATTCTTCCAGTTCTAAGGAACCCTTGACGTCGTGACACATTTCGTATAAAGGGCCGTAAGCTTTTCAAGCAAGATATCTGCTCCATCTTTCATTAAATCGACTGTTATTTCATCTTCTCCTGCCGCTTTTCTCCAGTTGATGTCGTGCAAGACGCTTCTAACTTCATCGCTAGTGGTAGGAGGAGCCTCTCTATCCTGTTAATTACTACTTCCAATGGAGATAACGTGGCTGCTCTTGGTACCATACATGTCAATATTGAATTCTCCCGCTACCTTTACCATATTTTCCAAGTTGCTGATAATAAAACCCTGCTTATCTTTCAGTGCATACATCTTGGCTTGTCCTATGCATGTTTTCTTCTCACTTATTTCATGCTGCGTCAATTTTTACTGCTACCTCAGTATTTCTCACGTCATAGTTACGAAAATACCTTACTTTTTCCTGGTTGATCAGTTTTGACGCTTCCGCGAATTCTTTCTGATCTCTTGAGTTGGACACTCATTCTTTGTCGCCTGTTTATCACGTCCTTCGTTGCTCGGGAGAGCTTACCTATTAGTTGCCTTACCTCTCACTTCAATTGCTGCTTCGGAAGCCAGCCTAGTTAAGGCGGTTTCATTCATTACCAGTACGTAATCTTCATATCACCAGCCCGAATTGTTCTGCTTTTACATTTGCTGCGTCAAGGTTGGCCTGTTTCTGCTCGACTAATTTTACTCTTTGCCTCTTTGTATTAAGGTAAATCCTGGACCGGACTAACTTATAATCACTGCAGTTTACCTTACCTAAGACTTCTACACTGGCAAAAGAATATCAAATGATAAGGCCAACATTTCTTTGTTACTCGGCGTGTACAGAAAGCGAGCTTCGAAGAGCCGCAGTTCAGTTCTTCGAATGCGGCTTATATTTTTTATATTGTGATGCTCCTTTCTTGACAAGGTAAGGAGAATAAACCCTGTTTCTATTCGTCAAAATTTGCAATTTAAGGTACTAGTGGGGCTAAATATGCAAACTTTCTGCTCATTCATTTATCGTGTATTCATTCATTAACCGGCTTCTGGGCTCCGATGTCAGCCTGGTTACTGCCTTGCCACATATACTCAGAGCGTACAAGGTTATCGCGATCAAAATTTTCAGGCCGGGGCCTAAATTTGAAGCACAATTATGGAACAAACCGAATAATGGCCTTTGCTTACCGCATGTGCATCGCTGGTCTCAATGGAGTGTCCCGTATCTCTTCTTTACTGGCAGCAGGCCTAGTTTGATTTGAAAGAAAGCCTCAAGAGCGGGTCGTAATGTAAGTATGATCGCATAAGGAATTTCGCAGAAAGGTAATGTCACCCAGCAGTCGCGTGCGTCTTGATATTATCACGTTGGAGTGATGGTAAGGAATGCAATAGCAAAACTGTCGATCACGAAACCAACTTATTTTCATTGGGCAAACCTGAGCTCACCAAAACAGGGGACGCCCGAATCACAGTGAAAGCTGCAATCACACTCGGCGATCGTCGAAGTTTGATCTACGGCTGAGATGCGTCGACTATTATACGCAGATAAATGATCCTTTTAGTGTAATCGCTGGTGCCCGCGTAAGTTCTCAAACGTACTACACCAGTATGCTCTTCGTACACAGAATGTGATTACACAAAGTTGGGCAACAAGATAGACAACCGATACAACCATCGATAATACCCGAGAAACTTCCGATACACAAGGGCGCGTCTTGCGCTGAGCGACAACCTTGAACATTTATGAGCTGTCGAAATGCGTCACCGGATAAAGATAAACGCGTAACTCAGTATCAACTTATGCGCTTGCATGTCACTTGGTTTTGATGAGCCGTTACGAAGGCCGTTCCCGCATACAATAACGCAGTACTTCTTTTTATACTATTTTTATCGTGATAATGTTGTCGTGCTGTCTCCCTTCGGCCCACTATCTATCCAGGATGCTCCCTCGCTCCAAGTCCCGCAGGGGTTCCACTTCCGACGAAGAAGGGTGCTCGGCGCAGGTGCCACCTTCGCGGAAGCTTGGTCCTGCTGAGGCTTGCGCAATGCAAACCCCGCCGCACTTACGGGGGTTACCATTGCGCCGAAACTCGCCTGCGAGAGCCCTGCCCATTCGTCGAATTCGCATGCCACCTGCCCAAGGAGCAGGTGCAGTCCACCATTACTACCAATACGTAGGTTCGACAGATCCATGCGCTTTACCCGCTCATGCAGTTTCATCGATTATGATATACTGAAGGAAATTCTGAGAACTTGTGATTGTGCGTGGCACCATTAACGCTTAGGGTGTATCTGACTTTAAATGTAAATGTCAAACCTTATGCTAACCTTTATTTCTTATGGTAACCTCGCGTGCAATAGCAAATTTATTATTATTGTCAACTTTTTCAATTATTTCGTCACTAGATTACGTTATTCGATAATATTTAAGGCCACTTAAAGGAATGCCACAATGCAATAAACAGTTTCACGAATCAGAGAGTGATCTTGGTGCACATGTAAGAACCACGTGTAAAAATAATCAAAACCCACGACATCGGTGTCCCTCATACACCAAGTACCTTTCGGTAGGTAAAACCGAGTGAACCGATCAAAGATAGCGTATTTGATTTGGAGTACGCTGCTGGATGGCTATAACTTAGGGACTGTGGCAATTCATACTTGAAATTTGTGATTACACAAAGCACAAAATCTTGTTTGTGCCCCATCAGAACTTCTAAACAGCTCCCTGTGTATTGCTTGCATGCAACCAGGACCGACCACTCCTGCGGTACCTAGCACGCCTGAGTTCACTTCCAGCGCCGATCCCGTGGTGATTGCGTCATCAGTTGAGAAGTCATTTCCAACGTCCTCCCAAACGGACGAGTGGAAAGTGAAGGAGTCTACCAGGCCCGATCCTGGTTCTGGTAACGTAATCTCATCCAGCAGCGATGACGTCGCCGACGTGCACGTGCCACCCAAGGGCTCGACGACTTCAGCGCCAGGAATCGGCCTGCTGCCTGCATCTGTAAGTCTGCTGCCTTTCAAGAGCATCACGAACACGCACTCTCTGAGCATTAAATGGGGCACCAACATCTCGAGCAGCTCTTCCTTGAAACACGACACCGCCGCGCGCGAGAAACCATTGAAGTCGGCCATGATTCCGGGAAAAGCAGTGCTGCCAGACGACGACGACAGTGAAGTGCCTTTGGTACTAGCAGGCTGCCGCCGACAAAGGAGTGTGGCCTTCGCCGTGGACGGGAAGCCGGAGGGAGACCAGTCTAGCTTGCGGTCAGAGGCCTCAGAGGACAAGGAACAAAGCTCAACAGCAGTCGGGGCACTGTGGCTTTCACAGAGTGTCCGGCCCGACGTTAAGCTGAGCCCTGACGACTCGACATCCGAGGCGACTGAGGAGGTCATCGCCAACGCGAAGAAAAGTTCCTCCACAACTGCACTTTCTCCCTCTAGCGAAGCCGATCCGCCGGAACATCCAGCTACATTAGAGGACCGCGGAGCCGAACGTCCTTTGAAGCTTATGACACTACCTGATGCATCTTCAAAGAACGAAGTGCTCCCCAAAGCAGGTGGCGTCGTTCCAGGTAGCAGTCATCAGACCGAAGATGGGGGGCACTCTGGCACTCCGGGAGGCTGCGAAGGTATGGACCACTTGGAACCAGGCGATTCACCAGCGGTTATCACGGGCAGCGCTCTGCTGAGTCCTATGCCTCCGCTTCCGTTAATACGTCGACGATTCGACCTTGGGTGCAAAAGAACGTCGGGGAAACTAAATGGCAACGGGACCGCAAGTGTCTTGCTGGATAATCCTGCAGGAAGCGTCAAGTCTCTCGCTCATACGGACAGAGAAGAGTCTTCGGTTCGTAAGGTGAACACTGATGCCGATAACACCAGTGGTGTGACGCTTCAGGATTTGCAAGGCGTCAGCGTGCAAGAAACTCCCGGTGACAATGGATCTGCGTTAGCAGTGGGAGACTTGCCTGACATCATTCCTAGCATCAAGGTTAGCCCGAGTACCTCCGTGCTTCTTGGAACATGGTTTTGCGCCAGATCTCGCGCCGACGCATTAACGCTACGCCGAGATCTGACGCGCCTGCTGCTTGCGTAAATTCGCTTCTGTAGCTTACAATTGCAGGTCAAATACGTATTGGGGCATAGACAAATAGGCGTAGCATAGAGGCGTTCGTGTTTGCGCGTGCTTTGCACATACGCTGGCTCATGAAGCGTCGATGGCATCGGCATATTCGTACATTGGTTGATTGTTAGGCTTCAAATTTTTTTGACGGTATAGTGATTTGTGAAAAACGAGTGCTCGCTTGCCCAAGCGTCTCTTGTGGTATCATCTCGTAATACCACTTTATCCAGGTAAATCTTGAAGGTCACTTGTCCTCTAGAGTTTTCAAACGAATTTCTGCTGTAATGTCATTCATGCGTCCACACTCTGAAAGGTAAAGAATGCAGGGATGAATGTTCCACAAAAAAGTCATCTTCCATCACTCACGCGAGTGTCATCCTTTTCATACGCGAGACAATTATCGTCGTTTATTCGCCAATCCCGAGTCTATGCCTGCGTATTGTGTCATTAACCCTGTCGGCGCTCTTCTGATAAATGCTGCTACCTCAGGACCATGCCGGCTTAATAGAAAAGACTCAGTCAGTCTCCATGTGCCACCCCTCTGTGCAAGCATATGATTGTTAACCGTCTCCGCTGTTGAGCGTGCGAAAGTTCCCAGCAGGGCGTTTCAACGTGCTGCTACGTGTACTGCGCACGGTGCTGCAATGTTTCTTCGCGTATTGTGCGAAAGATTTTGTAGGGAGATCCCTTCTGCAGTGTTCGCGCTTCCTTCTGCTACTTGTTGAGAATGCCTGTCCACAGCCCGTGTGTTCTTTCGTCGTAAAGTACACACACACAGCTTCTCTCCATGTATGTGCGACGTAACAAAAACGTTTTTTTTAAGAGTGGAAAAAAGACGAAGAGGTGTAGTGTACCTTTTGTACGAGGACTCTCTCGTTTTAACTCAGCTTGAGTGGCTATAGGTTAGATTATTTAAACGCTCTGTCTTCGCTGGAAACTAAACCTGGGACGCCTACAACGTAAAACTATTCCAGCTATTTCAATTTAATTTCTGCAATCAGCCCTTAACGATTCGTCAAACATTTTTCGGGCCACCCCCATTAAGTCTGTCTATCGCACGACGTCACAAAAACAGCGAAAAGTACTCACCTGCTATAACGAGTACACACTAATTATGCGCGACTACACTTAAAACGACAAAGCTGAGCTAGTTGGTAAGGATTCATTATGCAAAAAAGAGGTGAGGCGTGCAGACAGGACACAAGAGTAGAGAAGTGGACAACACGAACGCCGCAAAGCAAGCACACTTAGCAAAGGAAAAATAATTAGTTCCGATTCTACGCCTTTTCGCCATTAGCCGTGCTTAATCGGTCGAAAATGTTCGGGCTACGCCCACTCCACCTGTCTGTCATTAGACGTCACAAAACCACGAAAACTAACCACGTCCAAGTGACGTGTACGCATTAAAGATGCATTATTGTGCCGAACAAAACTGAATTCATTTCGGAATAGCCAGAGGCTTTTCCGAAGCGAATAGAGGATGTCTACCCACCAAACACTCATGCACTGGCTACTCGGAGCTGCCCAGGAGAATGGATTTATCTGTGTATAATAATAAAAAAAAATGTGCGGCAGTATAGCGTCGTCGAACCTTTTCATCATGTGCACAGCGTCCTTCTCACAGCTCTCCTTCGCTGAGGACTCATTTTAGGCGTCATTTTTATACTTCCGTTGCATGCCGTCGCGATTTTCGGCAAGCCACCGGAACCTAAGGGGAAGCAGGCCACTCTCAGACGCCTCTTATCCGGTTATCTACTTACACTGCGCTAACTCGGCCCTACCGAAATCCTCTCCACTTCTGCGTGTTCATCGCCTCCTGTCAGCCAATTAGATAAGATAGCCAGTCAAGGTAGGCAATGCTATTCGCTTTGAAAGCAAACAAAAGCGATCTACAATCGAGAAAAGTGTTTGACTGGGCTATTCAAATAACGCTGCGGGTCACCGCTCAATGCTGAATTGGGAATAAAAATATATTAGAATAGCCTTACGTTATAGCGTTCCTCAGTTGCATTATGCTTAGGTTATGTTGAATTTTAAAAACATATTTGTTATTGCCGATTTTCCACTTGGGCAACTTATTTTCATTCATGAGAAATAACACTATTCAGTCTAAAGGATAGACTATGACCATTTCAAGGACTTCTAAAATGAAGAGAAGCTTTCAACGCTTACACTGCCTTTATGAAAAGCATGCATTTGATGCCATTGTGATTGTGTTTTTGACTTGCTCAAAAGAGAAGAAACAGTTCAGTATGAGGTGGGATGTAGAAAATGTGCACACTCGTTTTGTTATCATTGTTGTCATTGGCCTCCCTGTTATTTTTATCGTTGCTCCACGTTTGGTTGGCTCATCATCAGCACAGCTTAGCAAAAGCCAACTACTTCTAGACGCGACCTACTGCAGTAATAGTGTTGGCATTCGCCTAATCCCCGATAAAATGTGCAGAAATGTGGTTTGTACTTTTATACGTTATTGTGCATTCATACAGGTGCCTTGAAATAGATATCAGAACTAGAACTGCAGGGCTGTTTCAAACCAAATAAAGTTTATCCTTACATATGCATTGTGGTACGTCGGCCTACTTGAGGCACAAATTATAGCCAAAGCACTGCAATAAGCGCGTACTATCAACTCAAGTTGAAGATCTCAGCACGTCCTTGCGCCGTTTTACGCTCTCCTGCTATCAGCTGACGTCGACGAGTGGCTTCGAAGGGCGCCTGGACACTGTGGTACTGCGGGAACCTGGACACGTCGATGACCTCTGGAGGCGGGAAACACCGGCGTCAGCTTCGGGGTCTTTCCCTGCCGTCGAGAACGGGTCCGTCGAGAGCGTGATGTCCACTCGAGGTTCATCCGAGATGGCTGGAGTGCCGTTCGGAGCTACCCTTTTCTACAGCGAACTGCAAAGCCAAGGCTGGCCTCCTGCCTCCTCCATGAGCACCTGGGGGTCTTTCGAAAAGGTGAAACTCTTTAAACTCAGTGCGGGGACGCGTACGTTGAAACAGTCATTCCGGAACAGTCATGTACATGGCGCTCCTACCAGGGATTTCAGCGAACGCTTTCAAAAATTTTTAAAGGCTGCCTGGGGCAGACAGCACAATTCTAGTTCATCTGCTGGTCTACACGAAGAGGTGGACATTACTTGCTGAAAAAATTGAGATGCATCACCGACTAATTAAGGAAAATTCACTAATGAAATTCCTAAAAACCTTATAGCCTACATTGAAATTTACGTATTCTAGCAGTGGCGTTCGCCAGGCAGACCCACTTGGAACGAATTCTCTGGTTGACACCACTATCGAGAGATTAATTCCCGAACTTAGTGGATAAATGCATTGGCGTTCCAGTTACTTTTGTGCTTCACTGCATAGGACGATGTTTTGTTAAGAAAGTAAATCAGCGGGAACATGTTGTACGATTTTAATATAACGCCTCCAAAGACGGCAAAAGAAAGTATAACAGTTTTCATATGGCCTGGTTTTCGGCAACACATTTTAATTTTTTTACTAAACATCTCTCCTAACGTATCCCACGTTATAGACTGTGTAATTGTGTCGTTCTTCCAGAAAACTGTGAAAATACGCCTCTAATAATTTTTAGCGCTTTTAGTGGCAACGACAGATTGGTTACAAGAACATGTTTCAGCAGAGTTACCTAATCGCCATACCTTCTAATTGGCATTGTTTCATTCATTAATCACGATAGCTGAACGACGAGTGTCACAAACAGCGTGCGCCAGAGAAGGGCGATAGTGTTTTATGTTATCCGACAGCGAATTAGCAGGCACGAGCAGTCACTACACGAATATAACTGCACTAGAACATGCAAAGAATATTCGCCTGCACTGAGTGTTTCGTCAAATTATATATATATATATATATATATATATATATATATATATATATACATAATGCGCACGTTGGTCCATTTCATTGAGACTTTTATTTATTAATGCATTCTGGGGCTAAGTCCTGTGTAGGTGGCAATGGCTAAGAGCTGTAAGTCTCTTCCCGTTTGGTCCCCGTGATGTTCTTGTCTTCTCAAAGTACCTAACTGGGCTTCTCCAGAAAATGCCCCCTCTTACGTGTGCTTGGAAGCGCTTTGTGCGAATGTGTGTGCGTGTTTGTGTGTGCGTGTTTGTGTGTGTATTACACGATACTATGTGCTTTCCACTAGGAAGCCCAAAGCAAAGTGCCTCCAATGCCGGGAAGTCGCGTTGCCGAAGCTTGAGCAAGCTTTTACTGTTATTTTTCACTTGTTTATTTACTACATGCAGAACGTACCAAAAAAGATTGCTTTCGCGCCGCACATTATTTCAGTGTTTCACTTCGCAATCCCGTTTTCAAGCACAGCCAGTAGTACCACTCTACTTACGCATACGCTGCGCTTGTGCCAGAATGCTAAAAGAGTGATTGCACAATCAAAGTATTCATTACTTCCACGTGAACTATGACTACCCCTTTAGAAGCGTACTCTTCTAGAGAAGTTGATGAAGCACGTTGAAAATGACAGGTACAATACTAGGGATCAAGAATCAAATGCTCGTCCGGTCTGGTTTGTTGTCAGCTTAATCCTATGTATTGCTCTTTTCGTTTTCCTAACGGGCACATCAGCATGTGGCTAGTGCTACTAAAAAGATAAAAGCTGTAAATCAAAGAAATAGGATGCGAACCAGGTCCGGGCTCCAGTTTCTTGACTTGTCGGCTCCTCATCGTTGTGCGCTGGCCATCCAGCTTGTAAATTGGAGCGTACCGGTGACAACCTTTCTTCGCGGCAATCAGTGAGTGGTGTCAAGTTTGTTCCTCCAAGGCAGAGACTGGTCTCGCTCAAGAGACACTTGTGTTTCCAATTACTAGCGAGAAGTGGAACTTTGTATAAGTTAGAATTACAGCCCTTGTGGGTGGCCGCAGGCGCCTTGCTACATTACTCATCTTGCGTGAAGCTAAGGGCAAATACACAGTAAGTGTCAAGGTTCAGCGATGAATATAGTGCGAGAGATCAATCCTTGTGTAATTTCTTTCAAAAGCTCTTCTCTTTCAGCAGCCGCAGACATATCGCTAATTTGTCACCGTTTCTGACCACTTCTCCCTCTGCCATTGCATCTTCCTAGGGACCACCGCTGTCCTTACCTACTGCAGATCCGTTTTTGAGAATGCTATAACCTCCCATTACTGGGCGTCGACTCATTGAAATTATGAAGCAATTTTAACCAGGTCATCTGGTGTGTTTCACCTTATCCTCGTGGTATGGCATCTCCCTTATCGTATGGATGCTTTAATAATGTAGAGTCGGAAAGTCGGAGTCATTTATTTCATGCATTTTAGAATAAGGAACATGAGCCGGATAGAGCTTTTGCATTACTTAGCGAGGCCGCTTGCTCAAGTTTCTCTTATTCTTGCACCGATAGGTGTTCTAGGAAACGCGAGGCTTCCTTTTTCTGGATGTCTGGGCAAGTGGGTACCGATCTACCGTACTGTGGATAGCACAAGAACGCTCACACTTTCTTCTCCATTGTCGAGTGAGCGAAATGTGAAAGTCCACGAATTCTGTGCACTTCCTGCTTCCTGTTGCAGATATTTTTTTGGGATGAATGAATGAAACCACGTTTATTCCACATTAAAATGCGCCGAAGACGCTGCGGTGGAAAAGGGAGGGGTAATATTTGCAAAAGGGGAAGGGTAAGGCTGCCCCTCCGTTTTATTAACGAATGTCCTGGAGGCAGCTAAGCAGGGGACGCATGACGCTTGTGGCTGTCGCGGAGCCGATCGCCGACCGGTGGTGCCGCTGGGCACTGGAGGAACAACAGCAGGGCTCGCCAGAGCTCGATGGCATGGTCCGGAGACTTGGTATCCGGGCAAGCCCAAGCCCGGAGAGAAGAAGGCGATGGTCCCCGCTGTATGGTGGCCAGGGCACGAAGCCTTGGTGGGATGTAGAGGGCGCACTCCCAACAAAGGTGGTTGAGATCAGCACGACACGTGCACATGGAACCCCCCACTTACGGGTGGTGGTGTGCCACCCCTGTGGAAACGGTTCAGCAAGTGAGGAGTAAGGAGGGTGCCTGTCTGAATTCTCCGAAGCAAGACTAACTCTCGCCGTGTGAATGCCTTCGGTGGAAACGACGGTATAGAGAGTCGATTGCCCACTGGCGCGAGGTAGGCGGCACGTCGTTGTTTGGTCGCATGCTTGTGTGCCATTGGGTCTGCTACCTCAGGTGTGCTAGCTAGGAGAGGATAAGGATTATCGGAGGCTCTGGCTAGCGCGGTAGAGAGATGAGCGCGCGCCAGTCTATGAGCCTTCTCGTTTCCGGGGATACCGCAGTGCACAGGGACCCAGTGGATGGCAACATCGTGACCGCATTCACGGAGCAGGCGTGCCTGGTGCCGTATCTTCTGCAGTACGGGATCTGCGTAAATAACATTAGTACATGCCCGATGGGCAGCGTGGGAGTCTGTGTACACATGATGGGGAACAGGGTCAGTTTGAGACGAAGTTGCGAGGGCGGACTCCAAATAATCTACGATGGCCATTAGCTCAGCGCGGGTGCTGGACCTTGCTTCTGCTGATATATGATGGCGGCGGTTCTGATTTTCATTTGTCTGGTCGTACCACGCAGTGGCATAACAGGTGTTCCTATCGTCGTCTGCAGGCAGTGCAGCGTCCATGTATACGATGCGTTCAGTCAAGGGGAGTGAACTCGTAGCTTTAGCATGCTTCTTGTCATATGCAAGGCACCGCATTCGCTGAGTAGGGTCCATATTGAGAGGAAGTGGCCTGCCATCGGTGAGAGCCGTGATTTCCTACGGTGGCGTGTTGTTGGGCAAAAGAGGCATTGTGTGGAGGAGGAGCATGAGTGTGTGTCTCCCGGCATTTGTGGCGCGAAGTCTCGTCTCTTGTGTATAGATGTGCATGTCTACGAGCTCGGACAGGTTGTTGAGTTTGCTACAACTTTTAAGCGCTTCGAGGCTTGTGTACCTTGGGAGTCCAGTTACAATGCGTTTGGCTTCATGAAGTAACCGGTCGAGCGCGTGCATCTGTGTGCGGTTTACTGGATGATATGGCCGCCCGTACATGATACGGGAGACAAGAAAAGCTTGAGCGAATTGCCGCATTTCACGTTCGTTTACTCCACGGGTGCGGGTAGAGATTCTGCGTAAAGCGTGCAGGATTTGTTTGCTGGTCTTCGTAACGCGTTGAAACCAAGTGTTCGCTGTGCAGTTCTCGTTTAGGTGTATACCGAGTATCGGGATAGTAGATTTCCGTGAGATGGGTTGGTCACCGATGTACAGTTAAAAAAAACTGCTTTTCTTCCTCTTTTCCAAAGGTAGGCCTGCCACCATGAATGACGACAAACTCTGTTTTGTCTGGGGCAGTCTGTAAACCCGTTTCCGTGGCATAGGCGCAAATAATGTCGAGAGCTCTTTGTAAGACGTCCTCCTGCTTCCCGATGCACCCTTGATGCGTCCACACGGTGACGTCATCGGCGTACACCACGTGTTTCAGGCCCGGTACGTCGGCAAGGCGCTTAGGTAGCTGGTGCATAGCTATATTAAACAGGGTCGGTGAAATAACCGAGCCCTGGGGGACGCCTACGTGGTTGGTTCGTATGGCAGTTGCGTCGTGACCAACTTCGACTTGGTAGCTTCGCTCTTCAAGAAAACCCGCTGTGAAGTTGTACATCTTCCCTCTAATGCCAAGGGCACGTGCTTTGATCATGATGGTGTTATGTGGGACGGCATCAAATGCCTTGCGTATATCCACTGCGACAACGGCTCGTGGGTGAACCGAATTAGAGTCGAGGACGTCCTGTTGGAGGGGGACTAGCACATCCTGTGTTGATAGCCCACGGCGAAATCCATACAGTGTAGGAGCCAAAAGGTCGCGATCTTCAAGGTACCACATCAAGCTTGTGTTGACCATGCTCTCCATTACTTTACAGACACACGATGTCAAAGAGATCGGGCGGAGGTTGCATAAGGTATGTGGAGGTATGTGGGCTTGACCACCGAAAACTTCCAAGTGGAGGGCAGTATCCCCGGTATCCCAGATTCGATTAAATTCTTCGAGAAGAGCGTGCTTGTACTCAAGGGGCAGATTGCATAGATGAGCCACGCGCACCTCATCGACCCCAGGAGCACTACGTACGTTAGCACGCTGCAAGGCGTGCTCCAGCTCGATCATGGTGAAGGGGCTGTTAAGTGGTTCACTATCTTCAGAATGTGCATCCTTCTGGTATGTGGTGTCTGTGGGGCGAGACGTCTGCAGGAAAAACATTTATTTCAGCGGCCTGTTCGGAAAGTTCTTGAGCGTTGATGCCTTCGCGGAGGGCCACACGAGCCGCGCCATTGTTGGTCTTGCGCTGGCCTCCGGTTGTGGACGCCTCCGCGCAGCAACTATTGCTGTTCCTCAGCGTTTTGCTTTTGTCTGAGGGTCTTCTCTTGGCCTGTCCTTCACCCTGAATCGCTACAGTTTATTATTAGTGCATTTTCGCAACTAGACGTTATAATTTCCTTAAAATTGGCCTTTGGAGTTGAATCAAAGTTACTTGGTTGTCGGTATTCGTATTTTCTTTAGTTTTGTGGTAACGATAGCTGTTGTACTGTGCACACCGAAAAACCTCATGGTGAACATCTATGTTTCCAGGTACCCTTCACGGAAGGAAGTGAAGTACAAGTTGCCGCGGACTTTGCTGAGCCTACGATGCAGTCGGTCTCGTTCACTGAACAACCGGATCCTGCATGCATGCCGACATGGTATTCGGTGGATAAACTTCAGCCATCATCGCGAGCCAGCACCCTTACTTCACAGACCTCTGCTCGGCCTACGCCAATGAAGCGGTCTGTGAGGTTTCGCAGAACGGAATCCAGCCAGCTACAGGCGGTGGGCCAAGGTGATAGTCAAGAAGAGATGCCATTTTTGTTTTCTCACACGCCATTGTTGAGCGACTCGGAAACCGTCATTACGAAGCTCATGGAGTCTGAAGTGGTTTTTGAAAGAAAGCGTATTGTGACTTCTGAGCCTGAAGATGCGGTTGACATTAGGCTTGAGGATTCTGCCAATATGCTGCTTCAAGAAGCGCCTTCAAAATTCCCTGAGCCATCAGAGTGGCCCCGTGGTGCTAGCGGCAGTAAGATTAATGCTGCTGACACCAGCGAGTCCTCATCTATTAGCCAAAAAACGCACGACAGAGCACAGCTCGGCGTCAGATTCAAGCCAACTAGAAAGCGCCTAGGCTCTGCCGTTAGGCGGCAGTTTTCAGAACCGCTACCGAATCAGCGATTGGCCATTGTACGATATTTGAATGCTGAGAAAAGTACCGGTGGAAGCTCCTCACCGGTTTCTGATTCAACGATTCCGATGGAGGTAGAAGACGCTTGCTCGGGCGAAACCCGGCTTTCGTGGTCCTCGCCTGCGCTCGTTGTTTCAGTATGCGAAGACGCGGGCCGCTCTCTGCAGCTTGAATACGTTGGCCTTAATTCTTTAGTGAAGGCATCACCGAACTATGCGAGTCTTCGTCATGCGTCTTTGAGCGCGATGGGAACAGGGGGCTCAAGAGAGGCGTGTTATGCTGCCGAACCTCAGTGGTCAGCTCTGGACGGTAGCCAAGGACAGGCTGAGTGCTTGCAGCACCTGCAGTTGGACCCGCCTGGCGACCTGAAAGTAGCGCCATCGCCTCTACCACGCACACTCATGAGTGTCCTCGGTCCCAAGGCAGTCCACGAGGGTGACCGCTGTTCAAGCAGCGTAGAACTCGAGGACGCGTCGCAGACTACCCTACATGTCCCGCGAACAGGGTTCGAGGTGTTTTCTACTCGACATCTGCTTATGGAGTGTTCTGGCAATATAAAAGCGTCTGCCTCAACGGAAGCAACACCTACAAAACCGTTTTCGTTGAGGTCGCGTAGTAACGAGCATACGAAATGGGGCTTCACCAGCGAAATTTACATCACCTTGGAGCCCTCGAACGATGTACTTCAAGAAGCACTATGTCCACCTTCTGATCCGCAACCGACCATCACGTTTGCGCCAGTGGCCACGTCTACTAGCACGGCGTTTGTGGTATCTACAATAGCTGGTAGCTCGTCGAGCCGCGATTCACTTCTTTCCTCCGCCATCTGCCACCTACCAGACGCCTGCGCGACGAACAACGACGTGTGTCCTTCATCTGATCTTACGTCTTACACAGATCTTACACCAAAAGTAAAGGCTGTACAACTTCCTTACTTGGGACGCCACTCGGTGTCCAGTGAAACCCTTTCTTCGTCAATCCGCGCAAAGGCAAAAAGTTGGCAGCCGGTTTCGACGTTCAAGAATGTCGGGCACGGAAAGGAGACAGTCGGAGCACGCAGTCGACGAGACTGCTTCAGCGTCGAAGTACTGTCTTCATATAATGCATGGCCTCGTCTTCATGAGCAGCCAGAGCCGTCGACGTCCTTCTCGGTGCTCGAATCACTGGGGCCGCTTTCGCCGAGCAGCGAGCGTACTACTACGGGGGAGTCTGCAGCGCTGCTGAACGAAGATGGCAAGCATGACGGCGGTATGCTTAGGTCGTGCGTCAGGGACCGAGCCATTGAAGCCTGCGCCAGCATGCCTTTCTCAGGAGCGCAGCTGGTCTCATTGCATGTGGAGCGGCGTTCATCCTCGTGCGAACGGCCGGGCCCATCCAAAGAGGACCACACGGCCCCGGCTCAGCAACCCTGACTGCTCTTAACTTTTGCCAGTCAGCTCCACGAATTGGAGCACAGTGAATTTGCTACTTCAGTGAGTCACGGTCAACGTAGGAATACGGCACTAACATTCATACTAGACGTTGTATTTACAAGGTACCACTGCAAACAGCGAAAATTTTTATGCGAATGTTGTTTAGCTTCTATGCCACATGGCGCAAGATGGCAATCAATTGTCGACCAGCCTAATATAAAATGCAAACATCTATACTGTTCCGTTATTTTCGACGGGAGTCCCAGCGGTGTTAGTGTGTGGTTCCGCTCGGTTTCACATTGCCCATGACTTGGTTTTATTTACATGCCATAAGATTCTCAGAGGAGAATCACAGAATGCGACATATGTCTCCGAAGTCAATAATGTGGCACCTGGTATTAGAGTCACGCCTGCTGATTCTTGGGCCGGTCGGCAAGCACTTTCACAAGTACTGTTTGTATCGCTGGTAAGCCACGCCGCTGCTTTTCGAGCTGCTCGTCACACAGGTGGCATGTGTTGTCGTTTTTGTAAATCCCGGACTCCCAACAAATATAGCTGTGTCAAAAATAGCGGTGAAAAGAAGTTTGACACAATTTACGCCGCATTTATTTTTGCGATGAGCAATCTACCGTGTGCTATAAGTAGACGCAATATATTTTATGTTGTAATTATTATTGTGATGAACCTGCCGCTACGGCCACCAAATGATTAGTTTTTGTTTATCAGCATTGTTGAACCAAACGCAAAGAGAGAAATGTCTTGATTGATCAGTTCTGATTTAAAAGAAACTACACAAAATATTTGTATGAGAGGCTGTGTTGCTGTGATAAGCTCATCTTCACTTTTGTTTCGTCTCTATCATAGCTGTTTCAAAAAGCTGTATAGTATCTTTCCATCACCATTTGTTTATGTCATCTCTACGTCAATTTTGTGTCTTTTTCTATGATTTTTCTTTTTTTACCGCGTTTAACACACGTGCTTTCTATCAACCGCTACGAAGGTGTCCAGTGTATGAGTTGGCCAGGCTCCCCTCAAGCTGCAGCATTTTTGCCTAGTCACTTTCGCAACTTTGTTGCAGAATGAATTCAGTTCAGTGTAATACTGTATCCCCATGCCATGTTCCTATGCTACTGGTAAATCACGGAACCTGATCGTACATGAGCAGCCACACAAAGTTGCAATTTCGCTGGCAAGAAAAGGGTCAAATGTCGCCTCGACACAGTACATAACGGGTGGACTGTACCGCCGCTACAAGATACTTAATTTTTCAACTCCACCTTCGAGAGCCGCAAAAACATCTGTCGACTGCTACGCCTGCCAATTCTTCCTTCGTTGTATGCGCTGCCAGCACACCGGAGACGCACGACCGCACCTTCTACACTAGAACCACAGTTACTGGTACCTTGTGGGTCTGGCCGCGGCATGGCAAACGGTTCTTGGAAACATGTGTGCTTCATTTTGCAGATAGCCGCAAGCATCACTGGCTCATACTTCCTGAGCAACATTTCCTCTTCAAGCTTCCTTCGCGGAAACTCCACCCTCACTGGCCCTCCATTCAGTTCTTGCTGTCAACCAATAGATGGCAATGCATCCACAGCCCTATCTCCCGTCGATCTTACCTGTCCCAACCGCACATGGCACGACACTGGAACGTCATCGACACGGACCCGACGGGACATAAAAGCGACGCACCGGCCAATCCTTTTCAGTGGATCTGGCAGCGGCATGGCAAACGGTTCTTGGAAACATGTGTGCTTCATTTTGCAGGTAGGCCAAAATTACGCTTCCAAATGTTACAGGAACAATAATCGTTTCTTATTGCTGCTGCCAGACCCTCAGCACTTTGTGTGTCTGTGTGTATTCCTTTAGCATTTTGTTGCAACTGTCCGGCGATGTCGAGACTAATCCAGGCCCAAAGTCAGAGGAAATGCTAACGGAACTATTAGCCGGACAAGCACGAATCAGCGCAGAGATTACCGCGCTCCACTCTAGAATGGCTTCTTTTGAACAGTGTGTTACGCACATAGAGGGGTTGGCTTCAACTGCGAACGACACCCTTCAGCGCGTTCATGATCTTGAGAAAACTGTTGATAACCTTAAAGATTTCATCACCAAACTTGACCGCAAAAACGATGACTTGGAAAACCGATCCCGTAGGAATAATTTAATCATTTACGGCTTGAAAGAGCCCTCAACAGAAACTTCTGAGGAACTATTAGCTTCTGTATCGGAGTTGCTGTCTTCCAAACTTGGAATCCAATGGGAAGGTATTGAACGCTGTCACAGGCTTGGCACGCAAAGAAATGAAAAGACGAGACCTGTAATTTTTAAACTGCTAGACCTTAGGACCAAGCTTTCCATCCTTAAGAAAGCCAGAAAACTGAAAGGATCTGATACGTACATTAGTGAAGAATTTTCTGCGCGTGTACGGCGAATTCGATAGGCTCTCTGGGACAATTCGGTTGATATCCGCAAAGAAGCAGATAAGTATAGATTGATCGTCGACACTGTTTGTTACACTTGGGATGATGTTTGCAAAAGGCTTGTTAAGGCTCCACGTGCTGCAGTGCCTACGAACACAGAGTGACTCGTTAAGGACCAGAAAGTAACTCTTTTGCACATAAATGCTCGAAGCTTGCTTAATAAGCTTGAAGATTTCGATTGGCTTGTAGAGTGCTACAGTCCCTCAATTATTTGCGTAACAGAAACATGGTTGGACAACTCTACATCAGATGTAGAATTTTTGCCTCCAGATTACTCGGTTATCAGAAACGACAGACAGTTTGCTAAAGGAGGGGGTGCAGCTTTGTTTATTAGTAAAGGCATAGAAATTTTTGTATTGCCAGAACTTCCGAATACTGAGTCTGTTCGGTGCCGGATAAACATCTCGGGTTTCGTGACAGTTGTGTGTGCTGTATACCGCCCGCCCGTTTCTGAAAACATTTTCTCGCACATTACAGGATACATAGCGGAACACAGGCTCCACAATAATAGAATGATCATTACAGGTGATTTTAATACTCCTTGTATCGATTGGAGCTTGTTAATTTCAACAGGTCGTGACAAGGCTGTTTGTGAATCTCTAATTAGTATGGCTATATCATTTGATTTAACACAAGTGGCTGAATGTCCAACTCGAGTCAACTCTGTTCTTGACCTTGTTTTTGTTAATGAACAGTTGTCACAGCACGATTTTCAGTGTGACGTAGTCGACGGACTGTGAGATCAGAAGGGTGTTTTCGGGAAATTTAATGTGGTTTGTGAGCCCCACAAGCCGACATTCAATATGGTTACAGGTTTAATCCGTGCTAACGAACATGCTATTGTTGAACTGCTAGAATTGTCTTTCAGAGATTTCGTGTCTGGCAGCGAAACGTGCAGTGTTGATGCTTTGTTAGAGCAATTTCACAGTTTAGTAGAAAGCTGTGTGCTTCAGTTCGTCCCCACAAAATGTGTGAAACATAACTCGAAGCATCCATGGTACACAAGAGACATAATTCATCTCATAAGACGCATCAAGCGTATGCGCAAGCCCAGCCGGTCACAAAACGAAAACCGCGACTCACTACTTCTTTCACTCAAGTATGAGCTGAAAACAATAATGACAGAAGCTAAACACTTTTACTTCAACACAACACTGTCAACCTTCATGAAAGAAAACCCATCAAAATTTTGGAAAACAATACTACCCTCTTCCCATGACTCTGTATCCTTCATTATCAACAATTAGCCTTGCTCTGATCCTGTAACCATTTCTGAAGCCTTTAATAGTTACATACACTCTGTCTTTCATCTTGATGATGGTACTAATCCTCATTTCACTCATAGCTCGGAAAACCAGTTAGCCAACCTCGAAGTAAGTTACGCTGGCGTTCACAATCTGTTATTAAAAATTGACACAACTAAAAGTGCGGGACCAGACGCCATACCTAACATGTTCTGAAAGAGGTACTCGGAATGGAGTACCTGTTATCTTACAGTCATTTTCAATAAATCACTGGACACATCCTCCGTTCCCCAGGTTTGGAAAATTGCCAACGTGATCCCTGTGTTTAAATCTGGCGATAAACAACAAATTACTAATTACCAACCGATCTCCCTAATTTCCACTTGCTGCAAGCTTCTTGAGCACATTATTCACAAGCACATTGTTCAGTATTTAACTTGCCATAATCTACTGTCACAGTGCCAGCACACTTTTCGATCTGGTTTTTCCACTGCCACTCAGCTCATTGAATTTACTCACGACATAGCTTCCGCCATAAATAACCGCAATCAAATCGATGCAATATTTATACATTATTCCAAAGCATTGGACATGGTCTGCCATAATAAGCTTCTTCGTAAACTACGTATCATACCCTACGGCAATAAGTTACCTGACTGGATAACCGACTACTTATACTTAAGATCCCAGTTCGTCACTTTTAACCATGCACAGTCATCGTCAGCTACTGTAAATTCAGGTGTGCCCCAAGGATCGGTGCTTGGGCCTCTATTATTTTTAATTTTTATTAATGATTTAGCAAATGTTATTAATTACACCGCAGTGAAGTTACGCCTATATGACGACGACTGCGTGCTTCATCGTAACGTTGCTAACGCCCATGATCAACAGGAACTAAACAATTTTCACTGTTCTGTGAAGGGAGTAACGTATGGCAAATGAAAATTAATTTCACTAAAACAGTTGCAATAACCTTTTCAGTAACAAAAAGAATCCGCTGCATTTCTCTTACAATAATAACGGTAGCTACTTGACTCATGTCAGCGAGTTCAGATACCTGGGTGTTATTTTTTCATATAACTTAAAATGGAATGCTCATATTAATAACACTTCTGGGAAAGCACTTCGCAAACTTGCCTATCTCAAACGAACCTTAAAAAATGCCACGAAGGAATGTAAATTAATTGCTTACAAATCATTAGTTCGACCGATCCTGGGGTACGCCTCAACTGTTTGGTCCCCTCATTACGCGCATAACATTGACCGTTTAGAATCAGTTAAAGAAAAGCAATACGATTCCTCTTCGGCCGGTACGATCGTAACTTTTCACCTTCTTCACATAGGCACACTTTATCTTTGCAAACGTTAGAACATAGGCGTACACGTGAACGTATCATCATGCTGCACAAGATCGCTCACGCGTCATCTAGCATTCAGGCACCCATCTCGTGCCATAAATAAGCGCACGTGCAACCCGACGGCACCACCCATTAAACATTGTTCCTTTCAAACCACATACAGACTGCTTTAAATTTTTTTCCCGCTAACTGTTCAAATTTAGAATCGATTGGACGGCTCACTTCACGAATTGCCAATTGAAGAGTTCGTTGTTCAGTTGCCTAACAATTTGTCCTGTTGATCTGTTTTTGATACTTCTGTGTTATCTATTTCCATGCTGCCCATGTTTGTTTTTACTAATGTAGGTACCCACTCCTGCTATGTCTCCCCCGAGACAGCAGTATTTGTAAATAAAAAAATTATGTGTGAGCATATTTAAACCTCCCTGAGCGAACGCGCGATCTCGGAGGCCACATCTCGCGTTACCAGACTGATTCATTTGACGTGTGGCAACACTTACTACGAACTTTTCTTACAATTCTCTATAATTCCTGCCGCGTGGCATGCAACAATATATGTTCATTCGTGGCAGATGATTTGGCAAAATAAACGAACTGAAGGGAATGGATGCCTTATTTTATGTGATTTTTCGCCTCCGCTCATATTTTGTAGCGTGTATCCACTATCGTATTTGCAGATTACCTGCAAGCACAGGCAGGGTTACCACTTTCATGCGGGCCACAGGTACAGAGTAGTAAATTTTGTTTTCTGCATTTTCACCGCATACAAGAGAGAGAGAGAGAAAGAAACGTTTATTGTACGAAACAGTGTCCCGAGCGAGGACGGGGATCACCCTAAGGTGGGAAGGCTCCTTAGTCCAGGAACCCTCTGGCTTCGACTGCCCTCTTGGTCCTGGCGACGAGTTCTCGTTGGCCTTCCAGGTCCCCGAGGGTTAGCTTGGCCACCCACGTTTCGAATAGGTCGTTTGCTTCTATTGCTCGTTTTGCGTGCGTCTCTAGTTGCATTTCGCTGCCTTCCTTCCACGGGCATTCCAGGAGCAAGTGTGCCAGAGTGTCGGGTACGTTGCAGAGTGGGCAGAGGTATCCGTAGAGCGTCGGGTAGAGGCGATGTATTATCATTCCGTGCGTGTACGTATTACTTTGCAGGCGTCTGAGGATCAGGCTTTCTTCTCTGTCGAGTTTAGGGTGCGGTGGAGGGTACACTCGACGCTCGAGCCTGTAATGTTGCAATATGGCCGAATAGTTGGTGGGTACGGCCTCCGTCTCTTCTGTCGCGGGTCCGAGAGCGCGTGGGGAGAGGGGAGCCCGGCTGACGTACTCGCGGGCAGCGGCGTGGGCCGCTTCGTTCCCCTCTAGTCCCTCGTGTCCGGGTACCCACGTTACGGAGGTGTACGGGAGCGGAGTGCCTCGTCTATTTAGTATCTTGAGTGCATCGGCCGAGATGTGGCCCCTCAAGAAGTTCCTGCAGGCGGCCTGAGAGTCGGTGAATATAACCGCTGAGTCTGTGCATGTAGTGGTGGCGAGAGCGATTGCCGCTTCTTCAGCCGTTTCCGGGTTGCGTGCCTTGATGGTTGCCGATGCTAGCTCGGAGCCTTGGGAGTCTACGACGCTGAGAGCGTACGCGTTTCGATGCGGATACTTGGCCGCGTCGGTGTAGCGGGCATTCGCGTCATGCTTGAAACTTCGTATTCGCTGTTAATAAAGGGAAAATCAGACATCCACCCGTTCGTAGCAATTGCTACAAAGGAAACACATACGGGTTCCTCGAAAGAAAAGGCTCAGAGTTGAAGAAAAATTGGTCTTGGTCCGGGACTCGAACCCGGAACCACCGCCTTTCCGGGCAGCCGCTCTACCATCTGATTCGAGGAACTCTTATGGGTTTCCTTTGTAGCAATTGCTACGAACGGGTGGATGTCTGATACTCCCTTTATTAATTACTTCTGTCCACCTTGCGGGTTTCCGCAGAACTACCACGTCAAACTCTTGCCTTTGCTTCGTGTTGTGGACAAATTCGACTTCGCCCTGCCATCTGCTAGCCGCCTGCTTAGCTCAGTAGGTAGAGTGGCTGCCCCGGAAAGGCGGTGGTCCCGGGTTCGAGTCCTGGACGAAGACGAATTTTTCTTCAACTCTGAGGCTTCTCTTTCGAGGAACCCGTATGGGTTTCCTTTGTAGCAATTGATGCGAACGGGTGGATGTCTGATTTTCCCTTTATTAATTAATTCTCTCCACCTTGCGGGTTTCCGCAGGACTACTACGTCAAGATTCGCTGTACTAAAGTTATTTATCGAATATTGGTACGGATGGCGGATGGCGGAGACCTTCAGTCAAGGGCCTTGGCTCTTATCAACACACATAGTTTGTACACAGTGCGATGTACAACATACTACTATTGTGCGATCTAATTTCATACATTGGAGAAACGGTCTTTGTATTTGAATTCATGAGTTCCCCAACTTGATTCTGTGTTCCGCTCGTCTTAATAGCTAACTACTCTTACCACCATTTTCGTAATATATTTCTGTTCCTGCAAGAGCCAAGCCAACCAGATGACAGTTTGTTCTTGGTCTTTGTCATCGTAATTATGTTAATTGAAACCTAACTGTCTCATGTGTACTGCTTTCTGTTTTCCTTCCTTCTCTTGTGGAGAGTTGACTCCCATGATAGTGGTTGGCGCCAGTGTGCTGTTCGATTAGCCTAAACGACCAAATCGCATATGATTGAATGTCACCGACGCCCGCCTTCGTGTTCTATGCAATAAACACTGCGCATGCCATGGAACTGAGAACTATGGTCGCCGCGTTTTCTCAGATGCCCCAATTGGCTTAGATTCCGTGCAGCGCGTTATCTTCAGAAATTCCGCCGATGTTCATCCTTTACCAGCATTCCGCTTCTGTGGTAATGCGATTAGCATTAAAGCAATGTAGGGACTCACCGCGTTAATGCAGTCACGTTTATTTAATGTTTGCAAAGGTCATCTTGAGGCTTCGTTGCTTCGACTACAAAGACATACACACTGCCTGCGGTATCAACCCTTTTTGCCATGGCACTCCCTTGCCAGGATCACCCAAGAGCACTACGGAATGTCCATGATTGCGTGACGACGATGCAGCGACGACAATGGAATGGTGAACGCGTCAATGGAACGAGAAAGGCGGTATGACGACGACGCATGGCGACATTGAAAGGCCGATTCTGAAATAGTGACGATGGTAACAGAAAAACAGCGTAACGATGACAGCGGGAAGGAAATGGTATGACGACTAGTGTATGAAAACAGTGGCGTAACGACAGCGGTATGACAGCAGATGCTTCACACCGACTGTCTGACGACGACGCAATGAAGGTTTTGGCACGACACTGGCGGCATAATAAGCCTTAGATGGTGAAAGATAACAACGAAGAGAAAGGACGTTGATAGAACGAAGACCAACGGTTAGCCATTATGGAATAAGGTTTCTGAAGTAATGACGATGGTAAAAGAACAGTGTGAAGGTGACGGCATGAGGACGATGGTAGAACTGCGAGGGTGTGATGACGATGCCCCGACGACGACGGCATGATAAGAGTCGGATGACAAAGTTAAAATGAAAATTGAAGGAGAGATTCAAGGACCACGAAAGCGTCACGGCGACGCTATGACAACGAATCTATGACGATGACTGTATGACGACGATGTAATCGTGGCGATGGCATAACAATCGTATGAGCACAATGAGATGATAAACATGACGTGAATACGACTGCCTCACAAAGACTGTATGACGAAGACACTGTGTAGACCACTGCATGAGAAAATTTGAATGACAAAGCTGGAATGATGATGATGCAGCGACCACAACGGCATCATGACTACGAGTCGATACTGAGTGGCTCATGGTAGTGGACAATTTGCGTTACTCGATCGGCGTAAGAGGTGTGACGACGACCGCATGACGAGAGTCGGGTGACTGAGCTGCCATGACGACAATGGAACGACCACGACGGTATCACGACGACGGTATGGCAACGAATGCGTGACAACGGTATGACGACGATGGCGTGACGACAACAGCATAACGAGAGTCCCATGACAAAGTTTGAATGATGACAATGCAACAATCACGACGGCATCACGACCACGAGGCACGTACATAGTGGTACAAGCTGTCAGACAACTTTGCCTCTGAGTGAGTGTAAGAGTCGTGACAATGACAGCATTACAAGAGTCAAATCACGAAGCTAGAATGACGAAGATGGAAGGACCATGACGGCATCATGACCACGAGCACATATCTAGTGTCCCAAGCTGGCGGAAAAGTTGTGGCACTGTGTAGGCATAAGAGGATGGACGTAGATAGATAGATAGATAGATAGATAGATAGATAGATAGATAGATAGATAGATAGATAGATAGATAGATAGATAGATAGATAGATAGATAGATAGATAGATAGATAGATAGATAGATCGTAGGCGAAGAATGCTAATCACATTAAAGATGTATGTAGTTCCCACGCACATCTTGGAATATACGTGAGGCGAAGCTTTACGGAAGTGATTAATGAACTGCTATAAATGTTGCCATTTCACTATCCGTCTTTAGTGTAAACAAAAGTGTACATGTCGTCTCGCGCACCAATGCTACGCAATATGACAACTCGTATGTTGATTTATATATTTAATTTCCTCGTATTTATTTTAATTTGACCGGCCGCTTCATAGCCGATCCAACGTTGCAGGTAGGTGTCATTGTATACAAATCCTAATCATTATCAACCTGCGACCATCATCTCGAAAAGTACTTGGCGCTTGTACGAGTAAAATATGCGTGCTATTGCGACCTTTTAGTTTCAGGCATCCATTCATGCCCGCCTTAACAGAGCTGACGTGTGGGCGGATCTCTCGCAATTATGCTTCAATGATAATGTCTATATTATGAATATCAGTGACCACTGCTTGATTATATTCAGCGTGCGTTTTAAGCCCTTCAAGGCCATAAAGTTCACTTGGGACCTGTGGACACTGAATGCGGTATTACTCGAAAGTAATGTCTTTTGACAAGAAGTGCTAGCACAATTGAATGATTTGCGAAATATTAATGCCATTCGAAGAAGCTTTTGTACGGAGGAGAAAATAATAAAGGTGCCATACACGGGACGCTTACTTCAACTCGACATGCGTAATACGCTAGAAGAAATTGCTGAAGCACTGGAGAGGGCCCAGTTCGCCAGGCTATCTACCACAAAAGTTGGAAGGCACATCCTACAGGGGCAGGACGTTCCCCCACAATAGTCAAGACAAATTTGTGCAGCAGCCCTCTAGAGGACCGGGACCGCATCACTGTCGGCCAGATCCCAAGAAACGTTCATCCGCAACACAACGTGGGAAGACGTCGGGCGCGCGCGCGAAGGCCCCTCTGAAAAAGCTTCGTCAATGGGCTTCGGAGAACAGTTTCGTACACGCAACGCATTACTCTGACACACGGGCCTTCGCTGCGGTTAACGTAGACCATGAAAGTTAAGTCACGGACTGAGTCTCGATTCGGGCGACGTCCTCTGAGATCTCAAAACAAGCTGCAATAGCGATGGCCTTATTGGACGACAAGAGGACAACAATCTGCAGAGACTCGAAATCAGCCGTTCGGACATTTGGCAAAGGAACCATATGTTCCCTACCCAGTACAGGGATACATGTCCGTGTTGCGAGGCAACCCCCACGTTATACCACATCACGTGGGAATGCAAGCGTAATTTCGCATTCCATAAAGTAAATAGCCCAAGTGCGGAACAACGGGAGGGTCTGCTCACCAGCAGCGAGCTCGCAGCCCAATGGGCAATTGAGCCGCACGCCTGCGAGGCCGCAGTACTCAGCTGTGCCCTGGAATAGGGGCGCCGACCTTGTGAAGCGGTCAGGACCCAAGACATGAAGACAGCGGCCCACCGCCAATCTCCCTGAGATATAGAGCAATAAAGTTTTCCGTTCCATTCCATCCGATTTAGCCCCAGGGATACTAGGAAGGAAGGAGATCACGCCACACACTCATAGGGTTTCCAGCCCACACGGGACAGATTGAGGGTGCCCCTCCCAACCTCAATGAGTCGGCACACAATGCTGCGTGAGGGATCATCGACCGCGTAGCCACCGATCAGCGTGATGTTTGGGTACAGTCAATCGGGACTTTCCTTCGTAGTACAATGAACTTACTAAGCACTTTTACTTGGCTCAGACGATTTAGCCCTTCCAACACTGTAAACTCAATACACCTCAGGCTTTAACACTAATGCTTCTACAGACGAGGGCATACCCAAACCCCCTACTTCTTCACAGCGTTTTCCCCGAAATTCAGACAACAAATTGTCTGAATTTTGTGCAGACAATTGTTCGCCGCTTATTGTGCACTATGCACAATAAGCGGCGAACTTATATCACAGAGAGGCTTACTTAGATCTTACTTAGCTTACTTGGCGAACATAGATCACAGAGAGGCTCGGCTTCTCTGCCCCTACGTAGAAGCGGCCCGCTGCGCGCTAACGCGTGCCCTAAAGAACCACAATGAAGTTCACTCATCCATCCATAAAAATCAAAATGCTAGAAAGAGCCAGCATAATAAAAAGCGCAGAACAAAAGGAAGCTATAAATTTCTAGGAAATTTCAGCAATCCCGATAGCCGAGGAAGCGAAAGCACTAGGTAGATGAAACATGACCTCTTTTTTTCACAAAGCACAAGTTACAAAAGTGCGACGACGAGCGCTATCACGTAGCGATCATCCGAAAAAAGGCGGAGAAGCTGACAGCCGGTTCGATACCAACGCTGGAGAACACTAGCTACTAACCAACTAGCTGGAGAATAAAAGACGCGTGCAGTAATCATATTTCTGAAATAGAGTGGAACGGTTTTATTAGTCAGGATAAAAAATAATAGAATCCGCTTTTGTGAAATAAAAAGTGCTGTTCTAAGGCGCATCTGTAATTATTGAGCTGTTCGATAAAGAATTTTTGTTGCTACTGCCTATACTGGAAAACAGTGTAAAACAGAGATATGAAATGCTGTTTTCAGTGCGTGAAGTGCCGGATGCCATTGATCAGGTAAACCTGCAGAAAAATGACCCCGTCCTGATTTTCATTTCATTTTTGTATTACCTTAAAGACCCACGAGGGGTATTACGTAAGGGGTGGGTACATATATTTTGGTAAGCAAGTGTTAACACAACAAAACATGGCTGGTAACATTATTGGCAAAGTTGGATGAGCACGTGATGGCTGCGATGTCATTGGGTAGGTCGTTCCAGCCTGCTGCAGTACGGGAAAAAATGATGCGGCAAAGGTGGTAGTTCGGGCACGAGGTCGGGAAACTTGAAGCGGATGACGAGTGCGATGAGATATGCGGGCTGGAGGGACGATGTAGGGTGCGCGGCCAAGTGAACTATGTAAAAATTTATGAAACAAGCAAAGGCTGGCAATGCGGCCACGAAGTGACAAGGGTAATAAGTCGGATTCAGCTTTCAAAGCTGACACACTGATGTAAGAATATGAACAATGGATGAATCTGGCTGTTCTGTTTTGGTCTCATTCGAGTGCGTTTATAAGGTAAGCTCGGTGAGGGTTCCAAAGGGGTGAGGCATATTCTAAATTTTGGTCTGACGAGGGATTTGTACGCTAATAACTGCGCATGTTTAGGGGCTTGGCAGAGATGACGTCTTAAAAACCCAAGTGTTTTATTGGCGGATGAAATGATGTTCGTAGCGCGTGTGCTCCAGGACAAGTCGCCAGATAAGGTAATGCCTAAGTACTTGTATGATAGAAGAGGTTGTACAGGGACGTTAGCTATGACGTATGGCAACTGAAGTGGGTTTCGGCGACGCGTGAAGGACAAGATTTTACATTTTTGAGGGTTAAGTTCCTTTAACCAATTGGCACACCATTCCTGAATGCGGTTAAGGTCGTCTTGAAGACATGTTTGGTCAGAAGCGTTATTAACCTTGCGATAAATTACACAATCATCGGCGAACATGCGAATTTTACTAGAGACATGCGTTGGAAAATCGTTAATATAAAATAGAAACACAAGCGGACAGAGGACAGACCCTTGCGGGGAACCTAACGTTACTGGGATGGGATTGGAGTTGTGGTTGCTAACCAAGTGTCAAGCGCCATGGACCAAATGCTGCTTTACTGCTGCTGCTGCTTATAAATCATTCAAGCCAAATTAGAACCAATTCTAAAGCAGCTGCTCAACGGAACATATTGTCACGCTGTAGTGACCTGTCAATACGACCATGCGTTGATTCAGGGAGCATGTCCGGATGTCCTGCCCCTTGAATGCCATAAAGTTCGTGTAAGCAGCACCAGCGTACGGCACGTGACAAATTCATGAAGTCATTTTCCCGAGTTGTTACGGTTCTTTTGCTCTGGGGACGCAAGGAAGGTGTTATGATTAATGAAGAGGAGCTCCCAGCATGGAAAAAACACCATTTCAATCACCATCTCAAATTCAGACCAGTCCTTCTCTCCCGTTTTGAAGATAACCCGGATTCGCACCTGCACGAGTTCCATTTTCTGTCTGCAATCTTCATGATAGCCCACACAAATTTTCTTCCCAGCGTAGATCACCGAGTATTGCTTTGATCTGTAAAATTATATAGTCCAATCAGCTTAACAAACACTGATAATTAAGTCTTTATAGAGTTTTGATGCACCGTCTGTAGGGTGTAATAAATGCATTAATAGGGTTTTAACAGATATGTCGAATAAGAAGTCGCACTAGCGCTACAAATATTCATGAAGCCGGAGCTATATTAGGGTGCAGTGATTCCATGTATTCTGTCATCGCGATGGTTCAATTGAACCTTGAAAAAGCGTTTGATTTAGTGTCCAAAGAAACTTTACCGTGCATTTTACATTATGTGAACGTTGATTGTGTGTTAAAAAGTAGCCATGGCGTACCAGGGCGGTTTAGCACAACTAACTGTGAGCGAGGCAATTGAAGGACGCATTGAGGTTCAAAGCTCAGTACGCAGGGGCTTACCTCTTGCAGCCCAATTATTTTTATTCACCTTACTCAAACAAAAGTGACCCGTATTGCACAATGCTGTAAATAATGGTCCAATATTTTTCCACAATGAAGTACTCCTACTAGCTTATGCAGACCAAGTGGCTGTTCTGTGCGAAGACAATAGATTGCACTGGAAGTTCTGAATTTGGCCCAGCGGTCCTATGAAGGTAGCGGAAGCAGAGTGAAAAGGCGAAAGTACCTGAGTTTTTGGCATGACCACGGTTCAACAACCCCAATGATATTTGCCGGGGTGCCGTGGGTGACCACACCCGTGAAGCACATGGACACGCCACTACATTTCTATCGCCAGAGTGAGTTGAGCTGGCATACGCAGGCTTATGAATTGCATGTTAGTGCAAATAAAGTGTGAGCGTGAAATCGTTATGTTTTTTCTTGTGTTACAATTCGTATATTTTTTATCAGTAAAATGTGTATCAGTAAATGTCAGTATGTGCTAAAAGTGCGTCTTGTAACTGTAAAAGCGCACAAAGACGGGAAGGAAGAGAGAAGACAGGCCGTTATTCATTCCCGTTTTTATGCGCGTTTACGCAAGATGCAAGTAAACCACCTAGCCCAGTTGTCCATTCTATTATGCTACAAGTGCTGCATTGTTCAATAGCTGACATTCGCAGGCAATACTGAACGCAGTGGCCGCATTTCGATGGAGGATAGATGCAAAAACGCCCCTGCACCATGCATTGGGTACATGTTGAAGAACCCCATATGGTTGAAATTATTCCGGAGTCCCCCTTTACTGCGTGCACCATAATCTGTGTTTTGACACGTAAAGCAGCAGGCTTTAATTAAAAATCTGAAGCGTGTTTGCGGTAGAGGACTAGCCGGCCTATCCTTTTTCAGCGTTGGCTAGGTGGTTGCGATGGCTGGGCCTGCTTCTTCTTGAAAAAGGTAGTCAATAGATCTTGGTTTTTAGAGACTCAACCGCGCCTTTGTTACGATCGATGATGCAAACACGATTAAAGAGGGCCCTATCAGACTGCGTTATTTCTTCATAATATGTCCGGTGGATATCACGGATATATGAAATTGGTAGAATCGCGCAGTTATCTAAAATACATATTTTCACGTGAGTATATAGCCACTGTAGAAGGAAAACGGTTGTTTTGTTTCTTTTTACTAATCGCAATAGCATCAATTGATTACCAGATCGGTTCTACCGAACTTTTTTTCTTTATCACACGCTGGTTTGCTGAGTCATTTCAGAAGGATAATCGCTGCGACACAGGCTTTACAGCATAAAGAAAGGTCAGCTGTAGGTATATTTTGCCCGACCTCTGACTGGACTTTAGCTGCTCGCCGTGTAAATTTTATACTCATGTTTTTTTTTGGCTGAATTCATGACAGGAGCATTGGCTCTATGAAAATTATATCCACCAGTTACATACGCAGTGACAATAACTGACTGAATATTCTCGTTCATCACTTACTGTTTTTGGTGACTCATGCTATGCGGACATTTTGTTCATGGTAAGCGGATACTTCAGAAACGGCTGTTTCGGTAGCTTTATACAAAGAACTATTTCTCAATGAAATTGCAGATTCTTTAGCTAATTTTTAACCAAGCTAAAAGCGGCACACTTTTTCTATATTGCCATTTGTCCGCATGCGTCCGTGCGGCTGTGTTTCAAGCAAGTGTCATCATTCAAGCGTTATGAGGCTAAGCGCTTTTTCTAAACTCTTTAACTTAAAGTGCCCATATGAAAGCCGACGCCGAGTATCTATTAGTGCATGCCAGGACTGGCTTTCTCACCGCTATGTCCATTCGCTGGCTGAGCAGGGACAATATTCATTTACTTTTTGCACTGTAGACGCCTTTCTTTTAAACTCAGACGTCCTTACATCTTCTACTTCGTATTCTCAGTCTAGATTCTCTGTGCCATTAAATTTCTTTTAGTAAAACCTCTGCTTTTTTAAATTCATTAACAGAAATTTTTGCTTGACAGTCAATTATCTTAGTGAATCGTCTCGATTACCATACTTCACGAACTATATAATTTGCTGCTCTTATTTCGAGATCTCACGTTGGCATTTGTTCTCCCTGCGCATTAGAAGTTTTGTCTGTGAGTGGCAATTTTAAAATTGTCGATACCCTTTCCTTGTCTCTTTTCCTTAAACACCTGACTCGTGGCCGATACGGGCATGAGTCAGTCTGCGAATGCACCAAAAACATACGGGTCAACAACACTGCATTTCAACATCAAACTTCATTGCTCATGTAAACATTTGTTGGCTTGTATGACGTCGGTTACAACACAACTGAAGGGAATAAATTGCAGTGGAGCTGCTTAGCGTATTCACTGACTCTGTGATCATGAGCATGTGCCTTTGTCGACCAAACAGCTGACGTCATAGAAAGTTCATCACTCAGAAAATTTTAATTCTAAAAGCGAGTAACATATACGTGACAAGGCAGCACAATGCAATGATAAGGGGTTTAATATAAAAAAAGTGCTTGATATATCAAGACACGAACGTATCTATTTGAATACAAGCAACAAAGTACACCAGGGGTAAAATTGCATTTGTGTTTCAGTGTAATAATAAGCAAAAAGGCACGCCAGCAGACCTATTCAGCGCCAACCAAATAACCTCGCTTCTACCAAGACGCCAACGAACATGCATTTTAGATGTAAAGTTTCGTATCATTCTTATGCAAAAACACAGCCCCTTCAGGCGCGATGTATGCATTTGTGAACGCAATTTTTTCCCAGCTATATCCACTCATGGCAAAAAAAAAGCAACAAGCATAGACCTTCAGTTCAATAGTACCCCTGCACACTGAGCGTGTCTTCATTTCACTACATTGTAGTTCCTATTGGTATTGGTGATCACTTTGCTACAATCATCATTACGATTAACCAAACGCTAAACGCACGGAATTCCGGTAACAGTGACAAAAGAAAGCTTCTTTTTCTTCTTTGTAATTGCTGCGGCCAATAATTAACTTGTGCATGAACTTCATGCCTGTGAGTCAGTTTTTTTTTCTATGAAGAAATATGACTCTCCAATAAATATATAGGCAGTCAGAATGGTTCACTAGCAAGTGCACAAGACAACATTCTACCCCCGTGTCTTTCTTTCAATGGAATATCCAGCGCATTGCAAATAAGCTGTGTAAACCTGGCATATTTATCCGCAGTCCATTGATAGTTGGACGAACAAGGCAACAAGGCAATGCACATTGAAGGGGAACTCACTGAAGGACTTGCGCATAGATTTATGTCTCTTAAAGCTGTACCGAAAGTCGAAACAAGGGCGGAGCAATTGCCGACACTTCTTGCAAAGCTGCATACACTGCATCCTCTTCCTCTTTCTCCTTTTTGACAGTCTAGCATGAATGTTGCCTGAAGACTGTGGTGCCTCACTCGAAAAGCAAAATGCTGCTTCAAATCTATATTACTCCGGTGCATCACGTGGATGCTTTATTGTTTGCGATATAGCTTTACCGTGTGCTAGAATGACTAAAGAAACTGGACACCTATATAAACCGCTAGTCTAGCGGACTCTCCAGCATCATTACTATCAGGCCTTGTGTTAAGGCGTCCAAGACTAAGTCTGCCGGGTTCCCTCCAAAATCTGTTTCTGAATATATCAAAGGCCGTATAGTGTACGCACCATTCGTCCAATATATCATAACTCTAGATCGAGTCTCTGATGTCTGACTCTCTGCGTTGGCAAATATTCCGAGGAATATACATTGTATTGTGCATAAATGAACTGTGCAGACAAAACTAGGGATGAGTTGGAATGGGTCGATAAGGTCGCGGTGTCTGCACAAGTGTTCTTTTTTTGACAGAGTAACAGTTTTTGTTTGAAAAGAAAAGTGTTGTAGCAATCCCAGTAAAAAGAACTAGGTTGATTTTTAGTTCTCGTAGTCGCATCCGTCCAGGAATGGGGACACCTTGCCGTACAGGCACTTCTGCTCCCAGCCGGTCCTGCGTGAAAAGGGAAAATCAATGAAGTGTGACTCCTTTAAAGCTTTTGACAAGAGCACAGTGTAACACATCTACGCGGGTGCTGGTGATAACACATTCTGGCCCAATTGAAAATTCGCAACCTTGAAGCTGTAACGTGAAAATGCCGGGAATTTTTTAAAAGGTCCGTAAGGCGGGGGTTAAACCTTCGCAAAATATAATTTGTGGTAAGTAATGATGACCGACAAATTAAGTCAGCCATAACGAGAGAAAAAAAAAAGAAGGAAAGTGAAAGGGGTTCAGTTGGCTAGCATCCACAGGAAAATGTATAGAAAAAGGAGAAATAGAAGTCTCCGTGAACACACGACTCTGTCATGTCGTCAGAGAAAGGACATGCGGTACAAGAAACAGATTATTCACAAGAAGCATATTGCTTCGACCGTTCCTTTATATTCTTTCTTAAGGTCTACTAATATACCAAAAAAGTAAAAGTAACTTCCTAATTACAAGAAGCTGCAAGCTCCGACAACAAAATATGTTATGTTAGACGACAACTTACACCTATTAAAGAACTTCATATTGGTTTATACCAAGCTTGCTGTTAGATATTACTTCATTTGGATATTGCGCCATAAAATCGGACAAGACGAGACAAATCGTTGACCATGCTTCTTTGGTCTTGTCCTGATTTTTCGCGCACTTTTCAAGAAGCCAAGCACCTCAAGTTGCTTAAAAATATCAAGCTGATTTCTTCGCAGTGCATAAATTTGCGCAGCACGGTACAGCGGCACGCACCCATATGGTAGACTCATTAGAGTGTTCATTAGCGCAGCCTATGGCATGTGAGTATCTGCGAGCGTCCGTAGAAACACCTACTAAGACTGGGAGCGTACCTTTCTATGGACATGCCACTCGCCCATAACCTGGCATCATCTTCCCTATAACTTACGATCCGGATCGCCGGAGGTCACTTTTGCTGAAGTTAATTTAATGCGTGTGCCTCATACGTTTCTTGTAACGATAATACAAGATGAGCCTGCCATTGCCTGGCAAAAGCTTGTGAGCGTATTCTCTAAGGAACGAAGCCTATGCAGTTGCCGCATAATCCCTTGGCACTAGAGCTGGATTGAACACATATCAGAATGCTATAGAAGCTATCGAATGACATTTAGAGGCCATGTTCAGCATGCCAAACGTGATTTGTGGGCGAAGTTAGAAAATGTGCGACATAAGTACGCCTTTTGGTAGGATATTACCCACTTTTTACTCATTGTTCTGTTGACTTTTATGTAACATTAAACAGTGCGCAGCTCAGAAATTTTTCAATTGATCACAAAACAACATGGGAGAAACAGTGTGGCCTAAAGCATGTAAATACGTTTAGAAGTTGTAATTGCCCCGTTGGAGGCGTCACAAAATGTCACTGAATATGTCCTGATACGAGATATTTCCAATGCTTTTCGGGGACTAGAGCGTTTCTTGTCTGGGAAATTATAAGCGCCTATATAGGAAACTTTATATGTGCGCCTTAATTGGAAGCTTTAGCTCGGAGTACGGGAAAGAATACACGGGAAAGAACAAGTCGTGTTTCTCGGCAACCACTGCACCGAAATTGATGAGTTTTGTTGCATTAAAAAAATTCATTCATCCAATGAATGTATGAAGCAGTTTTTTTTGTTTACACCGTCGAGTTATCTATAAATATTGTTGAAAATCGAAAATTTTTATATTACAAATGTATAATGTTCACAGCTCTTTAACTCAGACTTAAAAGTCGTATCACAATTCTGTATATCGCTCCTAATAGTGCATCGAAAGGGGAAAAAATTGTGTTTTACCTGGCTCTTCGATGCCTTACTAATATGTAAGTGGGGCTTTCGCTAAACCTTTAAAACATAACTATATCAGGTAAGGTATAAATAAATGTCAAATTTGTCAGCTTTCTAATGTTCCTACTCTTTACATTTACAGAAGTGCGATATGTTCGTGGTGCAGTGTAAGAATTCGTAAAGTTCATGCTTCTATTTTTTCAAAACTTAACAAATGTCGCCAATTTTTTTTTTAAATTCAGGCGCTACATAAAAATTACGCTTCCAACAGTCACTAGAGTATAACTTTATTTATGAAGTGCAACAACTGCGATTAAAATCGGCTCATGGGTTATCTCACAAAACCATATTGGTGTGTACATGTTTTTGAATTAGTGGCATCGGAGTTGGGCCCGAGCTAAGGCTTCCTTTTAAAAGAAACATGCTTCGATATCGTCAGGGTTGTAATTCTGTTGCAGTCGGCATACAGAACTTCTTAGAGCTTTGAGAACGCTCAGGGGCAATTATATCTTATAACCGTTTCTGAAGGCAGACGGCTCAACATTTCCATTTCTACTTAAAACATTGAATACATGTGCGGGAGACTTAACATCGGTTGTTGAGAGTAACATGATGAGCTAAAGAAGTCCTAATCAAGGAGCCATAATTCGTAGACAACCGCGTGTCTAATGCTACCGACGACGAGGCAACAACTATCTATAGCTTCGGCTCTGTGCTCAGTGAGAAACATCCACGACGGCCGCGAAAGAATTCTGCGAGAACATCACAATTGGCATTGCCGGTACAATGCCCGCGCTAGCATGTCACCGCCACCTCGGTTTCAAACGTCACCTCATTGAAATATCAGTTACCCGCCCAGGTCGTACTGTGGCTTTGGCGTTACGTTGCTGAGACCGAGGTTGCGGGATCAAATGCCGGCAAATATTCGATCGTTTCGATGAAGCCAAAATGCAAGAACACCCGTGTACTGAGTGCGGGTTAAAGAACACCAGGTGGTCATGATTAATCCAGAGCCCCCTTCTGCACCGTGTTTCGTAATCAGGCAGTCTTTTTGGCATGGGGGGTAATACCTCAGAATTTAATTTTAATTTCAATGCCAGCTGTCATTCTACCAAACAGGACAAGTACTATACGTTTTTAAGGCTCATTCACACCTGCAACTTGAGGAGGTCGCGCGACCATTTGCGGCTCGCGACCAGAAAGCGACCGAAGGCGACTGATGGCAAACCCGGCTGAGCGCGACCCGCAAGTCGCAATCCCGGAGATTATCGTTCTCAGCGAGAACTCTCGGAATGTGTGGTTGATCGTACTTGGTTGGTAATATATGGTTGATTGTAATTGATCGTACTCGTCTTCACATGTCTGAAGCGTTCGATCACGTCCCTCCCTCAGAACTGTCAGGAAAACTTCTGAATCTTGGCAATGATATGACTGCAGTCAAATGGAGTAAATCAGACCTTTCTTACAGAAAAAAGTATGTCAACTTATATGATGCAAAATTGCGTATTTTCGATACAACGTCGCTGTGCCCCCCTGGCATATGGGCTCCGTCCTGTTCAAGTTTTTCTTATAATATAGATACTACAGATGTCGGTCGTTTTGCCTAATATATCAGGTCGCTTAATTGCACGCGATTTTCGGAAATATTAAAAAAACAGTATTTTACAGAGATTAGGTCGCAAGAAATTTCCCTTTACGCCCAATAAGTGTCTGGGGCGATAATTAGAAAAAGAAAAAATAACTATGACAAGAACTCTAGTGGTAGACTAACTGACAAAAAATAGTACGTTCTCTTTTAATTATGGGAAAACAGGAGATTATGGGAGATGGAAATTCAAGACGATGAGCAAAATAAGAACAAGGTGAAAGCAGGAGCCAACGTTCCGACGATTAAATTTGTCTTCTTCAAGGCGACATATGCTTTCCTTGCCACAGTATATATAGCTGGGGTTCTAAAGGGGAGAGAGCGTAAGGGGAGTCGAGGCGGCAACGAGCGAAGGGGCGATAGCGGCGAGGATGTTCAATTCAGAATAAGGGAGTGCTGTGCACAAGGCCATGGATACCGCCATCTATCAATCACGTACGTATTAACGGTAGTGTGTCAGTCAGCGTGTCTGGTGGTCGTGGGATATCGTGTCTCTGAAAGATAATAGAAGGAGCGGCAGAAATCGGTGCTCATAAAAAAATATATATTGAAGTGGGATAAATAAATAAAAGAAAAAGGAAAAAAAAACTAAAAGAGAAAGAAAACTAATCCACCAAACTAAGAGTTGTTGCCTATAGCTTGAAACTTAGCATAGCGAATAGATCTAAAGCTCCCTTTGAAACGGTTATGCCTATTGGCTGCAATGTCTTGAACTTATGGATAACGTATGATTCTCTGTATTTTCTTTCTCGTTCAGAACGGAAATTTGACTGTAAGATGTAAAGTTTAAATTTATCAAAGTTATAACTAGCTTGGCTAAAATGGTCATCGACGGCTTTGTCCGCGCGGTGTCCGTTTAATCTGACGTCTTGTTTCACCGATATATTGTTTCTTACAGAACGAGCATTCAAGCATATAAATCACGTCCGAACTTCTACAAGTGAAGCCAGATTTGACTTCTTGTGTATAACAATTTGCGGTGCTTTTCATTTTAATGTCACTATGAATGTCCCTGCAGGCTTGCATCTGGTGCGACAACGTGCTTTTATTACGGGCGAATTATGTTAACTGACTTTTGGGCGCACTAACATGACGTTAATGTTCCTGTTGCGGAGATAGGTAACCTTAGGTACATCCGTGAACGCTTTTCTTAGACGCTCGTTACGTGATAATATTGGGTGGTATTTTTTAGGATGTTGTTTATGTTTGGCAGTGCATTAGAATATTTTGTTATGAAGGCTGGCGGTGTGTCAGATTCTGGTGTAGGCTGTTTCTTCGCTAATTGCAACTCTCTCTGCAATCTTGACGCGACATCATAACCCCTGTCGAGAGCAGCTCGTGGATAGTTTTTTTTCTGCTAGCGTTGTTTTAAGGTCATTGAGGTGGTGGATATAACCGTGGTCTTCGCTGCAGATTCTTCGAATTCGTTTGGCTTGTCCGACAAAATTCCTTGCTTGCATCGTCACGGGCGATGACTGTTGTAGTCTAAATATTGCTGGCTATTCGCAGCCTTCCGGTAAAGCGTCGTTCTCAGTTTTCAATTTTCAATGTAGACCGTCGTGTCGAGCAGTAAATTTAATAATCGGGGAAAGTGATTGAAATGGCTAATTAAGTCGGTTAATGCACTTGTGCCGTGTTCCCATATCATAAATATCTCGTCAATCTAACGAAGATAGATGTGGGCTTTTAAAGGGTAGGATTTCAACAGGTCTGCTTCAAGCTGTCCCATGAAAATGTTCACACACGTGGCAGCGAATGGTGTTCCCATCCTAGTGCCGAAAGTTTGCAGTTAGTGAATAGAATAGAATTCGAAACAGTTGAGCATGAGAACAAACCTAAGGGGTGACAGGCACACTTCTGGAGCGTGCGCTTGGGAATTGATTGCAAGGGACTTCGAAACGGCTTCTATTGCTTCCCTCATGGGTATGTTAGTGTAAAGGGCAGAGACATCCAAAGTCACTAGAATAGCGCGGTCGGAAAGGATTTGGTTTTCGTTGATGCCGTCGATAATTCCAAAGAAGTGCGCCGTGTCTTGAACAAAAGATAAGAGGGTGGTGGAGATCTTTGACAGCTGGTGATTTAGGTCGACATGAGATTTATGCCGTGAATATTTTTTCGACGGGAACTTTATGTATTTTAGGAAGAAGATAAAAGCAGTCTGCTTTTTTGTTCTTGGGCATCATGAAGTGATATTCAGGTTGCGTGACTAGTTCCCTGGACAGGAGCTCCACTATTCTGTTTTTCACAGTATTGCTATAGTCTTGAAGTTGGGTTAGAGTCGAGTTTTCTGTAATGGGTGTGGTTGCTAAGTTGTTTGGAGGCCTCATTCTTGTACCTTTTTATAGGCCAGATTACGATACTGCCGCCTATGTCTGCTGGTTTTATACAATATCATTCCTTTCCGCGAGCTCTTTAAGAATTTGGTGCTGAACGAGTGACAAATTTTTGCGTTTCCGGCAATGGCGCGCTGACTCTAGAATTTCCTTTGAGATCAGCTTTATGTGTAAATCCAGTCTGGGAACTGTTCAATTTCCGGTGTCCACGTGCTAGGTGGTCTAAGAGAGTCTCTATCTTGTTTTTCTACCTGTGGCCTATCGAAAAAAAAAGAAACTCCTTGATGCGCATGCGTCTTGAAAACTGTTATATTTTTGTGGAGTTCGTATTCGTTTACTGCGTTGTTTGTCGAACAAAACGTTAGACCACGTTTTAGGAGATCAACTTTCTCGGGGCTTACACTCTGAGATATGTCTACTACGCTGCTGCAGTGCTCTGGATGCTCTCCTGTAGGACTATCGATGCAGCAATGTGCTGTAGGGGTTACATTAGTTTTCTTGGGTTGATCTGCAGCTCTAATACCTTGGTGCTGGTATTTACCTAGTAATATTTCTTTTTTTCTTTTTTCTTTTCTTTATTTATTTATTCCATTTTAATATTTTCTTCAATTTTTTTTTACGAGCACCGGTTTCTGTCACTCCTTCTATTACCTCTTTCAGAGACATTAGCCCACGACCACTAGACACGCTGGCTGACACAAGGCCGTTGACACATGATTGATAAACGGCCGTGTCCCTGGCCTTGTGCGCGGCACTCCTTTATCCTCAATTCGACACGCTCGCCGCTAACACACCTTTGCTCGTTGCCGCATCCGCCCGCCTTACACCCTCTCCCCTTGAGAAGAACCGCCCTATATATACTGTGGCGAAGAAACCATATGTCGCCTTGAAGAAGACAAGTTCACTTGTCGAAACGCTGACTCCTGCTTTCATCTTGTTCTTGTTTTGCTCATCCTGTTTTAATTATATATAAGGGCATCTGCTAGCACGTGTCATCATCGTCATAATCATCAGCCTATTTTATGTCCACTGCAGGACGAAGGTCTCTCCCTGCGATCTCTAATTAACCCTGTCCTGAGGCAACCGATTCCACCTAGAGCCCGCGAATTTCTTAATTTCATAGCTCCACCTAGTTTTCTGCAGCCCTCGACTGTGTTTCCTTTTCTTAGTACCCATTCTGTAACCCCAATGGTCCAATGTGTATCTAACCTGTGCATTACATGACCTGCCCAGCTACAGTTTTTTCTCTTAATGTCAGTTAGAATATCGCCTATATCCGTTTGCTCTCTGATCCAAACCGCTCTCTTTCTGTCTCTTAACGTTATGCCTAGCATTCTTCGTTGCGTCGCTCTTTGCGCGGTCCTTGACTTGGTCTCAAGCTTCTTTTGCAATCTCGAAGTCTCTGCCCTATATGTCCGAACCGGTAAAATGCACTGATTGCACAATTTACTTTTCGACGACAATGGCACACTCTCAGTCAGGATTTGGTAATGCCTGCCGTATGCGCTCCAACCCATTTTTATTCTGTAAATTTCCTTCTCATGCTCAGGGTTCCCTGTGATTAGCTGACCTAGGTACTACGTGCTCCTTCACAGATTCTAGAGGCTGACTGGCGATCCTGAACTCTTGGTCCTTTGCCCGGCTACTCATCATTATCTTTGTTTTCTGCATATTAATCTTCAACCCCACTCTTACACTCCCTCGGTTAAGGTCCTCAATCGTTTGCTGTAACTCGTCTGCAGAGTTCCTGAATACAACAATGTCATCGGCAAATGAAAGGTTGCTGAAATATTCGCCGTCGATCCTTACTCCTAAGCCTTCCCAGTTTAATAGCTTCAATACTTTTTCCAAAAACGCATTGAATAGCATTGGCGAGATTGTGTATCCCTGTCTGACCCCTTTATAAATATCTTCCTATTTTTCTTGCGTAGAATTAAGGTAGCTGTGGAATCTCTGTAGATATTTTCCAAGGTATGTACGTAAGCGGCCTGTACTCCTTCATTACGTAAGGCCTCTATGACTGCTGGTGTCTCTACTTTATCAAATGCCTTTTCGTAATCTACGAAAGCCATACGGAGAGGTTCATAGTACTCTGCAGAATTCTCGATTACCTGATTAACGACATGGATGTGATTCATTATACAGTATCCCTTCCTGAAGCCATCCTGTTCCATTGGTTGACTAAAGTCCAGTGTTGCCCTTATTTTATTGGAGATTATTTTGGTGAATATTTTATATTATACTGGGAGAAAGCTAATGAGCCTATAATATGTCAATTCTATAACTTCTTCCTTTTTGTGGATTAGTACAATGTTTGCATTCTTCCAGTTTTCTAGGACCCTTGCAGTTGATAGACACTTCGTATATATAGGTGACAGTTTTCCAAGCATTATGTCTCCTCCACCTTTGATTAAATCGACTGTTATTCTATCTTCCCCTGCCGCTCTTCCTCGTTTCATGTCTTACAAGGCCCTTCTGATCTCATCGCTCGTTATGCGAGGAGTTTGTGTATCCTGTTCATTACTGTTTCTAATGTAGGTATCCTGATCCCTCTGGGTACTGTACAGGTCATTCCGGAGCTTTTACTACACCTTCGAGAATGCTGATGATATTACCCTGCTTATCTTTGAGTGCATGCATATTGGTTTGGCCTATGTCAATTTTCCTTCTCACTGATGCGTCCATTCTGGCTGCGTCCATTTTTTACGGCTTCTTCAGTCTTTCCCACGTTATAGTTTCGAACATCACCTATTTTCGCCTTGTGGATCAGTTTTGACAGTGCCGCGAATTCTATCTTATCTCTTAAGTTGGACACTTTCATTCTTTGTCGTTTCTTTATAAAGTCCTTTATTACTTGGGAGAGTTTGCCTATTGGCTGCCTTCGTGACTTGCCTCCCACTTCAATTACTTCCTCTGAAGCCAGCCTAGCTATAGTTTCATTCATTCCTCTACGTCATCCGCATCTCTCTGTTCCAAGGCTGCACATTTGTTTGGAAGTACCAGCCTCATTTTGTCAGTTTTTACCCGTACTGCCTCTAGGTTGACCTGTTTCTTCTTGACTAATTTTACTGTTTCTCTCTTCAAATTGAGGTGAATCCTAACCCTCACCAACCTATGATCACTGCACTTTGCCCTACCTATCACTCCCACATCCTGCACTGTGCTGGGATCGGCAGAAAGTATGAAATCAATTTCATTCCTTCTTAGGGCTTTTCCAGGTCCCCTTTCTGTTGCTACGCTTCCTGAAAAAGGTGTTCATTATACGAAACTTATTCATTTCAGCGAATTCTACCAGTATCTCTCCTCTAGCGTTCCTTGAATCGGCGCCGTAGTTGCCAATTGCTTGTTCACCAGTCTGCTTTTTCCCTACTTTTGCATTTAAGTCACCCGTTAATATACGAGGTCTGCTAGAAAAGTATCCTACCTTTGGCTGAAGAAAAAAAGACTGGCATAACTGGAGCGCTGAAAACCTAATCACCCTCAAAGTAGTCTCCTTGGGACTCCACCCACTTCTCCCAGCGGCGCTGCCATCGTTGGAAGCATTCCGAGAAGGCCTCTTTCGGAATGGAGTTTAGCTCAGCTGTCGTTGCAGCCATAATGTCCTCTCTTCTCTGAAATCGCGCTCCTTTCAATGGCCTCTTGATTTTGGGAAACAGCCAGAAGTCGCAGGGGGCCATATCAGGAGGGTAAGGAGGCTGTTGAACTACGGGAGTCTGGTTTTTGCCAAAAAAGTCTGAATCAAGTGCGAGGAATGCGCAGCATTGTCGTGATGGATGCGCCAATTTCCTGTTGACCACAACTCCCTTGCGCCACACAACATCACGTAGGCGACGGAGGACATCCCTATAGTACTCTGTGGTGAGTACTACAGGTGGTGACCCTGTGGTGCATATTCGTGGTGTACCACACCGCGGGAGCCAAAGAACGCAGTCTGCATCACTTTGACGTTGGAGTCCTCCACTACGGCGTGCCTCATAGTCAGAAATTGGTGTGGCACGTAAAACCCCATAACTTCACTGATGCAAGTGCGCTTGTTTCATATCCATCAGGTGTTCTCAAAAAAATAAGGTCGGATGCTTTTCTAACAGACCTCGTAATATACTGAGTTTGCTCTTTTCACATCGCTAATTCAACATCATTAAACTGATCTACTTCCTCACCATCGTGACTGGATGTTGGAGCGTAGGCTTCTACTACCTGTAATGGAATGCATTGAACAGTTCAGTTGGTAGCGTCTGTTCGTAATCAAGAAGGCAGGTCACGCAGAGCAGGAACAGCTGGTTGCCCGAACGGCTCACGCTCGTGCTAAAGCGCCTGCATCCACGCGCCACCGCCGCTTTCTTAAGTAGCGACAACCTTTGTTATGCGCCGCCTTTTCTCCTCACGCCAAATCTGGTTCCGGTATTTCCGGTTCCGGCATTCCCGGTTTAAGAATTCCTGGTTCCAGCGTTTTCACTTCCTGGAGTTGCGCTGCGGGAATTTCCGCTTTGACTGCTGTTACACGATGGTGAGACGCCCGCGCGTGCTTAGTAGAGCTGTGGCAGTAACCATAAAAAGAATGCAAAGGGGACAAGCTGTTGTATTCCGCTGAAGTAGTAGTTCGCGGTCACTGTTTTCCAAATGCACGAAAAACGGCAATGGTCTCCAAGCGCCCAGGCACTACATTCCACTGTACGTTGTCGCTCGTGCCACAACCAGTCGCAGGTTGACGCGAAACAGCGAACACGAGCAGATCGCTGGTTACTATAGGCGGTGGTTCTTGGATGGAATCGCATTCACAGTTTCAACCGCAGCTGGTGCAATTAAAGCCTCTCCAGCGACGCGAAAGTAAACAACGCTAAAAAACAAAATGTAACTTCCACTCGGAACAGGAAGCTGCAGCTACGTAAGTTCCGCTTGGCGCCGGAAGCTAAGGGGGTGAGTAGGAGAGGTACGTGGAGGAGGAGGGCAAGTTGGCGGTACTTAAACTGGTCGGCGGAAACGTGTATGGAGGGGCTTTAGTGCTAAGCACTGGCGATCCGGCTTGCCCACTGGTTCCACTGCAGGCACGGAACAGACGATCTGGCTGGCCTTGTCCTTGTGCTCTTCTTCTTCGTTACAATACCCCCGGTGCAAAAGCGGAGCCATCCTGGCGACTTACGACGTGGAGACAAGCGGGTCATAGAATTGTTTCAGGCGGTGAACGTGAACAACATCCCGCCCACGGCGGCGCTTGTCGGATGTCAGTGTAAGCGGCTCTGTGACATAGTTGACCGGAGAGGTGCGTTCGACGATGAGGTATGGTCCATTATACAGCGAGAGAAGTTTTGTCGAAAGTCCAGGCGTGGTAGAAGGCACGGACAACAAGACAAATGTGCCGGGAGCGAAGTTCGGATTCGTAGCGTCGCCATCACGATTGGCTTTTTGGCGTTGTTGGTCGGCGGAGGTGAACTTTCAGGCTAATCGACGGCATTCCTCGGCGTATCGGGCGATGGCTGAAACGGGAGCACACTCTGACGTGTCTGGTGTATAAGGCAAAACGGTATCGATGGTATGGGAAGGATCGCGACCGTAGAGAAGAAAGTATAGAGAAAATCCTGTAGTACTTTGTGTAGCCGTATTATATGCGTACGTGACAAATGGGAGGAGGATGTCCCAATTTGTATGCTCCGATGAAACGTATATGGCGAGCATATCACCAAGGGTACGATTGAAACGCTCCGTAAGCCCGTTAGTTTGAGGATGGTACGCCGTGGTGGTCCGGTGAACTATGCGGCACTGAGGAAGCAGAGCTTCAACTCCCTGCGACAAAAACACACGGCCTCTATCACTCAACAGCTCTCGAGGTGGGCCATGACGAAGAATGAAAGGATGGAGCAGAAAGGATGCAACATCACTGGCGGTCGCTGCATGAAGAGCAGCGGTTTCAGCATAGCGTGTAAGGTGATCAATTGCGACAATAATCCATCGTTTGCCAGCGGGTGTTAGCGGTAGCGGCCCGTACAGGTCAAGTCCCACACGGTCGAAGGCACGAGCAGGGCACGGAAGCGGCTGTAATAAATCGTGGGCCGGATGAGGCGGACATTTGCGGCGTTGGCATTGAGGGCACGAGCGGATGAACTTTTGGACAAAAGTAACATTCCTCTCCAGTAGTAACGTTGCCGCAGGCGTTCACACATCTTGAAAACGCCTGCGTGTGCACATTGTGGGTCAGTATGGTAAGACGCACTCATGTCAGAACGCAAAGTCCTAGGGATAACCAGGAGCCACTTGCGACCATCGGGCTGGTAGTTGCGTCGACACAAGAGGTTATCCCAGACAGCAAAATGGGCAGCCTGGCGACGCAGGGAGCGGGAGATGGGAGATGCAGGCGAGCCAGAAAGGAGATCCAGAACAGAGGCCACCCAAGGATCCTTGCGCTGTTCTCATGCGCAGGTGTGGATGTCGACCGAGGATACCGCCTCGGGACAGAGCGGTACAGAGCGTGAGCGTCAGTGTGCTTGCGACCTGAGCGGTAGATGACGGGTATGTCGTATCCTTGAATGCGCAGAGCCCAGCGGGCAAGGCGTCCAGACGGTTCTTTTAAAGAGGATAACCAACAAAGGGCGTGATGGTCAGTAGCCACATTGAAAGGCCTGCCGTATAAATAAGGGCGAAACTTCCCGAGTGCCCAAGCGATGGCCAATCATTGTTTTTCTGTGACGCTGTAAATGCGTTCCGCTTTGGTCAGCGGACGACTGGCGTACGCAACAACGTACCCAGAGTAGCCAGGCTTGCGCTGCGCAAAGACAGCGCCAAGGGCAACATCACAGGCAGCGATATGCACTTCAGTTGGGGCGGTGGGGTAGAAGTGTCGCAGTATAGGCGGAGACGTCAGGAGACGGCGTAAGGTCATGAACGCGGTGTCGCATGCAGGAGACCAGGAAGATAGGTCGTTGGCGCCACTTAAGAGTTGTGTCAGAGGTGATACAATTGAGGCAAAATTGCGAACAAAGCGCCTGAAGTAAGAACAGAGGCCGATTAGGGCGCGGAGTTCTTTGAGTGTCTTAGGTTTAGGAAACTCTGCCACAGCGCAAAATTTTGATGGGTCGGGGCAAATGCCGTCTTGTGATACGACGTGACCTAGAATTATGAGCTTGCGCTTGGCGCACTGGCACTTTTTCAGGTTCAGTTGCAGGCCTGCGTTGGTCAAGGACGTCAAGAGTTGCCTAAGGCGAAGAAGATGCGTGCTGAAATCAGGGGCGAACACAACGATGTCGTCGAGGTAGCATGAACACGTGCTCCATTTTAGACCACCCATGATATTGTCCATCATTCGCTCAAACGTAGCAGGCGCATTGCATAGGCCAAATGGCATCACATTAAATTCGTATAAACCATCTGGAGTAATGAATGCAGTTTTAGGGCGATCAACTGCTGACATCGGCACCTGCCAGTAGCCCGAGCATAAATCCAACGAAGAAAAGAATTCAGCGCCTTGCAAGCTGTCCAGAGCGTCATCAATGCGAGGTAGAATGTAGACGTCTTTTCGCGTTATCTTATCAAGACGGCGATAATCGACGCAGAACCGAATGGAACCATCTTTTTTTGTGACGAGAACCACCGGTGATGCCCACGGGCTATTGGAAGGTCGAATGACGCCGCGCTGAAGCACGTCGTCCACGTGCTCACTGATCACCTGACGCTCCTTGGCGGATACGCGGTACGGGCGCTGCCGCAATGGCGCGTAGGAGCCAGTGTCGATGTGGTGGCTGACGGCTGACGTGCGACTCAGAGTAGGCTGAGTGACATCAAAAGAAGAACGGAAATGGTCAAGCAGGTGAAGAAGCTGGGAGCGCTGCTCGGAAGTAAGGCCATCGGCAATGAAAGGTGTGAATAAGTCAGGTGATGGCGGAGCAGAAGTATAAAGTGCACAGAAGTCAGTAAGCTCTGCATACGAAGCATCCGGCACGTCGGTTTTAAACATGTCACCAAGAGGCTGAACATGGCGAAGTGCTTCGCCGCAAAGAGCCGTCAGGGCTGTAGGAAGCGGATTGCAGACAACGATGGCGCTGAGACCGGCTGAAATGTCAAGCGTGGCGAAAGGGAGGGGAAAATCTTTGTGGGTTATGAAGAGTTCCGAAGGAGTGAAGAGGACAGTGCCTTCAGAGACAGTGCCACAGAAGACGGGAACAACAACGGACGAGTACGGTGGAGTACGGGAAGAGAAGGGGCGCCGACGAGGGGCACGTCACACAGAGGCGATAATTCTACTTCAGCACGTGCACAATTGATGACGGCGTTATTTCGCGAAAGAAAGTCCCGCCTAAGTATCACGTCGTGAGAGCAGGACTGCAGAACCACAAACTCCACAATATAGAGAACGCCCTGAGTAACAACTCTAGCTGTGCATGCTGCTGAACTGGCTGGGCGCTTGCTGTGCGAAGAGAAAACCCAGAAAGTGGCGTCGTAACTTTTCGTAAGGCGCGAGAGAGGCGTTCGTTTAGGATAGACACAACTGCTCCAGTATCAATTAGGGCAACGGTAGGGACGCCGTCAACAGTAAGGTCGACAACGTTCGAAGGCGACAATGGAGGACTTGCACAGATCGATGGCGACGCAGTTCCTGCCTCCTGAACTGCGGCGCTTAGTTTTCCTCTTGCGTGGGTGAAGGGCGCCGACGCATGGGGGATAACGAGTGGCGACGCGGGGAAGGCGAACGACGTGTAAGGAGCGGGAGCTCGGCTGGTGGCCTGTTCGACTGCCGACTAAAGTAAGTGTCGTGAAAAGGTTACACGTCGGCGTAGGAAGGCGACTGCACCAACCCATCAGAGTGCAGCATGCGGCGACGGCAGAGTCATGCAACATGGCCGCGAATACCGCAGGCATAACATATGGGCCGGTTGTCTTGCGTGCGCCAATGATTAGTAAAGGCAGGAGCAGGTCGATTAACGGGATGATGAATGGGTGGTAGCGGCCGTAGATGTAGCGCAACGAGGGGTTGACGAGGAGGCTGCGCGGCGACGGATGCATAAGTAGGTGGCGCGGCGCCAGGATACAGCTGATGTTGCATTCGTAGAGCCTCAGCACCTTGAGACTGCGCGGCGACGGATGCGTAAGTAAGTGGCGGGGCGACAGGGTACTGCAGATGCTGCATTGGCAGAGCCTCAGCAACTTGCTCGTCAATAACCCGCCAGATCGCAGGGGCGAGCGGTGTAGGAGGCTGTGACGGCAGCGGCTGCTGTTGGGGTAGCTCAGCGAAGGGCAGTAGAGAAAGCTGACGTGTAATTTCCTCCCGCATGAAAGCTTGGATTTGTGTGAGCAGGGGGGAGCGATCAGGGAAGACTGTCATGGAAGAGAGGGCCTCGTCAGCCACCGAGGGGCGCCTGGTCAAATCGCGCTGCCTCCTCAACTCGTCGTAGCTTGGCACAAGTTTATGAGATCTGCTACGGTACGCGGACTCTTGGCGATCAACATTTCGAAAATGTCATCGGCGATGCCCTTCATCATCATCATCATCAGCCTGGTTACGCTCACTGCAGGGCAAAGGCCTCTCCCATGCTTCTCCAACAACCCCGGTCATGTACTAATTGTGGCCATGCCGTCCCTGCAAACTTCTTAATCTCATCCGCCCACCTAACTTTCTGCCGCCCCCTGCTACGCTTCCCTTCCCTTGGAATCCAATCAGTAACCCTTAATAACCATCGGTTATCTTCGCTCCTCATTACATGTCCTGCCCATGCCCATTTCTTTTTCTTGATTTCAACTAAGATGTCATTAACTCGCGTTTGTTCCCTCACCCAATCTGCTCTTTTCTTATCCCTTAACGTTACACCTATCATTCTTCTTTCCATAGCTCGTTGTGTCGTCCTCAATTTGAGTAGAACCCTTTTAGTAAGCCTCCAGGTTTCTGCCCCGTAGGTGAGTACTGGTAAGACACAGCTATTATATACTTTTCTCTTGAGGGATAATGGCAACCTGCTGTTCATGATTTGGGAATGCCTGCCAAACGCACCCCAGCCCATTCTTATTCTTCTGATTATTTCCGTCTCATGATCCGGATCCGCCGTCACTACCTGCCCTAAGTAGATGTATTCCCTTACGACTTCCAGTGCCTCGCTGCCTATTGTAAATTGCTGTTCTCTCCCGAGACTGTTAAGCATTACTTTAGTTTTCTGCAGATTAATTTTTAGACCCACTCTTCTGCTTTGCCTCTCCAGGTCAGTGAGCATGCATTGCAATTGGTCCCCTGAGTTACTAAGCAAGGCAATATCATCAGCGAATCGCAAGTTACTAAGGTATTCTCCATTAACTTTTATCCCCAATTCTTCCCAATCCAGGTCTCTGAATACCTCCTGTAAACACGCTGTGAATAGCATTGGAGATATCGTATCTCCCTGCCTGACGCCTTTCTGTATTGGGATTTTGTTGCTTGCTTTATGGAGGACTACGGTGGCTGTGGAGCCGCTATAGATATCTTCCAGTATTTTTACATATGGCTCATCTACACCCTGATTCCGTAATGCCTCCATGACTGCTGAGGTTTCGACTGAATCAAACGCTTTCTCGTAATCAATGAAAGCTATATATAAGGGTTGGTTATATTCTGCACATTTCTCTATCACTTGATTGATAGTGTGAATATGGTCTATTGTTGAGTAGCCTTTACGGAATCCTGCCTGGTCCTTTGGTTGACAGAAGTCTAAGGTGTTCCTGATTCTATTTGCAATTACCTTAGTAAATACTTTGTAGGCAACGGACAGTAAGCTGATCGGTCTATAATTTTTCAAGTCTTTGGCGTCCCCTTTCTTATGGATTAGGATTATGTTAGCGTTCTTCCAAGATTGCGTTACGCTCGAGGTCATGAGGCATTGCGTATACAGGGTGGCCAGTTTCTCTAGAACAATCTGTCCACCATCCTTCAACAAATCTGGTGTTACCTGATCCTCCCCAGCTGCCTTCCCCCTTTGCATATCTCCTAAGGCTTTCTTTACTTCTTCCGGCGTTACCTTTGGGATTTCGAATTCCTCTAGACTATTTTCTCTTCCATTATCGTCGTGGATGCCACTGGTACTGTATAAATCTCTATAGAACTCCTCAGCCACTTGAACTATCTCATCCATATTAGTAATGATATTGCCGGCTTTGTCTCTTAACGCATAAATCTGATTCTTGCCAATTCCTAGTTTCTTCTTCACTGTTTTTAGGCTTCCTCCGTTCCTGAGAGCATGTTCAATTCTATCCATATTATACTTCCTTATGTCAGCTGTCTTACGCTTGTTGATTAACTTAGAAAGTTCTGCCAGTTCTATTCTAGCTGTAGGGTTAGATGCTTTCATACATTGGCGTTTCTTCATCAGATCTTTCGTCTCCTGCGATAGTTTGCTGGTATCCTGTCTAACGGAGTTACCACCGACTTCTATTGCACACTCCTTAATGATGCCCACAAGATTGTCGTTCATTACTTCAACACTAAGGTCCTCTTCCTGAGTTAAAGCCGAATACCTGTTCTGTAGCTTGATCTGGAATTCCTCTATTTTCCCTCTTACCGCTAACTCATTGATCGGCTTCTTATGTACCAGTTTCTTCCGTTCCCTCCTCAGGTCTAGGCTAATTCGAGTTCTTACCATCCTGTGGTCACTGCAGCGCACCTTTCCGAGCACGTCCACATCTTGTATGATGCCAGGGTTAGCGCAGAGTATGAAGTCTATTTCATTTCTAGTCTCGCCGTTCGGGCTCCTCCACGTCCACTTTCGGCTATCTCGCTTGCGGAAGAAGGTATTCATTATCCTCATATTATTCTGTTCCGCAAACTCTACTAATAACTCTCCCCTGCTATTCCTAGTGCCTATGCCATATTCACCCACTGCCTTGTCTCCAGCCTGCTTCTTGCCTACCTTGGCATTAAAGTCGCCCATTAGTATAGTGTATTTAGTTTTCACTCTGCCCATCGCCGATTCCACGTCTTCATAGAAGCTTTCGACTTCCTGGTCATCATGACTGGATGTAGGGGCGTAGACCTGTACAATCTTCATTTTGTACCTCTTATTAAGTTTCACAACAAGACCTGCCACCCTCTCGTTAATGCTATAGAATTCCTGTATGTTACCAGCTATATTCTTATTAACCAGGAATCCGACTCCTAGTTCTCTTCTCTCCGCTAAGCCCCGGTAGCACAGGACGTGCCCGCTATTTAGCACTGTATATGCTTCTTTTGGCCTCCTAACTTCACTGAGCCCTATTATATCCCATTTACTGCCCTCTAATTCCTCCAATAGCACTGCTAGACTCGCCTCACTAGATAACGTTCTAGCGTTAAACGTTGCCAGGTTCATATTCCAATGGCGGCCTGTCCGGAGCCAGTGATTCTTAGCACCCTCTGCTGCGTCGCAGGTCTGACTGTGCTTCAATTTCTCATTTTCGGGCATAGAAGCATCCACACGTTTGCATAGGTCGAGAACCTATTCGATATAACAGGTGAATGTTTCACCGGGTTGTTGCGCTCGCTCTCGTAACCGCTGCTCGGCGTGCAACTTGTGAACGGCGGGGCGACCGAAAACTTCAGCGAAACTGGCCTTGAACGCTGACCAGGACTGAAACTCGGCTTCGTGATTTTTAAAAACCACAGGTGAGCCACTCCCGCAAGGTAGAAGATGACGGCATTTAACTTGGCGGTATCGCCCCATCGATTGTGCAAGCTCACCCGTTCGTTGGTAGACAACCAGTCATTGACGTCCTGCTCATCCGTACCGCTCAAAACCGCTGGATGGCGTTGAGGGACAGCGCCAGAGCAGGCAACGGAGGGTGGCGGCGACGTCGGCTGGGGAGAGTCAGGCATGACGGGAGGCAGAGTCCGAGACCGGAGTTCCAGGGTGTAGATGTTCTTGAATACCCAGCACTTGTAATTGTACAAGACTTGTACAAGTCTTAGCAAGGCTCGCGCTCGTGCTAAGCACTGGCGATCCGGCTGGCCCACTGGTTCCACTGCAGGCACGGAACAGACGATCTGGCTGGCCTTGTCCTTGTGCTCTTCTTTTTTATTACATCTATACGTCATATTAAGTTTGATTACGACTACTGCTACCCTGTCATTATTGCTGCAGAATTCGTCAATGTTGCCTGTTATGTCCCTATGGATTAGGAATCCCACCCCGTATTGCTTCTTATATGGGAGACCTCTATAGCAGAGTACATGGCCGGTATTCAATAATGTATAAGCCTTACCAGTTCTCCTAATCTCGCTAAGGCGGATGATATCTGATATTTGATATCTGATATCTGTGTGATAGTTCGTCAAAGAGTCCTGCTAAGCGAGCTTCGCTCGACAGAACTCGACTGTTACATCTTCACAGGGTCAGTTTCCATTGGCGTCCTGTCCGGACCCAGAGATTCTTAGCACCCTCTGCTGCGTTACAGGTCTGATAGGCTACCTTGATCAGGTGCTCCGCAGCTGCTGGGGACTGAAGGCCATGGTTAAGTACTTGAGTGTTACTATACCAGATAATTTTAAGTGGAATACTCACATTAAAAATTACAAGGACTCTTAAGATCTCTCTCAGGAGGTGAACGGCGAAAGCCTACTCTTCTTCCTCTTATCATTTTCCTTTTTCTCTTTGCCTGTTCTCTTTATATTCTTTCTTTTATACGTAACTGCTAACTACTAAGCATGTTTAGTCATTTGTAATCAATTGTGGCCATTAGAAGCCGTCTTTAGACATGTAGGTTTTGTCATTGTCATTAGTAGACATTACAAGTCACTTCAGCCATTATTAGTCATTACTGGTCATTACTGAGCATTTTACTCATTTCTAATCAATTGAAGTCCGTACAACTCGTCGTTAGACACATTGGTCATTTTGTAGTCATGAGTAAAAATTACAAGTCATTTCAGTCATTATTAGTGATTACTGGTCATTACTATGCATTTTTAGTCATTCGTAATCAGTTGTAGGCCTTACAAGCCGTAGTTATACATGTTGGTCATTTCACAGTCATTAATAGCCGTTACGACTCATTTCAGTCACTATTAGTCTTTACTGATCACTAGTAAGCATTTTCGGTCAATTGTATTCATTTGTGGTCATTACAAGCCGTCGTTAGGCATATTCGTCATTTAGCAGTCATTAGTAGTCATTACAAGTCATTAGCAGTCATTATTAACCATTACTAGTCATTATAAACCTATATGAATCTCTATTATAATGTTATAATTCATTAACTGTCACTATCGACCCTTTTACCTTATTTAATCTGTCTTTAATCTGTCTTCATATGGCGCAATGACGCTTCGGCGGACACACCGGCGGTGAGGGTATGCTGACACAAACTTCACCATGAGCCTTGAAAGGCTCTCGCCTTAAAACTTAAGCAGCAAAGCAGAAAAGGAATCACCGTTCTCGGAAAGAAAATTATTCCTTGTACCCACTACAGCCAAATTAACGGCTTATTTAACCATTATCAGGCCAACTAGGGATACGCATGCGTCGTATGGGATCTGCACCAGGCCATCTCGGATTGATAAATTAGAAAAGGTACAAACGAGAGCAGCGTGATATAATTTATCAAGGAGCTGAATTTCGGTCTCCGTAAGTGAGATGTTGGCCGAGCTAAACGTGCCTCTACTTTAAGATAAGAGAAAAGGAGCGAAGTACAAATTTTGAGTTCCTGCATAATGGCCCTTTCAATTTAAATGCAAGCTTATACCTAAAGCGACGTTCGCCTGGTACCCTTGCTCGTACAAACGAGAAATACGTACCCATGGTACGAAGAATTACGTGCTTTTAAGTACTGATTCTCTTCAAGGATCACATACGAGGGGAATTCATTGCCATGTCGTGCAGTATATACTCCCTAGGTCAGTTTGAAGAAATATTGCTCAGGTAATGTTCTGTTCGTAAATAGCCCTGTGTTGATTCTACTTTGTTTGTCTTCGTGTGTGTACTGCATCTGTGGTGCATGCTTGCTCGGCACGCAACGTTGCCGTGTGTCTTTCGGTGTATTTGCGGGCCTCTTTCACGCTCGGAAAGACACTCTTATTTACCGCGTAGTGAGCAACAGAAAGCTGTATCGGGAGTTTTTAATGTTGCTCTGCAATGTTCTCAGTGAAATTTTTCATCTAGTTACAATATTTGAGAAGTTGATAAAGTAATTAAGACTAATTGTGTAAGTAAGCCGAATGCAAAAATAATCTCACTATCTCCAAGAGACGGCAAAGATTACCTTGGTTCTGTCCAGCTACGTCGCATTTACATATTTTTTAAATCTTGGTGCATATATAGTTTGGACAGCCTGCATATTATTCCTTGTGAAATGTAAAGCTTCTTCTGCCATGTATGAAAAGTTGTACGTAGGTACACTTCCGTATGTTGCTTTTTCTTCCCTGCTTTTCAATGGCCCGACAGGGCTTACAGTACAAATATGTATAAAGATATTAAATAGAATGAAAAATTTGGAGCATCATGCACACAGATATAGCCTTCTGTGGAGAGTTACTTCGGTAACCCCAGGCTAGAAATCACTACTGATATATTCGACGATAAGCAGTGAAAATCACGCATGCTACTGTACTCAGCAAACTTATGAAGAATTTGAGCATAAAATGAATTATTAGCTCACTGCTGCGTGGACAAAACAAACGTTGGAGCCGCCAAGCACGCCACAAAGCGAAATAAACAAGATTTCACACTCTAGCTGCAACAATAAAGACTGCGAACACTGGGCGGTTTGTGTGCACCTCGATCAAATCAATCAGTCAACAAGGAACTTTAACAAAGCGACCGTTTCGAAACTGCTCAGAGAAAGCGCAAATATCCGGCACACAATCATTTACTCACCAGTACTTGAAGCCCCACAGGTGCCGGACCAGCGCTGCGCAGCGGATATCGTCTTCAAGGTTTTCATCCAAGAATGCTGGAATGAAACAGCGGGCTTCTGGAACTTGCGCTTGAAATTAAAACTATCCGGTGCTATCGTCCACCGTCAAGCATGAAAGCAACATTTTGTGAGGTTTTATTCTCGCGCAATTTAGCCCGTGTGCGGCCATTTCGGTGACAAAGTATTGCGTATGCGCTGTAAAGTGACACGTTAGGACAGCGTCCGCAACGTATAGTTGCATAATCACACAGCGCCAACGACCTATACATGCCTGACGGTGACGGCCGGAAGCGCGACGGTGTGCCTGAAGGCTGTTTCACATACTGCGACTGCAACGACGAAAATCGGTGCTGTCGCACGCGTCGCAATGCGATTTTTAGAGGGCTCATTTCACATGATTGCGATTTCAACAATGCGACTGGTGCGACGCCCAGGGTTGCTTACTGCCAGGTTTCGTGGCACACGCTGCATAATTCTTTTATTGTAGTGAATAAAACGTTTACACTATAATATTATTGACTTCTCTTGATTAACAGCAAATAATATGTACGTTTACTAATTTAAAAACGTTAGTTAAGATTTGTCTTGGGGTGCGCGACGGCGGTTTCTGTAGTTCAGTGCGACATCGCGCACGTAAACAGCTGTTCGCAGGTGGTTCAGCGCTGTGTGTTGTCTTATCTACCTTCTATGACCGTTTCGTTCTGCCTGCGCTACAACAATCTACAAGATGACCCATCGACAAGTTCATATAGCTACCCTCACCGTATATGCAGTATTCGGAATTCGGCTGCCACGAAGTTTTCGTGTCAGCCGAACAAGATCCTCGCGCTACCCGTGCTCGGCGTCAACTTCTGCAGAAATGATGCGTGTATATTGCCCGTCATTGCGCATATGTGGTGCCTGCTCCTAGCCATATTCTTACGCCGAGCGCAACAAGAAGCACCGACCCGAACACCCGCGTGTGCCCCTGAACGAAGCCTCAAACGATCTGTGTGATTACGACGTGGAATGAAAATTGTGTCGTGAAATTCAACCTTAGCGCTAGCCTGGTTCGTCTATCGCCGTGCTTGCGCTGCGAATATATATATGGGAGCCCCCTCTAAATACCTCTAAAGGCGCAAAAGCCGACGCATCAAATGTTTCGAGCAGTTACCGTCACTTTTGTAGAAGCCTGTACGTTGTAACATAGCATTCTAAAAGACACGCTTCTCGTCCACTTTGTTCTCCCGTGTCTCGCGCTGGTAGTATACTCGGAACTTCTAACGAGAAGACTATATCAATACGCGCTATTCATAATGCAGGATCGAAGGCCCACGGCAGGAGCACTTGCCGTAGAATTTTTCAGCTTTCTGCTCAGCCTCGCACGCCTCTCACGGTTAGCCTGTTTTGTGGAAATAAATATTATTATGATATTATTAATGTTATTAGATATTATAGTTTCTTCATTGTAATTTATAGCAATCATCCAGATTTCTTAAGCTAGTCATGCATTTAACCTGTATTAGATCAACATTGTTACGACATGCTTATGAGAGTCATTTCAAGCTAGATTGCTCAGCCAGAGAAAGTACAAATGCAAGCCTCATTGTTTATTCCAATTTGGTATTCCTGAACAGATTATATTGGCAGAATTTTATGCCTGCTTGCATTTCCTGCAATTCAATGTTCAGAGCTGGAAAAACTGATTCCTTTTCTTGCTGTCGAAAGGCTGCTTCAATGTCGATAGCAAGCTATAATTGTTCGTTTCGAAAGTGTTAAGCAATGACTATATGTCTAAGCTTATCAATGCGTTTTTGTTCCACGAACAAAATGAATGAATGACGTGCTTATATACTAAATTTATATAGCTCGCAGGCTACAAGGTTGGAGTATTATGCAAAGGGGAATAAAAAAGTTGTTACAAAAGGAAGAAGGGCACAACATTAAGAAAAAAAACCAGCAAAAAAAGCAGTACCAATACATTGCATCAACTAGCCCGTGTTTTACTGGCACAACATTATACAATACTTAACAAACAATAACAGAAAAAGTTACTGTCCATGCACCCTGTACAGACGGTAAACCAGCGAAGCTGAAATGTGCAGCCCCGGTGTTTATCACTGGGTTAATTCCAATGGTTTATTCAAGTCTTTCAATATTATTGGTTATGTCTGTGTTTCTTAATGAGGTTATGCACATGTTTGGCTTGGGTTTATCACATTGTTTATTTGGAATGCCACACATTGCACTTTGCAAGATCACCATCATGTAAAGTGAAATGAGTGGTTCATTGTGTTAATGCAGTGGGTCCATCAAAGTATTTCTGAATTATGTTACGCACTTGTGTTTTGTAATGCGTTAATCATAATGTTTACGACTCAGTTATACACTGTAGTTACGAAGTGACACACCGGGGCTGCACATTTCATTTAATTAAATACAGGGACACATTTTCACACCTATTGGGAAGTCTGAGAGAGACTGCTGCACGCGCGCTCTGCTGCTAGAGAGAAACGACGTCACTATCGGTCTAGCCACTGGCCCACCACACCTTTGCTGTGAGATAATAATGACATCATGATCTTGTCTTAACCGCATCCCCCTTTGTGTCCCTTCCCTGCAATAATACGCAGATAAATGTATGTTTGAAATGCATAAGCATTTCTATGTCTACCCAACAAGAAATGTCTCCGCCCATCATGCAAGACGAATGCAATGGCTCACATCCCCTTAAACAATGGCTCATACCCCTACACTAGGGTTTTTGGGATCGAACCATGAGTGTTTCGCCTAGGCATATACAGCTTCACTGTAAAAAGAATGAACACCTTTCTGCTAGAGACCAAGACAATCATGAGTTGTATTAACAAATGAAAGTTTATTGAACATGCCGAGTAAATGCTGTTCGACAAGCAATAAATCGAATTTACACAAAAAGCAGAAGCAAGATCTGATGTGTGTCCATACAGATCCCAACAGGAAACGCATCCATCTCTGAAAGTGTAACAGCGGCCATGCTGACACAAGATTCTCCCATTGTATTTGCATCTACAGCATCCATAATTTCTCTAGGCAGCCGATCTCCACAGAATGCTAGCTTCTTCCTCTACAATGCTCTCTCCACATCTGAGCGTGCATTGTAGAGGAAGAAGCTAGCATTCTGTGCAGATCGGCTGCCTAGAGAAATTACGGAAGCTGTAGATCTAAAAATGCTGGGAGAATCTTGTCGGCACAGCCTCCGTTAGAAATGGATGCATTTCCTGTCAGGAAACGCACATGAATTTTTGCTTCTCCTTTTTGTGTATGTTCAGTTTATTGCTTGTCAGCGAGCATTTACTCAGTGTGTACATTAAACTTTTGATTGTTAGATCATCTCGGTTTTCTTGTTTGTCCTATGTGTTCTCTGGTGCCAATTGCAACCAGGCTATTCGTTTTTTTTTAGACTGCAACAAGTCACTTTAATGGCCCTCATGATACCTTATAAAATCCTTTATTTGGCCAATGTAGCAAGAATGTATAGTGTGAAGCAGTAAGAACACCGTACGCTAACTCCAAGTTAAAAGGTTTATTGTGAAAATGCAGTGATCTATAAAGGTTACCAGAAAGTAGTACAGCAATAAAACCTGATAAAGACTAGTGCTTGATGAAACCAAACATAAAAGCGGGAAAGGCAGAAAATACATATATAAATACAAGTCCAGGGGAAAAAAACATTGTGATCACCAAGTGAGCATGTGGCTGCATTCCAGGAAACTCATTTTTTTCCAATGGCATGGAATTGGAAGAATGTGCTTGCATAAGCAAGCTGTCAGTCTGTCTACTGGAATAACAACAGTGTTTCTTGAAAGGTGCTGGCATGCAGGATTGGCAATTGTAATGATTCTTTTCCTGCACTTGGTATTTTTCTGTATTTTCTTTCTGTAGCATTTTTATTTATGTTTGGCTGCATCAAGCACCAATTTTTATCTATCCTTCAAAGATGCCTTTCTTTTTCTGGGGAAAACACGGCGAAGGCGGAAGATGGAAATTCAAGACGATGAGCAACACAAGAACAAGGTGAAAGTAGGAGCCAACGTTTCCACACGTGGACCTTGAAGAAGACAAGTCCACTTGTCGAAATGTTGGCTCCTGCTTTCACCTTGTTCTCGTTTTGCTCATTGTCCTTTTTTTTCTGGTAATTTATATAACTCGCCACATTTTTACAAATGAACCTCGGTTGAAAGTTCGTCCTCATCCATATCTAGTGTCATCCTGTTGATACTGCTTCATGCTATGCACTCTTGCAACATTTGTGTGTGTGTGTGTGTGTGTGTGTGTGTGTGTGTGTGTGTGTGTGTGTGTGTGTGTGTGTGTGTGTGTGTGTGTGTGTGTGTGTGTGTGTGTGTGCACACGCGTGGATTTGGATGTGAGATTGGGCCCTTGGGCAGAGCTATCATTCTTCGCCTGTGCAGCCTTATGAATTCATTAACTATAGTGCAACAGAAATGCAATGGACAGGAACGAAGTGAACACACAGAGCGCTTCGTTCTTGTCTGTTGTGTATCTGTTGCACTTTAGTTAATAATGAATACACACAAACTCATCTAGTTTTCAGTTATTATGTAAGGCTTATAGCCCTCTTGTGTCCTGGGATATCTGCATGGCTATGTAGCCTGTAATTTGATTTCTGGCCATGTGCTTACAAGTCGCATGTCAATCTCCTGATTTTCCTGACAATCTTGCGTGACGTGCAGACCCAGACAGTTTCTGGTGAATCCATGCAGGGTGTTGTGCAGGGTGTAATCTGCACTACAACTGCTGCTTTGATTGCTTTCAGTTCAGCTTTTCTAGGTGTAGGATGACCTGGAATGGTACTCACTTATATGGGGTTTAGTTTTATGTAGTGTCATACTACTGTTACACTGCTATTGCCAGGTCAGTGTACATATTATTTGTGCCTTATGTTTGCTTGCATCTTCATGATTAGCAACCTCCTCTGTGTGTTTGGCAGTTGCATATAGTCTCCTGGCCTAATTGTTTGCCCCCATATTGCACAGTATGGGCCTGTTGTGTTTCAAGTTCAGGTACTCCCGAGGTTGTGTTTCTGAAGGGAGGGGTAGTAGTCTTTGCATCTCATATGCTAGCTGGTATAGTATGTTGGGACGAGGTTCTGAGCTCTTGAGACAAAGAATTTGTGCTGCAGGCTGCAACTCTACTCTGTCTAGGTACTTGTTCGTTAGCTCTTTCTCATAGAGGTCTTCAAGCATGGTACAGTTGGAAAGACCTGTTATTACTACCCGATGCCTGTATTCGATGAGTTGTCTTTTTTTGTGTGCTGCTGGTAATTCACACCGTACCATACCTTGGACACGACCACAGCATCTGCGATTTTCCATAGTATCCACTCGTCCACCCCCATTATTTCGAGATTATTCTTTTCACCAGGTGTGGAAGTTGCGTCCAGGCATTGCATAATTGTTTCACCCACGTGCTGGCTCTGCCGTCACGGGCTTACTTGTCCAGCTATGTGGATCACAATGTGCAATCTGGGGTAGTTGTTGATTCTAGTCTTTCTTTTTTTTCCGACGTAGATATGAGCTGACTTATCAGAAAGCGAGAGGCCAGACTGGCCAAGAAAGTCTGCAGTGTTGTCGAGGGCTCGTTGCATCATTCTTGATTTCTGCATAACATAGCTTTCCCATAGACTGTAATACACCATAGGCTGTAGTGTTTCTTGTAGTATGCCCGTGTTGTTGGTGTGTGTGGGCCAAATGTACCTCCAACTCTCACCTGGAATTTTCTGTCTTTCAGAAAGTTACTGTTTAAGTGCTCTACCAGAAATGTTTTTGCTCATCGTTCCTCTTATAGAGCAGCACGAGGTACTGCTGTTAAAAGCCTCTTCACTCTCTTCATTCTTTCATAAGCGGTATTACACAATGTCCTGCAATAAAGTTTCTGCTGCTTATGGCCCACTCATATCTGCCAGAAGGAACAACTCTTGAAAAAGGTTTTCTTTGTGCTATGTGTGCGACGTAGTATGAGCATTCATGCCTTGACATTTATACATCTGTAGAACCAGCTTCCTGACAGAGTACTTGCTATACCTGATCATGCTTATTTGTGCAGAGCTGTTGAACAATACATATTGATGCAATGAATATTTACACACTCGAATTATCACGAAAGATGGTTGTTTGACAGTTCTACCCTTTGCTTTCTATTGGTGTTAGATTTTGCGTAAGTATGCCCCCCTATGCAATAGTATTTTGAAGTTTAAGGGTTCAATAAACGGTGATGAACTAAATCTAAGTGCAAGAGCTTTTTTTTTAACTATGACTTCCATCGAAATGCGACTTCCATGGCTGGCAAATCAACCCGTCGCCTTGTGTTAGCACCAGAATGCTATAGCCACAGTGGCAGGTGAACAAATTGAAGAACAATATTTCTGTCCATAATTTTTTTTCTTGCCTGTATGTAAGTAAAGTTTGGAATAAGTTTGTCATTGCAAAAAAAGCCCAGTTTGTGGTCCTTTATTGAATAAATCACATACTGTGTATAGTTGAAATGCAGAAATTTGTTCTAAAATCCTCGGGTGATATATGTTCTTGAAAGTAGCATGGTATTTCATTACTTATAAAGATAGTAATCGCAGCGGATATCGTTATATGGGTTTACACACTAATATATGTGATCACAAACTTATTAGAAACTTACTAGAAACACGTAAGGCATGAATGTTTCTGCACACTTGATCAGCTGTGAACGTGCAAGAACTGCTTGTACTGGCTGAACTGGCTGACTTCACTGCACAGTTTTCATTTACTTTTCTTCAGCGTGTCGTTTTATGCTGCTTTATCCCCACAAGAACAGGCCGTTTGCCTGCTTTTCGCATTGTTGCACTAGTTCTACATGATTGTGCAGGAGGGTACGTTGTCACTGTGCCACTATAGCAAGCAATTTACTTAATCTACTAGCTCTAGAGTTAATTACCTTTCAAAGCAAGTGTTAATACAGATGCAGTAAGGATAGAAAGTCCGCAACATAGTGAATGTTCATTGGTTTCTGTGCAAGAAAAAAAAATTCTCCAGAGAAGAGGTGCAACTTAACGTGCATGTAATATTTTATTCAAGCCACGGATTTAATGCTATCGTAGCAAATTCATTACGATAGCCGATACTTTTGCTCTGTCAAATTTAATACGAGGTAAGGTAAGCTTTCAAGATGCATCGGGAAATTCACGCTTGAAAACCGACAAGAAAATGCAACTGAACGGTACCGCGTTCAGCGCAACGTTGAAACTTCGGGTACTTTGCTGTCTTGTCATTTGCCTTTGCCGAGGTTGAAATAATTCAAGCTGCTCCGTAAGCGCGATTTTTGCATGCTACTCAACAAAAGAAAATTGTGACGACCTCGTCGTCTGCTGGGGATCGAACACCTCCTAGCACTGACAACTCGCAAAGGCGTACGAAGCAAACGTGAAAATGCACTTTATTTGCTGCGTAGCATGTCAACAAACGTACATAAATGGGAGAATCGAATATGCGGTACAAGTTATTTATTCTCCCTTCGCGTACGTACCGAATTCTACGATCCACGTCTCCGCGCATTGCACTTGTCGTGCGAGACGCCATTTTCCAAAACAAACCGGCGGAATAGCTCCGCTGACAGCTCTCCGCGTAATTTCGACTGAAAATCGCAGAGGTGAAAAGTCGTTAGTGCTAACCGCAGGTTTAAATTCCGAAGTCTTTCGAACTCTTACGAATTTGTCTATTTTCATTTTTAACTGCGACTCAAGCAAGTAAGGCTTGAATTTTGTAAGCGCGACACCATACACTCTTAGGCAAAGTTACACCCTTTGGCTTGCCCCTTCTGCCACACAACAATAATCGTTATCTGCCTTGATGCGTTTCCTTTCATTAACGCTGCGAGCCCGGAACTTTCCAGTAACGAACGGCACGCGCGTTATCAGAAGGGGCACTGCAAAGGGTGTAAACCGTTCTGTGCTGATAACGCGCGTGCCGTTCGTTACTGGAAAGTACCGGGCTCGCAGCGTTAACGAAAGGAAACGCATCAAGGCAGATAACGATTGTTGTTGTGTGGCAGAAGGGGCAAGCCAAAGAGTGTAACTTTGCCTAAGAGTGTAGTGTGATTGCGTAATAATTATTCAGCGTTCATCTATTCACTGATGATTGAGTTATGATGCACATGACGTCATCCGCTAGGAGAGCTAGCGACATCCGCGGAGGCCGCCATAACTGCGGTCGCAAGTTCGCGCTGCCTACGCGAGCAGGTCTGCGTCGCCAAGTGGCCCACCGATACGCGCGAACCGTCAAACGACCTTTTCAATGTGCCTTTCTGACTTGGCTATCGAGTAGTACGTCTTAGGTCAACGATGGGTCTAAGCACGTACGTGCGTGGGTTGAGTGAACCAGAAAAATCGTGTTATGAAAACGAAGTGCGCTCGTGCGACTGTGGTGACCAGCTCTAACTCAAAGATCATCAGCTTCGGCGCGATGTCGGACTACTGCCTCGCGTGGACGTCGCAGACATCAAGGATTACACTGCGAATGCAACGAGCTTCGCGACTCGCGAGCAATCGAAATCCTACATGTCGATGGAAGGTCACAATAATCTGGCGAGCGGCTGGGTGCAGCAGCCGCGCGTCAAAGTGCTCGCGTAACATGATCGCCTTCATTACGGAATTTACACCGCGTTGTACACTTGCGTCGTCAAAGGATAGCGTTAAATTTGCTTCAAAGAAAAAAAGAAAGACCCCCCTCCCCGAGAACTAAACACTGATTTTACACAGCCTTCGTAATTTTTATGTTACGTCAATTATTCTGGTCTTGCCAAAACGGTTTTTTTTTTGCCCTCCCAGGTTTGTCAATCACAATCATTCGATGAAAAGCGCACTCGCGCCATGGTTTCTCGCAAAATAAAACGGCGAGGTGCTGGCGGCACAGTGCGCCTGCAAGGCAGGCCTGGTAGAGGCGTGCTCGCACATAGCTGCTGTGCTCTTTTACATTAAGGTTGCAGTTAAGAAGAGAAATAACCACGTGTCGAGAGGAACCCAATCTGGACAACATATTCCTATCACCGAGTTTCTTTCTTGTGTGACTGCTGCATCCGAACATAGCACAGTTCACCGCGACACCGAAGCTCAGTTGACGCACGGCCAAGCCGGAGCGTAGTCTGTCCGGATACGTAAACATTGTACGTAGACCTTTTCGTAGACGTAGAACAGCACTGCGCTCGAGACACTGAAACGTCCTGCTTATATATCAGCGACTGGATAAGAAAACAAGGCGAACGGCGGGCCAAAAGATAGGGATCAGATGTTCGCGCGAGTAAGACCGCTGCCATTTTTTCGATGCTCCCCGACCGTCAATATGGCGCTGCTGCCCCAGCGACACTGTCGCCGCCTCGCGGGTCGAGCTCAGTGCATACCTCCTATAGAGAAATAAAAAGAAATGTTAAAGATATTATTACAGCCTTCTCTGACCTCGATTCCGTAACTAATTGGTGTACCCAATGGTTCATGGAAATAAACGCCACCAATGTAAATTTATCTGCATGTTACATATTATTTGAGAGAGGGATAGTGAGAGATAACAACTTTATTGTTTGCCCGACATGGGGTCAAGGGAAGGGGAAGAGGTGGAAGATCCTCTTCTGTCTTCTTCCCCCTTTCGGCGCCAGCCAGGAGCCCTTGGGCCCCGGTAGCGTTTGCAGCCATCCGGACGAGTCGGACTTGCACTTCCGGATCGGAGCTGAGCAGCACGGTCTGCCACGGCTCCACAGACCTGATTTCTAAAGAACAGTGATCTTTCTGTTGGATGTGACTACATTTGAGGGGGCACGAGCAAACCATGTGCTGAAGGTCTGCTCTGCCTTTGCAGATTTTGCATTCGGCTTATACAGTCCTGGGTAACAGCGGCTGTAAGCTAGAGGGTTAGGGAAGGTGTTAAGTCTGGAGCAAACGCCATGCCACCAATTGCCACTTAGCAACACACCAAATTTCTGCTGAGGCAGACGCCCCTGCGGGGTGCAGTCGTATTTGGCTTGGTCTCAGGGGCAGTGCCAATCTCTGGTTTGGTCACTCATGATTGCGAAGGCTCCAGCGTTTCTGAAGGGAAACGACACCACAATTCGCTAAATTCAACTTGATTGTCAGGAAACACCCGCGTATTTAACTGTGCATGGATTAAATAGGTGGGTGTTTCCTGAAAATCATGGGTTTTGTTCGCTTTTGCTTGGGGCTGAATGCGCGTGAGAGCTGTATCCTGCTCAGGCCCGAACATGAGTGCAGCTGGCGTTTCGCCCGTTGATGTGGAGATGGTGGTGTGTTTCTTTAGCGAGAACCGGGCCAGCCTGCACGCGAATGTTCCGTCCTTGTTTTTGGCTAATGCTTCTTTCGTTTCAAAAACCATCCTTTCTACTTGGCCATTCGTTGTAGGATGATACACTGGCACCCTTCCTGTGCTGAAAGGTCTCTTTCTAGTTTACGGTAGGATGAAATCTGTTCTTTTGGCAGTTTATTAACTTCGCCGCTTGAGACAGCCTCCAGCACATAGGAAAAAAGTGAGTTCTCTTGAGTCGTTCGCGCGAGTTGACACGCTGAAAGCTCGAAGCTCGGCGTGGTAGCCAACATGAGCACATCTAGAGGGACATAAGGCTCATTAACTTGTGTCGGTAGCGGAAGTCTGCCGAGAGCGTCCACAGTTTGGCGCCGTCGGCCAGGCCTGTACACCAACTTGCAATCGTGTGTTGCTAGTTTAAGGCAACATTACGTCATCCTTGGTAAAAGGACCCGGGGTACTTGCTTTGTTTCACCCATGATTCCATTGAACGGCCGGTGACATATTATGGTCATATGCCGGCCAGCGATGTACTTGTGAAAATTACTGATGCCGTAGATTACTGCTACACATTCTCTGTTGAGCTAGGGGTACCTAGTTCTTTTCGGCGCCTCCCAGTGTTCACGAAGCGAATGCAACGGGCGCCTCTCGGCGAGTAGCGTCTTCCTGAGCGAGGGCGGCACCGACGCCGTAGGGCGATGCGTGCACGGACGAAAGAAGGGGCTTCGCCTCGTCGTAGTAAGCGAACGCTGTAGATGCGCAGATCATCTCTCTAAGCGCCTCGAAAGCGGCATGATGCTTGCTCTCCCACTTCCAGGGCGTGTTATTCTTTGGAAGCCTATACAATTCCACTGCGACCGCCGCTCTGTTCTCCAAAAAGCGGTCGTCAAATGAAATAAGACCCAGAAAAGCCCTTAGATATGTCTTGTCAGATGATTGGGGCACTTGAAGCATAGCCTCAACCTTTTTCTCGGTGGTGCCAACACCATTGGCAATAATTCGATGTCCCATGACACTCAGCTGACGTAATTTCCAACCTACACTTTTCTTTCCCGAGGCGTAGGCCTTTCTCACTTAGCCTCGCCAGAACCTGATTCAGACGCTATGCAAGCTCATTTGCACCATTCCCGTTGACAATGATTTCGATAAGGTAAATACTCTCCCCTGGAATTTGAGCCAACGTTGTCTCCATCATGCACTGGAAGCTGCAGCGGAAATTTAGAACGGGAGGCATTCCATCTTCAATAGTCGTTTTGTTGCGTTCACTGTGAGCAGTGCTGGTGTTTCTTCGTCAACTTTCAGTTGTTGATATGCTTGATAAAGATCTAACATTGAGAAGAGGGTTCCACCATGTAGGTTTGCGAACAGTTCATCTGTAGTTGGTAGCAGGTACGATGCCTTCTTCACTGCTGCATTAACACTACTCCTTTGGTCGCCATAGACACCAAGTGTATACCGTCGTTCTTCCAAACAAGTACCAATTGGGCTGCCCATTCGGTATGCTGCGTTGGTTTTAGGATGCCTTGGCGCTGTAGAGCGTGCTGCGCCATTGGATCCGCACAAGTCTTGCAAAACTTCACCGTTGCGCCATCTTCAAGTTCCAGGCGAACTAAAGGATCCGTATAATGTCTTCTTTGTAGACATGTGGGTGTCATCCCAGGACACCTGTATCTCTGGTGCTGGCTCTCCAACGTCGTTGATCTCCTTCACGTGAATGTCAAGTGCCGAAAACCAATCTCTTCCTAGGAGGTAGCACCCAGTGCCCTTCATAACCGACAACGGCAGTAGATAGTCATTTGATCTCAACCTCACACGAAATTGTGCGGAGCAAATTGAGTGGCTCGCTTGAAATCCACCGAGTGTTTTCCTTCCTCGTTCTGTAGTCCGTGTCCTCGCTTATCAGGGAGCATGGCGCACCTGTGTCCACTTCAAACTGGAGCGGCTTTCCGTCCACTCTCAAGTCCACGAGGAACTTGGGGCAGTGTGTACGTACACTTACTGTGTGCAGCTCGCAGCAGGACTCACTGACAGGTAGTGGGTTAACACTGTGTGCCCGTTGCTGCTTGTTGTCGGAGCATGGTATGGTATGGTATGGTATTCCTTATGCGATGGCGCACACCCACTGTGGGGGATTGGGCCAAGATTTGGATGAAATTAGGCTATCTTTATTAAAAACTAAAATTGGTAAAGCAAACTGGGGGAAATGAACAAAAATAAAATGTTTAAGAATTCAAGACAATCTCTTTGTAGCAATTATAAAATCGCCCACGGTTGAGCAAATATCCCTGTGGAACTTTCCAAGAAAGCAGGCTCCTAGAGAAAGGATATTTATAACTGAATATAGCTCAAACCGAGCTGTGTAAATCTTGATTCTAGATTTTTTCTTAATGAAGTGAAACGGCGGCAGAATATGAAAAAATGATCTATTGTTTCATCTTCTCCACAGACTGGGCACAGAGGGGAGGGCACCAGACCAGCCCTGTGACAATAGAAGTATAATTTTGGTATTCGACGACGTAATCGGGCAAAGATGACTTCAGTTTTTCTGGTGTGAAAGGAATTTTTGGGCCAAGGGAATAATAGGAGGTGTCGATATTCTGAAAAATTAGCTACAGCTGGGTTCAAAAAGTCTTGAATAATTGTATATATCCTGAATCTAGTAGTCGTCAGGTAAGCCATTGTAGGAAGTAATGGTAATACAGGGCCACTGAGGGCCGCTCTCGCGAGACTGTCAGCCATTTAGTTCATGACTAATCCTTTATGTCCAGGCACCCAAAGCAATCTAATTAAATTTATGTGGGCAGGCACTAGAAAATGAAATGTACGTAAAAGGTTAGTGACACCATTTGCTGTGAGCGAGGAACATAAGGATAAAGAATCTGTTATTATTGCTACCGCCGATATTGACGAATTTAGTTTGCGTAAGGCTAGAACTACCGCTAGAAATTCAGCTAAAATACGCAATAGAAGTCCGAAATCCTGATTGCAAATGACCAGTCTAGAGCGTCTAGAGAGAGGTTCCGCGTTTTTGCTTTTCTTCTAGATGCAGGCACGCTCGATGTGACCTTTCTTGGAGCAGAAACGGTATTCGGCTGTCTTGAATTTGTTGTTTTAGGGTCGTGCAAGCCGTCGCATCGATAGCAATGTCGTGCTGACGTATGCTTGCCTCCTGTCTTGATTTGCGACGCCCTGTTAATTTCCCCAAAGTTTGATACTCCCTTGATTCTTCGCTGATGCCTTGACGCACTTTCCACTGACAGGGCTATGTCCAAAGCGCGTTGAAATGTCCGTTTTTTTTCTGCGAACAGTCTCTGCTGAAGATGTTCATCCCAGACGCCACGGACGAACCTGTCTCAGAGCATCCCATCTTGGGGCAACATAGTTGGGTTCGCTGCTGAAGCGGTCGTTTGGGTGTCAGGTGACGTCGTCAATACTGCAGCAGAAGGCAGCACTCCAAAGTTGCAGTCGGCTGTCAAGGTTCTGAGGGCCGCAGCGTAGCTGCCGACCGACTTGTCTGGCCATTGGCCGCGTCTTTGAAACACGTACCGTCTGTAAAGTTCGAATGTCCTGGTGTCGAAGTGCCGCCTGACAAGTGTCACTAAATCATTGAAATTGACTTCTCCCGGGTTCTTCGGTGCTATCAGCGCGCACACAGTCTCGAAAATCTCGGCTCCACAAAGCGTGAGGAGAAGTGTCCGCTTCTTCGCTTTGTCTCTGACGTCGTGGTTTTCGCACGACTTTCAATTGTCGTGCGATAATAGTCGAAGTGCAGGGTGATGTGGGCTGGAAAAATTTTGAAACGAGGGAAGCTCACAGTAAGTTTAATTACGAAGAACGACTGAGGAATATGGAAGAAAGTGAATGGGTGGGGAGTGTGTTGAAGTATTTTAAAGGAAGGACATTGATTCACAGTGGAGGAAAAGAGCTAAGAAGCTTACCAGCAAGTATTCGGCCTGTAGGATGGGCAACACAGCAGCAAAGAACGTCAAGCGGAAAGTCAGAGAGGCTGAAATAATCTCATGGGCGGCGGCACTGGAAAAGAAACCTGCCATGAGTAACTACTTAAGAGGAAAAAAGAAATCAGGAAAGAAACAATTTATGATAACTCAAAGGGAAGCTCATCACTTTTCGAAGCGAGATCGCGATGCCTTAGAACACGCACCTATAAAGCGAGATATAAGAAGGAAGAAGAAACGTGTGCTTGGCTGCGGTAAAGCTAGGGAAACTATGCAGCATGCTTTATTGGAATGTGAAGACGTCTGCCCAGCGGTCGATTTCGGCACCAGTAGCCTCCTTCAAACCCTTGGGTTCAGCGAGAGCAGTGGAAAAGTAAACATGTCCGCAATAGGGATAAGTAAGAGGCGATTGGAGGATTGGAAAAGCAAAGTTCGCAATAGAGGACCAGAAAATTTGGTGGTGGAAGTTCATAGTGTTTTTTTCTTTTTTTGTTTAACCTATGTAGGCCGTTAGACAATATAATAGCAAGAGCTAGGTGGCGCAAGCCACCGCCCCCTTCCAAAGGGGACACTCTTAACATCCATCCATCGATTCATCCACCCAGCACCGTGCGGTTTCAGCATAAATGCAATTTTGTGACCGATCGCGACGACCGCCCGCTTTTTACGTACCGCCCGCGTGCGGTGCGGCTTGCGGCGATGGGCCACTCGAGCGCAAATCGGCCCTTCACTTTTACTGCGGTCGCGCGCAGCGTTTCATGGGGTAAAATATGAGGTGGAAAGGGAATTCGTTCACTGATGCGGCCGCTCATGACGTCAGCGTTCTGACAGCGAGCGTCCGCATGCATCGAGTGAGATGCGTTCATATTTCCATGTGATCAGCGCTTGTTAATTTAGTAAGCAAATGTTTGCAGTAGTTTATGCAGCTGATAAAACTACTAAACTTATGCGTATGGCTCTCTAATAATTACCTATCTCAATCAATGTTTCGCCTTTCAGGAAACCCAATCACTCTCTTCTCTCCCTTACCGGTTACTCAGTGCGTTCCATCAAGCAAAGGGCGGATCTGCTCGGCTCATTTCTCTCTTTAAGAAAACGAATTGGCACTCTATTCAATTCGGCGAGGCGAGGCCTTTCACGTACGTTGAACTCGTAATTTCGTAAAGGATGAAATGTGTATAAATTGATCGAGTCAGACCCAAAGCGAGGTTCTCGATTTTGTTAGGCGGTCGTAACCATGGCGTCAGCCGGGCGTGTTGTAGTGCACGACGAGGTTGTTTCGCTCGTGCATCCACTTGGTCACGATCCACTTGGAACCCGACAGAACGGGACAGCCAACGTGCGTCGTGAGCTCGTCCGCCTTCCTTTTCTGGTGCCAGAAGGAAAGCTCAGTGGGGAACTCGTCCCCATCATACGGTTCCACGTCGTACCAGAAGAGGGCGTCGCCGACGCGCGGCTTCACCGCGACGCCCAGCCTGACGAACGCGGTTGCACCTCCCGCGGCGACGTCTGTGAGGTACATGAGCATGGTGGCCAGTCGGTTGCCGTCCCTAATGTCCACGTGGTCGGCCACCTTGTCGAACCCGTGGGCGTCCATGTGGGGCGTGTAGTGTCCGCCGATGCCGTAGTTTGCCACCTGATACGCCTCTGCAGATTCCAGCGACACACCAGTAGTGACCGCAATGCGCCGAGAGAGGCGCTGCAGAAAGTTGTGGTCGGAGTCCCAGAGCCAGGACACCTGCAGGTGTATAAAATAGTGAGGAAGAATGAAATAACGTTCCAATTATTAGGGTATTCTCATTTTTTGTTTAGTATTTGTTGACTTGTTCTCAATAAGCCTGTGCGCTAAAGCACGTAAAGGATCTGTTGAAGCATAATTCATGTTCCTAGCATAGAATATTTAGTTTAGTTACTCGTAGTTTCGAGGCCCTGTATATATTTTTTGGCCCGAAATATAGGATTTTCTCGTCTCTTGTTTAGCCAGGGAACACGCAAGAGGTTCAATTCCAGTTTCATGACAACGGTTATTCATCTCTAATTGTTTTATCTGTTATATAAATAATGTAGATGGATTTTGAACTACTAATTTGGAATGTAACTGTAGCTTTCAATATCGGTTTCTTGTTTCAGAGCAGAAAATGAAATAAAACGAGCCATGCTGGCGATCGAGGCTTAAAAATATTGCGACCGAACCCACTTCACCATGTCTGTAAACGTTAATGCGATTAGCGTTCAGGAAATGTAGCGATACTGGGCATTGCTGAAGGCATCTTTATTAGCAATCTGTGGAGGTCAATCTGGGTGTGCCATCACTTCGGCTGTGCGACACACTCTGCCCGGGATCCGTCCACTTTGCTAAGATACTGGCTCACCAGGGTCGCCCATAAACATGACGGCGTCATCACGACCGCATGATGGCAGGGCAGTGACGACGATGGAACCACGAAGGCGGTATGAAGACAGTGGGACGAAGGGTGATTCTAAAATGCGGGACGATGGTAGAACGACGATAGGGTGACGACGACCGCTTTGTGACGGTAATGTCGAGACGACTGTACGGGGTGGTGGCGACGGTATGAGAATAAACGGGTCGAAAAGGTGGATGGATGGAAAGACCGTGATGGCATAAGAAAGACATGACAACGAGTGTACGAAGACTAGGGAATGACGCCAATAGCATGATAAAGGCGACGTAAGCTCATGACGACAGTATGAATGCGAAAAAAAAACGGCGCCGATGAAACGACGAATGCAGTATGGCGGCCACGGCATGGCGACAGTGGGATGACGACCATGACCCTACAATGAATTAGGAAGGAACAGCGCCAACTACGACGATCGCGAGAGGGAGAACGACACAGGACAAGCGCCATCCTGTATGCACCATCTAGCCCAAATGAATGTCGTCCTGGACCTGATAGGGGCAGCACGTGCATGATTGAATGACGGCTGCATAATTACGGCGATGTGGTGACGCGGGATGGCACAAGCTAGTAGAAAACTTGGATCATTATGTCGGCGTATGAGACGAGCTATGGAAAGAAGAATGATAGGTGTAAGGTTAAGGGATAAGAAAACAGCAGATTGGGTGAGGGAACAAACGCGAGTTAATGACATCTTAGTTGAAATCAAGAAAAAGAAATGGGCATGGGCAGGACATGTAATGAGGAGGGAAGATAACCGATGGTCATTAAGGGTTACGGACTGGATCCCAAGGGAAGGGAAGCGTAGCAGGGGGCGGCAGAAAGTTAGGTGGGCGGATGAGATTAAGAAGTTTGCAGGGACGGCATGGCCACAATTAGTACATGACCGGGGTTGTTGGAGAAGTATGGGAGAGGCCTTTGCCCTGCAGTGGGCGTAACCAGGCTGATGATGATGATGATGAGACTTCAGAAAAATATCTACTCAAATTGTGTAAAATAGGCAAATAATAAGATATGAAGGGAAACTAAGGGAAGTGATTTGTTGTTCACTACAACGATATAATCCAATAGATAATGAAGCAAAGGAAAGCATTTGTTGCCTTTAGTTGATGAGTAGAAATGATAAACTTACGGGAATCGAAAGTCAACGATGGAACAGTTTGCCGCTGGTGGTAGGAGAACCTAATGAAGATTCTACTTTCATCGGCGGCAGGTCGTTGCTTGGGTCAAGTTGATTTTCCTTTGGCCTGTCAATTCCACGAATAAATTAGGTAATTTCCCTCATGTTTTCCTTGTTATCATTATCTGTTGGCTTCACATGGTTATGGCTAAAGCTTGATACAGAATGTGTTCACATCAAAATTTAGAGCTGCATTAACCATCGATGATTAACTTTGAGATCACTTCTCTGTCACGTGTTTGGCCATGTCTGAACCCATTTGTCCGAAACCTCTAGCTCCATCTATTGCTTAAGGGACAGACGACTTACAAAGAAAAGTTAGGATTTCAAAGATATTTAAAGTTGAAGAATGGAACTTCAATTTTGTATCACTTATGACCACATCACAAACTTGGACTGCAGACACTCTTATATTCCTTCTTTGTTTTCCTCATGCACGATGCGAAGTAGGGGCTGGTGATGTTCAAACTTCCTTTCTTCCCAGCATCTCCTCCTCTTTGCTTTTTATCTGGTTTGCTTTCTGATGACGTCAGTTCCTCTTCACACCCTTTGACTTCATGTTTTAAATTCTGCACTATCCTGTTCTCACTGGTTCATTTATAGGTGCAAGACAACGAGATTTTGTCCAGAAGGTATACCCGAAGAAATGCTAGTGAATTTCATGCTGCATAAATTCTAAGAAAAGAAAATACAACGGATGCTAGTTGGGATCTATATATAGCGAAGCTTTGTGGGAGCGCACAAAGAACCGACACGCGAGTAGATGCGCGCCCGCCACACACGCGCACGCAAGCACGTGCTAACACAAATTTTACCGAGCCTTTTATTCAGCAGTGCTGTCGACTACAAGCGAACGCCTTGAACGCGTCATGGTTTCAGCGGCAGTATGGGCATTCGTGAGTAGCGTAAGTGCAATCCATTCTATCTGCAAGAAGAGTTTACTTCCTCATTACGTACAGCTGCGGATGCGCGAAGGCGAAGCGTTGAGCTTCATTTTCTCTTCATTTCTCCGCACGACCGGCGCCCCCGCTGGCGCGAATGCATACAATGAATGGATGGATGTTATGAGCGTCCCCTTTGGAACGGGGTGGTCGGTTGTGCCACCAAGCTCTGGCTTTTATGCTGCCTAATGTCCTACCTAGGTAAAAAAAGAAAAAGAAAGAAAAAACCGCACTATGAATTCCCATAACCAAATTTTCTGACCCCTTAATGTGAACTTTGCTTTTGTACGTCTCCGTTTTTTGCCGTTTCCCTACTTCCACCAATCTTCAAATCGCCTCTTACTAATCCCTATCGCGGACATGTTTACTTTTCCCCTGTTCTCGCTAAACCCAAGGGAGTCCATTGGGGGCTAAATCAACCGCTGGGCAGATATCTTCACATTCTATTAAAACATGCTCCATCGTTTCCTTAGCTTTACCGCAGCAAGCAAATGCTTCTTCTTCCTTCTTCTATCTCGCTTTCTAGGTGTGTGTTCTGAGGCATCCTGATCTCGCTTCGAAAAATAATGAGCTTCCTTTCGACTTATCATAAATTGTTTCTTTCCTGATTCCGTTTTTTCCTCTTAAGTAGTTACTCCTGGCAGGTTTCTTTTCCATTGCCGCCACCCCCGAGATTATTTCAGCCTCTCCGACTTTCCGCTTGACGTCATTTGTTGCTGTGTTGCTCACCTAGAGGCCGCATACTTGCTGGTGAGCTTCCTAGTTCTTTTCCCCCACTGTGAATCAATGTTTTTTCTGTACAAATACCTCAACACTCTACCAGCCCATTTACTTTCTTGCAGATTCCTCAATCGTTCTTCATAATCAATTTTAATGTGAGCTTCCCTCACTTCAAAACCTGTCCAGCCCATATCACCCTGCACAGCTTCCCTTGTAGTCTTCCCGTGAGCGCACAATGCGAGGCGTCCCACTGACTTTTGGTTTCGATCGAGTCCTGATATTACCCCTGATTTCAAGCAAACAACCACATTTCCAAAAGTAAGTTCTGGAAACATTACACTTTTCCACATACCCCGGATCCCGTCGTATCTATTGTATCCCAATTGCGCTCCGTGCTTCATTTCTTTTCCCCTTTTCTGTTATTGTTTTTTCCTGTGTTTACATATATCTATTGCCTTTGTGTATCCATATACCAAGATATTTATATTCGTTTACCCGAGGTATTTCTTGTCCCTGTATTGCCACTGTCTGTTCGCTGTTTTCCTTGAATAACCTGATTTGCTAACGCTAAATTACAATCCTAAATTCTCACCTTCCTGTCCATTGATATTAGCCAGAAGTTGCAAATCACTTTGCTTGTTAGCTAGCAACACAATGTCGTCCGGATAAAATAAACCTGGAAGCTGCTGCTCTAGTACTGTACTCGCCTGTTTGTATGAGAGATTAAACCCGATATTACTTCCTTCTAGCGCCCTCTCCATCCTCACCATGTACTTTATGAACAGCAGTGGGGATAAAGGGCACCCATACCTCAGGGCCTTGTTGATATGAACTTTCTCCTCGCTCCTCATCCCGTCCCATTCAACGCAAACGGTGTTCTCTAGGTAAAGCTCTGTCAAACTGTAGGTAATCGTCGCCTAAATTAGCCTTCCCCTTCCTGAATATCGCACAAAATGTTGCGGTCTGCGTTGTCATACGCTCCTGTAATGTTTAAAAAGGAAACATATAGCGGCGTGCTTTCTACTCTTGATATTTCAATACACTGAGCAAGAACAAATAGATTATCATCCAAGCGCCTACCTGTTGTGAAGCCATTCTGAAGTTCTCCCAAAATGCCTTTATTCTGTGCCCATGCTTGCACCTTTATTTTGACTGCTTGCATGGCTAAGTTGTATATTACCGATGTAATGGTGAACGGTCTATACTAGTGAATTCTATCTTTCTACCCCTTAACTTTATTAATTACATTCATTCTGCTTTGTCGCCAACTGTCTGGTACTCTTCTATCTATTGAAGTCTTTTTCCAGTGCTTTCACCAGAGCTTCCTTGCTTTTTGGTCCTAGTCCATTAATCAGCCAAACGGGAACCTCGTTTAGCCGTGTGGCTGTGTGCTTAGGAATTTTCTCTTGGCCTTCTTCTAGTTGAAATTTGTCAGCACCAGCTCCTTTTCCATCTGGTTCTCTTTCATGCTCTCTTTTCTTCAAATACAACCTCGTCATTGCCTTGGAAAGATTTAGCTGTTATTTTTCGTATGTAATTTAATGTGGCTTTCCCTTTCAATTTGTTTCCACGTTCGTCTAGGATATGTTACTGATTGTTGTTGACTTCTTGCCTAGTAATTTTATTTGGTTCCAAAATATTATAGGTGCGGCCTTCTTTTTCTCACGTATTTCTGAGAACTAACGTTCACTTTCGCCTTTTATCTTTGCTTGCACCAGTATTTGAACAATACACTTTTTCTCCCGGTGTATTTCCCATTTACTGGCTACTTCATCCTGCGGCAAATGCGCTTTCTCTGCCTGCCTGTGCTCTCGGGATGCTTTGTCGTTCGGCGATCGCTTCTCGTATCTCACTGTTCCACCAACTTTTCTGTTTTTTTTTTCCTTTCCAACGAACATGTTGTTTCTCTTTCCGTATTTCTGTCGTTATTACACTTAGAAGCTCATTATATTCCCACTCTTCATTTGGCCATTAGCCAAGTTCTTCCTCGACTCTTCATGACTATATTTGTTATTTGTTCAGCGTTCAAATTTGGACTGGCCATTTTGCACTCCTTGCTCTCTTTCCCAACTACTTAAGCCATTTTCAAAATGATGCGTTTATGGTCACTCCTTATGCTGCTTATGCTGCCCTTCCTCGCCAATGACCATTTCTTTCAACTCATCATGAATTCATTCTGTCATCAGACAGTAATCAATGGCCTATTGCCGGTTTCTCACTTCCCACGTGATCTGCCCTTCGCACTTAGACCCTGTATTCACGATAACGAGGTTATGTTGCTCACAGAGATCGAGCATTGACTTCACATTCTTTTCGGTAGAGCTATCTAGATCCTCTATGTGGGCATTCATGTCACCTAATAGGATAATTCCGGCATCATTCCAGAAACCCTTATTATCAGCGCTTATGCATTCCATTAACTCTTGATTCTTCTCTGTGCAATTATTTGCTGTCCGCAAATACGTTACGCCTAGCTGTTTTCTTCCCACTCACTGTACCTGATAACCAAAGATGCTCATGACATTTCGAATTTACTCCTTTTTCCATTTGGCTCCCTGGTGGATGAGCATTCTGACTCCCCCGCCATTTCTTTCCGACTTAGTTCTGTTGCACCCTTCCCAAACATAATTCTCAATCACTGGCGACCCTTCCGAGTCTCTAAGGTGCGTTTCCGTAACCGCATATTTGTTATCTGTTTAACTGCTCCTCAATCTCTGCCCGCTTTTCTTGCGCCACCCTGCATATTGATGTAGCCTATTTCATGGCGAGCTCGCTTTCTTCTTTTCCTCCATTTTCTGTTATTGACGGCGATGTTATTATGATGTTCCCCTACGGGACCTTCTTCATTGCTAGCTACTCTGGTCTCCTGAGTGCACGTGGGCCTCTTAAAAGATACGAATGCTTGGAGGTGAGCGCCATCTGGCGCTGCTGCAAGGAATCCGGCGGAGAGCGCGGAACTCGCGCTCTGGCGTAATTGTGCAGCCTATTCGGCGATTGAACAGGTGCTCAGCTCCCGCGGCCAGGAAACTCGACGAGGTTCGCAAAGAAAAGCCTCGCTTTAAACCACCGCAAGATGGTGACAAAATCGATGCGCTGTTACCTTGCCGATCCGTTTCCAGCTTGGCATTCCTTCAACGGTAGTCGGGGAATAAATTCCTGCACGCTCGAATCCCTTCTGCGCCGCTGATCGGATGAAGTGCACTTCCGATGGGGAGAGGAAGTCGCTGATGACCACCACTCGTGGCTTGAGCGACAGCACCTCTAACTTGAGCGGCTGAAGAATCAAGCGTGGGTCTCCAAAGTTCGTGGACATCTTGCAGACAAGTCGGCTTCCAGGCGGCCTCAAAAATCCTTGTTGGACACAGACATGCTTGTACTCGTTGATATCCGACTCCGGCGAAGAAGGGTAGATTCTTCCCGCCTTTGTGTAAATAGACTTTGCCCATCGCTGCAACCGAGGCCAGCGCTCGTCGTTTGCCTGTAACCAACCGAGGCCTAATCGAAGGCTCCGGAAAGAGCCTCTTGTTGGGGACGACGACGTCTCTGAAAGCGCTGCTCGAACCCAGGCGGAGGTGTTTCCATACTCTGCTTCAATCGAACAGCCCCTGGCCACGCAAGCGAAGTCTTCGGGTGAAGCGGCTGGCAGCAGGCGCGACTTCATGGCTGCCATCTTAGTCGCGGGGATATTGTACAGGTGCTGCAACTTACAGATTCCAATAGCGGCTCCTGCGACATCACTGTCCGTCGGCCACCACTCCCTGAAGGACGGCGAAAGGAAAGCGGTGGGAAGGCTTCTTAGAGAGCGACGCGCGGCACTCAGGGTCGCGTACGAATTGAAATTGGTGAGCCCGCTCAGGAAGAGGAACGTTCCCAAGGCGCCCTGACCGGTTCGCAGCGACTTGGCGTTCCTTAATGTTTCGTAGCGGCTTACGGCAGCGGCCAGCTGACGCTCTTGCGACAGGATGTAGAAGTGGCCGTCTTCGAGAGCGACGTGTTCGGTGCCCACGGACTTCTGCATGTCTTCCGTTGCCGTGAACAGGTCGGAGGCGCACGAGGCGACGTGGAAGGTGAACGCGAGGGAAACGAGGCTTCGAAACGCAGGCGACATTCTTGTGCATTTGTGTGCCGCCCTGTCACTGGCTCATACCCACTATGCGGGATTGGCCAAGATGCGGGTGGAATTAGAAGTCGATTGGTTGATTCCACGAAAACAACGGAGATAGTTGGGACAGAATCAAAATAAGTGAAAATAACTTCCAACTATAACTTTATTGAAGAAAACTTTTTGAAAGTATCATAAACTCTTTAGCGGCTGAGAAAGCATCCTTATGACATTGCCCAAGAGAGGTGGCTCTGAGAGGGAGAATTTCAGGAATTGAAAAAAATTCATTGAAAAATTTTCAAATGGTGTTTTTAAAATGCTTTTCCTTTCATGTGTAAATCTTCTACGCAATAAAAAAAAACGGTCGATTCTGTCGTCTTTACCCCAGAACGGACACAGCGGGGAGGGAGAAAAGCCAGCTTTGTGCTGATAAAACTTTAAGGTAGGTATACCACACCATCACCGAATGACTGTTACCTTAGTTTCACGAGTTCGAAACAAACTTCTGCGTCAAGGGAATAGTAGGTGTCGACACTCAGCAAAATTTGTTATGGCTGAGAATACAATGTCATTTCATGATAGCTGATGACCTGAATCTCGCTGTACTAATTATGTTGACACTGGAAGTACCAATAGAATTGGGCCACTAACAGCCGCTCTTGCGAGGCTATCTACCATTTTAATTCATAAATAATCCTTTATGCCTAGGTATCCAGACAAGCCTTATAATTTTTATTGGGCAGGCGCAAGAGAATGGAATGCATGCATCATGTGAGATACTATGTGGGCAGTGAGTGGTGAACGTAAAGATAACGAATCTGTTATTTTGATGACTAGTCAAGGTGGTGAACTAAGCTTTCTGAGCGCTAATACCACCAGGAGCTTTAAAGGAGAAAGGTCATTCCAGAGCAGGGAAGAAAATGCCAATCTCTCACTTTCCGTTGTCATTATATTCTCTTGTTGATTCGTCTGCTTCATCGCCTTCTGAAAACATAGAATATGATCACACACGAGGGAACTTCCTAAAGTATAATGCATACAGATACAATATTGCAATCTTTAGGAAGGTTACATTAATACAAATTTTCGAATAAGCGCATAGATGCGGCAATTTGCTTAGTCGAGTGGGATCTGTGATGCTTGGAACAGTGGCAATGCAAATGAATATAAGCACATTGTGCTTGCTGCCTTTAAATAATGTGCAGCGCTTACCCTTGAGGGGGGATTCGCCGATTGAGTCATGTGACATGAAGCTTTTCTTTGTTCTAGAACCACAAATTATGTTTCTGTTCTGCCTAACGAATGTGTTTAAGAGAGAAAAAAAAACAAGGGGGGCCGAATGCTTTTGAAGTAGTTCAACAAATCAGTTCTTTCACGTCGCGTGGCTCTTAAAACATTCGAGTTCATACCGTCCCATCACAGGGACGGGCGAGGTACCCAGCCAGAAAGGCGGTTGTAGCAATTTCAAGCTCATCTTGCGCCTGTGAACAGCAAGTCACGTACTCAAGGTCGCTTGAAAGCTCTCTGGCAGCAGATTCAATTGCGAATGGACAATCACGATCATCATTGCATTGCACTGGAACTCTGACGATAGCATTGGACTCAGAGCTGGACGGTGCGTTGTCTGTCTTTGTGGTACGTAAGATCCCGACCTACACAAAGGAGCACGAACAAAATTATGGTTTCCTAATATTTATTTATAACATTTTCGCACCTTTAGTGGATTCTACACAGAGAAGGCAGCTGCCCGAGCGTCGACTTTGTCGTGGCCACCGTTAAATTGTCGGAGACAAGTGACGAACGACTCTACGGAGTCGCTGTCGAATGTTCGAGCCAGAGTATGGCGGAAGCTGGGAACAGTCGACAGGGCCGAATGAATTAAATCGCAACTGAGGCAGGCAGAAATTGGATGCTGATGCGATATAAATTTACTTGGCATAATCTAGGAGGTATTCAATTACTGCCATGGCGTACCATTTAGCTACCACACACACACACACACACACACACACACACACACACACACACACACACACACACACACACACACACACACACACACACACACACACACACACACACACACACACACACACACACGCGCGCGCGCACGCACGCACGCACGCACGCGCACACACACTCACACACACACGCACACACACACACACACACACACACACACACACACACACACACACACACACACGCGCACACACACACACACACACACACACACACTCGCACGCACTCGCACGCACCCAAGCATGCACTCTAAAGGTGGTGAGGCAGTTCTGAAATTCTCAGGCGCCAAGATGGCGCTTTGGGTTTACTTGGAGGAAATTTAGCGTGGCTATTAGATCTTCCATGATGGCTCGGAAGAAGTGCCACTTTCTTGGCACTTTCTGTGTTTCCAGGTTATTTGGCTCAATAGGAGCACGCGTGGGGGAATTTTATAGTGGCTTCGCGAGCAGCTGAGACTGTATTTCGAACACCTTATTAATGCAGACCCTTCGATTAGCTGATCCCCGTCTAACAGTGCTCTTTCCAGGAAATTGTTGCGCAGATTCTTTATGAGATGGATCTGATCAAAAGAAAGAAAGAGCGGATCGCCTACACGAAAGCGCGCCGTCATCAGAAAGGCTCTTAAACGGCGAGATATTGGCTTGGTGGTTGTCGGTCACAACCCGCACAAGACGAAATCACGAGAGCGAGAAGCGTCACTTGATGGGCTGCCGGTCAACAAATGCATAGAAATCGCAGAACCGAATCTGACCCACGAGTTTTTAGCCGTCTTGCTCAGGTGTCGGTGCTGGTGGTACGTACCACTTGCGCATCCACGCTCCACTCAGTTTGAAGTATCTGTAAACGTTGTGTTCGGCGACCAGCGTCATTTTCCAAAATAATCTGCGAAATAGCTTACGGGCGTAATTTCGACGAAAAATCGTGGCGATATGTGCCGCGTATGGTTCGGCGTGGCAATCGCATCCGCGCGAAACAGGCTGTAGGCGGCGCGGCTCACAGCAGTTGAAGGCGTCGCGCGCATAGAGTCAATGTAACGAACTCTAGAGGAAAAGCTGGGCCGAAAAATCGGGAACCGCTAGGGCGCCGCCACGGAGGAAGGAAACTAAGGAGAGACCCTGACGTCACTCTTTGTGAAGCAAAAGTGAAGCCGGAAGTTGGCGTTGCTCATGGCGATTCTCCGCTTTTTGGGCCACCCTCCTCTCTTGTTTACATCTTTCGCGAAACCACGCCGCGCTGCGCGTGGTGTCGCGCGCGGAGCGCGCGCTCGCTCCGCAGCAATACTAAACAATCGCGATGTCTCATTGCGTTGCCGTTGCCGAACCCATGTTAAAAGAAGTTCATAATGAACTTTGCAAATTGGGCCGTGAGGTCGAATCGGCTGCTTTTACCGGCTTTTATGAAAATAAACATGCCTTAAATATAAGGCCAACCAACTGAACTGTTCTCATTAACCGCAGGTACCGGCCGCTACCCAGCTCTTGCGTGTTTTTAAAAAAGAAGGTCCCCTTTATCGCTGCCTTCTACTTGCTTTTCTCTGCTTGGGATTCCTGGGGCTCTCATACGGCCTTGCGAGCTAGACGTCTGGCGATGCGAAAAAAGATGTACGCATTCTTAGTGCACTGCAAGAACGCACTGGAGACACGTACGACACACCAACCCATTTGCGATCCATTTGGAGTTTATGAGCACAAACACATTCTCGCTTGAGGAATCGTCGTGCTTTATTGAACAAACTTCTGGTGGCCGCGCATCACTTCGACAGCGCGCCGGCGAGGAGGCAGAATGTCATTTCTGACTCCGCGTTTAGGTTCATTGACTGCGGCTTGAGGTGCCATCTTCGCACGGCGAGTGAAGCGTCACGGAAGCAAAGTTTTGCGATAGCCGGCGCACAATGCAGAACAGTACGCGCGTAGAACCGGCCTACCTGCGACCATGGAACAGCCGTTTGCTGTGTTCGCAGGTACGCTCTGTGGAGCCTTCCTCACTCTTGCGGCGCATCCGCTGACCTTCCCTGCGCTTCGCGCGCGCACAGATACGGTACGCCTGCGGTAGGGAGGATTATTTCCCTAATAAGTCAAAGCAGCCGCTTCTTTCCCATCTTCCCGGATGAAGAGTCGACTGGCCGGCGCACGGTGCCGAACAATACGCGCGTGGACCCGGCCTACGTGGGAGCATGGAATAGCTAGCCGTTCGACGTGTTCGCAGGTGTACGTTCTGTGGAGCCTTGCATATTCTTGCGGCGCATCCGCTAACCTTCACTTCCCTGCGCTTCTCGCACGCACAGATGAGATAAGCTTGTGGTAGGGAGGATTCGTTCCTTAATAAGTCAAAGCAGCCGTCCCGGATGAAGAGTCGACTGGCCATGACTGCTTTTTCTGCGTTTCTTTCCCAGCGAACGATGCGCGAAAGGCACCGTTTTTTCAGTTTTCGTTCCGCGCACGAGTTGTGCGGACGCTTGCCTAGGTATCCGCTCATCCAATGCCTAGTTGTTGTGTGCCAGGATGCAAGTCGCGCACGCCGAACAGTGGACCGCCCATATCTTTTCACGTGCAAGTAAATTTCCTTATGTGGTAGGTGTTTTATCGGAGGAAAAACTAGAATTTATGATACACGCATTTACATAGCGATAATAATTCTATAGTTATAGTATAACAGTAAAATATTTTATTCGCACAGTATACGTTATCATCTAATACATATGCGCGTTATTCTTCATTATCAGGTTTCCCGGTGACACCGTTCATCGGAAAAAGTGGATAGAGGCAATTTGGCCATCCTCCAGTGTTGATCGAGAGCCTAAGAAGCAAGCCCGTATTTGTTCAGCTCACTTTCGGGATGAACATATAGATCGCACGTCGCTAAGTAGAGTCCGTCTGCGGGAACATGCAGTGCCCACGCTCTTGGTGAGAACTGATGCTTTTTTTGTGGCATGGCTCTTTCAATACATACACACATGCATATAAGGGGGGGGGGGGCGGGCTTTCTTTAAACTGGTAAACAATGCTGATACCTGTATGCGACCAGAATTTTAGTAGAGGATGGAATTTTAGAAAGCAAATTTACACACAATCAACCGACTTACCGAAACAAATAAATAAATTTTCAACAGTATACAGTACTCTACTCACTATACAAGTTTTCCAACTTTAACACGACTTAAGAAACTATATTTTTCTCATAAATTTTAATTATGCATATTGTACCTGCTTCTCTGGTTATTCGTGGCACCCAGTACATGAGTTGGAGTGATGGAAAAAATTAACTGCATGCATTTTAAACTTTCTACTGCAAGCACCAATTTCAGAAGTAATTTTGCCAAACGATGCCAAATAATTTTGTGAGAGCAAACAAAGGATATGTTGTTAGCAGTTCCAAAGTGGCCAAGCACATATTCAGTTACTGCTATTTGACATCCCTTCCTTATCGTGTGTAATATAAGGTGACAGTGCATCTGATGCAACAAGCCATGTTGCACACTCGCACTCTGCATCCTCTCAAGTCACGCAAGGATGTCATGAAGGCTTGATGGTGCTTGCACAGGTTAACATTTCAGTTTACTAATAAGAGTCAGCAGTTGCTATTGAACACAAAATTGTATCAGGCCATTTGGTGCATATCAGTTTCAAATAAGACTGCACAACGCATAATAGGGATGAATGCGGCTATCGCACGCTCATCCCTGTAAATTCCACGTCTCGCTTAGTCCACGTCATGCTGCACAGTTTTACTTGAAGCGGTTATTTACTCATTGATGTCTTTCTCTCAGGTTGCCACAAGTTTTGATAAACGCACAGCTCAGGCCAGCCTACCTACCCCTGGTTTGTCTGGCTTAGGTGCTGGTCTCTACAGTCAGACTACATTTGAACAGGTGCACATTATTTCTTTCTGTGCTGCACTTTTCCTACACCTTTGTAGTATTTCAAGTCGGCAGTTTACGACATACAGCTGATTACAATAAGCACTCTTGTTTTCAGGATGCCATAAATTTGGAGTATGAAAGTGCAGTCCAGAACAGCCTCTCTGAGCCCGGTCCATCCGGCCTAAGTACCAGCCTTCCTATTGAGCCACAACTTGCGCAGGTGAGCATCTATTCTATGTGCAATTCACCCAACACTTTTATTGTGTTATAAGCATACAGTGGTTGCAATTGAAGTTGCTCTTGCTACCAGGCTGCAATGGATACCGGAGACAACAATCAAGTACGGGAGAGCCTCTATGTCACCGACCCATCCAGCCTAGCTGCTGTTCTTCAATTGGAGGTGACACCAGCACAGGTAAACACGTCTTTTCTGTAAAAAAAAGGCTATGCTAACATAGTTAGCACATTCCATTTGATTCTGTGCTCGCATTATTCTGATGTTAAGGGATGCATGAACTAGCCTAGCTTAAAGTATTCTAGTCACAAGACACTGGTTCAGTGACTGTGAAGTTCTGTCCTCCTCCCGTTTCATCACAATGAATACAGAAATGAAAGTAGCAGAAATATGTAACATGTTTGTGGGCCCAACTAATTTTTGATAACGCTAATACCTAATAAAATCTATATGACTGCTGAAGAAACTGATTCAAGCTAGCATTCTTGCATGAGTTCAACATTGAGTGAGTGCGGTCACTGTTCTGTCAATACACACAAACTTATACATGAACTATTTTAAATACATAGATGCTTTCTTTCCTACATGTTTGCTGAGTACTTCAAGAAGGCAGTAGACACTGTGATGTAGGGCGAACAGCTGATATACATAAGCACTCTTGTTTTCAGGCTGCCAAAGATTTGGAATATGAAAGTGCAGTCCAGACCAGCCTGTCTGAGCCCGGTCCATCTGGCCTAAGTACCAGTCTTCCTATTGAGCCACAACTTGCGCAGGTGAGTATCTATTCTATGTGCAATTCACCCAACACTGTTATTGTGTTATAGGCATACAGTGGTTGCAATTGAAGTTTAAACGGAAATGGCCGACATGTGCTCTTGCTACCAGGCTGCAATGGATACTGGAGACAACAGTCAAGTACAGGAGAGCCTCTATGTCACCGACCCATCCAGCCTAGCTGCTGTTCTTCAATTGGAGGTAACACCAGCGCAGGTAAACACGTCTTTTCTGTAAAAAAAGGCTATGCTAACATAGTTAGCACTTTCCATTTAGTTCTGTGCTTGCATTATTCTGATGTTAAGGGGTGCATGAACTAGCCTAGCTTAAAGTATTCTAGTCACAAGACACTGGTTTAGTGACTGTGAAGTTCTGTGCTCCTCCCGTTTGATCACAATGAATACAGAAATGAAAGTAGAACAGGTTTGTGGGCCCAACTAATTTTTGATAAAGCTATTACCTAATAAAACCTATATGATTGCTATTACTCTCGAGAAACTGATTCAAGCAAGCAAGGGCATACATGCAAGCTTACAGATCTGCTTTGAAAACATGGCTGATTAGTGCTGACTGTTTGGTACTCATGTTTGGAGGGCGTTAGCCTGCTACATGCAGTCACGCACTCGTGATAGTGTGGTATGGGCTAATATGGAGCACCTACAATATACACCTCACGATCTGCCGACACTTCCCTTTTTTCCATAGGATAAACTTAGCATGCAGCTTTCATATTGGTTGCAGTATGCTTCTACAGGTTAACAACAGTTAAAAATTCTGTAGTGTAATGTTTTTAAGAAACTTCAGTCCACATCTCATGATCAATCACGTTGCTACCTTGAGGTGCATTGCTCATGTAACAACTAGTGCTGTGCATTCATTGTAACAGGGTCACTAGTGTTATCAGTCATCATCTCACGTGTTAGTCAAATCGCATTAAGGGTACAGTAGTGTCTGCCATAACTGGCTATGGAAGTCCCAGTAAATATAAATACTTGTGCTCATTGCAAATCATTTAACCATTAAATAATGAGGTGCTATCGACTGCTTCTGCAGAAATTGCAAAGGTCATCGAATGTGGAAGCTGCTCTAACAACGCCAAAAGAAGGAAGCTGGCAAAGGCGAGGGAGATCTACAGATGGAAACTATCTTACCAAAGCGATGTATGTGCATCCAAGTAAATGAATGTGAGCAGTTCTAGTAACTGGGCGTCCTTATTTTGACATTATCATTTTTTTAAGTCACCTGTGGCGAAACAGCACAATTATACTCATCGATCTGGATGGCTTGGAAGAGGTGACAATTAATTACATAAGACATTAAAAACCATAATTGAATAATTAACAAAATTCCACTAATAACCTTTCGAGCTAATAAGTTTAGCCTACATATTGCAATATACAAACTGAAGCCGGTGATTTCACAAGGCACATCCACTTGGAATGAATTTTTAAACTTGCACACCTTTTGAAATAAGCACTGTCAAACTTGCGATGAAAATGCACTGTTCGTCTGCTTACTTTTCTTAACTATGTCTCTTTACACACTGAGGCACAAAAAAACTGCTGGAACACCAAAGCAGTTCGTCATGAAACTTGAGAATGCATATCCCAACACTGGCGTCTTCATAATTCACTTGGAGCAGATGACTTCCGAAGGGATCGGCTACCAGTGATAAATTGCAACGTGTGCTGCACAGTAATTAGATAAAAAACCTAATTAGTTAAATATTAATTTTAATTCCTTGTACAATTATAGTCTGTCTGTGAGTAATCTAGCCCAAGATGAAGAACTGTGCTCCGTGTCATGGGTGATATAAAAAAAATTATGTTGATAAATATAAGTATTTATTGAGTTCAGTGTAATGCAACAACAGCAGACAGGGATATGTATGTAAGGGCATAATTTGATTCCAGTCAATGCATACTAACTACTCATGCTGTATTTATCTGCATGATGTATAAATCAATAAATGCATGTAATATTAAGTGTTTTAATATCTGTGCTTTGAGCTCACAAAACTGGTTGGCTAGTCATGGTAAGATGTTCTTTGAGGAGACCATGATATGATGGCAGAAGGTTGTCATTCATGTGTAAGTTTGACGTATTTTTTAGCATGAATGTGGATAGAAAGAACAGGAGGGTTGAAATGTGGGCTTGTTGGTAATGCATATTCAAGGGATGTACGGTAGCGCGATTAAAAGACGGGACAAAAGAAGACACACAGGGACACACACAGCGCTGTGTGTCCCTGTGTGTCTTCGTTTGTCCAGTCTTTTAATCGCGCTACAGTACACCACTTGAATAAAGAACAGGAATGCAGGAAAAATATAGCCTGAAATCTGTCCTTGGGCTTAGTTATATCATTGTTAACAGCACTTTAAGTTTGCACAGGTGTCACAGTTACTAGTTGATAAATTGGTTATAATATAATAAATTAGGCTTTCCTTGTGACACTTAGTTTTTCATTGTAGGTCGACACCCCTGACAAAGCTTTCTTGCGAGCTCGTGCAGCAAGACTTGCTTCACAGCAGCGACAGTAAAGAAAAGCGATCAAAAGACTGCAGCAATCAAGGCAGCGTCTTCAAAAACGGAATGCCGAACTGAAATCAGTTCTCAAGACACTAACCACACAGAACATTTTGCTCAGAGAACAGGTTTCTGTGCTATACAGTCTTGGTGCTGCAAATCAACAGCTTTTGCAACGACAGGTAGCAAAGCAGACAGGATAACAAAAACCAAAGGAGTACTCGCCTGAGTTGAGAACATTTGCTCTCACTCTCAACTTTTATTTACCACGGACATACAGTTATGTGAGGAAGGTATTCGACGCATGCTTACCACATCCTCGTACTTTTACGGAAGCATTGATGGGAAGGCAGGGTTTTCTAAAGAGGCTGCGACAGCTCTAAAGCTGAAGTGTTCAGAGAACAGCACCGGAGGCCATCAAATGGTGTGCAGCCTCATAGTTGATGAGATGTCAATCAGACAGCAAGTCCAATGGCAAGGGGGCCACATTGAAGGCTGCGTGGAGATGGGCACAGGAGCCGAAGGTGACTGCTTGCCACAGGCAAAAGCTGCCTTTGTTATAATGGTTGTCTGTATTAATGGGCACTGGAAGGTTCCTCTGGGTTACTTCCTTGTAGATGGACTTGTAGGGGAACAGCGAGCAAACGTAGTGGGCCATGGTTGTCTCAATAACTCGTGATGGTGCACCAGCAAACATAGCAATGCTTCAAGAGCTTGGCTGCAATTTTACAGATATTGACAATCTGCAAACAACCTTCCAGCACCCAGCAACCAAAGAACCAGTTGCAGCCTTTTTAGATCCCTGCCATATGCTGAAGTTGGTGAGGAATGCTCTTGCTCATCACAAATACTTTATCAACCAAGATGGAAGGGTCGTATCCTGGGCTAATGTGGAGAAGCTGCACAATTTGCAAGAAAATGAGGGTGTCCATTTGGCAAACAAGTTGCGAACGGCTCATATTGAGTGGCAAAGCCAACCGACGAAGGTTCGCCTGGCAGCCCAAGTGATGAGCCTGTCCGTGGCGACGGCACTTGCTGAATGCAGGATCATGCACGTGGAAGGGTTTGCCAATACAGAACCAAACGAGGAATTTTTAGTCATTGTCAACAACCTCTTTGATTTGTTGGATTCCCGCAGTATGAATCAAAGAGAGTGGAAGAAGCCACTATGCAAAGAAAATATAAATAATGTAAAAGATATGTTTAATACTGCAGTACAGTACCTTTCTGTTTTGAAAGAGTCTGTAAATATAAGAAACTTGATAGAAACAGAGCGGAAGACTGGGTTCTTGGGATTTATTATATGCATGAAGAGTGCGATAGCCATGTATAATTTCCTTGTTGAAAAGAAAGTACTACAGTACATTCCAGTGCACAAGATTTGCCAGGACCATTTGGAATTACTTTTTGGTTTAATTAGAGCACATGGCGGTCACAACGACAACCCCACATCAAAGCAGTTTCAGGCAGCACTCAAGAAAGTGACAGTCCAAAATGAACTTTCTGATGTCTCGGGAAATTGTCATGTCCTGGACAGTATTACAATATTGTCATGCAGTTCAGCCATAAGACGTTCACCAACCGATGTGGAGAATGCAAGCATACAGAGGACGCAGCTTTTGACCGAGGAGTCGGTGGTTGAGCAGAGACAAATAGCCAGTGAACATGATTACTCTGCATCACTGGAAAAAATCAGTGATTTTGGGAGTCGGGTTGTGGCCTACGTCGCTGGCTACGTGGCATACAAGCTGGGCCAAAAGCTGATGTGAAGGCAGTGCACAGCGGCATTGTTTAGTACACCTGGAACAGCAGACACTGCATTTATACAAAGAAAGAGCAGAGGAAGGCTTCACTACCCATCAAAGAGTGTCATTTCAATTTGCCAAAAATCAGAATCTCTTCTTCGATGGGCTGTGCATATGAAAAAATTGTCATCAAAAACACTATTGCAGGACTTAGTACACCAAGTGCTTGAATCACTGCAGCAAAGAGAGCTGTTTGCAGAGCTACACTCGCACATGTTTGATAATTCTCCACTGGAGAATCATTATGTCCATCTTTTAAGAAGTGTAGCAGAATGTTATTTGAATGTACGCCTCTATCATGTCGGAAAAGAGACAACTCAGAGTTTCCACAGCAGTCAAGTGCGCCCAATGTTCACAAAACTGACTCAACAGTCTTCCTGTTTTTACACAGGAAGACTGTTCCACTGTTCCCATAGTTCCCGACTTTGAATATCCTTTTATGGATCCAATAGATATTACAGCAGATGGCATTTCGTCTTTAATAAATAATCTGAAATTATCCACATCTTCCGGTATAGACAATATCAACTCCAAAATACTAAAAATACCGTTACAATTTCAAGCCAAACTTTGTGTCATATTTTTAGGAAATCCTTAGCATCTGGCGAACTACCCCTGGACTGGAAAATCGCAAAGGTTATCCCTGTATTCAAGGGGGATAACAAGTACTCTCCGCGAAATTACCGTCCCATCTCATTAACATGCATCTGCTGAAAACTACTGGAACATATCATAGCATCGCATATCTACCGCCATTTAGAATCAAATAACTTTTTTTTTTATTTTAACCAGCATGGATTCAGAAAAGGCTTATCTTGTGAAACTCAGTTGCTTGAATTTACAACAGAATTACATTCCAGCATGAATAACAAACAGCAGACTGACTGTGTATTCTTAGATTTTTCCAAAGCATTTGATCGTGTCGCTCATTGTCGCCTCATCTCAAAAATATCCGCGCTCCTGCTGGATTCATTAACTTTATCTTGGCTCCGGAACTTTCTCTCCTTGCGGCAACAGTTCACTGTTGTTAATAACCACTCATCGCTTACTTCTGACGTTACATCTGGCGTACCGCAAGGCAGTGTCCTTGGTCCTCTTCTTTTCTTAATTTTCATTAATGACCTTCCACAAAACATATCATCGCAGATAAGGCTTTTCGCCGACGATTGCATATTATACCGTACAATAAAAACATCTGATGACCATTTAGTATTGCAGAACGACCTTAACCTTGTCAGTTTCTGGTGCAGTACGTGGCAGATGACCCTGAACTCAGACAAATGTAAAGTTATGTCCTTCTCGCGTAAACATTCAAACTCTCACTTTTCCTACGTCCTAAATAACACCGCCGTACCTCCGACATTGTCCTACAAGTACCTTGGCATTGAACTCACAACTCATCTTTCCTGGAGTACACATATAACGGCTATCTGCGCAAAAGCTTCGAAAACTCTGGGTTATCTTCGACGGAACTTGCGAAAATCCCCTGCTACAGTTCGTAAATTAGCATATCAGACTTTTGTTCGCCCACAGTTAGAATTTGCGTCATCAGTATGGTCACCACATCAAAATTATTTAGTTGATATGCTAGAAAAAATTCAGAACAGGGCATCGCGCTTCATCACAAGTAACTACGACAGAACTTGCAGCGTGACCAAGATCAAAGCAGATATTTCGCTCCAGCCACTTGAAACTCGTCGCACGATAAGTCTCCTTTGCCTTTTCCATAGATACGTCCACGGTAATCGAGCTCATGTGTTGCCGCTTGAAGTACCAGCGCGCACGTCACGTCGCCTTAACAATAGCCATAGTTTCATGCGCATATTCGGTAATACACTGTCATTTAACGCATCAGCACTGCCACGTGTCATAACCGTATGGAACAGCCTTCCTGATAACATGGCGAGCATAACAGATCGTGGCGCTTTTCGCGAAGAATTGCTGAATTTCCTGTAGAAACATTAATAATATTTGGGGTTTTACGTGCCAAAACCACTTTCTGATTATGAGGCACGCCGTAGTGGAGGACTCCGGAAATTTTGACCACCTGGGGTTCTTAACGTGCACCTAAATCTAAGCACACGGGTGTTTTCGCATTTCGCCCCCATCGAAATGCGTCCGCCGTGGCCGGGATTCGATCCCGCGACCTCGTGCTCAGCAGCCCAACACCATAGCCACTGAGCAACCACGGCGGGTCTGTAGAAACATTGTATAAGGATGTTATTGACCTGCTTTCCTTCGCTGTTTTTACACTTGTATTTTTATATTTTTGTGAGCATGAGTATATTACTGTGTTTACGCTCTCTAAAGCTTAGCCTAGACAAACATTTATTGAACTTCGCTTTACTTATCTTGTGAATGCATGTATAGATATTTATATTCTCTACTCCTGTACTGCTTTACTTATCTTGTGAAAGCCTGTATTGATGTTTATATTATTTACTCCTGTTGAAACACTTACTTTGTGTCCCCCCTTACCCAATGCCCTTAAAGGGGCCTGTAAGGTATTTTAAATAAATAAATAAATAAATAAATAAATTTAAAGGGCGATAAAATTTTGTTGCAACATTTTATTTACTAAGGAAAGTAATGACGTCATTTCAATTTTTCCAGTCAAGGTAATGCCAAATATGTGTTTGTGTTGAATGTGTACTGAAACCTTCAAGGTGTTTTTTTTTCTCATTTTCCTGCTTATCTTTTCATCAAGTTTTGACTTTGCTGATGTTCCAATGCGTATACACCAGTGGCGTTATTTAGTGCTTCATTAGCCCTGCATTCACTGTTCTTCATACATGCATCTTGAAATGTTCTTGTTAATTGCAAGATTGTTCCTATATCACACTTCCGTCTATTGTTTTTGTTTACAAGTGTCTAAAAACATTCCCCTATGCAATGTGAAAGCACTGAGGGTATAAAAAATGAAATAATGGATTAGCTACTGAAGTTGAAACTAATACTGAGAAATGGACTTCAGCGTTTTGATGAAGCATACTGTTTTTGTAAACAACAATGTGTGTTTAATTTGTGTTGCCACAAACTCATGCGCTACTATACAGTTGAGTATTCTGACATGTTCTGTGCGTGCCTCTCTTTTCGATCTGCTATTTGTTAATAACAGTGTCCATAACATGGCCATGGATATACGGCAGTTTGCTGACGTTTCAATCCTGTACCAGGAAATCATTTTGCCTTAAAATGGGCTCCATTAAACACATTTTTATCCCATGCTAAAAATAAAGAACTCCGACTGACCAATACCTAGAAGAACCTTTTCCTCATTGCATCAGTCATCATCTACTATCCGTGGTATCTAGTTATAAGTGCCTGTCAGATATTTCTGATAGCCTTAGGAAGAATAATTCACACTTGAAAAACCATAGTGGAAAAAAAGCAAGGAAGAAACTGGTGCACTTAAGAAGAGCTTCCGCAAGTCTGCAAAAAATAATATATCGGGCTATTGCTAGAAGATGCTGCTGTTGTATGGGACGTATACAATTTCATACGCATTTATCTTGTGGTGCGAGTTGCTTCTTTGAACGTTTCCTTTCTCCAACACAATATAAGAAATAAACAAAACACACATTAGTTCCATTAGGCATTGTCCAACACGGTCACATAATTTGAGGTGATTTTGTCACGTGACAGCAGCATATTAAAACATTTTTTATCCAGGGGCTCAATGTCTGCTAGTTAAAATGGTAGGAAACCAAAAGAAATTGAAGCATAGGAGAAATCAACACTTAATTGATGTGCATGAATAAGAAAGGGAAATAAAAATGGATGAAAAGAACGGATTGTGTTGCCAATCTAAGTTGTTTTAATGCACAACATTTTTACTGCATGGTTTAAGTGTTCTATTGAACTGATTATATGAATACAATTGCCACGCCTTTCTCTTTGATTCATACCAATACACAGCAGTATCTTATGCGTATATTCCTTATTAGATTAGTCCCATTTATATGGCGCAGAACTCCTTACATTCAACTTGTTGATTCAGTGGTTTGCATTTGCTATGTTGTATTTAAATGATAATCTTTAACCCCTCCCATGAAAGGCTTGAAGATAAACAAACCTTTTCTGGACTTAAGACACAGGGTGTGCAAACTTTTATAGTTGCCAGTCACAAGTGCCTATAGAAAAGGTGACCGAATTAAACTAATGTTTTTTTTTTCTCTACGCTCAAATCGTATTAGACAAAGACGCAATTTGGAGAACTTGCTTAATAAACTCATTATGCAAACTGGCTCGCGAGGATTGTGCATTTCTTGCTCTTTGTGCACTTTGAAATTTCACTTCCACTTGTACATGCCATGAATGCCTTCCAAATAGTTTGTAAAATATTGGTAGCTTTTTTTAAAAAAAAATTAGTAGACCCGTGTGCTTCTCTGTATGGTGCGCCGTTACATGAATGCAGCGCTTTAACGGTTACTGTACACATCGACGTGCCAATCTAGGTCATGAAATACTACATGTTGGTATAAAGCAGGCGTGCAGCTTGTGAAAATGTCGATGTCGAGGGCAGCAAAATGCACATATTCTGGGTAAATCTCTATCAGCACGTGTGTATTAATTGTGGTACACCTGTGCAGGTGTGCATGACCCTCGAACGTGCTCTGCCTAGAAGAGTCGGCGCTGTGGCGAGTAATGCGAGAAACAAGCAACAGTTGAGCAACACGTGTTTTAATATGCACAAAAGCAAGTTGTTACTAAACACGAAGTTCTGAAACTAGGATTATGCATTCTTGAATAACGCACGTTCTACGTGCCGCAAATGCAACATGCGCTGTCAAAAGCAGGAATCACTGACCTGCAAGGCGTTCACTGTACAGATTCTGAAACGCATCGGTTTCGGTCTGCGATGGCACGTTAGCATGATTCCGCTGAAGTGGAGGCAAAATTTTCCGCGGATATTCCTTCGTCCGTTGTCAGTGCCGTGGCGCGGTACATTGCGTACAGCGTTACATATGCGAGTTCATTTCACGAGCTTTAGCTCTTCCTGTCCCACATGGCCACAGCGACATCCGGCAGAGGACGGTGCAGGTAACACAGCGCAACAAGACACGGTGACTAACGCAAACCCGCCCACACAGCACCTTTGCCACGGCACGAAATCTACCAGACCAACAAGTGTGAGCGCTCAAAACCATAACAACGCCGCCATTGTGGCCCAAAAGGCGTGGCCATACAGCAAAAAATAATAATAAAAAAAAAATATATATAAATAAAATAAAATAAAAAATAAAATAAATAAATAAATAGAAATAAAAATAAAAAAGCAGCAAAAATGAGAACCTACTACGTCATTTCCGCCACACTTTTCTCGTAGCGCGCGGGGGGGTAGGGCCTCTCCTTAGTTTCCTTCCTCCGTGGACGCCGCCCTGTTGCTACTCGTCAATGTGGCCAGCAGAATTACTATTGAAAGAGCTGAAAACAAGTGCAGGTCGCCTTATGCGTTGTCATTAAAGAACGCATGCCTGATGGCTTTATGAAGGCCATGTGTATATTGACACGCGTACTTATCTTTATCGGGCGACCACGTTTCGCCACCTAACTAATGTTATCGCACAGCGCGGGACGCGCCTGCATGCATCCGAAGTTTCTGGAAAGTTATCGATGTTTCTATCCCGTTGTCTGTTGTCACCGAACCTTATGCTATCAGATTTCATCGCGTGACGCGAATGGTGTAGAACTTTGTGGAAGGCACGCGGGTCCCAACGATTAGTCTGGAACATTCGACGACTGTTGTATAAAAGCCGACGCGCTTGACCCGCTGACCAGATTGTCGACGATCGCCGACTGTGTTCGCCGCTATCGTTGTGCTATAAGTGGAGGAACGAGGAACTGCTTTTACAGCGGAGCTCGTCCAAGCGATTCTGCAGTACAGCCAGACAAGCCACTGGAGGACAACTGCCTACCATGCAGATGAATGGTCTCACGGAGCGCCTGAACAAGACCCTCGCCGACATGCTAGCAATGTACGTCGACGTCGAACACAAGACGTGGGACGCGGTCCTGCCGTACGTAACCTTTGCGTACAACACGGCGGTGCAAGAAACAACACAGATCACGCCGTTTAAGCTGGTTTACGGCAGGAACCCGACGACGACGCTCGACGCCATGCTGCCCCACGTCACTGACGAATAGAACCTTGACGTCCCTAGCGCGCCGAAGAAGCCCGACAGCTCGCCCGCCTACGGATCAAGAACCAACAGAGGACCGACAGCCGACACTACAACCTCCGACGACGCTTCGTCGAGTACCAACCCGGCGACCGTGTTTGGGTTTGGACCCCGATACGCCGACGAGGACTGAGTGAGAAACTATTGCGCCGCTATTTCGGACCCTACAAGGTCATTCGACGTATTGGCGCCCTGGACTATGAGGTCGTGCCAGACGGAATTTCGCATTCACAGCGGCGCCGCGCACGATCTGAAGTGGTCCACGTGGTGCGTCTGAAACCCTTTTACGCACGCTGACGAACTTCTTTATTTTGTTTTGTTGTTTTCTTCGCTACGGGTGTTTTGTTTACTTTCGTTTGTATGCAGCATCGGGTCGATGCTATTTAAGAGGGGGGTATTGACACGCGTACTTATCTTTATCGGGCGACCACGTTTCGCCACCTAACAAATGTTATCGCACAGCGCAGGACGCGCCTGCATGTAAAAGAAGTTTCTGGAATGTTATCGATGGTTCCGTACACTGTCTTTCACCGCAACTTGTGTCATCTTATTGCATGTATGCGCGACGCGAATAGTGTAGAACTTTGTGGAAGGCACGCGGGTCCCAACGATTAGTCTGGAACATTCGACGACTGTTGTATGAAAGCCGACGCTCTTGACCCGCTGACCAGATTTTCGACGATCGCCGACTGTGTTCGCCGCTATCGTTGTGCTATAAGTGTAGCCTGTTTTGTGGGCACAGGTTCGCCCAATAAAATTTAGTTTTGTCGTTCACAGTGGTGCTACTGTGTTCTTCAACGTCACCACTACGTGACAATATATTAAGTTTACAGAAAGCGCTGGCTAAGTGCGTGACTTGTACGTATTCATTCAACAAAGCATGGCGCGAATTTCGGTTTTGAATCTCTGTGTTTTCGGATGCGTAGTAGTTTCGTACAGTTTAGGTTTGACATGTGATCGCGCGACGACATAGGACGCTATGGCACTTTCGTGGCTTTTGTGCCGCACCCAAGCCCCGTACGGCTGTGAACGAATTAGTGCTTTTTATTGGTGCAAGGGCCAGGTATGGCCAAAGAGCGCCACGCATGTGTTAGTGATTTCGCAGTGGAGTGATGGATTCTATGAAGTTCATGTGACGTGGCGGTAAAGGGGCCTAAAAATAGTCATTGGAAAGTGCGTAAAATCTACGTGTAATAAGATTATGGCGATGACTAATGACATGTACTATCAACCTTAAAGTACATAGCGAAAATAATATGATGTACAAAACATGTCAGAATCAAAGGCTGGCCACAGCACTACGGCCTCACCAGAGCCCTTGAGACACAAGGGCCTGGAGGTATGTGCTCTACAATACTGCTATCGCAGCCGCAAACTCTGAAGAGAGGAAGCGCTAAGAATGTATGGGACTAATAAAATGCAGGAAAACATCACTCGAGAAACCGAGGACCGCTTTGGCGTTAAAAAGCGGTTCTTTGCCGAGAATCAGCAGGGTGTATTGGGGTGCAATAGCGGTATGCCAGGAAAATGTTTCTTTCTCTCAGCTTCGGCTTGACGACACTCCAGTATTACGTGGAGCACGGTCAGCCTCTGCCCGCATCTACCACAGTTTGGAGGTTCATTTCCAGAAAGTAGACAATTATGGGTCCCAAATGTGTGTCCTATTCTGAGACGACAGGACATCTGTTCGCCGTGATTTTGTTACGGAGGGCAAAAAACCTAACTGTGGCTTTATCACGTGCAGCTTATTATTTATTTCCGCGTCCCACAAGCGTTGCCAGTGGCTTCGCAGTTTCCTTCGTAAGAAAGTCCGCATATCTGTGGTAGGGACAGCAACGGTAGGTTTAATAGCTTGCAATGCAGTTAACGTGGCCATCTCGTCCGCCAGAACATTATCCTGGATACCCCATGGCCAGGCACCCAGCATATAATGACATGCTGGTTGGATATATAAGCTTTACACAGGATGGAATAGAGTTCATTGAGTACTGGATTGTTGTGATTACAGAACGACATCAAGGCCTTCACGACACTTAGTCTGTATATATAACTGCTTTTTGCAGTTTCGATTTACTCATATGCTTCACAGCCGACAATAGTGCGTAGGCCTGGGCCCTAAATATACTTGTTTCAGCATGCAGTACATGATATTCCGCGAAGGATGGACTGACCGCTGCATAGGACACCCCGGTATCTGACTTGGAAGCGTCTATGTAGAACCATGATCGTATCATGATCGCATTAGGCTCTTATAAAGATTCATCAAACACTTCCTGTCGCTACCCCATGTTGTGTGGGATAGAATCTTCAGCAAGTTCATTGTCTTTAGATATTTTGCTTTAAGATGTTTAATGTGTGGAATGAAAGTAAGCCTGGAGTCAAGTATAATACTTAGAAATTTATGTTCTTTGTTGACAGGCGTTTGTTCTCCATACAGTTCCACACACGGATCTGGAACCAGGCCTCTCTTTCTTGTAAAAAGAATACAAGAGCTTTTGTGGGGTTGATTCTAAATACATTTTTGACTGCCCTCTTCGATACCTTGTTCAAGCCCTGCTGTACCTGTCTCTCTGCGAAGTTACAGGATTTGAAGCCTATTTGAATGTCGTCTACGTAGACGGAATAAAGAATGGCTGGTGGTAAGGAAGCCGAAGCGTGTTCATCTTCACGATAAAGAGCGTGCAGCTAAGCACGCCTCCCTGTGGTACACCACTTTCTTGCATAATAGTTCGGGACAATACGTTGCCGACTTTCACGCAGAAGATACGAGTCGACAAATAGCTTTCTATTATGTTTAGCATATTTCCACGAAAGCCCATTTCCCACAAGTGTCGCAAGATCACGTAACGCCGTGCTGTGTCATACGCCGTCTCCATGTCGAGGAATATTGAAAAGAAAAACTGCTTATGTACGAATGGATCACGAATATATCCTTCAATGAGCACAAGATGATCAGTTGTGGACCGCCATTCTCTGAAGCCGCACTGACAAGGATCAAGTATATTGCTGAGTTCAAGGAAATGTATGAGTCTACGGTTAATCATTTTTTTTTCAAAAAGCTTACACAGGCATTTTGTAAGTGCTATCGGGCGATAACTTGCCGCCAATGAAGGGCCTTTACCTTGCTTCAAAACAGGGACCACAACCGCTTCTTTCCATGCGGATGGAGGGTATTCGGCAGCCCAAACAGTGTTGAAAACTGCGTGAAGTGTAACTTGTGTTTTAGTGTGTAAGTTTTTGATCATGTCGTACATAACCCTGACAGGTCCCGGTGCAGTGCTTTTGCATGTGTTCAAGGCAGCTCTCAACTCGGCAATACTGAAAGGCCGGTTGTACGGTTCGTTCTGTCTGAATTTACGTAAGACTAGTTTAAGTTCTTCTATTTGTTTGTATTTAAGGAAAAGTTCAGAATAATTGATTGAGCTCGACAGATGCTAAATGTGATCCCCAAGAGAGTCTGCCTGGTCTTGCAAGGTATTCATTTGGTTGTTCACCAGAGGCAACGGATGGATTTGTTGCCCTTTTAGCGCTCTTAAGCCATTCCACGTTTTCGCCTCCTGCGTGTAAGAATGTACACGTGAGAGGAACATTGCCCAGCTTTCTCTCTTTGCCTGGCGTCGTGTCCGCCTTCCCTGTGATTTTATTTGTTTAAATTGAACTTGATTTTCCGCATTTGGCGATCTGCGCAATACGCCGCATGCCTTGTTCTGTCTCTTTCGCGCCTCTCTACAGTCTTCGTTCCACCAGGGAACACGTCTTTTAAGTGAACCACCTTTCGTTTGCGGGATAAACTTTTCAGCAGTATCAATTATAAAAGCGGTAAAATATGCAACAGCATCATCTATACTAAAATTCTTTATAAAATGGGTGATAAATGAATTGATTCTTTAAAATGCTCCCAGTCAGCCTATGCTAAATTCGAAATGGAAACACAGGGATAGTTGTCATGCTGCATTATGAAGCTTAAGGTTATAGGGATGTGGTCACTTCCAAGAGGATTATTAACCACATTCCATTCCAGATGATGCAGAATAGAAGCAGATCATATTGCTAAGTCTATGGATGATTATGAATTTGTTGGATGCTGTAATATGTTGGCTCCTGCTTATTAAACAGGCAGGCACCCGATGTAAACAGGAAATTTTCAATGAGTCGACCTCTTGCATCACATCGCGCGTCTCCCTATAGCGTGTTGTGGGCGTTTAAACTACCCTTAAATATGTAGGGTTCCTGGAGCTGATTTATAAGGTTATAGAAATCCGTTTTTTTAGGTGATAGTTTCGGGGTACATATATAGAATGGACAGGTTACCAACTGATTGAATAGAACGCCTCTAACTGACACTGCTTCAAGGGGTGTCTTTAAGACTACGTGGCGACAAGCTACAGACTTGTTTGCAAGGATTTCTACACCACCGCACGAGGTGTTATCCTCGTCACGGTCTTTTCGGAAGATGGCGTACTGACGAAGAAAGTTTGTGTGCGTTTTAGATGTCTCTTGAAGACACAGCAACTTGTCATTATGCATGTGTAGGAGTTATTTAATATCGCCAAGGTTATGAAGAAGACTTCTAACATTCCATTGTAGTATTTGTGTATCCATTATGATAGATGTATTTAGTGCTGTGTGTTTAAGAGCCGAAGATTATTTCATGGGCCCTTTCCAGGCGCCATGACGTGATTTTTATCGATGTGACTATTTGTCGAGAAGCAATCGAGAGAGGCTCGTTGCTCCTCAGGCGGTGGTGGCGCCGTCTGGCTGGTCGTTGTGTCCATTGCCTCTTGCGAGGCGCTGGACACGCGCTCTTCCGAGTGGTATGTTTGACGTGAAGGCCTCGGTACGTTGGACGAGACCTTTGAGGCCACCTGCTCGAAGGTTGATGGTCCATTCTTCTCGAGTGGCGGAACAGCACAAACCGTAGCCGCCAGGGGGTCGGATGGCGTCACTGCCGGCTCACTGTGTGTGGGCCGGACGGCTGCCGGAAGCCGTTGTGTCGCCGCCCCCTGGCGGATCACATCGCCGGATGTCTTCTTAGGCAGGTAGGATACCCGCCTGCGTGCCTCCTTGAAACTTATCTTTTCGTTTGCTTTTATGGTCACAATTTCTTTTTCCTTTTTTCCAGGATGGGCACGACCGCGAGTACGCGGAATGCTCCCCATCACAGTTTACACAGTGGAGAGCATTCTCACAAGCTTCAGAGGTGTGTTCCTGGGCACTGCATTTCGCACATGTTTGGCGGCCTCAGCAGCTCTGCAAACTGTGGCTAAAACGTTGGCAATTAAAACATCTGAGGGGATTGGGCACGTATGGCCTAACACGAAGCTTGATGAACCCTGCCTTTATTGACTTGATGTACCCTGCAGGACACTTAAACCGAAGGTGATTATGAAGTGCATGGTATGGATTTCTTTGCCATCGCGCCTTATCTTAATTCCATTGACATTGATAACATTCTGTTTACTGAAGCCCTCCAAGAGTTCAGCCTCGGTGAGCTCCAGCAAATCATCGTCCGAGACAACGCCGCGGGTTGTGTTCATAGTGCAGTGCGGGGTTGCAACTAGTTGAGTCGCCCCAATCTTCCTATAATTTAAGGAGTTTGTCAAATTGCTTCTGATCGCGGAGTTCCAAGAGGAAGTCACCGCTTGCCATCCTCGACGCCTGATAACCTGGACCAAAAACTTCAGTAAGAGATTTCGAAACAAGTAATGGTTAGGTTTTGCGCACTGGCTTATCTGGCTTTTCAGAATGAATGGCGTGGATACGAGGGAAAGATTCTTTTTAACGCGATAGCGTTAAGGAGCTCGTGTCGCAGAAAAGCCGGTGTCGTCGGCGTCGGTGTCGGGTGTCGGCGTCGGCGTCCGCGGCGTTGGCCGTGAGCGATAAATCATGGCAGGCACTTCATAAATAAAAAGCAACTTCCAAGATGGGCTGGGTGGGAATCGAACCAGGGTCTCCGGAGTGTGAGACGGAGACGCTACCACTCAGCCACGAGTTCGATGCTTGAAAGCGGTACAAAAGCGCGTCTAGTGAATGCGGTGTTGCCTTAGAAACGAGCCGTAGAAAGTTATACTGCGGTGTATAGACGAGAAAACCATGGCCAGGCGGCGCTACTGCGCCTCCTGACAGCGCCCCAATGTGGAAACGCCAAGCAGCGCGGTCGCGTCGTGGCGCAGTCTCCGCTTTGTTTACATTGTGCCGTCCGCGTTTTTCTTCGCTGCTCGTTCTCACGGCGCTCCGTTTTCGACGGCGGCAGATCGCCTGTTTGCGCAACAGCGATGCAAAGATTGCCGTGCGGTTTCAAGAAGGTTGCCGACGCCGACAGCTTTTTTTCGTGGCGGCAACCTCACGATAGGGGAGCGTCTGCTTCCGAACGTGTACGGCGCTGAACAAATTGTGGACGGTGATGTGAGAGCGAAAGCCAAGTGCGTGTCACAGGTGTCCGACAAGATCGTAGACGACGTCGAGTTAGAGGTACGCACCATGTTCAGAAATTTAGCCACCTTTATTTCAATTACAACATAAGTCACACTGGCAGCAGGAACTTCTGTTGTCATACTACTCGATCACTGCAGATCCATTGGGCTGCTTCTTGACGGTTCCGTCACTTCACAAAGGCATGTTCTGGAGTCTGTTTCACACGTGTCTTGCTGCTGCTCAAGAGCTGTGTCGCTGCAGTACGAAAGCACATGTCCCGGCGGTGCTGACTGCTGAGAAGACTGTTGTGATTGTCATTGGTCTGTTTGGCGCCGCTTCCATCTGCATCGCATATAAATGAAACAGTATGTGTGCCTATTTGTTGTGGGGATTAAATTACTCCCATTAATATGTTTGCAAAGGTAACGTTCCTGTGATTGTGTGCATATATTATTCTACAAGAGTGGTACCACTACAAGTTATGATACTTGCACACTTAGATACTTAGAAAGCATGGCCAAACAGCAAACATAACGCGCACGTCTCGAGCGGCTGCTTTCCGATCTGCCGCTTCCCGACGCACGCGACGACCGCGCCTTGCATTACATACGGTCTGCTACCACACAAAAGTAGCGCGCGGCCCCTTTCGTTACCTGCACAACTAGTAATTTAAGTTGCAGCGTTTGGAAAAGGGAAATAATTCTCTTGAGCTCGTCCATGCCGATCGTGAGGGAAGGTACAGTGCAATCAAATAAATTCGGGGGTTCTAAGTGCCAAAACCATGCCAAAACCACAAAATCATTATGAGGCCCGCTGTAATGGGGAGTCTCAGGAATAATTTTAACCTCTGGGGGTTCTTTAACGTGCATAAAAATCAAAGCACACGGTAACAAGGGTGTTCTTGCATTTTGCCCCTATCGAGATGCGGCCGCTGTGGCTGGGAATCGAGCACGCGTCGTAGAGCTTAGCGGCGCAACACGCATGCATTTACCGCTAACAAACGGCGGATGCCACCACAATTCAACAACGCGACACGACTAAACAAACGGCCGTGCAGTAAAAACAGGCATATGACTATTCCGCTTTCAAGATATTACACGCGAATGCGAAAGTATGAGACTTACTTGACTCGACGCACTGCAGTTATCCATGCTTGTCGTCTGTCCTTCTCGTACCACTTCCCAGGAAATCTGTAGAACTTCACGGGCGGCTTACGACCTTTCGTGTTTTCGAGGCTGCTGTGGCAATGAACAACACATCAGTATTGCGTGCCACCTTTCCTGGCCGATGAGGTCGCACTCGGCATCGCAAAAAACACGCGCACGAGCGCTCCTGCCGTACAGAACACGGGCGCATGCTGGCGCAGCGACGACCCTCGGAACTTCCATCGGTCCGCTAGGGGAGCATTCGGCGCTGGTGCCGCGCGGGCAAACTTTAGGTTGCCTCGTCTATATCGGTAATTATGAGCATGTAACTTACAGAAGTCGCATTTACACGAATAGCGAAGTACGTTTCCGCTACATTTCTTCTGCGCTTACCACACACGCAGAGCCATCTTGCGGCAAACAATAGACCCCCTCCTCTCAATGTACGGCGCTGCCCCGACAGGTGGCGCGCCGCGCGCGCATTGGGGCTGTGCGCGGACCGGTGCCAGGCGCCTCGCGTCCCCGACTCTCTCTCCCCTGACGACGCTTCGCCGTGCTCCCACACGGGTTGCAGAATCAAGCGCCGTTCCTTTCTTTAGATTACTATCTATCTATCTCTCTGCCCGTGCCGATCACGACGTTTGGCTGGCGTAGATCGTTTCCCCCTCCGAGACACCGAGTTCTTTGCTTCGTTCCGTTTGTTCAGGCGCGCGTTTCGTTGCCGCGCCGAACGCTGCGTTGCTCGACGCTCACCGCGTGACAGGTGGGCGCAGAGTCCGATGCGGGGCGCCTCGTAAGTGATCACTGTCTGAGCGCATTGTCTTACACCCCTTGGCGGGTCGACGGCAACGCTGTCGCGTTCCACTCTTGAAGGCGAAGCTTAAGCGTCCTCCAATTTTTGTCCACCAAAAAACTGGAACAGTTCATTGGTGCACCCTTTTTTCTGAGGGCGATCAGGGAGGGGGTGAAGGAACTAGCCATAAGGATATGTGGAGATTTCGGGAGCAACGCAAGCCACCCCCTATGGAGTCCTACAAGGAGACGCTGCAGGAGATGTGAAACAAACGCCAGTGGTACGTTACCACTTTAAAAGAATATGACGTAGCCTAGGTAGGCTAACCACTCAGGGTTAACCATTCCTGCCAGGAAAGTTGGAAGTAAGAAGATGTGAAAAGAAGAGAGGAAAGACGTAAAGGCTAGAGAGAAAGACGAAGATTGGAGAGGAGGATAGGAAAAGGCAACTGCCGATTTCCCCCGGATGGGTCAGTGTGGGGGGAGGGCCGTCTACGTGAAGGCCAGGCCAACGGGGTGTGTTGCCGCCGCCGAGGGGCCGTAAAGGTCCTAACACCCGGCATTGGCTCAACCCCCAGGATCCCCTTTTCCCCGGACACGGCTAAGCCGCGCACGGTAAGACGCGGGAGGGTTCCACCCTCGTGTGCTCGGGTACGTGGTGTCCCAACACACTAGACACCTGCTGACGCAGAGCCCTTCTACGGGGCCCATAGGGCTCTGGCATTTACCGTGGCATGTATGTAAACGCATGTATCTTGTTCAGCAGATCACAACGACTAGACAGCTCTCGTGATGCATCACAATCGATTGAGAAGCGCCACAGTAGATCATCTTTTTACATGAGGAGCGTTGTTTTTGTTTGCAGGTTTCCCTTCAGTAATAGAAAATTGCTGGACAGGTGAATCAGCGCAACTGGAATTGTAGTGGTAAATCTAGAAGCAAGTCATCAAATCTGTTTAATTGTTGTACTTTGAACAATCATGTTTCTACAACGGTCACAGCATAAAGACAACCTTATGGTGTGCCGAGTATTTTTGTGCCAGGAAGCAAGACGTGAGTGCCTAATAAGGACGAAATTGAGTGCATGAAACCAGATATTAATAGCGTAGGCGTGTTATTAACTGTGAAATATTTTCAACACTTCCTTGGATACCATTTCATGTGACATATACCTTCTGGTCACAAATGTGTGCAGCGAATCTATTTGCATGGTCGACTCTGGGCCTGCGGGACCGTTCATTTGCACTTGATGCTGTCTTCTACACCTATCGATAAACTGCAGATATGCACATCAGATCCCTACGAGCATTTTCAAAATTCGATTGTTTGAGACAGCACGCACGTTTGCTACACTGACATAATCTCAACTACCACTAAGCAGGTGGGACGCACATTTTTGTTCAGTATATTCGCAGGTAAAATAACCAGATCATGCGTACCACCTCAAGCTCCTTTTCCATAAATAAGTGTCCACAAGGAGCATGCAAATTATATTATATTATATTACCGATTATACTGCTGTATAAGTAAGAGAACCCACGACATGAGTGTAACTAATATGTGCTTTAAGTTATGAATCAATGGATGTTTATTTTGACAGAAAAAATACAAAGAATCTCTGTCAAAGAGGCTGACAAAAAGACACGAATGGCTGACTAAGTGTCAGTCCCCTTCCCCGACCCGTTCCCAGTGCACAAAACACTCAAGCACACAGTGTAAGCATGGTACACAAAGTGGATACATATACAAAAAATGATAAGTATATGAAAAACGTAACAGAAATATTGAATGCGATTTGTGTACAAAAGAATGAACAGTCAAACCTGAAGCGAGAGCAAATACATATTCACTTTTTTTTAAAGTGCTTAGGGACGGTGGTCCATTTATTATAGTGAGTATGCTAGGGTCATGATTAAGAAAATCTGCAACTATGAATTCCTGCTTTTGCATGCCGTAATTTGTACGGTTCTTGCCTTCTAAGTTAATTGCCTTGTGTTGTACTTATGTTTATTCGGGAGGTATGCTTTTAAGAAGGCGCTTTTTTTAGTTTTACCTCTTTAAATTTCAATGGCAGTTTTTTCGTTACTAAGGTTCTCTATTGTTAAAATATCATTCTTCTTGAAAAGCGGAGTGGAGTGGCTTCTATAGGACGCATTCTCAATTACCCGAATCACGCGTTTCTGCAAGGTTAGTAAACTATGGATGTTGGTTTTCGTCGGGGTACATCAGACAGATAAACAATATTGGAGGCACGAATGCACTAGGCTATAGTATAATTGTGATATTAATCTAGAAGGTACTAGAAGCTTTCATTTATTAGTAGCACCGATGGATATTGCAGTGCTGGTTTTAATGTTACCGACATGACTGGACCAGTTTAAGTTTTCTTTAGACGTAGCACCAAGGAACTTTTGGGACGTAGAACGTATAATGACTTTTTCGCAGAATTGTAATACTAAGCTATCATCACTACCCTTGTTACAAGGCCGAAAAATAATTTATTTTGTCTTTTTAGTGTTTAATTCCAAATTATTTGCTCTAAGCCAGTCTGAAAGATTACTGAGCCAAATATTTTCTTCTTGCTCGAGAGTAAGCAAGTTTCCACCAGAAGAGAAGATATTAGTGTCATCAGCATACATGATTATTTCAGGTGTTAGATGCACGTTTGTGATGCCATTATTGTATAATAAAAAAAAGAAGTGGCCCTAGGATGTACCCCTGCGGAACACCGTATTTGATTTCACGCATTGCTGATTTGGAATGACAAATGTATGTGTACTGTAGCCGGTTGGTTAAATAATTCTTAATTAGTTGAAGAGCACTTCCCCTAATGCCGTACTCATTTAATTTTTGTAACAAGATATCGTGTTTAATGGAATAGAATGACTTTTTAAAGTCAAGAAATATTGCTACGGAACAGCCGCCACAGTGCGGCTGCACTGAGGAGAAAGAAGACGACGTGACCACCGCTTGATATAGCATCGCCATCCTTGCCACCGTTTGTCTACGTGTAAATATATTGTAAATAGACTTGTACATCAGGTACACGTAACAATATTGTCACCCAGCTATTACAACTAAAAAAGTTTACCACCGACAGATTGGCAAAAAAATGTCTGCCTTTAGCATTGGCTGGTCCTCTGCCACGTATTGATGACGCTATCGACTGCCTGTACGGTGTCACCTATTTTTCTTCTATCAGCTTACGGTCCGGCTACTGGCAGATATCCGTCGAAGACATGGACCGAGAGAAGACTGCATTTATTACCCCTGACGGCCTTTATCAGTTCAAGGTGACGCCTTTCGGTCTCTAACGCCTCCGCCACCTTCGAACCAATGATGCACTCTTTGCTTCAGGGGTTCAAGTGGTCCACCTGTTTGTGGTATCTGAGCGACGTCATCGTTTATTCACCCACATTTGACAGGCATCTAGACCGTCGTTCAGCGATTCTTGACTTGTTCCGCCGCGCTGGTCTCCAGTTGAACTCGTCAAAATGTCACTTCGCTCGCCGCCAAATCACCGTCCTTGGACACCTCGTGGTCGCCAGAGGCGTGCGACCTGATCCGGAAAAAATTCGCGCCGTTACGAACTATCCTGTTCCGAAGTCTACCAAGGACGTTCGTAGTTTCGTAGGGCTGTGCTCTTATTTCCGACGCTTTGTGAAGGATTTTGCGACCATCGCCCGTCCCCTTACCGACCTCTTGAAGAAAGACGCCCTATTTTCTTGGGGACCTGACCATGCCGCATCTTTTTCGCAGCTCACTACTATCCTTACCACGCCTCCAATTCTGGCCCATTTTGACCCGTCTGCTTCAACGGCAGTTCGAACAGATGCCAGTGGTCACGACATAGGAGCAGTGTTAGCACAACGCCAGCGTAAACATGATCGCGTTATAGCCTATGCCAGCCGACTTCTATCACCCGCCGAGCGCAATTATTCAATCACAGAGCGCGAGTGCCTCGCTCTTGTGTGGGCTGTTGCCAAGTTTCGTCCATACTTGTACAGACGCCCCTTCTTTGTCATCACTGATCACGACGCGCTCTGCTGGCTATCCTCGCTCAAGGACCCCACGGGACGACTCGCTCGCTGGGCGTTACGCCTGCAAGAATATACCTTCTCCGTGGTATACAAGACGGGACGCTTGCACCAGGATGCCGATTGGTTGTCCCGCTACCCCGTCGACGACCCGGCTGATGCGGACACCATCGCTTGCGTTTTCTCTGTGTCCCAGTTGCTTGAAATTGGCAACGAGCAACGCCGCAATCCTTCATTACGAGCCCTCATCGACCATCTGGAGTCAACGCCTGGCAACGCCTCTCTCCGGATGTTTCTCCTTAAGGAAGGGACCCTATACCGCCGCAATCTCGATCCACACAGCCATGACCTTCTGCTCGTAATTACATCACACCTGCGTTCGACTGTCCTCCAACAACTTCACGACGCTGCCGTGGCTGGACACTTGGGCGTCTCGCGCACATACGACCGTGTACGCCGTCGATCCTTTTGGCCGGGTCTCGCCCGCTCCGTGCGGCGCTAGGTTGCCGCTTGTGAGCCATGTCAGCGCCGGAAGAAGCCCTCCACCATCACCAGAACATCTTACCAGAACCCTTGTTCCGTGTTGGTGTAGACCTTCTTGGACTGTTTCCTCTCGGGCTCCGGAAATAAATGGGTCGCCGTCGCTACTGATTATGCTACGCGGTACGCAATCACCAGAGCCCTTCCGACAAGTTGCGCTACTGACGTTGCTGGCTTTCTGCTCTGTGACATCATTTTAGTGCACGGTGCCCCGCGCCAATTACTCACTGACCGTGGCCGCAGCTTTGTCGGCAGTCGTCGAGGACATCCTCCATTCCTGCTCGACTAAGCACAAGTTTAGCACGTCCTACCACCCACAGACGAACGGCCTCACGGAGCGCCTCAACCGGACCATCACCGACATGCTATCCAAGTACGTCGCGACCGACCATCACGACTCACGACTGGGATCTTCACTTACCATATGTGACGTTCGCGTATAATTCATCGCGTCACGACACCGCCGGCTATTCACCATTCTATCTCCTATCGCCGAGAACCCGCGTTGCCCTTAGACACTTTGTTGCCCTCGACCACACGTTCAGCCAATGAATACGAATGCGACGCGATTTGTCAGACTACGACTCGCGTACGAAATTACACGTTCTGCGCCATCTTGCCATTGAACCAGAATGGCCCCGAGTCCTACATTGCTGGCTTCGGTGTGTATTTCAGTTGCCGCGGTGTCATCAAAAAGCGCCAGCACTGGTGCGGATTGAAGGCGTTTAGGCGATTCGGTGAAGGCCTGCTCTTCGTCTTCCGTCCACGCAAAGGGCACATCTTGTCGCGTCAGTCTCGTGAGCGGTTCAGCAATCCTTGAGAAGCCTTCAACGAAACGACGGTAGTAAGCGCAGAGGCCCAGGAACCGCTGAACAGCCTTTTTGTCTTTAGGACGAGGAAACTCCGCAACGGCAGCGAGTTTTCTGGGTCTGGTCATACTCCTTGGGAGCGGACCACGTGGCCTAGAAACTTTAGTTCCTGGAAGCCAAAGTAAAATTTTTCAGGCTTGATGATGAGGTTGGCCTTGCGTATTGCGGTAAGGACACTTCGTAGCCGGGCGAGATGTTCATCGAACGTGCTGGAAAACACAACAACGTCGACTAGGTACCCTAGACACGTCTGCCACTTTAGTCCAACGAGTGGAGTGTCCATCATTCGTTGGAACGTAGCAGGAGAGGAACAGAGACCGAAAGGCAGCACTTTAAATTCATACTGCCTATCGGGAGTCACGAAGGCGGTTTTTTAACAGTCACGCTCGTCCACTTCGATTTGCCAGTAGCCTGACTTTAGGTCTGACGAAGTAAAGAACTGAGCATGACGCAGACGGTTCAAAGCGTCATCGATCCCTGACAGGGGATAAACGTCGCGTTTGGTGATTCGGTTAAGCCGTCTGTAGTCAACGCAGAAGCCCGGAGTGTGTTGTCTTTCATTTTTACTAGTAGGACAGGCGATGCCCACGGACTTGTCGACGGCTGGATGACGTCATCATTTAGCATTTCTTGAACTTGACGCTTAATCGCCTCCCGCTCCATAGGTGACACGCGATACGGATGCTGACGAACAGGCCGCGCCGACTCCTATGTACGGATCCGGTGTTGCTTAACGGAAGTGCGCTGGACTTTAGATTCCGTGGAAAAACAGCCGGAGAATTCTGTCAGTAGGCCCAGCAGCTGATCCTTCTGTACATCTGTTAAGTCAGCATTAATGTGGACGCAGGTATTCAGGCTGGCGTGAGTTGTTGCATCCGGTGAAGTCACTTGTAACGTGCCGATGTCGGAGAAGTCAGCGATGTCGTTCAGGAATGCCACAGCTGTACCTTGAGGAACGTGCTGATACTCATGGCTGAAGTTTGTCAACAAAACTTGCGAGCACTTATGCTGTATTCGAGCAAGGCTCCGGGCGATGCAGATGTGTCTTTCGAGCAGCAGCGGGATATTTGCCTCGGCCTCATAGCCGTCAATATCCTCATAGCCGTCTAATGCGTCCCAGGTGACGAGGGTCACTTCGCTGCTCCTTGGCGGCACCGTGATGTTCTCGTCAACAATCATCAAGGCGTTGACATACGTGTCGTCGGTGCTGCTCCCTGCTAAGGCCTGCGCCGTCTAAAACGTTACCTGCGACTTTTGTAAGTTAATCACAGCTCCATTAGCCTGCAGAAAGTCCATTCCCAGAATTAGGTCCCTAGAACAGCTTGGGAGGATAACGAAATCTCCGAGGTACGTAAACCCACGAATGCTCACCCGCGCTGTGCATCTTCCTAGCGGGGTTAGCAGATGGCCTCCTGCAGTGCGAATGTGCGATCCAGTCCACTCGGTAGAAACTTTCTTCAGCTTGCAGGCAAGGTCCATGCTCATAACTAAGGTGTCCGCTCCAGTGTCGATTTACGCCGTTATTTTTTCGTCGTCTATGGTGGCGGGAATGTTCGACGTTACTACCTCTCGTAAGGTGTTTGACTCCGTCTGTACGTCTGCATCGTTCTGTTTTCGTCGTTTTCGTCCCAACCCGCCGGGCTAGGCGAGCGGCGTCTCAGAGCACCGCTAGTAAAGGTTTGGCTTGGTGATGGTGACCTGTAACGAGCAGGAGACGACTAATGCCACTCCTGCCATCGCTGATCAACATTGCAACGATTCGCGACGAAACTCTCTATTTCCGGCGGCCGCTCACCAGTTCGTGGACGAGGTGCGTTCGGCGAGAATCCACCGAGCCCCACATGACGATAAGGACGCATTCTGTAGATGTGTCCGGCTTCGCCACAATGAAAACAAAGGGGCTTGTAGTCTGGTGCGCCAGACATCGCTCTTCCTAGTCCTTGCTTAGGTGGTGTGCGGTGGGCTGCGAGGCGGCCTGAAGCTTACGTCCATTTGTTGAGTGGGGTGTACCATACTGCACGCACTTGAAGGTGGCGGACGGCGTAACTCATTTCGGCGTGCGGTCCCTGCTGTGGTGCCTCGTACTGTCCAGGAATATGGACGGCCTGTCGGACCTCGGCGCGCAACATTACCGCAATGGAAAGTTGTCCCACAGGGGCAGTGGTCGTCTGCATCTTCTGCAGTTCCTCCTTGACGACAGCCCTGATGAGTTCTCGCAAGGCGCCAACGTCGTTACCGAGGATAACGGCAGAGAGCTCCCTTGAATCGGCGTCGCAGTTGTTTTGCCTGGCCCGCTGTTGAAGGACCTTTTCCATAGTAGTGGCTTCGTCATGGAACCCTGCAGGTGTCGTCGGCGGATTTCGAATGAGGCCAGCAAAGATTTCCTCTTTGACGCCGCGCATGAGATGGCGCACCTTCTTTGTTTCAGTCATAGAAGGGTCCACACGTCTGAAAAGCCGATTCATGTCTTCTACGTACGCCGTCACTCGCTCATTCGGGCCTTGAATTCTTGCCTCCAACGCTAACTCCGCCCTCTCCTTCCTGTCCGCCCTGGCGAAGGCATTGAGGAACTGCCTACGAAATTCTTCCCATGACGTCAGTGTCGCCTCGTGGTTCTCAAACCATGTTTTCGCGGAATCCTCAAGAGCGAAGTACACGTAGCGTAGCTTACGCTCGTGGTTCCAGTCGTTGAGGTTGTCAACCCGGTCAAAATGGTCAAGCCAGTCGTCGGCGTCCCCTGAAGCACTTCCGTGGAACAGATTCGGCGTCCGGATGTAATTGACGACAACGTGCGATGCTGCAGGAGTGGCAGGAGTTGCTTGGTTCGTCTTTCTAGTTCGTTCGGGTAGCAGACCGTGCTCTGGCTGGAGTCCCTGGAGACGTCGGCTGGCACGTACGTGCACATGCGTAAGCTCGGCTGAACTACTCGCCGGGCATAGGTCTGGGGTATGCTCCGGAGATCTTAACATCGACCGTACCCAGCACCTCCACCAGAAATGTCACCCAGCAATTACAACTAAAACAGTTTACCACTGACAGATTGGCAAAAAAACGTCTGCCTTTAGCGATATCTGGTCCTCGGAAAACGCGCGCGCTACCACAAACTTCGTCGTTCTCGCCTTCAGGGTCCCGTGTCATCACGTGCAAACTTATTTCGCGTCAATATTCCTATTGTGTACAGCTTGTCCTCAAAGTTACTCATTATTTTTTCTTTTTCTTTAACAACGCCATTTCAGTACATTGGTGCTTTCGGAAAATGTATTGCTTTTCTTTTATAATATTATTTTGGGTACAGAAATTTAATGTTCTTTCGTTAATGACCTGCTCTAATATTTTGGAAAAGATTGAGGGAACTGAAATCGTTCTGCAGTTGTTCACGTCATTCCTGTCTCCCCCTTTAAAAACTACCGATACCCGTGCAATCTCTTATTCATCGGGGAATGTGCCAGTACACAAAATTAAATTGCATATGTGTGACATTGTTTTACAAATATGCAGCGGCACAGCTTTTATTGGTCCTGCCTTTATGCCATCCACACCACATGCTGTGGAATTCTTTAGCTTTAGAAATAAGTCACTTATTTCAGCCTCAACTGTCGGTGCAAGAAATAGCGCCCTGCTTATACTACATGGAATATGAGACCTGCAAGTTGGGCTTTCAGCATCAAATACACGAGACTCACCACATTGTAAGCAATGCTGATTAAACTTATCAGCCAGCGCAGTCCCAGTGAAAGATACGCCTTTATCCATAACCTCAAAAACAGAATTTCGGTCACTGTTCGGAAGCAGATCATTCAATGTTTTCCAAACTTTTTTTGGATCATTAAGAATATGAGCGAACTTATTCTCATAATACGTCTCCCTTGCCAGCTTTATACCACGGCCTAATTTATTCCTTACCTTTTCGTATTTCGTTAAGTACTCTGGTTGCTTTGTCTTTATAAAAGTAGCGAAAAGTCTATCGCGTTCCTTTATTCGTTTTAGAAGTTCAGTGTCAACCCACGGTTTCCAGCATTTCTTGCTTCTTCTAGCTTCTCTTAGAGGGAAAGCTTTGTGATAAAGGTCTTTGATTATGCCGAGAAAGCGATGGAATGCCTTGACAGGATCCGTAAATGCGTATATTTTGGACCATTCCGCTTTGCTGACTGATGCTTCAAAATCAGCAATCGTGTTCTTGGTTATCAGTCTGTACTGTGAGCGCCTGTCACTTTTGCGCTGTCGGCATACTTTCGTCTCACGTGTAAAGAACAGGAAAATAGGCATGTGATCACTTACATCAGAGATGAGGACACCCGAATCTAATCCAGTTAATCGCGTTGTAAAACACAAGTAAGCTTTCAGAATTGTTCGTCACCCTGGTTGGAACATAAATATCATTTTCGTAGCCAAATAAAAAGAAAACATGAAGAAATGCTCGATTGGATCGGTCTATTGAAAGCAGGTTAATATTAATATCGCCCGTTACAATGAAGGGAGTGCCAAGCTGTGTACAGAAATCCAACATACATTCAATGAAATCTGATAACCTGGATACAACACCGGATGGAGGCCTGTAAATAACCACAAATATAGTATTAGCACACTTGATCATGAGGGATTCAAAGTGTTCGTGCATTACAGAAAACTCAGAAATTACATGAATGCATAGATCGTGTTTTGCAAAAAAGTTACACCACCCTCTTTTTTATATCTTCGGGACAGTGAAAAATAATTATAGCCTGAGAAGTGTACAGTATCGTACTTCAAGTGAGATGAGTTATTTTTGTGGTTTATTCAGTCAGAGGTAGAGAGAGTGAGAGAGAGAGAGAATCAACTTTTACTGAGCCCTTAGTAAAGGTTGGTGCGCGCTGGCACCTGATGGGGTGGAACCATCTTCTCAGGTCCCATATGCGTCCAGCAGTTCCTGGCCCCTAGCCGCCAGCGCGAGCTAAGTCGACAGGTCGGTGCTGGACAACTATGTCTCCCATCGCTCGGGGGGGGGGGCTGGGGCTGGGGAGGGGGGGGGGTAGGGATGGTGGAGGGTTCTTGAGCTTAGTGCACTCTGCAAGGATGTGTGCTAGATTGCCTTCCGATCGTCTGCAAAACGGGCATGAAGTGTCATGCTCTGCTGGGAACATCTTGTGCAAGAGCACTGGATGCGCTAGTGACCCCGCTTGCGCGCGTCGCACGATCGTTCGCTGCCTTCGGCTGAGTTGCGGATGCGGACGGGGAAGTCTAAATCTGCCGCCTCTATACATTTGGGTGATGTCTTTGCAATTTGCCACGGTGTGCGGTAGCTCTGGCTCGTCCTCGGCCCGGATTGACAGTTCTCGGGCATAGTGGTCGGCGAGTGCGTTGCCTTCTACTTGCGAGCGAACGGGGACCCACATGAGCTCAACGGCGCGTCCCGGTGCTTTGCGTTTTGCGAGGATCGCTAGTGCCGCGGGAGAGATGTTCCCCTTGCGGTAGCTTGCGTATGCGGTGTTGGAGTCTGTGACCACGGTCCTGACTACCGGTTGTGCGAGGGCCACGGCCACTTCTTCAGCTTCGGCCGTATTCGTCGTCCATATCGACGTGCCTGTGACCAGTTTATCGATGGAGGTGACGACTGCCGTTGCCGTTGTCAAATCGCACTGCAAGCTGCATTCATCAATCTTCCGTTGGATCTTGCAAATGTTCGATGAAACATGGTTCCCGGTTATGCAGATATGCAGTGGGAAGCCCTTCTGTGCGTTCTAAATCAAAAATTTAAGCTCTAAATAAAAGAAGGCATTTCTAGTCAGAAACAACAAGCAAAAATGGTGAATGTATAGTATCAGAAGCCTACGGTACAGAAATATGTCAAATGAGTTTAGGAAAGAATGGAATTTGAAAATGCAAGACTCTTTAGTGGAGTTCAAGCAAGTCAATTACGTAGACTACTCTGCAAAATTATGCGAGTAAGGGGACAGCAAACAGTGGGTCAAGAAATGTGTTGTTTTTCTGCAAAACGTACGCTGATGATTGTCATTACATGAGTGACTTTAGCATCGTGAGTTCATTGCTTGATAAATTCATAAACAAACCAAAAAACAAGCCACGCCAAAATAAAACTATTTAATGATGGGCTCACCACACTGGAGTCCATAAAAATGGATCACGTCTAATGTGTACATATCAGAGACCTTGTGAAACAATAAAGTAAAAATTCAATTTAGAGCCATCGCACTTGCCACATAGGTGTAGAGGGCCTTGCATAAATAGTGATAGTTATCACTGCTTTTAGAAATTGAAAGTGTCCATGCAGACAAGGATGATTCTTAATATTTTTGGCTACCACTTCAAATGCCTCCCCCAAGCGTTACAATGCTGCACGCAGTCAGACCAAGGATCTCACAGCAACATCTTCAGGTAAAAAAAAATGTTATACAATGAGGCACGTCGTAGTGGAGGACTACGGAAATTTAGAACACCTGGGGAATTTAGAACGTGCACCTAAATCAAAGTACACGGGTGTTTTCGCATTTCACCTCGCCATCGAAATGCGGCCACCGTGGCGGGGATTCGATCCCGTAACCTCGTGCTCAGCAGCACATCATAGCCACTGAGCAAACACGGCGGGTATGCAGGTAAAAAACAAAACCAGTAAAAGTGTTGGCGCATTCTGGACTTTATGTTTGAAAACTTTTAGGCGAGAACAGTGCAAGAAGCAGACATAGGAACTGCATTTATTTCCATAATTCCCCATTTGAATGGCCTTTGTTGTCGCTTAGACAATGCCTACGCCTATCCGCAGCAGCTTTCTCATGCCGACTCCACAAGCCAACACGCCGTGGAGGCACATGCAGGTAAGAAGAAGCAATGGCACTGGATGATGATGATGATGTCCTTGATGAGTTTGGCGCTTATCCACTCGCGGGGATTGGCCAAGAGTCGGGCAGACTTTGCTTATGTGTTCAGAAAATGGAGGTAATAATCTAAAATTTTGTTACATGAATTTAGGCGAGGAAAAATCGAAACGGTTCAGTAGATTGTCATGCTACGTAGAGGAAAAAAAGTAATTGTCTATAATATATCAATGAGGCAATAGAGGAGGAATGAATAGAATAATACGGTCCTCAATGAAATCGGTTTGATGCAATAATATATTTTTCCAAGGCGAAGCACACATTCCTGTGTCAGTGCCCAAGCTCAGACGCTCCGAAAGACAGCAGTACCGGAGTGTTCAATGGCAGGCCAAGCTGTCGCACTGTAATTTCTAATCTCATTTTCCTCATGGAGGAGAAACGCCGGCATTCCAGTAGGTAGTGCTCAATCGTCTCTAATGCATTGCGAAAATGGCACAATGGGGATATTGCCAGACCAGATCGGTTCATGTAAAAATTTAGAGATGGGACTCGACAACGTAGTCTCGTTAATGTAACTTCCGTTTGTCTTGTTTTGCAAAACTTCCTGCTCCAAGGGAATTGTAAGTGGCGTAGTTCCAAGGATGATTTGACGTTCGATTGAGATGTTAAAAGGATGTATCTTCTGAACCTGGCGGATGTGATCAAGCCCATCGTTGGAAGAAGGGGAAGCACTGGGCCGCTGATAGAAGCCTTGGCCAAGCTGTCTGCCACCTCATTCATAAATATGCCTCTGTGCCCAGGTACCCATATTAATCGTAAACTTCTCAAATGACTTGGAGCCAGTGAGTACAAAGTTTTCAATATGTGTGTCTCGCCGGGAGCAGTAAGTGAGGTGCACAGCGACAAAGAATCTGTGATTATTGCCGCCGTTGACCTGGAAGATTGTAGCTTTCGTAAAGCTAGGACAACAGCTAGGAATTCCGCTAGGTATATTGGAGTGAAGTCGGGAAGCCGAATAGAAAAAGACCAGTCCAATGATGATGAGAAGATTCCAACTCCTGCCTTTTCTTCACTCTGCGAAGCATCCGTTGCTATAATTACGTTAGTGTGGAGTTGATTCAAGTGATCCTGGAGTAAGCCGTTAAGAATATGCGAGGGAAGCTGCTTTGCATTATTTGGGTATTGGTCATCATAAGTAATAACTAGTGAATTTGAGAGGCTGTTTTCCGTGATTATATCATTTATATTTACGTCTAACGGAATCAATAACGATTGCGATACAATGACTCGTGGCTTGTGAAACCGTGGCCATCTGACTCCAAAAAATTGGATTCGTTGTTTGATGAAGATGGACTGGGATCTTCTTAGTGGGGATTCATAGAGCCTTATAAATGTTTGAACGGTAAGTATTTTAAATCTCATTTCAAGGGAAGGTAATCGTGCTTCCTTGTAGAGCACAGCGTTGGCTACAAACTTTGGTAGCCCCAGACATAAGCGAAGCGCTTCCCGTTCCAGCAAAACTAGTGGGCGTAGCTTGTAAGCCGCGGCGCCGGAGAATAACACACAACCGAACTCTAGTATAGGTCGAATATACATGCGGTAAATCATTATGAGTGTGTCTCTGCGCATGCCCCATCGATAATTACTTATCCTTCGTAATATCCCCATTGCACGAGAAGCTTTTGAAGTTATATGTTCAATATGCTGACGCCAATCAAGATTACCATCATAAATAATTCCAAGGTACTTGACCTTTTCAACTTGTGGGATCGTGGAGTGACGGTATGAAAGGGATATAGTAACTGGGTCTTGTAGGGGAAAGACAAGAACGGTACTCTTATTTACATTAAGGGACAAGCGAATATTGTCCAGCCATGCGTCTAGCTCGCATAAGTATTCCTGTAAGCATTCGTACAGTGACTGAATATCACTTGCTGATGCAAAAAACGCTATATCATCAGCGTAAACGTACGTGCTTACATTTTGATGATGAGGAATGGAGCTGAGTAGGATGTTAAACAGCAGCGGGGACAAAACTTCCCCTTGAGGAACCCCGCGTGTTTGTCTGAATTTTCCCGATGAAATTCCGCTTTGTGCACAGTAAAACTCCCTGCCCTGCAAGAACTCTGCAGTCCACGTCACGAAGTAGTCTGGCAATCCAATATCCTGCATCCTCTTTATTAATAAAGGGTATTCCACACGATCGTATGCTTCAGAAATGTCTAATGTGACTAAGGCAGCATATTGTTTTTGGTAACGAGCCAACTGAATTCGGCTTTCTAGGTCGATATGTGCGCACCAAATGGACATCCCTGGTCTAAATACAATTTGGCAGGGGCTCAACAATTCTCTTGTGGTCACAAACTGAACCATACGTGCGTTTAATAATCTTTCTATTAATTTTACGAAATTTGATGTTAGAGAAATAGGCCGAATATTGTCTAGGACATACCCTTTGGTTTGGTCTTTCAGCAGAGGAATCACCTTCGCAATTCTCCACACAGGAGGGAACCATGCATATTGTACTGAGTAATTTATGGTATCTAACAAGCCGTTAGGAGCGACTTCAAAGAGAAGTTTAATCATTTTGGTAGTGACTTCATCGGGACCTGGGGCTGCAGCTGGTAAACAGGAAACGGCTTGGGACAATTCTGCCATGGAAAACTCTTCGAAATCTTCTGAAGTGCCCTGCGCGTAAGGAGAGAAGGGGAGAGAGGTAGCGAAGCGGGTCTCTAACCCTTGCGCGATTACATTTAGGGAGTCAGCTTTTTCACTTGTGGTTAAAACTACCGACTCCCGGTTCAAGGGGCGTGGAATCATTTTTTGGGATCTTAAAAACTGAAATAATGCACGCTTATTATTTGCTTTCGAAAGGAATTCGAAATGTCGGACCTTGTAATCGTCTTTTGCCTTACCTACCGTTCTTTTAAATGTTCCAGCAATAAATTTATAGTTTTTCCAGTTTTTGGGAGATTGATTATGCATGAGTTGTTTCCATGCAGCCTTGCGTCGCTTGTAGTCCCGCGAGCAATCGTAATTCCACCAATTTGTAGAAGCAGTGTTTTTACATGCCTTTAACTGGAACTCTGATCTTTTGCGCGAGGTATCAATGATTCCGCAAATATCCTCGGCTTTCAATGGAGAATTTTCCATTGATTTGAAAGTAGTCCGCAAGCAATTTTTAAATGTACGGTAATCCACAAAAGAGTGGATTCGAGCCTGCACGGTGGACTGCGGACCTACCACTTCAAACACAACAGGCAAATGATCGCTGGTCGTCCCGACATTCGCTGTTTCCCATGCGGATGTGAGAATACCTGGACCTGAAAATGTAAGATCCAGCACAGATCTGAACTGTCCGCGAAGAAACGTAACTGATCCCGAATTTTGACACGAAAAGTTATTTGTGATTGCCCAGTCCCATAGACGCTTTCCGCACGGGTCTGTCCTGGATCCCCATGATACATGATGAGAGTTGAAGTCACCTGCCAAAATTATATCTTTACCGCATTTCGAGTCTAGTGGGTATGTGGCCTGCACACCCGAGGGAAAGTATATAGTGACTAATCAGAAAGGCCTACTGCCAGGGAGAGTAATTTCTACTGCTAGAATTTCACATTCTGGAGACATCAGCTGTGGCAAAACTTGCTTGAGACCATAATTAACAGTCCCCCACCTCTCTATGGACGATCTAGGCGAAAGGACCTAAAATTGCGCAGAGAAAATTGTTTTTCAGGGGATAACCAGGTTTCTTGCAGTAAAATTACATCTGGAGAAATTTGAGACGATAGAACGTTTAAATCTGTAGAAGCAGCGAATACTGATCTGCAGTTCCACTGCAATACCCTCATCTACCTTCCAGTGATGAGAGCACCGCAGAGGCCACAGCTTCCTCCAATATATTACCTTTCGGGTTGACTTCAGGGAGGATTTTCTTGGATTTACTAACTGAGTGTGAAGTGGTAGCCTCAAGGGGAGAACACCTCCTTTTATGTGCCCTCACGTCAATTTCCATGTTTGAGGTATCTGGATAATCAGGGTTGTCTGGACTATGAGTTGCCTTGTTTGAGGTACCTGCGACAGACCCGACTTGCTCTATATGGGTTGCGGACGCAATTGCTCCATTTTCCTGAGAGTGGGTTAAACAAGCATTCATGTCAGAGCATGATGGCATGGCAGTAACACTCGGTAATAATTTTTCTAACTTTGAGGTAACCAGTCCATTGAAGCATTCCGTGACGCTTTCTACTATGCGCTCCATAATTTTAGCCATAGACTTTTCAATAGCTTGTGCGATTACCTCTGACAGGCTTCCATCAACGACAGCTTGGGTTCGTGCTGTCACACTCGCATAACCGTGGGCTCTTTCCTTTACCGCCGCAACTGCCTCTTCACGTGAGCAGCGCCTTTTGTCCATAACCTCTATTATTTGACTTCTTGCGTTCTCGCAGGGCAGTTTGAGCAATCAGCTTTGTGGGCTCCACCGCAGAGGCAGCAAGAGTCCGACTCGGCCGAGCAATTACTAGCGGAATGGCTCCCGCCGCAGACGCAACAACGAAGGCTGGATTTGCAACCACCCATGCTGTGACCATAGCGCCAACAATTTCGACATTGTAATGGGCGCGAGGCAAGCGGGTCCACTCTGAATATTAGAGGCCAGACTTTTATCTCTGTAGGGCAAGACGTACCTGCAAACGTGGCAATTACTGATTCAGTAGGGACGCGTGTATTGTCCACCATTCTGTTACACCGGTAAACAGCAATTACTCCAGCCGCGGAGAGCTTTTCTAGGGTCTCTGTCGGACTTAAGGAGGAGTCTACACCTCGAACTATTCCCTTAGTGCAGGCAAGATGCGGGGGAATGAAGGCACTCACTTGCATCGATCCAAATGATGAGCACTTAAGTAAGTCGTACACACACGCCTGGTCTGGCGAACGGCAAACAATCCCACCTCTGCCAAACTGTCGCACATCAGTGATGTTCAAGTAGTGATGCGTTGCCGCCTGAAGTTCCGCCTGCACTGCCTTCGGGTTGAGCCGGATGGCTCCTCCATGCAGAGGCACCAGCGCCACAGGAATGCTGCTCACCCCACTACGAAAGAAAGCTTCAAGAGGCATGTGATCAGGTGGTAGCGAGGCCGACCAGGGCGGAGATCGCCCCGTGCCGTCCCCTGGAGAACATTTAGACATTTGTGGCTCCATCTCCGTAGCAGACAACGTAAATTTATCTTAAAACCCTGCTTGGTATCTACAAAGTTGGATTAAATCCGCCCGACACTTAGCCAAAACCCCGAAAGCTCACTGTTGCGATCCGAACGACTTCTTCTCCTTCGACTTCTTCGGACGTCTTTGGACGTCTTTCGGACGTGTTTCGGTTCCCACCTTCTTCTGGTATTGACATTCACCCAACTTCTTTCTTTTTCTTACGCTGAGGCAGCCATCACATATACCTCGAACAGACACCTCGACTGCGGGTGTGTCGCCCAAGTCGCCAAGCAGGTGTTTGAGGGAAAGCGACAGGCAATGTGAACAGCCACTTCCACATGTAAACGATACTCTTTCTCTCGACTGACTCCTACGCCTCGCCACGCCAGCCCACCTTTGCAGACGCTACCAAAAAAAGATGCCGCGGAGGCACGTGCAGGTCAGAGGCAAGAAGCAATAACCCTGGTGTTGACATTCACGCAATTTCTTTCTTTTGCTTACGCTGAGGCAACCAGCACACCTCGAACAACCACCTGGGCTGCGGTTGTGTCAGCAGATTTCTGTTGTACATATATGCTAATAATAAACTTCAATAAACTTGAACTTGATCATGAACTTGAAGGCAAATGGGACATTGATGCATTGCTTTCTTGAACATTTAGTGTACACATATATGTTATACTTTGCAGCACTATACAGAGCGTATTTTGAAGCTTCCCTGTATCTTTCCCAAAAAAACATTTAATTATGTATGTGTTGTGTGGCCCTCAATGGCTGCAGTTCATGTAGTAGCTGGTTTGTGTATTGCACACTGGATTAATCTTGTGATATCCACATGTGCGAAAAGCCAATGCTTCTCTTAAAAATACAAAATGAGGTTTTACGTAGAGTTCTCAGTGTTACAATAAAAAATAAACACAAGTAATCTCGTCGTCTAATTGTATTAATTACGGCAATGCATATGACAGTTATTTTCTATTGCGAGTGGACTTCATGAACTGGTCAATCTGTCATGGGAATTAAGGGATTATATAGTAAAAAAAGGGGGATAGGATTAGACGCGGCACAATGAAAAGTACCAAATGCATGCAGCATATACAACGTGCTCTAGACCCATTCTTTTAAGGTACAGTAACAAAGCGTATTATGCACACAATTCATACAACTAACTTTGGTAATACTACACACGCCCGGCGACGCGAGCTGTATATGCCCTCACTCGCATCCGCGACTGCTCCGGATGCCTTCGATATTCTTCTGGTTAATCGTGCTCACTGCACCGAGAGAAAAGAAAGATCACGGGCGCAGGTGCCTTTAATGTATCTCGACTTTGCGAGGCACCCCTGCACATGCCGGGCGAACGCTCTCTGGCACCTACGGACAACCCTGGTTCGAGGTTTGATCCTCTCACTGCCCCTTGGGTGCCCTGGAAATCCTGCGCCGCCTGCTTTGTTATAATGTCTGGTGCTGTCCTGAGACATTCGTTTATCGGTTACATGAGCCCTCCAGCTGGATCAGCACTTGTAGAGAGCCATCTATCGTCGCGACGAGAAAAGCACCCTGCAACGGAAAAAGCGCCCCGCGACTTCTGCTACATACCGCGCCCATGCGAAGAGAATTAGGGAACGCCAGCTATGAATCTGCCGACCATAGCTTTGAGCTCTTAACTCATGACCTCGTCGAGTGACACTTGCAACAGCAAAAAGTGTGTGACCGCTGAAAACCGCACACCGCCGGGAACTTTAACAGAATCGTCCTTCGGTTGCTTAACTGCCACATGCACGGCCAACATCGACCACACCCACACCATAGAATGAAGAACCACTTATAAAGCCCACACATACGGCTGCACGCACACCACATCACACCACTAAAAGGGAGACGCTGCTACCATAGGTATTCTGTGCTGCTGGCACCCCTAGAAGCTATTGGCTGCCACATTAAAACTGGCTACTGTCGCCAAGTTTAGCAAGGATTTCAGGAGCTGGCAATGTCAGAGTAGAAACATGGCGGTACACTTGCAGTTCCCGATATCAATGTATGGGCCCTACGGGTAGGTTGAACCTCTAGAGTGAGTATAGTAAATCTGTGGTAGCGCGAGCATCGATCGGCTGGCGTTTCAGCCAATCGCATTAAGAAAAAAAAAAGGTGCTCCGACGGAATTATGTGGCACGTCTCACCACGGCTGGTCGCGAGACGCGCGCGCGCTCTCCTTTTATGGCCTGTGCAAGAGCTGCCAGCTACCGCCGCAACTCTCCGGGGGCGCTGCGAGCCAACCCTCTCCGCTCGAGTGTAGCCGCAGAAATATTCGCACGAGCCTCACGGTGCACGCTGGTTCGGGCACCTTGCATAGGTTTCTGAACGGCTGCTGCCAACGTTGAACAAGAGCTTGACAATTCTGCAGCCAACGCAATAAGCATGCTAAGCTGGAGACCGGTAGATGGAGCTGAAAACATTAAAGTTAGCATGCAGAATTAGTGATGGTGTATAGCATTAGCATGCACGGGTGGATCATTTGTGACTGCCAGATGTAACAGTAAAGCAAGATACTTTAGTGAGAAACAAGGGTTAGGGAACATTTATTTTAATCTTAAAGGCCAGCACAGACTGGCGGTACTTGAATTTGTATTATAACAATAATAACATTTGCAAGTCGATAACATTCAGATGGGTCTGCTGAATCTGTTCTCATTGTGCAACACACACAAGGTGCGACAGATGCTTTTTCCTTTGAAACTGACAAAGGTTGTCACAGTTTCAAAGGAAAAAGCATCTGTTGACTTGCAACATACTTAAGAAAACATACTTAAGAAAACTGATAGCAGTAACAAGCACTGCTTGTAATAAACTGTACAACATTATCGTGCGACTCACAGTTCCGAGGCATGTCCTTCACAGCCTGAAATGTTTCCGCGTTGGTTTGTGGATAAAACCAGGCGGCTTGTCATTTTGGTCCGTTAATTTCTTTGCACAGCTGACGAGAAGAATTCGGAGAAACTTTTCTGAGATCAGATGTGCTAAGCGTTTGTTGTGACTCTTGCCAACACCCTCCGAGCAGCATAGGAGGGGTGAGTCTTCTAGATGCGACTCAACGATAAGCAGCAAGGCTTCGAGAATTATTGAACTTGGAAGTTCTTTGACTACCTTTTCAAAAAAGGTCGAAATCTTTTCCAGGAGAGCAAGAAACTCCGGCTTTGGATAGTGGAGTTCGCCTTTTTCTTGTGCACGCAGAAGTTTGTACAGAGGACTGCTTGCCTTGTTCGTCGTCACAAGCATGACGCAAGCGTCACACCCAAGATCACTGATAAGCTTGGCAAAATAGCCACCTACATACACCAAGCCTGAGTATGCAACAGACGGAGGCGGAGCTGGTGAATGTGCTCGCAGACCTTCCAATTCTTGAACTAGATCTTGAGAAACAGAAGTGACCGTTTCTTCAGCGTCGTCACCTTCTACGGTGGCTTCTTTTGATGGCACTGCCTTTTCCTTTACAATGTGATCCAAATCTGCGGAAACGGCTCTTGCGTCCAGCGCGTCGTTACCTCCGCACATAAACCGTAGCCTTCCGAATAATGCCTCGATAGGACCACTGTTGAATTTCCTAGTCAAAACGTAGTTGAGCCCTCTTCTCAGCAGAAATCGGGTTACCTCCACTGTTGACTTTCTGCAAAAAAGTAGGGCGCTGTGTGTTTCCTCTGTGAAGCTCCCAACGCCACCTGTGATGGAACAGTCTTGAATCGTCTTCACGTAGGTGCAAAATTCATTTTGCAGCCACAGGAGTCGGTCATCATTTTCTCTGGAAATGGGCGTTTTGCAATCGCTTCCCTTGTACGTTGTGTAATGAATGTCGAAACACTTCATCACTTTCATGAAGATGATCGTAGATGTTGCATCCTTGAAAGCAAAGAGGGCAGAGTTGGCTCGAGAGTTCTGCTGGAGAGGTTCCAGTGCTGCAATGACTTGGGGTGAAAACACCTGCACGGCGCGGAGCATGTTCATTTTCTCAAGGTTCGATGGATACACATGTTTTATTGTCAGATTTCTGGCCAACGTTATGGTCATTTCCTTCCGGTGCTCGTATAGTTTCTGCACTAATGTTGCCACTGATGATGCCAGTGCCATATGTGAGCTCACGTTCCAAAAATTGACTGCGGACATTTTTGAAAACGTGGCAAGGATCGAAGCTTAAAAAATTACTCTTTCATGGCCATGAGAATGCTTTACGACAGTTGAGAACGACCCATTCGCCATGAGCTTAAACATCGTTCTATTCGCAGAGTAGTTATGAGTGACAATACGAATGACTACAAAGCCACATTCCTCAACTGCAGAGATGACGCATCTTGACCAGGCATACAAATCTCTATCGCTGAGCCGCTTTATAAAGTAATACGAACATGGGATCTTGTACGAGCTGGACACTCCATGGAGTACGAAACATGACACGGTTAGCAAGTATTTCGCTCTTAGTGCATGGCGCACCGTTTTCTGGCTTGTCTTTTATTCCTAACACTACGTCGGACTTGTGATCATATATGCACTTCGGCTTTAGAGCAGCTTCATCTATTATTAATAAGGCCATGTGCTGTGTGCGGCTGAGAAGGTAAGCCTCGTGTACCAACACCTCCCTTATGGCGCTACTCATTCCAGAAGTTGAGCTAGGGCGGACAGAGCGCTGCAGTGTGCACTTGTGTGGCAGTGTGAGCAGTTCAGTTCAGGCGTGATCATAGCGTTTTGGCGAAAGAAAGCGCCATATGATGCACTCTCTGATTACTCCTTCAGGGTAAGACTGGGGTTTCTTCTTGTAGCCGTCAATTTGGGGAAGCAGGAAGACAACTTTTTCTCTCCGTTTTCGGCGTCCGCAGCAATATTTTTCAACAATAAGTAGCGCTTGTCGTTACGATATGAAGAGATCACCTTTGTGTGTGCTTCTAGTTGCTGCTGTGCTTTCGAACACTTGAAGCGGTAATACGCTACCTGTGAACGAAGCCTTGCCACCATTAATCGGCTACGACTTGGCTGCTGCGGACCGTACGTGTTTGCTGTTTGCGTACATGTACCAGCTTTCTGCTCGGTTTCATGCTTCGTCGACTCTAAAACTGCATTGTCGCGATCTTCTGGGTCTGCTTTTCGTTTTTCTCGCTTCCTAGGAGGAGCAGTGTCTCGGACTTTTGGGATCCTGCTTGGTTTCTTCGCACTGGGTGCTAAGTAAGACGGATAGCCTTCAAATACGGTTGGAATCGCACCGGGAACCACTTTTCTTATTTTGCAATCACTAACATAGTCAGTCACCAAAAAGTGCCTACTGCATACTGTAGTAGATGGCGATTTGTCATCAATGACGATATTTTCCTGAGAAATGTTTCTTTGCCACTTGGCGCACAGTTCCTGATCAGCTGGAAACTGGTGAAACGACACACCGGGAGTCTTTCCGGACCGCGACTGACAAAAGGGCACACTGCAGTACACAATAGCGACGATCTTGACATGTGAAACTTCACAAGTCTCTGACGCGAGTATCCATGAAAAGTCAGATGCAGAAACTTGCTAAGAAACGTGACCTTGTCAGCAAGGCGAGCGAAGCATGCGGCAGGCGTGTTGATAGGTAACTTCACGGGACAAACCTTTCACTCACGCGTTTCAACACTGTGAAAGAAACCAGCACATGAAAAGACGTGCCCGGACGCGCACCGACTTGTTCAAAACCCGGCGCCGCACGCCGCAGCGAGGGTTGGCTCGTGGCGCCCTCTCGCAGAGAATAGCGGTGCGGCAGCGCAGAAAAATATGCATTGGCCCCTCGGCCTCTGCTCAGGCCGTAAGGGGAGAGCGTGTCGAGACCGGCCGTGGTCTCACTACTGTTGGGACGCCGCTAGGAGGCACGCAGACGAGGGGGCTGTAAAACCCCTCAATTTTCCAAAAGTAGCGTCATTCTTAGATCTTTCCGCCACCCCACACTCCGCGGCGTTTCCTCCTTCAGGCCTCCTGTCGCCCCAGCCTCCTCCGCTACCCCATTGGCCAATCTGTGTCACGTGGAAGCACGCGTTGCGCTTTTGTTATTTTTTCTTTCCAGGGCGGCGCTCCGAACGTCAGTGCTGGTCTAGCGCGACGACAGTACGCGCAGATGGATTGATCGCGGGGGGTCGCGGCAACAATTCGTGGCCCCGGCGGCCGAATTTCGATAGGGGCGATGTGCAAAGACGCCAGTGTCCCGTCCATTAGGGGCACGTTAAAGAATCCCAGCTGATCAAAAGTAATTCGGGGTCCCCTATTACGGCGTCCTGATAATCAGATCGTGGTTTTGGCACAAAAAACCCAAGAATAATTTTTAATGCGACACCGCTAAGGAGCTCGTGTCGCAGAAAAGCCGGTTTCGACGGCGGCGTTGGCCGTGAGCGAGAAATAGCGTTAGGCAATTCATAAATAAAAACAACTTGCAAGATGGGCTGGGAGGGAATCGAACCAGGGTCTCCGGAGTGCGAGACAGAGACGCTACCAGTCAGCCATGAGTTCTATTTTTTCTTTATTGCCTGATCTTTGGTACATAACTTTTCACAAGAGACAAAAATCACCGTAACGATAACCAAAGTACAATATACATTTGCTGTGTGCGCTTGTATTCAACCACTATCGTACTGGCTTAGTGGCTTAGTGTAATCAAAATTCGCGCAAATCCACCAACGGCTCTACTCTTGGGAGCCACTCGGGTGGTGCCTATGTAGCTTTATGGAGAGCGACAAACCAGTGCATCTGTTTCCTGAAATACATCCGCGCAGGCCGCGCATCTTTATCAACATGGTATCCTGCCATTCTAAATACAGTGGAGGCCTAAGAGCATAATTAGATCAAAAGGCACCCCATCCTCAGTATCTATGCTTAAGTAACGAATTCCATACGGGTCTAGTGGAAATTCTTTCTTAAGTGTCCTCTGCAATACATCCCAGAAGAACACGCCTTCCCAACAGTTTAAAAAAAAACATGATCTATTGTCTCTGGCTGCTTGCGAATTAAACAGTGCATTCCCCACGGTAAAAATACTCCTTTTCCCTCCAAAAACTTCTTAACTGGTAATGTTCTGGTGTGTAATTTAAAAAAGAAGGTTTTTGTTCCTGGCGGAAACTGCATTTTCTTCACTCTTTCTAAAACATCGCTGCTTGAACCTCCACCGTACAAGGACCTGTACAACGGCACTGGGAAAAGAATGTCGCACAAAGCACAATACAGTTTCTTTTTGTTCACACCGGACAGGTAATCATTCGAAAAGCGCACTGAAAGAAATCTGACACTCTATACGACTTCTTTGTAAAAACCTCGAATCCCTCCCGAAAACTCTTCGGTTTAAACAACATACTCTGGCAGCCGTCTACTGAGCCTCATTTGGCATATCGTGCGCAAGAAAGGGTCTGTTACGTTCCTAAAGACAAAAACCGGTTTACGAGCTGCCGTACAAAGAGGTGGCCCAATCCCAGCCCCCCGACTTTCACCCGCCGGAACAAGTTGGTCCGGCTACAGCGCTCCTATTCCGACGCCCAGACAAAGACGGCGAAAATCCTGTGTAGCTTCTGAACATTTTACCGTGAACAGTGCTATACCTGCATTACGTACGTACCAAAGCTTGCTAATAAAGAAAAGGTTGCAAACGGTGGCTCTGGCAAAAATAGAAATGTTAGTGCCTTTCCACTTCTCAGCTCTCTCCCGCGTCTCCTTGACCTGCCCTTTCCAGTGCTGCTCGCTATCACAATAAGCATCGAGCGGGACGCCCAAATACTTGCCCGGGGTCGTCACCCATTGTACGTTGGCGAAATGATCTGGCTTCGTTGGCCACGATCCATGCCAGAGGCCTAGGCACTTCGACCAGTAAACTCCACTACCAGTGACATGGCTAAATTTACGGACACATTTGACAGCCTCAATTATGCTCACCTGATCCTCAGCGAAAACAGCGAAGTCATCTGCATAAGCCAGCAGCTTCACTTCTACAGCTTGTAGCTTAAATCCAGTAATTCTATTGTTTTCTATCAATCTCATGCACAGGGTTTCAATGTAGATACAAAACAAGAGACGGCTGAGGGGGCAGCCCTGACGCACCGAGCGCTGCAGCCTAATGCGAGTCCCCAAACTCTTATTCACGATCAATCTGGTCGTGCAGTTACGGTACGCCAGGGCGACCCCCTCGCAGATTACAGATCCGAGATTGGCATAGTGTAAAACGGCAAACAAGATTTAATGAGCCACGGAATCTCGAGGTCCATTTGTAAAATGGCAATCCGACCATTAATTTCATCACAGCACTCAAGTATACTGCGCGCTTTGTGAATATTAGCATCGGCCTTTTATACCACATGTCTGGTGAAGCCCGACGATGTCCTGTATCACTGACTGTAATCTACGGGCCAATATCTTCATAAATATTTTATACTCGATCTTGGTGAGTGCTATGGGACGATACGCCGTAACATATCTTAATTTCGCTGCATCATCAGTTTTAGGAATGAGTACGGTGTGTGACGACCCATAGGGCGGAGGCAATGTGTTCAATTTGTAAGCTTCGTTAAAGATTACATTCAATACAGGGCTAATTTCGTGCTTAAATTCTTTATAAAAACCGGCGCTAAAGCCGTCTGGTCCAGGCGATCTTCCGGGGTTTAAGTTGTCTATGGTCTGTTGAACTTCGGATTCTGTTATCTCTAGTTCCAATCTTTGTTTTCTTTCGTCGTCCAGTCGGGGTACAGCACGCAAAAACTCATTCCCAAATGTGGTAGCGTCTACTTTCTGGTACGAGAATAGCGCCTGGTAATGCTCATGAAAAGCTGCTTTGATGTCGTCAATGTCTGTTGATAAGGTCCCGCGCCATTCTATTCCGTCGATGTGGTTCCTTTCAGTGCGTGCTTTTTCTAACCCTAGCGCTCGTTTCGAAGGCGCTTCACCTGCAGCTGTGTCTTCAACCCTTGCCCTCACCAGGGCTCCCCGATAGCGTTGCTCTTCGAGTTGCTCTAACTGTTGTTTCACTTTTCTTTTGTTTTCTATCCATTTGCCCGGTGCCTGAGATTCCTGCCTGAGCAGTTTATGAAGAAGCGTCTTTAACTCGGTCTCTTTTTGTTTCTCTGCGTAACGAATACAGGTAGCCCTCTCTATTGCCTTTATTTTTAGGGTTTCCTTACTCAGCTCCCACTGTTGCCATACATGAAGGTTTTTAGTGGGGTCTACTTTCCTCATTTCTTCTCTTACTGCTCGGTTAAACGGTTCATCTTGAAGAAGCTTGTTATTTAATTTCCACGTTTCCCATGAGAAAGCGTTACCTCGCTTTGGAATTCCTATGTAGCACTGAACTAAACAATGGTCAGAAAACGATACTGGTACCACTTCGTAACTCTTACATTCCGGAAGGATGTCAACAGACGCATAAATGCGGTCAAGCCGTGCGTGACTAGAGCCCTCAAACCGTGTGTACTTCACAGCACGCGCTCCTTCGAGGCACTCTGCCACATCCTCAAGGCCCCAGTTCTCTACAATTCGCGACAACACTTTCGTGCTTTTGTCTCTAAAACCAAGAACGCTTGTTTTATCCCGCGCACTGAGGACACAGTTGAAATCGCCCATTACTATGAGCTGTCTTCGCTTGCATAGACGCTCTTCAATGTGGTGAAATAACTGAGCCCTTTCATCCACCTTATTGCGCGCGTAAAAGCATACAATACGCCACTCGTTGTTGTTGAACGAAAAATCGACGACAACACACCGGCACGACACACGAATAAATTGCATGCACCTCTAGCCCCGGCAGCTTCTTAACAAAAAGGACACAGCCAGCGGATGTGCCCACCACATGAGAGACTGCGGCAGAAAACCTAGACGTGAAACGCCGCACCATAACGCCGGTCTCTTCTTCACCATCGACTTTCGTCTCCTGCACGGCTAGCACATCAATGTCGTGCTCCGTTATAAGCCGGTAAAGCTGGACTTGCTTTCTTTTCCCTGCCAGTCCTCGAACATTTACAGTAGCGACTTTCAACGGACACGTTGGAGCCATATTAACAATAAACAGAGACCGGCAATATGGTGCTTACCTCTCGCGTCTAGTACGAGGCTAGACGCCGCCATCGCCGCCATTGCGGTCCGGCGGAAGAACATGAGCGTGTCCTAGGGACTCCGAATTTCCGGCACGCTTGTCTACCGGAACGTTAGGGCGCAGCCGGAACGATGAACGCCGGCCTCGAGGCGCCTTTGCCGGGGATCCTCGGCTCCAGGCGTCGCCGTCTGGTCACCGTCGGTGCTGGTTTGGGCGTGGGAACGCTTCGCCGCCGCGGAGACACTGGTCGGCGTGCGTGCACCACTCTTGTCCGGTTGCAGCTCGTTCGGACCCTTGGGCTCGAGACCTTGGGCTCCGAAGTGGTCTCCCCATCCTTTCCCGTTGTCTCGTTTGACATAGGCAAGTCATCGGCTGGTTGTTGGCTCGCTGAATCATCCCCAGTGAGGGCGTCTCCGCCGGTAGACGCTGACGAGTCGAGTGGCCCCGTCTGCTTGCCCGCCTCGTCCGTTCCCCTCGCTGCATCCTCGGCTTCAACGACGTCCATGAGTTCCGCGATCTCGTCCGTCTTTCCCAGCCCGGTTGCCGACGCGTAGGTACGGACGCAGTCAGCGTCCGCGTGTCCGTAGCGTCTGCACTTCGAGCACCTGGGCACCTTGCAGTCACGGCGAACATGGCCCGTGCCATGGCAGCGCAGGCACTGCATCGGCCGCCCGCGTATCACCACAAGGGCCAACTCACCGGCGACTCGAACCTGGGCTACGATACGACACCAGGGCAAAGGAAACCAACAAGCGCAAGGCCAAGCTGCCAAGACATGACTGCACCGGAACCCAACTGCAGATACCAGATTTGTGCAATGATTTTAGAGAAATTGTGGCAGTAAAGCTATGTCCACGCGGCCACCGGCCAATGGTTGCAGTCTCCACGTACTACAGACCCCTAACGGGCAAGCACCGGAATGACTCCTACCAATGGCTCAGTAAGGTGCAGGCACAAGCCGGAGGCCCTCCCATTCTAGTGGGGGGTGATTTTAACGCCAAGCACCAAACATGGGGCTACGCCAAAGCTGACCCGAGAGGACGCATACTGCACGATGCAATAGAAATGTCAACTCTGGACATATGCAACACACCAGAAACACCAACCCGCATAGGGCTACACGCGCGACAACAGGACACAACGCCCGATCTGACACTAGCCACTCCAGGGCTCATAAGGCAATGGAACGTAGAATCGACGACATGCGGAAGCGACCATTTACCAATAATTATCACGCTCAATCGCAAAAAGATCCGAGAGAGGAGAGAAACGGTGCTTTTTGACTGGAAAAAATTTAGAATGGCTACCGGGGACTCTTTTGCGGACTTTGAACAATTCAGCGCTATGGTAGCGGAGGCACGGCCGGAGGCCAGGGAAACTATCCCATGCGATGACACTGCAACTCACATGGATATGCACCTTGCAAATCTATGGCGGAAGGTCAACCGCCTCACACAGCAATACCGGTATAAAGGAAAGCGTCACAAAGATCTAATGCGCCTTAAACATCAATACCGACTCATCAAGGAATACCAACAACAACTCGAAGCAGACACGTGGCACAATACGTGCGCGAAGCTTGGCAGGGAACCCGGCCTAAAAAGGCTATGGCAGATTTTAAGGAGCCTGCTTGGGAGCAAAAAAGGCGCACCTCCTCTCGCGGAGCTCTTTTTGCGAGATGAGCCTGCCGTGCTGGAGGACCGCGTCATCCACACTTTCTTCCCACATGCTGCCGAGGCGCCTCCTGAACCGCTGCCTTCTGCAACGATAAACAACGCGAAAGAGGAGCTAGACACGCCCTTTACGCTGGGTGAACTCGTAGCAGCCCTTGCACAAGGCAAAACGAAATCAGCTCCCGGGCAGGATGGAGTGACTTGGCAAGAACTTCGAAACCTCAGCAATGAAGCTCAAGAACAGCTCTTAACAATTATCAATGAATCCTGGGAATCCGGACTAGTGCCAGATTCACTAAAACTATCTCTCATCTACCCCATAACGAAGCCGGGCAAAGGCCACACGAAACCAGCTAACCTACGCCCCATAGCTCTAACGTCAACTGTCTGCAAATTGATAGAAAGAATGCTACACACAAGAATGCAGCACTACATCGAATATGTACAACCGGGTGTGCATCCTGCGCAGGCAGGTTTTCGGCCGAACATGGGCACACATGACTGCCTCTGGTTGCTCCGCAGAGTGATCAACCGTAAGTCTCGCAAACAGATGCCTGACTATATTCTTGCAGTCGATATGCGTAAAGCATTCGATAACGTGAAACAAGAGGCCATCTTACAGGAACTGGCTACCAGGTACCCTAGCCAAAGAACATACAATTGGATACGTAGCTTCCTCCAAAGCAGACCAATCCAGCTCCATGGCAAGGCACCGGGATGGAGTCCGAAGACCTATTACTTGGATAGGGGAGTGCCCCAGGGCTCCATCCTCGGACCTATGCTATTCAATCTGGCCATGACACGTGTGGCAGAAAGTCTTGAGCGAGACACTTCGGCCCGTTTTACAATTTACGCCGACGATATAACAATATGGACGGAAGCGGCGGATTATTCCGACATACAGAGCATGCAAACTGAGCTGCAAGCAGCGATCCTGAGCCTTAGCAACACTTTAGATAACCTCGGACTGCAACTCTCGCCAGAGAAGACAGAATCGATCAGCGTAGACGGAAAGAAAGCAACCAATGTAAACAAGCAGATCACTTTACACATCGGCCAAAGCGATATTACGTCGGCCAATGGACAAATTAGGATTCTTGGAGCACAGATTGCTAGCTGCAACAGCCCCTAGCTATGGATTCGCACACTAAAGCAAAAATGGAGACCGCTGTTGCACATGGTTAGACGAATATCGAGTAAGTATGGCGGAGCGCGTCAGAAAGCGTGCCAAACGCTTGCAAAAGCGGTCGCGGTTGGAAGGATTCTTTACGGGGCACCCTTGTACGAATTCTCTGAACGAGACCTCGGCGACATCGAAAAGTTACACAGGGCCACCCTCCGTACGATCACTGGGCTATCAAAGCACACGAGGAACGAGGACCTGCTCAAGCTCGTAGCGATTCCACCCATACGGGACATAATCAGTGAAGCACGAATTCGAATGCGATCCCGGTTGGAAAACACGACCCAAGGAAAACAGATCATGGCATGGGATAAACAAGTCCATGCGAAGCCAGAGCCCGCGGAAGCGACCATAACGCCACCATGGGAAGCACCACTGGGCATACGGAGGCAACAACGCCCTATCGCCAGAAGAAACGCGGAAGCTAGAAAAATATTTGAAAAGAGATTGGGATTAAGCACGCCGCAGCACACCACTGACATCTACACGGACGCTGCAACCACAAACGACATAGCAAGCATCGCCTGAGTTAGCACATCTGCACCCCAACACAATGGCTATCGCACATGTCAGCTTCCTGGGGGTGCAACCTTGCACGCTGAGCTCTTAGCTATATGGGGAGCGGTCAACACCATTCCCATGGACATGGGAGACATTGTAGAGCAGAGTGTGCGAAATAATTATCGGATCCTTACTGATTCGTACGAAGCAGTGGCCGAATTAACGGGGCCTACGACAGATGATGCGGTGGCCAACGACACCAGAAAAAAGCTAAAGAGAATACAGGACAATGGGACAAATGTTGAAATCCTATGGACACCGGGGCACACCGGCACGGATGGGGGAAACACAGCCGCTCACGCAGCTGCCGCGCAAGCGGGTGGGCTTGATTACGCGTACAGCTCCCCACACTCCATTTCCTCGCCAAACCCCGTGGACCAAAATCCATACCTAAAGATATTGGCTGCAGGCTCTCCTAGCAGAGCACTGATGCATTACATTCATACTAAAATAAAAACAGACAGTAAACGAAGATTATTAGAAGCTACACCAGTACATTTGTTTGACGACAAGGGCGGGCTTACCCGCACGGAAGAGGTTTTCTTGAATAAGGTTATGGCCAACGCTGCATACACACCACACATACTTGAGAAATGGCACCAACCCAGACAAGCTACGATTGCGGAGACTTACACCCGATGTACACATTGCCAGGAGTCATGCAGAGCAGACTTGCAACACCTCATTTGGAGCTGTGCAGCTTTTTCACAAGGGAGATCCAACATTCAGCATCTACTACACGGAGACATTAGAACACTAGGAATTACAATACAAACTAACCCTGAAGCACAGAAAGCCATTGCGACATATGGCAGACAAAGTGGCCTGTTTCGAGTAGTGTAGAGGGGGTCGATCAGCCGATGTGAGAGCGGCGGAAATGAACATGCACCTGAGCCTGCATAAAGCGGAAGATCCCAGACTGAGATGAAGTGTTTCAGCCAACAGTCTGGGTACCCACATTCCCTTCCCTCCTAATCCCCATCAGCGGCCTAGAGCCGTCCCCTTCCTTAAAATAAAGGCTTTATTCATTCATCTTGCACTCCGTGGAGCATCCAATGCAGCCGCAGTTTAACCTGCTGGTCCTCAGGGTCAATAACAATGCAGCGTCGGCCTTAAACTTGCAGCTCCTTGAAAGCAGCCAGTTTCCTTCTGGCTTCCGCGCTGTTGAACGTCACCGCCAACACACGGTTGATCTGATAGGCTCCCAACGCCACGACCTCGGGGAGCACACCAGCGTTGGCGAGGGCGTCTCGGACATCTTCGACCCTGGAGGGCCTCACCCGCACGTCGCCGTGCAAAAACAACGTGTTTAAAACAACATGACCGGTGGGCAGAGTAGGCAGCACGACCTCATAGTCCTTTTTGTCGTCGACGCTGCTCCTGTTTCCGCGGCCGGCAAGGGCCGCAAACGCCGCTCCAGCGGAGCTCATGATCCTGCGTCCGTTCGCTCGCGCGTCAGGAAGTAGAACGTGTCAGCCATGAGTTCGGTGGTTCAAAGCGCGACAAAAGCGCCTCTCTTTTTCTCTTCTTGTGTGCCTTGAATGTTCCAGTTAAAGCAACACTGCTTCCCTGCGAAAACTTACAACGCAAAAGAATACACAAGCACGTAGTATACAGATATAAAATAAGCGCTTCAACAAAAATGTTATTGGTGCTAATGAGAGGGGGGGAGAATTATTTTCGGAACCTCTGTCCAGTTGTCCCAACAAGTTCGTTCTTGCTATCAAATTCCAATCACTTGCACTGTAATAAATAAATAAACAAAGATTTCATGTTCCGGTACGTGTTCAAGTTGTCGGTACTGTCTACGTGTGAAAACGTTGCTCATGGCCGCCACAACCCGTGCATGAGCTACACACATAAGGCGCGGAGCAGAAGCGGTCCTCTTGCTAGGCATTGCTGACCCCAGACTGTTGGAATCTCTCACACACCGGCCGAACAAAAGTATCCTGCAGGGACGTAAATGAACCTACGAAACACGTTCACATACTTTCACGCAGTCGAAACCTGAAACCGAGGTAATTACGCGCGTTTGAGCACATCGTGTGCATGCGTCGTGTTTGAGCAACTCAACCTGTGGGCGCTTAACGTCTTAAATAAAGGTCCTTTTCTATATTTCTTGCGCAATTCCAACGCGATATTATTAAGGCTAGTTACCGACTGACGAAGCAAAATCTCGCCTCAAAAACTGCTCCGCAGGGCTCGATCGAACTTTTCCGCGGATTTCCTCCGGTAGCGCGTTAGCCGTCGTCTGCTACAGCAGGACCAGCATATGCGGCGCCACTGTCGAGGTCTCGCCAAGCGCGGGAGTAGAGCGGAGGAGGAGGAAAATGATTGATGCTACTTTTGGAGATTGAGGGGTTTTAGATGGCTGTAAAACCCTTTGATAAGTAGAAAGTAGCGACACTCTCTTCCCCGCGACGCTTACCTCCTCGATTCTCCTCGGCCGCGGGCCGCACGCGCTGCGCACGCCAGGCTTTTTCTCCTGGGCTCCCGCGGAAGGGCCGCAGGATTCTATGTGGCCAGTTGCGCGCCCTAGTAGTGTTGAAAATTTTTAGAAATGCTGATAACAGCATTGATAATGCTGAAGACAACGTTTATGAGGAGGTTGGTTTTTTGAAAGCCGTTGAAAAGGGTATACTGATGTAAAAGGAGCTTTGAGGCGAGTTCTATACTCCAGACAATTTTTGTGCCACATGATGAGATGCTTTACTTTGTGCGTTTGATCTAGTATTGCTTGTGCACATCCCTCTGCGTGTGGCTTATTAAGCCAAGACCTTAGATCTCTGTTTCAAGGTCTCCTGTGAAGTGTAGAAAATGTCACTAGACCCAATGAAGGCAGGAAGTGAACTAGAGCATGTCCAGCTGTGTATAAGAGATGATTACTGATTAGCAAAGCTAATTAATCATTGATTAGTGAGTGTATTAGGATGGATTAAGGTGTACTAAGGCCCTTGAAGGTGGGCTAGGGTGCATTAAGGAGGATTGTGGTGGATTAGGGTGGATGAAGAAAGATTAAGATCGATGAAGGAGATTGAAGGGGTGGCTTAGGGTGAAATACATTGCAGTGCTAAACATTATTGCCTGCAGAATATTCTCTGCATTACTACATCATGACCACAATCATGATTGATTGCTCAACTTTCGTAATCGAAGCGCATTGATGCAATGATTTCGGCTCGTGTTAAATCAATGGAAAAAGTTTCCCACAGAACAAAACTACGGAAAGGTGGTTTTAAAACATTCGCTATTAAAGCGAAGATTCCGGGCTTCCACATGGATGCCGATATCGACAGCAAGGGTGCGCGATCATGTGAACACACCGTGCACATTACCTGTGTCCAAGAGAAAACCAAATCGTCGCCCACTCATGCGTGCGTAGAAGTGCAGTTCAAAGCAAATTCCAAAAACCCAAGGTGTCCTTAGGTATCGCCTAAGAGACGCGAATGAGAAAGCCTTATAAGGCCTTCTGTAATTCACCTTCACCAACCCCAATCCACCTTAATCTACCCTAGCGGTCGTAATCCTTCATCAACCATAATTCACCTTAATCCACTATATTTGAGCTTAATCCTCCTTCATCCACCTTATTTCTTCTCAATCCTTGTTCGTGCACCTTAATCCTCATTTATAATCCCTAATCCACCTTAACGCACCCTAATCGATCTCAGTACACCTTTATTAATCCTAGTCCACCTTAATCCGCCCGAATTCACATTATAATGTTCATTCATCCACCTTAGTTCACCCTAACCCTCCTTAACCTTGTTCATGCACCTTATTCCACCTTAATCCTCCTTAATTCAATCACTAATGAATCAATAATTAACCTGGGTAATCATTAATCTGTTATACACGGCTGGACATGCTTTGGGTCACCTCTGGCCTTCCTTTGGTCACATGATATTTTCTGTTCACAACGCCACCTTGAAGGATAGAAATCTAAATACTTTCGCCTTAAAACTAAAGAAAAAAACGCAATGTGGGCTAGCTAGCGCTCATCACCTGCAATACAACGGGTATGCTTGCCACTAATTTTTTCAGGGCTTGCATTCATTGTATCTTTCTGACGCACAGATCGACGTAAGCGAGAAATAATAGCTCCACTAGAAGCCGCTATTTCAATTTTCAGTAACACAGGCAATTGATCCTAACAATCGCGAAAAGTGCGATCGACAGGCTGTATCTTAGCACATATTTGTTCACAGCGGAAAGCAGAATCTATAGTGCTGCCTTTCCGACTGAGTAACAACAATTGACGACGTGCGAGCTGATGGAGCCACCGCAGAATATTAAGCATACTGACGACAACCGCATTTTTATGCAACGTAAAAATTGCCGTAACAAAAACGTTGGTGAGAAGGCCGGAAGAATGAAAAGAAAATACAGTATTACGGGATGTTTTGCTACGAGCAATAAGAAAGATGCGTCAGCTCACAAACAACGCTGTTCTTTGTCGGAACAAAGTTCTTTCGGCCAATGTTATACAGCCACTGCTTCCTGCGCAAGCAGTCACGCTTTCCTTGTGGTATCATAAAATCGGTATAACCACCTTCAGGCTTCTTGCTGCAGTTATATGCGCAACAGTACGGCATAGCGCTAGCACATAAAGCAGGAAACATAGCGTACAGCGTTCGCTACGCCGACGTAAAGCGCCGAGCCAGCCGAGATGAGCAGAAAAATGGCGCGAACGAAAAACACAAGCAAAAGCCAAGGTGCGCGAGTTTCCAAGAGCAACGGAAGGGAGACCAATCGTAGTGCGGAAAAACGGGGGCAATACTGGTTGCCAGGGGGGGGGGGGTGGAGAGGACGGGCAAGGGGCGAGAAGGAGGCGAGAAGGCGGCGAGGAGGTCGCGCGGCGACGAAAGAGTTCAAAGAGGGTCGGTACTCTCAAACTATCAAGGGATTTTAGGTGTGCCGGCTGCGGCGCCAGGGTCCGGACCCACCGTTCTCGGCAGTGGCGTAGCTAGGTCATCTGGCACCCGGGGCCCATAGGTCTTCTGTCACCGCCCCCCCTCCCTTCTGTAGTCGAGGAAGGCGAGGATATCGACAATTTCCGGGTTTCAGCACCAGTACAGCCGCCTTGGATACCGCGCATGTCCCCCGGGTCACCCTCTCCTTCGCTTTCTTTCCCAGAGATCGCGAATGCAGCAGATATTGGCGGCGAGGAGTTACGGAGTCGCCATCTATCGGAAGCGCCTCGCTGGCGTAGTATGAGGGATCACGCGGCGCGCTCCTGATAGGGTTTGCTGTCAGCGCTCACTGAATACACCCCGTGGGAGCTCTCCCGGGCATTTCTGTAAGTACTTTCGAAACGCGAGAAGTTTTTTGCTGTCTAAATAATGATCTTGGCCAAACTGAAAGCACAGAATCGTTTAGAGACGCTATCTCTTTACCGAATACGTACAGTGAACGCCACTGTGTGCGGTCGCCGCGATGGAGTTTCCCGAACCGGCTTCTTGCGTGAAAGATAAGCAAACACTGAGAGCAAACTATGTGAAATATGTTCTTATAGTGTTTGTATAACTAAATGGAGCGTAAAAGAATGCAGCCTCAATACAGCGATCGCTTTGAGTTGCGTCGCACTATATGTTTATCAGTGTTCTCAGCGTGCGATTTCCCGCTGCTTCTTCTTTTGTAATCCAGTGCATTAATTCATAACACAAACATGATCATATGCCATGCTTCTTTTTAATGTGCTTCTTACCGCTCCCTTTCCCCTCCAGTGAACTTGCAAGTATCTATAGCATCGACAAGTTCGTAGACCAAACCGTCATGACATTAGTCGCGCGGCGGACTCGGGCGAGCGTCTCAGTGCGCGTTTTCCGAACATCGTAGACCCGGCGCCGTAGCAGAAATCTTCCTCGCGTATGTGGAACGCCAGAGGGGGCCAGACGGAGCAGACGTGCCTCACATCGGCTCCACCGAAACCCGATTTACGCCCATTCTAATGTCCGTAGGACAACAGCCAAGAAATCGATTGGACTATACTCGACGAGATCTACACCCAGACATCATTTTCACACCGGTAGGTGAATTTTTTACCTCAATATCGAAGTTTGAAGATCCGAAGCGGGCGCAGCTGCGTCGGGTAACAAACGCGGCAAGAACGCTCACAGAAACGCACGGCGTTCGCTACGCCTAGGCGTGGTCTATGAGACCGCTGCCGCCTCAACGATAGAGAAAATGTCTGAGAAGGCATCTCAAGAGCCAACGACGGCTACCGGCACAACACCGGCTCCAATGTGCTCCGCCTCAGGGCACTCACTGAATGATTATAACGAACAATCTTCATCCACCGAGATGGAACACGAGTTCGACAAGGACCTCACAGAAACCGACCAGACAAAGGCCGACCGCACTGGCGGTAGTTGGCACATTGTGGAATCACAAAGAGCTAAGAAACAACGTAAGAAGAACGAAAAAGGCAAGGAAGCCCCATCTCCGAAGCAACGCGGCTCACCTAGTCAGGCAAACTTCGCGAGAGGGGAACGCGACGACCATCCATATGGTGTGGCTGACAACCAAGGAAATCGCTTCCACCATCCAAAGCGCAAACCACTGCCAGCACTACCAAAGGATGATGTAAAAATCATCATGCGTCCCACAAAGGGATTAACTATCAAAGACATACTAATACCAACCTTGGCGAGTGCCATTCTCAAGGCAAGCCAACCAATCCAAGACCATCTCTGTCGAATTCAAGATGGACCCGTGAAGCGAGAAAGAATCACAGGCATGGATTTCATCCTCCGCACTCGCCCCGGATCGAACATTATAATTCTATCGGTGAGCAGCACGGAAGTGGCCAACGTACTCCGCCGCATCACGCTACTCGAATTGAGCGGACGCGTGCACCAATTCAACACATACGTAGCTGACCCCGACAACTGCTATCGAGGTGTGGTTCATGGCATTCCAGCGGACACACCCATGGAACATTTAGTAGCCAACATAGCTCGGATGCTAGGCAAGTCATCCACGGCGCTCATCACGTTCACCGGTGGCTCCTTTCCCAAATGTATTTATTACATGGGAGGAGAGATGCGACTCCATCCATACAAGCCCACTGTTCAAATATGCACGGAATGTTTCCAAGCGGGACACCGACCGGATGTGTGCCCCCACCCGATCAACATCTGCAAAAAATGCGGCCTGAAGGATCCCCCCGCCCTTGGACACGAGTGTGTGATCAAATGCGCCGTGTGCGGGGCGGCAGGCCATGAGACTGGCAGCAACCAGTGTCCACAGAAGCTAAAGAACATTCGTTCCAAGAACACCAATCGTCAGTCCCGCTCACGAGAGCGAGTGGGCCAGAAGAAACTGCGATGGTTCAGCTCAGAGGACGAGGAAGAGAGTCATCGCCACAAATCCACATCTCCTAACGGCAAAAGAAGTAGGAGCCCATCCAGGGAGCTGACCAGGGCTGCACAAGCGCCAGTGCCCCCGCAGCACCAGCAGTCACAAAAGCCTCAGGTGAGCTGGGCGACGGTTGTATCTCCCAATGCTCCGCAACACACACCAAACACACAGCGAGATCCCGGTTATGAAATACTTAAACACGAAAACGGTCAGCTACGCGCACAACTTCGAGACGAGGAACGCAAACGACAGCGATCCGGCGAGAAAATTAAGGAGTTAGAGGAACGCCTCACACGAAAAATACAACAGCTAGAATCAGATCGTAGACAATCGGCCACAGAACCGACGCAAATCACCTCAAATACGAACACTCTCGCACGTAGTGAACCAAAATCACCAACACCACAAACACCGAATACCGAAGCGCCACCCGCAATGGCCCAAATCCAACTATTATTGGCAGAAACCTCTAAATCACTAATGCACGAGATGATAACCCTTGTGAATCAGAAACTCCTCGATTTCCAATCACAAATGCTGGTAGAATTCGAGAAGCACAAACAACAAGTGACGGAGCAGCTAAAGACCGCAGCCAAAACCACAACCACTAAGAAACGTGCCATAGCTGTCGGCGCCGGATCGGCCAAGACCAAGACGGCCCACCGCATAATTGATATGGACGGCTCGGACACCGAGATGTCAAAAGCACAAATAACGAGTGGGAACCATGGCTACTACACTTAAAGATAAAACAAAACCAAACAACCCGGAACAATTAGAGATCTGGCAATGGAACTGCCGATCCTTCGCTAGAAAGGCGGCAGCCCTCCAGCAATTTATTAAAAGCTCTCAGGTAGCTCCGGACATAATATGTCTTCAGGAGGTTGGGCCCAAACCGGCCCGACTACAGGGCTATTATGTTCTGAGCGACCCCCAAAATCCTAAAGTTGCCACGCTGGTGAGCAAGACAATCACGGCACAAATGATATTCCTCCCCCAACGTACCGGGGAAACAAATTCCGTAACTATCAGCGTGCTACCGCGGAAAAGAGGCAAAGCACACAGCATCATAACAAACATTTACAGCCCTCCTAAAAGCAAAGGTCTGGACCTACCCCAAATTTTATCGGACACTAAAACCATAGCGGGAACCAAAGACAGGATGGTGATATTGGGCGATTTCAACGCGCCACATACAATGTGGGGCTACACGTCCACATCCCCTAAAGGAGCCCTACTTGAGCAATCGGTTGAGAACCTCGGCATGCAGACAGCAAACCACATAGGCACGCCCACACGCACAGGTAACAACGTGAGCAGGGACACAACACCCGATCGCGCGTACACGCTAAACATCAAAGACGCACAGTGGGCATCGCTAAACGAAAACTTGGGAAGTGATCATGATCTGATTCGTATTTCACTCTCGACCCCCAAATTACGTAGAACGATTGGCACAACGAAATTAACCGACTGGTCAAAATACAGGGAGCTCCAACGGAACCTTGACACAGCAACGACTCCCGACAACATACAAGAATGGACAAAAATTGGAGGACGCTTAAGCTTCGCCTTCAAGAGTGGAACGCGACAGCGTTGCCGTCGACCCGCCAAGGGGTGTAAGACAATGCGCTCAGACAGTGATCACTTACGAGGCGCCCCGCATCGGACTCTGCGCCCACCTATCACGCGGTGAGCGTCCAGCAACGCAGCGTTCGGCGCGGCAACGAAACGCGCGCCTGAACAAACGGAACGAAGCAAAGAACTCGGTGTCTCGGAGGGGGAAACGATCTACGCCAGCCAAACGTCGTGATCGGCACGGGCAGAGAGATAGATAGATAGTAATCTAAAGAAAGGAACGGCGCTTGATTCTGCAACCCGTGTGGGAGCACGGCGAAGCGTCGTCAGGGGAGAGGGAGTCGGGGACGCGAGGCGCCTGGCACCGGTCCGCGCACAGCCCCAATGCGCGCGCGGCGCGCCACCTGTCGGGGCAGCGCCGTACATTGAGAGGAGGGGGTCTATTGTTTGCCGCAAGATGGCTCTGCGTGTGTGGTAAGCGCAGAAGAAATGTAGCGGAAACGTACTTCGCTATTCGTGTAAATGCGACTTCTGTAAGTTACATGCTCATAATTACCGATATACACCGCAGTATAACTTTCTACGGCTCGTTTCTAAGGCAACACCGCATTCACTAGACGCGCTTTTGTACCGCTTTCAAGCATCGAACTCGTGGCTGAGTGGTAGCGTCTCCGTCTCACACTCCGGAGAGCCTGGTTCGATTCCCACCCAGCCCATCTTGGAAGTTGCTTTTTATTTATGAAGTGCCTGCCATGATTTATCGCTCACGGCCAACGCCGCGGACGCCGACGCCGACACCCGACACCGACGCCGACGACACCGGCTTTTCTGCGACACGAGCTCCTTAACGCTATCGCGTTAAAAGCGAGCTGAACATCGCGGCGCCCGCGACTATATACAGCCTGTCGAGTCATACGCCGCCAAACTCTTCGACCGCACCGAGTCTGAAGACGATCCAGAGAATCCCGTTCGCGACTTTTGACGGCCGCACTTATGCAACGTCGCTCTCAACGAACGCTTCGCCGTAAACGCGAGAGCCGGGCGCGCTCGTTGAACGTCCTCTTGCTGCTGTCTTTGTTCGTCTTCGCTGCGCGTTCTGAACGGAAGAGGGACCCAAGAGCCTTAACGCCTTACAACGCCTCACTGTATGTTTAGCGACGCCTGCTCCCAGCATGAACGCACGGCATGAGCGCACCCCACACGAAACGTTACGCTAAGCCGAATAGTTTTGCGACCATGTTGCGAATTAAATTTTTTAGCCCTCAAATTCGTGCAATTATTTTGTGGGGTGTTGATAGAGCTGCAGCCGACAATTCTTCGGCGCAACGCATCGGGTATATGAGCTCGGGCTACTTGATACCGGAGCATTCTTTGCCATTTGCGCCCAGTCAAGCCGGCGGAAAGAGGGGCGTCTTTCGTCGATATCCTCGCCTTCCTCGACTACACAAGGGAGGGGGGCGGTGACAGAAGACCTATGGGCCCCGGGTGCCAGATGACCTAGCTACGCCACTGGGGTCATGGCCACATGATATGGGAGAGATCTGCTATCGCGACAGGGCAAAAGCCACACGCCTTACGAACAAGTTCAAGTTCAGACCATATTAAATTTTATTGTGCACTGCTGTCCACAAACTTGTGATGTACGCCGAGTCGAAATGCTTCTCGCACCCTTACTCTCCTGGTCGCAGGACTTGGTCTCCACGTTCGACAGCATCCTACGAACCATGCAGTCGACTCTTTCAACTGAACATGGGAACTCTGCCTTTCCAGATGCGAGCCCTGCTGTTGCAGTTTAGTGGGAATCCCTTCTTGATTACAATCCGTGTCCACCAGGCAACGTCGCAGCTCGAGACGCAGACCTCCCTTCCCTCTCTTGGAATTCAGACTGTTCGTCTGATTTTAGGCGCTAACGAAGAACGACGATGATAGATTGCCCAATTTTGAAGCGAACATCGCTAAACTAATAGCTTATCGTCTCCCCGCGGCGCTTGTCGGCAACCGCTCCCAATGAGCGACATGCTAAAGATGCCGCACAGCATACTGATTGCATTCTTTTAAGGAATGGGCTACCCCACATACGCCTGTGCTAAAGCGCCCAGCTGCTTGCAACTTGCTGCTACAGAAATGATAATGATCAAACGCACGCTGTCGAACAGACACGAGAATGCACAATGTGCGTCGCACGCGCAAATCATCCGACGCTCAGTGCGTCTCTTAAAGCACGTCGAAGAAGAGCTACAGCGATATTACAGTCGTCACGAGCAAACTGCCGTGACTGATCTACATCACGAAGATTGTATGTCGACGATGCAATGACAATTAAATGAATTAGAATGAAAGAAATAATGACTTTGTTGGAATAACAAATGCGGTATGACGACGGCAGAATAAGGGCGATGGGATAGCAATTTTGAAATGATGAGGATGCATAACTACGGCTGCCTGGCGATGACATGAGACAGTGGGATGACGGAGCTGGAATAATGACGACGGCACGGCCACCATGACAGCAATATGATTAGTGCATGACACTAAATACATGGCAGATACTGTTTGATGACTACGAAATGACAACGATGGCATAATCACCATTCAATGAGGACAGCATGGCTACGACAGAATGACGGAGAGGAAACGACATTTTTGGAACGACGAAAGTGGTACGGCGACAATGGCACGATGACAATGGAATGACGGTTCTGAAGTGGTGACGATAGCAAAACGAAAGCGTGACGAGCACGGCATCAGGGTCATGGTATGACTAAGGTGACGCGAGGCCGACAGTAGGATGAGATTCGGATGGCGAAGCTGGAATGACGATGATGAAACGACCGCGACGGAAGCGCAAAGACAGCATCACAAGGAATGAATAACGACAGTTTGACTACGATAGAGTGACGACGGCGGCAAGGCGAGAGTCGGGTGACAAAGCTGGAATGACGATGAAGTAACCACGGCGGCGCCACGGGCACCAGAAGTCGAGTCCGATCCGGATCGGATGCTTCTACACCGGCACTATCGACCATAATTTTGCACCATCCAGATCCAATAGAGAACGATCGTAGGCTGTCTCCTGTACCGTAATGTCGAGTAAGCTCAACGAACTCGATCCGGATTTCTGCACCGTGCAACAGCTATCATCGCCCAAGTTATTAGACAACTTCGAGGATCGGTGTATAAGGCTTGACGACGGCGGCATGCCAAGAGTCAGATGACGAAACTGAAAACGACGTCGAGATGACCACGACGGCACCACTACGTAGTGGTGCCGAGCTGATAGAAAGCTTGGGCTACCGCGTTGGTGTAAGAGGCTAGGCAGATAAATGAATGGGCGCAAAACGCCGGAAGTAGGCGAAGAATTCAATGACAGCAATGAATGAATTTCAGAAGCGTAGACTGTTGGGCTAGTGTTCGGCCAGTGTCTCGGCAGAAAACGCCGTATATGATCTTTATGACTGATCGCATTAATACTAGTGTCATGAGGAATGAGAGTGCGTGCTTAGCAAATAACGATATGCCGTGTCCGATAATGTGATAGAGGCATAGCTGATGCGGTCCACATTCATTACCTTAATACGAATAGCGTTGATAATTCGATGCACTATTCTTTTGGAGATTCTGGTCTTTTAATTTAACATTGTGTTCGCTGTCGTCCTACCGCACATAATATATCCCACATTAAAGTAGCAGATAAAGAGCAAAAGGCAATGCACTTCATTTGGCTTCCCACTTTCTTGAAAGTGGCTCTTTAGCCTTGACTGAGGGTACATCGGTGCTTTGAAGACAAAAAAAAACTCATGATATTATCGAAGCTTCCCCTGCAATGGAGAGTCAGGCCTCGTCTTCTGTTCCTTGTCTCTGTCTACGTCTACTTATCATGTTTGCAAGTAACTATCTTACCAAGTCGCCCAGCTACCCGTCCTGACTAAACATCTCGAATACACAAATTGTAGTGCTCAATAAACCAAAGCAGCATACAATAAACACGAATGAAAATGTATTAGAAACATACAAAGCTTTTCTAATGAATTATGCATTCAGCTTTTCTAATGCAAGTTCTTTCTTCCTAGTGTGGTCGCAAAGAGAAGAAGAGAGCAGTACTATCTATTACATCATCAGTGGATCATTATGTGGAACGCACCCCGCACAATGGGATAGTTATCATTTGTTCCCAGGGGTGGCTGACAAATACCAGGGAAGTCGTTGAACTCCGGGTTCATCACGCCGAACACCTCTTCCTCGAATTGGTGGTCCAGGGCCAGTATATTTTCGTAAGCGTCTTCGCCAGTAGTGTACGCAATTGCGTCCTCCCCTTTGCAGGCGAAATGATAATTTGGATGAATATTGGCGCTGTCGGCAAGAACGGTGGTTTGGTTCCACGACGAGTCCAGGATGTCGCACACTTCCGGCAGCGACAGGATGCCCGCCTTCTCGGTCAGAGGTCCTGGAGGCCCTTTTCCCAGCGCCTGGATGTTATACGGCTTGCTGCTGCTATCGTTCTCGCACTTGGCCGGGCGGATTTTGTATGTGAGTGCCACAAGTGGATATAAGTGGTAGAGCGCCGGGCGGTCTGTTTGGTTGAGTTTTTCAGAGTAGACTTTCAATCGACGTATCGTGTAGGTCGTCGCATTGCGGTTGGTGATGTTGCGTGGGTACTCGTGGTACAGCACGATGGTGTGGTAGGCCCGTCTGTGTGCCAGCTTGCTCGTATTGTATGATGCCTGCACGTGGTAGCCATATGGGAAGAGAAAACCGAACGTGTGGTTATTGTGCTGCATGAATGCATCGTTGGTGTCGTTGTAGAGCTCCGCGAAACTGTGGTTGAGCGAGTGCGGGGCGTTGTTCCACCACATGCGGATGGTATCGTAGTTGTTGGCTTTCATCCATGCGATGGCGTTGTTTTGGAACGTGGCCTTCTCGTTGTTGGCGTTGGCCAGCAGCTTGAAAAACGCCGAGTCCGGGCCCCGAACAACGAGCCACACCTGCAGGTAAGGGTTTTCCCCCTTGAAGTTGGCCCTGCGGCGCACGGCGTCCCTCGGCTGAAGATCCGCGTCCCGTAGCTCCGGCTGCAGCTGCATGTTGTCGTCGAGAAAGTAGCTGCAGTACATGGCGTAGTGACAGAACATGTACGGAAAGAAGGCAATTCCGTACGTGCGATGGTGGCTACGAAAACCCTGCTTGTCCGCCCAGAAGGGACACAGGTACTTGCGGAGAGAAATCAAAATTGGTTGAATGTAGTTCTGCGTGTACTGCCAGCTGTCTTCTGTGGTGGTTCTAGGTGTGCTAGCGGTCGACAATGGCCGCTTGATAGGCGTAGGAATAGGGGACTGGCCTCTGCGAATGGGATCATAAGTTTCCCCCGTGGTGCTGTCAAAGTCCTCGTCAGAATCGAGGTCGACGCCAAGTGTGCCCAAGAGGAACATCATTAAAATCAGTGAGAGCAGAAGCAGGAAAAGGCAGCAGAACACCACGACGAAAAAGTGATTGTCCGAGTCCTCGCTGACGGCGATGTTTTCAACGTCAGGAATATTGGCGATGCCAGGGACGTCCACGACACCGGGGACAATGACGATGCCGGGGTCGTTGACGACGCCTGCATACCCGACCACATCATCCGCGTTCGCGAACGCCATGTCATCTCCGTACGGGTAGTATGCCTGCATCGTTTCAGCCTTGCTAGATTGAGATTCGATGGGTGTACGACACCTAGAAAACGAACCTCCGCTCTGTAAACGAAGCGATTAGTAGTACGACCGACCTGAGGGCCTTCACTGCTTGCCTACTCCCTAAAAAAGACACCTGCCCACTACGGGAGACTGGTAAACAACAGGACCGTTAAAGAAAGAGAACGAGAAAGAACGAAGAGAAAGGTGCAGAAAACTCACTTGATAACGCAAAAAAAGATTCTTCTTGCAAAAGAAAAATACACTTAAGGGCAATAAAATGATTATCGCAATAAGGTTTTCAATAAGGACAGCGCATAGAGACGTGCACTCCATGTGCTGCTTTGGGTTTGGCGAAGCTGGATGCACAACATAGAGCTGGCGATAATTCCCTGTTCTTTAATATTTTTTTTTGTGGATTACGCGAAGCCTCCCGCCGCATTCTTGACGACGTGTTCTGGCTTAGGACCGACGCAAGAAATAACAAAGAAATTGTCCCAGAAACCATCGCAAATGGTTGTCCATATCAGATATAGTTCCTTTTTTGTGTTAGTAACCGGCTACATATCTACGTGTCATCCGCGAATCACGAAACCTTATGGACACATAAACAGGCCCATGGGGTTGCTATTTCGCTGCTAAGTACAGTGATAATATATTGCCACGACAGAGTACTTCTTGTAACCGCATCGTCACAGCTGGAACTATCCAGGTATCCCCACTATTCTTGGTGTCCCGGCTGCAACATCGTTGCGATGGGTGTGCATCAAGTGGCCACACTCTACGCGGAAGTGTTTGTGGCGGATGGGGCACTGTTGGAGTCCAGCTGTGGGGCTTGTAGTTCAGACTCAGGCGTCACACTGAGGTTCGGTTGCGTACGCCGCCGGAGCGTTAAATCGTGGCGAGTAGGTTGCGCTTTAGCGGAGTGTTGCACTAAGCTGGCTAAGCGGATTCCGTCCGTCTCTGTCCTCCAGAGTTGCTTGTTGGCGAGTTGGGGTAGGGAGGTTGAAGCAAACAGATTGCTTTCTTACATATTTACAGCTAACAACTGGCTTCACGAATATACAAATCCGCTGCATTTCGAAGCACAATACCTGTCTGACAACAATGAATGTCGAATTGAATTCTGGAGTTTAACGTGCCACAACCACGATTTCATTATGATTCACGCCGCTTTTGGGGACTCCGGATTAATTTTGACCAGAAGGGGATCTTTAACGTTACCCCCGTGAACAAAACACGGAAGTTTTTGCATTTCGCCCCATCGAAATACGGGTTCCGCGGCGGGTACTGCACGTGTGAGCACACTACTTGACTGAGCACACGAGACTCGCCTTTTAAGCTGTCGTTTTGCCTATGTGGCTAGATGACGGAATTCAATCACTCTGGCGCAACAGCTCGGCGGAAACGTGCAAGATGGAGAATAGTAATTAATAAAGGTTAAGGTAATTAATAAAGGTCCTGATCCAGGGCCAGGAGTCCCGGACCAGGAGGAATTTTTGTGCAACTACGAGGGTTTTCTTTCGAGGAAACCGTGTGGGTTTCCTTTGTAGCAATTATTACGATTGGATGAATGTCTCATTCTCCCTTTTTAATTACTTCTATCCACCTTGCGGGTTTCCGCGGAACTGTTACGCCGAACTCTTGTCTTTGCTTCGAGTTGTTGATGAATTCAACTTCGCCTTACCATATGCTAGCCGCCTGGCTAGCTCAGATGGTAGAACGGCTGCCCCGGAAAGGCGGTGGTCCCGGGTTCGAGTCCCGGACCAGGACGAATTCTTCTGCAACTGCGAGGCTTTTCTTTCGAGGAACCCGTATGGGTTTCCTTTGTAGCAATCACTACGATTGGGTGTGGATGTCTCATTTTCCCTTTCTTAATCAATTACTCTCTGCCGGCCAATCAGAAGGGTCAAGTGTTCGCAGTACTCCGCAGTGCTCAACTCCGCCCCTGGTATTGCGCAATCGAACTTGCATATTGACACGTGTACTTATCTTTATCGGGCAACCATGTTTCGCCGCCTAACAAATGTAATCGCGCAGCATGGGACGCGCCTGCATGTATCCGAAGGTTCTGGAAAGGTATCGATGCTTCTATACGCTGTCTGTTGTCGCCGAGACTTATGTTATCTGATTTTATCACCTGACGCGAATGGTGTAGAACTTTGTGGAAGGCACGCGGGTCCCAACGATTAGTCTGGAACATTCGACGACTGCTCTATAAAAGCCGACGCGCTTGACCCGCAGATCAGATTTTCGACGATCGCCGACTGTGTTCGCCGCTATCGTAGCGCTTTAAGTGTAGCCTGTTTTGTGGGCACAGGTTCGCCCAATAAAAGCTAGTTTTGTCTTTCACAGTACTGCTACTGTGTTCTTTAACGTCACTACCACGTGAGATCTGGTGGAGGTGCTAGTGCGTTCATGTACCGAACGCCCCCGCAAAGCCGCGATCCAAGCCCGAAGCCCCAGGACAAAACTAACATCGCCCAAGACCAGCGTGCTAGCCGCAGACTGCAAGGACTGCCCCCAGAGCAAGGACTTCTACCTGAGTCGACAAAGAAGATCTTGGTCAAAGCAACCCCCATGGCTGCCCCAGCTTCCCCCGTTATCCTACATCAACCTCGGGACCCACCGACCTTCCATGGAGCAGCGACTGAAGACCCAGAATCCTGGCTGGAGACCTACGAACGAATCGCGACATTTAACAACTGGGACTCCGACGACAAGCTGCGGCATGTATACTTTGCCTTAGAAGATGCCGCCAGAACATGGTTTGAAAACCGGGAGTCGACCTTGACGACATGGGACCTCTTCCGTACCGGCTTCCTGCGCACCTTTACGAGCGTCGTGCGCAAGGAAAGGGCCGAAGCCATGCTGGACGCCCGAGTGCAGCTACCTAATGAGAACGTTGCCATCTTCACGGAAGAAATGAGCCGTCTGTTCCGCCATGCCGACCCGGATATGCCCGAGGAGAAGAAAGTCCGCCTTCTCATGCGTGGTGTGAAGGAAGAACTTTTCGGCGCAATGGTACGAAGCCCACCGAAGACCGTAGAAGAGTTCCTTCGCGAGGCCACCAGCATCGAGAAGACACTCGAAATGCGGAACCGGCAATTCAACCGCCGTACAAGCTCTACCCACTACGCAGGAATTCAATCACTGGCCACGGACGATCTGCGTGAGACCATCAGGGCCATAGTGCGCGAAGAACTGCGCAAGGTCTTGCCTTCGTCGCAGCCTCAAGTGGCCTCGATCGCCGACATCGTGCAAGAAGAGGTGCACCGATCGCTTGGAGTTCCTCAGGTGCAACCAGAATCACCACAGCCCCAGCCGGAAGCGATGACCTACGCCGTCGTCGCCGCCGCGATTCCGTCGTCCGCCGCCGCCGCCGCCAGCACGCCCACCCGCCGACCAGCGCACCTACGCGAGGAAGACGGACATTTGGCGAGCCCCCGACCACCGCCCGCTCTGCTATCACTGCGGAGAAGCCGGCCATGTGTACCGCCGATGCCCATACCGCGACTTGGGACTGAGAGGGTTCGCCGTGAATGCGCCGCGTCCACAGCTTGGCGAGCGCCCACGTGACATCGCCGATTACCTCGCCGCTACTCAGTGGAGCCCTCGACGGCCGTCCCGTTCGCCGTCACCAGGCCGCTACCTGTCGCCGCAGCGCCGACCATACACCGGCCCAGCCCGGGGCCGCTCTGCGAGCCCATATCCGGAAAACTAAAAGCAGCAACCGATGGAGGTGCGGTTGCTGTTCGTCGAACTGACGAAGATCCTCCGCCGCCGACGAAGACGACGAAGAAATCATCTCGACGACCTAATGACGACACGCCGCCGTTCCGACGAAGTCAGGAAGCCAAGACTACACTGACGAAAGACGGCTTGACGACGCGACGTTCCAGCTTCAGTTCAACACGACGCAGCCGTGATCCGACGCCGAGACCTAACTGTAACGCCAGACAAAGAACCACCGACCTCGACGTGCTTCTCGACGGCCACGCTGTTACCGCCTTAGTGGACACAGGGGTTGATTACTCCGTCATGAGTGGACACATCGCCGCCCAGTTGAAGAAGGTTAAGACTGCATGGGAAGGCCCTCAAATTCGCACCGCTGGAGGACACCTGATTACGCCGACTGGAATCTGTACGGCAAGGATAACCATTCATGACCGGACTTACCCTGCCACCTTCGTTATCCTCCAACAGTGTTCACGAGACGTCATTCTCGGTATGGACTTCCTGAACCAACACGGCGCAATCATCGACCTGAAGTCGAAGTGAATAACGCTGTCGGAAGATAAAGCAATACCGCCGGAGAGCCCTCGTAGTCACCACGCCTTGAGTGTGCTCGAAGATCAAGTGAGCCTCCCGCCTCGCTCCAGCATTGTTATTTCGGTCGGCACCGAAATACCCGTTGACGTAAAAGGTGTCATCGAAGGCGACCAACGTCTACTGCTAGACCGTGAAATTTGCGTCGCAAGGGGGATCGCTCGACTGCACGGAGGGAAAACTGAAGTGTTGCAGCCAAACTTCAGCCAGGAGTTCAAGCACATCAACAAGGGCACGACGATCGCGTACATCGAGGAAATTCTGGAAACCAGTAATGCGTTTGTCCTCTCGGATTCCGCCGCATCTACCCCGACGACCATGGTTCCCGAACCAGACTACGACATTAATCCAAGTCTCCCAGTGATTAAGCAACAGCAGCTCAGAAGTCTGCTCCGACAATACAAAGGCTGCTTTTCGACGTCATCGAGGATTCGACAACCACCAGTCGCCAAGCATCGCATAATCACCGAGGAGTACGCTCGACCACTCCGCCAAAGCCCTTACCGAGTTTCGCCGCGAGAACGCGAAGCTATAAGAGTCGACGAAATGCTGCGCGACGACATCATCCAGCCGTCGAAAAGCCCGTGGGCATCCCCTGTTGTCCTGGTGAAGAAAAAGGACGGAACCCTACGTTTCTGCGTCGATTATCGTCGTCTGAACAAGATCACGAAGAAGGACGTATACCCCCTTCCACGGATAGACGACGCATTGGATCGGCTCTGCAACGCTAAGTACTTCTCCTCGATGGACCTCAAGTCTGGCTATTGGCAAATAGAAGTCGACGAAAGAGATCGCGAAAAGACCGCCTTCATCACCCCAGATGGCCTCTACGAGTTCAAGGTTATGCCGTTTGGACTGTGCTCGGCGCCTGCAACGTTCCAGCGCGTGATGGACACGGTTTTAGCGGGATTGAAATGGCAGACCTGCCTCGTTTACTTGGATGACGTCGTTGTATTCGCCGGAAATTTTGACGATCACCTTAGGCGGCTTGCCACAGTACTAGAGGCCATCAAGTCATCAGGGCTCACTTTGAAGCCAGAAAAATGCCGCTTCGCTTACGATGAGCTTCTGTTCCTAGGCCACGTCATCAGTAAATCCGGAGTACGCCCCGACCCCCAGAAAACAGCTGCCATCGCAAAGTTCCCGCAGCCCACCGACAAGAAGGCAGTGCGTAGATTCCTTGGCATGTGTGCCTACTACAGGCGTTTTGTCAAGGACTTTTCACGCATCGCCGAGCCGTTGACACGTCTAACTAAATGTGATGTTGAGTTCAAGTGGGAAACGCCGCAGGCCGACGCATTTGAAGAATTCAAACGACGCATGCAGTCGCCGCCGGTACTTGCGCACTTAGACGAGTACGCCGATACAGAAATCCATACTGACGCCAGCAGCCTAGGCCTCGGTGCCGTTCTAGTCCAGAGGAAAAACGGAATCGAACAGGTGATATCTTACGCTAGCCGGTCGCTGTCAAAAGCGGAAGGCAACTATTCTACGACCGAAAAGGAATGCCTTGCCATCGTTTGGGCTACAGCTAAATTTCGCCCTTATCTTTATGGCAGGCCATTCAAAGTCGTCAGTGACCATCACGTATTGTGTTGGCTAGCGAGTATAAAGGATCCTTCAGGACGACTGGCGCGGTGGAGCTTCAGACTACAAGAATACGACATCACTGTAACCTACAAGTCCGGACGAAAACACTTCGATGCCGATTGCCTATCACGCGCCCCCATTGACCCGCCGCCGCAAGATGACGAAGATGACGACGCCTTCCTTGGGATGATAAGCGCGGAAGACTTCACTGAACAGCAACGGGCGGACCCGGAGCTAAAAGGCCTCGTGGAATATTTGGAAGGGCACACCGACGTTGTCCCTAGGGCATTTAGGCGCGGATTATCTTCCTTCACGCTTCAAAACAATCTACTCGTGAAGAAGAACTTTTCACCAAACCGCGCCAACTACCTTCTTGTTGTCCCGTCAGGACTTCGTCCAGAAGTATTGCACGCCCTACATGACGATCCGACCGCTGGACACCTCGGATTTTCCCGGACACTATCGAGGATACAAGAAAAGTATTATTGGCCGCGCCTGACCGCCGACGTCGCCCGTTATGTCAGAACATGCCGAGACTGTCAGCGACGCAAGACACCGCCGACAAGGCCAGCCGGATTACTACAGCCAATCGAGCCTCCTTGCCGACCATTCCAGCAGATCGGGATGGACTTGCTGGGACCCTTTCCGACGTCAACAACCGGAAATAAGTGGATCGTCGTGGCGACGGACTACCTCACCCGCTTCGCTGAAACTAAAGCACTGCCGAAAGGTAGCGCAGTCGAAGTGGCGAAATTCTTTGTTGAAAACATCCTGCTGCGACATGGCGCCCCAGAAGTCCTCATCACCGACAGAGGAACGGCTTTTACAGCGGAGCTCACCCAAGCCATACAGAAATACAGTCAAAAAAGGCACAGGAGGACAACGGCCTACCATCCGCAGACGAATGGTCTTACGGAGCGGCTGAATAAGACCCTCGCCGACATGCTAGCGATGTACGTCTACGTCGAACACAAGACCTGGGATGCCGTCTTGCGTACGTAACATTCGCTTACAACACGGCGGTGCAAGAAACAACACAGATCACGCCGTTCAAGCTGGTCTACGGCAGGAACCCGACGACGACGCTCGACGCCATGCTGCCGCACGTCACTGACGAGGAGAACGTTGACGTCGCTACCTATCTCCAGCGCGCCGAAGAAGCCCGACAGCTCGCCCGCCTGCGAATCAAGAGCCAGCAGAGTACCGACAGCCGACACTACAACCTCCGACGACGCTTCGTCGAGTACCAGCCCGGCGACCGTGATTGGGTATGGACCCCGATACGCCGACGAGGACTCAGTGAGAAACTACTCCGACGCTATTTCGGACCCCACAAGGTCATCCGACGTGTTGGTGCTCTGGACTATGAGGTCGTGCCAGACGGCATTTCGCATTCACAGCGGCGCCGCGCACGATCTGAAGTGGTCCACGTGGTGCGCCTTAAACCCTTTTACGGACGCTGACGAAATTCCTTATTTTTTTGTTGTTTTCTTTGCTACGGGTGTTTTTCTTATTTCGTTTGTATGCAGCATCGGGTCGATGCTTTCTTTAAGAGGGGGGGTATTGACACGTGTACTTATCTTTATCGGGCGACCACGTTTCGCCACCTAACAAATGTAATCGCACAGCGCGGGACGCGCCCGCATGTATCCGAAGTTTCTGGAAAGGTATCGATGCTTCTATCCGCTGTCTGTTGTCGCCGAGACTTATGTTATCTGATTTTATCACCTGACGCGAATGGTGTAGAACTTTGTGGAAGGCACGCGGGTCCCAACGATTAGTCTGGAACATTCGACGACTGCTCTATAAAAGCCGACGCGCTTGACCCGCAGATCAGATTTTCGACGATCGCCGACTGTGTTCGCCGCTATCGTTGCGCTTTAAGTGTAGCCTGCTTTCTGGGCACAGGTTCGCCCAATAAAAGCTAGTTTTGTCTTTCACAGTACTGCTACTGTGTTCTTTAACGTCACTACCACGTGACAATATGATGTAACGGCTAGGAAGTCTGGAGACACGCGTGAAAGGTGTTCTCATGCCAGCCGCTTGCATTGGCGCCTTGCATCAATTAATCGGCTCTTCGTTACGGTCAGCTTGTAGTGATTTGAGGAACCTGACCTTGACGGTCGTTACCGCTTTCAGAGAATGCACCGCTGCTGTCACCCCTAAAGGAGCTTCTTTTTGCCCTTGCGCAGCCAGTGCCGATCGTCGTCGTCTAGGTGGACGCCGGTGAATTGGTCGCTTCGTAGGAAGCACGCCAAGGATTTTTGAGACGCCACAGCGCTCGATGCTGGCACGCGCCGTCCTCACCTCCTTCTCCTCTTGTGCGCGATGTCACCCAAGTGCCAACCAAACAGCTATCTTGTTCTCCTGGTGGATGAGCCGAGAATTGGCGCATAACGAATATGCCATAACTAACGCGGAGAGAGAGAGAGAGAGAACTGCATTGTTTAGTGCGGTTGGAGCACCCATTCCAGGGTCTCACTCGCTATTGCGGCTCGCTAGGCCTGCTCGAGAGCCGCCATTTGGCTTTGCAAGTCCCGTTCGGAGAGTCGCGCCTCCCACGACCGATTGTTGAGTGTAAGTAGCGGCCAGACGGCGTCTACCAGACGCTGCGTGCATTCGTAAGTTATGTCTTCGAGTGTCGGGGTGGAGTGGCACCACGGGCATCCGCCGCGGTGTTTGTCGGGAAAAAAATCTGTGGAGTCTGTGTGTGTGGGCAGTTGATTGTATTCGGCGTCAGTCCCTCCTCTGTTGGGAAAGTTGTCCGTTCGTTTGTTCATGCACATACACAGTGCTTCATGCTAGCTCGGCAAGACTGGAGCCACCACATAGTGGCACATATATAGCTCTTATTATGCCAGACTGGCCGACGTTCATCCAAACTCAGTGAAAACTGCCGCTTTAAAGGACAACAGACTTCAGAGATTCCTTCGGCTCGTAACACATTTACTGCGACCAGCGGCACTCTGCCACAGTGATGAATACCATTTTGTTCTTGCTTGCCAATTTTCCTCAGATAATTGCGCCCACCTACTGCGGAGCATGGCCAAGAACCCAGTGGTTATAGAGTGGTTGTGTGAGGGTAGTGTAGGTGTGTTGGAAGAAGGATGCGTGAAATGAAATATTAGTAAATAAGTATATGTTACAAGTAATGTGGTATGGTATGAAGAACTTTATTGGGTCGTGAAGGTCAACCCTATAGGTTGACGCGGGCCGCTCCCACGTTGGGAATGTGAGGACGAGCCCTTCAGCCACATCGCCGGCCTTCTGGACTCTCCGTAATTGGTCAGAGAGTGATTCACTGTGTAGTATTTGCCGCCACCATTGTCCAAACGCCGGGGGCATCTGCCCGAGGTTTTGCACGTGCTTCGTATGAACCCGTACTTTTACTCATGACGTCAACATTGCGCTGTCTGTGCACTGCCTTCGGAGGTTGGTTGGGACGATGCCTTTTTTTTTCAATGGAGGGGCCAATTGCACATCCGATGTGGTCGCCACGGGTATGTGCCCGGCGATGAAAACGACGCTGAAGTAGCGTGCGGGTAGAGACGACAACGACGTCGCGTTTACTGCTCTGATAAAGTTCTTTTACACGTCGTCTACACCGGCTTTCCCGTCTCCTGCTAGGCTGTGGCAATATAAAGTAAACTACACTGTACGCCGGCTGGAAACGTGGTGTCGTAAAAGTTACATAAGCATAAAAACCCTGCTAAGTCTCAGTTTACAGTTTTCAATTCTCCTCAAAAATCTATGACAGATAATGTACACATAAGGATAAGCAACGTTGAAATTAAGCAGATAGGTCGTGCTATGTTCCTAGGGGTCACTGTAGGTTCCAATGTAAACTTTGACGCTCACATTGATTCAGTTGTTACAAAAATTGGCTTCGGCATAAGATCTTTAATTAAAACTCATTCAGCCTTTAGCATTAATACACTTCTCTCACTTTATCACGTTTTCATTCACACACATTGAATATGGCATTACTGTTTGGGGAAGTATTTTTGTTGTGACATGTCTCGCTTGGTTAGTATCCAAGGACGGGCATTGAAAATTATGACATTTACAATCCTTCTTTCAACATCTAAGCCTCCATTCCTAAAATTGGGTGTACTTCCTGTTGTTTCCACATTTGAAGCTAGTTAGATGGTCCTGTTGTATAAGATCATCGACCGTCAAGTTTCCATCGATACTTTTCCAATTCACCGATTCACGAATAAAGATCCAACAAGTATTGCTAGTAAAAAAAACTACCTGCTTTAGTGCTATTTTCATGTGCAAAAATCTAAAACCTGATTTTAAAATGTAGCCGTTGAGCCGTTTTAGATCGTCTTTGGAAACTTATTCGTTTTCGTCCCTTTAATTAGTCTATTAATCATTTTCGCGTTTGTCTATTGACATTCCTCTACGTTTATTTTTAATGATTTATTATATTTTTGTCAATTCCTCGTCCTGAAAATGTATCACCTAGCATGTATGTAGCATGTATCACCTAGCATACTATGTATTCTATTTTGCATTTATGCTAACAAACTTGAAACTCACCGCCATCAGGGCCCCGCCGCCGCGAAACCTGTGTGCCGCCACGCGCCGCCGCGCGAAGGCTGAAAAACGCGTCATGCGTTCAACAGGGCGCCTCTTTTGCACTTTTTATTCTTTGTGGACACGCTACGCCGCCTATTTCCGCTTGTGAGACGTCCACGTGCGGCCTGCGATACTAAAGCATATGGGGCGCCGTTGACTCCGAACGCTGAGAATATATTAACGCGATAGCGTTAAGGAGCTCGTGTCGCAGAAAAGCCGGTGTCGTCGGCGTCGGTGTCGGCGTCCGCGGCGTTGGCCGTGAGCGATAAATCACGGCAGGCACTTTTTCCCAACATGCGTCTGCGGCCCTACAGATGAATGGATGGACGGATGCTATGAGCGTTCCCTTTAACATGGGGCAGCGGGTTGCGCTACAAGTCTCTTGTTCTTACCTTGCCTAACGTCCTGCTTGTCCTTATATTTAAACAATACCGACAAAACATTTCCAGCATTAAACTTTCTGAACCAATATTGAGCAAAACGAGAACAAGATAAACGCAAGTGGACCTGTCTCTTTCAAGGCGGGATATTACAAGTCCACTTGTCGAAACATTGGCTCCTGCGCTCATCTTGTTGTCGTTTTGCTCATCGTCTTGCTTCTTCATCTCCCGGCTTCTCCGTGTTTTCCACGTACCACTATTGAGAACTTTGTTTTTCTACGCCTCCGTTCTTTGTGGGCTCGCTACTTTTCTGCAACCAAACTTCCAGCTGCTTTTTACTAAACTCTAATGCGGGCTTGTCTACTCTCCCCCTGCAGTCCCTGAATCCAAGGGCTTCAGGAGACCAGAGGAGCCTAAAGCGACAGCTAGGTAAATATCTTCACATTCTAATAAACCATTTTACATCGTTTCCTTAGCTTTACCGCTGCAAGCACTTGTTTATAACTACCCCTCTAAGGCAATCTGATCTCACTTCAAAAAGAGCGGGTCTTTGTGTGGGAGAGCGAGCCTACAATTACATTCGTGAATTTCTCTCCAATCGCACGGCCACCCTCTCGGCCGGGGATTTACGATCAGACCAGCTTCGCCTTGGCAGCAAAGGCACCCCGCAAGGTTCAGCTATCTCTCCCGTGCTCTTTAACTTCGGCATGATTGGCCTTGCCCAGCAACTACAACGAGTCGACAATATCCACCATGCCATCTACGCGGTCGACATCACCATATGGTCGTACCGAGGCAGTGATGGTCAAGTGGAGCCAGCCCTCCAAACGGTGATTGACACGGTTGAAGCCTATCTCCAAGGGACTAGACTGCGCTTTTCGCCGGCTAAATCAGCGCTTCTGCTCAACAAGCCCATTCAACGGGGTCGCCCTCCCAAACACCAATCTGATCACCGAACCTGTGACGCCATCACCCTACGCCTTCAACATGGCAGTCCTATCCCGCACGTCCCTAGTATCCGGGTCCTGGGTCTCACCATCTCTACCAACGGCTCCAACGCCTTGGCTATCAACAAGATCTGTGCCCAATCTCAAAACACCCTACGACTTCTTAAACGTATCTCTAACCGACGAGGGGGACTCAAAGAAGAAAGCCTTCTCCGCCTCGTGCAATCCTTTGTCATATGTCACCTTACCTACGTTCCTGCGTACCTCAACTGGAACCGGGCTGAGCAAAACAAGCTCGACACCCTCATACGAGGGGTCTACAAGCAAGCACTTGGCCTCCCGCATTGCACCAGCATTGAACTCTACAACCAACTGGGAGCTCACAATAACTTTTCCTAACTCACTGAAGCCCAACAACGCTCTCAGCTTGAACGGCTCACCCTTACTGAAACGGGACGCTTTATTCTATCCACGCTTGGCTTCACCTACCATCAGCAACAGGGCCCCAAACAACCAATCCCGACCGAAATCCATAGCTGGATCTACATAGACCCTATCCCTAGAAAAATGCACCCTGAATATGACAGGGCCCGGTGCCAAGCTCGGGCCGGAGCTATCATAAAAGCCCTTGCTCACGTACCTGACGTCACATTTGTTGATGCAGCCCAATATTCCCATGGCACGCGATTCGTGGCCGTCACCACACGCGATGGAGTCCTACACCACGCCTCCAGCGTCACTACCCCCATTGCCGAGACGGCTGAAGAAGTGGCCATCGCCCTGGCCACTCTAGATTCCACCTGGCACATCATCGTGAGTGACCCTTGCTCAGCCGTCACTAACTTCAGGAAAGGCCGTATTTCTCCCCAAGCTCTTCGCACCCTCTGCCAGGCACCACACTCTAAGGACAGCATAATCTTCCTGAGATAGATCCCGGCCCATGCGGGCCCTGTCCGCCCACACCTCCCCAATCTCAACGAGGTCACCCACTCGATTGCGCGAGGCCTAGTCAACCGCACCGGAGTCACTGAAGATGAGTTGGACACCAGGGACAATCTGACAACTTATAACGATCTCGTTAAGGCCTTTTATCGCAGTCGCCGAACCTTCCCCCCGCCTTACCCCAAATTCAGCCGGGCGCAGGCTACCACCCTGCGTCTGCTACAAACAAACACGTACCCTTCACCCGCCCGCCTCCACCTTATATTTCCAGACGTCTACACTACCTCCAACTGCCGGTGCTGTGGCATTCACACGGCTTCGCTTCCGCATATGCTGTGGGAGTGCCCATCACAGTACACACAGACTAACGCCACGACTCTCTCGTCGAGGTCGCATGAGGCTCTGCGGAGCTCCGCCCTCGACGACCAAACCTGGGAGACCCAGCACGCCCGTGAGGCGGCGGCGAGGCAAGTCCTCGACGTCCCCTCACGGGAGGCTTAGGCCCGGCACGCGTAAAGTGCTGGTTGTACAGTAAAAGTTTATTCCTCCTCCTGTGTTATCATATACTCTCTTTTTCCTTGTTTCTTTTTTACCTCGTACGTAGTTGTTCATACCACGTTTGCATTACCATTACATAGAAGATTGTCTCAGCTTTTCTGCCTTTACGTTTGACATTCTTTGTTATCATGTTCCTTACTATACCGGTCGCATACTTGCTGGTAAGCTCACTAGTTCTGTTCCTCCACTCTGAGTCAATGTTCTTCCTGTAGAAATATCTGAACACTCTTTCAACCCATTTACTGTCATATTCCATTTCATATGCGAATTAAATTTTACTCTACGCTTACCTAAATTCCCAACCTTTCCAGCTCATATCACCATGTGCTGCGCGCTATGCGAGGCTTCGCCCTGATCTTTGGTTGCCATCGAGTCTTTATTGTATCCCTGACTTAAATAAAGAACCGTTTTACCAAATGTAAGGGATGGAACCATTACACCTTTCCGCATACCCCGGAGCACCTCGTCCCTATGGCCATAGTGCTGCGTTTCCTTATGGCTGCGTTTCTCTTCCCTTTTGCTATTATTTTTTTTCAGTGTTTACATACTTGACTTAAAATTCAAAACATGAGGACAGAAGGAAAACTATACAGGGCGAGCGCTACTTATAAAGCTTAATCTCGGAAAAATACCCCTACTTACCCGTCGACGCATATCAGAAGGAATGTACATCACTGCGGAAGCGCGCTCCAAAGCCCCTCAAGAAGTTATAAACTTTATGGGGGTGTTAGAAATTTTAGGGCTTTTTTAGGTTTTGCATTGAAAGCACATTGTCCCTTCAAGGCAAACTAATCAAATACCTCGAGATATCACTGAAGACTTCCACCCAGTGGAGAGTCGGGTCTCGTCTTCCTTTACTTGTCTCTGTCTATATCTACTTGTTTTGTTGCAAGTAACTATCTTACGAACTTGCCCATCGATTCGTCCTGACTGAACATTTCCGATACGGAAATCGTACTAGTCAATAAGCAAAAGCAGCATAGAATAAAGACGAGGGAAAATGTAGAAGAAACATCCAAATATATTCTAATGCACTATAACAAGCTCTTTCCTCCTATTATGGTAGGGAAGCAAGAAAGGTAAGAGAGCAGTACTATCTATTACAGCATTAGTGGATCATTATGTGGAATACACCCCGCACAATGGGATAGTTATCATTTGTTCCGATGGGTGGTGGACAAACACCAGGGAAGTCGTCGTACTCCGGGTTCATCACGCCGAACACCTCTTCCTCGAACTCGTGGTCCAGGGTGACTATGTTGTCGTAAGCGTCTTCGGCAGTGGTGTACGCAATAGCGTCCTCTCCTTTGCAAGCAAAGTGGTAATTTGGATGAATATATGCATTGTCGGCAAGAACGGTGGTCTGGTTCCACGAAGAGTCCAGGATGTCGCACACTTCCGGCAGTGACAGGATGCCCGCCTTCTTGGTCAGAGGTCCTGGAGGCCCGTATCCCAGCGGCTGGATGTTGTACGGCTTGCTGCTGCTATCGTTCCCGCACTTGGCCGGGTCGATCTTGTATGTGAGTGCCACAAGTGGATATAGGTGGCAGAAGGCTGGGCGGTCTGTTTGGTTGAGTTTTTCAGAGTAGACTTTCAATTCACGAATCGTGTATGTTGTAGCCTTGCGGCTGGTGATGTTGCGTGGGTACTCGTGGTACAGCACGATGGTGTGGTAGGCCCGTCTGTGTGCCAGCTTGCTAGTATTGTATGATGCCTGCACGTGGTAGCCATATGGAAAGAGAAAGCCGAACGTGCGGTTATTGTGCTGCATGAATGCGTCGTTGGTGTCATTGTAGAGCTCCGCCAAACTGTAGTTGAGCGAGTCCGGGGCGTTGTTCCACCACATGCGGATGGCATCGTAGTTGTTGGCTTTCATCCATGCGATGGCGTTCTTTTGGAACGTGGCCTTCTCGTTGTTGGCGTTGGCCAGCAGCTTGAAAAACACCGAGTCCGGGCCCCGAACAACGAGCCACACCTGCAGGTAAGGGTTTTCCGCCTTGAAGTTGGCCATGCGGCGCACGGCGTCCCTCGGCGGAAGGTCCACGTCCGGTAGCTCCGGCTGCAGCTGCATGTTGTCGTCGAGAAAGTAGCAGCAGTACATGGCGTAGTGGCAGAACATGTACGGGAAGAAGGCGATTCCGTACGTGCGACGGTGGCTACGAAAACCCTGCTTTTCCGCCCAGAAGGGACACAGGTACTTGTGCAGAGAGATCCAGATGGGTTGAGTGTAGTTCTGCGTGTACTGCCAGCTGTCCTCTGTAGTGGTGCTGGGTGGGCTAGCGGTCCTCGATGCCTGCGTGATAGCCTTACGAATGGGCGGCTGGGCTCTGGGAATGGGGTCATAACTTGCCTCTTTGGTGCTGTAAAATTCATCATCGGTATAGATGTCGGACGTCAGTATGCCCAAGAAGAACGTTAGAATGAGGGTGAGGACAAGCAGGAAAAGGCAACAGAACACCACGACGAACAAGCGATTATCCGAGTCTTCGTCGGCGGCGGCGTTTTCGATGCGGAGGACATTGTTGATGCCGGGGTCCTTGACGACGCCGTCATACTCGCCCACATTCTCCGCATTCGCGAACGGGATATCATCTCTGTACGGCTCGAGTGACTCCATCGTTTCAGCCTTCCTAGACTTAGTTGCGGCGGGTGTAGGACGCAGAGAAAATGAACCTCCGAGTCAATGACAAAGCTATTACTAGTTTGACCCACCTGGAAGCCTTCGCTGCTTGCCTGCTCTCTCATAAAAAAGACTTGCCCACTACGGGAAACCGGGGAAAAACAAGACCGTAAAGAAAGAGAACGAGAAAGCACGAAAATAAAACTGCAGAATGATCATCAACTAATACAAGAAAGTGCTCTCTTTCAAAAGAAAAAAAGAATAATTATTGATGATAAAATGAGAATTGCAATAAGATATATCGAGAATTGAAAGCGCATTGAAACATACGTTCCATGCGCTGCTTTATGTTTGCCGAAGCTGGATGCACATCATAGAGTTGACGATAGATTCGTGTACTATTATATCTTGTGAATTACACGACGCCTCCCACGACACTCTTGACGACGTGTTTTGGCTCGGGGCGGCGTAAGAAAGAACCAAGAAAGTGTGCAGAAACGATCGAAAATGATTATCGAAATCGGCGATAGTTCTTTGTGTAACGTGCTAGATATACCCGTGTCATTCTCGAATCACGAAACCATATGTGCACACCAACAGGCCCACAAAGTGGCTATTTGGCTGCCAAGTACAATTAAAAAAAGTAAAGCTAGTTCCATGCAGCGAAAGCTGCCAAAAGAGCGATGCCGGTGGTCGTTTTGTCAAATTTAAACTCGTGTTTAGCGCCATTTTCATGAAAGTCTTTTGTCTAGTTGTCTTCGTCGTGCTAGATTCGAGCTTCGTTTCCGGACTGCGGAAACTCTTCAGTTGCGTGAGGTTGTGATCGAACCATAGTCGAAAGCACACCTTGCTGCTGTGGCCACACTCACGGTCGAGGAATTCTCTCTGGAACCGTCCATCGGCACCCTCCATGGAAAGAATGCGTGGACGCCTCTGCTCATCTTCCTGCTCTCAAAGTAGAAGGTTAGCTTACCTCTGCTGGCAATTCGCTTGGATTGTATTCTGTTGAAAGTGGGTGTTCGCTTGCCTCCACCGGCGCTTGGCTTGCGGTTCCCGCTCTCGAAGCTCGGTATTTACGCGATGTCTGCGCTGCCATTCTCATGTGAGCTCCCGCTGCCGCTCGCGCCGAACGGAATCCATGGCGCAAAAGGGCGCGCGGTGGTGAAACAGCTGCTCCTGTACGCCTCTCCTCTCCCTCCCATGGCTTTTCCGCCATAGTGTGTTTGTCATTAACTTGTGCCATTAACTTGAGGACTAAGACATTCATAAATACGTGTCGACAGGACAACAACTAAGGGTCTGTACGTGCGCAGCTGGAGCCATCCGGGTGACGTGTCGAACCAGACATGGAATTAACCAAGGCGTCATAACAAAAACAACACACGAATAAAACCGACTGAAGACCCCTATAAAACTGAACAACAATTTATCGTGATACACTTCCTTGCAAATATCTCCACTATTCATTATCAAGAGCGACACACGGATTTCTAACACATCTTTCTCCTTCCCTACCAATATGAAAGGCTTCCCTTGCGGTTTTATTCTAATGTCAGAACAAGCAATCAGTTTTATTTTTGCCCTGTCGGTCGGCACCCACATTCTACACAATGTAAAGGCAAGTGCCAGCCCTCGTACCTTGAATGATGGAAAGTTTTCCGTTAATGTAATGTTCAGACAGCTGTTTGGATCGCACCGCTGGTGCGATCGGTTGGGAACTCGGCGCTGACGCCCGTGGTTGTACCTGGGTCGCAAGCCCCAAGGGTAGCGTTGGCCTGGCGGCCTGGGGTACAACTGGAAGCATCCGAAGGTCCCGGCAAAGCATGAGTCGACTGGTAACAACAAAACAACTTGTTTATTTTAACATCGCAAAGAGTTGGCGGTCAGGTTGACCGAAGTAGAGAGACGGGAGAGCACTTTACTCAGCAGAAGAAATCGGAGCCCTCCTTTTGGCGTCCGGGGGCAGCTGTTTTTATACTCTCGCAGTTGAGGGCAAGAAGGAACCCCTCAATAGACGAGCACGTGAACGTACAATGTCGTAGCGCTGTCGTAGCACAATGTCGTAGCACAATGTCGTAGCACAATGTCGTAGCACACTGTCGTAGCGCTGCCGGTCGGGCACAATGACTGGAAGGAGAGGGTGCCCCTGCTGTCGCATCGCCTGGTTCAGGCACAATGACTGGAAGGAGAGGGTGATCCTTTGCGGTCGCATCGCCGCAGTCGCGCCTGGAAACACCTGGCGGGGAGCGTTGCGGCGACGACGATCGGGCCAAAATGTCTGCCGCCCCGCCGCAGTCGCGCCGGCAAAACCACGTGTCGCAGGCGAAACGCAACAGACCGCCCCGCCGGGGAAAGGAGATCCCGATGGACAGGGGACTGCATCCGCTGTCCGGAGGGATGTCGCTCGATGATGCTCATAACCGAAGTCGGGCGTCCCTCGACGTTTCTTGAGCGCAGCGCACAGAGAAGGCCTCGTTCTCTCGTTCAGGTTCGCACGGGACACTGCAAAGTGACTTCGGGAGAGTTCACATTTTTGTTCTCGTTCCCGGCAAGCGTTAGAACTACGCTGAAACTCAACCGCTCAGTCAGCAAGCACGGCACAACCCTCACTAAGCCCTGCCAGGCTCTTTCCCCTTTTTTATACCACTGCCTAGTTCCTTACAGTAGTCTAGCATCACTCAGAACGCGTCCACAAATTGAAAAATTGCACTAGAAAGCATATCATCACTTTGAAACACTAAACAAAAGCAATATGTTAAAAAAATCCTGCCTCAGGAAGAAAAACATCAGTAACCAACAATTTTGAGGCTGATTCCTACGTTAGGGGCTTCGACTTAAGCCATCGGCGTTACCGTTGAGACTCCCCTTTTTGTAACGCACCTCAAAGGAATATTGTTGTAAAGCGAGGCTCCAGCGCAGGAGGCGGCCATTTTTGGGAGAGATGGTCTGCAGCCATTGGAGAGGGCAGTGATCCGTCTCAATGATAAACCTCGAGCCGGCTAGATAGCATGACAATTTCTGAACGGCCCACACGAGACATGCACACTCTTTCTCGGTGGCGCTATACGCCTGCTCACGACTGGTCAGCTTACGACTAGCATACAGGACGGGGTGTTCTACTTCTCCCTTTTCCCGTTGGCACAGTACAACGCCCATGCCTCGCTCACTAGCATCGCACTGAACAATGAACCCTTTTGTATAGTCTGGCGATCGTAGCACAGGCTGGTTTGTTAGAGCACTCTTTCCCGTTCACAAGGAGGTCTCGCATGTAAGGCTCGAGAAGCTTCATGTTCTCGTCAGTGCTGCCTATTGAAAAAAACACAACTTTTGGTGTTGTTTCCGGACACTGCGCCGAAAAGTGACCCGGCTTCTGGCACGTATAACAAACGCGCGCTTGCCTCATCTCGAACCGCTTTCTGCGTTCGGCTTCGGCTGCCGCCGTCTCCTTAGGTTCGGTCGCACTGCTTCCACTCGCATCCGCACTACGCGTGTTCCCCTTTGCTCTCATGGGTGTGAACTTCGGCCTCTCAAACTTCGAGCCAAATTCACCCTTTTGACCGTCCTTAGCTCCGCGAGCCCGACGCGTCACAAACTCCTCGGCTAGCTCAGCGGCTTTAGCCACCGTACAAACGTCTGGCCTATCCAAGACCCAGTATCGCACGTTCTCCGGTAACCGACTATAAAACTGTTCTAGCCCGAAGCACTGCAGAACTTTATCGTGGTCACCAAACGCTTTCTCTTCTTTGAGCCACTCCTGCATGTTTGACATAAGCCTGTACGCAAACTCTGTATATGACTCACTTTTGCCTTTCTCATTTTCCGGAAACTTCCGACGGAACGCCTCCGCAGACAGCCGGTACTTTTTTAGCAGACTCGATTTTACTTTGTCGAAATCCTCTGCCTCCTCTCTATCCAAACGAGCGACTACGTCGGCCGCCTCGCCGGGTAACAAAGTGAGCAAGCGCTGTGGCCACGTTTCCCGAGAGAACCCCTGCTTCTCGCACGTTCGCTCAAAGTTAACCAGGAACAAACCAATGTCCTCTCCAAGCTTAAACGGCCGCATCAGGTCAGTCATTTTGAACAATACGCGTTCTCCTGCACCGTGTGCCTGACTTCCATTACGAGCGCGTTCCATCTCTACCTCAAGACGCTTCATTTCCAAAGCGTGTTGACGGTCACGCTCTTGTTGCTCTCGCTCTTTCTGTTCTTTACGTTCACGCTCTTCTTTTTCTTTCGGTTCTTTACGTTCACGCTCTTCTTTTTTTTTTGTTCTTTAAGTTCGCGCTCCTGTCTTTTTGCAGTCTCCCTCTCTTCAATGGTCTCAAGGCATTCCGACAGCTCGTCATCCTCAGCTTCTAACTCAAGAATAGCCTTTAGCAGTTCAGGTTTTCTTAGTTTGTCTGAGACATCCAGACCCAACTCTCTTGCAAGCTCCAACAATTTCGGTTTGCGCAACGACTTCAAATCCATGGCTGCTCTGAATGCTGCTTTCTCTACTGCTTACTATTGTCTTGCCGCAAACTGACCCGGCAGCAACGACAACCACAATTACCAGCTCTGTTTCTGACACTAACAAAAGCCTGGCAAAGCTCAGAAGAAGAAAGTCCCGCACTCACCAAACCTCGCAGGCAGGAATTCCGCGCAGTCGTTCCGCTGCAGGCAACTAGTCGTCACACAGGGCTCGTTGCACTGCTCCCGGATCGTCGTTGAGCTGCTCAGCATACAGTCAACTGCATCTCTTCGCTGCTGGCCTCCGTTGTCGCGATCCCACCGCTGCCACCAGATGTTTGGATCGCACCGCTGGTGCGATCGGTTGGGAACTCGGCGCTGACGCCCGTGGTTGTACCTGGGTCGCAAGCCCCAAGGATAGCGTTGGCCTGGCGGCCTGGGGTACAACTGGAAGCATCCGAAGGTCCCGGCAAAGCATGAGTCGACTGGTAACAACAAAACAACTTGTTTATTTTAACATCGCAAAGAGTTGGCGGTCAGGTTGACCGAAGTAGAGAGACGGGAGAGCACTTTACTCAGCAGAAGAAATCGGAGCCCTCCTTTTGGCGTCCGGGGGCAGCTGTTTTTATACTCTCGCAGTTGAGGGCAAGAAGGAACCCCTCAATAGACGAGCACGTGAACGTACAATGTCGTAGCGCTGTCGTAGCACAATGTCGTAGCACAATGTCGTAGCCCAATGTCGTAGCACACTGTCGTAGCGCTGCCGGTCGGGCACAATGACTGGAAGGAGAGGGTGCCCCTGCTGTCGCATCGCCTGGTTCAGGCACAATGACTGGAAGGAGAGGGTGATCCTTTGCGGTCGCATCGCCGCAGTCGCGCCTGGAAACACCTGGCGGGGAGCGTTGCGGCGACGACGATCGGGCCAAAATGTCTGCCGCTCCGCCGCAGTCGCGCCGGCAAAACCACGTGTCGCAGGCGAAACGCAACACAGCCGACCAGTCTGCCCCACATAAACCTACCTGCATGACAGTGGCAAGCTGCGCACAATGGAACATGTACGTAGAACGTATCTATTAACTTCTCGGAACAGAAGCTACATTGCTTGCCATGACAGGATTTTTCATGCAAAGGGTGACAAATCGCAGCAAGTTTGTTCGGACCGGCATGAAGGCACGCACCTCATACCTACTAGCCACGTTCTTCAAGCAATGCGATACCTTGTGCAACTATGGCAAAACTGTCGGTCGTTTTTCATTGCGCGCAGGATCTTTCGATTTGTTCTTTACCTTATGAGTGCCCCTCACCCACTTAATCAGATTATGACTGGTGCTCAAGATTTCACTGTCCGGGTAACTCGCCTTCTCTAATCTCGGAATATCTCAAAGGAAATTCTCCCTAGACGAATGAGTGCATGTCTTCTGTAGCACCGCGCGCAGGCCAGCGTAAACAGTACCGGTTTATTAAATAATTTATTGCGTCCTGAGAAAGAAATTTAAAAGCGCCTTTCGCTGAACGAGGCTTATATAAGCAACACAAATGGTCCTCCCGAAACCTGAGTCTACTATCCCGGATTTGAAGTTCACCTGCGGCAGGCACCTCCAAGGTAAATTTTAAATTTCCCGCATTGCTTCAAACTCTTTTAAAATATCAACTACTTTACTGTCTAGATTCTTTCTTTCCGTTTCGATGAAAAAATAATCAACGTACGTACCAGAGACATTAAAGGCGAAACTTCCTGAATTACTAGGAATACGGTTCTCAACTTGGCTAAGAAAAATATAGCTTAAGGCTGAGGCCACCCTCTAACCTATAGAAGTTTCCCACTTATATAATGTGCTCCCTTTCTATTCAACAAACAGAGAGCGAAGCGTCCCATTCGCTTATGTTTGCTATTGAGTTCTGATTGGGAGTGTACGTTGTGGAATCATTACACCTTTCCACACATCCCGGCGCACTTTGTGCCTATTTTATCTCCATATAGCGCTCGGCGTTTCCTTATGGGCGCGTTTCTCTGCCCCTTTACCATTATTGTTTTCCATGTTTTCAAAATTCATTTGACTTCCTTCATTCATACACTAAGGTACTTGTATTCTTTTACCCGAGGTATTTCCGTGCACTGTATTGACACTGCCTCCTCACTGTTATCACTAAATACCATGGAACCTGATTTGAACGCCCACATTTCATTCCTAAATTCTCACCTCCCTGTCCACAGACAATAGCCAGATGAGGCATATAATTTTGCCCATTAGGAAATACAACAATGCCTTGCCGACACATAGGGCAGCGCGATAACCCAATTACAAAGGAGAGACAGAGAGCACATCACTGGTGCTACCAACACTTTTATTTGAAAGACAGCGAGAAGTGCGCATATACTGTTCCCAACACGCAGGCGCATCTACCACTACCTAGGGCTGTTATCAGGGCTGGCAAGATCACTTGGTTGATCTAAAGTAAGCTAGATCCGCGTTCTACAAAACAACAGAAGTCTGGATTATGCGACTACTACTTTCTTTTATGTAGAGCGCTTCTAGTAACTCACGTGCCCTTTTATCTTTACTTCTGGCCAGGATCTTCACATCATGATACACCGGCTTACAAGAGCAGGCTTTACAGTGCGCTGAAAGTTACGCTTTGAAGTCCTTCTTGAGGTTAATAACATGCTCCCTCATTATTCAATGACGCAGCGGCCTCTTTATCCTATGTAGGACTTTCCACAGACAGCGGAGGGGGCTTATGCAAAAAAGAAGGACCCAAGCAAGCCTTGGGTATTTTGGGATTATGATTCACGCCGCTTTTGGGGACTCCGGAGTAATTTTCACCACAAGGGGATCTTTGACGTTACCCCGATAGAAGGAAAAACGACGTTTTTGCATTTCGCCCCATCGAAATTCGGGTACCGCTGCGGGTACTACATGTTAGCACACTGCTTGGCTGAGCACATGAAACTCGCATTTTAAGCTGTCGTTTTGCCTATGTGGCTAGATGACGCAATTCAATCACTCTCTGGCGCAACAGCTCTGCGGAAACCTGCAAGGTGGAGAGAAGTAAGTAATAAAGGTTACAGTAATTAATAAAGGTCCTGGTCCAGGTTCGAGTCGCGGACCAGGATGAATTTTTCTGCAACTGCGAGGCTTTTCTTTCGAGGAACCCGCATGGGTTTCCTATGTAGCAATCACTACGATTGGGTGGATGTCTCATTTTCCCTTTTTTAATTACTTCTCTCCACCTTGCGGGTTTCCGCGGAAATGTTACGCCAAACTCTTGTCTTTGCTTCGAGTTGTTCATGAATTCAACTTCGCCCTACCATATACCGCAGCCAGGGCCAAGCCGCTTCGTCGAGCTAAACCCTGTTTTCATTCTTGGCAGGCCGGACTGGGGAATTGCTGAAGAGGATCGCGGCATTACGGCTGCGAACGCAAGCCCCTGGATTGCTCTATCGCGCATGCGTACACCTGGACGGCTGTCTCATCCACTGGCGGTCAACCACTGGCGGGCCGGGGCGCTATCACCTTGACTGATGATCACGTGGTACCTCACGCCGACTACATAAAGCCTGGCATTCTCGGGAAACGTTGCAGTCAGCGGCAAGCCGCTTCGTCGAGCTAAACCCTGTTTTCATTCTTGGCAGGTGAGTTCTCTGCCATCGATATTCATACATACCTATAGTGTGTTATGCCGCTGACTGCAACAATGTCTTCTGCATCTGCTTGTTCTGCCTGTACCTCTATTTTGGAAGGGAAGTTTTTCTCTTGTTTTGATTGCAAGGGGAGTTTTCACCTTGGAAAAAACTGTTCCTCAGTAACTGAGAGCGCGTACGCAAAGATGTCAGTTACAAAGCGTGAGACGAGACTTGGACTCGTCCCTCTTGCAAACGTATCGAAAACTGTCAGCCAGACACAGGCTCAAACCGCGATGGCGTTTCATTCGCCAATCATTTTTCTGCAATAAATGCTAAACTAGATCAACTGACGACAACAGTTACGGCACTTGCTACTAAGGTAGAAGAACTGCTTACGTTTAAAGCTACGGGGGAAGAGATGGCTGAAAAAGTCAGTGAAATTCAGTCTTCAATTGAACTTTTGTCTAATAAGTATGATACCGTAATTTCCACCATGGAAGCTAACCAAGCGGAGATGACCCATCTACATGCTCAAGTGGCATCATTGTCTTCAACTGCTGTCACTCAGGCTGACTTGCTGGACAAACTAAGGAGCGAAGTAAACGATCTAGAACAATATAGTAGGAAGTGCAATTTTTAATTGTATGGGCTACCGCTCACGCCTAATAAGAATTCGAGGTCTTTTATGGGTGAGTTGGCCCAGCATTTAAGTATAACAGACTTTACACCTAATATGCTCACTACTATGCATCGCCTACCCAGTAGAACGGATTCCATTCCGCCCATACTGGTCCAGACTTGCGATGTTGCAACAAAAGACAAATGGTTTAGAGCAAGAAGGGGTCTCTCGGGCTTGGTTCAAGCAGGGTCTTTGCCGCGGCTTTATTTCAATGAAAATTTGACGCGCCACAACACGGATCTGTTCAGACTGGCTCGTCTGAAAGGGAGGGAAAAGAGCTTCAAGTTCATTTGGACAAGGAATGGCAAGACTTTCGCCAAGAAATGTGAGGGTGCCTCCCTCATCCGTGTAGAGAAGGAGTCGGACCTGGAAAAGATAAGCTAAGATGGAAGACACTGGCTCTCTGACTTGCAATAATTTTGTAGAGGTTTCGAAGTTTTTCAATACTTGCAAAGGTGATGCTTTTCGTGCCTCACATGTTAACATTCGCAGCGTTCGAAAACACTGGGACGAATTTTGTGCAGTCACCGCATCTACTCGTTCCGACTATGATGTCTTTGTAATAACAGAAATGAATGTCACAGCAGACAGCCTGAAGTATTACACGTTACCTGGTTACAGGTTGTATTCCTACACGCGCCAAATACAACGGGGTGGGGGAGTTGCAGTATTTGTTAGAGATACCTTGATCGTAACAAAGCTAAGCTTTAGCTTTCACCACGCTGAAGTTATTGCCCTCCGACTAAATACGCCTACTTTGTCATTGGTTCTGTTCGCTATTTATCGGCCTCCTTGTTTCAATGGTCGATTGTTCTTAGCCGAACTCGATGACGCACTCTCGACTCAGTCACACGAAGATTACGTTTGCCTGATAGGCGACATCAATATCGATATATTACGCCCTGCAGTTGGCTTGGTCGCAGATTACCTTGATACGTTGTCGAAATGGGGACTGCAGACTACTGTTCAAAAAGCAACGCGTGAAGAATACCTATCTGGCCGGCTTACCGCTTCCTGCATTGACCACATAAACATTCGTGCTCCAGCTTTGATCTTGCAATCTGCGGTTGTGGAAACAAAACTTTCCGATCATTACTTTGTTTGTTGCTCGTTGACTCGGCAATCTAGCTTATCTGTCTCCTCGGTGGCCTCCATTAAGAAAGAAGTTTCCATCTGTGATTCAAAAACCTTCTACACTCTAGTATCAAACTATGACTGGGACGCGTTTTTAAAGTGTTGCACAAGCCGATATCTACGACAGCTCGTTGAGGTATTACACCGGCTTAAGAAGGGGGCCACACGCATCGTACTCGTCAAACAGCGTAACAAGGAAAATAAATGGATGACTTCAGAAATTCTGGCTGCATTAAAAGAAAAGGACCCTCTCTGGGCGCAAACTAAACGTTACCCCGCCTCTGAAGCGATGCGGTCAAAACTCAAAGAAGCCAGAAATAGGGCAAATGCGATGATTCGTCGCGCCAAGCGAATGCATTTACGGAATGAATTTAAATCCGCTCGGACAGACACCAGAAAACATGGTCCTTAATAAATAACCTTAGAGGTGCTAATAAGCACCGAAATCGCGAATGTGATTTCGCTTCTTTTGGAACTAATGACCGTACTCTTGCTAATGATTTTAATACTTCATTCTCTCGAGTGTCGGGTAATGCATCACCGCTTCCACCGTCGTGTACTTTGTATAATAGTACATTGGAGTCCGCTCACTTGCCTTTACTAGCCGAAGACGAACTTAGGTCACTTATCTTTCGCCTAAAGTGCAATAAATCACCAGGTATAGATGGAATTCATGTAAGTGACCTGCGTGCCATCTTTGGTGTCATCAAGGGTGTGTTGCTGTCGCTTTTTAACAATATCATTTCCAGTGGTACAGTCCCATTAAATATGAAAACTGCTGTAGTAATTCCACTTTATAAGGGAGGAGCACATAATAGAACAGAAAACAATCGCCCAATTTCTGTGTTGCCCTGCTTATCTCAAGTATTGGAAAAACATTTATTACTAACAATGACAAGTTTCTTGGATAAACACGGGATTTTATCCTCTTCCCAGTATGGTTTCATCCCCGGAAAAGCTGCCCAATCGCTTCTTGAAGATCTCTCTGACGTGTTGAACTTGTCTTTCGAACGTAATCAGATCGTATGTGCCGTCCTCCTTGACGTCAGCAAAGCTTTCGATAGCGTGAGTCATGGTATTCTATTAACCAAGCTTTCAATATTAGGATTTCGTGGCACATTCCTGACACTTCTGGAACACTATCTGCATCACAGGCGCCAGCAGGTTTCACTAGGGCTGGCTAAAAGTGATTTCTTTGTAATAAAATCTGGTGTCCCCCAGGGGTCTATACTCAGTCCACTGTTATATAATATTTATGTGAATGACCTTGCTGATATGGTAGCTGTAGGATTGTATCAGTATGCAGATGATACTGTCATTATAGCTCAATCAACAAACTTTAAGCATGCTATTACTTCTTACAAGCAATGGCTACTAAGGCTACGGACTGGTTTTGTGCTAACTTAATCAATATTAATACGTCAGAGACAAAACTTATTTGTTTTCACAATCTTCTGAAAAAAATAGACATCGATTACCCGTTTGTACTACACAATTCAATGTGCTTTCCATGTCTGTGTAAACCTTTAGATTATTTGAATTCTGTAAAATACCTCGGTTTGTACTTTGACAGTGATCGTTCCTTGAACTCCCACTTAGATTATGTATGCAAACGACTTCGTGCGGTATCTTGTGTGCTTTACAGTTTGAGATATTATATGCCCCTCTCTGTTGGAAAAGTTGTGGTACATGCGTTGTGTTATAGTGTATTAAGGTACGCAATAAGAGTTTATGGTCATTGTGCAATTCGTTGGCAAACTAGGGTAAACTCTATTCTCCGTTCTATACTAAAGAAGATCAGCTATGATTTAAATCTTCATGAGAAAAGTGACGTTTTCAAAACCTTATTTATGCCAGACTTCAATCAACTACTGCTGGAAACTGTTGTGCTAAAACACTTCTGGGAAAGTAATTTCAGGGTGAAGGACGTTCCCACACGTTGTTTGCGGCCTAAGAATCTTTACCTCGTACCCAGGCGTTGTACAAGATATGGCAGGAGAATACGAGACTACTATGTTCCTGTATATTTTAACAAATTGTCTCAAACCGCCTTGCGCGCTCGAACAAAATACAAGTTAAAAAAGGCACTCAGGCAAATTGACTAGCCGCCTCAGGGAATCATTAGTTTTAACGCGATAGCGTTAAGGAGCTCGTGTCGCAGAAAAGCCGGTGTCGTCGGCGTCGGTGTCGGCGTCGGCGGCGTTGGCCGTGAGCGATAAATCATGGCAGGCACTTCATAAATAAAAAGCAACTTCCAAGATGGGCTGGGTGGTAATCGAACCAGGGTTTCCGGAGTGTGAGACGGAGACGCTACCACTCAGCCACGAGTTCGATGCTTGAAAGCGGTACAAAAGCGCGTCTAGTGAATGCGGTGTTGCCTTAGAAACGAGCCGTAGAAAGTTATACTGCGGTGTATATCGGTAATTATGAGCATGTAACTTACAGAAGTCGCATTTACACGAATAGCGAAGTACGTTTCCGCTACATTTCTTCTGCGCTTACCACACACGCAGAGCCATCTTGCGGCAAACAATAGACCCCCTCCTCTCAATGTACGGCGCTGCCCCGACAGGTGGCGCGCCGCGCGCGCATTGGGGCTGTGCGCGGACCGGTGCCAGGCGCCTCGCGTCCCCGACTCTCTCTCCCCTGACGACGCTTCGCCGTGCTCCCACACGGGTTGCAGAATCAAGCGCCGTTCCTTTCTTTAGATTACTATCTATCTATCTCTCTGCCCGTGCCGATCACGACGTTTGGCTGGCGTAGATCGTTTCCCCCTCCGAGACACCGAGTTCTTTGCTTCGTTCCGTTTGTTCAGGCGCGCGTTTCGTTGCCGCGCCGAACGCTGCGTTGCTCGACGCTCACCGCGTGACAGGTGGGCGCAGAGTCCGATGCGGGGCGCCTCGTAAGTGATCACTGTCTGAGCGCATTGTCTTACACCCCTTGGCGGGTCGACGGCAACGCTGTCGCGTTCCACTCTTGAAGGCGAAGCTTAAGCGTCCTCCAATTTTTTTTTTGCTTCTTTATTTTTTCCGCTCAAGCCCTGTGTGGCTTTGGCAGGCCTGTTATGTACGCTGCTTTTTTGTGACTTTGTGGAATAAAGTATTATTATTATTATTATTATTATTATTATTATTATTATTATTATTATTATTATTATTATATGCTAGCCACCTGGCTAGCTAGATGGTAGAGCGACTGCCCCGGAAAGGCGGTGGGCCCGGGCTCGAGACCCGGACCAGGACGAATTCTTCTGCAACTGCGAGGCTTTTCTTTCGAGGAACCCGTATGGGTTTCCTTTTGCAGCAATCACTACGATTGGGTGGATGTCTCATTTTCCCTTTCTTAATCAATTACTCTCTGCCGGCCAATCAGAAGGGTCAAGTGTTCGCAGTACTCCGCAGTGCTCGATTCCGCCCCTGGTATTGCGCAATCGAACCTGCATATGATGTAACGGCTAGGAAGTCTGGAGACACGCGTGAAAGGTGTTCTCATGCCAGTCGCTTGCATTGGCGCTTTGCATCAATTAGTCGGCTCTTCGTGACGGTCAGCTTGTAGTGATTTGAGGAACCTGACCTTGACGGTCGTTACCGCTTTCAGAGAATGCACCGCTGCTGTCACCCCTAAAGGAGCTTCTTTTTGCCCTTGCGCAGCCAGTGCCGATCGTCGTCGTCTAGGTGGACGCAGGTGAATTGGTCGCTTCGTAGCAAGCACGCCAAGGATTTTTGAGACGCCACAGCGCTCGATGCTGGCGCGCGCCGTCCTCACCTCCTTCTCCTCTTGTGCGCGATGTCACCCAAGCGCCAACCAAACAGCGATATTGTTCTCCTGGTGGATGAGCCGAGAATTGGCGCATAACGAATATGCCATAACTAACGCGGAGAGAGAGAGAGAGAGAGAGAGAGACAACTCTATTGCTTACTGCGGTTGGAGCACCCATTCCAGGGTCTCACTCGCTATTGCGGCTCGCTAGGCCTGCTCGAGAGTCGCCATTTGGCTTTGCAATTCCCGTTCGGAGAGTCGCGCCTCCCACGACCGATTGTTGAGTGTAAGTAGCGTCGAGACGGCGTCTGCCAGACGCTGCGTGCATTCGTAAGTTATGTGTTCGAGTGTCGGGGTGGAGTCGCACCACGGGCATCGGCCGCGGTGTTTGTCGGGAGAAATGTGTAGAGTCTGTGTGTGTTGGCAGCTGTTGGTCTGTATTCGGCGCCAGTCCCTCCCTTGTTGGGAACGTTATCTGTTCGTTTGTTCATGCACATACACAGTGCTTCATGCTAGCTCGGCAAGACAGGAGCCAGTACATAGGGGCACATATATAGCTCTTATTAGGTTAGATTGGCCGACGTTCATCCAAAGTTAGTGAAGTAGCTAAAGAAAGCTACCGCTTTAAAAGACAACATACCACAGATTCCTTCGGCTCGTAACTCATTTACTGCGACCAGCGGCACTCTCCCACAGTGAAGACCACCATTTTGTTCTTGCTTGCCAATTTTCCTCAGATAATTGCGCCCACCCACTGCGAAGCATTGCCAAGAGGCCAATGGTTATAGACTTGTTGTATGAGGATAGTGTAGGTGTGTTCGAAGAAGGATCCGTGAAATGAAATAATAGTAAATAAGTATATGTTACAAGTAATGTGGTATGGTATGAAGAACTTTATTGGGTCCTGAAGGTCAACCCTATAGGTTGACGCGGGCCACTCCCACGTTCGGACTGTGAGGCCGAGCCCTTCAGCCACATCGCGGGCCTTCTGGACTGTCCGTAATTGGTCAGAGAGTGATTCACTGTGTAGCATTTGCCGCCAACATTGTCCAAATGCCGGCGGCATCTGCCCGAGGTTTTGTACGTGCTTCGTATGCACCCGTACATTTACTCATGACGTCAACATTGCACTGTCTGTACACTGCCTTCGGAGGTTGGTTGGGACGATGCCTTTTTTTTTTCAAAGGAGGGGCCAATGGCACATCCGATGTGGTCGCCACGGGTATGTGCCAGGCGATGAAAACGACGCTGAAGTAGCGCGCGGGTAGTGACGACAACGACGTCGCATTTACTGCTCTGATAAAGTGCTTTTATACGTCCTCTACTCCGGCTTTCCCGTCTCCTGCTAGGCTGTGGCAATATAAAGTAAACTACACTGTACCCCGGCTGGAAACGTTGTGTCGTAAAAGTTACATAAGCATAAACCCTGCTAAGTCTCAGTTTACAGTTGTCAATTCTCCTCAAAAATCTATGACAGATAATGTACACATACGGATAAGCAACGTTGAAATTAGGCAGATAGGTTGTGCTAAGTTCCTATGAGTCACTGTAGATTCCAATCTAAAATTTGACGCTCACATTGATTCAGTTGTTAAGAAAATAGGGTTCGGCATAAGATCTTTACTTAAAACTCGTTCAGCCTCTCGCATTAATACTCTTCTCTCACTTTACCACGTTTTCATTCACACGCATTAAATATTGCATTACTGTTTGGGGAAATACTTTTGCACTCACATGTCTCGCTTGGTTAGTATCCAAGGACGGGCATTGAAAATTATGACATTTACAACCCCTCTTTCAGCATGTAAGCCTCTATTCTTAAAATGTGGTGTACTTCCTGTTGTTTCCACATTTGAAGCTAGTTAGACGGTCCTGTTGTATAAAATCATCGACCGTAAGGTTTCCATCCATGCTTTACCGATTCACGAATAAAGATCCAACAAGGTTTGCTAGTAAAAAAACTTCCTGCTTTAGTGCTATATTCATGTGGAAAAATCTAAAACCTGATTTTAAAATGTAGCCGTTGAACCGTTTTAGATTGTCTTTGGAAACCTATATACTTTCGTCACTTTAATTAGTCTATTAATCATTTTTGCGTTGTCTCTATTGATATTTCTCTATGTTTATTTTTAATAATTTCTAATATTTTTTTAAAATTTCATTCCTGTGCTTATTGAAATTACTTTATCTAATTCTGATAGGAAGCCCTCCCAGAGTTCTCACTTTTGGGCCTCCTCCTGAAAAGGTATCACGTAATATGTATGTAGTATATATCACCTAGCATGCGCGTGGTCACCTAAAAACGTTCGAAAGGGCGCCTTTCTTGTAGTTTTTGTTCTTTGTGGACATCGCTACACCACCTAATGGCGCTGGTGAGACGTCCGCGTGCGGCGTGCGATACTAAAGCATATGTGGCGCCGGCGTCTGCGAACGCTGAGAGTATATTTCCCAACCTGCGTTTGACGGATGGATGGATGGATGGACGGATGGATGGATGGATGGATGCTATGAGCGTTCCCCTTTAAAACGGGGCAGTGGGTTGCGCTACCAGTCTCTTGTTCTTACTTTGCCTAACGTCCTGCCTGTCCTTATATTTGAACAATACCCACAAAAAATTTCCAGCATCAAACTTTCTGAACCACCATTGAGCAAAACGAGAACAAGACAAACGCAAGTGGACCTGTCTCTTTCAAGATGGGATATTACAAGTGCACTTGTCGAAACGTTGGCTCCTGCGCTCATCTTGTTGTCGTTTTGCTCATCGTCTTGAATCTCCATCTCCCACCTTTTCCGTGTTTTCCACGTACCACTATTGAGAACTTTGTTTTTCTACGCCTCCGTTCTTTGTGGGCTCGCTACTTTTCTGCAACCAAACTTCCAGCTGCTTTTTACTAAACTCTAAAGCGGGCTTGTCTACTCTCCCCCTGCAATCCCTGAATCCAAGGGCTTCAGGAGACCAGAGGAGTCTAAAGCGACAGCTGGCCGGGTAAATATCTTCGCATTCTAATAAACCATTTTACATCGTTTCCTTAGCTCTACCGCTGCAAGCACTTCTTTATAACTACCCCTCTAAGACAGCCTGATCTCACTTCAAAAAGAGCGGGTCTGTGTGGGAGAGCGAGCCTACAGTTACATTCGTGAACTTCTCTCCAATCGCAAGGCCACCCTCTCGGCCGGGGATGTACGATGAGACCAGCTTCGCCTTGGCAGCAAAGGCACCCCGTAAGGTTCAGTTATCTCTCCTGTGCTCTTTAACTTCGTCATGATTGGCCTTGCCCAGCAACTACAACGAGTCGACAATGTCCACCATGCCATCCACGCGGTCGACATCACCATCTGGTCGTACCGAGGCAGTGATGGGCAAGTGGAGCCAGCCCTCCAAACGGCGATTGACACGGTTGAAGCCTATCTCCAAGGGACTGGACTGCGCTGTTCGCCGGCTAAATCGGAGCTTCTGCTCTATAAGCCCATTCAACGGGGTCGCCCTCCCAAACACCAATCTGCGGAACCGCGCTCCAAAGCCCCCCAAGAAGTTATAAACTTTATGGGGGTGTTAGAAATTTTAGGGCTTTTTGGGGTTTTGTATTGAAAGCACATCCGCCCTTCAACGCAAACTAATCAAATACCTAGAGATATCATCGAAGCGTTCCACCCAGTGGAGAGTCGAGTCTCGTCTTCTTTTACTTGTCTCTGTCTATATCTACTTTTTTTGTTGCAAGTAACTATCTTACGAACTCGCCCATCGATTCGTCCTGACTGGACATTTTCGATACGGAAATCGTACTAGTCAATAAGGAAAAGCAGCATAGAATAAACACGAGGGAAAATGTAGAATAAACATATAAATCTTTTCTAATGCACTATAACAAGCTCTTTCCTCCTATTATGGTAGGGAAGCAAGAAAGGTAAGAGAGCAGTACTATCTATTACAGCATTAGTGGATCATTATGTGGAATACACCCCGCACAATGGGATAGTTATCATTTGTTCCGATGGGTGGTGGACAAACACCAGGGAAGTCGTCGTACTCCGGGTTCATCACGCCGAACACCTCTTCCTCGAACTCGTGGTCCAGGGCCTCTATGTTGTCGTAAGCGTCTTCGGCAGTGGTGTACGCAATAGCGTCCTCCCCTTTGCAAGCAAAGTGGTAATTTGGATGAATATTGGCATGGTCGGCAAGAACGGTGGTCTGGTTCCACGAAGAGTCCAGGATGTCGCACACTTCCGGCAGCGACAGGACGCCCACCTTCTTGGTAAGAGGTCCTGGAGGCCCGTATCCCAGCGGCTGGATGTTGTACGGCTTCCTGCTGCTATCGTTCCCGCACTTGGCCGGGTCGATTTTGTATGTGAGTGCCACAAGTGGATATAGGTGGCAGAAGGCCGGGCGGTCTGTTTGGTTGAGCTTTTCAGAGTAGACTTTCAGTTCACGAATCGTGTATGTCGTAGCCTTGCGGCTGGTGATGTTGCGTGGGTACTCGTGGTACAGCACGATGGTGTGGTAGGCCCGTCTGTGAGCCAGCTTGCTCGTATTGTATGATGCCTGCACGTGGTAGCCATATGGAAAAAGAAAACCGAACGTGCGGTTATTGTGCTGTATGAATGCGTCGTTGGTGTCATTGTAGAGCTCCGCCAAACTGTGGTTGAGCGAGTCCGGGGCGTTGTTCCACCACATGCGGATGGCATCGTAGTTTTTGGCTTTCATCCATGCGATGGCGTTGTTTTGGAACGTGGCCTTCTCGTTGTTGGCGTTGGCCAGCAGCTTGAAAAACGCCGAGTCCGGGCCCCGAACAACGAGCCACACCTGCAGGTAAGGGTTTTCCCCCTTGAAGTTGGCCATGCGGCGCACGGCGTCCCTCGGTGGAAGGTCCACGTCTGGTAGCTCCGGCTGCAGCTGCATGTTGTCGTCGAGAGAGTAGCAGCAGTACATGGCGTAGTGGCAGAACATGTACGGGAAGAAGGCGATTCCGTACGTGCGACGGTGGCTACGAAAACCCTGCTTGTCCGCCCAGAAGGGACACAGGTACTTGTGCAGAGAAGTCCAGATCGGTTGAGTGTAGTTCTGCGTGTACTGCCAGCTGTCCTCTGGAGTGGTGCTGGGTCTGCTAGCGGTCCGCGATGCCGGCGTGATAGCCTTACGAATGGGCGGCTGGGCTCTAGGCATGGGTCATACCTTGCCTGTTGGGTGCTGTGAAATTCATCATCGGTATACATGTCGGTGCTCAGTATGCCAAAGAACGTTACCATGAGGGTGAGGATAAGCAGGAAGAGGCAGCAGAACACCACGACGAACAAGCGATTATCCGAGTCTTCGTTGGCGCCGTTGTTTTCGATGCCGAGGGCATTGTTGACACCGGGATCTTTGACTAGGCCGCCATACTCGCCCACATTCTCCGCATTCGCGAACGGGATATCATCTCTGTACGGCTCGAGTGACTCCATCGTTTCAGCCTTCCTAGACTTAGTTGCGGCGGGTGTACGACGCAGAGAAAATGAACCTCCGAGTCAATGACAAAGCTATTACTAGTTTGACCCACCTGGAAGCCTTCGCTGCTTGCCTGCTCTCTCATAAAAAAGACTTGCCCACTACGGGAAACCGGGGAAAAACAAGACCGTAAAAGAAGAGAACGAGAAAGTACGAAAATAAAACTGCAGAATGTTCATTGACTACTACAAAAAAGTTCTGTCTTTCAAAAGAGAAAGAGCAATTATAGGTGATAAAATGACAATTTCAATAAGATATACTGAGAATTGAAAGCGCATTGCAATATGCGGTCAATGCGCTGCTTTTTGTTTGCCGAAGCTGGATGCACATCATAGAGCTGACGATAGTTCGGTCTACTATTATATTTTGTGGGTTACACGACGCTTCCCGCGACACTCTTGACGACGTGTTTTGGCTTGGGGCGGCGTAAGAAAGAACCGAGAATATGTCCAGAAACGATCGAAAACGATTATCGAAATCGGCGATAGTTCTTTGTGTAAGCTGCTAGATATACCCTTGCCATCCTGAAATCATGAAACCATATGTGCACATGAACAGGCCCACAAAGTGGCTATTTGGCTGCCAAGTACAATTAAAGAAAAGTAAACCTAGTTCCATGCAGCGAAAGCTTCCAATACAGCGATGCTGGTGGTCGTTTTCTCAAATTTAAACTCGTGTTTAGCGCCATTTTCATGAAAGTCTTTTGTCTAGTTGTCTTCGTCGGTATACGTTCGAGCTTGGGTTCCGTATTTCTGAAACTTCAGTTGCGTGAGGTTGTGATCGAACCACAGTCGAAAGCACAGCTTGCTGCTGTGGCCACACTCACGGTCGAGGAATTCTCTCTGGAACCGTCCATCGGCACCCTCCGTGGAAAGAATGCGTGGACGCCTCTGCTCATCTTCCTACTCTCAATGTAGAAGGTTAGCTTACCTCAGCTGGCAATTCGCTTGGATTGTCTTTTATTGAAAGTGGGTGTTCGCTTGCCTCCACCGGCGCTTGGCTTGCGGTTCCCGCTCTCGAAGCTCGGTATTTACGCGATGTCTGCACTGCCATTCTCATGTGAGCTTCCGCTGCCGCTCGCGCCGAACGGAATCCATGGCGCAAAAGGGCGCGCGGTGGTGAAACAGCTGCTCCTATACGCCTCTCCTCTCCCTCCCATGGCCCATCCGCCACAGTGTGTTTGTCATTAACTTGTGCCATTAACTTGAGGACTAACACCTTCATAAATACGTGCCGACAGGGCAACAACTAAGGGTCTGTACGTGCGCAGCAGGAGCCATCCAGGCGACGTGTCGAACCAGACGTGGATTTAACCAAGGCGTCATAACAAAAAGAAAACACGAATAAAACCGACTGAAGACCCCTATAAAATTGAACAATTTATCGTGATACACTTCCTTGCAAATATCTCAACTCTCGATTATCCAGAGTGACACACGCATTTCTAACACATCTTTCTCCTTCCCTACCAATATGAAAGGCTTCCCTTGCGGTTTTATTCTTATGTCAGAACAAGCAATCAGTTTAATTTTTGCGCTGTCGGTCGGCACCCACATTCTGCACAATGTAAAGGCAATTGCCAGCCCTCGTACCTTGAATGATGAAAACTTTTCCGTTAATGTAATGTTCAGACAGCCGACCGGTCTGCCCCACATAAACCTACCTGCATGACAGTGGCAAGCTGTGCACAATAGAACATGCACGTAGAACGTATCTATTAACTTCTCGGAACGGAAACTACATTCCTTGCCATGACAGGATTTTTCATACAAAGGGTAACAAATCGCAGCAGGTTTATTCGGACCGGCATGACGGCACGCACCTCATACCTACTAGCCATGTTCTTCAAGCAATGCGATACCTCGTGCAACTATGGCAGAACTGTCGGTCGTTTTTCATTGCGTGCAGGATCTTTCGATTTGTTCTTTACTTTATGAGTACCCCTCACCCACTTAATCAGATTATGACTGGTGCTGAAGATTTCACCGTTCGGGTAACCCGCGTTCTGCAATCTCGGAATCTCTCCAAGGAAATTCTCCCTAGACGAATGAGTGCATGTCTTCTGTAGCACCGCGCGCAGGCCAGCGTAAACAGTACCGGTTTTTAAAATAATTTATTGCGTCCTGAGAAAGAAATTTAAAAGCGCCTTTCGCTGAACGAGGCTTATATAACCAACACAAATGGTCCTCCCGAAACCTGAGTCTACTATCCCGGATTTGAAGTTCCCCTTGGGCACGCAACTCCAAGGTAAATTTTAAATTTACCGCGTTGCTTCAAACTCTTTTAAAATATCAACTACTTTACTGTCTAGATTTTTTCTTTCCGTTTCGATGAAAGAATAATCAACGTACGTGCCAGATACAGTAAAGGTCAAACTTCACGAATTACTAGCAATACGGTTTTCAACTCGGCTAGGAAAAATATAGCTTAAGGCTGAATCCACCCGCTGACCTATAGAGGTTCCCGACTTATATAACGTGCTGCCTTTCCATTCAACAAACAGGGAGCGAAGCGTCCCATTGGCTTACGTTTGCTATTGAGTTCTGATTGTGAGTGTTCGTAGTGGAATCATTACACCTTTCCACACATCCAGGTGCACGTTGTGCCTATTTTATGTCCATATAGCTCTCGGCGTTTCCTTATGGGCTCGTTTCTCTTCCCCTTTACCATTATTTCTTTCCGTGTTTTCAAAGATCATTTGACTTCCTTTATTCATGCACTAAAGTACCTGTATTCTCTTACCCGAGGTATTTCCTCGCACTGTATTGACAGTGTCTCTTCACTGTTTTCAATAATACCTTGGAACCTGATTTGAACGCCACATTTCATTCCTAAATTCTCACCTTCCTGTCCACAGATAATAGCCAGATGAGGCATGTAATTCTGCCCATTAGCGAATACAACAATGTCTTACCGACACATAGGGCAGCGCGAAAACGCAATTACAAAGGAGAGACAGAGAGCACATCACTGGTGCTACCAACAATGTTATTTGAAAGACAGCGAGAAGTGCACACATACTGTTCCCAACACGCAGGCGCATCTACCGCTACATAGGGCGGTTATCAGGGCTGGCAAGATCGCTTGGTTGATGTAAAGTAAGCTAGCTCTGCGTTCTACAAAACAACTTAAGTCTGGCTTATGCAAATACTACTTTCTTTTATTAGGAAACCGTGTGGGTTTCCTTTGTAGCAATTACTACGATTGGGTGGATGTCTCATTTTCCCTTTATTAATTACTTCTCTCTAACTTGCGGGTTTCCGCAGAGCTGTTACGGCAACCTCTTGTCTTTGCTTCGAGTTGTTAATGAATTCAACTTCGCCCTAGCGTATGCTAGCCGCCTGGCTAGCTCAGATGGTAGAGCGGCTGCCCCGGAAAGGCGGTGGTCCCGGGCTCGAGTCCCGGACCAGCACGAATTCTTCTGCAACTGCGAGGCTTTTCTTTCGAGGAACCCGTACGGGCTTTCTTTGTAGCAATTGCTACGATTGGGTGGATGTCTCATTTTCTCTTTCTTAATCAATTACTCTCTGCCGGCCACTCAGAAGGGTCAAGTGTTCGCAGTACTCCGCAGTGCTCGACTCCGCCCCTGGTATTGCGCAATCGAACCTGCATATGCTGTAACGGCTAGGAAGTCTGGAGACACGCGTGAAAGGTGTACTCACGCCAGTCGCTTGCATCGGCGCCTTTCATCAATTAATCGGCTCTTCGTGACGGTCAGCTTGTAGTGATTTGAGGAACCTGACCTCGACGGTCGTTACCGCTTTCAGAGAATGCACCGCTGCTGTCACCCCGAAAGGAGCTTCTTTTTGCCCATGCGCAGCAAGTGCCGATCGTCGTCGTCTAGGTGGACGCCGGTGAATTGGTCGCTTCGTAGGAAGCACGCCAAGGATTTTTGAGACGCCACAGCGCTCGATGCTGGCGCGCGCCGTCCTCATCTCCTTCTCCTCTTGTGCGCGATGTCACCCAAGTGCCAACCAAACAGCGATCTTGTTCTCCTGGTGGATGAGCCGAGAATTGGCGCATAACGAATATGCCATAACTAACGCGGAGAGAGAGAGAGAGAGAGAGAGAGAACTGTATTCTTTAGTGTGGTTGGAGCACCCATTCCAGGGTCTCACTCGCTATTGCGGCTCGCTAGGCCTGCTCGAGAGTCGCCATTTGGCTTTGCAAGTCCCGTTCGGAGAGTCGCGCCTCCCACGACGTATTGTTGAGTGTAAGTAGCGGCCAGACGGCGTCTACCAGACGCTGCGTGCATTCGTAAGTTAAGTCTTCGAGTGTCGGGGTGGAGTCGCACCACGAGCATCGGCCGCGGTGTTTGTCGGGAGAAATGTGTAGAGTCTGTGTGTGTGGGCAGTTGTTTGTCTGTATTCGGCGCCTGTCCCTCCCCTGTTGCGAAAGTTATCTGTTCGTTTCTCCATGCACATACACAGTGCTTCATGCTAGCTCGGCAAGACTGGAGCCACCACATAGTGGCACATATATAGCTCTTATTATGCCGGACTGGCCGACGTTCATCCAAACTCAGTGAAAACTGCCGCTTTAAAGGACAACAGACTTCAGAGATTCCTTCGGCTCGTAACTCATTTACTGCGACCAGCGGCGCTCTCCCACATTGAGGACCACCATTTTGTTCTTGCTTGCCAATTTTCCTCAGATAATTGCGCATGGCCGACAGGCCAGTGGTTATAGACTTGTTGCGTGAGGGTAGTGTAGGTGTGTTCGAAGGAGGATGCGTAAAATGAAATGTTAGTAAATAAGTATATGTTACAAGTAATATTGGAAATATAATTATAAATCCTGTCATAGAGAAAGAAATGCCTTGCAGACTTAAATAGGTTGACTTTTCTTTCTTATGTACGCAACTTCCTTTGTGGTATTAGCGTCGAGAAGTACGAGTGACGTCACGGCAAGGACGCCGCTCGCTACGGTTCGCTAGGCTGCCGGGCGCTCACGCAGGACGCTCGTTCGCGTAGTGCACTTTTGGCGAGGGGAGAAAGGGGCGAGTGATCTTTACTTCATGAAATCTCTTTCGGCTGTTTTCTGCTGTCACGCCTAAACTGCAGTTTAGCCTTGCAAACCAGGTGAATTGAGAAAATTTGCAGCTTGGATATTGCGAACTATGCAGAGTTGAAGGCCGCCACTGCTTCTGCAAGGAAGAGGTGCGCCCTGGCCGTACATAAATATTGCGTAAAAAGAATTTCTACAAATTCAGCATGCAACATTTCTGATCATGCTTCACTGAAGACATCATTCGCTTATGCCTCATGGTTGTGGCAGACATCGCATCTTACAAAGAACAGCCAACTTGTTATATGGCGTCAGTGATGGCCAGCTATAACAATTAAAGACAAATCGGCGAGATTTTCTTTGAATACCACCCAGTTTTTTTATGTTGATCACAATAAAGGGATCACACACTGCAGCCTCGTATTCCAACGACGGGCTATTAAATGACTTGTATGCGAGAAGTGTTATGTCTGGCGTGGCCTTTCCAAGCCTCCTCCTTAGATGACAGCTTTCTAATGGCCCTTTTTTCAATGTACTATACTTGGTCATTCCATTTTAGTTTAGATGTGAGTATTTCCAAGTTTTATGTCTAGAGACCTCCGACAGAGAACGACCATCAATACGGTTAGTAAACAGAAACGACAGTTCTTTCCGCGATACTCTCATTGCGACTGTTGCCTTTGGAATTATTCGGACCGCAGATTTCTTCACGTAGTTTGCAATCGTCCGCAAAAAGCTTTATTTTTACAGATACATGATGTACGATGTCATTGATAAATAACAGGAAAAACAATGGTCCTAAAATAGAACCTTGTCGGACACCTGTCTTCGCGCGGGCTCAGTTTGAGTTTAGAGCATCGACTGTTATACATTGCCTTCTCATGGAAAGATATGCTGCTATCCACGCAGGTAAAGACTTGTTTTTCAGAATTGGTTTGACGATCGTAGGTTTTGTTTTAAAATCTAATAATATTGTTACGGGGATGTTGGGAGAATAAAACTGTATTTACAATGCATATACAAGGAGAGTGAATTGGGTTAAAATAGCTGACTAGTAACAACACGCAGCAGCCTGCGTCTTGAGATCTTCTTCTTGCTCTCTCTTTTCATTCACCCTTCCGTTACAGGACCCCCGGGTGGCGAAGCGCCGCATCGGCGCACAGTAGGCGAAGAACTTCGAGCGAAGTATGGCTTCAGCCGTGAAACGTGCACGACGTGAACAGGCGAAGGACTTGAGGATGGATGAAACTGTAACCACGCGATCTCGTAATTGACGTCGTTAACTTGACGTAGGACTTCATAAGGCCCTGTGTAGAGAGAGAGAAGCTTCTGGGAGTGGCCGACCCGACGACATGGTGACCAAAGCAGCACCCAAGCACCTGGGGCGAGCTGAACATCGCGATGGCACCGGTTGTAACACTCTTTTTGCAGATGCTGCGAGGCTAATAAGCGAGATTGGGCGAATTGACGTGCCATGTGAGCGCGATAGATGACTTCACGAGTGTACTCAGTGGTAACACGGGGCACAGAAGGTAGGAAGGTGCCAAAGGGCGAAGTGGGGTCGCGACCATACAAAAGATAAAAGGGTGAATATCCTGCGGTGTCATGTCGGGAGGAGTTATACGCGAATGTTACGTAGGCCAGCGTGGCATCCCAATCGCGGTGGTCGTTGGAGACGTACATCGCCAGCATCTCTGTGATTGTTTGGTTGAGACATTCCATAAGACCGTTCGTTTGCGGGTGGTAGGCGGTGGACAGCTTGTGCTCAGTGGCACAAGAGCGGAGGAGGTCGTCCACAACTCGAGACAAGAACGGGCGGCCGCGGTCTGTAACTGTCGAGGTCCACCGTCATGGAGAATGACGTCGTGAAGGAGAAAATCGGCGACGTCAGTTGCGCAACTAGTCGGCAACGCCTTTGTTATCACGTAGCGTGTCGCGCAGTCAGTAGCGACAGCGATCCACTTATTCCCTTTAGTCGTCTTCGGAAAAGGGCCATGCAGGTCATGGCTTACGCGTAAGATTGGTTCAGAGGGAAGTTCAACTGGACGAAGTTGGCCGACAGGTGGCAGCGGAGGTTTCTTCCGGCGCTGATACAATTCGCAAGTTGCGACATAACGACGCACAGGGCGGTAGAGGCTCGGCCAGAAGAACCGGCGTCGTACGCGTTCGCATGTGCGCAAAGCTCCAAGGTGTGCCGCCGTCGGTGCAGCGTGAAGTTGTTCGAGAACGACGGATCGCAGATGACGAGGAAGGACAAGGAGCAACTCAGGGCCATGAGGGTTGATGTTGCGGCGGTAGAGGATGCCGTCATGCAGCAAGAACATGCGGCACGTGCTGTCGGTGCTGCCAAATTGCACTGCGGCGATGGACTGTAAGGATGCGTCGCGTTGTTCAGCGCGCATGTCGGTCATGCTAGTCAAAGCCATCACGTAGGTCACCGGATCATGCGCAACAGGATCGGGAGGATTCACGGGATGACGCGAGAGGCAGTCAGCGTCCTTGTGCAGACATCCAGACTTATAGTTGACAACAAATGAAAATTCCTGGAGCCGCAAAGTCCAGCGACCAAGCCGTCCTATGGGGTCCCGGAGGGAAGACAGCCAGCAAAGGGCGTGGAGGTCGGTAACAACCGAAAACGTGCGGCCGTACAAATATGGCCGGAATTTGGTGACAGCCCAAACTAAAGCCAAGCACTGCCGCTCGGTGATGGAGTAATTTCTCTCAGCAGGTGACAGCAGGTGGCTGGCGTGAGCTATCACGCACTCGGTACCATTCTGCTGTTGGGTGAGAACAGCGCCGATGCCATGGCCGCTTGCGTCAGTGTGGACTTCGGTCGGCGCATATGGATCAAAGTGGGCAAGTATGGGGGGGGAGTCAGACACCTGATGAAAGCGGCGAACGCGTGAGCTTGCTCAGGGCCCCATGAGAATGGCGTGTTCTTCTTTAGAAGATCTGTCAAAGGCCGAGCAACGTCGGCGAAGTTTTTGACGAAACGGCGAAAGTAAGAACACTGGCCGACGAAGCAGCGCACGTCAGAAGCAGAACGTGGCACAGGGAAACTGCGTACGGCGCGAACTTCTTCCGGATCTGGTTGGACACCGGATGCGTCAACGAGGTGTCCCAACACGGTAATCTGACGAAACCCGAATTGACACTTCGTGGAGTTCAGTTGGAGGCTGGCTTTTCGGTAAGGTGGCTGCCGAACATGGCAGAAAAAAAAGTAACGTAGTCAAGGTAACAGAGACAGCTGGTCCATTTCTAGCCTCGCGGAAGAGAGTCCATCATACGTTCAAATGTCGCAGGAGCAATGTATAGGCCAAATGGCCTGACTTTGAACTGATATAAGCCATCCGGCGTGATGAAGGCCGTCTTCTCATGGTTCATTTCATCAACTGAAATCTGCCAGTAGCCGGTGTTCCGTTTGGAGGCGATCCCACCGCTCGCAACCAGTTTGTTGCGTACTCCAGGGTAGCGTACCGTACTGCTGCCGAGAAGTAGCGACTCCTGCCTATCGAAGCTCGACCGACATTACTTATTGGGTAGCGTGGCGTTGTCGGCGGGCTGCAGGCATCCGGTAGACCATGGCGACCGAGCAAGGGCGAGACGATTTGCTAGTGCGAAACTTGCACGGTTTATTCAAAGGTAGTTGAAAGAAGAAAAAGAAAAACATGAAGTATGAAGTATCTCAAAAGTACATTTCGGGGCCCCTTAAATAGGCTATCTACAAGTGTGGGCGGGATCTTGCTTCCGTCGATGACACGCTACAGGCACAGAGAGAAGGCCCCTCCTCCTGCATTGCCGAGCACGGGTACGAGAAGTCGGTCCTCTTTTTGACGAATCCGGGGAGAAGGTCGGGTGAATGACCTCTTCGGCCCCGTGGGGTCCGGCCAAGCAGAAGGTAGGGGGATGACGTATCGCCCGTGGTGTCCGACGCCAACCCTAACAGCATCTCCGGCGGGGAAGGAAGATCCCGACGTGTAGGGGCCAGCAGCCGCTGTACGAGGGATCGGCGTTTCGGTGTCAGGATTCCCCGTAGAGCTCACGAACCCTTCGTTCGTAGCAGGTAGATTCCGGGGAGTGGTCATCCGTCCTCGTGGCGCTCTTGTGACTTTTCTCCTTGGTCCGGTCCGGTGAAATTGGTCTTTGCAAGCAGGTCTCGCAACTTTTCGTCTCCTGCGTGGGCAAGCAATCACTCTGGAACAGTGCCGGACCCACAACCACAAAGCAGCGAGCACAAGGCCTCTCTCCCCCACGACACACCCGACTTTTAACAAAAAAGAAAACCCGCTACACCTTTCCCATTTCCTACGCGCGTCCTCCCCCCCTCAACACTAAAAACAGCCATTTCTTGAACGCGTTAGGACGTGGTTATTAAAATCAGCTAACAATCGGCTTCACTTCGGAAAAACATGTGAATGAACGAAAAAAATGCTACGGAAACCCGGATGAGCATGAGGCTTTCGATACTCTAGGGGCAACGACTTAAACCGTCGGCATTGCCGTTAAGCTTTTTACCCTTCTTGTAGCGAATATCGAAGGTGTACTGTTGAAGAGCCAAGCTCCAGTGTAAAAGACGACCGTTTTTCGTAGACATGGACTGCAGCCATGTGAGGGGACAGTGATCAGTCTCTATGGTGAATCTTGAGCCAGCGATATAGCAAGCTAGCTTCTGTACCGCCCAAACTACGCAGGCGCATTCCTTTTCTGATGCACTGTATGCTTTCTCACGAACTGAAAGCTTTCTACTGGCGTACAGTACAGGATGTTCGTTCTCGTCATCTTTCTTTTGACAGAGCACCACCCCCATACCCCTGTCACTGGCATCACACTGAAGAATGAATGGATTAGAGTAGTCGGGCGCGTTCAACACTGGCTGGCTCGTTAGTGCGTTCTTTAGCATACTAAAAGCCTTTTCTTTTGCGTCATCCCACTTTACCGTTTGTGGTTCTGTTTTTCTGAGAGCATCCGTTAAAGGACTCGCAATCTCGGAATACCGCGGAATATATCTTTGGTAATAACCCGCCAAGCCCAGGAATGATCTGATGTCCCGCTTGGTGCGTGGTTGCGGGAAGTTATCTATTGCGGTCAGTTTAACCTCGGAAGGACGACGATGGCCTTGCCCTATTACATGACCTAGATAAGCTACCTCCGCGCGCCCTAGTTGGCATTTGGGAGCCTTAACAGTTAAGTTGGCCTCTCGTAGACGACACAACGCGGTTCGCAGGTGTTGCATATGGTCTGCCCATGATGAAGAAAAGAAAGCTATGTCATCGAGATAGAGAAGTGCAAAGTCCTCCATTCCTCGTAGCACCTGGTCCATAAGGCTAGAGAAGCAATATGGCGCATTCTTCAATCCAAAACTCAGGACTTTCGGACGAAAGGTTCCCATCGGGGAAATAAACGCTGCAAGCCTGCTTGCCCTCTCGGTCAACGGAACCTGCCAATACCCTCTGACTAAATCGTGCGTAGAGATGAAATTAGCACTGCTCGCCTTTTCAAGCCTTTCCTCGATATGCGGTATTGGATAAGTCTGGTTCTTCGTGATTAAATTGAGCCTGCGGTAGTCGATACATGGCCGCGGCTCTTTTCCTAGGACCTCAACCAAGAGGTGAGGTATAATCACTCTCTCCTGGCTCGATTATACCTAGCTCTAACATCTTGTTTATTTCAGCGGTCATGACTTCACGTTGACGAGGCGAAACGCGATAAGCTTTCGAACGAACAGGGTCCGACGAGGTTAACTCGATATCGTGAACGATCGCAGTCGTCCTTCCCGGTGTGTCTGAAAATACGTCTTTAAATTCAAACACGAGTTCCCTCAGTTCGGCCCTCTGATTGGGATTCAACTCCGCCTGTTCTACTAACTTATCAATGGTCTCGTCAATGTCTTTTGTCTCCGTCACTGTTGTTAACTCTGGAAAGTCGACAGGCATTTCCTCAGGTTGGTTAAGGGACATGTTCACAATAGCTTCCCTCTGCCTGTAGGGTTTAAGTAGATTGCTATGGTACACTTGTGGTGTCCTTCGTTTTCCCGGCACCGTGATTACGTAGTTTGTTTCAGATAATTTCTGAATTATGTCAACCGGTCCTTCCCATTGACCCTCTAGTTTGTTTTTCAACGAGGGTTTCAGGATCATTACCTTTTCCCCCACTTCAAAGCGTCGCGTGCGAGCCGTCCTGTCTTAGTAATTCTCAGCATTGTTTTGTGCTTTACGCATTTCCTGCTAAGCAATCACTGTGGCAGGCTTACGTTTAACAACTTTCTCCTACATTCTGCCTCTCGCGACATTTCAGGCTACGCTGCTTTCCTGGTTTTTTCATTAGCTGGCGTACTTTCCGCCTCATCCCCTATAGGGTTATCCTGTTCAGTACTGGTTGACGAATCAGCTGTCCAACCTGTTTTCTCCACCACTGGACATTCGTACACTGCCTTGGAACGAGTTAGGGCTTGCACTGTTCCCTCACTAAACCCGATTCCCTTGCGTCGTAGCAAATCCTCTGATTGGTTAGAAAACAAATATGGATACTGCGGCGGGAGATGTGCCGAGACGGCGGCTTCAGTGTCCAGTACTCCGAAAGGGCCTTCAATACGAATTTTGGCAACCGGGAGACAAACACTGGAGGCCTCTACGGCTTGCCTTATCGAAACACATTCCTCCGTGAACTGGCCTGCATCTACGTACGACGGGTGCACGACGTCCATTGTGGCTGCCGAGTCGCGAAGCACTCTACACGGTTTGCCGTTTACCACGGGGTCTCGAATGTACGGTTCTAGCAAGTTCAGATTTTCTGCGTTAGTACTTAGTGACATCAACAGTAGTTTGGGATTTCTGCACCCCACGGAGATATGTCCCGTTTGCTGGCAGTTGTAGCAAAGTACTGGTTTCTTTGCCTCGAAAGTATTTTCCTTCTGCCTTTCTGTACTCCGTTCGTGTGGTTCCTTTTCTCCCTCGCTTTCCTCGTCACTAGTTTTAACCGAATCTGACCTTTCCATTGTTTTATACCGACTCGACTTTGACCATCGCTTTGGCTTGTCGGGTCTGTTTTTATATATCTCCTTCTTAGGAGCTTCGTTGCCTTCGTCCGCACGGCGAGTTACGTACTCCTCAGCGAGATCGGCCGCTCTCGTAACAGTGTCTACGCCTGGCCTATCCTGAACCCAATACTTGATGTTTACTGGCAGCCGGCGGTAGAACTCTTCTAAAGCAACGCACTGCATTGTCTTTTCGGCGTCGCCGAGTGCACCCTCTTCTCTGAGCCATTCCTTCAGGTTTACCTCCAAGGTGTATGCAAAATCTGAGTATGACTCACTTTTGGTCTTCTCGACTTCCCTGAATTTTCGCCTGAATGCTTCCGCTGATAATCTATACTTTTTAAGCAGCTTCGCTTTGACTTCATCGAAGTCCTCTGCTTCTTTCCCCATGCGGGCGATAATATCAGCTACCTCACGTGGCAGTAACGTAAGCAAGCGTTGCGGCCACGTGTTTCTCGCGAATTTTGCCTTCTCACACGTGCGCTCAAGCTGTACCAGAAAAAGACTTATGTCCCCTCCTACTGCGTAGGGAGCCATCAAGTCTGTCATTCTGCGCTCGCTTTCACGTGCCTCTGTGCTAGGTCTTTCGCTATTTTGTGCTTTCAGAAGCTCAATCTCTAGGCGCTTCATTTCGAGTGCGTCGCGTGCAACACGGTCGCGCTCTTCTTTGGCCTCACGTGCAGCACACTCGCGCTCCTCTTTTGCCTCTTTCTCTTTAATGCTCTCTAGGCATTCCGTCTGTTCCTCGTCGTCTGCCCCGATCGCTTCGATCGCCTCAATGATCTCCGGCTTTCTCTTTGATTCGGCAATTTGGAGGCCCAACTATTTGGCCAAGCTCAACAATTCCGGCTTCTTTAGCGCCTTCAAGTTCATGGCTGCCCTTAGTGCTGCTAAACCTTCACTCTATACAACCTTGACGTACTCAAACTTCTGTCAACGGTTTAAATAAAAATCACTGCTATGTAAATTCCAAAAAATACGTAAAAGCCAAGTGATATCTCAGTGAAGGAAAGCCGTGCACTCACCATATGCAGTCATGATCCAGACACTTTCCTTCCGAACGCTGTTGCCAGGACGAAGAGGCTACGATCTTGTAGTTGTCGTCCAAGTTGGGGTCTCCAGGATTCCGTATCCCAATCGCTGCCAGTCAGTTTGTTGCGTTTGGAGGCGATCCCACCGCTCGCAACCAGTCTGTTGCGTACTCCAGGGTAGCGTACCGCACTGCTGCCGAGAAGTAGCGACTCCTGCCTATCGAAGCTCGACCTACATTACTTATTGGGTAGCGTGGCGTTGTCGGCGGGCTGCAGGCATCCGGTAGACCATGGCGACCGAGCAAGGGCGAGGCGATTTGCTAGTGCGAAACTTGCACGGTTTATTCAAAGGTAGTTGAAAGAAAAAAAGAAAAGCATGAAGTATGAAGTATCTCAAAAGTAAATTTCGGAGCCCCTTAAATAGGCTCTCTACAAGTGTGGGCGGGATCTTGCTTCCGTCGATGACACGCTACAGGCACAGAGAGAAGGCCCCTCCTCCTGCATTACCGAGCACGGGGAGGAGAAGTCGATCCTCTTTTCGACGAATCCGGGGAGAAGGTCGGGTGAATGACCTCTTCGGCGCCGTGGGGTCCGGCCAAGTAGAAGGTAAGGGGATGACTTATCGCCCGTGGTGTCCGACCAAGTAGAAGGTAGGGGGATGGCGTATCGCCCGTGGTGTCCGACGCCAACCCTAACGCCGGATCGAAGATGGATGGACGAGAAGTATTTAGCTGCGTGTAAGTAGTCCAAGGCGTCATCGATGCCTTGTAGTGGGTAGACGTCTTTTCGGGTGATCTTGTTTAAATGGCGATAATCGACGCAAAAACACCAAGTACCATCTCTTTTTTTTTCACAAATACGACAGGCGAAGCCAAAAGGCTGGCTGATGGTTCGATGACCCCTTTACGGAGCATTTTGCCACTTCTGATTGCGTGACTCGACGTCCAGCATGTGATACACAATAGGGCCGCAGACGAATAGGATTCGTGTCTCCAGTGTTGATACGATAGTAAACAACTGATGTTTGTTCGAAAGGCTTGTCGCCGAAATTAAAGATCTCAAGGTACGATTCGAGGAGGAGAGGTATATCCGTGGCCTGTGCAGAGGTGAGGTCGGGTGTAATCATCTTCGCCAAGTCATCCGTTAGGGAAGCAGAGCTGAGCTGCAATTGGTGCTAAGAAACCGCTCTCGGTATTCAGACTTTCAATGTAAAATTCAGAAGTATTAGAAACGCTGGCCAAGAACATGCCGGCTGGAAGCACTTTAGGGCACAGGCTGAAATTCAGAAGCGGAAGAACGACGTTGTTATTAGTAATCGTCACCAGAGTATGCGGAAGAGCAATGTTCTGGTTCAAAAGCACGTCGATGATGGGGCGAAGGACATATTCACCGTCGGGAATCTGTGGCTGTGCGGTCAAAGCGACGGAAGTGATTGGGCGCGTTAAGTTAGCGCGCTCCGAACTCCAAAGGAGCACGCTCGAGTGCGCTCGAGTGCGACGCCTTCGGAGCTTGAGTTAACGGCGATTTTCGCTGACTGCTTTCGGGTGCACGAACGCGCCTTCTGGCGAATGTTGCTTCCGCATCCGCTATCGCACTTCGCGCGCTCGTCGAAAATGGCCCCGCCGACCGTACTCCTGCAGTTTTTGTTAGACGATGAAAAGGTAAAAGAACTTGACGCGTGGCGACGGAGGCAGCAGCAGCGGCTTACGCATGCGATGCAAGCTCAACGTTCGCGCCAAGCTCAAACCACGCCAATACGCTAAGTTCCCGATCTCGCCTGAGAACAGCTTCAGACGCCCGGCAAGTTTGTATAGTTCTTCTGGGGCCCGGCTGCGCGTCGGCGGAAGGAACGAGTGGGCAAGGAGAATGGACTTGCATCAGTGGAAAGAGTAGGAAACACGTCATTTTTCCGGAAGCCGTAGCGGGCGCGCGCTCTCGCGCACCGTTTCCAGAGTGGGGCGCGCGTAGAGCGCGCTCCGTAATCACGCACCGGAAGTCGCTTTTTAGCCGTTAAGCTTAAAAAAGCGCACTCTGTTGGATAGAGCGCACTCGAGCGCCTTAACGCGCCAATTGCCTCAGGTAACAGACGCACATCTTGAAGCGAACACAAGTGCGGTGGAGCGGTGCTCGGAGCATCGGCGACTTGAAGCAGTTCCAACTGAAGAACGCCGGTTGCACAGTCGATGAGAGCGGAACGATGGAATAAAAAAGTCAGATCCAAGGATAATGTCGTGAGGGCAGTTGTCGATCACAGTAAAGAGAACAGAAGTACGGCTGCCAGCTATACTTATACGGGCAGTACACATTCCAAGTACAACCAGCACGCCGCCGTCGGCCACACGAAGCACTCGGGCAGCTGCTGGGATGAGGACATTCTTTAAACGTCTACGTAGGGTTGCACTCGTCACATTTACGTGGGCTCCAGTGTCGACGAGCGCTTGGACAGGTAAGCCGTTATGTTAACGTCAATTACCCTTTTCTTTGTGGGCACAGACGGAGGATTTGCGGCAGTAGTGGGCAATGCAGCACCACCTCCGAGCAATGCATTTCTTAGTTTTCCGAAATGGTGCGGTCAAAAGCCACAGGGGACCAAAGGCGACGTGGCTGCGGCGAAAGGGAAGATGGGCGACGTGTTTGCAGTGAACGAGACTGGTGTCCGTGCGGCGATGGTGAGCGACTGTACCACGTCTTCCTAGCAGAGTTATCGGTGCTGTTAGACTCGGAGGTGGGCGAAACATTGCAGGCATTACCATTAAAACTGCTCAGGTTGGCCGGCGTGCGACGTGTTGAGGGCCACGAGTTGCGACAGTATCTCGCGACATGACCAATGCGGCGACAGGTGAAACATATCGGCTGGTCGTCCGCGGTTCTCCACTCAGTCGGATTGCGATAACGCGGGGAGAAGCGTCGGGGTGTAGCGAAAATAGTAGAAGGGCGCTCGTTGGCTCTGGAGTTGGTGACAGCACAGACAGAATGTGGACCAAAGTTTTCAAGTTCCTGTCGAACGATGGCTTGCACGAGGGGAACTGAAATAGGGGGACCATCAGGGCATTGAGCTAATCTAGAAGATTTGCATATATTAAGACAGATATTTTGAATAGCCAAGCAAACAACACATGTAATTACACTGCAAGCACAGAACACAAGCACACACTGCGTAGAAATTACGTTCACCACACAAACAAATCTTTAACCCAGAATAACAGCCATATCACCCATAACACGCAGGCTATTTCACGCACAGCCTGAAAAAGTAGTATAAGATGCCATCGTACACTTCTCCCTTGGAGTAAATGTGCCCACTGTCACTGTCTTTGGCCGAGTCAGCTTGAGAAGTTAACTGGAGCATCCTGGGCTCGATCAGTTCATGCAGGCGAGTTTGCTTCCAGCGGTGTGCTTCTGTCGATTTCTTCAGTGTGTCTTGAACACCCACAAGCACAGCACTTGGTGAACCCTCCACACTTCCGCGCAGACTTCTCTTTAGAGGCGTGTAGAGTCTAAGCAGTCGGAATATTTGAGTAATATTCACACTTGAAAAAGTACAGCTCGCTACTTCGATCAGGTGGCGGCGACAATGGTAAGGGAGCGTACCAGTCGGGCAAACAGCGCGGCGAACGCCACCGCGCGCCAGGAACCGGAAGAGCGACATTCTGCGCGCCGCAGCTTTCAAACGGAAAGGAATCTAAAAAAAAACGTTGGTTTCAGTTGCATGTAGCGTGAGACAGGACATGTTCTATTCTCGCGCCAGCCACACAACACTGTAGAGCCACAGATCGCCTATACAAACTTAGAGAAGGGAAACTGTACCTTCCACAGTTCAACAGAAATAAAAGTAGCGGTGGCGTGGCGAACTAAATTCTGCGACCTAGAGATGGCGCTGGCAGTATTATCATCATCATTACGTAGTGAGCAACATTATGGCAATATGGTCGTTACGGTAGTGGCTGGTGGCATCGCTACTAGATACTTTTCAGATGTAAAACTCCGCCTGGGAGCGGCGCGTGAACGTGACTCTCTGCCGTCTCCTCTCGCGAGGTGACGCTGCCGCCACGGTTGGCCCGGTTGGCTACGGAAGCTTCCCAAGGCAGCAGCGCACCGCCGACTCAATGCCAGTTTTTTTTTTCTGCTCTTCGTGGCGCTAAATATTCAAAGAATAGCCTTTTTGCATTGTGCACTCTGTAAAAAGCAGCCAACAGGTGAATGAAGAGGAGAGTGAAGCCTTTCGTTTGTGGCATGTTGTTTTATGTACACATGAAAGAAAAGAATAGTGCCGGTACAATGCCGGATTGATGAATCTAAGCACGCTGCATCGATATTCATAAAAGATGCGCTTACTTCGTTGCCACAGCTACCTTGCGACTGCTTTCTAGTTGACAGTTTGTATCCCTGGAGTAAAAATGCATCCCCATAACAATGAAGAAATTCAGTACTTCGCACGTGAACGCGAACATATGCTCTGGACAACCAAGAAGAGGGAGGCAGCACCCCTCTAGATCATCTAAAACCTTCCAAAATATCTCTTCGTAAAGGCCTGCCTCATCCAGAAAAGCCGACACACTTTTGCCAGCCATCTTCATAAAGCCCAGCATCTTCGGCGTCGGGTGCTTTAAGGAACCTTGCTTGAGACTTCTGTACTCAATTAAGGAACTGTGGCAGCCAACTGCTGGGATTTCTGAGCTTATGTCCGCTATGCATAGATCACATGGTGCGCCCTTTCTGACTTTATGAATGACATATCCACACAGATATTAACCAACATTGTCCTCTATGTTTCCTCGAGCATAAGTGTGCTCATTGCGAGCCCATTCTGGTGAGCTGCTTGGCTCCACGCAACTTTTCAACGTCGCTTCAATGTCATTGCGAAGACTATGTTTTGACTTGCAGGCTTCTCTGAGCTGCTTGAATGTGTCGTTGACGCCGACGTGCACAGGGTCTGGCACACCTTCCACACTCCCACGTAGAGCCGTTTTAACAGGTGTATACAGGCTTAGAAGGCGGAATATCTGCGTGAAGTTGATTGTAGTTGGATGGGACTCATCTCCACTGAAGGAACGCATCAGTACAAAGTGTTCCTGAAAAAACACGAGTGAGTGAATTTCCTAGCAAACAGGGGAATGTGAATGCAGTCACAACAAATGTGAACAGTGTGCCTTACCTCCAATGGATCTTGATTTAACTTGGCTGTAAAAACATAGAGCGCACCTTGACGCAGCAGATTATCGACAATGTTTAAAGTCGACATCAGAGTTACTCGCAGCGACTCTGTAGTTTATGATGCAAAAAGCTTCAGATTCTTTTGAATTGCATTCTGTTCTGTCAAGTTTAGCAGTTCCAAAAAAATCTTTGATGGCCTGAAATGATTAGTGTAACAAGTTTATAGACCTTAGGAAATGCTCGCGAAGTTCAAAGGTGGTGGTCTGGTACAATATTTCGTCGTAGAATGCTCGCAAGGTTTTATTAACACAAACAAAAAACAGGAGTAAAAACAGACAAAGTGATTGTTAGGAAGGGCGCTGCACCCTCGCTAGCTATCACTTTGTCTGTTTCTCGTGGTTTTTATCGTTCATTGTTTCATTGCAGGTACGTTAGCTCACAAGGCGAGCAGCATTTTCCTGGCACATAAATAAGAAACACGAGCAAAACGTGGGACGCTGCTGCACGCATCGGCGTCTCTGTCCGCCCGCAAAAACGTTGCTCGCACCGCCCACCGTCGGGCCGACATAGAGTTACTGTATATGCTACCGTAGGTAGCAGAGTTGCGCGTAGGTCCGCCATCTTGCCTGAGAAGCAACCAAGTCTATACGGCGAAGCCGCACTCCGTTTTTGCAGGCGACATGCCTAGTGTATCGTCGATCGGCCGTGGGCGCTTTTGCATCGCTTGTGCACCGCTTTTCCGCCAAATCGCAAACAAAGCGCATCGAAACAGCTGACTTGATTAGATTGTGAAGAAAAAGGCGCTGCCCTTTTTTAGCGCGCGGCGTAAGATGCAGCGCGTATATTGGTTCTTTTTTGGAGTTGCATTCACCTGTGCACTTTCTCCGCCCTAATAACGTATGGGCACTCGCGTATCTAGAATAGATTGTGTATTCTATATACGCCGATCAGATGCAGCATTCGTGAACCGTGACGGTAACGATTAGATCGCACCGAATAAACTTAGGGAATATGGTGATGTTATTTCATAGATTCGGGAAATCCTACAAAATTTTCGTGCGAAAAAGGTACTTCACAAGGTAGTATAAGGTTCGAAATAAGATAGCGTATTAAAAACTGGACAAACGTTAGTAATTGAGGTGAACAATCAGATACGTTAATAGCCTTCATTCGCTTGAATACTGCTTGGCACTCAGGTTTTGTTTCAACAGAGATAAATACGCTACTAAGAGCAGTGCTCTTTTAGCATGTAAACAGTAACAAAAAGCACCGAGCCGCAACTACCTCTTTTTTTTTTGGCAATAAAATCACAATGCGAATTTCAGAGAAAAAAAACAAACACTAGTATATGCGCGTGCAAATATTTTGATATAGTGAGCTTTATCAAGTGGTGCTCTGTTACAAAGGGAACTGTACTAAATATAATGAGGCTCGTACTTGCTTATGTGCCATAGCTCTCAACATGTAGCCAGTCTAAAATATTACTGGTCAATCAATGACCAACCATTGATATTTCGACTCTGGTACCCCATTAGATCTTGTGTAGGAACATATCCACCTACAAGCAAGCAATGGATATCAGCTACACCTGCAAGTGTGATTTCATTATGTGCCTTTTCACTGCAGTGATTCCAAAAGTAGCCTTCTGTGGGAGTGTAGCGAAAGTTTTTCTCACAGGATTGACATAGCTACATTATAGGGAATAATTCAAAACACAGTCAGGCCCTTACCGTATGTTAAATGACGACATTCATTCCTCTTGCATCCCGGTTCACATAAGCTGTAGTAGATGAAATATCTTTACTTAGTAGTAACCTCTTTCATATTCAGAAACAACCCAAGCAGTGCATAATCATGAAAATGTGAGCTGGCTTTTTTACGACACTTCTGTGAAAGCAGTGTGGTGCATCACAGGCAGAAAACTGGTAATTCCAGCTAAATCTTCTGTATACCTCTACGTGCTTCCATTATTTAAAAATATCTAGACTTGCAGTAGCTTTTAATATTCCATCTGTGAATTTTTTTAGCACAGCCCAAAAAGCACGTAGCTGTTAGTCAAGCAATTTCATCTCATACACACTTGACGCAATAGGCAGTTGGCGGAAAATTTGTTTGTTCAGGTGTCTTTACCTGAACACCCTTCACTAGTTTTACAAAGGAAGAGAAACAATTACTGCAGTAAGGTGTCACGAGGCAGGCCGACGAAACAAACGTGAGATGCGCTGCGCACGTTGCGTTGTTGCTACGCAGCTAGCACGCACGTGGACAGCGAACGGCAAGATCGGCTGGATTGGATTTGAATTTGACTGGCGACAACTTGTGTCAATCCAGTTCGCTGCAGCGGCGGCGTCGGGAAATACAAAAATTGGCCCGAACATCTGCTTCTCCGCAATGCACGGTTGCTTGGCTACCACGTGATGACGTTCTGCCAATAGTGGCGCTAGCGGCTTGATAAAACAGACGCGCAACTCTGCTACCTGCGGTAGCACATACAGTAACTTTATTTACACGTCGTCGTCGAGTTGAGCGCTTTTACAGCGGATGACTGCGAGTTTCCTACACGTGTTGTCGGAGTTTTTCAGTCTGCTTGCTAAGATTTTCGTCGAAGTTTGTGCGAATGACGCACAATGAGCCGCTGTCAAAGCCATTGTTTTGTGCCCGGATGCATGACTGGTTACAAGTCATGCAAGAGCAAGTTTTCATTGTTCGGAGTCCCGAAGGAAGACGCCGTGTTTCAGAAGTGGCAAAGGAACATACCGAGAGCAGACAAGCCGCTTGAATGCAACGCAGCCGTATGTGAGCTGCATTTCGATCAGCAGTTCATGTCACGACACTTTGAACACTCAATTGACGGCCAAACAGTGCTCTTGGACCGAAGCAGGCCACTTCTTCTGCCGGGTGCCGTACCGACGATATTTCCAAATGTACCAAAGTACCTCTCCAAGGCAGTTCCGAAGAAAAGAAAGCCTAAAGAGAGGTCAAGCTTGCATTCCCCAGTGCCGTCAAAAAGGTGTCGAAAGGATGGGCCGCTGCAACCACCTTCGCAAAACGACGTTGGTCACCTTGATCTACCTGTGCCTTCCGACGACGAAGACGCACATGACTATAAGAATGTCCGTCTTCCGTCCAGCCGGTGGGGAAAGCACATTTTCAGTGAAGAACCGTTAAAGGTAGCTCATAGTGCGTCCTTAGCTGTGCCCAAAAGCATGAGTGTTCTGCATGCACAAAAGCTGGTGCTTTTCACTGTCGTCGACACTGTGGTGAAGTGCGAAGTGTTTGTGCGAGGGGTTCCGATTGCCCTGGAAACCTCAGGGGATCGAGCTTCTTTGCTGAAGAATGTTGACGCCATCTGTGTTTGCGCAGGCGCCGGACTTTTGGAAGAGTTCCCGTTTGCGTCTTGGAATGCGAATTTAACAGTGTGGAATGACACTATCTACAACAAGTGTTGCAAGGGAGTTTCAGGAACCGAAGAGAAATGCTGTATGAAGTGCAAGTAACTTAGAAAGCTTTTGATTAACCAATGGCGCAGGAAAAAGAAACAAAAAGTAAGATCGAGCTCTGCCGTGAAAAATGAAGGCAAAAGCAGAAACAGTGCGTCGCCTCAGGACAAAGGTCAAAACTTTAGACCAAGTGATTTCCAAGCTGCAGCAGGAAAATGAGGAGATTGAAGAATCTGCCGTCCTGAAGAGAACTGACATGCTCCCGCCCAAACAGAAGGCTGCTATCATGCAATGCTTTGAAGCTGGGAGACGAAAGTCCCCAAAAGACATGCGTTATTGTACAAAGTGGCTACTCGAGTGCATCATCATGCACATGAAAAGACCTCGACTTTACTAACACGTCCGCAGAGAAAAGATACTTGCTCTGCCCAGCCGAAGCTGCCTCAAGAAATACAAGAGGCAGTATGAGAGCAGCTTCGGGTTCAATGCGCATGTGCTTTCAGGCATCATGAACAAGACGAAAAAATTGAGTGAATTTGAATGCCACGGAGGGCTCATAATCGACGAAATGAAACTTTCCGAAAACTTGGGTGTTGCGGGAGGTGGAAAGATTGATGGGTTTGTAGTCCTCGGTCCCTTTACACCCGAATCTGACAAAACACTCCCTTGCGACCACGGATTAGTGGTAATGTTTCAGCCACTCTCAGGTTCGTCTCAACGTTCGTTTCAACTGCGTCAGGTTCCAAAGGCAATGTCAAGGCGCCACTGCTCTCCAAGATCGTCTTGGAAGCGGGGATGCTGAGAATGCTGGGCTGAGAGTGGATTATGTGACATGCGACGGAGCATCATGGAATCGGGCAATGTGGCATCAGTTCGGAATATCGGGTAAAGGAATAGCTATCAAGCCAGCAACATCCCACCCCACTGATGATGACCGACGACTGTTTTTCCTGTCAGACTTTCCAAACTTAGTGAAGTGTGTGAGAAACGGCTTTGTAAAAGTCGGTTACAAGACACCAGCAGGGCATGTGGACGTGAAGCCACTAAAGATAGCTTATGAACTGGACAAATGTGCCACAACGCTCAAAGTTATGCAAAAGATAAGCGAAGTTCACCTGAACCCTAATAATTTCGAAAAAAATGAAAGTTAATTATGCCTTTCATCTTTGCAGATCTGAAGTTCTACATGGCCTCTTCTTCTATAAGAGCCAAATTGACAAAACCTTGGCACACCGGAAGCAGACAGAAAATTTCATTTGATTTTTGCAGAAGTTAATTGCCATCATGACATCGAGACTTGCATCCAGTGCCCTCAGACCGAATTCACCAGAAGAACAGGTGCTGAGTGATTTCCTACTTTACATGAACGAATTTAAAGCCAAAACAGGCCCCTCAAAAGCAGGTTTTTTGTCATCAAGCACAGCAGAACGTTTAAGAGTGACCCTGCAAGGAACGTTGGAGCCTTTAAGATACCTAACGGAGCAAGCAGGTTACAAATATTTGCTAACTTCCCGCCTGAGCCAGGATCCTATAGAGAAGTTGTTTCGCATAATTCGCCAGTTTTGGAAATGTCATGATCATCCAACCTCAGCACAGTTCCTTACTGCTGTTAACTGTCTGAGCGTCAATAATTTAGTAAAAAGCTCTAGACAAAGGCAACTGTTCAGGTGGCGCAATCGTATCATTTGTCGGACCAGCTGAGGCAGCCAACCAAGTGGACAACTTGATTGGTGGAGGAAGAATTGACGAAGCCTCCAGCGTGCTTGAAACATCATCCTTGTGCACTGATCATCCTTATCCGGAGAACCATAGTGATGCAAGGCTGGTATTTTATTTGGCTGGCTATGTGGCCCTACGGAAAATACTAACAACGAAATGTCGGGACTGCTTAGAGCAGCTGCTGACGTCGGTTGAGAATTCAGATGACGCTCTCTCATCTTTCACCCAGTTTTGTGGTAAAGTAGGGCTTCTGTATCCCTCAAGACAACTTTTTTCATTCGTGGAAGCTTTGGAGGATAGCTTCACAATGTGGTTCAGTTGGAAGAAGGTCCAAAGAGATAGCATCACCGATATTTTGCATTGTATGCAACACGTGCCTTCCATTGGTTGTGATGCGCACAAAGAAGCATTGTCAAGCAATATAGTGAAGTTTTTTATCTTGACACGACTTCACTTCTACATCAAGTCTTTGAACAAAGAAAGAATATGAACTCGAGAAAAAAAGAAACATCTGAAGATGCGGCTCACTACATAACCAACATAACAATGCGGATGCTCACTTTGCCTAATCCTAACTTGCTGAATAAAGCTGATACAAATTAAGAAGATGTTGTGGATCTCAGTTATTTTTCATTTTTATAGACAGCGCTATGGTGCCCGTTTGTTAGGAATTAGTAGTCAACACCAGCATGCCAGTAATTTTGAATCTCCAGTAATACAGGTCATCTCACAAAGTGAACCGATTAGGTAACTCAGACCTCACGGGTTAATGAGGAGCAAGATGGGCAGGAAGGCACGAAGGAGGTTACAATAAGGTCATTTTCGCAGTATTATTTAGGAGGTAATGCCGCGGTCGTGATAAATTAGTTTCGGATATAGGTCAAACAAGGCGCCCTTCAACAGATCAGCGTCGCTTGGCGACTGAATAAACTCAGATCTCGGTACTAATACGCTCTGTGTTTAGTCTGGTAAACTCGTGAAACTGCGATCGCGTGGCCTCCGCTGGAGAATCATCGGCACCAGTCGCATGTACGGAATGGGCAGCTGTAGATGCATTTTGGACCGGCTTTTGCAACAGCGCAAAGCGAAGTGCGGAGGCCATGCGATCGTAGTTGCCTCAGATGTGGCTTCATTACGACTGCAGCTAAGCTAAAGAAAAAGGAGTGTAGAACACCAAGCTGCCTCAGTGCCGCGGTTGGAATGCCACAGTAGCTACAGCAGACCGCCGCTGCTGCCGCCTCCGAGCGATGTGTAAGCGAATGCGAGCGCCACCTGAGCGGAACATCCGAGAAGCCCACGCGAGAGGCGGCGCCTTGCGCACACTTACCCTATTCTAGCCACTGTAGGTGGTGTTCGCCGTGCTGCTCGCTCGCTGGTTTTGGGTGATTTCAATTTTTTGAGTGATTTGGGTGATTATCAATCGTGAATGAAGCAGTACATGACCACTATTTTCGTACAGGTCAGGTGGAGCTAATGCTGTCAGTTACTGAGTGTACAACATACAGAAACACAGATAGTAATCTATTTAACGGAACTGAAAGCTGAATTCGAGCGAAGTTTTCTCATCACGTTTGGCGTGCCGCTAAAGCAAGGACAACGATATTGTGCTCGTCTACACTAGTACTTATGTTGCATACAGTGCTGTTTGACGTGTTCCATACTATATGTATGTTGTCTGCCTTCGACAATTTCAGCTAGATTAAAAAAAAAGAAACATAAGAAGTGCTCAGCAAACATGTACTGTCAGTAAGGTAAGCTCGAGTTGCACTGTCGCATTGTTTTCATAACACATTGGCGATAGGCGCGAAGTCTAGAGGGAAAAAAACGTTATGCTAAATTTTAGATCCCATATTGTGTGCTCTTGATATTTCTACTGCACATTTAGTGTTCAGCTGCAGCAGTAAAGGCTTTCACAAGTGGAGTACTCGTAGGAAGGCGATGAGCGTTATGGAGACGACAGTGCTTACGAGGACCTTTGCCAATATTGTGTGTAAACAAGAACACTAAATAAACATATAAGTATGCCCAATTAATGCTCACGGATCCTTGTAAAATGCAATTTAAGGTTTCATGTTGAAAAAAAACCATCTCGGTTTGCGTGTTCAAACAATGCAAAAAAGGTTACAAGGAGATGAACACGTCACTTGAGTACCAGAGGTGAGCAAGGGAAGCCTAAGCCTGTAGCCAAGGTTTGAAAAATTAAACATATTTGTGAGGGCGGTGACGAAGATAAGTTCCCATGCTGAGGCTTCCCTTGCTTGTCCACTGTTAATTGGCTGAATGTTAAGCCAAACTTCAAGTATATTTCAAAAACATTTTGTGAACACACTGTCCTCAATTATGCCATCTGCTGGTTGAAGAGAAAGAAAAGTTGATTTTATTGGTTCGTCATGTTTGAGGCCAGTTGCCTGAAGTTGCCTGTTCTAGCCATTTCTTACGGTGCAGGGCTAGCCTAGTTACTGATTTTTGCAAATGAAAAAGGCGATATCCAGATCTAGTTCTAACCCTATCACTTACCATCTTAACAATGCTCCCTTAGATTTCATCATGTACTATAAATATATTGGTGTACACATTACAAATAAATTAAATTGGACCAATATAGAGTACGTCATTAAAAATGCAATTCACCTGCTTGGGTACTTACAGTGCAACTTTTCCAAAGCGCTCTCTACTTTAAAGCTACACCTTTACAAGAAGCTAATACGCTCAAAACTTGAATATGCATCTGCGTTGTGGGATCCCAGTCGCGTTAGTCTTACTACTTCACTTGAACTAGTACAAATAACTCTGCTCGTATCATTCTTTCTAATTATAACTGTACCGCGAGTATAACCTTAATGAATCTAACCAGCACTTATTCCCCTAGCTAGTCGCCATGTTTCGCTATTTCATGAAATTTTCCGTCATACCACACTTCACGACGACTTCATACTATGGCCTCAAGTACATTTCAAACTGCATCGATCATCGCAGTAATGCAGGGATTGATTCTTGCTGCACGAAGTCTTTCTTTCAATCTTTCATCCCCCGTACATCTCAGTATTGGAACCACCTTCTCTCAAGTATCGTAGCCATCACCGATAACACTTTTTTTTTGCACTACATTAGCTAACATTGTACAATCAGGAGAATCATTGTATTAACAAAAGTCACTGCTCTTGTTTGTTTCTTTTCTCTACTGCTTTGTAACCACTCCACTCTTTAATGGCATACGGTCCTGAGCGTATTTTAAATAAAAAATAGAATAATAAAGTGAAGAGTGACTGCCAGAGATTCAGTGAACATGAAGCATCATTTCCACAAAATTGCACTGAGCGGTTTTGAAGGCTTTAAAATTCCTTGCAGTTTCATGTAACAAAGTAACGCTGTGAAGGAGCATGTGATGCTTGTTGGTGATGTCCGCCAATCTGATTTTGAAATAGCAAATAACAGAATTTGTGCATTACCAAGTGGGAGCTTGCTACATCACGAGAAAAGAAACAAGTTGGAAACTCAACTTGTTACTTCTCCAATTGTCATAAAATGCCATTAAAATCAAGTAAGTTTGTATGTCAAATTTTAGCATTCCCGCTCAGTACGATACAAAACTGTAGACTGTTGCTTTCCTGATAGGGCTCACAGCCCTCTGTCTGGTAAACTTGCAAACATTTCATGGTGAGGCACGTAGTCCAAGAGGACCTGCTGTTATTATGGTGTCGGTTGAGCTTCTTACGGCTTGGCGTGGGCAGCTTGAAAACCAATAATCTCTCTTTTGTCCTTCTTCCTGAAAAGAGAATTAATGAAGCCATGACAAACACGCACGCAAAAAATGGTGAAACAAAAGTTTGTCCAATAAATGAACAAATCACAGTTCTAGTTGAAGTGTTCTGAAACATACCTTGGGAGGATTCTGCCTCTGTGGTGACACATTCACTGGTGACTTGTACGTCCAGACAAAATAGAGTCCAAAGTGGTGATGAAATATGAGCAGCATCTTGGAGGCTGGAGGCAACAAAAGAAAGCCTCAGTTACTATGGTGGAAGCGTGGGTGAGTTTGTGATTCATGTACGACTAAAATCAGTGCACAAAACGCTCCATGACAGAAAACAAACACAACACTGTTTTGAGTGTGCATTTCTTTCAATGGTGCCCTTGTGCGGGCTGTGCTTTGCGAAGCCTCGATTAATTTTTTTGCCAGCTACTAGGTAATAAACAGAGTAATTTTATTATGTATCAAATGATATTAATCGAACTGTATCACCGGAAGTACACTTGGACTAATTGCACTAATTGCACTATGCACTTGCGTGCGATAGGACACGTTATATTCCCACGCCAGCCACGCAAGACTAGCGCGTCCACTTTTCGCTGATTTAGCGTAACTGCGCCGCGCGTGGATCGCGTCCGCGTTAAGCTCGCAACTTTCAGGTACGGTGGAGCCGCCACACGGCAACCGTCGAAAGCAGTCGTCCGGTGATAGAATACATGCCTGGCGAAAACGCATGAGCAGCGCTTCGTCGTCGTTGCCTTTCGTTACTTTGCGCGTGTGGAAAGCGAATTACGAAGGATTATTTTGAAACATTGCCGTGGGACTTTGGCGTTTCAAAACGGGAACCATGTACAGGAGCAATCACATGTGCTCTGTGCCGCAACGCTCAAACCGCACCGTAAAAGACGTCGTAAGCCGTCATAATTTTCCTTCGTACAAGCGACGGAAAAAAAGCAATGGGCGGTGAAACAGCGCATCGGAAACCCTGTTCTGGGATGTAAAACCCTCGAATTAACCTCACTAGATCGCCCGTTGGATAGTCTCACATTCACGTACGTGTAACCAAGGTATCCGAGAAAGAAGAATGCTCGTATTATTGGTTTGTTAATTCAGACTCTTCACGGTCACTACTGAGGAGTAGCACTCGCGGTCGAGGAATTCTATACCGATCGGTCTCAATCGTAAGTGCCCCGTCTGATCGGTGTCGTACGGCACTTACGATCGCGATCGAGCCCGATTGATATCAAATTGTTCGATAGCGACTGGCTTGTTTGCGAAAGCTGCAGAAAGGAGCCATTTGGGATATCAATTATATCCCAGTCGGGCTCGATGGCGATAAGTGAACAAGTGCGTGGCTCAATGTGTCATTCATATTTACTGATATATCGACTATCAGGCATCGCATTCGTCACCCTCTCGCGGCTTATAAGTGTGACATTATGCACTCAAGCGCGAGCTGCTTCTTGAACGGCCATGCCATGCAAAATGATTCTATAGCTGGCAAGCGGCGGCAACCAGCGACCAAAACTACACAGGCGGCGATGTCTCCGTGCAGGTGATCATGGGATCGACAGCCATTTTGAATAAATTGTGGCACCCCCTATAGGCGGTGAAAGTTGCGAGCCACTCCAATAGGCTCTTCTTCAAGCGGACGCAGAACGCGTCGAGGCCCTTCTGTTGAACGTAGACAGCCAGATAGAAAAAAAAAACTTGCTTGACTCGGACAACACTTCGCATTAAAAGAACATCGCGGGCGCGCAACAGCCTTGTAACAGCGCACGAAGCAGCTAAGAAAGCAGACTAATTATGCGACTAGCAGCCGTGCAGGGCCTATTCATTACTGACACACATGAACAGAATAAAAACAAGGAAAGCAGATAGCACTGCCGCTGTTTCTCCACATTCTTCACTCTATGTTACTTCCGCTGCGCGATGATTTTTGCGAGCTCTTTGTTACCGATTGAGCTGCATTTCAAGCGTAAGATTTTTTAGAGGCCATTGCATGTATAAGATATCTGAAGCTAGGCATTTTACGCAGTCGAAAATTTTGTTGCAGTTGGCCTATAAATAAACACGTTAAGCCATTCATTGCCAAAATGCAGTGGAAATTATTCTTTCTTTATTTCAGTGTTCTCGTTCAAATGCACGTAATATAAAGTTTTCACTCTAATGAAAGAAATTCAGACCAGAAAAGATTGCCCTCCATGCTTCTGCTTGCACCTGTAGAATGCAACGATTTCAAGGCTATAGCCGAAAGCTCCCGGTCATTACTTGATTATGCCCACATATGCGCAGCAACACATTTTTATTTATCTGTAAAATTCATTTTCATGATCAGGCTAACCTGTAGCTAACAGTTCTAGATAAATGTGCTCTGCCACAGATTCTAGGGCTGACTGACAATTATGCAATGTCGTTATCCTGCCAAACAGTTGTACATTACCTTATTTTCTGCAAAATAATTCTCAAGCTTATGCCCACAGTTTGTCTGTTAGGGTCCTAAATCACTTGCGACATGTAATCCGCACCATTGCTGAAGGATAGGTCATCATTCACAAGGACAAGGGATCACGGTTTTCTTGACATACTGGCACCTGGCATTCACGAAATTCGATTTTTTGGGCAAGAGTTCACTGTTACCGACCCCTTATTCAAGATCATCCTTGCTGAAGGACACCAATAAACTGTTAGATTCAATGGATATTATGTGAAATCATCATCGGATATAGTTTCGCGAACATGTGCGTCTTCTGGCGTGCTTACCCTTACTCAGACTCACACAATCGCCATTTTACAGGTATTCGCTCAAAGTCACTAACATTCAGTCGGACTGACCTCTACTTACTCAGACTCGCACTTTTCTGACTCCTTTCTATTCACCCAGACTCACACTCCTAGGACGCACTCGACCTCACTATGACTCACAATCCCAGGACTCACTCGGTGTCACGAATTTCAGCAGTACAAAAATGGACAGGCGCAATGCAAATATGTTAAAGAGTATTTATCCCAAGAAAAAAATTTTATCCGAAAGCAGATGAACCGCAAATTAAACTCACAATGCATAAACCCTTTGCACATACGATATATTCACAAAACTAGATATATGCTAAAAAATTATGCAGATCCCACGTACTGTGGGAATCGATGTAAGCGAAGCTTCTCGCGCTGGATGCTTTGATTGACGATAATTAGCGGTGATGTTGACGGCTAAAGCCTTATTTCTTTAACGTTTAGTCTAACACGAGAGTGGTAAGTTGATGTTAAACGTTACCTTGCGCGTACCACTGCTGTTTGTCTGCGTAGTACACAGAACACAGAGGGAGAGGTGTTTGCTTGAGGCGTTGTTGTGTGCCATATTTTATAACCTCTGAAAGGGTTGAGCGTTGTCATTACCTCGCATGGCACATCGCATTGTGGCAGAAGTATTAAACTTGAATTGATTATGGGGCTGCACGTGCCGTAACCACACTCGGATTATGAGGCACGCCGTACACTCTAAATACTTTAAGACCCTTAAGGGTGTAAATGACTTGTCCCATGGGTGACACACTTTTGGGTGTATTGCTACACCCCAAGCAGAGGGGTGTAAATTAACACCCCACAAAGGAAAAGCTGTTAATATGACGTCACAACACCCTTCCCAAATGGGTGTAACTCAAGCACCACCCTTTCAATATGGGTGTAGCATGGACAACACCCTTCCAAAAGGGTGTTATCGCTGCAAGTATGTTAGCGTTCACTACAGCCATGTGGTATGTTGGTATGTGGTACGAACGTTCCAGAGTAATCGTTCGGACCCGCGTGGCTTCCACAATGTTCTACACCATTCGCGTCAGGTGATGAAATCAGATAACATAAGGTTCGGCGACAACAGACAGCGGATAGAAGCATCGATAACTTTCCAGAAACTTCGGATACATGCAGGCGCGTCCCACGCTGTACGATTACATTTGTTAGGCGGCGAAACGTGGTTGTCCGATAAAGATAAGTACACGTGTAAATACCTCCCTCTTAAAAAGCATCGTCCCGATGCTACAAATATAAGAGAGCGAAACACAAAAGGACACTTATTAAACATAAGTAACAAAACAACGAAAAGAAACAAAGTCCTAAGGTCAGTTACGCGAAGCCCCAAAGTTCGTTAACGCTGGTAGTACGGCTTCAGCCGCTCAACGTGGACTATTTCACGTCGTGAGCGGCGCCGCTGAGCCAGCGAAATGCCGTCTGGCACGACCTCGTAGTCCAGTGCGCCAATACGTCGGATGATCTTGTACGGTCCGAAATAGCGACGCAAAAGCTTGTCGCTCAGTCCTCGTCGGCGTATAGGGGTCCCAACCCAAACACGGTCACCGGGCTGGTACTCGACGAAGCGTCGTCGGAGGTTGTAGTGTCGGCTGTCGGTCCTCTGCTGGTTCTTGATTCGCAGGCGGGCGAGCTGTCGGGTTTCTTCGGCACGTCGGAGATAGGTAGCGACGTCAAGATTTTCCTCGTCAGTGACGTGCGGCAGCATGGCGTCGAGCGTCGTCGTCGGGTTTCTGCCGTAAACCAGCTTAAATGGCGTGATCTGTGTTGTTTCTTGCACCGCCGTGTTGTAAGCGAATGTTACGTACAGCAGGACCGCATCCCACGTCTTGTGCTCGACGTCGACGTACATTGCTAGCATGTCGGCGAGGGTCTTGTTCAGGCGCTCTGTGAGACCATTCGTCTGCGGATGGTAGACAGTTGTCCTCCTGTGACTTGTCTGGCTGTATTGCAGAATGGCTTGCGTGAGCTCTGCCGTAAAAGCCGTTCCTCTGTCGGTGATGGCGACTTCTGGAGCACCATGTCGCAGCAGGATATTCTCGACGAAAAATTTCGCCACTTCGGCTGCGCTGCCTTTCGGTAGCGCTTTAGTTTCAGCGAAGCGGGTGAGATAGTCCGTCGCCACGACGATCCACTTATTTCCGGATGTTGATGTCGGAAACGGTCCTAACAAGTCCATCCCTATCTGCTGAAAAGGTCGGTAAGGAGGCTTGATCGGCTGTAGTAATACCCCTGGCCTTGTCGGTGGTGTCTTGCGTCGCTGACAGTCTCGGCATGTCTTGACGTAACAGGCGACATCGGCGGTTATAGGTGCGGCCAGTAATACCTTTCTTGTATCCTCGATAGCGTCCGGGAGAAACCGAGGTGCCCAGCGGTCGGATCGTCATGTAGGGCGTGCAGTACTTCTGGACGCAGCGCTGACGGTACAACAAGAATGTAGCTGGCGCGGACTGGTGAGAAGTTCTTGACAAGCAGGTTGTTTTGTAGCGTGAACGAAGATAATCCACGCTTAAATGCCCTAGGGACAACGTCGGTGTGCCCTTCCAAATACTCGACTTGGGCTTTTAGCTCCGGGTCCCCTCGTTGTTGTTCGGCGAAGTCTTCCGCGCTTATTATGCCAAGCAAGGCGTCGTCATCCTCGTCATCTTGCGGCGGCGGGTCAATGGGGGCGCGTGATAGGCAATCGGCATCTGAGTGTTTTCGTCCGGTTTTGTATGTTACAGTGATGTCGTATTCTTGTAGTCTGAGGCTTCACCGTGCCAGCCGTCCTGAAGGGTCCTTTGAGTTAGCTAGCCAACACAACGCGTGATGGTCGCTGACCACTTTGAATGGCCTGCCATAGAGGTAAGGGCGAAATTTCGCTGTAGCCCAAACGATGGCGAGGCATTCCTTTTCGGTCGTAGAATAATTGCCTTCAGCTTTTGACAACGACCGGCTAGCTTAAGCTATCACATGTTCATGTCCATCTTTTCTCTGGACTAGGACGGCACCGAGGCCTAGGCTACTGGCGTCAGTGTGCATTTCGGTATCGGCGTGCTCGTCGAATTGCGCAAGTACGGGCGGCGACTGCATGCGTCGTTTGAGTTCTTGAAATGCGTCGGCCTGCGGCGTTTCCCACTTGAACTCGACGTCACATTTAGTTAGCTTTGTCAGCGGCTCAGCGATGCGTGAAAAGTCCTGTAGTAGGCACACGTGCCAAGAAATCTACGCACTGCCTTCTTGTCGATGGGCTGCAGGAACTCTGCAATGGCAGCTGTCTTCTGCGGGTCGGTGCGGATTACAGACTTGCTGATGACGTGGCCTAGGAACAGAAGTTCATCGTAAGCGAAGCGGCACTTTTCTGGCTTCAGAGTAAGCCCTGATGACTTGATGGCCTCTAATACTGTCGCAATCCGCTTAAGGTGATCGTCTAAATTTCCGGCGTAGACGACGACGTCATCCAAGTAAACAAGACAGGTCTGCCACTTCTATCCTGCTAAAACCGTGTCCATCACGCCCTGGAACGTTGCAGGCGCTGAGTACACTCCAAATGGCATAACCTTGAACTCGTAGAGGCCGCCTGGGGCGATGAAGGCGGTCTTCTCGTGATCTCTTTCGTCGACTTCTATTTGCCAATAGCCAGACTTCAGGTCCATCGCCGAGAAGTATTTAGCGTTGCAGAGCCGATCCAATGCGTCTTCTATCCGTGAGAGGGGTATACGTCCTTCTTCGTGATCTTGTTCAGACGACAATAATCGACGCAGAAACGTAGGGTTCCATCCTTTTTCTTCACCAGGACAGCAGGAGATGCCCAGCGACTTTTCGACGGCTGGATGATGTCGTCGCGCAGCATTTCGTCGACTTGTTCTCTTATAGCTTTACGTTCTCGCGGCGAAACTCGGTAAGGGCTCTGGCGGAGTGGTCGAGCGCACTCCTCAGTGATTATGCGATGCTTGGCGACTGGTGTTTGTCGAATCCTCGATGACGTCGAAAAGCAGCCTTTGTATCGTCGGAGCAGACTTCTCAGCTGCTGCTGCTTAATCACGGGGAGACTTGGATTAATGTCGTAGTCTGGTTCGGGAACCATGGTCGTCGGGGTAGATGCGGCGGAATCTGAGAGGACAAACGCGTTACTGGTTCCCAGAATTTCCTCGATGTACGCGATCGTCGTGCTCTTGTTGATGTGCTTGAACTCCCGGCTGAAGTTTGTCAGCAACACTTCGGTTTTCCCTCCATGCATTCGAGCGATCCCTCTTGCGACGCAAATTTCACGGTCTAGCAGTAGACGTTGGTCGCCTTCGATGACGCCTTCAACGTCAGCGGGTGTTTTGGTGCCGACCGAAATAACAATGCTGGAGCGAGGCGGGATGCTCACTTGATCTTCGAGCACACTCAAGGCGTGGTGACTACTAGGGCTCTCCGGCTGCATCGCTTTATCTTCCGACAGCGTTATTGACTTCGACTTCAGATCGATGATTGCGCCGTGTTGGTCCAGGAAGTTCATACCGAGAATGACGTCTCGTGAACACTGTTGGAGGATAACGAAGGTGGCAGGCTAAGTCCGGTCATGAATGGTTATTCTTACCGTGCAGATTCCAGTCGGCGTGATGAGGTGTCCTCCAGTGGTCCGAATTTGAGGGCCTTCCCATGCAGTTTTAACTTTCTTCAACTGCGCGGCGATGGGTCCACTCATGACGGAGTAATCGGCTTCTGTGTCCACTAAAGCGGTGACTGCGTGGCTGTCGAGAAGCACGTCGAGGTCGGGGGTTCTTTGTCTGGCATGGCAATTAGGTCTTGGCGTCGGAACACAAGCGTCGTGTTGAACTGAAGCAGGAACGTCGCGTCGTCAAGTCGTCTTTCGTCGGTGTAGTCTTGGCTTCCTGACTTGGTCGGGACGGCGGCGTGTCGGTATTATGTCGTCGAGATGGTCTCTTCGTCGTCTTCGTCGGCGGTGGAGGATCTTCGTCAGTTCGACGAACAGCAACCGCACCTCCATCGGTTGCTGCTTTTAGTTTTCCGGATATGGGCTCGCTGACCGGCCCCGGGCTGGGCCAGTGTATGGTCGGCGCTGCGGCGACAGGTAGCGGCCTGGTGACGGCGAACGGGACGGTCGTCGAGGGCTCCACTGAATAGCGGCGAGGTAGTCGGTGATGTCACGAGGGCGTTCACCTTCCCGAGGGCGCGGTGCATCGACGGCCAAACCTCGCAATCCCAGGTCGCGGTATGGGCATCGGCGGTACACATGGCCGGCTTTGCCGCAGTGGTAGCAGAGCGGGCGGTGGTCGGGGGCTCGCCAAATGTCCGTCTTCCTCGCGTAGCTGCGCTGGGCGACGGGTGGGCGTGCTGGCGGCGGTGGCGGCGGACGACGGAATTGCGGCGTTACAGGGCCCTGGCGTTGTCGCGGAGGGGGACCTTGACGTCGGGCGACGGCGGCGTAAGTCATCGCTTCCGGCTGAGGTTGCGGTGATCGTGGTTGCACCTCAGGGACTCCAAGCGATCGCTGACCCTCTTCTTTGACGATTTCAGCGATTGGATCCACGTGGGACTGCGTCCTTGGGTAGAACTTCTGCAGCTCCTCCCGTACGACCACTCTGATAGTCTCGCGTAGATCGTCAGTAGCCAGTGATTGAACCCCGGCGTAGTTTGTAGAGTTCGTGCGGCGATCGAATGGCCGGTTTCGGATCTCGAGTGTCTTCTCAATGTTCGTCGCCTCTCGAAGAAACTCTTCGACGGTCTTCGGTGGGCTTCTTACCATACCGGCGAAAAGTTCCTTCTTTACACTACGCATCAGTAGGCGGACTTTCTTCTCCTCCGCCATATCCGCGTCGGCGTGGCGGAACAAACGGCTCATTTCTTCCGTAAAGATGGCAACGTTCTCGTTTGGTAGCTGCACTCGGGCGTCCAGCATAGCTTCGGCCCTTTCCTTGCGCACGACGCTTGTAAAGGTGCGGAGGAAGCCGCTACGGAACAGGTCCCACGTTGTCAAGGTCGACCCCTGTTCTCAAACCACGTTCTGGCGGCGTCTTCTAAGGCGAAGTAGACATACCGCAGCTTGTCGTCGGAGTCCCAGTTGTTGAATGTCGCGATTCGTTCGTACGTCTCCAGCCATGATTCCGGGTCTTCAGTCGCTGCTCCATGGAAGGTTGATGGGTCCCGAGGTTGTTGTAGGATAACGGGGGACGCTGGGGCAGCCATTGGGGTTGTCTTGACCACGATCTTCTTTGTCGTCTCAGGTAGAAGTCCGTGCTCTGGGGGCAGTCCTTACAGACCGCGGCTAGCACGCTGGTCCTGGGCGATGTTGGTTCTGTCCTCGGGCTTCGGGCTTGGATCGCGGCTTTGCGGGGGCGTTCCGTACATGAACGCACAAGCACCTCCACCAGATGTCACGTGGTAGTGACGGTGAGCAATACGGTGGAATACGAAGCTAGCTTTTATTGGGCGAACCTGTGCCCACAAAAACAGGCTACACTTATAGCACAACGATAGCGGCGAACACGGTCGGCGATCGTCGGAGATCTGATCAGTGGGTCAAGCGCGTCGGCTTTTAAAGAACAGTCGTCGAACGTTCTAGACTAATAGTTCGGACCCGCGTGCCTTCCACAATGTTCTACACCATTCGCGTCAGGTGATGAAATCAGATAACATAAGGTTCGGCGACAACAGACAGCGGATAGAAGCATCGATAACTTTCCAGAAACTTCGGATACATGCAGGCGCGTCCCACGCTGTGCGATTACATTTGTTAGGCGGCGAAACGTGGTTGCCTGATAAAGATAAGTACACGTGTCAATATTACATGCATTTGTAAAAAAATTAAAAACCTCCACTTTTCTTGGTCAAAAATTTTCGCAACACCAGCTTGACCAGGAGGGAAAGCCACCACAGCTCGTTGTAGCTCATATTGAATGCAATAGAGCGCAAGCAATGCATGGATTGGCGACAGTAACCAGTGCAGTACTACAGAAGCATACGTTTGCCTGTCAAGCAGTTTTTTGCCGTTTTAAGCACATATCTGATACCTCTATTCAGCAATGTTGTCATTTATCTTCACGGGATGCTTCTACTGGTACCTTCACATATATATGACCTAAAGGTAGCACTGAAAGCCAAAGAACACAGTGCAATAAAGCGCTTCCACTTAGAATAATGTTTCAGCATACAAACAAAACTGCATGTGTAGCTGTGCGTGCTGTTTAATATATAAGCATGAACTATTCCCTGAAATTTATGTATGCTTCATTTACTGTCAGTGACCTGCTTATACCCAATATTTTAGTTTATTTTTCACCTGAATATCCAACATGCATTGTAAGTTAAGCTACTAGAATAACAATCAGCTAGTCTAGGTTACCTAATTGAAGAAAATCATCCTAAATTTGTGACTAAATGTCAGAAGTATTTATTATTTCCTTAATGAGGAATGGTTAGACAGTAATGTTTGCACATTCTAACAGTAAAAGGGAAGGGGCAAAACCATACCAATACAAAGACATAAACACTGTATAATGGCACAGGCTTGTTCAATTAAATCCAAGCAGAAAAGTTTTTTTAAACAACCTTACTACGAACTATCACACGTTTTCATTCGGAAAGCACTGCATCTTATCATACAGTACGGAAATAACCGGCCACATAAGAAAGAACAAGTCTGAGTGTGTCTATGTGAACAAAAGGATAGGAAGTTGGGCGAGTTGGTACAGTAACGTGATCTTGGATTGTAGCGCAAAGTGACACGGACACAGACTAGAAGCAGACAGGACGAGCGCTAACTCTCAACTAAGTTTTTATTGAAACGAAGAACATATATATTTAGGTGATTGCACGAAACCGCAGCATAAGAACATAATAAGGTATGAAGACATCAGTTAAACATATCAGGAAGTAGGGAACTCAAAAAAGGAAACAACGAAAGATTGACACACGTGTTCGAAGATACCGAAATTCGCATTTTAGCAGAGACAAAGATGCATGGTTAACGCAAGTCTCTCCTAATATTTAACGTGGAATGCCTCGATTATTTCGTGTGTGGTTTGGAATTTGTGTCTTGAAAGAATTTTTGTGTCTTCAAACAAAGCATTACAACCGCAATCGAAACAATGTGACACTAGATGTGAAGCGTTGGTGTTGTTAAGTGGATGTTTGCGTTCTTTTAGTCTTATATTAATACACCTGCCGCTCTGTCCAATGTAAGTCTTCCCGCACTTCAGAGGAATCTGATAAACTATACCAGTGTTACAAGGCACAAAAGGGGACACATGTCTAATGCCGCAATCATCTTTTCTTTTTTGCCACCCTGTTCAGGTTTCCTATTTATCATAGGGCACATGATAGACAACTTGTGGAGGGGCGAGAAAACTGTATAGATGTAAGATTTATTGGCCACATTCGCTAAACCATGGGATAATCTATGTAGATAGGGCACCACAGCTAACCTTCTTTCTTTTTCTTAGCGGGGCTTTTTACCCATTTTAACAGCATTTCGCAGGTTAGTGATAATAAATGCACAGGATAACTAACCTTCTCGAGCCTATCTATTTGTTGTGAAAAACTTTCATATTGTGCGGACATGACTAGCTTATTCAGCTCTTAAGTCTGCCATTACTCAGTCATGTCCACACAATATGAAACAAACTTTTTCACAACAAATACATAAGCTCGAGAAGGCTAGTTAATCTGTGCATTTATTATCACTAACCTGCGAGAAGCTTTTAAAATGGGTAAAGAGCCCCGCTAAGAAACAAGAAAAACAGAAAAGAAAGGTTTGCTTGGGTGCCCTATGTACATAGATTATTCCATGGTTTACGGAACTTGGCCAATAGATATGACGTCGATGCAGTTTTCTTGGCCCCGCGCAAGTTGTCTATCATGTGCCCTATGATAAATACGAAACTTTAACAGGGTGGCAAAAACGAAAAATAAAATGACTGCGGCGTTAGACATGTGTCCCCTCTTGTGCCTTGTAACAATGGTATAGGTTATCAGATTCCTCTCAAGTGCGGGAAGACTTACATTGGACAGAGCAGCAGGTGCATTAATATTAGACTAAAAGAACACAAACATTCACTTAACAACCCTAATGCTTCACATCTAGCGTCACATGGTTTCAATTCCGGTTGTAAACCTTTGTTTGAAGACACAAAAATTATTTCAAGACACGAATGCCAAACCACACGGGAAATAATCGAGGCATTTCACATTAAAAGATTAGCCCGTTAGCCATGCACCTTTGACTCTGTTAGAATGGGAATTTCAGTATCTTCGCAACCCGTATGTTAATTTGAAGTAGTGTCTTTTTGTTGTTTCCTTTCTTGACTTCCCTACTTCCTGATAAGTTTAACTGATGTCTTCATACCTTCTCATGTTCGTACGCTGCGGTTCTTGCAATCACCTATATATATATATATATATATATATATATATATATATATATATATATATATATATATATATTCTTCGTTTCAATAAAAATTTCGTTGAGTTAGCGCGCGTCCCGTGTGCTTCTAGTCTGTGTCCGTGTCACTTCGCGCTACAATCCAAGAACATATGTGAGCAGAACATGGCTAGTAATAACTAGTGAGCAGTGCACAAAAGTTGAACATGAAAACTACTAATAGTAAAGCCATATACTTCGCTCAGCTGAACTACAAGATATTGCAAATATCACAAAGACAGCATAAAAACTGGGCAGGACAGCGCACTGACTTATAGTTGCAATATGCACACCAAATCTAGACATAAAAATCAAACCTAAACTGCCCGAAATGGTCATGTCTCTCCAAGAGACCACTGAGGAACAAAAGGTATACTTTTTATAATTCCATCCCATAGATTACTGATCTAATCAAACTTTAGACACAAGACCCCTTGTGTGTCACAAATGCCCTGTTCTCATTACCTAGGCATGATTACCAGCCTTGGTGAAAGAATGACTTGCACTAATGTTTTCGAGAAACACAGGTAAAAATGCTGCTTGTACTCAACTTTCTGCTGTGACTGTACACTTGTGTGCAGTTGGGAACACAGTTGCCTATAGGGCTCAAACAATATGTTTTGGCTGCACAGGTACAGTCTACCAAACACCCGGTTCAACATAGCTTGCACCTTGGAGTGTGCAGCCAGACTGGTGGCACAGATTGTTTTTTCACCTTGCCAGTTGATAAAGCCTCAGCAGCTGCAATCACCTGCGACTGCTCGTAAAGGTGCCATAAGGTCAGGCAGCAAACAGATACCACGTAGCAAAACTTTCAGAGTACATTGTGTGAGTCGAGGTGGGTAATTTGTGCTTTAGTTCGGCAGCATTGCCACAGTCACAACTATTCATTGCAGCTCCTAAATTTCAACCACATCAACAAAATAAATTAGGACAATTCCTCCAGTACGGTGGCAGATGCTCAGCTGCAGGCTTTCTAGAACCATGCATTATCTTCAGACAGTGCCCGTACAGCCCCCAGCACATCTTTCAAGCACTCTAGACAAGTACATCGATTACGTTGTACACAGAGCGTCTGGTGTCCATTTACCTATAGAGGCAAGGTAGCCCCCAGAACACGTTTTGTGACAGGCATGCTTGACACTTTGTCCCTGAAATGCAAGTGGCATTTGGCACTTCAGTGCCTGTAGTGTCCTTTACATCTAAATAAATATTGAATACATAGTAATAACATGAAGACGACAAAAAAAGTCATCAGCCATGAACTGTGTGGCTAATCTGGGCGCAAGCTATTCTCTTATCAAATGTACCTGCAGGCATTGCGACCAATGTGCTCCCAAGATGTGAGGAATTAGTCATTGCAGAGCTGTAAGGACATGACAATCCTAGGATGATTATGTTCTCGAGGCTTTTTCCCCACTTTCTATCTTTTGAAACGTGTATACTGTAGTCATGAAAACAAAAATGCTACAACTGGCGTGTGGTAAGTTTTGCATCTCATTTCCTAGCAGCTCATTGAAACGAGCCACGATGACAAATTCAAATGCTGTTACCTCATGAGACATTCAAATTTCTTAAACACTAACAAAACAAGATAGACATTAGATTCAGCATCACTTAAATACATTACACTGGTTTAAAGTTATTGCACCGCTTTGTGCCAGGTAAAAGTGTTAGAAACACCGAAAATGTTCAGATTCTACGGCCGACCGTGAAAAGTAAATAAAAACATCATTAAGCTTTCTTAAAGGGGTTCAGAAGTTTTACAACTGGCCGTCTTGGTGATGGACACGCTGATCGATGAGCAGCCATTCCACTGAGGCGAGAATGTTGAGGGCTTCACATGGAAGTCTACGAGACACTGAAGAGTAGTTCTTGGTCCACATGAAGGAGTTTGCTTGCATACACGTCTGGTCCACCATACTGAATGCGTGGTGTTACCGGAACTTTTCTCCCTGCGTTGTGGTAAAGAAAGCGTGGTTAAACTTAGACGATATTTAATATCCAAAAAAAAGAGGTGAGGCGTGCAGACAGGTCACACGAGTAGAGAAGTGGACAACACGAACGCGAAAAACAAGAAAAATTCCATGAAATCGTTTTAATACATGACATTTTTGTACTATGTGTCATTCATTATGAGGGTTCATAACTGCAACATATTTCATATATAAGCAGCTAGAATTATCAGCTTGGTTAGATTGTACAAGCTCGTTTGAGGCAAGAAATCGAGTTTCACTAAGGCAAACTCAACATTCTTGATGGAAAGAAGAACACCTCAGATGACATGCATTCCTGTGAGTGGGAATTGCACAGTTCATAAAAAAAAAGAAGAAATTAAAAGTGGCGCACCGATACCGCAAAAAGAATAAGCACCTGCTACTGCAAAAAGCTAAAAAAATGGAGAACATTAAAGAGCAAATACAGTTGTCACATTATATTGATCCAGTACAGCAGAAACTGAAATAAATCAGTGATACTGTATCTGTTGGTTTTGAATGCAAGAAATGTAAAAACAGGAACTTGCAGCCACGCCACCTTGAATTTCCTCACAAGTTTGGAATCGTCCGGTACTCGGGGATAGTAATCGCTTAAAATTAAGATGAACGAGCGTCGGCATAAATTAACAGGATACTTAAACGGGCAATATTTGCGCATAAAACAACTCACGTAACGAAGCTGCTGTCAAATACCCGATGACGCATCTGCGGGCGTTTGGGCGAACTACTCAAAAAGAAATGCGAGTTTCACTTGTTTCACGCCTACTAAGCTAAGATAGAATTTGAGTTTCCTACTAAACTATACTGGATATTTACGCTCCGAATAAAACGCTGGCAATTTTGTTACGTCACATCGCATACTTATGAAAGTGAGAAAATTGCTTTTATTGTATTCTGCCCAGGCGGCATGTAGCCGCTACCACTCTCATGCAGCAAAAGCATGAAAGTGGTACTCGCGGCAAGGAAAACAAACACATACAGCGCCAACGTTACGCCTCTTGGAGTTAGAACTAAGCACGATCAAGACAGTTTTCTAGCATTCGTAACGCCATGAACACGACCAAACATCGAGCGAAACAACTGTCTGCTCTCGAAAATTATTACCGCTTCGATTTACATACCTATCGCTGCCACAAGCTAAAGTCCATTGGCTAGCTGTCCACAAGCTGCAGGTTAGACTGACAGCCACATATTACGGTAACGTAAAACAATTTCCACGCTGACTTAGCAGCCGCGGTGTGCGCTAAGTGCCGCAGTTCTCGTTTGCCGCTCGAAATTCACACCACGATGACGGGCACTGCATCTTTCACATGAAATATTGCACGCTTTGCTCCGGAGCTCAATAGGAGGGCGAAACGCATTTGCACGTACCTGAAATCCGCACGCCGGAAACCCGTCGACGCTTGCGAACCCCATACAGGCGCTTCACTTGGACGGGAGGCACTTCTATCAAACATTTTCACATGCGACATGTGTCACACCGATTATGCGAACATGAGAAAATGCCGCAGGCCGCATTGCGACGCCGTCCAGCCGTGCATCCACCAATGAGCTGCGTGCGCGGACTTGCAGAGAAGAAAACCATACAAAACGTTACGCGCGAGAAGATGACGGCTCTCTTTGCGGAGACGAAGCAGCGGTGTAGCGGTGAACCAATGTTGCCAACTGTTGGTTCCGACGTTATGCTGGCGGTGGTGGCTTTAGTGGCGTGTGTTGCGGCTGTCTAATCTTTTATTTATTTTCGCCAAACAGTACGGTTAAGACCAGTTCTTTGTTTACATTTTTTACGGTGTCCCTTGGCATTATTTTTTTTGTCTTTTTATGCGATTAAGCGGTACATTATGGCCTCTTAGATTCGCGTGCGCCAGCTTCGCCTACAAATCTCAAAGGCCATGGGACAACACGTAAGCATTCGCCGTTCTTGTCGTTGTTAGCGTTTCATCATCGTTTCTTCAACTGAGATAGATGCGTAGTGTCCCATTTCCCGGGGCTGGGGAGGTGGCGGCCAAGACGGCATCGCTCAGCAGGGACGGGGGGTGGGGAGTAAGTTGGTGTTGGTTGTTATCGCGAAATTCGCGAACCCTGCAATTTTTTTTATAACTTAAGCATTTCTGTACTTACCCAACAAGAAAAACCATCCGTCCGTCAGTCCGTACCGCACGATATCTATCAAAATAGAACCCGCAGCAGCAAGTGAATTCACATTCGTGCTAGCTCTCGCTTCAACGCGACCGAAGCGGCGAGCACATAGCGCTCACGAAGCTCTCAGCTCATGCCGCACTATGCGCTTTTCGCAGATCACTTTCCAGATAGATGTACGCGCGTCTGCTTTCAAAGCGAAGTAAACGGTGAGAACACAACGCGTGAAGTTTTCCGCAGTGGGCACACTCTGTGCGCATTGCAGTTCGCTTTCAATATACGGTTCGCGCGGCCGTGCCACAAGCAGCCGCCGCCGGAGAACGGTTGATAATGGTTCGACGCGGATGAAAAGGGCTAAAGAGCGATAACGGCTCTTTACGATAACGGCCACCTGCAGTACTTTGCTTGCGTCATTCACATGGCGCCGCTGACCACAGCAGCTCGTGTCGCCGCAGCGCTGTCGCTTATACCGGTCGGATCAAGTTTCATAACATTGATAACGACATGGACAGCGTGTAGATGAGGAAGAGTCACAATGCTTACGCATACTCAGACAAATGTCAGAGGAGTTCCTGTGTGATTTTTTTACCGGAAATGTGCAGTCGGCGGTGACCCAACGTTCACAATGCATGTATGAGGGGTGCGAAGCTTTTCTTTTTATGTGAGTCTTGCCCAGCTCCCAAAGATCTGCTCAAGCTGAGACTTGCTGATGGCTGTATGTGGTTCTTTTTTATTGTCGCATGCCCTCGAACCGCCATGAATCCTATTGTGTAATGACATTAGAGCAGTATTCACGTCCAAAAGGAAATGCAGTCGGTAATTGGGCTGCCTAAGGTTTGCGGCCTGGCGGGAGCTCCCCTCCCCCGTTTCCGTTTACAAGTTAGGGGGAGGGGTCTAGAGCAATCTTACACTGCCCTCCCCAGAGTGTGAGGGGGGGGGTCCCAACTGACCGTGGATTGGGAAGGAGCGGGGACATTGCTATAGTATCGAAACATTTACTGTTAGTGAGCGTTACAAGTGCCCGGCGTGCCCCCTTGGCTACGCCGCTACAACCCTCCCCCCCACCGCGCTATCGACGCAAATCGACCTATCAGAACGTGCATGACGCGCATGCATGACATAACATGAATGACATGCCGCGAAGCTGGCATGGATGTCGTGACATCATCATCATCATCATCATCATCCTATTTTGATGTCCATCGCAGAAAGACAGCTTCTCCAGCGATCTCCAATAGCCCTGTCTTGGGCTAACTGGTTCCACGTGTCTTCAAGTTTCCTAATTCCATCACGTCCACCTTATTCTCTGCCATCCTCTACTGTGCTTCCCTTCCCTTAGCACCTATTCTGCAACTCCAATAGACCAGCAGTTATCTCCCTTACGCATTGCAATGTCTGCCCAGCACGACTTCTTCCTCTTGATGTCAACCAGAATATCAGCTATCCCCGTTCGCTCTCTAATCCACATCGCTGTCTTACAGTCTACTATCGTCATGCCTAATATTTTTCATTCCATCGCTCGTTGCGCGGTCCTCAACGCCTTCCCACGCTTCTTTGGTAACTTCCAAGTTTTGGCCCCATACGTTAGTAACGGTAGAAAGCAATGATTAGCAGTAAGCTCCATGGTGATGATTTAGTAATGCCTGCCGTAAACTCTCCAACAAATCTTTTATTTTTGTTAATTTCTTTGATCAGAGGCCCCTGCGAGGAAATAACCTCGATAAACGTATTTCTGCGCAGGTTCTAGAGAATGACTGCCGACAATGACATTTCGTTCTCTCGCCAGGCTGTGGAACATTACTTTTCTCTTCTGCATACTAACTTTCAATCAGACTTTTACACTTACTGCTCGAAGGTCCTCAAACATTTGTTGCAAATAGTCTGCAGCGTTGCTAAGTATGCCAATGTCATCTACAAACCGTAAGCGGGTGAGCTATTTACCGTTAGCCATCACTCCTAACCATTCCCAGTCTTACTGGTTGCACACCTTTAAGTATTCAGTGATAACATTGTAAATATTTTGCCATTGATCATTCGAAGCCTTTTGCAGATATCTGGCTATGCAAAGTCGGCGCGTTTGTGTCATCCATTCGATATCAACATTCGTGGGAAACTTGATTTTTGACCGCTGTTCGGAGTCAGTGCGCTGCTGCCTAGATGTCCCGATCTAATCATTCCAGCTACCTGATTCAAGCGCAGGTAGCGCGCGTTTCATGTATAGCCAATATCAACGCGTTAACTGCCAATGTTCATTTATCACATACTGTAAGCTTGTTCACTTACTCCCTTATAATTAGGGCGTGGATTAGAGAGACTAGGGTGTTCCAAGGGTGTTTTCTTATTGAACACCCTTTCTAGTTAAAAGGGGTGTTTCAAGGCTGTTTACAAGGGTGAAAAGATAAGTACACCCGCATTACACCCATAAGGGTGTGCAATTTTTAATAGTGTAGTGGCGGGCTCCGCATTAATTTTGACACCGTGATGTTCTTTAACGTGTCCCAAAGTCAAAGTGCACGTGCGTTTTCTATTTCGCCCCCGTCGAAATGCGGCTGCCGGATTGGGATTCAATCGACGACCTCTAAACGCCATAGCCGCAAAGCTAACCCGGCGGGCGCAGAAGTGTTGATTTGACGGTCAACCGCTTCCGTAGTGTCTCCTGGAACCTGCGGTGCGCTTTAATTAATGCGGCTCTGCTTCTGCACGCAGTGCGTAAGTTGCCCGCTTGACATATTTGCATGGCGCTTATTTTTCAGAAACAGCAGCAACGTACCCTACCGTACCGTGAACTTAAGTTTATCCATAGCCTCCTGTATGGTTTATCCTGTTTCCCCGCAACCGCTATATTATAGTAGTGGGGTTTCCTTGCCTCCCCCCCCCCCGTCCCTTGTAAGGGAACTGCCTCTTCTCCTCCCTCTCCTTCTTCTCCTATACAGTTCTATCTGCGTCCCCTCTGGCCTCGTACGTTAGTAGAAAGGGAAGCGTTGCAGTTTCTGCAATGCTTCTGATGGGAGCCACGGATTATTACAGCTGTCAGGAGGCTAATGTGGCGAAGGCCAGGGAGCTCCAGAGGGCACTGTGCACATTCGACGCGTAAAGTCACTGGAAATCTGAAAGTACCGCAGTTGTTTTCTCTTTGCCGCGGCGCCGCCTATTGGCCAGTTGCGATGACTGAGTTAGGCGCTGCTATGGATGGTCCACCCGCAGCTGACGGGGCGCAGTGGCGCAGTGCTTCCGAGGTGGGTCGCCGGCGTGTTTTACGAAGTAGTTCTCTTAGTATCGCGCTCTGTGCATAAAACAGGCGGAAAGGTCTCCAAGGACGCCGGGATGTTGCGCCATCAGATGCAGCAATCAAAGAGAAGCGGCAAAGCTCTATTTGTGATCCTAAGCGGGAAGTCTGACAGCAAACGAACAGCTGTGTGGCTGCACCGCATTCGGCGCGACAATTCTGTCCCAACAAAGGACACCCGGCTCTGCGAGGTCAGCATTGTGCAAACTCATCAGCTGTGACCACGGCCAGTTTTTATTTATCCTGCATTTCACCAGTTGACATCCCTATGTGGTCTGCATGGCAAGGTTCTCTCGATGTTTCTGTGCGCGTGCGCGTGAGTGTGCGTGTGCACACTTCCAGTGACTTTATCGACGCGGTGGGGTGAAAACGAGTTTCTCCCGTCGCCTTTCCTCCCTTACTGGCGCCTGTCGTCTATATAGACGCTCTGAACCACCCCCGACGTCGTGTGCGCGAGAGCAGCAACCCACAGCAGCAGCAGCAACAGCAGCAGCAACAGCAGCAGTGGGAAATTCGAAGGAAGAGGCAAAGAAAGCTTGGCTTTAAAACTAACTAGACATTGTCCGTGTGTTGTTCTTAGTTTGACTGGCCAAGTGACACGTAGTCTCTCAGAATCAAATGTTCTGAACATCATAGCAGAGGCGTAGCCGGGACGGGGAGGGGCTTATGGGGCTTCAACCCCGCCGAAATTTATTGGTACTGTCCAGGCACCACCAACCAAAACAAACCCCGGCGCTTGAAATAATTCTAGATGTTGTCTGGAATGGGGGGTCCTTTTGACGTTCGAAAAGACATCTGAGCACGTACATTGCGAACTCGGGCTGGATTTCGCGGCAACGCGCGTGCACTGGAAGTCACATAACGCAAGGAACCCCATTCAAGCAGAAAGTTTCAAGGCCGTTTTGATGACGAGGGGGCTCGTCGCGGCATCTCGTGGAGGCCGCGGAATCTTCGGATCGCATGGATTTCAATTCCGAAACATTATGAGTATAAAGTTCTCATAAAGTTTGGATGCGAAAGACGCATTGACATTTCTAAAGTCATGCTTTAGATTTTCAATTCCGGAACTTTGTTGGTTTAATGTTGTTTTAAACATTTGACGCCAAAAGTGCATTGACTTTTCTAAAGCCGTACATCGAAACATGCAACGAGACAAGCCAAATCAACACACGATCAGACAAGTTGACAAAGCTCGCAGCGAGGTCCGTTGTGGTGGTTCAATTGAGCCGTCATGTCACAGAAGAAGATTTAAACATTTTTTTCACCTGTGCCAAAGCATCCATGTCAAGACACTAAAGCCAGCAAAGCTAACTACGTTCTTATTTATTTTTCTACTTTCACTTTTATTCGCAAGGATACATTGAGCCTCTTCAATTTTCTTGTTCTCGCTACCCGCGGGCTGCCAGAGCCAGCCAAAGCGCATGAGTTGTTCTTGTGTTGTCCCGGCCACCGCGCGGCCCACTTCAGTGCGCGTTCGTTTTTCTCTGGCCGAGTGGATTTTCGCCTTGCAGAGTTTTGGACGCCATTTGGCTAGCAGACGAGAAAAAGAAACAATGGTCGCTCGCCGTCATCACTCTGGGGACTCGACGTATTGCAACGTGTTCGCTTGAGTGGATCGTCTCCGTGAAGTCTTGTCACGCCAGTGCAGGATACCGAGTAGTATGCGTATGATTCTCTGTGTACCAAGCGCCTCACGTTTTCTTCGATATTCTTTCGGTAGCCACATTAGGTGCCTAAAATAGGCATTCGATTGTGGCCAACATGCTTTCCTTTGTGTGTTTTTTTTTCATTTCGGTGCCTGCGCCCCACCAAAGAAAAAAAAACACATTGTTTCGGGGCAGCGAATTGTCGCGTGGTGGAAGTTCGATTTTGTTACTTCTTCTTTAGCGGAAAGTAATGGGCCACAGGACGCTTCAGTTGCCGGATACTCTTATTATATTATTGCGATAGCATTTATATGGATACTCCAGGCGCATTCCTGCCGTCACCGTCGCCCTCATGTTCCGTAAAAAGTCCAAGGGCGATAACTTCGTGACCGCGCGCCGCATGCTGTATGTGCGAGTGAGGGGGTGGGTGGGTGTGGCATGGGTGAGCTGACGATGGTGGCTCAGTCTCGTGTGCGCAAGGGAGAAAAGCGGGCGGAAGCGCGCCGCCTTTCGTCGCGCGCGATACATCAGGGGAAGCGGAGGGAGGAGGGGCGGGCCGTAGGATTCTGTGATATGTGAATCTGTGATTGCGCAACATGTTTATTTGCCTTGTTTGATACAATGTACATACCGTGACTTTTTCTTGCACATGTAGTATTATTGGAGACTGATACGTATATTTGAATATCTTATTGCAAGCTTTTTGTGTATACGTGCAGTGAACTTTGTTTCTAGTGACACTTCGTTTCACTTTAGCAAGCTGTATATTAGCATTTGTATATTCCATTGTATCTTCGCATCTCTAATGTACGAGGGCGAGTCAAATGAAAGTGAGCCAACCCACCCCGCGCAATAATAGTTCTGTTCATTATCTGCGAGGCATGCGCGTAGCACACAGGCATCTCTCATTTACAAAAGTGACACGCACGTGTGAGGATAAAGGTTCTGTAATGCTCTCATCCACTAGGTTGAACATGGTTGCGTGATATAATAGATACTTCAAAAGTTGAACAGCGTGGTGTCGTGAGGTTTTTGACAGCTGCAGGTGTTTCCCAAAAAGAAATTAGTCGCCGTATCGCTGCCGTGTATGTTGAACATTGCATTTCATTGGCCACTGTGAATCGTTAGAGCAAACGGCTTATAGAAGGGCGTGAAAGTTGCAAAGACAATCCAAGACCGGGCCAAAGCCACCGTGCAATCACCCCCAACACAACTGCAAAGGTTGATGAGCTGATGAGAAAAGAACGGCGGATGCGCATCGATGAACTGGCTGAGCGTGGGAACATCAGTCACGGTTCGGTTCGCACCATAATTTATTAACGTCACGGTTATCGGCTCTTGTGTGCGCAATGGATGCCCAAGATATTGAACAACTGCCAGAAGACTGAGAGGCTCGGCGCCGCCTTGACTCACCTGATCAGGCATCACAATGAGGGGAACGACTTCTTGTCTGCAATTGTGACCGTGGACGAATCATGGTTGCTACTACTACGAGCCTGAAACGAGAAGGCAAAGCTTACACTGTAGACATTCGAATTCAGCACTCCCAAAAAAAGCAAAGGTCGTCATTTCCGCGGCAAAGGTGTTGCTGACTTTCTTTCGATCTTGAAGGGCCATTACCGATCGAATTTGCGAAACCTGGAGAGATTATCAATCTTTCCGATATTGCGAAACGCCGGATCGGCTGCGTGTCGCAAACAAGAACAAACGACGTGGAAAATTGACAAATCTTGCTCCAAGATAATGGCCGTCCCCACGTCGCTGATGTGGCTAATACAAAACTGGCAAAGTTCATGTGGGAAATGCTGCAACATCCGCCATACAGCTCAGACCTGCCGCCTTGAGACTTCCTCGTTTTGGGGCAATTGAAAAAAAAAACAGCTTAAGGGAACCAGATTCGTGTCGGATGATTACGTGAAAGAGTCAGTTACAAAATTTTTGAAGCAGCAGCCCAAGGAGCTTTATGAGACGGAAATCAGGCGATTCGTTGGTCGATGGGACAAATGTCTAAATGCTCATGGAGACTACTTTTGAATAATTACCCCGTTTGTCATATATTCGCATTGACTCACTTTCATTTGACTCGCCCTCGTATATATTGCAGAACTCCTTTCTATATGCGCTTTCTGTTGCGACTATAACTTCGGTGCAATTGCTGACAATACACGACCGGTGACAGCTGCTCCTGAGCAATACATTGGAACAAGTGACGGAGTCATTTAGATTTTTCCCTGGCCGTTGCATGCGTGCAAGAATGTAAACAAGGTTCTTGAATGACGAAGTTTCATTGACATATTTGTCCTCAACTTGTTCATTTCATGACCTTTACCACTTACAAATCAGCGGCATGCACTCCTTTGCTGGTTTCGAACTGATATAATAATGCCTGTATTTGTGCCACATGTAGGGTACGCGACACTGGAGGCACGCAGTAAACGCTGTCATAAATGACAGCTTGAGAAAGCCGCAGGCCCCCATGCACATGACAGCGGCATAGCGGCATTGCTTACATAAAAAAAAACAGTAAAAGAACACACAATAAAGAGTACAGTACACAATACATCTTGATAAATTAATTCCATTTTCCGGGAATAGGGACAAAAATGATCGTGATATAAGGCAGAAATTAATGGCAGAACAAATACGTTGATGCAATTGAAAAATATAAAAAAAATCATACGAAGGTTTAGCTTACTAGGGTAAGAAAAACACAATTCACTACAATTCAAAAATACAATGCAAAAATACGCGTCATAAACACGCGTCATAAATACAAGTCATAAATATAATTCACTCATCAAGTGGAAATAACATCGACGCATATATAATAAAAGTGGGTAATGAAAAGATGGTCACTTAGAATAAGGAGAAAGGATATAATTAAAACATAAGTATGTTGAGAACAAGGATAACGGAATAAGGATAAAAAGAGATTAGCGTAATTGTAGGTTTTCAATGATAGTCAAAGACCTGATCATTCGGACATATAATATTTCCGTAGTTTTTTAAATGTACATATTCCCAGCTGTATATTTTCTCAATTCAGTCTATTTAATAATCTCGGTAACTGATTTTCCAGTATTTGAAGACCATAGGTCGTGCGGTATGTTTTTACATTCCAGTATTCGTTGTAACGGGTTAGTTATTTCGGACACATCTTTTGGGACATACGAGTGTATTCTTTTATAAAAAAATACACAGTTTATTACCTGTCTTGTGCGTAGCGTTCAAGAATTCGTTTGCAGCATCTTTCGCTGTGGCAATACAGTTATTATTCATGTATTTTATCCCTCGACGAATTCTACGAGGAGGAGGCCGAGCTGCAAGAAGTCACGAGAAGAATGACTCTGCCTGCAGGCATAACAACGAAGGCCAGATTTACAGCCACCTATGCTATGGCCAAAACACCGACCATTGCAGCATTGTAATGGACGCGAGGCAAGCGGGTCCGCAGCGAAGATTAGAGGCCATCTGCTTTCATCTCATTCTTCGAAATTATTTTTTCTCGCGCTCTACGTGGTTCTTGCCTCACGTGTCCGTCTACGTTCCGCCGACTTGCGTCGTCGTCTTCACGTCTTCGCACGAGCTTTGACGGTGGCTCATGACGCTCGGGCATTCGCCGTCTTAGTGAATGGACCCATGAGAAAGTTTGCTGACCTAAGCCGTAAGATGCCACTGCATTTTGTACTTTCGAAAGAGAAGAGCTTTGTGAAACCGCGGAACAAAAAAAGAACGTTCCTTTTTACTACTTCCTCAGCCATATACGCGTGGTACACGACTGGAACAAAGACTTGATAAAGTGCCGTCCGCTTGGCGCCTGTGTCCGGAGCAGCAGAGAACTTTTTCGGATCCCGTCAACGTGCTCTTGAAGCAGCGACAATGGCAGCGTCTGTTATTGGGCCCGCAACACGTTTGGCTGCAGTTGTGAGGAGTCTGTGGGGTTCCCTTATGTGTTCATTGATAAAAAATAATAATTGCTATCTGCGACAGGGAATTTTCTAAAATTCCGTAAAACATTAAAAATGTGTCGTCTCGTACGTATGTGGGCAAAGGAAACATAAGTTCATTCTCGAAGGTTTATCCAAATAAACCGGCTAACAAGCTGGTGCGTTCTAACAGGCAGAGCATTAACATCGACGTGGTTCCAGTGATCTCGCGTGGAACTGTGAAAGACCAGCTCCTGACTAAAACGTATTAATAGAAAAATTCGGCAGAATCCATGCCACCTTAACTTTGGACGGTCGAAACGCGTTACGCATGACGAGTTTACTACAGCGGAATTGCTCTTCTGCGCTTCCCTAGAAGTACTCCACGGACGATCTGAGACAGCGGGCTGCACCTGGCAGCGATCTAACACTGCTCGTACCTGCAGCCCACATCGTTGGAAATCGACTGGTTTCTGGCTCCGCGCATGGATGACACGTAACGGATGTTATGCGAGCATGACACATGCGTGAAGTATGTCGTCGTGAACGCCTGCGCCCTGACGACCAGCGGCAGCGACACCTGACGACGGACCAGGCCATATAAACCACCGACGCAAAAATCTACGCACCATTATTGCACGGGCGATCTGAGACAGCGGGCTGCGCCTGCCAGCGACCCAGTAGTGCTCCCGCCTGCATGTACTGTTTGGCTCTTTGTATACTTTCCACTCGTCACTGTCTCACTGTCTACCGATCACCTGTGCAGTATGGGTCCAACGGTTGCTTCACTTGCAAAAGAACTAGAAACCTTTAGTAGTGCTTGCGAATCGCGAACGAAAGAGCTGCTGATGGCGATTACTAATTCGAAAAAAGAACTGTCCAATGAAAATAAAGCATACTTTAAAGCGCTACAGCAAGAGCTTGACAACATCAAAAGACCACATCAGTCATCAGCGATTATTTCGATGACCTCAAATCAGCTCATGCCACCCTTGTCAGCGAAAACAAGGAAAAAAGAAAAAAATGAGCTACTTTCTCGTCAAGTACATGAATGGAACCATTATTCCCATCTGAACAACCTTGAGATAAGACGCATGCCTCAAACTCAAGGCAAAGAGTGCTTCCAAATAATCAAAGAAGTCTGTGACAGGATTGGTAGTTCTGCGAAACTGGAGGACGTAGATATTGTTCATCGTGTTCCTCCGCGAGATGCTCGAAAGGGAAACCTTGTCGTCTGCTTTTGCTCTCGTGCTAAGCGAGAAAACTTTCTCCGAGAAGCGCGACAGGCGCGTTTGATAACAGGGAACCTTGGCTTCTCTGGCAGCACTGACACTGCAATAGATGTCACCGAACACTTGACGCCATCAAACAATAAACTGGTTGCTATGGGACTCGAACAAAAAAAAAAGCAGGAAGGATGGCTTTATCTGTGGACAGAAAACTGCGTAATGAAAGCTAGGAAAAATGCGAACGTCAGGGTCTTTCCAATTGTTTGTGAGGTTGACTTGCATATTTTTCATGACAATTGAACAATTAAAACCTGCATTATTTCGCTCCACAAGACTTACCTCATCAAATAGGTTCACGTGAACTCTCTTCTGCTATTCATGTTGATGTCCGCATTTTAAGAAAGCACTTTGATGATTTTAATTTATTACTACGTAGCACTGACCGTCACTTTAATCTCGTTTGCGTAACCAAAACTTGGCTTTCGGCTGGGGACGACACGTAGTATTCTTTGCCACAATACGTGCCAGAACACTGAATGCTAGAAGTTGGGGCATTGATTAATGCCCCAACTCGATGTTCAACGCAAAGTTCCAAATCTCGAATAGATACTATACTTTCAATTTTGAGATACGCCCATATACAGGAATTCTACAGGTAGGTGTTACCTATCATTACCCAATATTTTTCATTTTGATTTACGTAACACTTTTCCCCAAAGAACTTAACACAGGACGAAATTCTATCTGTTTGATTACGTTGAGAAAATAAAGCGCAACGACTTTTCAAACACTCCATCTTTTTCTGATCCGGAACTAGCGTTACGCGAATTCTCCTTTACAAACACAAACGCGGTCAAAGCTAGTACGAAAGATGAATTTTCTATCAAGAAATATGATGCACCACGTTGCGCGTGGGTATCTACAAGTCTCTTAGATTCACTGCGCAAGCAAGATAATCTGTATCGAAAAACGAAAAGACAACCGTTTAACACACGACTCAAAGCACATTACAAGACCATGCAGCCACATATACAGCTGTATATCTAAGGTAATTTGCGTGCCGGTTCGTGTGCGTCTCCTCCCGCCAGCGGCGGCTTCTCCGTAATGCATCGTGTAGCGCGCACAACCCTACAGAGACAAGAAGCACTGACCAACAATAGAAGACGTATTTCCTAAAAGGCGGGGTAATTATAATTATAAGGCGGGGTAATTATAATTATATCCAGCAAACGTACAAACAAAAAGTACTAAGAAAATAAATTTGAAAAAAAGCTTTTAAAAATTGCTGACTTCCGCGTTGCAGTTTTGCACATACGGCTGTCGGCATCTGTGAAGAAAAGGAGACTCTCGAAGATAACATGTAGAAGGACAATTGAAACTACAAAGTGCGAAATGTTTGCATTGTTTTGCAAATGTTTTGCATAGCATGTCTGTGGAGCTGTTGTGTGTTACTCTGTCGTGACTTTGCCGAACGGAAATTGGAACGAAGGTTTTTTTTTTTTTTCGTCAGCTTTTGGCGACCTTTATCGGGCCGCGCAGTAATAAGGTTTAGTAATTTGAAGCCTCTCCGGGTGGCGCCTAGCGCGTTGTTTAAATAAGCGCGCGCTTGTGTGTGTGCGCGTGCGATGGATTGATGTATGGATATCCTTATGTTTAGGTAAGTTCAACGCCGTGATGCTCTAGCGATACCATTCCTTTGCGCGCTTCGACAGTGGTTAGAGCTACGCTCTGCCCGCGTTATCAACATGATCAGCCGGCCGTCATCGGTGGGTGATAAGCGTGGCAGTCGAGCGGAAGACATAGCTACAAAATTGCGTCGCACTTGCACCTGGTTCCTCGTACGCGCCAAAGAAAGCTTAACGACATTATTTTTGTTTCTTTTTTTTGCAAATATCGGTAGCGTACACTACGCTTATGACGCGCACGTTATTTTCCAGCAGATAACTAGCACAGCTCGTAGGCCCAGTCGCATCGATCGCTTCGCTTGCCTGGAGTCGGCCATGTTGGTTTTGGAGAGGGAGAAGCCGTTGCTCCCGTGCACGAGAGAAGAAATCTGCTCCATTTGAAAACGAATATAGTCTTTCGACAGAACACGCAGTTATTAGCTTCACTGACTGGATTAGAACACAGACGGACAGGGGTTTCATAGCAGGTTCAGTCTTCATTGATTTTAAAGAAGCCTTTGACAATATTAATCAATAAATTTTGTTTTCTAAACTCATACGTCAGAAACTTTCTGATGGACCGCACGGCAACAGTCGGAATCTGCAACATCCGCAGTGAAAGCTTCCTACTTCCAAACAGAGGCACCCCGCAGGGGTCGGTCATTTCACCGCTACTCTTTAACGTAGCTATGATCAAGCTACCCCCACTCCTCGAAACCATACCAGATCTGCGTCACGCGATGTATGCTGATGACGTCACGCTCTGGACCAGAGCTACGAACGTTGGAAGGCAAGAAAGTAGCTTACAAGAAGCCGTCGACACCATCGAAAGCTATCTCCGAAACTACGGTCTCCGCTGCGCCCCAGAGAAGTCTGAGCACCTCGTCCTGAAAGCAAGAACGAGAGGCCGACCACCCAACTACGAAGAGCCCGACCCTACCATCACACTCAACGGGACAACAATCCCGAAAGTCGACACCATGCGAATACTTGGACTCCACATCCACAAAGACGGATCGGGAGCTGCAAGCCTACCGAGACTAGAACGCACCCTTTCGCAACTCACGCACCTTGTCAAGAGGATCTCAAGCCAAAGAAGCGGGCTCAAGGAGCAAGACACTCTAAGCATAATACAAGCACTGCTCACCAGCCGCATCACATACGGCACGCCGTACCTGGCTTTAAAGAACGGTGAAATAGAAAAGCTCAACATCATGATAAGGAAGGCAATCAAAGTCGCCCTGGGACTACCCGCCATGGCCTCTACATCACGTCTCCTTAAGATGGGCGTCCACAACACGTGGCAAGAGCTCGCCGAAGCGCACAAGAACAGCCAGCTAGAACGACTCAAGCTCACGCCCACAGGGAGATCAGTACTGCGACACCTGAACTACAGCGAGACGTATGTCGCAGACACGGACAAGAAAGAGCGAATACCACCGGACGTTCGAGAGTGCATTTGCATCGCACGTGTCCCGCGCAACATGCATCCCATATATCGCAAGAGTAGAAGACAGGCTAGAGCCAACGCCATCCAACGAAGTTTCAAGCATGACCCGAATGCCCGCTACACCGACGCGGCCAAGTATCCGCATCGAAACGCGTACGCTCTCAGCGTCGTAGACTACCAAGGCTCCGAGCTAGCATCGGCAACCATCAAGGCACGCAACCCGGAAACGGCTGAAGAAGCGGCAATCGCTCTCGCCACCACTACATGCACAGACTCAGCGGTTATATTCACCGACTCTCAGGCCGCCTGCAGAAACTTCTTGAGGGGCCGCATCTCGGCCGATGCACTCAAGATACTAAAAAGACGAGGCACTCCGCTCCCGTACACCTCCGTAACGTGGGTACCCGGACACGAGGGACTAGAGGGGAACGAAGCGGCCCACGCCGCTGCCCGCGAGTACGTCAGCCGGGCTCCCCTCTCCCCACGCGCTCTCGGACCCGCGACAGAAGAGACGGAGGCCGTGCCCACCAACTATTCGGCCATATTGCAACATTACAGGCTCGAGCGTCGAGTGTACCCTCTACCGCACCCAAAACTCGACAGAGAAGAAAGCCTGATCCTCAGACGCCTGCAAAGTAATACGTACACGCACGGAATGATAATGCATCGCCTCTACCCGACGCTCTACGGATACCTCTGCCCACTCTGCAACGTACCCGACACTCTGGCACACTTGCTCCTGGAATGCCCGTGGCAGGAAGGCAGCGAAATGCAACTAGAGACGCACGCAAAACGAGCAATAGAAGCAAACGACCTATTCGAAACGTGGGAGGCCAAGCTAACCCTCGGGGACCTGGAAGACCAACGAGAACTCGTCGCCAGGGCCAAGAGGGCAGTCGAAGCCAGAGGGTTCCTGGACTAAGGAGCCTTCCCACCTTAGGGTGATCCCCGTCCTCGCTCGGGACACTGTTTCGTACAATAAACGTTTCTTTCTCTCTCTCTCTAAACTAGAAATTTATGGCATTGCTAGGCCGCTTTTGGTACTTAATAACTATCTTTCTAACAGATATCAAAGTGTTTTCATTAATGGCGTCTTTTCCCAGCAAAGGTTCATCACCAAAGATGTACCACAGGAATCAATTCTCGGTCCGCTCTTATTCTTGACATGTAATAATGATCTACCCAGCTACCCAGCTATTTATATGATACCCAGATACCCAGCATTTATATAATCCCAAATGTTTTCTTAATGCCGATAATACGACGATTGAAGCATCTGACATAAACCTCATTCAACTTTTATATAAAGTAAACTACACTGTACGCCGGCTGAAAAAATGGTGCCATAAACGTTACATAAGCATAAACCCTGCCAAGTCTCAGTTTATAATTTTCAATTCTCCTCAAAGATCAATGACAGCTAATTTACACAAACGGATAAGCAACGTTGAAATTAAGCAAATAGATTGTGTAGTTCGTAGGAGTCACTGTAGATTCTAATCTAAAATTTGGTGCTCGCATTGATTCAGTTATTAAGAAAGTTCGCTTCTGCATAATACCTTTAATTAAAACTCGTTCAGCTTTTAGCATTAATAAACTTCTATCACATTATCACGCTTTCATCCAATGCAATATTTTGTTTGCATTACTGTTTGGGGAAATACTTATTGTACGCACATTTCTCTCTTTGTTAGTATCCAAAAACGGGCATTGAAAATTATAACGTTTAGAACCCCTCTTTCGTCATCTAAGCCTTTATTCCTAAAATTGGGTGTACTTCTTGCTGTTTCCATATATGAAGCTAGTTAGATGGTCCTGTTGTATAAAATCATCGACCGTCAAGTTTCAGTCGCTGCTTTTCCAATTCACCGATTCACTAATAAAGACCCGACAAGGTTTGCTTTGCCAAATAACTTTCTCCTACCAAAAGTCGCGACAAATTACTGTAAAAAACTGCCTGCTTGAGTGCTATTTTCATGTGGAAGTCTCAAACCTGATTGAAAAATGTTGCCGTTGAGCCGTTTTAGATCGTCTTTGGAAGCGGGTTTGCTTTCGTCACTTTAATTAGTCTATTAATCATTTTTGCGTTGTCTCTATTGATATACCTCTATGTTTATTTTTAATGATTTATTATATTTTTGTCAATTCCTCCTCCTGAAAATGTATCACCTAGTATGTATGTAGTATGTATCACCTAGCATAGTATGCATTGTATTTCGCATTCATGCTAATAAACTTGAAACTCGCCGCCATCAGGGCCCCGCCGCCTGAAACCTGCGTGCGGCCCCCGAAATGCATGACGCGCCGCGGCGCGCGAACGCTGAAAAACGCGTCATGCGTTCAACAGGGCGCCTCTCTTGCACTTTTTATTCTTTGTGGACACGCTACGCCACCTATTGGCGCTTGTGAGACGTCCACGTGCGGCCTGTTATACTAAAGCATATGGGGCGCCGGTGCCTGCGAAGGCTGAGAATATATTTCCCAACATGCGTCTGCGGCCCTACAGATGAATGGATGGATGGATGCTATGAGCGTTCCCTTTAAAAGAGGGCAGCGGGTTCCGCCTCCCGTCTCTTGTTCTTACTTTGCCTAACGTCCTACCTGTCCTTAGTTTTAAAGAATACCCACAAAACATTTCCAGCATTAAACTTGCTGAACCACTATTGAGCAAAACGAGAACAAGATAAACGCAGGACTCAACGTATTGACAAGTGGACCTGTCTTTTTCAAGGAGGGATATGACAAGTCCATTTGTCGAAACATTGGCTCCTGCGCTCATCTTGTTGTCGTTTTGCTCATCGTCTTGAATCTCCATCTCCCGCCTTCTCCGTGTTTTCCATGTACCACTATTGAGAACTTTGTTTTTGTACGCCTCCGTTCTTTGTGGGCTCGCTACTTTTCTGCAACCAAACCTCCAGCCGCTTTTTACTAATCTCTATTGTGGACATGTCTACTCTCCCCCTGCAATGCCTGAATCCAAGGGCTTCAGGATGCCAGAGGAGCCTAAAGCGACAGCTGGGTAAATATGTTCACGTTCTAATAAAATATTTTACATCGTTTCCGTATCTCTACCGAAGCAAGCACTTCTTTATACCTACCCCTCTAACACATCCTGATCTCATATACTCTTTCTTTCATTCTTTCGTTTTTACCTCGTAAGTAGTTGCTCATACCACGTTTCAATTACCACCACAGAGAAGATTGCCTTAGCTTTTCTGACTTTGCGTTTGACCTTCTTTATTATCATGTTGCTTACTACACCGGTCGCATACTTGCTGGCAAGCTTACTAGTTCTTTTCCTCCACTCTGAGACAATGTTTTTCCTGTAGAAATATCTGAACAGTCTTGAAACACATATTTACTGTTATATTCCATTTCATACTCTAAGCTGGCCTAAATTCACAACCTTTCCAGCCCATATCACTATGTGCAGCGCCCTATGCGAAGCGTCGCACTGATCTTTGGTTGCCATCGAGTCCTCATTGTACCCCTGACTTCAAGAAAGAACCGTTTTACCAAATGTAAGGGATGGAACCATTACACCTTTCCGCACACCCCGGAGCACCTCGTCCCTATGGCCATAGTGCTGCGTTTCGTTACGGCCGCGTTTATCTTCCCCTTCGCTATTATTTTTTTCCTGTGTTTCCATACTTGACTTAAAATTCAAAATACGAGGACCGAAGAAGGAAAACTACACAGGGTGAGCGCTACTTCAAGAAAAAGGTTAATCTCGGAAAAATATGCCTATTTAATCTGAAGCATATCAGAAGGAACGTACATCACTGCGGAAGCGCGCTCCAAAGCCCCTCAAGAAGATATAAACTTTTTGGGGGGGGTGTTAGAAATTTTGGGGCATTTTGGGGTTTTGTCTTGAAAGCACATCGGCCCTTCAAGACATTCAAGACAAACTAATCAAATACCTCGAGATATCATCGAAGCGTTCCCCCCAGTGGAGAGTCGGGTATCGTCTTTTACTTGTCTCTGTCTATATCTACGGGTCTTGTTGCAAGTAACTATCTCAGGAAGTTGCCCAGTGATTCGTCCTGACTGAAAATTTTTGATACGGAAATCGTAGTACTCAATTAGCAAAAGCAGAATCGAATAAACACAAGGGAAATTTTGAAGAAACATACAAAGCTTTTCTAATGCACTATAACAAGTTCTTTCCTCCTATTATGGTCAGAAAGCAAGAAAGGTAAGAGAGCAGTATTATTACATCATTAGTGGATCATTATGTGGAATACACCCCGCACAATGGGATAGTTATCATTTGTTCCGACGGGTGGTGGACAGACACCTGGGAAGTCGTCGTACTCCGGGTTCATCACGCCGAACACCTCTTCCTCGAACTCGTTGTCCAGGGCCACTATGTTATCGTAAGCGTCTTCGGCAGTGGTGTACGCAATAGCGTCCTCCCCTTTGCAAGCAAAGTGGTAATTTGGATGAATATTGGCACTGTCGGCAAGAACGGTGGTTTGGTTCCACGACGAGTCCAGGATGTCGCACACTTCCGGCAGCGACAGGATGCCCGCCTTCTCGGTCAGAGGTCCTGGAGGCCCGTATCCTAGCGCCTGGATGTTATACGGCTTGCTGCTGCTATCGTTCTCGCACTTGGCCGGATCAATCTTGTATGTGAGTGCCACAAGTGGATATAGGTGGCAGAAGACTGGGCGGTCTGTTTGGTTGAGTTTTTCAGCGTAGACTTTCAATTCACGAATCGTGTAGGTTGTCGCCTTGCGGCTGGTGATGTTGCGTGGGTACTCGTGGTACAGCACGATGGTGTGGTAGGCCCGTCTGTGTGCCAGCTTGCTCGTATTGTATGATGCCCGCACATGGTAGCCATATGGGAAGAGAAAACCGAACGTGCGGTTATTGTGCTGCATGAATGCGTCGTTGGTGTCATTGTAGAGCTCCGCCAAACTGTGGTTGAGCGAGTTCGGGGCGTTCTTCCACCACATGCGGATGGCATCGTAGTTATTGGCTTTCATCCATGCGATGGTGTTGTTTTGGAACGTGGCCTTCTCGTTGTTGGCGTTGGCCAGCAGCTTGAAAAACGCCGAGTCTGGGCCTCGAACAACGAGCCACACATCCAGGTAAGGGTTCTCAGCCTTGAAGTTGGCCATGCGGCGCACGGCGTCCCTCGGCGGAAGGTCCACGTCTGGTAGCTCTGGCTGCAGCTGCATGTTGTCGTCGAGAGAGTAGCAGCAGTACATGGCGTAGTGGCAGAACATGTACGGGAAGTAGGCGATCCCGTACGTTCGACGGTGGCTGCGAAAGCCCTGCTTGTCCGCCCAGAAGGGACACAGGTACTTGTGCAGAGAGGTCCAGATGGGTTGAGTGTAGTTCTGCGTGTACTGCCAGCTGTCCTCTGTAGTGGTGCTGGGTGTGCTAGTTGTCCGCGATGTCTGCGTCATACCCTTACGAATGGGCGGCTGGGCTCTGGAAATGGGGTCATAACTTGCCTCTTTGGTGTTGTGAAATTCATCATCAGTATAAAGGTCGGTGCTCAGTGTGCCGAAGAGCAATGTTATTATGAGGGTGAGGAGAAGCAGGAAAAGGCAACAGAACACCATGACGAACAAATGATTGTTCGAGTCTTTGTTGGCGGCGGCGTTTTCGACGCCGAGGGCATTGGAGATGCCGGGGACGTTGACTAGGGCGGGGTCGTAGACGATGCCGGGGTCGTAGACGATGTCGGGCTCGTTGACCATGCCGCCATACTCGCCCACATTCTCCGCATTCGCGAACGGGATATCATCTCTGTACGGCTCGAGTGGCTCCATCGTTTCAGCCGTCCTAGACTTAGTTGTGGCGGGTGTACGACGCAGAGAAAACGATCCTCCGCGTTAATGACAAAGCTATTAGTAGCTTGGCCGACCTGGAAGCCTTCGCTACTTGCCTGTTCTCCCATAAAAAAGACTTGCCCACTACAGGAGACCGGGGAAAGACAGGACCGTAACGAAAGAGAACGAGAAAGTACGAAAATAAAACTGCAGAAAGATCATTAACTAATACAAGAATGCTCTGTCTTTCAAAAGAAAAAAAGAGTAATTATTGATGATAAAATGAGAATTGCAATAAGATATATCGAGAATTGAAAGCGCTTTGAAACATGCGTTCCATGCGCTGCTTTGTGTTTACCGTAGCTGGATGCACATCATAGAGCTGACGATAGTTCCGTTTATTTTCATATTTTGTGGATTATACGACGCCTCCCGCGACATTCTTGAAGACATGTTTTGGCTCGGGGCGGCGTTAGAAATAACGAAATAAGTGTGCAGAAACGATCGAAAATTATTATCGAACTCGGCGATAGTTCTTTCAGTGTAACCTGCTACATATCCCCGTGCCATCGTCGAATCATGAAACCATATATGCACATCAACACGCCCACAAAGTGGCTATTTCGCTGCCAAGTACAATTAAAAAAAAGTAAAGCTAGCTCCATGCAGGAAAAGCTGTCAAAACAAGGAAGCTGGTGGTCGTTTTCTCGAGTTTAAACTCGTGTTTAGCGCAGTTTTCATGAAGGTCTTTTGTCTCGTTGTCTTCGTTGTGCTAGATTCGAGCTTCGTTTCCAGACTGCGGAAACTCTTCAGTTGCATGAGGTTGTGATAAAACCACAGTCGAAAGCACACCTTGCAGCTGTGGCCGCACTCACGGTCGAGGAAATTTCTCTTGAACCGTCCATCGGCACCCTCCGTAGGAGGAATGTCTCTGCGTCGGCGTTACTGCTCGGCCTCATACTCTGTCAGTTTGGAGTTAGCTTGCTTCTGTTGGCGCTTGGCCTGGGTTGCTTTCTCTTGAAAGTGGGGGTTCGCTTGCCTCCAGCGGCGCTTGGGTATCGCTTCCCGCTCTCGAAGCTCGGGATTTACGCGATGTCTGCGCTGCCGTTCTCATGTGAGCTCCCGCTGCCGCTCGCGCCGAATGGAATCCATGGCGCAAAAGGGCGCGCGGCGGCGAAACAGCTGCTCTTATACCCCTCTCCTCTACCTCCTATGGCCTATCCACCATAGTGTGTTTGTGCTATTAACTTGCCCCCCCCCCCGCGTGACACCGGATGACGGACAGAACGCTCGACTTAGAACAGCTCCGGTGATAAAATAATGCCACGGCCCAGTACATCTTGTAATCGCATCGTCACAGCTGGAACTCTCTAGGTATCCCCACTATTCTTGGTGTCCTGGCTGTAACATCCTTGTGATGGCCGTCCATCAAGCTGCCACGCTCTGCGCGGATGTTTGTGGCGGAAGGGGTGCTGTTGGAATCCAGCTGTGGGGCTTGTATTTCAGACCCAGGCGTCACACTGAGGTTAGGCTGCGTACGCCGCCGGAGCGTGAAATCATGGCGAGTTGGCTGTGCATTAGCGGAGTGTTGCACTAAGCTGGCTAAGCGGATTCAAGCCGTCGTCCATCTCTGTTGCCCAGAGTTGCGTGTTGGCCAGGAGATGAGGTCGAGAGGTTGAAGCAAACAGATTGGTTTATTACATATTTAATGACCGTCGTTTATCTTCACTCCTCATTGCTTGTCCTGCCCATGTTCCCCCATTTCACTTTCTTGATTTCAACTAAGATGTCAGTAACTCGCGTTTGTTCTCTCATCCAATCTGCTCTTTTCATATCCCTGAACGTTACACCCATTATTTTAAGAGCGACAGACGGCTTTCTAACGTATCTTTCCCCTTCCCTACCATCATGAAAGGCTTCCCTCGCGGTTTTATCCATATGCCAGAACAAGCAATCATTTTATTTTTGCGCTATCTGTCAGCACCCGCATTCTGCGCAATGTAAAGGCAAGTGCAGGCCCCCGTACCTTGAATTATGAAAAGTTTTACGTTAATGTAATGTCCAGACAGCCGACCGGTCTGGCCCACATAATCCTATCTGCACTGCATGACAGTGGCAAGCTGTACACAATGGGACATACGCATAGAACGTATCTATTAACTTCTCGGAACAGAAACTACATTCCTTGCCATTGCAGAATTTTTTATGCAAAGGGTAGTAGCAAGTTTGTTCGGAACGGCATGACGACACGCACGCCATACCTACTAGCCAAGTTCTTCAAGCAATGCGATACATTTTGCAAGTATGGTACAACTGCCCGTCGTTTTTCATTGCGTGCAGGATCTTTTGATTTGTTCTTTACCTCATCATCATCATCGTCATCATCATCATCAGCCTGGTTACGCCCACTGCAGGGCGAAGGCCTCTCCCATCCTTCGCCAACTACCCCGGTCATGTGCTAATTGTGGCCATGTTGTCCCTGCAAACTTCTTACTCTCATCCGCCCACCTAACTTTATGCCGCCCCCTGCTACGCTTCCCTTCTCTTGGAATCCAGTCCGTAACCCTTAATGACCGTTGGTTATCTTCACTCCTCATTACATGTCCTGCCCTGGTAAGACATAGCTATTATACACTTTTTTCTTGAGGGATAATGGCAACCTGCTGTTCATGATCGGAGAATGCCTGCCAAACGCACCCCAGCCGATTCTTATTCTTCTGATTATTTCCGTCTCATGATCCGGATCCGCCGTCACTACCTGCCCTAAGTAGATGTATTCTCTTACCACTTCCAAAGCCTCGCCACCTATCGTAAACTGCTGTTCTCTTCCCTGACGGTTAAACATTGCTTTAGTTTCCTGCAGATTAATTTTTAGACCCACCATTCTTCTTTGCCTCTCCAGGTCAGTGAGCATGCATTGAAATTGGTCCCCTGAGTTACAAAGCAAGACAATATCATCAGCGAATCGCAAGTTACTAAGGTATTCTCCATGAACTCTTATCCCCAATTCTTCCCAATCCAGGTCTCTGAATACCTCCTGTAAACACGCTGTGAATAGCATTGGAGAGATCGTATCTCCCTGCCTGACGCTTTTCTTTATTGGGATATTGCTACTTCCTTTATGGCCAACTATAGAGTGGCTGTGGAGCCGCTATAGAGATATTTCAGTATCTTTACATACGGCTCGTCTACACACTGATTCCGTAATGCCTCTAAGACTGCTGAGGTTTCGACTGAATCAAACGCTTTCTCATAATCAGTGAAAGCTATATATAACGGTTGGTTATATTCCGCAGATTTCTTTATCACCTGATTGATAGTGTGAACATGGTCTATTGTTGAGTAGCCTTTACGAAATCCTGCCTGGTCCTTTGGTTGGCAGAAGTCTAAGGTGTTCCTGATTCTATTTGCGATTACCTTAGTAAATACTTTGTAGGCAACGGACAGCAAGCTGATTGGTCTATAATTTTTCAAGTCATTGGAGTCCCCTTTCTTATGTATTAGGATTATGTTGGCGTTCTTCCAAGATTCCAGTTTTTCTAGAACAATCTGCCCACCATCCTTCAACTAATCCGCTGTTACCTGATCATCCCCAGCTGCCTTCCCCCTCTGCATAGCTCCCAACGCTTTCTTTACTTCTAAAGGCGTTACTTGTGGGATGTCAAATTCCTCAACTCTATTCTCTCTTCCATTATCATCTAGGGTGCCACTGGTACTGTATAAATCTCTGTAGAACTCTTCAGCCACTTGAACTATCTCATCCATATTAGTAATGGTATTGCCGGCTTTGTCTCTCAACGCATACATCTGATTCTTGCCTATTCCTAGTTTCCTCTTCACTGTTTTAGGCTTCCTCCATTTCTGAGAGCATGTTCAATTCTATCCATATTATACTTCCTTATCTCAGCTGTCTGACGCTTGTTGATCAACTTGGAAAGTTCTGCCAGTTCTATTCTAGCGGTAGGGTTAGAGGCTTTCATACATTGGCGTTTCTTAATCAGATTTTTCGTCTCCTGCGATAGCTTACTGGTATCCTTTCTAACGAAGTTACCACCGACTTCTATTGCACACTATGAATGATGCGCATATGATTGTCGTTCATCGCTTCAACACTAAGGTCCTCTTCCTGAATTAAAGCCGAATATCCATTCGGCAGCTTGATCCGGAATTCCTCTATTTTCCCTCTTACCGCTATCTCATTGATCGGCTTCTTATGTACCAGTTTCTTTCGTTCCCTCCTCAAGTCTAGGCTAATTCGAGTTGTTACCATCCTATGGTCACTGCATCGCACCTTGTCGAGCACATCCACACCTTGTATGATACCAGGCTTAGCGCAGAGTATGAAGTCTATTTCTTTTCTAGTCTCGCCATTCGGGCTGCTCCACGTCCACTTTCGGCTATCCCGTTTGCGGAAGAAGGTATTCATTATCCGCCTATTATTCCGTTCGGCAAATTCCATTTATACCTCTCCCCTGCTATTCCTAGAACCTGTACCATATTCCCCCACTGATTTGTCTCTAGCCTGCTTCTTGCCTACGCTGGCATTGAAGTCGCCCATCAGTATAGTATATTTTGTTTTGAGATTACCCATCGCAGATTCCACGTCTTCATAGAAGCTTTCAACTTCCTGGTCATCATGACTCTATGAAGGGGCCTAGGCCTGTACGACCTTCAATTTGTACCTCTGATAAAGTTTCACTACAAGACCTGCCACCCTCTGGTTAGTGCCGTAGAGTTCCTGTATTTTACCAGCTATATCCTTATTAATCAGCAATCCGACTTCTAGTTCTCGCCCCTCCGCTAAGCCCCGGTAGCACAGGACGTTGCCGCTTTTCAGCTCTGTATATGCTTCTTTCGTCCTAACTTCACTGAGCCCTATTATATCCCATTTAATGCCCGCTAATTCCTCCAATAGCACTGCTAGACTCGCCTCACTAGATAACGTTCGAGCGTTAAACGTTGCCATGTTCAGATTTCAATAGCGGACTCTCCAGACCCAGATATTCTTAGCACCCTCTGCTGCGTCACGGGTCTTACTGCCGCCGTGGTCAATTGCTTTACCTTATGAGTATACCCTTTACCCACTTAATCAGATTGTGAATGGTGCTCAAGATTTCACCATCCGGGTAACTCGCGTTCTCTAATCTCGGAATCTCTCCAAGGAAATTCTCCCTAGCCGAATGAGTGCATGTCTTCCGTAGCACCGCGCGCAGGCCAGCGTAAACAGTACCGGTTTTTTACTGTTTTAGTGCGTCCTGAGAAAAAAAATTTAAATGCGCCTTCACGGAACGAGGTTTATATAACCAACACACGTGGTCCTCCCAAAACCTCAGTCAACTATCCCGGAATTGAAGTTCACCTTCGGCAGGCAACTCCAAGGTAAATTGTAAACCTCTGTACTGTTTGAAAATCTTTTAAAATACCAACTACTTTATGAGAGCAGCATTCCGGGCAAGTTGGTAATCCATTGCTTAAATGATATTGCGCGACATAAAAAACGACACGGACGTGAAAGACGCTTGGTGTTTCGTCTTCTTTCACGTCCGTGTCGTTTTTTATGTCGCGCAATATCATTTAACCAACTACTTTACTGTCTAGGTTTTTTCTTTCCCTTTTCATGAAGCAATAATCAACGGACCTACCAGAGACACTAAAGGCCAAACTTTCGGAATTACTAGGAATTACCAACTCGGCTAAGAAAAATATAGCTTAAGGCTGAGGCCACACTCTACCCTATAGAAGTTTCCCACTTATATAACGTACTCCATTTTCATTGAACAAACATAAAGCGAAGCGTCCCAATGTCTTAGGGCACATTCACACCGGCGACTGACAGTGGTCGCGCGACCAAGATGGTCGCAAAGCGACCAGTCGCAAATGGTCGCAAACGGTCGCCTTTCTTGAAAAGCGACCATTTTGGGCCAGTCGCTCTCTGCGCGATTTTTCAGTCGCGCGACCGTGGTCGCAAAACTGATAAACCAATCAGCGGTGCACCGGAAGTGATCTTTCGTGTGTCTACATCCGGCCTCCTTTGGCGTCGCGTTCAAATTCCGCGTAGATTCCAAGAGTTCTCGTTGAGAACGATAATCTCCGGGATTGCGACTTGCGGGTCGCGCTCAGCCGGGCTTGCCGGTGTGAACATCAGTCGCCTTCGGTCGCTTTTTGATTGCGAGTCGCAAATGGTCGCGCGACCTCCTCAAGTCGCCGGGGTGAATGTGCCCTTACCTTTGCTATGGAGTCCTGATTGTGAGTGTACGTTGTGCAATCATTACACCTTTCCACACACCCCGGCGCACTTCGTGCCTATTTTATTTATTTTATTTATTTATTTATTAAGTACTGCTAGCCTGAATTCCAGGCCTTAAGCAGGAGTGGGTTACACTTCGGTACAAATGTACCTGAAGAACAAAAAGAGCACATACAAACAATAGAACTGGAGAAAAGTGACTGGTTTGTCAAGTACGGCACTGAGTTATATAATGTCAAATGGTAAAATGTTATATAAATATAAACACACATCATATCGCAATACTAGATATATGAACACACATCAAGACATACTGTACAAGTGCGTTGCTCAACAATTGACAATGTGAAGGAAATAAGCGAAAAAAAAGTAATTGGTTCGATGCGTTATACATGTCAATGCGATGCACAATGTAAAGAAAATATAACTGTAAAAACATCAAAATAAAGAAAAGCAGGATATAAGTGCGACGCTTTCATAAAGCGTTCCTAGATCATTGGTGATAAGACACTATCATTTCACATTTTGAAGTGCGGCAGTGAAAGCGGCAACAGAAGAGTTCTCGATTGCTTCTATGGGCAAACGATTCCAATCACGGATGGTACGGGGAAAGAAAGAATTCATGTAAGTCTTGGTTCTACAATGAATTTCGCTAACCTTTTTTGAATGGAAAGAACGAGTGGAACGCTGCGTAAGAGGTTTCAAGTACGTGTTTTTGTCGATTCCAAGGTTATCATTGTATATCATGTAGAATGTTTTTAGCCTTTCGCGGTACCGTCTTGTTTGTAGGGATTCTAGATTTGCAGAAATTAATAGAGCAGTTGGCGATGTTTTGCTGCTGTACGAATTAAAAATGAATCTAGCTGCCTTTCACTGAATGCTTTCTAGTTTCCTTATATTTGGATTTGTGTGCGGATCCCACACTGCAGCAGCGTATTCGAGTGTTGGCCTTATATACGTTTTATAGGCCAAAAGTTTTACATCCCTTGACGCTTTGGGAAGTGTTCGCCGTAAGTAGCCTAGTTGTCTCATGGCTTTCTTGTGTATGTATGTGATGTGATCATTCCATCGAAGATCAGATGTAATAGTTACCCCTAAATATTTGTAACTTGAAACTACAGACAGATTGTTACCGCTGATGCTATAAGTGAAAGTGAGTGGATTTATCTTACGCGTAAGTCTCATCGCTACCGTTTTGCTGTGGTTTATTTGCATCTGCCACGAAGTACACCAATTTGTAATCAGGGCTAAAGATTTGTTAAGAGAAACCTGGTCGTCAGAACTGTGGATTTCGTTATATAGGATGCAATCGTCCGCAAATAAGCGGATTTTTACCGGTATATCTTGAGCAATGTCGTTTATGAAGATTAAAAAGAATAACGGCCCAAGAAGAGAACCTTGGGGGATACCTGAATGAACGTAGGCAGAATCTGAACTGACATCGTCGATGGACACTGATTGCTGCCTGAAAGACAAGTATGCTGCGATCCATGCAAGGAGGGAATCGTTTTTGAGTAGAGGTCTTAGTTTCAAAAGGAGTTTAGGATGCGATACACGATCAAAAGCTTTCTCGAAGTCAAGGAATATGATGTCAACCTGACCAGATTTGTCCAACGCTGCGGCAAAGTTGTGAATGCTCTCTAGTAGTTGCGTTTTTGTAGAAACTCCTCGTCGGAAACCATGCTGGCGACTATAGATTATTTTGTTATCTTCAATGAAGCTGGAAATATGTTTGAAAATAATGTGTTCGAATACTTTAGCACAAGTGCAGAGAAGAGAAATCGGCCTATAAGAGGTAACAATGGATGGATCACCTTTTTTGGGTATTGGAGTTATTCTGGCGCATTTCCAATCACTGGGAATTTCGGCGTGTGACAGCGATTTCCTAAATATGAAACATAAGAATTTTGCGCACCACTCAGCATATCGGTGTAGGAAAGCGTTAGGGATTCCGTCTATTCCGGATGATATTTTGACGTCTAGTTTAAGTAAAATTGATAGTACTCCCTCCTCACTGATAGTGATGTCATCAATTGGTGGTACTGCTTCAAACGTCAAAAAATGTGGAACGATACCATCGTCGTCAGTGAACACCGAGCAGAAGTAGTTGTTAAGTGCATCAGCCATTTCCTTCTTATCAGTTCTAGCCGTACCGTTAATGAGGAGACTCGCGATAGGTTCCTTTTCTTTCGGAGATAGGTGTCGCCAGAATTTTTCCGGAGTTGTAGAAAGAAAACTTTTTAAGGACACATTTTGATAATAGTCCCTTGCCCTCTTGATGTCGTGCTTTAGTCGAGTCCACAGACCCCGGCGCACTTTGAGCGCTATGGATCTCCATAGCGCTCGGCGTTTCCTTATGGGCGCGTTTCTCTTCCCCTTTACCATTATTGTTTTTTCTCTTGTTTTCAAAGATCATCTGACTGCCTTTATTCATACACTAAGGTACTTGTATTCTTTCACCCGAGGTATTTCCTCGCACTGTATTGACACTGCCTCTTCACTGTTTCCAATAAATACCTTGGGACCTGATTTTAACGCCACATTTCATTCCTAAATCCTCACCATCCTGTCCAAAGATAATAGCCAGATGAGGCATATAATTCTGCCCATTAGTAAATACAATATTGTCTTACCGACACATACGGCAGCGCGAAGACAATTACAAGGAGAGAGAGAGAGCACATCACTGGCACTACCAACACTGTTATTTGAAAGAGCGAGAAGAGCACACATACTGTTCCCAACACGCAGGCGCACCTACCTCTACCTAGGGCGGTTATCAGGGCTAACAAGATCACTTGGTAGATCTGAAGCAAGTAAGCTCCGGGTTCTACAAAACAACAGAAGTCTGGCTTATGCAAGTACTACTTTCTTCTTTTATGTATAGCGTTTCTAGTAGCTCAGGTGCCCTTTTATCTTTACTTCTGCCCAGGATCTTCGCATCATGATATACCAGCTTACAAGAGCAGGCTTTAGAGTGCGCTGAAAGTTGCGCTTTGAAGTCCTTCAGGTTAATAGCATGCTCCCTCGTTGTTCAATGACGCAGCGGCCTGTACGCAACGGGGTATGGCAAACCACGTGGCTCTTCTTTACACCGCGTGGCGTTTCAGGAAGTGCTGTTGCCGATCTGGCTGTGCTGTCCTTTCAGGGGTCCTCACATCTTGCAGAGAGGAGCGCCGGCGAATTCCTCCGAGTCTGCCCCCACAGCTTGGACCAGACACAGTAACTGGTGATTGCTCGGGCTCCTTGAAAAACGCTAATGCTCTAATGGCGCCGGTAACATTTATGAAATGCAGACGCCATGCCGTGTTGCATGGATTGGTAACCGAGCAGAATAAGAACAGGATTGCTGATCCCGTCCGCTTCGTGGTACAAATTTCATACCGAGTTCAAGTTGACCACAATGAGATTGCAGTACTTGAAGTGACCGCATCCTCCTAAGAGCACACGCCGGTCTCACAGTCATCAGGAATAACGTGCGCACTTCAGGTACACCGACCACGCTACAATACACGTCTAAATGCCACGGCACAGGAACTCGCAGTCGCCAGTGTAGTAGTGTCAGTGACTCGTGTCAACGCCATGCCGATCAAGATGCTCGCAGCGCGTGGGACCTGACAATGACGAAAGCATGACCTCGTTGATTTTCTCTCGCAAGTTTATACATGCAGCTAATTCTTAACAATGAATAAAACAAACGCGTAATGACACCTTGCGGTGAAATATTGGTCGCTATTGTTGTGTAGGACTTTTCTTTGACTTTGTGTTCTGCCTGACGTCCTCGGGCTTATTCTGGGTGTTGTGAGCTCGATCGTTCAACTGTTGCGGAGCCTCACTCGCGTTCGAGAGTGCGGTCACCGATTCGAAACGTGGCAGTGAATTGCTGTCCGAGCCCTCCCGCCGAGTCAGTGTGTCACGCAAACTGACCTTCTCCTTGGCCATTTTGAGGGGCGCGGCGCTGGCGTAGCCCGAGTACATGGACAGAAAGTCGGAGTAGCCTGGCGCGTAAGTGGTTGCTCGTTCCTGGCAGGGGATGGACACAAGCGGAACGTAAGCCGCCGAGTGGGGCGTTTCCTTCGCGCTGTGCTCCGAATAAGTACTTTCGACTGACTGTCGCGCCGCGTGCCACGATTCCGATGACGAGACACTCTGCGGCGAGCAGCTAGGGCTCCCACGATCCCACTGGGAGTCGCTGCGGGTGGGCATGAACGGCGCCGCAGTGAAGACGCTTAAATTGGTGTCAGTCACGAAAGAATCCGCGGAGTTCTTCGTCGCAGTTTGCGAGGGTAAACATTCGTCGCTCACTTCCGGGGAGAAAGGCAGCGATGGCACCTGACGCTTTGAAGGACGCTCGTCGGTGAATCCGTAAGACGGTATTGCGTCATCGCGAGCATCCGACTGAATTGGTTGAGCTTTGGTGCCCTTGCAGGTGCTGGCTTGGCCATCCCGGTTCTCGCAGTGTGACAAGGGTAAGTGGTCACGGAAAGAAAGCTCTGTCGTCAGCGGCCTTGTCTGTATAACCGTAGCTTCCGCGTATTCCGGAATGGCCTTGACGGGCGAGCCGGGCTTGGGCTGCTGGGTACTCGTCGGTGCGCGCGGGATGGCACTCTTGGTTTTCGGTACGTACCCCGTGACGACAGAGCGAACAGCGGGAGTCGCTTCCATCAGGGAAGGCACCTGCAGCAGCCGCAGAGATAGTTGAGACGTTATGCTTTCGTGCTGTCTAGGCGGGATCGCGGGAACGTTAGAAATGCAAATTAGAGAAAGGGTTCCCCGGAAAACGAATACGTATAGAGTAATGGACGATCAAGGAAAGCCTCAGGCTGAAGTGAACGTTTTGGCAAGGACATTTGTCTTTGTCAGGGCAACAATTGATTTTATTGGCAGGGTTCATTTACCCACCTCACTCTGCTTAAAGCGACAAAGAAAGTAACCGGGTACGAAAGTGGCATAGTGATAGCGAGAGAACTCTAATATTGAAAAGGAGAATAGTGATGTCAGTCAGAGGGCTTAAGGCATGCGTGCTCGACGCGTCAAAATACTGCAATTTCACATTGTAGTAAAGTTCGAAAACAAGGAAATTAGAACGACGTAAAGGCACAATTCACACGCAACCCGAACGCGTACACTGATCTGCACAGCAGCCGGTATACTCATCACGTATATATATATATATATATATATATATATATATATATATATATATATATATATATATATATATATATATATATATATATATATATATATATATATTGTCAAATGTCTTCAAAGAGGACTCGCGACGTTTGATGCAGAACGCTGGCTCCCGAAAAACACGGCTGTGGGACCTGGCTATCGAGCGGGCGGGGGCACCACACGCGCTTCTTACTTCCTGTTCTTCTTGCCTCTGGCACTACGACCACTACTGAAAGTGGCATTTTCCCCCTCCCTCGAAAGAAGAATCGGCTCGACGGTGAACAAGTGGTGCAAGAGGGGGAAAGAAACATGGCCAAGGCTCGCGCAAAGAACGCAGCTACAGCAAAGCCACAAGTACAGCAGTGGCGAAGCGTGACGTGCAGAGTCTCAAGAACCTGAGAGGTAACCGCATTAGCAGCAAATATGAGCACAAATATGAAAAAAATGAATAAATGAAGAAATAAATAATAATCACGAACGCGCAACATATGACTTCATGCGTACGACGTGAACGATGTCCGGGCTAGGTTGTTGTCTACGCCGTGTTTGAGCCTCACTGTCCGGAACGACGTCGTAGTTCACGTCGCTAATGCGGCGCAGCACTTTGTATAGGCGAAAATAACGGCTAAGCAGCTTTTCACTAAGGCCACGGCGGCCAACGGTAGTTCACACCCTCAGTTGGTCGCCGGGGTTGTAGCGTACATGTCTGTGGCGGATGTTATAACGCCGTGCATCTGCGTGCTGCTGCTGACCGATGTACCTCCGGGCAAGCTGGCGAGGTTCCTCAGCGCGCTCAGCAAAGTCTTCGGCGTCAGCAGTTAGGCGTTCGTCGTCTTGACACGGCAGCATAGCGTCTAGCATCGTCTACACTTCGCGGCCGTAAAGGAGACGAAACGGTGTAAAGCACGTGGTTTTTTTACGGCGGTATTTTACGCGAAGGTCACGTAAGGCAAAATATGATCCCATGTTTTGTGCCGGACGTCAATATACATAGAGATCATGTCCGTGATGGTCTTGTTTAGTCGCTCTATAAGTCGGTTGGACCGCGGATAGTAAGCAGTCGTCTTTCTGGACTGTGGATCGTAAGCAGTCGTCTTTCGATGCCTGGTGTTGCTCAATTGAAAAATATCGTGCATGAGCTGTGCTGTGAACGCCGTCCGCCTGTCTGTAGTTACAGTGGATGGGGCATCATGACACAATACAACGTGGCACATGAAGAACTGCGCTACCTCAGAAGCCGTGGCTCGTCGGAGCGCCTCCGTCTGGGCAAAGCGGGTTAAATAATGAGTCGCGACAATCACCTACTTGTTGCTATCGGTCTAGAGAGGAAAATGCCTAAGAATGTTCAAGCCGACTTGCTCGAATGGCTTATGAGGTGGTTCGTTAGGTTGCATTAACCCGGCGGACTTCATGGGCGGTGACTTTCGCCACTGACATTCACGGCAGCCTTTAACATACTGTTTGACGCTCGCCGAAAGCCCGAGCCAGTAATACATCTCGCACAGTCTGACAAGCGTTCGTGAGGAGCCTAAGTGGCCAGATGTCGGCTCGTCTCGGCAAACTAAAAGAATGTCATCCCGCAAATCTTTTGGGACCACCAGGAGGTAGGCTTGGTCATTCGAATGGGCGTTTTTCTTGTAAAGCACGTTGTTGCGTAGACAGAAAGACGTCAATACTCGACATAGATGGCGTGGAATGGTTGTTGGTCTGCCCTCTAAGTTGTCGATGGTAGATCGAATTTCAGCGTCGCCACGCTGCTGCCTTATCAAGTCCGATGCAGTAGTGGTGTCCAGAAAGCCGCCATCGCCCTCTGACTCTCGACTGAGAGTTTCGGCGGGTGCATGCGATAGTGCCTCAGCGTTTTCGTGCTTGCGGCCATAGACTTGTATACGACAGTGACATCGAGTTCCTGTAGCCGCAAGCTCCACCTTGCCAGTCGTCCTGAACGACCGCGTATGTTTGCTAACCAACACAGGGCATGGTGGTCTGTCACCACTTTGAAAGGACGGCCTTAAACATAAGATCGAAACTTCGTGATCGCCCACACAACCGCGATACACTATTTTTCTGTGGTGGAATAGTTCGCCTCAGCACGGGACAGCGAGCGGATTGCATAAGCTATCACTCTTTCAATGCCGTCTTGACGTTGGACTAGCACTGCGCCAAGACCGATATTACTGGCGTCAGTATGCACCTAGGTGTCAGCGTCGTCGTCAAAATGTTCCAGGACGGGTTCTGACTGCATGCGTTGACGTAGTTCAGCAAGCCGTTTGTGGCTCACTCGTCCAGCCAAATGGCGTGCCATCCCTTGTAAGGCTAGTCAGGGGTTCCGCTAACTGGGAGATGTTTTCAATGAAACGGTGATAATACGCACACAAGCATAAGAAACGCCGCACGGCCTTTTTGTCGGTCGGAGGGAGAATTACTGCTACCGCGGAAAGCTTGTCGGGATCGGGTCGAACTCCTCTGGCGTTTACGATGTGTCCGAGAAACTTGAGTTCTTCATAACCGAAGTGGCACTTTTCTGGTTTAACCGTAAAATCAGCCGAACGGATCGCTTCTAGCACATTCCGCAAGCGATGAAGATGTCACTCAGATGTTTCAGAAAAGTCTACTACGTCATCAAGGTACACGAGACAAGTCTGCCACTTCAGTCCAGCGAGTACGGTGTCCATCATTCGCTGGAAAGTAGCTGGGGCTGAACACAAGCCGAAAGGGAGCACTCGAAATTCATAGAGGCCGTCGGGAGCCACAAAGGCAGTCTTCTCGCGGTCTCGTTCGTGTACCTCAATCTGCCAGTACCCGCTTTTCAAGTCGAGTGAAGAAAAATACTGGGCGCGCCGCAGTCTGTCTAACGAGTCGGCGATACGTGGCAGTGGGTACACGTCCTTTTTAGTTACGTTGTTGAGCTTCCGATAGTCGACGCAGAAGCGCAGTGTTCTGGCTTTCTTTTTGACAAGAATGATCAGAGACGACCATGAGCTCTTGTAAGGTTCGATAACGCCGTCTTGAAGCATCTCTTTTACTTGCGTATGAATTGCTTCTCGTTCTGTCGCCGACACGCGGGCGCATCGGACGTGCGTCGTCGCATGTGATGATCCTGTGCCTTGTGATTGAAGTCTGGCGTACCTTAGATGAACTTGCGAAGCATGCCCGCAATTCAAGCAAGAACTCGTGCAGTGCTGCCTGGTTGTGTTTCGATAGCTCTGAATTTAATGTCGATGTTGTCCAGTGACTCGTCAGGCATCCCCATGGTATTAGAGGCGAAACATTCAGCCATGTTCTCTATTTCATGGGCAAACGCAATCGAAGTGCCGCGGAAAAGGTGGCGATGCCTGTTGCTAAAGTTGGTGACAAGTAACTGAGAACGAAAGGTGCAGCGGTGGCGTAGAGGTAAAGCACCCGCCTCGCATGCAACAGGTCCGTGGTTCGAATCCCGGTGCCGCGCAATTTTCCACCGGATTAAAAAAATCCGCGCGTTGATAAAATTGCATAAACCGACCTGGAGTGTGGCCTGATCCCGATGACCAGAACCGGTAAGCACTCCCTCACAACCTCCTATATGAACACAACAATCAAACCCCGGCACTCAGTCCCCAGCAGCTGCGAAGCAACTGACCATGGCGGCGGTCAGACCTGCGACGCAGCAGAGGGTGCTAAGAATCCCTGGCTCCGGACAGACCGCCATTGGAATTTGAACCTGGCAACGTTTAACGCTAGAATATTAACTAGTGAGTCTAGCAGTAGGAATTAGAGGGCAGTAAATGGGTTATAATAGGTCTCAGTGAAGATCGGAGGCCAAAAGAAGCATATACAGTGCTAAAAATCGGGCACGTCCTGTGCTGCTGGGGCTTAGCGGGGAGACGAGAACAAGGAGTCAGATTCCTGATTAATAAGAATATAGCTGATAACATACAGGAATTCTATAGCATTAACGAGAGGGTGACAGGTCTTGTGAAACTCAAAAAGAGGTACAAAATGAAGGTTGTACAGGTCTCCGCCTCTAAATCCAGTCATGATGACCAGGAAGTCGAAAGCTTCTATGAAGACGTGGAATCGGCGATGGGTAGAGTGAAAACAAAACACACCATAATGATGGGCGACTTCAATGCCAAGGTAGGCAAGAAGCAGGCTGGAGACAAGGCGGTGGTGGAATATGGCATAGGCACTAGGAATAGCAGGGGAGTGTTATTAGTAGAGTTTGCGGAACAGAATAATATGCTGATAATGAATAATTTCTTCCACAAGCGGGATAGCCGAAAGTGGACGTGGAGGAGTCCGAATGGCGAGACTAGAAATGAAATAGACCTCATACTCTGCGCTAACCCTGGCATCAAACAATATGTGGACGTGCTCAGCAAGGTACGCTGCAGTGACCATAGGATGGTAAAAACTGGAATTAGCCTAGACCTGAGGAGGGAACGGAAGAAACTGGTACATAAGAACCCGTTCAATGAGTTAGCGGTAAGAGGGAAAATACAGGAATTCCAGATGAAGCTACAGAACAGGTATTCGGTTTTAACGCCATTAGAAGTAAAGAAAGCCTCGGGAGCTATGCAGAGGGGGAAGGCAGCTGGGGAGGATCAGGTAACAGCAGATTTGTTGATGGATGGTGGTCACAGTGGCTGAGGAGATCCATAGAGATTTATACAGTACCAGTAACACCCACGACGATAATGTGAGAGAGAATAGTCTAGAGGAACTTGAAATCCCACAAGTAACGCCGTAAGAAGTAAAGAACGCCTTAGGAGCTATGCAAAAGGGGAAGGCAGCCGGGGAGGATCAGGTAGCAGCGGATTTGTTGAAGGTTGGTGGGCTGATTGTTCTGGAGACACTGGCCACCCTGTATACGCAATGCCTCATGACCTCGAGCGTACCGGAACCTTGGAAGAACGCTAACATAATCCTAATCCATAAGAAAGGGGACGCCAAAGGCTTGAAAAATTACAGAACGATCAGCTTACTGTCCGTTACCTATAAAGTATTTACTAAGGTAATCGCAAATAGAATCAGGAACACCTTAGACTTCTGTCAACCAAAGGACCGGGCCGGATTCCATAAAGGCTACTCAACAATATACGATATTCACTCTATCAATCAGGGGATAGAGAAATGTGCGGAATATAACCAATTCTTATATATAGGTTTCATTGATTACGAGAAAGCGTTTGATTCTGTCGAAACCTCAGCAGTCATGGAGGCATTACGGAATCAGGGTGTAGACGAGCCCTATGTAAATATACTGAAAGATATCTATAGCGGCTCCACAGCCACCATAGTCCTCCATAAAGAAAGCAACAAAATCCCAATAAAGAAAAGCGCCACGCAGGGAGATACGATCTCTCCAACGATATTCACAGCGTGTTTACAGGAGGTATTCAGAGACCTGGATTGGGAAGATTTGGGGATAAGAGTTAATGGAGAATACCTTAGTAACTTGCGATTCGCTGATGATATTGTCTTGCTTAGTAACTCAGGGGACCAAATGCAATGCATCCTCACTGACCTGGAGAGGCAAAGCAGAAGGGTGCGTGTAAAAATTCATATGAAGGAAACTAATGTTTAAACGTCTGGGAAGAGAACAGCAGTTTACGATAGGTGGTGAGGCTTTGGAAGTGGTAAGGGAATACATGTACTTAGGACAGATAGTGACGGCGGATCCGGATCATGAGACGGAAATAATCAGAAGAATACGAATGGGCTGGGGTGCGTTTGGCAGGCATTCTCCGATCATGAACAGCAGGTTGCCATGATCCCTCAAGAAAAAAGTGTATAATAGCTATGTCTTACCAGTACTCACCTGCTGGGCAGAAACCTGGAGGCTTACGAAAAGGGTTCTGCTTAAATTTAGGACGACGCAACTAGCTATGGAAAGAAGAATGATTGGTGTAACGTTAAGGGATAAGAAAAGAGCAGATTGGGCTTGGGAACAAACGCGAGTTAATGACATCTTAGTTGAAATCAAGAAAAAGACATGGGCATGAGCGGGACACGTAATGCGGAGGGAAGATAACCGATGGTCATTAAGGGTTACGGTCTGGATTCTAAGGGAAGGGAAGCGTAGCAGGGGGCGGCAGAAAGTTAGGTGGGCGGATGAGATTAAGAAGTTTGCAGGGACGGCATGGCCACAATTAGTGCATGACCGGGGTTGTTGGAGAAGTATGGGAGAGGCCTTTGCCCTGCAGTGGGCGTAACCAGGCTGATGATGATGATGACGTTAGTAACGGTAGAAAGCAATGAATAGCAGTAAGCTCCCTTGTCATAATTTAGTAGTTCCTGCCGTAAGCTCTCCAGCTAATTTTTATTTTTGTTAATTTCCTTGATCAGAGGCCCCTGCGAGTAATTTACCTCAATAACCGTATTTCTGTACAGGTTCTAGAGGCTGACTGCCGACCATTACATTCGTTCTCTCGCCAGGCTGCGGAAAATTACTTTTCTCTTCTGCTTACTAACTTTCAATCAGACTCTTACACTTTCTTCGCGAAGGTCCTCAAGCGTTTGTTGCAAATAGTCTGCAGCGTTGCTGAGTATGCCAATGTCATGTAAAAACCGTAAGTTGGTGAGCTATTTACCGTTAGCCCTCGCTCCTAACCATTCCCAGTCTAACTGGTTGCACACCTTTAAGTATTCAGTGATAGCATTGTAAATATTTTTCCATTGATCATATGAAGCCTTTTGCAGATATCTGGCTATGCAAAGTCTGCGCGTTAGTGTAATCCATTCGATATCAGCATTCGTGGTAAACTTCATTTTTTGACCGCTGTTCGGAGTCTGTACGTCGCTGTCTAGATGCCCCGATCTAATAATTCCAGCTACCTGATTCAAGCGCAGGTAGCGCGCGTTTCATGTATAGCCAATAGCAACGCATTAACTGGCAATGTTCATTTATCATATACTGCAAGCTTGTTCGCTTACTCCCTTATAATTAGGGTGTAACTTAGAAAGACTGGGGTGTTTCAAGGGTGTTTTCTTGTTGAACACCCTTTTCCGTTAATAAAGGGTGTTTTAAGGGTGTTTACAAGGGTGAAGAGATAAATACACCTGCATTACACCCATAAGGGTGTGAAAATTTTAAGACTGTGAGAGTGGTGGGAGCAACGGCAGGGTGAATACCATTCGCGTTATAGTGAAGCCAGTCGGCAGGCCCCAAGTCTGGTTCAGCCCACCAAAGTACACCAAGGTACCAAGGTACGGTTTACCAAGGTTCACCGAGGTACAGGCACAAGCAATAGGCAGAATTTCTAAGAACAGATAATACGCTGCAGTGAGGGAGGCAATGTGTGGCGACAATGCCATGCCGGCAGAGGCACGAATCCTGGTAGGTTGTCGCAGCATGGCCAATATCAGGCAACAAGGCTGTCAAGAGGGTGAGTCAGTCATCAGTCCTACTGTGCGTCGAATTAGACCTCTTACAACAATAGAACCAAGGAGTGCATTAGGACTGTTTGAAAAATTTTCCTGTTCTTTTTTATACTGACTTAGGCATATCACTTATTGGCGACTTGCTCATCAACGAGCCAGTATAAAAAAGCGCGGGAAAACTGGGAAACAAACAAACACCAATCAAAGCGTCACGGGCAAACCTTGGCGATAGCGCGCACATATACCTGGTGGAAGCACCACAATATGATCTTGGCACTAAATTTAGCTGAACACGCACTCAAATCTACCGAAACCGCCCGTAGCCAGAACGACCATGGAGATAGTCTTAGTGGTGATGTGCTTGGGCAAGTTTTGTTTCGGAGGAAAGAAAAAAAACGTAGCCACCTACCTTCGTGCTTCGCTGCACATTGTGCGTGATCATGTAAGTCGGGTTGGGCTACGTCAGTGCTCCGCATTAAAAGATTAATTGAGATCTTTTACGCTGGTGTCGTGAGGTGGCCTACGTTTTTGGCCCTGTTACATTCTGTAAGGGAGCTCCGGCACTCCAACTTCCTTACGTTCCAAATAATGTCCGTGTAATCTTGCCACATTGGTCCAGGTGCAAAGCACCTTGGGATAACAAAGTATATACTTGCTGACGTCTTCTTCTGCGAATATGGCTTCAAGCAGGATATTGTGCTAGCGTAGCAACTTCCACTGCGACATCATTTTCCCTTGAGACCTGAAGTGACTTCTTTATGTGAATATCTAAAAACAAGCTTAGGAATAAATTTAAGCTCTAAAATTTAAACCTAAACTAATGTTTTTCATTACAGAAATGATGTTGACAAACTCAATAACCACACTTTGCAAAAGTTTCGGGAAATCCAGAAATATTTAAAATAGCACTTAGGGGGACGTTGGCTTCGTAGGTTGGCAACACTATGTGGCCCAATAGTTTGGGAAACACTGTCAGTGTAGCCATATTTTTGCTGACGTAAGGACACGTCGTTGCCCAACAGGTGCAATATACAGCCCTTCGCATCATCTATAGCTTACCTAGCATGCAATATTACTTGGTCCATGACTGCCGTGTTCAACGGCTGCATATCGAGTGTGGACAGAGACGAGTGTTATCGAGGACAACTCGCGCGCATAGCTTGAAGCTCACCCTGCCAAACGAATGCTTCGACGGTGGAGTTTTTTCGTACGACTTCGGCTCTTCCGACGGCGTCCTTCGATGCACCACGTAGTCCAGCTGGCTGCTGGGAGTCCTCCCCTGGTGCGCGAACTCCTCGTCTGTCTCCCGGTCGACGACCAGAAGGTCCACCTTACCCGGCTGCTCCTTGATGCGGTTCACCACCTCCCGGTAGGTTTCGTGTTCAACGGGTGCACCGTTAACCTGCTCGAGCAGTTCGTTAATATTTTGCGCCAATATGCCTCAGCGAGCGCTCGCTGATTCGAGAGTCATTCTTTAATGGGTACTGAATATGCTTGCGTGCAGCTATACGCCTAGCATAACATTCTCGATGATGCATAAAATGACGCACTCATACATATTGCGCACGCTCACAACAGGCACAAGCAAAAAAAAGCAGAACATTTTCTGGCTGTGCCTGGTACTCGGGGCATTATGCACAAGGTGCTTAGAGAGGCCAAACTAAAGTCGAATGTTTCAGATTACTTTTCCTCTTGGATAACGGACAACGAACGCATAATTCATTGCTGCAGTACGCACAACAAACAGGGCAGCATGTATTTATTTCGTGCCCTTTGCTGCTTTTTGGTATGTATGCCTTGCGACAGATTTCCTCAAATAAAATGGCTGACCCTCCCGTAATTGAGCGTAGATGTAAGCATGAAATGGCAACAGGCAAAGCACATTGGTTGGAGATGACACTAGCCACAATCTTAAAATGGGTGCAGTGCATGTTCGCAACGGCACACCCCACCACGCCATACTGTGCACTGGTTCGTATGGACGCTGCCCAGGTAGAAAAAAAACGGCTCAAGGTGGCACGACAGGCAGCGAAAGATGCCAGGGAGACAGAGCGCACTGCTCAGCTATACGAAGAAAAGCTAGCGCCACGCTCCGTGGCGCCATCTCTCGAGGCGACGCAAAACCTGCGTGCGGAACTCACGGACTGCTGGCGTTCAGAAAAGTAGAGGCAACCCTATCTCAGTGCCAAAAGACGACAATGAAGCGTATGGTGCCCTGTATCCACCTTCTAAAGGTCGCCATTGGAAATGAGAAAGAAAACTTAAGCATAGTAGAAGTTACAGATTGAGTGATATTGTGAGCAAACGTTATTATTAACTAGGAAGCAATGTTTGTTTGTAACTTGTTTGGGCACTAACTAACGTGTGTAATGCGGTTCTGTACAAAGGATTGGGGGCCAGAGACCGCATTTTCTGAAGTTTTGGCTGGTTGCCCGGATGACCTCGTTTTGTTCTCACAACGTGGATGTTCTCGTTTGAGTGCCCGCATAAAGGCTCTCGCTTTTGGCTCAAGGTGTCTTGGAGATCGCTGACAACAGGAGCTAAAAGCATTTCATGCTTAAAAAGAAAGCAAGAGTCAAACAAACACGCAAACAAACAAATGAACACAAGCATGCACGGTAACAAACATTTAGAGGTTCAGGCCGATGTACCGGAGGAATAATAATGGTGCCTTCGCAGCTTCCAAACCACTACCAGAGCTGCTCGAAGGCCCAACTGTGTGTTGCAGCTCGAAGGAGCAGTCACGTAATTTTAAAGCAGGTTTGAGGACTGCTCCTGCAGCAGCAAATCGCGTGCACACGCATAAACATGATGCAGATCATCACGCACACTGCAGCGACTACCCGGTGGCTATCGCATGAATTGCAGTTTGCGTTAAAGGTAGTTTGTCTAGGCGTCGTTTAAACAAATACGGTCTAGACATATACATGAGCAGCGATTCTTATCGGAAGAATATTCTTGTGGTGCAACTTGAACTTTGAACTTTATTTTGTATCTATACAACGTACAGATAGCAGGGGCACAGACAAAAAGCCATAAAATCGGCTTGACTAGGTCTGTGTCCCTTATTGGTTTCTTTGGCATCGCGTAGCAATGCGTGCACAAGTACAAGATGAACAATAAAAAATATAAACAATATGTGGATAAATGGGACTATTTATACAAAGTTACTTCGCACAACTTCGCAGTAAGGTGCCTGGCGGTGGTCTCGTGCTGACGATGCCCTCTCGGTGAGCGCATATTTCCCCCCCTCATCTTTTAAGAGATTCAATACATACAAGCATTTGTCTCGCAAACCAGATTTATTTCAAGGGAATTTTCCACGTCTCAATAATTTCTCTCGTCGTATACGAGTGCTGATTGCCGTGTTATAGTTTGTTAACGAAGCTTCCCCTCAAGTCTAAATATTTTAAGGCAGTTTTCCTAGTCTATAAAGCCGCTCGAGTTCACGCTGCTCCTCTGGCGGCCATTTTTCCAAGAAATTATGCCTTCCAACCACTCAAATCGACTGCCGCGGACAACACCAGTCCCTTTCCACATAAGTATGAGGCTCGGAGCAGGAGCTTTGGCGCTTGAAAGTAACCGTTGGCTTGACGAACCAACCGACTGAGCTACCTTTCCGGGCAACATTGAAGGATCACGAGTTCAAATCACATGTTATGTTCCTTTTTTTCCCTTTTTTTTCTTTGTTTTAATGTATTTTCCTTCCTTTTATCACTGTACGGAAACCCTGCTAAAAAAATTATATATCCTCAATTATGTGTGGCCACACATGTGCAGGTCATAAATACCAGGTTCACTAGCCGAGTGCCATCCATGCGGTATAACCGAGCTCAGATTGGTCCACCTTGACTGATCAAATAGGGCACCACTGTAGGTCAAATGAGGCGTACAACTCCTGCGGGACCCGCCGTGGTTGCTCAGTGGTCATGGTGTTAGACTGCTGAGCACGAGGTCGCGGGATCGGACCCCGGCCAAGGCGGCCGCATTTCGATGGAGGCGAAATGCGAAAACACCCGTGTACTTAGAATTAGGTGCACGTTAAAGAACCCCAGGTGGTCGAAATTTTCGGAGTCCTCCACTACGGCGTGCATAATCAGAAAGTGGTTTTTGTCACGCAAAACACCATAATTCAATTTTTAATTTAACTCCTACGGGGACGGTAGAGTATCCGTCTCCAGTGCAAGAGGACCGTGATTCACATCCCGGTGCCGCGCAATTCTCCACCGAAAAAAAGAAACCGTGTGTTGAGAAAATTGCAGAAACAGGCCTGGAGTGCGGCCTGATCCCGGTGACCAGAACCGGTAACGCACTCTCTCACCAGAGCAGGACTGGCCACCCTGGTGCAGTACTTGGCCACAACCTCCTATATGAATACAACAATCAAACCCCGGCCCTCAGTCCCCAGCAGCCGCGAAGCAACTGACCACGGCGGCGGTCAGATCTGTAATGCTGCAGAGGGTGCTAAGAATACCTGGCTCCGGACAGGCCGCCATTGGAATCTGAACCTGGCAACGTTTAACGTTAGAACGCTATCTAGTGAGGCGAGTCTAGCAGTGTTATTGGAGGAATTAGAGGGTAGTAAATGGGATATAATAGGGCTCGGTGAGGTTAGGAGGACAAAAGAAGCATATACAGTGCTAAAAAGCGGGCATGTACTGTGTTACCGGGGCTTAGCGGAGAGACGAGAACTAGGAGTCGGATTCCTGATTAATAAGGAAATAGCTGGTAACATACAGGAATTCTATAGCATTAACGAGAGGGTGGCAGGTCTTGTTGTGAAACTTAATAAGAGGTACAAATTGAAGGTGATACAAGTCTATGCCCCTACATGCAGTCATGATGACCAGGAAGTCGAAAGCTTTTATGAAGACGTGGAATCGGCGATGGGTAAAGTCAAAACAAAATACACTATACTGATGGGCGACTTCAATGCCAGCGTAGGCAAGAAGCAGGCTGGAGACAAGTCAGTGGGGGAATATGGCATATGCTCTAGGAATAGCAGAGGAGAATTATTAGTAGAGTTTGCAGAACAGAATAATATGCGGATAATGAACACCTTTTTCCGCAAGCGGGTTAGTCGAAAGTGGACATGGAGGAGCCCGAATGGTGAGACTAGAAATGAAATCGACTTCATACTCAGCGCGAACCCTGGCATCATGCAAGATGTAGATGTGCTCGGCAAGGTACGCTGCAGTGACCATAGGATGGTAAGAACTCGAATTAGCCTAGACTTGAGGAGGGAACGGAAGAAACTTGTACACAAGAAGCCAATCAATGAGTTAGCGGTAAGAGGGAAACTAGAGGAATTCCGGATCAAGCTACAGAACAGGTATTCGGCTTTAACTCAGGGAGAGGACCTTAGTGTTGAAGCAATGAACGACTATCTCATGGGAACCATTAAGGAGTGCGCAATAGAAGTCGGTGGTAACTCCGTTAGACAGGAAACCGGTAAGCTATCGCAGGAGACGAAAGATCTGATCAAGAAACGCCAATGTATGAAAGCCTCTAACCCTACAGCTAGAATAGAACTGGCAGAACTTTCTAAATTAATCAACAAGCGTAAGACAGCGGACATCAGGAACTATAATATGGATAGAATTGAGCAGGCTCTCAGGAACGGAGGAAGCCTAAAAACAGTGAAGAAGAAACTAGGAATAGGCAAGAATCAGATGTGTCCGTTAAGAGACAAAGCCGGCAATATCGTTACTAATATGGATGAGATAGTTCAAGTGGCTGAGGAGTTCTATAGAGATTTATACAGTACCAGTGGCACCCACGACGATAGTGGAAGAGAGAATAGCCTAGAGGAATTCGAAATCCCAGAGGTAACGCCAGAAGAAGTAAAGAAAGCCTTAGGAGCTATGCAAAGGGGGAAGGCAGCTGGGGAGGATCAGGTAACAGCAGATTTGTTGAAGGATGGTGGTCAGATTGTTCTAGAGAAACTGGCCACCCTGTATACGCAATGCCTCATAACCTCGAGCGTACCGGAATCTTGGAAGAACGCTAACATAATCCTAATCCATAAGAAAGGGGACGCCAAAGACTTGAAAAATTACAGACCGATCAGCTTACTGTCCGTTACCTACAAAGTATTTACTAAGGTAATCGCAGATAGAATCAGGAACACCTTAGACTTCTGTCAACCAAAGGACCAGGCAGGATTCCGTAAAGGCTACTCAACAATAGACCATATTCACACTATCAATCAAGTGATAGAGAAATGTGCAGAATATAACCAACCCTTATATATAGCTTTCATTGATTACGAGAAAGCGTTTGATTCAGTCGAAACCTCAGCAGTCATGGAGGCATTACGGAATCAGGGTGTAGATGAGCCATATGTAAAGATACTGGAAGATATCTATAGCGGCTCCACAGCCACCGTAGTCCTCCACAAAGAAAGCAACAAAATCCCTATTAAGAAAGGCGTCAGACAGGGAGATACGATATCTCCAATGCTATTCACAGCATGTTTACAGGAGGTATTCAGAGGTCTGGAGTGGGAAGAATTGGGGATAAAAGTTGATGGAGAATACCTTAGCAACTTGCGATTCGCTGATGATATTGCCTTGCTTAGTAACTCAGGAGACCAATTGCAATGCATGCTCACTGACCTGGAGAGGCAAAGGGGAAGGGTGGGTCTGAAAATTAATCTGCAGAAAACTAAAGTAATGTTTAACAGGCTCGGAAGAGAACAGCACTTTACGATAGGTAGCGAAGCACTGGAAGGGGTAAGGGAATATATCTACTTAGGGCAGGTAGTGACCACGGATCCGGATCATGAGACTGAAATAACCAGAAGAATAAGAATGGGCTGGGGTGCGTTTGGCAGGCATTCTCAAATCATGAACAGCAGGTTGCCACTATCCCTCAAAAGGAAAGTGTATAACAGCTGTGTGTTATCAGTACTCACATATGGGGCAGAAACCTGGAGGCTTACGAAAAGGGTTCTGCTGAAATTGAGGACGACGCAACGAGCTATGGAAAGAAGAATGATTGGTGTGACGTTAAGGGATAAGAAAAGAGCAGATTGGGTGAGGCAACAAACGCGGGTAAACGACATCTTAGTTGAAATCAAGAAAAAGAAATGGGCATGGGCCGGACATGTAATGAGGAGGGAAGATAACCGATGGTCACTAAGGATTACGGACTGGATTCCAAGGGAAGGGATGCGTAGCAGAAAGTTAGGTGGGCGGATGAAATTAAGACGTTTGCAGGGACAACATGGCCACAATTAGTACATGACCGGGGTAGTTGGAGAAGTCTGGGAGAGGCCTTTGCCCTGCAGTGGGCGTAACTAGGCTGATGATGATGATGATGATGATGACTTCGCACTGCGGTGAAAAAATTGACATGAATGCAGAAATAGTATTGTCATACAAGTTACGAAAAACGCGAACAGGAAAACAACAAAATGCAGACATTATGAATCCATTTTCATTTACGGGTAACATTCACAGAAATACAAAACTAAATAGGTCACTGTGCAATTACAGCTTAGAACACGTATACATCAGAACAAAACACAAAGAAAAACACTAAGCATTCACGTGAATGCCAATATGAGTGGCAAGTTTGGCCACCCAATTGAAATGATAATAAGTAGGGTGATTAATTAAAAGAGTTAAGTAGAGATGGTAGTCCATGATGATGATGATGATATGTGGGGTTTTATGGCGCAAGGGCCACTCATGGCCAAAGAGCGCCAGGCAATGTTTTAATGGAGTCAGTGATGCAAGTAATGATCAATGGCGTCGTGTTTGGCTATAACGATGGAACCTGGCTGCATAGGGGCCTTAAAACAATAGTAAATTAATATATATCTATTAAAATTGTCACAGTGACTTTTTAGATGTACTACGAATTTAAAAGATATGTTCTCATGGAGGGATGGAATAAAATATGTAAATGCCAATAGCACTATTGCCTCAAGAGGCCCTTAAGTGCAAGGGCCTGTAGGCACGTGCTCTACAAAATGTTACTATCGTAGCAGCAGCGTCTGGTAAGATGCTGTGCTACGAATCTGTTGGGCCTATAATTTGCAATGAATTAACTTCTTCCAGATAGTTAAAAACTGACTTTCTGTGAAAAAACGGGTCAGAACCAAGCAACATTGCAGGATGAAAAGGAATGTTTTGTCGGTAGGCTAGAGGGAAGTGTTTTTTCCTCTCAGTTTCCATTTCTCTACACTCCAGCAAGACATGGAGGACGGTTAGTGTCTCGCCACATCTACAGCATATGGGAGGTTCGCTACCGGTCAAGAGATAAGAGTGCGTGCCATACGTATGACCTATCCGAAGGCGGCAGAAAGTGACCTCGATTCGCCGTATTTTTGTTATCGGTGGGAAATTTCGTAATTGTGGCTCGATCAAATGGAGTTTATTAGAGGTTTCGGTGTCCCACTTCTGTTGCCAATACCGCCTAAGTTTTTTGCGCAAAAATGGCTTTAAGTCTGAGGCAGGGGTACCTACGGAACAGTTGCCAGCTTTCGTTGCAATGGATGTGGCAATTTCATCTGCAAGCATGTTGCCCTTAATGCCTCTGTGCCCAGGTACCCAACATATTATGACGTGCTGATTAGATGTATATGCTGTGCACAGGAGCGAATATAGCTCATTGAGTACAGGACTGTTGCGTTTCTGGAGTGACACTAGAGATTTTACGACACTAAGGGAGTCTGTGAATATAATGGCCTTTTGCAATTTCATTTTCTTGATATGTTTAACAGCTGTCAGTACAGCATATGCCTCAGCAGTGAATATGCTTGTTTCTGGGTGCAGGACGTTGGAGTCTGAGAATGATGGACCGACGGCTGCATACGAAACGCCGGCATGCGACTTTGAGGCATCTGTGTAAAATTCCTGGCAAGAGTACTTCGACTGAAGTTCAAGAAAGTGCATTTCAATGTGTACCTGGGGAGCGTTCTTCGTTATTTCAACGAACGAAGTATCACACTCAATGAGCTGCCATTGCCACGGCGGACATAGCATGACAGGAGCCATAAGAGGATTTTCAAAAAGTGGAACATCCATTTCTTGACTGAGTTTCCGTACACGCAGTGAGAAGGGTTCTCTAACTGCTGGTCGATTATTAAATAAAGTTGCAGATGTCATGTTGTTTACACTTGGGTAAGAGGGATGCTCACGGTTTGCATTTACCTTCAGAAAATACATAAAACTTGAGTACGACCTCTGAAGATGAAGCGACCACTCATTAGCTTCAACGTAAAGACTCTCCACAGGACTTGTCCTGAAGGCACCGGTCGCCAGGCGGATACCTTGGTGATGAACAGGATCCAGCATCTTCAATGCACTAGGGCTAGCCGAATGATAAACTATTGCCCCATAATCTAAGCGTGTTCGAATGAGGCTCTTGTAAAGGTTCAGGATGCATTTCTTATCACTACCCCACGTTGTGTGTGACAAAATTTTAAGAATGTTCATGGTTTTTAGGCATTTGTTTCTGAGGTACTTCAGGTGTGAAATAAAGGTTAATTTCGTGTCTAAAATAACACCTAAAAATTTGTGTTCTGTGCTCACAGGTATGTGCTGTCCCTGAAGTTCAACTTCAGGATTTGCTATGAGACCTCTTTTTTGAGTGAAAAGAAGACAGGTACTCTTGTTGACATTGAGCGTAAAGCCATTTTCATCAGCCCACTTAGACACCTTGTTTAAACAAAGCTGTACTTGTCGCTCGCAGATAGCGAGATTACATGACTTAAATCCAATCTGAACGTCATCAACATATACTGAGTAAAATATACTACGCGGTATTGATGAGCGCAAGGAATTCATTTTTATGATAAAAAGCGTGCAGCTAAGCACGCCACCTTGCGGTACCCCAGTTTCCTGTAGAAATGGTCTCGAGAGAACATTACCAATTCTGACGCGGAATGTGCGATTTGATAAATAGCTTTCGATTACATGAAGCATCTTTCCGCGGATGCCCAACTCTGATAAGTCACGTAGAATTCCATAACGCCACGTGGTGTCGTAAGCCTTTTCTATGTCTAAGAATACAGAAAGAAAGAACTGTTTATGTATGAAAGCGTCGAGAATATATGCTTCAATGCGAACGAGGTGGTCTGTCGTCGATCGGCCTTCCCTAAAACCACACTGATATGGGTCAAGGAGCTTGTTTGATTCAAGGAAGTGCAAGAGCCTGCGATTTATCATTTTCTCAAAGAGCTTACATAGACAACTTGTGAGTGCTATGGGCCGGTAGCTTGCCACAGAGGACGGATCTTTACCTTGTTTCAAGACAGGGACTACAATCGCCTCTTTCCATGCCAATGGAATGTCTCCTGTTTCCCAGATAGTGTTGAAAATAGACAACAGAGCCATCTGCGTGTCAGGGTGAAGATGTTTTATCATTATGTACATGATTCTGTCGGCTCCTGGCGCCGATTTCGTGCAGCCGTTCAAGGAAGCTTTGAACTCAGCAATGCTTAAAGGATGATTGTACGGTTCACTTCCACTAGCTTTACGGTTCAGTGCCTTACTTTCAGCTATCTGTTTACGTTGCTGGAATGACTGCGAGTAGTTCGCAGAGCTAGAAACTCGCTCGAAGTGTCCTCCCAGAGCGTTCGCCTGGTCTTGAAGGCTGTGACCTTCATCATCAACCAAAGGAATGTTGTAGGTTTGTCGAGTAATTAATTTTCTTAGCCTGTTCCAGACTTTTCCTTCTTGTGTATAGGAATTTATGCTTGTGAAGTATTTTTCCCAGCTTTCTCTTTTAGCGATACGACGCGTTCGTCTGCCTTTGGATTTCACGTGCTTAAAGTTGATGAGGTTTTCTGCCGTTGGAGATTGACGTAGTAAACGCCAGGCTTTGTTTTGCTCCTTACGCGCATTCTTGCATTGCTCATTCCACCACGGCACGCGCCTCTTTTTTGTAGTCCCCTTCGTTTGTGGAATGCACTCTATTGCAGCGTCAATTATAAAAGCGGTAAAATAAGCAATAGCATCGTTCACACTAAAATCTTTAAAAGTGTTTCGCTGCATCTGGGTGATTTCCTCAAATTTTTTCCAATCTGCGGATGCAACTTTCCATTGAGGGGGGTGTGGTAGGAATTCATTTTGTTCTAAAGCTTTGAGGCAGATGGGAAAATGATCACTCCCATGTGGGTTTTTGACTACCTCCCATTCTAGGCAAGGTACAAGTGTAGCCGAGCAGATAGCTAAATCTATCGCAGAGTACGTGCCATGTGCTGTGCTATAGAATGTCGGCTCCTTTTTATTTAATATGCATGTACCTGAAGAAACAAGGAAATTTTCTATTAAGCACCCTTTGACATCGCATCGAGAGTCTCCCCAGAGAGTATGGTGCGCGTTGAAATCCCCAACGAGTACGTAGGGCTCAGGCAGTTCATCGATTAGGCTAAGAAATTCTGTTCTTTGGAGTCGATAATGGGGTGGTATATACACAGAAGAGATTGTAATGAGTTTACCTAACAGTAAAGCTCGAACCGCAACTGCCTCAAGAGGCGTTCGGAGTTCCAAGGCCTGGCATGCTACACGCTTATCAACTATAATCGCGACACCACCGGACGAAGCAAAAGCATCGTCACGGTCCTTGCGAAAAATGTTAAATTGCGGTAGAAATCCTGTCTGTGTAAGTTTTAAATGGGTCTCTTGTACACACAGCACCTTTGGATTATATTTACGCAAGAGTTCCTTGACATCATCGAGGTTATGCAGGAGACCCCTGACGTTCCATTGTAATATTTGTGTCTCCATAGTTAATAGTGTGTGTGTGTGTGTGTGTGCTGTGTGTTAGGAGAGGAAACTTGATTTAGATTACAGGGCCTTCCCAGGCCCTGTAATGCGGAGTTTGTCTTTCTTGCCGCCGTCCTGAGACTGGCGGCGGTCCTTGGACGCTTGCTGCGCCGTCTGGCTTAAAGTAGTGTCCATTGCCTCTTGAGAGGCACTGGACGTCCGCTCTTGTGAGCGGCGCGTTTGTCGTGAAGGCTTCACCTGAGCCGATGAGACCTTCGTGCCTACCAACCCTGAGGTCGATGGGCCCTCTTTCTGTGACGGCGAGGCAGCGTTGGCTGCTATCGCCGAGGGGACTGGTGGCACAACCTCGGCCACACTCTTTGTGGGCCGGGCTGATGCCGGAGTCTGCTGCGGCGTTGCCCCCTTACGCGCCGCACCAACATAGCCTGCGGTATGAATGAATGAAACAAGTTTCCGCGCTTCTTGAAACGATATATTCTCTTTAACTTTCAGTGTAATAATATCCTTTTCTTTTTTCCACGTCGGACATGATCGGGAATATGTGGCATGATCACCGTCGAAGTTCACACAGTGGAGTGCGCCAGTGCAGTTGTCGGAAGCATGCTCTTGACCACATTTTGAGCAAGTGAGACGGCCTTGGCAACTTTGTGAGCCATGGCCAAATCTTTGACATGTGAAACATCTACGTGGATTTGGAATGTATGGTCTTACTCGTGTTTTTGTGTATCCTGTGTCGACAGATTCTGGCAGAACACTTGTAGCAAACGTGAGAACGAGATGCTTTGTAGGAATTTCTTTGTTGTCGCGCTTGATCGTTATTCTTTGTACTTTGACAACTTCTTGTTCCTTCCATCCTTCGAGTAGTTCTTCACTCAGGTTCAAAAGATCAGCGTCTGATACCACACCTCTGGATGTGTTCATAGATCGATGTGGCGTCACTGTGACTTCGACATCACCAAAAGCCAGAATATTTGAAATCTTTTCACGTTGGAGCTGGTCACGTACTTCAAGCAGTAAGTCGCCGCTAGCCATTTTAGTGATCTTGTATCCAGGACCAAGAACATCGGTGAGAACTTTCGCAACGGTGAATGGTGAAAGGGTTCTTACTGTCTTATCAGGGCACTGACTATGTATGACGTGGTAACGCGGGAAGGATTCCCTGAGTTGGGCCAAGAATTGAAAAGTTTCTTCGGTGCGCCCTCTTTTCGAAAGAGGGCGATCAGGAAGTCGGGGAAAGGTGCTTAAAGCCATCAATAACTTATTACGTTTCGGCAGCTATGCCAGCCACCCACCATGGAGCCCAACAAGGGGACGCTGCGAGACCCGAAGGAAACACAGACGCCAGCTGTACATAGCTACTATAACCCAATATGATAGATCCAAGGTTGGATGAACTACACCAGGTTAACCCTTGCTGCCTGGAGAATTGGAAGTAAACGAAGTGAGAAGAAGACAGGAAAGGTGGAAAGTGAGAGAGAAAGACGAAGGTTTAAGAGAGAGAAAGATAGGAAAAGGCAACTACCGATTTCCCCCGGGTGGGTCAGTCCGGGGGTGCCGTCTATGTGAAGCAGAGGCCAAAGGGGTGTGTTGCCTCCGCCGAGGGGCCTTAAAGGTCCAAACACCCAGCATCAGCTCAACCCCCAGGATCCCCCTTTCCCCAGACACGGCTAAGCCGCGCACGGCTACACGCGGGAGGGTCCAACCCTCGTGTGCTCGGGTCCGTGGTGTCGCAACACACCAAACGCCTGCTTGCGCAGACGCCCCTGCGGGGAGATGGTAGTCCATGGCGCAGCATTTGATTCCCGTAGTTAGTTCTTGAGTGCGAAATATGCCAAGTTTCTCTGTGACGTGTACTGAAACTGCTTGTATTTAGTGTTAGCCTTGACAAGTGCGCAAGAAAATGAGTGCTACCTTTTCTTTCTGTAAAAAAGCGTTTAAGCAAAATTGTATTGTAGACCAATTTTATCGGCGCTATATCTAATTGACAAAAAAGAGGATCAGTATGCACATCGAATGAAGAGTTTGAAATTGCACGGATGGCTTTCTTTTGCAATAAATATAGAACGTTGATGTTACTGCTAGTCGTGTTGCCCCATACGAGGTGACAATAGTTAACATGAGATAAGAAAAGAGAATTATAAAGTAGGAGCTTCACTCTTAATGGTAAAAGGAAGTGTAATCTTATTAGTATTCCAACAACTCTCATTCCGGATCTTAATTGGGACCGTGTTCCATTAGGGACAAAGCAAAGAACAGGTTTCTTGCCGAGCCTCAAGGAAGCGCCATTACTTACAAAAACATTTTTTTAGGCAAAACTTCATACCATATTCTCTGGTCGACAGAATACGTCCTGAAAGAAGGCTAGTTGACGCTTGAGCGTCGGTATAGGGCAGATGCAAAAACCAACTACTGCACGTGCACTGACCCGAAGAGGCGCAATGTGGGGGAAGCATCCGAAAATGCAATAGCAAAATCCGGCACGAGCTGCGAGTTACTCAGAGATGGAGGGTCAGCCACGGCCTCAAGCGCCACTCCTTAAGAGAGAATTAAAAGAAAGACAATCAGTTGACAGTGAAGTAACTGTAAATCGGCATTGCCTTGGTCAGTCTAGGCATATCGAAAGCAATATTTAATACGATATCTCATATATTTTACATGTTCAACATTACTGGGACATTCCCTTAGAGAGAAACGAAAACAGAAAAAACAACAAGCGAAAGTAGTGAATCGCCGTTTAGTATAATGATAAGTTAGTGATCTGTTTCAGGGGTCTAAGCTGCGCTATGGCAAAGTACTCTTTGCTAGTTGTTGCGGACGCTAGATTTTTGTCACAGAATTTTACATCGAAGCTGTATACCTCTGCCGTCCAAGGACATTTTCGTGTCGTTTTGGTAAGCAAAAAACGCCCCATACTTAGGCCAGTCCCGGAGATACCGCGATGCCGGACCAACCCGCGGCGGAGGTGAAGCAGGCGTTAAGCACTCCCCACCGTGGGCTGGTCCTGAAGATAGTGCAATACCGGCCAGACCCGCGGCGGGCCGGTAACGCTTTCCGTTTCTGAGTTCTCTTATGGCTCAAGATTCTCTACTTGTACTCCCAATTACCCTGCACTTTGTTGCCAGCTTTCTTGAACTTTCCTCCTTCCTGTCTCCACTTTTAAGGTGTATAGATTTCAGCAGTCTAAGTACCCCTTTTGTATTCTCTGTATCTCTGAGTATTTTTGCGCCTAAATTATTGTACTCTGCACTTCTTTCGATTTGAAATGCTCCTAAGTCGTATCACCCTGGGCTAGTTTACCGTAAAATTATTACAATTTGTTTTTATTCTGAATCCACCATTAGCCTTTCATGCGAGGTCAGAATCACTCGGGCGCAGTCTATATGGGCCCAACCTGCACCATTTTCAGCTGTCACGGAGAACTAATGGCAAATTTCGAATAAAAGCTAATTGCAATATAATGCAAAAGGATAGGAAGTTGGGCGAGTTGGTACGGCAGACAGTCTTTGTCTGTGTCACTTCGCGCTACACTTCAAGATCATGTTATGAATTGGAGTAGTTTAACGTTACACCGGCCCTACACTGCCTCCAAGAAAGCACGGGATGCCACCTAATGCGTCTTGTGAAAATAACAAAACACGCCAGACAATCTATACCCCCAAAGTAGGGGCATACAGTGTCTGGGAAAATTCGGCAACGAATGCTGTCACATTGTCATTCTGTTTGCGTGCGAGAAGCACTGATGGCGATCAAGACCGACCAAATCAATGTGGAACGTAACGCACCGAAGTTGCAAATGCCTTGCACAGTCATCTTCTTTGCATACCTCAATAATTCTGTCCCTATTGCGCAAGCCGCCAAGGTGCGCGGGGCTGCCGAAGTCGACGTGGGCGACAAAGTGTCCCTGTCGCTTCCTGTTCTCGTTCAGCGCGAATCCGAAGCCGTCGAAGTGTGGCCACTTCGAAAGGTGGCACAGCCGCAGCCCATCCTTAGGCTCCTGCAGGGTCGCCTACGCCACAGGAAGCATGCATTTAGTGTACCATCTTTTCTGTCACGAATGATAACTGAAGTTAACAGGTCCGGGTTTGGTGAGGCCTGTATAGGGTGGTACTTTTAAGAATTTCCTTGGGAATCCTTCTCAGTTTTTCATCATTACACTCGAGCTCCATTCTCGCAATTCGTTTGCGTCGCTGTAGCTGCTATCCTCTCATTTAATTGAATTTCAGGATCCCTCGTGGAATCTAGTAGAGCATGCTTACTCTTTCATCCAGTCAGAATTACTTTTACTTACTGGAAGGTAAGCGAACGTTCAACAATTCACTTGAATACGACGCAAACATCTAGTCATGGCAGCACTCTCTTGCTCATTTCAGCGTAGCCACCACCGAATCTACACACTCCTGAACGATAGCTTGTGACTGCACTAGTTCGCATTAACTACAGATCATTACCAAAACACACCGCTTCGGAATGCCGACATCAAAACCCACGAAAGCAAAGAGCCACGAAGGCGCTGCCTATGGCGATGCTGTGCACAGACGCCTTCAGCCTTAATTGATATTGTCGCGTAATAGTATCGGCGGAAAACGACAGAAACACTGTCAATAACTTTTTATTGGGCGAGCTTGTGCGTACAAAAGCAAGCTACACTCAAACCACAACGATAACGGCGAAGACAGTCGGCGATAATCTAAAATCGTATCTTCCGGGCAAGCGCCTCAGCTTTCATACAAGCGTCATCGAAGGTTCCAGAGTAATCGATGGCGCCCCCGTGTGTTTCAGAAAGTACTACACAATTTGCCTAGTGGATACAATCAGATTCCGCAAGCTTCGGTGAAAACACACAACGGCTAGAACCGTCGCTAACATTCAACTAACTTCGAATCATGCGGGCAGGTCTTGCACTGAGCGATAACCTTAAGTTGTTAGTGGGTGCAGTGGAGTCCCCGAGAAAATGATAAGTACACGTGTCCATATTCACTGTGCTGCACGTGATCATGCGCTGCGATTGTATACGATGATTGTGACCGGCTCCCATAGGGTGTCTGCGCTCTCTCAATCCTATTTCTTTCTACTTTTCCACCTAACCCTTCTCTCACTTATAGTACAGGGAAGCAGACCAGATTTACAGTTCTGGTTAACATGCTTTCCCACTTTATCTCTGCGCAATCACGTAGGCGATGGCTGCCGCAACCCACGGCGAACGCGAAGCATTTGGCTGTTGTGCACGCCTTGCATTGCTCCAAAAGATACGTCAGATGACACACTTCGTAGGTGCTCTAATTTTGCGAGGTCACTGCTCCTCAGAGCACTTTCTTTTGTGGAACTAGGCCTTTATATTAGAGCCTGCGACTTGCAAAACCTTCCTTCAAGCGATCGCTAGTAAATTCATTGTCCCCCTTGTCTTGATTTGGAGTGGCCCTGCATCCAGAGTGAAAGCTCCGGGTACTTTCATGGCGCAGTACTGTTCAGTGTTACTGAACGCCGAAGTCCAGCGCCAAGGTGTCCCACGGCAGCGTAGGTTGATAGAGAGCATCACCACCCTGAGCAGGGACAGATTGGACACATAATTGCAGAAAGACAACTGCTAGGCGGCTTCCCCGCGCGTCGCACTCTTGCGATGAATTTTAAGAGTGGTTTAGCGCCGCGAGGTCATTTCACGTCTCCCGCCAAAGACCCCTATGTCACAACGAAAATACTTGCTAACGTGCAAAAGAAGAAAGGGGGCGAACGGAGGGGCCCGATTTTTATTAATCATATCGTAAGAAGCCAACAAACAATAACGCCAAGAACAAGGTAGGGGAAATGACTTGTACTTAATAAATGAATTAAAGAAATGACGAATTAATGGAAATGAAAGAGGATGCAAAACAACTTGCGGCAGGTGGGGAACGATTCCACGTCTTCGCATTACGTGTGCGATGATCTACCAATTGAGCTACCGGGGCGACGTTTCCCAATCCACTTTCTTCGGTATTTATATTTCCTACTACAGCCCTGGGAGTGTGAGCCAGCGCCACTACTCACAAGCCTTGATAAATGATAAATGATCAATTATTGGAAATGAAAAAGGATAACAAAACAACTTATCAATTTATCATTTCTTTCTTTCAGTTCCATTGTTTCATCATTCCTTTAATTCATTTAGTGCGTACAAGTCATTTCCCCTACGTTGTCCTTGGCGTCTATTCTTGTTGGATTGTTATGATATAATTAATAAACATCGGGCCCCTTGGTTAACCTTTCTTTTTGTTTATTACATAGGAGGGTCTCGAATCCGGCAACACTGATGCTTCAGGTAGCATGTGAGGATTTATTGACCAGTTGCCTACATCGCGAAAAAATCACGTACTCGTCACGCCTGCGGCAGAAAGGACGTCTCACATCCGCCGCCAAGGTTTGTGAGTGGTGGCGTTGGCTAACACTCCCAGGGCTTTGGTAGGAAACATAAATACCGAAGAGAGAGGATTGGGAAACGCCGCCGCGGTATCTCTAATTGGTAGAGCATCGCACGCGTAATGTGAAGACGTGGTATCGTCCCTCACCTGCGGGAATTTATTTTTTTCATCCTCTTTCATTTACATTTATTTATCATTTCTTTAATTCATTCATCAAGGAGAAGGCATTTCCCCCATGTTGCGGTTGGCGTCAATCTTTCTTGGCCTGTTATGATATGCCAACGTACAGCTACTTTAGCCGGAAACAACGAAATGCTACTTGAACAAGGTAGAGGTATGGACGAGTTATTAATTCGTTATAATGGATACAGCTGAAGGCCCAGTGATGACTATGCCCTCGATACCGCTGCACAGAAAATGACTAACATTGCTTTCACGGACGCCAGGATAATCCCTCTCTCGGCGAGTTGGTCAGGATATCATTTGATTTTCCGGATGAATATGTGCGTCGCGTTCAATAAAGCTCGATTTTTATTTCATAAGTGGAACTTGTCTACGACTCTTCAAAACAGAGTACCTTAATCAATCCATGGTGCAAACAGAACGATGTAAAAAAAATTGGAGGACGCTTAAGCTTCGCCTTCAAGAGTGGAACGCGACAGCGTTGCCGTCGACCCGCCAAGGGGTGTAAGACAATGCGCTCAGACAGTGATCACTTACGAGGCGCCCCGCATCGGACTCTGCGCCCACCTGTCACGCGGTGAGCGTCGAGCAACGCAGCGTTCGGCGCGGCAACGAAACGCGCGCCTGAACAAACGGAACGAAGCAAAGAACTCGGTGTCTCGGAGGGGGAAACGATCTACGCCAGCCAAACGTCGTGATCGGCACGGGCAGAGAGATAGATAGATAGTAATCTAAAGAAAGGAACGGCGCTTGATTCTGCAACCCGTGTGGGAGCACGGCGAAGCGTCGTCAGGGGAGAGAGAGTTGGGGACGCGAGGCGCCTGGCACCGGTCCGCGCACAGCCCCAATGCGCGCGCGGCGCGCCACCTGTCGGGGCAGCGCCGTACATTGAGAGGAGGGGGTCTATTGTTTGCCGCAAGATGGCTCTGCGTGTGTGGTAAGCGCAGAAGAAATGTAGCGGAAACGTACTTCGCTATTAGTGTAAATGCGACTTCTGTAAGTTACATGCTCATAATTACCGATATACACCGCAGTATAACTTTCTACGGCTCGTTTCTAAGGCAACACCGCATTCACTAGACGCGCTTTTGTACCGCTTTCAAGCATCGAACTCGTGGCTGAGTGGTAGCGTCTCCGTCTCACACTCCGGAGACCCTGGTTCGATTCCCACCCAGCCCATCTTGGAAGTTGCTTTTTATTTATGAAGTGCCTGCCATGATTTATCGCTCACGGCCAACGCCGCGGACGCCGACGCCGACACCCGACACCGACGCCGACGACACCGGCTTTTCTGCGACACGAGCTCCTTAACGCTATCGCGTTAAAAAGCAAGGGAATTGCACGCCAAAGGCAAGGGAGTTTGAGAGTCGAGGGCTTGCCCTGTTCATTCAACAGCAAGGAGAATGCATTCTATGAAAAAAACAGTAAAGACAATTAAAACTTACATAAAACACAGTCACATGTTGTAAGGGGTGGACAGGGAATTCCATCCAGAAATAGTCCGGGGAAAGGAGAACTTATATATGTCTGTCCTAGCATAGATAGATATCTACCTAATCTAACGACAGTGGCGGTATGAAACTTAAAGTCATCAATTATTACGACTCGAGCCTAGGATAGTTGGCGGATATCTGCAGTATTTATTTATTTAGTACATATTGCAGACCACGTTGTGGTCCTTGCAGGATGGGCAGATACGTTCGTATACCTCCATAATATATATATATATATATATATATATATATATATATATATATATATATATATATATATATATATAGCTTAATCAGTCCATGGTGTAAACAGAACGATGTAAAAAAAGAAGCAGGGGAATTGCACACCAAAGGCAAGGGAGTTTGAGAGTCGAGGACTTGCCTTGCTCATTCAACAGCAACGAGAACGCATTCTATGAAAAAACAATAAAGACAATTAAAACTTACATAAAACACAGTCACATGTTGTAAGGGGCGGGCAGCGAATTCCATTCAGAAATAGTCCGGGGAAAGGAGAACATATATATGTCTGTCCTAGCATAGATAGGTGTTAGTGTATCCGGACAGTGGTGTCGCGTATATCTTGTGGACAGATGACTTACATATAGTGAAGGGTCCAGAGCCAATTTGTGATTAATTAGATTATGTAAAAAATCTAGCCTGTGTGATTACAAAGACGGCGCCGAATAAAACAACACACGAAGAAGGGACACGAGACTGCACGTAGGCGCTGCTTAACCAACATGCTTAACCAACTAGCCCACCAACACATGCTAGCCTGTGTTTCTGACTTCTTTGTTCAAGCGAAGGAATGTCGTTAGCCAACATCAACTCTAACGGCGAATGTGAACTTCTGAACTTAGAATAAATAAACAAACAAATTTTCTCTGTATTCTCTCAATTTTGTTAACATTGACTTTAGTATAGGGATCCCACGCAACGCAAACATATTCAAGTTTTGGCCGGATATTGGTTAGGTAAGTGAGTAGCTTAACGTTTTAGGGGGCAATTCTTAGTTTGTGTCGCAGATAGGCTAGCTTCCGAAAGGCAGAAGAACATGTGTTGTCAGTGTGATGGTTCCAAGAAACATTATTAGTGAACGTTACGCCGAAGTACTTGTAACTCTCAACTTGCTTGATCTGTACTATTAAGTACAGATCCCATTTGATACGCGTACTCCAGGGGATTCTTTTTATGCTTTATGCGAAGAGAGACAGTTTTATCTATGTTTGCAGCCATGCCCCATTCTTCGCACCACAAAACTATATTATTCAAGCTAGAGTCAGGTTCCTTCTGATCATCCACGGACTTAATAGTACGAAATACAACGGAGTCATCTGCAAACATCCTCATTTGTGTTCCAGGTTTGACGACGGTAACAATGTCATGAATATATAAAAGAAAGAGCAATGGACCCAGGACACTGCCCTGGGGAACACCTGAAGTGACTGGTAGATATCCCGAGTTGTGATCATCAACTGAAACATACTGTTGGCGATTATCCAGATAGTCTGTAATCCCGGTAATTATGTCCGGAAGGTTAATGCTCCTTAATTTTAGAATTAGCATTTTGTGAATTACCCTATCGAAGGCTTTACTGAAGTCCAAAAACACTGCATCAATTTAACTGTTGGCATCCAATGCTTTGACAATTGAATCAATTATTGTTACTAATTGTGTGGTAGTGGAACAGCCTTTTCTGAAGCCATGTTGAGCTCTTGTTAGTACGCAATGTTCATCTAAGAATTCATTAATGCGAGTTGCGATCCCGTGCTCGAAAAGTTTGCAGCAAGATGGCGTTAATGATATGGGGCGGTAATTCTCGAGCAATAATCGATCGCCTTTCTTAAACCAGATATTACCAAGATAATAAACCAGTATTACAAAGACACGAGAATTTTATGACGGAAAATTCAGCATCACTTATTTAGAAATTTTTGCGCGAGAAGACACCGCGCTGAGTTATCACGAAAATAAATTACCATTTTACTGCGTGGACAAAGGTGCCGATGAAAGGGTGCCTTCTGACTGCCCACTGTAAGCAAAATTTTGCTTGCTTTGTTCGGGGTCGTCTTACGTACTTAGCTTATGTTTTGGTGGCAATACCAGTAAGGCTTTCAAAGAGAGGTAATAGCAGAGGTACTGACTATTGGTGGCGTGGCCTCCGAGGACGCTCCACTCGCTGACACGTGACCGCTGCTGCTACAGCTGCTACTGCTGCTTTCGTAGACCGCATTCTTCCAGTAGGGCGCTCTCAGGCGTCCAGATTGTACAAAGATGGGCACTTGGTCGCGAAGTTCGGCGGCAGGTGGTTGTCTGTACTCGATCCATGTACCGTCCGCCGCGACGGCGTGTTGCCTTTCGTCGACCGTCGATCGTTCGCGTTCCGTAAGGATTGCCGCTCCATTCTGCTGTGCTGCGGCTCTGTTGACCTGCACGGGGTCACGGCAATCAACAGCAGGAGTCATGCATGCCTTCTGCTCGCAGCTGCTTCGAAGTGCGTGAGATGCGAAGTGTATTGGGAGGGGGGGGGGGGAGTGGACAGCTTAGTACTCTTGCTTGGCAAAATACGTGCACAGCTTCGGTAAGTGTACGCCACCTAACTATGACATGCATACAGACACTTTTCGCGGAGACTCCGCGGGCGCCGCCATGTTTGAACAAGTGGTTACGCGTCCATAGCTTGCCTCCGTTGCCTCCACGTTTAAAATGTATGTGGATGATGCCCAATGCGGCTCAGCAAACCTCTGTTCCGGCGGATACTGTAGGCCGTGACTGGGTAGACTACACGAACGTTTGACCACCAGCTTCAGAGCACATGCAAGCGCTTTCAGACCTCATTGCGCTTCGTTCAAACGGCGCGAGCAGCGTATACAGGTTTGCACTAAAAGCGGCGCTATAGAAATGTGTTCTGAACTGTCCGAACTTTCCGCTTATGATTTAACTCAGGATCAGTGTGTATTGCTGTTCATTCTGTATCTGTAAGACTTCGAAAAATGGCTTGTCATATTTCTCTGATAAAGTGAAGTTCATCGGTGCGGTCACTATATTATTGTTTATTCTCTGCCGAATCACTCGCAGGTGTGCATATTGCAATAGGTTTGTTCTTGCTGCGAACAAAACTTGGAACCTACATGTTCTGTATTTTGTAAAAGGTTGTAGCAGAGATGCATTATCGCTAGTCACTCGCTTACTTTGTGGATCGTCAAGAAACGTTCAGCAGAGAACATTCGTGTGCTTTTGACGTAGTCGCCGCTACCCGTGTTTCGGCGCATTAATTGAATCAAGTGTGCGTCAATTCACTTATTCTTGATACGTTGACGATAGAGTGGGCATAAGTTTGCGTGGGAGTTGAGCTAGATGCGTGTAAGTAAGGTGCGAGAAACTTACTAAGCCAGGAAGCGGCACTACTCCCTTTGTCACTGTGTAATGAATAGTACTCACTTTTGCCGACGTTCCGAGGTTAACGTCCTTTCTTTGGAGGTTAGCGGTACAACGCTGGCGGATGGGCGAATTTTTTCTAACCTCGGGGAAAGCCGTGGATCGCGAAGGCCCGGCAACTGAGGTAGTCCTTGTGAAGCGGGGGTCCGTGAAATTGGTCAGCTGTCGCACAGATTCATTTCATTCCTTTTTTATGTGAATCACTATATTTGCAGCCAACTACACAGCAAACGTCTTCTGTCTACCGCTCCACATTTTGCAGCGTGAATGGGGCAAATTGCGTTAGCTACCGCCCAGTTGTTTTTCCGACAGCACATCGCATAGTAGTGGGGCAGACGTTGTAATGGTTTCGTATTGGTGGGTTTTCGCTGAAACGACGTGCGGCCGTGCTGATGAAAGCGCCGTCTCCTTCTTTATGCAAAAAGGTGTGGCACGCAGACAGGACACAAGAGAAGTGGAGAACACGAACGCCTACTATCAACTGAAGGGAGCACTGAGGCGAAAAGAAGAAAGAAGACACAAAGCCCATCTGCGCAAGCTCTGGAATGGTGTCACCACGTGTCAGTCGGGTACATGCGCCGGTCTACGTGAGAGATAGCTGTTAAGGAACTTAACCTCTTCCTTATGTAAAGTAATTGAAGGCTGATTCACGCAAGCACTTCCACCATAATAGATATGTCATGCCTCTACCATGAGACGCTTATCTTCATTCTTGTGCCTGTACAATATCGCGCATTCATCTAACTCTGGCGTGCAGTTACAATCTTGGCAATGTAGGGAAAGATTAGAAGGCGCGGCAAACTGCTGCTTGAAAGGGATCCATGCGCTGCGGTACGATGCCTCGTAAAAAGAAGAGGGCAACATGAGCTACATGCGCATGACCACATGCGCTAGCTTTCACCTTGCCTTTACAGATTCCACTTTTTCTGTGGGCCTTCAAGTACGGCGGGCAGTGTGCCCGAGGACAGGAGCTGATTCAAGGGGATTAAGAAATGCGCAGATAAAGAATCAAGTAAGCTGACAGAAGAAATGGCAATCAGACATCTCAGCAGGGTAAAAAATATAAGAGTAATGGTAGCGTAGATGCAGCATCTACTCTAGCAAAAATGTAATTACACCTTCCTACAAATCCTTTCTACGTTCACTCTTAAAAAAAGTTTGCAACCATTGGGTCGCACCTTGTCCCAGAACAACACACTCTTAAGCAGAATTACACCCTTAGGGTCGCATTTTGCCACACAATAATAATCGTCATCTGTCCTGCCCGCGTTTCCACTCTTTAACGTTGCGAGCCCGGTACTTGCAGGTTATGAACGGCATGCGCGTCATCAACATAGCATTCTCTGCAGGAAACTAGCGAGGGGTAGAGTTTTCAAGAAAGGAAAGGCAAGCAAGGCAGATGATGGTAATTGCAGCAGGAGAAGGTAAGTGTAAAATTTTTTGAGAGTGTGGGGTAGAGGACCACGGAGCATTTGCAGCAGATGCTCTGTCGAACGTGCAGGTCTCTGCGATTGCCTCTATGAATATATTTGCTTAACGACAACGATGCCGCAGCACAGAACGAGTACTGAATTGCCACCGTATGCGCACCACTTCGCTCTATCTGGTTCACCAACTGCGTGCGCACCGCAGAAAAGCACTGGTACATGCACTCCTAAAAAAGCTTGCACCCTTTGAGGCTTATCTTGTGTCGCAAAAATCATCGTAATGTGCGTTGATTGCATTCTCTTTCTTGAAAACTCAGCGCTCGCTGCTTTCCTGTCGAGAACGCTGTGTCACGTAGATAACGTGCAAGGCGTTCGCGACTCGGAAGTACCTGGCTCGCAGCGGTAAAGTAAGGAAATATACGGACAATACAGATGACGATTATTTTTTGCCGGAAAAGATAAGCCCCAGAGGCTGCAAACTTTTTCAAGATTGTGCGGTCACCGTAAAAAATAATTGGGGTTACCAGAGGAGGGACACATCATTCTACCGACGCACAGTCGTCGCCAGTCTGGTGAATTTGCTGCTTCCGTCTCCCTGCACATTTAGCTCAAACACACATACACACAGAGAAACATTGCCGTTCCTTGCGCATGTGGTTCATTTCATAACGAAAGTGAAGCAACTGTTCCCTTGAGACGTTTTGATGTCTGGAACAGGCGTCCAGCGAATAGCAAAGAAAAAGAAAATGCGCGGAGCGCCATCGGAGTCAAGGCACCCCTGCATACGCGAGAGATCGGCGAAGCACCGTGTAATCACATGACCACCCCTGTCCACTGCTACCGTACGCTGCCTTCCTAGGATGCGTGATCACTTTCAGCGCTGCTCGCTCTCAATCTAAACAGACGTATCCTGTCTTTCCATGAGCTCGGTCTTGTCGGCCCGGTAGAGCACGCAGATGAGATGGGCAAAAGTGGTGAGCGGCTATAGGAAAGGCTCAGCTCACTGAAATGAGCCGGCTCATTTGAACGGCCCGCCGGTTCACTTAAAACTAGAACCTGTCTTATGTACATTCTAGTTATTTGACTTTGAGAAAATCATATGTGCGCTTGTAGACTAAGCGTGTTGAAGGTGTTTTGGGTATGCTTGGCGAATATTTAATAATTTCTCATTTTAAAAGCGCGAAGTTTTCATACAACTGAACCTGTATTTAAATTGGCGATGAGATGCTTCTGATACTGTAACTGATAATTTACTGAGTAAGCGGCGTTCCCTCCCGCCTCCCAGTGCTGGCGACCGCTGAGGAAAGTGCGGGGCTGATTAAAGAGAAGCGGGCAAGCGAACGTACGGAAAACGAGATTCTTGCGCGATCTCGTCCCTGTGAGACTCAGCCAATGTGCTGAGCGGAGCTACCCGATTGCGGAGTTCATGAAGCGTGGTGAGGGCGAGCACCAAGTCCAGAAACTGAACGGCAGCCGAGTCCGAGACGAGCTAAACGGAACTCCAACAACGCGCTCGAACAGTTGGAACGCGGAGAAAGACCGAGAACTGCCGGAGTTGAACCCAGAAGAGCCGGCTCAGACGAAACGGCTCGGCGCGGCTCACTGAACCACAGAGAACCACGGCTTCCCCTCTGAAAGAACAACGGCTCATTTTACTGAAGCGTGCCTGACTCGTTCTTTGAAAAGCCCCGAATTTATTTATTTTAGAGCACTGCAGTTCAAAGAAGAAGAGTAGACATATAGACTTAAGGAGTGCATGAACGAATTAACAAGCTTTACCGAACCAGTCAATGCACATGTGACGAAGCAAGGAGCTCGTCTGGTCAGTGTCATGCATTGCCAAAACAGAGTGTTTCTCAGAAGGATCAAAAACGCAAATTGAACTGGCACACGATTTGTGGATTTGGAATCAAATTCCAAAATGTTTGAAAATTCGCTTCCAAACCATCCCCATATCCCTATCAAAGATTTGCCTCCAGTGATTTAGCCACAAACTGCGCGGCTTGGGGCACGTCACCAAGGAAGCCCATTCTACTGAAGCGTGCCTGGCTCGTTCTTTTAAAACAGCGGCTCGAAAGATCCAGGTAGTTCCTCAGCCGCCCATCTACAGCCCGCAGTAACCCATTCTCTGCTCTGCGTATAGTTGCAAGGTGAGTGAAGTTGTGCGCGCTGAGTGAGTGCGTTGTTTGCTGCTTTCGTGAATTGTGTTGTCGCTTCACGCGTTTTCGAGTGACGACGGCCACCTTGCAAAACTGTATGCCACGAAACTGGTGTTCCTGGACCTTTATGAGTGTTCGAAGAAAAGTGCAAAATTTTTCGTGAGCCGCGTCGTGGAGGGTTAAAGACAGCGTTACCGCACCGCGATTTTTTAAATAAAGCGAGCAGTGAATGCAATTTCATTCAGTTAGAAGTTTTCAGTGTTTTAGTTCACTTGCGACTTATCATAGAGAAGCACAAGCGAAATGTTTGTGCTTACTAGATACCTGTCTTTAATTGTGCCAGTTGCCATGCTCGTCGGACATGGGTATACGCTCTGGCGTCGCGTTAGCTGGCCACCGCTGGTCGCTCGCTAGGCCTCTCCCGTTTTGTTTCGAAATGCTTCGATAGCTGTAGTTGAATGCGCTTCAAAACGAACCGTTGACGCTCACAAGCAGGCAGATTTTGGTTTGGTTGTTGCCCTTTTACCTCCTCCTCCCAGTACCTTCACACATAGACGTAAGTAGTACGCTGATATTCCCGAGCACGACCTATCCGGTTCCCCGTCAGTAGCCCTGCACTCTAGCTGAACTTCTGTCACAGCTTCCGTTCACGGCGAACGTTTGACAACGGACAACGGGGCCACGGTGGAAGAACGGATAAGGTGTCTGAATGGAGCCGTCTGCCTGCAGAGCGAGCTGACTGCCACTCTATCCGGGCTTCACCCCTTTGCCGGTAGGAGCGCTGCAGTGTTGGGTGGTCATCACATCCTGTCGTCTGCTACCCAGCCCATCACACGAAAAGTGTAATGCCTTGTATCTGTACAACAATGTGCCATTTGCAAAGTTAGGACATTTAGTCATTTTAATAGCGTATATGTAGATTATTCGTAGCTTTATAGCGATAAGAAACGATTGAAACCTAAAAAGATTCAGCAACGATTACAATACTCCCTGATGCGAAATTTGAGCACGACTCTATACGTGTTTTCATTTGGTAATATATTGAAGCATCGCACCGACCATCACACCGACTGGCAGAGCGGCGACGCGCGGCGCTATGTGTAGACCGGCCACACCCAGTTGCCGCTTCCCAGTAACTGCAGCTTATGCAACCGTTATCTTTATCGCGAAACCCTTGCGGCGGACACTTGCACGATTGTCTTCTGGTTGTTTTTGTTCCCCCGCATGACATGTGCCGCCACTGCCGCGGATGCGTGGACGTGAGCGCCATCTGGTGGTGCTTCAAGATGGCTTCCTCTACTTTCCTCCTCATGCTTCCGCTGCGCCCTCCTCCTGCACTTTCCTCCTCGCGCTGTCTTTGCACTCGCCGTCTTTGATCTGCCGCTGCGCACTGCCTTCCCTCTTTCATCGTTCGCCGTGCTCGGCCACTCGGTTACGCCGAGGGAAGACGAGGCCAATCGACACTCAACGCAGAAACGGGCTCCTCAGAGCTGCGCTCTAAAAACAAAATAAGAGATAATACCCATAGGGATACTAGGCTCCATAGAAAATGCACGGGAAAGCTTATAATAAGGGTGGGGGACTTGAATTGCAGGAGTGGGCCAATTTGAAATGTGGGGCGGTCAACATGAAATTTGGAGGTGGGCCAAACTAAATTTGGGGGTGGGCCAACTTAAATTCGGGGGCGGGCCAACTGCAGTTTGGGAGTATGCTTAAGCGTACTTAGACAACCCCAGTATTGTTCCTGCATACTTTTAAGCATTGTTTCGGTCACGAACAATCATTGTAGCATCGTTCTAGCTATCGCGTGCACCATTCTGACATCAATATATATCCCGCTGAGAAACGTCTGTATTTCATGTATTTCATCTGTATTTCATGATTTTTTTAGCATTCAATAGAATAGATGGACACCACTCGGTGTAAATAAAAGGTTGGAATATAGTAACTTCCAAAAGAATCTAGTATAAAATAACAAATAATAAAACTAACTTGCGCGGTTAGTAGCAATGTGCATGCTTGTTGTCATGCATGCTAATCACGAACATCGCTGCAATCGGCAAACCGTGACTTCTCGGGTTATGTGCACAACTTGGGAAACTTTTCACTTGGATAACCCGATGGTTTTGAACTTGTACCAGTGTTGAGCACTAGTAAACGCGCTGTCTCTACAGTAGACCTTCACAAGTTGCGAAGCACAATAAGGTCTTGATAGCACTACTGAGCTTAGATATCTAAGAGGATATAGCTGAGCTTGCTTCAGAAAAGGCTTGCCAAACGCTTATACTGGTTTAGAGGCATGAATGGGGACAACTTGCGAATCGCTAATGATACTGCCTTGCTTGGCAACTCAGGGGACCAGTTGCAATGCATGCTCACTAACCTGGACAGGCAAAGCAGAAGGCTGGGTCTAAAAATTATTCTGCAGAAAACTAAAGTAATGTTTAACAGTCTCGGAAGAGAACAGCAGTTTACGATACTTAGCGAGGCACTGGAAGTGGTAAGGGAACACATCTACTTAGGACAGGTAATGACCACGAATCCGGATCATGAGACTGAACTAATCAGAAGAATAAGAATGGGCTGGGGTGCGTTTGGCAGACATTCTCAGAACATGAACAGCAGGTTGCCATTAACCCTCAAGAGAAAAGTGTATAACAGCTGTGTATTACGAGTACTAACCTATGAGGCAGAAATCTGGAGCCTTCAGAAAAAGGTTCTACTTAAATTGAGGATGACGCAACGAGCTACGGAAAGAAGGATGGTGGGTGTAAGGTTAAGGGTCATGAAAAGAACAGATTGGGTGAGGGAACAAACGCGAGTTAATGACATCTTAGTTGAAATCAAGAAAGAGGAATGGGGGGGGGGGGCATGGGCAGGGCATGTAATGAGGAGTGAAGATAATCGATAGTCATTAAGGGTTACGGACTGAATTCCAAGAGAGGGGAAGCGTAGCAGGGGGCGGCAGAAAATTAGGTGGACGGATGAGATTAGGAAGTTTGCAGGGACAACATGGCCACAATTAGTACATGACCGGGGTAGTTGGAGAAGTAGGGGAGAGGCCTTTGCCCTGCAGTGGGAGTAGCCAGGCTGCTGCTGCTGCTGCTGAGGATGATGGGACAATTTACTAGCGATTCTATTCAGGAGCAGCCCCATGTTTGAGGAGGGCGCCGCGCCAGCTGCTGTGGTTGACCCCCCAATGATTCGCGCCGTCTACAAAGAGAGATATAAATCATGACCGAAAATATCGTCGGCGTGGCAGCCTTGTTCAAACAGCTTATTTGTTCTTTCACCGTGATCGGGGCTTACACACGTACCATTGACGCATCTCTTTTCTAGGGAAGACGCTGCAACTAATATTTGTATCGCCGCTGGCCCCGACGCACTGCAACTGGCCAAGCCTGCGAGGAGCTCGCACTGACGCGTTGCATTGCGGCTGGCCATTCACACGTTGGTGGTGCGGCACGCCGGCAGAACTGCCGTTTGCTTCGGCGTATAGCCTATGATTTTGGACACCCCTTGCACGGCCGATCTTCTATACGACTCTTTAGGCCACTGTAAGCCCCCTCCTCCCCCACGACATGCTTGCCGCTCGGTTGGATCTGCCCTATGGTCAATTTCAGTGCTTGCCTTGTGCGGATGAAAGGGCACGAAACGCGTTTGATCGACGGCTTTGTCACTTTGATATTGAGAGGCCTGCCGATATGACGCGCGTTCTACTGCGAGCCAAACATCTAGCCCCTTGGTTGCACAAAATGTAATCAGGAACGCTGATTTAGGTGGAGTGCAATTAGGTGCGCGCGCTTCACATTCTTACATGTGACCCGCTTGCATCTTAGAACACATTCGTTCTGCGTGTGCAAGGACATTACGCACGTAGATATCTGCGCGTGCGCCCGCCATTACCTGTCGCTCGCATGTCCCAGCGACTGACCGGGGTGGTCGGGCGGGCGTCCAGCAGCGTAGTACGCCGTCCGACTGGCCGCTGGGCTTCTGGTTGCGGTTCGCGAACGAATCGTCCGTCTCGCGGTCAATGACCAGCAGGTCCACCTGGCCCGGCTTCTGTCCTATGCGTTTAATAATCTCCCGGTAACTCATGTTCTCCGCCGGCATCGCGTTCACCTGCATGCGAAAAAAAATGCCTTCGTGAATTTCGCAATTGCTACACTGCCGTTAACCACGCTTGTTGTAGACGCAGATTTGCGCTTCGGGCGAGAATAATGCACCGATTTTGATCGCTTCATGACGAACTGGCTCGAATGCTGACAACCAAACGCCAATTTCTTCGCTTTATGGGGCGGTCTTTGTTCAGTCAGTACAGCACCAAGAGAGAGGCACAATTCAGGAAGCGAGAGCACATATAGTCGAAGGCCATCGCATCGTGATGCTCATGTGGTTAATTGGAAGTCTGTGTACCTTTCTCGTGCCCACAAAGTCTCACTTAAATAAGGCAGCTGGTAGCGCAACGCAGTTTCCCGTGCAATGCAGTGCTGCAGAGAATCCTGCATGGCAGCCCACTGTCTATAGGGATGCATTACTGAGCTCGAAGTGGCGTGCTCTATGCTGGCCGCGGCGGCCGCATTTCGATAGTTCGAAATGCAAAAACGCTCGTGCACCGTGCGTATGGTGCACGTGAAAGAACTCCAGGTGGTCAAAATTATTCTGGCGTCTGATCATTAGGACGTGCGTCGTAATCAGATCGTGTTGTTGACACGGAATGCCCCCGAATTTATTTATTTTACAGCGCTGCAGTTAAAAAAAATAGATTAGACATATAGATTTAAGGGGTGCACGAACGAATTAACAAGCTTTCACGAACCAGTCAATGCACATGTGACGAAGGAAGGAGCTCGTCTGGTCTTTGGCATGCATTGCCGAAACAAATCGTTTCTCAGAAGGATCAGAAAGACAAATTGAACTGGCCCTCGATTTCTGGATTTGGAATCAAATTCTAGAAGCTTCGAAAGTTCGCTTCGAAACCATGCACATATCCGTATCCACAAACTATCCACATTTATCCACAAACTGCATGGCTTGGGGCACGTCGCCAAAGAAGCTTTATAGCTAGAAACCATAGGTAACGTAGGACCACCCGCAGTTTGTAGTGGTCAAAAAAAAAAAAAGAAAACCAATGCGGCTTGTGGGCTTATAACGCAGACTGCACGATAAGTAATGAGCTCTTCGTATGCGGATCCAGATCGGCAACGTGTTCGCCGCTTATCGAGATAGGATGTTCCTTTTGCAAGGTTTGACAGGGGTAGAGAGCGGGCAAGTTAGATCAACCGGAATTGCGACTTCACCTAAATGCTCGAGGACACCATTTCGCCGCGTCTGTGGCGAGAACGAAGCCACATACACGTGGTTCCTAGCAAGTTTTAACACTACAAACACCCTCGTGGCTGCGCTAATTGACATTAAAAAAAAAAGGTTCACTGCATGACCAAATGAATGACCTAATCTCTCAGCGTTTGTAGATGCCTCGGATGCGTGAAAATGAAAGGTACTGAATAGTGAAATTTGCGAGTAGTATGCAATATAAATATTTGAGAAATGTAGCCTTCGGTGATATAGAATCCAGTACGGAATATGTTCATATTTCTAAATAAAAAACAATGCTTTGGCGATTTAACGGTAAGTGCGAGGAGAATGTATTAGCATTACATCACATCTTCTTGAGGTCCCGGATGCATGATTTAAACCAAGTTCAACATATTGCGAAGTGTTGTTCGAACACAGACGTCCTGCTTCTTCGAGGAAAGAAATGCAACCGTCAGACTGCCGTAGTTGTACTATCTATAAAACCATTGTTTGTGTTGTTGTATCGCTTACAAGCCAGAATGAATGCCCTGACCCTCGAAATACGGTGGCTGCTAAGGACATTGCCTGCATCAAATTAGCCAGGATAGCGGTACTTTTTATTTTGCCACACTCGTGACCTCGAAAGTTCAGCCTATAAGGCAAACAGTGAATGTGACTACGAATGCACCGGTTCAGTGAAGCATTGCCGCGTTGGTTGAGCACGTGTAACAGCTGTAAACGCGAGCAGTAATAGCTGTGTTAGCGGTGACATGCGTGTTGACCGGTTGTGTAAGCCAGATCAGTTCAATCGCTGGGCTCTTGTAATAAGGACGCAATGCCACATCTGCAGATTTATGGAAAACCCACAGTAAAGCAGGACGAAAGAAGGCAGACATAGGTCTATAACTTTGCACATGACTGTTTTCTGTCCAGTCTAAAATTCCCGCTTGCTAAAGGACAGCCAATAGCAGAGTAATTCATACTAGGTTAATGAACTACCTTTATACAATACCAGAACTTTCTCTTTTGCCGTGAGAATAGACTTAGCGAGGCAGCAAGAAGCGTCAATACGAAAGACGGGTGGCGTTGAAGTTTCTGCACCAGCTCGTCGTGACGTCATGAAGTTTGACGCCGTCTGCTCGAAACTGTTTTATTTTCACCGCTAAAAATAAACTACGTTGTATTCTACAAGTGTCAAAGAATGATCTGATCAAGTGTCGAGAACTTTTACTGAGATACAACTGCAAAAATACCCAAAAAGTAACTTTGATATGCATTACGCCACACTGATGTAAGAGCGCTGAGCTTCTGGTGCATAAAATAAACTACCAGAAATGAAAAAGAAGCAATAGATCTTTCACTTTTGTTTGCTCTTCTCATACTATACCTACGTCTGTGAAAGCACTGCCCATAAAGTTGTGAAAAGAATAATTATATACTTCAAATTGAGTACATATTTATCTGTAGTGTCAGTTTAAGCCTGCAAGAGCCAGCTATTCTAGCAACACGTTCTTTTAATGCCATCCTCCATGCATTATTTGACAGGCATCTCACGCGGTTTGTGCACCTACTTCGACGAGCCTATCATCATCGCGGAGGCCGCCGAGCTGGGCGGGGCCACCGGTGACCACGCCTTCGATAATGTAACCGGGGTGTTGCTCGCCGCCCCGCAGGCAGAAACCGTAACCGTCGAAGCTGGGCCACTTGCGCAGGTGGCATAGGCGAAGGCCACCGGGAAACTCCTGCATCTGAAGAATGACAAGACACTTTCAGCAGGGATAATTGGCGCACGAAGGCCGCATATTGGTTCAGCATTGTGCGAGGATTCTTTTCGAGTATTCCATCGATTTATTATCATCTATAGCAACGAGAAGCTGATAGCGGCGATAACGTGGGCGTGTCGATCCTACAAACAATGAGGAAAGACAGAAAGAAAGAAAAATAAAAACGATTATTACATAATACGGCCTCTACTTTCCTTCAAGTGGATCGTGATTAGGTAAACATTCGAATTATTTAGGTCAACTAAAAGGCGCGCAAATTGGTAGAGATTCACTGTACTAAAAGGCAGATGTGATAGCTTGCTGCTTATGTTGTCCTTGTCGTGGTGATTGCATCCATGTTTGCACACTTTTCTTTCTGTACAACAAAGTCTTATTATTGATCTCCCTTTAATCTGTAGAAGGACTTGTTCTTGGGCTAGTTGGTGTTTGCTTACCGACATAATGTAGCGCAAGGACACGATTACACAGTAGAGTCACAAAATACGTCAAAGGCGCTACTTACAACTTTATTTGAACGACAGCGAGTACATATACCGCTCCCAACACGCAGGCGCCCCTACCACTACCGAGGTCGATTATGAGGGTTGGCAAGATCCCTTGGTAAATCTAAAGAAAGTAAGCTTCGCGTTGTGCGAAACAACAGAAGTCTGGTTTACGCAAGCACTACTTTTTTCTTTTCTGTGAAACGCTTCTAATAGCTCACGCGTCGTTTTATCTTTACTTCTGCCCAGGATCTCCACATCATGAAATACCGGCTTAAAAGGGCGGGCTTTAAAGAGCGCTGAAACATTCGCAGTGAAGTCCTTGTTCAGGTTATTAGCACGCTCCCTCATTTGGTCATTGACGCAGCGGCCTGTTTGTCGTACATAGAACTTTCCACAACACAGGGTGATTTCATAAACCACCCCCGCGGCGCAACGCACGTAGCGTTTGAAGTGTTTTACTTGGCAGCCTATCGTATCGAGCTGCCCGTTTTGCGAGGACACAGTTGGGCAAGCCTGTTTGGAGCGGAGAACACGACAGGCACTCCGTACCTATTGGCCACTTTCTTGAAATTGTGGCTCGTTTTATGCACTTACGGCACTACTTCTGGCCTTAGGCCACTCCGCTCACAGGCTGCTGCCTCATTCGCTGGAGTGCCCGCTTTTAGCTTCTGTAGCAGGGATTCGGCCACGGATGTTAGTACCGAATGAGGTAGCCGGCTTTTGAAACCCTAATGAACTGCTTGTCAAAACTGTCCTGCATCTTGTGGTCACAGGACCTCTTGAGTGCTGACCACAGGCAGAGTGCAGCTATATCTCTTTTTACAAGCTCAGAATGCGCGAAGTCGTTAGGAATGAGTTTCTTTTTTTGCTCGCGGTGAACAGCCCCAGCATACATGATCCTTTGAAAACGTGAGGCTTAAATCCAAGAACTGCAGGGTATCTTCTACGGGGAGTTCTCATATATAGATACATCCTACAAAGCGACTATCAAGTAGATGGAGGCCATTCAAGTGGAATGATGAGCCGTGTATTACGGGCCCAAAAAATGTTTTTTTTTTATTTATGCGGGAGGGGACGCTGGGGGGGGGGGCGACGGAGGGCGAACGCACTCCCCATCGGCTCCGCACACAGACCTGTTCAACAGTCAGCCAGCCCGCTGTGGAACTCCACTGCCTATCTCAATCAACGCAGCAAGGTGAGAGCTTCCCGAGGACCCCACACTTTCGGAGATACGACGCTGTCCGGCTGAGCCGTCAGCCTTCCTTTCTGGCAGCGACGCAGCCGCCGCACTAGGCCTCGCGCGGCCACTTCCCAGACTCAAGCATGCAAGTCACAGTGTCCGTAGAGGACTTGAACCCGTCCGAATACAACCCCCGGGACTGGAAGCATGTCCTGTCTATGCACGCGTCCCGTCGGAACACGACCGGAGCCTCCGAATCATCTCCCGCATGCCCAGGATCCAGCATGGGGACGCCACAGAACGCAAACGCCACGACGCCATCGGCGCCCGCGTTCCAGCCTCGCCAAGAACAGCTGCGTGCTGCGAGAGCAGCAGCGTTCAAAGGTCGCCAACTCGCGCCGGTGCCTGCTGACGCTTACAAAATTGTCTACTGAGCGCAGGGAGGGCTTGCGCTTTTCGACATCCCACCGCGCTCGCTAATCGCCACAATCATGCAAGCAGCGCAGCTACAAGGCCAACAAGACATCCAAATCCGAGTACATCCCACAAACAACACGTGTACCATCGCCACCACGTGCCAAGAGACCGCCCTGAAACACGTTAATCTCAAGGAAATTACACTTCGCGACCAAAAATATGCTATCACAGCCTACATCGCCCGACCAGCCGGGGCTGTGCGGAGTGATCAAGAACGCATTTTGGGATGAAACCCTCAGCGAGGTCACCGCAGACATTGATGCCCGAAATTCCGAAGTCCCCATCATTGATGCCCGACGTATGGGGAAAACACGCTCAATCCTTGCCACCTTCGCCTACGGACCAGTTCCGAGGAAAATCATCTACGGCGGTGGTGTCCACGTAAACACGGTCTACCGGGTACACATCGATGCCTGTGCGAACTGCAGAAAACCAAGACATCGAGCAGATGTATGTACCCTGCTTCGCTCCCACCGATGTCCAAGATGTGGCGAAGCTCATGAAAGAGTGGACCTGCGCTCCACAATGCATTCTCTGCGGTGGAGGACACCTGACCGGAACAAGTGGATGCAAAGCAAATCGAAGAAGTCCTACTACACGCCAGCCGCGGTTCACTCAAAAGAAGACAGAACATCGTCAACACCATCGATCCAGTCCCAGCCCGCGTCGACGCTCCGGCAGCACAGCTTCTCGCCCTTCGGACGCTCGAGATCTCACATGAGCCGACCTGGCCGCCGGTAGACATACCCCCCCGCTCACCCAACCTCCCGACGCGCTACAACAGGAACGGGAGCTCCGGGCTCTCAGGGAAGAGGTAAGTCGCCTTTCTTCCCTCGTCCATACCCAACCCCCGACACAACCAGGCCTCCCTCGAGACGGAATCCACTCCACCCCCGAGACTGAATCTCCCAGCACACCTCCCACGAAAAAACAGCGAACCACACAGGAAATACCACCCCCTCAGTTGGCAGACATAGATGACAAACTCGAAGCGCTTGAGGCTAAATTCGATCGTAAACTATAAGAAATCGAAACACGCCTCGAGACTAAACACACTCACCTCGTAGAAACCCTCACGGAGACATTAGAGCAACGCATGGATGTTGTACTTAACAAGATGCTCGAAAACATAGAACACCGCTTCACACAAATGCGCCCTTCCATACCCTCGCAACCCACCCTTCAGCCTATACAATTCACCCCTCCTGACCAACACATTCCAATGGACACGCAACTAACCTCCCTCTCCGCCCCCTCCACGCTCCAGTATGGCGGCGCGGGGAAATAATAACCTACAAATTCTAACATGGAATTGCCGTGGCTTCCGGGGCGAGCGTGCACCTCTGCAGCTTTTACTTCCCACACACACTCCTCAGCCCCAAATACTCTTACTCCAAGACGCTGCACATTGCGCAACACTTCCCAGCTACACCTCGGTACATTTGGACACCACAGACAAACCCAGGGCGTCCACACTCATACACCGTAGCCTCACTCACAGGGTACACCATATCGCTTCAGAGACGCCCTGCATGATCACTGAAATCATACACCATAAACACACGTTACCATCCATATTTATTGTCAACATTTACCTCCCATCACACCCAATCGCGTCTCTAGAGTCCCTACTTCGATTGGTCCACCGACTGGCAGGAAAGCACCCCCTGTTAGTCGGCGGAGACTTCAACAGTCAACGTACAGACTGGGGATACAAAACAACAACACACCGAGGTCGCAGGCTCTGGCTGCTCCTCCAGAACCTCCACCTCACCGTACACAACAACTTCCTGACACCCACTCGGATCGGCAATAGCGTCAGTATGGACACCAGCCCGGATCTGGTGCTGAACCACTCTCTCCGAGGCGTCACCTGGACCAGAACACAATGCACACTAGGCAGTGATCATTACATTATAAAGGTCACTGTCCCATACAAACAACCTTGTCACACTTATATGACAAACAAACTCATAAATTGGGACTCTCTCCGCACCACTCAGGCAGCCCGCTCTGATACCCCTATTTCCGATATCGCCACATGGGTGAAATCACTCCAGGATGACGCCCAACGCAACACAAAAATCATTGAAACCCCTACAGAAACCTCTACATTAGACACCTGTCTCGCCCACCTCCGGGAGGCCTATCACAGCCTCGTAGAACGGTGGAAGAGGAATAAGCTAAACAGGACACTTAAAAAGCGGCTGGCCGCGCTGCAAACCCAAATCCAACTAAATTCTGAGGAGCTCTGCCGGTCCAACTGTGGTCAGATAAGCGATGGCATTGCTGGGAACCAGTCCACCAAGCAGGCTTGGCAACTCCTCCGCCACCTTATAGATCCGACGCAGACAAAAACAGCAACACAACATCATGTAACGAGACTCATCCACACCCACATAGACAACCCCGACAGCCTTATAGACACACTTCAAAAAACCTACACCTACCCAGGCAAACCGACTCGCTTGCCTCCCTATACAGGGCAGCCCAACCCCACACTCGACACAGACGTAACGCAGACGGAATTCAGAGCGGCCCTCCTGACTCTCCGTACCAGCTCCGCACCTGGCGCCGACCAGGTAACCAAATGCATGCTTCGTAATCTGGATGATCAATCCATCACACAGATTACGGACTACTTCAACCAGTGTTGGAGGGAGGGCACCCTCCCCCAGTCCTGGCGTCATGCGAAGGTAATTTTCATACCGAAACCCAACAAACCACTTACAATCCAAAACCTTCGCCCGATCTCGCTAACCTCATGCCTCGGAAAGCTTTTCGAGCATGTAGTATTATCAAGACTCACACAACACATGGCGGAAAACGACCTTTACCCTTATAGCATGGTGGGCTTCCGCCCCCATTTATCCGCGCAGGATGTCATGCTACAACTTACGCACGACATTTTCGACCCCCTTATCCGGGGTCACACAAAGGCAGTCTTGGCTTTGGACCTCTCCAAAGCCTTTGATCGCGTAGAACACCAAGCAATCATGACTGCCCTCTCGCCACTGAATGTAGGTGCAAGTACGTACACCTACATTCAAGCATTCCTGACCGACCGCACGGCTGAGGTACACTTTGGTCCACTAACCTCCCTCTCTTTTACTGTAGGGAGTGTCGGCACCCCGCAAGGGTCCGTTCTGTCCCCCTTTCTATTTAATATCACCCTAATCCCCCGGGCTCGAGAATTGATCATCATACCCCATCCCTAACACGCCCTCTATGCCGACGACATCACGCTGTGGACTACCCACGGCAGTGACGGCGGAACAGAGGACACTCTCCAGTCTGCAGCCACCCTGACCCAGAATTATGCTGCCAGTATCGGTCTTTCTGGCTTTCCAGAAAAATCCGAACTACTATACTCATCAGACCTCGTAATCGCTGCTCCACATGCTCCCCCACCACGACCGAGCTGGACGGACGCCCAGTGCCGGAGGTTGAAACCCTCCGCATACTGGGACTCCATATCCAGAGTGATGGTAAAAACACCACCACACTGAAGAAAGTCAAGCAGATTGCAGGTGCAATTTCACACCTCATTCGTCGGGTTTCAACCCACCACAGAGGCATGAAGGAGCGCGACCTACGTCGCCTCATCCATGCCTTTGTCCTCAGCCGTGTGCTTTACACAATCCCATATTTACACTTATCCCGACACGATACTAATGCCATATATGCCTTAATACGCAAGGCGTACAAAGTAGCACTAAAGCTAGCCATTAACACACCCACAGACCAACTACTCGTCCTGGGCCTCCACAACACTATCGGGGAACTTGTAGAAGCCCACCGACAGGCGCAATACATTCGCCTGACACAGACATCCACTGGGCGGCACATCCTGGACTCCCTCGGGATCCGGATACCGGCCAACGACCCTACACTACTCGCCACCCCACGCCGTATCCACCGGGATCTGCTTATTAAGCCGCTCTCGAGCAACATGCACCCACAACACCACGAGGAGCGCCGCCGAGCTCGAGCTAAGGCGCTCCATCGATATAACGGCCCCGAACCGGACGCCGTTGGGTGGACGCCGCATGCATGGGAGAGTAAGCGGTTGCCGCCGTGGGGGACTCCTCTCTCCCCACTCATCACACTACCCCTTCCCCTACACACTTCCCCAGAAGCGGCAGAGGAAGCTGCTATTGCCATTGCCATCACCCATACGGAAGCCCTGTACATAATAGATTCAAAAACAGCTATACTAAATTTTGCACGAGGCGGAGTCCATGTTCCTGCTTTTTGCATACTGGACTCGCCCGTTGCACCTCCACCCCGCCATGCGGAGCTGATTTTGGTGCCTGCGCATTCTGGGAATCCCGGAAACGTGGCTGCCAACCTTTTAGCCCGCGGTTCTATTAACCGGGCTCAGGTGGCCTCCCATCCGGGATTCACAAAACAGCGCATGTACTCTTTCAGCGATCTGACGCAGGCTTATAGAGCCGCACGTCAGATCTACCCCCACGTCACCCATCCCTAGACAACAGACATGCGACACTTTGGAGGCGGCTCCACATCCACACACTCCCCTCCCCTGTCACCCTATCTCATTACCATCCCTCTTTCCCCACCCCACCTGCTCCCTCTGTCCCGAACCGTTCGCATCCGCCATCCACATTCTCTCGCTTTGCCCGGCGGACCCTCCCCCGCGGGGCCTGGAGCACTTGACATCGTGGGAGGACTGGGAGACCGTGCTCCGCTCTGAGGACCCGGCAACGCAGACCATCGCTACCAGCCGGGTTGCCAGTGTTATGGACCTACGGAACATAAACACTTGAGTGGAGTACGGTCGTGCGGGGGCCCAGGGGCCTGCGTGCCCCGAACACCTTTGTTTGAATAAAGTTTTTAACAACAACAGAATGTTTTTAAGGCCTTTCACGCGCAAGAACCACTGTCAAGTTGCGATCATGGAAGTTTTCTTTTTTAGATTTAGATGAGTGACACAGGTCAGAATAATGTGCAACTTGGAAATAATTCGTTATCGCACTTTGCAACCACTGAGCCCCGGTGTTACATATACGGGACGTGACGCCGTATCTTATACTAATGGGCTACTCCGTACGTAATAAATATTTTGGTGTTTCTTAGGCGGTAGTAAGTACATATAAAACAATTAAAGAAGTTCTGGAAGTCAAAATATTTCAGGGCTAAGAAGGTTTGTGAATAACATGGGGAGCTTTGGTTTTTCTTGGCAAACAATATCCGCCTGGGTAGATTATTAATCTCTAGCAACGAATTCGAAGAACTTTAGTAGAACTTTTTTAAAAAGAAAAACAAAAAATGGCCCCATATTCGTCACAGAAAAGTGATACGTTTGCATTCTGGAGTTTTGTAAACATCTTTATAGGCGGCTAAAATATTTTCGACACGTTAGTTAAAGACTCTATATGACTGTCCATGACACTGCATAGAGACAGAAAGCAAGGGGAAGAAAGGCAGGGAGGTCCACACTGCATAGAGATTTGTCGTTTGTATACTCGCAGGACAACTGAGAACTTGGAGCAAGCAGCACTCACGCTGGACGTCGCGCTACCAGGTGATGCGCCGCTCGAGGGTCCCGCTTTGCTTCTCGCCTCGCTGTTCTTGTTCGCGGCAGCGTTGACTTTGATCACTTGTATGACGTTGGGCAGGTCGCCGCGGACGGCGATGCCGTGGTCCTTGTACCAGTCCGCGGTGGCATCGTCCACGACAAGGAGGCGAATCTCGTTGGGTGTGGACCTGATGAGCTGCACCACGTCTTGGTGGCCGACTCCTTCTATGCTCGCTCCGTTTACCTGGTCGACAACGCGCGGTGAACACGTGGATGCTGTTAGAGTCAGCGTCGAAACAGACACAGGATAGTGACCAGTCCCGGACAGAAAATGTAGATATATAGGGACCGGACACTCGGAATGCAAAGCTGGCTCTCTTGTTAAAGATGTGAAGGCTGAAAGTGTGTAGCTGGGGATGTATATTTATTCAAAAGAAAAAGAGAAGGCCGATTTAATATAATACAAATACTTATATAAAAACTGACTGCAATCCAGAAATGATTCATTGCCATAAAACGTATGCCTGCAATGTTTAAAAAATGCCCAAAGGAGCAACATTCGCACTCTGCTTATTTTATTCGTTATGCATGCACTTCTCTTTATGGTTTCCTTATTTTCAGACTAAATCATTGAACAAATAAATGACACATCAGTCACACGATTACACTATTAGTACATATGTCTGGCGTTTCCTTACTCGTGCGAATCAGAGAGAGGAATGCGCAGAGCAAAAAAAAAATGCATCGGTGCCTGTACGCGTATCATTGACAAAGTGCTAATTACCGGCCGTGGTGGCGTTGTGGCTTTGGCATTTTGCTGGTAAGCCTGAGGATGCTAGATTAAAGCCCGGCTGAGCGGCGCCGTTTATCGAGGGGGGGGAAATAAAAAAAAGATGCCTGTGTACCGTGCATCCGGTGCTTCTTAAAGAACCCCTGGTAGTCAAAATTAATTTGGAATCTCCCACTACGGCGTGCGCCATAATCATATCGGGGTTTCGTCTCATAAAACTCCAAAATTTACGTTTAACGTGCTAATCTGAAGTACCCGATACCTACCTACGATAAAGAGAACCTCTTAAAACAGCCTTGAAAAGGCTACAAATGGCTATAGATGTCTTGGTCTACGATATAACTGGAAATAGAATTCTATCATAACCTAAGTGCCTGAAATATAGCTATATATGCCTTATCTGTGGTGCCAACCCACTACTGGTGTCGCCATGGTATTTTTGGTGAACGTATTTAGAACGCCCAGCTCAATCATATTATTATATATTTTGTCTAAAGGTGCACAACATGCCAAAAACGCACGTGAAAAGTAAGTCGACCATCGGCGTTAAACAACAACAAAGACGTCATCAACAAAACGACATCTCAACAAGCAACCTAATCAGTTGGCTTCAGTGCTATTTCAGACCGGAACTTCAGCTTTCAAGAGTGTGTTATCGATTTCAACAAGGGCGCGCACACGGCTCTTCTCCAACATTCTTCATGCTCGTGCTGTCATGGCTGACAGCCGTAGCGAAGGTCGGACGGTAGTCACGTAGGCAGGCTCTAAATTGTTCCAGGCACCTCGTTCCCTGCTGGAAACACTGGGAGGCAGGAAGACTGAGAAAGAGAAACTGCCGCTGGCGCACGCAATGCGCGGGCCGTGGGTTCGGTTAAATGCGTTATGCTAGTTGTGTGCCGTTCTGAGCTGTTCTGCAGATGTATTGGATATTAACGGGCCTCAAATAACTGTGCTGACGCTGTTAGCAGTGTACTTCGCATCGGTGCTTCGTAACACTGGCTGTGTTGTGTGTCGTCGCCGACTGCTTACTACCATGATGGCGGGATCTGCGTTCGCCGCCTTAGTTGCTCTTGATGCGTCTTTCAACCTATTGATAGCACTATTTCCGGGAAGTGAAATACTTCGCACTCAGGTTTTCGTCAACGATGCCTGAATTGTTTTAGGTGTGAACTGCGACAATTATTGATGGTTGGGTCCTTCTTGCCCGTCCTCTCTATGTCATTTCTTGGTATTCGCGTTCCTTAGCGCTTGTTATTATGTCCAAGTTCCTCGGTTGAGGCATCCTTGAGCCATAATGAGAAGGCGCACGTGAGCCCCGCCTGGGTAAGCTTCGCTCTATGTAGACTCCAGCAGGGTAGGCTGGATTCGCTGCATTTTTGTTTACAAAGTGATTGCGGCAGGCAAGCAGCATTCAATTTATTGCTCTGAGCAAAATGAACTAGTCCACCGGTCAGGCTCTGCTGCACTATTGCCATGGTTCCCATATAGAAAATCTACCTGTGCGTCACTCTATCCCACAACAAACGTTTTTTTTTCTGGTGTCTATGCCTCAAATGAATTAAGTTGTAACTGTGGACACACCTCGTGGTACTGTAACTGCTGCCACAACAAGAATGATGGAATGTATGATAAAAGCCTTCAGTGGTACTTTTCAACATGTCCGTTGACAACTCTAGCGCAACGTTGGCAGAAGTTACAGAAGTACTTCTAGACGCCCACGACTATAATATGTCTCATTGAATATCGCTATTATACTATATAATTGTCTGTTCAAGAGATCATCTAAACATAAGATAGCTGCTTCTGTGTTTCTTCGGTATTGCCTGCTTTTCGGAACTTGTAGAATGGATAAATCTGTAGGTTCATTTTCTTTGTAGGCTATCTGTGTTGGGCTATAACTTCTGCAATGAGAGTGTGACAAACTTTTCCTGTACAAGATACAAGCGATAACTTTTATTTAATGTTGCGTTGAGGGGGGTGATTGCCACCGAACAGCCAACTCATCAACTCGCCAAGCTACGCCTTGCCCTTCTGAAAACGTTGGGCCTCGACTCAACGTACTAGGCGGCCGCTGAGCGGATGGCGAATTCAGGGTGGGCGCAATTGAAACATTGGTTCTGAAAAAAAAAAGCCCGTCTACGAGGGATGATATGCCGTGCTTGCACTGGGCGGCTCAGGCAAGGCCTGGCATTGCTTCCGATCGGTATTCAGTCTCTCCGTGACACTTCGATTCTCTAATTAGTCATTTAAGCTGAAATATTCTTTCCCTGAAGGCAGATGCAGAGGTAAGGTGATAGAACGATGTAAAAAAAAATATAGACGAAGCAAATTTAGCAGCTACAGTTTTGGTGGTAACGTGCGATTGTGCAATCAGCAGTGATAAATGCAACTTGGTGTTCAGTATAGACCGCGTACTCCATTCATGCTGATAAATGTACAATGGTATAAGGAAGACGGGCCCAGTACTTGGCTGCGAAAATAGTGGCAGGCATAATAATGAATGGAATTATTCTGTGACCGAGTCCGCGAACCACTGCTACATGACTGCCTGCGTTGCTGGTCTTTCGCGATGCACTGCTTTCCTCGATGATAAAATAAAAGCCAAACTGCACGCGCTGTATCGCTCACTTCTAAAAAAAGCTTCAACACCGGAGTGTGAGCAAGAGTTAGTACCTAGTATCTATACAAATCCACGACAGCTCATGCGCAAAATGACGCACACTCAATCGCCAACTTATCAAGAATAAGGGAATGGGCGCACACTTGAATCAATCAATGCGCCGAAGCATAGGTGACGGCAACTACACCGACAGCACACTAAAGATTGAAGGTGGACGTTTCGTGACAGTCTACAGAATAAGTGAGGGACTACCGGTAATATGTTTCTGCTACAAGCTTTTACAAAGTGCAGGATATCTGCGTTTCAAGTCTTGTGCGCAGCAAGAACAAATATATTGCAACTAAGCACACCCAAGAGTGATTCGGCAGAGAATAAACAATAGGATAGTGACCGCACCAAGGAACTTTGTTGAATAAGAAACATTACAAGCCCCTGCTTCAAAGTGTTTTTCAAATAAAGAACAAAGAGCAAAACACACTGATCCTGACTTAATTCATAAACGGAAAATTTGGACAACTTAAAATGCATTTCTAGCCCCGCTTTTAGTAGGAACACAGTATAAGCTTCTCGCGCCGTTTGCACAACGCGCAGTGAGCACCGAAAGTGCCTACATATTCTCTGAAGCTGTGGCCAAAGCTTCGTGTTGTCCACCCAGTCACCGTCTGTGAAATCTGCCGAAACAGGCGCTTGCTGAACAGCGCTAGCGTCATGCACATATATTGTAAACACGGAGGCAGCTGAGGCAAGCAACGAACGCGTCACCACGTGATCAATCAAGGCGGCGCCCATGGTACCGCTGCGAAAAGGGCCCTACAAGCGCCCTCTTAACTGATCCCAGTGTCTCACCTCGACGATGGTGTCATTGGTCCTCAGGCCGGCGACATCGGCGGGGCTTCCGGGTTCCACGGCGGTCACACACGGAAGACTGCGCAATTTACCGGCCAGAATGCGGAACCCGTAGCCATCAAAGTCGGGCCTGGCAACCAGATGGCACAACCGGGCCGCGGGAGCGTCCGCCGGAAGTGCGGCCGCGCCGGAAGTTGCCGGTGCACTGGAATGGAGCGAAGCAGCCAGCCGCTTGTCCATGCTAGCAAAAGCGTGGCTATCCTGGAAGCGAGAAAGAGCAATATTAAGTTTACTTAAGTTTCCTTCCTAAAGGGGCCCCTCACCAGGCCCCGTAGGAAATTTCGGTTATATGCTGGAAATTGTTACGTGTCCTCTAGGAAGCATTCTGCCGCAAAAAAAAAAAATTCAGATCGGCTCATTACTAGGCGAGATAGAAATAGTTGAGCGCCGCGAACTGATGATTCCAGCGGGCGGGCTCCACTGCCAAGCAACACGCTCTCTCCACTCGCCCCGTCTAGCTTTCGCAAGCGAAATTCCTTCCCTGCGTTCTCCCATACTAGACTTCGAGGATCGCGTGACGCATACGTCACGGGCCCCGCCTTTATTTTTTTTCTCCTCGCGTTTTTTTTTTTCGGCGCTACGCATTTCCGTTGACGGCGTCGCACGCGAGCTGTTGTCTCATTCGTGCAGCGCACGATTTTGCGCGCTTTGGACAAGAAAACATGACTAGCGGTATAATTTAGTGCTACACGAATACTGAGGCAGAACGAGCGGATTGCGGAGCATGATCACGCGCTGGAACACGGTAGAAAATGGCATAGTTTTGGTACCTACGCGCGTAACCGCACGACCGTGGGAACAAGCAGACGAAGTGGAAGTACATCTCTATTGCTTCGGTGCCAAGTAAAATAAAAAAAAACACGCAGACATTCCGTTTGTGTGTTTTAATATTTCTCTAAACTTCAATTCCTCAATTCAAGCAACAGATCGCACAGATGACAGATGTTGCCTTGAATAAATCTCGAAGTCACGTGTCACCACGAGCGACGTCACACTGCGGACTCGAGTACGTAGGCGCAGGGACACGAGTACGTCATCCTCCTGATTGGAGCGCGGCGGTCGCGAGGAGAAGGAAAAGCGGCGTTTGGTTTGAAATTTCAGATCTTTGCGCGCTGCGTAGCGATGTAACACTTTGCAGACACGATCTTTATCGCTCTGTATGCTCTGCGCTTGTAAGCTCAAGATCGCCAGGCCTGGTGAGCGGCCCTTTAACGGTAAATGGAACCCTACAGAGCAGCGTGTTCACTTACTTGGCAAAAACGGAGGATCCACTCTCTCTTCCTCTCCGCTAGCTTGAGCTCACAAGTAGAACTCCATAACCACTTTTGTGGCTAACTCCATAACCATACTATTTGTCTACATATCGCGGAGGCAATAGTAGGCCATGAACTTGCACAGCATGCCTAGCATGTCTAAAAATTGTAAAATCAGAGTTGCTGATGACCGGTATTGCAGCAGATGACAGAGAAAAAACTTCATGACCAAAACAGGAAAAGGGTCACTGAGGATCTTCAACATAGGGTAAATAGGAATAGAGGTAATTGCCAATACGACAGCCTGTTCAATAAGGATTGCGGAATTGTTGAAAGATGTACGAAAGGAAAAACCTAATTCTTCCAGCTTTCTACCGCGTAGCTCCTAATTTCGCAGAAACCCCACACGCTTGGCTCGTACGGTTATCTAATTCTACTGCCAATTTAGGTTGCCCGTTCTGTTAAAAAAATAAAAATAAATAATAATAAATAATTAAGGCGACCGTAATATTCGTCGTAACAAGAGAAAGCAGTTACTGTAGAAACTTGGATTAATTTCGAGGTGTGTCAGAAATGGAATGTACGGACTAAGCAGCGCAAAACAACAATTCCATGGGTTCAATTTACCACCGCAGACCGAGAAAGGCCAACATTGTTGCGCAATATGAGTGAGCACAGAGAAGCGCTAAGTGGTAAGTCGTCTTATAAAGTTTGTAGAAACCACGGTCGCTATACAAAGACTCTAGAGCACGAGTGTGAAAACTGGGGAGCTGTCCCAGTGTGCCTACATTCCTTTCTGCTTCCGCGGCCACGAATTCCATGGAACGTGCATTTATGCGCCAGGCACCACGTATATCACCAATATGTTGAGAAAAAGAGGGAATAGAACGCTGAGAAGCTTGGCACCATAAATAACTGCCCATACTAAAGTATCACATTATTAAAATTTCAAAACCACAGGTGGATATTTTCTTGTAATTAAGGATCAACATAAACTATTTTGCATTCCATGGAAGCATCTTAACGAAACATTGACACTTTTGCTATTCATACGAAGAATCCGGCTTCATATAGTGAGACTGGACATGGGAATTTCGGAAAACTTAGGTAGACAGTGAGCCACCTTCAATGTAGGTGGCGGAGGCAGCGTGGGGATAAAAAAACATCGCCACGTCGATTGATCGCACCAATACCTCATGAAAGGGAGCTTTTATTTCGTGCTCAGTGAGTCCACAATCATGTGATCGACAGTAATGGTTTCCTAAGGGAAGCGCTATAAAATATCAGAACAAAACTATGCGAATCTAATCACGCTTCTTGAGAGTCGGTGCAAGCGAAGTTTGCGTCTTAACTTCACTGTTGCAGCCGACAGCGCTGACAGATTATTCTGCAGAATCTTTCCGGCCTTATGTTTTGTTCATGTTTTTCTTAGATATTTACACGCTTTGTATGACATGTTGAGGGTGCATGTAGCAACGCGAACTCGAAATAAGTTTGTTGTTAAAAGTAAGCGTTGTTTGTTTGTCAAGTGTGCCTTTCTGTTTTCCCCATCGTTCAGTTTCATCTACAAAATAGAAGATTCCACCTCCACAACGCCCGCTGTCTTCAAAGTTGGCTTTAGTTGTCTATTACGACGCTGCAGGTTGATGACATCATTTATTGCATCACTAAATCGGTGCTGCGCCCTCTCCTGATTGCTTGACGTCATTGTTTACGCCGACGAATCCGCACTTACTGCCTCTCTTCTCGCCTTTCTCTTCCTGGAGCTACTCCTCTCCTTGCCTTCACCCTCGTCTCCACAGTCAATGAACCGCAACCATCGTCATCAGCTACTGCATCTAAAGACATCTGAAGCCGCAAAGGAAGATTTGTTTTCAACGTAACCTCCGCAATAACTGCACAAATGCAGAAAAATAACCGCCATAATTCAGTCCAAGCACCTGCAACAACAAACCCCTTACACAAATAAAGCCTTGCTTTAAAGAAAATCTGCACCCCCTTAGCTAGCGCATGTGCTTTCCAACCGCTCGACCGCGAGCGTCGTCTTTCATTGGGTACGTTCTCCTCTTAAACAACGCTGCGGCACTTTCTTTAAGCCACGATTGTAACGCGATTAGCATTCTTTGTGGCCTTTCAGGGGCTGCATGACTGTCTATGCCTGCAACCGTTTCCGAACCCCCATGGGTAACGGGTCATCCAAAGTCTAACGGGTAACGGATAGGGCTGATGTGCTTAGGGAACAGGGTTAGAAAGCAACCGTCGGACAATGTGCGCTCGCTGAGTACGTGCCAGTGTGCGTCTGTGCCACTCTTCACCAATCTTCTCTGACGCCGACGTGGGTCACTGGGGATGTGGCAGTGGACATGTGGCACGGGGTCATGTACCGCTCGTCAGTGAACCTCTTTGTCGCCGATGTGGGTAACTCGGAATGTGCCACTGGGTATGTCCCGATCTGCATTGTAAAAACTGGTCGTTTGAACTTCTCCGATGCTTGGCGGAATGGAAACCGCGCCATGCGCGATCCTTACGGCGGCGCCAGTAGATGGCGCAGCGCGTGGAAGTAGGACGTGCGAGAATGGAGCCCGTCTTCGTACGCGTCTTAGCGTCGGCAAGAGGGTGTGTCGTTGCGTTGTTTCAATGTTAATCGCATTAACGTCGGCATTCATTGTGAGATGTGCTCTGCTAATAGTAACATCCGCTGTAATTTATTCCAAGCGCCTGCTACACTAGAAAATCTCTTAAAATTTTACGCACATACACAGTTATGTGTATGTGCTTTCCACCAGCTCTAGAGCGAATATCGTGTTTGAACCCGAGTATCCTCCGGTTCATTCTCCTCCTAAAGAAGCCCTGCGACCATGCTACGATTTTTTAAGACCACAATTCGTAGCATGTCAAAGCAAGAACAATTCGTGGCATTTCAAAGAGCTAAGAGCAAGAGCCGGCCTTATAGTTAACACGCAGAAGCAAAAGTTACTGGTCGCAGTACCTTCGAAATACGAGAAATACGAGAGTTACCCGTGACTTGATTTTTCGCGGCTCTAGGTGCTACATTCCACTTTCCCGTGACGTAGAACTGCGACGCGCCACAGAAGCAGGGCATTGTGGAAATCACCGTGCCATGGTTGCCAATTCTGCTCAGCTTCACGCTACAGAATAAAACTTCACTTCTACCAAATATGGCAAGAGCGTTATTGTGCCAGGACGCGCGTGTCTGCTATTTTACTCGAAACGAGCAGATCTGCTGGCCCAGCGTCCTGTCTGTGGTGACACAATTTTCAGCGCTATTGCCTCACCTGATCTGATGACAGAAGCGAAACGCCCATAGCTTCGGGACAGCGTGAACAGTGTACTTACGCTTCTTTTTCCTCTTCACGGGTTGGTTGCACATGCCACTGGGTGTGAGCTGATGATGATGACGGTAATACTGACCTACTGGTTCATTCCCTCTTCTTGCTTCTTGGGAGCCGACTCATGCATGATGGTGGATGTGGGCGGTGCTCACATAAGTGTCCAGGGTAGTTGACGTCGCGGGAGTTAGCTGAAAGCATTCGTCCCGGCACTAATTTACGGCTTCTGCGGTCCTGCCGACGCCAGAAGGACGATCATAATGTCTATTTTTTTTTCTACCTCGTTCACCAATATTGCATTAAAACCGCACCGGTGTGGGTGAGCCAGAATACGGCCTCCAAGAAGAATACCCAGTGCTACTGCAGTCCGAACTGTTGGCGTTTACGTGAACCAGACAATCATATTTTGACCCAACATGTGGACTCGCCTCGACTTTGTTTGAGTTCGCGTAAACGTAGCTTAGGCGCTTTCAATCAGGAACAGCCATGGTTCGGCTCGGCGAAAGTGTCCGAACGACGGCGTCGGATGTTCCTGGTTGCGTCGCCGGCACAACGCCGCGTCCTTCCAAATCCCTCTACATATTTTTCGTTTGTTAGTGACTACTGTGACGGGGTCCGATACTTTAACTTCTGCACTACAGTGACGGGGCCCGGCACTTTAACATCAGCAATACAGTGACGGGGTCCTTCACTTTAACAAAAGCACTTTAACGACGGGGTCGTCACAATAACGATGTCAGTATTGGGGGTGAGGACTTACGGACTTGCCATCTGTCGGAAGCGCCTCACTTGGGTAGTCTGAGGGATAACGCGGCGCGCTCCGCATAGGTTTGTCTATCGCCGCTGAATAAAGATACTACGTGGAAGCCATCCTGTACATTTGTGCAAGTACTCTTGAAATGACAGAATTATTTTACCTTTAAAATAATAATCTTGGACGAACAGAAAGCACAGAATGGTTTACAGGCGCTATCTCTTTACCCACTACGTATAGTAAGCTTGGACACTGCGCGCGGTCGCCGCGATCGATTCCTCCGAACCGGTTTCTTGTGTGAAAGGTAGGCAATCGCTGAAAGGAAAACTATGCGAAATATGTTCTTACAGTGGGCTCTCTGTGCAACCAAATGGAGCATAACAGAATGAAGCTTCAATGCAGCGGTCGCACGGGTTCGCGGTGACCGGCTGCGCGTCTGCATGCATGTCCGCGCACAATGTTTCGCTTTCGCTGCGTGCGCGTTTTTGCACCGTGCCGTCACCTTTATGCCGCAGCATATGAGCATCTGACAGTACTCAGGCAACCATTGTTGCATGGACACCATCCGAGCTGTTCAAAAATAATTTCGTTATATCTAGGTACTCCGACGCCTACGGCGACTTGTGATGTGCCATCGCGAAGATTCACTCTTTTTTTTCTTTTCTTCAATATCTCGGAAGGTTCAACATCATGTTTCTTAAGTTGCATCGCACTGTACATTTATCGGTCTTCTCAGCGAGTGCTGTCACGCTGCTTCTTTTTCTTAATCCAGTACAATATTCATTGTCGGGTGCTACACAAGCAAGAACATATGCCATGCTTTTTTTTAATTAGCTTTTTACCGTTCACTTTCCATTCCAGTGAACATTCTTTAGTATCATCATCATAGGTCTTACAGTGCATACGAAAAAGACTGTTGGACCCAATAGCCACAAGCTAGTGTATGGGTCCGGATGCAAAATATAACAGACATTCGGTACAAGCATAGGGGGATCAATACAGAGGATGAATGCAACGCATTAGCGCATAAAAAACAGAAAAAAGGATTTTTTACACAATGCATAAAAATTATCACCAGTTACATAAATTTTCAAACCGCAAAGAACAGAACGCCAAGCAAGAATACAGGCACCAAATCAGTGGTTTATAGCTAATAAGTATGATTTCAGTGCTTTGCCGAAATTTTGTGTTTTTTTAGTTTGTAGGGTATGTTGTTCCATGTCTCCAAAGGCTATGAGCGGGACACAAGATTGGTGAACAAGAAATTGAAGTTGCCCTGAGAAAGTTGCTCCAGCAGTTCTGGACGACAGAGTTGAGGTAGGTGAAATCCGGAACTATTTCACCGATGATGGGTGGGCCCCGCTCACTGCAACAATTACGCAGAAGCGTAACCTTAATTTGTGGACATGTAGTGCATACCGGCAAAGGGTACACGATAACGCCATTGGGTGCGACGCGTGCCTGAAGTCGCTGCACTTTAAATGTGCGTCTGTCACATCTACGCCAAAAAGCGAGGTGGGGTTTTGTTGGCATTGTTATGTGTGAATTTTTTGAAAATATGCAAGGTTTTTCTAACTAATATGGGCGTGTTCAGATTACGGTAAACAAAGTCCCATAACCATTCTTTCTTTTCAATAAAATTTTTATACGTGATGGGTAAATATGTTCACACAAAGGAATAAATAGCCCTTCGCTCTGCATGAAACGCTCTAGTTTTCTTGGGAAAAAGATTTATATGCCAAGAAGTGGAGATGCTATTTTTGCGAATTCGCAAAGCTCCAAGTATGGGGCCCTCCTGGATGCACATTTTTTAGTCGTGCTTGAGACTTTTTTTCTCATGTAATTGCCTAACAACTTGTACTGTTTCAAACACCAAGTAACATTTCTTTTGTTGCCTTCTTATTCGGGTAAAAAATCCTAAACATTGCTCTACAAGCTACACGCTACGAAGAAACCACTTTTCAATCCAACCTTCACGCACCATGTATCGAGATTTGATCACTTAACGCTGAGAAAATATTCATGCACAACAAAAATGTATCGTGCATGCAGGAGGGCCCGAAACATGGAACTTAGCAAAACGGCAGAAACGGTATTCTCCACCTTTTGTCACATAGGATCATAGTCATGGTACCTCGATTACCGTTCTTATCTCAACATGTCCATATATATGTTCATATTTTGGTCACATGTCTACCGTCATATGTCACTGTGGTTGAGGAGCCATTAGGCCTCTTTTTAAACATGTCAGTGCATGAACGGCGTAATAATTGAACATTTTCGATGTAAGCTTATCGAACTCTACTGGTCTCACATTCTCAAAACTATGAAGCCAAGCGTATGAGTCTTTTCTTGCAGAAGTTAGTGTATGAGCAATCCTTTCCGTGCAAGATTCTTCGAAGGCCTCGGAGAGCACGTCAGCCATGGATCGACGTAGAATATACACAAATGATGCACAAGAAGAGTAATATTTATAATCATTCTGGGCGCACTAAGTGTCTGAACACACTCTTAGATTTCAAGAGCTATAGAAATAAAGTAACTACATTTTTGCGGTAGAAAATGAAAGACGATATGTACAAATTATTTAACGATACCAGTGTGAAGAACAGTGACCTAGTTTGGAAAAACATTAATCGTGTTCTAAACCGTAAATTTCTGGTCAATGAGCAAATGGAAATCATTGTAAATAAGAAAATTGTAGGGTAAGAACTCGCAAATTATTTTAACGACTACATTGCTTCATTAGTTCAAAACGTTCATGAACCTCCCTGAGTCAACAAAAAATCTACAGTCGCGAACACACAACAGCGCATTTTTGCTTCCAACTTGATACTGACGAAATTCACACTTGTGTCCTGGTGATAAAAAGTTTAAATGAAAAGACTTGGACGGACTTCAAACTCGGTCACTCAAGTATACTAAAGTCAAATTAGTCCGATACTGCAGCAGATTTTTAGCCTGTGTTTTACAAAGGGAGTTTGCCTCCAAATTATACTAATTCCCATTGTTACAGTTATTCATAAAGGCGTAGACAAAAACAACCCATCTAATTATTGGCCAATCTCCATTCTTCCGGTTTCTTCCAATTGTTTCTAAGAACTAATTTATAAAGAAATCTTAAGTTTTTGCGACAAGTACAGTCTAATTATCGAAAGTAAACTTGGCTTTAGGAAACACTTTTCAAGTGAGACAGCTCTTATACCTCAAAAAGAAATCATATTGGATGCCTTTGAGCGGAAGGACCTTGCCCTCGGTATTTTTGTCGATCTTTTAAAAAGCATTTTATCGTGTAGATGATCAGACATTGCTCGCGAGACAATATTTATGGCTTCCGTGGGATGGTTCTACAATTAATTAGATCATACCTTCAGTATCTTTTTCAGAAAGTCGTAATAAATAACTACGCGTCACATTTTAGGCCAATACTCGCAGGTCTGCAACAGGGTAGCATTTTGGGGGCATTATTTTTTATTCACTACAGAAGTGGCATTGTTTGTATGTATAACAATCCCACCTTTATAATGTATGCAGATGACATCACTTAATTACTTAGTGCTCCAACGGTTTCCCAGCTTGCAACACAGGCTACGGACTCATCGAGACTACTCTATGAATGGCCTCTAACCAATTCGTTACTGATGAATTATGGCAAAAGCTGTTCTTTCCAGATCACGCAACAAACTTCCCCGTGATCCCAGTCTTGTAGTCGGAGCTGGCAGTTTTGTTCTTCACTCAGTGTCATATCGGAACAATCTCGGGGCTATACTTGAAGAAAGATTATCCCGGAATCTTCAAGTTGACCTGGTTACAGAATAACTGTCAAAAATAGCTGGTGTACTCTCGAGGTTGCGATATATGTGCCATAACTTATACATCCAAAACATTCTGTATGATGGTCTCTTCACACCGGTATTAAGTTACTGCTTTTTAATGTGGGGAACTACAACGCGTTCGGACATAAAACAACTTCATGTAATTCAGAAGCGTGTGTGCGTCACATTATGAATGTGTTATTCGGAACCCACACTACGCGGGCACGAGCACTCAGCATGAGTCAACTGCCGAATTTCTATGAACAAACACTGACTAGGAGGCACAGGTCGCATCTGAAAGCAACCAGTGCATTTCTTTTTGGCATCTATACGGCAACATCAAACTCATGACCCACGGACTACCACGAACTGGTATTTACCAAGAATTCGCCAGGAATTTACCAAGAATACCAATATTGTGTGCCGACAGGAACTATCGCACCCCTTCCAAATAAATGAAACCTATATTTAATAAAGAAAATACTAGTTCTACTTGGTGTTATATGCGTTGTGATGCTTTTTGCTATACCTTTTTGTATATTCATAGCTTAAGTAAATAACCTTTGTACTTCTAATCTCTTTCTTGTCTTTAACGAGTTTCTTACTATCTGTCTTGACTTGGTTTATTTTTTTCCATCCGTGCCCATTTGTATACATTTGGTTGGTGTGCATATCATGTGCACTATATTTTTGTTTTTACCGCATTTTATTGTCGCTAACTATTGCGCAAACTCCTATTTGCGAGCTGTATGTATGACGCTCTTGCTTTCTTTTTTTTTCTATTTTATAAATATGCTCACGACAAGGTTTAAGTTTTCTGCAGGGGGCGCAGGCCCTTAGTCAAGCCCTTGCATAGGCTTTTTGTCTGCGCCCTATACATCCGTGGGGTGCTGAATAAATTTGACTTGATTTGAATATTTACCTTAAATGGTACCGGCCGCGACGACGGCAGCGATTGGGAGATTTCGTGCGCCCTTGTTCTGCGCCAGCATTTTATGCGAATTGTCAATCGCTTTCATGATGACTCATTTAGCCCATGGTTTGAACGGATACACAGGAAGCAAGAATAAGCAACAACTACCGCCGCCTTGAAACCAATCAAGCAATCAATCTTGATTTTCTTGGACTTCATAAAGGCATTTAGCACCAATTATCGTGTCGTCTTGCCTGACAAACACGTGTATGGTAGTTGAGGTCCAGCTCTCGTATTTTTAAAAAGTTACTTGCTGAATAGAAACCACATGGTATACATATCAGCCTCTTTATCCGCTACTGCAATAACTAATCAAGGATACCTCAAGGCTAGGTCAATACTTTGTCCAGTACTTTTCTTTCTCTACAGCAATGATCTTCTTGAAAATATAAACGTGTCTCATTGCATTTTATATGCCGACGATACGATTATTTTGTTGGCTGATACATGCATTAACGTTGCCACTGCTCAATAAAATACTGTTCTCTGTAGCATGTACTAGACGTTCCGTGAAAATTATTTACTTTTTGATCAAAATAAATCTAAATCTTTAGCTTTCAAGTCCCGTCAACGTAACTTAACCTTGACCAGCCGTGGTTGCCCAGTGGCTACGGTGCTGCGCTGCAGAGCACCAAGACGCGGGATCAAATCCCGGACCCGGCGGCCGCATTTCGACGGGGCGAAATGCGAAAACGCCCGTGTGCTTAGATTTAGGCGCATGTTAAAGAACCGCGTCGAAATTTCCGGCGTCCTACACTACGGCGTGCCTCATAATCAGAAAGTGGTTTTGGCACGTAAAACCCCATAATTTAATTCTTTGTAGCTTGACCTTATTACAGGGCAACACACATGACTAACATTTCATTAGTGTCAATGAATGTGTATCATTCCTTTGCATTCACCTCGATTCTAACGTTAAGTTTGTTGATCATATTGCTTACAAATGAAAGATGGCAGCATTGGGCATCCGTGCACTGCTAAGGTACGCTTAATATTTTTTGTTTTTCTGATCATACTCTTCATTGTCTTTACTTAACTTTCGGACATATTCATATCAGTTATGGCATCGTATCACGGGGGAATACATATCTCATTTTCATTCATTCACCATTTACAAAATCAGACTATTCAGATTATGTTGCACTATTCTCGCGTCGGCAACGTCGCTGTCGTTCTTTGCTGCAACAACGTCTGAATTTGTTTTGTTTTAGTGAAATTTTCCTTATTTCATAAAAATGAGAAATGAACTTTTTAGTAATTTACCTGATTCACAGGTTTTAGTAAATAGCAACTGTACCAGATTTGCTGCTAACAATAACCGTTTGTTAGCCTATGTTTCTACTAGTCACGGTAAATCATTTTAATCCTTCCGTGCGATCACATTCTGGAATCATTTACCCATGTCTCGAAAATCCAACGTCTATTTACTTTTATTGAAGAATTCCATAAAATAGTATTTGCTCAATTCTCGATGTTCGTGCGCACATTTGCTACTTTGAATGCATTCTTTTCTATACAATCTATTTATTTCTAAAGTTCTTTTTTTGCATTCAAGCCTTCTATTTCTCTTATTGAGTTATACTTAGACTTATTTCGTGCTTGATGTATTGGTGCAATTCTTCTCACTGCTGCTAATATTTGTATTGCTTACATATAACCTTCATCAAGGGTGCCGTTGCAGCCTTGCCCTTTGGGATTGTGCACCATGGTTCTGTATATTTTCTGGGCTGTAGTTAACGTGAAATTTATTAGTGTTAAAACTTGACAGAATTAGTCAACCAGTCGGTCGAGCGGCCTTTCTATCCCTCAGTCAGTTTATTTTGTACTTCAAAGCGTGAAGGGCCAGTAAGGAAAAAGCTCTACAGAGCTTGTCAAGGCTTCCTAGACCCTCTCCACTTCATCAGCACGGCACATTTCACACTTTAGTGCAGTAATTTATCCGACGCCTCTGTCCTGTGCACAAAGCCTGTGTGGATTTTTCCTATATGCCTTAAAAAAATCACGCATGCAACAACACTTAATACATAATATTTGGTTGAACACAAATAAATGCAAGCGAAATAGTTCATGCATAAAACGACATTAGATAGAACAAAAAGGGAAAAAAATAGGATGCATATAAAATTCATGAAGATGAGATCTACAACTTGAAGTAATTCCAAGATCAATATGCGCTGTACTGTCTCTATTTATTGACGGTGAAGACCACAGTTGAAAAACTGAATCACGAAACTAACGTTTTATTGGGCGAACCTGTGTCCCCAAAAGCAAGCGAAGCTCGAAGCAAAACGGTAGAGGCAAGCACATTCGGCGCTCCAGAAAATATGATCTGCGGATCCAAAGCGTCGGCTACTTATACATGACTCAGTGAACCTTCCAGCGTAATCGCTGCTGCTCATGTAATTTCTGGCATGTACACCAGTATTCCCGTCGCGCACATATTGACTGCTTCCGATACCGACGGCTCCAACGCTTTGGCTCTCAACAAGATCTGTGCCCAATCGCAAAACACCCTACGACTTCTTAAACGTATATCTAACCGACGAGGGGGACTCAAAGAAGAAAGCCTGCTCCGACTCGTCCAATCCTTTGTCATATGCCACATTACCTACGTTGCTGCGTACCTCAACTTGTACCGGGCTGACCAAAACAAGCTCGACACCCTCATACGAGGGGTCTACAAGCAAGCACGTGGTCTCCCGCATTGCACCAGCACTGAACTCTTCAACCAACTGGGAGTTCACAACAACCTTTCCGAACTCATTGAAGCCCAACAACGCTCTCAGCTTGAACTGCTCACCCTTACTGAAACGGGACGCTTTATTCTGTCCACGCTTGGCTTCACCTACCATCAGCAACAGATCCCCAAACAACCGATCCCGACCGACATCCATAGCTGGATCTACATAGACCCTATCCCTAGAAACATGCACCCTGAATATAACAGGGCCCGGTGCCAAGCTCGGGGTCGGAGCTATCATAAACGCCCTTGCCCACGTACCTGGCGTCACATTTATTGATGCAGCCCAATACTCCCATGGCACACGATTTGTGGCCGTCGCAACACGCGATGGAGTCCTACACCACGCCTGCAGCGTCACTACCCACACTGCCGAGACGGCTGAAGAAATGGCCATAGCCCTGGCCACTTTAGATCCCACCTGTCACACCATAGTGTGTGACTCTCGCTCAGCCGTCACTAACTTCAGCAAAGGCCGTATTTCTCCCCAATCTCTTCACATCCTCTGCCAGGCACCACACTCTAAAGACAGCGTAATCTCCCTAACATGGATCCTGGCCCATGCGGGCCCTGTCCACCTACACCTCCCCAATCTCAACGAGGTCACCGACTCCATTGCGCGAGGCCTAGTCAACCGCACCGGAGTCACTGGAGATGAGTTGGACACCAGGGACACTCTGACAACTTATAACGATCTCGCTAAGGCCCTTTACCTCAGTCGCCGAACCTTCCCTCCGCCTCAACCAAAGTTCAGCCGGGTGCAGGCTACCACCCTGCGTCTACTACAAACAAACACGTACCCTTCACCCGCCCGCCTCCACCTTATATTTCCAGACGTCTACACTACCCCCAACTGCCGGTGCTGTGGAATTCACCCGGCTACGCTTCCGCATATGCTATGGGAGTGCCCAGCACAGTACACACAGACTAACACCACGACTCTCTCGTTGAGGTTGCATGAGGCTCTGCGGAGCTCCGCCCTCGACGACCAAACCTGGGCGACACAGCACGCCCGCGAGGCGGCGGCGAGGCAAGCCTTCGACGTCCCTTCGTGGGAGGCTTAGGCCCGGCCATCATAAAGTGCTGGTTCCACAATAAATGTTTATTCGTCCTCCTCTTGCACTGAGCAATAACCTTTGATATTTGTTAGCCGGTGAAATGCCGTTACCGGATAAAAATATGGAAATGTGCGTGTCAGTACCCCCTCTTAAAAATCACGGTCTCGATGCTACAAAAATAACACGCGAGTAAATACGAAAGCAAACTATGTAAAGAATAAATAGCTGAACAATAAAGTCCCAAAGTTTGTTAGCGCTGGTAGAATGGCTTAAGGCGCACCACATGGACAATTTCAGGTTGCGAGCGGCGCCGATGTGATTGCGAAATGCCGTCTGGCACAACCTCACAATACAGTGCTCCAATACGACGGATGATCTTGTCAGGTCCGCAATAGCGTCGCAAGAGCTTCTCACTAAGCCCTCGTTGGCGTATCGAGGTCCAAACCTAAACGCGGTCGTAGGGCTGGTATTCCACGTAGCATCGTCGACGATTGCAGCGTCGGCTGTCGGTACTCTGCTGGTTCTTGATGCCCAGGCGATCGGATTGTCGTGCTTCTTCGGTGCTCTGCAGATAGGCGGCGACGCGAAGGTTCTCTTCGTCGGTGACGTACGGCAGCATAGTGCCGAGAGTCGTCCTCGGGTTCTTTCCGTAAGCCAGCTTCAACAGCGTGATCTGTGTTGTTTCTTGCATGGCCGCGTTGTAAGCGATGGTTAGGTACGTAAGGATGGCATCTTAAGCCCTGTGTTCGACGTCTACGCACATCGCTAACATGTCGGCGAGCGTCTTGTTCAGGCGTTCCGTTAGACCATTCGTGTTCGCGCGGTAGGCAGTTGTCTGGCTGTATTGCAGACTGGCTTATGTAAACTCCGCTGTACTAGCCGTTCCTCGGTCAGTGATGAGCACTTCCGAGCCACCATGTGTGCTAGATTTTCTCGACAAAGAATTTAGCCACTTCGGCTGCGCTACCTTTCGGCAGGGCTGTAGTTTCGGCGTAGCAGGTAAAGTTAGTCGGAAGCAAAGACGATTTCCTTATTCTTGGATATAGAAATCGAAAAAGGCCCTAATCAGTCCATCCCGATTTGTTGGCACCATTGGTAAGGAGGCGTGATTGACTGTAACAGTCTCGCGGGCATTGTAGGTGGTGTCTTGCGTCGCTGAGCGCCTCCGCATGTCTTGACGTAATTGGTGAAATCGGCGGTCAGGCACGGCCAATAGTACTTTTCGTGTATCCTTGCGAGTGTACAGGAGAACTCGAAGTGCCCGGGTGTGTAAATCGTCATGGAGGAATTGCAAGACTTATGGTCGCATTGCTGCGGGCACAATAAGGAGATAATTTGCGTAGATTGGGGAGACGTTATTCTTTTCGAGGATGTGGTTCTATAGAGAAAATGACGACAATCCACGCTTAAACACCGTCGGGACAAAGTCTGTCCTGCCTTACAAGTACTCGGCAAGGCTCCTTGGTCTTCGGATAGCGTTGTTGACTTGGACTTCAGGTCGATGACTGCGCCGTATTGGCTCAAGAATTCTATGCCGAGAATTGCGTCTCACCAGCACTGTTGGATGATAACGAAGATAGCAGGAAATGTCGGCTCTCGAACGGTAATTCTTGCCGTACAGATTCCAGTCGGTGTTATCAGGTGCCCTCCAGCTGTCTGGATATGAAGGCCTTCCCGTGCAACCTTAATTTTATTTAACTGGGTAGCGTAGGGTCCATTCGTGACGGGGTAGTCGGCTCCTGTGTTCAATAAAGCTGTGACTGCGTGGCCGTCGAGAAGCTCGTCGAGTTCGATAGTTCTTGGTATTGTATTGCGGTTAAGGTGCGGCGTGGGGTCACGGTTACGTCGCGTTGTCCCAGTGATGTTAGGTCGGGTCGTCAGGTCTTATTTAGGTGGCGGTTTCTTGGCTTCGAGACTTCATTCAGTGTGCGTCGTGTCGTCGCTATGTCTTCGAGGTGCTTTCCGCGTTTTTGTCGGCGGCAGTAGATCTTCGGCATTACTACAAAGAGCAGCCACAGCGCCATCGGCTTCTGATTTTAGTTTTCCGGATATAGGCTTACGGGCCGACCACGGGCCAGTCCTATGTATAGTCGGCGCTGTGGCGAGAGGAAACGCCCTGTCAATGGCGAATGAGAAGGTCATCGAGGACTCCATTGAGTGACTGGGAGATAGTCGTTGATGTCTCGCGGTCGTTCACCCGGGTGTGGACCCGGCGCGTTGATGGCAAAACCTCGTAGTCCGATTTCGCGTAATGGGCACTGGCGGTACATGTGACCCGCTTCTCCGTAGTGGTGGCGAAGCGGGTGGTGGTAAAGAGCGCCCAACACGTCTGTCTTCCTCGGTCCGTTACAGGGGCTCAATGACGGGCGGGCTGGAGGCGGTGGTGGCAGAGGATGGTGATGGAATAGCGGCATGACGGGGTTCTGGCGCGGGTGCGAAGGCAGACTTTGACGGCGAACAGCGGCTGGCTAAGTCATCGCTTCAGTCTGGGGCTGTGGTTAATCTGTCTGCACTACGGAAGCTCCTAATTACGGCTGGATCTCTTCTCTCTCGGCGTCAGCGTAGGGAAGTTACCCGAGGCTGCGACCGTGTGAACATCCTCTCTAGCTCCTCGCGCACGGTTGCTCCTATGGTCTCGTGCACGTCGACGGTGCCTGCTGCTTCGACCTCGTTCTTCGGCATAACCAGGTGCGGTCATATTGTCTGGTGCGTATTTCTAGCGTCTTCTCGATGACCGTGGTTTCCGATGAAAATTCCGTGACTGGCTTCGTTGGATTGCAAATTAGCTCGGCGGACAGGTCTTGCTTCACAGTTCACATGAGAAAACGAACATTGTTTTCTTCGCGTATGTCGGGGTCACAATGACGAAGCAGGCGGGTCACTTCTTCAGCAAAGATGGCAATTCTTTTGTTAGGTAGCTGCGTTTGACTTTGTAGAATAACTTCAGCTGTTTCTTTCCGTACGACGTTCGCAAAGGCCTGAAGAAAGCTTCTGTGGAAGAAGTGCCATGATGTTAGGGTTGACTCTCGATTATGAAACCACGTCCGAGCAGAGTCATTGAAAGAGAAATAGACAAGGCATAGCTTGTCCTCGCAGTCCTAGTTGGTGAATGTCACTACTTTTTCGTAAGGATCCAGGCGGGTTCTTGGGTCTTCAGTAAATCATGCGCGGAAGGTCGGTGGCTTCCGAGGTTGTAGAGGTGGCAGGACCGAGGTGGCAGGAGAGGCGAAGCTGGAGCTATCATCATGTCCAGCGACTCGCTGTTGGTCATTCTGGCCTGCTCGACCGTACGCCGGGGGCAGGTATTGTAACCTCTGGCTATTTCGATGGTCCATGGTGACGTTAGTGTTGCGTTCCGGGTTGGGGCTTACTTCACGGATTCGCGCTGGTGTCCGGAACGTAAAGGGTGCAGCACCTCTATCAGATGACTCGTTGCAGTGACAGTGAAGGAAACAGAATTAAAACTGCGAATTGGGAAACTAACTGCTTATTGGATGGTCCTGTCCCCGCAAAAGCAAACGACACCCGAAGCACAACGATTGGAGCAAGCACAGTCTGCGATTGTCGAAATTTCTTCTTCGTATTAGACGTGTCGACTATTTATAAATGGCTCAATGAGCATTTCAACGTAAGCGCTGGTGTTCGCGTGAGCTTTAAAATGTACGCCAGTGCTCCCGCCGCTGACATAATTTGATTACAGGAGGCTTAGTGACAACATATACATACTAGATATTTCCGATAGAGAGAGGCGTGTCTTGGTCTGAGCGATAACCTTTGAGATAGAGACAGAGAGTAAACTTTATAGAAAAGAGCATATGAACCTAAGTAGCTCTGCAGTGGGCGGTTCCCTCAGTTCAGGAGTCCAGCGGCCTCGGCCGCCCTTCTCGCTCGGGTGACCAGGTTGAGCTGGTCCGTCGAGTCTGAGCTGGACAGCGCTGTCTCCCATTGCCGTGTTATGGGTGTGAGCGGTGGTGTGCTTGCGCAAGCCCATACCATGTGGTAAAGCGTTGCGCATTGATCGCTGTGTGGGCATTTATAGGAATACAGCGCAGGGCTCATGGCGGGGTAGATGTGTTTGTTTGGAGTTTTTGTCATATTACGGCTTCATCTCGCTTCATAAGCTTTATGAGGCGGCGGTAATGTTCTTCGTGAAAAGTGATAGTATTGTATAGGTACGTGTAGGTTAATAGTATGGGCTCGGGGGGGGGGGGGGCAACTGGTCGGTGTGACCCTCTCCCGGCTCCCGGTGTGCATGCGCTTGGTCATAGCCGTGTACCTGCTGATTGCCGCGTAAGCACTCAGGCCCCGGAGTCCACACGATTTGTGTGTATGGTGGGAGCTGGTGCGCCCCAATCAGAATGCGATGTGTGGCCCTCCATGGAAATCTCGGCCCTGGAAAAATTTCTGCATGCCGTCTGAGAGTTTGTCAGAAATATGACGCACTGTCGTCGTGATGGCTAACGCTATAGCTAGTTCCTCTGCCTCCGCAGCGCTCGCTCTGGAAACCGACGACGCATTCATTTCAGTCCCGTGATTGTCGACTACGCTGGTGACAAATGCAGTGCTTCTTGGTGTGCTGGCCGCGTCTACGTCATTATATGACATTGAGGTGGTTGTCATAATTCCTCGCGAGCGCCCGTGCTCGGGCATGTCGCCGTCTGATGTGTAAGGTCGGGTTCATGTTTCTGGGTATTGGTGAGACGTGCATAGTTTCTTGTATTCGTGTCGGGATTTTTGTCAGTGCGCTGGTCTTCCGAACGGAATAGCCAAGACGTTTCAAGACGCATTGTCGTGCGTTGTTGCCTGTCCGCCTGGTTTACCAGGTGGGCCTCTATAACTTCCCGTGCATTGTTGTGCACCGATGTCTCCTCGAGGCGAAATGTAGCCGCTCTGGGTGGCAGTCCGAGCGCTTGCTTATACGCCTTGCGTGTCAGCCGGTCGAGTACCTCCACCTCCACATTACTGAAATTTAAATATAGTGCCGAGTACGCAATACGGCTCATAACCAGAGCCTGCACTAGTTGGATCAGGTCGTGTTCCTTGAATACCCTGTTCCTGCTGGTAATTCGTTGCATCATGCGCAAGACCTGCGTGGTCGTGTATTGTCAAGTCTGTATGGCGCATCCTCCGCCCCCGTCCTTTTGTAATTGTAAGCCGAGAATACGAAGTCTGTCCACCTTGGGGATTTCTCTAGGACCTATTCGCAGGTGGATGGTTGGTGCCTGGGTTGTTTATCGTCCTCTTGAGCACTTCTCGATTATGAGTAGCCTTTGTCATTTGTTAGCCAGTGAAATGCAGTCACCGGATGAAGAAGTACGCGCGTGAATATCATTTAGAACCGAGTTAAGTGCAGTTATTAACATTTGGGAACCGTGATTTGTCCAATTTCATATATTATTTCAGAAGCGTGTGCCTTATGTTAAGGTAACAAGTCTGTGTGCGGGCTGATAAGTAGGTAACCGGTTGACACAAGCAATGACACGTCTTTCTTTATGTACATTAGTTATATGTCAACTATATGGCGATCTTGACAGCCTGGGGCTGCCTGAATCTAACATTCCGCGCAGCTCCCGCTTGTCATATTTTATGTTCGTTGCTTAGGCTGTGCAGCCTTGTTGAGGCGATGGTCTTCTATCGCAGTTCCAGAAACGGTGCAATTTCTGCGGTCACCGGGAGGTAGAGGCCGAGGCAAGATAATTCGGCACATTTTGTCAACACTTTGTCGTGGTCTGTAACAATTATATATATTTCTTGAATTACGTTGGTGTCTTCGGTAAAATTGTCAGTGGCGATAAGGCGAGTCCCAAGATTATTCATCTTGAAATGTTTCCATGCCAGGCCGAGATATAATAAGATCAAAATCAATTCTAGACATAACGAGGCTTCTTACGGTGGTTCGTTTGCTTTCTAAATTGAACCTTCGCCTTGGAACACTCTGTCCGCTCCTGACATGTTCCCTCATAAATAGCCTCTCGCATGCTGTGTTTTCGTGGAGTAAAGATGAAGAGAAAGAAGAAAGTCGGAGCCGCTTGACGCAATGGATTTCAGGTAGGCTTTTTCGTATTGGGGGCAACTTTTATTATAGAAGCAGCGTGTCCGGCTACTGTTGATATGTTTTAAAAAAAGACTGCACGCTTGCTTAGTACCTGAAACGTCCGCAGCGCGGTCTTCTTCACGCTTTTGCACGGCGATCCCCTTTATTAGGCCAGTAAGAGAAAAATGTGGTGTCTGTGTGCGCGATAGCGACGATATAAAAGAGTTGACTGTTTTCCACCGAGGTTTTTCTGCCCAAAACTTACGTATTTTTATTCGTGATATGGTGTGGGTGTGTCATTGCAACGCATCTTGAAGCTCAGATTACGTCTGGAAACCAGGCGCCAAATTTGCAAAGCTTTTCGTCCGTAAGTACTGTTTTTCATTGGCTGATCGCTTCCGCTAATATGTGCTGCATCACTATTTGCTGGCACAAACGCTTTTAGCGTAAGAACGTTTTGTGAATACGGGTCCAGACTACTATCCTTCGTTTTACGAATATCCGCGTATTAGAAATACTGCACATTTTCTAACAACTAATTTGATGACTTCACGCAGATGTCACTTCTACATTAATTATTATTAGGGCGCCCTATTTCCGGCCTCTCAGATTTTGTGTTTCGCCTTCAAGCCCAGAGCATCACCAATTGGTGGATGATATTGTCCTATAGCTTCTTGCGCATCTCTTTTGCGCCACATACTCTGTCGGTATTCAACCAACCATTGCTTATATCGTTGTCCCATGTATTCATTACATTAAAATGCAGTATAACTGTGTGGTCTATTCGGAGAAGCGAAAAGCTTGGTTTCGGTTGCCTCCTTTAGAATCGTATTTGCATGGCGCTCCATTTCTTCGCGTGAGTTGTAGCAAAACCCCTGCCACAACAATTCTGCAGAGCGTTGGAGTTCATTAGATGTGACGTTATTAAACTAAAGGTGAAACTTTTCTTTACTAAAGCAACTCAGTTTTTTGCTATATGCCTATATTATCTTGACTTTAATTGTCCTAAATCAAGACTCCTTTAACCTTTGAAGCGCATGCATGGTTACAGCGTAGTCTGACACTACAGCACTCCAAGCATTCATTTTGCTAATTTATGGGCTATACATCGTGAGTTCCTGAAGATCAATAAATACAGTCAAAAGAATTTGAGCTTGCGGTCCCTAATTTCTCCTTTCACTAGATTTCATTTTGATGCGCTAATCTGCGCTTCTATGGCATAATGGTATTGCTAAACAGATTCTTATGTTCGGTACGTGTGTGTTTGTAGGAAGGGAGGAAGGATATATTGCGTCTCGCAAAGGAGAAGTACTATGCACACAGGCGTGCGCTCATTTTCTTACTCCTTTTTCAATGTGGCACATGCAAACCTCGTATTTTAAACATGAAACTGTGCCTGCCCCGGCAACGACTTGAACATGCCGCCACTAGCTTCAAATTTAACGGAATCAACACCTCAGGGTATACTACACGGTTCTTTTATTTCTTTTTACTTTTTGCATCCGAGTTTTTATCACATCTGCAAGGTCACATAAACACATGTATAGCGAAGTATGTTTCCGCAAAGTACGCATGCGGAACATGCAAAAGCATGGAGAGCAGCCATAGTCTCAGCGTGTTACAAGAACACATTGTCGAATCAATTGAGTTGAGCAAAAATCTGCAATGCGGATGAATATTTATTATGGACGTTGTAAGAATAAAAATAAAAGGAAGAGGGGGGCGGGGGCGTCTAAACGGAAAGATGCACATAGCTACATGGAATGTATGAATTTTATCGGAAAAAAATCTTCGCATTTCAATCAAAATTTCTCCGGGTATATGGGGGTGGTCAAACTCGTTGCCACCACCTCTGCTGGGTGACTGCTGCATCTGTGCAGGCTAGCAGATAAGGAAGCTATTAGGGATAGTGTAGACGAAAAGGTACGGTAACTGATCATTCATAACGCAGTTAGCTCATATGAGTTGACCGGAAAACCGCGTGGCAAAATGACATGAAAGCGCAAGTCGCCATCTACGTGTGAACAACTTGTAGAAACTTAGCCTTCCACCTTAGGGGTTTCTTCGCAACTTGCTTCGCCATTCAACCTTCCCTAGTCTAGAGTATAGTAGATTCATTTGCTGCTTGACCCTCCTAGGCTTCATCGCCTGTCACAGGGGCGGCACTCTAACTAAGACGACGATGACAATAATTATTAATCCTACCCGGATTAATTCCCACTCAGCTTCAAAGCCCTCGGTTTCATGTCGATAACTGTCACTCTGAGCTTGATTCCCACTTTCACATACAATGTGAATAACGTGGAGAAGAACAGTGGAGAAAAAATCGAGCCCGGGTGAACAGCATGATAAGCTAGCGTACCTGATGCAATCACAATGTAGCTATGTCATTTTGCTGCTAAACACGGAGTCGCGCGTGTAATTACTGCCTGCTGTGTCAACATTTCATGCGCTAGAAATTTGGAAACAGTGGTTCGCCATGCTACGAGTACACATCGTAGGCTGGTAATAGCTATCTCTTCAGCCATAAGAATTGATTGGAAATGTATGCGCACTTTGCTGAGCGAAACTGCGGTAGGCGAAAGCTTTTCTATGACTGCCTCTGTTGTCTGAACTGCTCTGTTTGACTGAAATGCACTGCGATGTTGATTAAGTAATTTATCGGCTGATTCGACGGGTACTTGTTCTTCTGTGAATCCCGTCTCTGCTTAAAAGCTGTCGCCAGGAATGATGCCTTCTAGACGCTCGTGACCGGTGAAGCCACTCCAATGACGTAACGAGCGCCCCCTAGCGGAGTGTGACATGTTCTGCGAACGGACGCCGCCGTGGCCGCGAGCATGAACTATTAAAGACTTTCGCCTTAACAGGAAGCTTTAGCTCGGGCTGAACTCCGACGCGACCTATTCAAATACATGTAAAACGCAAGAAAGTTTCCCTGAGATAACCCCTGGACCAAATTTAATGACATTTGTTGCATTTGAGAGAGAAAGTTAAATTCTAGTGACTATTGGAAGCGGAATTTCGATTTAGGGTCTGAATTTTGATGAAAAGATTTTCAAAAATTTGAAACCTTGAAAAAAGATGTAGAAGCATGAAGTTTACAAGTTAATAGCTCTGCATCAAGAACAGATATCGCGGTTCTGTAAGCGGCATCCTTTAGATCATTCAAAGCGGACAAATTTGATATGCCAATTTATATCTTACATGGATTCGTTACGTCGTGTACAAGGGCTCTGCAAAACCTGAATTTGCATATTAAATTTTTTTTACATTCATGTGTCACATATCAGTTTGTCCACTTTAAATATATTATGAGGTGCAATTTACATAATTGTGATATTATCTTTCATTGGTGAGTTACCACAGTCGTATATTTGATATATTCATTGTTCGAAAATTTTCGATTTTTGGCAATTTTTGATAAAAAAATTCACGAATTAAATCGAAAATTCGGAACAAGAAGTCACTAGATTTGAAGCTTTTCTTTTAAATGCAGCAAACATCGTCAAATTTGGTGCAGTTGTTGCCGAGAAAAACGAATTATCATTTCACATGTATTTAGATAGGAGCACCCGTGCTAAAGCTCCCTCCTAATAAGTGAACCTTGGCCGCCAAAAATAATTTAGAGCCCTCCACTACAGTGTATCACCCATGTTGTACCTGTTGGTTGTAGATTCCCCCAATTTGTTGTAATGTATTCCTACTCGCAACAGTCCGTCCTTCTTCGTTTTTTTTTCTTTGCCTTGTATCGCTTGCCTTGTGCCGTGTTTCTTGAGATTCATGTATGCGAACCCACCCAGTAACAGAGTGCTACCCTTTATTTTTGTCATTCTTTTACTGCAGTATAATGCTGCCATATTTTTCTTGTAGCTCTAGTAAAGTTTCTTAAACTTTATATAATTCTGAAAACTTACCTAATGCCTTTTTTATATATATACTTACCGTTCAGTTGTCTGCAAGTCATGATGGAAGCTTTGCTCGTGACCATCGTATCCGTCGGCCGCCCCGCCGGTGCACAAAGAAACTTCCAAGACATTCTGTGAGTAACGGCTTAGAAAGCAGCTGAAACTCGTATCACGAGTTACCCTAACAGTTTAATTACCTCAATGCAGCCAGCAGTCAATTGTAAGCTGCAGATGCCTTGTGCGAAACTGCTTTAACTGCCTTAATTTCTGCTATCCTTCTATAGCGCATTTTCATAAATGCCTTATAATACACAAGTATTAATTCAAGTTAAGAACATGTTACGAGCACATGTTCGCAAGCAAGCAGCTTTCCAGAACAGGTGCTCGTGTCCATAGCTGAAGGGATATTAACACAAATCAGAAAGACACACGCTGCTATTCCCAATGGTAAAGAACTATTTACCAGAGAAACACAGAAGGTACTTGTATTGCCCTATATTAATCGGCCGTCAAACTATTTGAAAAGGGTCAGGAAACGAGCCGGAGTAGATGTGCCCTTTTTGGCGTCCATTAAAATTGCACCCCTGTGCAAGATGACAGATAGCTGCAAATAGAAGCCCTCAGGACGCACTACGAAACAACGATAAATCCGTCCAATGCAAACAGGTGATGATCTATCAGATCCCACTCTCCTTTGGGTAAAGTTACGTTAGTCAAACAGGGTGGGCCTAATGACCGTTTGAAAGAGCACAATTATGAATTTAAAAAGCGACGGTTTCTCTTGTTATTAACTCCAGGGGTTGCACTTACAAAGCCGAATTCATACGCATGTCCAGTAGTACGCAGAAGCGAGGACAAATGCACTAGGTAAATCATCGTAGCCAATGTGATAAAGACATTCTTGTGAACATTGCGTAAGCATGCTTTTCCTCTCGCTTTCCAACAAAGAAATTGTTTACGTAGAAAATCCAGCGCACTTAAAGCGCTCATACCATACCCTGTCTCATATATTAGCGCGGTTTCTGTTTCGAAATGAGTTGTAAGGAACTTCTGTGTCATGCTCGTCGCTACCTCGAATGAAAGTTCCGTGGTTCTTCTGGGTACTGTAGAGGTCTGTATATAGGGAGCCCCACTAAATTTGGCCAAGCTTCCTTCTTTAAAAAATGTAAAGTGTACGGTGCAAGACACGATTGCAAGACTGACGGCGTTCTGCAGTCAAGCCTCTAAGGGCCTAGAAACATATGTCTTTTAATGCTATTGTTGCAGAAAGAAAGCAGGCCCACGAGTGTAAAATAATGTATATTTACAACTGAGGTATATGTTGTTTAGGCAACTGCCGGACTTCGTCTTCCTCTCGTCTAATTCTACTTCTTCCTTCCCTTCACCGTAACATCACCCTCCCGGCGGACCAGCTCCATCCCGGTGCAAGTTATAGAGCCTCACTTAATGGGGGGACATAGGGCTTAAGCCTGGCGACGCGAACAACATCGCTGGTGACGTTGCGATGCACTGAAGGCTGACCGACTGGGGCGATCTCGTACGTCACGTCGGACAGTTGGCGTAAGATCTGGTACGGACCAGAATAACGGCGAAGTAGTTTTTCCGACAAGCCGACGCGACGTGAAGGCGTCCAGAGAAGGACACGGGAACCAGGTGAAAAATGGGAGTCTCGGTGCCGAAAGTCGTAGCGTCGCTTTTGAGAAGCTTGCGAGACTGCGAGGCGATTACGGGTGACTTCTCGGGCCTGGGCGGCAAAGTCAATAGCATCGCGAGCGTAACCAGTGCTGGGTGATTGTACTGCGGAAGATAGCAACGTGTCAAAGGGCAAGGTGGGGTCGCGGCCATGCAACCGGTAAAATGATGAAAATCCGGCAGTGTCATGACGGGACGAGTTGTATGCGAAAGTGATGTATGGTAAAGCGACGTCCCAGTCGCGGTGCTCGTCGGAAACGTACATAGCCAGCATTTCAGTTAGCGTGCGGTTGAGTCGCTCGGTGATGCCGTTCGTTTGAGGGTGGTACGCGGTAGCAATCTGGTGTTCTGTAGAACAGGAGTGGAGCAGATCATCGACGACCTTCGATAGAAAGTAGTGGCCACGATCCGTCAACAACTGTCGAGGGGCGCCGTGGTGCAGGATGACGTCGTACAGTAAGAAGACGGCGACATCTGTAGCGCAGCCGGTTGGTAGCGCTCTTGCGATGGCATACCTCGTGGCATATTCGGTTGCTACAGGAATCCATTTGTTTCCTTTGTTGGAAATTGGAAAGGTGCCAAGTAGATCTAGGCCCACACGGAAGAAGGGCTCTGTAGGGATATCAGTTCGTCGCAGCAAACCAGCGAGATGCATAGCAGGCGTCTTCCGGCGCTGACACAGGTCGCAAGCTGCGACATAACGGCGCACAGAGCGATAAATGCCGGGCCAGAAGAAGCGGCGCCGCAGGCGGTCGTATGTACGAGTGATGCCCAGATGTCCAGCAGTAGGGGGCGTCATGAAGTTACTGGAGCACGGCGAGTCGAAGGTGCTTGGGAACGACTAGGACGAGCTCCGGGCCGTCAGGACGAACGCTACGACGGTATAAAGTTCCATCGCGCAAGGTGAAGATGCGGAGGGACTGGTCATTGGGCGAGGAGCTTAGGCGTTCCATAAGTGTTCGAATAACAGGATCTTTGCGCTGCTCGTCGCCAATATGGAGGAAGTCGGAGATGGATAGAACACTGATGTCCGAGTCTGCATCGGTATCGTTCGGTTGATCCACGGGATTGTGGGACAGGCAGTCAGCGTCTTTATGCAGCGCCCTGACTTATACATAATAGAAAATATATATTCCTGTAGACGCAATGCCCAACGTGCAAGTCGTCCTGTCGGGTCCTTCAAAGAGGAGAGCCAGCAGAGGGCGTGATGATCGGTTACGACGCAGAAGCTCCGACCGAAAAGGTACGGCCGGAATTTCGCGACCGCCCATACGAGCGCGAGACATTCTCTCTCGGTAATGGAGTAATTTCGCTCGGACGTGGAAAGAAGGCGGCTAGCGTAAGCGATGACACGGTCTTCGCCCTGTTGACGCTGAGCGAGGACAGCGCCGATGCCATGACCACTCGCGTCAGTTCGTACTTCAGTGGGCGCAGAAGGGTCAAAGTGCGACAGAATTGGGGCAGTTGTAAGCCGCTCAATCAGGGTAGAAAAGGCTTTCTCCTGCAGAGGTCCCCAAGAGAAAGAGACGTCTTTCTTAAGAAGGTCAGTGAGAGGGTGAGCGATGTCGGCAAAATTTTTCACAAATCGCCGGAAATAAGAGCACAAGCCCAGAAAACTACGGACATCGTTTGTTGAACAAGGTACAGGAAAATTTCGCACGGCGTGAACTTTCTGTGGATCAGGTTGGATACCGGCGGCGTTTACGAGATGACCGAGCATGTTACTTTCACGGCGACCGAAATGGCACTTGGAGGAGTTTAGCTGGAGGCCAGCCCTGCGAAACACGGAGAGTATGGTTGTGAGGCGCAGCAGGTGGCTCTCAAAGTCCGGCGAAAACACAATCACATCGTCGAGGTAACAGAGGCATGTAGACCACTTCAAGCCGCGCAAGGGAGAGTCCATCATGCGCTCGAATGTAGCTGGCGCATTGCATAATCCAAACGGCATGACTTTAAATTGGTACAGACCGTCCCGTGTGACGAAGGCTGTTTTCTCGCGGTCCATCTCATCGAGGCTAATCTGCCAATAGCCGGAGCGGAGGTCAATCGATGAAAAGTATTGGGATCCGTGAAGGCAGTCAAGAGCTTCATCAATGCGCGGCAGGGAATAAACATCCTTCTTTGTTATCCTGTTGAGGTGACGGTAGTCAACGCAGAAGCGCCACGAGTTGTCTTTTTTCTTTACTAAGACAACCGGTGATGCCCACAGGCTACTGGAAGGTTCAATGATGTCCTTGTCTATCATCCTGTCTACTTCTGTCTGTATGATGGCCCTTTCTGTTGCGGAGACACGATATGGGCCGCCTATGAATGGGGCTGGCGTCCCCGGTGTTGATGCGATGCGTGACAACAGATGTCTGGCCAAGTGGACGGTCATCCAAATCAAAGATGTCCCGAAAAGATGACAGGAGGTGACGAAGAGCTGTTGTTTGATCGGAAGGAAGGTCAGGGGCGATTATCTTAGAAACCTCGTCCGCAGGCGTCGAGTACGGAGGAGTGGGTGACAAAGGTCCGTGGGTACTGACGAAGGATTCAGAGGTCAAAGAAGAAATCTCAAATTCTTCCAAAGGAGTGATATGCGCTATAGCGATACCGTGTGGCAGCACATTCGACGAAAATCCAAAATTGAGGATGGGCACGCGAGCGCAGTTTTCGCGGATCCGGATTAAGGTGCTCGGTAGGGCAATAATGGGCGACAAAACCACGCAGTAAGCGGCGACACGACGTACTCGCCATCAGGTACGGGAGGACAGGACGTCAGGAGGACATTTGTAGCCGCTTGTGGAGACAGCCTTGCAAACTCAGCAGAACATAAGCGGTTGGAAACACAAGTTGTTGCGTCGGCAGGAAGCGACAGATCCAACTGTACAACACCTGCGGAGCAGTCAATTTGGGCAGTGTTTCGAAAGGAAGTCGAGCCCGAGAATTAGGTCGTGTGAACAGTGTTCAAGGACGATAAATAGAACAACGGCATAATGGCCCCCAATGGTCACACGTGCTGTGCACATTCCAAGGACAGGTGAAGTACTCCCATCGGCGACTCGCACAGTGCACGGTACGGCGGGTGTCAAAACCTTTTTGAGCCTTCGGCGGAGAGCAGCGCTCATAACTGAAAGCTGCGCTCCTGTGTCAACGAGAGATCGAACAGGAACGCCATCAACTTCAATGTCCAGTAGGTTTCCACATGTAGGCAGGGTGAACAGAGGATTTGTGGGCCGGGTCGTAGTTGCAGGTTCACCTCCGGGAGCTGCACCGCCTAGTTTCCCGAAGCGAAGCGACCAGTTGCAGAAGGGGACAAAGAGCGGTGAAAGAGAGGCGAACGGGACCTACGACCTTGCGGAGACGGGGAGCGGCTGGATCTTGGTGGAGCACTGTCGGCGTTGATGTTTCTAGTCGGCGTATAGGGAGAGAAAGTACGATTGTCTGGTACTTGGCGGTAGTGACTGGGAGACGACCACCGAGGAGGCGACGACCAATGGTTGCGGCAATGACGGGCGATGTGTCCAATACCGGAACAATTAAAACAGATAGGTTTATCATCCGCTGTGCGCCAGTCAGCTGGGTTGCGACGAGGGGGCGGAAAGCTTTGCGTCTGGGAGCGAGCGGCCGGAGAAATCTGGTAGGTGTTTGTATGGAGGACCGAGCAGAGAGTTGGAATGCCCAAATTTGCTATTTCCTCCCGAACGACCGCTTGTATAAGGGAGATAGCGGGCACGCTTTCCCGACAGTCAGAACGGACTGGAGCCGGAGCCATGGCCTCAAGCTCACGGCGAACGATGCGCGTGATTTCTTCCGGTCCTGTGGGCTGAACGAAGCGCGGCGGGTCTTCGCAAGAAGATGTCGCGGCGGTGTTGGGCAATCGGTCGAAAGTTTGAGCGACGCGGCGGCCTTCGCTTGTTCGAAGCGCCGGCACTCCTTTATATTTGCATCCACAGTGGCACAATCCTTACACATCAGGAGATTGAAGGCATCGTCTGCAATACCTTTCAGTATGTGACCAATCTTGTCTGCCTCGGTCACGTTGTTATCAGCCTTGCGACAGAGGGCCAGCACATCCTGTATACAGATGACATAGGATTCTGCGGACGTCTGAGCGTGGCACGCAAGTTGTTTTTTTGCTGCCAGTTGACGACCAACAGGTCTGCCAAACAGGTCTCACATTTTTTCTTTGCAGACATGCCAGCTCGTTAGGTCAGTTTCGTGTGTGTCGTACCATTCCTTCACAGTTCCTCTTAGATAAAATATCACGTTTGCTAGCATCGTTGTTGGATCCCACCTGTTGTTGTCGCACACTTGCTCGTACATTGTAAGCCAGTCCTCGACGTCGGCGTTGTCCGTGCCACAAAATGTCCCTGGGTCCTGCGGATGAGTGAGGATGACCGTTCGCACGGGCTGCTGAGGCGTTGTCGCTTGTGTCGGTTGATTTGCCATTGTGGCGGCAGGTACATGACGTCCGCTGCGAAGTTCCGTGATTGTACCCCGCACCTTCAACCAAAATGTTGCAGAAAGAAAGCAGGCCCACGAGTGTAAAATAATGTATATTTACATCTGAGGTGTATGGTGTTTAGGCAACTGCCACACTTCGTTTTCCTCTCGTCTAATACTACTTCTTCCTTCCCTTCACCGCAACACTATCTTGCACAATGTTCTTACCGTAATTTTTTAAACAGCTTGGCTAGTGTTAGCGGGGACAAACGATGGATTTCTTCGCTTTTTTTCCTATATCATCGAAACTGCTGATGACATGAGCCGGCTTATCTTTCACTTGATACACCTTGCCATGTCCAATGCCAGGTGTTCCTGTATATGATTTCATGCTGCGCCCATTTTTTTAAGGCTTCCCCCATCTTTTAGGCATCATAATTTTTGATATTGCCTACCTCAGCTTTCACATTTCAGCTAATTCTATCTGATTTCTTGAGTTAGACACTTCCATGCGTTGTCTTCTTTTTTTTTATGACGTCCTTTGTTACTTCGGAGAGCTTTCCTACTGTTTGCCTTGGTGTCTGACCTCCCACTTAAATTGCTGCTTGTGAAATGAGCTTAGTCACAGCTTCATTCATTATCCCTATATTATCTTCATCTTCCTATTCTTAAGCTGCGTGTTTGTGTCGAGCAGCAGCTTCAATCCGTCTGTGTTTAACGTTACTGCGTGTACGTTGGCTTGTTTCTCTTCGACTAATTTTGCTATTTCTCTCTTGAAATTGAAAGTATTCCAAGACATCACCTAGCTAAGCTTAATGCCATTTACCCTAGCTAACACTTCTACATCCTTCATTATGCTGTGATCGGCAGGGAGTACAAAATCTCCTGCATTTGTTAATATTTCGGGGTATCTTATGCTAGATGATTGGCAACGTCAGGATGCTCAGCTTCTACTTATCTCCACACCGCAGGTCTTCACTTTCGTCGGAACTAGCTGGAAATACTGCAGAGACAGGCGGCGCTGCACTTCTAAACAACACGAGCACCGACAACTCAGGGGAAACACCAGGCAAGTCGTGCATGTTTCTGATATTCTGCAACAATGGTACCTTTTAAGGCCTATTGAAAGGGTTCACACTGGCTGCTATTACATTACACAGCGCAAACTCAGGGGAAGAAAACGTGTGCTTTCTTTGTCGGCGTGACGGGAGGTGACGTGAGTAGGCAAGAAAATGCTACTACTATAGACTCCACAGCGGTTGCGGGAAAGCTGCATAAATTTACGTTCTAGGTACAGTACGGTACGTTTCTGCTATTTATGAAAAATAAACACCATGCAAATTTGTCAAGCGGACAACCTGAGCAGGGTGGCGTGCAGAAGCAGAGTCGCATAAAAGCGCACCGTAGGGTCTAAGCCACACTACGGAAGCGGCCCCACGTCAAATCAACACTTCTGTGCCCGCCGTGGTAGCTTTACGGCTATGGTATTGCTAGAGGTCGAGGATTCGATCCAAACCACGGCAGCCGCATTTCGGCTAGGGCGAAATAAAGAAATGTACTTGCACTTAGATTTAGAGACACGTTAGAGAAAATCAGGGTGTCAAAATTTTGTAGTCCGCCGCTACGGCGTGCCTCATAATCCGATCGTGGTTTTGGCACGTGCAGCCGGATATTTCCATTATAGTTTAATATACATCTACCCCAATGCGATGTGCAATGTGAGGCAATGACAATGCTTAACCCTCTCAGAGATTATGAAGTATGGCTGACAACAACGCGTTAAGCAAACCTCTCGCCCCGTGTGTTTTTTGTGCTACACAAACAGCAGTGGTGCACGCAAGCTAACGTTTAACATCAACTCACCACTCTCATGTTGGACTTAAAGTTGACGGAATTACACATGCGCCGTCTACGTTACAAGTAATTATAGTAAATCAACGCGAACAGCACATAAAGCTTCGCTTACATCGGTTCCCACAGTGCGTGGAATCCTCATATTTTTGGGGGCGACGCATTCGAGACACTGTGGGGGGTTCCACTCTGCGTGTGGCTTGGGCTGAAGACGAGCTCCGGATCTAGCCCCACACAGTCGCTCCGTGGTACTCCCCAACCCGTAGCGCGGGAATCGCGGCTACGTCTTAAAGAGCATCGGCCCGATGCTGCAAACAAACAAAATTAATAAAGAAAAGCACTCGTAGCAAAGAAAACAACAAAATAAGGAAGTTCGTCAGCGTCCGTAAAATGGTTTAAGGCGCACCACGTGGACCACTTCAGATCGTGCGCGGCGCCGCTGTGAATGCGAAATGCCGTCTGGCACGACCTCATAGTCCAGTGCGCCAATACGTCGGATGGCCTTGTAGGGTCCGAAATAGCGTCGCAGTAGCTTCTCACTGAGTCCTCGTCGGTGCATCGGGGTTCATACCCAAACACGGTCGCCGGGCTGGTACTCGACGAAGCGTCGTCGGAGGTTGTAGTGTCGGCTGTCGGTCCTCTGCTGGTTCTTGATCCGCAGGCGGCGAGTCAAGTTTCTCCTCGTCAGTGACGTGCGGCAGCATGGCGTCGAGCGTTGTCGTCGGGTTCCTGCCGTAAACCAGCTTAAATGGCGTGATCTGTGTTGTTTCTTGCACCGCTGTGTTGTAAGCGAATGTTACGTACGGCAGGACGTACGGCATCCCAGGTCTTGTGTTCGACGTCGATGTACATTGCTAGCATGTCGGCGAGGGTCTTATTCAGCCGCTCCGTAAGACCATTCGTCTGTGGGTGGTAGGCAGTTGTCCTCCTGTGCCTTGTCTGACTGTATTGCAGAATGGCCTGGGTGAGCTCCGCTGTAAAGGCCGTTCCTCTGTCGGTAATGAGGACTTCTGGGGCGCCATGTCGCAGCAGGATGTTTTCGACAAAGAATTTCGCTACTTCGGCGGCGCTACCTTTCGGCAGTGCTTTAGTTTCAGCGAAGCGGGTGAGGTAGTCCGTCGCCACGACGATCCACTTATTTCCGGTTGTTGACGTCGGAAAGGGTCCGAACAAGTCCATCCCGATCTGCTGGAATGGTTGGCAAGGAGGCTCGATTGGCTGTAGTAATCCGGCTGGTCTTGTCGGTAGTATCTTGCGTCGCTGAGAGTCTCGGCATGTTCTGACATAACGGGCGACGTCAGCGGTCAGGCGCGGCCAATAATACCTTTCCTGTATCCTCGACAGCGTCCTGGAGGATCCAAGGTGCCCAGCGGTTGGATCGTCGTGTAGGGCGTGCAATACTTCTGGACACAGTCCTGACGGGTCAACAAGAAGGTAGTTGGCGCGCACCTGTGAGAAGTTCTTCTTTACGAGTAGGTTGTTTTGAAGCTAGAACGAAAACAATCCTCGCTTAAATGCCCTAGGGACAAAGTCGGTGTGCCCTTCCATGTACTCGACGAGGTTTTTCAACTCCGGGTCTGCTCGCTGCTGTTGAGCGAAGTCTTCCACGCTTATTATGCCAAGGAAGGCGTCGTCATCCTCGTCATCTTGCGGCGGCGGTCAATGGGGGCGCATGATAGGCAATCGGCATCAGAGTGTTTTCGTCCGGACTTATAGGTTACAGTGATATCATATTCTTGCAGTCTTAGGTTCCACCGCGCCAGCCGTCCTGAAGTATCCTTCAAATTTGCTAGCCAACACAAAGCGTGATGGTCGCTGACGACTTTGAATGGCCTGCCATATAGGTACGTGCAAAATTTCGCTGTAGCCCAAACGATGGCGAGGCATTCCTTTTCGGTTGTAGAATAATTGCCTTCCGCTTTTGAGAACGACCGGCTAGCGTAAGCTATCACGTGTTCATGACCATCTTTTCTCTGGACTACCACGGCACCGAGGCCTAGGCTACTGGCGTAAGTGTGGATTTCGGTATCGGCGTGCTCGTCGAAGTGCGCAAGTACGGGCGGCGACTGCATGCGTCGTTTGATTTCTTGAAATGCGTCGGCCTGCGGCGTTTCCCACTTGAACTCGACGTCATATTAAGTTAGATGTGTCGGCGGCTCAGCGATACGTGAAAAGTCCTGGACAAATCGCCTGTAGTAGGCACACATGCCAAGAAATCTACGCACTGCCTTCGTGTCGATGGGCTGCGGGAACTTTGCAATGGCAGCTGTCTTCTGCTGGTCGGGGCGAACTCCAGACTTGCTAATGACGTGGCCTAGGAACAGAAGCTCATCGTAAGCGAAGCGGCACTTTTCTGGCTTCAGAGTGAGCCCTCATGACTTGATGGCCTCTAGTACTGTCGCAAGCCGCCTAAGGTGATCGTCGAAATTTTCGGCGAAGACGACGACGTCATCCAAGTAAACAAGACCGGTCTGCCACTTCAATCCTGCTAACACCGTGTCCATGACGCGCTGGAATGTCGCAGGCGCCGAGCATAGTCCGAATGGCATCACCTTGAACTCGTAGATGCCGTCTGGCGTGATGAAGGCGGTCTTTTCGCGATCTCTCTCGTCGACTTCTATTTGCCAGTAGCCAGATTTGAGATCCATCGACGAGAAGTATTTTGCGTTGCAGAGCCGATCTAATGCGTCGTCTATCCGTGGTAGGGGGTATACATCCTTCTTTGTGATTTTGTTCAGTCGACGATAATCGACGCAGAAACGTAAGGTGCCGTCCTTTTTCTTCACCAAGACAACAGGGGATGCCCACGGGCTTTTCGACGGCTGGATGATGTCGTCGTGCAGCATTTCGTCGACTTGTTGTCTTATAGCTTCACGTTCTCGCGGCGAAACTTGGTAAGGGCTCTGGCGGAGTGGTCGAGCGCTCTCCTCGGTTATTATGCGATGCTTGGTGGCTGGTGTTTGTCGAATCCTCGATGACGTCGAAAAGCAGCCTTTGTATCGTTGGAGCAGACTTCTGAGCTGCTGTTGCTTAATCACGGGGAGACATAGATTAATGTCGTAGTCTTGTTCGGGAACCATGGTCGTCGGGATAGATGCGGCGGAATCCGAGAGGGCAAACGCATTACTGGTTTCCAGAATTTCCTCGATGTACGCGATCGTCGTACCCTTGTTGATGTGCTTGAACTCCTGGCTGAAGTTTGTCAGCAACACTTCAGTTTTCCCTCCATGCAGTCGAACGATCCCTCTTGCGACGCAAATTTCATGGTCTAGCAGTAGACGTTGGTCACCCTCGATGACGCCTTCTACGTCGGCAGGCGTTTTGGTGCCTACGGAAATGGCAATGCTGGAGCGAGGCGGGATGCTGACGCGAGTTTCGAGCACGCTTAAGGCATGGTGACTACTAGAGCTCTCCGGCGGTATCGCTCGATCTTCCGACAGCGTTATGGACTTCGACTTCAGGTCAATGATTGCGCCGTGTTGGTTCAGGAAGTCCATGCCGAGAATGACGTCTTTTTTTTTTTAATGACGTCTCGCGAACACTGTTGGATGATAACGAAGGTGGCAGGGTAAGTCCGGTCATGAACGGTAATTCTTGCCGTGCAGATTCCAGTCGGCGTAATGAGGTGTCCTCCAGCGGTCCGAATTTGGGGTTCCTCCCATGCAGTTTTAACCTTCTTCAACTGGGCGGCGATGTGTCCTCTCATTACGGAGTAATCGGCCCCTGTGTCGACTAAGACAGTGACTGCAAGGCCGTCGAGAAGCACGTCGAGGTCGGTGGTTCTTTGTCTGGCGTTGCAGTTGGGTCTTGGCGTCGGATCACGGCTGCGTCGTGTTGAACTGAAGCTGGAACGTCGCGTCGTCAAGTCGTCTTTCCTCGGTGTAGTCTTGGCTTCCCGACTTCTTCGGGACGGCGGCGTGTCGTCATTAGGTCGTCGAGATGGTTTCTTCTTCGTCTTCGTCGGCGGTGGAGGATCTTCGTCAGTTCGACGAACAGCAACCACACCTCCATCGGTTGCTATCCACAAAACATGCCGATGGGCGCGCGACAAATCACGGAAGTCGGGCTCACCGCGACCGTATAACGAGCGGATATGTTCGCCCCATGCTGGGCACCAACGCCTGGTCGTTTGCGTGTACGTTCGCGCGAACGGTGGCGCGTTCGAACGATCGTGTTCGTCCATTCCGGGGGTAGGCTTCGCGAGATGGTCTCGCAGAAGCACGGATCCGCGCACACGCAGAACGTCCGCGCGGCTTACCGAGCCTGAGCCAAACAGGAAGAGCTCTCTACTTTGCGCGCCCAAGTAACCCCACTGTTAGGTGGCGCTAGCAAAGCCACACTCGCGCCATCTCTCGCAATGCGCTTCAACCACACCGACTTCCGCGGGCACGAGGCCACGCGGCGAAGCCGGATAACAGGAGATGGGAGCTATGCGGCAAACCAACATATCAGGGGACGCGTGAGAGTCAGGCATCCCCACAGCGCTTACACCATTGGGTCCGTCCCGAGCGTAGGTAATCTTCCAAGACGAAGATGCAACAAGTGTAAACAGCGTTTTGACTATCCAAGACAGTGGTTCTTGCTGACAACCTCATCCATATGCTGGCTGAGTGTGTTGCCTCCAGCGACCCTGAGCCGACATACAGTGTCACTCCTTTCCTCGATACCTGTTTTGCCATGTCTATTTAAAAAAAATACTTCCGAAACATTTTTCAAAACAAAGTGCAGTTCAGCAACGCCTTTGTCACATTGGCTTATTTTTCATGGGAAAGGATTCCAGTGCTCGGCTACTTCTCTGCTCGTGTGATTTACAGTGCAGGGCCAGCCTGGTTGAGCCTTTATATTACACCTACAGGAACGTTATTGCTTGATTTGGAGGTTGTGCGAGCTTTAAAAATGCAGATCGACGAAAAAAAACTTCACTACTTGAATACGTTCAGTGAAGCAAATCAACTAGTTCCTACTTCGTTGACGTGCAGTTCATCGACAACGCCGATTGCAATCACTACGCCTCCTTTCCGTCTCAAATGGCTCTGTCAGCACGACTCATGACCAAGTTTGGCTATTTTCCCTCAGCACGTTTCGGATTAGCAGAGAGACTTCAGCAGAAAATCAATGTGAAGGCGTCATTATCTGCAGTCGCAGTCAAGCTAAGGCGACTGCTTCTTTCGCTACGGCAACCTATAAGTGACCACTTCACGCGCTTGGAAGCGGCTGAAGTCATCGAATGAGTTAATGCGCCCGGATGAGGGGCGCCTATTGTTGTGGTACGCAAGAAGGCAGGCCGTCTTTTCGTTGACGTGAGAGAGACAAAGAAGTGGTGGACAACTTTCAATTGCTAAATGTCGAAGTCTTGCAGCGCGCCCTGAGCGAAGCCCTTCGCTTTCCTCAAGGGTAAACTTTGCATCGGCATATACCACCAAGTACTGCTTCACTCGGAGAGGAGGGACATTAAACATTCAGTGGGCAAAGCAGCAGCTTCAGCGTCCCAGGCCTTACCGTATCCTTTTGCATGCGCAGTTGATCTGCAGCCTTCCTGGATTCATCGGCGCTTCCGTTACTACACTGTAGAACAATGCTATTGCGTACTACCATATCGCGACCTGTGCTACGGATGTGCGCACCCGCGCGTGACTATGTGCACACGGACTGGCCAGTCACCCCATGTGACAGTTCTGATTCATGCGTCTGCGTACATGCCAGCGTGATGTCCGTCCCCACTGACGTCATCGCCAAATGTACATTCATCAATGATCATTCATCCGTGACGTCATACTTAAGTATTCAAAAGCTCTTATCATGGCACCGTTCTTCGGTGGGCAAGGCTGTCACAATGCGTTACCTCACCTTTTTGTTAACACAGTTGACCTGTTGCTTTCCTATGTTCATAGACGTTTTCGTTACCAGATGTACAAAAATGCTACTGCATGTTTCCAATCATGTTGCGACCAGTGCTGCTCGTGTTTGCACCAGCGCTTGAATGTGTACACGTACTGCCCAGTCACCTCCGCGTGTGACAGTTCGGGCTCGTGCGTCTGCATACTTGCTGATGTGATGTTATCGCCGACTATTCATTGATCCGCGACATGATAATTCAAGTATTGAAAGGCTCTTGTCATGGCACCGTTCTTGAATGGACAAGGCAGCAGCTTCGCTGTCACTATGCCTTACCGCATCCTATTGACGTACCGTGCAGGTACGTCAAGATGAATTTTTTCATTGCTTTCGATCAGGTGATTCTCATCTACTGCTGCTTCATTGCCCACGCAGCCTAGTTTTGTATCCCTCGCACGCACTGCACTGTGTTCAGCGTCGTGTATTAAGCGGAAACGTTGAGCTTAACCCTGTCCCTACCCTGCATGCATCGGCAAGAAGGAAATCAACTTTTAATCCGCGCTATAACTGTTCCAATAGCAGTTCCTCTTCCGCATCAGAATCTTCTGTTACTCTTACTCCACGGGCTGTGGTTCTGCTGGTGCTGACCACAGATTTCCACCACATTATATTGTAAAAAGATTTAAATCGCGATATCGAGAACTTACAACACTCATTCAAAGCTTGCTTCGATGCAACAGTACTCTGACACTAGTGTTTACGGCAGCTGCAAGGATGTTGGTCACGGCATTACGGGAGTTAGTACGTAGATTTGCCTAAACGGTGTTCATCTTGATTAGAAGACATTTTCTACGTAATAATGCATAAGTGCAGGAAAACGCAATGATTAAGTTTGGCGGGTTGGCTTATTGCCATCTGCGGTTAGAACATTAGAATTGTTTTGAACTTTGGGCCAATAAAATAAGCTAAAGTAAATAAGGGCACAACAATGTCTGAACTCTGAACTCTACTCTGAACCTACCTTCCCTATTAACCCGCAGGAAACAATCACGCCTATGCTTATTTCATAAGATTTACTACTAGAACGCTGCGCTTCGGTCGGCATGGATTAATCCAGCACCATTCATCTCCTCACGTAGAGATCATACGCATAAGGTACATGTTCCTCGCTCTAACACACTAACACATTCGCAATCATTTTTGCCTAAAACATGCAACGAATGGAACGGTCTGCCAGCATCTATTGTTACTATAAGTAATCCTGTTCAATTTAGAAATGCTTTAGTTACCTACATGTAAATAATAAAACTTGCGTTCAATGTATCATCTGACTAGTCATTGTATAAGTACTATTTTTGCAAATTAACTATGTATGTATTTACCTATTATTCCCAACTTGTATATTGAAGTGTATGATGAGATTTTTATGGCGAAATACTACTATTTTTTGTGTAAATTAGTGAGCTATATAATTTTCTATTTTTATTTCTACTGTGCCTTTCCTGTATATCATGTTTTGCCTCCTTTATGTAGCCTCTCCCCTCTATAATGTATATTTACTCTGAGGGTACTATAAATAAATAAATAAATAAATAAATGTCTGGCGCCAAAAGCACGAACACGAGTCCCAAAATCCGTATAGTAACCAAGTTATCGTTCATTCTCACGGCTGCTGAACTATCGCGGCGTGATAGTTGTCTCTATCAATCTTAGTGGAAAGCTCTATGCCCCACTCCATTTTCCTACGTCGGCAGTTTCGAATGTGCTCGACCTCCAACCTGCCGCAATGACTGTTGGCAGCCGGTGAAGGGTGCCAGTTGGAGGCCGTATGCACTAAAATTTCGAGCCAATTAAAATCGTAGTTTTGTACAGTGCAGGCATAGAGTGGCCTGCGCGCGAAATTTTCCTTTGAAACACCAGTGTACGCCGTCACGAAAAGCTGGAAGTGACGCCTGAGTGACATCGCGTGGCTCGTCGCACTGCTTGGTTTAACCTGCAAGATTACGCGTCGGCCGCAGCTGCTCCGGCAAGGTGAAAAATACCGGAGATGACTGCATAGATTTACCTAATATCCGCTGGCTACCAGCAGAAATTTTAGTCAAGTTAGCAGCCGCTTAAAAGCTACTAATAAGGAAATTATGCAATTAGCAACCCTGCAACCATGCTTGCTGCAATGGTATACACCAGATGACTATTTTTAGGTTTTGCAGAGTATGTAAAAATTGCCTCTAGCGCATAGCGTAATTCTAGTTCTTGAGTTGGTATATTCAAGGTAATTTCTGCCTCTTTCAATAATCCACCTTCAGGACGATAATTATGCTATCTGCCACAGCTGATCTTTAAAGATATTGTAAAACTTAGAAATTACGGGCTACAAATTTATAGAAAATATTGCCGAAGGGAATCTTGGTCAACCATGCTAGCGTGTACACTTTCTTTTCGGAGGTGACTAGAAAAGGTTGCATGTGCGAAAAAAAAAAATATCCTTGCGGCCTTCACGTCAACCGAGAAGCGACTCACGTCGAACAATGCTCGCACCAACGAGCGCCACCTCCCCATTGCCATACTGGAATGTCTCGCCGTTCACGTCTGCTCACTTAACTATTCATACGTAAAATAATCATCATCGTTTTGAGACGTCCTTCGCCCGTGCCACTGATTGCTCAGTAGCTTTGCGACTCCAGTCGCAGAGCTGCAAACTCGTTTAGAAGCGGCTACGTAAAATTGGTCACCTTTTAGCCAAAGCGACCATTTACGATCGTTGCCTTTGGACCAACTTTGCGGCGAGACCTCGGCGACTCCGGCGGTGCGAACTTCTCCTGTCGCTTGTCGCTGTTCCCCGTTCTGATTCCGTTGAACGGCGCGAGAATGCCAAGTGCGTGGCCGGCCTCGCAGCTTCGGCGGTTCCCACGACCCGGCCCCGAGGCTTGGGCCTCCCGTGCGCCGCCGACGCCGAGTGCATGGCCAGTCGGGGCCTGTCCTGCCAGTTCTGGGTGTGCGCATGCGCTCCGCAGACGCCCGTCAATGTGGAGGTCAGGGGCGAGCCCCGATGCGTGCCCGGTAAGGCCTGCCTGTCCGACGCTCCGTGCTTCCGTTAGCAGTCGCGCGAGGTGCGAAAACCGTCGCGTTGTATATGTAGCCGGCAATGCACAGCTTTCTCGTTGCTAAAAACTAGAAAAAAATATTCCCTAGCACTCATAACCTTGTTTGTTCATCATGGTGCCAGCAAACTGCAAGGTATGCTTAGCGCACCATAGCTTCCTTTATCTTTTTTTTAAATAATATTTCGCAGCCAAATCAGGTTTCTCGATCTCCATCGCTGATTTAGGCAATTGAAATTTTTGTCTGCCTGGCACGTACAGAAAAAAAATAATGTTATTGCCGTCGTAAGCGCACCGCGCCAGCGCACGTCACACAATCAAATTCTAGAAGTTCGCACAAGTCTATTGTAAATTTCAAGTTAGCCAGGTTACTAACTACCTAATTTACCAGTACTTGTGGATTGATCAAAGAACAGTATGCGGATTTTTCTAAAACAAATGTTTTAACATAAAGCTCGGGGGCAGTGGTTTTCGTACAAAGTAAATGTGCGCGGTCTTTCTGTAAATAATTTCTCAGTTATACAAACGGACACGACCCGGTTCAACTAGCTTGAAGCGTTATTTTACGGCTACAAAGTTGAACAGGAACCGAACCGCCTTTGGCAATCCGAACCAAACACGCAACAAGAGAATCGGTTCGGCACGCTGCCTGGAAGTGTTAGCCAATGACCTCAATTCACTGAGCGCCTCGTTGCGCCCCGCGAGGCCGGCGGTTAAGCGCATGGTCCACACCCGCTTCTGTAGCCGTGAGCGGCAGCCCCGTCTAGCACTTCCACCTACTGCACGAATGCAGGATAAAGTGGGTGGCAGGACGGCAGCAGAAGAAGCTTAATTCTCGTGAATCGGTATTTTAAGGCGAATACGCGGGAAAATGATAATGCTGCCGCGGTGACAGCGTGTGTGTAGATGCCCTGTCAACGATGAGATTACAGCAGCCCTCTCTACTCTTCTGCTACCCTTACGTACAGCCCAACGTTGCAGGGAACATCAGAGAGAATTAAATTGAGGACTTTTTAATTGAACTTTATGGGGAAGCTCGGGGATGCATCTGACGAGCCCCACTACTCCCCTAGCTCCTTTTTATTTTTACCTTCCTGCCTGTGTATTTAGAACGCTAAGCGAGTTTGTCGTGGTAAAAACAAAACATGCTTATGCTATGGTTCCTGTTCCGCCCGTAATAACTACCGCAAAACATGACTACCAGTCATGTTTTGCGGTTCCGTACAGAAACAATTTGTGATATCCTTCTATTGGCTCAGGTTGTTTCTTTCACAGCGATCGATTCTGTGCCTTCACAGCATTCTTGCGCTTGTCGTGTGATATGAAATTCAGTTCTCTGAATTTGCAGTTTCCAAAAACAACTTCGCCAAACTTTCTCAATACGTGAGGCGTCAAGTTTGCGAGTGCCGCTATGTGCTCAGTGAGGAGATATCAGATAGGAAACGCATTGATAAAGATGCGGTAAATCTCCTGCAGTTTCCACGCTGCGTAGATGTGACTAGACGTTACATATTCAGGCCTCCCTTTTCGTTGGTGGCCGCCTACCTTCAAACACTGGATTTGAAACATTCTTCGCGTGATGGAAAGACAGGACGTGTGGTAGAGAAACTACCCATTGCGTTAACAGTCAATAAGGTAACGAAAGCCCACTCGCTTAGTAACAAGTTTTATTGAATCAAAACAAATACGCTCCGCAGACTGGTTTGGTTACACAAAAAGCCTGGTGCATGCTACGCCAGACGATTCAGACTCGCCCATGAGCACGTACGCCGGCAAAACCGCTGACTGAACTCGGGAAATTTCACTCCTCCAAGGCTATAGGAATGGGTCTGGGCGGATGTGCCATCGCGTAGGGCAAGCGTAGTCACTTAGGTCAAGAGCGCAACATGAGCTAAGGCTGATGCGACGGCCACTAACGTTGCATGCATTTTACAGAGGCATAAATTTCTGCTATACGAAGCCATTCAAATTTAACTAGAATCGGTAGCGAGTTGGTTCGAATTACTTTTGCCCGGAGTAAAAACGTGGTGTCCGCAGATGAACAATCTTCCAAGGGGAGATTGGTGGGAATACAGCGGCGAGGACTGCGCTTTCCTGCTGTACGATGCCGGAGTCTTCTGGTTATTTAATACCTTGTGTGCATCGTTAATAGTAGCTCCTCGTGCGCCATGACGAGCACCACCTCTGCTTTTCGGCAGACCATTATTTACCCTTCAACAAGTGCCATAAGCTCGATCTGTCGGGTCGAGCCAGAATTGCAATGGTTGCATAGGCTTCAATCGTCGGGTCCTGTACTCAGGCGTGTGTATTAGTTGGTGCAGTCAGGCAGGGGTTAGGCCTAAAGAACTAGGCTTGGGTCTCGCAGTTGTGGCACGCGCGCAGCTCCTGATGCACGCAGCTTTTCCGACTTCCCGCAGCGCGCTCGCTGTACCAGCCGTGCCGGTTCCACCAGGAGTGCAACCACACCAGCAGTCCGATGCGCTGCGTGGAGAGGATGTGCCTGTGCCCGACGCCCTTCGAGCCCACAGCCAAAGGAGGATGCGCCGCGCGTGAGTACCACGCCGGGCGTCGGACTAGGTGCTGGTGGTGCCGGCTGTACGCTGATGCGTGCACTACGTCTCCTCGGAAGTGGGCAAACGAGGACAGCATTGCTTCATGGCGGGGACGATCCGCTAAAATTCACCTGCTCGCTTGGCTGCTGTGCTTCAACCACACGTCCTTGCGACCTATGACGTCCTATGACCTATGACGTCACGGCAAGTCGCGGCAGCTACTGACGCGACACGCCTTGCCTGGCGAACACTGGCGGCTGTGCCGCACATGTGCCCCTCGGTTGACGCCCTTTCTTCTCGGTCGTTGCATAGGGAGAGTCTCGAATCCAGCAACACTGATGTCTTAGCTAGCATGTGCCGGTTTACTGACCAGTTGCGTACCCCTCAAAAAAGATCGCTTACTCGTGACGCCTGCGGCAGGAAGGATGTTCCCCATCCGCCGCCAAGGTTTGTGAGTGGTGACGCTGGCTAACACTCCCAAGGCTAGCTATATAGTAGCAAAAACATGAATACCCAAGAAAGCGGATGGGCGAACGGCGCCGCGGTAGCTCAGTTGGTTAGAGCATCGCACGCGTAATGCGAAGTCGTGGGATCGTTCCCCACCTGCGGCAAGTGGTTTCTTCATCCACTTTAATTACCAGTAATTTATAATTTCTTTAGCTAAACTAGTAAGTACAAGTAACGTCCCTTATGTTGTCCTTGGTGCCTTTGTTGGCTGGCTTCTGTCAAATAGGGTGTATTTTTCAACATATTTAAAGAAATGTATAGGTGCTTTGGAATGTGACTGCTTCCACATTTCCCATTTCAACAAAGGCCCCAAAAGTAATTTTTCGAAGGTAATTGTTTTAATTAGTTGTCTGTGTTATCGGCAAATATCCCTATTGCTAAACCCCCGTGTCCAGTGCCGTGCTGGATTAGGGGCCCAGCGTCGACGCTGGACTGGCGCGGCATACAGGAAGGAGCTGGGTATACCGGTGCGAAAAGCAGAGCGAGTAAAACGCGTTGCCTGGCTACCGTAAATCTTTTTTTTTTAATAAGCACATCAACAGAGAGCATTTAATGCAATAACAAGCTAATTACTGAAAGCATATTTAGCGTCAGCAAACAAGGACGGAAGGGAGAAGACACCACAATGCGCTAACTTCAGCAACATGATTTTCAGGAAATACACCTATATATACCCATGCACATTGGCACCACCTCCATCCACATCTTAAACATCCAAAAAAGCCGGTACGGGAATTACGGGAACATAGCCTCAACGTGAAAAATAAGCAATACGGTCATCTGTCAACTCACTGTCAGGAATGCGGCTGTGCGCCGGTGTATGAATCCTGCCGGGTTCTTGCGAACCACAAAGATAAAGATGTGCGAGAGATTATTGAGTCTCGAGATATATGCCGGAATAGCGATACGTGTGTTAGTGCCCCTTCGGTCGACTTGTTAGATAAGGAGACGGCTTTTTTCGATAGCTAAGATTTGGATGAGGTGGCGCCACTCTGCATGGGTTATGTAGGTCTACTTCTTGAAAATTAAATTGTTGAAGTTAGCGCATTGTGGTGCCGTCTCGCTTCCGTCCTTGTTTGCTGGCGCTAAATATGCTTTCAGTTTACCAACGCGCTCAACAAATGGCAAAGCTAATTAGCCCCAGAATTCTACTCACTGACATAGTGATATCAAACCCAGTGCTTTGCCACTACGCCATGCCGAAACATGGTGATCTGTGAATAATTTAATATGTCAACACCCAGGCGCAGTTTCAGTTGGCACCTATTTGCCTCGCACAGACATTGTAGCTGAGCTTTGACTTACGGCTCTATAAGAAAGAAAATGGTATTGTCCGTGTTGAATAGTGCTTTCATGTACCAGAACACAAGTTTTGATTTAAAATTGCTATTTGAACTCCGAAAAATATCCTAAGTGAAGCGCCGACCTGGAGTGGGACGGTGCATGTTACTGCCGACATTGCTCTTCCCGCAAAGAAACTGCAACATTTTCTTAGTTCAACACTCTTTTCAATCGACACACCTGTGTGGTCACACTTATCCATCAGAGAAGCGCCGATTAGTGCGGCTGGCAGTCTTCCACCATAACACCGGCTTTCGGCGACAGCTGATATACGTATGGTTATAACGCGTCACATTGCCGATCATGACTTCTTGTGCTCGCACTATAAACATACACATAAAAAAATGTAATTTTAAAGACAATGACGGGAAAGCTGAACAGTAGAGTGATCTTTCCTCGTTGTTTATTTCTGAGGCCAGACGGGCCGACAGCGTGCAGACGTACTCGGCGAGTACGCTGTAGGCCTAACCTTCGGTGGAAGTGAAGTCTCGGCGCGGGTAGCTGGTGAATGCCAAAATGTGTGTATTTGAGCCTTGGAACTTTTTTACTGTTATTTCGGTACACTTTACAGAGAGCACGATAATTGTCTCAGCTTTTTTTATTGTGCGATAACATCAATCAGGGGCAAGCTTCCTGGGATCCATTCGAACGTGTCTGGACGAGTGCTAGGCTTGTTTATTCCGCATCGATTCTACAACACTGCGACCAATTGCAGTGGTCGGTTACGTCATCGCTTATAAACAAATATGGAACCATTACATGAGCACGTCACGGACACGGATGTAAGAATTGCGGTGAACGTGCATTGCTGATCAGCAATGAGTCCTCGCCGATGCTCCAGATGAATAAAAATTAAGAAACAGAAAATTAATAACTACTCAATATACGAAGTCTTATTTGTGTTTGCGTATTTTCCTTCTAGATCACAGCTATCAGCACAGTTAAAAGGGAAATGCAAGAAAAGAAAAAGTGATCTTCAGTAGCACATATACGCATGCGCAAGCGGGGCAGCGCACACACCTTTATTCCAAGCTGCAACATGAAATAGACATCCATGACCACAAGATAAAGGGGTCTTTAGGACAGGAGACTGGTATGTTACGATAAAAAGCATTCAATACTCAACAGCGCTTATACTACCTGCATACTGGAACTAGTGCGGCACAAACGCAACCAGCGCAGTTATCATTACGAGCCGGCGAACCCCAGCGAGAACCAGAGCCTTTAGAGCACTTACCAGTGCTTCCAAGCGTCATGGAAATAAAACCAGCGTCTCGGCCAGTGTCACCCAGCTCTATTACAGCGATCGCATTGGTGTCCCAGTGACTCCCAGCGAGCTACAGCGTCCGCCTGTGCGATCCAGTGTAAAAAAAAAAGAAAAAAAAAACAGGTAGTTTTACACTGGAAGGCACAAGAACACGCTAGTTTTTGCAATAGGAATAAATGTCTAAGAACTACCTTGTGAAACGATACGTTCGCTGCGCTTACAACGCTTTTGATAAAGAATCTGTGGGGTATAAAAATAACGCACCCTCTATAATGATGCTTGGTGTAAAACATTACTGGGACTTGCTGACGCACAGGTTACGCAATTCTTTGTTTAAAGCTCCTCCTATGTCTTTTTCCGCACATGCGTACTCAGTAAGTATATCTTCGAAACTCGTAACACAACCAAGTAGGCGAACATAACTCAGCTCAAAGTAAAAACAAAAAGAAAAAGAAATTAGGAAGCAGGATCTCAACTTAGTCGAATGCCTGGTCCAGTGAAAACTGCTGTCCATACCCCGTGCAAATGACGGCTGCAAAGTCGCCAGACTCTTTTAGTGTACCATACAAACCTGCGTATAATACGAGCCAGTATATAATGTGAAGTACCTTTTTGGGCCGCAGAACGGAAAAAGAAATTTCCATCCGCGTGTAATACGAGTGAGCAAAACTCGGCGAAAACATTTACGTAGATCGGACTGCAAGTTATTGACATCCTCAATTGCGCTTAACTTCGCACAGTTCCTAGTGCGACAAATCTTCCCGTAGGCAGTCGGTGCCACCGAGCCCGTTCGACATGCCGCACTTCTTGAAATGTCCTCTGGGATGGTCGCCCATGCGTCCACAATTCACTTGCACAGTGTGGCTGGCGATTAATGCTTGTGCGGAGCGGTCGACGTCACTTCGGGCTCAAGTGAGTGCATCCATTCTGCGTAGCACCGCTTGGCCGCGTCTATGAACGGCTTGTTTGTGCAGACATCGAGCGGCTGCAGCGGAGAGCTTTTCAGTGCCAGAATCGCGCAGCATCCTCTTCACCGAGTCGGCGAAGTCACAACGAAACGCGTCCAGCACGATGATGGACGGGAACGAGAACAGTCCGCCGGGCGGCCTACGCCACACAGACGTTATCCAGTCGAGCTTGAGATCCTCGTTCATCCAGCCATCCTCATGGTATCTCACGACGACTTTTTTGACAGCTCCTCACCCTTCGGCACCGCTTTGGGCTTGAAGACAGCTCGCGGCCATCTGCAGTGTGTGACAACATGGCGCTAACCAGCGTCTTCTCGTTGCCAGTGGACCGAACACAAATTTTCTTGGGAACCTTTCCAGGCACGGTGAGAGGCGATGGCGTGTCCAGATAAACCGGCGTTTACTAGCTGTTCCCGATGTGCCCAAGCTGAAAGTTGTTGGACTTGTGCAACGAAATAATGTGGCGCTGGAAGTCCACGAGCACCTCCCAGGAAGATTCGGGCAGCTTTTGCGAAATCCAAGTTCGTCGGCGTAATAAAAACCCAGCACAGCACCTGTAGCGATATATGCAGTGTTGCTCACTTTTGAAGTGGGAACTCGTGATCCATTTTTTTTCTAGCAAGCTCCCTTGCTTTCGCGTGAATTATGTCCACGCTCACAGCTGGATTCGCGGCTCGCCGTTTTCGTGCGAACTCCGTCAGGGCCAGTTCAGTTTCCGGGAACGTACCATTCTTCGGCCCGAGAAAGCCTCTTCGCGTCCTGCTTCGCGCGAAAAGGGCTTTTTTCTGGCGCTGCCATCCGGGAATGGTTCCCGCGGTGACGCCAAACTGGCTCCCTGCCGCACAGCTGCCGACGTTCTTGGCAGCTGAAATCACTTTTCTCTTGAAAGCAGCCGAGTGCTGTTTTCTTGGCCGGGACATCTTGCTGCTTCACTACGGTAAAAAAAAAAAAAGAGTGCACTTCGCGTGGTTAGCACCTGAGCTCATGTGCTGCCAAGGTACGCACTCAACAACGACGAAAACATGCTGCAGCCACACACCAATAACTAAAACACGCCTTAGTCATGCAGAAAGAACGACACCGAAATTTTTGAGCCCGTTATTATGGTTGAAGTTTTTGTTCAGATGCACATATAGTACGAGGCTTAAAATTTTTGACGTTAATGACTTAAAAAAGAAACTCGTATTATACGAGCGTTTTTGCGGTAGTACGCATGTCTAACGTTCTAGTAGTTTCTATGTACAAAAAGCGCTTTCATCAAGCTCGAAATAGGCAAGAGGCCTTAATTGGAAGAAATTTTGGTCGCTACATTTTGGGCATGTAAATGGTTTAGTAAACACTTTTAAATGTTTCTACATCACCATTACATGCAGTATATAAGTTGTTCGACTAGCACTAAACTACATTTTTATACCACTAAAACGTAACCTTCTTTGGCGCGTCACCGTTTATGCTAGCCGAATTCTTCTAGCTTTATCAAAGCGCAATGTTATAGTTTCGGTACCTTCGCATCGTTGCCTCCTTTGTTAACAGAGTCTGTTCTCATTTTCACTATGGACGCATTTTAAGCACGCAATTACGGCTTGCCTTTAACATTACCGATGTGTGAGCATATGATGATAATTTCTCAGAAAATGGTCGCAGTTACATAACGCTAGTTACGAGACGCTCTATTTTCCGTAAATATTGCTTTTTTTCAAAGTCACTACAGTTTCCTGAACTTTCTTTTGCAAAGGAACAAAACGCAATGCGCTAAAACATTTTCCTCGTTTTTTTTTACCCTTTCCGACTTTCTCTAACTGCCTCTGTTCCCCATGTCCCTCCTCATCGTAGCACGAATATCCTTGGTGACCAGACTGGCGAGGTTAGCGACTCCGACCACTGCCGGGCTGACTGTCACGGCCGCACTCATGGCAGCCTTCATCTTCGTCAGGTGACTGGGTTGATCAACAGCTGCCCTTATTCTGCGTACTGCTGCCCACTTAAAAGCGACGGCCGAGTTTCAATTGGCCGACTCCAGAACGAGCGCGGGGGAGTATCTCAGTTATAAAATTTGAATTCCGAGATTTGCTTCAACTGAAATTTTCAGTTATTTTTTTTTCTGTTAGTCTTTTTGTCAGCAAGATTGTAGCTAGACATAAGCGTAGCAACAATTATCGCAGTGAATCTGCCAGTGAAAACAGCCCATTATTTGGTCTAGCGTTCAAGTCTATAGCGGCTTTAAAATTGACCAGAAGCTATTAATTTCGCTCATGCAGGTTGACCACTTCGGTTGAACAAGGGCCCTATAATGTAAAGCTATTGCAATATGTTTTATTCCAATCTCCTGACGTAAAATTTGCGTAACCGCTGACGCAAGCATCGGGCGGTCATCCACAGGTTTGTATGGACAGACCAATCAAACGCTCTCCTCGTTCCTAGGAGGTCACCTTTGTTTGCTTGAAAAACGAATAACATTGCTTACGCTGAGCAGCTTGTCTTTTTGTCTTATCTAATTGGCTGGCAAGAGGCGAGGAGCACGCTCAAGTGGAAAGGGATTCGATGGGGCCGAGCCACTACAATGAAAATCGATAACCGGATGAAGCGGGTGGTGCCGGCGTCTGCTATTCGTCCACTTTCCCTTACTTAGCTTGTGGTGGCTCGTCGCAAATCACGGTGGCATGCAATGGAAGCTTAAGAATGGCGCTAAAACGGATCCTCAGCAAATAAGAGTTGGCAGAACGAGGTCGCATACGTGCTGAAAGTCCTCGAAAACGTTACACGGCCACGCAGAAAGTTTTATTATACTCAAATAAACCCATGCTCTCCGGCAGGTGCGAGTAGCCAGTGCTTGAGCGATCGGCGGCAGCCGTATTTTATTCCTGTCGGAACGGGGCAGCCTGCGGCTATTCAGAAGAAAACTAAGTTTTGTTCGGCATATTAATGCATTTTTAACGCATACACGTCGGTTTGACGCGGGGAGTTTTTGCCGTGTTGTGACGTCGCGTGACAGGCAGGTGAAGTTGGTGCAGCCCGAGGACTTTTGGCCGAAGGCTGATGGCGCAAAGGGTTCGAATCAGAAATAACTATTTTTCTATTGTTCGGCCAAATCATGCATAATCAGTGTGCACACGTCATATCAGATAAGAAGCTATCGCAATTTTATCAACGTTGCGTGACAGACAGGTGAAGTGGGGATGGTGCAAAAAAGTTTTTGACCAATCGCGGAGGGCTGATTGCAGAACTGGAATAGAAAAGTTTGGAATAGTTTTACGTTATAGCACCCCAACACTCAATTTCACATACTGCAATCTGCCTCCAGCCTGCATTAAACTGGCTGACGAAGATTCTGTGACTGCGGTGACATCCGTCGGAGCCTCAAAACGCAATTCACGCAATTCTGCAGCTTTTCAAATGCACTCAGAAATCAACGTCTGTAGCTACGGAGAAATATACCGTAAATCTATTTCGGCCTGTTTCTATTCCATTTCTGCCATTAGCACTCCGCGATTGCCCAACAATTTTCGGGTCACGCCCACTTCGTTGGCTTTCACGCGATGTAACAGAACCACGAGCAGACCATCTTTCAATATGATTTGTAAGTAATGATTATGCATTACCATGCCGAACGAAAGAAAAAGAAATGTATCCTACTCTACACCTTTATCACCAGTAGCCCTCCGCTTCTGGCCTAAAATTTTCTGGCGGTGCTCAGTTCGCCTGTCTGTCTAAAGACTTCACAAAACCGCAAAAGCTCGCCTTAATGAAACATTTTGCGTGGTACTATAACGTTGTTGAGCCCTTTCGGCACCTGCACAACGTCGCTTTGTCTCAGAAGGGTTTGGGTGCGAGCTAGTTGGTACGGATCATTCATATTTAAAACAGCGCAAATAACACGAACAAGGGAGGACGCAGGACGTTTTTTTAACAAAACCTTTATTGGAGCCTGCGCAAATATATACAATTTGCAACAGGCATAAAGATAGTGAAAGAAGGGGAGCGGAAGGCGAGTCATCGTCGGTCAACTACTGCTGCGCATGCGTCAATGACATTAAACAATATAAAAGAAACCATAACATGGTGGACACAGGCCAAACTGCTTAACTTCTAAGGAACTTAAGTTCTTTATCACAAAGTGCAATAGAAGGGGAAACTAACACGGGATTTGCATAGGCTTTCGTATTGCGCCCATAATGAGTGATCTATTGTTGGCGCACTATGATAGACTCCTCCAGGAGCAACTCAGCACAATTCCTGTTAAGAAGGTGTTTCGCTATGTCGACGATTTTCTGGTGATCCTATCTGCCCACCCTAATGAAGCCACAACCCTGGTCGACCAAGTGTTTGAAAAATTCAAGTGCATCTATCGAGGTTTGACGTTCACAAGAGAACTGCCGGGAAAAGGCGAAATCCGCTTCCTAGACCTTGCACTGCACCTCCAAGAAGCGCACACGTGTTGGATGTATGCCCCGCGTTCCAAAAAACACCTTCTCCCCTACACATCCAACCATTCTAAAGTGGTGAAGCGCTCCATCGCCCTAGGGGCCCTTAGAAATGCGGTCGTTCGCTCTTGCCACCACTCGATGTCCAACAGCCTCTCCAATCAAGTCCAGCGGCTTAAAACAAGTGGCTATCCTGAACAACTGCTGTCATCCTTGGCGGAAGTTTTATTGCAAGAGGCTCGTTCCCCCAAGAAACAGCGCGAAGCGGGTGATGTCTTAACCAAGACGGTTGCGATACCGTATATACATGGTGTGTCCCATCGCATCAAGAAAGCCGCAGGCCGGGCTGGTACAAAGGTCGTGTTCACTGCGCCTAACAAGTTGGGAAGGATGTGTAAAAAAATAAACGAAAGCCGGAGAACACCTGTACCGTGCATTAAGCAACATGTCGCCAAGCCTGTACATTGCAGTACCAATGTAGTGTATTCCATTCCCACCACTTGCGGCTGCACTTACATAGGGCAAACAGGACGCTGTATGAATGAACGTTTGCGCGAGCATGCTCACTGTGTCAAGGTTAAGACTGGCAGTAATCTGGCTGTTCAGTGTGCCAAGTGTGGCTGTACTCCACTCCTTGACCACACATGTGTGTTGAAAAGGTACAGCAATCAGATGGCCAGAGAAATCTTTGAGGCATTTTCAATGTGTCAGTTAGGAGCCACCTGTGTTAGTTCCCCTTCTATTGCACTTTGTGATAAAGAACTTAAGTTCCTTAGAAGTTAAGCAGTTTGGCCTGTGTCCACCATGTTATTGTTTCTTTTATATTGTTTAATGTCATTGACGCATGCGCAGCAGTAGTTGACCGACGATGACTCGCCTTCCCCTCCCCTTCTTTCACTCTCTTTATGCCTGTTGCAAATTGTATAAATTTGCGCAGGCTCCAATAAAGGTTTTGTTGGCAGTCAGCGCTCGTCCTGTGTCCTCCCTTGTCCGTGTTATTTGCGCTGTTTTAAATATGAATGATCGCTTTGTCTACTATTCTTCGCTGGGGACCCGTTTTACCGACATTTTTATCTCACCATTGGCCGCCGCTGCGTCAGTGCGTGCGTGTCTGTGTTTCTGCATAGAATTAGTATAGTCGGATACAACTTTAGAAAAAAGGGGGGCGTTTACTCCTCCGAGGCGGAGGCACACGAGCATCCACCAATGGGCGCGTACTCTGGACCAACGTCATCAGCCGGACGGCCGGTGAGCCCGCCGATGGAGAAGATGGCCGCCCGCGCTTCGAACTGGGCGTGGTTGCGTCAGCTGTGGGCTTCAGCCTCTCGTCAGAGTAAATTCCAGAACTGTTTGTGATAGTCTATCATGCCGGAAATGTTACTACGAGCTTACGATGCGGCATTTATGCCGCGTGCGTTTATTCTGAGCCGTGATCCGGCGAAGGAACATTGCAGCGAGCATCGCTGGCGCTGCTCTACGCTTTGCCTGAAAACAGGATCCCGTGGCGACCGCTACGAACACACATCCTACGTGTTTGTTCACCTCCTCCCGAGTGACGTTACGACGAGGCAAGTTTTCCAAAGACTGGTGCCTACTGTTAGCGGCGGGTGTGTTCGTGTACTGCGTCGCTGCTTTTTTCGTCGGACGGGGTGAAGTGATGGAGCAATACCATTCTCAGGAGAAATCAGAAAAGTGTGCGAGCATGAAACAAACCTACGAGTGTCTCAACAGAAAATATTTGCAGAAGAAGCCTTCAACGCAAAGATTTGTAGCCGTCAACTTAGCGTGAACGATCATTGTCAGCAGTGAGACAGCCGAGCGTCTAGCGACGGTGTTCGAGCGTTGTGTAGCACCGTCGATTGATTGCTGTCCACCAGTGCTCACTGCACGCGCAAGCTGTAGAATGCGTTCTGTGAAACTGAAAGCACAAACCAAAAAATATAGATTTTATGCTATTTAAAACCACGAGTATCTATTTAAAACGATGAATGGAACATTTTGTACCTTCCTGCCTCGACCGTATTCTCGCCCCAGCTTTGTAATGGTTGCTATAAATGCACTGTTTTATATAAGTACTTTTTCAATAGCAACTGATTCACTTTGAGCTTGGAAAACGAGTAGTAGATACGCCTTGTACATGTAAACAAGCGCAAAAGCCATGCAGAGCTGCTCTTTCTATTTTTGTCACTTGCAATGAAGCTAAAGAGCAGACGACGGGCAGCGTTGTAGAAGGCAAGGGGTTATTTTCCTGTCGCTATCCGGCATATCCTGTAGCACATGAGAGCTAAATGATGACTAAACCAGTCATCAAAATGGAAAAGTCTTCATTTATACGGAGAATTACTCGTTTTAGGAGCACGATTTTTTGAGCGGGACTATTTTAGTCGCGGAGGCAATCGGTTGTCGCGCTTCGGTCATCTGGGCGGGGCCTCCCCTTTTTTCTAAAGTTGTATCCGACTATAGTAATTACACAACAAGCAATAACAACATCAGGTGGGAATAGCAATGCCACATAGTCATTTCTTCAAGCATTCAATTGCATTTCGTTTCCTGCATCACGATCATCAAGCTCTCATTTAATGAAACTTGAATAGCTCGCGGCAGCGGTTTTTGTAAGGTTTAAGCATCGTGCAACTCTAAGCTTACACGCTGAGTAAAACGGTTAGCAAGTTATCTTGCAGGGGAAAACCGAACAGCGTTGCTTATTGATTCCTTATTAACTAGCAAGAATATTGTGCAATTTAAGGATGCAAGAAATTAGAAGCTTCCGCTTTGAAGTCGGGAACTTCAAAACAAGCACACAAACTTCAGGTGAAGTCCAAAATAGGGGTCGTGCAAATGCAGGTAACGTTAGCCGTGATCAAAAACTCTTAGTCACATTTTGCTCGAGATGACACTCCGTAAGGTGTTAAACCTTCACACACATGTTTATCATCATCAGCTTATGCTATGCCGACTGCAGGACGAAGGCCTGTCCTTGCCATGTCCGATTTGTCCTGTCCTGTGCCAATCGATTCCAACTTGCGCGTGCGAATCTCATAATTTCATCACCCCACCTAGTTTTCTGCCTTCCTCGACTGCGCTTTTCTTCTCTTCGCACCCATTCTGTAACTCTAATAGCCTACTGGTCATATATCCTACGCATTACATGGCCTGCCCTGCTCCATTTCTTTTGTCTTAACGTCAATAAGAATATCGGCTATCCCCGTTTGCTCTCTGATACGAACCACTCTCTTCCTGTCATTTAACGTTACGCCTAACATTCTTCGTTCCATTGCTCCTTGCGTGGTCCTTAACTTGTTCTCGAGCTTCTTTGTCAACCTCCAAGTTTCTGCCCTATATGTTAGCACCAGTAGAATGAATTGATTGTGCACCTTTCTATTTAATGACATTGTTAAGCTTGTCAGGGTGAGGGTCGGACAATGTCTCCCGTATGCACTCCAACCCATTTTCACCCTTCTGTAATTTCCATTTCATGATTAGCGTCCCCTGCGAGTAACTGACCTAGGTAAACGCACCTTCACAGACTCTATAGGCTGACTGTCGATCTTGAACTCTTCTTCCCTTTCCAGGCTATTAAGATTTATCTTTGTCTCAGGCATCTTAATTTTCGACCCCACTTGTACACTTTCTCTGTTAAACTCCTCAATCATTTGTTGCAATTTCTCTCTAGTGTTGCTGAGCAGAACATCATCATCTGCGAAGTGAAGGTTGTTGATCGGCCTTGATCCTCACTCCTTAGCCTTCCCAGCGTAATAGCTTTAATATTTCTTCCAAGGATGCAGGATTGGAGAGATTGTGACTCCATGCCGGACCCCTTTCTTTATATGTATCTTTCTATTTTTCTTGTGAAGAATCAAGGTACCTGTGGTATCTGTAGATATATTCCAAGATATTCACGTATGCCTACTGTACTCTTTGATTGCGTAATGCCTGCATGACTGCTGGTATCTCTGCCGAATGAAATGCCTTTTCATAATCTATGACAGCCATATAAAGAGGTTGATTGTACTCTACACATTTCTCGATTAGTTGATTGCTGGCATAGATGCATTTGGTCCATTCCAGAGTATCGCTTCCGGAAGCCAGCCTGTTCTCCTCGTTAACAGAAGTGTTGCGCTTGTTCCATTGGAAATTATCTTGATGAATATTTTACACAATACTGAAAGTAAGCTAATGGGACTATATTCTTTCAATTCTTTATTGGCTCCCTTTTTGCAAATTGCTATAATGTTGGCATTCTTCCAGTTCTCAGGAACCCTTGACGTCGTGACACATTTCGTATAAAGGGCCGTAAGCTTTTCAAACATGATATCTGCTCCATCTTTCATTAAATCGACTGTTATTTCATCTTCTCCTGCCGCTTTTCTCCAGTTGATGTCGTGCAAGACGCTTCTAACTTCATCGCTAGTGGTAGGAGGAGCCTCTCTATCCTGTTAATTACTACTTCCAATGGAGATAACGTGGCTGCTCTCGGTACCATACATGTCAATATTGAATTCTCCCGCTACCTTTACCATATTTTCCAAGTTGCTGATAATAAAACCCTGCTTATCTTTCAGTGCATACATCTTGGCTTGTCCTATGCATGTTTTCTTCTCACTTATTTCATGCTGCGTCAATTTTTACTGCTTCCTCAGTATTTCTCACGTCATAGTTACGAAAATACCTTACTTTTTCCTGGTTGATCAGTTTTGACGCTTCCGCGAATTCTTTCTGATCTCTTGCGTTGGACACTCATTCTTTGTCGCCTGTTTATTAGGTCCTTCGTTACTTGGGAGAGCTTACCTATTAGTTGCCTTACCTCTCACTTCAATTGCTGCTTCGGAAGCCAGCCTAGTTAAGGCGGTTTCATTCATTACAAGCACGTAATCTTCATATCACCAGCCCGAATTGTTCTGCTTTTACATTTGCTGCGTCAAGGTTGGCCTGTTTCTGCTCGACTAATTTTACTCTTTGCCTCTTTGTATTAAGGTAAATCCTAGACCGGACTAACTTATAATCACTGCAGTTTGCCTTACCTAACACTTCTACACTGGCAAAAGAATATCAAATGATAAGGCCAACATTTCTTTGTTACTCGGCGTGTACAGAAAGCGAGCTTCGAAGAGCTGCAGTTCAGTTCTTCGAATGCGGCTTATATTTCTTATATTGTGATGCTCCTTTCCTGACAAGGTAAGGTGAATAAACCCTGTTTCTATTCGTCAAAATTTGCAATTTAAGGTACTAGTGGGGCTAAATATGCAAACTTTCTGCTCATCTATTTATCGTGTATTCATTCGTTAGCCGGCTTCTGGGCTCCGATGTCAGCCTGGTTACTGCTTTGCCACATATACTCAGAGCGTACAAGGTTATCGCGATGAAAATTTTCAGGCCGGGGCCTAAATTTGAAGCACAATTCTGGAACAAACCGAATAATGGCCTTTGTTTACCGCATGTGCATCGCTGGTCTGAATGGAGTGTCCCGTATCTCTTCTTTACTGGCAGCAGGCCTAGTTTGATTTGAAAGAAAGCTTCAAGAGCGGGTCGTAATGTAAGTATGATCGCATAACGAATTTCGCAAAAAGGTAATGTCACCCAGCAGTCACGTGCGTCTTGATATTATCACGTTGGAGTGATAGTAAGGAATACAATAGCAAAACTCCATCACGAAACCAACTTATTTTTATTGGGCAAACCTGAGCTTACCAAAACTGGGGACGCCCGAATCACAGTGAAAGCTGCGATCACACTCGGCGATCGTCGAAGTTTGATCTACGGCTGAGATGCGTCGACTATTATACGCAGATAAATGATCCTTTTAGCGTAATCGCAGGTGCCCGCGTAAGTTCTCAAACGTACTACACCAGTATGCTCTTCGTACACAGAATGTGATTACACAAAGTTGGGCAACAAGATAGACAACCGATACAACCATCGATAATACCCGAGAAACTTCCGATTCACAAGGGCGCGTCTTGCGCTGAGCGACAACCTTGAACATTTATGAGCTGTCGAAATGCGTCACCGGATAAAGATAAACGCGTAACTCAGTATCAACTTATGTGCGTGCATGTCACTTGGTTTTGATGAGCCGTTACGAAGGCCGTTCCCGCATACAATAACGCAGTACTTCTTTTTATACTATTTATTTTTATCGTGATAATGTTGTCTTGCTGTCTCCCTTCGGCCCTCTTTCTATCCAGGATGCTCCCTCGCTCCAAGTTCCGCAGGGGTTCCACTTCCGACGAAGAAGGGTGCTCGGCGCAGATACCACCTTCGCGGAAGCTTGGTCCTCCTGAGGCTTGCGCAATGCAAACCCCGCCGCACTTACGGGGGTTACCATTGCGCCAAAACTCGCCTGCGAGAGCCCTGCCCATTCGTCGAATTCGCATGCCACCTGCCCAAGGAGCAGGTGCAGTCCACCATTACTACCAATACGTAGGTTCGACAGATCCATGCGCTTTACCCGCTCATGCAGTTTCATGGATCATGATATACTGAAGGAAATTCTGAGAACTTGTGATTGTGCGTGGCACCGTTAACGCTTATGGTGTATCTGACTTTAAATGTAAATGTCAAATCTTATGCTAACCTTTATTTCTTATGGTAATCTCGCGTGCGATAACAAATTTATTATTATTGTCAACTTTTTCAATTATTTCGTCGCTACATTAGATTATTCGATAATATTTAAGGCCACTTACAGGAATGACACAATGCAATAAACAGTTTCACGAATCAGAGAGTGATCTTGGTCCACATGTAACAACCACGTGTAAAAATAATCAAAACCCACGACATCCGTGTCCCTCATACACCAAGTACCTTTCGGTAGGTAAAACCGAGTGAACCGATCAAAGATAGCGTATTTGATTTGGAGTACGCTGCTGGATGGCTATAACTTAGGGACTGTGGCAATTCATACTTGAAATTTGTGATTACACAAAGCACAAAATCTTGTTTGTGCCCCATCAGAACTTCTAAACAGCTCCCTGCGTATTGCTTGCATGCAACCAGGACCGACCACTCCTGCGGTACCTAGCACGCCTGAGTTCACCTCTAGCGCCGATTCCGTGGTGATCGCGTCATCGGTTGAGAAGTCATTTCCAACGTCCTCCCAAACGGACGAGTGGAAAGTGAAGGAGTCTAGCAGACCCGATCCTGGTTCTGGTAACGTAATCTCATCCAGCAGCGATGACGTCGCCGACGTGCACGTGCCACCCAAGGGCTCGACGACTTCAGCGCCAGGAATCGGCCTGCTGCCCGCATCTGTAAGTCTACTGCCTTTCAAGAGCATCACGAGCACGCACTCTCTGAGTATCAAATGGGGCACCAACATCTCGAGCAACTCTTCCTCGAAACACGACACCGCCGCGCGCGAGAAACCATTGAAGTCGGCCATGATTCCGGGAAAAGCAGTGCTGCCAGACGACGACGACAGTGAAGTGCCTTTGGTACTGGCAGGCTGCCGCCAACAAAGGAGTGTGGCCTTCGCCGTGGACGGGAAGCCGGAGGGAGACCAGTCTAGCTTGCGGCGGTCAGAGGCCTCAGAGGACAAGGAACAGAGCTCAACAGCAGTCGGGGCACTGTGGCTTTCACAGAGTGTCCGGCCCGGCGTTAAGCTGAGCCCTGACGACTCGACATCCGAGGCGACTGACGAGGTCATCGCCACCGCGAAGAAAAGTTCCTCCACAACTGCACTTTTTCCCTCTAGCGAAGCTGATCCGCCGGAACATCGAGCTACATTAGAGGACCGCGCAGCCGAACGTCCTTCGAAGCTTATGACACTACCTGATGCATCTTCAAAGAACGAAGTGCTCCCCAAAGCAGGTGGCGTCGTTCCAGGTAGCAGTCATCGGACCGAAGATGGGGGGCACTCTGGCACTCCGGGAGGCTGCGGAGGTATGGACCACTTGGAACCAGGCGATTCACCAGCGGTTATCACGGGCAGCCCTCTGCTGAGTCCTATGCCTCCGCTTCCGTTAATACGTCGACGATTCGACATTGGGTGCAAAAGAACGTCGGGGAAACTAAATGGCCACGAGACCGCAAGTGTCTTGCTGGATAATCCTGCAGGAAGCGTCAAGTCTCTCGCTCATACGGACAGAGAAGAGTCTTCGGTTCGTAAGGTGAACACTGATGCCGATAACACCAGTGGTGTGACGCTTCAGGATTTTCAAGGCGTCAGCGTGCAAGAAACTCCCGGTGACAATGGATCTGCGTTAGCAGTGGGAGACTTGCCTGACATCATTCCTAGCATCAAGGTTAGCCCGAGTACCTCCGTGCTTCTTGGAACATGGTTTTGCGCCAGATCTCGCGCCGACGCATTAACGCTACGCCGAGATCTGACGCGCCTGCTGCTTACATAAATTCGCTTCTGTAGCTTACAATTGCAGGTCAAAAACGTATTGGGGTATAGACAAATAGGCGTAGCATAAAGGCGTTCGAGTTTGCGCGTGCTTAGCACATACGCTGGCTCATGAAACGTCGATGGCATCAGCATATTCGTCCATTGGTTGATTGTTAGGCTTCAAACTTTTATCGACGGTATAGTGATTTGTGAAAAACGAGTGCTCGCTTGCCCAAGCGTCTCTTGCGGTATCCTCTCGTAATGCCACTTTATCGAGGTAAATCTCGAAAGTCACTTGTCCTCTAGAGTTTTCAAACGAATTTCTGCTTTAATGTCATTCACGCGTCCACACTTTGAAAGGTAAAGAATGCAGGGATGAATGTTCCACAAAAAAGTCATCTTCCATCACTCACGCGAGTGTCATCCTTTTCATACGCGAGACAATTATCGTCGTTTATTCGCCAATCCCGAGTCTATGCCTACGTATTGTGTCATTAACCCTGTCGGCGCTCTTCTGATAAATGCTGCTACCTCAGGACCATGCCTCCTTAATAGAAAAGACGCAGTCAGTCTCTATGTGCCACCCCTCTGTGCAAGCATATGATTGTTAACCGTCTCCGCTGTTGACCGTGCGAAAGTTCCCAGCAGGGCGTTTCAACGTGCTGCTACGTGTACTGCGCACGCTGCTGCAACGTTTCTTCGCGTTTTGTGCGAAAGCTTTTGTAGCGAGATCCCTTCTTCAGTGTTCGCGCTTCCTTCTACTACTTGTTGAGAATGCCTGTCCACAGCCCGTGTGTTCTTTCGTAGTAAAGTACATACACACAGCTTCTCTCCATGTATGTGAGACGTAACAAAAACGTTTTTTTAAGAGTGGAAAAAAGGCGAAGAGGTGTAGTCTACCTTTTGTACGAGGACTCTCTCCTTTTAACTGAGCTTGAGTGGCTATAGGTTAGATTATTTAAACGCTGTCTTCGCTGGAAACTAAACCTGGGACGCCTACTACGTAAAACTATTCCAGCTATTTCTATTTCATTTCGGCAATCAGCCCTTAACGATTCGTCAAACATTTTTCGGGCCATCCCCATTAGGTCTGTCTCTCGCACGACGTCAGAAAAACAGCGAAAACTACTCACCTGCTATAACGAGTACACACTAATTATGCACGACTACACTTAGAACGACAAAGCTGAACTAGTTGGTAAGGATTCATTATGCAAAAAAGAGGTGAGGCGTGCAGACAGGACACAAGAGTAGAGAAGTGGACAACACGAACGCCGCAAACCAGGCACATTTAGCAAAGGAAAAATAATTAGTTCCGGTTCTACGCCTTTTCGCCATTAGCCGTGCTTAATCGGTCGAAAATGTTCGGGCTACGCCCACTCCGCCTGTCTGTCACTCGACGTCACACAACCACGAAATCTAACCACGTCCAAGTGACGTGTACGCATTAAAGATGCATTAATGTGCCGAACAAAACTGAATTCATTTCGGAGTAGCCAGAGACTTTTCCGAAGCGAATAGAGGATGTCTACCCACCAACCACTGTTGCACTGGCTACTCGGAGCTACCCAGGAGAATGGATTTATCTGTGTATAATAAAAAAAAATGTGCGGCAGTATAGCGTCGTCAAACCTTTTCATCATGTGCACAGCGTCCTTCTCACAACTCTTCTTCGCTGAGGACCCATTTTAGGCGGCATTTTTATACTTCCGTTGCATGCCGTCGCGATTTTCGGCAAGCCACCGCAACCTAAGGGGAAGCAGGCCGCTCTCAGACGCCTCTTATCCGGTTATCTACTTACACTGCGCTAACTCGGCCCTACCGAAATCCTCTCCACTTCTGCGTGTTCATCGCCTCCTGTCAGCCAATTAGATAAGATAGCCAGTCAAGGTAGGCAATGCTATTCGCTTTGAAAGCAAACAAAAGCAATCTACAATCGAGGAAAGTGTTTGATTGGGCTATTCAAATAACGCTGCGGGTCACCGCTCAATGCTGAATTGGGAATAAAAATATATTAGAATAGCCTTACATTATAGCGTTCCTCAGTTGCATTATGCTTAGCTTATGTTGAATTTTAAAAACATATTTGTTATTCCCGATTTTCCACTTGGGCAACTTATTTTCATTTATGAGAAATAACACTATTCAGTCTAAAGGCTAGACTATGACCATTTCAAGGACTTCTAAAATGAAGAGAAGCTTTCAACGCTTGCACTGCCTTTATGAAAAGCATGCATTTGATGCCATTGTGATTGTGTTTTTGACTTGCTCAAAAGAGAAGAAACAGTTCAGTATGAGGTGGGATGTAGAAAGTGTGCACACTCGTTTTGTTGTCATTGTTGTCATTGGCCTCCCTGTTATTTTTATCGTTGTTCCACGTTTGGTTGGCTCGTTCATGTCATCAGCACAGCTTAGCAAAAGCCAACTACTTCAAGACGTGACCTACTGCAGTAATAGTGTTGGCATTCGCCTAATCCCCGATTAAATGTGCAGAAATGTGGTTTGTACTTTTATACGTTATTGAGCATTCATACAGGTGCCTTGAAATAGATATCAGAACTAGAACTGCCAGGCTGTTGCAAACCAAATAAAGTTTATCCTTACATAAGCATTGTTGTACGTCGGCCTACTTGAGGCACAAATTATAGCCAAATCACTGCAATAAGCGCGTACTATCAACTCAAGTTGAAGACCTCAGCACGTCCTTACGCCGTTTTACACTCTCCTGCTATCAGCTGACGTCGACGAGTGGCTTCGAAGGGCGCCTGGACACTGTGGTACTGCGGGAACCTGGACACGTCAATGACCTCTGGAGGCGGGAAACACAGGCGTCGGCTTCGGCGCCTTTCCCTGCCGTCGAGAACGGGTCCGTCGAGAGCGTGATGTCCACTCGAGGTTCATCCGAGATGGCCGGAGTGCCGTTCGGGGCTACCCTTTTCTACAGCGAACTGCAAAGCCAAGGCTGGCCTCCTGCCTCCTCCATGAGCACCTGGGGGTCTTTCGAAAAGGTGAAACTCTTTAAACTCAGTGCAGGGGTGCGTACGTTAAAACAGTCATTCCGGAACAGTCATGTACATGGCGCTCCTACCGGGGATTTCAGCGAACGCTTTCAAAAATTTTTAAAGGCTGCCTGGGGCAGACAGCACAATTCTAGTTCATCTGCTGGTCTACACGAAGAGGTGGACATTACTTGCTGAAAAAATTGAGATGCATCACCGACTAATTAAGGAAAATTCACTAATGAAATTCCTAATAACCTTATAGCCTACATTGAAATTTACGTATTCTAGCAGTGGCGTTCGCCAGGCAGATCCACTTGGAACGAATTCTCTGGTTGACACTAGTATCGAGAGATTAATTCCCGAACTTAGTGGATAAATGCATTGACGTTCCAGTTACTTTTGTGCTTCACTGCATAGGACGATGTCTTGTTAAGAAAGTAAATCAGTGGGAACATGTTGTACGATTTTAATATAACGTCTCCAAAGACGGCAAAAGAAAGTATAACAGTTTTTATATAGCCTGGTTTTCAGCAACACACTTTAATTTTTTTACTAAACATGTCTCGGAACATATCCCACGTAATAGACTGTGTAATTGTGTCGTTCTTCGAGAAAACTGTGAAAATACGCCTCTAATAATTTTTAGCGCTTTTAGTAGCAACGACAGCTTGGTCACAAGAACATGTCTCAGCAGAGTTACCTAATCGCCATACCTTCTAATTGGCATTGTTTCATTCATTCATCACGATAGCTGAACGGCGAGTGTCACAAACAGCGTGCGCCAGAGAAGGGCGACAGTGTTTTATGTTATCCGACAGCGAATCAGCAGGCACGAGCAGTCACTACACGAATATAACTGCACTAGAACATGCAAAGAATATTCGCCTGCACTGAGTGTTTCGTCACATTATATTTATATATATATATATATATATGTAATGCGCACGTGGGTCCATTTCATTTAGACTTTTATTTATTAATGCATCCTGGGGCTAAGTCCTGTGTAGGTGGCAATGGCTAAGAGGTGTAAGTCTCTTCCCGTTTGGTCCCCGTGATGTTCTTGTCTTCTCAAAGTACCTAAGTGGGCTTCTTCAGAAAATGCCCCCTCTTACGTGTGCTTGGAAGCGCTTTGTGCGAATGTGTGTGCGTGTTCGTGTGTGCGTGTTTGTGTGTGTGTTTGTGTGTGTGTTACACGATACTATGTGCTTTCCACTAGGAAGCCCAAAGCAACGTGCCTCCAGTGCCGGGAAGTCGCGTTGCCGAAGCTTGAGCAAGCTTTTACTGTTATTTTTCACTTGTTTATTTCCTACATGCAGAACGCAACAAAAAAGATTGCTTTCGCGCCGCACATTATTTCAGTGTTTTACTTCGCAATCCCGTTTTCAAGCACAGCCAGTAGTACCACTTTACTTACGCATACGCTGCGCTTGTGCCAGAATGCTAAAAGAGTGATAGCACAATCAAAGTATTCATTACTTCCACGTGAACTATGACTACCCCTTCAGAAGGGTACTCTTCTAGGGAAGTTGATGAAGCACGTTGAAAATGACAGGTACAATACTAGGGATCAAGAATCAAATGCTCGTCCGGTCTGGTTTGTTGTCAGCTTAATCCTATGTATTGCTCTTTTCGTTTTCCTAACGGGCACATCAGCATGTGGCTAGTGCTACTAAAAAGATAAAAGTTGTAAATCAAAGAAATAGGATGCGAACCAGGTCCGGGCTCCAGTTTCTTGACTTGTCGGCTCCTCATCCTTGTGCGCTGGTCATCCAGCTTGTAAATTGGAGCGTACCGGTGACAACGTTTCTTCGCGGCAATCAGTGAGTGGTGTCAAGTTTGTTCCTCCAAGGCAGAGACTGGTCTCGCTCAAGAAACACTTGTGTTTCCAATTACTAGCGAGAAGTGGAACTTTGTATAAGTTAGAATTACAGCTCTTGTGGGTGGCCGCAAGCGCCTTGCTACATTACTCGTCTTGCGTGAAGCTCAGGACACATACACAGTAAGTTTCAAGGTTCCGCGATGAATATAGTGCGAGAGATCAATCCTTGTGTAATTTCTTTCATAAGCTCTTCTCTTTCAGCAGCCGCAGACATATCGCTAATTTGTCACCGTTTCTGACCACTTGTCCCTCTGCCATTGCATCTTCCTAGGGACCACCGCCGTCCTTACCTACTGCAGATTCGTTTTTAAAAATGCTATAACCTCCCATTACTGGGCGTCGACTCATTGAAATTATGAAACAATTTTAACCAGGTCATCTGGTGTGTTTCACCTGATCCTCGTGGTATGGCATCTCCCTTATCGTATGGGTGCTTTAATAATGTAGAGTCGGAAAGTCGGAGTCATTTATTTCATGCATTTTAGAATAAGGAACATGAGCCGGATAGAGCTTTTGCATTACTTAACGAGGCCGCTTGCTCAAGTTTCTCTTATTCTTGCACCGATAGGTGTTCTAGGAAACGCGAGGCTTCCCTTTTCTGGATGTCTGGGGAAGTGGGTACCGATTTACCGTACTGTGGATAGCACAAGAACGCTCACACTTTCTTCTCCATTGTCGAGTGAGCGAAATGTGAAAGTCCACGAATTCTGTGCACTTCCTGCTTCCTGTTGCAGATATTTTTTTGGAATGAATGAATGAAACCACGTTTATTCCACATTAAAATGCGCCGAAGACACTACGGGGGAAAGGGGAGGGGTATTATTGCAAAAGGGGAAGGGTAAGGCTGCCCCTCCGTTTTATTAACGAATGTCCTGGAGGCAGCTAAGCAGGGGACGCATGACGCTTGTGGCTGTCGCGGAGCCGATCGCCGACTGGTGGTGCCGCTGGGCACTGGAGGAACAACAGCAGGGCTCGCCAGGGCTCGATGGCATGGTCCGGAGACTTGGTATCCGGGCAAGCCCAAGCCCGGAGAGAAGAAGGCGATGGTCCCCGCTGTATGGTGGCCAGGGCACGAAGCCTTGGTGGGATGTAGAGGGCGCACTCCCAACAAAGGTGGTTGAGATCAGCACGACACGTGCACATAGAACCACCCACTTACGGGTGGTAGTGTGCCACCCCTGTGGAAACGGTTCAGCAAGTGAGGAGTAAGGAGGGTGCCTGTCTGAATTCTCCGAAGCGAGACTAACTCTCGCCGTGTGAATGCCTTCGGTGGAAACGACGGTATAGAGAGTGGATTGCGCACTGCTGCGAGGTAGGCGGCACGTCGTTGTTTGGTCGCATGCTTGTGTGCCATTGGGTCTGCTACCTCAGGTGTGCTAGCTAGGAGAAGATAAGGATTATCGGAGGCTCTGGGTAGCGCGGTAGAGAGATGAGCGCGCGCCAGTCTATGAGCCTTCTCATTTCCGGGGATACCGCAGTGCGCAGGGACCCAGTGGATGGCAACATCGTGACCGCATTCGCGGAGCAGGCGTGCCTGGTGCCGGATCTTCTGCAGTACGGGATCTGCGTATATAACATTAGCACATGCCCGATGGGCAGCCTGGTGGTTTGAGTACACATGATGGTGAACAGGGTCAGTTTGAGACGAAGTTGCGAGGGCGGGCTCCAAATAATCTACGATGGCCATTAGCTCAGCGCGGATGCTGGACCTGGCTTCTGCTGATATATGATGGCGGGGGTTCTGATTTTCATTTGTCTGGTCGTACCACGCAGTGGCATAGCAGGTGTTACTATCGTCGTCTGCAGGCAGTGCAGCGTCCATGTATACGATGCGTTCAGTCAAGGGGAGTGAACTCGTAGCTTTAGCATGCCTCTTGGCATATGCAAGGCGCCGCATTCGCTGAGTAGGGTCCATATTGAGAGGAAGTGGCCTGCCATCGGTGAGAGCCGTGATTTCCTACGGTGGCGTGTTGTTGGGCAAAATGGGCATTGTGTGGAGGAGGAGCATGAGTGTGTGTCGCCCGGCATTTGTGGCGCGAAGTCTCGTCTCTTGTGTATAGATGTGCATGTCTGCGAGCTCGGACAGGTTGTTGAGTTTGCTACAACTTTTAAGCGCTTCGAGGCTTGTGTACCTTGGGAGTCCAGTTACAATGCGTTTGGCTTCGTTAAGTAACCGGTCGAGCGCGTGTATCTGTGTGCCGTTGACTGGATGATATGGCCGCCCGTACATGATACAGGAGACAAGAAAAGCTTGAGCGAATTGCCGCATTTCACGTTCGTTTACTCCACGGGTGCGGGTAGAGATTCTGCGTAAAGCGTGCAGGATTTGTTTGCTGGTCTTCGTAACGCGTTGAAACAAAGTGTTCGCTGTGCAGTTCTCGTTTAGGTGCATACCGAGTATTGGGATAGTAGATTTCCGTGAGATGGGTTGGTCACCGATGTACAGTTAAAAAAAACTGCTTTCTTCCTCTTTTCCAAAGGTAGGCCTGTCACCATGAATGACGACAAACTCTGTTTTGTCTGGGGCAGTGTGTAAACCCGTTTCCGTGGCATAGGCGCGAATAATGTCGAGAGCTCTTTGTAAGACGTCCTCCTGCTCCCCGATGCACCCTTGATGCGTCCACACGGTGACGTCATCGGCGTACACCACGTGTTTCAGGCCCGGTACGTCGGCAAGGCGCTTTGGTAGCTGGTGCATAGCTATATTAAACAGGGTCGGTGAAATAACCGAGCCCTGGGGGACGCCTACGTGGTTGGTTCGTATGGCAGTGGCGTCGTGACCAACTTCGACTTGGTAGCTTCGCTCTTCAAGAAAATCCGCCATGAAGTTGTACATCTTCCCTCTAATGCCAAGGGCACGTGCTTTGATCATGATGGTGTTATGTGGGACGGCATCAAATGCCTTGCGTATATCCACTGCGACAACGGCTCTTGGGTGAACCGAATTAGAGTCGAGGACGTCCTGTTGGAGGGGGACTAGCACATCCTGTGTTGATAGCCCACGGTGAAATTCATACAGTGTAGGAGCCAAAAGGTCGCGATCTTCAAGGTACCACATCAAGCATGTGTTGACCATGCTCTGCATTACTTTACAGACACACGATGTCAAAGAGATCGGACGGAGGTTGGATAAGGTATGTGGTGGTTTACCAGGCTTCGGAATGGGCTTGACCACCGAAAACTTCCAAGTGGAGGGCAGTATCCCGGTATCCCAGACTCGATTAAATTCTTCGAGAAGAGCGTGCTTGTACTCAAGGGGCAGATTGCATAGATGAGCCACGCGCACCTCATCGACCCCTGGAGCACTACGTACGTTGGCACGCTTCAAGGCGTGCTCCAGCTCGATCATGGTGAAGGGGCTGTTAAGTGGTTCACTATCTTCAGAATGTGCGTCCTTCTGGTATGTGGTGTCTGTGGGGCGAGACGTGTGCAGGAAAAACATTTCAGCGGCCTGTTCGGCAAGATCCTGAGCGCTGATACCTTCGCGGAGGGCCACACGAGCCGCGCCGTTGTTGGTCTTGCGCTGGCTTCCGGTTGTGGACGCCTCCGCGCAGCAACTATTGCTGTTCCTCAGCGTTTTGCTTTTGTCTGAGGGTCTTCTCTTGGCCTGTCCTTCACCCTGAATCGCTACAGTTTATTATTAGTGCATTTTCGCAACTAGACGTTATAATTTCCTTAAAATTGGCCTTTGGAGTTGAATCAAAGTTACTTGGTTGTCGGTATTCGTCTTTTCTTTAGTTTTGTGTTAACGATAGCTGTCGTACTGTGCACTCCGAAAGACCTCATGGTGAACATGTATGTTCCCAGGTACCCTTCACGGAAGGAAGTGACGTACAAGTGGCCGCGGACTTCGCTGAGCCTACGATGCAGTCGGCCTCGTTCACTGAACAACCGGATCCTGCATGCATGCCGACATGGTATTCGGTGGATAAACTTCAGCCATCATCGCGAGCCGGCACCCTTACTTCACAGACCTCTGCTCGGCCTACGCCAATGAAGCGGTCTGTGAGGTTTCGCAGAACGGAATCCAGCCAGCTGCAGGCGGTGAGCCAATGTGATAGTCAAGAAGAGACGCTATTTTTGTTTTCTCACACGCCATTGTTGAGCGAAGCGGCGACCGTCATTACAAAGCTCATGGAGTCTGAAGTGGTTTTTGAAAGAAAGCGTATTGTGACTTCTGAGCCTGAAGATGCGGTTGACATTAGGCTTGAGGATTCTGCCAATATGCTGCTTCAAGAAGCGCCTTCAGAATTCCCTGAGCCATCAGAGTGGCCCCGTGGTGCTAGCGGCAGTAAGATTAATGCTGCTGACACCAGCGAGTCCTCATCTATTAGCCAAAAAACGCACGACAGAGCACAGCTCGGCGTCAGATTCAAGCCAACTAGAACGCGCCTAGGCTCTGCCGCTAGGCGGCAGTTTTCAGAACCGCTACCGAATCAGCGATTGGCCATTGTACGATATTTGAATGCTGAGAAAAGTACCGGTGGAAGCTTCTCACCGGTTTCTGATTCAACGATTCCGATGGAGGTAGAAGACGCTTGCTCGGGCGAAACCCGGCTTTCGTGGTCCTCGCCTGCGCTCGTTGTTTCAGTATGCGAAGACGCGGGCCACTCTCTGCAGCTTGAATACGTTGGCCTTAATCCTTTAGTGAAGGCATCACCGAACTATGCGAGTCTTCGTCATGCGTCTTTGAGCGCGATGGGAACAGGGGGCTCAAGAGAGGCGTGTTACGCTGCCGAACCTCAGTGGTCAGCTCTGGACGGTAGCCAAGGACAGGCTGAGTGCTTGCAGCACCTGCAGTTGGACCCGCCTGGCGACCTGAAAGTAGCGCCATCGCCTCTACCACGAACGCTCATGAGTGTCCTCGGTCCCAAGGCAGTCCACGAGGGTGACCGCTGTTCAAGCAGCGTAGAACGCGAGGACGCGTCGCAGACTACCCTACATGTCCCGCGAACAGGGTTCGAGGTGTTTTCTACTCGACATCTGCTTCTAGAGTGTTCTGGCAATATAAAAGCGTCTGCCTCAACGGAAGCAACACCTACAAAACCGTTTTCGTTGAGGTCGCGTAGTAACGAGCATACGAAATGGGGCTTCGCCAGCGAAATTTACATCACCTTGGAGCCCTCCAACGATGTACTTCAAGATGCACAACGTCCACCTTCTGATCCGCAACCGACCATCACGTTTGCGCCGGTGGCCACGTCTACTAGCACGGCGTTTGTGGTATCTACCATAGCAGGTAGCTCGTCGAGCCGCGATTCACTTCTTTCCTCCGCCATCTGCCGCCTACCAGACGCCTGCGCGACGAACAACGACGTGTGTCCTTCATCTGATCTTACGTCTTACACCGATCTTACACCAAAAGTAAAGGCTGTACAACTTCCTTACTTGGGACGCCACTCGGTGTCGAGTGAAACCCTTTCTTCGTCAATCCGCGCAAAGGCAAAAAGTTGGCAGCCGGTTTCGACGTTCAAGAATGTCGGGCACGCAAAGGAGACAGTCGGAGCACGCAGTCGACGAGACTGCTTCAGCGTCGAAGTACTGTCTTCATATAATGCATGGCCTCGTCTTCATGAGCAGCCAGAGCCGTCGACGTCCTTCTCGGTGCTCGAATCACTGGGGCCGCTTTCGCCGAGCAGCGAGCGCACTACTATGGGGGAGTCTGCAGCGCTGCTGAACGAAGATGGCAAGCATGACGGCGGTATGCTTAGGTCGTGCGTCAGGGACCGAGCCATTGAAGCCTGCGCCAGCATGCCTTTCTCAGGAGCGCAGCTGGTCTCATTGCATGTGGAGCGGCGTTCATCCTCGTGCGAACGGCCGGGCCCATCCAAAGAGGACCACACGGCCCCGGCTCAGCAACCCTGACTGCTCTTAACTTTTGCCAGTCAGCTCCACGAATTGGAGCACAGTGAATTTGCTACTTCAGTGAGTCACGGTTAACGTAGGAATACGGCACTAACATTCATACTAGACGTTGTATTTACAAGGTACCACTGCAAACAGCGAAAATTTTTATGCGAATGTTGCTTAGCTTCTATGCCACATGGCGCAAGATGGCAATCAATTATCGACCAGCCTAATATAAAATGCAAACATCTATACTGTTCCGTTATTTTCGACGGGAGTCCCAGTAGACGCAATATATTTTATGTTGTAATGATTATTGTGATGAACCTGCCGCTACGGCCACCAAATGATTAGTTTTTGTTTATCGGCATTGTTGAACCAAACGCAAAGAGAGAAATGTCTTGATTGATCAGTTCTGATTTAAAAGAAACTACACAAAATATTTGTATGAGAGGCTGTGTTGCCGTGATAAGCTCATCTTCACTTTTGTTTCGTCTCTATCATAGCTGTTTCAAAAAGCTGTATAGTATCTTTCCATCACCATTTGTTTATGTCATCTCTACGTCACTTTTGTGTCTTTTTCTATGATTTTTCTTTTTTTACCGCGTTTAACACACGTACTTTCTATCAACCGCTACGAAGGTGTCCAGTGTATGAGTTGGCCAGGCTCCCCTCGAGCTGCAGCATTTTTGCCTAGTCACTTTCGCAACATTGTTGCAGAATGAATTCAATTCAGTGTAATACTGTATCCCCATGCCATGTTCCTATGCTACTGGTGAATCACGGAACCTTATCATACATGAGCAGCCACACAAAGTGGCAATTTCGCTGGCAAGAAAAGGGTCAAATGTCGCCTCGACACAGTACATAACGGGTGGACTGTACCGCCGCTACAAGATACTTAATTTTTCAACTCCACCTTCGAGAGCCGCAAAAATATCTGTCGACTGCTACGCCTGCCAATTCTTCCTTCGTTGTATGCGCTGCCAGCACACCGGAGACGCACGACCGCACCTTCTACACTAGAACCACAGTTACTGGTACCTTGTGGGTCTGGCAGCGGCATGGCAAACGGTTCTTGGAAACATCTGTGCTTCATTTTGCCGATAGCCGCAAGCATCGCTGGCTCATACTTCCTGAGCAACATTTCCTCTTCAAGCTTCCTTCGCGGAAACTGCACCCTCACTGGCCCTCCATTCAGTTCTTGCTGTCAACCGATAGATGGCAATGCATCCACAGCCCTATCTCCCGCCGATCTCACCTGTCTCAACCGCTCATGGCACAACACTGGAACGTCATCGACACGGACCCCACAGGACATAAAAGCGACGCACCGGCCAATCCTTTTCAGTGGGTCTCGCAGCGGCATGGCAAACGGTTCTTGGAAACATGTGTGCTTCATTTTGCAGGTCGGCCAAAATTACGCTTTCAAATGTTATAGGAACAATAATCGTTTCTTATTGCTACTGCCAGACCCTCAGCACTTTGTGTGTCTGTGTGTATTCCTTTAGCATTTTGTTGCAACTGTCTGGCGATGTCGAGACTAATCAAGGCCCAAAGTCAGAGGAAATGCTAACGGAACTATTAGCCGGACAAGCACGAATCAGCGCAGAGATTACCGCGCTCCACTCTAGAATGGCTTCTTTTGAACAGTGTGTTACGCACATAGAGGGGTTGGCTTCAACTGCAAACGACGCCCTTGAGCGCGTTCATGATCTTGAGAAAACTGTTGATAACCTTAAAGATTTCACCAAACTTGACCGCAAAAACGATGACTTGGAATACCGATCCCGTAGGAATAATTTAATCATTTACGGCTTGAAAGAGCCCTCAACAGAAACTTCTGAGGAACTATTAGCTTCTGTATCGGAGTTGCTGTCTTCCAAACTTGGAATCCGATGTGAAGGTATTGAAAGCTGTCACAGGCTTGGCACGCAAAGAAATGAAAAGACGAGACCTGTAATTTTTAAACTGCTAGACTTTAGAACCAAGCTTTTCATCCTTAAAAAAGCCAGAAAACTGAAAGGATCTGATACGTACATTAGTGAAGAATTTTCTGCGCGTGTACGGCGAATTAGAAAGGCTCTCTGGGACAATTCGGTTGATATCCGCAAAGAAGCAGATAAGTATAGATTGATCGTCGACACTTTTTGTTACACTTGGGATGATGTTTGCAAAAGGCTTGTTAAGGCTCCACGTGCTGCAGTGCCTACGAACACAGAGTGACTCGTATAATGACCAGAAAGTAACTTGTTTGAACATAAATGCTCGAAGCTTGCTTAATAAGCTTGAAGATTTCAATTGGCTTGTAGAGTGCTACAGTCCGTCAATTATTTGCGTAACAGAAAGAAGGTTCGACAACTCTGTATCAGATGTAGAATTTTTGCCTCCAGATTACTCGGTTATCAGAAACGACCAGCAGTTTGCTAAAGGAGGGGGTGTAGCTCTGTTTATTAGAAAAGGCATTGAAATTTTTGTATTGCCAGAACTTCCGAATACTGAGTCTGTTTCTCGGTTTTCGTGGCAGTTGTGTGTGCTGTATACCGCCCGCCCGTTTTTGAAAACATTTTCTCGCACATTACAGGATACATAGCGGAACACAGGCTCCACAATTATAGTATGATCATTACAGGTGATTTTAATACTCCTTGTATCGATTGGAAGTTGTTAATTTCAACAGGTCGTGACAAGGCTGTTTGTGAATCCCTAATTAATATGGCTATATCATTTGATTTAACACAAGTAGTTGAATGTCCAACTCGAGTCAACTCTGTTCTTGACCTTGTTTTTCTTAATGAACAGTTGTTACAGCACGGTTTTCATTGTGACGTAGTCGACGGACTGTCAGATCAGAAGGGTGTTTTCGGGAAATTTAATGTGGTTTGTGAGACCCACAAGCCGACATTCAATATGGTTACAGGTTTTACCCGTGCTAACGACCATGCTATTGTTGAACTGCTAGAGTTGCCTTTCAGAGATTTCGTGTCTGGCAGCGAAACGTGCAGTGTTGATGCTTTGTTAGAGCAGTTTCACAGTTTAGTAGAAAGCTGTGTGCTTCAGTTCGTCCCCACAAAATGTGTGAAACATAACTCGAAGCATTCCCATGGTACACAAGAGACATAATTCATCTCATAAGACGTATCAAGCGTATGCGCAAACCCAGCCGGTCACAAAACGAAAACCGCGACTCACTACTTCTTTCACTCAAGTCTGAGCTGAAAACAATAATGACAGAAGCTAAACACTTCAACACAATACTGTCAACCTTCATGAAAGAAAATCCATCGAAATATTGGAAAACAATACTACCCTCTTCCCATGACTCTGTATCCTTCATTATCAACAATCAGCCTTGCTCTGACCCTGTAACCATTTCTGAAGCCTTTAATAGCTACATTCACTCTGTCTATCATCTTGATGGTGGTACTAATCCTCCTTTCACTCATAGCTCGGAAAACCAGTTACCCAACCTTGAAGTAAGTTACGCTGGGGTTCACAATCTGTTATTAAAAATTGACACAACTAAAAGTGCGGGACCAGACGCCATACCTAACATGTTCTCAAAGAGGTACTCGGAATGGAGTGCCTGTTATCTTAGTCATTTTCAATAAATCACTGGACACATCCTCCGTTCCCCAGGTTTAGAAAATTGCCAATGTGATCCCTGTGTTTAAATCTGGCGATAAACAACAAATTAGTAATTACCGACCGATCTCCCTGATTTCCACTTGCTGCAAGCTTCTTGAGCACATTATTCACAAGCATATTGTTCAGTATTTAACTTGCCATAATCTACTGTCACACTGTCAGCACGCTTTTCGATCTGGTTTTTCCACTGTCACTCAGTTCATTGAATTTACTCACGACATAGCTTCCGCTATAAATAACCGCAATCAAATCGATGCAATATTTATAGATTATTCCAAAGCATTGGACATAATCTGCCATAATAAGCTTCTTCGTAAACTACGTAGCATACTTAACGGCAATAAGTTACTCGACTCAATAACCGACTACTTATACTTAAGATCCCAGTTCGTCACTTTTAACCATGCACAGTCATCGTAAGCCACTGTAACTTCAGGTGTGCCCCAAGGATCGGTGCTTAGGCCTCTATTATTTATAATTTTTATTAATGATGTAGCAAATGTTATTAATGACACCGCAGTGAAGTTACGCCTATATGCCGACGACTGCGTGCTTTATCGTAACGTTGCTAACGCCTATGATCAACAGGAACTAAACAATTTTCACTGTTCTGTGAATGGAGTAACGTATAGCAAATGAAAATTAATTTCACTAAAACAGTTGCAATGGCCTTTTCAGTTACAAAAAGAATCCGCTGCATTTCTCTTACAGTAATAACGGCAGCTACTTGACTCATGTCAGCGAGTTCAGATACCTGGGTGTTATTTTTTCATATAACTTAAAACGGAATGCTCATATTCATAACACTTCTGGGAAAGCACTTCGCAAACTTGGCTATCTCAAACGAACCTTAAAAAATGCCACGAAGGAATGTAAATTAATTGCTTACAAATCATTAGTTCGACCGATCCTGGGGTACGCCTCAACTGTTTGGTCCCCTCATTACGCGCGTAACATTGACCGTTTAGAATCACTTAAAGAAAAGCAATACGATTCATCTTCGGCCGATACGATCGTAACTTTTCACCTTCTTCACATATACACACTTTATCTTTGCAAACGTTAGAACATAGGCGTACACGTGAACGTATCATCATGCTGCACAAGATCGCTCACACGTCATCTGGCATTCAGGCACCCATCTCGTGCCATCAAGCGCACGTGCAAACCGACGGCACCACCCATTAAACATTGTTCCTTTCAAACCACATACAGACTGCTTTAAATTTTCTTTTTTCGCGCTAACTTGAAATTTAGAATCGATTGGACAGCTCACTTCACGAATTGCCAATTGAAGAGTTCGTTGTTCAGTTGCCTAACAATTTGTCCTGTTGATCTGTTTTTGATACTTCTGTGTTATCTATTTCTATGCTGCCCATGTTTGTTTTTACTACTGTATGTACCCACTCCTGCTATGTCTCCCCCGAGGCAGCAGTACTTGTAAATAAAAAATAAAAAATGATGTGTGAGCATATTTAAACCTCCCTGAGCGAACGCGCGATCTCGGAGGCCACATCTCGCGTTACCACACTGATTCATTTGACGTGTGGCAACACATGCTACGAACTTTTCTTACAATTCTCTATAATTCCTGCCGCGTGGCATGCAACAATATATTGACACAACTATATTTGGCAGAACCATAATGCAGCGGGTATGCGCCAGTGGGGACGACGCTGAAGTAGCGCGGGTTTTTAGGTGAAGCGGGGAAAACGAAGAAGACGTTGTTGTTTTTCCCTTGGACGACTGATAAAGTGCGTTTCTTGGCGGTGCTGCTACGTATACTCGTCGATCCCACGTCGTTACACTGGTGGAGGTGCTGGGTATTCTTCATGCTTGGCACCCCTTCGCGGAGCCGACGATCGAGCCCTGAATCACCATCGCGCATCGAAACACCGGTCCGCCGCTTCAGTCGTCGCCTGCTAGGCTTAGCGCCCGAGTCCAGTCCCCTGCAAGAAACTTCGAGAAATCGTTTGCCTCCTACAAATAACATGGCCACCGCAGCTCCATCGCAAGTAACACTACAGAATCCTATGGTCCCGGAGAGCTTTCATGGTGATGCCTTTGAAGACGTCCAAGATTGGCTAGACCAGTTCGAGCGCGTCGCCCAGTATAACCATAAGACCAGCTCGGCGGACAAAGTCTCGAGTGTCTATTTCTATTTGAAGGACAATGATCGTACGTGGTACGTAAACCGGGAGAGGAGCTTTGCCACGTGGGGCGACTTCCGCGCACACCTGCTGGATACCTTTTCAAGCATCGACAGGAGGGAGAACGCGCAGCGTCTCCTTGAAATCCGCATTCAAAAACCCAGTGAGAGTGTTACTATGTTCTCGGAAGAAATGGCCCGTCTTTTCCGTAGGGCAGACCCAGACATGCCAGAGGAAAAAAAGCTGCGATATCTCTTGCGAGGAGTGAAGGAGCAACTGTTTGCCGGCCTTGTGAGAAATCCACCGACAACAGTGGCCCAGTTCACAAAAGAGGCTACAGCCATTGAACGGGCCCTGCAGCAACGATACCGCCAGCATGACATGAGCAACTCGGCGGAGAACACTTCTGTACTGGCTGCGAGTAACGACATGTCTCTGCGTGAAGTTGTCCGAGAGGTGGTGCGAGGAGAGCTTCGGCAGCTCGGCTTTGTGGTTGCGCCTACGGAACCGACGCCAGCGTTATCTTTTGTTGCTGATGTAGTGCGGGAGGAAGTCCGGCAAGCTTTTTCAGCGCCAGACTGTGGGAACGTTCCGCGGCGCCTCACTTATGCGGTGGCTGTTCGCCGTCCACTCAACGCAACTTGAACGCCGCTGACAACCATAACTACAACACCACCTACGCCACAAACAGAGCCGACATCGTCACCCTCGTCGACCCTACCGACCCCGCCGATCATGCCAGCACAAGCAACGCCGTATTTTCGACATGCGCACGCCACTCCTTGGCTCCATGGAGAGTTACCGCCGAACTAGCAGCGTCGGAAAACCGATTTGTGGCGCACCGTCGACCGTCGACCAGTGTGCTACCATTGTGGTGAAGCTGGACACGTCTGTAGAGTTTGCCACAAGTGGAACAAGTATCGCGCCGCTCAACAATCAAGCTTTCCTGCCAACTATGCTTATTCTCCGTACGACGGTCGACGCACTTACAACGACGCTCTTGTGAACAGTCAGCCACAAAATACGACGATGCCCCGACCACGTTCTCCTTCTCCATCACCGGCACGCTACAATTCGCCGACTCGTCGCAGCTTTGCCGACGTCACTAGGGGCAGATCGCCTAGCCCTCGACGGGGAAACTAGCCGCAGCGACCTCCGGGGTGAGGTTGCCAATACACGAACTGCTCCACATCCCCCGTTATCGACGAACAACGACGTGAAGACTACATTGACGAAAAAGACGCCCAGCACAACGACGAATACGATTGATAGAAGTACGAAAGACGTAACTGACATCGTCAGCGCCGAGCTCATCGTATGCATTGACGGCCACGAAATAGCCGCTATGGTTGACACTGGCTCCCATTTTTCAATGCTAAGCTTACAGGTCGCTGACAAACTAAGGAAGGTGAAGACACCATGGCACGGGCACAACATAAGAAGCGCCGCAGGTCAGTTGATGACACCTGTCGGGAAATGCACGGCCCGACTCTTAATCGCCGGTTCAACCTTCGTCGTCACCCTCGTCATCCTTACTGAGTGTTGTAAAGAACTTATATTGGGCATGGATTTCCTACGGGAGTACGGCGCCGTGATTAACATCCGCGACAGAAGCGGCACATTTGCCACGAGTTCGGATAATGTCACCCATGAGAAGCCACAACAACCTCGCTTACGTATTGCCGCGGACGACGTCATACTTTTGCTGCGGAGTTGCTCTCTCATACAGGTGCGCTGTGACAGCCCGCAAAATGGGACTGGAGTAGCTGAACACATCAGTGCGCTAGCACTGAATTGCGGTGTCTCCACTGCCAGCGCACTTATCAGGGTAATCGACGGAAGCGCTGAACTCTTGCTGACGAATTTTAGAAAGGAGCGCCGACACATCGTTAGAGGTTAGAGGTACTGCCACTTAGCGCAGGAGTCGGCCTCTACAATCCACACAGCTGCGCCTATTGTCGACGTTATTCCGGCGTTAACGGCCGTTGAGCGGAACCGTCTTCTTGGGCTCATCAATCAGTACCAGGCCTGTTTCTCCTCTGCGTCAAGAGTTGGTCAAACGCCACTTACCAAACACCGGATCATTACTGATGTCGACGCCAGACCCATCCGACAAAACCCTTATCGTGTGGCCCCAAAGGAACGCGAAGCAGTACAAGAACAAGTGAAGACGATGCTGGAAGATGGCGTTATTCGACCATCTAATAGTCCTTGGGCATCACCTGTAGTTTTAGTGAAGAAGAAGGACGGTAGCCTGCGCTTCTGCGTCGACTATCGGAAGCTCAATCAGGTCACAAAGAAGGACGTTTATCCACTGCCACGTATTGATGATTCCTTGTATAGGTTGCGAAACGCGTGCTACTTTTCCTCAATGGACTTGAAAAGCGGTTATTGCCAGATCGAAGTGGATGAGAGAGACCGTGAGAAAACAGCCTTTGTGACGTCTGACGGACTTTATGAATTTCAGGTACTTCCTTTCGGTTTGTGTTCGGCACCAGCAACATTTCAGCGTCTAATGGACACTGTGCTCTCCGGATTCAAATGGCAAACATGCCTGGTGTACTTGGATGACGTGATTGTCTTTTCCGCAACGTTCGACAAACACTTACGAAGACTGAAAACTGTTTTTGAAGCGATACGCTCTGCCGGTCTCACTTTGAAGCCTGAGAAGTGCCATTTTGGTTTTCATGAGTTCCAGTTCCTCGGTCACGTCGTCAGTAGCCAAGGAGTCCGACCTGATCCGGATAAAATTGCCGCCGTCGTTAATTTTCCTATTCCATCAGACAAAAAAGCCGTGCGACGTTTTCTGGGACTCTGTGTATATTACCGGCGATTTATTGCGAATTTCTCGCGTATCGCATGGCCGTTAACACAGCTCACCCGAGAAGATATGCCTTTTACTTGGGGCGAAGACCAGCAGCGGGCATTCCACTAGCTCCGGCAACGCATGCAATCGCCTCCCGTATTAGCACACTTCGATGAGGAAGCCCCGACGATATTGCATACAGACGCTAGTAATGTCGGTCTAGGGGCGGTGCTAGTACAATGGCAGGGCAACAGCGAAAAAGTGATTGCTTACGCCAGTAGGACACTATCCCAAGCCGAAGCTAACTACTCCACCACTGAAAAAGAATGCCTTGCAATGGTATGGGCAGTTCTGAAATTTCGTCCGTATTTGTATGGTCGGTCTTTCACCGTCGTTAGTGATCACCATTCCCTCTGCTGGCTCGTTAATTTGAACGATTCTTCCGGCCGGCTCGCACGCTGGAGTCTTCGACTCTAAGAGTTCGACTTTGTTGTTAAATACAAGTCGGGGAAACGGCACGCAGACGCCGACTGCCTTTCTCGGTCTCCTGTTGAACCAGCAGCACAAGACGATGACGACACGGTTTTTGTGGGACTCGTGGATATTGCCGATCTTTCACGCCAGCAACGGGATGACATTGAATTCCTGCCGCTTATTGATTACCTCGAAGGACGAACCAACAGCGTGCCGAGGCTCTTTGCAAGAGGGGTGGCATTATACTGCTTGCGTCGCAACGTCCTCTACAAGAAGAACTTCTTGCCTAGCGGCAGCAACTACTTACTTGTTGTTCCATCACCGCTTCGACGTGAAATCTTACACGCCTGCCACAACGAGCTGACTGCTGGGCACTTGGGCTACACTCGCACATTGGCACGGATTGGGCAGAAAAACTACTGGCCGAGACTTACTGCGGTCGTTAAACATTACGTACAGACATGTCTGGATTGCCAACGTCATAAACCGCCATCCGTCAAACCAGCCGGCTTACTGCACCCTGTTGACGTACCGGCCACACCATTTGCACAAGTAGGCATGCACTTTCTGGGCCCCTTCCCAACGTCTACTACTGGTAATAGGTGGATAATCGTCGCGACGGATTATCTCACTAGATAAGCCGAGACAAGTGCTCTGCAACGGGCAACAGCAGATGAAGCGGCACGATTTTTTTCTGGAATCCATCGTTTTAAGGCATGGCGCTCCCGCAGTAGTCGTCACGGACAGAGGTACTGCGTTCATGGCCCAGTTTTTAGATATAGTTCTACGTCTAAGTGGTACCGCCCACCGGAAGACAACAGCGTATCACCCTCAAACAAACGGACTGACAGAACGACTCAATAGGACATTGGCTGATATGATAAGCATGTACGTAGATGTAGAGCATAGGAACTGGGACGAGGTTACCTTATGTCACCTTCGCGTACAATACGGCTCGTCAAGAGACCACTCGCAAGACGCCCTTCAGTCTCGTATACGGCCGTGAAGTTACAACAACATTAGACGCAATGCTTCCTCACGAATTTGACGACAACGAGACGGGTGCTGAAGAGATAACACACCGAGCAGAGGCAGCTAGGCAGTTTGCGCTTCTGCGAATCCGCGAACAGGACTGTGACGCCAGACGCTACAATCTTCGGCACGGAACCGTCACATACAACATCGGCGACAAAGTGTGGGTCTGGACACCTATTCGATAGCGTGGGCTCTCAGAAAAGCTCCTACGCAAATACTTCGGGCCCTACATATTTCTCCGACGCATCAGTGACGTCAACTACGAAGTCGTTCCAGACAGCTCGCACTGTTCAACGCGCCGGCGGCATTTACCCGAGGTCGTTCACGTGCTTCGTATGAAGCCGTACTATGAGGACTGACAAGACTGCGCAGTTCTTTACCGCTGCTTTCCAAGCCTGCATCATCGGGACGATGATCTTTTCTAAAGGGGGAGCAAATGAAACAACTATATTTGGCACAACCATAATGCAGCGGGTATGCGCCAGTGGGGACGACGCTGAAGTAGCGCGGGTTTTTAGGTGAAGCGGGAAAACGAAGAAGACGTTGTTGTTTTTCCCTTGGACGACTGATAAAGTGCGTTTCTTGGCGCTGCTGCTACGCATACTCGTCGATCCCACGTCGTTACAATATGTTCATTCGTGGTAGATCATTTGGCAAAATAAACGAACTGAAGGGAATGGATGCCTTATTTAATGTGATTTTTCGCCTCCGCTCATATTTTGTAACGTGTATCCACTATCGTATTCGCAGATTACCTGGAAGCACAGGCAGCGTTTTCACTTTCTTGCGGGCCACAGGTACAGAGTAGTAAATTTTTTTTCTGCATTTTCACCGCATACAAGATCCACTGTTAATAAAGGGAAAATCAGACATCCACCCGTTCATAGCAATTGCTACAAAGGAAACCCATACGGGTTCCTCGAAAGAAAAGGCTCAGAGTTGAAGAAAAATTCGTCTTGGTCCGGGACTCGAACCCGGCACCACCGCCTTTCCGGGCAGCCACTCTACCATCTGATTCGAGGAACTCGTATGGGTTTCCCTTGTAGCAATTGCTACGAACGGGTGGATGTCTGATACTCCCTTCATTAATTACTTCTGTCCACCTTGCGGGTTTCCGCAGAACTACTACGTCAAACTCTTGCCTTTACTTCGTGTTGTGGACAAATTCGACTTCGCCCTGTCATCTGCTAGCCGCCTGCTTAGCTCAGATGGTAGAGCGGCTGGCCCGGAAAGGCGGTGGTCCCGGGTTCGAGTCCTGGACGAAGACGAATTTTTCTTCAACTCTGAGGCTTTTCTTTCGAAGAACCCGTATGGGTTTCCTTTGTAGCAATTGCTGCGAACGGGCGGATGTCTGATTTCCCCTTTATTATATTATTCTCTCCACCTTGCGGGATTCCGCAGAACTACTGCGTCAAGATTCGCTGTACTAAAGTTTTTTATCGAATATTGGTACGGATGGCGGATGGCGGAGACCTTCAGTCAAGGGCCTCGGCTCTCATCAGCACACATAGTTTGTACACAGTGCGATGTACAACATACTACTATTGTGCAATCTAATTTCATATATTGGAAGAAAGGTCTTTGTATTTGAATTCATGAGTTCCACAACTTGATTCTGTGTTCCACTCGTCTTAATAGCTAACTACTCTTACCACCATTATCGTAATATTTTTGTGTTCCTGCAAGAGCCAAGCCAACCAGATGACAGTCTGTTCTTGGTCTTTGTCATCGTAATTATGTTAATTGAAACCTAACTGTCTCATGTGTACTGCTTCCTGTTTCCCTTCCTTCGTGTGGGGAGAGTTGACTCCCGTGATAGTGGTTGGCGTCAGTGTGCTGTCCGATTAGCCTAAACGACCAACTCGCATATGATTGAATGTCACCGACGCTCGCCTTCGTGTTCTATGCAATAAACACTGCCCATGCCATGGAACTGATAACTATGGTCGCCGCGTTTTCTGAGATGCCCCAATTGGCTTAGATTCCGCGCAGCGCGTTATTTTCAGAAATTCTGCCGATGTCTATCCTTCACCAGCATTCCGCTTCTGTGGTAAGGCGATTATCATTAAAGCAATGTAGGGACTCACCGCGTTAATGCAGTCACGTTTATTTAAAGTTTGCAAAGGTCATCTTGAGGTTTCGTTGCTTCGACTGCAAAGACATACACACTGCCTGCGGTATCAACCCTTTTTGCCATGGCACTCCCTTGCCAAGATCACCCAAGAGCACGGCGGAATGTTCATGATTGCGTGACGACAATGCAGCGACGACAATGGAATGGCGAAGGCGTCAATGGAACGAGAGAGGCGGTATGACGACGACGCATGGCGACAATGAGAGGCCGATTCTGAAATAGTGACGATGGTAACAGAAAAACAGCGTAACGATGACAGCGTGAAGAAAATGGTATGACGACTAGTGTATGAAAACAATGGCGTGACGACAGCGGTATGACAGCACATGCTTGACACCGACTGTCTGACGACGACGCAATGAAGGTTTTGGCACGACACTGGCGGCATAATAAGCCTTAGATGGTGACAGATAACAACGAAGAGAAAGGGCGTTGATAGAACGAAGACCAACAGTTAGCAATCATGGAATAAGGTTTCTGAAGTAATGACGATGGTAAGAGAACAGTGTGAAGGTGACGGCATGAGGACGATGGTAGGACTGCGAGGGTGTGACGACGATGCCCCGACGACGACGGCATGATAAGAGTGGGATGACAAAGTTAAAATGAAAATTGAAGGACAGATTCAAGGACCACGAAAGCATCACGACGACTCTATGACAACGAATCCATGACGATGACTGTATGACGACGATGCAATCGTGTCGACGGCATGACAATGGTATGACCACAATGAGATGATAAACATGACGTGAATACGACTGCCTCACAAAGACTGTATGACGAAGACACTGTGTAGACCACTGCATGAGAAAATTTGAATGACAAAGCTGGAATGATGATGATGCAGCGACCACGACGGCATAATGACTACGAGTCCGTACTGAGTGGCTCATGGTAGTAGACAATTTGCGTTACTCGATCGGCGTAAGAGGTGTGACGACGACCGCATGACGAGAGTCGGGTGACTGAGCTGCCATGACGACAATGGAACGACCACGACGGTATCACGACGACGGTATGGCAATGAATGCGTGACAACGGTATGACGACGATGGCGTGACGACAACAGCATAACGAGAGTCCCATGACAAAGTTTGAATGATGACAATGCAACAATCACGACGGCATCACGACCACGAGGCACGTACATAGTGGCACAAGCTGTCAGACAACTTTGCCTGTGAGTGAGTGTAAGAGTCGTGACAATGACAGCATTACAAGAGTCAAATCACGAAGCTAGAATGACGAAGATGGAAGGACCATGACGGCATCATGACCACGAGCACATATCTAGTGTCCCAAGCTGGCAGACAAGTTGTGGCACTGTGTAGTCATAACAGGATGGACGTAGATAGATAGATAGATAGATAGATAGATAGATAGATAGATAGATAGATAGATAGATAGATAGATAGATAGATAGATAGATAGATAGATAGATAGATAGATAGATAGATAGATAGATAGATAGATAGATAGATAGATAGATAGATAGATAGATAGATAGATAGATAGATAGATAGATAGATAGATAGATAGATAGATAGATAGATAGATAGATAGATAGATAGATAGATCGTAGGCGAAGAATGCTAATCACATTAAAGACGTATGTAGTTCCCACGCACATCTTGGAATATACGTGAAGCGAAGCTTTACGGAAGTGATTAATGAACTGCTATAAATGTTGCCATTTCACTATCCGTCTTTAGTGTAAACAAAAGTGTCCATATCGTCTCGCGCACCAATGCTACGCAATATGACAACTCGTATGTTGATTTGTATTTTTAATTTCCTCGTATTTATTTTAATTTGACCGGCCGCTTCATAGCCGATCCAACGTTGCAGGTAGGTGTCATTGTATAGAAATCCTAATCATTATCAACCTGCGGCCATCATCTCGAAAAGTAGTTGGCGTTTGTACGAGTAAAATATGCGGGCTATTGCGACCTTTTAATTTCAGGCATCCATTCATGCCCGCCTTAACAGAGCTGACGTGTGGGCGGATCTCTCGCAATTATGCTTCAATGATGTCTACATTATGAATATCAGTGACCACTGCTTGATTATATTCAGCGTGCGTTTTAAGCTCTTCAAGGCCATAAAGTTCACTTGGGACCTGTGGACACTGAATGCGGTATTACTCGAAAGTCATGTGTTTTGACAAGAAGTGCTAGCACAATTGAATGATTTGCGAAATATTAACGCCATTCGAAGAAGCTTTTGTACGGAGGAGAAAATAATAAAGGTGCCATACACGGGACGCTTACTTCAACTCGACATGCGTAATACGCTAGAAGAAATTGCTCAAGCACAGGAGAGGGCCCAGTTCGCCAGGCTATCTACCACAAAAGTTGGAAGGCACATCCTACAGGGGCAGGACGTTCCCCCACAATAGTCAAGACAAATTTGTGCAGCAGCCCTCTAGAGGACCGGGACCGCATCACTGTCGGCCAGATCCCAAGAAACGTCCATCCGTAACACAACGTGGGAACACGTCGGGCGCGCGCGCGAGGGTCTCTCTGAATAAGCTTCGTCAATGGGCTTCGGAGAACAGTTTCGTAAACGCAACGCATTACTCTGACACACGGGCCTTCGCTGCGGTTATCGTAGACCATGAAAGTTAAGTCACGGACTGAGTCTCGATTCGGACGACGTCCTCTGAGATCGCATAACAGGCTGCAATAGCGATGGCCTTATTGGACCACAAGAGGACAACAATCTGCAGAGACTCGAAATCAGCCGTTCGGGCATTTGGTAAAGGAACCATATGTTCCCTACCCAGTACAGGGATACATGTTCGTGTTGCGGGGCAACCCCCTCGTTATACCACATCACGTGGGAATGCAAACGTAATTTCGCATTCCATAAAGTAAATAGCCCAAGTGCGGAACAATGGGAGGGTCTGCTCACCAGCAGCGAGCTCGCAGCCCAACGGGCAATTGTGTCGCACGCCTGCGAGGCAGCAATACTCAGCTGTGCCCTGGAAAAGGGGCGCCGACCTTGTGAAGCGGCCAGGACTCAAGACAAGAAGACACCGGCCCACCGCCAATCTCCCGGAGATATAGAGCAATAAAGTTTTCCGTTCCATTCCATCCGACTTAGCCCTAGGGATACTAGGAAGGAAGGAGATCACGCCACACACTCATCTGGTTTCCAGCCCACACGGGACAGATTGAGGGTGCCCCACCCAACCTCAATGAGTCGGCACACAATGCTTCGTGAGGGATCATCGACCGCGTAGCCACCGAGCAGCGTGATGTTGGGGTACAGACAATCGGGACTTTCCTTCCTAGTACAATGAACTTACTAAGCACTTTTACTTGGCTCAGACGATTTAGCCCTTCCAACACTGTAAACTCAATACACCTCAGGCTTTAACACTAATGCTTCTACAGACGGGGGCATACCCAAACCCCCTACTTCTTCACAGCGTTTTCCCCGAAATTCAGACAACAAATGCATGTGCACTATGCACAATAAGCGGCGAACTTAGATCACAGAGAGGCTTACTTAGATCTTACTTAGCTTACTTGGCGAACATAGATCACAGAGAGGCTCGGCCTCGCTGCCCCTACGTGGAAGCGGCCCACTGCGCGCTCACGCGCCCTAAATAACCACAATGAAGTTCACTCATCCATCCATAAAAATCAAAACGCTAGAAAGAGCCAGCATAACAAAAAGCGCAGAACAAAAGGAAGCTATAAATTTCTAGGAAATTTTAGCAATCCCGATAGCCGAGGAAGCGAAAGCACTAGGTAGATGAAACATGACCTCTTTTTTTCACAAAGCACAAGTTGCAAAAGTGCGACGACGAGCGCTATCACGTAGCGATCATCCGAAAAAAGGCGGAGAAGCCGACAGCCGGTTCGATACCAACGCTGGAGAACACTAGCTACTAACCAACTAGCTGGAGAATAAAACACGCGTGCAGTAATCATATTTCTGAAATAGAGTGTAACGGTTTTATTAGTCAGGATAAAAAATAATAGAATCCGCTTTTGTGAAATATAAAGTGCTGTTCTAAGGCGCATGTGTAATTATTGAACTGTTCGATAAATAATTGTTGTTGCTACTGCCTATACTGGAACACAGTGTAAAAGAGAGATATGAAATGCTGTTTTCAGTGCGTGAAGTGCCGGATGCCATTGATCAGGTAAACCTGCAGAAAAATGACCCCGTCCTGATGTTCATTTCATTTTTGTATTACCTTAAATACCCACGAGGAGTATTACGTAAGGGGTGGGTACATATATTTTGGTAAGCAAGTGTTAACACAACAAAACATGGCTGGTAACATTATTGGCAAAGTTGGATGAGCACGTGATGGCTGCGATGTCGTTGGGTAGGTCGTTCCAGTTTGCTGCAGTACGGGAAAAAATGATGCGGCAAAGGTGGTAGTTCGGGCACGAGGTCGGGAAACTTGAAGCGGATGACGAGTGCGATGAGATATGCGGGCTGGAGGGACGATGTAGGGTGCGCGGCCTAGTGAACTATGGAAAAATTTATGAAACAAGCAAAGGCTGGCGATGCGGCGACGAAGTGACAAGGGTAATAAGTCGGATTCAGCTTTCAAAGCTGACACACTGATGTAAGAATATGGAGAATGGCTGAATCTGGCTGTTCTGTTTTGGTCTCATTCGAGTGCATTTATAAGGTAAGCTCGGTGCGGGTTCCAAATGAGTGAGGCATATTCTAAATTTGGTCTGACGAGGGATTTGTACGCTAATAACTTCGCATGTTTAGGGGCTTGGCAGAGATGACGTCTTAAAAACCCAAGTGTTTTATTGGCGGATGAAATGATGTTCGTAACGCGTGTGCTCCAGGACAAGTCGCCAGATAAGGTAATGCCTAAGTACTTGTATGATAGAAGAGGTTGTACAGGGACGTTAGCTATGACGTATGTGAAATGAAGTGGGTTTCGGCGACGCGTGAAGGACAAGATTTTACATTTTTGAGGGTTAAGTTCCATTAACCAATTGGCACACCATTCCTGAATGCGGTTAACGTCGTCTTGAAGAGATGTTTGGTCAGAAGCGTTATTAACCTTGCGATAAATTACACAATCATCGGCGAACATGCGAATATTACTCGACACATGCGTTGGAAAATCGTTAATATAAATTAGAAACAGAAGCGGACAGAGGACAGACCCTTGCGAGAAACCTAACGTTACTGGGATGGGATTGGAGTTGTGGTTGTTAACCAAGTGTCAAGCGCCATGGACCAAATGCTGCTTTACTGCTGCTGCTGCTTATAAATCATTCAAGCCAAATTAGAACCAATTCTAAAGCAGCTGCTCAACGGAACATATTGTCACGCTGTAGTGACCTGTCAATACGACCATGCGTTGATTCAGGGAGCATGTCCGGATGTCCTGACCCTTGCATCCCATAAAGTTCGTGTAAGCAGCACCAGCGTACGACACGTGACAAATTCATGAAGTCATTTTCCCGAGTTGTTACGGTTCTTTTGCTCTGGAGACGCAAGGAAGGTGTTATGATTAATGAAGAGGAGCTCCCAGCATGGAAAAAACACCATTTCAATCACCATCTCAAATTCAGACCAGTCCTTCTCTCCCGTTTTGAAGATAACCCGGATTCGCACCTGCACGAGTTCCATTTTCTGTCTGCAATCTTCATGACAGCCCACACAAATTTTCTTCCCAGCGTAGATGACCGAGTATTGCTTAGATCTGTAAAATTATATAGTCCAATCAGCTTAACACACACTGATTATTAAGTCTTTATATAAAGAGTTTTGATGTACCGTCTGTAGGGTGTAATAAATGCATTAATAGGGTTTTAACAGATATGTCGAATAAGAAGTCGCACTAGCGCTACAAGTATTCATGAAGCCGGAGCTATATTAGAGTGCAGTTATTCCATGTATTCTGTCATCGCGATGGTTCAATTGAACCTTGAAAAAGCGTTTGATTTAGTGTCCAAAGAAACTTTACCGTGCATTTTACATTATGTGAACGTTGATTGTGTGTTAAAAAGTAGCCAGGGCGGTTTAGCGCAACTAACTGTGAATGAGACAATTGAAGGACGCATTGAGGTTCAAAGCTCAGTACGCAGGGGCTTACCTCTTGCAGCCCAATTATTTTTATTCACCTTACTCAAACAAAAGTGACCCGCATTGCACAATGCTGTAAATAATGGTCCAATATTTTTCCACAATAAAGTACTCCTACTAGCTTCTGCAGACCAAGTGGCTGTTTTGTGCGAAGACAAAATATTGAACTGGAAGTTCTGAATTTGGCCCAGCGGTCCTATGAAGGTAGTGGAAGCAGAGTGAAAAGGTCAAAGTACCTGAGTTTTTGGCATGGCCACGGTTCAACAACCCCAAGGATATTTGCCGGGGTGCCGTGGGTGACCACACCCGTGAAGCACATGGACACGCCACTACATTTCTATCGCCAGAGTGAGTTGAGCTGGCATACGCAGGCTTATGAATTGCATGTTAGTGCAAATAAAGTGCGAGCGTGAAGTAGTTATATTTTTCTTGTGTTACAATTCGTAGATTTTTATCAGTAAAATGTGTATCAGTAAATGTCAGTATGTGCTAAAAGTGCGTCTTGTAACTGTAAAAGCGCACAAAGACGGGAAGTAAGAGAGAAGACAGGCTGTTATTCATTCCCGTTTTTGTGCGCGTTTACAATTTCAATATGCAAGTAAACCAGCTAGCCCAGTTGTCCATTCTATTATGCTACAAGTGCTGCATTGTTCAATAGCTGACATTCGCAGGCTATACTGAACGCGGTGCCCTCATTTCGATGGGGGATAGATGCAAAAACGCCCCTGCACCATGCATTGGGTACATGTTGAAGAACCCCATATGGTTGAAATTATTCCGAAGTCCCCCTTTACTGCGTGCACCATAATCTGATTGTGTTTTGACACGTAAAGCAGCAGGCTTTAATTAAAAATCTGAAGCGTGTTTGCGGTAGAGGACTAGCCGGCCTATCCTTTTTCGGCGTTGGCTAGGTGGTTGCGATGGCTGGGCCTGCTTCTTCTTGAAAAAGGTAGTCAATAGATTTCGGTTTTTAGAGACTCAACCGCGCCTTTGTTACGATCGATGATGCAAACACGATTAAAGAGGGCCCTACCAGACTACGTTATTTCTTCATAATATGTCCGGTGGATATCACGGATATATGAAATTGGTAGAATCGCGCAGTTATCTAAAATACATATTTTCACGTGAGTATATAGCCACTGTAGAAGGAAAACGGTTGTTTTGTTTCTTTTTACTAATCGCAATAGCATCGCGGTAGAACCGATCACCAGATCGGTTCTACCGAACTTTTTTTCTTTATCACACGCTGGTTTGTTGAGTCATTTCAGAAGGATAATCGCGACGAAACAGGCTTTACAGCATAAAGAAAGGTCAGCTGTTGGTATATTTTGCCCGACCTCTGACTGGACTTTAGCTGCTCGCCGTGTAAATTTTATACTCCTGTTTCTTTTTGGCTGAATTCATGGCAGGAGCATTGGCTCTATGAAAATTATATCCACCAGTTACATACGCAGTGACAATAACTGACTGAATATTCTCGTTCATCACTCACTGTTTTTGGTGACTCATGCTATGGGGACATTTTGTTCCATGGTAAGCAGATACTTCAGAAACGGCTGTTTCGGTAGCTTTACACAAAGAACTATTTCTCAATGAAATTGCAGATTCTTTAGCTAATTTTTAACCAAGCTAAAAGCGGCACACTTTTTCTATATTGCCATTTGTCCGCATACGTCCGTGCGGCTATGTTTCAAGCAAGTGTCATCATTCAAGCGTTATGAGGCTAAGCGCTTTTTCTAAACTCTTTAACTTAAAGTGCCCATATGAAAGCCGACGCCGAGTTTCTATTAGTACATGCCAGGACTGGCTTTCTCACCGCTATGTCCATTCGCTGGCTGAGCAGGGACAATATTTATTTACTTTTTGCACTGTAGACGCCTTTCTTTTAAACTCAGATGTTCTTACATCTTCTACTTCGTAGTCTCAGTCTAGATTTTCTGTGCCATTAAATTTCTTTTAATAAAACCTCTGCTTTTTTTAAATTCAGTAACAGAAATTTCTGCTTGACAGTCAATTATCTTACTGAATCGTCTCGATTACCAGACTTCACGAACTATATAATTTGCTGCTCTTATTTCGAGATCTCACGTTGGCATTTGTTCTCCCTGCACATTAGAACTTTTGTCTGTGAGTGGCAATTTTAAAATTGTCGATACCCTTTCCTTGTCTCTTTTCCTTAACCACCTGACTCGTGGCCGATACGGGCAAGAGTCAGTCTGCGAATGCGCGAAAAACATACGGGCCAACAACACTGCATTTCAACATCAAACTTCCTTGCTTATGTAAACATTTGTTCGCTTGTATGACTTCGGTTACTACACAACTGAAGGGAATAAATTGCAGTGGAGCTGCTTAGCGTATTCACTGACTCTGTGATCATGAGCATGTGCCTTTGTCGACCAAACAGCTGACGTCATAGAAAGTTCATCACTAAGAAAAATTTAATTCTAAAAGCGAGTAACATATACATGACAAGGCAGCACAATGCAATAATAAGGGGTTTAATATCAAAAAAGTGCTTGATATATCAAGACACGAACGTATCTATTTAAATACAAGCAACAAAGTACACCAGGGGTAAAATTGCATTTGTGTTTCAGTGTAATAATAAGCAAAAAGGCACGCCAGCAGACCTATTCAGCGCCAACCAAATAACCTCGCTTCTACCAAGACGCCAACGAACATGCATTTTAGATGTAAAGTTTCGTATCATTCTTATGCAAAAACACAGCCCCTTCAGGCGCGATGTATGCATTTGTGAACGCAATTTTTTTTTCAGCTATATCCACTCATGGCAAAAAAAAGTAACAAGCACAGACCTTCAATTCAATAGTACCCCTGCACACTGAGCGTGTCTTCATTTCACTACATTGTATTTCCTATTGGTATTGGTGATCACTTTGCTACAATCATCATTACGATTAGCCAAACGCTAAACGCACGGAATTCCGGTAACAGTGATAAAAGAAAGCTTCTTCTTCTTTGTACTTGCTGCGGCCAATAATTAACTTGTGCATGAACTTCATGCCCGTGATTCAGTTTTTTTTTCTATGAAGAAATATGACTCTCCAATAAATATATAGGCAGTCAGAATGGTTCACTAGCAAGTGCACAAGTAACATTCTACCCCCGTGTCTTTCTTTCAATGGAATATCCAGCGCATTGCAAATAAGCTGTGTAAACCTGGCATATTTATCCGCAGTCCATTGATAGTTGGACGAACAAGGCAACAAGGCAATGCACATTGAAGGGGAACTCACTGAAGGACTTGCGCATAGATTTATGTCTCTTAAAGCTGTACCGAAAGTCGAAACAAGGACGGAGCAATTGCCGACTATTCTTGCAAAGCTGCATCCACTGCATCCTCTTCCTCTTTCTCCTTTTAGACAGTCTAGCATGAATGTTGCCTGAAGACTGTGGTGCCATACTCGAAAAGCAAAATGCTGCTTCAAATCTATATTACCCCGGTGCCTCACGTGGATGCTTTATTGTTTGCGATATAGGTTTAGCGTGTGCTAGAATGACTAAAGAAACTGGACACATATACAAGCCGCTAGTCTAGCGGACTCTCCAGCATCATTACTATCAGGCCTTGTGTTAAGGCGTCCAAGACTAAGTCTGCCGGGTTCCCTGCAAAATATGTTTCTGAATATATCAAAGGCCGTATAGTATACGCACCATTCGCCCAATATATCATAACTCTAGATCGAGTCTCTGATGTCTGACTCTCTGCGTTGGCAAATATTCCGAGGAATATACATTGTATTGTGCATAAATGAACTGTGCAGACAAAACTAGGGATGAGTTGGAATGGGTCGATAAGGTCGTGGTGCCTGCACAAGTGTTCTTTTTTTGACAGAGTAACAGTTTTTGTTTGAAAAGAAAAGTGTTGTAGCAATCCCAGTAAAAAGAACTAGGTTGATTTTTAGTTCTCGTAGTCGCATCCTTCCAGGAATGGGGACACCTTGCCGTACAGGCATTTCTGCTCCCAGCCGGTCCTGCGTGAAAAGGGAAAATCAATGAAGTGTGACTCCTTTAAAGCTTTTGACAAGAGCACAGTGTAACACATCTACGCGGGTGCTGGTGATATCGCATTTCGGCCCAATTGAAAATTCGCAACCTTGAAGCTGAAACGTGAAAATGCCGGGAATTTTTTAAAAGGTCCATAAGGCGGGGGTTAAACCTTCGCAAAATATGGAATATGTGGTAAGTAATGATGACCGACAAATTAAGTCAGCCATAACGAGGGAGAAAAAAGAAGGAAAGTGAAAGGTGTTCAGTTGGCTAGCATCAACAGGGAAATGTATAGAAAAAGGAGAAATAGAAGTCTCCTTGAACACACGACTCTGTCATGTCGTCAGAGAAAGGACATGCGGTACAAGAAATAGATTATTCACAAGAAGCATATTGCTTCGTCCGTTCCTTTATATTCTTTCTTAAGGTCTACTAATATACCAAAAAAGTAAAAGTAACTTCCTAATTACAAGAAGCTGCAAGCTCCGACAACAAAATATGTTACGTTAGAGGACAACTTACACCTATTAAAGAACTTCATATTGGTTTATACCAAGCTTGCTGTTAGATATTACTTCACTTGGATATTGCGCCATAAAATCGGACAAGACGAGGCAAATCGTTCACCATGCTTCTTTGGTCTTGTCCTGATTTTTCGCGCAGTTTTCAAGAAGCCAAGCACCTCAAGCTGCTCAAAAATATCAAGCTGGTTTCTTCACAGTGCATAAATTTGCCCAGCACGGTACAGCAGCACGCACCCATATGGTAGACTCATTAGAGTGTTCATTAGCACAGCCTATGGCATGTGAGTATCTGTAAGCGTCCGTAGAAACACCTACTAAGACTGGGAGCGTACCTTTCTATGGACATGCCACTCGCCCATAACCTGGGATCATCTTCCCTATAACTTACGATCCGGATCGCCGGAGGTCACTTTTGCTGAAGTAAATTTAATGCGTGTGCCTCATACGTTTCTTGTAACGATAATACAAGATGAGCCTGCCATTGCCTGGCAAAAGCTTGTGAGCGTATTCTCTAAGGAACGAAGCCTATGCAGTTGCCGCATAATCCCTTGGCACTAGAGCTGGATTGAACACATATCAGAATGCTATAGAAGCTATCGAATGACATTTAGAGGCCATGTTCAGCATGTCAAACGTGATTTGTGGGCGAAGTTAGAAAATGTGCGACATAAGTACGCCTTTTGGTAGGATATTACCCTCTTTTTACTCATTGTTCTGTTGACTTTTGTGTAACATTAAACAGTGCGTACCTCAGAAATTTTTCAATTGATCACAAACAACATGGGAGAAATAGTGTGGCCTAAAGCATGTAAATACGTTTAAAAGTTGTAATTGCCCCGTTGGAGGTGTCACAAAATGTCACTGAATATGTCCTGATACGAGATATTTCCAATGCTTTTCGGGGACTAGAGCGTTTCTTGTCTGGGAAATTAAAAGCGCCTATATAGGATACTTTATATGTGCGCCTTAATTGGAAGCTTTAGCTCGGAGCCTCCTATCGAAATACACGGGAAAGAACAAGTCGTGTTTCTCGGCAACCACTGCACCGAAATTTATGAGTTTTGTTGCATTAAAAAAATTCATTCATCCAATGAATGTATGAAGCAGTTCTTTTTTGTTTACACCGTCGAGTTATCTATAAATATTGTTGAAAATCGAAAATTTTTATAATACAAATGTATAATGTTTACAGCTCTTTAACTCAGACTTAAAAGTCGTATCACAATTCTGTATATCGCTCCTAATAGTACATCGAAAGGGGAAAGTTGTGTTTTACATGGCTCTTAGATGCCTTACTAATATGTAAGGGGGGCTTTCGCTAAACCCTTAAAACATAACTATATCAGGTAAGATATAAATAAATGTCAAATTTGTCAGCTTTCCTATGTTCTTAGTCTTTACATTTACAGAAGTGTGATATGTTCGTGGTGCAGTGTAAGAATTCGTAAAGTTCGTGCTTCTATTTCTTCAAAACTTAACAAATGTCGCGAATTTTTTTAAAAATTCAGGCGCTACATAAAAATTACGCTTGCAACAGTCACTAGAGCATAACTTTATTTATGAAGTGCAACAAATGCAATTAAAATCGGCTCATGGGTTATCTCAGAAAACCATATCGGTGTGTACATGTTTTTGAATTAGTGGCATCGGAGTTGGGCCCGAGCTAAAGCTTCCTTTTAAAAAAAACATGCTTCGAGATCGTCAGGGTTGTAATTCTGTTGCAGTCGGCATACAGAACTTCTTCTCAGAGCTTTTAGAACGCTCATTCGAAGGTGCAATTATATCTTATAACCGTTTCCGAAGGCAGACGGCTCAACATTTCCATTTCTACTTAAAACATTTAATACCTGTGCGGGAGACTTAACATCGGTTGTTGAGAGTAACATGATCAGCTAAAGAAGTTCTAATCAAGGAGCCGTAATTCGTAGACAACCGCGTGTCTAATGCTACCGACGACGACGCAACAACTATCTATAGCTTCGGCTCTGTGCTCAGTGAGAAACATCCACGACGGCCGCGAAAGAATTCTGCGAGAACATCACAATTCGCATTGCCGGTACAATGCCCGCGCTAGGATGTCACCGCGACCTCGGTTTCAAACGTCACCTCATTGAAATATCAGTTACCCGCCCAGATGGTACAGTGGCTTTGGCGTTGCGTTGCTGAGACCGAGGTTGCGGGATCAAATGCCGGTAAATATTCGATCGTTTCGATGAAGCCAAAATGCAAGAACACCCGTGTACTGAGTGCGGGTTAAAGAAGACCAGGTGGTCATGATTAATCCAGAGCCCCCTTCTGCACCGTGTTTCGTAATCAGGCAGTCTTTTTGGCATTGGGGGTAATACTTCAGAATTTAATTTTAATTTCAATGCCAGCTGTCATTCTACAAGACAGGACAAGTACTCTACGTTTTTAAGGCTCATTCACACCGGCAACTTGAGGAGGTCGCGCGACCATTTGCGGCTCGCGACCAGAAAGCGACCGAAGGCGACTGATGTTCCCACCGGCAAACCCGGCTGAGCGCGACTTGCGGACCCGGCTGAGCGCGACCCGCAAGCCGCAATCCCGGATATTATCGTTCTCAGCGAGAACTCTCGGAATATATGGTTGATCGTACTTGGTTGGTAATATATGGTTGATTGTAATTGATCGTACTCGTCTTCACATGCCTGAAGCGTTCGATCACGTTCCTCATGCCTGAAGCGTTCGATCACGTTCCTCCCTCAGAACTGTCAGGAACACTTCTGCATCTTGGCAATGATATGACTGCAGTCAAATGGAGTAAATCAGACCTTTCTTACAGAAAACAGTTTGTCAACTTCTATGATGCAAAATAGCGTATTTTCGATATAACGTCGCTGTGCCCACCTGGCATATAGGGCTCGGTCCTGTTCAAGTTTTTCTTATAATATAGATACTACAGATGTCGGTCGTTTTGCCTAATATATCAGGTCGCTTAATTGCACGCGATTTTCGGAAATATTAAAAGAACAGTATTTTACAGAGATTAGGTCGCAATAAATTTCCCTTTACGCCCAATAAGTGTCTGGGGCGATAATTAGAAAAAGAAAAAATAACTATGACAAGAATTCCAGCGTTAGACTAACTGACAAAAAATAGTACGTTCTCTTTTAATTATGGGAAAACAGGAGATTATGGGAGATGGAAATTCAAGACGATGAGCAAAACAAGCACAAGGTGAAAGCAGGAGCCAACGTTTCGACAAGTAGACTTGTCTTCTTCAAGGTGACATATGCTTTCCTTGCCGCAGTATATATAGGTGGGGTTCTTCTAAAGGGGAGAGAGCGCAAGGCGGGTGGATGCGGCAACGAGCGAAGGGGCGTTAGCGGCGAGGATGTTCAATTCAGAATAAGGGAGTGCTGTGCACAAGACCATGGATACCGCCGTCTATCAATCACGTACGTGTTAGCGGTCGTGTGTCAGTCAGCGTGTCTGGTGGTCGTGGGATATCGTGTCTCTGAAAGAGATAATAGAAGGAGCGGCAGAAACCGGTGCTCATAAAAAAAAATGATATTGAAGTGGGATAAATAAATAAATAAATAAAAGAAAAAGGGAAAAAACTGAAAGAGAAAGAAAACTAATCCACCAAACAAAGTGTTGTTGCCTATAGCTTCAAACTTAGCATAGCGAATAGATTCTAAAGCTCCCTTTAAACGGGTATGCCTATTGGCTGCAATGTCTTGAACTTATGGATAACGTATTTTCTTTCTCGTTCAGAACGGAAATTTGACTGTAAGATGTAAAGTTTAAATTTATCAGAGTTGTAACTAGCTTGGCTAAAATGGTCGTCGACGGCTTTGTGCGCGCGATGTCCGTTTAAACTGACGTCTTGTTTCACCGATATATTGTTTCTTACAGAACGAACATTCAAGCATATAAATCACGTCCGAACTTCTACAAGTGAAGCTAGATTTGACTTCTTGTGTATAAAAATTTGCGGTGCTTTTCATTTTAATGTCACTATGAATGTCCCTGCAGGTCTTGCATCTGGTGCGAAAACGTGCTTTTATTACGGGTGAATGATGTTAACTGAATTTGGGCGCACTAACATGACGTTAATGTTCCTGTTGCGGAGATAGGTAACCCTAGGTACATCTGTGAACGCTTTCCTTAGACGCTCGTTACTTGATAATATTGGGTGGTATTTTTTAGGATGTTGTTTATGTTTGGCAATGCATTAGAATATTTTGTTATGAAGGCTGGCGGTGTGTCAGATTCTGGTGTAGGCTGTTTCTTCGCTAATTGCAACTCTCTCTGCAATCTTGACGCGACATCATAAGCCCTGTCGAGAGCAGCTCGTGGATAGTTTTTTTTCTGCTAGCGTTGTTTTAAGGTCATTGAGGTGGTGGATATAACCGTGGTCTTCGCTGCAGATTCTTCGAATTCGTTTCCAAAGAAGTGCGCCAGTCTTGAACAAAAGATAAGAGGGTGGTGAAGATCTTTGGCAGCTGGTGATTTAGCTTGACATGGGATTTATGCTGTGAATATTTTTTTGACGGGAACTTTATGTATTTTAGGAAGAAGATAAAAGCAGCCTGTTTTTTTGTTCTTGGGCATCATGAAGTGATATTCAGGTTGTTTGACCAGTTCCCCGGACAGGAGCTCCACTATTCTGTTTTTCACAGTATTGCTATAGTCTTGAAGTTGGGTTAGAGTCGAGTTTTTCGTAATGGGTGTGATTGCTAAGTTGTTTGGAGGCCTCATTATTGTACCTTTTTATAGGCCAGATTACGATACTGCCGCCTATGTCTACTGGCTTTATACAATATCATTCCTTTCCGCGAGCTATTTAAGAATTTGGTGCTGAGCGAGTGACAAATTATCGCGTTTCTGGCAATGGCGCGCTGACTCTAGAATTTCCTTTGAGATCAGCTTTATGTGTAAATCCACTATGGGCACTGTTCAGTTTCCGGTGTCCACGTGCTAGGTGGTCTAAGAGAGTCTCTATCTTGTTTTTCTACCTGTGGCCTATCGAAAAAAAAAGAATCTCCTTGATGCGCATGCGTCTTGAAAACTGTTATATTTTTGTGGAGTTCGTATTCGTTTACTGCGTTGTTTGTCGAACAAAACGTTAGACCACGTTTTAGGAGATCAACTTTTTCGGGGCTTACACTCTGAGATATGTCTTCTACGCTGCTGCAGTGCTCTGGATGCTCTCCTGTAGGACTATCGACGCAGCCATGTGCTGTAGGGGTTACATTAGTTTTCTTGGGTTGATCAGCAGCTCTAATACCTTGGTTCTGGTATTTATCTAGTAATTCTTCTTTTCTTCTTTTTAATTTATTTATTTATTTCATTTCAACATTTTCTTCAATTTTTTTACGAGCACCGGTTTCTGACACTCCTTCTATTACCTCTTTCAGAGACATTAGCCCACGACCACTAGACACGCTGGCTGACACAAGGCCGTTGACACATGACTGATAGACGGCCGTGTCCCTGGCCTTGTGCGCGGCCCTCGTTTGTCCTCAATTCGACACGCTCGCCGCTAACACACCTTTGCTCGTTGCCGCATCCACCCGCCTTACACCCTCTCCCCTTGAGAAGAACCGCCCTATATATACTGTGGCGAAGAAAGCATATGTCGCCTTGAAGAAGACAAGTTCACTTGTCGAAACGCTGGCTCCTGCTTTCACCTTGTTCTTGTTTTGCTCATCCTGTTTTAATTGTCGAATTTAAGGGCATCTGCTAGCACGTGTCATCATCGTCATAATCATCAGCCTATTTTATGTACACTGCAGGACGAAGGTCTCTCCCTGCGATCTCCAATTAACCCTGTCCTGCGGCAACCGATTCCACCTAGAGCCCGCGAATTTCTTAATTTCATTGCTCCACCTAGTTTTCTGCGGTCCTCGACTGTGTTTCCCTTTTCTTAGTACCCATTCTGTAACCCCAATGGTCCAATGTGTATCTAACCTGTGCATTACATGACCTGCCCAGCTCCAGTTTTTTCTCTTAATGTCAGTTAGAATATCGCCTATACCCGTTTACTCTCTGATCCAAACCGCTCTCTTTCTGTCTCTTAACGTTATGCCCAGCATTCTTCGTTGCGTCGCTCTTTGCGTGGTCCTTGACTTGGTCTCGAGCTTCTTTGTCAATCTAGAAGTCTCTGCCCCATATGTCCGAACCGGTAAAATGCACTGATTGCACAATTTACTTTTCGACGACAATGGCACACTCCCAGTCAGGATTTGGTAATGCCTGCCGTAGGCACACCAACCCATTTTTATTCTGTAAATTTCCTTCTCATGCTCAGAGTTCCCTGTGATTAGCTGAACTAGGTAAACGTGCTCCATCACAGATTCTAGAGGCTGACTGGCGATCCTGAACTCTTGGTCCTTTGCCCGGCTACTCATCATTATCTTTGTCTTCTGCATATTAATCTTCAACCCCACTCTTACACTCTCTCGGTTAAGGCCCTCAATCATTTGCTGTAACTCGTCTGCAGTGTTGCTGAATAGAACAATGTCATCGGCAAATCAAAGGTTGCTGAAATATTCGCCGTCGATTCTTACTCCTAAGCCTTCCCAGTTTAATAGCTGCAATACTTTTTCCAAGAACGCATTGAATAGCATTGGCGAGATTGTGTCTCCCTGTCTGACCCCTTTATACATATCTTCCTATTTTTCCTGCGTAGAATTAAGATAGCTGTGGAATCTCCGTAGATATTTTCCAAGGTATGTACGTAAGCGGCCTGTACTCCTTCATTACGTAATGCCTCTATGACTGCTGGTGTCTCTACTTTATCAAATGCCTTTTCGTAATCTACGAAATCCATACCGAGAGGCTCATAGTACTCTGCAGATTTCTCGATTACCTGATTAATGACATGGATGTGATTCATTATACAGTATCCCTTCCTGAAGCCATCCTGTTCCATTGGTTGACTAAAGTCCAGTGTTGCCCTTATTTTATTGGAGATTATTTTGGTGAATATTTTATATTATACTGGGAGAAAGCTAACGAGCCTATAATTTGTCAATTCTATAACTTCTTCCTTTTTGTGGATTCGTATAATGTTTGCATTCTTCCAGTTTTCTAGGACCTTTTCAGTTTATAGACACTTCGTATATACAGGTGCCAGTTTTCCAAGCATTATGTCTCCTCCACCTTTGATTAAATCGACTGTTATTCCATCTACCCCTACCGCTCTTCCTCGTTTCATGTCTTACAAGGCCCTTCTGATCTCATCGCTCGTTATACGAGGACTTTGTGTATCCTGTTCATTACTGTTTCTAATGTAGGTATCCTGATTCCTCTGGGTACTGTACAGGTCATTCCGGAGCTTTTACTACACCTTCGAGAATGCTGATGATATTACCCTGCTTATCTTTCAGTGCATGCATATTGGTTTGGCCTATGTCAAGTTTCCTTCTCACTGATGCGTCGACTCTGGCTGCGTCCATTTTTTACGGCTTCTTCAGTCTTTCCCACGTTATTGTTTCGAACATCACCTATTTTCGCCTTGTGGGTCAGTTTTGACAGTGCCGCGAATTCTATCTTATCTCTTGAGTTGGACACTTTCATTCTTTGTCGTTTCTTTATTAGGTGCTTTATTACTTGGGAGAATTTGCCTACTGGTTGCCATCGTGCCTTGCCTCCCACCTCAATTACTTCCTCTGAAGCCAGCCTAGCTCTGGTTTCATTCATTCCTCTACGTCATCCTCATCTCTCTGTTCTAATGCTGCACATTTGTTTGGACGTACCAGCCTCAATACGTCAGTTTTTACCCGTACTGCCTCTAGGTTGACCTGTTTCTTCTTGACTAATTTTACTGTTTCTCTCTTTAAATTGAGGTGAAACCTAACCCTCACTAACCTATGATCACTGCACTTTGCCCTACCTATCACTCCTACATCCTGCACTGTGCTGGGATCGGCAGAAAGTATGAAATCAATTTCATTCCTTCTTAGGGATTTTCCAGGTCCACTTTCTGTTGCTACGCTTCCTGGAAAAGGTGTTCATTATTCGAAACTTATTCATTTCAGCGAATTCTACCAGTATCTCTCCTCTAGCGTTCCTTGAATCGACGCCGTAGTTGCCAATTGCTTGTTCACCAGTCTGCTTTCTCCCTACTTTTGCATTTAAGTCACCCATTAATATACGAGGTCTGCTAGAAAAGTATCCGACCTTTGGCTGAAGAAAAAAAGACTGGCATAACTGGAGCGCTGGAAACCTAATCACCCTCAAAGTAGTCTCCTTGGGACTCCACCCACTTCTCCCAGCGGCGCTGCCATCGTTCGAAGCATTCCCAGAAGGCCTCTTTCGGAATGGAGTTTAGCTCAGCTGTCGTTGCAGCCATAATGTCCTCTGTTCTCTGAAATCGCGCTCCTTTCAATGGCCTCTTGATTTTGGGAAACAGCCAGAAGTCGCAGGTGCCCATATCAGGAGGGTATGGAGGCTGTTGAACTACGAGAGTCTGGTTTTTGCCAAAAAAGTCTGAATCAAGTGCGAGGAATGTGCAGCATTGTCGTGATGGATGCGCCAATTTCCCGTTGACCACAACTCCCTTCTCTTGCGCCACACAACATCGCGTAGGCGACGGAGGACATCCCTGTAGTACTCTTTGGTGAGTACTACAGGTGGTGACCCTGTGGTGCATACTCGTGGTGTACCACACCGCGGGAGCCAAAGAACGCAGTCTGTATCACTTTGACGTTGGTGAGCACTTGGCAGGCTTTCTTTGGTCTCGGTGACGTGGAATGCTCCCACTGTTACGTCGGGGATTTGGTTTCCGGGTCGTACCCGTACACGCACTACTCGTCATCAGTGATTATGGTGTTCATGAAGTCGGGGTCACTGTTTGTGGCATCCAGCATGTCCTGTGAAACTTCAACACGACGTTCCTTTTGCTCCACCGTGAGCAGCTTCGACACGAATTTCGCCGTAATGCCCGCCTCTTTCGCAATTTCTCGGATAGTTACGCGACGGTCCCGCATCATGACAGCGTTCACTTCGGCAGTGACCTGGTCGTTTCGGCATGTTGATGGCCGACCGGAGCGTGGCTCGCTCTCCACCGATGTGCGGCCGTCTTTAAACCGGTTGTACCACTCCTTACTCTGTGTGCTGCTCATATCATCGTCACCGAAAGCCGTCTGAATCTTCCGAATGGTTTCCCCTTGGCTGTCGCCCAGTTTATGGCAAAATTTGATGCGGTAGCGCTGCTCCAGTCGCTCCGCCATTTTCCTTGAAATAAAAAACCGAGGAGCGTCCTACGCACTACCTCGCTCAAACGCTGCGTCGCAGCCACTGATGCTATCGGCAGGCGGGAAAAAATTCGCGCATGTGCACGAAGGTTCAAGGTAGGCTGATGTGCGCGCACCCGCCGTGGTTGCTCAGTGGCTATGGTGTTGGGTTTCAGAGCACGAGGGTGTGGGATCGAATCCCGGCCACGGCGGCCATATCTTTATGGGGGCGAAATGTGCAAACACCCGTGTACTTAGATTTAAGTGCACGCTAAAGAACCCCAGGTGGTCGAAATTTCCGGAGTTTTCCACTACGGCGTGCCTCATAGTCAGAAAGTGGTTTTGGCACGTAAAACCCCATAACTGAACTGATGCAAGTGCGCTTGTTTCATATCCATCAGGTGTTCCCAAAAAAATAAGGTCGGATGCTTTTCTAACAGACCTCGTAATATACTGAGTTTGCTCTTTTCTCATCGCTAATTCAACATCATTAAACTGATCTACTTCCTCATCATCGTGACTGGATGTTGGAGCGTAGGCTTCTACTACCTTTAATGGAATGCATTGAACAGTTCAGTTGGTAGCGTCTGTTCGTAATCAAGATGGCAGGTCACGCAGAGCAGGAACAGCTGGTTGCCCGAACGGCTCACGCTCGTGCTAAGTAAAGCTCCTGCATCCACGCGCCACCACCGCTTTCTTAAGTAGCGACAACCTTTGTTGTGCGCCGCCTTTTCTTCTCACACCAAATCCGGTTGCAGTATTTCCGGTTCCGGCATTTCCGGTTTAAAAATTTCTGGTTCCAGCGTTTTCGCTTCCTGGAGTTGCGCTGCGGGAATTTCCGCTTTGACTGCTGTTATTTTATTTATTTATTTATTTATTTATTTAGTCATACTGTTAACCCTCACTTGAGGGTCGTTACAGGGAGGGTCGGTAATTGAATTGCACATAGAACAAACACTGAAGATCATTTGTAGGAGAACATTTGTAATACATAGAACATTTGTAGAAAAAGAAAAACACAGCTACATGCAAGGAACAAATATAAGCTATACAGTGTGAGCGAAATACTTATCAAGGCCAACCTCAAAATCACTCATAGCATTTTTTTGTACCACATCATTCGGTAATTCATTCCACATTTTAATAGCGTCAGGAAAGAAAGAAAAGCGGAATAAGTCTGTTCGAGCTACTATTGGTTGCACGAATGTACTGCGTGTTGTTCGTGGTAACCTTTTGTGAAAGAGCATCAGATAATCATCCTTGTTTATTTTCACATCTGCGTGTAGTATTTCAAAAAGCAATTTCAATCGCTGCTTCTGCCTTCTTGATTCCAGTGGTTCCAAGTTACATATTTTTAACATTTCAGTTACCGAGTCACGTCGTCGATATTTAGAGCAGATAAAGCGAACTGACATTCTTTCAATTCGTTCTAGTTTATGTTTTAAAACCTTTTGATGGGGGCTCCACACAGCACCAGCGTATTCTAGGCTCGGACGGATATATGTCTTATATGCAATCAACTTGACTTCTTTCGTCGCCTGGCGTAATTTCCTTTGCAAGTAGCACAACTTCCTGTACGTTGATTGACAAATATTTTCAACATGAGGACGCCAGTTCAATTTATCTGTTATGGTTATACCTAAATATTTGAAGCTACATACTTTTACCAGTATATTATCAGCAATATTATATGTGAACGAAATCACTTCCTTTCCTTTTGTTATGTGTGTGTAAGTGGTTTTTTTTAAATTAATTTCCATACCCCATTTTTGACACCATGAGCTTAAGTTTTGAAGGCACTGGTTGAGTTTAAATTGATCTTCCCTGCATGTTACCGGACAATAAATTAGGCAATCATCTGCGAAAAGCTTAATTTTTACAGGTGATTGGACAACCGCTGAGATATCATCAATGTATAGCAGAAAAAGTAGTGGCCCTAGTACGGAACCCTCCGGCACGCCCGAATACACCTCACGATTTCCTGAAATAGTATCTGCCACTCTGACTGCTTGTTGGCGATCAGTTAAATACGCTCCTATCCAATTGAGAAAATCTTGGCGTCTCACCATCTTAGACGATGGTGAGACGCCCGCGCGTTCTTAGTAGAGCTGTGGCAGTCACCATAAGAAGAATGCAAAGGGGACAAGCTGTTGTATTCCGCTGAAGTAGTAGTTCGCGGTCACTGTTTTCCAAATGCACGAAAAACGGCAGTGGTCTCCAAGCGCCCAGGCACTACATTCATTAGCGGCGAACACGAGCAGATCACTGGTTACAATTGGTGGTGGTTCTTGGATGGAATCGCATTCACAGTTTCAACCGCAGCTGGTACAATTAAAGCCTCTCCAGCGACGCGAAAGTAAACAACGCTAAAAAACAAAATGTCACTTCCACTCGGAAGAGGAAGCTGCAGCTACGTAAGTTCCGCTTGGCGCCGGAAGTAAGGGGGTGAGTTGGAGAGGGGCTGGAGGAGGAGGGCAAGTTGGCGGTACTTAACCTGGTCGGCGGAAACGTGTATGGAGGGGCTTTAGTGCTAAGCACTGGCGATCCGGCTGGCCCACTGGTTCCACTGCAGGCACGGAACAGACGATCTGGCTGGCCTTGTCCTTGTGCTCTTCTTCTTCATTACAATGCCCCCGGTGCAAAAGCGGAGCCATCCTGGCGACTTACGACGTGGAGACAAGCGGGCCATAGAATTGTTTCAGGCGCTGAACGTGAACAACGTCCCGCCCACGGCGGCGCTTGTCGGATGTCGGTGTAAGCGGCTCTGTGACATAGTTGACCGGAGAGGTGCGTTCGACGATGCGGTATGGTCCATCATACGGCGAGAGAAATTTTGTCGAAAGTCCAGGCGTGGTAGAAGGCACGGACAACAAGACAAATGTGCCGGGAGCGAAGTTCGGATTCGTAGCGTCGCCATCACGATTGGCTTTTTGTCGTTGTTGGTCGGCGGAGGTGAACTTTCGGGCTAATTGACGGCATTCCTCGGCGTATCGGGCGACGGCTGATACGGGAGCACACTCTGACGTGTCTGGTGTATAAGGCAAAACGGTATCGATGGTATGGGAAGGATCGCGACCGTAGAGAAGAAAGTATGGAGAAAATCCTGTAGTACTTTGTGTAGCCGTATTATATGCGTACGTGACAAATGGGAGGATGATGTCCCAATTTGTATGCTCCGATGAAACGTATATGGCGAGCATATCACCAAGGGTGCGATTGAAACGCTCCGTAAGCCCGTTAGTTTGAGGATGCTATGCCGTGGTGGTCCGGTGAACTATGCGGCACTGAGGAGGCAGAGCTTCAACCACCTGCGACAAAAATACACGGCCTATATCACTCAGCAGCTCCCGAGGTGGGCCATGACGAAGAATGAAACGATGGAGCAGAAAGGATGCAACATCACTGGCGGTCGCTGCATGAAGAGCAGCGGTTTCAGCATAGCGTGTAAGGTGATCAACTGCGACAATAATCCATCGTTCGCCAGCGGGTGTTAGCGGTAGCGGCCCGTACAGGTCAATTCCCACACGGTCGAAGGCACGAGCAGGGCACGGAAGCGGCTGTAATAAACCGTGGGCCGGATGAGGCGGACATTTGCGGCGTTGGCATTGCGGGCACGAGCGGATGAACTTTTGGACAAAAGCAAACATTCCTCGCCAGTAGTAACGTTGCCGCAGGCGTTCACACATCTTGAAAACGCCTGCGTGTGCACATTGTGGGTCAGTATGGTAAGACGCACACATGTCGGAACGCAAAGTCCTAGGGATAACCAGGAGCCACTTGCGACCATCGGGCTGGTAGTTGCGTCGACACAAGAGGTTATCCCACACAGCAAAATGGACAGCCTGGAGACGCAGGGAGCGGGAGGTGGGAGATGCAGGCGAGCCAGAAAGGAGATCCAGAAGAGAGGCCACCCAAGGATCCTTGCGCTGTTCTCATGCGCAGGTGTGGATGTCGACCGAGGATACCGCCTCGGGACAGAGCGGTACAGAGCGTCAGCGTCAGTGTGCTTGCGACCTGAGCGGTAGGTGACGGGTATGTCGTATTGTTGAATGCGCAGAGCCCAGCGGGCAAGGCGTCCAGACGGGTCTTTTAAAGAGGATAACCAACAAAGGGCGTGATGGTCAGTAACGACATGGAAAGGCCTGCCAATAAATAAGGGCGAAACTTCCCGAATGGCCAAACGATGGCCAAGCATTCTTTTTCTGTGACGCTGTAAATGCGTTCCGCTTTGGTCAGCGCACGACTGGCGTAAGGAACAGCGTACTCAGAGTAGCCAGGCTTGCGCTGCGCAAAGACAGCGCCAAGGCCAACACCACTGACATCGGTATGCACTTCAGTTGGGGCGGTGGGGTCGTAGTGTCGCAGTATAGGCGGAGACGTCAGGAGACGGCGTAAGGTCACGAACGCGGTGTGGCATGCAGGAGACCAGGAGGATAGGTCGTTGGCGCCACTTAAGAGTTGTGTCAGAGGTGATATAATTGAGGCAAAATTGCGAACAATGTGCCTGAAATAAGAACAGAGGCCGATTAAGGCGCGGAGTTCTTAGAGTGTCTTAGGTTTAGGAAACTCTGCCACAGCGCAAAATTTTGATGGGTCGGGGCAAATGCCGTCTTGTGATACGACGTGACCTAGAATCATGAGCTTGCGCTTGGCGCACTGGCACTTTTTCAGGTTCAGTTGCAGGCCTGCGTTGGTCAAGGACGTCAACACTCGCCTAAGGCGAAGAAGATGCGTGCTGAAATCAGGGGTGAACACAACGATGTCATCGAGGTAGCATAAACACGTGCTCCATTTTAGACCACCCAAGATATTGTCCATCATTCGTTCAAATGTAGCAGGCGCATCGCATAGGCCAAATGGCATATCACATTAAATTCGTATAAACCATCTTGAGTAAGGAATGCAGATTTAGGGCGATCAACTGCTGACATCGGCACCTGCCAGTAGCCCGAGCATAAATCCAACGAAGAATTCAGCGCCTTGCAAGCTGTCCAGAGCGTCATCAATGCGCGGTAGAATGTAGACGTCTTTTCGCGTTATCTTATTAAGACGGCAATAATCGACGCAGAACCGAATGGAACCATCTTTTTTTGTGACGAGAACCACCGGTGATACCCACGGGCTATTGGAAGGTCGAATGACGCTGCGCTGAAGCACGTCGTCCACGTTCTCACTGTTCACCTGACGCTCCTTGGCGGATACGCAGTACGGGCGCTGCCGCAATGGCGCGTTGGAGCCAGTGTCGATGTGGTGGCTGACGGTTGATGTGCGACCCAGAGTAGGATGAGTGACATCAAAAGAAGAACGGAACTGGTCAAGCAGGTGAAGAAGCTTGGAGCGCTGCTCGGAAGTAAGGTCATCGGCAATGAAAGGTGTGAATAAGTCAGGTGATGGCGGAGCAGAAGTGGAAAGTGCACAGAAGTCAGTGAGCTCTGAATACGAAGCATCCGGCACGTCGGCTATAAACATGTCACCAAGAGGCTGAAAATGGCGAAGTGCTTCGCCGCAAAGAGCCGTCAGGGCTGTAGGAAGCGGATTGCAGACAACGATGGCGCTGAGAACGGCTGAAATGTCAAGCGTGGCGAAAGGGAGGGGAACATCTTTGCGGGTTATGAAGAGTTCCGAAGGAGTGAAGAGCACAGTGCCTTCAGAGACAGCACCACAGAAGACGGGAACAACAACGGACGAGTACAGTGGTATGGCGATGTCTTCCCGAAGGACTAGCTTAGCTGGAAGAGAAGGGGCGCCGACGAGGGGCACGTCACCCAGAGGCGATAATTGGACTTCAGCATGTGCACAATTGATTACGGCGTTATTTCGCGAAAGAAAGTCCCGCCTAAGTATCACGTCGTGAGAGCAGGACTGCAGAACCACAAACTCCACAATATAGAGAACGCCCTGAATAAGAACTAGCTGTGCATGCTGCTGAAGGCTGAACTGGCTGGGCGCTTGCTGTGCGAAGAGAAAACCCAGAAAGTGGCGTCGTAACTTTTCGTAAGGCGCGAAAGAGGCGTTCGTTTAGGACAGACACAGCTGCTCCAGTATCAATTAGGGCAACGGTAGGGACGCCGTCAACAGTAAGGTCGACAACGTTCGAAGGCGACAATGGAGGACTTGTACAGATCGATGGCGACGCAGTTCCTGCCTCCTGAGCTGCGGCGCTTAGTTTTCCTCTTGCGTGGGTGAAGGGCGCCGACGCATGGGGGATAACGAGTGGCGACGCGGGGAAGGCGAACGACGTGTAAGGAGCGGGAGCTCGGCTGGTGGCCTGTTCGACTGCCGACTAAAATAAGTGTCGTGGAAAGGCTGCACGTCGGCGTAGGAAGGCGACTGCACCAACCCATCAGAGTGCAGCATGCGGCGACGGCAGAGTCGTGCAACATGGCCGCGAATACCGCAGGCATAACATATGGGCCTGTTGTCTTGCGTGCGCCAATGATTAGTAAAGGCAGGAGCAGGTCGATGAACGGGATGATGAATGGGTGGTAGCGGCCGTGGATGTAGCGCAACGAGGGGTTGACGAGGAGGCTGCGCGGCGACGGATGCACAAGTAGGTGGCGCGGCGCCAGGGTACAGCTGATGCTGCATTGGTAGAGCCTCAGCAACTTGAGGCTGCGCGGCGACGGATGCGTAAGTGGCGAGGCGACAGGGTACTGCTGATGCTGCATTGGTAGAGCCTCAGCAACTTGCTCGTCAATAACCCGCCAGATAGCAGGGGCGAGCGGTGTAGGAGGCTGTGACGGCAGCGGCTGCTGTTGGGGTAGCTCAGCGAAGGGCAGTAGAGAAAGCTGACGTGTAATTTCCTCCCGCATGAAAGCTTGGATTTGAGTGAGTAGGGGGGAGCGATCAGGGAAGACTGTCATGGAAGAGAGGGCCTCGTCAGCCACTGAGGGGCGCCTGGTCAAATCGCGCTGCCTCCTCAAATCGTCGTAGCTTGGCACAAGTTTATGAGCTCTGCTACGGTGCGCGGACTCTTGGCGATCGCCATTTCGAAAATGTCATCGGCGATGCCCTTCAAAATGTGCTTCAATTTCTTATTTTCGGGCATAGAAGCATCCACACGTTTGCATAGGTCGAGAACCTATTCGATATAACAGGTGAATGTTTCACCGGGTTGTTGGGCTCACACTCGTAACCGCTGCTCAGCGTGCAACTTGTGAACGGCGGGGCGACCGAAAACTTCAGCGAAACTGGCCTTGAACGCAGACCAGGACTGAAAGTCGGCTTCGTGATTTTTAAACCACAGGTGAGCCACTTCCGCAAGGTAGAAGATGACGGCATTTAACTTGGCGGTATCGTCCCATCGATTGTGCAAGCTCACCCGTTCTTATGTAGACAATCAGTCATTGACGTCCTGCTCATCCGTACCGCTGAAAACCGCTGGATGGCGTTGAGGGACAGCGCCAGAGCAGGCAACGGAGGGTGGCGGCGACGTCGGCTGGGGAGAGTCAGGCATGACGGGAGGCAGAGCCCGAGACCGGAGTTCCAGGGTGTAGATGTTCTTGAATACCCAGCACTTCCACCAATTGTAATGGAGTGTATTGAACAGTTCAGTTGGTAGCGTCTGTTTGTAATCGAGAAGGCAGGTCACGCAGAGCAGGAACAGCTGGTTGCCCGAACGGCTCGCGCTCGTGCTAAGCACTGGCGATCTGGCTGGCCCACTGGTTCCACTGCAGGCACGGAACAGACGATCTGGCTGGCTTTGTCCTTGTGCTCTTCTTCTTCATTACATACTTTTCATCTATACGTCATATTAAGTTTGATTACGACTACTGCTACCCTCTCATTATTGCTGCAGAATTCGTCAATGTTGCCTGTTATGTCCCTATGGATTAGGAATCCCACCCCGTATTGCTTCTTATATGGGAGACCTATATAGCAGAGGACATGGCCGGTATTCAATAATGTATAAGCCTTACCAGTTCTCCTAATCTCACTAAGGCCGATGATATCTGATATTTGATATCTGATATCTGTCTGATAGTTCCTCAAAGAGTCCTGCTAAGCGAGCTTCGCTCGACAGAACTCGACTGTTAGATGTTCACAGGGTCAGTTTCCATTGGCGTCCAGTCCCGACCCAGAGATTCTTAGCACCCTCTGCTGCGTCACGGGTCTGACCGCCACCTTGATCAGGTGCTCCGCAGCTGCTGGGGACTGAAGGCCATGGTTAAGTACTTGAGTGTTACTATACCAGATAATTTTAAGTGGAATACTCACATTAAAAATTACAAGGACTCTTAAGATCTCTCTCAGGAGGTGAACGGCGAAAGCCTACTCTTCTTCCTCTTATCATTCGCCTCTTTCTCTTTGCCTGTTCTCTTTATATTCTTTCTTTCAGTCGTAACTGCTAACTACTAAGCATGTTTAGTCATTTGTAATCAATTGTAGTCATTAGAAGCCGTCTTTAGACATGTAGGTTTTGTCATTGTCATTAGTAGTCATTACAAGTCACTTCAGCCATTATTAGTCATTACTGGTCATTACTGAGCATTTTATTAATTCCTAATCTATTGAAGTCCGTACAATTCGTCGTTAGACACATTGGTCATTTTGTAGTCATCAGTAAAAATAACAAGTCATTTCAGTCATTATTAGTGATTACTGCTCATTACTATGCATTTTTAGTCATTCGTAATCAGTTGTAGACCGTACAAGTCGTAGTTATACATGTTGGTCATTTCATAGTCATTAATAGCCGTTACAACTTATTTCAGTCACTATTAGTCTTTACTGATCACTAGTAAGCATTTTCGGTCAATTGTATTCATTTGTGGTCATTACAAGCCGTCGTTAGGCATATTGGTCATTTCGGAGTCATTAGTAGTCATTACAAGTCATTAGCAGTCATTATTAACCATTACTAGTCATTATAAACCTATACGAATCTCTATTATAATGTTATAATTCATTAACTGTCACTATCGACCATTTTTTTCCTTATTTAATCTGTCTTTAATCTGTCTTCATATGGCGCAATGACGCTTCGGCGGGCACACCGGCGGTCAGGGTATGCTGACACAAACTTCACCATGAGCCTTGAAAAGCTCTCGCCTTAAAACTTAAGCAGCAAAGCAAAAAAAAAGGAATCACCGTTCTCGGAAAGAAAATTATTCTTTGTACCCACTAAAGCCAAATTAACGGCTTATTTAACCATGGTCAGGCCAACATAGGGATACGCATGCGTCGTATGGGATCTGCACAGGCCATCTCAGATTGATAAATTAGAAAAGGTACAAACGAGAGCAGCGTGATATAATTTATCCAGGAGCTGAATTTCGGTCTCCGTAAGTGAGATGTTGGCCGAGCTAAACGTGCCTCTACTTTAAGATAAGAGAAAAGGAGCGAAGTACAAATTTTGAGTTCCTGCATAATGGCCCTTTCAATTTAAATGCAAGCTTATACCTAAAGCGACGTTCGCCTGGTACCCTTGCTCGTACAAACGAGAAATACATACCCATGGTACGAAGAATTAAGTGCTTTTAAGTACTCATTCTCTTCAAGGATCACATAAGAGGGGAATTCATTGCCATGTCGTGCAGTATATACTCCCTAGGTCAGTTTGAAGAAATATTGCTCAGGTAATGTTCTGTTCGTAAATAGCCCTGTGTTGATTCTACTTTGCTTGTCTTCGTGTGTGTACTGCATCTGTGGTGCATGCCTGGTCGGCACGCAACGTGGTCGTGTGTCTTTGGGTGTATTTGCGGGCCTCTTTCACGTTCGGAAAGACACTTTTATTTACCGCGTAGTGAGCGACAGAAAGTTGTATCGGGAGTTTTTAATGTTGCTCTACAGTGTTCTCATTGAAATTTTTCATTCAATTAAATATTTGAGAAGTTGATAAAGTAATTAAGACTAGTTATGCAAGTAAGCCGAATGCAAAAATAATCTCAGTATCTCCAAGCGACGGCAAACATTACCTTGGTTCTCTCCAGCTACGTCGCATTTACATATTTTTAAATCTTGGTGTATATATAGTTGGGACAGCCTGCATATTATTTCTTATGAAATGCAAAGCTCCTTCTGCCATGTATGAAAAATTGTACGTAGGTACACTGCCGTATGTTGCTTCTTTTTCCTGCTTTTCAATGTCCCGACAGGGCTTACAGTACAAGTATGTATAAAGATATTAAATACAATTAAAAATTTGGAGCATCACGCGCACAGATATAGCCTTCTGTGGAGAGTTTCTTCGGTATGCCCGGACTAGAAATTACTACTGATATATTCGACGATAAGCAGAGAAAACCACGCCTGCTACTGAACTCAGCAAATTTATGAAGAATTTGAGTATAAAATGAATTATTAGCTCACTGCTAAATGGACAAAACAAATGTTGGAGCCGCCAAGCACGCCACAAAGCGAAATAAACAAGATTTCACACTCTAGCTGCATGAATAAAGACTGCAAACACTGGGCGGTTTGTGTGCACCTCGATCAAATCAATCAGGCAACAAGGAACTTTAACAAAGCGGCCGTTTCGAAACTGCTTAGAGAAAACGCAAATTTCCGGCACACATTCATTTACTCACCAGTACTTGAAGCCCCACAGGTGCCGGACCAGCGCTGCGCAGCGGATATCGTCTTCAAGGTTTTCATCCAAGAATGCTGGAATGAAACAGCGGGCTTCTGGAACTTGCACTAGAAATTAAAGCTATCCGGTGCTATCGTCCGCCGTCAAACATGAAAGCAACGTTTTGTGAGGTTTTATTCTCGCGCAGTTTAGCCCGTGTGCGGCCATCTCGGTGACAAAGTATTGGGTATGCGCAGTAAAGTGACATGTTAGGACAGCGTCAGCAACGTATAGTTGCATAATCACACAGCGCCAACGACCTATACATGCCTGAAGGTGACTACCGGAAGCGCGACGGTGTGCCTGAGACTTTTCCCCGCTCGCATTGATACCAACTTGCCGCCCAGCCACGGGCATTCATGCGCATGCTCGACCGGGGGGAACGATGCCGCGACCAGCTTCCGCAAGGCTCACCACCACCGTGACTACTTCGTTCACTTGGTCAAAGAGTGCACTGAGAAAGCCTGGCAACATGAACACACCCCTCCCCCCCCCCCCTCCCACGGGCGCACAGGCCTACATGCAGCACAGTCTCTGCGCAGAGATTGAAACAGGGGGCAAATCAGCGAGTAGGATAGGCACCTAAGTACAGAAAGTCTGGGTCATGAAGTTCCGCATTCAGGAACCTGCGGGGCATCGAGAATTGCATAATCCAATGGGACGACGCAGTGCGCAAGCAGCGCTGTTTTGGCTCCAGTGACATTGAAAGGTTTTTAACCCCCCGTTATAGAGGTAAGCTAAATAAAATGGAGGTAAATTTGCACCACTACTGGTATGGAAGTCTAAAACCAATAAAAAGTAAATAAAGAGGTGCTAAAACAATCAATGAGAATATAGAAAAATGCCAATTGAGAAAAGTTAAATTAATACTGCTGAAGTATTCTACGAAAACTCCATTTTCGTTAGTTTCACGATAAGAGGGCATCCTCTAGAAAGTAAAGGCCAAGTTTCTTTTTTTTTAATTTCGTAACGTATTCCTAGCTCCGGTAAGCCAGGGTGACGTAAAGGATTTCAATATGTTTTCTAGTATTATGGTTGTTGTAGCTCAGGAAATGTTCTTAAATGTTCCTAAGCCCAGACTCCAGCTCTACCAGAATACCACGTCATTCAGCTTTCCTAAAGGATATCTTGCAGGACGGTTACGAATGTGTAATGCGAACGTTTAAGCGTTAGGGGGGCTGTGGTGTAGGCTAGGCGTTTGCTCTCCCGATTTCGAGCTCACCGAGCCACTTGGTGGTCTCAAGGTTCTCCCCCTTGCATGACAATTCAGTCTAAATAGTGTTTTACAACATTCTCCTTCAAGCTAATAGGCTTCCCTCCAACGCTCAAGCACACGCCGGCTTTCTGAACATACACTGTCGCAGCCGAAGGTGGCGTGACTACGACGGCATGATAATGGATATAAAATAGTAAAATGATAAGGATAGTATAACGACAACAGTGCCAATACGAAAACATGGCGCCAATGCGATAACCATGAGTGTATGGAAATGGCGTGACGACGATAACGGTATGACGAGAATCACATGGCGAAGCTGGAATTCAGACAATTAACGATGACGACGGTATCATGACGACGGTTTGACCACAAATGCATGACTATGATGACATTATATTGGTTTCATAATCACGACTGAAGGGGGATATCGTAATCGCGATGGAATGCAAAGAAGAAATGACGTCTATTGAGCGACGACGGCATGGCCACAATGATATGACGGCGAATTGGTGACGATGGTGACGTGAGATGGTACGACGGCGACTGCATGACAATGACAGCCTTACGATGACGGCGTGACAACATGCCCAGTGGCACATATTCCAGTAGCATTTACTCATTCGAACTGTAAACTCCACTATCTCCGGGATCGGCGTACCATTGTAGAAAGCCCCTACGGCGCAAAACTGAGTAAGAACTTAAGAAAAGCCAACGCTTCCTAAATAAACTAAGCCTGAGCAGATTCCATCAGAATCCAAGATGTTACGGCAAGCTATTACGGAAACTTGCAAAGCAGTGTCACAAACCCTCTTTTCTTTAAATTTAATAGGTGAAATGAAAACATCAAACTAACTAGAATACGATGAGCAAACCGAGAACAAGGTCTAAGCAGGAGTCAACGTTTCTACAAGTGAACTTGTCTTCTTCAAGGCGACATATGCTTTCCTCGCCACAGTATATATAGGTAGGGTTCTTGTAAAGGGGAGAGAGCGTAATGTGGGTGGGCGCGGCAACGAGAGAATTTGTGTTAGCGGCGAGGGTGTTCAATTCAGAATAAGGGAGTGCTGTGCACAAGGCCAGGGACACGGCCGTCTGTCAATCACGTGTCAATGGCTAGAATGGGCTAAGCTGAATTCGAATTATTGTAGTCTTTTTAGTGTGCTTTTCTGTGGCTTCACTTTCTGCGGAAGCAAGATATTATTCCTGATGTCCTGCTTCGCTGTTGCTTATAACGTCGCAAAGATATACCCCAGCCGCAGGGACCGTATTTTTCTCTGCGCTGAATGCACAATTTAAGCAATTTACACATAAGAAACAGTACACCTGCTAGACCAATAGCGTTCGCTTTCAAAGCAACGATGTCTATACGGAAGCATTATGCATTCTCCCAGGAAGTTCACAATCACATGACAAACGTAACTTTTTGCGAACCATTTTTATGAACTAAACAGGCCTGATTGAAAGTGTTGTATCGTAAGGTGCAGGGTAGCTGGGTCAGGTGGCCGGACGCACCGAGCCACACACGGGGCCCTCCGTTCCAGAAGAAGAACCACGACTCCAATCGTCTGTGATCAGATCTCTCACTTCTCTCTATGTGCTCCTTGACAGCACCAGCCTTTTTATTGCCACTATGACGGCATGTACAGTAAACTCTCAGTTGTACGAACGTCGGTTTATCGAATACTTCAAAATAATGAACTTTTGAAAAATCCCCGGCAGTTTTCCTATAGATTCTATGCAAAAATGTTTCACTTAAACGAATTTCGGAACAGTAAATATTTCAGTTTAACGAACTCGCTCAGAGGACCAAGGCTTATTTTTGCGATCAGAACCGATGCCCGCCCTCATCAAATCGCCGCTCCAGCGGCAATGTAACGTCGCTGGCGCTACAGCGCCCCTGAGGCAAAGTGGCGGCGTGGAAAACCAACAGCAACGAGGCATGGCCTCCGAGATCATCCGCAAAAGACGAGCAAACATGTAATCTCGGAAGCCATGAACAAAGTAACATCGCTGGCGCTTACAACGTGGCCAGAGCAAAGCGGCGATCTGTCACACGATAAACCACGTGGTGTGTGTTTCTATGTGTATGGTCGTCGTCTCCTTCTTTTGAAGAAGAGGCGAAGAAGAAGAGGCAGCTGCCGAGCCAGTTTCAAGCCCTATAACTCTAGCTGAGATTGTAGGGTACGTAGGAAAGTTGAGAGACTTTGTCTCAACAGCAAGCTGTGCCAGAAGTGTACAAAAACATTGACTCTTTGGAAAGTTTTGCTACTTCCTGTGCTTTAAAAGTACAAGTGCAGAAGAAGGTTACAGATGTTTTTTTAAGGGATAAAGGCAGCATTAGAAACTGTTTTGAACCTTGTTGATATGTACAAATTCCATTTCACACATTTCTAACACTATGGATGCCATGTCTTTTCCTCCATGAATTGTACTTCAAACTTTTAACTCTGTATGCCATGCTTTATGTTGGTCTAGTGACTATTCAGTTAAGTGAACTTTCAGTTAGGTGAACTACTTCCTTCGGTCCCTTGAAGTTCACTCAAGTGAGAGTTCACCGTATGACGTAACAACAAAACGGAAACTAGAAACGAAATCAACTACACAACAACAACACAACATACACCTTCCCTTAAAAGAAAAAGAAGAAGAAACAAGGAAACAAACGAACACTTCCCAAAGACAGTCGAAGAGGTCACAAAGTCACTCAGCCATGGTGGAGGTCGGCGGATTCTAGTTCTGCGTTCCGACTGTGCTGTAGCACTCCTGGATGTCGATGGGGACTCTAGTTGATGCTCCTCTCCTCTTTGCTCGTTCTCTGCTTGACCTGTTCGTTCGGTGGTGTCTAGAAGGCCGGGGTGCTCACCTGGCATAGTTAGAGGCTCGGGAACAACAGGAAAACTGGCATACCAGTCGCCAGCCACAGGAGCAGCTATTGTCAACGGTGAGCCTCCTTGACGACCCGTGTACGGCACCTTATACAGCCTCTCGGCATTCCATGTGTTGTTGTCTTCCAGGGTGAAAGCATTATTTCCTTTTTTTCCACTATCTTCAGGGGTTCGCTGTCGGACAAATCGCCTTTCCTCGCAACATGACGATCTTTCACCCTCACGAAGTCACCAGTACGGAACGTTGGCACTTTCGCCCCCCTTTTTCGATCTGTATACTCCTTGCCGCTCATTTGTTTATCTCTCACCCTCTTCCATAATAGGGCAATTTCTGGTGCCGGTTTGTAAAAGAAACCTGGGCCTGGGGATAAGCCCACTATGTTCAACATGGTGCGTGGAGTGCGTCCATGCAAGAGTACAGCTGGTGGAACACCCGTTGTTGCATGTGGTGTACTGGATAAACCGCCAGGTACTCCAATACTGCTGTCTCAATAGGCCGATGTTTCAAAACTGCAAGCTGCACGTAGTCTTTCAAGACCCTGTTGAAACGTTCCACCTGTCCGTTACTTTGAGGATGATAAAACGATGCGCAGGAGGGCTTAATTCCGCGCTTTCAGAGAAAATCCTCGAACAGGCTAGACTTCAGTTGCGGTCCATGATCTGTTAATATCTCATCTGGGTACCCCTCTCTGCTGAACACTGCTGTCAAGAATCCGATTACAGCATTAGTTGTCACACTTGAGACAAAAGATACCTCGGGCCACTTGGAATAAAGGTCAATTAACGTTATTACAAACTTGCAGCTCTCCTTAGCTCTTGTAAAAGGACCGACAATGTCCAGCGCTAGTTTCTGCCAAGCACGCTCAGGTAGCGGAATGGGTTCCAGTGGTCGTACTGCGGGCTTCGCTGACTTATCTGCCGCTTGACAGACACTGCAAGACGAGATTGCCTGCTCTACTTGTTTGTCGAGTCTTGGCCACCAATACTGCGTGCGAAGCCTCTGCTTTGTGCGCATAATTTCTTGGTGACCTTCATGCGCCAACTCCACGAGCGTTGATGTCAATGCAACTGGTATGACCAGGCGCTCATCCCGCAATAGAAGGCTGTCCATAACTGCCAACTCATCCCGCACGTAGAAAAAGGGCCGCAACTCAGGCTGAAGACTGCATTTCGCCGGCCACCTAGTTGTGACGTAATTCATCACCTGCTGTAGCAGCAAGTCGCATTGAACAGCTTCCTGAAGTTTTACCTTTGTGATGCAGGTGGAAACAAGCGACACAACTTCTTCTTGTTCTTGTACGTTTGACAGAGGCAATCGTGATGGAGCATCCACCACCTTGTTATCACTTCAACGGTGGTATAGTACATCAAAATTGTAGTACAGTAGACGTGCCGACCACCTTGCAATTCGGGTAGACCGGCGACCTGTGTCCCGGGATGAAAGGAGAGTAACCAGAGCTTGATGGTCAGTTCGTAGCTCGAACTGACCATCAACTACGTAGTTTGTAGTTCAAACAATAACACGCTTAAAGATTGCAAATCCGTCAAAAACTATACTAAAGCAAATGACGAGTCCGTCATCGATTACCTTGAACTAGCACTGGAAGACTTCTCTGGCGATGATGTTGACTACCTATGGCTAAAGCTGAAATCCATTTGCCACTTCTGTATTGATAACTTCATCCCTAGTAAAATGAAGAAGGTGCACCGAAAAAATTCTTGGATCAATCGAGATATAATCCACCTCGTTAGAAAAGTAAAAAGATTCCGAAGGCAAAAAAAAAATTTGGCCCAGTATTCGGCGAGCTAAAACAAACACTCACTACAAAAATTAGAGCAGGTAGGCAGTTTTATTGCTCCCACACGCTGGCCCAATTTCTTAAGACTGACCCTGAAAAATTTTGGCGACATTTGAACTATAAGAAGAGGCAAGCTCTTGACCACCTAAAGATTGATGGTCAGATAATTCAAGATAAGCAACACCAGGCATCCAAATTTAATCATTACTTCCATTCTATCTTCTCTGAGTCTAATCAGTGCTCTCCGGTCATTGCTGAAGATGTAGAAAACGTAAATTTTGATTTTATAACATACGAGGGTATATTTTCTGTGCTCTTAAATCTAAACACAGAAAAGACATGCGGTCCTGACGGCACTTCTAATGCTTTTCTTCGTCGCTGTGCCGAGTGGCTTTCACATTTCCTTCTCGTAATTTTCCGCTCGTCGATATCTTGTGGCATCGTTCCATCAGACTAGCGGGTCACTCGTGTTGTGCCTGTATTTAAGAAAGGCGACCCTACATTACTATCAAATTATCACCCTATATCACTGACGGTTACATCTTGCAAGCTTTTAGAGCATATTATCTCAAATTACATGGTGGAATTTCTTGAAAAACGTGGTATTCTGTCCCCGTGCCAACACGGCTTTCGTAAGGGGCTGTCTACCACTACTCAGCTTCTCTCTAGCGTCTACGCTTTTGCCTCCGTTCTTGATAAAGCCGGCCAGGTTGATGTTATATTCCTCGATTTCAGCAAAGCCTTCGATAGGGCCTCTCATTTTGGTTTGATAACAAAACTAAGCAACTATGGTTTTCCACCTAGCATTGTAAACTGGATCTGTGCATATTTGAGCATGCTCAGACAATTCGTCGATGTTGAGGGGAGACATCCATACTACTATGGATGTCTCCCCGTAAATTCGGGAGTGCCGCAGGGAAGCGTGCTCGGACCGCTACTTTTCCTAGTATATATTAATGACATAAAAGCATGCATAGACGATCGTGTGAGTATTAAATTGTTCGCGGACGACTGCTTACTTTACAAAGAGATAAAAGATGCCAATGATCAAGTGATGCTGAATAAAAGTCTCACTGCGATTTCTGACTGGTGCGACACCTGGGAAATGAAACTTAATGAAGAAAAAACGGTTTTTATGCGCATTACCAACAAAAAACATCCTCTAACATATCAATACACTATTAATCAATCCGCGGTCTCTGAAAAAGACTCTTTTAAATATTTGGGTGTAACCATCAACAATCGTCTAACCTGGTCGCAACACATTGATAATGTTTATGCGTCTGCTCGACGTAAACTCGGCCTACTGAGACACAAGCGGAAACGTTCTCCTCCATCCGTGAAACAAGTGGCATTCAACACACTCGTAAGGTCGTGATTAGAATATGCTTGCGTCGTCTGGGACCCATTCACGAAAACAAATATTAAAAAACTGGAAAACATAAACAGGCTTGCCGTCCGCTACTTATATAGTTGTTATGGACGTTATGACTCCCCCTCTCAATTGATTAATGAAAATAATATTGCCACCCCAGAATCCCGAAGAAAGGTAGCACGCCTAACATTGCTTTTCGGCCTTTGGAAAAGAGAGCTACAACTTGGTCATTCACCCTGTCTCCAGCCGCTACCAGCTAGAGCTACCAGAAATTATTACCCCGACAAGATAACCCATATTATCGCGCGTACAAATTGCTTTAAATATTCCTTCTTTCCTAGAACAATAAATGATTGGAACTCTCTGCCGACCGATGTATTCCTGTCCAATAACATATTACGTGCCATTGAAAAACTGCATTTCAAATAAACGTGTGACCGCATGAGTACTTTCATGCGTGTTAGCATGAAAAAAAGAACAACCTGTGTAAACTGTGTAAACTGGTACTGTAGATATTTTCTCCTTTCAATTCAATCTCTTGCTTTGTATGCTTGTAGAATGTGTTTTTTATGTATTTATATCATCCTTCAATGTACCTCATATGATTCAATGTATTTCATATTTCATATGCACTTCTTTTCTTTGAACGTATGTAATTACATTACTGTATGAACGTATTCCCTCCTGCCTGGGTCACAAGTTGGCCTGCAGTATTCTGTAAATAAATAAATAAAGAAAATAAAGAAAAACGTGCCACTGTTCACACGCCCATACGCACGCGAGTGCCTCCTTTTCTCCTAGCTGAGTACTTGCGCTCCGCTTGCGGCAGCGTTCGAGAGGCGAAGGTAACGGTGCGGAGTTCATTTCCGTACGTCTGTTGTGGCACTGCTCCCAGACCATGGTCGGAAGCATCTGTAGTCACTACCGGAAGTAGCGAGGGGTTGAACATGTGCACAGCCTTGCTTGTTGCGAGTAGTTGCTTCACCGCACGGAAGCTTTGAGCAGCTTTGTCGTCCCAGGAAAAAGAAGCTCCTTGACGAAGTAACTTGCGAAGAGGCTCTACGACGTCAGCAAAGTGAGGAACGAACTTGGCATAATAGCTGACAAGTCCAAGGAACGAACGTAGCTTTGTGGTGTTCGTGGGCGCTGGGGCATGAACAATAGCATCAACATTCGATTTCAAGGGTGACAAGCCGTTGTGGCTGACGACATGTCCCAAGAATGTCAGTTCTTGCACATTGAACAAGCACTTTTCATTAAGCCGCAGGCCAGCCGCTGAGATGCACTGAACATCATGAAGGTTCGCAGTGTGCTCAGCCGCAGATTTACCGTAGATGATGATATCGTCTATGTAGCAAAGTACGCCCCTGCAGCCTCTCAGTATTGAAGTCATAATCTTCTGAAAAGCGGCTGGTGCGGAGGCGAGGCCGAAACGCTCTCGTCGGAACCGAAAAAGACCATCGTGCGTAATGAATGTCGTCGATCGCGGCTTTCAGGCATTAATTTCAGTTGATTGTAGGCTCATGCCAAGTCAATTTTTGAAAAGTGCGTTGCCCCTGCTAGCTGATTTAGTAGGTCATCACTATGTGGAAGAGGAAATCCGTCAACGACGATAGCTTTGTTGGCTTCACGAAGGTCCACACAAAGCCGAATGCTGCCGTTCTTCTTTCGGACCACTACCACCGGAGAAATCCATTCAGAAGCATACACTTTCTCGTTTATACTGCTTGCTCAAGCCGCTGTACTTCCGCAGAAACTTGTTCCCGAAGGGCCAGAGGAAGTCGACGTAGCTTAGAGGCCACTGCAGTCACATCCGGCTTGCGGTTGATGTGATGAGCAGAGCCTTTTACTAATCTTGCCTCATCTGAGAACAAGTGGCTGAATTTCTCGCGAAATTCCTGAGGTAGAAGGTCGGAAGCTACACTTTTCATTTGCAGGCATTTCAACTCAGCCCCATGTATATGCAAGTCCAGGCTGCTGATGGTGTCCAACCCAAGTACTGCGGTTCCTTGCTGTACAACATACAAGAGAACAGGGACAGTGCGTTGCTTGTAAGCAACGGTAGCGGGAAAACAGCCCTTCACTGTAATCTTCCTGTTAGAGTAATCCAATAAAGCAACAGCAGCTGGTAGAACGCCTTCATACTTTGAAAATGCTTCATGTAAATGTTCTCCGACATTATGGATACTGACGACCCTGCATCTACCAAAAAGTTCACAGGAACGCCTTGGAGTTCGATGGAAATGCTGAGGCGTGGAACGCCGGTCGAAACATGTAGCAGTGTCACATGATGCTCGGCATCCTCTTGCACTTCCCTCACGCCTCTTTAAATTCCGAACTGCGGCACATAACCTGAAAGTGACCTACTTTTCCGCATCCCGAGCATTTCTTATATTTAGCCTTGCAATTCGGTGAATTTGCCAAATGTCGAGTAGACCCGCAGCGGTAGCAACGACGCTGATTCGTATCCCTTGCAGACGCCGGCTGCGTCTGTTGACATTTCTGCGGCAAGGGCATGAACTCTTTACGGCGACCGTCACGCGACTTCGACGCCGAAGCGCCTGAATGCGGTACGTACTTCACCTCCTCCGCTGCGCTGAACTCTCGAAGGCTCTTCCAAGTTGCTTCGTAATGCTCTGCTATTATAACTGCCCTGTCCAAGGTCAGCGTTGCGCCTTCGAAAAGGAAACACTCACGAAGCCTGTCCGATGCGGTACCAGAAATGAGTTGGTCGCGGACAGCTATGTCAGAAGGTCCCTCGAACTCACAGTGCTTTGCTAGTTCGCGTAAATTAGCAATGTAGACATCCGTAGGCTCACCCGAATTTTGTATGCTCTGTTTGAAGCAGTGCCGTTCAACAAGCACATTTGTCGTGGTTGAGAACAGGCGGTCACAAATGCCCAGCGCGTTTTTAAACGCATCTGCCGACGCTTGTAGAAGTAGTATGCTGATCTTGGACTGGCCCCGTGGGAGTAGTAGCAGACAGAGTAGTAGCAGCGTTCGTCGACGCGTTGCGGAATTTACATTGCCCCTCGATGCCAAGCGAATGCAGAAGTATGGCTCTCCGCCGAGGCGCAGCAAACTCGGTGGCACCCGACGCTTCCAAGTAGGTACCAACATAGTTCCTTCCACTGCTTCCATGGTATGGGTGGCTGATCGGGGGTTTCCAGAAATGCAGGCGGAGGCGTAAGTCCCTCGGAAGTCAATGCAAGGCCTAGCTCGTCGCCAATATGTTGTATCGTAAGGTCCAGGGTAGCTGGGTCAGGTGGCCAGACGCACCGAGCCACATTCGGGGGCCCTCCGTCCCAAAAGAACAAGCATGACTCCAATCGTCTGCGGTCACCTCTCACTTCTCTCTACGGGCTCCTTGACAGCACCAGCCTTTTCATTGCCACTGTGACGTCAGGCATGACGTAACAACAAAACCGAAACTAGAAACGAAACCAACTGCACAACAACAACACAACAGAAAGGAACCTGCGACTACGTTGTTTTATTGTCTTCATCATGAAACTGATCGCCATCGCAGTGACATACCACAACAGGTTTAAAAGCTGCATGTAAGTTGGCCTTTGCCTGACAGTATGCTCTGCTTTCACTTTTGCTATCACATTTTAGAAACAAAATAATCTATGACCGTAGTTATTGGAGGTGCAAAAGAGTCCTACACGATCTTATAGATTCGCTTTTGTCTTTTGCACTTACACATACAGTAGATCTATTATAGCTCCAAGCTGGTGAGAGCCATGCTTCTCCCAGTGGCAAGGCACCATGCAGAGCTTTCGTTTATTTCATTTTAAAAAGCACCAAATTAAAGTCACGCACGTAACCATGCACATTCGCTCCATTTTCCTCGCTGCAGCTTTAGCATTTTTGACATTTTTCATGTTGACCAGTGCTTCTGTCGCTGCCCCACTCGTGTGTGAAGTTTCAAGGAGGCCATCCAGTGGCGACTGTTACGCACTTATATCAAGCCGCAACACCAACTGTTCACATTTTAAAAGGCAACAAAAGACGCGCCACCTATTTATGGATATTGTACGCCTTCATATATGTGTAAGGACTTGACATTTGACTTAAGGTACTGTAACAATACGATCTCTCTATCAGCCTGACCTACTCATAGCCTTCAAGAAGATGTTTCTATGCGACACGACGAAGAAATGGTGGAGCTTTGCTCCGAAAGGTTGTTATAGTGTTCGAAAAGACAGTCACCAATGGCAGGAACGAAAATGTCCAGTGTATTGCACGCTTACATACCATCGCAGAGTTCATGACAGCGTCCGTTGCGCATACCAGGCTTGTAATTATCGAAGCAGAAGAATTGACTCGCCAGCTGCAATGACATACAGAAAAAAGTCAGATTGCCCAAGTGAACAATAGTTGCGGGTAAGATAATACGCGGCTGACAACTTATTGCTTTGGCTCAGCGTTGGAAAGTTGCCGTGTGTGAATAAATCAAAAACAAACGAGAAAATAAAAAAGGAGAGCAGCGCAACAGCAAAACAAAAGAAAGCAGGGTGCCGTCTGTGATTACATTTGCGCTAAGAGCAACACCGCGGCGTACCTTTCGCGCATTTTGTTTCCAAGCAATGCGCGCTCACGTAGCAGTAAAACCTTGGCATCACTGAATACTTGATTACTTTTGACTGAATCACTACAAGAAACTGTAAATCACACTTACTGCGCAGACTGTAGGGATACAGTCACCCAGCCCTCTATAAATGAAACCCCTGAACTCCCCAAAAAGTACAGCCAGCCAAGTACAATGTCTGTAGGGATACAGTCACCCAGCCCTCTATAAATGAAACCCCTGAACTCCCCAAAAAGTATAGCCAGCCAGGTACAATTATGGCTAATCTCCCTACCTTTTCCAGGAAAGCTAATAATGCGACAAGCGCTCAGAAACATCATATGCCTGTTTTGGCGGTGTTTGGGAGAAAAACTAAATCATTCATGAAATTCACTTTCGATGTAGTTTGGGGCATTTGAGGGTCAGTTTAAACGTAAATGTTGAAGTATTTTTGTGAATTAGGGGTTAAATAAAGTTGCTGAGCACTCAGTCTTGGCCCATTTATAGGCGTTATAAGAAACGCCTATAAAGTTTCTGCGCTCCAATGGGAGGCGTAAACATGGCAGAATTATCACATTTGCAAGAAATAAGAACCACTCTATTCGTGACACGTAGCGAATGTTTTAGATGTGTAAATTAATTAATTAAATACTCTGAAAGCAAGTGCTGAGGGCTCATCCTTTCCCAATTTTTATGAGTGATACGAGTCATGCAGCTGCTTTTCCCCTGTTTTCTCGGTGAACAATGCGAAGCACGTTGTTCATATTTCATTCAAATAATAGGAATGTTGTCAATTAAAAAAAATAAATTACGGGGTTTTATTTGCCAAAACCACTTCCTGATTATGAAGCACGCCGTAGTGGATGACTCCGAAAATTTCGACCACCTGGGGTTCTTTAACGTGCACTTAAATATAACTACACGGGTGTTTTCGCATTTCGCCCCCATCGGATTGCGGCCGCCGTGGCCGGGATTCCATCCCGCGACCTCGTGCTCAGCAGCCTAACACCATAGCCACCGAGCAACCACAGCGGGTAGGAATGTTGTCAACGAATAATGCTTACGGTGTATCTGTTAAATATAACTTTACCCAAGGTTCCTCACTGAGGCGTTTCAGTGTGTGATACTTCCATTATCCGCAATGTTTTGAAATATCTTTACTGGACACTAACTTCAAATGTGATGAAAATACGTGTAATATTAGGTGTAACGTGTGAAACAATTTCACAATAATTGTTTAAATAAACGCGTTCCCAATAATTAGCAAAACCTTCGTTGTATTGAAACAATATTATGTTCAGCACAAAGGCGGAATCACTGACTTCTTGACTGCAAATTTCTGTGTTTCGTTTCGCAATGCTCATGGGGCTGCCTGCACTTTTGACTACTTATGGAGTGACTGGATGATAATAGAAGACGTCCAAATTGAAGATTTACACAATACATTTCTGCATTCGTCACAAAGCTCCATCCAAGAAACTATTTGTTGCTTATGAAAAAAAAAATAGCAACAAAGATTCCTTTACTTTACTGTACTTCCCTGCACATGAAGCTAATGAGCTAGTGCCTCTAGTGCAGGCGTTCTGTTCTTTCATTAGAGGTCGGTGCAAATTGCAGTGACGCAGTGACGTTGCCTACAAGCTACTGTATGTTTGAACTTGTGTGACAGCAGGCATGGTAAATGTTCTCACCTACTTCTGCCTTGCGCGCCTTATGATCCATCATTTCGTTTCATTATCGTGTACCTGTTTAAACAGTTACTCATTAAGAAAGGCAAATATAAAACTACTCACTACGTCAAGCCCTTCGCATGCGTGAAAACGCACTCATTGCAAAGCCTAGTCACTTGATAATCTTGGTTCGCTTACAGGTAATACAGGTACTGCGCATCTTTTTATATTAGCCTCTGAATTTGTTTTTTCTTTAAACGTGTTTGTGCATTAGCTAGCTAGGTTGTCACTACATGAGTGAGGTTTGGCCCATGCCCAATTCAATCAAATAACTTGAGTAGCTTGCTGTCGCTCACTGACTTCATAAATCCTCTGCAAGCTTCTTTTTTTTTATCCAGGGAAATAATAAAAAGGATAACCCATGCATGGATGATGTTCACAGCAGAAGATGGTCTCAAGGCGATCATCCTTGATTGTCGCCGTCGCTGAGAGAGGAAAATTTGTCTGCATGCACTTTGACCACGTGCTATACACTGCTTGAATGCTGAATGAGGTATGACTAAGTAGTGAAAGGGCAGCAGATTTTGCACCCAGGCCCTTTTTCAGGGCATTGTTGCCTTATGTGCAGCCGTAAACTTTTGTAATCTTTTAAGGCATGAATAAGAGATAGTACTATTTCTATTTGTGGGGACATTATCAGCACCAACAAGAAGTGTACGCACTACCTGATTTCACTCCTAATGAGGTGTCTTGTCAGCTATCTGAATTAATACTTGTTTTCATACAAAAATTCTGTTTTTCAAATTATATCTGATAAGCATCTCTTCCTAAGGCGACTATCATAGATACATGTCACTTTTATGTCTGTCATAATCAAGTGTAATCAATTGCTTATGACGTACTAGTAAGCTAGTTGGTTAGTCATGATAGAACAAGGCAGCCCACTTCGAAACAGGGACGAAACACAGAATGAACAAACGCGAGCGCGGTGTATCACAGAGCACTCGATGGTGTTTTTTTAAAATTCTGTGTTAGGTCGCTGTTTCGAAATGCGCTGCCATATCAGTTAATCAATTGTAGACTCACTTTTTAGCTTGGATGCTAGAAACATGAGCAGCAAAGTGCCAGTAAATCAACAAGCCGTAGTTGAAGATTTAGACGCGTGCTCGGTGATAAAGAGAAGCGACTCGTCGATCTACACAGCGGCATTCCGCGATAATAAAACCATCTGTCGGAGTACGTTAATTGATACCGCTGCGGCACTTCAGCGTTCAACGCCGTTGCTACGACAGACGCCTTGTCCATTGGTTTGAAAACGTGTGTGTGTGTTCACGTTCACGCGCGTTCTTGCAAGTTTTCGCTAGCACACTTACACAAAGTGCGCCATCACGCGCGACACAGCTGAGTACATGGCGATATATGTTCTTAAAGCATGATGCGGTGCCAATAAATAAAACGAAATGTAGCGTAGGGAAGATGACTGCGCCGTGTTACAAAGGTGGGTCATCGCGATAACGCAATACATGCAGTCGCAGAACATAACGTGACAGCGCAAGAGTCGCGTTCTCGCCATGACGCGGGAGCTTGAATCTACGTTGACAAAAGTATTCCAGTTGTGATCGTCTCCTGCTGGCGATAGTTGCCAGCTCCCCGACGTCGCGTCCTCAATCGGAGTGCGGATGTCAGCGTTTGCGAACTGCTCGTGCGGTCCTAGCGTAAGCCGAATTTTGTGACCGGCTGCGCCGACTGCCCGTGAACCGCACGCGGGCGGTGCGGCTAGCGGCGATGGGAGGCTCGAGCGTAACCCGACCTTACAGCACTGGCGTGAAAGATGTCCACTGAAAGGCGGCACGTGCAGTTGTGGCGCAGCGCCGGATCGCTGCCCTTGAATAACCCTTAAGGCGTGAGTTTAAGTGCGCGCAGCATCGCGGAAATCTGCAAAAAAATTTTTGTCATTGTGGAATGGCACATTCCCAGCAGCATGAACCTAACTACCCAAGTTGGCGCCAAACACGCTCGTTGAAGAGCGGACCACTCCCACTAGCATATACACAGTTACCCCACTTAATATCAATGAGCTTCATTGAAGACCGAGTGACACATACCCAGGGCTACAAGTCGGTGCGAAAGTTACTCACCGAACAGCGGTGTCTACCCAATCCCGCATCTATATCGATCCATGCCGGCGTGAAAGAGGTTCGTTGAAGAGCAGCACATACCGTATTTGGTGCGTATAACCCGCAGCAAATATGCAAAATAAAAATATTGAACAATAAATTCGGGGTGCGGTTTTTTTTTTTACATTTGGAGATACATTTAGCATCCGACCTTCCGTGGAACGTTCACATAGATTGGGCTATTAACAAGACTTTTAAAACATTCGGATTTCTCTGGCGCGATCTGCGTTTAGCTACTGCAAACACAAGGATTTCAGCATACACCACATTAGAGCGCTCGCAGTTGGATTACGCCTATTTGATGTGAAACGCGTACCAAACATACCTAATAACAAAATTGAAGTCTCTTCAAAATAAAGCCGCTCGATTCATATCAAGGAACAACTCGCGTACGGCAAGTGTGACTGAAATAAAGAAAGCTCTCAAGTTATCTCTTCTTGTAAGACGTAGAATGCTTTCCATTCTGTTCTTTTTGCACAAATTATATCTGAGCCACCCTTCCTTTGCTATGTACCGTACCACGCCAGCGCATGGCATACTCCCACGCATTGACCACCAACTGAAAGTCGAACCTATCTTTGCTCGCACTAATCTCTTCTTTCATTCGCCTCTCGTTCTCGCCACCTGTCAATGGAATCTTCTGCCTGGCACCAACTGTCACTGATTACGAAGCGTTTGTAACGAGCATGAAATCTCACTTTGAGCCGTAACCTTCATCATTCCCCTCTCCCTTTATATATATATATATATATATATATATATATATATATATATATATATATATATATATATATATTGTCACGTGGTGGTGACGTTGAAGAACACAGTAGCGATACTGTGATCGACAAAAGCTAACTTTTATTGGGCGAACCTGTGCCCACAAAACAGGCTACAATTATAGCTCAACGATAGCGGCGAACGCGGTCGGCGATCGTCGAAAATCTGATCAGCGGGTCAAGCGCGTGGGCTTTTATACAGCAGTCGTCGAATGTTCCAGACTAATCGTTGGGACCCGCGTCCCTTCCACAAAGTTCTACACCATTCGCGTCAGGCGACGAAATTAGATAATACAAGGTTCGGCGGCAACAGACAGCGGATGGAAGCATCGATAACGTTCCAGAATCTTCGGATACATGCAGGCGCGTCCCGCGCTGTGCGATATTTGTTAGGCGGCGAAACGCAGTCGCCCGATAAAGATAACTACACGTGTCAATACCTCCCTCTTAAAAAGCATCGAACCGATGCTGCAAACAAACGAAAGTAATAAAGAAAAGCACTCGTAGCAAAGAAAACAACAAAATAAGGAAGTTTGTCAGCGTCCGTGGAAGGGTTTAAGGCGCACCACGTGGACCACTTCAGATCGTGCGCGGCGCCGCTGTGAATGCGAAATGCCGTCTGGCACGACCTCATAGTCCAGTGCGCCACCACGTCGGATGACCTTGTAGGGTACGACATAGCGTCGCAGTAGTTTCCCACAGAGTCCTCGTCGGCGTATCGGGGTCCATACCCAAACACGGTCACCGGGCTGGTACTCGACGAAGCGTCGTCGGAAGTGGTAGCGTCGGCTGTCGGTCCTCTGCTGGTTCTTGATTCGCAGGCGGGCGAGCTGTCGGGCTTCTTCGGCGCGCTGGAGATAGGTAGCGACGTCAAGATTCTCCTCGTCAGTGACGTGCGGCAGCATGGCGTCGAGCGTCGTCGTCGGGTTGCTGCCGTAAACCAACTTGAATGGCGTAATCTGTGTTGTTTCTTGCACTGCCGTGTTGTAAGCGAATGTTACGTACGGCAGGACCGCATCCCACGTCTTGTGCTCGACGTCGACGTACATTGCTAGCATGTCGGCGAGGGTCTTGTTCAGACGCTCCGTGAGACCATTCGTCAGCGGATGGTGGGTAGTCGTCCTCCTGTGACTTGTCTGGCTGTATTGCAGAATGGCTTGCGTGAGTTCTGCTGTAAAAGCCGTTCGTCTGTCGGTGATGAGGACTTCTGGAGCACCATGTAACAGCAGGATGCTCTCGACGAAAAATTTCGCCACTTCGGCTGCGCTGCCTTTCGGTAGAGCTTTAGTTTCAGCCAAGTGGGTGAGATAGTCCGTCGCCACGACGATCCACTTATTTTCAGATTTTGACGTCGGAAACGGCCCCAACAAATCCATCCCAATCTGCTGGAATGGTCGACGAGGAGGTTGGATCGGCTGTAGCAATCCTACTGGCCTTGTCTGTGGTGTCTTGCGTCGCTGACAGTCTCGGCATGTCTTGACGTAAGGGGCGACGTCGGTGGTCAGACGCGGCCAGTAATACCTTTCCTGTATCCTCGACAGCGTCCGTAGGAATCCGAGGTGCCCAGCGGTTGGATCGTCGTGTAGGGCGTGCAATACTTCAGGACGCACCGCTGACGGTACAACAAGAAGGTAGCTGGCGCGGACTGGTGAGAAGTTCTTGTTCACGATAGATAGATAGATAGATAGATAGATAGATAGATAGATAGATAGATAGATAGATAGATAGATAGATAGATAGATAGATAGATAGATAGATAGATAGATAGATAGATAGATAGATAGATAGATAGATAGATAGATAGATAGATAGATAGATAGATAGATAGATAGATAGATAGATAGATAGATAGATAGATAGATAGATAGATAGATAGATAGATAGATAGATAGATAGATAGATAGATAGATAGATAGATAGATAGATAGATAGATAGATAGATAGATAGATAGATAGTACTTTTATTCATGTCAATTTTCGTACACCAAAGTCAGGCCTACCAAAGCCTCACCAAGGGCTTTAGTGGCAGCGCCTGGCAGACAGCAAAACAAAGGAAAATAGAGATGTTGCAACGAACTCGACAAACAAACAAAACAAAAAAATGAAAAATTTAACAACTCAGAGAGACAGATATAGAAACATAACTATTACAACAGCAAAAGGATGACAGTAATGCGAAATTAAGCCAGTAACACTCGATTAAATCATTATGGGGCAGGAAGTAATGCGGAGACATACCGCAAAATTTTTTTCAGGGTGTATTTTGTTCTCATGCGGAATACACTAGGTGGCATACTATTGAAACAGGCAGGTACGTATTATTGACGTGTGCGCTTTCCGTATCGGGTTGAGGAGCCAGCAATGCAGTAACGGTATTTTGGTCTTAAATCACGTGCAGGAACATATGGAATGGTGAACTGACTGTACCAGAAATGTTTGAGCACAATAGTTTCTGTTAATAAAGCGTTAAAATTTGGAAGCTTTAATCTTCTAAAAATATCAATGTTATTACCAATGGGCAGGTCGTAGGCAATATTTTTTAAAAGTAAACGTAGAAGCGAATTCACCCTGCGCTGCCAGCGAACCGTGCAGTGACCATAAACAGTGATTCCGTATCTAAGTACACTATAGGCTAGAGCGTGTGTAACACATTTACGGACAGAAAAAGGCATAAAATATCTAATATTATACAGGACACAAGATACAGCGCGAAGTCTTTGACAAACAAAAGAAAGGTGCGAGTTCCAAGACAGATCACTGTCGAAGATCAGGCCAAGATATTTGACCGAATGCGCATATTTTACTGGTACACAGTTACAATGAGAACAGGAGGAAGTGTGCAAATAAACAGGATGACTCAACTCAATTTTTTAAAGGGTTATGAAAACATATAAGTTGCGTTTTAGAAGTATTAACATTGATAAGGTTAGACTTAAACCAGTCCATGGCTTTAATAGCTGCCATCTGTAATGCTGTAACAGCATCAGTGTATTTCTTTGCGCACGCAACAATGACGGTGTCGTCAGCATACTGGAACAATGAAACAGGCACATTGTTAGCAAGATCATTAACGTATAGATTGAATAACAAAGGACTCAATATAGAACCTTGCGGGACTCCGGAAGTAATTGCCGTGAAATCGCTATGGAATCTTGAAATCGACACATATTGGCGCCTATCTTGTAAAAAGTTAGTAAGTAAGTGTACAAACGAACCTCGAAATCCCAATGTAGAAAGTTTATCAAGCAGAAGAACGTGGCAGATGCTATCGAAGGCCTTGGTTACGTCAAGAAAAAGAGAGCATACGACTTCATTCTTATCAAAAGCTGAATTTAGTGTGTCAGAGAATTCTTCAAGAAGATCTGTTGTTCCTTTTCCTGGTATGAAGCCATACTGACAAGGTGATAGAACATTGTGCGTATTCAAAAAATTCGTCATGGTAAGTAATAGATGCTTTTCAAAAATTTGGCCAATGCATGGCAGAATAGAGATAGGTCCATAATTACTCATCATGTTTCTGGAGCCACCCTTATACAAAGGTATAACTTTAGCAGTTTTCATTGAAGTCGGTATTATACCTCTGGAAATGACACTATTAAGCCTAACTAGTAGGACACCCTTAATCGCTTCAAAATTTCTGCACAGTTCAGAAACAGTGAGGCCGTCATGACCAGGAGATTTACTACGTTTAAGACTGAAAAGTATACACCTTAAATCACTTTCGGTAATGTCAGGAAGGAAAGCAGATTCCATCACACTGGGAGGCATAGGACAGTCGTTAGGCGGGGTACGAGATGCACCAGAGACCAGAGAAAATAGTTTGTTAAAGTCATTCGCAATGCTCTGTCCATCTTTATGGAAATGAGATATGAAATATGTATCATTATAAATAGCAGCGCTCACTCCTTTCAGGTTATTCACCAATGACCATGTTTTCTTGCTGTTAAAACGTGCGTCGTTAAACTGAGACCTAAAGTGATTGCGCTTGGCCACACGGATCATGGCATTAACTCGGTTTCGTTCATGTTTAAACTGCAGTCGTAGTTCAGAGCAGTTTGGAGCACGTCTTGATCGAGCCCAGAGTAGATCTTTTTCTTTGATGGCTTCCAGTATTACGGGTGACATGCACTTATTGCCTAAATTTCGTTGCTTAACGATCACCATGCGTGAAGATTCGGCTTTGTGTGAACGAACAACCTCGACGAAACTGTCATATAAGTCTGCAGGGGACACATTGTCAATAAAAGAATGCCAATCGTACTTTGCTATTCTTTCATCGAAACGCTTATAATCAAGTACTGATACGTTTTGCTGGCTGCGCAAGGGTGCAGGGTGGCTAGAACCATCCGTTAACGAGCAGCAGACGAAATAGTGGTCTGCAAGCTTGAGTTCAACAACAGCAGACCGCACCAGCAGGTTTTGAGAACGCACGTTTATGTGGTCGATGCAAGACGAGACTAGCTGCCCAGATAAGTATTCCTCACGTGTAGGGCTGTGGATTTTAGCCTCTAGTCCCCACTTTGATAAAGTGTCAAGATAATCTGCGGCCGTTGGCACAGTTGGGCGTAGAATATCGATATTCATATCTCCGATAATGCACACGTGTTCTTCACTGGAAAATGATGATACTGCAGAATCAAGCTCAGCTAAAAAGATTCGACCGTTACAACATGGAGGGCGGTAAATTGCGAGTAGAATCAACGACAACCAAGGTGTACTTAGGCGGAGAGCAACTACTTCTGCTTGAGTAAAAGGAATACTAATTTCGGAAACGGAGCAAGAATCTAACAAAAACTGCGATTCCTCCTCCTGTTCGTTGTAGACGAGTATAAGAATGTAAATGGTAACCTGGCAGCGAGAAATTTGGTAACACATCTGACGAAACGTTCACTTCCGTGAGAGCAACAACGTCAAAATTTGAATGAAAAGGGTGAATCAGCGCACAAAAAATGGTCCCAATGCTTCCGTATGCTGCGAATATTAACGTGAGTAAACTGAAAGGAATTGCCTGTGTGATGCTGAAAGAACTTCTGGACTTAAGAAAAATCGGAACACTTCACGAAACCAATGTCAGACATGGTTATGTTAGTTTTTCAAGATCAGAAAGCTTGTTGACACTAATGAGAGGCGCGTCTTCGGACTGTTTTGCAAGGATCTTCTCATTTTTGGTTCAGATGAACTCAAAACCCTTTTCGTTGCCACGAGACCTTGCTAGACGGAACAACTCGCGATTAGCCCGAGGCAGGTTATCGTTAAAAAACAGCCGAGGAGACATATCGTCATGCACCAAATCAGGAAGGCGGCTCCGGGCCCCTGAGCCATTTCTGCTTAACAGAAATTGAGCGAGTTTCCACTAGAATTGGTGGAATATAGTCGCCTCTGGATGGCAGCCGATGCACTGCCGAGATATCTGCTTGTTGAAAATCGGTTATGTTTAGCTTGCCTGCCAAAGTACCTAAGGAAGAGTGTAAGTTTTCATCAGATTTGACAGGAAGGCCGTGAATCTCGAAGTTACATCTTCTGCCATATTGTTCGAGGTCATTTATTTCCCCACTCATCCTGTCAATCACCTGTGTCTGGGAAACTACTGTTGAAGAGAGCGATTGAACTTGTGACCGAAGGTCTGCAAGCTCATTCTGATTAGTGGCCACTGTAGCAAGCACCGAGTCATACTTTGACGAAAGGAAATCAATAGCGGACCGTATGTCCTCGACTGCCGAATCAACCTTTTCACTAGCTTCCCTGACCAACAATAGTTCCTCGATTTTCACCATCAGTGTTGAAGCAGTTGTAGCCAAAGAATCTAGTTTCATATTCAGAGCAGACAGTTGCTGTGAGAATGAACTATCACCAGGGTTGGATGCCTCGTCTGGTTGCTTAACCGAATCAACCTTGCATGAAGGACACTTCCACGTTTCACGTGTCACTGTACTCATCTTCTTGTAGGCGTTATCAGAAACTGACGAGCAGTTTTTCCCCAGGTGGAATTCGCCCTCACAGGTAGAACAACTCATAAATCTTCCATCTCTCGGTATGGCTTTTGAGCAAGAAGTACATAAAGAAGACCTGGTGCAGTCAGCGGCAAAACACCGAAAAGTGATGAATTACAACAGGTGTAATCAACACGCACCTGCCAAGAAGCAAACGTTTAGTCTAGGACAAAGGTTTGCCGCTAACTGCAACGGTCCACAAAGTTGACGGCCTTTAAATAATCGGTGATCGACGCCAGGGGGACATTATTGGCAGGTCCAGAGCCAATGAAGTCAAGGATGGCTTGCTACGTCGAAATTGCAGCTTCCCCGAGATCCGCATGCGTAGATCAGTCACCAGGAACAGTTGCGAAGATGATAGCCATTGAAGATACGAGCGGTTTTCCAGCTGATACTGTCCCACAGCTTGCAGAGCCTGCCAAAAACGAAGCAAACGTTTAGTTTAGGACAAAGGTTTGCCGCTGACGAGCAGGTTGTTTTGTAGCATGAACGAAGACAACCCGCGCTTAAATGCCCTAGGGACAACGTCGGTGTTCCCTTCCGAATACTCGACGAAGCCTTTTAGATCCGGGTCACTCACTGCTGTTTAGCGAAGTCTTCCGCGCTTGTTATTCCAAGGAAGGCGTCGTCGTCCTCGTCGTTTTGCGGCGGGGGATCGATGGGGGCGCGTGATAAGCAGTCGGTGCCAGAGTGTTTTCTTCCGGACTTGTATATTACGGTGACGTCATATTCTTGCAGTCTGAGGCTCCACCGCGCCAGCCGTCCTGAAGGGTCCTTCAAGTTAGCTAGCCGACACAACGCGTGATCGTCGCTGACGACCTTGAATGACCTGCCATAGAGGTAAGGGCGGAATTTTGCTGTAGCCCAAATCATGGCGAGGCATTCCTTTTCAGTCGTTGAATAATTGCCTTCTGCTTTTGACAGCGACCGGCTAGCACAAGATATCACCCGTTGAAGTCCGTTTTTCCTCTGGACTAGGACGGCACCGAGGCCTAGGCTACTGGCGTCAGTGTGGATTTCAGTATCGGCGTCCTCGTCGAAGTGTGAAAGTACCGGCGGCGACTGCATGCGTCGTTTGAAATGCGTCGGCCTGCGGCGTTTCGCACTTGAACACGACATCACATTTCGTTAGATGTGTTAGCGGCTCCGCGATGCGTGAAAGGTCCTTGACAAACCGCCTATAGTATAGGCACACATGCCAACGAATCTGCGCACTGCCGTGCTAATACCTTTCCTGTATCCTGATATGTCACGTGGTGGTGACGTTGAAGAACACAGTAGCAATACTGTGAACGACAAAACTAACTTTTATTGGGCGAACCTGTGCCCACAAAACAGGCTACACTTATAGCACAGCGATAGCTGCGAACACGGTCGGCGATCGTCGAAAATCTGATCAGCGGGTCAAGCGCGCCGGCTTTTATACAGCAGTCGTAGAATGTTCCAGACTAATCGTTGGTACCCGCGTGCCTTCCACAAAGTTCTACACCATTCGCGTCACACGATGAAATCACATAACACAACGTTCGGCGACAACAGATAGCCGGGTAGAAGTATCTATAACTTTCCAGAAACTTCGGATACATGCAGGCGCGTCCCGCGCTGTGCGATAACATTTGTTAGGGGGCGAAACGTGGTTGCCCGATAAAGATAAGTACACGTGTCAATATATATATATATACATATATATATATATATATATATATATTATATATATATATGTGTGTGTGTGTATATATAACGCTACTCTCTGTAAAAGCTGAATGCTCATTGATGCTTGTTGCTATCTGTCTTGTACATACTTGTACATAGCTTTTCGTCTGCGTCTTCCTACGTAACAGTATTTTGAGTTTTTTTCAACCTCCTGCTAACGGCCAATGACTTCCGTGCACCGTACACATCGTAGTGCTGCGTTGCTTACTGTTCTGCCCCCCCCCCATTTCCAAAATGCTTAAGGGCACTGCGCACATCTCTAGTGTATTTTCGTGCCACATCTTCAGCAGTCATTTTCATCTGGAGCGGTGCCGCAAGACTGGACTTAGACACCTCCGCTGTCAAAAGAAGGATCATCGTCATCGTCCCCACAATTACCGTTCACTTTGTTTCACCAGTGTTGTCCCAAAATAATGGCGCATATAACCTATTCTAACATTGTAGAGTATCTAACATGGGATAATTTCTTCCATCCTAATCAACATGGTTTTCAGAAAGTCATGTCCTTCGAGACTGAACTAGCAATAGGGACAATGCTAATAATAATAATAATAATATTTGGGGTTTTACGTGCCAAAACCACTTTCTGATGATGAGGCACGCCGCAGTGGAGGACTCCGGAAATTTTGATCACCTGGGGTTCTTTAACGTGCACCTTAATCTAAGCACACGAGTGTTTTCGCATTTCGCCCCCATCGAAATGCGGCCGCCGTGGCCGGGATTCGATCCCGCGACCTCGTGCTCAGCAGCCCAACACCATAGCCACTGAGCAACCACGGCGGGTGGGGACAATGCTGTACGCTACGTCGGCATCGAGAGCATCTCCGTCGCCGGTCAACGTTTCGAGGTGAGCGCTTACGAGGCCGCCCCCCACTACACCTGCAAGGGCGTCATCCGAGGCGTTTCCCTTACCGACGGGCCCGCGGCGATCGACAAAAAACTCGTCAACCCGAGAAATCCCACGGCGCTGGGCGCCAAAAGAATCAAGAACACCGGCACCGTGGTGGTCCTGTTCGAGGGGTACCGGGTGCCAAATTTTGTCTCCTACGGTGGCACTATCGTCAGGTGCACTTTATTTCGCAAGCAAATGGACGTGTGTTACAGGTGCGGCAGACTCGGGCACCGCTCCGACGTCTGCCCTTCGCCCAACGACGCCATCTGCAGAGGATGCGGAGAAGCAAACCCCGACACCCAGCATGGGTGCGATCCCAAATGCAAGCTGTGCGGTGGCGACCACCTTACCGCCGCCAAGGAGTGCAAGCGACGATTTCAGACGCCATATCTCGTCAGGCGCAGACGGGGGAACGCTCTCGCGCCCTCAACGCCAAACATTTCCCCCCATGGAGGGCGCGAATCAAGCCCGACAAGCATCGCCTGAACGCCAATACGGTCGCAGCCGCTCCCGCTCCAGGTCTCGTGGCCGCTCCAGGGGTCGCACCAGGAGCCGCTGCGTCTCCAGGGTCAGGTCGATGTCAAGATCCCGAGTCCGATCCAGATCCAGATCCAGTTCCAAGGGCCGCCCGGGTTGCAGAACCCAGCCAGCATCTGGACCTCAGCACGCCTCCACAGATTTGGGGAAGCAGCCGACCCTCCTTTGGGCCGATCTGGCACGTCCCAATATAAAAGCTGCTCAGGCACCTCGTAACGACTCGCACCCAGAGCAAGCTAGGGACGCGGAAGTTATTCGCTTACGCAAAGAGAACGACGACCTCAGGAGCACGATCAAGAGGCTAGTTAACGAAATGGCAGAGATCAGGAAACTCGTTTCGAATGCGTCGGATAACGGTGCGCCAGGCAGGGCCACAGAGACTCCAATCCCAGCTCCAGTAGACGGTACTGCGACGTCCTCCAAACACAGAGCAGTAGTAAAACAAACAGGTGAATCGGGAGCGTTGTCCGCAGAAGTCAACGAGAGTAAGCAAACTCTCATTGGGCTGGCAGATGGCCTCAAACAGGTCACTGCTAGCGTCGCTTGTCTCGCCGATAACGTTCGTCAAATTCAGGTTGCACTCGGAGACCCCAACAGGGGCCTCGGAGCTCTCGCTGATCGCATCGACGCCATTGAGGCGCGAATGGCTTCATCCGCCTCCGTCGTACAGCCGCTCACCGTTCCCGCCATACTAAAGGAAGCTAGACTTCAGTATCCCACCAGAGCGGTGACAGGAGGTCCCAGTCTTTGCGCAGCCCTAACTGCCCCGTTAGGTGGTAGTCCATCCGGTCCGCCATAATGGATAGATCCAAAGAGAGTTTTCGCATTTGGCAATGGAACTGCAGGGGGTATTCTAGCAAAAAAAGCTAGTCTGCAGCAGTTCTTCAGGTCTTTCACTCAAGCTCAAACCTCAAGTCATTGCTCTCCAGGAAACATTAGTCTCCGCCGCCTCGCTCCAAGGCTACAGGGCCGTGTCGGGCCTGCCCGGGGGGCGAGGGATTTGCACCTTGATTGATACAAGGCTGACTCATCTCACCCACGACCTCAAGCCGGCGAGTGGTATAATTGAATATGTCATGGCTGAGATCCGTACCACAGCAGAATCAGCGCAGAAACAGCGTGTTCGTCCGCAATATCTACAAGAACCCCAGGGACTCGCGCCAGCAGTTCAAGACCATCCTCAAGAAAGCGACCGACTCGGCCGGCCCTCGACCTTTGGTTATCGTCATTGACTTCACGGCACCGTACGGCATCTGGGGTTAGGTCTACGACACTACCAAGGGGCGCAACCTGTGGCAAGACGCCAACGAGATGGAACTCACTCTGGTCACTGACAAGAATTTTCCTAGGCGCATCGGCAACTCCGTCACCCGGGACTCGATACCCGACCTCGCGTTCGTCAGGAACGTTGAAGACGTGGGCTGGGAGAACACCGCCATGGAGTTCGGCAGCGACCACTACGTTCTCTAGACCAACTGCAAGGTGTCTCGGAGTAGGATCAAGGAATTCACGTTCATCGATTGGGACCGCTTTCGCAAGATTCGCGAAGAAACCGGTGGAGTCAGGGCACCTGCCACTCTCGAGGAATGGTGCGAAGGCGTCCGGAACGACGCTTCCGCGGCTACCAAGAAAGTGGAAATCGATTCTCGATGTCGAGCGGATGGACAGCAGACGTGCCCACCTGATCGAGGCCAAGAACGCCCTGCTCCGCTGATGGAAGGGTCAAAGGCTCAATCGCAGACTCCGAAAAAAGATCTCGGAGCTCAACAAGGTCATCCATGACCACTGCAAGGCGCTTTGCCAGCAGCAGTGGGACTAGCTCTGCGAATCCATCCACGGACAGATGCGCAACGGCAAATCCTGGGGTATGCTGAAGCACCTGCTCGACCAAAGCGGCTCAAAGTCAAATCAAAGGCATACGTTCGCCCGGGCCCTTCACGAAGCCACCAGGTCTCACACGGTCGATGACCTCGTCTCAAAACTCGTACAGAAGTACTCGCCCGTCCGTCGCGACGGAGATCCAGTGACCCAACTCCCAGACTACCGAGGCCCTCCACGCCCCGAGCTCGACGAAGACTTCTCCATTGCCGAGGTCAGACAGGCCATCTTCGCGCCCAACCGCAAGTCGGCGCCGGTTCCAGACGGAGTCACCAAAAGTATGTTGAGAAACCTCGAGGACACGTCGATAGTCTTTCTGACCGACAAAATCAACGAGTCCTGGAATAGCGGCGTTGTTCCTGCAGAATGGAAGATGGCCTGTAGGGTGCTCATTCTCAAACCCGGCAAGGCCCCGAACATCGAGAACATCAGGCCGATTTCTCTAACCTCCTGCGTCGCCAAGATCGTGGAGCGCGTCGTCCTCAACAGAGTCAACGGGTACCTTGAAGACAACGATGCTTAAACGTACAACATGATCGGCTTCCGCGCCGGACTCTTGACGCAGGATGCAATGAAGCTAATAAAGCATCAGATTGTGGATAACCGTTCCAGAGACGTCAATGCTTTGCTCGGTCTGCACCTCGAGAAAGCTTTCGACAACGTGCTCCACAGCTTCATCGTAAAGACCATTTCAGACCTGGGTCTCGGTTCCAGATTCCATAGCTACGTCAGCTCTTTCCTAACGGACAAGAAGGCCAAGCTTCGCACTGGGGACTTCCGCTCCAACGATGTGCCCCTCGGAGGGCGGGGTACTCCTCAGGGCGCCGTCATCTCACCCACACTGTTTAACACCTGTGTGATTAGTCTTTCCGAGAGGTTGGCACGCGTAGAGGGCGTCAAGCACACCATATACGCCGACGACATCACCTTATGGTGCTCCGGCGGCTGCGAGGGCAGAGTCGAAGAATCCATGCAGGAGGCGATCGACGTGATCGAGGAGTATCTCCGCCCCACCGGACTTCGATGCTCCCCCGCCAAGTCGGAGCTTCTGCTTTACAGAAAAGAGAAGGGAGGCAGACCCAAAGCTTGGAATCCAGTCTCCGAAAGCAGCATCAGTCTTCGCACTTGTGACGGGGGGGGGGGGTGATACCCAGGGTCGACGTTATTCGGGTCCTGGGCATGTTTGTCGAATTCAACGGCGGCAACGGAACGGCTCTCCCCAAGATCATCGCAAAGACGGACAACGCTTGCCGCCTCGTTCGCAGAATAGCAAACCTGCACCGAGGAAAGAAGGAAAACAATCTCCTCAGGCTTATCAATGCCTTCGTACTATGTCACTTTACGTACACAATTTCTATGCACAACTGGCTCAGAGCGGAACGAGACAAGCTCAACGCTCTCATCGGCAAAGTGGTCAAGAGGGCTCTCGGGCTACCCGTCAGGACCCATACCGAGGATCTCCTCAAGCTGGGGGTGCATAACACTGCCGAGGAGATTGCCGAAGCCCAAGAACGTGCGCAACTCACTCGCCTGAGCACCACAGCGGCAGGTAAACACATCCTCGAAGAACTGGGTTACCAACCTGCGGGATTCCCGATTGTCAGTACCCCGATCCCTAGGTGCATTCGAGACAAGTTCGAAGTGGCCCCTGTGCCCCGAAACGTCCATCCCATCCATAACGAGGGCAGACGCAAGGCAAGAGCAGTAGCCATCCTCAAACAGATCAAGCAACGAGACATTAGAGCAGGCTTCGTCGACACCGTGGAGTACAGCGATGGGAAGACCTTTGCCATCGTTGTGGTCACTCCAGCGGCAAGATTTCCAATAGCGCCTCCATTCGCACTTCAGACCCCGGAGTAGCCGAGCAAGCCGCCATCGCCCTCGCCCTGCTAGACGGTCGTGGGTCCGAGATATTGTAGCGAAGTGACGCAGCCGTGAGATATCAGACGCATCAGCTAACCGGGGAAACGGGAGATGAAGGGGGATGAGCTCTGGCAGGGGCAAGTCCAAATCCGCAGCTACGACGACGAGAGTAGCATTTGAACAACTAGGTTTATTCACTTGGCATCTGCCGTAAGTTTAAGCTGTGCAAAAATCTACAAACAGAACGATGCCATACCCGTCGTCGTCGGCCTGCCTGACCGGCCTGGTCTACCGTGGTTAAGTTGCGCCGTCCGCTGCTGTCTACTTGCTCACACCCAAAAACTACTCGAACTATCCCTTAAATAAGTTTACACAGCATCCAGGAGACACTTTTCTCCACCAATGGGCTACTTCGTTACTCCGAATAATCAGGCAAGCCGACATCATTCAATAAGCGTCAGAGTTCAAGGGGCCCAAAAAATGGTCGCGTCAACACTCCGTATACAAAAGCACTCCGACCATACCTAATCAGCTTTTGACAGCCGAGCGTGGGAAGAGGGCGCTTCAGGTGCACGTGTGACGTCAGGCGCGGCGGCCGGGCGGCAGCACATGCCCGCGGCGCCGTCGCGGTTATTTGTGTACAAAGGTTTCCCCCCGCGTAGAGGAGCCCACAATATTCCCCGAAAGAAAGCAAAGAGGCCCGCGCTATATTCTTTTCGCGACAATATATAGTGATTCCAAAACGGCAGTTAGGGCTTTTCAGAAGGATTGCATCCCCAAGCAAGCTGCTCCTCTTCTCAGCAGCTCGAGTCGACATGCTCTTACGCATCATTCAATCCACTGGTTTCCCGCTCACGTAGGGTCGGTCGAGGGTGCTCCCCCGAACCTCAATGAGTCTGCTCACGAGGCTGCGCGTGACCTCACCGACCGCGCTTCCTCTGCAAGAAGCACCGACTCCCCTCCTCCCTACGGCCACAGGGACGCTCCCGCTACTCACAACGAGATTATTAAATTCTTCTACATGTCTAGAAGGGTCTTTCCACTCCCTCACCCCAAATTGAATAGGGCGCAAGCCGTTCCGCTTAGGCTTCTGCAGACCAGCACGTATCCGTGTCTGTCCGTTCTCCACGAGGCTTACCCGGACGTGTATCGCAACGACGCCTGCCCCTCCTGCGGCAGACCTCCATTCTAGCGCACAGGCTCTGGGAGTGCGGATCGACATACCCCAAGTTCATCAAGGAGGAGTGGGACTCGCTTCTGCGTAGCACCGCTCTAGAAAACAAATCCTGGCCGTCCGGCGTGCCCGCGAGTGGGCCGGTGGGCTAGACCTGTCGGTCCCGACGTTGGACTAGCCGGGTGCGCGACGAGTTCGCGTCCGCGCCGGACCTGCAATAAGGTTTCCTCACTCACTCACTCACTCACTCACTCACTCACTCACTCACTCACTCACTCACTCACTCACTCACTCACTCACTCACTCACTCACTCACTCACTCTTCGTTAATGACATCAGCTCACACCTTAATCGAAACGTACCTATAGATGCCCTCTTTCTAGATATCCAAAAGGCATTCGACAAGGTTCCTCACGAACGGCTCTTCCTAAAGCTATCGCATCTTTATCTTAAGCCTTGTTTTCTCCACTGGATACACAACTTTCTGACTAACCGTCAACACTTCGTCTACGCTAACCAATGCTTGTCAAATTTATCACCCGTGATCTCTGGCGTGGAGCAAGGCACTTTCCTGGGACCACTATTCTTCTTAATATACATTAGCGACTTACCGAGGGGTTGTTCTTCCAACATTTTTCTTTATTTGTGCAATCTATCGTCGTACTACTAACGACGCCGATTCTCGCGCTCTCCAGTCCAACCTCAACGCCACTGAAACCTGGTGTAATATTTCGCTAATGTCTTTCAACATAAAAAAAACGTCGTTACTTAATTTCCACCGCCGCCAATAATATATTCCAGCTACTTGCTTTACGGTTCTGAAATATGTACCGTGACTTCTTATAATTATTACTTGGGCATTATCTTCTCCTGTAACCTCAGTTGGTCTTCACTCACTTGCAGCATTAGCAATGATGCAACTCGTGCTTTATGCTACCGGCGCCGTAATCTACGTCTTGTTCCCCCTTCAGTAGAACTACAGCCTATTTAATTAACAGTTGCCCGATCCAAACTGGAATACGCATGCTGAGTGTGGGACCCGTACAAATGTGACCTGGCAATAGCACTGGAATCCATACAGAATCGCCCAGAAAGGTTTATTCACTCCGACTACTCTTACCACACTCGTGTCACTAAACTTAAGTCAGCTCTGAACCTTCCAACCCTCGAGCCCTGCCGCAAAACAGTTAGGCTGCGTGTCCTCTAAATGTTTTATCACTCGCTGCTTCGCCAGACCGACGTCACTCCTTCACATCGCACTTCATGCCTTCATAGTCCAAAAACAAGAAAGGGGCTGACAGATGGAATAGCACACTGTAGTATAAAGTTCGTAAACAGGGATAAGGTTCCTCAAAGGCTGGCAAACGTTTCGATAGGAGGACCTATCTTCGTCAAAGGCGGCTTCGTCATCCTCGGCGTGTTAGTTTTAAAGGGTTAGTGCAGTGACGTCACGTGCGGGTGCTGTCGCTGGCGGCTGTTTTTAAAGGGACAGACTACCAGAGGAAACAAGCGCTGTCGTCCGACGTCTGTGAGCTTCGTTTCCAAGACGAGGGGACAAGAGCGTGAAAGTGGGCACGCGGGGAGAAAAGAAAAGAAACAAAAGCAGAAAAAAGGAAAAAAAGAAAAAAACGGGAAAAAATAAAAAAGGGGGGCAAGCCAGGGCGGCACCAAGACAGAAAAAAGGGGAGAGAGAAAAAGAACAAGAAAGAAAAAAACAAAATTTAAAAAGAGACGGGGGCTAGGGAGCGTGTTGGGGATGCGAGAGGTTAGGAAGCATTCAGGAGGAGTCCCCTGAACCACACGCGCCATACATAAGACACCTCAGTGGGGCACGAACATCAGATATTCTACCACTGGTTTGTGATACGCCAGTTGACACCACACACTTTATTATTAATGTAGGCACAAACAACCTAAGAACACAAAGCGCCGCGGACACGATAGGGTCCATGAGCGACGTAATAAGAACCATTCAAGCAGCTCGCCCAAAAGCACATATACCCATAACGACTGTCGCTCCCCGCCTACAAAACAAACACCGCCCACTAATCTACCAAACTAATGCACTCATGAAACACAATGAGGAGATTAACAAGCTTAACTCATTAATTTTCAACTTAGAACACGTCCATAAGAATGTTGACACTATGCACCACGCAGAAATACACGAAGCACCACACGAACACCTAGCTTGGGACGGCTTCCACTTGAACCGCAGTGGAAAAAAGCTAGTTTCGCAACACATCAAGTCCTTTATTAAGGACAAGTACAGAAAAAATCTCTTAAATTCCACCTCAAATACCACCCCGACCAACTCTGCGGAGCGTGCCACCGCGAACAACACAACTGCGACAGTCACTTCGAGAACACAGGGATCACAGACAGTGGAATGTGAAGCAAGCCACTGCCCAAGTGAAACTCACCTCAAGAACTGTTGGAACACAGACAGCGGAATGTGCAAAGAACCACAAGGCACACACTACACCAAAAATGACATCAACCGCACTGCAAACAGACACAACTACAACATACAACAGAAAACCCACCACCGAAGTCTTCACACAGACCCCCACACGCCTGCCTGCACACACACAAAGTCAAACAGACACCGAGATCGAATTAAGCCAGTCATACGATAATAGACCGGCCGAACAGAAAAACACCCCACGCAAATCTGCCCGCAAAAAGACAAGTAAATGGCAGACATCGCAAATCAACAACTCTTCACTGCCACGAAGCACCGAATTCCTACAGGCTAGAAAACTTACCAAAAAACATGTGAGCTGAAAACCCATCTGAAAACCTACACAATCTGCACAGAGAAAAATATAATTCCTAAAGTTCTAACACTGAAGGCTGTACCAGCTCTAGGAACACTCCCACCACACCATCGTGCAAACTGGCAAACAACATTGCACAATGCTTCACTTTCACTTTTGAATATCCTCAAGGAACACTGCGAAGAGCAAATCGAAACTTTTAGCCACAGACTTCGGAACATAACCCTGACACCAGATGAGAAGAGAGATTTAGAACATTACGAAGAAAAACAGTCTAGAAAGTTGGTTCAAAAACAAAGGAAAAAAGCAAATTTTAATCAAAAATCAACCTTCCAGCCAAACAGCCACCACACGCCGACAAGAGGGACCTCGAGTTTAGAAGTACCAGACCGGAAGGAAACTTCCGCAGAACTAAACCGCTCCAATGTTATAGACATTTCAAAAGCATTAAGTCAAAAAGAAATAGACGTACTCAGCAAGGGCCTAAACTTTTGCCCCACGAATAAATGAATTCGAGCTTCACAAGGACCTCTCAGAATTCTCCCGACGAATGCGTATCCGACACTTTTTCGCAGACACACCAGACACCGGGACGACACCACTTAGAGCCCAATCCACTTGGACTCGCGAACCAGAACATGCCATAGAACTTGACATATACCTTAAAACTGTCACTAAAGAAATTATAAGTCAATCCAAGACATCTGAGCGACCTAAAAACATAACTGCGTCGGAGAGTCATATCATTTCAAATCTGATTTGCCGGAATGACATTGTTATTAAGGAAGCAGATAAGGGTGGAAGTATAGTTATTAGGCCAATAGAAAAATACAAGCACGAGGTTTACAGACAAGTAAACAACCCAGAACACTACCGCAAACTAGATAACGATCCGACATTGGCCTACACAGTGACAATTACCAACAGGCTGAAATCACTTTTGGCTGATGAATTGATAACACCGTCAGAATACAAATTTCTTAAACCAAGCAACAAAACTGCCGGGCGTTTTTACCTCCTTCCAAAAATTCATAAAATTCCATCCGCTGAACTATACACTGCTATTATCCCAGGCCGTCCGATAGTATCAAACAACAACACCCCGACAGAGAGCATCTCCACATTCCTTAACCACTACCTTGGTGACTTGCCAAAAGCACTTCCGTCATTTGTACAAGATACGCCCCACCTGCTGAGAATTATAGAGGACATTAATACTAAAGGCACACTACCCCACAACACAATTCTCGCAACACTAGACGTCACAGCGCTGTACACCAACATTCCAATCCCTGATGGTTTATCTTCGGTAAAACAAACGCTGTCTAAACACAATGCGCAACACTCTACTGAAGTCTACTTGTCTCTCCTTGAATTGGTTCTAACACATAATTCGAATTTGAGGGGAGCTACTACCTACAGATACATGGTACAAGCATGGATACGCCTTTTGCACCAACCTACGCGAACATACTTATGGGGATTCTAGAAACAGATTTCCTATCGCGCTGCACTACCAAGCCTGACACATACCTACGATACATAGACGACATACTCATAATCTGGGGACATGGTCAAGACAGTCTAGATAAATATGTAGCATTTCTAAACTCTGTTCACCCAACAATAAAATTCACATCGGAATCCTCAACTGAGCGCATAAACTTTCTGGACACAACAATATACATTGACAATGGTGAGCTAAAGACAACGCTGTATAGGAAGCCTTTCGACAAACAACAGTACCTAGAATATACCAGCCACCATCCCAGACATTGCAAACAAGGCATCTTTAAAGGCCAAGCCACACGACTTCGTCGCATTTGCGTTGAAAACCAAGACTACATAGATAGACTCGATCACCTTAAAGAAACCCTATCAAACAGGAACCACCCAAACAGTGACCTTCAAACAGCCTACATCGCCGCAACCAAACTTGATCGAGCCGAGGTCCTCAAGCCCCGCCCGAGGATCACAAGAACAACAACGCCTCTTCTTACTACTAAATTCTCAAACGCACTCCCAAACGTGAATAACATCCTTAGTAAATACTACCCAATTCTCACCAGCAACCAGAAACTTAAGAAGATTTTTTCCGACCCTCCCAGAGTAGCCTACAGACGCAACACTAACTTTAAAGATGTTCTTGTGCACGCCAAACTACAGACAAGAGGAAGTTCGGAACCAATCCCTGTGGCCGCCCCAGGTGCGCTACATGCAAACATATTCAATATACTACTACAGTAAAAAGCACAGCGTCGAATTACGCACACAAGGTAATTTCGGCTTTCACCTGCACATCAAGCAACCTAGTCTACTGTTTAGAATGCGCCGCTTGTAGCAAACAATACATAGGTGAGACTCGACAACAAATCAATACAAGACTCAACGGTCACCGCGCGGACACAAAACACAATTTATTTATTTATTTATTTATTTATTTATTTGTACATACTGCAGTCTATACAGACCAAGCAGGTGGGCGTATTTCCGCAAACAATCATGTAGGACAAGAATAATATATGCTCTTGTGTTAGACATATGGAACGTTATCAACATATCACAACATGATGATGTGATATAGACATATCACATCATCAACCAAGACACAAAACATATTAGGCCACCAGCTAACCTTAATTCTTAACCTCACCTACTCTTCCATTTCGAAAAATTTTTTCCTGCCTCCTACACAATTTAATGTACTATTTCAGGTTTTTACGTCTGTACCAACTGTACGACCCCCTTCTGCCATGTATACTTGCCCTCACCCGCTTCTACGCGCGTCACCCTCCTGTTTGTTATTCCGGCTTCGGTCCCCCCTCCCCTGCTCTTTTCCCTTCCTTACCCAAAGCAGTAGCGAGCCAATTTAATGAACATGGTCATATATTTGACAAAGCAAGGCTCTATATACTACAAACAAATTTCCGTTCCCCTCGCGAAAGGAAGTATATGGAATCATACCTCATACACAAGTTTAGTTGCCTACACCCGACAGGAATTAATTTGGCACGCAGCAACTTAGAATCTTTAAAAGCGGTAACTTAAATCTGAAATTATCACATCATCAACCAAGACACAAAACATATTAGGCCACCAGCTAACCTTAATTCTTAACCTCACCTACTCTTCCATTTCGAAAATTTTTTTCCTGCCTCCTACTCAATTTAATGTACTATTTCAGGTTTTTACGTCTATACCAACTGTACGACCCCCTTCTGCCATGTAGACTTGCCCTCACCCGCTTCTACGCGCGTCACCCTCCTGTTTGTTATTCCGGCTTCGGTCCCCCCTCCCCTGCTCTTTTCCCTTCCTTTTTTATCTATTTTTTGGAACCCCCTCATCAACACATTCCGAAGTCAATATGCCCTTTTCGGCGCCTCAACCCAGAGTATTGTCATCTCTGGATGCCGCCGTAACGACACCTGCGTTGAGCGACTGGGGCATTGCCCCTTGAAAGACCATGCCGCTGCCTTTCAGTCACCCCATACATTGCACCGCAGACTCCTCGTCGCCATCATAGCTATTTCAAAATTACTCGGCGTGTTGCTGCTATGCTACTCAAGTCACTCTTTCAATTCATGTTTTTTTTCTGTGTGTGCGCGTGTTTCTTTTTCTTTTGTGTTACTCGCGCACTGACCGCCTGACTGGCCCTTCTAATGCCACAAAAACATGCCGCCAACGACTCCCCCTGAATGCTTCCTAACCTCTCGCATCCCCAACACGCTCCCTAGGCCCCGTCTTTCTTAAAATTTTGTTTTTCTCTTTCTTGTTCTTTTTCTCTCTCCCCTTTTTTTCTGTCTTGGTGCCACCCTGGCTTCCCCCCCTTTCTTCTTTTTCCCTTTTCTTTCTTTTTTTCATTTTTTTCTGCTTTTGTTTTTCTTTTCTCCCCGCGTGCCCACTTTCACGCTCTTGTCCCGTCGTCTTGGGAACGAAGCTCACAGACGTGCTGCAGTAAAACACGTTGTGGGGCTAGTTGGTGCATAGCTTTCAATAGATTAGGCGCCAAAAGTGACAGCACACAAGAAGAAATACAGACAGGACAAGGCACTACTTGCAACTGTTTATTGAAATGACAGGTGGCTGATTATATAGCTATGAGGAGAGAGCGAAATAAGAGGGACACTGAATATGTGAATGCGCACGTGCGAGAACACTGACGATAAAGGGAATCACGTTTAATCTAAATATAAAACTTATCTAAAAACATGCCTTCATTCGTGTATATATTCAAAGACGGGGTACTGACACAGTTGTCCCCTCTTTTCTTAATCTCGTTGGCCTCCAACAATTCACGCGCAACAGAATCTTTACTTTTATACATGATTGTCGTACCATGAAGCCTCGCTTCACATACCCGTTCATCCTCATTTCCGCAGGCCTTGCAATGAAGCGGCAAGTTAGAACCATATCCATTTTTCAATGAAAGCTTATGCTCCCGCAGGCGTTCATTAATACATCGGCCAGTTTGGCCGATATACTCTTTTCAACACTTTAGTGGAATTTGCTATACTACCCCTTCTTCACACTTAACAAAAGGGTTCGTATGTTTAATAGAACACCCTATTTTTTAGAGTCATCCGGACCAATCAGGCGGCACAAAGTAGCAAGCTTTCGCGGCGCGGAAAAAACCACAGGAATTTAGTATTTCACGGCGACGTGTTTCAGATTATGCGCCACTTTATGAGTATATGGAATCACCACCGCTTTAGCTTTCTTTTTGACTGCTTGACCTTCACTTCTTTTTCTTTCTTTTTTCAGTTTCTTCAATAACGCCTCCGAAACTGCGCTTAAAACCAAGCAAGGAAAGCCAGCCTTCCTCAACTTCAAAATTTGGTCGTCAAAGCTTGCTTGTGCATTATGACAGCACGATTTTTTCAGCGCGGATTCGAGGCACATAGAGGCAATTGCTCGTTTAACAGTCTTGGAGTGTGTGGACTCATACGGCAACACCTCCTTGCGGGCACGGGGTCGGTACATCCAGCAGGAGCCTCCGTTAGTAAGGGTTATGTCAAGATCTAAAAACTGCAAGCTGTTATCCTTGGCTAGTTCGAAAGTAAAATCTAAGCCTTTTCTTTGCTGTTTAAAATCAGCTAAAATGCCCTGCACAGTATGCGAGTAAGTCATGGGAGATCGTTCCGCCAGTAAAATTAAAAAATCGTCAACGTACCTAAAAACCTTGAACACTTTGCCTCCGTCAAACACCTTCGATAGCGCTCTGTCGATGCCCGCAAGGAAAATGTTGCAAAGTACGGGAGCCACGCACGAGCCAATACAAATTCCTTTCCTTTGCACATAAAAGTGGCCTTGAAAACACACAGCTGTTGAGCACAAATAAAACTCCAAGAGTGTCATGAAGTTATCCACAGAAATTCCTGCGGTATTCTGAAAGGATACCTGCCCGTTCATCTCAGTGCAGCGCAGGACGGCAGCTAACAATTCTTCTTGCGGAATAGAATAAAAAAGGTCAACAACATCTATTGAAAACAGCTCCCCCGAGAACGGCGCTGCAAGTTCTCGGGGGAGCCTTCATCCCGGAAGACATCGTCGACGTCCTCAAGAAAGGCCCAAGGTCAGCTCCGAGCCCAGGATCCCGGGACATGAACTTCGTTCCTTGAATATAAGGATTTCCAACAAAGCTGCACCAGAGGACAAGGAAAGGTGTCTGCTCGACGGAGTTGACAGCCTGACCAGAACGGTGTCTAAGAAAGGAACTCGTCCAAGAACCCCCACAAAACGTATCGTGAATTTTTTTCAACGACAATGACCTTCGACTCCTGCAGGCCGACAAAGAAGGAGGGTTCGTGGCTATGCCGTCGGGCATGTTTAACGAAAAGGCTCTACAAGCCATCCAGAAAAATTTCAAGGTAACGAAACTCAAGCCAAGTAAGGAAAAGAGCCGTGCCATGTCTTTGTGTGAAGACCTTGGACTACAGAAGCTCGCTAATAGCGCCCACAAATGTAGGAAAAACTGTTTAAATGTATTCTTTACTGCAAAAACGCACAAAGATGATATACCGTTCAGTTGTATTGTGAGTGAAAGAGCTTCCTGGCAAAACAACGTTAGCCGCTACCTTCTAAGGCAACTTAACACGTTGGTTATAGATGACCCATTCATGGTAAAGAATAGTTTTGACGTCATAGCCTTTTTACGTGAGTCCCAATCGATAGGATGCTTGTTTTCAATAGATGTTGTTGACCTTTTTTAATCTATTCCGCAAAAAGAATTGTTAGCTGCCGTCCTGCGCTGCATTGAGATGAACGGGCAGGTATCCTTTCAGAATACCGCAGGAATTTCTGTGGATAAGTTCATGACACTCTTGGAGTTTTATTTGTGCTCAACAGCTGTGTGTTTTCAAGGCCACTTTTATGTGCAAAGGAAAGGAATTTGTATTGGCTTGTGCGTGGCTCCCGTACTTTGCAACATTTTCCTTGCGGGCATCGACAGAGCGCTATCGAAGGTGTTTGACGGAGGCAAAGTGCTCAAGGTTTTTAGGTACGTTGACGATTTCTTAATTTTACTGGCAGAACGATCTCCCATGACTTACTCGCATATTGTGCAGGGCATTTTAGCAGATTTTAAAAAGCAAGGAAAAGGCTTAGATTTTACTTTCGAATTAGCCAAGGATAACAGCTTGCAGTTTTTAGATCTTGACATAACCCTTACTGACGAAGGCTCCTGCTGGATGTACCGACCCCGTGCACGCAAGGAAGTGTTGCCGTATGAGTCCACACACTCCAAGACTGTTAAACGAGCAATTGCCTCTATGTGCCTCGAATCCGCGCTGAAAAAATCGTGCTGTCATAAGGCACAAGCAAGCTTTGACGACCAGATTTTGAAGTTGAGGAAGGCTGGCTTTCCTTGCTTGGTTTTAAGTGCAGTTTCAGAGGCGTTATTGAAAAAACTGAAAAAAGAAAGAAAAAGAAGTGAAGAAGGTCAAACAGTCGAAAAGAAAGCTAAAGCGGTGGTGATTCCATATTCTCATAAAGTGGCGCATAATCTGAAACACGTCGCCATGAAATACAAAATTCCTGTGGTTTTTTCCGCGCCGCGAAAGCTTGCTACTTTGTGCCGCCTGATTGGTCCGGATGACTCTAAAAATATAGGGTGTTCTATTAAACATACGAACCCTTTTGTTAAGTGTGAAGAAGGGGTAGTATAGCAAATTCCACTAAAGTGTTGAAAAGAGTATATCGGCCAAACTGGCCGATGTATTAATGAACGCCTGCGGGAGCATTGAAAATGGATATTTCATTGAAAAATGGATATGGTTCTAACTTGCCGCTTCATTGCAAGGCCTGCGGAAATGAGGATGAACGGGTATGGGAAGCGAGGCTTCATGATACGACAATCATGTATAAAAGTAAAGATTGTGTTGCGCGTGAATTGTTGGAGGCCAACGAGATATAGAAAAGAGGGGACAACTGTGTCAGTACCCCGTCTTTGAATATATACACGAATGAAGGCATGTTTTTAGATAAGTTTTATATTTAGATTAAACGTGATTCCCTTTATCTTCAGTGTTCTCGCACGTGCGCATTCACATATTCAGTGTCCCTCTTTTTTCGCTCTCTCCTCATAGCTATATAATCAGCCACCTGTCATTTCAATAAACAGTTGCAAGTAGCGCCTTGTCCTGTCTGTATTTCTTCTTGTGTGCTGTTACTTTTGGCGCTTAATCTATTGAAAACTCACAGACGTCGGACGACAGCGCTTGTTTCCTCTGGTAGTCTGTCCCTTTAAAACCAGCCGCCAGCGACAACACCCGCAAGTAACGTCACTGCACTAACCCTTTAAAACTAACACGCCGAGGATGACGAGGCCGCCTTTGACGAAGATAGGTCCTCCTATCGAAACGTTGGGCAGCCTTTCTGAGGCACCTTATCCCTGTTTACGAACTTCATCCCTTCATAGCCATTCAAAGGCTGTTTATCCCCCTCCAGCTCGCACCACTGCTCATCTTAACGCTTTCTTCGTTCAGCCAGCGAAGAACTGGAATCATCTACCTGCTCAAGCGGTGCACTAGCCCAGTCATTCATCATTGAATGAATTCGTTGAAAATATTTCCTACTAGATACGCTCACCCTTCATGTAAAACCCCAAGAGAGGTTTTTGAGGTATAAATAAATAAATAAATAAATAAAAAAGTATGCTAATATCGCCTTAAAGTGTGGCTTCACGGCAGCCACATGCGCTGCCGCAAAGCCACACATTGTCTCCTGGGACCCCTCCCTCTCCTCACCCACGCTTGTTGAAGCTCCTCTCTCCTCTCTATGGTGGCCCATTCTCCCTTTTACGGCTCAGCATTTTGCGTTTAGTAGTTAGCGAATAGTATACGCGGCGCCAGCATACTAGAACTGGCAATATAATGAGCTGCGGTGACCAGCTGCCCTAGCGCAGCAGCAGCTCATGATAAAGCTTTCACGCGACAGGAGCAGATCGCGATTTGAACTTGCGGATTGCGTATCAGGTGATCATGCGTACAACTTCACCCGTGCCCGCGGTGCTCGCTGTGCCCGCGCGAAGCGCTTTGCGATGCGGCACGGTCGCGCTTCGACAACGTTGCTCATGCGAGGGCTGCTCGGTCCGCGCTGTCATTCTCTGTGTCGTGCGAAGGCTAGCTGCGAAGTAGTTCGGTTCATATCGCATGTCACGAGTCCGCTATCACGTCCGTTGTATGAATCACGCTTCATCAGCATCGCCGAAAGGGTAAGCGGGGTAGGTGGGGGATTGGGGGGAGGGGGTTGTAAGCGGAGAGCCATTGGCCAAACATACGACGTGAACGAGTCGTGCATTCGCGAACGGATACCATTCGCAAGGATTTTAGCGTTGTTGTATGCAGTTATTGCCGCGGGTTATAAGCGCGGATTTATTTTTTTACGCGTAAGCATATATGCCCTCACTTTGAAGATTGGCGATGCAGTCGGATGAAGCTCGGCGTTAAGAGCTGGCACACCGTCAAGAATGAAGTCAGCGGCGCAGCTGTCCCGGCGTACGATAGATGACCAGAATAGGCGAGGGACGCTGCGGATGACGTAATTCGCAATACTAGCGCGGCGCGGAGTGGATGGCTTAATAATAATAATAATATTTGGGGTTTTTACGTGCCAAAACCACTTTCTGATTATGAGGCACGCCGTAGTGGAGGACTCCGGAAATTTTGACCACCTGGGGTTCTTTAACGTGCACCTAAATCTAAGCACAAGGGTGTTTTCGCATTTCGCCCCCATCGAAATGCGGCTGCCGTGGCCGGGATTCGATCCCGCGACCTCGTGCTCAGCAGCCCAGCACTATAGCCACTGAGCAACCACGGCGGGGAGTGGATGGCTTCAGCGCCCGACATAACTCGGCGCTCGGAGAGGCACGTAACCTTCTCTATCGGCGCTTGGAAAGAACGGTCGCTGCTTCGTACATGTATTGTATGGAACGAGTGGTCCTTCTCATGATCTTGCAGCTGAACCGTGAGCTAGAAGGACCGAGATGCGACGGAAGCGCCGTCTGGAACAACGTAAGTCTACCGATCCCGAAGTCGTCGCTAAGCGCCCAGCCCGGCCTCGGGTTCGGTAGACTGACGCTGTTCTAGACGGCGCTTTCGTCGCATCTCGGTCCCTCTAGCTCGCCGTTCAACTGCAACATCATGAGAATAAGTAGATAAGCTGTGACGGCAGAAATGAGGGAAAGTATGCGCACGTGAAGTACGGGTTCACTTCATGGAACACGGGTGGCTTTCTTTCTTCGGGGGCTATTGTAGCTGGAGGAGCAGGTTATATGCAGTGGCGGGTTTTACGCATAAACATACAGTGTGTACGGTACGTACACATTGCCATATACTCAGTGGCCCAAGTTAGTCCGACCGTTGGTGTAGAACCCTGTTCTGTAGAACCCTGTTCACAGCCGCCCGATGCGCTAGCCATTCGACAACGTACTATAAAGTGACCCAGTATATATAGGCGTGAAAACAGTTAGGTAAGTACTGCTTACACAGATAAAACATTCTTGCCCCGGAAACTGTGCGAAGTACCCTAAGAATGACAACGAGTTAATAGCGTGGCAGGCCCCGTAGTTTTGAAGAGAATTTGCCATTCTGTCGGCGCAAATTTTAGAAATATTAAGTCTTTGCCCACGACTAGGCGGGCACAGCACGTTTCGAATAACGAATTGAATAGTGTGATATTCGATTTGATCTTGCACTCGAATAGCCACTACTCGTATATGGTAATATTCTTCCAATACTTATAAAATATTTCCAAACGACTACTGTGCCACATTAAACATAATATTGGAGCAAACGTACGGTAAATTTCCATCCCGCGTGCATACTATACACATCAATTATGAGAACTTGCGTAGTGGAGCAGGCGATGTCGCTTAGGTAGCCTTACGTTACAGGCCACACAGCGATCATTCGCACTCTCTAAAGAGTAATGTGCATGCGAACAAATAACTTGTCTGTTCCTAATAATTTATTTGCGCATATAATAAGCAACGCAGCGTACCGTATTATCTAACGACAGAAACTTGCTAACTTTAAGAATACTAAGATTTCAAGATCGCTTTATGTTAATTGTGAACTTTTCCACATTCCATTCAATTCTCTTCTGGCGCTATTGGATTTGTATACGATTCGGACTAAACAATCACTGTTCCTACACTCATAAAAATTTATGGCTGTCATACTTATGCCGCACCGATACTCGGAAATCCCGATGTACAGTTTTGAGCTTCACTACAGCTTTGAAATATACCCATGGGTCCTAATTTACACAGTAAGGTCTGCACTGCAGCGAGATATGACTTTGACAGCAGTGCCGTCAGCATGGCAGGGGTATACCACAAAAAGTGCTTAAAGTTCACGTGTGGGCACTCAGCAAGGGCTAAGGCTTGAACGCAAATATTGAGACAACACTTTCGGCAGTTGACTCGGGCGTTAAATGGTGTTAAAGCGTTAACTTATGGGAGCACACAGGTGGGGCGCTCTGGCAACACTCGGCGACGACCTTTCCACACTGCTTCCCCCCATGTTCAGCGACGAAGTTGACATCGCTAAGTTGGCGCCTCACCTGAAATATGCCGACAGTTCGCTGACCTCCCTCTCGTTTCACTTGCATCGTCATGTTGAATTTGCTCACCATGTTGGCCACGCAAAGAACTGCACAAAAAGACAGCAGGCAAGGTGCTGCTATAATAACCATTGAATACATACGCATAACGCTCATATATGGGGCAGATACTTCGAGACTGTCAAAGAAGCTTGAGAACAAGTTAAGGACCACGCAAACAGCGATGGAACGAAGAATGCTAGGCGTAACTTTAAGAGACAGAAAGAGAGCGGTTTGGATCAGAGAGCAAACGGGTATAGACGATATTCTAATCGACATTAAGAGAAAAAAATGGCGCTGGGCAGGTCATGTAATGCACAGGTTAGATAACCGTTGGACCATTAGGGTGACAAAATGAGTACGAAGAGAAGAGAAGCGCAGTAGAGGACGGCAGAAGACTGGGTGGTGCGATGAAATTAGGAAATTTGCGGGTGATAGTTGAATCAGTCGGCGCAGGACAGGGGTAATTGAAGGTCGCAGGGAGAGGTTTTCGTCCTGCAGTGGACTTAAATAGGATGATGATGATGATGATGACAACGGCGTCGAAGGTAGCAAAGAACACAAAAGCAGCATCGCATTTCTGTTTCCCCCTGTCAACCTCAACGGTTTTGTACAAATCATTACAACCAATTTACCACATGTGACAAATATATTTCTACAGTGTAACCTACTCTTGCTTCTGCGTGGATTCGACCACAGATGTGTTTGACTTAAGTCTGTCGCGCAGATTGGCTTGACCGGGGCAGGCACCAGCCGGTTGTACGTTGTTAAGAACGGCCTGCTGAGGTGCAAGTTTTGCCAGCCAGGTGCGAGAGTGGCGTCGACTTTTCCTGGAAAGCCACCGTCACCCTCCAGCCAAACGGCGTCACTAAGTCTATTGTGTGCGCCGGACAATGCGCCGCGTCCGCCTCTCTGCGTCGCGGGATTGCCGAGATGAGTTCGACGAACCAGGCTTTGTGACTGAACACGCCACCGCCGATCTGGTCTGCCGCGAGCAGGGGAGTTCCCGAGGGAACGTATTTGGCGGCAACGTCCCACGCGCCTTTCAAGATGCAAGACAATGGAGAACCGGCGGCCACGCTGCGGGGGTCAGCTCGGGGAATAAGATGCGCCTTTCCTGACGTAAGCCCAGAGTTCTGCGAAGACCGTCTGACCTCAGTGGGGACCGTGAACATGTGCGGAAGTGTGTGTGTATGTAAGCCCTCCCGCAGAGAGGCTGTTCGTCTATGATGACTGCTCGAACGTTTCCCTCACCTAGGGATCGAGGCAGGACCGAGTGCTTATAAACCGCTGTTGTGCGGCTGCTCAGTGTACTTTCTCTCGCAGTCATGCTAGACTGATGAACTGCGACGTCCGTATGTAGATACTGTAAATAAACCCATATTCCTCGTCCTCGATGGGAAGCTGTGCTTCCCTTCAACAACGTCCGCAGCGTGGATAAGTTGGACGATGGCATGGGCCAGCTACCATCTAATTCATGCCCGACTCCAATCTTGACAACTGGTTCCGAGCGGTGGGATTGACCTCCAAATCCTTACAACTGGCTGACAGCGGTGAGACGGACTTTGCGACGTGGTTCTGTGTCTGCGGTGAGTGCTTGGTTCTTGCTTTGACTCTCTAGGCTTCATTTTGTGCTTGTTCTGTTTATAACGGTAGGGAAGCAAGATTGTTGATTGTTAGCTAGGTTGTGTTTGCCTAGGTAGGTTTAGCGAGCAGGACCAAGGCAGTAAAGCAGCAATCATGGAGTTAAGGCGACTGCTGAGAGACGAATTGTTGATTGTTGGTGAGGAATTGGGTCTAGATGTAAGCAAGGAAATGCTAAATCAGAATTATTGGCGCTAATTTCCGAACAGGCCAGTGAGGAAGAAAATGAAATGGAATTGGAACTTCTAAATAAAGAGAGAAACGGGAAAGACAGAGAGAAGAACGGTACGGAGAGAGAGAGGAACACGATAAAGATCGCGAGTTAAGAAAAATGCAACTTGAACTTGGAAGCAAACGTTTGGAGTTGTCTCAAGGAAGTGAAGGGGCTCTGGGACGATCAAGTGAGGCAGAATCATACCGCATGGACAGGCTATTAAAACCATTTGAGGTCGGGACCGACATAGGCTTGTTCCTAAGCAATGTTGAACGGACTTGCGAGAAGATGAACTTCGGTCCGAGTATATGGCCACAGTGGTTGCTGTCCATGTTGCCGTGTGAGGCGGCGGAAGTAATCGCCAGACTCAGTGCACAGGATGCACATGATTATGCGAAAGTTAACGCTAGCCTCCTGAAGAAATATCGCCTTTCAGCCGAAGCTTTTCGGCAAAGGTTTAGGAGCACAGGCAAGAAAGATAGCTAGGGGTATCCGGAGTTTGCATATAGCTTAAAGGCAGACCTAGTCGAGTGGCTGAAAAGTGCGGAAGCGTACGAGGGCAGAGACAGGATCATTGAATGCATGCGTCTGGAGCAGTTTTACAGAAGCATCCCACCATCTGTGAAGCTGTGGGTGCAAGACAGTGGAAATGTAAACACTGTGGAAAGGGCGGCGGAATTAGCCGAAGAGTATGCAACGCGCAGAAAGCTGAACGCCGAGGACGGTATTTGGAACGGTCGAAATGGACCGCGGAAACCATTTCCGTTCAAAAGGGGTTCGCAACCTAGACGATCGGAGCCTGTAGACGTGGAGGAAAAGCCCGCAGAAGAGAGCGAGGAGAAACTTAACGGGGAAACCGTACAAAAAGACCAGAAAAGAAGATTCGAATATTTTAGACCGATACGCTGCTATAAGTGCCACAAACTGGGACATATCGCTGTGAACTGCGGAAGCCTAGCGTAATTTTTTCCCTACGTAGCTGAAAAAGACGAGAATATGGAACTTTTAAGCCCATATCTTCACGACCTGCAAGTTAATGATAAACCATGCCGAGTGCTAAGGGACAGTGCCGCCACGATGGACATTGTCCATCCGTCTTACGTCACGGTAGATGACTTCACTGGAGAAGTAGTGTGGATCAAACAGGTTGTAGAAGAACACAGCGTGTGTCTGCCCATGGCCAAAGTCAAAATCAGTGGACCATTCGGGGAGCTGGTGACCGAGGCTGCAGTTACCACATTTTTGTCACTGCAGTACCCTTACATTTTTTCGAATCGTTCGAATCGGTTACTGCGTGAAAAAAGGGCTTAAACTGGAAGAGGGTGTAGTACAGGCATTGACGCGAGGCCAAGCTCGTTAAATCGCGTCGCTTTCGGCTGAAAATGCACAAGCTGCTCCAGCGGAAGCAGCCAAAGAGATCACTTCAATAACCGAATCCGAGCTAGGCTCGAAGGATGAAAAAACAGTTGAGGAAAGCCTGCCAGCTGACCAGCTTAATGAGATCGTATCGCCAGGGTGTCAGAGTTCACCCCTGCAGGAAGAGCCCGCTGACGCACTCGCGAGCGAGACAGGGTCATTACTATCACCAGCCTCAAAGAACTTTGATCAGCTCTTACGTGTGGATAGAGAGTCACTGGCAGCCGAGCAAAAGAATGGTGACAGCTTAGCTAAATGACATCACACAGCTAAAGAAGGCATTGCTAGGCGCAACGTGACTATACATGAGAGAGGAGGATTGTTGTATCGGCACTACAGAGATTGAAAGGGTAGGATTTCAGATCAGTTAGTCGTACCTGCTAAGTACAGGGAGGACCTTTTGAGCCTCTGTCATGGAAATGGGTGGTCTGGCCACATAGGCATAAACAAATCAAAGGAAAGATTGCTTATGAAATTCTACTGGCCTGCTTGTTTCAAAGACGTAGAAAACTTTGTAAGATCATGCGACGCCTGCCAGCGCTCGGGTAAACCAAGAGAGACATGGAAAGCTCTACTAAAGGTAGTGCCCTTAATAACAGAACTTTTCAGACGACTTGTGATAGACACGGTAGGGCCCCTACCAAAGGCAAAGCCATGTTAAAGGTACTTGTTTACCATGCTTTGACCGGCTACAAAGTTTCCAGAAGCAATCCCTCTGAAAGAGCTTAGCTCCACCGAAGTAGTAGACGCGCTTTTGACAGTATTTGCACGAGTTGGGTTTCCAGCCGAAATTCAGGCGGATCAAGGGTCAGTATTCACCAGCACACTGACTTCCGCATTCTTGCAAAAGTGCGGGTAAAGTTGATACACAGTTCCGTCTATCATCCTCAGTCAAACAGTGTAGAGAGGTGGCATTCAGTGCTTAAGCGAGTTTTGCGGGCGCTCTATTACGAGCGCAAAGAGGACTGGGAGAAATGTCTGCCGGCAACTTTGTTTCCTTTGCGAGCGGTTTCACATGAGGCCACAGGGTTCTCGCCAGCAGAACTAGTGTATGGGAGGACACTCCGTTCTCCACTGGGAATGTTAAGAGAGATGCGGGAGGAAAGAGGAGAGAGTCCAACAGTGGTTGAATACGTGCTATATCTGCTGGAACGGCTAAGTGCAACCCAAGAACTAGTCGAAAAGAACAAGGGAGTGGCGCAAAAGAACGCCAAATTCTATTATGACAAGAATGCGAGGCTTCGCGCGTTTAACGCTGGAGACCAGGTAATGATCCTCAAACCTTCAAGAAAGAACAAGCTTGAAGTTGACTGGGACGGGCCCGTTAAAGTGTTGCACAAACTTTCAGACACTAACTATGCTCTGAAAATGCCCGGTCACAGGAAGGAGGTGAGGATATATCACTGCAATCTGATGAAGCCGTAGTAGAGCGGAGCGGAGTCGTTAACTATACCATCAAAGAGCAGGATGGCACTATTACCAAATTTCAGGAGTATAAGGCGACCTCCAACTCTAAAATCGGCCTAGAAGAAGTAGTAAAACATTCTGTAAGCTCGCATGCTCCTGGACCCGAGCAGCTAAATCAGCTAAAAGGGGTGTTAGGGGAATATCTCGACAGATTCAGCGATCGGCCAGGTAGAACCGAACTAATAATGCATGAAATAGAGCTGACATCAACCGAACCCGTAAGATCAAAGCCCCACAGGGTGTCTCCAAGACAGAGAGAAATTATGGAGGCATAGATACAGCGCATGCTAGAGTTGGGAATTATTGAGCCCGCTGAGAGTGACTACACGTCACCGCTAATGCTGGTAGGAACCCCTAACAAGGACTCTCGTCCGTGTGTTGACTACAGGAAGTTAAATGCCATCACTAGGGATCAGCTGTACCCGATACCCAACATTGAGGAACGAATTGAAAGAGTTAGCGCTGCTAAATACATTTGAACTATAGATCTCGTGTGGGGGTACTGACAAGTTCCCATTTCAGAAAGTACCAGCCGCTATGCCGCATTCATCTCACCTGTAGGCACTTTTCGCCCTCTCGCACTCAGCTTCGGGCTGAAGAACGCGCCGTTTAGCTTTCCAAAATCATGAATATTGTCCTAAATGACTTGCAGGAGATCGCCTTGCCATATCTTGATGAAGTATCAATTTTTTCAGACAGCTGGGAACAACACGTATCGCACATCAAACAGGTGTTCCTACGGTTGAAAGAAGCCAGCTTAACGATGAAAGCGGAAAAGTGTAGGCTTGGTTGTTCGCAGGTTACTTATCTGGGCCATGTTGTCGGCCAGGGCATGAGACCGCTGGCCGAGCTGAAAATAGCTACGATTGGAGAATTTTCTCAGCGGCACACGAAAACAGACCTTCGTTCATTTTTAGGACTTGTGGGGCACTATCAGCAGTACATTCCGAATTACTCGCAAATGGCAAGTCCTTTAACGGACGCCCTCCGAAAGGGAGCACCGCACAGCGTCCACTGGGATAAGGCCAAAAAGAACGTTTTCCAAGGTTTGAAAACGCTCTTGATTTCTCGTCCTGTGCTTCGCGCGCCAGACTATACAAAGGAATTCATAATTCAATGCGACGCAAGCGACAGAGGTATGGCGGTGGTACTTAGGTCGGCGACGATAACGAGGAGCATCCTATCCTCTATGACAGCCGTAAGCTAACTGTAAGAGAGGAAGCCTACAGTGCTTCAGAGAAGGAATGCGCTTGTTTAGTTTGGGCCGCCCAGAAGTTGTCGTGTTACTTGTACCAGAGTCCTTTGATTGTTTTTAAAGGGCTCTGCTTGTACGGAGCGAGGTTCATCTTCGAGACCGACCACTGTCCTCTGACGTGGCTGAATCAAACGTCACACAAAAATGGCCGCTTGCTCCGATGGAGCCTCACTCTCCAAGAGTACAACTTCTCCGTTAGATATAAGAAGGGAAAGTTGCATAGCAATGTGGATGGTTTGAGCAGCTAATTTGAATTCTGCGTTTAAGGGTCGGGCCTAAATTTTAGGGTTACTATTGTTAATTTTGTTAAGCCAAGAAGATCCCCTCACATTTAGCAGGATTCCCTCCATGATTGTTGAATTTGTCAGCACGAAATTGCTTCAAAAATTGGCATAGCGAAATGCAGCATTTTTTGTTTCTGCACTTATGTTTTCTTTGAAGCCTAGCGGGTTTAAAGGGAGTTCATCTCGGCGCAGAGCCGTGTTGTGGGGTTCGTTTTGCAGTTGCCTGTCCTTGTTGGATGTTTTGGGGCGGTGACATCATTTCACAAGTGGTCGCTGCGAACCAAGGCATCAACCCCCTGGCCACCCGCCGTTCTCTTCCTGCCCAGCGGTTGTCAGCGCTGGACAGTCGAGATTTTCCGGGCCATGGAGGAGCTGCTAAGAACGGCCTGCTGAGGTGCCAGTTTTGCCAGCCAGGTGCCAGAGCGGCGTCGACTTTTCCTGGAAAGCCACCATCACCCTCTAGCCAAACGGCGTCACTAAGTCTACTGTGTGCGCCGGACAATGCGCCGCGTCCGCCTCTCTGCGTCGCGGGATTGCCGAGATGAGTTCGACGAACCAGGCTTTGTGACTGAACACGCCACCGCCGATCTGGTCTGCCGCGACCGGGGGAGTTCCCGAGGGAACGTATTTGGCGGCAAAGTCCCACGCGCCTTTCAAGATGCAAGACAATGGAGAACCGGCGGCCACGCTGCGGGGGTCAGCTCGGGGAATAAGATCCGCCTTTCCTGACGTAAGCCCCGAGTTCTGCGAAGACCGTCTGACCTCGGTGGTGACCGTGAACATGTGCGGAAGTGTGTGTGTGTGTAAGCCCTCCTGCAGAGAGGCTGCTCGTCTACGATGACTGGTCAAACGTTTCCCTCACCTAGGCATCGAGGGAGGACCGAGTGTTTATAAACCGCTGTTGTGCGGCTGCACAGTGTACTTCCTCTCGTAGTCATGCTAGACTGATGAACTGCAACGTCCTTATGTAGATACTGTAAATAAACCCATATTCCTCGTTCTCGAGGAGAAGCAGTCCTTCCCTTCAACAACGTCCTCAGAGTGGATAAGTTGGACGACGGCATGGGCCAGCTACCATCTAATTCATGCTCGACTCCAATCTTGACAAGTGGTTGCGAGCGGTGGGATTCTACTAGACTAGAGACTACTAGACTACTAGAGCTACTAGACCGTAATAATGCAGATACTTCAGGTTGACAAATTAACTACGAAGTCGAATTATTTAGTTTAATTTTGCTGGCTCTAGCGCCATGCGACGCACTACGTTCTACACTACTAGATACTTTAGGTGGTCCCGCTGTACCACAGCTTATGTGTGGGAAGGTGTCTTGTCCCCTTTGGCCTTTCCAGAACCCCAGCTGTGCCAAAATACCTACGTTGTGGAGTTGAGTTGGCTTTCTCGAGTGTGATAGCGCCGCGTTCAAAGAGGCTCAAGAGGCAGACGGCTAAGTGAAATACTGCCGGAAGTGACACAGCAGCATCAGTGGTGCGATTTTATAACTGTTCGCAGAGCGTACTATTCGCTTGCCCTCGCGAAACTGTTCAGAATGGGGAAGAAGAAAGTGCGATTATGATCAATGCTAGAGCACACGACCTTTTGCGGCTCGGAAGCTTTCTCCATGACTGTACAATGGATTTTTCCATGCGTTGACTAGCACGCTGTAGCACAACTGAAACACACTGACGCGGACATCATCAAGCTGCCTTGCTTGCAACTTATGTGTTGTTGGAAGCACATGCTATAATGCCGATCTAAACACAAGCGGAAACTTGCTGAGGAGCTTGGAAAAGAGTTCCCGTTCACGAAACAAACCTTGGAATAACTTTTCCGTCCCGTTGATATCTCGTCTTTCTGCCAACATTTTGTAAATATTGGAAAAGTAAGTACACCAGTGTACTTAGATTTACGTGCACGTTAAAGAACCCCAGGTGGTCAAAATTTCCGGAGCCCCCGCTACGGAGTGCCTCATAATCAGAAAGTGGTTTTAGCACTTTAAACCCCATAATTTAATTTTTAAGTATGAGGATGATCTCTGACACCCTTCTAACGCCTCTAATTCTCCAATTTACTCCAATTCTTCTCGTACTTCCAGCGTCTCTGCAATGAAGTCTTCCCTTAACCTTCCTGATCCAACCTTCCTGGTAAATAAATGGCAATTCATTGTGGGCCTTCTGTTCCTACAAATTGGTGACCTGGACGTGATGCCACATCACCACTGCCTACATCGACCAAGTTTCTTCTCCACGTCATGGAACCGGCCGCCAAACAATGACGTCTCGATGAAAATGGAACGGCTTCCGTCGCCACACAGAAACTTCCAGATTTGTGGCTCTCAGATTATAAAGTGTGGTTCGTCCACATCGAGGCACTGTTTCGCCGTCACTGAGTCACATCTCAGGCGGCCAAGTACGACAACGTCGTGAGTGCGCTTAATTAACTCGGCCACTGCCGCTTTGGTCCACGACATTTTGCTAGCTCCTTCGTCCCATAATCAGTACGAAACTTTTAAGCGGGAGTTAAGCGGGAGCGGGAGTGCACGACTGAATCGCGACCATTTCAACAACTCCTCTCATCGGAGGAACTTGGGAACAGAAAACCGACTTAGCTGCTTCGCCGCATGACAACTCCTGGGAACCAGTCCATCAGCAGGAGACTCGAAAACTCTTCGGTAGCTCTTCTTCCAGCGTCTACCGAGCTGCGTACACTTTATTCAATGTGCCTCACCTACTACGACACCTGTGGAGGCCTTAGCGACGATGGCAGACCAGATCATGAAATCTTTCCATCCTGTGATATCCACTGTTGACCGTTGTAATGCACCCGCTGCGACACAACCCCAGTTGCAGCAGCACTTTGACAAACCCGACAGTTCAAGCGCCCATCTTGCTGCGCAAGTATAGGAGCTAACTAACCAATTGAATGCCCTACACTTTCAGGCGAATAGCCACCAGCAGCGGCATCGCTCGCATGACCAGAATGTGTCACACCCTCCGTCTCCCTTTATTTGTTGGTATCACGCCAGATACTCGCGCACTGCAGTCATGTTCGCCTTGCAGCTTTCCGGGAAACGGCCGGAGACATACGAACGACAGCTTATCACCCAAGTTCCAATGGCATGGTAGAACTGAAACCAGCACCTGCCTTTCGTTCTACGTCTTCGCACAGCTCTGAAAGCAGATGCACAGTGTTCCTCAGCAGAACTTGGGGTGCTATAACGTAAAGCTATTCCAAACTTTTCTATTCCAATTCTGCTATCAGCCCTCCGCGATTGGCCAAAAACATTTTTGGACCACCCCCCCCTTCGCCTGTCTGTCACGCGACCTCACGAAAACCACGACAGTACCCCATCTGATATGACGCGCACACACTAATTATGCATCTTTAGACCAAATAAAAGAAACAGTTATTTCTGATTCGACACCTTTTAACCATTAACCCTCGGCTATTGGTCAAAAGTTTTCGGGCTACACCCACTTCTCCTGCCTGTCACGCGAAGTCACATAACCGCAAAAACTCACCGCGTCAAAGTGACGTATAGGCGTTAAAGATGCATTAATGTGCCGAACAAAGCTGAGTTTTTTTTTCTGAATAGCCGCAGGCTGCCTCGTTCCGAAAGGAATAAAAGATGGCTGCCGCCGATCACTCAGGCACTGGGAACTCGCACCTGTCGGAGAGGATGAATTTACTTGCGTAGAATAAACATTTTGCGTCGCCGTGTAACGTTTTCAAGCACTTTCGGCACGTTTGTGGTCTCGCTATGCCAACTCTTCTTTGCTGAGGATCCGTTTTAGCGGCATTTTTTACCTTCCGTTGCATGCCACCGCGATTTTCTACCAGCCACTGCAAGCTAAGTAAGGAAAAGCGGACCAATCGCACGCGCAGTCACCACCCTCCTCATCTGGTTATCGATTTTCCATGCACTGGCTCGACCCCATCGAATCCCTCTCTAGTTGAGCGTGATCCGCGCCTCTTGTCAGCTAATTAGATAAGACAAGCCACTCACTGTAGGCAATGTTATTCGTTTTTAAAGCAAACAAAGTACCTCCTATAAACGAGGAGAGCCTTTTATTGGTCTGTTCAGGCAACCCTGCCGGTCACCACCCGATGCTTGCGTCGGCGGTTACGCAAGTTTGACGTCAGGAGATTGGAATAAAAACATATTCTGTAGTGAAGAGGAATGCCAAGCGCTGCAGACACATCGCCAGCCATCCGGGAGGTGCGAGCTCGAGATTGCCTGAGTAGCAGCAGGCAGCGTGTCTTAACCTGAGCTGCTCTGGTTAAGACACGCTGCCTGCTGCTCTCTTGAGCCATTTTCATATTAGAATTGGAATAGCTTTAGGGCCCTTCTTGGTCACTGCGAAGAAGTCCGCGCATGGCCTCTGAGACGAGAAACGTGGCGCACCGGTGCACCGGCGAACACTGAGAATTTCTCCCTCGCTTACTCAATGCACACAGCACATATTCAGTAATTTGGCGAGAAGTTTATTGAAGACCGGCACATACCCAGCCCATTCATGAGGAAGCTCGCTAAATTGTTGGCGTGAAAGACGTTTGTTAAAAAGTTGCCCATAGCCAGGTCATTTGCTGGCCAATCCTTAGCTTCCTGCGGTGCCACAGAAACACATAGCCACTGAATGAATATAGGACAGTAGCTGCATGTTTAAACAGCACTGGATTCTGTGCTTCCCGTGGCGTGAAAGATCCATTGAGCTTCCCGCGGCCCCAAAGGAGTTGGTGCGATGATCGCCTCTGTAGAGGCAATCATCGCACCAACTCCGAGCCGCACCATCCGGTCGCAGCACTCACAGTTGGTGCAACCAGATCGCCTCTGTAGAGGCGTGTAAATAAAATTTGCAGAGAAAATAAAGTAGCAAAGAAACCCAGATGGAGCGCCAACATTCACAGAGCGCCGCCACTCCCGGACGGAGCCAACTTCCAGAGAGTGCCGCCCATTGCGGACGGGACCAACTTTCAGAGAGCGCCGCCACTCCCGGACGGAGCCAACTTCCAGAGAGTGCCGCCCATTGCGGACGGGACCAACTTTCAGAGAGCGCCGCCACTCCCGGACGGAGCCAACTTCCAGAGAGTGCCGCCCATTGCGGACGGGACCAACTTTCAGAGAGCGCCGCCACTCCCGGACGGAGCCAACTTCCAGAGAGTGCCGCCCATTGCGGACGGGACCAACTTTCAGAGAGCGCCGCCACTCCCATAGTACAACTAGGGCCAAGTTTACAGAGCGTGACCTTAACAGCGGCTTTCTTCTGTAAAGCACCCATTACTTTCTTGCCCGGCCTCTGACTGATTCACTTGAATTAGTTCATGCGAGTCTTATCACTCGGCCAAGTTGTACCTGTTTTGACAATGCATACCTGCTAAATATATATTACTTCGAATTGCATTTTTGGCATATTATGCTGTTTTTCTTTTGGGGGTGATATTAGTGTCTAGAATCTTTCATGATAACTTGGGTCACTGGCTATGTGCCACTGGGTGCTCAATGTTATCGAATAGACAATTGCGAATAGGCAACTTTGGTCATAGGACATGTGCAGCCCGCCAGGCGCCTCTGGGTATGTATAACAGCGGACAATTTGGGCCACCGGATATTTGTCACCGACCATGTTCATCTGGGTATGTGCCTCAATAGACAAGTTAGGCAATTGGCAATGCGCAAGTGGGCATGTGATAATGGGTAGGGGAACACCTTGGCCAGTGTTCCAGATTAAGCATGTGCACATGGGTACGTGCCTGGACATACAAACAGAAAGAATGGCAAGAAGTGAACAAGTCGGCAACAGAAAAGCAAACAGATCAGCTGTAGATGTTCAAGTGTCGGCATCCAAAGCAGGCGGTAATGGTGAAAGAAGAGAAGTGACCGAATCGGGAACAGATTGAGCGTTAAGCAAGAAATTCCAAAACGTACAAATACAATGTCGGCAATGAAAAATTAAGGTTGTCGACACAGAGTTAAAAATTTGAGTACGGTGTGCCGCTAGATTGCTTCTACAATAATCGCATTAACCATGATATTCATGGTGAGGTGGTACTGTGTGAATTTTTATTTTACAATGGCACAGAAAACACGCCAGTATGACAGGACAAATTATTGTGGCCAGGGCATATGTAAGTATCCGTATTAATATTCTTCAGCAATGAAATTACTGCCATCACCGGCTATATACCAGGGCGTGTTTCGCTATATAGCTCAATATCTCAGCATCTGAGATTGGAAGGCGAAAATTTAAAATGAAAACTAGTGAAGGTAGCCTAGCGTCATATTGCTTGTCGACATGCAGCGGCGATTAACCTGTAATGAAGGAAGGATATAAGTAGGGAGGAAGCATTAATTAATATAGCTCACTTCAACAAGTCGACCTCCACCGATGCCGCTAATGATATGTTTTCAAAGCGCAATCTTTTCTTAGTTCTTCGCTCGGTTTTGCTGTGTTAGTGCCATTCGCAGAAGTAGGCTGATTTCCGAGGTCGTGCAGTCAGCAGTTCCAATGGATATGTGCCGCTGGGCATGTGCCATCGTCGCAACGCCGTCATCGTCAGGCCATCATCGTGATATAGCCGAATTTCGGAGATACCATGCACTGTGGAAATCACTCTAACCGAAGCGTCCATGAGCCAGCAAATCAAGAATAGCGCAATAAGGCAAGGGACGCGCCGGAGGTTTCATTGAAGAGCGCCTCCCTCAGCACCTATGCTGGACCTTGCAGCGGAAGGTCAACTTTAACTCCGAATGAAAACATTCTGAAGAGTCAAGGTCCCCCTAAAGGCACAACAAACGACCAGACTGAAAGATACAAGCGGAAAAGTAGGGGAAAGAGCTAAAGAAAGCTATTGCTCTAAAACATTTCGTTTGGCAGGGTTTATTTGCTATGAGGGCAGAAAATTTCGGAAGCGTCTAAGCTGTTTTAAATTAGAAAGGACGAGCAATTGCAATCTTGGTTACTACTGCTGTTAGATATTGTGGGCTCAAGGCCGTGGCTTCAGAGACAGCGGTGAGCTGAAGCTCTCACAGAGAACACAGGGTGCAAAAGCCATGAAAAAAGAAACAACCTTTACTGCCCGAAGCCCCAGACCGACTGGAACTGCTTCCTGGTCGCCATTCCTTGCATTCCGGCCCCAGGCTGACTGTGCGTGGCACGGATGCATGAGCCAGGCCCAGATGGTGATGATGGTGGTGGCACAACGGCGCAGCCATGCGGCCAGCGTCCCCACACTGATCTCTCCCCTGCGGACCACGGACCCATGTCGAGGTCGAGGAGATCGTCTATGGGCGCTGGTGGCTCAGGTGGAGCAAGTGCCTCCGCACCCGGCGGATGCTCCTGGTGAGCAACAAAGGCAACAAAGAAGGTATGGTCGCAAAGACTAGAGAAGACCAACAGCGGCCTCCTAGGTGCCTGAAGCCGGCGGCTGAAGGCTAGGAGTGCAAAGCGCCGAGGCGGCGAGCCTGGCTTTGTGGCGTGATACCACTTGATGAGTGCACCGGGATATTTCCGGAACGTGGCACAAGGGGCAGAGTGTGCGGGCTCAGTCTGGCGTGTAGACTGGGGGCTGCTCGGAGGGATATGTATCTGTGAGGAGAAGGCTCCGGAAACCAGCTCTGGCGAGTCACCGATGAGTGACCGTGGCTGCAGCTCCCAAGGCAGCCGCAAGACCGAAGCGACGGGGGCGTTCGCGTGATTAAGGGCCGTCCAAGTTGTGACGGCGCGACGGCCACCTGGCAGTGAACGGCGAGAAGGATGGGGGCAGTAGAGGGTGCATCAGTTGCGGATCCGGGGACAATTGCGGTACTGGCGTTGAGAGCGGGACATCTGGAATGTGCGCAGCGCATTGCATAAAATTGCTGGCATGGCATTGCAATTAGAAAATTTCGTAAATCGAGCTTGACATCTTGCAGCTTCAATGTTGAATGAGCCAGCAAAAGGGGTCACTAGAATAACATGAAACTTAAGAGAGGAGCGATATATTATAGCGTTTGAGTTCCGAGACATGTACTGATCCAACTAAGGTCCCAGTTGCACTGTCTTTCAAGCGGTAATATAAATTAACAAGCTTGCATGAAATTGCAAATGGACCATCCGAATCGAGGTGCTAAGGACGCCGAAAAACCTTCAGCTGAGTTGCTCAAATGATGCGCCCGACGTAATACTTGGTGACCTAGTTCGTACTGAACGTCACGGCAGCGTACGTTTTATTGGCATGTTCGCTGCGAGCATTATGCAATTGTTCACGACCAGCAGTAATAGCGGTTGTAAGCCTCTTACGTCGTTCATTCACAAAATTGCTATTATCGGAATAGGCTGAATGTGCCGGTACTAAGGTATGAGTGGAAATGAAAGTTCCCTGCCAAAGTTCAGATATGCAGATGCAAACCAGTGTATCTGTTGACCATGGAACGCATCGCGAATGCCATTTCCAAGAGCTTAGCATCCCATTCCGTATGATTAGTGGAATGTGCCTGAAGCATCTCAGGTTTCTGTTGATGCGTTCGGTTATGCTAGCCTGTGGACGGTATGGCATGGTCCTTTTGTTTGATGCTGAAGGCAGAACATGTCTTCGCGAATGTGCGACTCGTGAAGTAAGTGGCGTTGTCGGTTGTCAGTTGTGGTGGGAAACCAGAACGCGAGAAGACATCGAGGAGACAGTGCCAAATATTCCGTGAGGTAAGTGCACGCAATTGGTATAAGTCAACTAAGTGCGTAAAAACACCAATAAGTAGCTGGAAAGGGCCCACAAACGTCAGACACGACGATTTTCCACGGGCTCTGTCTAAGAACTGGCTGCATCAAGCCCGGTGGCAGACCACCACGTGATTTTACTCGTTAACATATTGAACAGCTACATGCATATCGTAAAACAACCTGCCGCGTGCCTGGCCAAGTAGCAGCCTGCCATAACTTACATAAGGTGAATGACTGTAGGGCCCATGGTGGGCATCATGGTGGGCCCTGTTTCAGGTAACGCACAAGTACAGCACCACGATGGCCAGCCTCACTAACGAGCTCGTGGTGTTGCAGTGGAACTGTCGGGGCTTCACTAAGAAGCAACCACTGCTGCAACAATACGTCCGACACGCGCAACCCAAACCCGACATGATCATGATACAAGAAACAGTAGGTACCTTACCAAAGCTTCCAGGTTACACTGCGCATGCCTCGCCGATTCCCGTTGATTGCGGACTTGCAATTTTAATTCGGAAAGGGATAGTAGTGCAAGAACACAGCGTAAGCGGCACACATGCGGAAAACATGCTTGTAGAGCTCCTTCCCAATAGAACACGCAACCACAGTGTATTTCTCCTCAACGTATATAGTAATCCGGCTCACTCACGGGCTCGTTTCCTCTCTCTGTTCCGAGGGGCGCTTGCCTTGGTGGGCGCAAACCCGTTTCTGGTGGGGGGAGATTTTAACGCCCCGAACGAGGCCTGGGGCTATGGCTACACTACCGCCAAAGGTCGACGCCTGTGGCAGGACCTGCATGATGCCGAATTAACTCTTATTACTCATCCCACGGCGCCGACCCGCACGGGCACCTCTACGGCACGGGACACGACACCAGACCTGACGGCGGTCCGTAACCTCCCTCAAGCAATGTGGTGCAGTACCTTTGAAGATCTCGGTAGTGACCACATGATCATAGAAACACGAATTCCTCAGGCGGCTACACCCACTTTTCCTAGGCTATTCAAATGGACGGACTGGGACAAATTCCCAAAGCAGCGAGTTGAACAGAGAGGTGAGGAGATCATCGATGACATTGAGGCATGGATGGAGACGCTCAACGACGACATGAACAAGGCGACGAAGACGCTCGCACCCGAAGTCCAGGTTGACAAGATCGACAGCCTACTAGCCCACCTCTGGGAAGCCAAGACGTCACTAAACACAAGATGGAAGAAGCAACGGCACAACCGAAAGCTTGATAAGAAGACCGCACATATCAATCGCCAGCTGGAAGAACATTGCCGGACCTTAAGCCGCCAACAGTGGTATGACATCTGCAACGCAGTCGATGGGCAGCTCCACAATGGCAGCACGTGGCGTCTCCTTTGTCACCTCTTGGGGGAAACGCAGAGCAAGTCTGCTCAGCGAGCAAACCTGCAACGCCTTTTGCACAAGGAACAGGCTACCACGAGTGATCACCAGCTCGTGACACGCCTGCTAGCCAAGTACTTCCCTCAACGGCCCGATGTTCAACACGGAGATTACACTGGAGAGACAAATGTGACATTCGATGAAGAATTTCACGAGTCAGAGATCCGCGCAGCTCTCCACGACCTTAATGGCAAATCAGCACCTGGTCCCGACAAGGTTACGAACAAGACTCTAAGAAACCTCGATGATGCCTCGATAACTGCTCTTACGGCATACTTCAACAAATGCTGGCGAGCAGGTCGCATCCCAGAGGTGTGGAAACGCTCTAAAGCAGTCCTGATACCGAAGCCAGGCAAGCCGTCCAGCCTCGATCACTTGCGGCCCATTTCCCTCCCATCCTGCGTTGGCAAGGTGATGGAGCACGCGTTCCTCTCCCGCATCAACCACCACCTCGAGGACACTGAAGCCTCCCACCCACTAATGTGGGCTTCCGGTGACATCTCTCCACTCAAGACGTCATGCTCCAGCTCTACCAACAGATTATCAATGACCCAACTAGTGGCAACCGGGCCATCCTCGGTCTAGATCTGGAAAAGGCATTTGACAATGTAGCACATGCGGCAATCCTGAGCCGCATAAACAAGCTCAACTTGGGTGAGCGAAGCTACAAGTACGTCAGAGACTTCCTGTCGCGCCGCACAGTCACCCTCGCAGTCGGCAGCATGACATCCGATGAACATACACTAGAAAGCACCGGCACTCCTCAAGGATCCGTCATATCCCCGCTCCTTTTCAACATCGTGATGCTGGGTCTCCCGGCATACATCGACGAGATCGATGGCCTCCATCACGCCTTGTATGCAGATGACATCGCCCTGTGAGTCGACAAGGGCAGTGACGGTCAGATAGAATGCACCTTACAAGCAGCGGTCTCTGCAGTCGAAACCTACCTCCAAGACACAGGTCTCCTACTATCTCCACTGAAATCGGAGCTGCTCGTCTACCGCCCGCGCCGCCGGCCCAAGCCTACAGCCGAATCGCGCCAATGTGATGACATAATCCTCTATAGGCAAGACGGCTCCTGCATTCCCCGAGTCCCGAAGATACACATCCTAGGCATGCATATAACAGCCAACGGGTCAAACATAGAAGCTATTCGCAAAATCGAAGACAAGGTTACAGCGGCTACCCGCCTGATCAAACGCATTACAAACAAGCACACGGGCATGAAGGAGGACAGTGTCATGCACGTCATACACTCTTTCGCAATCAGTCACATCACTTATGTGGCTGCCTTCCACAACTGGAATGTCACTGAAAGGGAGAAAATCAACACCCTTATACGGAAGACTTACAAGATCGCCCTCGGCCTACCGGAGTACACAAGCACTGCTCGTCTGCTACAGCTGGGGGTATACAACACGCTTGAGGAAATCGCGGATGCGCAAAGAACCTCTCAACTCGAACGCATGCCTCTGACAGCCACGGGCCGGTACATCCTGGAGAAACTCGGCTTCAACTACCACGTCCAACACGGTCAGAAACAGGTCATTCCACCGGACCTCAGCGACACGCTGATTGTCGCCTCTATACCTCGAACCATGCACCCCGAATTTAATCGGGGCCGACGCCAGGCCCGTGCCAAGGCACTGCTGCGCTCTTTGGGTGGAAAGAGGACTACGCGCTTTGTAGACGCCGCAGAATACACACGAGAACACCGGTTCACGGTGGTAGTTGTAGACGTTAGCTCCCGGCTTACGCACGCGTGTAGTGTCGCAACGGAATACCCCGAAACAGCAGAAGAGGCAGCGATTGCGCTTGCGCTTACCGACCCCCTCTGCGAGGTAGTTATTAGCGACTCACAATCCGCAGTTCGCAACTACGCGCGGGGGCACATTTCCTCCGAACCTCTCCAGATTCTAAAGAAAGCTGGTCGACAGCACTTCGATAACACCGCGATCATATGGTTTCCAGCGCACGTCGCCACCCCCCCCCCCCCCGATGAGGGCCTCATTAACTTGAACGAGGTAGCACACCGCTCTGCGCGAGAACTGACCCACCGCGCAGAATCGGAGACCGCCTCTTCGAGTTCGGAACTCCTGGTTCAAAACACGCGAGAACGCCTGGTCAGGTACAATGACATCACCAAGCACTAGCAGCTAGGCAGGTGGTTGCTGCCCCCACCTCACCCCAAGCTGAAACGTCGCCAGGCAGTCATCTGGCGACAATTGCAAACACAAACATTCCCCAGTCCGGCGCGATTGCAGCACATTTTCCCCGCGCAATACCCGACTGCTCTTTGCAAATTCTGTCAGGAAACTAGAGCGACGCTGTCACACATGTTGTGGGAGTGTCGGGTTACATCAGCTGCAATGGCAGTAGCTCCGGAGGCTATTGCGTCGAAGTGGGCCGCCGCTCTGCGCAGTTCCAACCTCAAGACACAAGAGTGGGCTGTCCAGCAAGCCCGAGAGGCGGCGACGAGGCAAGGCCTCGAAGTCCCCTCATGGGAGACCTGAGCCCGGGTCGTCAAATTTGCCGGATTGAAAATAAAATTGTTTCCATCCATAACTTACATAAGTCTTGCTGCCAGAACTGTCACTAGCCATAGTACAGTCGTGGAGGTAACTAACGAAGGCTGTTCTGAGACTTTTCGAGAACACTACGCCAAATGGGGAGTTACCGTCATCCTCGTCAGTTTGTGGAATGTAGCGAAGCAGAAGGCCATCGGCAGCGAATACATAAGAATCGAACTCGCCGATGGTAGAGGCTTGCGCATTAGAGCCACATTAGCATTTCGAGGACACGCCGGCAGAGGCCGCCTTTACGTTGCGCCTCGAGGGGATGCTTCGTGCTGAACAAGGTACCCCATCGCGGGTCTGTGTCAGCAGCAGCAACGAGAGACGGTGGCTCCTGGGTGGAAGAAGGCTCGGGCAAAGGTGCACGCGAGAGTTTGTCACCAGCTTTCTTTTGTGCACCAGTGTGATGTTCGATGGTAAAATGACAGTTCTGTAGCGTTACCACCCAGCGAGCAAGGCGACTTGCTGGATTCTGTAAACACTGCAGCCGAGTAAGCGCTATATGGTCCGTTTGGACAGTAAAAGGGGCACCGTCCAAGTATATGTCAATTTTTTTAAGCGCGTATACAATGGCAAGACATACGCGCTCAGTGACAGTGTAATTTTTTTCTGCGGGTGTTAGAGTGTGACTTGCGAATGCAACTGGCCCGAATTCAACCACGAATTCCTGTAGTAACACAGTGCCTAGACCGTAGTCGCTAGCGTCTCTTCGTAGCACAAATGGTTTAGGTCGGGGAGCTTTAGAGATGTTGTCTCAGCAATAGCACTAGTCAGTGTTCTAAATGCGTTGTGCTGATATTCATCCTAAGTCCGCTTTATGAGTTTGCGCACTAGTTAATTAAGCGGAACCCTAGGCTCTGCACAGCGTGATATGAAGGAAGGGTAGAATGCAATCATTCCCAGAAAATGCTGCAAGCTCTTGACGTTGTGTGGGTAGGGGTATTCTGCAATATTGCGAAGCTTGCGTCATTAGGACGAATGACCGTCATCCACAATAAAACCTAGGAAATCTACTGCTCAGTACGCTAATTGGATATTTTCTGAACCCCCCTTTCTGCATTTTCTGAAGAACGATGGCAAGGTGTTCTAAGAGTTTCGCAAAATTGCGCGAGCAGATGACAATATCATCCTTATAAACCATAGCGAATTTATACCCCGCTTAATCGGGAACAAAACGCATTAGGCGTTGGAAAGAGCTAGCCGAGTTCTTCAAGCCAAAAGACATGCGTGAAGGCTGTTAGAGGGATGTCAGCGGGTTCCATTTAAATTTGAAGAAATTTCCTAGAGCAGTCTAGTGCAGTGAACAACTTTACACTACCCAGACTTGATAGAATCGGCTCAATTGAGGGAAAGGGATAAGCGTCCCGAACAGTGGCATCGCTAAAGCGTCGATAGTGTACGCACAAGCGAGACGTTCCACTTTTTTTATGCGCTAGAACGACAGGAGAAGCCCAAGGGCTTTAGGACGGTCTCACTACACCGTTATCAACCATCTCCTTCAGGGCAATATTCAGGAGCGCCCTCTTGTGCACGTTAAGTGGCCTTAGGTTGCAGCTCCAAGGTTGTGTGTTTCCTGTATCGATGCGATGACGCAGTACAGGAGTGCAGCCGGGTTTTTCCATGAACACGGCTGCGAACGGCTCCAGCATGCGCACGAGGTGTCGTTTCTGCGTATCTTCAAAACTGCATTACTCGACAGTTTCCAGTATCGTAGGCGGCAAGGCAGAGTTAAAAAGGAACGCGGCCGACCCACCAGTGCTGTGCACAGGAAGTGAAGCCGGAGCAAACTGGCACAAATCATCAATGCAAGTGACTCGGAAGTCGCCATTTGCAAAGTCCGACGCTATGTTTTCATGCGCGATAAAGTTCTGACCCAGTAGCATGGGTACTGGCAACCCGGGCAATAAATAAACGCTGTCGATATGTCTTGCTCATGAAGGGAGCTTGAGTCGCACCACAGCTCGTGCTGTTATTAACGCTCCCTTAGCAGCTCTCAGGCGAATATTACATTGTGCGAGTTGCATTTTACGCGTCTGGCACAAGCGCAAAATGTCATCGCCAATGAGAGAGACGCTGCCGCCAGTATCTAGAAGGTCGGTTATCTCCGTGCCTAAAACATGGAATTTCATATATGGTACAAGACCAGAGCTCATTCATATATGCCATAAGAGAAGCCCAAGGGCTCTAGGAGGGCCTCGCCACACCGTTATCACCGAGGGTGAGCAACTGACCTCTCGGTTTGTCGCGTAGAGCTAGTGCGCTCTATGCGGCAAACAGAGAGGTCAGTTGCTCACCCACGGCAATTTCGGCCTTTGGCGGTGTTGTGGAGCTCGTTATTGCCGCGGGCCGCAGCTGTTTACCTGGGTGGAAACACGCCGAGTCGAGGGTGTCATTGGACACTCATGCCGGTAGTGTCCATGCTGACCACAACTGTAGCATGAGCCAGTCTGCTCTGCATTTTCCCTGTACCCTGTCGGAGCCTGCGGCACGAGAGTGACCTCCGGTGTTAAGAGGATTTCGTTGCCGGTATGAGGGAGTGGACCGGGGTGGTTGGCGGGGGAAAGTCGTCGCGGGCATCCCTCATCCTGCAACGCCCCCTCCACCACAAAGAGTTTCCGTTAATGGGGCCAAGAGAACCGGAAGGTACAAATAACCTTCGCCCCATTCCATTGGCGCGTCAGGCTGGTTCGCCACTTCTCGCACAGATGGCGACATTCCTGGGTACTGCTCCTCGGCCGCAAGATTTCGCACGTTTCCTTCGCTGCTGTGTCCCCACCTGTAGTCGCGGCGTTTAACACCTGCCCGTATCTGTCCCATCTGTAGTCTGCTCCACCTTTCCGTGAAAACGCTCGCATTTCTGTCACCGCTTATCGGTGTGTAGAAATGTTTGTCGCCTGCCTATGTTCCGCTGCAAGCGCTCGCGTGTTGATGCTCGACCCAGGTGGCACACAAAGTCTTCAAAATTCGGCGTTAAAGGGCCCCTCACCAGGCCACATGAGAAATTTCAGTTACACGCTGGAAGTTGCGTTCTCTCTAAGCAGCCTTCTACCTCAAGGATTTTTCAAGTTGGTTCATTAATAGCCGAGACAGAAATATTTCAGTGTGGTGAACCCCTGATTTCAGGAGGCGAGCTTTCCCGCCAACATACACACTCCACTGCCCCGTCTGGCCACAATGCCACCCAGACTGGCTCAAGGCCGGGTGGCTGCCTCCGTGACGTCAGCCGGACGGGGCTGGCTCCGGCGGAAGCGTAGGAATGCTTCAGCACAAGTCTGCATAATAGTTGTGCGCTTGGCTGACTTTCTTTTTCGGCTACACATGTAGTGCTCTGAATAAAATTTGACAGAAAGAGAAAATAGAGAGACAGGAGTTTTCTATACGCATCGGCGTTCTATTCATTTATTCGTTACAGTTCGCAGCTTCCGCTTCTTAGCCTTGTTATCCGGGTAAGGCACCTTGGGCCTTATAACGTAGAACTATTCCAATATGTTTTTATTATGCTGCCGAGGGGCCTCCGGAACCGCTGCCTTCTGCCACGATAGACAACGCGAAAGAGGAGCTAGACACGCCCTTCGCGTGAGTGAATTGGTAGCGCTCCTTACACAAGGCAAAACGAAATCAGCTCCCGGGCACGATGGAGTGACTTGGCAAGAACTTCGAATCTTCAACAGTGAAGCTCAAGAACAGTTCTTAACAATTCTCAATGAATCGTGGGAATCCGGAATAGTGTCATATTCACTCAAACTATCTCTCATCTACCCTATACTGAAACCGGGCAAAGACCGCACGAAACCAGCTAACCTACGCCTCGTAGCTGTAACATCAACTGTCTGCAAATTGATAGAAAGAATGCTACACACAAGAATGCAGCACTACGTCAAATATGTACAACCGGGTTTGCACCCTGTGCAGGCAGGTTTTCAGCCAAACATGGGCACACATGACTGCCTCTGGTTGCTCCGCAGATTGATCAACCGTAAGTCTCGCAAACAGATGCCTGACTATATTATTGCAGTCGATATGCGTAAAGCATTCGATAACGTGAAACAAGAGGCCATCTTACAGGAACTGGCGACCAGGTACCCTAGCCAAAGAACACACAAATGGATCCGTAGCTTCCTCCAAAGCAGACCAATCCAGCCCCATGGCAAGGCACCGGGATGGAATCCGAAGACCTACTACTTGGATGGCACAGTGCCCCAAGGCGCCATCCTCGGACCTATGCTATTCAATCTGGCCATGACACGGGTGGCAGAAAGTCTTGAGCGAGACACTTCGGCCCGTTTTACAATTTACGCCGACGATATAACAATATCGACGGAAGCGGCGGAATATTCCGAGATACAAAGCATGCAAACAGAACTGCAAGCAGCGACCCTGAGTCTTAGCAACACTTTAGATAAACTCTGACTGCAACTCTCGCCAGAGAAGACGTAATTGATCAGCGTTGACGGAAAGAAAGCGACCAATGTAAGCAAGCAGATCACTTTAGACATCGACCAAAGCGATATGACGTCGACCAGTGGACAAATTAGGATCCTCGGAACACAGATTGCTACCTGCGACAGCCCCCAGCTATGTATTCGCACTCTAAAGCAAAAATGGAGACCGCCGTTGCACATGGTTAGACGAATATCGAGCAAGTATGGCGGAGCGCGTCGGAAAGCGTTCCAAACGCTTGCAAAAGCGGTCGCGGTTAGAAGGATTCTTTACGGGGCACCCGTGTACGAATTCTCTGAGCGAGAGCTCGGCGATCTCGAAAAGTCACAGGGCCGCCCTCCGTACGATAGCTGGGCTACCGAAGCACATGAAGAACGAGGACCTGCTCAAGCTCGTAACGATTCCACCCATGTGGGACATAATCAATGAAGCACGAATTCGAATGCGATCCCGGTTGGAAAACACGACTCGAGGAAAACAGACCATGGCATGGGATGAACAAGTCCATGCGAAGCCAGAGACCGCGGAAGCGACCATAACGCCACCATGGGAAGTACCATTTGGCATACAGAGGCAACAACGCCCTATCGCCAGACGAACCGCGGAAGCTAGCAAAATATTTGAAAAGAGATTGGAACTAAGAACGCCGCAGCACACCATTGACGTCTACACGGCCGCTGAGGTAACAAACGACATAGCAAGGATGGCCTGGGCTAGCACATCTGCGCCCCAGCACAATGGATATTACACACGTCAGCTTCCCGGGGGTACAACCTTGCACGCTGAACTCTTAGCTGTATGGGGAGCGGTCGACGCCATTCCCATTGACATGGGGGACATTGTAGAGCAGAGTGTGCGAAATAATTATCGGATCCTTACTGGATCGTACGAAGCGGTGACCGAATTAACGGTGCCTACGATTGATTATGCTGTGACCAAGGAAACCAGAAAAAATGCTAAATAGAATACAGGACAATGGGACAAATGGTAAAATCCTATGGACACCGGGGCACACCGGCACTGATGAGGGAAACGCAGCCGCTCACGCAGATGCCGCGCAAGCTCGTGCGCTTGTTTACACGTACAACTCCCCACACTCCATTTCCTCGCCAAACCCCGCGCACCAAAATTCATACCTAAAGATATTGGCCGAAGGCTCTCCTAGCAGAGCACTGATGCAAACGGAGACTATTAAAAGCTACACCAGTACATGTGTTTGACGCCCAAGTCGGGCTTACTCACACAAAATAGTTTTTTTTAATAAGCTTATGGCCAACGCTGCATACGCACGACACATACTTGAGAAATGACACCAAGCCAGACAAGCTACGATTGCGAACACTTATACTCGATGCACACGTTACCAGGAGTCATGCAGAGCAAACTTGCAACACCTCATTTGAAGCTGTGCAGCTTTTTCACAACGAAGATCTAGCATTCAACATTTACTACACGGAGACATTAGCACACTAGGAATCGGAATACAAACTAACTCTGAAACACAGAAAGCCATTGCGACATATGGCAGACAAAGTGGCTTGTTTCGAGCAGTGTAGAAGTTGGTCGACCAGCTCATGCGAGACCGGCGGAACTGAATATGCAACTGAGTCTGCATAAAGCGGAAGATCAAAGACTGAGATGAAGGTGTACTGCAGCTAACAATCCGAAACACACATTCCTTTCCCACCTAATCCCCAACAGCGGCCTAGAGCCGTCCCCTTCCTTGAAAGAAAAACATTCATTCATTCATTCATTCATTCATTCATTCATTCATTCATTCATTCATTCATTCATTCATTCATTCCCATCTCCTGACGTCAAATTTGCGTAACCGCCGACGCAAACATCGGGTGGTGACCCACTGGGTTGTCTGAACAGACCAATCAAACCCTCTCCTCGTTTATAGGAGGTCGCTGTTGTTTGCTTTAAAAACGAATAACATGACCTACACTGAGCTGCTTGTCTTATCTAATTGGCTGACAAGAGGCGAGGAGCACACTCAAGTGGAAAGGGATTCGGTGGGGCCGAGCCAGTGCACTGAAAATCGATGACAGCATGTAGGAGGTGGTGCCGGCGTCTGCGACTGGTCCGCTTTCCCTTACTTAGCTTGAGTTGGCGGGCCGAAAATTGCGGCGGCATCCAACGAAACGTTAAGAATGCCACTAAAGCGGATCCTCAGCAAAGAAGAGTTGGCAGAGCGAGGTCTTAAACGTGCCGAAAGTGCTTGAAAACGTGACACTATTTTTAGATTCCTCAATCCTAGAGCCTATGCCATATTTCCCCACTGACTTGTCTCCATCCTGCTTCTTGCCTACCCTGGCATTGAAGTCGCCCATCAGTTTAGTGTATTTTGTTTTGACTGTACCCATCGCCCATTCCACGTCTTCATAGAAGCTTTTGACTTCCTGGTTATCATGACTGGATGTAGGGGCGTAGACCTGTACGACCTTCGATTTGTACCTCTAAGTAAGTTTCACAACAAGACCTGCCACCCTCTCGGTAATGCTATAGAATTCCTGTATGTTATCAGCTATGCCTTTATTAATCAGGCGTCCGACTCCTAGTTCTCGTCTCTCCGCTAAGCCCCGGTAGCTCAAGACGTGCCCGCATTTTAGCCCTGCATATGCTTCTTTAGTCCTCCTAAATTCACTGAGCCCTATTACATCCCATTTACTGCCCTCGAATTCCTCCAATAGCACTGCTAGACTCGCCTCACTAGATAACATTCTAGCGTTAAACGTTGCCTGGTTGAGATTCCAACGGCGGCCTGTCCGGAACCAGGGATTCTTAGCACCCTCTGCTGCGTCGCAGGTCTGACCGCCGCTGTGGTCAGTTGCTTCGCAGCTGCTGGGGACTGAGGGCAGGGGTTTGATTTTTGTAATCATATAGGCGGTTGGGGCCAAGTACGGCACCAGGGTGGCCAATCCTGCTCTTGTGAGGGAGTGCGTTGTCGGTTCTGGTCACCGGGATCAGGCCGCACTCCAAGCCCGTTTATGCAATTTTATCAATACACGGTTTTTTTTAATCCGGTGGAAAATTGCGCTGCACCGGGATTCGAACCAGGGCCCTCTTGCACGCGAGGTGGCTGCTCTACCTCTACACCACTGCTGCAGCTTTTAACAGGCTTGAGATGTAGCTTGAGATGGCTGGTCCAAAATTGCGGCAGCATGCAACGAAACGTTAAGAATGCCGCTAAAGCGGATCCTCAGCAAAGAAGAGTTGGAAGAGTGAGGTCGTAAACGTGCCGAAAGTGCTTGAAAACGTTGCGCGACCACGTAAAAAGGTTTATTGTACGCAAATAAACCTACGCTCTCCAGCAGGTGCGAGTAGCCAGTGCCTGAGCGATCGGTGGCAGTCATCGTTTATTCTTTTCGGAACGGGGCAGCCTGTGGCTATCAGAAGAAAATTCAGTTTCGTTCGGCATATTAATGCATTTTTAAAGCGTACAAGTCACTTTGACGCAGTGAGTTCTCGCAGTTTTGTGACGTCGCGGGACAGGGAGGTGAAGTTGGTGCAGCCCAAAAACTTTTGTCCAATAGACGAGGGTTAATAGCGAAAAGGCGTCGAATCAGAAACAACTATTTTTTTTTTGTCCTGTCGAATCGTGCATTATCAGTATGTACGCGTCATAGGAGATGGGGAGCTATCGCGGTTTTCGTGACGTCGCGTGACAGACAGGCGAAGCGGGGGTGGTTCAAAAAAGTTTTTGACCAATCGCGGAGGGCTCATTGCAGAATTGGGGCCCTATAAGGTAAAACTATTCCAATAAGTTTTTATTCCAATCTCGTGACGTCAAATATGCGTATCCGCCGACGCAAGCATCTGGCGGTGACCCGCAAGGTTGTGTGAACAGACCAATCAAACGCTCTCCTCGTTTAAAGGCGGTCACTTTTGTTTGCTTTAAAAACGAATAACATTGCCTACGGTAAGCGGCTTGTCTTATCTAATTGTCTGACAAGGGGCGAGGAGCACGCTCAAGTGGAGAGGGATTCGATGGGGTCGAGCATGTGCACTGAAAATCGATAACCGCATGAATACGGTGATGCCGTCGTCTGCGATTGGTCCGCTTTCCCTTACTTAGCTTGAGGTGGCTGGTCGAAAATCACGGCTGTATGCAACGAAAGGTTATAATTCCGCTAAAACGGATCCTCGGCAAAGAAGAGTTGGCAGAACGAGGTCGTAAACGTGCCAAAATTGCTTGAAAACTTACACAGCCACGCAAAAAGATTTATTGTGCGCAAATAAACCCACGCTCTCCGGCATGTGCAAGTAGCCAGTGCCTGAGCGATTGGCGGCAGCCATGTTTTATTCCTTTCGGGACGGGGCAGCCTGCGGCTATTCCAAAAAAAAATTCAGTTTTGTTCGGCATATTAATGCATCTTTCATGCGTACATGTCTCTTTGACGCAATGAGTTTTCGCGGTTTCGTGACATCGCGTGACAGGCAGGTGAAGTGGGGACAGCCCGAAAACTTTTGTTCCATAGCCAAGGGCTAATGGCGAAAAGGCGTCGAATCAGAAATAACGTTTTTTTAAATTTTATTTGCTCCAATGATGCATAATCAGTTTGTACACGACGTATCAGATGGGGAGCCATGGCGGTTTTCGTGACGTCGCGTGACAGACAGGCGAAGTGGGGGGTGGTTCAAAAACGTTTTTGACCAATCGCGGAAGGCTGCTCGCAGAATTGGAATAAAAAAAAGTTTGGAATAACTTTACGTTATAGCGCCCCTTCTCATTCAATCGCAGGCAGAAATTTATTAGAATGTTTGTGCTGCACCGCAACACATATTTCAGCATCACCTCACTCGTGTGTCCCTTTTCACAGACGTGAAAGTCGCTGAGCAGTTGGAGTGTCAGTTCCGTGGCTACTTGGCGCCGATTTTGGACCTTTAGGAATTTCGCACGCTTGGAAAGTTCTTCCAATACAACGTAATTGTGAGCGGCAGCCTTCACAGCTGGCATTGCTGGGTAAACCAGCCCTCCCCTGTCAATTTCTTTGAGAAGACCGTACATGTGATTTTCGGACAAAACTGCGACAGTCTTCTCAATAATCAAAAGCGCTTTGCTTTTGTCGCATTTGAACCTCTTGAGAGCTATGTGCACCGAGTAACCAGCAACACAGGCAATGACTGGAACGGCATCTTCAGTTTTGACAGCGCCTGTTCGGTCACAACAATGCTGAATTTCCCGCTTCGCACGGCTGCTTTTGTTTGCAGTTCTTCCCAATTTTGATTTTTCTCGTTGTCGATTGCAGGTACCGCGCTCATTCATAGAATTGTGCTCTGTAGTCGCAACTTGTTTTCACACTCATAGATTTGTCTTACGGACAAATAATATTGATGTTACCAGCCAGTGGCCGGTAACATCCAAAGCGGTCTTCTAGAAGGTCGGTCTGGAACTTCCCAAGAAGCACAAAGGACATCTTGAGCTCCTCGAAGCAGTATCTGGCAATTTCAATAAATGCTTCAGTCGTCTGGATCATAGCGCCATGTGTCTCATCAGACAACATACAGACATCCGCCCTCCTTTGCTTTCATTCTTCCAACCAGTCCACGAAATCGCTCAAAAAAGGAAATCCTGAAGCCGAATGGACAAGGGTAGACGGGCTTTTGAAAGTCATCCCTTAGACTGAGTTCTTTGAAAGGGGTCTTGACACTGACAGCTTTTTACCAGCTTACTATTAGGTCTATGAAACTGTCGGTTTCTTTGTGGTGTCTTCCGTTGTGCTTGGCTCCACTCAATCAAGTACATTCGGTTCGGACTCACTGAATATCTGCAAAGCAGGTTTAACATTCTGTTTCTCAATGGCTGTTGGAGAAACAGCTTTATTGGACAAAGTGTAGTCGTACCGGAGTAACTGCTCGTCTCTAAATGTTATGCGTCTTTGATTGTCTTAAAATGTGCATAATGCATACGCCGCTCGCCCGTAGTGCTTGCCTCAAACTCAGGGAACCAGAAACTCTTGTCATTTTGCTTTTACCAGTTGCTGCTCACGCACATCAGTAAGTGCACTGGATCAATGACAAAGAACAATGGCCGGTGGGGATCTAACGGGCGCGGAAACACGAAATCATTTGCCAGTGCTTTTTCCGTGTGGCTTCGGGGCCTTGGTCACAGAGTACCTAGAAGGCATCATCGCGCTTCGATTTACAGCGTTGTTGTCAGTCACAACGCACATGGCTTTGTATCCAAGTTTTTCCAAGCCGCGAATGACGTCTCCCAAAACCTTGTGCAGAAATTCCCCATTAGCCTTATGCACGGATACAATGTGTGCTATCTCGTTAAACTTGCACGTGAGGCTGTGCGCAATAAATACAAATGCACTGTTTGCTGCTTCTGCGTTGTTCAGTGCGATACCAGCGATGTTGCCATCCTTGTAGTAAAAGAAAGGGCTTTAGGTGAATTTCATCTACCATCAAAGTCACGTAGCTTTGCTGCTCATTCAACTCGGATATCTTCTTGGCCATGCGGCGGAGGAATGTAGCGTCTTAATGCTGCAATTGCGGGTTCATCCCGAATGATGAACATGTAGACCGAATGGTCCTTGGGTGTGGCATGATTATGCTCCCGTGACTGCGCATTTACTTGTATGCATGAGGCGATATTGCAAAAAGTATACAGCAGTACACCATGAAGACAACAGAGTAGCGGCGTCGTTCTTTTTTGCCGACATCAGCTGCACTTGCTCGGTGAGCAGTTGAATGGCCGCGAAGTTATCGTCTCCTTGTGTCGCACATATTTTGCTCAGAAGAGAAACGACAGTCTCGCAGATGTCCATATCCGAATTTTCAGAACTTCAGCTCACGGCGCTGCCGAACCCCTCGACTCCCTCAAGTAGCCGTCATTTGCTGTCGACCGCCGACGGAACTAGCAATTTGAAGCCGAGCCGCTTCACTGGTGCTTTTGCGGCATTTACTGTTAGAGTTAGGTATGCTTTTATAACAACAGAGTATTTAATCCAAGGAGCTTCGTCGTTACAAATGTGAGCCAGAATGACGTGTTCATAGCATTCAATGACATGCCAAAATGTCAGCTGCTTCCCTCGAACGAAGTTTGCCAATTCTTTCAAACCACAAAGCGTGCCTGCTTCGTCCTCATTCTGGACAGTGATAATTGACTCCGCAAGCACTTTCTCGGGGGCTGCGGAGTCTATGCGCATTCGCTTGCTCTCTGGGTCCTCTCGTCTAGCCTTTTCTCAGGACAGGTAGCTTGGGCCATCGCAAAGTACCGTCGGTACGGCGCCAGGTCGAAGCCGTAAACGTGAGAGCGACTCTGTCACTGTGCGGCCGGTGCCTTCGTCAATATAGGTTGTTTCAAGAACAATGTCTTCGGCTTTGAAGTGAAGCTCGCACACCTGAACAAAATAAATGTATGCTAGCATAAGTGCAGTTACATGACCTCGCGGGTTAGCGCGATGCATTTAGCCTTTACGTGCCACAAACGAGTTGTAAGCAAGGCTTGCAAACCAACGGTAGAAGCAACCTGTTCAGAAAATAATAAACACTCAAATTTTCTTACCATGCACTTAGCTGACACGACCAATTTTTCACGTGGAATGGCACGTATCCACGCTCTTCTTACTTCGTCGGCTTTAGCGAACGAGAAGACGTTGTAAGTGCCATTGCACCGCGGCACACAACACTTCCCAGGCATTTCGCAGTTTCTTCTAATTCTGCACAACTCCGTTCAGCACACATAACACGCGATAAACACCGATGTCAGTCACCGTTGCCGATTCACGCACAGAAATAAAGATTCAAGCAAACAACCACGTTTTGCAGCGACCACGTGCGTTTGATGGCACCGCGGACGCGCGTTCAAGCATGCCGCTGCTGCCGCCGCCGCGCCGGGACCAAGGCCCCATGCCGGTGACGTATGATCACGTGGCCGCAGGAGCCCCCCGGCCTGGAAGAATTTCTCTAGGTGGCGTTGCTAGCCCCCGCAAGCTTTTGTCCCTGAATATGCTCCCGCAGGGAGCAGAGTTGCCCAAAGGTCCACTTTATGTTCCAGCTCTGCAGTGAAGCCACTCCTCGCGCGCGGAGGAGGCAAATGCTGCGCGGTGTTGCATTTGCTTTTTTGTCCGCTGGTCTTGTGGTACATGCAAGCGGTGTTGGCAAGCTACATGTTCGCAAGCGCTGAACAAGATGGCAGTTTTGCAGGCTACGCTCGAACTATTGGCGTAGCCGAAGGGGGTAGGGTTCCAAGCCCCCGAAATCTTAAGTCTGTATGTGAATATTTATTTATTTGTCCATACTGTGAGCCGTTTTCGGGCTTTTACAGGGTGGGAAATAGAATCTTATAACAAAACAATGGCATGCGCAAATAATTAGTCGGTAAATATATAAAAGGCATATAAGTACAAGACATATATACACTTACGATTAGTAAAATAACATTTCCAAATTTCTTTCAAAGGAAACCAGTAGTCAACATTTTGAAAAACCTCGGAATCAAGTTTGTTCCAGTCAACAATTGTTTTAACCAAAAAAGAATGCTTAAAGACATCAACTCTGGAGGAATAAGGCATGAAAGCATAGCTGTGATTAATCTTTGGTGATATTCTGCCAGGAGGTCGCAAGTACGGGCTGGGATCCACGTTTAGGCTTCTCGTTTGTAATTGGAACATGAATTTTAATCTAGAAACCCTCCGGCGCTCAGCAAGTGTCGCAAGGTCAGCCCTATCAAGTAACTCTGTAACTGATTGTGTTCGATTGTAGGAGGAAAAGATAAACCTGGCAGCAAGACGCTGTACTTTTTCTAATTTATTCCCAGACTATAATTGCGTACTGTAGACTAGGGCGAACAATTGCCCGGTATGCACTTAGTTTCACATCAGAACTGGCAAACTTCAGTTTCCTTTTTAACAAGCCGAGCTTTCGCTGTGCGGATCCACAAGTGATCGCCACGTGACGGTTCCATGTTAGATCATGTGTTATAGTTATTCCAAGATATTTCATTTCTTTTGTACGTTTTATTATATCACCGCCAATAGCATAAGAAGAAAGCGCGGGTTGTTTCTTATTTGATAAAGTCATGCAAGCCGACTTCTTAAAATTAATTTGCATATCCCATAAGGTAAACCAGTCATCAATAATCTGCAAGAACTTATTCAATAAAATTTGGTCACTGGCGCTTTTTACCCGGCAGAACACCAAACAGTCATTTGCAAATAGTCGCACTTCAATCAGTGGGTTAATGTTCATGGCTATATCATTAATGTATATTAGAAACAGTACCGGCCCCAAAACCGTCCCCTGAGGAACGCCGGACGTAACCGACACTGTTAACGACCACTCATTAGAAATTTCTACGAACTGTTCTCGATTCTTTAAATAAGCCTGAACCCATCGTACGATTTTCGTACTAAGACCAGCGTCATAAAGCTATCGCACAAGTTTTGAATGGCAAACCCTGTCAAATGCCTTAGATAAATCGAAGGCTATGACATCTATATCTTCTTTATTGTTTATGGCTGAAGCAAAGTATTGAACTGTCTCGAACAGCTGGGTCACGGTGGAGAGGCGCCTACGAAATCCATGTTGTTTAGCCTAAAACACTTTTTTCGTTTCCGTGTAATCTGTTATATACTTGCAGAGGATGTGTTCCAGCAATTTACAAACAGTGCATGTAATAGAAATAGGACGGTAATTGTTCACGTTGAATCTGTCTCCTCCTTTGAAGATCGGCACTACCCTGCCCATTAGCCAATCATCAGGTAAAGTACCGGTGTCTAATGATGCCCGAAAAAGTTTTACTAGGAATTCTGCAACCCAGTCACTATAGCGTTTCAGAAATTCATTAGGTATGTCATCTGGCCCTGATGACTTCTTACAATTAAGTTTCAATAGGAGCTCTAATACTCCTTCCTTGGAAATTTGAATTTCGTCTCCGCAGGTGTCCTGTGCTTCCCGTATTGGGGGGTCGATTTGACCAGGCGATAACACTGAGCAGAAGTGATTGAATTCGTTTGCCATGAGGTCTGGCTTGCTGCAAATGCTATCGTCCACGCGAACTGCAGTTATTGCTGGTTTTGAACCGGTCAGGTATCTCCAGAATCTGTCCGGACTATTAAGCATGTAATTGGTCAAAGTAGTTGAAAAGAAAGTTGCCCTGGCTGTCTTTAATTCAGTTCGAATCTGCGCGCTGAGAAAAGATATCGTGTCAGGGTTTCTTGGCGTTGCCTGTCGGGCGCGCCGTAGTCGGCGTTTCATGTGAATAATGGTTGTAGTGATCCACGGGTTTGCCTTTTCTACTCGTTTTCGTCTGACAGGTACAAACTGCGATATACAATATGAAACTGTTGACTTAAAATATGCCCAAAGACGCTGCACATCATTTTCCTGCGGTATCGTGTCAAGAGCTAGCTCTAGATGATCGAGGATTGATGCGTCATCTGCCCTTTGAAAATTTAGCACATGCCTGTTACAATGTTTGGCAAAACTCTTATCGTGTACCTTAAGAGTATCTGCTACGGTTTTATGGTCCGATATTCCACTTTCTACATTGATTTGGCGATTAAAGCTGTCATCCGATAAAAATACCAGGTCAAATGTCGAGTGGAATTGGCCTGCGTTTGTTCATTCACCACTTGAATTAGACTCTTTTTCCATTATTTCCAGCATACAGTCCGCGTGTAGTCTATCGACAGTACTTGATATGCGTGCGTTCTAATCAACACCAGTCAGGTTAAAATCGCCCATTAGTATTAACCTTCTACGTTTATTAGTTATGCTTACAATGTAATCATCAAGCTTCCTGAAGAAACTCTGAGGAACTGCCAGGGGCACGATAAATCGCCAATTCTTAAAACGAATCTATCCATGAATAATTTGCACCATATGCTCTCATGATCCTCAATGACGGGAAGTCGTTCGTACTTAATTGAGTTCTTGATTAACAGGGCAACGTCACCGCCCCTTGTTGACCTCTTATTACGTATGACATGAAAAGAGTTAAGGAAAAATTCTTCATTTTTAATGTCGCGTTGTAACCACGTCTCCGTGATGCCGACCACGTAAGGGTCATGTGATAAAGAGGGTCATGTGATGATTCGAATGGTTCGTGCTTATTAACAATGCTTCGTGCATTTATGTTTAGTAGCCTTATTTCTTGGGGCTATATACACGAACACATACAAACACACACGAACGTGCGTATAGGGGGTAGGACCTCCCTCGATCCCCCGAAATAAAATTCCGACTATGCCCGGCTTGAACAGTTAAAAAGTTCGCGAGCAAACGCGCATTACCTTGCAACAAAAAGCGGTGCAAAGTTTTTCAGCCTGCATATGAAGTTTTCTCACCGAGTCCTGAAGGCAAGAAGTATTTTAAAGGGTGTTTAAAGAAAGCTTCTCACACGTAAGGTGGATAATTATGTGAGCGCATTTGGCTGCCGAAACGTGCCAATTAATCGTCGTGGCGAAGTGAACTACCGTGCGTGTCAGTGACTGTTAACCGTGACCGTCATTCATCACTAACCGTCGTTCACAGCAGCAGCAAGTTTTTGACATATGCGGTGCAGACGCGTAGATTTAAACGCATTTCAAGTGTTCACATGCGCACATTTTATGCGAAGCTTATTTTTACGATTCATTCATACCGCAACCTGAACAGCTGCTTCGTAGCACTAAATCTGCAAGTGGAAAAAGATTCAAGATGCACAAGCTTCTAGATCAAATTTATTTCGTACAAGCGAATGGGTCATCAATGGCTGGCGGTAGCAGGGGCAAAGGGCTGGTTCTTGAAGCCTTGGGGGGCAGAATTCAAAGCCACTGGAAAGGTAACAGGCTATTAACAGTAACAAGAGGTCATTTTTATTACACCAATCACGTCTAGATGGCAAAAGTAACTATTCACACATTGCAGACTGTAATATGAAAACACATTATTCTTGACCTCTTTATGCCACTCAGGCGAATTTACAATAACAGCGCTCATTAAGCATACAGGCAGAATTTTCAATTCCTCATGTCGACTAAGGCCGATCTAACAGGAAAGATATTGCATGCCGTAAATGCTGAGGCTATCGCAGCTGTCTCATAAGCAGGAGCGCGTGAGGCTTCGCTTACTACAAAAAATGAACACTAGCACATTAACATTACATGAAAAGTAGAACGCAGACAAAAATAATATAAAGCAACAGATCAGAGGCAAACCAGGGTGCAACGGGCAAATTGAATTGGCTAATATTTACTCTGTTTCGAACAGACTGTTCTAGACCCGCAGAGTCAGAACAATCGTACAAGCAACACAGCGAATTGGGCGAACTGGTAGGTTACCATTCTTGGCGTATATGTGCAACGCGACACAGACGTGTCGTTCATTCTTGGTCCCGTGCCTGTGTCGAGTCGCACGTATACGCGAAAAATCGTACAAGTGAACAACCTTTCGTGCCACCCATACGCATCTCAGCGTTCACACGGCTGTTACTTGAGATAAATGTTGCTTTAGTGCAAACAAGCAGAACTCACCTCTGTAAACAAGGCGAATGTACCTCCCATATCCCGGTCCCTTCCGGAGCAGGCCGGTCTCTGCCCACACGTAGTAGCCAACCAATCGCCGGCGCAAGTCTGCGTGTTCGCACAGCACCGCGTAAAAAGCTCTGCCACTTTTTGTGCGGTTTGTGCGTTTTGGTACGCTGTATCTCGTCATACTGGTATACAAGTATAAATATGATGTGTTTCGTATCAGTTCACCAAGGTCCTTGACCTAATACTGTCGAATACCGTATGAATTCCGGAGCCGATGCCCGGAGCCGATGAATGCAACGCACGCTCGACGGTCCGCTGATTGCAGTGTCGACGACACCGATGGAAACGAGTCGGCGTCGCGCCCGTAAAGTTGGCTTTGCAGCGGCGCAGTTGAACGTTTGACGTCATTTTGCACCCCGTGGTAGCGCTCGGCGAATAGCGGTGCGAGCGGCGACGGAAACGTTATGCGGAACTCTACTCCCTGTGGGAGCATATACAGGAACACTACCGCAAGCGAAATTTCTTTCTGCGTTCTCCCGTACCAGAGCTCGAGGATCGCCTCACGCTACGTTACGGGCCCCACCTTTTCTTTCCCCTCTCTTATTTCCGGCGCGGTGCACTTCCGCTGACGGTGTCGCGCGCGAATGTTGCGTTTGTCTCCCTTAGCGTGCACACAATTCCGCGGCCAGATTCCGTGGCCAGGTCAGGGCGTACCCGGAGCCAAGCCAACAGCACCGATCGCCCTGCTACCGCTGCTCATCAGGCGCCAAGCTCCAAGGTCAACAGTGAGGCAGCGAATAGCTGCACAAATAAGAATTTTCGTGAGCCCATTGCCTCGCTGGTGTCTCCGTGCCCACTGGTGAACGTGAACGAGTGGCAGGGATTTGTATGGTGTGCCAGAGTCACACTCGGGGCATGCGATGTCGACTTGGCTGGACATGTTATGTTGAGACCAGCTGGTGCAAGAAAGGGGACAGTCAACGTAAAGCCAGTGACCCCTGCCAGGCGAAGCGTCAGCGGGATGGCTGCACTGTAGGGCGTACCCTGAGCCACGCCGACAGCACCGATCTCCCTGCTGCCGCTGTTCATCAAACTGCCACGCTCCAAGGTAAACAGTGAGGCAACGAATAGCTCCACAAATAAGAATTCTCGTGAGCCCATTGCATCGTTGGTGTCTCCGAGCACACTCCGTACCCAAGGCTGCCGCATGAAACCCGGCTCTGCATATTTCCGTAATTGCGCTCACTTTGAGCTGTCGTGTGGCGCTGCCTGTTTTCAGTTGCGCTGTCCTTTGTCATGAAGGTATTGTAGTGTTTTGTTGCCTTACTTGGAGCTGTGTGTGCCCCAATTTGGTTGCATGGTTCAATTCGGAGAGAAACTGAGTTTTTCATTAGGGAGAGCCAAGTGAAAGGCAAATTTGCTCTTCAAGCTCTTTGTCATGTCGCCATGTGAGGTGCCTTTTCAGTGACGTTGTAGTTAAGTAGTTCAGAACAGTATTAGGACGAAGGTTAGAGGGACTAAACGGTGCATTTGTGTGTCTGGTATCGGGATCGCTCGAATTGCGTGAAACTAGCAAGTTTTGCAGGATGCGAAGAAAGGAGGAAATTGCTGTCGGTGCGCAATTTGCCTATAACCTCTAGACATCCGTTATCGTGGTGTTTAACTATGCCGTTTAGCAATAATGATGTAGACAAGAGGGAAAAACTTTTATTGCTTCAAAGAATTGTCATGGAATCGCTCGGAGCCCCTTTAGACCCAGGCCACTGGCCTTGGCCGCCCACTTAACCGGTCCCGGGAGCCACCGTAATGACCTCAACCAATGCCCGAGAGATTCTCGCTCATAAGCGTACAACCAGAAAAAGAATACCCTCCTCTTACTCACAACTCAGTGGAGAGGAAGCCACCAGCTGGCGCAAAATTCACACAGGGGTATTCCCCACCTTGAATATCAGACACGAGAACTGACAAACAGGTTCTTTGTTGGGGATTCATTACGAGCACAGTAACGCGAGAGATGAGGTCATGTGCCCGTCGTATTCCCGTGCGTTGTGTTACAACGCACTCATGGAATATTGCGTGCGCCACACAATGCTGTTATCGCTTGCGCTTCAGGTTCTCGATTGTGTTTTGTCGCATTTCGTCCAGCGCGAGTGGTATGTCATGGTCTTAGGAAGAATTTTGTATCCGATATGGGACGGCCACATTCAATTTTCTTTGGCGCCTGGGAATGGTAGCACTATATTGCGCTGCCCGTAGTTTTGTTCTTGTTATAGTCTTGCCTGTTTCGCGAATGGATACCGCATACGTGCTGCGCAACTCGCTAGTGGATACTGTATATGTGAGTCGTGAGTACCCTTGGCGTAAGATATCCTGTTACTCCAAGCAGTCAGGATTATTTGCAGTTTGTGACTGCGTCGGACTACGCTGCGCGACCTTCGCAGCACTTAGTCGGCCGCCGGCCGAGTTCTTGCGTGTGCCATGTGTACGCACGGAGTCTGAGAAGTGCACAACGGGCTCGAAACGTCGCCGGAATCATCTTAGGGACCCTGGACTGAGGGTTCCTTCCACACTGCTCTCGCCATTCAAATATTATTAATAAAGATGTTTTACTCTCTCTCGCGCGCGCGGTTGTCTTTTTTCGATTTGTGCACTGTTCGTGCATTTCGCGGAACATGGCAGGCCGCGGTTCTTGGTTCTTCTACAGCAAATTTTCCTCGCGTATGTCAGACTGAGGAACCACTATTTAGGCATGTCAGTTCACTAAGTTGATTGCTAAAATCAAATAACATTTGTTTCTTAGATTCCGTGTGATATGGGTTGTTTACACAGCCATTTTAGTCGTAGCACTGCGCAGTTGATTCGTGCATCATTAATTGCATAGATTGGTCTTTGCCTGGATGTCCAAGTAGAAAATGTGATTACAAGGCCGCTGTGTGCCAATAGCTACAGGTGTATTAGACCAATGCATGGTGACTTAGCATGGTGTCTTGAATGGTAGTCAGACTAAAACGGGCCAATACTTTAAGGATATATTAGCATCAATTATTCTTGCTCTCTTGCAATTTGCCAACTGGTCATTCTCATTCACTCCACTTGTATCAAAAGAGTGGCCTGTGGAGCAAGGGCGGGAGAACATGTGAACATACAGTGGGGCATTTTCCCTCGTTTGCTTTAAAGGACGTCCTCCAAATCGTTTAAGGAATGCAAGCAATCGTATTGCTAGAACAGGAAGGGAGAGTGAACGGAATTTACTTCGTCATTACATGAGCTGTTGCTAATTTCAGTTGCAATGCTTGGTACACTAAAGGAAGAACCTACATATTATATGCTCGTTTCATTGAACAGCCTGTTAAAAACAATTTCAGCAATAATTTTTTTTATATTTAGCCTTGCTCATGGTTATTTTTATGGTCTGGATACAGTGCTGTAGTTGCATATTTTGTGTACATAGCTCTTTTGTAAGTTATAATAAAATTTACTATGTTTTTCCGGTTGTAGCCTAATTGTGCTGTTATATGTTTCTTTAGAAGCTGAAAGAAATGAGAAATAATGTGTAGACCTGCCCATTTATATAGAAAGTACAGTTAGAGGGAACACTTCAGTGCTACCAAGTGAAGAGCAAGTGTAAATATATACACACATATATATATATATATATATATATATATATATATATATATATATATATTGTTGCAGGAGGAAAGCAGGCCCAAGAGTGTAAAATAATGTATATTTACAACTGAGGTTAATGGCGTTCAGGCAACTGCCAGACTTCGTCTTTCTCTCATCCAATCCAACTTCTTCCTTCCCTTCACCGTAACATCACCCTCCCGGCGGAGTAGCTCCGTCCCGGTGCAAGTTATAAAGCATCACTTAATGGGGGGACATAGGGCTTCAGCCTGGTGACGTGAACAACATCGCTGGTGACGTTGGGGGGCACTGAAGGCTGACCGATTGGGGCGATCTCGTATGTCACGTCGGACAGTTGGCGTAAGATCTGGTACGGACCAGAATAACGGCGAAGTAGTTTTTCCGACAAGCCGACGCGACGTGAAGGCGTCCAGAGAAGGACAAGGGAACTAGGTGAAAAATGGGAGTCTCGGTGCCGAAGGTCGTAGCGTCGCTTTTGAGAAGCTTGCGAGACTGCTAGGCGATGACGGGTGACTTCTCGGGCCTGGGCGGCTAAGTCAATAGCATCGCGAGCCTAACCAGTGCTGGGTGATTGTACTGCGGAAGGTAGCTACGTGTCAAAGGGCAAGGTGGGGTCGCGGCCATACAACAGGTAAAATGGTGAAAATCCCGCAGTGTCGTGACGGGACGAGTTGTATGCGAAAGTGATGTATGGTAAAGCGACGTCTCAGTCGCAGTGATCGTCGGAAACGTACATCGCCAGCATTTCAGTTAGCGTGCGGTTGAGTCGCTCGGTGAGGCCGTTCGTTTGAGGGTGGTACGCGGTAGCAATCAGGTGATCTGTAGAACAGGAGCGGAGCAGATCGTCGACGACCTTCGATAGAAAGTAGCGGCCGCGATCCGTCAGCAACTGGTGAGGGGCGCCGTGGTGCAGGATGACGTCGTATAGTAAGAAGTCGGCGACATCTGTAGCGCAGCTGGTTGGTAGCGCTTGTGGGATGGCATACCTCGTGGCATAATTGGTTGCTACAGCAATCCATTTGTTTCCTTTGATGTAAATTGGAAAAATGCCAAGGAGATCTAGGCCAACCCGGAAGAAGGGCTCTGTAGGGATATCAATTGGTTGCAGCAAACCAGCGGGAGGCGTAGCAGGCGTCTTCCGGCGCTGACACAGGTCGCAAGAAGCGACATAACGGCGCACAGAGCGATAAATGCCGGGCCAGAAGAAGCGTCGCCGCAGGCGGTCGTATGTACGAGTGATGCCCAGATGTCCAGCAGTAGGAGCGTCGTGAAGTTGCCGGAGCACGGCTAGTCGAAGGTGCCTGGGAACGACTAGGAGGAGCTCCGGGCCGTCAGGACGAACGCTACGACGGTATAATGTTCCATCGCGCAAGGTGAACATCCGGAGGGACGGGTCATTGGGCGAGGAGCTTAGGCGTTCCATAAGTGTTCGAAGAACAGGATCTTTGCGCTGCTCGGCGCCAATATGGAGGAAGCCGCAGAGGGATATAACACTGATGTCCGAATCTGCATCGGTATCGTCCGGTTGATCCACGGGATTGCGGGACAGGCAGTCAGCGTCTTTATGCAGGCGCTCTGACTTATACATAATAGAAAATGTATATTCTTGTAGACGCAAAGCCCAACGTGCAAGTCGTCCAGTTGGGTCCTTCAAAGAGGAGAGCCAGCAGAGGGCGTGATGATCGGTTACGACGCAGAAGCTCCGACTGAAAACGTACGGTCGAAATTTCGCGACCGCCCATACGAGCGCGAGACATTCTCTCTCAGTAATGAAGTAATTTCGCTCGGGCGTGGAAAGAAGGCGGCTAGCGTAAGCGATGACACGGTCTTGACCCTGTTTACGCTGAGCCAGGACAGCGCCGATGCCATGACCACTCGCGTCAGTTCGTACTTCAGTGGGCGCAGAAGGGTCATAGTGCGACAGAATTGGGGAAGTAGTAAGCCGGTCAATCAAGGCAGAGAACGCTTTCTCCCGCAGTGGTCACCAAGAGAAAGAGACGTCTTTCGTAAGGTCAGTTAGAGGGTGAGCTATGTCGGCAAAATTTTTCACAAATCGCTGGAAATAAGAGCATAAGCCCAGAAAACTACGGACATCGTTTGTGGAACAAGGTACAAGAAAATTTCGCACGGCGTGAACTTTTTGTGGATCAGGTTGGATTCCGGCGGCGTTTACGAGATGGCCGAGCATGTTAATTTCACGGCGACCGAAATGGCACTTGGAGGAGTTTAGCTGAAGGCCCGCCCTGCGAAACATGGAGAGTATGGTTGTGAGGCGCCGCAGATGGCTCTCAAAGTTCAGCGAAAACAAAATCACATCGTCGAAATAACAGAGACATGTAGACCACTTCAAGCCGCGCAAGAGAGAGTCCATCATCCGCTCGAATGTAGCTGGCGCATTGCATAATCCAAAGGGCATGACTTTAAATTGGTACAGACCGTCCGGTGTGACGAAGGCAGTTTTCTCGCGGTCCATCTCATCGACGCTAATCTGCCAATAAGCGGAGCGAAGGTCAATTGATGAAAAGTATTGGTATCCGTGAAGGCAGTCAAGAGCGTCATCAATGCGAGGCAGGGGATAAACATCCTTCTTTGTTATACTGTTGAGGTGACGGTAGTCAACGCAGAAGCGCCGCGAGTTGTCTTTCTTCTTTACTAAGACAACTTGTGATGCCCACGGGCTACTTGAAGGTTCAGTGATGTCCTTGTCCATCATCCTGTCTACCTCTTCTTGTATGATGGCCCTTTCTGTTGCGGAGACACGATATGGCCGCCTATGAATGGGGCTGGCGTCACCGGTGTTGATGCGATGCGTGACAACAGATGTCTGGGCAAGTGGGCGGTCGTCCAAATCAAAGATGTCCCGATAAGATGACAGGAGGTGACGAAGAGCTGCTGTTTGCTCGGAAGGAAGGTCGGGGGCGATCATCTTAGAAACATCGTCCGTAGGCGTCGAGTGCGGAGGAGTGGGTGACAATGGTCCGTTGGTACTGAGGAAGGATTCAGAGGTCAAAGAAGAAACCTCAAATTCTTCCAAAGGAGTGATATGCGCTATGGCGATACCGTGTGGCAGCAGGCGATACCGTGTGGCAGCACATGCGACGAAAATCCAAATTGAGGATGGGCATGCGAGTGCAGTTTTCCCGGATCCGGACTAAGGTGCTCGGAAGGGCAATATTGCGCGACAAAACCACGTCAGTAAGCGGCGACACGACGTACTCGCCATCAGGTACGGGAGGACAGGGCGTCAGGAGGACATTTGTAGCCGCTTGTGGAGACAGTCTTGCAAACTCAGCAGAACATAAGCGGTGTGAAGCACAAGTTGTTGTGTCGGCAGGAAGCGGCAGATCCAACTGTACAACTCCTGCGGAGCAGTCAATTTGGGCAGAGTGTCTCGAAAGGAAGTCGAGGCCGAGAATTAGGTCGTGCGGACAGTGTTCAAAGACGATAAATAGAACAACGGTATAATGGCCCCAATGGTCACACGTGCTGTGTACATTCCAAGGACAGGTGAAGTACTCCCATCGGCGACTCGCACAGTGCCCAGTACGGTGGGTGTCAGAACCTTCTTGAGCCTTCGGCGGAGAGCAGCGCTCATAACTGAAAGCTGCGCTCCTGTATCAACGAGAGGTCTAACAGGAACGCCATCAACTTCAATGTCCAGTAGGTTTCCACATGTAGGCAGAGTCAACAGAGGATTTGTGGGCCTGGTCGTAGTTGCAGCTTCACCTCCGGGAGCTGCACCGCCTAGTTTCCCGAAGCGAAGCGACCGGTTGCAGAAGGCGACGAATAGCGGTGAACGAGAGGCGAACGGAACGGAACGAGCGGAGACGGGGAGCGGCTAGATCTTGGTGGAGCACTGTCGGCGTTGATGTTCCTAGTCGGCATATAGGGCGAGAAAGTGAGATTGTCTGGTACTTGGCGGTAGTGACTCGGAGACGACCACCGAGGAGGCGACAACTAGTAGTTGCGGCAATGACGGGCGATGTGTCTAATACCGAAACAATTAATCCGCTGTGCGCCAGTCAGCTGGGTTGCGACGGGGTGGCGGAAAGCTTCGCGTCTGGGAGCGAGCGGCCGGAGAAATCTGGTAGGTGTTTGTATGACGGACCGAGCAGAGAGATGGAATGCCCAAACTTGCTATTTCCTCCCGAACGACCGCTTGTATAAGGGAGATAGCGGGCACGCTTTCCCGACAGTCGGGACGAACTGGAGCCGGAGCCATGGCCTCAAGCTCACGGCGAACGATGCGTGATATCTTCCGGTCCTGCGGGCTGAAGGAACCGCGGCGGGTCTTCGCAAGAAGATGTCGCGGCGGTGTTGGGCAATCGGTCGAAAGTTTGAGCGACGCGGCGGCACTTCGCTTGTTCGAAGCGCCGGCACTCCTTTATAATTGCATCGACAGTGGCACAATCCTTACACATCAGTAGATTGAATGCATCGTCTGCAATACCTTTCAGTATGTGACCAATCTTGTCTGCCTCGGTCATGTTGTCATCAGCCTTGCGACAGAGGGCCAGCACATCCTGTATGTACATGACATAGGATTCTGTGGACGTCTGAGCGCGGCACGCAAGTTCTTTTTTTGCTGCCAGCTGACGACCGACAGGTCTGTCAAACAGGTCCCGCATTTTTTCTTTGCAGACATCCCAGCTCGTTAGGTCAGCTTCGTGTGTGTCGTACCATTGCTTCGCAGTTCCTCTTAGATAAGCTATCACGCTTGCTAGCATCATTGTTGGATCCCACCTGTTGTTGTCGCACACTCGCTCGTACATCGTAAGCCAGTCCTCGACGTCGGCGTTGTCCGTGCCACAAAATGTCCCTGGGTCCCGCGGATGAGTGAGGATGACCGTTGGCACGGGCTGCTGAGGCGTTGACGCTTGTGTCGGTTGATTTGCCATTGTGGCGGCAGGTAGATGACGTCCGCTGCGAAGTTCCGTGATTGTACCCCGCACCTTCCACCAAAATGTTGCAGGAAGAAAGCAGGCCCACGAGTGGGAAATAATGTGTATTTACAACTGAGGTTAATGGCGTTCAGGCAACTGCCAGACTTCGTCTTCCTCTCATCCAATCCAACGTCTTCCTTCCCTTCACCGTAACAATATATATACATATATGTATATTTTTATATATATATACATTATATATATATATATATATATATATATATATATATATATATATATATATATATATATATATATATATATATATATATATATATATATATATATATATATATATATATATATATATATATATATATATATGTCAGCGGCGGTATCTGGGCAATCTTTCTCGCGAAACCACTGCATCTGCATTCAAAACGTTTCCACTACGTGCGTAGTGCAGCATACAGGTCCACTTAGACAAAATATAGCACCGTGTAAATATCTGGGCATACGTATCTAGCGCGGCAAGTGTGTCTACATTGAAAACATTTCAACTACCAGCATGCATGACAGTTCCATTGCCAGCAGTACTGCAGAATCTCAAGTGGTGTGCACCCGAGCTGTTCATCAATGGAACTCTGCCTGGACTAGCGAAATATTTTTGGATATGAAAGTGCGGCTGAAGTGGTAAATCATTTGCTCGGGGCAACATGTGTGAAGCTTTTTTGTCCTTCAGGGTGTCTTGTTTAATTTATGAGACTGGAGATGTGTGCAAAGTGTAACATGGCGGTGTACTATTGTATTCACTGTTTTGAAAATTATTCATTGCGACCTGTTTTTGTAAGAGTGGTGCATATGTCCCCTTGTAGTGGGCGGTTTGGATAAACCGGTTCCTATTACGATCATTGCTTCCTTGGTTACTAAAATGCACCTTCTAGTGCATTCCAGTACATTTCCTGGTTTATATAAGTTTCTATTATGAGGCTTGGGCGTCCATTTCTCGTGTGCGGTTATCTTATCTTATATTATCTAAGGTTATCTTATTTATGTAGCATTACTCAGTCTCATCATACACTGCATTACAGCAGTGCTCACGTTTTGCACTGATTTCGCCGTTTGATTATTCAATACTATTTTCACTTGATTGTTGCCTTATGGTTTTATGGTGCTTTTAATTCTCACACCATTGCATTTTGATTTACCCTGAAGCACGATTTTCAGTTTTGACATGTTCGCATTGTTTTGTTTTTATCACAGGATTGTTTTAATGGTATGCGTCATTATGGCTTTTTGTGTTCTTTTCAAGCTTCTAGATTATTGTTAACATTGCTTGAAGGCAGCTACCACGCGATTCGATATGCGCATTTTCAGTATGCTTCTTGTAGTTGTTGTGATATCAATTTCTAAATCAATCTAGTCTGTTCATCTGATAACATGTGTTCTTTCGTAAGCTAAATGAAAAACTGCAGCACATTCCGTGTTTTTTGCTGTTCATCACTATGTGTACTTATGAATTTTGTTTGTGTATGTTTTAGTGATTGTTGAGCAGTCTTTAGTTCATTAAAAATTGTTTTTGCGAGCTGGAGCGATCGTTGATGTACTTTCAATTGGATTTACTTTGCTTTCAACATGAATTTTGTTCAAACCTTGCATAAGTATTACATTTTCAATAAAGTGTTACTTTGTCATAATGTTCTCAAATCATGCACTCTTGGCTCAACAGTCCTGGCGTGGCCGCTTGGCAAGACGCGCCCTTTTTTTTTAAGGGGATGTAATTCCCATTTTGGTTTTAAACATTGTTGCTGCTTACCATAGGCGGTATTCCGGATTCATTTTCGGGGACATGTTCATTTCAATGCGACTTGGTAGAGGGTGTGTCGGCCTCTATAGACAAGAATGCTTGGCACTGCGCGAGGAGCGCTGTCGCACTAGACACCGACGCTTCGACTTATCTGGACCCTGTGAAGACAAGCTTCAGACTATCGTAAACCTTTTAAGACGACTTCTAGACCAGTTTTCGATAACTTCTTCAAAGCGCTTAGAAATCATATATGAATAGCCCTGACAAAGGGATATTTGTGTCTTTCGCAATTTATTTCAAGACCAGCTTTTTGCATACGTTTTGAATACCTGCTCTAGATCATGATGAAGGGTGGTCTTTAATGGCGCAAGGGCCAGTTATGGCCAAAAAACGCCCTGACATATGCTAATACATTGTCTTTGTTTTCTGTATGAAATTATAAAACGAGTTACAAATTGTAGTTGTAATGCGGCTGTGAAAGGGTCTGAAACGGGTCGCTGTGAAGTGCATAAAATATATCAGGATCAAGCTAATGTCAGTGACTCGTGATACAAGCTATGAACATAAAAGTTTCGCCACGAGGAAGTGACAATAAAATTCAAACAAGCACGACGTCCTCCATAGGGCTCTTGAAGTTAAGTGCTGAGAGCCACGTGCTGTAAAAATTTTGCGCTACGGATACAGCCTCGAAGGGAAGGCTGCGCTGCACATGACCCTGCCAAATTATTTCTAATATGTTTCCTGAATCTAAAAAGCTAAAAACTGATTTCAGGTTAAAAATCGGTTCGTTACTAAGGAGGAATGCTGGATGGAGTAGAATGTGCTGAAGATACTCAGAATAAAAGTACTTTTTCCGCTAAGTTTCTATTTCCCTACATTGTATGACGACCTGGAGCAGTGCAAGGCTGTCACCACGCCTTCGATATGATCACTTCCCCTTAGTAGGTAAGAGTGGGTACCGAAGGTATGACCTATTCTTAATCGATAGAGGAGCACTTCCTTGTATCTGGCTGTTTCCTCCAATATGAAACAGAAAGAAGATAAAAACTTGAAAAAAAGTGGATCGGGAGCGCCGTCGAAGGCATCGCATTGGCCACATCTATAACAAATGAATTTCCTGATGGACGCGATGGAAATCAGGCGGTAGGTGGCGGTAACAGTAATTGTTCTGCGCGAGTTTGAAATAGAACCTATAACGAAGTCACCGTCACTGAATCGTACGCTGCTTTCAGGAGCATCAGCAACATGGACTGTGGAATAACCGCGGACCCCACTTTGCTTGAAACGCTGCCATTCGGAGCCTTTCGTGAAGCTTGCCGGGACGCTCCAGAAGAGCTGGACACCCCCAGCAGCAATGCACAAGACGAGGCTCCGGAGCCCTCCTATTCATCACGAACTGACAGCGCAAGAGAAAGCCTTAATGCTTCATCGACACCAAGGTCGAGGTCAAAGCGGCAGAAAAGGAAAGATGTAGAAGCGGTAGATGCAGAGCTAAACGCAGTGCGCAATGTGATAGCCGCGCACGAGCCGATGGATTCAAATAGTTTATTCGTAATGTCCTTCAAACCGCACCTAGAAAATACACCGCAGGATATGCGTGCAGATTTAAAGGTGGAGCTTCTCCACCTTTGCTTTACTGATAGTGAGGGGCGTCATCCTTATTCACTGCACATGAACGATTACTAACCACATAATGAAAACAAAGAAAGATAAAGGAACATTCTTGCGTCCATATTTTCTTTTATTGAGTGCTTAGTTCACATACATTGTAGTTAATAATGGGGTAAAAGTCGTGCCCTAGGGACGCAGTCCGGTGGCCGCGCTGTGCCAAGACACGGATCCTTGAGGGCTTACAAAATACGAGCGAAAAACATGTCTCGTCTCAGCTTCTCACATGCTGTAATTATGGCCCATAGGAGGCTGTAGTTCGAGCATGGCGCTCCCTTCTGTTTCGACGGCTTAGCGCCACTGGCCGTCCGTTACGTTTCCATGTTCATCTTCTAGCTTTCTCGGCATAATTGGAAGGCGTCTAGAACAAGTATTGACATAAAAAATGGTGGAGGACGCACGAGGCCATCACAACATAGTCTACGTTTTCTGGCCACAGGTTAATGGCTCTCCTAAATATTCTGAAAATCGAAGCCATAACACCGAAAGCGTTCTCCACACGCATCCTGCGTGGAACAGGTTTATAAAGAAACAATTGGTGAGTAATGCAAGTAACGAGTGTGGCTCGCTTAGCGGCAAAGCAATAAGAAATAAAGGCAAAAAATAACGATGTTGAATAGGAGCTAACATTACATTCGATAAAAGGCGGTAGACATCAGCCACTATTACAATTAATAAGAAATTCATGCTGTCGCGATCACCTTGCGCGGCTCAGACGATAACTGAAGATTCTGTTGTCATCTTCAAGCCGATTTAATGGATAAGGCCTAGGAAAATCGGGCCGAAGCTGGAAAGCTTCATCTCCCACAAACACATGGGGTGCTATGATTGTCGTCTTGGGTGGACGCTGCGATGGAGGGAGACAGAGTAGGCCGTTCTCGAGAGACCGGCCAAACCTTGAGTTGCTGAACGTTCCCCTGCCACGCTGTCTCCCGCAGGCGGCGACATCTACGGCCACGTACTTCAGGTCACTATCCACCACTGCCATCAAAACAATAGAGTAGGAACCCTACAAAGAAAGCGAAGTTGGCCATGACGGACGGACATAAAAATTATTTGAAGACAGGGCTACATGAGTGGTTCGTTTGTTTCATCTACGTTTTGTGTCATGTATCTTGCACCAGAGAACATATCCATAATTTAAGAGCTTCTACACAATCATTACCTTGTAGTTGTAATACAAGCTGTCGGAATTTGGCGGCATCAGAATTTGAACGTGTTTTCCGTCCACCACGCCAACACAAATGGTATGGTATGGTATGAAGAACTTTATTGGGTCCTGAAGGTCAACCCTAGGTTGGCGCGGGCCGCTCCCACGTTGGGACTGTTAGGCCGAGCCCTTCAGCCACATCGCGGGCCTTCTGGACTGCCCGAAATTGGTCAGAGAGTGATTCGCTGTGTAGCATTTGCCGCCACCATTCATGTTCCTTGTCACAGTCTGTGAAGACCGCGGGGCACTGCCAAAGCATGTAGTCAAGAGTAATGATGCCATTGCACTTATTACAGTTGGTTTGAGTTTCCCTCTCCGGATAGATCCTGTTAATAAAATCTGGACTTGGGTATGTTCTTCTCTGTAGCAAACGTAATGTGACCACTTGGGCTCTGCAAAGCTTACCATGTGGCAATGGGTATTCCCTTCTGCTTAAATAATAATGCTTCGTGATTTCGTTATATGTTAATAATCGATCCCTGTGTTCCCCGGCTGAAGTGTAAGTTGCTCGGTCGTGAAGAGCACGGCTAGAAAGTCCTCGTGCTGCTTCATTTGCCACCTCATTGAGGTTTCTCCGAGCTCCGTCCACCACCCCCAGATGTGCAGGAAACCAGCGGATTTCAATCCTCTCACTGTTGACCTTCTTTAGTAATTTTGTTGCTATCCGTGTCACATATCCATTGGTAAAGTAGCGTATGGCTGTTCTAGAGTCGCTGCAAATATGTGTCCACCGATTAGCCCGGATGGCTAAGGTGATTGCTACTTGTTCTGCTACTGTTGGACCCTTGGTATATACGGTGATGGCATCCCGTATGTTACCTTGAGTATCTACAACAACGGAGGTATGCGCATCCTTATTTTTAATCCAGGCAGCGTCAACGAACACCGCCTGCTGCTTATGTTGATCTATGTCTTGAAGGAGTGCCTTCGCCCTTGCCTTCCATCTCTCGAGGTTATGTGTCGGGTGCATGTTCCTAGGGAACGGGGTCCTCTTTATTGTTTCTCGCAGTCCTGCTTGCAATTGTGTTAATAATTCTCCTTCGTTGGTGTGGTTGTTAATTTCTACGCCAATTTCTTCAAGTAGCGCCCTTCTAGGTTGTGTCCCCATTAGTCTCTCCTAGTGGGCCACCTGTTGAGCCTCAGCTATCTCTTCTAGTATGTTATGCAGCCCTAGGCGCAATAAGCTATCATTGGCCGTGCCGATGGGAAGTCCTAGTGCAGTCTTTATAAGTCGTCTGATTAAAGCGTTTAGCTTGTTCTTATCAGCCTGTGTCCATTGCAGCATGCCAGCCACGTACGAGAAGTGGCAAAAGGCGAATGCATGTATCAATCTTATGGCACTGTCTTCTCCTAGCCCCTTATGCTTGTTGGTAACTCTACGCAGAAGCCTAACGACTTCTTCTGACTTGTTATAGATGTGTTGTATCATCCAGAAATTAGATCGATTCGCTTGCAGGAGAAGTCCTAGCACTCTAATAGTCTCCGCCTGCCTGATTGGTTCTCCATTCTTGGCGTATATGTCAGTGCGAGGTTCTTCCTCTGGGATATATCCGTTCGGCTTGCGTCCACGCTTAATGCTCCGCAGTACCAATAGTTCTGATTTTTTAGCAGAGCAGTTCAGTCCCATACCCTCAAGTGTTGTTTCCACCACATAAATACTTTCCTGTAGTTTGGTCTCTGTTTGTCGAATATTACCTTCGGCACTCCAGATTGTTACATCCTCTGCATATATAGCAAAGTGGATACCCTCAATCTGCGCGAGACCTCGAGCCACTTTTGACATTGCCAAATTAAATAACATGGGTGATAGGACAGACCGTTGTGGTGTCCCACGATTCCCAAGTTCCAGAGTTGTCGATTGGAGTTCGCCTAACCTTAGACAAGCAGAACGGCCCCCGAGAAAGGCTTTGACTATGTTGTGCAATCGTTTACCCAATCTCATCTCCTAGAGGATATCCAATATGGCCCTGTGCTTGATGCGATCAAAGGCCTTTTCTACATCTGGGCCTAGAAGAGCTCTCGTATGTAGCGGGCTAGCAAGAATAAGGTGATGTTTGATTAAAAGCATTGCATCTTGAGTCGAAAGTCCAGGACGGAATCCGATCAGGTTATGCGGAAGAACATTTCTGTTTTCTACATATTTAGTCAGTCTATTGAGTATGACATGCTCCATGATTTTGCCCAGACATGATGTTAACGATATGGGTCTTAGGTTATCTAGATTGAGTTGCTTGCCTGGTTTGGGAATAAGAATTGTGTTAGCGATTCTCCATTCCTTCGGATAATCACCTTTTTTCCAGAGTTCGTTGAAATACTCTGTTAAATATTTTATAGAATCATCGTCCAAATTTTTCAACAGCCTATGGGAAATGCCATCTGAACCGGCAGCAGATCTACTGTTGAGGTCGTACAGGGCTGCGCGAACTTCGCTTTCTGTGAAGTCTTGATCCAAAGGCTCACAGTCTTCCCCTGTATATTCAGGCGGGTCTGTACTCTCATTGATATCCTTAAGTGGTAAATACTTAGCTGCGAGCCGATCCAGAATGGCCTGCTCCCTTGTGTCCTGCCTCTCACGATGGACGAGTCGTGCTACTGCTGTTCTCCTATTAGATTTCATGTCGTTCTCATGAAGCAAATGTCTAAGTAAGTTCCAATTCCCACCAGGTCTGATTCGACCATCTATGGAATTACAAAGCTCATCCCATTGTTGTTTCTGTAAATTTCTGGAGTGTTCTTCAATCTCCCTATTCAACAATGCTATGCGCTTCCTGAGTCTCCTGTTCAGCCGTTGCGTTTTCCATCTTTTTAACATAGATTGTTTAGCTTCAATCAAGTGCGCCAGCCTACTGTCCATGATTTCTATATCCTCCTCTGTGGTAATATCCTTCGTTGCCGCCTTTACATCTTGCCTGAGCTAAGTGGTCCAAGTTTGGAGGGTTTTCTTTTCTCCTGTCTCTTTCTCAGCTCTGCTTTTCCTTGCTTTCCGAAAAAGATCCCAGTCAATGTAGTTAAAGTGCTCTATCTCATTACTTGGTGCTTGCAATAGTATTTGTAATATGTAATGATCACTACCCAGGTCAATATTGGAGTTATTCCAGCCAGCGTTCGCTAAGTTTGATACAAAAGTAAGGTCTGGGGTGGAGTCCCTGCATGTAGATGTAGCACCCCTAGTGGGATAAGCTGGGTCTGTGATGAGGGAGAGATTAATATCTGTAGCTAGGTGCCAGAGTCCATCCCCTTTTTTAGTATTCCAGCGATATCCCCAGGTTTGATGTGGGGCGTTGAAATCTCCTCCAATAATGAGTGGAGCGTGCTTAGTAACAGCCATAGTCTTATTAAGAAGTTCCCTGAAACTCTGTTTCATGTCGCTAGGGCTGCTATAAACATTAAGACAAAAGAGGCTTTGCGGTTTGCTTCTATTCCTTTTCAAAATTATTTCCACAAGTATTCTAACTTTAGTCCAAGGCGCAAATCATGTTCTATGTAAGCTATTTGCTTATCTACGAGCGTGGCTAGCCCCCTACCCGGCTCTTTGCCCCTGCATGTCGCTTTGTATCCGAATAGGCTGGTCTCATCCGCCAAGGTTTCCTGCAGCATAATTATTTTCGGTTTGTCTGGAGAGGTATTTATTACCTGCATGAGAGGTGCTTTTGTGTGATGTAATCCTCGGCAATTCCATTGCCGCACGGTAAAGTTCCCCCTGCTAGCCATTGCTTATAGAACCTGCCTTACTGCTACCCGCTATAGTACGCTTCGTAGAACCCCCCGACGCACCAGGGAGCGATCTGACGCTTTCTGCTTCTGAGGGTAGGTATTCGTCATCCTCGCCTTGCGCTTCTACTTTGGTACGCCTCTTTTCAGCCGTCAGTCTCAATTTCCATAACTTAACAACTTTGAAGGTAGTTTTGTCTATGGCATCTCTAAGTTGTTTAATCGCTTCCTTGATATCTTCCAAAGCAGAGCACACTGTCGTTTCTACTGGGCTTATTGCCCGCTTCTTTGGAGCTGGTGTGTTTTCTTCATCCTGACTGTTGTCATTATTCACCGGTTTGGCTATTGCTACTTTTGTGGACCTAGTCTGCGAGTTCTTGCGAAGTTCTACAACCTGCTTAGTAAGTTCTTCATTTGCCTTTCTCAGATACATTACTTCTTTAATTAGCTGTTCTGCCCTGGCATCATTATCTCCGACCGGCCGCTCCGCACCGCTCTCCGCAGCCCTCACAGTACCTTTCACTTTGTCGGCCCAGGTTGTTCCAGATGTCGTCTTGTCGCCAGGCGTCTGCCCTCCTCCTTCGAAGCACACCTGCACTTCACGTCATCTGGAGCGGCTTCTGCCCTTCGACGGTGAGCGGCGTCTTGACCCTGTGGGGCTCCTTGAGCGCGTGCGCCCCCTGGTGCCCGTTTGGGCATCCCATTGCAGCTGAGCTGATGTCGCCCCGATGCAGCTCTGTTGCGTTCTCGTCGTCGAATTCGCACCACGTATGGAATTTGGTACCGCTGTCGGCAAGTCTTATCCCCAGTTGGGTGGCACCCTCCACAGAATTTGCAGTTAGGCACACACGTGTGATTGTCCTCCGGGTTTTGAGTTCCACATCCTCTGCACTGTACCACGTCCGGTGTTTGACATACATCTGATCGATGTCCAATCTTTCCGCAAGCATAGCAGACATCAAACTGCTTCCTATACAGGTAGCGCCTTACAAGGGTCGACCCGTCTCTGACATAATTGGGTACCTTGAGCCCATCAAACAGAACAATGACCGAGCCCGTGGACTTAATACGTTTGGCTACCAATGCCAGTGGGTTAAAGTCATGCACAATGTTCTTCGGTATCGTGGCCTGATTGTCTCTGAGGTCAACTCCCCGAATCACCCCTTTACACGTGGTATGCGGAGCTGTCTCGTAGGCGTTCACTTCATATTCGGTTTCCACTATAACGATTGACCTGATTCGCACATACCTGGCAGCATGACTGTGATCTGCTGTACTAACCACCACGATGTTTTGCGTGAAGTTAGGGCAAACGACATCCTCTCGGGCTTGTTGCGGAGCCAGGCCCGATGCTTTAATAATCGCCACGCCTATCGCTGTAGTGTTCACTTTGCTCAAGTTGAGACCTTCTCGTGGACGGATGATGACTTTTTGCTGTGCTCCTCGGGCAAGTGGGGCATCCTTGATGCCTTGACAATCCGGTTTTTGAACATAGTGGTTGTAGATCCCTTGTTCTTGCTGCTGTTGCCTTGCTCTTGCTGGCCCTGCGGCGATGTTTTCTCATCGCCAGCAGTCCTTGTGGTGGAGCGAAATTTTCGGCTTGTCACAATTTGCCAAGCTAGATCTTCCTCATTCTCTTCTAACCCAGTAGCGTCTTCATCTTCCATGCGCGTTTCCGCCATACCGGCCCGGTGGGGCCAGTAGGCCTACTTTGGTCTTGCACCAAGAAAAGCCAGTAAAAGTCCAAAAATGGAAGTCCCACCTTAAAGAAAGGTGTCCACAAATTCCCGGTGACTTCACAAATGCAGTGATGTGCTTGAATTCGTGATGGTGGCAAAGATGGCTGCACAAACATTCAAAAACGACGGAGCCGATGTAAGGGACGTCCGTACCTCGGCTTCTTCTTCTTCCCGTCCAACACAAATGGGAAGAGCACATCATTTCCAATCTCTCGTCACGTGGCAGCCGTCGGCATCTGCAGTGAGCACCAGTTATGATGAGGAGGGCCTTCTAAAATTCATTCCTAAATAAAAGAGAAATGAAGTAAGCAAAACATACGAAATGCACGGATAACTCGCCACCTAGCACTTCATTACCTGCTAACAGCACGCAAGTATTAGTATAACCAACTTAAAACGATAAGCAAATGCCTATAAAACATAATTTAACTGTGCGGTTTTGCGCGCCAAAACCACGATCTAATTATCAGGCACGTTGAATATTTTTACCGCCTGGGGTTCTTTAACGTTCACCTAAATCGAAGTAACGAGAGTTCTTTCACAACGCTCCCACTGAAATACATTAGCCACGGTCAGGATCAAACCCGTAACTCTAGCTCAACAGTGAAAGGCCATAGCAACTAGATTCATGGGGGGGGGGGTAATAAGCTAATACATTTTTACAAACCTTTTACATAGAGATCATTCTGACATTTGGCCAGCCGTGGGCTGATCCATTTTGCATTGGTGTATATCCACTGTTGAAAGCTTTCCTATTCATTTTCCTTCCTCGTCAGGTACTCGGTGCAGTATAAAAGAAACGGAGTACATTCCATAGTATCTTCGCCCATAATTACATTCTATATACATGCTTGCTATGTTTACGTATAAAAATCTGCACGTAAGTAGAAAATAAGAAACGGTCGACTTCATTCGATTTGTGTGGCGTTGAAGGTACCCAAACAGGTCAATTAAACCGCACAAGTACCGCAACATTCGTGCACCCTGCCTTAAGACAACGAGGTTGTAGGACCTTCCACAAAAGTCTGCACGTGAAGTAAATGATTCCGGCAGCTGGTGAAATTCGTACTTTAAAAGCCATGGCTATATCCTGAATGCACATTCTAGATGCAAGATACCTGAAAATAAAGTAATGATGAGTGCTCTACAGTGTATAAGGGGATTATTAACGAAAGTGACAAATAAATAAATATACCTGGTGGTTATCGCAAGCCTCGCTTTTGATGGCACGGATTCTCTCGTGACCAGCCATTCGTGGTAGTTCTTCCTCCACAAGCGAGTGGAGCTCCTCGAACTTCTCACGTGTTTTCTGTAATACTTCTTGAAGTACTCTTTGTCGCCTGCCATAAGAAAGGACATCTGAGGGCAAATGCAACAGTTTGAGAAAACAATAATATCATGCCAAAGCATTATTAATTAAAATTTGAGTAAATGCAACTTACCGAAATGTAGAATTCTGATTCGACCAGGCAATTTTGCCACAAGGGCCTTACCCGCCAGCGCCGCTCAATTGGAAGGCTCAACAATATCTTCTTTTTTTTTTGCAGAAGATACTCTTCTATTTGTAGAAGCTGAAGGTACTCGTCGTCCCAAGTGACGCATGCTTCCATTAAATAAGAGTCGGCGTCGCTCGAATCAGACATGTCCGTTGGTGCCTCCGAAGTGCTGCTTGTTTTCAAGTGTCGTTTTCGAGCTTCGGAGCCAAATTGTCAGCACGTGCTGTTTTCTTGTTTTTGCCTCTTTCTTAGCGACGGTGGTGACACCCATATGGGTCCTGACAGACAGGACGAAACGGCGCTCCGCACGTTTAGTTCTCAGAACATGTAGTTTTCTCTAGCTTGTTTATAACTCCGAGATAGCGTGTTCGTAGCTACGAGGGCATACTACTACGAGAGGCGAAAAGGGGCGCCTGCTTAAATTTGAAAGCCGGGCATATACCTTCAGGCCTCTTTCATCCAGGTGACAGCTATGATAAGTGTAGCTGTGGAATGTCATTCACGGTTCATCGTCGTTTCGGCGCCAAAGAACTGGCGACGAAACCACGCAGTGTCACCTCAAGACAAATGAAAAGCAATTAAGCATAAAGAATGAGATAAGTTTTGTGACCCCAAACCGTCACGAGTCATCCGTCATGGGCAATACACTAACTGCTGCAAAGGGCCTCTGCTGGCGACGTTGTGGGAACAGCGTTGACCACGGTTTCGCATGAAATTGCACGTAAAGACTTCGGCATGTAGTGTGTTCCGAGAATCATGGAGCCGTTCTTGTAAACGATTATCGTGTAAATATGCGCATAAAACTTGATTTTCTAATCTCTTGGACCTCGCGCTGGACCTCTCTCTCTCTCCCAGCCCCTGGCATGGCACCAGCCACGGAGCCCAAGTGGAGGCTCGGAACTCCGACTTTACAACAACGTACTTCAAGCTGAAATCGCGGAAATACGAAGCAACCCCCTGTTTTCCTTCCATATGACTAATTCTGTGTGCGTGTACTTAGCAAGACCTTTAATCTTCCGCGTGTAAACGGAAATAAATGTGAATAAGAATGTTGTATTAGCAGTTACACACACACTATTTCTTTTTGTGCAAGGTTTACAAGCTCAAAAGTGGACCGCCAATTTATTCAAACCCGCAGCTCAAGCGCGCCAAAACATGGAAATGTGGAGCAAGGCGCAGCTCTTGAAGACCACTAAAACCCGCGGCTCACGGGCGCTTTCCGCAAGCAACACTGCGCTGCACACCGGCGTGCGTCGCTCCAAAAAGGAGCGTGTGAAACATGCTTTAGTCGACGTGAGGAATACAAAATATTTTTGTACGTTTGATAAGCGTTGTGTTATAGTAAATTAACCTGAGTAGTATGAAGAGATAAAAAAATGTGTTGTCATATTACAGTCTGCAATGTGTGAATAATTACTCTGCATGTTTGCCATATTGTAGTGCAATAAAAATAGCCTGTTGTTACTCTGAACAACTTGTTGCCTTTCCAGTGGCTTTGAATTCTGCACCCCCCCCCCCAAGGCTCCAAAAACCAGCGCTCTTCTCCTGCTGCCACCAGCCACTGCTCATTGTCTTGTACGAAATAAATGTGACCTAGAAGCTCGCGCATCTTTAATCGTTTTCCACTTGCAGATTTGCTGCTACGAAGCAGCTGTTAAGATTGCGGTATAAATCGCAAGAATAAGCTTCGCATAAAATGTGCTCATGTGAACCTTTGAAATGCGTTTAAATCTACGTGTCTGTGCCCCATATATCGAAAACGCGCTCCTGCTGTGAACGATCGTTAGTGATGAATGACCCTCACGGTCAACGGTCACTGATATAACTGCAGGCGCGATAGTTCTCTTGGCGAAGATTATTATACGCCTGGTTTCCGCAGCCAAAATGTGCTCACATAATTGTCCACCACACCAGTGTGAACTTTTCTTTAAACACCTTTTAAAACATTTCTTGCCTCCCGGCATCCGCGAGAAAACTTCATATGCATGCTGAAAAACATTGCCCCACTTTTTGTTGCCAAGTAATACGCATTTGCTCGCGAACTTTTGAGATATTGGAGTTACAGGCGCAGTCAGGATTTTATATAGAGGGATCGACGAGGATCCTACTCCTTATATCTACGTTCGTGCGTGTTTGTGTATGCGTCTATATATTTACATGCAAACTAAAGGTTTCGGGGGGTTGATACCCCTCCGGCTACGCCAATCGTTCGAGCGTAGCCTGCATTTCAAAAACGGAAGACACTTTGTCGAGACTAGAGTGCGAAACGCCATTGCCAATGGCGATTTGTTGCGTCGGATACACCACGGAGGCACACAACTCGTACACTGTTATGCGAATGTTTGTTGGTTTATTAAATGCCTGCAACGTCGTTTACGCCTATGTCTATTATTTCGATGTCCTCTGAGTCCATCGTTACAAAGCTGTCATCTGAGAGGATGTCGGCTTGCAACTCATGGCCGGTGAACTCCTTGTGCTTTGTGGGTCCGCATCCAGGATGGCTGCTTTGCAGCGCCGAACTGTTGCAGCACTGTTTGTGGATCAGGTGGAGACGCGTCTTCCATGGCGGTGCCGGGGTGTAGTTGGCCATCCTCATCATCCAATTCGCTCGATTGACTTGTACTAGCTCGGCTTGCCTCAGCAAGATGGCGCTCATGACGCTTCCGAGTTTCATTTGCCTTGGTACCCGAAGATGCAGCGAGTCGCTTCAAACGCATTGCCTCTCCTGCGTTGGCCAGTCACGTCCCTGGACTCTGTGGTGTCGGATGCGCCTCGCCGCCCTGATGCATGCGACGTATACGCTCAGCCTCTCTTGAGCGCCGCTTGCGTTCAGCGGCTGCCGCACATCGCGTCTTGGGAGACACTGCTTTGGCGAGACGTGGGATCCTTCCCACACAATACCTCAAAGTAAACTGCCGCCACCGCAGCCACCACACCACACCCAAGCAGACGGTCGCCACGCGCGCCTCGCGACAGTGACGTAAGGCCACAGCGCCCAATCGGGAGGCCACCTCAAGCGCCTGACGACAGTGACGTCAGGGCGCACCGTCGAAAACAGGGCCGCCATGCGTGTCAATGTGATGAGTCATCCCGCGCGGCGCCGAACCACCCCGCCATCCGCACTTGACGACAGTGACGTCACGCACACGAGCCAATCAGGAGGCGCACACCTGTGCCTAGCGACAGTGACGTCGCGAGACAAAGGAGACCAATCAGGAGGCCGGAAAGCTGTGACAGTTTCTGCTAACGGCGGATGACCTTGACAATGAGCCATTAAAGGCTTCCACCTTAAAAGTGTCATCTTGCTCAGCGCTTGCGAACAAGTGCTGCCTGTAGCTCGCCACCAGCAGACAAAAAAGCAACTGGAACACTTCGCGGCATTTGCCTCCTGCACGCGCGAGGAGTCGCTTCGCTGCACAGCTGGAAAATTCTGGAACTCTGCTCCTTGCGGGAGCATATGCAGGGACGCTAGACCTATCAGACAACTACCGCTCTCTCTAGTAAATGATGACAAGTAGCTGAAAATTGGCGCGGCCGGGTTATAGGGGATCGGTGCTAAGTGTGCATAAACTCATGGCCAGACAGGGCCGGCTGCGACCATAACATAATATTGGCCCATTTCGCTGGGGCGGCATTGTATTCCCGCATTGCTTGCGGCTGCATCTATACCTTGGCCGTCGCGTCGCGTTCTCTTTCATGACAAATGCAGCATGCGGTTCCTGCTCGTTTCTGGCGCTGTGTCAGGAAGTATTTCCTTCGTCTACTTTCGCGCAACTGATGTAGAGACGCGCGAAACATCTTGACGATGATGCACTACCGGAACTGATCGCTCGAGAATATCGCCCTTGAATACAACTTACCTTTGAACGTTACCTTTGATTTTCGCGTGCCGTCGCGGCATATAGTCAACTCGAGAAAGCGTTTGTCAAGCAGATCTTAATGGGTGACTGTGCTGTTGAAGCGCAGCTTCGTCTACTGCGGTTTACATGCTTTGTGCGCGTTGGCTGGTCCTAGTCGCACTTGCCTGCCGCGATGCACGCTTGCGCTCCGAAAGCTGGGACAGGAAAGATGTGTTCGGCCTTCCTCTACTCAGCGTTGTGTACTGCGCAACCATTGCTCGTGCTCGGGTACGTATTCAAGCACCCGACTGCCACGCAACGCATCGGCATTGTTGCAATTACTGAAATCATGAGCGCAGATTGCCCGGTTGAAACACGAGAGGAAGGCTCTACTACGGAAGTCCCCATTCCTAGCATCCTTCCTCCCATTCCCACTCGCCTTCCTAGAACAGCCCAGGTTGTCATCCACAAAGCAAGAGCTAAGGCATCTATTACACCGGATGTTCTGAACAAGTGGAGAAGAACACAAGTGGAGTGCCCCAACTGCTCTGCGAACGTCGATCTTAAACGTATGATCTGGTCCTGTCCTGCCACAGCCACCCTCAGGGACAAGCACACCCGACCTCTAAAGGTGGCATCGTACGAAGACTGGGTCGCACCTCAAGCAGATGCCACCAGAAGAATCAACGTTTTGCTGTCCTTTGCGAAGGAGGCAGGCATCCTTCCTTTCACCTGATCCCCTACCCCTATCTTAGGCCACGGGCCATCCCTTCTAATGAAAGTTTCAATCAATCAACAGTGAAAACGCTAGTCATCTTGCTAGTGATGAGCGAGCAATGCACCTGGCTGCTTAGGTGCAACATGGCGCAACTTAGAGATCAGCAGTCGCGTAGGGTTCTTCAATGAGCGCCGTATTCGCATCGCTACCGCTTTGCCGCCAGGTGCACTCGTCGTCTGGATAGGCGCTGTCTAAAAGCTGCTAATAACAAAATTAGGCGATCACCAGCCCTGCGGTTTTACCAAGATTACTTTCAGAGTATACTCGGGCATTTATAATCAATTTAGCCCAAGTGAAGGTTCACTGCAGTTGGCCTTTGAGGACTACTTCAGTTTCAGTTCTGATTGTTTGCGTCTCTTCTCTTGATAACTGTCTTTTATTTATTTAGACATAGAGAAGTCACCTTTCGGTAATTTGAGCAGGGTGGTACAAAAAAAATAGAAAGAAAATGGCGCTTACATGAACATATAGTAGTTACAGATTATACAATAGATAGAGCCTATAAAGGGCACAAGAAATATAAGAGGATCAATGTTTACATTATGGGGTTCCGCTTTAGAGTACCTAAAACCTTTGTTCAGAGGAAAGTAGTGGCAATAGGATACAAGTAGGTACAGTTCACTTCAACACAATTCAATTAGTAAATTAATATTATAACTGTGAGAAAAACAACTATAACGAGGGTGCTAAAACAATTGCATTAGTTAGCTTATTCCAGTCGACTATGGTGCGAGGAAGAATGAATACTTAAAGCGATTATTGCGGGTACGAAAAGCGGTTATAGTAAGGTCGTGTTTCTGCCTAGTTGAGTAGCCTGAAGAAAAAGAAAAAATATCACCTATGTTAATTTTATTATGGCCATTAATTGATATAGGAACTTAAGCCTTGAACAACGGTATCTTAAAGGTAAGGGCGCATTTAGAGCTCTGTTGAAAAGGTCCGCAACTGAAGTACTTCAAAAGTGTTGCATATAAAACGCGTCGCTCGCCTTTGCACTGTTTTTAATTTGTTAACATTAAATTTAGTAAAGGGGTCCCATATGATCGTGGCGTAATCTCAGATTGGTAATACAATTGATTTGTACGCTAAGAGGCGGACAGAAGGACTTTAAAGCTTGAAAGCACGCCTAAAGAAACTTTATAATTTGCATTTTTATATGTGTTATGGGCTTGTTCCAGCTCAGATCGTTATATATAGAAAGCCCCCGGTACTTATAATTAATTACTTCAGAAAGAAATATATCCTTAACGTTGTACCTAAAATGCAAAGGTATTTTCTTATGAGTAATCTTCATGAAGACACTTTCGTCAAGGTTAATAACCATTTGCCATTCTACGCGCCAGGAAATGTCTGATTCAACAGCTACTGATTGTATGCGCGCTATTAACTTCAGAGTATAAAATACAATCATCTGCATAAAGCTTGACTTGAACAGGAGTTTGGGTCACAATATTATTAATAAACAAATGAAACAACAAAGGATCAAGCAGTGAGCTCTGGGGAACAGCAGAATAAACCTTCACATATTTTGAATAACAATTGCGAAAAGAAACAAATTGTTCTCTTTTAGTTAGGTATGGAGAAAGCCAACCTATCAACACTTTATTGTTAAGTACCTTTTCGTGCGAGAGCCTATCAAAGGCTTTGGAGAAATCCATAAATATAGCATCTATTTGTTTGCCATGGATAATGGATTTCGCAAAATCATGTACGTACGGTTTCAACAAGTTGTGTGCAGGTTGAAAAACCTTTTCTGAGACCGTGCTGATACCTAGTTAGGAAGTTGTGTTTATCAAGAAATTCAAGGATATGAGCGTGTATTGTATGTTCCATTATTTGGCAAGGCATCGAAGTTAATGAAATTGTTCGATAGTAGGCAACGTCGTTATTGTTTCCTTTTTTATGTATTGGTTTAATTCGGGCAGTTCATGTGGCAGTTCACCCTCGCGTAACGATTTACGAAACAAAACACATAAATACTTAGAGGGCCATTCTGCATATCTTTTTAAAAACACATTAGGGATGTCATCGGGCCCACGCGATTTTTTCGTATGAAGTTTTCGTAACATGTTCAATATGCTACTCTCTGAGATAACCACATCTGACATAGGGGGTACGGAGACACTGAGAGTTGGCAAGATACCATTGTCTCTTTTGTAAAAAGTTTTAAAGTGTTAATTAAAAATATTCGCAATGTACTCTGGATCACTGATCTCTTCACAATTATCATCAAAGATTTCAAATTCACTGGAAATTGGGGAAATTGTTCTCCGAAACTTGTCTGGTGAGGTATTTATGAAATTGGGCAATGACTCACCAAAGGAACGGCGTTTATCTGAAGTCACCTGTATTTTAGTTTGGGATGTTAATTATTCACTTTGTTCTTCAGAACTGTAAATAGTAGAAGTCTCCCTTTTCTTCTTTAATATTTCTACCTGCCTTTCCGATTTCAGAGTCTCCCTAGATATCCACGGGTTCTTAGTTTTAGGTTTCTTAAATATAGTTGGTACAAAACGTGCAATTCTTTCATTGACAATGCCTTTAGACTTTGTCCACAGAACGGTCACACTATGCGTGCTATTAACAAAATCATCAAAATGAAAAGAAAGCATATCAAGTATTTATTCGTCATCAGCTTTACAAATGTTAGGAAAAGTGGACACTTTGGGTTTTTCATTGACAGAAACGTCTGATAGGGCTAACAGAACAGCGAAGTGATGGGAAATACCGGGGAGCCCGTCACAAAAATAATTGTGTAATATTTCCTGCAATGAAGAAGAGATCTAGAATTTATTTGGAACTGCCCTGGATCCTTGTATAACTTTCAACTCCCTGTGATAGGTCGTACTGAAAAGCAATGTCTATCATTGTCTCGGCAGAAACGTCACACTGACTAATGTGCGACATCGTTGACCAATTAACAGTTGGCAGATTAAAGTCTCCTGCCAGTGTAATCCGATCACCCGGCTTCACATTTGTTGCCTTCTAATTTTAGAGCGCAGCTCTTTGGCGTCCGTTCCTGGGTTTCGCGTCGTCGTCGGCGTTGTCGTCGGCCTCGTAACCAGCTCCGCCCCCCTTTCATCCCCCCAGCGCTAGCAGCGACCGACTGATACCGCTGGATGCCGCTGACGCCGCTAGAGAGTCAAGATAACGTGACTGCATAGAACACCGTCGCCGCCATGCAGAAAGAGGAGGAAAGGGTCCCCCCCCCCTGTTCTTGTGTGGCGGATAGGGTGCTCTTCAGTTGCCGACGCGCCGGTTATTTCACGTAGGCCCCGGCACGTCGACGAATACGTGACCACCTTCCCACGGCTAGACCTGGTTCTTAGCGCTGCGGAAGCGAGGGTATCATATTGTTTGTGTCGGCATCGGCGGCGTTGTCCCTGAAACCAACTCCGCAGCTGGGGTTGACTCACTATCGGCGTCAGCGGCATCAGTCAGTCGCTGCTATCTCTTCCCTCCTCCCTTTATCGTGTTGTCCGCTTGCTGCGCGCGCTTCTGCCCCCATCGTTTGCCGCTGGGTGTACACGCCGCCCCCCTCCCCCCTCTTCCTGCGAGTCTCCGGTTGTCAAAGCGCCGGCTCGAACTTAATTCCTTTCTTCGCTCCTCCTCCAATGCAACCCCTGTGCGGTGGCAATCAGAGAGCCAGATCGGTGGCGGCGGATCTGTATTTGTGCACCGCCCGAGCCGAAATTGCCGCTGCCGTTCGCCCTGTGCGGTGGCAATCAGAGAGCCAGATCGGTGGCGGCGGATCTGTATATGTGCACCGCCCGAGCCGAAATTGCCGCTGCCGTTCGCCACTGCGAAATTATCTGCCAGTTCTTTCTGAGCCATGAGCGAGACGACCGATGGAAGTCCTCCGTCTGCTGCTGCTGCTGCTGCTGCTAAACGAGCTGCCAGAGCAGAGGCCCAGCGCCGTCGCCGTCAGAATCCAGAGGTGCGTGCCGCCGAAGCAGAAGCTTACCGTCGCCGCCGTCGAGATGATCCAGGAGTACGGGAAATATAAAAAAAAAATTCTGTGATAGCGCATACATGTGTTCCTCGATTTCTTTGCCTCAATCTATCGAAAAGGTGAAACAGCTTATTTTCTGCGCTCAAATTTCGCATTAGGAAGTAACGTAATCGTCGGTAATTTTTTCAATTCATCAATTATATCGATGGATGAACCAGGAGGCCTGTACATAGTTCCCAGAACACATCTAATGTTATCAGGTTAGACCTTGCAAAAGATGCATTCAGCGTTAGGCACATAAGGCATTTTTATTACGTTTATCGTTTTCTTAAACAGAATACACACACCGGCTTTTTTGAGCTGCGGTCTTTTCTATACACGCTGAAGCTAGGTGTAAATTCTTCGCCGTCATAGAATGAATCTGTTAATCATGTCTCTGTTAGGACAGCTATATCAGGATTCTGTGATGAAAGCCCCTCCACTTCAAAAGCCTTATTTACAACACTACAATTGATATTGAGAATATTGGGCGAGGAATGGGGTGGCTTGTTTTGTCAATCCCTGTTTTGTTCCTAAAGCAGCAACAGGACGCGTTGGTGTCATCCCACACGTACGTGACTCCATCAATGATTAGTTTGTCAAACGAGAGCTTGACTTTCGCTCCTTTGGCCCTTTCCGTTGTTTACGTTTGCCATAATGCCTTCTAATATTTTGAATTCTCTTTGAAAAATCCTCAAATATAGATAGGTCACTGTTCTTCAGTTTATAGGCAGCCTTCAAAACAGATACCTTTCTTCGATTGTCCAAAAATGCGATTATAACACGTCGCACTTTATTTTCAGTCTTTTGACCCAGTCTGTGAATACTTTCAATGCTTTTTGCTGGTACGCCCAGTTTGTGTTGAAATACTTCATCGCTTACTATCATGCCGAGCATTTCCGTAGTCTCTGTGCGTCGCTCAGTTACACCGTATATTATTGAGTTATTCCTTCGTCCTGTGTTTTCAAGATCGTCCATTTTTTCTGCAAGTGATGCAAGCCGTATTTTCCCACAACTTTCATCATTCCTGATTTTATGCTTCATATCTTCCTTTCATAAAAGCCTCCCCACCAAGGCACTTGTTCTGCGATGTACTTCCGTTTGACTTGATCTCCTTGGCTTGCTCTTTTGAAGACTTCTTCCTGTAGTTCTTTAATCATACGATTGATGTCTTTGTTGGCCTTCTTGGACGTCGTTGCGTTGTCACTGTATATGGTGCAGCGCAGACCTCGTCTCGCTGTAATAAATCTTCATAATGCATGTAAGAATGCTTCTGTTATCCTGATGTCCACAACTTCTAAATGTACAGCTTGTGTAGTAGCACACACAAGCATTGCAGTATACTATTTTGCAGTGCCTTTCATTGCATCCTTTATAAGCATCTAACACTTATAAGCGTCCACGCTTGTAAGCCAGGATGCCCATCGCATCTTATGAAAGTACGGACTTGCAGCGGAAAACAAATGATCCATGTGAAGAGACTGACTGCCCTGGCTAATATCAAAGCACCTAGGTATGCTGGTCTAGAATTAATCGTAGCTCTTGAAGCCACTTCCACCATGATGCCGTTGAATCTTTTGGCAGCGAGTCATCCCAAGGTCTTCGCTTTCGCCAAATCTTTTGATTTCTCGCTTGACTGTCACTGTGAAAGGGCTGAAGACGCCCAGGGGATCCTATATTCTTGCTGTTAGCTGTACCATTTGCCTCTTCGTAATTGGACCGCTCGTATCAATGGCATGTATGTCAAAAGATGGCAAGTACCATCTATCTTCCTGAAAATTCATCTTATGGCAAGTACCTTTATCTGAGTGGAGGTTTCCAAGTCTCTATTTTTTTTTTCTTGAATATTTATAGTTGGCTACAATCAAGGCTCATTCGCCTTGAAGTTTCTTAGTGTCGCTTACGCTTCTTAAAAAATGTCTTGACTCTTTATGAAGTTTTTTGGCTTCACCTGGTGAGTCGGCTCGCACTATGACATCGTCCGCGCAAATGTTGATCTTCAGCTGCTTAATCGTTTCCAGAAAGCTATCTTCCAACCTGCTTAAGTGGTTTTGCATTGTTACTGCAAGTACGAAATCACTCTGAGCTATGTCAAACGTTAATCTTGACATTCTCCATGTCACAAACTTTTGCGTTGCTACAACTTGGAATGCGTCTCTGTCGTCTTCATGTATTGAAATCTATAGGAATGCTTTCTCTAGATCAGCTGTCATTGCTATGCGATGGTCTCCGAAGTTCATCAGCATATGTACCAGATCACAATAGAGATTCGGTCCTGTTTCGAGGTTATCGTTTAAAGATAACCCTTTTGTCGACGATGAAGACTCATCAAATCACATTCTTTGTGGTTTGTCCATCTTCCCCTATTACTGCCTGATGCGGCATGCAGAAGCAGTGTGTCATTTGTCCATCAGTGTAGATATTTGGGCTTGTTGGTGTAACATTTCGCAGTTTTTCCTGTAGCGCAAGAAGTGTCATTTGTGTACTTCGTTCCTCGGCCACTTCTGCTACTCCACTATTTAAATAATCTCTAATGGCATTGTGGTAACGCCGAAGTATAATTTCGTCCTTTTGTAGCTGTCGAGTGTGTTATCGCAATCTGGTCATAGCTACGTCCTTGTTTTCATCAACTTGCACATTAGCTTTCCATGGAAGTGCGATTGAACAAAGCTTATCTTCAAATTTCAAGTACGTTATGAAGTACTAATCACTTCTTCTCTCTTGGCTTCTTTGTCAGTGCACATTATGCCTAGTGTTTCAATATTCCAGAAATGTCTCAGTTGCCTGCGTATGTCAGAATTATCCACGTTAACGTGAAGTACCATTCCGGTTGACTTCTCAATTATTATTGCGAATATTTTAGCTTGACCCTTTATTGTCCAGTCGAATATGGTTTCTGCGGCTGTCAGCCGCTTTTCTAGTGTTCCAATCACGCCTGTCATTACTTGCCAATACTGGCTTGATCCAGTAAGTATTCCGATTTTCATACAGCCTGCGCTTAGACCTGAACCGTCAGCCAACTTTATTTCGTCCTTTTCCTACTTCTTTTGCAGTGAGGTAGGCAGGAATGGTATTCTGTATTTGAAACTGTTTACCTCATGTGCTTGCAATAACAATTTTTCACTACAGCACGCACGCGAGGCGACGGCGAGGCAAGCCCTCGACGTCCCTTCGTGGGAGGCTTAGGCCCGGCCATCATAAAGTGCTGGTTCTACAATAAAAGTTTATTCCTCCTCCTTTTCCTTGTGATTTTTACTTTCACCAGGAGTAGCTGCTCTACACTGCGCTGTCTGTTATTTGCTTCGGCACATAGACGTCACATGCTATTTTCGACATACCTTGCACTTAATGTTTGCATTACATATTGTAGCATTATGGCGAGGCCTGGTACAGCGGAAACATCTATTTGTCTCTTTCAGCTTCCTCATAAGGCGTCGTTTTCCTGCACTCATCAGTATAGCGCGAAGCATTCTCGCAAAATATGCAGAATTTTGCAGCTGTACTTTGGCAATTAACCGTTCTTGTGTGCTGCTTATTATCAGTTATGTTGCTCTAGCTTTCTTCCCCTTCTGTAGACAATTCCTCTCTGCACTCTACTTGATCTATGTATTTCATCAAACGCCTAAGAGTGTCTTCGTCACGTGAAGCCACATTCTGACCTTGTGCTCAACATCTACTAACCACTTCTCTTTGTTTTAACTGGAATCCAATGTATATATCCACCGACAAAGCTCTTTTCAGAATCGGAAGAAATATCGATGCATAGGACTGGCTCTTCAAGCCTAGGGATTCTAATCCATGTAAGTGTACTTGCACCTTTTGCGACAGCCTTCTTCAATAGTCCTGGTAGTTGCAGTTTGCTAATATTCAAGGTACTTCTTTCATATGTATTTCCAATAGCACGTCATCTTTTCCGTACCGCTGCTTGAGTAGATCAATGGCTTTCCCATAGTTGTCGGAAAATTGTAATCCCTCCATGGCAGCTGCCTCTTTTCCGGTTAGTGATGACAGAAGGAATTTCCTTATTTTCGTTCAAGTCGCTTTCTTCATTTACGGCTGTTTCAAATTACCACCAAAATATCTGCCATTTCATTTTATCACTGTCAAACTTCATTATTTCTAGTTTTGATAGCTTAAGTATTGTTGCTTGCTGCGGTTGTCTAACTTCGTCATAGACGTTGTGGTGCTCTCTGGCTGTTTCCCGCACTTCTTGTCGAGAAAGGTATGCGTTGATGCTGTGCAGAGCACTTATTATCTCTAACTCCTACTCGGTGGTTTTTGCAAACACCAAGACAGCTGTTCCCAGTGTTATCCATTACTCCATCTGCTCGTCCGCTTTCTTTAGTGAATCTGCAATACCTTTAATCTGGCTGGCTATCAGCGATATCGCTTTAGAATTTTGATTCTCCTACAGTTCTTTTTCCTGCATTGCACATTAGGGTCATTTGCATCCTCAGCGTCTTTAGCTTCTTCAAAATCACCTCTCTCTTCATCTCGAATAACTGAGGAAACCGCTGGTCACTTGTAGAGGTTCTAGCGGCGAGACGTCATCCGCGTCTTAGTCGCCCTCTGTGTCCACGCCGCTCCGTACTGTCGATGTTCCGTCTCGCTGCCGTCGGTTCGCTCCCGGGCCTCCTCTTCGTCCCTCTTCTGTGGACAGTCCGTCGTCCTCGTATACCGTGGCCAGTCGGACGAGGTTTAGCCGCAATCTTGGTCACGGCACCATGTCGTAGAAACGAGACGGAGCAGCTGCGTTTGATGAGAACGAAATCAAGATTCTTTTTGCTTCTACTGCGCGCGTCTTTGGTACTCGCAGTCTCCTTTATATTTTTTTCCGTCCTGCCCGCTCTCATTAGTTCAATAGGCACCTCCGTACCCCAGGCGTTGATGAGTGTGGGAGCCGCCTCGCCGACAGATTTGCATGGGAAGAGGTTTCGGCCTCTGGCAGCGGTCGTGTGATGTCGGATACCGACTCAGTGAAACCTGCGGTGGAAAAAAATTGTGCGCATTCGGAATTTACCGCGGCGCAGCCAGCGAGCACATCTGCAAAAACCTTGTCGGGCGCAGCTACAGCATACGGCGTAGAAGACGCACCGAATTATGCGAAGGGAAGCGTGCCAGCGTGAGCCAAGAATGATGGTGGCTTGATGCGCGCCGTCTTCCCGAGCACCGAGTGTTGGAGATGAAGTGATCAAGCACGTGCTAGACAAGGAGATCATGTGTCTCCTCCTGTAGTCAGATCGTGGCGGCGGATGGCTATCCGCGCGGCTGAGTTCATGCGTGTCCCGCGCACCGCAGGTAATCGGCGTTGGATGCAAAGGCTCAGGGTGCACCGAGACGGATGGTGGCTTGATGCGCGCTGTCTTCCAGCGCGCCTAGTGTTGAAATAGGTGTAACCTCAAGCTCCCGAGATGCGCTAAAGCGAGAGGCAGCGTGAAGCATTATTTTTCTTGCATTGCCGGTGCTCTTCGTCACGCCCGCGTTTTGGAAGTTGGTATTGGTGGTCATCGAATGACGTCTGTTCATGTTTGCGTGCGTTGTTGACGCCATGCTTGTTAGATGACGTACAAGCGAATGTTTACCACAACTTTACGACCGATAAGACTACGAACCTTACTTCGCGTGCTGTTTAATCGTTTGATATCGCTTTCGATGTTGCGGCTTTCTGAAGAAACTGCCTCTTTCTTTTTTTCCTTCTTTTTTTTCGTGTTTCTCCGGCAGCGCCTTTCTTTCTTAAGTGGGCCTTTCGTACTACCACGGAAACGTTACATTCAGTCGCAATCAGTCGCAGATGACGCTCTAATTTTCAGGAATTGTCTGCTAGGTATGAAACAGATCATAAGCGAGCCCGGACAGCGGAAGAAGTTGAACCGCTTAAGCATTGCTTCACCACCACTAGAGGCATTACCACGATCGCTCAGAGTCCCAGAATACTCTTCTGGACTGCATGTAATAAAGAAAGGCGGTCCCGTTTCATAGGTACCGATATTTTTATTAGTGTCCGTCGATATATTGTTTCCAATAGCACTGATTACTGTGTTGTCACTTGAGAAGTTTATTGGCCATTTGCCAATTAATGAAATAAAAGCAATCCTGCATGTACCTTTGCACAACCATTGAGTTGGCTTAGTTGCATAGCACGATGCACCAAGTACTGCTGGACTGTCCAGTCAGGCGTGAAACGCATGCTTAATAATGCGTGCAAAGCTGCCTTATATACTTCGCATACACGTTTCGCGATCAAATTCGCGCTAGTAGCAAGCATAAAGATATGTTCCCCGTCTTTTGGACAAGAGGCATTGCAACAGCTCCTTCGCCGCCTCTGGAAACGTGCGAAAGCTCATAAAAAACCATCAGACAAAAAGGTCTTGCACGCTTTCGAATGAAGCGTCACGAGCGGACGTCACTGCGCACTCCCGCGGAGCGGTTCCCGCCGTCTCGCCGGCAGAACAGTCGGTCCACCACCTGTTTTAGAGCGTGATCGCTGCGCTATCGTCTCCTGTCCCGGCGAGATGTCATACTTTAAAGCCGACGAGCCGACAGGAGCTGGATGGTAGAGAATTATTGAACGTGCTCGGAGAAAGAGATTCGATTTAATGGGCTCGCAGATGAGATATACGAGCTGAAGTCGTATGCTCAATAACAAAACCTGAGGCCCGGTTGCCGCAGCCACAACGCATATGCTCACAGACAACGCGCGCGCAGTACGTGTTCTTGCCGTTGTCGCGCCAGACTAACTCTCTACTTGCTGATTTTACGATCTCTTCGTCGCAGGAACAGTCGTCCAGACGAATGGAGGTATGCCTAAAGTGCCGATACTCACAGTGTAGGATGTGGTAGCGGTCAAATCCAGCCTCGCGAAGCTTTCGAGCCAGAAAGCATCTGTGGACCCTTCTGCAACTGGCCTGCTGAACCGCGAGGGCGCAACACGCCACGCAGACGACAGCGAGGAGTGTGGGAGCAGACGGCGTCTTGTTCTGCGCTGGCGGCATTTTGATGCGTCGACGAATGCATGTAAGCGACGCTTGTTACTCTGTACGCTCAACAGTTTCACACAGCGACGGCACGCCGCATCGGCCAGCGCACGGCGGTCGTCTGGTCGTTCCAGTTACAAAACCGCCTGAACGTCATCCGCACAGTGCATCGCAAGGTGTGCGTCCCAAGAAGCGGCTATTTTGCCTAGCAATAGACACACGGATAAAGGGCCTTTGTCGCTGTTCGAGTAGCGAAATGTCGGAAACGCCTGCAGCGCAGATGTTCCATAAAATGCACTTTCGAAGCGTAGCGCGCATGCGCTCCTACCCTGAGGGGCGGCACGGAAAACCGGCTGATCAAACACACTCGTCCGCTGCCAGCGAAGGAAAGGCACAAATAAAAAGGCCCACAACGCCGCGCGGAGTGATGTTGGCGCGGCTGGGGATGCAAGCAAAAAACAAAAAAGAAGGATAAACGCATTAATGGTAAAAAAAAAGGCCGGGAAGAGATTGGCAGAATTAGTTTGCGTGTCCTTGCCTCATTATATTGAGTCCCGCACGCTAGCTACTTCATTGGGCGAGCACGCTAAATAAACAAAATTAAACACCGCTTTATTGATTACGTCAGCACAGTCATTGTGCCCCCTTACGCGAAAATCCGTTGTACTTTGTGTAAGCAAAAGATGGCACCAAGAATGGCCGACGGCGGAAAGAGCAAGAACACGTCAACAAATGATGGGATTTACGTCAAATTTCTTGGGGAGGTTCCCGTAAATACGGTAAATTAACAGCTATGAGAATAAAATACCGTACATTACGGTGCGAAAGCTGCGGAGGTATGGAAGCTGCTGAGGTCAGTCCACGGTACCAGCGTGTGTGACGGGGGTGACTGCTCCGGCAATGGGCGATAGCCAGCGGCTACGAGTAAGGCTCGATGTGACGCTCCCTTGGCTGTCGTCGCCGCTGAGAGTGGTGGCATGATTTTCCCGCGATGAAGGGCCGCGCTCTTCGTCGGTAGAACGAAAGCATGAGAAGAAAAGCGTAGTGCCTCGCAAGACGGGCTGTGCGGTGAGGATGGATCCTATAGAGTAACACGCGTCGTCTGCATGGAAAGCAAAGCGCTGCATGAGCTGCATGGCGGCTGCTGTGAACCGCGCCCACCCGGCACCCACGAGCTGCCTCTCCCGATTAGCGAGGCGGCCGCGCCGCACTTCGCTCCGCTTGCAACGTGCCGCACGAGACAGATTTGTCCGCGCCAAGCTACGCTACTCACAGCGTTCTCTTCCTAATAAAAATCGTGTACCTTTAGAACCATAATACGAAATATGGACACGCGAAATGAGAACACGTATACAGCCGCACTCAAATTTCGCATTAGGCAGTACCGTGATTGTCGGTGAACTTTTGTCTGCTCTATTATGAGGTGCATGTTTATTTAAAAAGGGGCATTTGTTCTCTCGCGAAAGAACAGATTCTGTTAGGCTGAACGATAGCTTCAATTAAATTTTATGTGGTTCATTCGTATTGAAAAACTGGCCTGGTTTTCGGCTAACATGGTTGCTCGCGATGGCGGTAACTTAGCGGTGGTTTGCTTGACAATCTATGTCAACATAGGCTACGCCCCGGCTTTTGTTGTGCGCATAAACAGCACCAGAACAGTCGGAATCAACAAGCGGATGGTGCTTTCCACACAAGCCCAAATAAACGGCGTGGTTCGTCCAATGCCAACGCAAAAAGGTGTGATCTTTTTTTTTTATCGATATTATTAACAAAATTCTACGTCCCTTAGCATTGAAAATATACACTGTGGCTTGTGTGTCCATCAATGCTTTCGGACCTTCATTACTCTCGAAGCAGAAAAAAAATAGGATTCAAAACGTTGTCTCCTTGGTACTATCGGTCGCGATACTTTAGCAATGGCTGTTGGACTTGCACTGAGCAGTGCTGGCAACCTCTTCTAGCTTCTTATATTATTTTCGCAACTTAATGAGTGCACCAAAAGTTTCGAACTTTGGACGAGAAAGTAGCTTACTGGAGGAGGCGATGTGGCAGTCGGTTATAGAAGCTTAAATGGCCAACAAGTTTCACCCACAATAAAAAGAGAAAGAACGACTTGTGACTTCAAAACATCATTGGGAATATAGGAGAAAGCGACTTTCTCGAATCCTCCCGTTAGGCGCCGTTGTTCACTTCGGCACAAATGCAAGTTGCCAAGCATCCACAAGATCAGCGCCCCAAATAAAGGCCACAAGTATGTATGACTTCGTTCCGAACTACCACGGGTCTGTCGCAAACATTTAGGATGGTCCACAGACTTCTGTGGAGAGCACTTCCTGCGCAAGCTCTCGAGCTGCTTCTGGTTTTCAATGTCGAAGCATATAGGCACAACTAAACGAAGTCGACATTTCAAGTGTCATGTCTCGACAAGAAGGAAGTGGCTGAGAAACTTTTATTTGTCAAACAGAGACAGTGGCACAGCCAAGCTGACAGGACACGGTAATGCAATATGGAAATTCCAGGCTCGGTGGATGTTGACGCGCTGCAAGTTTCCAGTATGAACCGACTATGTTTTAAGTATGAACCGAAATATGTAAGGGAAGGCTCTTGACACAAAGAGCATGACCACGTCATATGCAAGCAGTAGCCTGTTGCCGCGTTGTGCATTGCGAGCCGAGCTGGCGCAGAGTGGCAAAGGCAAGCCCGTGGTGACATGGGACGCCAGGGAACGCTGCCAGCAGGCCAACAATTTCTTGTAAATCCGAAAACCGTGTGGAAGGCCAGGGACTCCGGAACCGAGGTGGATGCTCGATCCCTCCCCCTCCCGAACCCCCTCTGTCTTGCATCCCCGCTCCCCCTTGCCTGTCATGGCCCCGTCTAGCGCGTGTGTAGCCGGCATGTCGAATAAACAATAAGTTGGTCATCAAAGAATCCCTCCCCGTGTCTCTCGTGTTGTCTGCCCCTTCTCTTTAATAACGCCCGCGGGTCAAATGGGCAAAACGCGGTGTTTTGTGTACCCTCAGACATGTCGGGGGCAAAATTTGGCAAGGACCCCACATGCAGATCTGCTCAACGTGAAGCCCAAGTTTTCAGCGAGCAGCACCTGTCGGTTCCTTAAACATTGTGTTTTCAGACAAGTTTCTTCTCGTTGTATCTAGGCCGTCGAGAACGCGTGCGACGCGGTTGCAGGGGCGACGCTAAACTGGAGACGCAAGCAAGTAATGAGCAGTGTATTGTGCAACTACCGCGCCCAACATCACAAAGTTCGCTCTAGTGTAATACTGGCATGCAAAATGTCTTAAGGTCGGCATCTGGAATTTCAAGCTGACAACGCGTGCAAACGACTAGAGTAGACGTGTAGAATGAACGTATCCGCTTCCTCAACGCACTATTTAACACCACACTACGGCGTCGACACGGGCGTCTATGTGATCAAACCCCCCCCTCCCCCCCCCCCCATGAGCAACCTCAATTATTGTACAGAAACGTGAGGTCATGACGATTATTTTCCGTCTTTTATTCGCACTTCTTTTGGATTGGGAATATGCACTATACATATAGTGTGTCATTCAAGTCATCATCTTCATTATCAGCCTATTTTATGTCCACTGCAGCGCGATCTCCAATTACCCCTGTATTGCGCTAACCGATACCAACTAGTGCCTGCGTATTTCCTAATTTCATCGCCCCACCTAGTCTTCTGCCGTCCTCGACTGCATTTCCTTTCTCTTTCCATCCATTCTGTAACTCTAATGGTCCACCGGTACGTATTACATCACCTGAGCGGTCGCAGGAACGCAACAAAGCATGATCTAAATGTGAAATCTTCGCCAAATAAAAGGAAACCTCTCAAGTCTCCGTAGTATGATGTGCAAGGGTGTTCGCGCACAGGCGATGACGCAGCACCGCCAACTGCGCAGCAGCGGATCAGCCCATGCCAGTCGAGATGGGGACGGTACAGAGGAAAGTTCAGTGTGTTCTGTGACTTGCTAAATTCGAATCCGTGACCAAAGTGCAACGTGAATATCAGCGTGTGTCCGACGAAGCCTTACCCTATATCAAATTTCTGTCTTATTTCGTTGATTTCCTATGACCGATCAAGAGCGCCCTGCGACTTTACGGACACACATGTATATGCGCACCGCGTGATCTCTGAACCCTGAAGCACCGTGCCTGTAGAAGCCAATCGCGTCACGAATGTGTCAACGGCTTGACCGGCGCATTCGTCGCACGCCTAAAGGCCAAGTAGAAAACCAATACAGATAACCGGGTGTAAAGAGCCTTGCGTGATCTTGCGTCACCCGGCCACTTGCATTCGGCGCACTCGGTGCTGCCTGCCCGGACATGTCGCCTTCGAACTCTCTGCGTCACGCTATCTGAGACAGGTTTGGATGTCATGCAGGCGGACAAGATGTGTCGGAAAATACTTTGAGAAAACAACTATGTAATCCAGGTAACGTAAACAAGTCTTTCACTTGTGTCCGCGAAGGATGGTACCGCTCGACGGTAGCGGACGCACTACAGAGCCCAAACGGCATAACGTAAAACTTATACAGGCCGTCGGGAGAGATGAAAGCTGTCTTTGAGTGGTCAGCCTCAGCCATGGGAACCTGACATGCGAAGCCAAAGCGGAGATCTAAAGACTAGAAGTATTCGGCGCCATGCAGACAATCAAGAGCGTTGTCGATCCGAGGCATGTGGGTAAACGTCTTTTCTCATGATCCTGGTTAGGCGGCGATAATCGGTACAAAATCGAGCACGGTCATTTTTTTTGCGCACTAGGACGACAGGTAACGACCAAGGGCTTTGAGAAGACTGAATGACGCCACGCTGCAGCCTGTCGTCCACTTGTCCCGTGATAATTGGGCGCTCTTCTGCGGAAACGCAATACGCACGCTGTCGCAAGGGGGCCTGGGAACCGGTGTCGATAGTATGGGAGACACTTGTCGTGCGACCCAAAGATGGTTCGTTGCAGTCGAACGAAGAAACGAACTCATTCAGTAGAGCAAGAAATTGAGTGCGATAAGAGGCTAAAGGTCTGCGGCGATGGCGTTGTCGAAAACTGCTGAAGGTAGGGCTCTATAGCGTAAAACTATTCCAATATATCTTTATTCCAATGTCCTGACGTCAAATTTGCGTAACCGCCGAAGCAAGCATCGGGCGGTCATCCGCAGGGTTGTCTGAACAGACCACTCAAACGCTCTCCTCGTTCATAGGAAGTAGCTTTTCTTCGCTTGAAAAACGAATAACATTGCCTACACTGAGCGGCTCGTCTTATCTAATTGGCTGACAAGAGGCGAGGAACACGCTCAAGTGGAGAGGGATTTGATGGGGCCCAGCAACTGCACTGAAAATCGATAAACGGGTGAGAAGGGTGGTGCCGGCGTCTGCGATTGGTCCGATTTCCCTTACTTAGCTTGCTGTGGCTGGTCGAAAATCGCGGCGGCATGCAACGAAAACTTAAGTATGACGCTAAAACGGATCCTCAGCAAAGAGGAATTGGCAGAAGGAGGTCGTAAACGTGCCTAAAGTGCTCGAAAAGATTGCACGGTCACGTAAAATGTTTTATTATACACAAACCCATGCTCTCCGGCAGGTGCTAGTAGCCACTGCCTGAGCGATCAGCGGCAGCCATCTTTTATTATTTTCGGAACGGGGCATCCTGCGGCTATTTAGAAGAAAATTCAGTTTTTTTAGGCATATTAGTGCATCTTTACCGCGTACACGTCACTTTGACGCGGTGAGCTTTTGCGGTTTTGTGAAGTCGCGTGACAGGAAGGTGAAGTGGGTGCAGCCCGAAAACTTTTGACCAATAGCCGACGGCTAATGGCGGAAAGGCGTAGAATCAGAAATAACTATTTGTCTTTTGTTCTGTGAAATCATCCATAATCGGTGTGTACACGTCATATCAGATGGGGAGCTATCGCGGTTTTCGTGACGCCGGGTGACGGACAGGTTTTTGGACCAATCGCTGAGGGCTGATTACAGACTTGGAATAGCAAAGTTTGGAATAGGTTTACGTTATAGTGCCCCAGATGTAAACGGGTGGCGCCACCGTGAACGTCAAGGTCTTCAATACACGTGACAGCTTGCACAAATCCTAAGGTCTCACCACGCAACGTGGTCACTGGATACGGGTGCGGATTACGTATTGGTATCAAAACGGATTCAGACCTAAGGGTGAGGATGGCGAACGGGAGAAATAAGTCCTTGCGGTCAGCAAGCGTGTAAGATAGCGTAAACGCCACAGTTGGTTATGGCACGGCAGCACACGACAAGATCACAAGCACCGACGTCACCGGAGGTATATCAGTGTCAGCATCAATGAAGACTGCGAACACTGAAGTCGGCACCACCGATGGTGAGTCACATAGCAGCGAAAAGGCCACTTGAGCACGAGAACGATCGATGATGGCACTATGACGCGACAGGAAGTTCCACCCGAGGATGAGATCATGAGAACAGGATGACAACACAATTAACTCGATGATGTACAAAACGTTTTCGATGACTACACGGACGCTGCATACAGCTGTACGATGAATGTGTTGCGCGCTAGCAGTGTAGTGTCATGCCAGATAGAGAGCTCGTGACTTTTTTCAGCTTGCGGCAAAGATTTTCATGGATGACGGGAACGGCGGTCCCGGTATCGACAAGCACTTGCGCGGATGTTACCTCAACATTGACGTCAACGACATTCTTCGGTGAAAATTGAGGTCTTAGAAATTTCGATGAGCTTGCAGTTTTTGCCTCAAGAACTACACTAATCAATTTCCCTCGGCAGCAGGTGGCCGACGACGCATAGGTGACAGCGACCGCCAACGTGGAGAAGGAGAACGGCGACTGTCTGAACGGCGGTTAAGATCGAAGCGTCTCGTCGGCGAGTCAGCGGCATCTCGGCAACGATTCTTGGCGGCATGTTGTGGCGCGTATCGAAGCTGGTTGAAGGCACCATGGTTAGCTCACATGTTACGACGACGGAAGCGCATAACGCGACCAGCAATTCCACAGTCGAAGCAAATAGGCCTGCTTGGCGTGCTCCACGTGTCGGCTCGACGAAGAAGTTGATGTAACTGCCATGGAACGAGAGCAAGGGGAACACGGTGCGTTGTTGGTGGGGTGGAATATCACAGTGGGGCTGGCCTTGCGATCGTGACAGCGTAGTTGAGTGGCGGAGGTGCGACCCGCGACGATTAGTTGACGTAAGAGAGCGGTGCTGTCGTATATGTGAATATATAGGCGGGTAGTCGGCATAAGAGAGCGGTACCGTCACAGAAGCTGGTGGGCGAACGGAGGAAAGCGCGTCAGATATCTGGGCTTAGCTGGCTTGTCTCACGACCGGACCCCGTGTTCGGGCAGGCTCCTGGATGTGAGGGAGCAGCGATAGCTGGCGGGCCACTTCTTCGCGAATGAAATCCTTGAGCTGAAGGACGAGAGAAGAAGGATTGGCATGGCCAGCGGCAACTGCAATGAGCGAGACGGAGTCATCCTGAGGGACGTTTTGGCGGGCGACGTTACGTTGGCGGCGCAATTCATCGAAACTCTGACTCAAGTTGACGAGAACGACGACACTGGTGGGACTCGTGGCAAGCAGCATTTGAAATGCGTCATCCTCGATACCCTTCAGAATATGTTTGATATTCTCATCCTCCGTCATCCTTCGAGTAAAACGGCTGCATATATCCCATGGATTCTCAATATACTCAAGAAAATTCTCGCCCGCGGCTGCTGTTCTCGCTGGCATAGACGCAGTTCGTCGGCGCGTAGCTTGCGGACAGCCGGGCGGCCAAACACTTTGGCGAGATGTGTCTTGAATGCGGACCAGCTCCAGAGATGTCAGATTCGTGATTTCTGACCCACAGGTTTGCGACGTCAGCAAGGTAAAATACGACTTTATTCAGTTTTGTCTGGTCGCCCCACTTATTGTGAGCTCTTACACATTGATTACACATTCATTACACAGCCCGTCTTCGACGTCATGTTTTCCAGTTACGCTGAAGGTGGCAGGGTAGCGCTAATGGAGAACGCCGGCGCAACTGACAGGGGCAGCCATTGGTCCAGTCGGAGCGTTGGTCGCGTCATTCATAGTATTGGTGGGCAACGTACGAGTCCGGAGCTCCAAGGTGACTTAAGGGATTCCAGCAACCTCCACCAAATGCAGTAAGATTTGACTGAAGGTGATCAGCCCCCTAGCAGCAGCGAGCAGCCAGAGCTCTCTTGTTCTTGTTCCCGAAGAACGAACAGCGGAACGGATCCTGAGGATCAAGGAGCTGGAGCTGCGAGGCAACCGACATTCTGTGAACACATACATCTCCACTCCCGACAACCTCCTTAAGGGAGTCATACATGGACTGGAGCCTGGCACTACAGAAGACGAACTCATACACAACCTAAGAGTGCGGACGCAAGGGGTACGAATACTCTACGCCCGTATGCTTGGCAAATCGAGGACGGCAGTGCTGACGTTCGATGGCCCCATCGTGCCACGCTACGTATATTACTACGGTGGTGAGACGCCATGTATACCCTACCAACCCACTCGACAATACTGCAAGATATGCCAAAATCAAGGACATAGGACGGATGTCTGTCCAACACCAACTGTCAAGGCTTGTGCGAAATGTGGCCTCCGCGACCCACCAGCGGACCATGAGTGTGAGCCCAAGTGTGCCCTGTGCGGGGGAGCTCATCCTACAGCGGCACAAGAGTGCACCAAAAAACTGAAGCGCGTCCCGCAAAGGGGAAGACAGCGCATGAGACAACGTAACCACGTGACAGGGACCCCCAAGAAGAGGTGGCTCAGTTCGGATCGAGAGAACTCTGACTCGCGGGAGAGATCCCGCTCGCGTACCAGGTCGACCTCCCGAGGCCGATCCAACTCTCAGGGCAGAAAACAAGAGGAGAAGCAAAGCACCAACCATCAGAAGAACAAGAAACAATGTCCGAAGAATGAAGGCGACAAAAACAAGGTGAGCTGGTCAGCAATAGCCTCCCAACCCACACCTCAAACAACTGCACAGATAACGCGCCTAGAACGAGAGCTAGAACTCATGAGAGTTCGCTTAGGCGACCTAGAGCGTGAGAATGCGCTACTAAAGCAAATGCAGTCGCAGCAACAGAACACACAGGCTAAACCGGACCAGTCAGAGCAAGCTTCGGGGCAAGCTGTACCAGCACCCCAAAAGCGCCCTAGATTACAGTCGGTCGAAACACTCCAGACACGAATCCAAGAGACTTTCCAACAACTGTTACCATCATTAGCAGAACAGATAACCCAACAGGTGTCAGTCCAAATAACACAACAACTAACGCAACAAATGTCTGAGTTTGAAGTGAAGTCCGACAAAAAACTCCAGGCTCTGCAAATTGAAATCATGAAAACGGTGCGTAAGCAAATTACCGGAGCTAACATTAGAGAGAGAGCCGAGAAGCCATACGCCAGACCAGGGCTAGTAGCCATTGCACAGGAAAGCAACCATGCCTAAACATCAACCAACTATTACGGAAAATTGCGAAATCTGGCAGTGGAACTGTCGTGGATACCGACGGAAAAGGGGACTTTTGACACAGCTGGTGAGCTCACAGAGTGAGCCACCAGCTGTCATAGCCCTTCAGGAAGTCGGATCCCCTCCAAACCTTCAGGGATACGAGGTGTACACACACCCGGATTCGGAGAAAGCAATAGCTACTTTGGTAGCGAAATCGATCACCGCAATCAAACATGATCCTTTTACTGACACGGATATTAAGCATTTATTAATAGAAATCATATATAAAGGCCTGAACAAAAAGAGTGCCTTTATACTAAACATTTATAGTCCACCAAGCCAGAGAAATACAAAGTTTGACAGCCTCCTCCAGGAAACTGCCCGCCTGGTAAAGGGAAGACCACTCGTGATAGTAGGTGATTTCAATGCCAAAGATCCTAGTTGGGGATACCCAAAACAGGACGCTAAGGGCAGAAACATTCTAGAACAAACGGAACAACTCGACATGACAATTATAACGGATCCTGCAGTGCCCACTAGACAGGGCAACAGTGTGAGCATGGACACCAGCCCTGACCTCACGATAGTGCAGAATTGTGAAGATGCGCAATGGATAAACACCCTAAACGATTTAGGCAGCGACCATTACATCATCAGCACCACAATTCGGACTGGGAAAATCAAACGACACATAGGAATAGCCAAAATTACCGACTGGGTGAAATACCGCCGGCTGCAAAGCCAACAAAGCACCACAATCGATGATTTAAGTAAGTGGTGTGAAAATTTAAGAACACAAAAGGATAAAGTCACAAAAAAACTAGCCCGCACATGTGATATACCTGAGATAGACCCTCACTTACTGCATCTCTGGGAGGCACGCAGAGGACTAACAAAAAGATTGAAGCGACAGTCACAGAACCGGAAGCTAAAAGTACGCATTGCAGAAATCACCCGCAAAGCGGAGGAGTACGCAACGCAACTAGCTACGTCCAATTGGGAACGCTTCTGTGACTCCCTTAATGGCACATTGAGTACCGCAAAAACTTGGCGCATACTAAGAGCAATTCTGGAACCAACCAAAACCAAGAACGAGGGCTGTAAAGCGGTGGAACGGCTAATCCATACGTACCCAGGAACAGAACAAGAACTCAAAGAAGAATTATATAACAAGTGCTTCGGAACAGACCCATCTCCCGCACCCTGTGAGAGGAAATACGGGGGAGCGCCTCACCCTGAACTCGATGAACCCATCTCCATCGAAGAAGTTAGAGCTGCCATAGCGAAAATGACCCGAAACACAGCGGCAGGCAAAGACCAGATATCTAACTCCATGATTAGAAACCTAAGCGATGAGGCTTTACAGGCGTATACTACCTTTATTAATGAACATTGGCAACAGGGTACTATTCCAAGGGAGTGGAAGCACGCTCAAATAGTTTTAATTCCCAAGCCTGGCAAGAAATTAGCAATTAGTAACCTTAGACCAATCTCCCTAACTTCCTGTCTGGGGAAACTATTTGAAAGAATTGTGAATTCTAGATTACAAAACTACTTAGAGGACAATGAAATCATTCCAGACACTATGTTTGGATTCAGACCCAAGCTCTCAACTCAAGACATCCTCCTACAGTTGAAGGAAGAAGTCCTAACAAATATACCAAGATCAAGCGAACACGTTGTCATGGCCATCGACATAAAGGGCGCTTTTGATAACGTAAGCCATCAAGGAATACTCGATGGCCTGGCTGAAACAAACTGCGGAGAGCGGATATACAACTATGTTCGCAGCTTTTTAAACCAACGAACCGCTGAGATTAAATTTGGCGCAGTAGAAATCAAGACCTTCAAGGTACCCAACAAGGGCACTCCCCAGGGCGCAGTGATCTCGCCAACGCTATTTAACGTGGCGATGATAGGCCTTGCAAGGAAACTACAAGCCATCCCAGGTATCCAGCACGCCCTATATGCGGATGATATTACAGTCTGGTGTGTCACCGGGTCGCTACGTGAAAAAGAAGAACGATTACAAGCAGCTGCCTGTGAAATCGAGACATACGTGCGAGCCAGAGGGCTGCAATGCGCGTCAGAGAAATCTGAGATTATACGAGTCTGGAGAGGGAAAGGAAATCGTAACGTCCCGACGGACCCTGCCCTTAAACTGGAAATCAGACTTGGCAATGATGCAATACCTGAGAAGACCACAATCCGGGTACTGGGCATGTGGCTACAATCAAATCAACACTGCCAACACGGGCTTAACCTCATCAAGACGGCAACACAACAAGTCTCAAGAATGATAAAGCGGGTAGCCACTAAAAGGACGGGGATGAAGGAATCAGACACCCTTCACCTAATCAGAAGTCTGGTGGTTAGCCGCTTCATTTACAGCTTGCCGTATTACGAGCTAACGAAAACAGAGAGGGATGCGATCAATTCGTGCTTACGGAAAGCATACAAGATCGCCCTACAAATTCCGCAATGCGCCTCAACCGAAAAGCTCATGTCTCTTGGAATTCATAATACATTCGAAGAACTGGCAGAAGCTCAACTGATAACTCAAAGAAACAGACTTGCACAAACGACCGCGGGTAGGAAACTCCTTGGCAGACTCGGGTATCACGAGTTCCTAGAAAAACACAACCAAGCTAAACCCATCCCCACAATAGTCAGAAACAGCATCAAAGTGGCGCCAATACCCAGAAATATGGACCCAACTCTACATGCAGGCAGAAGAGAAGCCAGAGCTGCATACATTGAGAAAACGCACGGCGACAAACCAAACTCCCGCTTCGTGGACGCGGCAAGATACCCAGGCAGGCAGAAAAGAACGGTAGCTGCTGTCACTGACTATTTGGGCAGAGAAATCATTAGCGCCTCCACTCGCAACACCACTATCGTGGAAGCAGAAGAAATCGCAATAGCCCTTGCTATCAAAGCGACGGAACCAATCCAACAACAAATAACCATCCTATCAGACTCTCAAGCGGCATGCAGAAGCTACCTCAGGGGACGAGTATGCACCGCAGCCTATAGGATTCTACGAGATATAAAACCCCGAGCCAGATTTCACCTTATATGGGTACCCAGTCATGAGGGAATCAAGGGAAACGAAGAGGCTGACAGAGTAGCTCGTGCGCATGCTACACACCACGGGTGCTCACAGGACACCTCTGAAGACCTGATCCCGATTGACCAGAACTACTCTGCAATTTTAAACTACCACAGAGGAAATAGAATGAAGCTACCACCCCCAGATAAAAACCTTAGTAAGGAAGAACAGGTTATATGGAGAAAGCTGCAAACGTATACATATAACAACCTGCACATTCTCCATAAAATCCACCCTGAAAGATATGCGGACACATGCCCATGGTGCGGAGCCACGCCAACCTTAGACCACATCTCATGGGCATGCACGGCATATACACAAAAGACAAACACAGAAATTACGGATCATACACAATGGGAGGCGGCGCTGTCCAGCTCACAGGAAGAGGTCCAAAGGGCCATCATCCGACAAGCGAAACAGCGTGCGGAAGCCAGTGGGGCCCTTGTCTAGGGGCTCCAACCATTGAGCGTTTTATTCTTCAGTAAAGTTGTTCTATCTATCTATCCCTAGTGAAGTGGCAGGGGCGTAACCAGGGGGGGGGGGGGGGGAAAGGGAGGTTATGAGGCTCCAGTGCCCTCCCCCTCCCGGAATTTTTTCGTGCTGTCATGCACCGCCGACCAAAACAACCCTCGGCGCCGGATATCATTCTGGATTTTGTCTAAAATGTATTTTTCACGCTCGAAAAGACATTTCAGCGCGGACTTTGCGAACTTGGGCTGGATTTCGTGGCAGAGCCCATGCACCAGTGTCACATAACACAAGGAGCCCCATACAAACACAAAGTTTTAAGGGTGTTTTGATGGCGAGCGGGCTCGTCGCGGCATCTCGCGGAGGCCACGGAATCCACGGAGCGCGCGGATTTGATTTCCGAAACTTTATGAGTATAAACTTTGCATGAACATCTGATGTGGAAGATGCATTGACATTTCCAAAGTAGTGCTTTACACTTTTAATTCCGGAACTTTGTGGGTTTGATGTTATAAACATATGACGCCAAAGGTGCATTACTTTTCTAAAGTCATAGATCGGACCATACAACGAGACAAGCCAAATCAACACACTATCAGACAAGTTGACAAAGCACGCACCAAGGTTCGATGAAACGAAGCTTTGTGATGGTTCATTTGTGCCGCCATGTCACAGAAAAGAATATCGCCATTTTTTGCACCTGCGCCAACGCATCAATGTCAAGACACTAAAGCCAGCAAAGGTAACTAAGTTCTTATTTATTTTTCTACTTTGAAGTTTATTCGCGAGGACACATTGAGCCTCTTCAATTTTCTTGTTCTCGCTGCCCGCGGGCGGCCAGAGCCAGCCAGGGCGCATGCGTTTTTATCGTGTTGCCCCGTACACCGCAAGGCGCACTTCGGTGCACGTTTGTTTTTCTCTGACCGGGTGGATTTTCGCCTGGCAGAGTTTTGGACGCTTCCTGGCTAGCTTACGAGAAAAAATACAATGGTTGCTCAACGCCATCACTGTGGAGTCTCGACGGATTGCAACACGTTCGCTTGAGCGCAACTTCTCCGGAAAATATTATCTCGCCGATGTAGGATACCTTAGAGTATACGTATGGTTCTGTGTGGGCCAAGCGTCTCAGACACGTTTTCTTCGATATTACTTCGGTAGCCACATTAGGCGCACAAACTAGGTATACGATTTTGGCCAACTTGATTTCCTTTGCGTTATTCCATATCGGTGCCCCGGCCTCACAAAAGAAAAAAAGACATTGCTGCGGCACAGAGAATTGTCGCATGGTGAAAGTTCGATTTTGTTACCTCATTTTCGAAGTAATGAGCCATGGGACGCTTCATTTGCCGGATACTCTTATTATATTATTGCGATAGCAATAATATCAATACTCCAAGCGCATTCCTGCCGTCACCATCGCCCTCATATTCCGTATAAAGTCCCAAGGGCGTAACTATATTTAAATATCTTGTTGCAAGGTTTCGTGTACATGTGTAGCGAACTTTGCTCCAAGTGACAATTTTGCCCTTTATCAAGCTGTACCTTCGCATTTGTATATTCCATTGTATCTTCGCATTTCTAATGTGCGAGGGAGAGTCAAATGAAAGTGAGCCAACCCACCCCGCGCAATAATAGTTCTGTTCATTATCTGCGAGGCATGCGCGTAGCACACAGGCATCTGTCATTTACAAAAGTGACACGCAGGTGTGAGTATAAATGTGCTTTAATGCTCTCATACACTGGGTTGAACGTGATGGCGTTACATAGTGGACGATCCAAAAGTTGAACAGCGTGGTGTCGTGAGGTTTTAGACAGCTGAAGGTGGTTCCCAAACAGAAATTAGTCGCTGTATGGCTTCCGTGTACGTTGAACATTGCATTTCACTGGCCACTGTATTGTAAAGCGTTGCAGCAAACGGTTCAAAGAAGGTCGTGAAAGTTGCAAAGACGATCTAAGACCGGGCCAAACGCGCCGCGCAATCACCTCCAATACTATTGCAAAGCTTTATGAGCTGAATAGACAGGAACGGAGGATGAGTATCGATGAATTGGCAGAGCGTCTGAACATCAGTCCCGATTCGGTTCACGCCATAATTCACGAACATCTCGGTTATCGGCCCTTGTGTGCGCAGTGCATACCCAAGATTTTCAACCACCGCCAGAAGACGGAGAGGGTCGGCACTGCATTGACTCATCTGGTCCGCTATCACAATGAGGGTGACGACTTCTTGTCTGCAATAGTGACCGTGGATCAATCACGGTTGCAACTACTACGAGCCTGAAACGAGAAGGCAGAGCTTACAGTGGAGACATTCGAATTCACCACTCCCCCAAAAAGCAAAGGCCGTGATTTCCGTCGGAAAGGTGATGACTTCTTTTTTTCGATCATGAGGGGTCATTACTGATCGAATTTGCGAAACCTGGAGATACTATCAATCGTTTTTAATATTATGAAAACGCCGGATCGGCTGCGTGTCGCAATCAAGAACAAACGACGTGGCAAATTGGCGAATGGGGTCATGTTGCTCCACGACAATGCCCGTCCCCACGTCGGTGATGGGGTTAACACAAAACTGGCGAACTTCAAATAGGAAACGCTGAAACATCTATCACACAGCCCAGACCTGCTGCCTTGCGGTTTCCACATATTGGAGCATGGCACAACATTCGTGTGGGACGATGACGTGAAAGAGTCAGTTACAGACTTTTTGAACCAACAACCCAAGGAGTTTTATGAGACGAAAATCACGCGATTTGTTAGTCAGTGGGACAAATGTCTAAATCCTCATGGAGACTACTTTTAAATGAAGTACCCGTCATGCATTCGCATTGGCTCACTTTCTTTTGATTAGCCCTCGTATATTTTGCACAACTGATGGTTTTTAAATGTGCTCTCTGTTGCAACTATCATCATCGTCATCAACCTGGTTACGCCCACTGCAGAGCAAAGGCCTCTCCCATACTTCTCCAACTACCCCGTTCATGTACTCATTGTGGCCATGTTGTCCCTGCAAACTTCTTAATCTCATCCGCAAAACCTAACTTTCTGCCGCCCCCTGCTACGCTTTCCTTTCCTTGGAATCCAGTCCCTAACCCTTAATGACCATCGGTTATTTTCCTCCTCATTACATGTCCTGCCCATGTCCATTTCTTTTTCTTGATTTCAACTAAGATGTCATTAACTCGCGTTTGTTCCCTCACCGAATCTGTTCCTTTCTTATCCCTTAACGTTACACACGTCATTCTTCTTTCCATAGCTCGTTGCGTCGTCCTCAATTTAAGTAGGACCCTTTTCGTAAGCCTCCAGGTTTCTGCCCCGTACGTGAGTACTCGTACGACACAGCTGTTATACACTTTTTTCTTGAGGGATAATGGCAACCTGCAGTTCATGATCTGAGAATGCCTGCCAAACGCACGCCAGCCCATTCTTACCCTTCTGATTATTGCAGTCTCATGATCCGGATCCGCGGTCGCTACCTGCCCTAAGTAGATGTATTCCCTTACCACTTCCAGTGTCTCGCTACCTATCGTAAACTGCTGTTCTCTTCAGAGACTGTTGAACATAACTTAGTTTTCTGCACATTAATTTTTAGACCCACCATTCTGCTTTGCCTCTCCAGGTCAGTGAGCATGCATTGCAATTGGTCCCCTGAGTTACTAAGCAAGGCAATGTCATCAGCGAATCGCAAGTTACTAAGGCACTATCCATTAACTCTTATCCCCAATTCTTCCCAATCCAGGTCTCTGAATACCTCCTGTAAACACGCTGTGAATAGCATTGGAGAGATCGTATCTTCCTGCCGGACGCCTTTCTTTATTGGGATTTTGTTGCTTGCTTTATGGAGGACTATGGTGGCTGTGGAGCCGCTATAGATGTCTTTCAATATTTTTACATACCGCTCGTCTACACCCTGATTGCGCAATGACTCCATGACTGCTGAGGTTTCGACAGAATGAAACGTTTTCTCGTAATCACTGTAAGCTATATATAAGGGTTGGTTATATTCCGCACATTTCTCTATCACCTGATTGATAGTGTGAATATGGTCTATTGTTGAGTAGCCTTTACGGAATCCTGCCTGGTCCTTTGGTTGATAGAAGTCTAAAGTGTTCCTGATTCTGTTTGCGATTACCTTAGTAAATACTTTGTAGGCAACGGACACCAAACTGATGGGTCTATAATTTTTTAAGTCTTTGGCGTCCCTTTTCTAAGGATTAGGATTATGTTAGTGTTCTTCCAAGATTCCGGTACGCTCGAGGTGATGCGACATTGCGTATACAGAGTGGCCAGTTTTGCTAGAACAATCTGCCCACCATCCTTTAACAAATCTGCGGTTATCAGATCTTCCCCAGCTGCCTTCCCCCTTTGCATAGCTCCCAAGGCTTTTTTAATTCTTCCGTCATTACTTGCTGCATTTCAAATTCCTCTAGACTATTCTCTCTTCCATTATCGTCGTGGGTGCCACTGGTACTGTATAAATCTCTATAGAACTCAGCCACTTGAACTATCTTATCCATATTAGAAATAATATTGCCGGCTTTGTCTCTTAACGCATACATCTTATTCTTGCCTATTTCTAGTTTCTTATTCACTGCTTTTAGGCTTCCTCCGTTCCTGAGAGCTTATTTGATTCTATCCATATTATATTTCCTTATGTCAGCTGTCTTACGCATGTTGATTAACTTGGAAATTTCTGCCAATTCTATTCTAGCTGTAGGGTTAGAGGCTTTCATACACTGGCGTTTCTTGATCAGATCTTTCGTCTCCTGCGATAGCTTACTGGTATCCTGTCTAACGTAGTTACCACCGACTTATATTGCAAACTCCTTATTGATGCCCATAAGATTGTCGTTCCTATCTTCAACACTAAGGTACCCTTCCTGAGTTAAAGCTGAATACGTCTTCAGTAGCTTAATGCAGAATTCCTATATTTTCCCTCTTGCCGCTAACTCATTGATCAGCTTCTTATGTACCAGTTTCTTCCGTTCCCTCCTCAAGTCTAGGCTAATTCGAGTTCTTACCATCCTATGGTCACTGCAGCGCACCTTGCCGAGCCCATCCGCATCTTGTATGATGCCAGGATTAGCGCAACGTATAAAGTCTATTTCATTTCTAGTCTCGCCATTCGGGCTCCTCCACGTACACTTTGGGCTATCCCGCTTGCGGAAGAAGGTATTCATTATCCGCATATTATTCTGTTCTGCAAACTCTACTAATAACTCTCCCCTGCTATTCCTAGAGCCTATGCCATATTCCCTCAATGACTTGTCTCCAGCCTGCTTCTTGCCTACCCTGGCATTGAAGTCGCCCATCAGTATATTGTTATTGTTTTGACTTTACCCATCGCTGATTCCAGGTCTTCATAGAAGCTTTCGACTTCCTGGTCATCATGACTGGATGTAGGGGCGTAGACCTGTACGACCTTCAATTTGTACCTCTTATTAAGTTTCACAACAAGACCTGCCACCCTTTCGTTATTGCTTTATCATTCCTCTATGTTACCAGCTTTATGCTCATTAATCAGGAATCCGACTCCTAGTTCTCGCCCCTCCGCTAAGCCCCGGTAGCACAGGACGTGCCCGCTTTTTAGCACTGTATATTCTTCTTTTGTCCTCCTAACTTCACTTAGCCCTATTATATCCCATTTACTGCTCTCTAATTCATCCAATAGCACTGCTACACTCACCTCACTAGATAACGTTCTAGTGTTAAATGTTGCCAGATTCAGATTCCACTGGCGGCCTGTTTGGCCGCCATTGCAACTATAATTTCGGTGCAATTACTCACAATATGCGACCAGCGACAGCTGCTCCTGCACAATGCATAGGGACAAAGGACAGCGTCATTGGGATTTTTCACTGGCGGTTGCACATGCACAAATATATAAACAAGGCTCTTGAATGACAAAGTTTCATTAAAACATTTGTCCTGAACTAGTTCATTTCACAGCCTTTATATTTTTCATATGAGCGGCACGCACTGCTTTACTGGTTTCGAAGTGATATAGTTCTGAAGTTCGTGTGATATTTCCTTTATTATTAAGTAGACGAAAAACATGGAAGTATTCATATCAGCTATTTCGGCAGAATTTTTGGGACATGCGAATATACTTATTTATGAAAAAAATTATATTGTACTTTGCGCACCGTTCAAGAATTCGGTTGCAGCATCTTTGGCAATGTCAGCGCAGCTATCATTCATGTATTTCATCCTTACACAAATTCTGCAACGTGAGCCCCCCCCCCCCCCCCCGAACGAAATTTCTCGCTAGCCACTGTGAAGTGGTGCAAACCACTGTGGGTAATGCATGGGCGGGGCAAAAAAGGGTTATCAATCTTCCTTGTCCTTATTTTAGGACAGGAAGGAGAAATGAAATAAGCATCTTGTAAATGGGATTTAAAGGATCCCTCACCAGGTCTCGCGATTTTGAGCTGAGAAGCGCAGAGCATAAATTGAGCGATAACGATCGTGTCTCCAAAGTATTACATCGCTAGGCGCCGTGGAAAGATCTGAAATTTCAAACAGAACGCCGTTTTTCCTTCTCATCGCGGCCGCAGCGCTCCAAGCCGGAGGATGACATAGTCGCGTCCCTGCGCCTATCTTCTCGACTCCGCAGTGTGACGTCGCTCGAAGTGACACGTGACTTCGAGAATTATTCAAGGCACCATCTGTTATTCTTGTGATCTGTTGCTTGAATTGACGAATTAAAGTTTAGACAAATAGTAAAATACACAAACGGAATGTCTGCGTGTTTTTGCTTACTTCGCACCGAAGCAAGAGAGATGTACTTCCGCTTCGTGTGCTTGTTCCCACGGTCGTGCGGTTACGTGCGTAAGCACCGAGACTATGCCATTTTCCACCGTGTTCCAACGCGTGATCATGCTCTGCGATCCGCTTTTTCTGCCTCAGTATTCGTGTAGCACTTAGTTACACCGCTATTCATGTTTCCTTGCGCACAGCGCGCCAAATCGTGCGCTGCGCGAACAAGACAACAGCGCATGCGCGACGCCGTAAACGGAAATGCGGAGTGCCGAAAAGAAAGCGAGGAGAAAAACAAAGGTGAAGGCGGGGCCCGTGACGTACGTGTCGCGCGACCCTCGAGGTCAGGCAGGTCAGGCATGGGAGAACGCAGGGAAGGAATTTCACTTGCATAGGCTAGACGGGGCGAGTGGAGAGGGAGTCTCGCTATGCAGTGGAACCCGGTTGCCTGCTGCCCTGCCGATCGACCCTCACTTCCCCGTGCAGTCCTCAATCTACGCGGACGACATCGCCCTATGGGTGCGGGGACCACCGCAACACATCCGCAAGGCACGTGCGGCCCTACAGAGAGCCCTGGACACTGCGGCTGCCTACTTGTGCAGCATCGGCCTCACCATCTCGGCCAGGAAGACCGAGGCCTTGCTACTGCATCCCAGAGCATCAGCCCACCGCTCCGCTGCCCGGCTGCGCTTGGAGGGCGTCCAGATCCCACGGAGCAAGGCAGTCACCTACCTGGGGCTGCGCATTGACCATCGGCTGACCTGGCTGCCGGCTACCAAGGCCCTGTGCGCCCAGACGCAGGCGATCTCACAGCTATTTGCCCATGGACAGGGCTGTAGCACCAGGTGGGCCCTGCAGCTATTTGAAGCTGCAGCCACTTCACGGCTACTGTATGCCCTCCCTCTTGGGGCGCTGCCCCCACCCCGCCTGCGGAAACTGAAGCTGCAGCACCGGTAAGTAGTACGGCTCTGTCTTTGCGTTCCCCGAGCCTCACAAGTGACCGCCACTTTGGCTGAGGCAGGTGCCTGGCCCCTATCATTACTCTTCCTGCAACAAGTGCTACGACACATTGATCGCCTGCACCATGCCGCAGATAGTCAAGCACTGCTGACCCGCCTACGCTTCCGGCCAGCATCACACATGGGATGGCTGTGTGGCCTCTTTAAGGAAGTCATAGGGGACACGCCTGCAAAGGCTGTACAGCAGCGCCCACCACATCGGCCACCAATCTCTATTTCGACCGAGCTGCCAGGTGTCTCGAAGAACCATTCCCCAGCATGTGCCCTGCAGCAGACGGCAGCGTCTCTCCTCCAAGAGAGACTTGGGGACCAGCTTCACATCTTCGTCGATGGATCCGTGATACCGGAGACGGGCTCCTCCACAGCAGCCTGCGCTGCACCGGCCCTACAAAAGAGCAAGCTGTGCCGTCTCCCGGGACACGCAAAGTCTACCGCAGCAGAGCTAGCAGGACTTCACCTGGCTGGGCACCTACTTGCAGAGTAGCTACCAGCGACCCGAGCAGCCATCTTCTGCGACTCCAAGGCGGCGCTGCTCTGCCTGCAGAACCCTGACAGGGCTAGCCTTGGGGTTGCGCTGCTCTCTTCAAGACTGACGGCCCTTCAGGACGCAGGATGCTATCCCTGTATCGGCTACCGGCACACGTGGGGATACCGGGCAATGAAGAGGCGGACACTCTTGTAAAAAGTGCCCACCACTCAAACGTCCCCCTCAGCCCTGCTGTAACGGCCGCAGACTTCTCGAGACACAGGCTGCGCCGGCACATCATCGCCTGCCACCCGGGCAAATGTGTATCCCTGGGCCGGCTTCCACGGCCTCTTCCAAAGCACGGCCTCCTACGAAGGGATGCCTCGTTGCTGCTCCGACTGCGAATTGGCTGCTACTGGACAGCAGCCCGCCGGCACCGCCTTGGGAAAGCCACCTCGCCAGCCTGTGCCTCTTGTGGTGAACCAGAGACTCTGGAGCACCTCCTGCTGGCCTGCCCTGCTCACCTGCGGCACCGTGGCCGACTTCTGCAAGAGTTCCACCGCCTTGGGCTCCCATGTTCACGACAGGAAGATATCCTCTTCCCCTGTCGTAATCAGCTACTGGCCTTCCTAAGTGTCGTCGAGTACCTCGACTCGTCGGGGCTCTCGGCGAGACTATAGGAAATTTCGACAAAGACGGATGGCCTAACGGCCATCCCCCAACCTCGGGCTTCCTGATCCGCCACTACTTTACTTCTACTGGGCCACCTCCTATACGGTCTACCTCCAGCCTACTCCTCCGGTTGAACCCACTGGGCCCTCCCGGCCGGGCTGCTCTGATGCTGCTGGGACGACCCTCTACCTTTCTCCCTCCTACCCTCTCTTTCTTTTAATCCCATCTTCCCCACCCTGCTGGGGCTGAGCCGTGCTCCCGCATGGGTTGCAGAAGATAGTGCCAGCCTTTTCTCCTTTCCCACAAGAATCACTTATCTCTCTCTCTCTCTCTCTGAAATCTTTGGTTCGCGGCACTGAAATGTTTCCATCTCGGCTATTATGAGCCGACTTGAAAAATTTTTGCGGCAGGACGCTTTCTGGAGGACACGTAACAACTTCCAACGTATAACCGAAATTTGCTATGGGGCCTGGTGACGGGCCTTTTAATATGTCTACTAGTACAGATATGAAGGATCAGATATCTAACTATTACAGAAAGAAGTTATGCGAGCATAATGAATATTAAGAAGAATTATATCATGAAATTCTTTTTGTCTCGCGCAGAAAGATGCAGAGGGCTTCACAAACGCTCCTGTGGCTGTAACCCAGTACGGCAACCCCAAAGGAAGGAATTACTGGAGGAGACAAATTCAAGCCAAGTTTTAGAAGGGTTCGTCTAAAAATCTTTTCCTTTGATTAATAGACCGGTGGCATATCAAAAAGAAGTGTTCAAGAGGTTCACTCTCATTGCATATAGGACACAGAGGGGATATAGCCAGACAAGTCCTGTGGAGGTAAAAGTTCAGTGGGGGGACTCGTCACCATAGTCTCGTAATCGTTACTTAAATTTTTCTAATGGAGCAGCATTTGTTGTTCCAAGAAAAGTTGAGATGCGAGAAATCATATGCTGGCAAAGATGACAGTGCAAAGTTATTTGCAGTAATATTTTTTCTGAGTCGAGCCGCAGTGATTAGAGCTGGCGTAGGTAAAATGGGCATTATAGGAGCATCGTGGGATGCTACTGGTAGTGCATCTACATATTCGTTTAAGGCTGCATTTTTCTGGCCTCGCACACACACTAAACGAACGAGATGTAAGTGGCTTGGAAGGAGAGAATAAACAGTTTCTAATGAATCTGACAATTTGGACGTGGTTAGTGAAGAACAGACAGACAATCAGTTAAAGTTACGGCTGATTACAGAGATTATGGTAATTTGCGCAGAGCTTAAACAATTACCAATTATTCCGCCTTAAAGATAGGTGTGAAGTCAGGTAGCCGAATGGAAAAAACACCAATTTATTTATGGTGTTACAACGCCCAAACCTGCTTTCTTTTCACAGACGGAAGCATCTGTTGCTATCACAGTCGTTGTATCCAGATGTGTAAGGTGGTGTTCCAAAATGCTATTCAGATATTGATAGGGCAAGTATTTATATTGTTCGGGAAAATGTAATCAAATTCAATTTCGGTGACTGGAACACAGGAACTTGGTAAGACCACCGCGCATAAGTGAACATATATAGGGTCCAATAGTTCTTGTACGAAAACAATTTAAGGGCAACGTGAGCGATACCATGGATGGCTAAAAAATGAGGTCGATTCATTAATGAAAACTTATTGTGACCTCCTCTGTTGCTATACAGATATATTTAAGAAAGTTCGCACTGTTTGAAAATTAAATCGCACGAGAAGAGAAGACAGGCGTGCTTCTTGATGTAAGATATTGTTACAAGCACGAGGAAAAGGGGTTTATTTAGGCGTGCGATATCAGGAACAGCAGGCTACGAAAATCAGGAATGGCCGCTGCACAGTCTTCGTTCTCCTCTTCCTTTCTCTTCTTGATCCCCGCGTTACTTCTACGCGCTTGGACGCAACATACCTCATTTCGCAGACAAAGCCCGCTGGGCGAGTCACATAGCTTCCTGTGGCGTGCATGATTTCAACCTTGCGACATGCGCGACTTGTGTCCCAGCAGAACGTCTACCAGTGTTCGTGAGGCGCACGAAAGTATAGTTAGCTGACTTTGTCGATGACAACACACGATCCATCGTAGTTTGCCAGCAGCTTTTGGCACAAACCACGCTTCCTTGTGAGAGTCCAAAGAGAGAGAGACAAAAGGGAAGGAAAGACAGGGAGGTTAGCCAGTGTAAATACCGGCTGACTACCCTGTGCTGGGGAAAGGGGTAAAGGTAATAAAAGGAGAAGGAAGAGAGAAGAAAACAAGAAAAATGCACACAGTAACGCGATGTTTCGCGCAACAATAGTCACATCTCCTTAAGAACTTGAGCAAAGCCCTTAAGGCCTTGAGTGCCGAAACCTACCTGGACCAGTGTCCAAGAACTTTGTCTTCTGTGAAGGGGCGATTGTCCAGTTTTTCGAGCGCGGTCACGAGCACTTTTCTTGGCACATTGTAACGTGGACAGTCACAGAGGAGGTGCGCGATCGTCTCTCCGCAGCCGCAGGTGTCGCAGGCAGGGCTGTCGGCCATTCCAATGCGGAAGGAATATTAGTTCGTGAATGCGCCGCCGAGCCATAGGCGGCACATAAGTGTTGCTTCCGCTCATGGCAACCCTGGTGGAAGGCGCAGTTGCAAACTTGGATCCAATCTGTGTAGACGTGTGTTCGTGAATCCACTGTTGTTCCACAGAGTTAGCGTAAGCTCGCGTGCAAGGGATGTAACAGGCCGATGTCGTGCGCCGTAGCGGGCTTTGGAGTTTTCTTGCGATGCCAAAGTCCACAGATGCGCAAGTCTCCGAGCCCCTTCAGCGAGGCATAGCGTATCGGCGAGCGTAGAATTGTCGTGGTGGTAAAAAGGGAGGACAGTGTCGAGCGTATACCGGGGCGGCCGAGCATATGGAAGGAAGGGGCTGTAGCAGGTTGTCTCGTGTTTGGCGGTGTTTTAGGCGTAAGTAATAAACGGTAGTGTTGTGTTGTTTGGGTTTGTTGCGTAGGGTTTCAAAGATGCGACGGCACGAAGCCGCAAGTGACAGACTCCATTTCTTGAGAACAACAATTCTGGCGGCCACGACTGACCTAGCCTTTATTAAAAATGTCGGATTTGTAGGGGGCTCCGGGAGATACATAACACGCCCCTTTTTGAGTGACGATTACAACGATAAAGCACGCACTTCATGACGTTCAGTTCTGAAATGTGGCCGGTGGCCGTATGGCTCTTCCAGCCCTTGTCACGTATGTCGAAGCATGTCTTGCTTCTTCAGTATAGTTGTGAGGCGTAGCATCGTTGGCACTTGTTGGCCCCGATTCATCCAGGGTGTAGTCTTCTGCTGTACGAGTGAATTCACGGACCACCTGAGTGCGTGGCCTCAGGTGCACACGGTTACGCACATAAATTGCTCCACTTGTAGTTTGCACTGTGTAGCGCCTTGGTTGAGGACCAACCTGTGTGACGACTGCTTTTTTCCAGTCATTCTTGTGACTCACCCATACAGGTTGATGTTTCTTCAGAGGTGCAAGTATGCGAGTGTGGTTGTCTCCATATCTGTGCTGTGCACTCTGTCTGCGTTTGAGGAGCTTCTGATGTGTATCTGTGGGGTAGTGTGTTTTCAGATTATGTGGCAAGGTCGGTATGAACGTTCTTAATTTCCTGCCCATTAGCAACTCTGCTGGGGAAGATGCTCCAATGGTTGGGGTGGCACGGTAGTTGAGGAGAACCAAAGGCAGATCTTTGCCATCACTGTGCGACTTGATCAGCATGGACTTAACAGTCTGTATTGTTCTCTCGACCTGCCCATTGGACCTCGGGTAGTGGGGTGATGACGGTTCATGAGCAATATCCGATTCTTGCAGGAATGTTCTGCATGCCTGCGAGTCAAACGGTGGTCCCTGATCAGAGATAAGCACATTGGGGAGTCCAAACCGTGAAAAGATGTCCTTCAGGACCAAAATAACTGAAGTTGACGTAGTGGTTTCCATACGTTTCACTTCAACGTACTTTGAAAAGTAGTCAACAACAAGGATATATGTATTGCCTTGACAGCACGGAGAAAGGAAACTAAGGAGAAGCCCTGACGTCACTCTTTGTGAAGCAAAAGTGAAGCCGGAAGTTGGCGTTGCTCATGGCGATGCTCCGCCTTTTGGGTCACCCTCCTCTCTTGTTTACATCTTTCGCGAAACCACGCCGCGCTCGCTCCGCAGCAATACTAAACAATCGCGATGTCTCATTGTGTTGCCGTTGCCGAACCCATGTTAAAATAAGTTCATAATGAACTTCGTAAATTGGGCCGTGAGGTCGAATCGGCTGCTTTTACCGGCTTTTATGAAAATAAACATGCCTTAAATATAAGGCCAACCAACTGAACTGTTCTCATTAATCGCAGGTACCGGCCGCTACCCAGCTCTTGCGTGTTCTTTAAAAAAAAAGGTCCCCTTTATCGCTGCCTTCTACTTGCTTTTCTCTGCTTGGGCTTCCTGGGGCTCTCATACGGCCTTGCGAGCTAGACGTCTGGTGATGCGAAAAAAGATGTACGCATTCTTACTGCACTGCAAGAACGCACTGGAGACACGTACGACACACCAATCCATTTGCGATCCATTTGGAGTTTATGAGCACAAACACACTCTCGCTTGAGGAATCGTCGTGCTTTATTGAACAAACTTCGGGTGGCCGCGCATCACTTCGACAGCGCGCCGGCGAGGAGGCAGAATGTCATTTCTGACTCCGCGTTTAGGTTCATTGACTGCGGCTTGAGGTGCCTTCTTCGCACGGTAAGCGAAGCGTCACGGAACCAAAGTTTTGCGATAGCCGGCGCACAATGCAGAACAGTACGCGCGTGGAACCGGCCTGCCTGCGACCATGGAACAGCCGTTTGCTGTGTTCGCAGGTACGCTCTGTGGAGCCTTCCTCACTCTTGCGGCGCATCCGCTGACCTTCCCTGCGCTTCGCGCGCGCAGAGATAAGGTACGCCTGCGGTAGGGAGGATTATTTTCTTAGTAAGTCAAAGCAGCCGCTTCTTTCCAATCTTCCCAGATGAAGAGTCGACTGGCCGGCGCACGGTGCCGAACAATACGCGCGTGGACCCGGCCTACGTGGGAGCATGGAATAGCTAGCCGTTCGACGTGTCCGCAGGTGTACGTTCTGTGGAGCCTTGCACATTCTTGCGGCGCATCCGCTAACCTTCACTTCCCTGCGCTTCTCGCACGCACAGATGAGATAAGCTTGTGGTAGGAAGGATTCGTTCCTTGTGCTATCTTCGGCTGGTCGTTTCTGAGCACTCTGGAGCGCTCTCGCGAGCGGCGTTGTCTTCGGCTGGTTGAAAGAGGGTGCGCGCCCTGCGTTCGGCTGGTTCTTCTCGATTGCTCTCCTCTATCTCGGAGCGCTCTGAGGCGCTCCGAGCTCTGTTGTCGGAGCAGTCATCGAGATTGAAACGTAATCGCAGCGCCGCGTCGCTGCTGTTGGCGATGGCCCACCGTAAACTCGGCAACCTAGGCCACTGCATGCTTGCGTCTCGACGAACGTTCGTCCCGCCGGCACGTCCGCCGGTTTTTCCGGCAGCGCCGGGAGCTTTGGATAGGCGAAACATCGGACGTTGGCAGTAGTCACGTGGTTTCGCATCAGCAATTTCCTCCTCCTAGAGCGAGTCGCACGTTCGGCTTGCGCTCTTGTACCCTACCTTTGAGCTCGGGAAACGACCGATCTACCCGACTCTGCTTCGGGGCATACAGGCGACCAGTCGCAGATACCATTAATAAGTCAAAGCAGCCGTCCCGGATGAAGAGTCGACTGGCCATGACTGCTTTTTCTGCGTTTCTTTCCCAGCGAACGATGCGCGAAAGGCACCGTTTTTTCAGTTTTCGTTCCGCGCACGAGTTGTGCGGACACTTCTCTAGGATGTCCGCTCATCCAATGCCTAGTTGTTGTGTGCCAGGATGCAAGTCGCGCAAGCTGAAACGTGGACCGCCCATATCTTTTCACGTGTAAGTAAATTTCCTTATGTGGTTGGTGTTTTATCGGAGGAAAACCTAGAATTTATGATACACGCATTCACATAGCGATAATAACTCTATAGTTGTAGTATAACAGTAAAATATTTGATTCGCACAGTATAAGTTATGATGTAATACATATGCGCGTGATTCTTCATTATCAGGTTTCCCGGTGACAACGTTCGTGCCGCAAATGCAACATGCGCTGTCAAAAGCAGGAATCACTGACCTGCAAGGCATTCACTGTACAGATTCTGAAACGCATCGGTTTCGGTCTGCGATGGCACGTTAGCATGATTCCGCTGAAGTGGAGGCAAAATTTTCCGCGGATATTCCTTCGTCCGTTGTCAGTGCCGTGGCGCGGTACATTGCGTACAGCGTTACATATGCGCGTTCATTTCAGGAGCTTTAGTTCCTCCTGTCCCACATGGCCACAGCAACATCCGGCAGAGCACGGTGCAGGTAACACAGCGCAACAAGACACGGTGACTAACGCAAACCCGCCCACACAGCACCTTTGCCACGGCACGAAACCTACCAGAGCAACACGTGTGAGCGCTCAAAACCATAACAACGCCGCCATTGTGGCCCAAAAGGCGTGGCCATACAGCAAAAAAAATTAAAAAGCAGCAAAAAAATGAGAACCTACTACGTCATTTCCGCCACACTTTTCTCCTAGCGCGCGGAGGGGGTAGGGCCTCTCCTTAGTTTCCTTCCTCCGTGCCTTGACAGTGAAAGAAATCAACGGCCAACTTTTCCCATGGTCGTGCTGGCAGATCTCTGTCAAGCAATGGTTGCTGAGGGTTTGCCTTCTGGTTGGATTGGCAGGTGTCGCAGCTTGAGACAAGGGTGGCATTGTCCTTGTTGAGTGTGGGCCAATAAACACTCTGGCTTGCTAGTCTTTTACAAGCCACTGTACCGCGATGTGCCTGATGGAGTTTCTCAAGAACATCAGCCTGGAGAACTGCTGGAATGACAAGCCGTTGACCACAGCAAATGAAGCCGTCTGTGATATACAGTTCACTTCTTATGTGAAAGTATGGTCTTGCCATAGGATGAACATCACTAGGGCGATCAGGCCATCCTTGTTGAATGTACTTGGTTAGTTGTTGCAATACTGGATCCCGACTTGTTGCTTCCTGGATCTGGTTGAGCTTGGTGGGCTACACTTGAACCAGACTGGACACCAACAGTCCTGGATCACTGTCTGCAGTTTCCATCTTGGATTCGGGGTTTGGGGATCTTGACAAGGCATCAGCCACAGTTAGCTGTTTCCCCGGTACATACACTAGTTTAGTGTATAGCACTGTAGCCGGACCAAAAGTCTTTGCAGTCTTGGTGACATTTTTGTTAGATCCTTTGTCTGCAGTCCAACAAGAGGTTTGTGGTCTGTTTCCACTGTTACAGAGCGTCCAAAAGTGTAATAGCGGAACCGCTCGCATGCGAACACCACAGCTAGAATTTCTTTCTCTATTCGAGCATAACGTTGTTGGGGAGGTGTAAGGGCTGCAGAAGCATATGCGATTGGTCTGCCTTCCTGCAAGAGAACCAATCCCAGGCCGTATGAGCTGGCATCTGTTGAAATTGTGATCGGCTTGGATGGGTCGAAATAACGCAACACAGGCGATGTTGTGAGCTTCTGTTTGATGAGCTTGAAAGTCTCTGTGTGCTGGCTTGTCCAGTGCCACGCTACATCTGCCTTGAGAAGCTCACGCAGAGGACTGGTAGTTGCCGAAAAATTAGGGATGAACTTCGTGAGATATGTCACCATTCCTAAGAATATTTGCAGTTCTGACTTGTTTGATGGAAGTGACATGGCCTCAATTGATCTGACCTTGTCAGGGTCTGGGGATAGCCCATCTGAGGAGAGCTGGTGACCCAGATATTTTATGGCTGAAAGTCCTAACTTCAGTTTTGATTTGTTAAGCTTCAGGTTGTTTTGTCTAGCTATGGTCAGAACAGTTCTGAGATGGGCTTTGTGTTCTTCTGTAATCCTTGAGGCAACCAGTATGTCATCAAAATACGGCTTCACAATGGCCTGCCCTTCAAATACCTTGTCAATGGCCTGCAGGAACAGCTCGAGGGCTGTCGCAAGCCCAAATGGTACTCGAAGAAAACGGTAACGGCCCCATGGTGTTGCGAATGTACAAAGCCGTGAACTTGGTTGATCCAAAGTCAGTTGCAGAAAGCACTCTTGGCATCAAGGACAGAGAACACTGTTGAGCCATTCAGGCTTGCAAAAAGCTCTTCTGGTACTGGTATGCGGTAGTGTTGCCTTTTTATTGCTGCATTGAGGTTCCGTGGATCCAGGCACAAACGAACAGTTCCGTCTTTTTTTGGTTATAACCACTATGGGATGGACCCATTCACTATGTTCTGACTCTTGCGTGATTACGCCATTCCTCTCCATACGCTTCAGCTCTGCTTTGACCTTATCCTCGAGTGCACTAGGTACTCTGCGAGGAGCACAAACTGTCGGCACTGTACCTTCACGCAGCTGGATGCTAAAACGTCCCGGAAGCTGGCCGATTCCTTCAAATATGTCAGGGCAATCATTCAGTACTTTCTGAAACTGTTCTTGCAACACTGTGTCAGTGGACTTTGTCGTTGCTTGAAGGGTCTTCACACGGGAAAGCAAGTGCAGAGTTGTGCATGCAGCGGCCCCTAGTTTCGGCTTGAGGGGCTCCTTCACCAGCATAAATCTCAGACGGCCCTCCCTGTTGTTTACCGCACAAGACAGTTCACATTCACTGTCTATTAGAAGCTGGTGGCCACTGTACGTAGTCACTTTAGCTGTGGTTGGTTTGCTTGCTGCTCTGCACGGCCACTGCTTGTACATATGTTCTGGAATTATGTTGACGTCCAAACCGGTGTCTAACTTGAATGTCACCTCGTGTCCATTAACACTGACACTTTCGCTCCAGTATGTTGCGTCGGCATTGACACTGCACGTAGTCAAACAGCTCAAGTATAATTCCTCCTGCAAGTCTAGTTGTGGATGTTCATGAAGCAGTCCGACTCGCGGTCGATGCGCTGCTGTCTGCCGACGTGGCTGCTTGCACATGTGCGCGAAATGGCCAAGTTTGTCGCAGTTGTAACAGTTTTTGCCAAAAGCTGGGCACTGTTGTGGGGGGTGCGAGGTTCCGCAGCGAGAACATTTACGATTAGACCCTTGGGACGAGCGATGAGGCTGCTGAGGCTTGTTGATACCTAGCGGACGACCAGTTGTCTTCGTCAGTTTCCGATTGTACGTGTGAACGGCATTCACTTCTGGCTGCTGATCACTGGTTACGATCTCTTGCACATGTTTCTTTGATATTTCCGCTACCTTGCACGCTGAGACGATTTTTTCCAGAGTGAGGCCGCGCTCCCGACAGAGCCGTTCGCGGAGAGCTCCATCGCGGATTCCAACCACCACGCGGTCGCCGATGAGTCTGTCGCACTTGTCACCGAAGTCGCATTTCTGCGCCTGTCGTCGAAGGTCAGTAACAAAATCGTCATTTGGGTGACCTGGCTTCTGTACCATCGAGTTGAACACCGCCGCTGCTTGTATGACGTTCTTGTACGGGCGATATAACTCGTCAAACTTGTCAAGTATGTATTTCACTGGGTTTGCGTCTTCGTTTCCGGCGGCAGGGTCTGGAGGGAACATCTGTGCGATGCGACGAGCATGCGGGCTAAGTACATGAAGCAACAATGCCTTCCGCGCTGATTTAGGTTTAGTGTTGTACTCACAAGCCAGTTCATATATAGTGAATGCTTCCCGCCATTCTTCCCATGCAGTCTGAGGAGTGTCACCAGGTTCGAAGTGAGCCGGGGGGCTGGATGAAAACGTTGGCCATTTTGTTGATTTCAGGCGTTGCGCGGACGATCTGCTTACACTTCTGACACCATGTTATGTTGTTTGGGTTTGTTGCGTAGGGTTTCAAAGGTGCGACGGCACGAAGCCGCGAGTGACAGACTCCATTTCTTGAGAACAACTCTGGCGGCCACGACTGGCCTAGCCTTTATTAAAAATGTCGGATTTGTAGGGGGCGCCAGGAGATACATAACAGGTAGAACTTCATCCCAATTCTTATGATCGGACGCAACATGCATGGAAAGCATATTGGTGATTGTTTGATTAGTGCGCTCAGTGAGGTCGTTCGTTTGCGGATTTTACGGCATCGAGTGCCTGAGGTGCGAGTTACATAAACGCACAAGCTCTTCCATGATATCCGCCATGCAGTGACGTCACCGGTCGCTTATAGTAACACCAGGCGGTCCATGTGACAGAACAATAACGTGCAGTAAGAAGAGCGACACTTCGTTGGCAATGGCTGGTGGTATAGCCGCCGTCTCGCAATAGCGTGTGCAATAGTCGGCGCAGACAATTATCCAGCGGTTCCCCTTAGATGACTGACAAAAAGGGCCTAACAGATCAGTTCTAACTTGCCGAAAGGGTGAGCTGGGAGGCGACACAGGTTGAAGGAGACCAGATGAGGCAGTGGTTGGGCGTTTCCTACGTTGGCACTGCATGCAGCTGGCGACATACAACTCAACCGAATGTCGCATCCGGGGCCAGTAAAAGCGTTCTTGAATGCGATAAAGGGTGCGCACAGTGTCTAAGTGACCGGAGGTAGGGTCATCGTGCATAGCCTGAAGAATTGCTGGCCGGAGACGCTCCGGCACCACTAGAAGGAAGCGTGCACCCGTGCTTGAGTAGTTCCTATTGTACAGGAGCCCGTCACGTACACAGTAGCTGCTTGTCGCACTTGAATGGGCAGAAGTGAAGAGTGACTCCAGTTTGGTGTCTGTCCGTTGTTCTGCTTTGAACGCATCGAAATCTGGAAAAGCGGATGTCACAGAAGCGACGAGATGATGAATATCGTCTGCGTCGCAGTCCGTCGTGGTAAGCGGCATACGGGAAAGGCAGTCTGCGTCAGCATGTTTTTGGCCACTCTTGTACGAAACAGTGAAGTTATATTCCTGCAACCTCAAAGCACAGCGTGCGAAGCGACCACAAGGGTCGCGAAGGTTCACGAGCCAGCACAGGGAATGGTTGTCTGTGACAACTAGGAATGGGCATCCGTACAAGTACGAGCAAAATCGTTGAACCGCAAATATTACAGCGAGGTATTCTTGCTCTGTCACCCTGTAATTGCGTTCAGGTTTGCTTAATGAGAGGCTTGAATAAGCAATCACGATCTGACGGTAGTCATAGCGTTGGACAAAGACGGCACCCAGACCAACGCCACTAGCATCTGTGTGGATTTCTGTCGGCGCAGTAGAATTGGAATGGCGAAGGGTAGGTCGGGTCGTCAGCAGGAACTTCAACTGACGAAATGCAGAATCGCACTCGAGTGTCCACTCAAATCGTGCGTCTTTATGTAGCAGATTTGTCAGAGGATAATCGACGACAGAAAAACCAGGAATAAATCGGCGAAAGTGAGAGCAAGGACCCAGAAAACTACGAGGTTGCTTCACTGACTGCGGTGTACTGAATGTCTCAACAGCTGCCGCCTTGAGGGGATCACGCCGGATACAGTCTTTTTCAACAAGATGACCCCTCACGAGGGTCTGACGGTCACCAATGTTACTTTTCTTAGAGTTCAGAACCAGGCCAGCGTTTTTGATGCACTCGAGGACAATATATCCAGGCCCGTATTGTGCTCATTGAATGTGCGCACGAATATAACAACGTCGTCAAGATAGCACATAGAGACTTTCCACTATAACCCACGCAGAAAGTTATCCATGAACCTTTCAAAGGTTGCTGGAGCATTGCACAACCCAAATGGCATCACATTGAATTCGAATAATCCATCCGGGGCTGTCAAGGCTGTTTTCTCCTTGTCTACCGGGTGTATCGGGATTTGCCAATATACTGAGCGTAGGTGCACTGAATAAAAATAAGAGGCCGAATGAAGGCAATCAATTGCATCATCAATCCGGGGCAGCGGATAGACATCCTTCTTATTCACGGCGTTTAATCTTCAATAATCGACGCAAAATCTCCAGTTACCATCTTTCTTTCTGACAAGTATGACCGGAGCTGCCCAAGGACTCGAGGACTCTTGTATAATCCCATTTTCATCATGTCACTCACTTGTTCGCCGATTATCTTGCGCTCGTTAGGCGACACGCGATAAGGCTTTTTGCCTGATCGGGTGCGCAGATCCCGTATCGATAGCGATGCGTGTATCGATAGCGATGGCGTGTTCGCGACTCGGGAATCGAGAACGCTTTGTCCGGCTGCGCAAAGTAAAACACTGACAGATGCTTAGAAAGCGTATCCATCAAGGTATGGCGCTCCCTTATGCTGAGCGACTTGCTTATCATAGACAGAAGCTTTTTGCCTGAGACGTGGCGAAGGTAAGCAGGTTCACACGGCGGGTCTGTTATACGAATACGGACGAAGACGTGCATTCTGTAAAGTAGCCGAGTTTCAAGCCGTCTGGAAGCAGGACGGGCTCTGCCGAGCAGTTGACCATTACAACCCAGCACGCGCGTTGCCGATGGATACCGCACAACGAGGGACAAAAACGTTCTTCTTCACAAAATTTAGATGCATTGGCTCTACGGCGGCATATAAACTGTCTAGAACGTCACCGCGATATACAACCGGCACGCACACAGAGGTAGACGCAGGCACAACGGTATCTGCAGATACACAAAGTTCATCTTGACTGCAAGCCTCCTCTAAGAGCCCGAACGAAACATGGCCATCGACGCAAACTTCCCCCGTGCGACAATCGACGGTCGCACCCCACTGTTGCAAAAAGTCGATGCCGAAAATCACTTCGGGCGTCGATCGGGGAACAACTACAAATTCCGTCGTGAAAACTCTACCAGCCAAGGATACTTCAGCCATGCACACACAAACAGGGCGCAACGACTCGCCGCTCCCTCCACAAAACGTTGCAGCCTGCTCCTACCAAAGTACAACTTTTCGCCCCAACCGACCTTTAAAACCGAGACTCATTACGGATACAGTTGCTCTGGTATCCACTAAATCAATTGTAGAAGTACTATCAACAAGTACATGCACGTTGTTCTTAATCATAGCAACTGCAGGGGGCATTTCTGTAGATAGCCCGTGTCGAGCGACCTCACCCCCATCGGCCACGCTATCTAGTTTTCCGGTTGTGAAGGCGAGGCGGAGCGGCGCACTGGCGATGGAGATTGGCGTATACGCGGTGCACGAGAAGATGGCGGTGGCGTAAAACTCCTCTTAGATGCCGGCGAGCGGCTCCGAAAGCTTCTCTGCCAGTAATCGTTGCCGGGAGGGACGCCAGCTGACCAAGAGGTGGTGTACGGCTGTTGAGTTGTCGTCATAGGAGGTGTGGTCCTTGTTGAAGACCCGGATCGACCATTCCACGTTGTTGGGCGACCATTGCAAAACCTCGCTACGTGGCCCTCGACACCGCATTGGAAACACACCGGCAGATGCCGTAAATTTTTATGTTCCTCCATGTAGTCACGCATGTTGCTGTCGACTGCATAGCCAGCGGGTGGGTCACATCCATCATGGCTAGGCATCGGCCGCCAGGAGGCGTGCGTGCGGCGAGGGCGTTGGTCGTAGTCATGATCTTGATAGCTCGTGGTCCCTCTCGTTTGTGGGGTAGACCCATACTCAACGGTCACTGAGTGAACCGTCGGTTGCCATGCGGTCGAAACGGCCGTGTTTCTCATCTCGTGTGGTGAGTACGCACCAGTGATGCCAGGTGTGCAACGGTACACCTCTTCCCGATGGAGGAACTCTTCGCGAACAATCTGCCATATTGTTGATGGAAGGTCAACACACGAGCTATGGTCTACACTTGCCACGGTTGTGACATTAGCCAGGCGACCAAACTTCGGTATTATCCGTCGAATCTTCAGCGTCTCAAACGTCCTGCAGTGGCGAATGACGTCAGACGCGGAATCCAAGCTTTCCTTGCCGATAAAAAAATTGTAGACGTCTTCGGCTACTCCTTTCAGCAAATGTCCAACTTTGTCATTTTCAGACATTTGAGAGTTGACTATTTTACACAGTTTCAGCATTTCTTCAATATAAGTCGTACAGGTCTCGCCGGGAATCTGAGCTCTTTACGAAAGCGTCTGTTCAGCGCGTTTCTTTTTTACACTAGAGTCTCCAAAACACGCTCTGAACTCTTCGACGAAAAGCTCCCGTAAAGTGAGCGTGTCTTCGTGATTCTCATACCAGACGAGCGCTGTGTCGGTAAGGGAAAACACAACATTGGACAACTGTGCGGTCGAGTTCCAACCGTTAGACCGGCTTGCCCTTCGGTAGTTCGTGAGCCATTCGTCGACATATTCTCCGGCTTTTCCTCCGAAAGTGAGTGGCACCCGGTAGTATTGCCACGGAACATCAGGTGCTGGCCTTGAAGCCGCGTCAGATCCATCGGGAATCTGGCAGGCGTATTCAGGCATGTCAGGTGATGGTGGCGGAAGTCCGACAAGTCGACGGCTTCGGCCAAGTTGTAGCAGCGTAGCCTCCGTGGTTACGAGGTGTACCCCGCACCGTCCACCAGTTTCCTACAAGCACGGGGAAAAGGGGTTAATTTAGGCGTGCGAGAGCAGGAACAGCAGGCTACCAACAGCAGGAATGGCCGCTGCACAGTCTTCGCTCTCCTCGTCCCTTCTCTTCTTGATCCCCGCGTCCCTTTTAGGCGCTTGGACGCAACAATATCATTAGGGACAAATTTAGGAAGCCCAAGGCATAAACGTAATGCCTCTCGTTCAAACAGAACCAGAGGCCGAATGTTGAATGCAGGTCCGCCAGAAAACAAAACGCATCCGAACTTTATTACTGGGAGAACATGCATGCAATATATCTTAATTAGGGCATGCCGACGCAATCCTGATCAATTGTTGCTAAGTGTACGCAGCGTTCCTACTGCGTGTGCTCCCTTCGTGGCAATATGCTCTATATATAGACTACAATTAGGCTATTCGGTGTAAATTACACCCAAGTATTTGAGTGAACTCACCTGCAGTATACTCTATTGTCAATAAAGAATGGAAATTTGCATAGGAACAGTTTGAGCGAAAATTAGGATGGCGCTTTTTTCTGATATTGAGAGAGAGGTTAGTGCCATCAAGTGACAACTCTAGGCTAATCATATAGGACTGTAGAGTTTGGTACGAAGCCTATAAATTTATCGATTCAGCAACAAATGCGATGTCGTCGGCGTATACGTGCACATGCACTTCCTGTTGCAAAGTACAACAGTACTCAGTAGAACATTAAACAGCAATGGCGATAGGACTGACCCTTGTGGTAGACCTCTTGACTGTTTATACGTTAATGAAGACAATCTGCGTTGAGAGCAGCAAAATTCCCTGTTCGTGAAAATTCATAAAACCACGCGACAAAATAATTTGGCAGAGCTGCATTCTGAAACGGGTTTATTCGGCTCACATGCTCTACACGGTAATATGCTTTAGTGATATCCAAAGCGGCTAAGACTGTGTATTTTTTTCTGACATCGAGCAAGTTGAATACGAATTCGTAGGTCAACATGGGCGCACCACATCGAGAACCCACGTCTGAAGCCATTTTGGCATGGGTTCAAAATCATCTCTATCAGCCAAATATCTATGCGGTCGTGTCAGATTCTTTCGATGAGTTTTACTATAGCTTAGATGTAAGAGACATTGTTATCTAAAACGTAACCGGCACCTTGCTTTTTTATTTCGATGAGATTTACTAGGTTAAATGTAAGAGATATTGTCCTCATGTTATCTATGACGTAACCGGCACCTTGCTTTTTTAATAACGTGAATATATTTGCAAGTCTCCCCTCCGGAGGAGCCCACAATTTTTATTAGAATGATTTATCATGGTAAGTAATGCGTGAGGCCATATCTTAAATAAAGTTTTAATATTACCGTAATAATCCCATCGGGGGCTGATGCTGAATTAGGCAGCCGGTTCAGTACATTTTTCATCTCCGAAAATGTAACTTCTTCGAAGTCCTCACCATGAGTAGGAGGCGTAGGGTGATAGGGCGAAATCGATTTAAAGCGGCATTCTACACTTTTAGCAATTTATCTTCCAGTGATTTGGCGAATTTTCGGGGTGTTGGAACCGCAAAGTCCGCATTTATTTGTGCCGGAATGACCTTTTTATTTCTCAGGAATCGAGAGTGCTTTTCTGTTGGTGGCCTTTGAAAGAATGTCGAACGGTTTACAATCAAAGCTGTCTTTCGCATTTGCAACTGTTCTTTTAAGTGTTGCTGCAGAGAACTCATAGTCTCTCCAGTTGCTAGGACACGGGTTATGAAGCAATTATTGCAAGGGTGCTTTTCTCATCCTGTAATCACGTGAGCAGTCGGCGATCCATCAAGGGTTTGAAGCCCCTCTCTTAGTGGAGTCCACATTGAACTGAGACTTCACTACGGAATCTGTTAAAACAAAATAAATTTATAACCTTTCCTTTTTCACTTTCCGATTCCTTATTAGATAAAGTCATATGCAAGGCCTTTTTGAGTGCGCTGAAATTAACAAAAGTATTGGAATGCAGTGACCACAGGATGGTAAGAACTCGAATTAGCCTAGACCTGAGGAGGGAACGGAAGAAACTGGTACATAAGAAGCCGATCAATGAGTTAGCGGTAAGAGGGAAAATAGAGGAATTCCAGATCAAGCTACAGAACAGGTATTCAGCTTTAACTCAGGAAGAGGACCTTAGTGTTGAAGCAATAAACGACAATCTTGTGGGCATCATTAAGGAGTGTGCAATGGAAGTCGGTGGCAACTCCGTTAGGCAGGATACCAGCAAACTATCGCAGGAGACGAAAGATCGGATCAAGAAACGCCAATGTATGAAAGCATCTAACCCTACAGCTAGAATAGAACTTGCAGAACTTTCGAAGTTAATCAACAAGCGTAAGACAGCTGACATAAGGAAGTATAATATGGATAGAATTGAACATGCTCTCAGGAACGGAGGAAGCCAAAAACAGTGAAGAAGAAACTAGGAATTGGCAAGAATCAGATGTATGCGCTAAGAGACAAAGCCGGCAATATCATTACTAATATGGATGAGATAGTTCAAGTGGCTGAGGAGTTCTATAGAGATTTATACAGTACCAGTGGCATCCACGACGATAATGGAAGAGAAAATAGTCTAGAGGAATTCGAAATCCCGAAGGTAACGCCGGAAGAAGTAAAGAAAGCCTTAGGAGATATGCAAAGGGGGAAGGCAGCTGGGGAGGATCAGGTAACAGCAGATTTGTTGAAGGATGGTGGACAGATTGTTCTAGAGAAACTGGCCACTCTGTATACGCAATGCTTCATGACCTCGAGCGTACCGGAATCTTGGAAGAACGCTAACATAACCCTAATCCATAAGAAAGGGGACGCCAAAGACTTGAAAAATTATAGACCGATCAGCTTACTGTCCGTTGCCTACAAAGTATTTACTAAGGTAATTGCAAATAGAATCAGGAACACCTTAGCCTTCTGTCAACCAAAGGACCAGGCAGGATTCCGTAAAGGCTACTCAACAATAGACCATATTCACACTATCAATCAAGTGATAGAGAAATGTGCAGAATATAACCAACCCTTATATATAGCTTTCATTGATTACGAGAAAGCGTTTGATTCAGTCGAAACCTCAGCAGTCATGGAGGCATTACGGAATCAGGGTGTAGATGAGCCATATGTAAATATACTGGAAGATATCTATAGCGGCTCCACAGCCACCGTAGTCGTCCCTAAAGCAAGCAACAAAATCCCAATAAAGAAAGGCGTCAGGCAGGGAGATACGATATCTCCAATGCTATTCACAGCGTGTTTACAGGAGGTATTCAGAGACCTGGATTGGGAAGAATTGGGGATAAAAGTTAATGGAGAATACCTTAGTAACTTGCGATTCGCTGATGATATTGCCTTGCTTAGTAACTCAGGGTACCAATTGCAATGCATGCTCACTGACCTGGAGAGGCAAAGCAGAAGAGTGGGTCTAAATATTAATCTGCAGAAAACTAAAGTAATGCTTAACAGTCTCGGGAGAGAACAGCAATTTACAATAGGCAGCGAGGCACTGGAAGTCGTAAGGGAATACATCTACTTAGGGCAGGTAGTGACGGCGGATCCGGATCATGAGACGGAAATAATCAGAAGAATAAGAATGGGCTGGGGTGCGTTTGGCAGGCATTCCCAAATCATGAACAGCAGGTTGCCATTATCCCTCAAGAGAAAAGTATATAACAGCTGTGTTTTACCAGTACTCACCTACGGGGCAGAAACCTGGAGGCTAACTAAAAGGTTTCTACTCAAATTGAGGACGACACAACGAGCTATGGAAAGAAGAATGATAGGTGTAACGTTAAGGGATAAGAAAAGAGCAGATTGGGTGAGGGAACAAACGCGAGTTAATGACATCTTAGTTGAAATCAAGAAAAAGAAATGGGCATGGGCAGGACATGTAATGAGGAGGGAAGATAACCGATGGTCATTAAGGGTTACGGACTGGATCCCAAGGGTAGGGAAGCGTAGCAGGGGGCGGCAGAAAGTTAGGTGGACGGATGAGATTAAGAAGTTTGCAGGGACGGCATGGCCACAATTAGTACATGACCGGGGTTGTTGGAGAAGTATGGGAGAGGCCTTTGCCCTGCAGTGGGCGTAACCAGGCTGATGATGATGATGATGATGATGATTGGAATGCATTTGAGTCAACAGGCATACAAGCTCGAAAAGTATAGAAAAATGGTGGCTGCTTCTGCCCTAGTTTATAGCAGACCATGTGCAGACAGACAAATTAGAGCTAGAGATAGGGAGGTCTGTCGCGGAAAGTGATTGACTACAAAAAGAAATTGTGGGCGTTCTTTCGTTAATGCATAATAAATTACCGTCGGCAGCCCAATCCCACAAAAGTTTACCAGTCGAATCGGTCTTAAAACCCCACGAAGTATGATGGGAGTCAAAGTCTCCGGCAAAAATGATTTTCTTTTCTACAGGACGCAATTATTTACTCTACAACACTAATATTCGGAATGCCTCCGGGGAAATAAACTTTAACTAATGTTAGTGGTATGCGGCCAGGAATAGAAATGTCTATAGCCAGAATTTCCCTTTCTGAATTCATAAGCTGGTACGCCATTTTAGTCCTGTGCGCAATTTTTTGAACAGATAATTATAGCTGAGACGCCGCCATAAGAGGGACGGTCTGAACGAAATGTACGGCAATTTTTTATTTGACATGTCTTTTGTCCTGACAACCAGGTTCCTTGCAATGCAATGATGATATCAGGGTAGTGTCGGGTACGGAAGTAATGTAAGTCAAAAGCAGCCGAATAAATGGAACGGCAATTCAACTGAAATATTTCAGCGTACCTATGTTGAGCTAAGACCGGCAGCAGAAACTGCCTTGTCTAGGATGCTATCTGAAAAAGTATTTTTGCTAAATGTCCTCTTTTTTGCATTTTTTGTCTTGGTGTTATGTATCATTGCAGGTCCCTGCGCTACAGGAGATGCACGGTGTTTAAGAGCACGGAAGTCAAGCTCGAGGTGCGTTTCTTGCGAGTCACGATCTGAGCTACAATCGGATTCCTGTCATCCATGATACACTAGAGGGGTCTTGTTAGGCCGAATGTTAGAGGGCTTGGATGACCCCCATCGCCATCAGCTCAAGTGGCGAAGACAGCGTATAAAACGGGATCAACAGAGATGACGGCATTGGTAGTGCGCGAAACGCTGGCGGTGCCCTCCTGCGCTGTTGAGTACTACGGCTTTATTTCATCATATTTCATGCACGCAGCGCTGCTTAGCCAGACGTTGACGACACCCTGGCACTACTTTCCACAATGCAACTTGTTATGCGTGTAGATTGTTTGCTGGCATGCATTCCATGCATGCAGCTCTCGTATCTGTACTCAACAAACCTACGATGTTCTTGAGCTGCCGCGCGTTCCCACCCATACCAAGCAATTCTAGACATGCGTTTAGTTTATTTTTTCGCCACCACGTGGCGTATCGGCCTTAAAGATTTCAAATTCCAGCCGTCACGTATGCCATGTGGCACAACTAAAGAAAATATGGTAACAAGAAGCACACGCTGAGACTTGCTTCACCTCGGCACTTGGAAACGAGCGCGCTTATGTATCAGCCTTATCTTGAGGACAGCCTGCTGCTTGCTCGACTTGCAATGAATCGACGATTTTGCTAGACACCTTGCCAGACAGCTCGTCGACATTCCGGGTGAGAAGTCAGGCGGAGATAACGGCTACCGAAAACCTTCCGTTGGGTTTCCTTCATTGTTTTTTTTTCTTATTCGTGCACGACTGTAAAGAGGAAGGAGCGACCCCTGTCGGTAAGAAGTTGACGAGGAGCACCGTGGCGAACAGTGACGTTGTGCAACAGGAAGTAGGCTACGTCTGTTGGAAGGGCTCTGGTGAATGCGAACTAAGTTGTATAATCTACTGCGACGATAATCCACTTGTTGCATCAATCAGATGTGGGGAAAAGGGCCAAGAGGTCTACACCAACGCGATAGAAGGGTTCGGCAGGAACGCCAAGAGGTAGGAGTAAACCAGCAGTGAGCACAGGTGGCTTCTTCTGGCGTTGACATAACTCACAAGAAGCGAAGTTGTGGCGGACAGATCGGTACAGACCAGGCCGAAAGAATCGGCGCCAGACATGGTCGTACGTACTGATTCCCCGAGGGGACCAAAAGTTGGTAGATCGTGCAGCTTGGACAGAATAGTGGTGCGAACATGCTGGGGAATAACCAGTACCATCTCAAATCCACTGGGGTACATGCTTCGCCGATATAAAGTGTCGTCCTTGAGTAGGAACATGCCAAGGGAAGGATCACATGACCCAGATGTGAACTTTTCCATGATACCACGCATGCTGGGATCTCGGCGCTGTTCGGTAGCGAGGTCAGCTAAGCAGATAGCGATAATACAGAGCAGAAGAATATGTCGCAGGAACGTTGTCTGGATGGTGGTACAAGCAGTCGGCATCTTGGTATAAACGGTCGGACTTGTAAGCAACTGTGTACGAGTATTCCTGTAGGCGTAGCGCCCAGTGACCTAGGCGATAGGTAGGGTCTTTGAGGGACAAAAGCCAGCAGAGCGCATGGTGGTCTGTGGTGAATGTAAAGGGCCGACCACGTAGGTAAGAGCCAGATTTCGCCACTGCCCAGAGAAGTGCAAGGCACTCACGTTCAGTATTGGAATGATTCCGCCCAGCTAGAGAAAGCAGACGTCTGGTTTAGGCAATGACGCGGTCGTGGCGTCGTTGACGTTAGCAAAAAATGCCGCCGATTCCATCCCCACTGGCATCTGTGCGGACTTCTGTTAGAGCAGTAGGGTTGAAGTGCGGAAGAAGGAATGGAGATGTTAGGAGAGAGATAAGCATCGAGAAGGCAGTTGCTTGTTCAGGTCCCCAAGAAAATGAAGCGTCTGCCTTCAAAAAAGCAGATGGCGGGTGACCTCCGCAAAATTGTGCATGAAGCGGCGGAAGTACGAGAACAGGCCGACGAAGCTCCAGACATCTTTAGCACATGTTGGCACGGAAAACTTCTGTACGGTACGAGCTTTGCCCGGGCCTGGGCACACCAGATGAATTAACAAGATGAACGAGGATAGTAATTTAGCGGCGTCCGAAGCCACATTTAGACGAATTAAGTTGAAGGCCAGCATTGGGAAGAGCAGAAAGATCGAGCGAGAGGCACACCGGGTGCGCGGCAAATGTAGGAGCAAATACGACGGCGTCATCTAAGTAACAAATAGAGATGAACAACTTGAGGTCATGAAGGAGTGTGTCCATCATGCATTCAAAAGTAGATGGGGCATTACATAAGCCGAATGATATAAATTTGAACTTGTATAATCCATCGAGTGTTATAAAGGCAGTTTTCTCTCGGTCCATGTCGTCGACGCAGTCTGCCAGTAACCGGAACCAAGGTATATGGAAGTACTTCGCACCGTGGAGGCAGTCAAGGGCGTCATCAACGCGTGGTAGAGGATAAACGTCTTTCTTGGTTATCATGTTGAGGTGCCTGTAATCCACGCAGAAGCATCAGCTGGCGTCCTTTTTAACTAGAATGACCAGGTACGCCCAAGGACTAGATGATGGTTCAACGATTCATCGAGAGAGAATCTTCTCGACCTTCGTTTGAATGACTCGTCGTTCGTTCAAGAACCGACAGTATGGTCGCCTGTGAATAGGGTATGTTTCACCCATGTCCATAGACTATGTCGTGACAGAGGTCTGGCCTAAAGGGCGACCCAGGTCAAAAATGTCGCTGAACGCGGAGAGAAGCTGGCATAAGTAAGTGGCGTTGTGAGGCGGAAGTTCGGGAGCAATAACGTTTGCGAGCTCAGGAAGGACAGCCAGCAAAGAAGAAGAGTCAGCTGGAGACGACGTAACATAAACAGTCGAGGCTGAAAACAGGCAAAGTTTGGAGGAATAAAACACCGTACCTAAGGATATGCCTTGTGGTAGGACGTGGTCACTGATTCCGAAGTTGACGAGATGAAGGCTGGAAGAGTTGTTGGTGATACTGACGACGGTTTGCGGACGGGCAACGTGATGAGCAAGGGGAACTTTTGCGAGCGGAGACACAACACAGTCACCATCAGGCACAGGTGGAGCTGTTAAAGCAGGACGCTGGTCATGGCTTGTGGGGCGAGTCGAATGCGCTCAGCGGAAAAGAGCCTGCTGGGGACTTCCTCAGGAGGGTCAGGACAAAGTAAATCAAGGAGAAGTCCAGCAGAGCAGCAGATAAGGGCGGAGTGAGCGGATATGAAATCAAGGCCAAGTCATGGGGACACTCTTAAAGAACAGTAAACAAAACAGATGTTTGGCGGCCAGAGACACCAACACGAGCGGCACACATTCCTATTGTGGCCTGTGTTCTTCCGCTAGCGACTCGCACAGGACAGGACGCCGCAGAGGTCAGGACGTAAGTGAACTGTCTACGAACCTGGTCGCTCATCAGATAGATGGGCGCGCCTGCATAAGAAGCAGAGCAGCGACAGGGACACCATCTACGTCAGATCAAGTAAATTCCTTTCCGTAGGTAAGGTCATTAGCGCAATTGCAATGCCGGTCGTTCTAGCAATATCGCCTCTAGAAGCTGCACCCTTCAGTTTCCCATAGAGTGCAGGTAGATGGGGGACGCAGAACAGCAAAAATTGGGTGAACGAGACGGGGGTCGTCGTGGTGAGGGTGAACGACTCTGCCGTGTAGATGAGGACGCCTGCGTAGAGTTGTATGGCTCTGTGGAATCTTGCGGTGATAGACAAGTACCTGGCGAGTGGCGGTGAAGATGGAGCGCAGACTGATATTGGCATGACGTCCTCATATTGCAGCAGCGGCGGGAAATGTGGCCAATGCGCCGGCACTTGATACATATCGGCCGGTCATCGGACGTTCGCCATTCCGCAGGGTTGCGAAAAGGCCGACAGGGGTACTGGCCTCGCGAAGAAGAGATCGTAGGTTAATGTAGGTGTCCGCTCGGTTGACGGAACAGAGAGACTGAATTCCAAGGTTCGCCAACTCGTCGCGCCCAACAGACTGCACAAGGGAAATCGTCGGTCGAGAATAGCTCGAAGGGATTTGTAAGCCAACCGGTGCCGCGGCTCCGATCATCCGGCAAACGATACGGACGAGGCTTTCAGGCGTTGGCGGCTGATTCGCGGAGCGAAAGTCCTCGCACGAAGACGTAGCAGCTGTATTTCGAAGACGCAACAGGTGGTATGCGATGCGACGACCTTTTGCTTTTTCGATACGTCGACATTGATTAATGACGTCGGCTATGGTGGAAAATATCTTATGCACGAAAAGATGACAAGCATCGTCTGCTGCGCCCTTCAGTACGTGGTTCACTTTGTCTTCTTCTGACATGCTCTCGTCAACCTTGCGGCAAAGCTCCAGAACTTCCTGGATGTATGTCACATATACGGTAGACGCCTCTACGCGGGACCCAAGTTCCCTTTGCGTAGCTCGCTGACGACCAACAGGCTTCCCGAACAACTCGTGGTGCTTTTACTTACACAGCTCCCAGCTTATCAGTTATTCCTTGTGGTTTCGAAACCAGAGCCATGGAATTCCTTTCCGGTAGAAAATTATGTTAGCCAGCATAACACTTTTGTACCACGTGTTGCGGGCGCTGATGCTCTTGTACATTTGGAGCCGCTCATCGACATCGAGATTGTACGTCCCGGAAATCTTTCCTGGGTCGCGGGACTGCGACGAGATGAATGTCGGTTTTGCAACCCCTTCTAACAATATATGCGCATGTGGCACTTAGTAGGAACATCGGTGGTGCGTTAAAGCAGTGTTTTGGTCAGGGATCCGCGGTGAAGTCACATTTCACTTAGGAGGCAAATTGTTTTCCATCCTCCCGGCAGAATGAAAATTAGGGCTATTTTTTTAGCCTTCACTTCGTGCAGGCTCTTGTAGACGAGTGTAGTGCTTGGTAGACGTTAGGGTGTGGTCTGCTGCAATTGGCTTGCTGGGCTGTAACCAATCACAGCAGACTGGGCGTCGTCTTCTGCACCAGCAGACGGAAAGCACCTGACTTCGCACTTGCCGGCTGCATATTTTAGTGTTAGCGGCGGCAACACCCAAGGGAGTGTCGCATCGAGCTGTACTTGTAGCCGCTTGACATCGCCCCTTGCAGGAGCAGGGAACGCCGTCACACACGCTGTTATCGGGGACTCACGACGACGCGGACAACCAGCATTACCCGCATCACGCTACCCTGAAACTAAACTCCAGTGTACGATCTTTCTTTCGTGAACAAATCTAGACAAACTGCAGCTAAATACATCGCGAATGCGCAGTGCACGAAGTCAGCGCGCAGATTGAAACAGCTTGCACCATCCATGAGTAAGATAATTTTAAATTCTTGAAAGATTAGCTCACCTCCCTCTGTGACAGATGGTCACGCAAGCACTTCGCTACCGTCTTTGCAGTGAGTATGTACTATCGTTGCTATATCACTAATATTATTTGACCTCCACTGCGTGCATTCATCGAAAGCGCAGCGTAGAAAGTGTAGTTTTCATGCTACACTAAAGCTATAAAAAATGACTTTGTGTAGGTAGGCGGAGCTAAACTATTCTACGCCAAGTAAAATATGGCGACTTCCTACACTCATGTAGCGAGTGTAGGTAAAAACATAGCCCTACTGACTTCATGAAGCAGGAAATTTAAACTGTAAGGTGATTTATTAGAGCTGGAGTTGGAACTGTAATTGCAGAGCAAGTGTGATTCACTCTGCACGCAGCAGCGTCTTGAGAGGCAACAGGGAGGGAAAGGAAGTATATATGCGGGTGCATGTTTTGAGTGTGCATGCGCGCTACTTGAGTTTGTGTGTTCGCCCGTGCTTGTGTCTCCGTATTTGAGTCCGCGTGCGCACGAGCGCGTTTATGCGTCTGCGAGCATACGCGTGTTTGTGTACGCGTGCATTTCCGTGTGCGTGCGTGCGTGCGTGCGCACATTTTTCTTCGTGTGAACGTGCTTGGGGCGCGTGTAAATGTGCAAACGTGCCTGTTATCTGTGCGTCTGTATGCTTGAGGGAGACAGAGAGGGAGTGGCCAATATCTGTTTGCGTGTATATGTGTGTGAGAAGCTAGCTTCGCGCGGCTCGCCGCACCGCAAATTATGGCGGAAAATCTCAGTAATGGCGGCCCAGCGCAACGTCACGCATCGTCAAAATGACGTTTGCGAAACAGCCCTTCCTGTGACGCTCTTCATGCGATATTCCTTCAGCCAGTCAGCAAGCTGGTATGGCGCATAACTTGGATCGCCACCACAGATTCGCGAAATTGCAGATGCATTGCACTGGCTTCTGTACGCTGCCGCTCACTTCGTTTTTGAAGTGCTAACGTTGCAATATAGCTGCCAAGGACCAAAAAATGTATTAGTCGATAAAATTTGCAACTCAACCTCACGTTTCGTCATCTTGATGAAAACGCAAAATGACTTTTTTGCAGAACTTACGTTTCCCAGCACAAATTTGAAGGCACGTGAGCTCTCCACAGCCAATCAGAGAGTGAACATGGCGGATAATGGCGGCCGTGCAGCTGCCATGCGTGTCGAGAATAGCGCCCCTGTATGGTGTACTGGAATAGGGTAGTGTTTCGTCCGGCGGCGAAAACGTGGCTCTTCTTGCGATGACGGCCCGGAGTGCTGGAGCACGCCGGTCTACTGCAGCGCCATCTGTCGCTGCAGCCTGCAGTCCCCCAATGCTGGCTAGAGGAAAACTAATGGTGCAACACAGGGCCTCCGGAATTGGCAGTTATGGTTGTCGCGGAGGTCATGCATGTACGTTTGGAGCTCGCCGATTGCTTGCTGTGGTTTCTCCTGCCGCGTTCGCAGATCGTTTATCTGCATGGCAAATGCTGGGTTTGCAAATGTACGTGTGTGTGTGTGTGTGTGTGTGTGTGTGTGTGTGTGTGTGTGTGTGTGTGTGTGTGTGTGTGTGCGTGTGTGTGTGTGTGTGTGTGTGTGTGTGTGTGTGCGTGCGTGTGTGTGTGCGTGTGTGTGCGTGTGTGTGTGCGTGTGTGTGTGTGCGTGTGCGTGCGCGTGTGCGTGTGCGTGTGCGTGCGTGTGCGTGTGCGTGTGCATGCGTGCGTGCGTGCGCGGGTTGCTTCAGATCGGGCACATTGAGAACATTGGCGGAATTCTTGCCCTTCGGCGCCCTTTTACGGAGCGAAATATCTAAACGTTAGCGGCTGCATTCGTCAGAGAACAGTTTTCTTTTCCTCAGTGAAACCTGGCGACCGCTTTTCCGGCTGATACAACATGAAAGGAATCCCACGTAACCGACTAAGCCCAGTGCAGGTGCTCTTTCCGCGCTTTTCATCCTCGTGTCTTTAGAAACACTAACAAAATATGCGTGCTTACCTAACAGAACGAGCAGAGGATCGTGGCCGAAAACTTGCAAGCATAGACGGCGTTACTGATGTATCTTAACAGTTTATATCATGTATTTTTTGCAAATTACAAGAATTTCAGTTGTGTTTTGAGAGCGTTTAATTTATAAATGCAGAAAGTTTCGCACAACATCATTAAATTTCGCGCGCAAGGCACGACGGATGGATGGATGTTATGAGCGTCCCCTTTGGAACAGGGCGGTGGGTTGCGCCACCAAGCTCTTGCTATTATACTGCCTAATGTCCTACCTAAGTTAAACAATAAAAAAAATAAACACTATGAACTCCCACACCCAAATTTTCAGATCCCCTATTGCTAACTGTGCTTTCGTACGTCTCCATTTTTTGTCGTTTCCCTACTTTTTTTCCACCAATCCTCCTATCGCATCTTACTAATGCCTATTGCGGGCATGTTTACTTTTCCACTGTTCCCGCTGAACCCAAGGGCTTCAAGGAGGCCAGTGGTGCCTAAATTGACCGCTGGGTAGACGTCTTCACATTCTAATAAAACATGCTCCATAGTTTCCCTAGCTTTACCGCAGCAAGCACATGCTTCTTGTTTCTTCTTATATCTCGCTTTATAGGTGCGTGTTCTAAGGCGCCCCGATCTCGCTTCGAAAAGTAATGAGCTTCCCTTTGAGTTATCATAAATTGTTTCTTTCCTGATTTCGTTTTTTCTTCTTAAGTAGTTACTCATGGCAGGTTTCCTTTCCATTCATGAGATTATTTCAGCCTCTCTGACTTTCAGCTTGACCGTCTTTGTTGCTGTGTTGCCCACCCTGCAGACCACATACTTGCTGCTAAGCTTCCTAGTTACTTTCCTCCACTGTGAATCAATGTTTTGCCTGTACAGATACCTGAACACTCCCCCAGCCCATTTACTTTCTTCCATATTCCTCAGCCGTTCTTCATACTCAATTTTACTGCGAGCTTCCCTCACTTAAAAACTAGCCCAGCCCATATCCCCCTGCACAGCTTCATTTGTAGTCTTCCCGTGAGCGCCCAATGCGAGGCGACCCGCTGACGTTTGGTTCCCGTCGAGTCCTGATTGTACCCCTGATTTAAAGCAAAAAACCGCATTTCCAAAAGTAAGTCCTGGAACCACTACACCCTTCCCCATACCTCGGAGGACCGCGTACCTATTGTATCCCCATAGCGGTATGTGCTTCATTATGGTTGCATTTCTCTTCCCCTTCACTGTTATTGTTTTTCCTGTGTTACCCAAGGTATTTCCTGGCCATGTATCTCCACTGTCTGTTCACTGTTTTCGTTGAATACCATATAACACCTGATTTTCTAACACTGAATTTCAAACCTAAATTGTAGCTTTCCTGTCCACAGATATTAGCCAGACGTTGCAAATCACTTTGTTAGCTAGCAACACAATGTCATCCGCATAAAGTAAACCTGGGAGCTGCTGCTCTACTACTGTACCCGCCTGTTTGTAGGAGAGATTAAACCCGATATTACCTCCTTCTAGCGCCATCTCCATCCTCACCATGCACATCATAAACAGCAGCGGGGATAAAGAGCACCCCTGTCTCAGTCCCTTGTTGATATGAACTTTCTCCTCGCTTCTCATCCCTTCCCATTCAACGCAAACGGTATTTGCTAGGTAAATCTCTCTGAAAAGCTGTAGACAATCGTCACCTAAGCCTTCCCCTTTCAGAATATCCCACACGATGTTGCTGTCTACGTTGTCATAGGCTCCTGTAATGTTTAAAAAGGCCATATATAACGGTCTGCTTTCTACTTTTGATATTTCAATACACTGATAGCGTCCTCGATCACCCGCACCGGTGCGCACCGGGGCGCCTTGGTGCGCACTTTCCTCCTCGATCAACCGCACCGGTGCGCACCGACCATGACACCGGAAGCGCGCTCTGTTGGAGCGGTTTTCCGTTGCCCCGTCTCGCACCGAGAAAATCGGCGGTGCGCCGGGGTGCAATCCCAGCAAGCACTGCGGGACGCGCGACGCGCGCGCGCACTGCCGACTGCAGAACCGCAGACGCCCTGGCCCGATAGCTGCCGTTGCAACGGGGTTGTCGGAGTTAGCTAGTGGAGATGTCGGCAATGAGAAAGGAAGCGCTGCTAGTTGCCGCAATCGATTAGCTTTATTCAAGTTCGTCTGACAGCGAAGACGACGTACATGCTGATCGACCTCGTCCAAAAACAATGTGGTGAAGAGCGGCCGAAAGTGGACAAGTTCGTTGATCGGGTCGTCAAGAACGGGTCGTCAGGATTAATTATAAAATCCATTGGTGTTTGCTTGCAACCAGGTATGTCGGAGCACGCAGTTCCACAAGGTTCGAGCGCTTGCCGCGGATGACCTGCAAACAATAAAATTTGCGCGCGAGCGTGTTCGCGCACGTTTTGCGCGCCAGGGGCAAAGTAGCGCTGCATGCAAGCATCCTGCACGGGGTGCAGCTTTGTTATGGTGGCTAGAAGGGAGAGGTGACGCCAGCGCCGGCATATCCGCCGAGAAAATGCGATCCTCTCGTTCATGCGCTGCCGCAAAGGCCGCGGTGGCGCTGCGGTCAGCTTGGCGATGCAGTCACGCGGTTGCGCGCGTGTGCAGCTTGCCGCGGTGTCTGGCCGGCGCGACAGCGTTCCGTTTCTTCGCGGCTGCCAAAGTGTTATCTCGTTTGTGGCAATATGTGTTTCGCTGCTGACATGTTAATGTGAGTGCCGGACTTCGCCGAACAGGTGAATTCCAACGCAAAAAAACGCGAGGCAGCGTCACTGCTTCGCCCCTGGCTGCACGTCCGGCTATGTGTCGTCGAGGCAGCAGGGAGGGTGCTCTAAACTTAAGAGGGTGCGCTAAGTTGCATATTGCTTCAAGGTCGAACGTCTTAATTTTTTTATTTAGAGGAAAGTTATATCCCTGCCTCCCCATTTCTTAGTGGGTGTTCAATGTTTAATGTTTTTCTTTCAAATAAACACAGAAGCATGTGTAAATGTGATATCTCGTATTTTGAGTTACCCTCAATGTATGATGTGCAGTGCTTTGCTATTACTACGATGTGCAATAAATTTTTGCTATGCTTTGTATTACCTGTTCTGAACCCCATTCACATTTTTTAGAAGTAAGCTGACGCGTCATATTACTGAAACTTAAGGAGTGGAAGACACCGGCCTAAGAACACCCAACCTTTTTTCTCTCATTTAATACCCCTTTTAATTTCCTTTTTACATATTCCTCTATGCCCTGAGGCAATAAACAACGTTATTAAAAAAATGCAATCGCACGGACCCGAAACATATTTCCATCCTAATTCTTTTGGTCTGTGTCTCCTACTGTCATCATGCACTATATTGACCACACGGGACTCATTCCGACCCTTCAATTCCTGAAACTGAAAGGATTCGCGAATAACGCTTTAGATACGCCGATGTGGTACGCAGCACATGTATTGCAGAGGCAACCACTCGATTTTAATGATTTTGTTTCTGGGGTTTCACGTGCCAAAGTGACTTAGGCTATGAGAGATGCCGTAGTGGAGGCATGAAAGACTCTGGAAATTTCGACCACCTGGGGTTCTTTGACGTGTACTAACATCGCACAGCAAACGGGCGCTTTGTTTTTCGCCTCCATCGAAAAGCGGCCGGGGTGCCAGGCCGGGATGCCATCCCTCATCCTTGGGCACAACGATCGGGTGCCCTAACCACTGCACCACCACGGCTTAAAATTACATTCTGTCAGCCGTAGTCACGTTCGACTAGCGTTCAATGAGCTAAACCATTGCTTGCAACATCACTGAAAGACCGACGCGTTGCGTGCACGGCAGGCGTCCTTGCGTATGCTCAAAGCCAGCGGCGCGTACCATGCATCGCATTACGGCCAACAGCGCCACCTACGCCCGGCTTGAAATGGAGGAGCGGCTTCCATCCGCCGTTGGCGTCACCTCTCCCTTCTAGCCACCATAGCTTTGTCCTCGATGTTGACCCTCCGCAGTGCGCCACCACCGCGGTGCAAAGCGCACCTTTCTGGTTTCGGGGCAACGCCGGGGCAAGGTGATCGAGGACGCTATGAGTAAGAACAAATAAGTTACCATCTAAACGCCTACCTATTCTGAAGCCATTCCGAAGTTCTCCCAAAATGCCATTATCCTCTGCCCAAGCTTGAAGCTTTAATCTGATTGCCTGCATTGCTACACTCTAAAAAAAATTTACACCCTTTGGAGTGCCCCTTCTGCCACACAACGATAATCGTCATCTGCCTTGATCCATTTCCTTTAACGCTGCGAGCTCGGTACTTTCCAGTAACGAAAGACCTGCGCGTTATCAGCATGATAGCATTCCCGACAGGAAAGTAGCGGGCGCGGCGTTTTCATGAAAGGAAACGCATCAAGGCCGATTACGATTATCGTTGTGTGGCAGAAGGGGCCCTCCAAAGGGTGTAAACTTTTCTTAGAGTGTAACCTGTATATTATCGATGTAATGGTCAACGGTCTATGGGGCTCTTGCATTGCCCAGGGGGCGCTGCGAAGGATGGATGGATGGATGGATGGATGTTATGAGCGTCCCCTTTGGAATGGGGTGGTGGGCTGCGCCACCAAGCTCTTGCTACTATGCTGCCTAATATCTTACCTAGGTTAACCAATGAAAAAAAAAACCTATCAACTACCACTCCAAATTTTCTGATCCCCTATTGCGAACTGTGCTTTTGTGCGTCTCCGTCTTTTGACGTTTCCCTACTTTTCTTCCACCAATCCTCCAATCGCCTCTTACTAATGTCTATTGCGGACCTGTTTGTTTACCAGTGCTCCCGCTGAACCCAAGGGTTTCAAGGAGGCCAGTGGTGCCTAAATCGACCGCTGGGTAGACGTCTTCACATTCTAATAAAACGTGATTAGCAGTTTCCCTAGCTTTACCGCAGCAAGCGCATGCTTCTTTTTCCTTATTATATCTCGCTTTATAGGTGCGTGTTCTAAGGCATCCCGATCTCGCTTCGAAAAATAATGAGCTTCCCTTTGAGTTATTATAAATGGTTTCTTTCCTGATTTCGCTTTTTCATCTTAAGTAGTTACTCATGGCAGGTTTCTTTTCCATTGCCGCCACCCATGAGATTAATTCAGCCTCTCTGACTTTCCGCTTGACCTTCCTTGTTGCTGTGTTGCCCACCCCACAGGCCGCATACTTGCTGGTAAGCTTCCTAGTTCTTTTCCTCCACTGTGAATCAATGTTTTGCCTGTACAGATACCTGAACACCCTCCCAGCCCATTTACTTTCTTCCATATTCCTCAGCCGTTCTTCATACTCAATTTTACTGCGAGCTTCCCTCACTTCAAAACTAGTCCAGCCCATATCCCCCTGCACAGATTCATTTGTAATCTCCCCGTGAGCGCCCAATGCGAGCCGACCCACTGACCTTTGGTTCCCGTCGAGTTCGGATTGTACCCCTGATTTAAAGCAAACAACCGCATTTTCAAAAGTAAGTCCTGGAACCATTACCCCTTTCCACATACCTCGGAGGACCTCGTACCTATTGTATCCCCATAGCGCTCTGTGCTTCATTATGGCTGCATTTGTCTACCACTTGACTGTTATGGCTTTTTCCTGTGTTTCCATATGTCCATTGCCTTCGTTTATCCATATACCAAGGTATTTATATTCTGTTACCCGAGGTATTTCTTGGCCCTGTATCTCCACTGTCTGTTCACTGTTTTCATTGAATACCATAACACCCGATTTTCTAACAATAAATTTCAAACCTAAATTGTTTCCTGTCCTCAGATGGTGCTAAAAAGCGCCCTCTGTCCTTAACTGGGTAGTACCAAGCTCGGTCGTCCGCTTCGGAAAGTGCGTTTGCAATATGGACCCGCAACTTTCGGTTTTGTTGTACCACGGTTTGCAGCGAATATCGGGCGCCGAAGATTTTTTCAGGGGTGGCACGTTGCGTAAAGGCAATAAATTATGCAACATCGAATACGTGCACGCCGTTCAAGAAATAAGCGGCGAAGTTTTAGCGCGCTGTCAATCGTAAGTGAAGCGAGTCGCGTACGAAGTTGAACTTAGGTAACTTTTGCACGCTGCTAGATTCAGGCGTACAAACGCGAGGAAGTGCTTGCTATAAATGAAGTCACAGCAGCGATAAGCAGACATCATGTGTACGGAACTGCTCGAGCGCACGACGGTACGCGCCGCGACGGCAGCGCTGTTTCGACATGCCGCGAAACGGTGGGCCTCCTGCAATCTTTGTTAACTGCATGCCGCTAGACAAGTATACTTATACCTGCACTGTAGTAGCAGCCATCTGTCCCTTTAGCAACTGATAAATAACTGATGCAATGCATATGAGCTCGCATATAAGGTACGTGCGAATCACGCTGCAGCACGAGCTCGTGCGCTGCTCGCTTGATGTAGCTTTTAATGATAGCGCTCGAACATCGATGTGCTGCAATCAATACTACCTTGCTGCGCTGACTCAACGTGCTGGTTTAAGGTCGAGGATGAGCTCATTTAGCTCTATAACCTGTGCTGCTCGTAGTGGGGTACTGAATTGTCACTGAATCAGCCCGACCATTTGTGGTCATTTGCGCACACCTGGTCCCTTCACCAGTTCGCACCAGTCGAATCGTTAATCGTCGCTGTGGCCGGGTCCCGAATCGCGAGTCACCAGCCATACCTGCTGCTATACCGGTCTGCCGTCGGGACTGTAGGTGCAAAAGAGCCAATTTTGGAACGCATATAATCAAGCAAGCTTCAAGACAGGCGAAGCAGTCAGCATGGTGCGAAGTTTCGCTCATCCAGCGCGACGAACTGCAGCTATCCAGCGCGCCCGACGCTCCGCTTCGCGGTGCCTTGAAGTGAAACGGTATAATCTGATGTTGGGATTCAGGCCTTCTCGTTCATGGCAGCCCACGATGCAGAAGTAACGACGGTGGCGCTTTTTCGATGCTGAGCTAGGTCTCTCCGAATCGGCGTCGCCGATTCCTTCTGCTTCTGGCGACGACGGCTGTGGAACGCTGCATGTGGTTCCATGATACGTCGGCTTTGTTTTTTTTCGTGTGCTGTGTCCAAATTTTTGCCTTGACTCTTGTGATTTTTGTATAACTGGTGCTGTAAGTGACCCGCTGTCGAACGACACCTCTTCAGCGGAAATCGGACCTGTCATCTTCAGTTCATCGCCGTTTATTCGAAACATCTGAACCCCCGCGTCCCTGCCGCGCAGCGCCGGCAGCGTGCGTCGGCGGTAGCAGCTGCAGCAGCCATGAGTCAGGACGGCGTCGCGACAGCGTCGACATGACTCCGGAAGAGATCCTCGATTGGCGCAAGAAATTTATTTACTCTTACATCAAGAAGCCTTCGCCAACCTCGCCCAGCACCCTCAAAACTCCACCGCAAGTAAGCCACATTCTGCCTCGTCCTCCTCCACTTCCAGCCGCAGAATACAAGATAATTCTTCGTGTACACGGTGGAGTCAACTGCGCCAACATACATCCAGTCTCTCTCCGCGACATCGTCATCAAGTCCGCTGGTCTTGCCACGCCTGCAGCATCGCTAGATCGACTCCGGGCCAACGAGATTAACAACACAATCATCATACGCACTCCCTGCATGGGCAGGGCTGATCGCTATTTGAAGATCGCCACCCTCACCATCATGGGCAAGAGCTACGAAGTCTCCACGCACGTGGCAGACCCTAAAAATTCGTTTAGGGGTATCATCAAGCTGCCGGCCTCCCTGGTAGAAGGGAACGTGTTGGCTAACCTTCGAGAGTCCAATCCAGCAATCAACATCCTAGCTGCTCGAAGAATGGGCTCTACAGACTCCATCCTGGTCACTTTCGAGGGCTCAAAGGTCCCCTTCTATACATTGACTATCTCCGCACAGACCTCCGCTGCCGACCATATCGACAAAAAGTGTAGGCGTGTACTAAATGCCGGCAGCTTGGCCATTGCCAAGACGTCTGTTCCAATGTGACCATATGTCTCTGCCCAAAATGCGGCACGCCAGACCCTCCTCAGGACCACAGCTGCACTCCCACTTGCATCATCTGCACCGGAACGCACGAGACTGGTTCCTCAGAGTGCAAACTTCGTTACAAACCACGGCCACCGCCCCCGGCACCTCCAGAGTCTAAATTGACACTTCCTGCCAGGAACACTGTGCAGGCCCCCAATCAACGCACTGGACAATTAAGAGACGCCGCAGAGCAGCTCTGGCCGCAAGAGCACTGCAACAGTGGCGCAGCTCTCATCATCGAAGCAAGCTTGGCCTCCGCTGACTCCACGCAACGAGGAGACACCGCCCATCAACCATACAAAGGTGAGCTGGGCAGGAGTAGTCTCCCACAATAGTAGCTCCTCACAATATGCTGATAGCTCTCTCATCAAATACTTGCTAAATCAGAACGAAAAGCTTAAAAACAAAATCAAGCAGCTCAAAGCAATGCTCCACCCCCCATCGATATCACTGACACTCTTGCGTCTACTTCCAAACCACTCCCACAAACGCTTGCGCCCACACTCACACGTCCTCCGACAGAAAAAATGGACACTCTTGCATCCACTGCTACGACGGAAGCCGCAACTCCAATACTGCCTTCATCACACACGCAGCCCCCACCCGCAAAAAGGTGCAGATTGCCGAAATAACAGACACCGAGAACACCGTTGAAAACGCCATATTTGTCCTCACTGACCGCATGGACATTCTGGAAAACAAACTTGTTGCTCTTGAAAATCGGCTACAGAGTAAGCTTGATGCATTTATTTGTGAGGCATCTGCACAGTTTTGCCGGTTCCAAGAGCTAATCGACAGCTGGGGAAGACGCTCCGCGACGTCACAAGTTCCCGTCCTTCAAAATGACAATAATGATGAAGCCAGCCCGTAGTCTAGTCATCTGGCAGTGGAACTGCAGGGAGTTCCGCAACAAGCGCGCATGTCTAACACTCTTTCTACAGAGTCTTAACGAGCTCCCTGACATTATAGCCTTGCAGGAAACACACCGGAAAGTCACGCTACCTGGATACAATACGTTTCAAGACCCTCACATAGACAAGCCCAACACTGCCATACTTGCAAGGCGACATCTTTCTGTTAAACTGGACACATTCTGCAGTACCGAAATCCCCCACTATTTCATCAAAATTCTACCTCAAAGCCACACACAACCCACCCTATGCGTGTTGAATTTTTATAGCCCTCCCAATGCTCGACAAGACCGCTTTGAGAACATGCTTGCCCAGGCCAATGCTAACGCCAATAAACAGCCGCTAGTCGTAACGGGCGATTTCAATGCCCCCCACCAAATGTGGGGCCACTCTGCATCCACTCCTAAGGGAAGAGCTCTATGGCAGCACATACAAAATCAAGGTTTCACCATCTACAATGACTTCACTCTTCCTACCCGGCTAGGAAATAGAGACAGTAGTATACATCCCCCGACCTCACCCTAACTCACCACATCACTCAGGCGACGTGGCAACACCTCCAAAACAACTTCGGAAGTTACCATTACATGCTCCAACTCCGTGTACATTTTAAGCACAGACCGCTAGCCACGAAACCACTAAGGCTTATGAATTGGACTGAATTCAGAAAATATCGCTGCAACACTAACGAAGAAACCATTACCGACATTGAGCAATGGGCGAACGCCTTGCAGGCAGACGTAGAGGCCCATACCACCACTCTCCCGCTAGACACACCCTTGGCCACAATTGATTCCAAGCTACTACACACGTGGGAAGCGAAGCAAGCTTTACTTAGGAAATGGCTAACAGCACGTTACAATCACAAACTCCGAATCCGAATCGCCAAATTATACTCTCAGATCCAACAATACGCTATCAAATTGGCGGCGCAGCAATGGACTCAGGTTTGCGAAGGAGCGCATGGTAATCTCAGCACTAAAAAGACCTGGCAATTACTCCGGCACCTGCTCGACCCCACCACGTCTAGGACGCACAATAACCACCAGATGAATAGACTGCTGCATGAACATGCAGCCGACCTGCCGACCATGTTCAGCAACCTGGCCTCCAAACATATGCCCCTGCTACGCAAATACCCATGCCCGACTATGCTGGTGAACCCAATGAGCAGCTTTGCAGCCCCATCACAGAAGCGGAGGTTCGACATGCCCTCAACCAAGTGCGAACCACCACTGCACCAGGCCCAGACTCTGTGACTAATAAAAGGCTTCTCAACCTCGATGAGTAATCCATAAGCAAACTCACCGAGTATTACAACCACTGTCTCGAAGAGGGGCAGATATCCCGACAATGGAAAGCAGCCAAAGTGATCTTCATTCCAAAGCCGAATAAGCCAATTGACATTGATAACTTCCGTCCAATTTCTCTGACTTCATGCATAGGGAAGATCTTGGAGCACGTAATCCACCTGCGCCTCTCCAAATACATCGAACATAATCACTTGTTCCCCTTCGAAAATGACTGGCTTTCGCAAATCTCTTTCTTGTCAGGATGTCATGCTAAGGCTCAAAGAAGATATTATCGAACCGAGCGACGCACGTGACACACAAGCGTTGCTCGGCCGCGACCTCAAGGGCGCCTTCAACAACGTGTCCCACTTGGCCGTACTACGCGAACTTAGCAGTATAAACTGCGGGGAGCGAATCTACCGCTATATACGCAGCTTCCTCAGGAAGCGCACTGCGACGCAACAATTAGGCAGCGAACAATCTGGCCAAATAAGTTTAGGAAGCACTGGCACGCCCCAAGGGGAAGTACTTTCCCCCCTCCTCTTCAATTTGGCTATGCGACCTTTAGCTTTCACTCTCAAGAAGATTCCTGACCTCCGATTCACACTGTACGCGGACGATATTGCGCTGTGGATGACCGGAGGTTCTGACGGGCACATCCAAGACACCCTCCAAGCCGCAATTGATCAGATAGAACAAGTAGGTCACGAGTTGAATCTCAGGTGCTCCCCCACCAAATCACAGCTTCTCCTTCTACGCCTCACAAGACGCTTCAGGACTTCACCCCCGAATATCCAACTCACGATTCAAGGGCACCCTATACCCCAAGTAGACAGGATAAGGGTCCTAGGATTACACCTCCAATGCAACCGAGCAAATCAGCATACCTTAATTGCAAGCACTACAAACAACGGTGGATAATACGCTCCGCCTTATAGGGAGGATCTCCAACAAACATGGAGGGCTTCGAGAGGAGGAGCTAATTCAGCTAATCAAGACTTTTGTCTTAAGCAAAATCACCTTCGCACTACCGTATCTCTCACTTTCTAGGCAGGAAGAGGATACCGTGAATTGCTTGATTCGCAAGATACACAAAGTCGCTCTTGGTGTTCCAATTAGAGCATCCACACAAAGGGTGATGGCCACCGCCACACTAAATACCCTTCAAGAATTAACCGAAGCCCATCTATCATCGCAATACCATCGACTCACCACCACTGAAGCTGGGCGTGAGATCCTGAGACAACTTCATTATGATCCACCATTCAACGAGAGCAAGCGACATCAACTTCCTCCGAACATACACGGCCAATACCACATCCAGCTCCTACCCAGAAACATGCACCCCGAATTTCACGTCAAACGCCGCAAACTTCGAACCAAGGCGCTACAACGCAGCTGTGGACAGGCTGAAGGAGTGTACTATCTGGACGCTGCAGCCTACACCCCTAAACATCGTTAGGCTATAGCGGTCGTAGACAATCAGGGCAACACTCTTTGTTCAGCATCAGTCAAGACCACCTCGGCGGGTGACGCGGAAGAGGCCGCCATTGCACTTGCATCGGGGCTACCCGATTGCAACGTCATCATTAGTGACTCTAAGACTGCTATCCGGAACTTCAGTAACGGCTACATTAACAACTTCGCGCACTCTCTACTTGTAGCTCACCCACCAGAAAAAGACATCGCTCTCGTATGGACTCCAGCACATCAAGGACTCCATGACAACGAAATGGTTCATGCCGCTGCTCGAGGATTCACGGACCGAGTGGCCGCAAATATCGGCCTAACTCTAGAACCCAATGTCTCCCAACAACACACCAATAAAGACACACTAGTCACATTCCATGAAATTTGCACACATTATAAATACAGAAACCAACGCCTATTGTATCCACCTTTCTCTGTGTGTAGAACGCGCCAGAGAGAAATACTTTAGCGACAACTACAAACTCGCACATTTCTTACCCTGCGCACTTTGCACTTATTCTTTCCCGCCACATACCCGACACCCAAGTGTCCCTTTTGCCCTGTCCCCATAGCAGATCTCTCCCATATCATGTGGCAACGCCACATCAAACCCCCCTCCCCCCCCCCCCCCCCGAACGCTCAAACCATTAATTAGTAGCGAGGAGCTGTGGGAGACTGCCCTGCGCAGCTCCGATCCCACCCTACAGGACCGAGTCCTGAGGGGGGCTGAGGAGATAGCGGAGGCCTACCACGACTGGTAGACGCACTTCTAGCCACATAATGTGGTGATGGACGCCTGCTGGGACTGGAGTACTTAGACCTCCCTCTCCCCCCCCCCCGGCCCCTCCTCTTTCTTAAAAGGGGAATAAAGTTCATTCATTCATTCATTCATTCATTCTGCTTCCAGCATTACCTCTCACTATGGTAGTCTCACGGAGAATCCGTTTTCGTTGAACTAAAGGCTGCGGCTAGCTCGCAGCGTGGTCGGCGTGGTCTGTGAGAAGTGACGAGCCTTTTCGCACTCGCAACAGGGCAGAAAAAAGTGCGAATCGACGGAAAACTCGGGCTAGAAACGTGCTTCGCCACAGTCAGGGCTCAATTGGCGGCGAGGAGTTACGGAGTCGCCATCTATCGGAAGCGCCTCGCTGGCGTAGTATGAGGGATCACGCGGCGCGCTCCTCATAGGTTTTGCTGTCAGCGCTCACTGAAAACACCACGCGCGAGCTCTCCCGGACATTTCTGTAAGTACTTTCGAAACGAGAGAAGTTTCTTACTGTCTAAATAATAATCTTGGGCAAACTGAAAGCACAAAATCGTTTACAGACGCTATCTGTTTACCGAATACGTACAGTGAACGCCACTGCGCGCAGTCGCCGCGATGGAGTCTCCCGAACCGGCTTCTTGCGTGAAAGGTAGGTAAATGCTGAGAGCAAACTATCTTAAATATGTTCTTATAGTGCTTGTATAACTAAATGGAGCGTAATAGAATGAAGCCTCAATGCAGCGATCGCGCAGATTCGCAGCGAACGACTGCGCGTCTGCATGCTTGTCCGCGCACTGTTTCGCTTTCTCCGCGCGCGCGTTTTCGCACCGTGCCATGAGCTTTAGGCCGCAGAATATGAGCATTTGACAGTATACAAGCAACCATTGTTGCGTGGGCGCTATCAGAGCTGTTCAAAAATAATTTCATTGTAGAGACTTCGACGCCTACGGGGACGGTGATGTGCCGTCGCGACGATTCAATCTTTTTTTTTTCTACTAAATTCTTTGACCTTTCAATACTATTTCTCGAGTTGCGTTGCACTGTATGTTTATCGGTGTTCTCAGCGTGCAATCCCCCGTTGCTCCTTTTTTCTAATCCAGTGCATTAATTCATAACACGAACATGACCATATGCCATGCTTTTTTTAAATGTGCTTCTTACCGCTGCCTTTCCACTCCACTGAACTTGTCAGTATCTATAGCATCGACAAGTTCATAGACCAAACCGTCATGACATTAGTCGGGCAGCGGACTCGGGCGAGCGTCTCAGTGCGCGTTTTCAGAACATCGCAGACCGGGCGCCGTAGCAGAAATCTTCCTCGCGTCTGTGCTTGCTGCATACCCGAGTTGTAGCGGATGACTGTTTGCCAGTTTTATGTTTCGCGAGCCAAGCTTCACACAGCTTCTTGTCCTGCGGCTACGTGTGAATAAGGCTGACACCGTGCTCCGTCGCGTGCGTCCGGCATTGCGGCACCGAGCAGTAGCCTACCATGTTGTGCGCCTTCAAAGGCAGCCACTACCTATTGTAGTGCTTTCAAGCGTTGTAAAGGAGACACTCGAAGCGGGAAAATCTCGCCACTAAATGAGGACCGCAGCGTACGAGGGAATTTAAACTCTCGTTTTCAGCTCGCTTCGGCGCGCCCGAAGCAGCCGACGCAGCCGCTATGTCCACGTGATCCCTCCTAGCACGTCACGCCAACGGTGGCGCCAGCTTTTCCAGTGGTGGAGCTCGAGGCCAATAGTACCCAAGTCGGCACTACCCAGATAACGTTTCGCGCGCCGCCACCAGGCGCCGCTACTACACCTCAAACTCCAGCGCAAGACGCCCATACGAGTGAATTCTATCTTTCTCCCCCTTGCACTTTATAAATTAAATTCATTCTACTTTGTCGCCAACTGTCTTGTATTCGTCCACCTTTAAAATTTGTTCCACTGCTTTCACCAGAGCTTCCTTACTTTTTGGTCCTAGTTCATTAATCAGCCTTACGGGAACCCCGTCTAGCCATGTGGCTGTGCGCTTAGGAATTTTCTCTTCCGCTTTCTTCCAGTTGAAATTTGTCAGCACGAGCTCCTTTTTCACTTGGGTCTCTTTCATGCTCTTTTTGTCTTCAAGTACAACCTCGTCATTGCCTTGGAAAGATAAGGCTGTTATTTTTCGGATGTAATTTATTGCCGCTTCTCCTACCAGTCTGTTTTCATCTTCGTCTAGGATATGTTGTTGTATTGTTGTTGACTTCCTGCCTAATAATTTTATGTGGTACCAAAATATTCTAGGTGCGGCCCTCTTTTTCTCACGTACACTCTATAAGAACAGTTTAAAAACAGTTCACACCCTTTGGAGTGCCCCTTCTGCCATACAACGATAATCGTCATCTGCCTTGATGCGTTCCCTTTCTTTAACGCTGCGAGCCCGGTACTTTCCAGTAACGAACGGCACGCGCGTTATCAGCATAGAGCAGTTTACACCCTTTGCAGTGCCCCTTCTGATAACGCGCGTGCCGTTCGTTACTGGAAAGTTCGGGGCTCGCAGCGTTAAAGAAAGGAAACGCATCAAGGCGTTTATCGCTGTGTGGCAGAAGGGGCACGTCAAAGGGTGTAAACTGTTCTTAGAGTGTACAAGATAGCGGATCTTGTACACGTTCGAAAAGCCGACGTTCGATTTCGCCTCGCGCGATTGTCCAGGCTGCGCCGATATCGCGGCCTAGGCCAATCTAGACCAATCGCGTGAGGCGAAATCGAACGTCAAATTTTCGAACGTGTACAAGATAGCGGCCCAGTTCTCCTATTGTTTTTCCGTACGCACGACAGACTGCCCCATTCCATACACCATAACCCCTGGCTAGCGGGCTGCCAGAACTCCGAAAACCGAAGAGCCTCACCAGTTCTTCTAACCTCACGAAGTGCAATGGTATCCAAAACAATGTCTAATATTTTGTCAAAGAAGCCTGCTAAGCTAAGCTAGCTTCATTCGAAAGTGTTCGGGTGGGATGAGTTTGTATTGAACGTAGATTTGGTCAATTAGCGAATCTTGAAGGCTATGTTTTTGCTAATTGTGTGCGGTGGAAGTGATTTCGACATCCAAGAAAACGTCATAAACATTGGGTTTTGAACAGGCCATAAGTATCTTTAGTATTGTATACTCGCCACATATTATTTGTCCCGCTTGGACTTCTAAGTAATGCTCGTGATTTTAATTATCTCTCTTGTCTCGAAATTGTGGTGTGTGCGAATCTCAAAGGCCATTTCTTAGACGCTTGTACGCTGAATAAGCCAGAACGTGCGATCTATTTGTGCGCGAAAAATGTCCAGTTCAAAAATATTTAACTTGAAGCGTAAAACACAGGGACTGTTAAAAGGTATCTTCGTAGAAACTGTTGATAGTCGACCAGTCACTTAGATTATAAAAAAAAATGTTGGAATCACACACGCACACACACACACACACACACACACACACGCACACACGCAACAGTCATTGTAGAAGTCAATCCGAGTATCAATCCAAGCCAAAACTTTATGCGTGCGTTTTACTAATGCGTTTGTTGGTGTGTTTTCGCTGCAGTTCAACTTTCATATAGTCTGGTCTCCGCGACAAATATATTTATTCTCGCACCATAGTGCGCCTTGAAATCGTTTCGGAAGCGTTTGTAGCACTCTAAGAGTGCGAGCACGTGATTTGTGCAGCCCCTGCAGCTTCACCGCCGCCGGCCGAAAGCGACCGGCACTTTTGACACTCTGCAAAGCAGGTATGCAAAATGCACGCGTTGTTTCCGTACGCGCGAGGCACTAATCTGACTCGGTGCTGGTGCCAACAGTTCAATAGCGCTATCCTAAATGGCGTTGTTATTTTATTTCTTTCCGCTGATCTCGGCGCTATGTTATACTAGTGTGCTAGTCTAATTTAAAACTTCATAACCTCCTTCGTTCGACTGTTTGGCGACAAGATTGAAGAAGTCCTTGCTCTATCCGATTGCTTACACCGGCATCCCTTGCCAACGTATCGTGTACTTACGTAGCGAGCTGCTTGCTTGGGAGTTACGTTTACGCTTAGTCAATGTCGTGAAACACATGATCGTGATCATATTCGAAGTAACCTTGCGAGAAAAAAAAAAAAAAAAAGACAACGACCTGTTCAGTACGCGACTGGTGGTTTCTTGACTTTGAATAGTTAGTACGCTTAGGAAGCAATCTTCCCTTCTTTTTTTTTTTTTTGTTTACGAAGTTCCTGTACATTCATGTCCATAAGTTCAATGATGAGGTTCCACGTATTTTTTTTATGTTGGTTGTAGCGCCGTCGCATTGTGTAGAACTTTCGTTTACTTATTTGCGCGTTTATGTGGAAGGTGCTGCAGCAACAAAGGCGATTGAGCTAGTACATCAACAATGTCTCTTTCTTTTTTCTGGACATATTGCACCGGGAAGAGCTGAAAAAAAAAAAAAAACAGGCATGGTGCTAAAATTTGGATGTACATGTCTACCGTCAAGAAGTTTGGCACCACAGTGCATTTATTGGAAGAAAGATATTGCAAATCACCTTTTGTTATTAGCAGTGTTGTTCCATTATAGATTTTGCACTTTTGGTGATATAACCTTGCGGGCTGACCAGAAGATTGACAAACTTCAGCGGTGTATTACAGCTATGGCTTGCACCTTTAGTATGACAATGCACAAGGCCAAACACTGTGGCACTTATGCTTGCAAAAACACTCGTGCGCTTAGATTTAAGTGTGCATAAAAAACCGTGAAGGCTATTCCTGAGTCTGCCTTTACAGCATCCCTCATAGCACAGAGTATTGAGGTTTCAGCCTGCACAAGTTATTTATAACTGTTATTTTAGTCTCAACTGCATGTACATGATATAAGAGATGTGCACTTAATCTAGTCAGAATGCTTATATACAGTAAGTTGCATACTTCAGGCATTATTATACCTGTCGTAGTGGGTTTGGCATTGTGCCGCCAAGGCCGAAGGTGCGGGATCGAATCCCGACCACGCCGGCCGCATTTTGATGGGGCGAAATGCAAAAGCACTCATGTAGCGTGCATCGGGTGCACATTGAAGAAACCTATGTAGGGAAAATTAATCTGGTGTCCCTCACTATGGCATGTCTCACAATCGTATTGTGGTTTTGGTATGCAAGATCCCAGAATATAATTAAATTTTTTCATCTTTATTATATGCATCACAAGTAGGATATATACTTTTTTATGCCACAGCATCTTATACAACTAGAATACACCAACAGCGTGTTTATTGATTTACTAGCACTGGTAGTTGCTGACAGAAAATGTAAACCTTCTTTACTTTCATTATATGCTTCTCTAAAGTTTGTGTGAGATGTCTGCTTCATGTAGGTGTATGAATGTGTTACTAATGAAGCTAGAGACTCGTTTCTGCAAGTGCTTAATAGAGGGGTGTTTGGCTGGCACCTGTAAAATTTATTTGAGTTTTCTCCGTTCCTTTTCATAGGTAAAACAGGAAATCGGAATGTGCAATGGTTTAATTATATTTAATTGTGCAGTGTTTAATTTAGTAGGAGGAAGCTATGGATGAGTCTTGTGCGTCCAATTTTAAGGTGCAGAAAAAACCCATTCTCTTGACACACATTTCACTAAAGGGAATTTAGTTTGTCATGTTGAGCGGGGCTGTATTTGCAGATATTTGGTTGTTTGTGAATTCTAGCAATCTTGATTGGGCATGTTTATAAACGTGGTAGATTTCTCTTTCCTTGTCCTATTAAACTGACTAAAAAGATGGTTTAGAAGAAGTCATATCCAGACAGATCATCATCATCATCATCAGCCTAGTTACGCCCACTGCAGGGCAAAGGCCTCTCCCATACTTCTCTAACTACCCCGGTCATGTACTAATTGTGGCCATGTTGTCCCTGCAAACGTCTTAATGTCATCCGCCCACCTAACTTTCTGCCGCCCCCTGCTACGCATCCCTTCCCTTGGAATCCAGTCCGTAACCCTTAGTGACCATCGGTTATCTTCCCTCCTCATTACATGGCCGGCCCATGCCCATTTCTTTTTCTTGATTTCAACTAAGATGTCGTTTACCCGCGTTTGTTGCCTCACCCAATCTGCTCTTTTCTTATCCCTTAACGTCACACCCATCATTCTTCTTTCCATAGCTCGTTGCGTCGTCCTCAATTTCAGCAGAACCCTTTTCGTAAGTCTCCAGGTTTCTGCCCCATATGTGAGTACTGGTAACACACAGCTGTTATACACTTTCCTTTTGAGGGATAGTGGCAACCTGCTGTTCATGATTTGAGAATGCCTGCCAAACGCACCCCAGCCCATTCTTATTCTTCTGGTTATTTCAGTCTCATGATCCGGATCCGTGGTCACTACCTGCCCTAAGTAGATGTAGTCCCTTACCCCTTCCAGTGCTTCGCTACCTATCGTAAACTGCTGTTCTCTTCCGAGCCTGTTAAACATTACTTTAGTTTTCTGCAGATTAATTTTCAGACCCACCCTTCTGCTTTGCCTCTCCAGGTCAGTGAGCATGCATTGCAATTGGTCTCCTGAGTTACTAAGCAAGGCAATATCATCAGCGAATTGCAAGTTGCTAAGGTATTCTCCATCAACTTTTATCCCCAATTCTTCCCACTCCAGGCCTCTGAATACCTCCTGTAAACATGCTGTGAATAGCATTGGAGATATCGTATCTCCCTGTCTGACGCCTTTCTTTATAGGGATTTTGTTGCTTTCTTTGTGGAGGACTACGGTGGCTGTGGAGCCGCTATAGATATCTTCCAGTATCTTTACATATGGCTCATCTACACCCTGATTCCGTAATGCCTCCATGACTGCTGAGGTTTCGACTGAATCAAACGCTTTCTCGTAATCAATGAAAGCTATATATAACGGTTGGTTATATTCTGCACATTTCTCTATCACTTGATTGATAGTGTGAATATAGTCTATTGTTGAGTAGCCTTTACGGAATCCTGCCTGGTCCTTTGGTTGACAGAAGTCTAAGGTGTTCCTGATTCTATTTGCGATTACCTTAGTAAATACTTTGTAGGCAACGGACAGTAAGCTGATCGGTCTATAATTTTTCAAGTCTTTGGCGTCCCCTTTCTTATGGATTAGGATTATGTTAGCGTTCTTCCAAGATTCCGGTACGCTCGAGGTTATGAGGCATTGCGTATACAGGGTGGCCAGTTTCTCTAGAACAATCTGACCACCATCCTTCAACAAATCTGCTGTTACCTGATCCTCCCCAGCTGCCTTACCCCTTTGCATAGCTCCTAAGGCTTTCTTTACTTCTTCTGGCGTTACCTGTGGGATTTCGAATTCCTCTAGGCTATTCTCTCTTCCACTATCGTCGTGGGTGCCACTGGTACTGTATAAATCTCTATAGAACTCCTCAGCCACTTGAACTATCTCATCCATATTAGTAACGATATTGCCGGCTTTGTCTCTTAACGCACACGTCTGATTCTTGCCTATTCCTAGTTTCTTCTTCACTGTTTTTAGGCTTCCTCCGTTCCTGAGAGCCTGTTCAATTCTATCCATATTATAGTTCCTGATGTCCGCTGTCTTACGCTTGTTGATTAACTTAGAAAGTTCTGCCAGTTCTATTCTAGCTGTAGGGTTAGAGGCTTTCATACATTGGCGTTTCTTGATCAGATCTTTCGTCTCCTGCGATAGCTTACTGGTTTCCTGTCTAACAGAGTTACCACCGACTTCTATTGCGCACTCCTTAATGGTTCCCATGAGATAGTCGTTCATTGCTTCAACACTAAGGTCCTCTTCCTGAGTTAAAGCCGAATACCTGTTCTGTAGCTTGATCCGGAATTCCTCTAGTTTCCCTCTTACCGCTAACTCATTGATTGGCTTCTTGTGTACCAGTTTCTTCCGTTCCCTCCTCAAGTCTAGGCTAATTCGAGTTCTTACCATCCTATGGTCACTGCAGCGTACCTTGCCGAGTACGTCTACAACTTGTATGACGCCAGGGTTCGCGCAGAGTATGAGGTCGATTTCATTTCTAGTCCCACCATTCGGGCTCCTCCACGTCCACTTTCGACTAACCCGCTTGCGGAAAAAGGTGTTCATTATCCGCATATTATTCTGTTCTGCAAACTCTACTAATAATTCTCCTCTGCTATTCCTAGAGCCTATGCCATATTCCCGCACTGACTTGTCTCCAGCCTGCTTCTTGCCTACCCTGGCATTGAAGTCGCCCATCAGTATAGTGTATTTTGTTTTGACTTTACCCATTAAGGAAATAGCTGGTAACATACAGGAATTCTATAGCATTAACGAGAGGGTGGCAGGTCTTGTTGTGAAACTTAATAAGAGGTACAAATTGAAGGTGGTACAAGTCTATGCCCCTACATGCAGTCATGATGACCAGGAAGTCGAAAGCTTTCATGAAGACGTGGAATCGGCAGACAGATAACGCTGCCTAATTTGTCAAGTGCCTTTGCAGCTTAATGAAATGAGGAAGTTATCAAATGGCATTTCATAAAGGGCATGCATTTATGGTGCATGTCATTTGCGTGCCTCTAAAAGCTTCCCTGTAAACAACCCTGTTGACTAATTAGGGGGCTAAAAAAAGCCCATTTGGCTACTGTCGGGTCTAATATTTTCATTTGCATATTTTTGTTTGATTCATGTGCGACCGTATGCTGAAAACCTACACTAAAAATTTTTCCCAAGCATACGTAGTGGGAGTGATTAGCGGACTGTTGGACAAGTTTGACCACTGTTAGTTTCTCGGTGTTCTTTCATAAAACTTCTTTCTCAATTTCGGCTGAATCCAATGTTGGGCACCGATTTCAAGTTAAACTTAGTTCCTTTTGCTCAGTGAAAAATGAGCAGCTAGAAATTTCTTGCTTGTGAAAGGGCACCCGTAACCAGCCGTCTCGCATGTAGCATCGGACAACTGTTGCCTTTGATGTAGCACTTTCTCTTGGCCTATTTTTTGTAGGACATGTTTACTGCTAAAGAAAAACAAACAGAAGTGTTGTCGTCATGTAAACGTTGGATCACGTTTCTTTCGCTGTCCTTGTTTTTCTTTAGCAGTAAACATGCCATGCTTTTGATGTGCATTTCATTTGTTCCTGAACCACCATCATGCTCTGTATGAATATCAGACGAATGACCTGCTTACAGTATTATGTCTTCTTGCAAGTCATAAAATGTTTAGTAAAAACGATTTCTTTCTTTAACCATGCTTAAAATGTAATCAAGCTTTATTCACAGTGAAATGAATTTTTCTCGTGGGAAAACTATGGTCAAGGCAATTTCTGCTTAATAATAGTTACCACGCAGAAGCATCTACACAAAGAGAAACACCTGTGTAAACAGGACAGTGGTATCAAAGTTACACTTTTATTTATTTTACATTTTCGCTTGTTTACTTGTTCTTGGCAGTGTTCTTCCACATCTTTCCTGCACGAGTCCATTTGATGTGGTTCCTTGAGAGGTGTATCTCACAGGCACACCTGTGAGATACACCTTATTTCATTTCTCTTATGCAGGTTGACGCGTCTTCGTGGCGAATAGTGGGCATTATTCACATTTTTGCTAGTAAAGGTACCCCCCCTCATTTGCTTAGAGAAGTTGCCTTAAGCACATGCCTGCATATTTTGGAATCTGTGTGAAGTCTAATGCTATAAATTTGCCTGTTTTATTCCTGCATGTTTGGCATTTAGAAAATTGGCACGTGCACTCATGGGCTCTTGTGTGCCCATGCTATGCAATATGACACGCGTAGTGATCATCTCAAGAAGCTAGTTGGTGCTGGCGTGATATGTGTGTAATTGAGGCCTGATGGTTACAGCTTAGGCCTGTTGTACTGGGACGCAGAGGTTGGGTGCCACCATCAGCCACATAATTATTATAATTTTTTTTAATATGAGCAAAACAGCAGCAGCACCGAGCATCCGCAGTCAGATAAGTGCAGGAGAGTTCGCTAAGAAAGCTTCATATTAAATTACGTTATACAAGAAAGAAATTGCAATGGTACCTCCACTGTCCTGTTGAGGCAATGCAAGGCACTAAACAAAGGGCAACTTGCTTCATGCAAGTTTGTTCAGACAATTTCCTGAAGTAGGCTAAATTGGCAAGAGTAAAGTTGCTGAAAAAGTCATTCTGATCTAAATACACTGTATTGCTTCTAAGCGTCTGCTGTTCCTAGCTTGCTGTGTTAAACGTAAATAAACAACATATAACAAAAGGTGTAAACTCAAGGCAAACATAAACAAAACTGCATGCTGCTCCCTTCCGTTCTACCCTCACCCCCTCCCTTAGCCCTGTGTGTGTGTGTGGCTACAAATTTCAAAGCTCACAGGATGGCAGGTGTGCCTACCACCTACTATACTAAGTGCCCTAGGCAGTCATTGAAAACACTTGTGAGTGGAGCACCAGTGAAGAATGATGGATGCGCAGTGTGTGTGTGTGATTTTATCGGGTGTCCCCCCCCCCCCCTTTTTGCAGGGCAGTGGACTGACGAGGCCCAGGAGAGGGAGAGGGGGCCGAGGGCGTGGCCTCTCCAGGGGGCGTGGCCTCGGTGCGATGGCCTCTCCGTACCACCTCCACCATCAGCAGCAGGCCCCACCCCAGCCTCCGCTTCAGCCCCAGCAGCACATGGGCCTCGGTGTCGGGCCTGTGCTAGGGGGTCCTGGACTAGGGGCAGGACCGGGGGGCCTTGGTCCACCTCTTCTGTCGCCGGTCCAGCCCATGGGCGGTCCGTCGGGATTCCTGCCCACGGGACCACCCGGCCCGGGTGACGGCAGCGGTGACCCGGTGGCCCCCCTGCAGCCTAAAGATTTCAACACAGCCATCATGTGTCGCATGGGCCAGGAGATTGTACAGGAGATTGTGGCCAAGGCTATTGAGCTATTCCAGACCCTGAAGGCACTGCAGGTAAATTCTATGCCCTTGAAAACAGAAAACAGCGTAAACAGATGGTACCACAAGAATGGAAGACAAAACACACTGAAATGTTTATTAATGCGAAAGCATTAAATAGCTCATGAGGCAGAAAATCCGACATTGTCGCCGTGAACGCACAGTAGTACAAAAAGGCTATAAAACGTTGACGTTTTGGTCAGCCCACGACCAAGGTGCCAATTAATGTGAAGTTAAATTAAGATGGCTGAAAGAGCATAGGCATCGTGCAATGGTCGCAATGGTTTCACATTCGTCGACGTTGGGATTACTAAGTGCCCCTTGAATTTTTTTATACAGATATATATATAAAAACCCACATTCACCACGTGGCACTAGCATCATACCAAATCAAACTTGGTGAAGTTACCGAAATTCAAGGGCTGTCGGCCCCAGATCCAGCAGCCAGCGATGTTGGCAGAAAATGAAGTTTGCTTTTTAGATACCATGCATAATCTGCATGGTCAGTTGTCCCATTTCTGTGCCCATACTACAATTGATCACTGGGTTTACAAACACATAAGTTGAACGTCTGTGTGTGTCTCGTCCTTCTGTTCTTTGTCAGTGTTTGTGTTTGTTAAAGGTGTTGCATTAAAGCATTAACAGACAGAAAAGCAGTAGTGTGAATTACGTGGCCAACGGGTGTAGCCAATAAAGCACACCCGAGATGGCAAAGAATTAAGTGGTGTGATGAAATTGGGATGGTAGTGCAGGCATGAGATGGAACCAGCTGGTGTCAGACTAGGGTAATTAGAGATTGCTAGCAGAGGCCTTCCTTCATCCTGAAGTAGACAAAAATAGGCTGATGATGATGATTAAAGGGCTCCTCACCAGGTCTGGCTATTTTGAACCGACAAGCTCAGAGTGCACATTGCGTGATAATGATCGTGTCTGCAAAGTACCGTAAAAACCGGAATATAGGTCGAACTTTTTTCCATAATACCATTGCGAGAAGTCGACCCTCGTCCTATATCCCAGACATTGGCGGAAAAGCTGCGGAAGTCTTGCAACAATGGGTGCGGACGAAGTAAACAGCCGCCATCAGTAGCAGCACGGCGTGGCGACATTGTGGCACCGCTACTTTGCGTTTCCATTGTTGCAAAGTTATATTGCTTAAAGGCTGCTTTTTCACATTTTGTTTCAACGTGAGCGGGAGCCGATGGCAGTTCACCTTCGCTTTCAAGAAAAAGGCGATTGAGTACGCGGAAGCCCACGGCAACCTGGCGGAACAGCGCGAATTTGGAGTATCCGAAAAGAGCTGTCGGTACTGGCAGAGGCAGAAGCAGCGTATTGCAACTTGCAGTAACCGAAAGAAAATGTCATTTTGTGGGCTGTCTGCAGCGGACCGCAGAACTGGAAGGCAAGGTTGCAGAGTTCGTCCGGGAGCTGCGTGTAATATCGCTGCCTGTGACTGCCGAATGCATCTGTGTGAAAGTGGTAGAGATCGTGCGCGCCTCTGAACTGGGCAGCGAGAAGCACTCGTCATCCGATAGTTCGGACGACTCTGATCAAAGGCGTTGCTCTGATTCGGAGTAGCGGTTGCACACTTCGTGCCCTTCTGTGTACTTCCCGCAGGGGCGTCTGCGTCAGCAGGCGTTTGGTGTGTTGCGACACCGCGTACCCGAGCGCACGAGGGTTGGACCCTCCCGCGTGTAGCCGTGCGCGGCTTAGCTGTGCCTGGGGAAAGGGGGACCCTGGGGGTTGAGGCGATGCTGGGTGTTTGGACCTTTAAGGCCCCTCGGCGGAGGCAACACACCCCTTTGTCCTCTGCTTCACATAAACGGCACCCCCAGACTGACCCACCTGGGGGAAATCGGCAGTCGCCTTTTCCTGTCCCCCTCTTCAATCTTTTTCTGTCTCTCTCACTTTCAATCATTCCTGTCTTCTACTCACTTATTCTTACTTCCGTATTTCTGGGCGGCGAGGGTTAACCGTGTGTCATATATTCAACCTTGGATATATACATTAGGTTATAGTGGCGCTGTATAGCTGGCGTCTGCAGGTTTCTTGGAACCTGTAGCGTCCCCTTGTTGGGCTCCGTGGTGAGTGGCTACAACCGCCGCCGAATTTTGAAACCATCCAATGGCAGAAGCATTCCCGCGACTTTCAGATCGGCCTCTGAAAAGTGATCGCGCTGAAGCAACTTTCCGGTTCTTTTTAAAACCAAGCGAAGACACATTTCCGAAATACCATGTTCTTCATAGTGAAGGCAACACCACCGTTAGAAAACTGTCACCATTCATAGTTTTGAAATGCCTAGCAAACACAATTGGATCGGGTTACAAGGCCTCAAAGATGGTTAGCGGAGACCTCCTCCTTGAACTGACCAAGAAAGGTCTACTAGAAAAGCTCGCCAAGCTCACCAATATCGGTGACATCAAAGTAACAATCTCTCCACACTGCTCACTCAACACTAGCAGGGGAGTTATATCAGAAGAAGACTTCTTGAACCTCAGCGATGAAGAGCTCCTCGAAGGATTTTAGAAACAAAACGTAATTAAGGTTCAGAGAATCACACTAAGATGAAATGACCAACAGATCCCGACGAAACATGTGATTTTGACATTTGGTAGTAGCACTGTCCCTAGTTCACTCGACGCAGGATATCTGAAGCTCAACGTCAGACTACATACCCAACCCAAGGCGGTGTTTCAAATGCCAGAGGTTCGGGCATGCATCTCAATCATGCAGAGGAAAGGAAACATGCGCGAAGTGTAGTGCCAGCGACCATCCATCTGACAACTGCAATGCTCCCGCACAATGTGTCAATTGCAAGGGCGATCATGCTGCTTACTAGCAGAGCTGCCCTTGCTGGAAAGGAGAAAAAGAAATCATTGCAATCACAGTAAAGGAAAAGATTTTATTCTACGAAGCAAGGAAAAGGCTAGGGAACTTACCTCAAGCAAGCTATGCCAGTGTGACACGGCAGGGGGCAGCGTCACACCGGCCTCGGGAATCTACAGGGTTCACGTCCGGTACCCCTGTAGAAACCCCAACCAGCCAGCCCCCTTGGTGGCTGCAGCCAGTGCTGCTCCATCAGCAACGAAGACGACCCAACAGACTACAGTGCCGCTGGGCCCGAAGTTGAACCGTATCCCACGGCCCGAGACGTGCATCACGGCACGGCGCCTGGCTCTCCATTGTCCAGTGCCTCGGAAAAGGCGATAGAGGTCGATCCGAAAACCCCGGCGTCATTGACGCCAAAAGGATCGCGTTCCTTGGAGCGCTTACAGAAGAATAAGCATATTATACCTTTGCTGAGAAAAGGAAAGGTAACCTGAATGGTTACTGCCTTTCATAAGAGTAATCAGCTTTTAAATACATGTCACTTACAACTTGTGAGCTCACACACATAAGTACCTTTTTTCCAATCCCAATAACATGGCTTTCATCATTCATTGGAATTGCAGAGGCCTAATTCACAATCTAGGTGACATCAAAGACATTATAAATAAGTTATCACCAGTGGCATTCTGCCTTCAATAAATGAACCTAGGACCAAAGCATACAAATTTTCTTAAAGGCTTGACAGTCATAAGAAAGGACCGCGAGCACTCCAGTCGTCTATCAGTGGGTGTCGCTATTGTGGTTCAAGGTGGCATCCCTACACGGAACGTTTCTCTAAATACTGCGTTTGAGGCAGTAGCTGTCACCGTTTTAACTTTTAAGGCTGTCACCATCTGTTCGTTGTACATCCCTCCCCATACCCATTTCACAACTCGAGACATGCAAAATTTAATTAGCCATCTGCCGAAACCTTTTGTTTTAGTTGGAGATTTTAATGCTCATTGCACTCTTTGGGGCAGCGATAAGAATGACCAAAGAGGACAACTTATCGAAGATTTCATTTTAGCAAACAACATCTGTCTTATAAATTAAGGTGCGCCAACTCATTTTTCACTGAGTTCACGTACTTTTAGCTGCATTGATTTAGCATTTTGCTCTCTGGATATCTTTAGCGATTTTAAATGGGACGTACTGGAGAATCCATATGGCAGTGATCATTTACCTGCTTTAATCCACCTTACATCAACACTACCCATTATATCCCACAAACCACGCCACTAGAAGTTACAAATGGCCGACTGGGCTGTTTTTACGGGAAGTGCCAGGCTGGAGGAACCTATTTTAACAGACCTAAGCATTGAGGAAATTAATGAAAAGTTTACCAATTGCATAATTTCTGCAGCTGAAAAGGCCATTCCACAATCTTCTGTCGTGGTTCGGAAAAACCTGAATCCTTGGTGGACACGTGAATGCACCGTAGCAAAAAAGCAGCAAAACAAGGCCTGGGGAATATTACGCAGATACCCAACACAAAACAATTTTCTTAATTTCAAACAAGCCAAAGCGAAAGCTCGATTTATTCGGAGACAGGCGGAAAAATTGTCTTGGCAGAAATAGTATGTATCTACAATTAATAGCACCGTCACATCCAAAAGGATGTGGGACCAGGTCAGGAAGCTTAAGGGGGACTACTCACCATACACGATACCCATACTCACACCTTCAGGCACTCAGAAAACACTACAAAAACAAGCGAATATACTTGGGGAACATTTCTATAACGTCTCTAGCTCGGCTAACTATACAAACAGGTTCTTAAAATACAAACTGTTGGCAGAAAAAGAGAAACTACCAAGTACTTGTATGTCAAGGGACGAATGCAATGCTCCATTTACGTTACAAGAGCTTAACAGGGTTCTCTGTGCTGGCAAGAAAACTGCAGTAGGTCCTGACCGGACCCATTATTTCATGCTTGCACACCTGTCCCCAGCATCCGTAGATGCTCTCCTTAAATTTTTCAACAAAGTATTTGAATCGGGAATCATGCCAAAAGGGTGGAAAAACGCAATAGTTGTGCCTTTTTTAAAAACAGGTAAATCTCCCACATCCCCACGCAGCTTTCGACCCATAGCCCTGACAAGCTGTTAGGCGAAATTGCATGAAAGTGTCGTAAATGCCAGATTAACTTTGTAAGCCCCGCTACGGGCGGCGGCAAAACAAACCCAAAAGGACGGCGCGGGCCATCTGGGCAGGGGGCAAGCGTCTCGACGAGATCGTTTGCTTGCTTGAGTAATGGCTGTCAACGGTTGACCCAGAGCGGGGCCTTGCAAGCAGCAGAGTAACCACGCTGTCGGCACCCATGGCTGCCGCACAGTTCGAGGAGCGGAGAGGACCACCAGCGCCACAATAGCGGTCGCGCATCGCAGTAAAAAGGGAGCTTCGGATCCCCGTCGCATTGTGCTTCCTGGGCATCCGCAGGCGTTTTCCTTGCGCGCGGCCGGCTGGCGGGGGTAAACTCCTTCCCAGCTGGGGTGTCCCCGACTGGGCGTCAAACGCTGTAACGGGCGGGCGCGTCTGACTTGTGCGGTGCTCTGATGGGTGCCCTTGAAGAATGCTTGGTTCGGGTCTGGCCGCGGGCAACGGAGATCACGCGGCCTCAAGCAGGCGCGCCAGCCTCATTACTGTTTATGGCTTTGCACCGCGCGCTGACCGGCGTAGGGATTCTTTGAGCCGCAAAAGAGCCTGCGGTTTTGTCTCGGTTCCGAGGCGCCGTGGGAACGTCTTCGTCGGCTTACGGCCCGGACACGAGGCCGACCTCGGTGGGTGGGCAATTATCCCGGGCTCCTCTGTGACAGTTTGGCTTGCAAACAATTGCTTGTTTATGGCGCCGGATGGCCTGCGGTTTCTTGAAATCCGGTCGCGTCGTGCAGTGTTCGAGCACTGAAAACATGGTCCCGACGTTCCCAGGCTATTGGGTTTTCTGAATGTATTTTGTTGGTCAGTGCTTGTTGCTCCGGCTGTGCTCGTGAGCCGTTGCTCGGAACTTGCGATGTGTACAGCTGGCGTGACCCTCACCCCTTTGTTGTTGTATATTGTGTATTTCGGGTGAGGATGCTACACTGTGAATTGTACTAAAGAAAGATGTTCTTTGATTTTTGGTTGTTCGACTGGCCAATCCCTCATGCAAGTTCTGCTGAACGCAGTAATTGGGGAACGGATTGTCCAGTTGAGACGCAACCCGGCGGCAATTCGCCAGCAAAGATTGTGGGCGGAGCGTTGCGTCTAGAAAACGCGGCCGCAGCGCTCCGATGGGGAGTTCTGGACCTGGCTTCGGTGCTAAGCACCATCGGCTCTGCCGAAATAGGGTCGCCCTATGTGGTCCAAACCAGCGTAACCATTTGTAATCGATGTACTGTTGAAACTATGCAATCTCGTAACTGAGCTTTGTAATTTTATCTGTAAATACAAGTTTTTGTTCGTTCGTTACTTCAGCGTCTTTGTCCTTCGAGCCTAAGGCACCCATTGAGCCACCTGTGCAGACCGTCTCTGACGGTGCGTCTCGGACGCCGACGGTGGGGGTGAATTTCAACGAACCAATCGATCGACCGATCGTGGCATCGAATTCTTACTGGCGCAGTCGACAGGATAGGTTCGGAAGACAAGCTAAAGGCTATCAAGACAACGGTACATCTGCCAGAGTGGATCCCAAGAGCTAGCAGCACCTCCGGTATCTGCAATTGGGTCAAGCCTTGGAGCAGGAAGCCCAACAGCGAGACATCGCTAGGCGACGCACCTCAGCGAGTAAGACGTCGAGACGCCGACTGAAACCCAGTAAGGAAGCAGCCCGAGAGAGAGCGACGCAGGAAAACCTCGACCCTCGTCCACCAGTGATCCTCGTCTGAAACGTGAGTTTCCTTTCCTCTTACTGTTCAGTCACTGCGGGGCTTCGAAGCTAATCACGATGCAGAACGGCAGGGACGATGAGGATGGTCAGAGGGAGAGGGGTAGCAGTGATGGTGAAAGCGAGCCCTTTCTGTCTGAGCGGGAGATGGAGTTTAGACTAAAGATGGCTCAGGAACGTCGCCAGAGCCTTGCCCTTGAACTGGAGCTCGCCAGGGCACGTACATCATCACCGTCGAGTGGTCGGGACGGCAGTGGCAGAGCGCTTGAGAATGACAGGAACACGGAATGGCGTAAATATTCAAAATTATTAGTTGGTGCTTTTCCCAAATTTCCCACAGACGCCGAGGTCCCCATTTGGTTCGAATCTGTAGAGCACACCTTGGAGGCCTACGAGGTGCCGTGAAGCTGTTGGGGTCAGATAGTTTTTCCGCTCCTAGCGGAGCGCATTGAGTACCTGTCAACACGTCTGACTCCCGCACAGCACCGTGATTATGAAGCTTTAAAGGAAGTCGTCCGTGATGAGCTGCAGTTGTCTCCCCTTGAATATCAAAAAAGGTTTTTCGGGGTACGGAAGCGGAAGACCGAGACGTGGAAGAGTTTCACGACTCGTCTTGCCAGTTACCTAAATTTTTATGTGGCATCTAGGGACGTGTCAAATTTTGCGGAGCTGCTAGAACTCTTGGTGGCCGACCAGCTGAAGACAGTGTTGTCGGAAGAGGCGCTCAGGTACGTCAGGCTGCGAGAAGGTGCAGGGTGGTACAAGGCGTGCGAAATTGCTAGACTTTTGCAAACTTTTGAGGACGCTCATGGCCGCGTGGACCTACCTAAGGGGCAACCCCGGTGCGCCAGCAGTAAGGGCCCAGAAATTACAACTGAGAACCGCAGCAGCAGTGGTTCAGTTTCGCACCAAGGACAGAGGACAAAACCAAAATCCCCGTGTCCACCCGCAGGACAGCAGAGGCCAACAATTTGCTTTGAGTGCGGGTCGGCCGGGCACATTAGACCAAATTGTCCGCGCATCCTCAAAAGGCTGGCGCAGACGGCCGCCCAGCAGGAACAGGCGGAGAGGCTCGCCGCTCGGGTCGCGCTAGAGAACCCAGCCGCGGGTGACCGCTTGTTGTGTGTAGACCTTAATTGTAGGGGCCGAACGATGAAGGCAATAGTGGATACGGGCGCAGAGATCACTGTAGTTCGCGAAAGTGCTGTACCACAGGAATTAACACAGTCGCATGGCAGTGTAAATCTCCGCGCAGCTTTTGGCGAACAAGTTGAAGCGAAACTCGTGACGCTACCTCTGACACTAAAACAGGGCCAACCCGTGTTTTCCAAAGTGGAGGAGGCGACGCCAGTATTGTGCGCCCTCACGGATAGGCTGAGCGTGAGCGCGGACTGCCTGCTCTCAGCAGAGGACTGGAACGCGCTCCAGCAGAGTCGGGACGAGGCTTGCGAGCCGCCCGCCAACAAACTCCCGCTGAGCAGCAGCGAAGAGCTGATTACAGCCGTAGGACTGGACGGGGGACAGGTTAATCTCAAAAACCCGGTTACCGGTACGAGCAGGGCCGATGCGCCGCATCCGAACGAGGAAGGGGCACAAGAGGAATCCAATAGTAGCTCCGATACAGTGAAGGGTGATGCCGGGACGTTACGTGAGGAACAAAAGAGTGACGCGACTCTCAGCAGGGCCTGGAAAAATGCGGAAGAAGGAAGGGGTGGCATGATCGTGATTGATGGACTTCTTTACCACCGCGACCACGTATTGGGACAGCCGGTAAAACAGCTAGTTTTACCTATGACGCGGCGCGCTGAGGTACTTAGTCTCGCCCACGAGTCATGCTGGGGCGGCCACCTTGGCTGTCGCAAGACGAGAGCGAGGATTAAGCTTAGTTTCTTTTGGCCAGGCGTCGAAAAAGATGTTCAGGCATTCTGCAACAGTTGCCACGGGTGTCAAATCAGAGCAGACAAAAGACAATCAGATCGAGTGCCCATCACGCCTCTAGTAAGGCCACAGTACCCTTTTCAGAAGGTAAACCTAGACGTTATAGGGCCGATCGATCCCCCTAGCAGTCGCGGCCATCGCTACGCCTTGTGCATTATAGATCTTTGCTCCCGCTGGCCTGAGGTCGTGTGCCTCACATCATTAACAGCTAAGGCAACCTGCGACGCGATGTTAGGAGTTTTCAGCAGAACCGGGATACCAGAGGTAGTTTGTTCCGATTGCGGAACGAATTTTACCGCCTCAGTCACCAATGAGTTTCTCTCGCGCCTCGGCTGTTCACCTCGCTTTTCCACGCCTGACCACCCGGAAAGCAACGTAGCGGTGGAGCGGTGGAACCGAGTGTTCAAAAACATGCTGTTTCACGTGATCAGCAAACAGGGGAGAGAGTGGGATAAATTCGTCCCCTTCCTGTTGTGCGCCTACAGAGAAGTCCCGCACGATACTACGGGCGTGTCGCCATTCCGTATGATGTATGGGAGAGAACCAGTCGGCCCACTCGCCATATTAAAACGAACGTGGTCAGGGGAGCAGGAGGTGCCCGCTTTGGTCGCAGATAGACCCTCGCAGTACATGCAGAAATTGAAAAAGCAGCTACAGATAGCAGCTGAGGCGGCCGACTTGACTACAACCAACCAGCAGAGGGCATATGCCACTCAGTACAATCTCCGCACGAAAGAAAAGGCATTTCAAGTAGGGGACCAGGTGCTTGCCTTCGATAGTAACCGCCTTGGTAAGATGTACCCGAAGTGGCTAGGGCCTTGCACGGTCAAGGAGAAGTATAGGCAGCACTCTTATTACATCGAAACACCAGAAGGAAGGCGCATGCTCGTTCACGCGAACCACTTGAGACCGTACACATCTCGTGTAGCTAGCATAGGCGTTATATTCCACGACGACCGCGACTTTGGAGAGGTGGAGTACACGCCGCGTCCGGGTAGGGTTCTCGGCACTACGGCCCTCTTACCCGCAGACAGTATATCACATTTGGAGCCACCGGAGCGAGCGTTAGTGAATAAGGTGTTTCAAACATATGCCGCCTTGTTTACGGCCGAAATTGGGATAGCGCGGGTGAACGAGCACCGCATAAAACTGGTGGAAGGAGCCGCGCCAAAGCGTTGCAGCCCCTATCGCATTCCGGTAGCCCTGAAGAGCGAAGTCTCCAAACAAATATCGGAACTACTAGAATTAGGGTTGATCTATAGGTGTGAAAGCCCCTTTGCACATCCGTTGGTGTGCGTCCCCAAGAAAGACGGCACAGTGAGACTTTGTGTTGATTATAGGAGCTTAAACGCCATGACCGAGCCGGACGCATTTCCTATGGGATTCCCACAGGATTTAATAATGAACGTCGGGCAGGCTAGCCATATTACCCTTATTGATCTCCGTCGTGGTTATTGGCAGGTGCCCTTAGCGGACGACTCGCAGCGGGCTGCGGCGTTCATGTCACACTTGGGTCAATTCGCTTGGAGGGTGATGCCATTCGGTCTCAGGAACGCTGCAGCTAGCTTTCAGAGGAGCATGAATCAGCTGTTAGCACAGCACGAGGACTACGCCAGCGCATATTTGGACGACATCGCTGTTTTCAGCAGGTCGATACAGGAACATATCCGCCACCTTCACGCTGTTTTCTCAGCTCTGACATCAGTGGGATTGGTAGCGAACCTCGAAAAATGTCAGGTGGCCCGTGGATCTATCCACTATCTTGGGCATGTGGTAGGCTCCGGCAAGCATGGTCCGGACCCTACTAAGCTCGCAGCCATCAAGGGACTGCAGGTGCCACGTACTAAAAAGGAATTGAGAAGCGTCCTTGGCCTCTGTGGGTATTACAGGGGATACATTTCAAATTTCGCGGCCATAGCGAAGCCGCTCACGCAGATGACTGCTAAGCACATTCCCAATCGCATTCCATGGTCTCCTGAGGCCAACGAGGCTTTCGAAGGTCTCAAAGGTGCTCTGTGCAGTGCCGTAGAGCTGGCGACTCCAGACTCGAGCAAGCCATTTTGGCTGTTCACCGATGCCTCTGCAATTGCTGTGGGGGCATGTCTAGCTCAGATGACCGACAATGGCACAGAGTGCCCCATTGCTTTTGCCAGTCACCGCTTCACGCCCACTCAGATGCGGTGGTCTACGATTGAACGCGAGGCGTTTGGCGTCATTTGGGGGCTCAAAAAGTTCGACACGTGGGTGTTTGGCACGAAAATATTTGTAGTATCCGACCATAATCCCCTTGCGTACCTCACTCAGTCCACGCCTCAGGGAGCAAAACTGACGCGTTGGGCTTTAGCGCTACAGCGCTATGATGTAGTGGTGCGACACAGAAAGGGAATCGCACATACTAACGCCGACGCACTTTCGCGTCTGACGAACCATTGCTGGGAAAATGATGTAGAAGACGGGGAACCCGCAGTGACGGACAGTGGAGGCGAGGGAACAAGTGTGGTGTGATGTGATATGCCTGTGGTAACCACACAGACGACCTTGGACGATGAACTCATGCTTCCGCATTTCTGTGTGTACCTGGTTCTTTTAGTGTGTTTGTTTGGGTGAGTGTCGTCGTCTAAGCTCAATGATGTATGTTTGTATGTTTTCCTCCCAGACTAGAGGCTGACAGTGTCCTTCCGGCTCATATTTGTACGATACTGCATATTATAGTTTCATGACGCGAGCCCTGTTGCATCAGGGAAGCCTTACTATTTGTTTCGTTTGTGTATTTGCTTTGTGTATGTCTTGGTTGTACCTATTGTACGGTGAAACTTATTCATGTGTTCACACTTTCTATGGAATGTGCCACGTACGGCGCTCCTCATAAAGGGCTGGCATTTATTTGTGTTATTTCAGTAATCGAGCAAGCGCTGTACCTTGTTCTTCGTGGCTTATTGTCATGAGCAAGGCGCGGCTCACGCATTTCCTATGTGTGCGAACTCAGACCATCGTTAAAACGCGCTGCCTAAGCTTGGCTCGTAACTTTTATTTGTCATGTCCAGATGCGGCGTACGTACAAGTTTACACGCAGCATGCTTTTGTTTTGGTTTCTTCTTCGACAACACTGTAAGCGAGTTGTTGTCTCGTCTTGGGTGGGGGGTGTAAGCCCCGCTACGGGCGGCGGCAAAACAAACCCAAAAGGACGGCGCGGGCCATCTGGGCAGGGGGCAAGCGTCTCGACGAGATCGTTTGCTCGCTTGAGTAATGGCTGTCAACGGTTGACCCAGAGCGGGGCCTTGCAAGCAGCAGAGTAACCACGCTGTCGGCACCCAAGGCTGCCGCACAGTTCGAGGAGCGGAGAAGACCACCAGCGCCACAATAGTGGTCGCGCATCGCAGTAAAAAGGGAGCTTCGGATCCCCGTCGCATTGCGCTTCCTGGGCATCCCCGCAGGCGTTTTCCTTGCGCGCGGCCGGCTGGCGGGGGTAAACTCCTTCCCAGCTGGGGTCTCCCCGACTGGGCGTCAAACGCTGTAACGGGCGGGCGCGTCTGACTTCCGCGGTGCTCTGATGGGTGCCCTTGAAGAATGCTTGGTTCGGGTCTGGCCGCGGGCAACGGAGATCGCGCGGCCTCAAGCAGGCGCGCCAGCCTCATTACTGTTTATGGCTTTGCACCGCGCGCTGACCGGCGTAGGGATTCTTTGAGCCGCAAAAGAGCCTGCGGTTTTGTCTCGGTTCCGAGGCGCCGTGGGAACGTCTTCGTCGGCTTACGGCCCGGACACGAGGCCGACCTCGGTGGGTGGGCAATTATCCCGGGCTCCTCTGTGACAGTTTGGCTTGCAAACAATTGCTTGTTTATGGCGCCGGATGGCCTGCGGTTTCTTGAAATCCGGTCGCGTCGCGCAGTGTTCGAGCACTGAAAACATGGTCCCGACGTTCCCAGGCTATTGGGTTTTCTGAATGTATTTTGTTGGTCAGTGCTTGTTGCTCCAGCTGTGCTCGTGAGCCGTTGCTCGGAACTTGCGATGTGTACAGCTGGCGTGACCCTCACCCCTTTGTTGTTGTATATTGTGTATTTCGGGTGAGGATGCTACACTGTGAATTGTACTAAAGAAAGATGTTCTTTGATTTTTGGTTGTTCGACTGGCCAATCCCTCATGCAAGTTCTGCTGAACGCAGTGATTGGTGAACGGATTGTCCAGTTGAGACGCAACCCGGCGGCAATTCGCCAGCAAAGATTGTGGGCGGAGCGTTGCGTCTAGAAAACGCGGCCGCAGTGCTCCGATGGGGAGTTCTGGACCTGGCTTCGGTGCTAAGCACCATCGGCTCTGCCGAAATAGGGTCGCCCTATGTGGTCCAAACCAGCGTAACCATTTGTAATCGATGTACTGTTGAAACTATGCAATCTCGTAACTGAACTTTGTAATTTTTTCTGTAAATACAAGTTTTTGTTCGTTCGTTACTTCAGCGTCTTTGTCCTTCGAGCCTAAGGCACCCATTGAGCCACCTGTGCAGACCGTCTCTGACGGTGCGTCTCGGACGCCGACGGTGGGGGTGAATTTCAACGAACCAATCGATCGACCGATCGTGGCATCGAATTCTTACTAACTTTCATGCTTCATATACGGAATTCCATTGATTTTCATCAGTGCGGCTATAAAAAAGGGTGTTCAACGACAGACCACCTCGTCCGACTTGAACACGAAATACGTGAGGCATTCGTACACAAACAGCACTGCCTGGCAGTGTTCTTCGATTTAGAAAAAGCGTATGACACCACGTGGAGGTTTGGAATCTTACGTGACCTCGCCGCATTAGGAATCCGTGGCAAAATGCTAAACTGTATAGCTGATTTTATGTCCAACAGAACATTCCAAATCCGTCTAGGCACTGCGCTCTCGCGCACATTTATCCAGGACAACGGCGTGCCACAGAGTTGCGTACTTAGCACAACACCTTTTATAGTAAAAATGAACTCTATCAACAAAGTCATTCCCACCTCTGTTATGCACTTGATATACGTCGATGATCTGCAAATAGCATGCCGCGCCTCAAACTTGCCAACATGTGAAAGGCAGCTCCAGATAACAATAAATAAGCTAATGGATTGGGCTGAGAAAAATCGCTTCCGCTTCTCTACTCAGAAAACTGTTACAGTGCTATTTTCGCAAAAACGAGGGTTGTACTTAGACCCGGATTTAAAATTGAATGATGTTGCGCTGCCAGTAAAATAAGAATATAAGTTCTTGGGAGTAATTTTTGACAAAAAACTACATTTCCTTGCCCACATTAAAGCACTAAAGATTAAGGCAAATAAAGCATTGAATATCCTCAAAGTGTTCTCATAAGCACTGGGGTTCCGACCGAACCTGTCTTTTATGTATTTACCGGTCTCTTGTTCGTAGCCTTTTGGACTACGGCTCCATTGTTTACGGCCCAGCCAGACAGTCCTACATCTAACGACTTGATCCAGTACATAACCTTTGACTGCGAATGGCCAGTGGTGCCTACAGAACGTCACCTATTCAAAGTTTATACGTTGAGTGTAATGAACCCTCATTACAGCAGCGCAGAGCATTACTCACTTTCTCTTACGTACTCAGAGTTCAGTCATCACCGCAACACATTTGCTACAACATCCTCACACAATGCAACTCACGCCTACACTATACAAATAAACCGAACATGATTAAGCCGCTTGTCCTGCGATATGAGGAATATGTCCGGGATTACGGCATTCCTCGCGAAGTGCTCCAGGTTGCCAGAAAGCCAAAGCATTTGCCCCCGTGGCACGACTTTCAACCGTTGTGTGACTGGACATTAACACATTTAAAGAAGAAAGACACCTCACGCGAACACATTATACAAGAATTCCGTGCTCTTCAGGACAAATATCAAAACCACATAGAATTTTACACTGATGGCTCCAAAAACGAAAGAACACTTGGGTGTGGGGGTCGTAACGGAAAATTGGGAAAAAAGTATTCGGTTGCCACAACACGCCTCTGTTTTCACAGCTGAAGCTTTCGCTATATGGGTTGTTGTTAAAAAGATTATTGCTGATAAACACAAAAATGCAGTCATATATACACAAATTATTTAAGCACACTAAAGGCTCTACACCTGAAATCGGAGTGTGAACCCCTGATAGGAGACATTTTAAACATGGTGGTGCTTAACGAATACGGGAGGTCAATTCGTTTCTGCTGGGTTCCAAGCCATGTTGGGTTACCAGGTAACGAAGCAGCTGATAGATGTGCATCGATGGCAGCGCACAATGACATTACAAACACAACACTCCCACATAATGATAGCATGCGTGCAATTAGAAAAGCCTTCACGGTAAAATGGCAACGCGAATGGGACCGATGTGCCGACAACAAGCTACCTCTCACGAAACCCATTGCTGGCGAGTGGAAGTCATGCTATCAGCAGGAGCGGTTCATCGAAGTAGTTTTATGCCGACTACGCATTGGGCACACACACCTCGCACACAATTACTTACTTACGAGAGAAGACACACCAACATGCAAGAAATGTCAACAGCCACTAACAGTTATGCACATATTACTCACATGTATGCAGACTGAAACACACAGACGAACACTTTTGCACAAATTATATCAACTATACATACCTTTACACCCTGCTCTAATTTTAGGTGATGATCTGCTAGTCCCATTATGTGATGTCCGTAAATTTCTAGACGACACTGGATTTTTACATAAAATATAGATTACTAACACAGCTTCTTCCTTCATAAACTGGATTTTATACACCTCGTGTTTGGCACAGCATAGCCTTAGCTGCTTTTGCGCCATTAAACCCCATTTAACTAACTAACTAACCCTTCTGTGTACTGTACACCCAGCCAATTTTTAACAGTATCACACGACCATCGACCTGTGTTTGTCAGCACCTTATCATCACGGCACGGAGCGGCGAAATAGCGAAAGTAAGTGCACGTGTACAGCTGCGCGTACTTCGTTTGTTTCGCCGCTCAGCGCTGTTAATAAGGTGCTGACAAGCACGCGGGTCGATGGTCGCGCGATACTGTTAAAAACTTGGCCGGGTGCACACGCGAGCAGCACTTAAATAAATACTGTCACCATTGTGCAACCGGCTGAGTCGCATTTCTTTCAAGGTAAGGGTGTCTTTCGGTAGTTTTGCCATTGAAAAAGATTTTTTTCGTTTTTAGAATTCGTTAGTTTGGAGATCGACCTATATTCCGGTCTGACCTATAGTCCGGTTTTTACGGTTAACATCCTTACCTGAAAAGACCTGAAATTTCAAACCGAACATTGTTTTCCTTTCTTGCGACTGCTGCGCTCCAAGCTGGAGGATGACGTATACGTGCTCATGCACCTACGTACACGTGTTTGCATTGGGACATCTCTAATGGTCACATGTGACTTCGAGACTTATTCAAGGCAACATCTGTTATTTGTGTAATATGTTGTTTGGTTAGACGAATTAAAGCTTACAGAAATAATAAAACACGTAAGCCGAAGGTCTGCATGTTTTTGCTTTACTCCGCACCACAACAAAAGAGATATACTTCCGTTTCATCTGCTTGTTCCCATGTTGTGCTGTCGCGTGCACAGACACCGAAACTATGTCATTTTCTAATGTGTGCCAGCGCGGGATCATGCTCTGTGATCCGCTTGTGTGTGCCTCAGTATTCGTGTAGCACTGATTTATACCGCTAGTCAGGTGTGCTCGTGCACAGCGGATAAATTCGTGTGCTGGGTGAAACGAGACAATCGCAACAGTTTGCGCGCGATGCCGTCAGCGGAAGCGCACTGCGCCGCTTGAAAGCGAGGAGAAAAAAAAAAGTTGGGGCCCGTGACGTATGCGTCACGTGATCCTCGAGGTCCGGTATAAGAGAATGCAGGGAAGGAATTTCGCTTGCGGAGGCTAGATGGGGCAAGTGGAGAGAGTGTCTCACTTGGCAGTGGAGCTTGCCTCCTGAAATCATGGGTTTGCGACACTGAAATGTTTCGATCTCGGTTATTAATGAGCCTATTTGAAAATTTTCTTTAGGCAGAACGCTCCCTGGAGGACATGTAACAACTTCCAGTGTATAACCAAAATTTGCTACGGCGCCTAGTGAGAGGCCCTTCAAGTTTATTATGCTAGACCAACTAGCTCCGTTGACCCACCTGTCTAGGGGTTGCCCTTGGTCTAACCACTCCTGTCCTGACTGTCCCCAACCTGCTCGATTACCTTTGTACAGCCGCCAACTGGGGTAGCGGCCAGCATGCAGGGCCAGGAGGAGCGCCGAATCAAGCTGCAAGAGACGCTGCGCAATGTTGGGCTGCTCTTCAGAAAGCTTCATCGAGTGCACGGCATCTGCAGTGACCTGAGTGCAGCTGTGGCCAGCAGCCAGTACACACCCATTGAGGTCGGTGCCACTCTTCTCATGAGAAGCATGGTGTTTCCCGCAAAAAAAAGAATTGCCCTTGTGCCGAGATGGTCAGTTACCATGGGAATGATGGGTGGTACAGCCTTTGTCAAAAGTATGTGGGCTATTCTGCACCTTCGTTGTATTTGTCATTCGGCTGTGTAGGGCTGTATCTGTGGCGCTCCTGATACTTTAGACTGCTATATTTTGAGTACTAGTGTCCTTTTCATTTTCCAAGGCGTTGCAACCGTTCACATGCCACAAGCACTCTCGTAACCAGCCTGCAGTCAGCCTGGCAGTCGCAGGTAACGTGGCCTGTGTAGTTTTGACGAAAAATGTACATTGATTGGTATGTTTTGCTTTAAATATTCTCTTAGCGTCATTTATTACGCTTTAGGTTTGTAAATCTCCAAACAATCTTTCATTTTTGTCCTAACCTGTGAAAGCATTGAGTTTGGTGCATGTCCATAATCATCGTCAATTGTTGCATTAATAATGCATTATTGTTGAAAATTGTTAATGTACAGTCACCTGTATAAAGCCAGGAGGGTGAAGTTATCGCCAGTTTTAAAGTAAGCACAGTCAATCTTTTGCAAGAATGAACTGTCGTTCCACTTATTTTTTAACACAAATACGTTTTATGTACTGTAGTATAAGAACTGCAACAGTGCATTTTGTTGTGCAATTGTGGATCGCACATCTTAAAATCTCAGAACTCATGTCATCCTCAGAATTCGCTCCAAGTGCGTTGTATGTTCACTGATTACAATTTGTAAATTACAACATGTGCCATTGTATAAATCCATGTACTACTATCCACCATGCCCATGCTGACTTAACTACCATGGTTGCAGTTCTCACACACTAGCATGAGAATCCTTCGTAGTAATTATTGTAGGAAACTATATGATTAGAGGGGCTTTGTGCCTGCTGCCTATTACTACAAGTTTGCTGGGCCAGGTGTCATAATGTTCATCATAGTTACATAGACAACTTAATTTGATTTGATTTGTTTACAGTGGCTTGCAACACAGCCTTGCAGCCTTGGCTACAGCTCACTGTCATATACATCACACTTTTTTCTCAATGAGATGCAAAGAAGAAATACATTTCTCAAGCGATTGATAGTACAGAGGATAAGGCAAAATGCTGTGACAAAGATGACCATGAATAATATGAGTGCAAAATCACACAAGAATACATGGTCACTTTCATATGAAGTGAACTTCATGATCTTCACCCTGTTCACCACTTCATGCATTTTCACTTGACCGCTTGTCTACAGTTTTTTCGTCAACTTTTTACGAAATTGCACATTGAATGACATGAAATTACGCAAATTCTTAAGAAATTTATTGTTTAGCGGTCGCACTTCTGCCGAGGAGCAATAGCTAACCATAGCCAGGGATCTGCATAGCCGTAGCCTTTATCAGTTGCCAGTTTGGTCAAATCTGCCAAGTCTCACATGTGAATTAAGTGCGAGACACCTGATGCAATTTTTTATACGATCTGTTGTGTGACACGTCGGACTCCGACTTGCTTACTTCGCAAAGGGACTTTGCAAATAAAGTTAAAGCAAACAGGTCTGAACGTGTTTGCACAGCTCTCTCGTTTTAAACAAAAGATGCCAATACTATAAACACGACTATGGGAGCAGCATAGACATGTTTCCGCAAAGTCACGTCTGCTGTGTTGGCTTCGTTGACAGCCGCTAATGACTAGGAGCTGGCAGGCCTAGCTTTCTGCGTCGTCAAATCGGAGACCGATGGCACTTGCAAATCGACCACATGCAGCTTGTAATAAGGCACCTGTTTTGGTTAGCACAACAGGTGCACAATTATGTTCGGCGTAAATTGCAATGCAATTTGATTTTATCGAAGCCGACGGAAGCAAATGCACAAACTAGGTGAGCCTGCAATCACTGGGAGACGGTATAGGCCTAGCATGCTGGCCGCCAGGTTGAGGGTCAACAGCCCATAAATTTCGGTCTGTGGAGCAAGCCCCCCCCTGCAAACTTTCTTTTTTGTAAGGGTGGCGCTTGCTTAGAATTTTACGGTATGCATTCACGTATATTTTCTTGATAGACATACATAGCTAATCCTAACACGAGGCACTGAAGTGAAAACAAATGTTCAAGCTATGATGTCTACAGTAGATGAGTGCTTCCAAAGAATCTTGGTCACATGGTCTGCTCCCTCGGAACAGTTAATTTGAATAGTGTCATTGTTTGGAGAATGCTCAATGCGCTGTTGCACTTTTACACAGTTGTAATGCATCCATAGTTTCATTCCTGTTATTGAGTCGATGTGTAGTAACAACGTTGGAGGGAGTGATGGAAGTCTGCTTTTCTGAAACCGTAGAGCGTGGGTTCTCAAATGGAATTCTGCAGAACCCAGAGGTTCCGCAGGCCCTTCATCAGGGTTCTACAAGACACTGATACATTTTCCTTTTTTCCGCGCTCACCAACTTGCTGGTATGGCAAACTATGTACATTTATGCCATGTGCAGATAGGCACCTCTAGCGTGCGTGCTGATGTATACGTCGGAGGATTACAAATTAAATGCACAGAGCTAGTTCTAGTACGGTAGCTTGGTGAGTGCGGAGCACTGCAAAAGCACAAGAACGATGCTAGCGCCCAACCGAAATGAAGTGCTGCAGTCCACATTGCCATAGTCAGCAGCAGAGTAATATGTCATGACTGACAAAAACGCCGGAATGCTTCGTGCCTAATTGTGCCCTTAAGCCCTTATTCTTGCATTTATTGCCGCACTTAAAACTGCGTTGGTGGCTAGCTGCATGCCTTCATAACTGCGTAATCGCCATCCATGATTGCGCCGATAGCGACCACGGCTTTGTCTGTATTTGTTGCAACAAACGGTACTTTAATTTTGACTTGGCGTATGCGTTGGCTGCCTGCCTTCAGAACTCCAAGGTGGCTGTCCATTGTCACGTTGATAGGGGCTGTGGTTTGGTCTGCAGCGGTTGCAGCAAGCAGTAGTTTTGCTTTGACTCAGTGCAAAGTTGTTGAAGATGAAGAGCACCGGCTACATCACTCGGGACAAAAGATTTGTTGGTGACCGTCTCATAGCTGAAAAAATAATTGAGATGTACACGTGATATTGAAAGGCGTGTCTCAGATGAAGACATGTGCTGTGGCCCCGCTGCGAGCGTCAATAAGTCATGAGATGACAAGAATTGCAGCTACCGCAGTGCTCCTGTGCAAAATAGAAACAGGACAGGCACGTACCTAGGGCCCCCCTCCTCTCCCCGCCCACGCCACAACTCCTTATACACATTCCTAAAGGGCCACCAATTCAATCTTGAGACTTGACAGCCATTCGGCAGTCAACATTTTGCTGCCTCTTTCACTCTTTTTGGATGGCTGTAGTTATCGGCATCTCCTGGGGTGTGAAGGTCAGTTTTCTCATCTATTCGGTGCCCGCTTGATTGACTCGAGATGATTTCAGTTGTCACCGTCTATTCATCAGTCACGTGCACCACTGTTGCTTTGTTAGTTCAACCTTCTTTAAACTGTTTAGACTGATCCAGGGACCAGGAAAGGCATTCGGTTCATAGTTGGCTGCTCTGTATGCTCGTCGAACGACTTGTAGCAGGAGAAAACGCCCGTTGCGTTTAAGTTTTTGTATTGCTTCATTATTTCCTCGAGTGACGGCTTGCCTCGATGCTAGCAGATAGTCGGAACCATGTGCCTGTGATACAGGTTAGGTAAGGTGGAAAATTAAAAAAAAAACTCGAAGTAGCATCCATCATCAAACCCTGCAATAACTGTTAAACCCATAGGTAATATGACTCTCACCCGTTCCCTTGCCTAGTTTTTTCCTAATTGTACAGTACTTTTCGTGCAAAATTGGCAACTGGGAACAAGAGTCGCAAGGACTTGAGAAATTAGGCGATCTACTGAGGGAGAGAGCAGAGACAACAGCCAAACAGAAATGAAAAGCGAAAATTGGCAAATTGAACAGTTGTTTGTGAAGATAGTTATGGATCAACATCTTTTATTCAAAAAACGAAGTAGAAAAAACACTGCCAGAAGTGGGAAATAATACCGTGTCCTAAACGATGCTTGATCAGTCAAGCTGCCTATGTAGCCACTTTTCTGCTGTGCTCATGTGGGTGTTTTTCTAACCTTCCACGGTGGGCACAGTACGTCTAAACCGCAGCGTCCTGTGCTCTACGCTATTGTATGGGACTGGCGGCCATGCATCGTTACGCAACTTCCCAAATAACATTACGAGTCGGATCTGGCACTTAACTTGGTAAAGCAGTAAACGAGGGATCAAAAAGAACTGTGATTGTTCCGCAAATATATATTTCTCTATAATTATTCCAGAGATAATTAAAAAAAACGCTACTAGAAATATTTTTTCTGCACTTTCGCTAGTTTACTTGTTCTTAGCAGTGTTCGTACTGCGCTTCATTTCTACACGAGCCCATTTAACGTGGTTCCTCGTTTGCCAAGTAAAAGAGAGGTGTATCTCACAGGCCTACCGGTGAGACACCCATGAGCGTTAAAGGCCCCGTGCCGCAGAAAATCAGGCGTCGGCGTCCGGTTTCGGACATCGTATCAGCAAAAAGAATGTCGTACCAAGTTCTGAACCACGCATACCCAACCACTCAGCTACCACCAAAGTTACTCATACCTTGTCTTCCATTCTTTACAAAGTTATTGCTCGAAATTTTGAGAATGGCAGCCCACAAACGAATGTACTGAAAGAAAAACACCGACAGTGCATATCTTTTATGTCAGCTCTTCTCAGACTGAAACATTAAAAGTGCAAAACAATAACAGGATATCTACCCATGCAAGAGGCCGCATTTCTGCCAGGAAGCTTGCCTTCGTGCAAAGCGCTTGCCGCTAGCGTTTCCCAGTAAACATTATGGTTACATTAGCTGCAGTTGCTGGGAAGCATAAAGAGCAGTTATGGGTGTTTGAATGCTATCGCATTCCACTCTTAAAAGCGAAGCTTAAGCGTCATCCAAATTTTTCATTTCTCTTTTAGGGATTTACGCGTCTGTATAGCGAATGGTGGGCATTGTTCACATTTGTACTAGTAAAGGTCCACTGCCCCTCATTTGCATAGGGAAGTTACGTTGGGTTGGGCCCCTTCAAAAAAATATCCTAGGTAAGTGCCTGAAACAGGATTTGCTGATTCATTCATTGATGTAGTAAGCATTGTTTATTGTTTTCTTGGTACTCCCGGTAATTCGATTAATTTCAACATTTTTTGCTTTGCGCTGAAAATTCTGGAGGGAAATCAGTAATCGATGTCTGCACCTGCTGCCTCTGTTGCTCTCAATCGGCGAAACTTTTGACAGCCACGAAGTCTGTCGAAACACATTATGCAGTATGTTAAAAAATGATTAATTTCACAGGCTTTTAGATTCATCCATGTAGTCACTTTCAAAATACAGTTGAACCCGACTTTATTGAACGTTTTTACATCGAATGAACACGGTATAGTTACTATGAGTATATGTAGCAAAAATTACCATTGCATTGAACAAAAATAGCAGCAACTCCTGATATATCGAACATCAAACGGGGCAGAAGTACCTCCAGAAGTTGGCTTTTCCTCGCTGTCCCGATGACACATCCCAAAAGTGGTTTAGCCCGGCGGCGCGGCTCCATCAACCCGCTCTCCCTACCATGACCGCGCCACATCGGACGAGTCGGCAACACCCCCCTGCAAAAAATGATCCTGGCTCACCCACAGCACTTGCTCAGACAGCCAATCAGAGGCTCTTGTGCCCTTGTCGTACAAATTGGTGGAAGTCCGAGTTGCCTCACTGCTTTTCTCATTCGTTGTGTGTGGCGTTGTGGCCTTGCGTGCCTTCCTCTGCAATGTTCCAGTGATGACTAGTGCGAAGCGCACTGAATTTGCCTGTCACCATGAAACTTGAAATATAAATTGAGTTGAATGAAGTCGGATGTTGCTGTAGCGTACAAGTTTCCGAGATGCATCTCAGCACAATCTTGAAGAATAAGGGGCAGATTAGGGCTAAAGTGAACAAACGACCTGGTGCCCAATGCGTATGCACTGCCACGATGTTGAGGCGGCCTTGTACAAGTGGTTCATCCGAAACTGCATCAGACGTGCCACTTTCTGCATGCCTGCTGATGACTCTGAAGATGCTTATTTGTGCGATGAAGCTATTGCCAGTGTCGCTGAAGTTTGGAGCGAGCTATCACAATTTCCTGAAGCCGTTGACGGATCAGCGGTCGACGGGTTTGTGAGTGTGGGTGGTGGTGTCGCGACCTCAGGAGAGCCTGAAAACTAAGACTACATTGCCGACATCTTATCAAACACAAGTGAAAGCAGGCACAATGAGGAAAGCAATGACGATCCTTTGCCCACATCTTCTGAGGTGATCGGTGCACTCACACTAGTCCGGCACTTCTGCACGAATGTGGAAGGTAGCAGCTTCAGCTGCTCCGACTCTTTAGACAATGTAGAGAAGTGCGTGCTGTCGCAGGCAGTGAAGTTGCCTAAGCAGAAGGAGATACAGGACTATTTCATACGAAAGTAAGCTGGTTTTTCATCAATAAAGTGCTTGTATAAATGGTATGCGCTTTTGTGATGTCCAATTCTTTAGCAGGCTTATATCGAATTAGGCCCTAGATCGAAGTGATAAGCGTATTTTTGAGAGTTCGAAGTAACTGCTTTTGACTGTACTCCAATTAGACGCAGTGCACTGGTTCCATTTTTCTTTCATTGCTGGAAGCACCTTTGGAAGACCTCTTATATAAGCACTTCAGCAGTATAGTCATTTCCTTTTTTATTGTCATCACACCCCTGAAGGGGAACAGAAAGTGGCAGGGGCTAAATCTGGCAACTAGGGAGGGTGTTCCAACACAGTGATAGAACTACATGCCAAAAAACTTGTGTACTATCATTGCAGAGTGTGCAGGGGAATTACTGTAGACTACAAATTTGGTTGCACATGGTGTACATCATCTCTCTGACACATCAGGATCTCTACGTAGAAAGTTGGATTGACAGTTTGATGTTCAGGTACAAACATGTAATGCACAATTCCATGGCAGTCAAAAAAGGCAATCAACATGACTATGAATGAGTTTTGCTTCATTTCCGAATTTTCAGTAAAAACCTAGTAATTGGATGACTTTCTCAAAGCAAGTGCTTCTGTCATCATTCTAACGGTCATTTGGCGGTCACTGAGCAGGAGAGAATGCACATGGTGGCATTCTCTCCCGCTGCATCTTCCTTCATCTCATGTTGCATCTTCACACGAGATGAAGGGGCGTCCTGATCTTGCACCGTGTTTGGAGTCTTCACAGCCTTCCCAAAAACACTTGGCCCACTTGAACAGAGTTCTTCCATTTAGGGCATTCTTTCCATGGGCCTATTGCAACTTTTGATGAACCTCTGCACCATTCTTGCTCAATTTCACAAGAAACTTGATATTCTTTGTTCCATCTGTATGTTGATACAGTGAAATCTCGTTACTACGAACACCACATTAACGAACTTGGTGCCGTTACGATAATGCCACACTGCACGCTGATACCACCGAGTAAAGAACTAGCTCCGATACGACACAGGTAAAAATGGTGGCATCGCTCGCGTACTTCAGTTGGCTTCTGGTACAGCTAGTATCGGCTGCAATACTGATTTTTCTAGCTATGCACAATAACTAGCTATGCACAATTTTATTAATTTCAATTAAAAACCGGCACATTCTTTAAAAACCTCGACTGTGAGCCGACCCTAGAGTTTGGTACATGATTATTTGAAAAGACCTGTCAGCCTAGCTTCGAATAAATATGGTAAGCTGCATTCACAGAGTTCCAATAAGCATTGTCATTCTCTTTTCTTGTTTCATCACAACCCATAGCCCGATGTGACACTTCAGAGCCTGGTGCCCATGGTGGACGACCCAAAGCCCAGCGAGGAGAAGAAGCCTTCGGAGGCAACGCGTGCACTCCTTGAGGAGAGGGCACGTCTCACTGAGGTGGGTTACACATCTTGCCTACAGTCTCATGACACAATGTACTGCTGCACAGGCACAATTGAGGCTTCAGTCACAAGGTCCACAGTGAGATTTAAATTAAAAAAGATGCGTATACGCTCGCGCAGTGAATACACTCGCTGAATAAACCCAGCTTTGCTCTTGAAAAATAAGATGTTTGTTTTCCCCCTCATAATGATTGCACCCTCAACTTTGGTCCTATGCAGTCCTGTGATCGAACGGCCGTGCTGCAGTTTTTCAGGGAGGCTACTCTCGCACATGTGTTTAGAGCAAGCGCACTTAATGTCAATGCCCATCGCTGTGTCAGTGCAGCCAAAGTAGAGGCTTGATTGATGATGGAGCAGCTGGCAGCAAAATCATGACGAGGAGGGGCTGGGGCAAGCATGCAGTAAGAACAGGCTGAGCGTTATCGTGGTCGCTCAGGACCTGGCAGAAAGAGCAACCACGATAATGCTCAGCTTGTTCTTACTGCGTGTGCTGCCCCTGCCTGGGCAGTGCTGACAGATAGCGATGGGTGTGACTGACGGCATGACGGGCATCGAAATTAAGTTAGTTTAATTTAAATGCGTGTCCTAGGGTAAAATACCGTGTTTACTTGCCTAATGAACGCGCCACCAACTTTACTACTTCACAGTCCTACGATCAAACGTCCATGCTCTAGTTTTTTGGAGAGACTGCAATCTTTGACTCTCGCACATGTGCTTAAAGCAAGCACACTTCAAGCTTAACGCATCCTTTCCCCCAGTGCTGGTGCGAAGGCACCTCGCAGATTCCTGAGAGGAAAAAGTGCAACTTGCTCTTTGCAACCATATATGCAGTTGACATACTTTACACTGACGTAATAGGAGAGCATACGGTCGGGTGCGGCACACAAGAGAGTCGAAATGCAGAAAGGGCAGCTGGCACTTGGTCGGCATAGTGGGCATTCGCATGTCTGTGGCTCGCTTTTTCGCATGCGTTGGGTTTCGATGTGTGTGATGGGCCTTAAGTCGAGTTATATGCCTGCTGCGAGACATAGGGTTTATCTGCTCACAAAACGGAAACATCAGTCAAACACCTATAAACTCTGATGTGCCGGCAAGCAGGACGGTTGAGGAAAGATGCACATAGTGTGCTTGTCAAAACATGTGTGCGCTTCCAAGTGATGCTTGCTATAACGGCAGACGACTGGTAGCGGCTGCGAGGATGAGCTGGGGTGCAATCGGAGATTTCTGTTCGGAGCGTGCGTTCAGTTTTGCCGTGCATAATCGGCCCAGGCCGCACTATTTCGTCGGTTGTTTATTCTGTGGTGGAACCTTGATGTGGATGGAACCGGCTGGCTACCTGAACGGCAGGTCTGTTGGTTCCAATGCTGAGTGAAGTTTGGGTTTGCAAATGGTACACATGTATTTTTACTGCAGAGATAAGTTATCTAAAGCATGTTCCAAATCATTAGTGTCTTACTTTTCAATTTTTGCTGTTTTGAAAATGTCTCCATGAAATTTACCCTGCATGATGAACACATCCCCCAACTTTGCTTTGGTATATTGGGGAAAAAAGTGCGTTTATTACCCGGGTATATATGGTATTCTAGGTGTAAAACAATATGACCAGGTTGGCCGCTAACATGTAAAACTCGATAATATGCCGGTAACATGTAGTGGTCACGAATATGCGGCGATCAACCAGGCACACATGTTGCACACATGTTGCAGTGCCTGCACGAAAGCAACTTTCAGCCTCGGCAGAGCACAAAATGCAGCACTGCTCTCGATGGCCATACGTGGCATCAGCCACGTGGTTTGCCGAAGATGCTAGAGTGCTAGAGCACTGCAGCATTGATGGGAGAGTCCAAGTGAAGAAGGAGCAGCCAGAGCTCGGTCGCAATGCATGGTCGAGTGCACTGTCAGCAATGTGCCGTGCCAGAGATGCGAGAGCAAGAGAGCATTGAGTGAAGGAGGGGCAGCCAGCGCTTGATCAGCGTAGCTTAAGTTACCGCTATCAGTTGAACCTCAAAATAACGTAATCGACGGGGAATGCCAGAAAAATTCGCTTTCGCGAGAGTTTCGTTGTTGCAAAATGAGACAACACAGGTTAGGCAATGTGTCGCAGCACGAAACTTTAGATTTGGATTTCCTCTGCCATCGCGTCAACGCCCATGGCATTCGCCCACTCCCGACCTGTGTCACAGCCATCTCTGAGTTTCCTCAGCCATCCACCAGCAGGCAACTACACGAATTTCTTGGCCTCGCCAACTGTTACCGCCGCTTCATTCCTCGCGGCGTCGATATACTGCAGCCTCTCTATGACGTTCTCTCGTGCCTCAAGACATCGAATACTCCCGTGGCCTGCAACAACACCACTGACTGCGCATTTTAAAGCATTAAAGAAGCCATTGCCAGTGCAACACTCCTCGTCCACCCCAAATGCAACGCCCCAACGTCTGTCATGGTTGACGCATCGGACACCGCTGTTGGCACAGTCTTGTAGCAGTTCATTGCTGGTGCTTGGTGGCCAATCACCTTCTTTTCCAAGAAGCTTGCACCCCTGAGTGTCGCTACAGCATGTTCGGCCGAGGGCTGCTCTCCATCTACAGTGGAACCCCGTTCATACGTTTTTTTACCGGACCAAGGAAAAAAAACGTAACAGCCGGGTAAACGCGACGGTGAGGAAAGCTCCTAAAATGAATGAAAAAAGTGCATCTTCAACTATAGACAATTTATTTCCACAGAGTGCGCTAAGGACTTAAGAAAGTCTAGAATGGTGGCTTGCCGTTTCTTTCGCTCGCTGGAAATCACCACACATTTCTCAATAGCCTGGAAGGCCGCATTGCTGTTAGCGTCGCTGTGAGGTGCGACGTACCTGCGGAGGAGGTCCAGAGCCGCGACGGCTTCTCCAAAGCTAGGATTTGGCAACTCCCTGGCATCATGTGGCTTGTGCTCCTCGTCGTCACTGCACCACGGCAATGGCAACGGACAAAAGAATATCCGTGGGAAATTTTGCCCTCTTTGGCGTAATCATGCTAACGTGCTAACGATTGTTTAGTATTGCTGCGGAGTGCACGCGTCCGAGCAACCAGGTTGCGCACAGCGCGGCGTGGTTTCGTGAGAAATGTAAGCAAGAGAGGAGAGCTGGCCCGATAGGCAGAGGAACGCCATGAGCAACACCAACTTCCGGCTTCACTTTAGCCTCACAGAGAGTGACGTCAGGGCCTCTCCTGAGATTCCTTCCTCCGTGAGCCGACCCGTCCAACAACCATGTGGTGACCGTAATCACAGTGATGATAGTGAGAGCATTTTTCACGAATGGCCACCTAGTGGCGGCCCCTCAAACTGGCGTGCGGCTTCTTGCAGCCAGTTCCATAGCCAAGCCCGGCCAAGCTCGGCCAAAACTCGTCAAAAGCCAAAATGACGGTTGGAGCGCGTTACCTACTTTATCCCAGGCGGGTTCGGGGTGTTAAGTTGCGACGGATCATGCGGGAACATTTTCACAGCTACTACGTAACAGCGGGGTTCCTTATACATTGGATCCTATGGAAGCTATGCCGGGACCGGATGAAAACGACGTAGCAGCCGGGAAAACGCAGCAATAAGGAACGTAACAGCGGGGTTCTACTGTATTTGGGTGTGAGGCACTTTCGACATTTTCTCGAGGGACACTCCTTCCATGTCCTTACTGACCATAAAACACTGACTTCCGCCTTAGCCTCCAGCAGCACCTCCTACGTGTCCTGCGAAACCGGACAGCTTGTCTACATTTCTGAATACACCAGCGACATTCGTCACATCAGCAGAAATTTCATTGCCGTTGCCAACGCACTTTCTCACACCACCATCCATGCAACGGACCACAGCGGACCGGTCGTCGACTTCACGGCCATGGCTACCGTCCACAGTGTCGACGCCGAGCTCCAGCTGCTTCGCACGAGCGGTACCTGTCTGGTCTTTGAAGATACAGTGAAACCCCGTGAAGCCGTAGTTGGCCGAAGCTAGAAGAAAGTACTGAATAAACGGTAGAACTGCTTAACTGAAATAGCACGATATCGCCCACCTACCTGTCAAAAACGAAACTCGGAGAGTGTGCGATGAAAGGGGAAAAAAAACATGCAGTATTTATTCACTTCGCCTGACAAAAGTTATTTTCGTTTGATGCCGCGGCGGCCTAGCAGCGACGACAGCGACCTCGAACTTACTGAAGCTGCGAGCCAGCTTTTCAGCCTGCCCCCTCTTCTCGGCAAACACTCGCATGGCAGATTCCTCATTGGCGTTGCATGTTCTTCGTGCACGGGTGCAGTAGCATTGCAGAAGTCGCAAGGCGCCTTTTTCATTGCGGGGTGCTGTTCTCGTCGCGACGATTCCATTTATGAGGCTGACGCAACGCGCAGCTTCTGCCACTGTCGGGCCTGAATTGCGCATGCTGTCGCTTTCCGTGTTGTCCTCATCACTGTCGCTAGGCGACAATTCGGCAACAACAGAGGCAACGATGGCAAACTTCGTAGCCGACATCTTTTTGCGGTCGCAGCAGCGCTGCCGAGCAAATTCTTCACACTCCAAATGCCATACACTGTAGTCAACAGTGTAGGCTGTGTGGACTGTGGAAACAGTAGACCCCTGTTGCGTGCCAGTGCCGACTTCGTGTCGCATTTGATAGCACGAATGATGTCTAGTTTTTCTTCTATGCTGAGCACCCTGCATCTTTTTTATCCGAGCTTCGGCATGACGTGAGTCCTTGCTTGCACGATGTCACAACGCTCTCTGGCACGCCGCCACAATGATGTTGATTTTGATGTGGCTTCACGCACAAACGCACAGGGCGCTTGGAGGCTGTTGTTCTGATCTCTAAGGCTTGTTGTTCTGCCGGGCCACCCGATGGAGACGATGCACCACTCTGTTTGCGCGACAAAAAACGTTTATTCGGACCTCACGGGGACTGTGGAAATGTCCGAATAAACAGGTGTCCAAAAAAGCAGATAAAAAAAAAAAACTATATCCTTTATTTCCACACACTTATTTGGGCTCGGCAGTAGGCTTGAAGAAATCGTGAATGCGCCGTTGCACGCTGTTCCATTTACGCGCAATCAGATAAGCCTGAATCTGGGAGAGGGTCATATGGTCACTATAGACGGCTGAAAGCAGTCACTGCTTGTACACGCTCTGTATGCGACGGCAGCCTAGCACATGGTGCATCATTCTTCGACTCGGAGTCATTGTCAGGCAGTGCAGCAGAAACCTGACGAATGATCTCGCCGTCATTTCAGTTCTGCACATGTCAGTACAGCAGTGTCAGCACCTGTGAAACTGTCAAATAAGGTGGTGTCCAGAATCAAAATGCTCGACAGAACATTTTCAGCGTCAGTAGGGAGCACATCAGAAGGCGTCAAATCCTAGGCCTCCCGGCACCCGCTTGCCGGCATTCCCTAGCGCAGTCTGTGCGGGCACTGTCGGCGCAATTAGACACTTGACGCGATGTTTCCGTACGCCGCGTTGGATGACCGCAACCTCGACACAGCACACAAACCAAACATTACCGCGCCGTCACGCCGACACCAGTCACACAAACGACAAATGTCACCTACATGCAGCGTCGTGCACGAAGAAACAAACAAATCAGCTGCTGGATTGTCTTGACATGGCTTACTTAGCTGAGACCGGAACTGGTGTAGCAATCCACGAACCAGGAAGAAACGATGATGACGATCGGGCATTTGCAGTAGAGTCACTTTGTGGGGCAGCAAGGAGGCTCTGTTCAAAACAAAAATGGCGTTTAGCAAGTCAAACCATGCACCGGTCAGAGTCGGTGTATGGTGCTCTGGATCGACTTGGCTCAAGGAGTGTCCGAAAAATCAGACGAGAGGTTGCAAGGTGTCCGAACTTTTGGCAGTTGTTATACATTATGGTCAATGGCGATAATGGCGGTGCTGTGAAGCAGAACGAATAATCGAGCATGTCCGAATTTTTGGAGTCCAAAAAATCAGTCGGTGCTGTATCTTGCTTCCTCACTGCGACGTGCCCCCCGTTTGTGATATGTCGTCCGGACGTCCTCGTTCTTACATGCCTCGCCCATACCGCTGGGCCGTCTTTGATGCCCTGCATTCTCTGGCTCATTCTGGCATTCGCCCAACACAGCCACTCGTCACTTGTCATTATGTGTGGCCCAGTGTCAACGTAGACGTTCACTGCTGGTCATGCGCATGCCTCAACTGCCGACGGTCTGAAGTGCGTCACCACACTGCTACTCCTCTTGGCACATTTCTGTCCCCGGACATCCGCTTCAGCCATTTGCATCTTGATATTGTTGGCCTCTTTCCTCCCTGCGGGAACCATCGCTACCTGTCATTGCCAGGTTCACCAGATGGCCTGAAGCGATGCCCCTCTTGGACATAACAGCGAAGTCGTTAGCTCGAGCACTCATCACCCTTCCATCATTACAACTGACCATGGTCGCCAGTTCAACTTAACGTTCACCAATTTCTCTCAGCTACTCGGCGTCAGTCACATCAAGACTATTTCTCCCCACCCGATATCCAATGGTCCAATGAGATCATCGAATGTTTTCACCTCCAACTGAAGGCTTCACTCATGGCTTCGACTTTTCCTTCATTATGGATTGTGCGCTTTCCTTTCGTTATGCTTGGCATTCGCACTGCCCTTCGCAGTGACTCTTCCAACAGTGCTACGAAGCTTGCGTTTGGCACCACTCTGCGAGTCCCTGGTGAATTCTTCAACGACTCGCCCACCGCACCTGCTGATGTTTCTGACTACGGTTGCTGTCTACACAGCGCTATGCGTACCGTCATTCCCCCCCAACAACAGCGTTCTTCCCGACATGTATACGTCAACCCTGGCCTTTGTGTGCCACAACACTGTGCGTCCTCCCTTACTGCCCTCATATGATGGTCCATTCAGAATGCTTAAGCGTGCACCTAAAAACTTTCTATTGCTCATCAGCCACTGGGAAGATAGGTCTCCATCAACTGTCTGAAGCCTGCCTGCTTGGACTGACACTTTAGCCACTTCTGCTGTCACATTCCCTCCCAAATAGGCCAGTCCTACTCGCCGTGTGTGTTTTGCACCACCGCCATCTGCGCTTTGCCATTCGTCCAGCTCATGGCTTCCTCACTAGAAGAGGGGCCCTGTAGCACACTACTACGTTCCACAGTGGTCCGGTCACAAAAAGATGATGAACACACGCCCAGCACGCTGACTGTGCACGAACAGTGGAATCAGCGGAATCAGGCTTCTGTCTAATTGAGGAGGCTCGGCGAAATATATAATTTATGGACACTTGGCACCAGCGTCTGGTTTTTCTTCACCCACAGTGTATTGAGATGAAGCTGACTTTTGGGAACCGGCATTATGCAACACCTCGTGCTTTCCAAGCTTTGAAGCCATTGGCGAGGATTACAAAGGTGGAGTCGGTGCCATTAATAACAGTGGCGAATTGTTTCAATGAAAACCACGGCACTGAATAACAAGAAGCTTGGTAGCGAACGTCTAAGTAGCTATGCCTAGCATTTCCATGGTGGTGGCTACAGCTGCCAGTGAATCTGTGGGCGAGAGCGCCTGTTCGAGGCGGCGAGATAATGAAAATGGAGGCGGTGGTGGGCTTCAATCATTGCTGTTTCGGACCTGCAGTTGTGGCACAAAGTCTGAAAAATTGGATGGCAAAGGGGTTTTGCATCCAGAATTTCAGATGTTCATAAACATTGACTCTATGTGGTATGTGGTGGGGGCCACAAGAGTGTCCGAATTATCGGGCATGTTCAAAAAATCGGTCGTTGACTGTAAGCACCGTCCAGAAAGTGCAACCTGTGGCATCGCCACTAGCACGGAGGTTTGGTTACATTTCCTTATGTGCATAGCTGGTATGGCTGCAGAAAAAAGCGCAGAAGAAAGAAAAGGCATCAGCAGAAAGAAGGGCAAAAGAATGAAGAAACACGCCCCTTTTGCTAGGCAGCACTTGTCTGGGCAGAGCATCCTCCATGGGGCGGAATATGCGTTCACAAAACCTGATGTATCATCACCTCCACAATAGAAAATCCTCCCATGTTTTTCTCCTCGGCACCATCTCAGGTTTCCCGAACCGATGGGATGCGGACATCCGCTTTCTGTGCATTGTCTGCTAGCCTATCATTTCGGCTCGCGTGAAGGATACAGGGAAACCTACAAATCCCCAGATTTTGGAATATTCATTCGTAGTAATGAGGCATTAACGGGACATGAAAACTGAATAACAATCATTATTTTGAATAGTTTAATATTTTGAAGTTTGTAGCACTGAAACATCTTTACCGTGCAACTATAAGCAGTCAGCAGGGGATTTCTGAAAAGTTCTTTAATGTGCTGTTTGTAGTAATGAGACTTCACTGTAGACAACGCTCATTTGCACTCTCGGAAGAGTGCATGCGAAGAAACAATTTGTTTGCTCCTAATGCTCTATGTGGGCTTTTGATAAACAAACCTTCATACATGCTATGTAATGACAGGAACTTAACGTTAAGAATACTAAGATGTGAACATTGTTTTATATTAAACGTGATAACGGCTGGTCATTATTTGAAAACTATTTGCAAACTATTCAAAAACTATTCAATTCAATATTCAGTTTGATTCTCTTCTGGCACTGTTTAATTCGCATTTGATTCACTCTCAAAAATCACTATTTGCACATTCCCAGTGGATTTGCTTGATGCAGGACAGGGGTAACCTGAAACTTCAGGGACATGTGCTTATCCTGCTAATCACATGAAGTAAGCTGACAAAGGAATTATAGTACTTTGGCTTGTTCATTGTGGCAGTGAAATGCTGACCTGCACAACACAGCCTTCTGATTTGTGGGTCTCTTAATATCTGCATATTTTGCAGCAAGTGGTGCTCAAGAACCATCAGCTGAAAGAGGTCATCGACGCCCTTCGTAACATCATCTGGGAGATCAACACCATGTTGGCCATGCGTAAAAGGTGAGCTCTTGTACCTCGTGAAAGTTATACAATTTATTTATCCGTTCCAATCAGAAAATTTAGGAGACCTTGGTATGGCGTCTCTATTGCTGTAATATCAGACAGTACAGTAAGATGCTACGAGTATCGACACCTGCTTTGGCTATGCTCTGAAAGCCGGTGGATAATAAAGGCTAGACCGAAGCTGTAACTACGTGAAAACTAAAGCCGTTAGGGGATAGAGGATGAATTTGCAGAGACATTGCTGCAGTTCCTGCTCGATGCGGCATAGAGATGGGCACAGGCCACAGTTTTGCTCCGTGGCTCGGCCAGGGCCCGAAGTTAGGAAAAGGTAAGCCAGTCCGACCTGGCTCACCTACGTGTCATACCATAATCCCAGCCCACTCCAATCAACGGCAGACCAACGTGCCTGCCGCCAGCCATGAAATAATAAAGCATATGGCAACAGAAAATGAAAATGTATTTACAGTCGAACCTCCACATATTGAACACGAATATATCGAATTATTGCTTATACAGAACTCTTCCGTATCACATCGAAAATCTCATGCATTTTTAACTTTTTATATCATACGGGGTCAGATGTAAAATGGATATATCAAGATCTGCTGCCCCAGACCGCGTGCCCTCTTGTGAGAAGCGGTAGGCTTTCCCACAACACACTTGAGGATGGCAGTGGACGCAGTAGGTGTTTCCACCTGATACACAATAGACCATATGCACATATCGATTGTGCCAGAAGCACCATTTTACCACATGTGCTTTGGTGACAGGTGGCAGGCTTTCCTGCAACACATTTCCACAATAGCGGTGGCGCGCCAAACGTTTCAGACTGCTACACACTGCCATCGATTGAGCCAGAAACACCACTTGAACGTAGCGGCACTCAAAAGTACAGCTTGGCTCATTTGACAGTGCAGCTCATTTGATACACTCACTCCTGCTTGGTGCTGCTGCTAGGCAGGCCAGTCATGTTTACGTGGTGTGGTCGGTGTGGTCTGTACTGTGTGCAGTATTGCGATGGCTGCAAACGTGAAGAAGCGAACATCGCTGACATTTGCCATGAAACTGGAGGTTATCTGGCGCATAAGGGGAATGGGGAGAAGATGATCGTCCCCCATGCTTTTGGCATGCTGAGGACAGCATGTGTTTTGATGACTTCATTGGTGGTGGTGAACCAGAGATTACTGGCGAAGGGGCACAACGAAGAAGCTGCCGAACATAATCCTGCAAGCACTGATGTTCCGCTCCAAATTTCAAGGGAGGCCATGGCATCCTTGGCCGTTGTATGCCGCCACTGCGGTGCTATAAAAGGCACTGGTCTGGTGCTCGTGGACTACTTGGTTTATGTAGAGGAAACGGCCAATAAAATATATATGTATGCAGTCGCCTATAAGAAGCAAGCTATACTGCTGCAGTTCTTTAACCTAAAGCAATAAATTCCTTGCTTGACCCTTCAAGTGAGTATTCACTGCATTGTGAGTGATTTATTCATTAACTTGCACAGAATTGCAATGCATTTTTCACCTCATTTTAAGTATTGAATTTTGGCTATATGGAACTATTTCGTGATCCTCTTGCTGTTCGATATATCCAAGTTTGACTGTACTAATTTGATTTCGCCATTGCCATCGTAGGCACGGTGGACATGGGACACAAGTACTGGCAGCTGCTCTGATAACTATAGTGGATCCACGATTATATGACTTGAGGGGACCACGCAAAACGGTCGTATAATCTGGGCATCGCATAATTGAAAAACTAAGAATATGAGCAGTGACGCTTAGTCTTGCCCAAAAAACTAGTATAGACCACCTGAATAAGCATGCGGCACAAACCTACACTGCTCCAATGAAGGTGGATTAAGTTATAAAAAAAAAATGACAACCAAGCATTTAATTTGAGAAGGTGTGAGCAAACTGTTATTCTTGCCTTTAAAAAAAATCGGTGATATTTTTCTGGATGTTTGCCCAGCTGTGACGCATCAGCTTCCTCTCGAGAGCTGCAACATCTGACAGCAAGTCGTCGACATCGTCGCATGCACAAACACTGCCCGACACTGAACAAATGCTGGGCCAGCTGCAGAATGCAGCTTAAGTGCCTGATGCTGCCCATGGTAATGAATATATACAGGTGAAAACGATGAAGGGGAAATATAATGCTCATAGTGCTTCCTCTGCACGTGGAAGTGGCTAACCTGGCTACTGGTTATGACAGTGAACAGCATCTGAGAGACTTTAAGTGCGATATGTGCACAATATCTGTGGAACGGCAGCGGCCGTCAAGAGGTGTGACAACAGGAGTGACGCCATAGTTCACAGGCAGAGTTTGTTCCCGAACAATGTAGGGCCCGATGAAATGGGATTGAAACTTCTCGCACAATCCAGGAGCGCAGACTGGGCTCCACAGCAACACTTCGTCTCCAGCATGAAATATAATGCTCACAATATGCATAGTTTAGAAGGACTTCTTGCTGGGCGAGTTGGTGCATGGCTGTGTTAGGAAGAGTTGTACTTTTGTACGTACAGCTCTTGCTAACTTATATGCATAAGCAGTCAAATTACAACATAATGAATTTTTGATATAACAAAGTAAAGTGCCCAATATACCAACTTTGTTAGATCAAGGTTTAACTGTATTTGGGTTCGACTGTGCTTGAATCATACTCAAACTTCTTCAATACTAACGCATCCCTACAAATAGGGTAGGATGGTTGAGCCAGAAGTGCAGTCAATGAATGGATAAAAGCTCGGAAGACAGATAGCCAACTTGAACTGAAAATAATAATTTTTTTTTCTTTTTGGTTTCATTCCCAAGTAAACAAATTGTTGTCTTTTGGTTCAGTTCCGGTTCAAATCCCAGGTTGTAGCTGCCGCTCTTTGGCAGTTATAGCAGCTTTAGCGGTCTTGAGAAGCTTGGTCAGGGGTATAATACGTCGGGTGATGTTGGAAAGAAAACGGCGGCGGAAGTTAAGCAACCCAAGGAAGTCGCGGAGCTTTCGCAGTGATGTTGGGCGAGGGAACTCGTGCAGGGCTTGAACTTTCTTTTCTGGTGGTCCCATTCCTTCGGGAGTCATGCGGTGTCTGAGGAACTCAATGTCGTTGACACTGAAGACACACTTTGCGGGTTTGATGAGACGGCCGTGTTTCTGGAGCTGAGAAAATAGCAGGCACAAATGGTTGCTTTGCTGCTTGGAGAAAATACTAGCCACCAGGAGGTCATCGATATATGCGAAGACGAAGGGGAGTCCCCAGGTGGGGACCTCGTTGATGAACCTCTGGGATGTTTGAGCAGCGTTTCTCAGCCCAAACGGTATGTGGACATACTCAGAAAGCCTGAATGGTGTCATATTTGCAGTCTGCGGGATGCCTGCTGGCTCAACAGCGATTTTATGGTAGGTCTTCACTAAATCTATCTTGCTGAATATTACCGTTCCAGCTAGGTTGGCTGCAAAGTCATGAATGTGAGGGAGTGGATAGCGATCAGGGACAGTGCACGTGTTGTGTGCACAGTAGACGCCGCACGGGCGCCGATTCCCCTGGGTCACACTGGAACTACGTGGGGAGCTGAAGACCAACTGCTCGACGAAGGACGAATGATACCTAGATGGAGGACGTGGTCGAACTCTCACCTTGCGATGGCAAGGTGGTCACCAGTGAGGCGTCTGGGTTGGCAGAACACTCGGGGGCCTGTGGTGACAACATGGTGTATGACATTGTGGCATACTGGCAGATAAGATTGGAAAGTTTCGTGATGGCTGGGAAGTCTGACATAATTGAGGCGAATGCAGATGATCGTATCCGGGGCACCATTCTAGTGGTCGATTTCAAAGGCGCGAGGATGCCTTGTACTAGACATCACAGTCGTGATATCATGCCCATTTGGCAATGAGCACAGAAGTCAACATTAAGGGCGAAGTAGGTCAGAATTATCCATGCCCAATTTGGGCATATGTACGTCTGCAACATTGAACACCCATCAAAAGGTGCATTGGAGACCCAAGTCGGTGGTAAAGGAGCACTGGCCCTATGTGTTGATAGAAGAGCTGTTGACCTATTAAGGGGTGCATTCTTTTTTTGGCACACTGCTAGTCTAGCCGCGTGGCAGGAACGTAGCTGACCTCTGCATATGTGTCCATGAGAAATTTTCCGGCAAGCCTGTCAAAGATCTAGAACAGGCGGCTTGTTGTACGGCAGGAGTCACCGGCCACCATCAGTGACTCTGCGGCATGTTTCTCAGCCAGCTGCAAGGGAAACGACGCTGACGTGTGCTGGCACCGTATTTGTTGTTATACCAGCAATATGCGCCGTGAAGAGGGCCAAAGTGGGAGCTGGACTGAGAAGGGAATCAGGGACGGCAATCGCGGTCATGCTGATTGCGGTAGGGAAATTAGCGTAGTGCAGTAATGGTCTTGGCAATTTCACCAATCTTTTGCTCAAGGTGAGACTGCCAATCTTCGAGGTGCGACAGCGGAAAGGGCGTTGTTGCCACAGTAGCTCTTGCTGAACAGTCAGCGATGCGGTTGACCAGCTCTGCAAGATTGTCAAGCGACGTGTTTTTGGGTGTGGTTGCCAAGACAACCTCAAGATTCTGTGGCAGATGCAGAAGGAACAGTTTACGCAGAGCGGATTGTTTGCGTCCACCCTACAGCCATTGAGGAACCACTGCATACGACGAAGTTCCGATGGTCGATGGTCTCCGAGGTCCTCTTCAGTGAGAAGCTGCTGGAGGCACCTGCGCTCAGACACGGGCTTGCATTGCAGCACCGTCATTTTGAAGCGGTCATGGGGGTGACGTTGTGGGGTGCGTACACATCTTGGAACGCCTCGACCACCTCTATAGGGAGTGCCAAGACAGCATGGAAGAACCTCGCGCACTGCAAGGTAATGCCCCGAAGGTTGAAGATAACCTCCACTTGAGCCAACTAGGCTGCAGGATTTTGTTGCCAAAATGGCAGCAGGTGAATCTGCATCATGGTGAGGCTCTCTGCGCTGGTCATCAGTCTCTCATTTGTGGCTTTGAACATGACGTGCTCACCGTACAATCACGTAAAGATCACCACATTATAGGGATCGAGGTTAGGTCCACTTTAACAATGTGTGAGTCACCGAGCGAAAGTCCTGAGAACTGTGTAGACCGATGGGGGTAGCCGAAGAAGCTCTTCTTTTTTTATTCTTCATCTGTCCGCGCAGCTCGTAGCGCGAGGCCGGAGCGAGCAATATATAAAAGGTGGCCGAGGAGAATGACTATGGCTGCTAGAAGCATAATTAACTGAATGCTGCGTACTTGCAAAGTTTAACAATAACCATCAGAGTGTCATTTATAGGTAGAGTAGCTTGGAATGAGTTTGGCACTAAGCAAACATATACAACAGTAGTAAACAAGCAAAGATAGTCTGCCTCTCCCATACAATTTGGGTCCTGTGCTCACTTTGGGTCATTCTTGCTCTTGGCTTGATCATGATCATAGTGGCAACGCTCAGGCTTTTGAGTATCTTCCTTGACGTAAGCCTCTACCATGAGTTACTGATGCATTGAGGGTCACACACACACACAAATAATTATATTTCAGTCACACTGTACTGCACACTGTGTTATGTTTTTCAGAACTTTTTAAGTTAGGGTCTACAGTCAACGACCGATTTTTCGGACCCTCTAGGGAACGTAAAAACGTCCGAAAATTCAGGCAGTCCGAAAAAATGAATGCATGCAAAAAAATGCACCTTTTTTCTTTTTTTCTTGGATCTAGAGGTAAAGGGCGAAGTACCACACTTCCAAAACCCTGCCAAAGCATCAATGAATGTGCTATAAAAAGAGGCGTTCAGAAACTCTGTATGCAGCCGACTGCCGGTTTATCATGTACATGTGCATCGTCGGGCAGCCAGTGTTATTGCTGCAGTGGCTTGAAGAACTTGTTGATTGTTGTTTGGACGGCGTTCCGGTTGCATGCGATCATATTCGCCTCGATCTGAGCGAGGGTCATGTCAGCACTGTACACCCATGAAAGAGTCAACAGTGCTCGCGTCAACTTGGCGCTTGTAGGCGGCGCAGGCATTCGCTCCTCATTTCCAACATCGGAGTCAAATCAAATGTTTTATTTCCAACAAACTTGTTGGGGGTCCTCCAGGCGAAAAGCTGCGACATACAGCTTGAATGTGCCTGAAGGCCCTCACATGGCAGCAGTACAAATGCAATATACAATGCAATGGGTTACATTTACAATAATTACAAAGATCACATTTCAAAAATTTCTTTACAAAAATATGTCCTAAGCTGTTTTCGAGTCAAGGTATTTGTCATAACAATTTCTTTCCCAAATTTATTAAACAGTGAAGGTAGCGTGAAGTGAAGTAAACAGTGAAGGTAGAGTCTTCTGAATCCCCCACAACCTGACGGACTATTCCATCATCAATCAGTTCTGCGCAGAAGTTGAGCTCGTTGTCAGCGTCAACAAACTATTCAAAAGTTATTTCCGTGGGTACGGTACTGCTTTCCGCGCTTCGATGCCATCAGCGAGGATGACGAAGACGGAGTGGGGGCCATCGAAGGCAAGCGAAATCCTCAAGTTGCGAACAGTGGAGTTCGCTGATGAGCGTCGAAGCACGCAGGCCTACCGTCGCAGAGCACACTTGGGCACAACAGCACAACCACACACCATGCTAGATTCGGCTAGTTGTGGTTCAAAGCGGTGATATGCTTCGGCTGCAAGTCGATTTCCTTCGCTCCTTCAATCTCCTTCGATTTGATCTCCTTCGAGGAGCCAAAGGACCTTCCATTGCGTCAAAAAGTGCGGAAAATTGGACGGTGGGGGGTTCGAGCGTCCGAAACTTCAGATGTCCTTAAACATTGATTCTGTGGGGCTCGTGGCGGTGCTGCGAAGACGTCCGAAATATCAGGCATGTTCGAAAATTCAGTCGTTGACTGTATACTGTTTGGCGGTTACAGATGTTCTGGCTTGTTTGTGTCCCAAGTTGCTGTCTGTGGCTCTGCTTTGGCTCGGGCATGGTTCAGGTTAGCAGATATGGGTATTTTAATTACTGCAGCCGGAGCGGGCAGGTGAGGGTGGTGCGTGGAACCTCTGAAATTGTATAAACAGAAACCAATGCTGCTGCCGAGGCGGGACATAGCACATTATTATGAATTATAACGATTTAACAGTACAGCACTCCAACTACCGAAAGTGCAAACAAGTGTACTTCCTCAAGAGATTTCAAATATGGGTGAATACTAGGTGCTCATATAGCGGGCTCTGTATTGACAGTCTACTGAAAATAAAGATGATGGTGATGACATACCGTTCATTTACCTGTCAAGGCCGCTACAGCAAATCAAAGCTATTGTTATTCATTGTGGTTTGAGGCATCATCACTTCTGTTTGGGTTCCTGTAGCAGTACTTCGCCAGCCACAAACAGCAAAAGTAAAACACCTAGCCACAGTGGAACAGTATTTATCAATTAGCTTTAGAATTAGCCGAACCATAGTCGTTCCATGTTTTTCTGGTCACGAAACTCCGCCGTCACGCTATGGGAGAGGTTCATATGCTGCCCAAAGGTGCCGCGACGCGGCGCCACTGTGCCGCAGAGGGCATCGTTCGCGTACCGAAACGCGTGCGAGCTGAGTGATCGGGTGCGTTCTGTGCATGTGCTGCGCTAGTTTTCGACTGCTGGGCTGTTTAGTTGAAGTGGCGAGGTGGGACAACGATGTAACAGCTGAAGAAGTAGAATGGTGGTATCTCTAACAAGCCATTTAAAAAAAATTGCTGTATTTGTGATGTGGCTACTTGTGTTCGTTTGAGAGTTGTTTCAATGCCACGTGTTATGTAATGCTTATGCTTCACACTTTCTTGTTTATAGAAAGAATCGATCATGCATTCTGTATTTATTGCCATTCGTTTGCTGGTGTTTGTTTCCTGCCCCCCAATGCACATCTCTCACGTTTGATGTTATTTCTTTATGCTTATTATACCAGTGTCACGCTTTTAACAAACTTCTTGCATTGTGATTGTGAATGGTGGACAGTTCGTGACCGGACGCTGACGCGATGTGCTGTCTGTATTTCGCTCCGCTTATTTTACATGATAAATAAATAATCGCGTCCTATTTCTTTTTTTAATCGAATTATAAAGTTTTTAACATATTGTAAATAGTTGCGCATTACGAACCAAAATACCTAGTCTCGTCGTTTCTGCGTCGGAACCACGAGCAGCGTGAATAGGTGCTGGGCTTACTGACGCTTCTAAACGACTGCTTGCTAAGGCAGTTGCCTAATTACAATACAGCTAGTTTCAACTGTTCAGGTCCTAACACTTCACGTTCGCCTTAATCCGTTGCTAAAAGCCGCACCGAAGACATTTAGTAGCGAAGTTTGTCTTGCATTAATCCTACCTAAATCTCATTCAGAAATGGCGTCGCTTTGCAGAGAAATCTTAAGCGCACGGAGCAGCTCAATTTCCTTTACTTTCAATAAGTGTTCTACGGTAGCAGCCCTTTGCAATAACAATTTCATTATTTTGATCTCCTTATAACATACTGCCCACAGTCAGAGTCCTTCTCTGCCACAGTTTAACAGAAAGTGAACAGCGGTGCTCGGCGAACAATCTGGCGCTATGCGCAACTGAGAGTTGGCGCTTACTTACGGGTAAGCGGGAGTGCAACAGCCCATATGTTTGCATCTGGTGATAAGTGGGACCACTGGCGCTTTGTTGCGAATGCGCGGTGTTTAATTTCAGGCAAATATTAAGAAGCGGAGCCCACCGAAGTGTTGAGGCGAACGGCGATGATGAACATATCTGGACCGAGACCGCCCTGCCGTATACAGCGGACGCATTTCGACGGGGGCGAACTGCGAAACACCCGTTTATTTAAATTTAAGTGTATTTTAAAGACATTTAGTAAGTTTGTCTTGCATTAATCCTATCTAAATCTCATTCAGAAATGGCATCGCTTTGCAGACCTTTCGGTGCATTTAAAGACATTTAGTAGCGAAGTTTGTCTTTCATTAATCCTACCTAAATCTCATTCAGACATTTATTTACGTTTATTTAAATTTAGGTGCATATTAAAGGATCCCAGGTGGTCAAAATTAATCCTGAGTCCCCCACTACGACGTGCCTCATAATCGTATCGCGGTTCTGGCTCTTAAGATCCCAGATTAAAATTTTTTTTTTTGTCTGAGACCGCCGCAAGCTCCATGTTATGAGTGGCTTTTTTTTTTCGTCCCCGGCGCTCATATCATGGCAAAAGACACGCTCACGCAGTAATTTAACCATATTCAATGTTAAAAATAGTTACGTGAAACTAAAGCGACGGTTGAGGAAGTTGAGAAAGCTAGAATACCGAGGCTGGCCCCACACACAACCACAGCGGCAGCGGGGTTCGCATGCCCTCTCATGCACGGTTGCGCCTCTAGCGGCGGGCGCTGGCTCTATATGAAACTGAGGCGGCAGTTTCGTGACCAGAAAAAAAATGGAAGGACTCTGGCCGAACTCAGAACACCGTCAAGAGAAGCAGTCAAATACACAGGCAACTAGCTAGTCATCACCTGGGGGTGTGGTACGTGCCTTGCGCCCATGCGCTTGCTGTGCTGGCCCACCAGTCTCCCCCATACTGCCGCAGCAGTATGAGCAATGCATTGCGCACGTGTGATGGTGCCCTGACTCGTGAATTGGCCATACTCGTAGCTACATCACGATCATGCAGTGGGAGATGTCTGGATGTGCAATCCATGCGATGCTGACGTGCTATCCCAGATGTTGTCAGGTTCCAGGGACGTGTGGCCATAAAGGAAGCGAAGCACGCCATGTGAGCAACTGCAAGCAAGCTCAATGTTGTGCACGCATCAGAAATACAAAATGAGTGAGAAACTTGCAGTAATTAATTGTTAGATCACTAGATGAGATTCTGTCAGTTATTGCATGTCTCAAAAAAAGATGCATGGACAGCAGTGCTGCCAGTTTGCTAGTGCCTACCTCCAAACAATGTAATTGCATGCCAATGAGAGAGCTTTGCAGGCGAGCATCTCGTGGTAACACTTTGAGAGATAGTAATTAGCTTTTCCAGTGGCCGTAATCAAAAAGACGTGTGAAAATGCCGATTATAAAGTGCACCAATGCGGGTGTGAACCATACAGCAATAAACTGAGTGAAGCAGCAATACTCCCAAACCACTGCAGTGGAAGCCACCATAGACCAATGTGAAAAATCAGTTTTGGCAGAAGCTGAGGGGTGGCAGCACAATATTTTTTTCAAGAAATCGCGGAATGTTGCAGCACCTCCTGAGCAACACTAGGGAGCACTTTGTTCCAAAAAGGTGCATTTTTTTCAACGCCTTCGTTTTAAATGTATGGCCATGTGCACTTGGGACACTTTTCTACTGCATACACCTGGGGCACTGACCTACAAAGGATGAACAAGCAATGAAATCTAGTAACATATATTTTTGAGAACGGGTCATAGGGTTTTAAAAACCAAGCAGCTTGTGGGTACCAATCGCCAGTCATAAAGTCCACAAAATATGGGTTGGCACACAGATAGGACCGTCCTGTCATTACGGTGTTGCAGCAAAATGATTGTCTTCAAATGTTCAAGTCTGCTGATGCGGCTGTTGGCAGACCAATTGCAGGCTGTGACAGCGCATAGCGACAGGGGTGCCATGATGAAGACTACTGTTGCCAGGATTTGGTAGACAAAAATCGGTGGTTTTTCAGCCTAGTGTGACTACACCTTTTTGATCAAATGCTTGCTGAAGAATACATAATGTAAACAACTGCAGTGGCTTGAATCACAACTTTCTCATTTAACCTCACTTCGTGCAAGTCACCCTCCCTTGTCCCCACAAAACTTTTTGACTCCGATCCTCACCTTACCCTCACCTGAATTGGTGAGGGCAGATAAGGGTAAAGGTGCCCATATCAACTGCCGTGTCTTTCATGTTGATTTGTAATGTCAAAGTGCCACCTTTTAATCAATCCTTCAGATAGGGCTGCTGCAATTGCAACGTGAACATATCCACAGGGATGACGGCATTATATGTTTTTGCCTATGGCTACCACCTGCCATATTCCTCCACAGTTCTTTTAGTTAAGCTGGTCAGTTCTTTGTAAATACAAGTGATCTTTTACCGTTGATTGCAATCTGTTCACTGTGTTGTCAATGTATTCTGGTTGCACTGCAGCGAACTATATTATAGATGTATTTGTGCAACTAATTCAATTCTTTTTCTCTTTTTTTTTCTCCACAGACATCTCCAGTTTACCCATAGGATCTCATCACAGGCCAAGTGACAGGAAATGTAAATTGGAGTGCTAGCTTTTTTTTTTTTACTGCAGCAGTAGTATATGCGGAGCCGAGTAACTATGGAGTCAGCCAGCAACAATGAGCGTTGGTGTTGCACTCCGAGGCTGTTTGGAGGCAACCTGAGTGCATATGCAGGCATGAACGGTGGCGGACGGTATTAAAAAATGAGAAGCTCACATCAGGGCATGTGACATTGCACCATGTTATGGTGCATGAAGCATAGAGGCCCGCTGGGGAAGTGCTTGGTTCATTTGCACATGACTGCATCCAAGAAGGCTGCAAGGGATGAGAGCAGGCCCCTAAAGCAGATCAAGATGAGGCTCAATAGCTGCAAAGGACACCCGAGGACCAACCATGTTTAGCAGAGTCTAGGAATGGCCAGAGATGCCAGAAGAGTGACATGCAGAATGGCAAATACTCGAAAGCAAGCTGACAGAAGCGTGCTTCATTTAGAGGCAGCACCCAGTGCGTCAGACATAGAGTTAAGAGGCGCCGACTTTCCCTAGAGCGTTATGGCACTCCACTACGCATATACTTCTGTTGTGATTGGTGACCTGTGCATTCCTTTACACTACAGGTCTACAAGTTTCTCTTCCTTCTTTGTTCAAGCCTATTCTAGTTTCTGCAGTCAGTGGCTGCACTTTCATTTTCAGTGTGTAAGCAGAGAGCAAGAGCACTTTCTGTCTATTGAATGAAAAAACTTCCCTGTTTTAAGTCGGTGCTTCTAAGGAAGGAATTTCACTTCCAGAGTTTTCATTGTTCCAGTTTATTTATTTAACGAAGCTTTTATAAAAGCCTGAAAAGCAAGAGTGTGTGAAAATGACATCATCAATTCCAAGTTTTTGGGATGCTTAAAAAGCTGTGAGAACAGTCATTGGTTCAGTGGTCCATGACACAGAAATGTAAGTTGTGCCAGAGCATATTAGATCGCCGACCAAGTGTCCCGGCTCGGCAGCTTACATAATAAAGAAGTACCAACATGGGAATTTCCAAGTTGCATTTCTCTTCTATTGCGATGGAAATTATATGGACACTCGAAGCAAATTCGTGCTGCCACTGTCGTACCGTCACGGTATCGGCAGGGCTTGTGTGGCCAACTCGTGGTGGCTCAGGAGGCCTCCAGAGACATGGCACACACTGTGCTTTCGGCTGCAGAGATGATGAAACCGAGTGGATGCACTGTAACTTGCGTTGCAGTAGAGCCAGTGCAGGCTTGAGCAGAAACAGTACTGAACACCTGTGGTACAGCTGTGTGCATTCCACAATGTTGTGCATGGTCAGACCTACAAGTACTGATGGTATTCCTTCTGTCTCATCTCGCGCACCACAGAGGTGCTGTGCCTGCCACACCGCCCTTGGCACTCCTTGCCGTGCTAGCATTCTGAGACACCCGGTAGTTGCCAGGGTGCTGATTCTGCAGCACAGCAGCAGTTGCCTCACATGCTGCGTCCCACCAACATGGAACCTCCTCGTATTGTGAGAACCATCTCAGGAGCTCATGCATAATCTTAATCCCTGCTGTTGCTTTCAATATCTCGTCCTTAGGACGGAACTGTCAATCTTTGTTTCTGTTACGTGCAGCATTGATGCTGCAATCATGGTATGAAACGGTGCACCAGTGCAAAATGAGTGATTCTTTGCATTTACTTTTGTTGTGACTGGTCTTTGGATTGACTTTAAGCTGCTCCAAGAGTGCTGCGACTTCAAACACCGCACTTTTGTGACCACACCTTGTGGTCACATGGTGCCAGAGACTATGAGGCGTTTATGGCAGACAATATTCAACTTGGTGTTTTGGTGCCACTGAAAGCTCAGCATGTTTTAGCAACACTACTGTGCATCAGAATTAGGTTTAGTTAAAGCAATTAAGCTTGAAGACTGTCTTCACACTGATAAACTCGTACTCTACTTCTGCCAAACTTCCAAGTTCATTCATTGGATAGAGGAACCACAGTGAAAGGAGAGGAGCTCAGAACTCCATAACTTTAGATTGCGCAAGAAGGTCGAAAGACAAACATACACGGGACAAGTGTTACTTTCAATTAAGCTTTATTGCTAGTCCTTAGCCCCGGAATAAAGATGGGAAGAACCTAAACGAACAGGTGTAAACGCTATGTTCACATTTGTCGGCATAATCTACGGTGATTTCATGTCTTCTATGTTCTTCCCATCTTTCTTTCTAGGGTAATACATACATATATGTTTTATGTTCTCCAGTTGTGCTTGTACAAAAAGAACCTGTAGTTTGTGCCTACGGGGTCATGTTCCGTTAAAGAACGCGAATTTTTGTATAATAATATTTATTTCTCTCTTTTCACAGAATACAGAAAGAGAGTGGAAATAAGAGTGGATTTGTGTTTTGATTTCCATCTTACTCAGCTGATTACTCAACCAACTCGAACTACAGCAACAAGTGCTAACATCCTCGACTTAGTTTTGACTACCGCTCCGGATCTTGTCAATTCTTTAAGTATTTTGCCAGGGCTTAGTGATAATTGTTTTATTCATTTCTAGCTTAAGGAAAACGTCAACTGTCCCAATAGCAAACAAAAATACATTCGAGACTACAGTAAAGCGGACTACGCATCAATGAACACACAACTTGAAGCTTTTGTAGAAGAATATATGCCAGACTTTTACACTCGGAGTGTTGAACAGAACTGGTCGCTTTTTAAAAATAATGTTAATGAATTAGTACAAAAATACAAACCCCTCCGAGTTGTCCGGTGTAACCATCGAGCAGCATGGTTTAACGCATCCATAAAACGTATCCGGAATAGGAAGAAGCGGCTGTTTCGCCAAACTAAAAAACGGAACACAACTGATAGCTGGCATGCATATCAGCAGGTTGCTTCACTGTTTAAAAACGCAGTCAAAGAAACTAAACGCGTTTTCTGTCACAATACACTTCCATCTCTGCTGACTGAAAATACTAAAAATTTTGGAAAACTGTCAAGGGTTCCGAATGTAACACATTATCGTTAACTGATGTAGATGGTGCTGTTGTTCCACAAGAAGAATGTTGTTCTGTACTCAATGAAGTGTTTTCTAAATCGTTTTTGAATAACGCGTTGCCCTGTGCTTCTCTACCTGAAGTTGTTAAGATGAATTTTCCTCAGATGGGGCCCTTGGTAATCGATTACGATGGTGTCGTGAACTTGATTTGTAAGTTAAAGATTTCGTCATCGTGAGGAATAGACGATATTAACTCTCAATTTCTGTAAAATACCGAAGTGTACTCATCCATAATTTTGTGCAACATCTTCTTGCAATCTATTCTGTTGTGCTCATTACCAAAGGACTTTAAGGTCGGCAAGGTGGTTCCATTATTTAAGTCTGGCGACGTGCATTCACCTTTAAATTACAGGCCAATTTCTCTAACAACTGTGCCACGCAAAATTCTGGACCATATAATATACTGTAATCTCATCAACTTCCTAGAAACAAATTCATTTTTTTCATCTCGTCAGCATGGGTTCTGTAAATCATTTTCCTGTGATACTCAACTTATTTCATTTACACATGACATCTGTGCTGCGTTGGATAATGGATTTCACATTGACACCATCTTCTTAGACTTTTCTAAAGCATTTGATCTCGTCTCTCACCAATTACTTTGTCTAAAATTAAATACACTTAACATTGACCGTAATATTATCTCATGGATTGAACACTTCTTATCCAATAGAACACAATTTATCTCAGCGAACAATTTTGACTCTTCGCATTGTCCTGTCAGTTCCGGGGTGCCGCAAGCTTCTGTTCTCAGACCCTTGCTTTTTCTTATTAATGATTTGCCTAGCTGTCTAGCATCCTCCTTGAGGTTATTTGCAGACGATTGTGTCATTCACAGAGTAATATAATCAAATTCTGACACTCTAAAGCTACAATCTGATCCAGACTAGGTAACTAACTGGTGCGACACTTGGAAAATGCGACTTAACAGCCAAAAGTGCAAACCAATGAGGATTTCACGCAATACTGCTTCGTCTAACCTATCCAACTATCACTTGAAGAACTCTGTACTCGAAAAAGTCAGTTCCTATATATCCAACTATCACTTGAAGAACTCTGTACTCGAAAAAGTCAGTTCCTATAAATACTTAGGCGTCCACATAACATCTAATTTTCCCTGGCAAACACACATAAACCACATCACTAACAACGCTAACAGTACGCTTGGTTACCTCCATCACAATTTCTCTATGGCACCCACTAACTTAAAGCTACTTCTATACAAAACACTAATACGCCCTAAGCTTGAATATGCCTCTTCTGTATGGGATCTTGGCTTGGATTACTGTACTTAACAAATGCAATAGAATCTATACAAAATCGTAGTGCACATTTCATTCTTACGAACTATTCTCGAACATCAAGCGTAACATCTATGAAGGCTACTTTAAACCTTCCTCTCCTCTCATCCCATAGGAAGTTAGCACGCTTATCACTGCTGCACAAAATTTATTATTACAATCCGGAATTAAAAAGTGAACTTTTGTCCGAACCTGCATATATATATCATCTCGAACTGACCATCGGCATAAATTGAGCGTTGCACACTGTCGCACGAACCTATTTTTTTTATTCATTTATTCCTGAAACTACCAATGAATGGAATCATCTGCCGGCCTCGATTGTTAACATAACCGATACATCTGCTTTTAGAACTACTATTAAAGAATACTTTTGTTAATCTGCACTTTCTAATTTTTCTTTATTATTATTATACCTTGTTATCTGCACATGCTCTGTATTTCGTTCCACTCCCTTCTGTAACGCCTTCGGGCCTTGAACGTACAATAAATAAATAAATAAAGGGTAAAAGTCGCATGCAGCGGCTTGAGGAAACATAATTACGCCCAACATGACAGTGTGGGGAAGAAACTTAGCCTTGAAAATACTGAAAACATTGGAACACATTCTGAATTTGTAGAAATACGTACAGCAGAAAATAGTACAAAAATATATGTACAAAATGAAGAACAGTCTTAGTGAATTTGTTAACACTGTAATTCAACATAAGCAATAACGCAACATACAAAAAAATGAAACGCCATTTATTAATGCAGGAGCGTCAGACAGGGTATCTACGAACCGGGAATTCTCAGGGATTTTGAGTAGTCTGGGAAAAACTCGGGGAAAACTCGGCGAATTTGTGTCTCTATTAGGGAAAAAGCTGCAATTTTATTGAAAGGGTCGAAAGTCGCGGTAATCCCGGCTCGAGTAGCAGACAGGAATCGTAATGAATCGTCTTTGACGTCCTGTCAGTTGCCAGTGTACAGTCAACGACCGACTTTCCGGATTCCCGGTAATTTGGACGGCTTCGCGGCACCACGTACCCCATGGAGTCAATGTATCAGAACGTCTGAAATTTCGGACGCAAGAACTCTTCACCGTCCGATAATCCGGACGTTCTGCCGTGACCGCAGGTCCGAAACTGCATTAATCAAAGCCACCACTGCTGCCATTTTGATTACCTCGCCGCCTGAAATCGGCGCTCTCGCACGCAGATCCGCTGGCAGCCGTAGCCACCACTACGGCAACGCTAGGCCTAGGTGCTTTTAACATTTGCCATGAAGCTTCTTGCCGTTGCATGCCGTGTTTTTTTCTTGAAAGAATTCGCTGCTGTCAGCAATGGCACGGACTCCGCCTTTGCGGTCCTCGCGATTGGCTTGGAAGCTTGGAAAGCGTGGTGCGTTGCATAATGCCGGTTCTCGAAAGTTAGCTTCACCTCCATACACAAGTGTTACTTAGTGAAGCATACGCAAAGGTATTGCAGTGAAGCATAACAAGCGTGGGAAGGGGCTATTGCCACGGGACGCAGTATGTATTCCTTAATTATACACGCGTGCACCCGGTATTTCCTGTCACAGTACGAGCACCGATATGCCTCATACGTGTGCCGACAAGCCTTCAGAGCGTTTTAGAATGTGCCTGTGGCGGTTTGAGCCCTTAAGGGCAGTAAATGACACGCATTTATTTTTTTCCAACTGGTCGATTTTTCGGACGTTTTCGCGGCCCCTAAGGAGTTTGACAACTCGGACGTGGACTCTGCAACTGACCAAGAAGATGCTTCAAATGGTCCGTGGGGCGAACGAGTGGCGGAAGGAGGACAAGAACAGGAAGGACCCATGCATTGAGGAATGAACGGGAAGGGAAGCGTGCTGCTGCCGCTTTGAAGGAGCTTGAGCTCAAAAACAAAGTGTTGGCTGGTGCCGAGATACAAGTGTCCCTCATCCAAACCAAAATAAACTCTTTAAAGCAGTGAAACAACACTGAGGCGTCGTGCGCGGGCTGAGAGTGCCGGGACAGTTGAGGTTGACTTGCGAGCTGTTGAGAAAATTGTGACAAAGGGCCTCATACCACTGAGCTTGCTATCAGTTGATAGAAACAGCTCATATTCGAAAATATTTGCTTTTGTATGCATCTTTTTTTCATATTTGAGAATGGCCGACTCGATTTGAAATTTTTTTCGAAGGCATTTTATTTGCTGTGCATTTTACTAACCCCTCCCTTCAATTCTCGTTTCGAGTAACACAAAAACTACTCCTTAGTATTCAAATTGGATTAAGTCGTTTTTTCTTTATTTTTTTCGTATGCTTACTAGAGAGTGACAGCATCGGGCGATATGGTTTCAGCTCGTTTTGACGTAAAACATAGTTCTGCTTCACTCAGGGAATATTGCAAAGGCACTCGGGGAAAACCTGGAAAACTCGGGGAACTTGCAAATGTCAACTTGGTAGGCACCCTGGTCATTACACTAACTTATTTTTCAATATTGCTTCCAGCGAGATATTCCGGTCAAGTTCTTCCCTGTTCAAATAGCTTCCCTGTTAAGGTAACAGGGAAATGTATAGGTGCTTGATTGAAATCGGTCCACAGTCCAACAAAACGGTGTAGACCAAGCAGTGCGGCAGAGTACATTGTACATGGGCACATGGTTTTGTTCTTGTAGCATTATTGTACGTAAGAATTAACCTGCAGCATAAAGATTAAACGGTTGAATGATGTTAAATTCGGAATAATAGTTTGCTGTGTGGGCATATGCCATGGTATGTTAGCAATTAATCTTATCGCACGTTTCTCAGCAACAATAATCGTCGATAAATTCTGCTTCATATACTTGGGCCCCGGTCTGTGGTAGTAGTTAAGAGGAAGATTTAGCTCAGGCCCAACTCCGACGCGGCCTATTTAAATACATGTAAAACGCAGAAACGCGTTTCTGAGATAACCGCTGGACCGATTTTAATGAAATTTGTTGAATTTGGGAGGGAGAGGTAAATTCTAGTGAGTGTTGGAAGTGGAATTTCTATTTAGGGCCTGAGTTTTGGTAAAATAATTTTAAATATTCGAAAGTTCGAAAATATAGAACCGTGAAGTTTACAAATTAACAGTTATGCATCAAGAACAGTTATCGCAGTTCTGTAAACGGCATCCATTAGATCATTCAAAGCGTACAAATTCAATATGTCAATTTGTATCTTACGTGAATTCGTTACCTTGTGTACAAGGGTTGTGCAAATGTTGCATTTCCATACATTATTAAATTTTTTGAGATTCATGTGTAACATCAATTTTGTCCACGTTAAATGTACTATTAGATACAATTCACATAATTGTATTATCGTTTTTCGTTGCTGAGTTAGAGAGTTGTGAACTTGATAGTTTCATTTTCTGAAAATTTTCGATTTTTGCCAATTTTTAATAAAAAATTGACGACCTAACTGAAATATTCGAAACCAATAGTCACTAGATTTTAAGTTTTTCTTTTAAATTCATCGAACCTCGTCAAGTTTGGTGCAGTGGTTGCCGAGAAAAACAAATTCTCCTTTTACATGTATTTAGATAGGAACACGCGAGCTAAAGCTTCCTCTTAAATATTAGAACAAAGAATGCATTGTACATTAATAGTTTAATTTTTCTTAATAGTACGTATCTTTTACGACATAGCACACCAATCACTTTGTTTACTTTTGATCGTATGTTAATAATTTGTGCGCCCCAATTAAGCCATTCTGAGAAAGTTACTCCGAGACATTTGATGGATGCTAGGTTTCAATAGAGTGGTCCCCAAACCTAAGCATGGTATCTTTTACAACTTTGTTTTTTGCTCGAAATACTATGGCTTTAGTTTTGCTTGTGTTCACCTTTAGGCAATTTTTCTATGACCACTGACATATGTATTGCAAAAATTGATTACGTGTAGAGGATAAGTTATTCTCTCCGCTGCCCGTAATGAGCGCAGTAAGGTCATCAGTATAGCCAGTAAGGTTTACCAGTAACCTAGTGTAAAATATATCATTTATGTAAACTAAAAACAACAGAGGGCCTAAGATGCTGCCTTGCGGCACGCCCAATTTTATGTATTGGGCATCAGACAGAGCATCATTGTCTGCTCCAATTTGTGATGTTGAAGGTATGACCATATCAAAAAATTAGAAATCCCCCTTATGCCATACTGGTTTAGTTTATTTACTAACGAGTCATGGTTGATTAAATCAAAGACTTTAGAAAAGTCAATATAAATTCTCAAGACAAGGAGCCTGTCTTCAAACGCATTTATGATTAGTTCCTTTTGCTTGAGCAGTGCCAACTCAGTGGATCTTTTTGGTCTGAACGCAAACTGATCTTTCGACAAAACGGAATGCTTGTTTAAGAAATTGGTTATTCCCGTTTGAATAAATTTTGGTTCCTTTAGAAATTACCGGTAGAATAAAAATTGGTCTATAATTTGTCAATTCAGAGGTGTCACCGCTTTTGTGAAGCACCGTAACTTTTGCAATTTGCATCTGCTTAGGAAAGACTACTGAGACAAAGGTTTAATGTGTAGGTTAAGATTGGGGCTGATAAATCAATTACAAGTATACTTTATATATTTTATTTGAAAGCTCATAATATGTAAAGCCCTACTGTCTTTAAGATTTCTGAATACAGAAACTATTTCATTCTCGGTTGTAGGGGATATAAACATCGACGTCGAGACCCCTGGTGCCTGGCGAATTGACCCGTTTGTGGAGCGAATAGGACAGCATAGTGTATTTGTGATATTAACAAAGGAATCGTTAGTCATTTGAGAGATCCTGCGCTGTCAGCATAGCACCATCACTCATAATGCAGTTTCGATCACTCTTGCAGTGACGTCCAAGTAGTTTACCTAGTTGATGTCATCGATGCTGAGCGCTTGTGCTAATAATATTTGGGGTTTTACGTGCCAAAACCACTATCTGATTATGAGGCACGCCGTAGTGGAGGACTCCGGAAATTTTGACCACCTGGGGTTCTTTAACGTGCACCTAAATCTAAGCACACGGGTGTTTTCGCATTTCGCCCCCATCGAAATGCGGCCGCCATGGCCGGGATTCGATCCCGCGACCTCGTGCTCAGCAGCCCAACACCATAGCCACTGAGCAAGAGCGCTTGTGCTAGAATTGTCTGAAAGGGAATAGCTGAAGTATTCGTACTCGGCTTGACGTAGTTCTTTGTTCAAGTTGTTGCGATACTTTTTATATTCAGACAGTTTCACCGGATCCTTGCATTTAATAAATCGCGCATATAGTTTCATTTTTTCTCTCTTTGTTTGTCAGTAAGGCATTTGTGATCCATGATTTCTTCGATTTTTGTTTGTGACAGAATTTTAGAGGAAAGCAGCTTTGATATATCCATTTTAGCTCCGTCATTAATGCACTGTAAGCAACATCTGCATCAAATAGTGACAATATATGGGAGAAGTCGGGTGTACTTATTCATCACGAAAGGTGTTGATGGCTTTGGAATCAATGTGGCAATAATAAGATGCCGGTGGTTTAAATGCATGATTAGGGTTGGTTTTAGCAATAAAGGCAAAAATTACTGGAAAATGGTCACTGATGTCAGTTATCAAAGTTCTGGAAGTTGTAGGGCTTTCATCATTGTTAGTGATAACGAAACCTAAAGTAGATGAAGTGGAACAAGTTGCATACATTGGTACAGTAATTAACAAAAATGTAAGAATCAAATAAAGAAGCAAATTCTGTCTGTTCTGGTGACGCGGTTTGCATATCAATATTCATATCACAGGAAATATATATCACATGTTCGTTTATAGACGCATAATCATAAAGGGCTTCTGATGATGAAAAAAAATTTTACAAAAAAAATACAAAGTTTGATCGTCCCAATGAAGATTCGTAAATGTTTAAGTAGCTTTCTACTTTTAAAATGAGAAATTTACAAACAAGTGTGGGCAATACCCAGGTAGCACAAAAGAGATATGTAACGTTTTCGTAGCGTTTATCCAAGACGATAAAAACGGGTTAAAGAAGACACGAATGAGAGAACTTCGGCGGGAAAACGTCGTATATCTCTGCTAATGTCCGGCTTAATTACTTTCTTGAGACGATCTAGAACAGGTCTGCAAGACGTATTCGAAAAGCTGCTCTAGAAATAGGATTGGGAAAGACGCAAGTAATCCCTTTGCCAAAACTATTCGTAACCAATTTCTAAACGTTTTTAGGACGTTATCAAAAAGCTGGTCTAGAAGCGGTCTTGAAAGGTTTACGATCATCTGAAGCTATTTTTCGCGGGTGACGGGCGCGATCAGACATCGTTGTTCAAAACACGCGTTTAGTTTCGCCTCACGCGACTGGCCTATGCCGCGCAGACGTCGTCAGCCGCACCCGTTGGCACGGCCTAGGCCGATCGCGTGAGGTGAAACTGATCGGGCGTTTCGAACAACGATCTCCAATCGCGCCCCAGATGAGTAGAAGCGTCGGTGTTGACTGTAAGAGCCATGGCGAAGTGCCAAGCACTGTTCCCCGCATGGCCGGCGCATCCTCTACCAAGTCGCACGAAAATGAGCCTGTTAGGAATAATAAATCCTTAATACCGCCTTTAGCAAGCTACGATGCTTACAACCACAATGGGAATGCCATCCTGCAAAGAACAAATGGCCACGTCTTGGCAGGTGGCCAGACCAAGCCCTTCATGCCAAGAGTGCATGAAATGAGAACATTGTGACAAAGCAAAAACACTTTTTTAAAATGTAATGATTATGCAAGGTTCGAACAAACTGTGTGAGAAATGCAAATAGAAGTAAAAGTACATCAACAATGACAAAAGTCGCAGAAAGGATTCGTAATGAACTCGAAAGGGAACATTCACTAGCACATAAACAAAATTCCAAGTACACATACAAAAATGAACAGAAAAACCTGGAGTGTACTAAAGTGTCTAATTTATCATAGTAAAGTGCGCGTGCTATTAGATGGACTAGAGTTATGCAGAAGTGACATCGGAGCGAATGAAAGAAGTAGACTGAAAAATGCAAGAGTATGAATTGGATGGTAACTGCCTCCAAGCAATGTTACCAATCATCTAGAAGCTTGAAAAGAATACAAAAAGAAATACCACCGCATACCATCATAAAACAATCCTGTGACAGAAATAAAAAAATGGGAACAATGCAAAATTGCAAATATTGCCTTTAGGATATATCAAAGAAGGTAATGGCGAGAAAAAATAACCATACAACAAAAAAGCAATAAAGTGAAATTAGTACAGAATACTTAAACGGGGGATTCAGTGTAACAAGTGAACACTACTGTAGTGCAGCGAACGATGAGACAGTAATGCTGCATCTTGCCACTCCAGAACGTGAGAAATGAATATGCAAGCCTCATATTAGAAACTTACATAAACATGGAAATTAACTGGAATGCACTGGAAGCTGCATTTGTGTAACAAAGGAAGCAATTGTCATAATAAATAGTAAGTGTTTTATCTAAAAAGATCTTTACACGAGGCAAAGTTGTACCTCTCTGGCAAAAATAAAGTTGCAACGAATAATTTGCAAACCAGCAAATACATTAATTAGAACACTGACATGTTACACTTTGCGCACATCTCCAGTCTCCTAAAGTAAAAAAAAAGCACTCTGAATGAGAAAAACGTTTAACACATGTAGCCCAGAGCAAATTCTTTACCAGTTCACTCACACTTTCACATCCAAAAACATTTGCCACAAAGTCCAGGCACAGTTCCACTGATATTTACCAATTCACCCCCACTTTCACGTCCAAAAATATTTGGCACACAGTCCAGGCAGAGCTTCATAGATAAACAGCTTGAGAGCACCCTACTGATTATTGTGCAGTCCCGCTGCTGGAAATAGAACTGCCGCACATGCTGGTAGTGGTTTCAATGTAGACACACTTGCTGCCCTGGACAGGTATGCTCAGATATCTGCACTGGTGCTCCATTTTGTCGAAGTAGACACATTGATGCACTACGCTGGTAATTGAAATGTTTTGAATTCACAAGTATTGGCTTCACCAGAAAGACTTGCCCACATACCACCACTGGCATATATATGCACTTGCTCTTCACTCAGTAGCGTTGAACTTAAAGTGTTCCCTATGTGGGAGCCATGTGTAAAACCGGTGTCACACGACCACTCTCGATCGCGATCAAGCCCGATCCGGATCGAAATTATCGATGCGACTGGCTCACTCTCGTAGCTTGCGTAGAGGAGCCAATCACGACCGAGAAATTCGATTTGTAACAGACTGGATAGCGGCTAAAAGAGCCCCGTGTGAAACTGGCATCAAATAATGCACAGACGTACGCTAGGAAAATGTGTTGCACAAGTACGAAGAACTGCGACATGCCCTGTTGTGCGAAGCGCGCGAACAGAACACACACACACACACACACACACACACACACACACACACATATATATATATATATATATATATATATATATATATATATATATATATATATATATATATATATATATATATATATATATATATATAAACTGCGAGAGTGCTTCGCGAACTCTATGCGTACACATGGCACCCGCAACTCGGCAGGCCGCCGTAAAGCACGAAGGGAGCACAGCGTACATTCCGACACATGTCCCAAACTGCAAACAATCGTACCACCTAAAGCATACAAGTTATTTTATACCAAGGGCCTACTCGACTCACGTATGCAGTATCCACAAGCGAGTTATGCAGCGTACATGCTGTATCCATTCGCCAAATAGTAAAATTGATAACATGCACAAAGCTACAAGGGACTCAATACATTACTACCATTTGAGGCGTCAAATAAAATCGAATTTGGCCGTTTCATATATTGGACACAATATATGGACACATGTGGTACCCGGTAATACCATGAAATACCCATCACGTGGGTAAAGGGGGCGAAAATACAATCGAGAACCTGAAGCGCAAACGATAAAAGCACGGTATGGTGAACGAAAAATTCTGTCAGTGCGCTGTAGCGCGAGGGATGAAAATAGGGCGAGCACTTGACCTCACCTTTTGGGATACCGCACTAGTACTGAATCATTAAAAAAAAGCCTGTTTGAACCAGTTCCCTTGTCTGCAACACTCTTGCTAAACGGGAGACTAAAATACCACGATGACGGCTCTATTGCAGAGATCGGCAAGGTGCGCACAGACAGAAATTTCGCCGCCTTTCTTCGCATTCTGCAAAATGCTTTCTTGTTAGGATCACGCATAGCGGCCGACCCCGACGCTAGGGACACACAGGCACTATTTAGTCCCTCTAACTTTCGTGCTTATACTGCCCTTAACGCCTTAATTACAGCGTCAGTGAAAAGGCGCCTCACATAACATGACAATGAACTTGAAGAGCTGATTAGTGCCCTCCACTCCGCGCCCTCCAATTGAAAACAATACTGATTTCCAAATTAAACTACACAAATAGATCGCACAACTCAAACTAATCACAGAACGTCGTTTTCTTGACGGCAAAACCCTGCAACACTTACATGACGAAGGGCAGCGGCAGCACATTCAGAACAGCCGCTATCATACCACAGCGCAATGCAAGTGCGATAACGCTATTATGCCCGGCTCAAACAGATCGCACAACCCAAATTAATCACAGAATGTCGTTTTCTTGACAGCAAAGCACTGCAACACTTACATGACAAAGGGCAGCGGCAGCACATTCAGAACAGTCGCAAACAGACCATAGTGCCATGCGATTTCGATAACGCAACTATGTCCGGCTTGACGAATAACGTGGCCGCCTTGGTCACATAACAATTGAAAGCACTACCGATTTCCAAATTAAAACCACACAAACATATCACACAACCCAAACTGATCACAGAATATCGTTTTCTTGACAGCAAAACACTGCAACACTTACATAGCAAAGGGCAGCGGCAGCACGTTCAGAACAGCCGCAAACACACCACAGCGCAATGCGAGTGCGGTGACGCCATGACGACGCGACTATGCCCGGCTCGCCCGGCTGCCCGGCATCACGAATCACGTGGCCACCTTGGTCACATGATTTGACGACGGTATCGCCACCTTGCGCAAGGTTGGATCGCGTTAATGGGTTGTTGAATATTGTAGAAGCCGCTAAAGAGGCTGACGCGCCGTGGCGTGGCGGTGGCGTTTTGAGTCGTTTGCAAAACGTATTCACCCCTCGTTTTTAAGCTGTCTGGCTTCCAACGTTATCAAAACGTATTCACCCCTCGTTTTTAAGCTATCTTGTTTGGAACGTCTTTGATGCGTCGATTTTGGTCAAAAATCTGTTTCAGACGTTGAATCCCTTAATACGACGTTTTCAAGACTTTGTGTGCTACCTGGGTAGTGCTTCTTGATATACCCTATTGCGCAATGAATGCACCCCCAACTTTACTACTGTGCAGTCCCATGATCGAACGGCCGTACTGTAGTTTTTTGGAGCAACTACTATCTTTGACTCTCGCAGATGTGTTTAAAGCAAGCCCACTTAATGCTTAGCGCATCCTTTCCGCCAGTGCTGGCGCAAAGGCACCTCGCAGGTACGGGAAAGGAAAAATGCATCTGGCTCTCTGCAACATAGGCAGTTTACGTACTTTATGCTGACGTAACAGGAGAGGGCACACGGGATGCGCGGCCATGCCACGTAATTCATTTTCCAGGGCAGCAGAGCCCTCGACTGTGGCGCCACCGTTCGGGAGAATGTTAACCACGGCGGTGCCTCGCCTCTGGGTACTTTTGCTCTCTAAGAACACCATTTGCCTATAGTAGGCGCTGTATAGGTACTAACTATAGATAATAATTATAGATACTAATAGGTAATAATGCACGAAACGCCCCTATGTTCATTTGTCCTTAGGCTACGCTGCCTGCACAATTTGAAACACGCGCCGTACTGAAGTTGCGTCTACTGCATTTGCCGCTTTGTCGTGCTCTGCGGTAATAAATGGCGTTTTCTTGCCACATCTTGCCACAAGTGCACCATTCAACAGCTACTGCACTTGTTTCTTCTACCTACCATTCACAGGAACAAGGCAGAAGCATGGTATCAGTAACGTTTGTAGCACAAAATGCGTGCTGCAATGCAATTGTGTCATCAGTCTATACAGTAGCCGACCAATTTTCCGGGCCTCCCGAGGACTGAAAAATAGTCTGATAAATCGAACAGTCCAAAAAATGAAATTTATATGGCTTAGAGTACTATTAATGCCCGGCCTTCGAGGGCAGGGCATCGCATGGAGGCGATCAGATTAGATTTGCGCAAGAGTGACAGCGTATCCGCATACAGTCGACAAGAACATCACCGCGTTGGTGACCTCCGTTGGCGGAGATCATGCAGATAGAAGAAACGAGCTATGTTTGCTCGCAGCACTTGGCTCTCGCAAAGGCACAGGAGGTGGCGCTGATCACGCAAACGCGAAGCCGCACAAACACGCACAAAGATGCGACAACGTCTCCGAGAGACGAAGAAACCAACCATGTTTCTTCGGGCCACTTGGTTCTGGCGAAGGCACAGGAGGTGGTGCAGGTCACACAAATGCGAAGCTGCACAAACGCGGGCAAAGACGCAACGTCTCCGGCACATACCGGCTCTCTGGACACCATGTGCAAAATAGCATCCGAAACTTAAAGAAAAAAAAACAGATCCAGCATTGAGCGATTATGACGATAGCGCTCACCGAAAAAAGAAAAAGAAAGCGCCCTCCCCGGGGGCATTTTGTCGGCCAAGAAAGAGCGGGCATGGCCTCCGAGATGGGAGGATAGCTTGCGCGTCCCAATCTTGAAGGCTATAGAGCGGGTCATACGAAGCAATGCCTGGCCAAGCCAACGTAAAATCCAATATGACAGTCTCCAAGATCAGACAGTGTGGCTCGGAACGAGCAATTTAAAATTGTCCGGAAAATCGGTCGCGAAAATGCATTAGCTCTATGGGAACCCTGTCGGTACATTTATGAAGTCCTGAATATCCAAGAAATCTGAATTGTTGGGGTCCGATAAATTCGTCGACTACTGTATTAGTAGAGCAAGCACATTAAAATCATCTGCAAAGTTAAGTTATTCAGCGTAATCTTGGGCACTGCAAACAAATATCTTTCTGTAGAATGTGAAAAGCATTCATTCTGCTGGGACCACAACTCTAGCCAAGACATAAGGCAACATAAAGCTGAGATGCCTGTGTTGTCACATGGCTAGCTTCGATGGGTCGTGGCTCCTGCACATAATGACTCCTCTCTGCAGCTGACTTCTGTAGTTATGCAGCTTGCAGTGCCAAGGTTTGTTGGGGGACCGTGACCCTCTGCAACACATTCTGAAAGCACATTTGAAACAACTTTGCCTGCAACAAGCACTGCAGATGCTTTCCCAGCAGCCAAGATTTTGGACGGCTTGCTGGACCATCTTCCAGGCCTCATTTTGCATGGTTTTGTCCTAGCAGTGTTGGCATCTTGTTGGAACAGCTTGGAAGTTGTAACATACACCTGCGATCAAAATTAGGCAGACAAAGTGTTCTGTGGAAAAAGGAATTTCTTGGCAACTCCAACTCATAACATTACATTGATGAATGCACTGCACCCGCCGTGGTTGCTCAGTGGTTATGGTGTTGGGCTGCTGAGCACAAGGTCGCGGGACCGAAACCCGGCCGCGGCGGCCGCATTACGATGGGGGCGAAATGCGAAAACACCCGTCTACTTAGATTTTGGTGCACGTTTAAAGAACCCCAGGTGGTCGAAATTTCCGGAGTCCTCCATTACGGCGTGCCTCATAATCAGAAAGTGGTTTTGGCACGTTAAATCCCCTAATTTATTTAATTTTTTTAATGAATGCACTGCAATGGCTGCAGTTCTAAGTCTCAACTGAAGTTTCAGGTTCGTTGTCAAGGATGAGGAAAATTTCGTTTTTTCACAGATCCCCTGGTGTCCACATTTTTGTTATCAATACTTTACTCCAATGGCATTATGGTGCAGCCCTTAAAGCACTCTGTTCTATAGCAGATGCTGCCAACAAACATTTGCATCCCCTCTGTGCTGCTTTAACATTGAGCTTTAGACACCTTCTGGGCAACCAGCCTGCAATTTTGATTCATTTAACCTGCCGCTGCTGCTACACAACACTCCAGTGGCCTTGCTGATTATCATGTTCACTTGATTGGGATGTTGTGCTGGCTACCAGTCTGCCCTTCGGAACTGAAAGGCTCAATCTCTCTGACCACTTTCTGAACTTTTCTGCTGTTCTTTAAAACACAACGTGCCAGCTGTGCAGGATATTGTCTTTAGTGCCCAATAGCACAGCCCTTGCCACCTGTGGCACTGTGCCTACTGCTATGCCTTGATTGCTTGACACTGCTCTCCTGGAGGCTACACCAACCTCGCCACGGGTCACTCAAAACGACTGATAACTCCGCATCCACCCTCAGTTTGGCTTCCATGCCCCTCTACAACTGCTACCGAGTAAGAGTACTCAAACAGTTCATATCAGGCCCTCCAACTGCCCCGCTCCTTCATCTCACTCGAACGCCAAAGTGTGCCTTGCAAGTTTCACAACTTCACTCTTCTGCTACCGCTCTGTATATGTGGAAACATGACGGAACATGGGATTAGCCAATAATAGATGCAACCATGCATTCCATGTGCAATATTTTCTGCTCTGGCATTCGCTGAGCAGCTGAGATCTACTTTCATGTCAAGTGACCTGGCACACAGTTTTTACCATCATGAAATTAAGAACTTCAAAGGAATTTTAATTTTAACTAAAATTTCCAGCTTTTTAATAAATGCTATTGACACGTGTACTTGTTTGCCTTTATCGGGTGACACGTTTTACCGCCTAACAAATGTTATCGCACAGCGCAGGACGCGCCTGCACGTATCGGAAGCTTCTGGAATGTTATCAATGCTTCTATCCGCTGTCTCTGACCGAACCTTGTGTAATCTGATCGCATGTGTGCGCGACGCGAATAATGTAGAACTTTGTGGAAGGCACGCGGGTCCCAGCGATTACTCTGGAACATTCGACGACTGATGTATAAAAGCTGACGCACTTCACCCGCTGGTCAGATTTTCGACGATCGCCGACCGTGTTCGCCGCTATCGTTGAGCTATAAGTGTAGCCTGTTTTTGTGGGCACAGGTTCGCCCAATAAAAGTTAGTTTTGTCTTTCACAGTATTGCTACTGTGTTCTTCAACGTCACCGCCACGTGACATCTGGTGGAGGTCCCCAACAAGTCGTGATCCAAGCCCGGACCGTAAAGAGAGCACCAACGTAGTCACGGACCATCGAGCAAGCCGTCGTCTACAACAGCTGCCCCCGGAGCACGGACTTCTACCTGAGAAGACCAAGAAGGTTGTGGCCAAGACCACAATGGCTGCCCCGGTGTCACCCATCGCACTTCAACAACCCAGAGAGCCCCCTACCTTCCGGGGAGCTACGTCGGAGGATCGTGAAACTTGGCTCGAAACCTTCGAAAGGATCTCGACCTTTAATAACTGGACCTCTGAGGATAAGCTACGACACGTGTACTTCTCCTCGGAAGATGCCACGAGGACTTGGTTCGAGAACCGGGAGTCCCCCTAGCAACATGGGAACTGTTGCGCAGTAACTTCCTGAGGACGTTCACGAGCGTTGTCCGAAAAGGGCCGAAGTTCTGATGGAAACCCGAGGCCAACTACCCAATGAGACAATCGCCATCCTCGCAGAAGAGATGACCCGTCTTTTCCGGCACGCCGACCCGGAAATGTCCGAAGAGAAAAAAGGGCGTTTCTTGATGCGAGGCGTAAAGCAAGACCTTTTCGCCGGACTAATCCGAAACCCACCGAAGACCGTAGCTGAGTTCCTGACAGAGGCTACGACGATTGAGAAAAAGTTAGAAATGCGCACTAGGCAATATAACCGCCAAGTGCTCACACCTCAGTGCGCCATCCAAGCGCTGGGCTCCGTTGAACTCCAAGAGACCATAAGGGCCATTGTGCGCGAAGAACTGCGCAAGGTCTTGCCTTCGTCGCAGCCTCAAGTAGCCTCGATCGCTGACATAGTGAAAGATGAGGTTCAGCGATCGCTGGGAACTCCTGAGGTGAAACCTCAATTACCGCAGCCCCAGCCAGAAGCGATGACCTACGCCGCCGTCGCACGCCGCCAAGGTCCCTCTTCGCGACCGCACCAGGGCCCTGTCACGCCGCATTTCCGTCGTCCGCCGCCGCCGCCGCCAGCGCGACCGTCCGTCGCCCAGCGCACCTACGCGAGGCAGACGGACATTATGCGCGCCCCCGACCACCGCCCGCTCTGCTACCACTGCGGCCAAGCCGGCCATGTGTACCGCCGATGCCCATACCGCGACCTGGGATTGCGAGGATCGAGGATTTGCAGTCAACGCACAGCGCACGAGGGAAGGTCAACGCCCTCGTGACATCGCCGACTACCTCTCCGCTACTCAGTGGAGCCCTCGACGACCGTCCCGTTCGCCGTCACCAGGCGGCTACCTGTCGCCGCAGCGCCGTCCATACGTCCATACGAGCAGCAACCGATGGAGGTGCGGTTGCTGTTCGTCGAACTGACGAAGATCCTCCGCCGCCTACGAAGACTACGAAGTGACTGCCTCGACGACATAACAACGACACGCCGCCGTCCCGACGAAGACTGGTAGCAAAGAATACGCCGACGAAAGACCACCTGACCATGCCACGTATGAGCCACAGGTCAACGCGACGCAGCCGTGATTCGACGCCAAGGCCTAACTGTAACGCAAGACAAAGAACCACCGACCTCGACGTGCTTCTCGACGGCCACGCAGTCACCACCTTAGTAGACACAGGAGCCGATCACTCCGTCATGAATGGACCCATCGCAGCCCAGTTGAAGAAAGTTAAGACTGCATGGGAAGGCCCGTTAATTAGGACCGCTGGAGGACACCTCATCACGCCGACTGGAATCTGCACGGCAAGAATTACCATTCATGACCAGACTTACCCTGCCACCTTCGTTATTCTGCAACAGTGTTCACGAGACGTCATTCTCGGCCTGGACTTCCTGAACCAACACGGCGCAATCATCAACTTGAAGTCGAAGTCAATAACGCTGTCGGAAGATCGAGCGATACCGCCGGAGAACCCTCGTAGTCACCACGCCTTGAGTGTGCTCGAAGGTCAAGTGAGCATCCCGCCTCGCTCCAGCATTGTTATCTCGGTCGGCACCGAAACGCCCGCTGACGTTGAAGGCGTCATCGAAGGCGACCAACGTCTACTGCTCGACCGTGAAATTTGCGTCGCAAGAGGGATCGCTCGACTGCAAGGAGAAAACACAAAAGTGTCACTGACAAACTTCAGCCAGGAGTTCAAGCACATCAACAAGGGCACGGCGATTGCATACATCGAGGAAATTCTGGAAACCAGCAATGCGTTTGTCCTCTCGGATTCTGTCGCGTCTACGCCGACATCCGTAGTTCCCGAGCCAGACTTCGACATAAATCCAAGTCTCCCCATGATTAAGCGGCAACAGCTCAGAAGTCTGCTTCGACGATACAAAGACTGCTTTTCCACGTCATCGAGGATTCGACAAACGCCAGTCGCAAAGCATCGCATAATAATCCAAGAGTGCGCTCGACCACTCCGCCAGAGCCCTTACCGAGTTTCCACGCGAGAACGCGAAGCTATAAAACAACAAGTCGACGAAATGCTGCGCGACGAGATCATCCAGCCGTCGAAAAGCCCGTGGGCGTCTCCAGCCGTCGAAAAGCCCGTGGGCGTCTCCAGTCGTTTTAGTGAAGAGAAAGGACGGAACCCTACGTTTCTGCGACGATTATCGTCGACTGAACAAAATCACGAAGAAAGACGTATACTCCCTCCCACGGATAGACGACGCATTGGATCGGCTCTGCAATGCTAAATACTTCTCATCGATGGACCTCAAGTCTGGCTACTGCCAAATAGAAGTCGACGAAAGGGATCGCGAAAAGACCGCCTTCATCACGCCAGACGGCCTCTATGAGTTCAAGGTTATGCCATTTGGACTGTGTTCGGCGCCTGCAACGTTCCAGCGCGTGATGGACACGGTTTTAGCAGGATTTAAGTGGCAGACCTGTCTTGTTTACTTGGATGACGTCGTAGTCTTCGCCGGAAATTTCGACGATCACCTTAAGCGGCTTGCGACAGTATTAGAGGCCATCAAGTCATCAGGGCTCACTCTGAAGCCAGAAAAGTGTCGCTTCGCTTACGATGAGCTTCTATTCCTAGGCCACGTCATCAGCAAATCTGGGGTACGCCCCGACCCGCAAAAGACAGCTGCCATCGCACAGTTCCAGCAGCCAATCGACAAGAAGGCAGTGCGCAGGTTCCTTGGCATGTGTGCCTACTATAGGCGCTTTGTCAAGGATTTTTCACGCATCGCGGAGCCGCTAACACATCTGACGAAATGTGATGTCGAGTTCAAGTGGGAAACGCCGCAGGCCGACGCATTTCAAGAACTCAAACGACGCATGTAGTCGCCGCCGGTACTTGCACGCTTCGACGAGGACGCCGATACTGAAATCCACACTGACGCCAGTAGCCTAGGCCTCGGTGCCGTCCTAGTCCAGAGGGAAGACGGACTTGAATGGGTTGTATCTTATGCTAGCCGGTCGCTGTCAAAAGTGGAAGGCAATTACTCTACGAGTGAAAAGGACTGCCGCGCCATCATTTGGGCTACAGCAAAATTCCGCCCTTACCTCTATGGCAGGCCATTCAAAGTTGTCAGCGGCCATCACGCGTTGTGTTGGCTAGCTAACTTAAAGGACCCTTCAGGACGGCTGGCGCGGTGGAGCCTCCGACTGTAAGAATGTGACGTCACCGTAATATACAATTCCGGAAGAAAACACTCTGACGCTGACTGCTTATCACGCGCCCCCATCGATCCCCCGCCGCAAGACGACGAGGGCGACGATGCCTTCTTTGGAATAATAAACGCGAAAGACTTCACTAAACAGCAGCGAGCAGACCCGTAGTTAAAAGGCCTCGTCGAATATTTGGAAGGGAACACCGACGTTGTCCGTAGGGCATTTAAGTGTTGGTTGTCTTCGTTCACGCTTCAAAACAACCTGCTTGTAAAGAACTTCTCACCAGTCCGCGCCAGCTACCTTCTTGTTGTACCGTCAGCGCTGCGTCCAGAAGTACTGCACGCCTTACACGACGATCCAACCGCTGGGCACCTCGGATTCTCCCGAACGCTGTCGAGGATACAGCAAAGGTATTACTGGCCGCGTCTGACCGCCGACGTCGCCCGTTACGTCAAGACATGCAGAGACTGTCAACGATGCAAGACGCCACCGACAAGGTCAGCAGGATTACTACAGCCGATCGAACCTCCTCGTCGACCATTCCAGCAGATTGGGATGGATTTGTTGGGGCCGTTTCCGACGTCAACATCCGGGAATAAGTGGATCGTCGTGGCGACGGACTATCTCACCCGCTTCGCTGAAACTAAAGCTCTACCAAAAGGCAGCGCAGCCGAAGTCGCGAAATTTTTCGTCGAGAACATCCTGCTGCGACATGGTGCCCCAGAAGTCCTCATCACAGACAGAGGAACGGCTTTTACAGCAAAGCTCACCCAAGCCATTCTGCAATATAGCCAGACAAGCCACAGGAGGACAACTGCCTACCATCCGCAAACGAATCGTCTCACGGAGCGCCTGAACAAGACCCTCGCCGACATGCTAGCAATGTACGTCTACGTCGAGCACAAGACGTGGTACGCGGTCCTGCCGTATGTAACCTTTGCTTACAACACGGCGGTGCAAGAAACAACACATGAAGGTTGTTAGCGCGGTTTTCCCATCGGCAATTACTGATATATTACACAAACACGAACAGTAATTTTTCAGCTGTTAGTACGTTTCTAGAACGTGACACAGAAAAAGCACTGAGGGTGGAATGGAAAGCTGGCCAAGTTACTGAAGTTGCAGTATGAGACTTGCCACAGAAAAACACGTCATAGACCAAGTGACAACGAGGAGGAACATCTTTATGTCAGTTTTCTCTACCGGTAAGAGGGATGTGTAGCACAATCAAGGCGCAACGACGTCCGGAGACTCATGGAGCACACACACGGACAAGACTGTGTTCGTGTAGTACATGCGCGTTCTGATGCCCTTGGATCTGCGTGCTCACCTGTTGTCTTTAGGCATCCGGAACAACTTTGCAGGGCTTGTTTTTGAGGTATTCGTGCACCACTGCACGATGCAGGAGGGGTGCGAGTCGTGAAACGGGTGAAACATCGCGGAGCACAAGCACACAGCTATCGAGGACCACGAAAATGACGAAACTGCCCACGCCGGTCAACGCACAGCAGCGCACGCTTCCCGATAACAGCAGATAACGAAACATGAAAGGTTATGAGCGGGCTAAGCTTGCGCCAGGCGCGCGCGGAGACAGTCGAAGGTGAGGGAGTTGCGAGAGAGGGCACGGGGAGAGCCTGCGAGGGGCGAAAGGGCACGGCTTCCTGGATCGGCGAACGCGGGCGCGCGCCGATCTAGGAGGTCGTACAAGGGAAGCGGATTTGCTTTCCCGCCCTCCTGATAGATGGCGCCAGTTACCTCTGCGACCTAAAACCCCTCAATCTCCAAAAGTAGCGCCAACCACTTCCCTCCTCCTCCGCTCGGCGCGGCCTCGACGGTGGCGCTGCCCATGGTGGCCCTGCCGTAGCGGACGACGGCTAACACGTTACCGAAGGAAATCCGCGGAAAAGTTTGTTCGAGCCCTGCGGAGCAGTTTTTTCAATCGAGATTTTGCTTCGTATGTCGGTAACGGGCTTTAAGAATGTCGTGTTGGAAGTGCGGAAAAAGATTGAGAAATGGACCATTGTTTAAAGCACACGCATGTTGAGAGTTCGTATTGCTGAAACATGACGCATGCACGCGGTGTGCTCAAACACGTGCGTAATTACCAGAGTTTCAGGTTTTGACAGCGTGAAAACGTGTACGTGGTTTCCTAGGTTCACATACAGTGCATATGACGCATGCGATACCCATTTACTTAATCGGATGCGTAAAAATGTTTGAAAGTTTATTTAACATAATGAACGTATACAATTGCAAAGTACACACTTTTGGGACCCAACAAATTTGTTAAAGGGTCCCTACCGATTGTTATTAGGGAAAAAAACACTTCTATGGCAGCTGTTTTTTATACTGCAATATCAAATAAGACCGAAATAGCTGAATAAGTAAAACAAGAAAATACAGTAGTAGGGAACATTTCACAAATGAGATACATTTTTCTAACAATTTTCTTTGTTACGTCATCGAAAACATCGGCACAGGAAAAAAAGAAAGAAAAGTGAGAGCACGTGCAAGCGTGCGCAGTGTTACGCATTGTTAATAAGTGAGAGTTTTAATTGTTTAAGAAATGTATGCAGTGTTCTTAGAGTGGTTAGGTCCCTATCAAGCTTATTCTAACCTGAGGTGCCTGTAAACTGTAGTGTAGAGCGACCGTAATTAGTATTTGCCTTAGGCAATAAAAAACGACAGCGAGATGCGTTTCCAAGATGGCGAAGTGAGGGATGGAGCGAGACTGTTGTCAAGGCCAGTTTTTCATTAACTATTTGTTGCATGACGGAGGCGATGTTGTATGTTGTCAAATCGTAAATGTTGAGGATGTTGAGGGTTTTAAATAAATATTCACTCCTAATATGCATACTGTTGGGTGCTTTTTTTAAAGTGTAAACACTGGTGACAGATGAGTTTTGTATGTGGAACCCCAGCTCGCTAAGCAGTAATTAATGTGAGAGTGAACAAATGCGTAGGAAAGATTGATAAGTATGTGGGGAGGGAAATAGTTTTGACAGCGCATGCAAGCCATATGAAACCTTTTGAACTGAGGAATGCAAATGAAGGCGGAATTTTAAATGGTTATCGATAATAACACCAAGAAATTATGTCTCACTATCGTTGTTTTATCGTATGGTTATCGTAAACGACATCTGAATGAATAGCCGTTTTACTTTTTTCAGAGCGAAATAAGATAAAAACTATCCTAGTTGGGTTAAGGTGAAAGGCATTCATTGTACACCAACGGTGCAAAATTTGTAATTCAGAGTTAAGCTTATTAATTAGGTTGCATTCTTCACAATCGGCTATAGTAAGGTTAGTATCGTCTGCATAGAGTACAGGGGTAGCACACACAAGCTGCGAAGGCAAGTCATTTATATAGAGTAAATAAAATAAAGGTCCAAGTACGGATCCCTGGGGAACGCCAAGGTTAATAACGGTGCTGTTGGACTGAAAATCACCTAGTTGAACAATTTGTTGACGATTTTCTAAGTAACTGCGATCCTTAATTATCAATCCTTAACAGCGGGCCTGCGGTTCTTCGCGGCCTTTCTCGCCAATTCTAGCACACAAAACGTGCGAGTAGCCGCTGCTCATGCCTCCATTATTGAAGATGCGTCCGGCAGCAGCCGGGATGGAGGCGAAATGCAAGAGGCCCGTGGAGAGATTCCTCGTTGGTGTTCCGTAATTCTCGCACGGGCGCGGTGTGTTGCAGCAGTTGCGGGGCGCTTTTTTCTTTGCGGGGTGCTTTGGTAATCGCGACGATAGATTTTTTTTTTACAAGTACTACTCCAGGAGGGCACATGTAACGGCTAACAGATGCCTCTGGAGAGCACGTGACATTACAAATGTTCCCGTTGCCGCTTTGGTGCCCTGGAGGTGAGTGAGTGAGTGAAGTAACTTTATTTGGTGCCGCCAATAATACGAAATAATGACACGCTGTTACAACTAGTAAATAAGATCTAATAAAGACATACAATCACGCATAGGCGCCAACTTCTGGCGCAGCGCTACCGCGCCCGCGCGAGAATTACGAAACGCCACCGAGGAATTGACCGGCTCACGTACAACTACGATCAAAGTGCGCGTTGAACATCCACAGGCGACCTAAATAAAGTTATCGGGAGCCATCCACTACAACCTCCTTCATAGCTTTAGTCGCTTCGGGACGTTAAAAACCTTAGTCACCACAAACCAAATCAATACATGTGGGCGCACATTCGAAGCTAAACGACTGCATCCGTAAGTCATAGCATGGTCATAGTGAGCCTTGCAAAAGCGTCAAAAATGTGCCAACTTCTGGTGGAGCTCAAAAAATAGCATGAATAAAGTCGCTTTTATGTCACAGGCCAGCTGCAGATGCGTACACTTTCGCCGCAAGACGAAACCACATGAAACAAAGAGAGCACATTCGATAAAAAGTCAACTTAAACGCGCTAAGAGCACGCACAGCATGAACGCATACACTTTTTTGAAGCGGCTGGCCTACACTACCCCGCAGGGGCGTCTGCGTAAGCAGGCGTTTGGTGTGTTGCGACACCACGTACCCGAGCACACGAGGGTTGGACCCTCCCGCGTGTAGCCGTGCGCGGCTTAGCCGTGTCCGGGGAAAGGGGGATCCTGGGGGTTGAGCCGATGCCGGGTGTTTGGACCTTTAAGGTCCCTCGGCGGAGGCAACACACTTCTTTGGCCTCTGCTTCACGTAGACGGCACCCCCGGACTGACCCACCCGGGGGAAATCGGTAGTCGCCTTTTCCTGTCTCTCTCTCCCTCCAGCCTTCGACTTTCTCTTACTTTCCACCTTTCCTGTCTCCTTCTCTCTTCTATTTACTTCCTTCTTCTTGGCGGCAAGGGTTAACCCTGTGTGGCTATCCAACCTTGGGTACACCATATTTGGTTATAGTGGCGGCGTACGACTGGCGTCGTGCAGACTTGCATGCAAGCTCTGCCGCGTCCCCCCGTTGGGCTCCGTGGTGGGCGGTCGGCGCTGTTGCCGAATATTTATGTATTTCATGGAAACTTCTTTCCCCAAACTCCCTGATCGCCCTCAGAAACGAGGGCGCACCGAAGATATCTTTCAATTTTTCGGACGACAAGTCCACAACTTTCCCCGATTCCACGTGATTCATTCAGAAAAACCAGACAAACTAGTGCGATCCATTTCACCGTTCCTTGTTTCCAAGACTTTGACCGAAGTTTTCGGTACAGGATATAAGGTGTCCGGAATGTCAAGTGGTGATCTCCTTTTGGAGCTCCAAGATCAGAAGCAGTATGAGAAGCTGCCGAAACTTGTGTCATTTGGGGAGACCCAAGTAACAGTAACCCCGCACCGTACCATGAACACAAGCCGCGGTGTTGTCTCGGACGATGACTTGCTGGAGCTCACTGAGGATGAACTCTTGGAGGGCTTCAGTGACCAGAATGTAATCAATGTTAAAAGAATTAAGATCAGGCGTGACAGTAAAGAAATCAAGACCAAACACCTTATATTGACTTTCGGCTCAAGTATTCTGCCCGAGTCTGTAGAGGCCGGGTACATCAAGCTCCGTGTTAGGCCATATGTGCCAAATCCCCTTAGATGTTTCAAATGCCAACGCTTCGGCCACAGTTCGCAGAGCTGCCGAGGCCGTCAAACCTGTGCGAAGTGCAGTGCCCAGGAACATAATTCTGAAGCTTGCAAGAACACTCTCCACTGCGTAAACTGTGAAGGCGAGCACGCCGCGTACTCGCGGTCGTGCCCGTCCTGGAAAAAAGAGAAAGACATAGTCACAATCAAAGTTAAAGAAAACACATCGTACAAAGAGGCATGCAGGCGGGTTGCATATCTGCCAAAGGAAAGCTTTGCCGAAGTGGCGCGTCAGGGGGCAGCGTCGCAACGGCCTCCGGCGGCTGTCCGACCCACAGGCAGTGAGTCGGCAGCTACGCCATCTGCCCCCGCGGCGGTTGCAGCTAGCACTGCTCCGTCAAATGAGGGATCATCGACCCCGAAGGTTGGCGCAGCCTAGGCTACCCCGGCCTCCCCAGCCCCTTCCTGCGCTGGCAACAGCCGGCGCAGCCAAATCCCTCAGGGAGCCCCATCGACCTCCGGGCTGGTGGGCGCAGGGGTCTTGCCCTCCAAGGCGGGACTCTCTCTAGTAACTTCTCGCTCGCAAGAGCACGTGTCCGGCGCCTCACACGAGGCAATGGACACTACACCTACCCTCAAGGCGCACCAAGCGCCTAAGGAGCGGCGAGGCTCCCTCGAACGCTTCAGAAAGAGCAAAACCCCGATTATAGGGCCTCGAAAGGGCTCTGTAATCTAAGGCATCACTTCCGTTTCCGTACACACAGCACTAATTTACATTAAATATGGATACACAAATCATACAATGGAACGTCAGAGGTCTCCTTAGAAACCTTGATGATGTACAAGAACTGATCCACCAACACAATCCAAAAGTGCTGTGTTTACAGGAAACACACTTAAAACCACAACACACAAACTTTCTACGACCGTATGTCACGTTTCGGAAAGATCGCGATGATGCTGTCGCATCATCGGGCGGTGTTGCCATTTCTATCCATAAGAGCATTGCATGTCAACTTTTACAGCTACAAACGCCTCTCGAAGCAGTGGCGGTTCGAGCTGTATTCCTAAACAAACTCATCACCATTAGCTCTCTTTACATACCCCCACATTACAAATTAACGAAGCATGAATTCCAATCCTTTATTGATCAATTGCCAGAACCTTACGTTCTACTTGGCGATTTCAATGCGCACAGCTCCCTGTGGGGCGACTCTCGTATAGATGCGCGAGGTCGACTTGTTGAACAGTTCCTTTTTTCCTCTGGTGTGTGCCTTCTGAATAAGAAGAAACCCACATATTACTGTCTTGCAAACAATACCTTTTCTTCAATTGATCTGAGCATAGTTTCTCCGTCCATACTGCCTGAACTAGAATGGGAAGTTACGAATGATCCTTACGGAAGCGACCACTTTCCCGTACTACTGAGAACACTTAAAGAAAACGAATATCCACCACAGGCTCCTAGGTGGAAGATTGACACAGCAGAGTGGGATAAATTCCGAAACTTAACTAGCATATCATGGGATGACATGTCCTCGTTAGGAATTGATGCTGCCGTGGAATATTTTACAGCCTTCATAATAGATGCCGCAACTAAATGTATATCACAAGTAAATGGCTTGGCATGCAAACGGCGTGTCCCGTGGTGGAACGAGGACTGTAGGATCGCTCGTAAGAAACAGAACAAAGCGTGGGGGTTGCTACGCGCCTCTCCCCTTGCGGAAAATCTGTTTAACTATAAGAAAGTGAAATCGCAAGGCAGGCGAACACGCCGACAGGCTAGAAGAGAGAGTTGGCAGAAGTTTTTATCCGGTATCAATCGTATACAGATGAGGCCAAAGTTTGGAACAGGGTTAATAGGATAAAAGGGCGACAAACATATTCCCTTCCTTTGGTAAACACACAAGGTGAAACACTGAAAGATCAGGCAGACTCACTTGGGGAACACTTTGAGAGCGTGTCGAGTTCAAACCATTATTCGCAATCATTTTTGAAATACAAACAAATAGAAGTATGTAAGCCAATAATACGAAAATCCAGACAGAATGAACCCTATAACCGGCCTTTCAATATTGCTGAGTTGACAGCTGCCTTGAACACATGCAAAAGCACTGCACCGGGACCTGATAGAGTCATGTATGACATGATCATAAATTTACATACTGACACCAAACTTACACTACTCACACTTTTCAACGCTATTTGGGCTACGGGATACCTCCCATCCACATGGAAAGAAGCGATTGTGGTTCCTGTTCTTAAACAGGGCAAGGACCCTTCCTTGGCGGCAAGTTACCGTCCGATAGCCCTTACAAACTTTTGGAACAGGGTTAATAGGATAAAAGGGCGACAAACATATTCCCTTCCTTTGGTAAACACACAAGGTGAAACACTGAAAGATCAGGCAGACTCACTTGGGGAACACTTTGAGAGCGTGTCGAGTTCAAACCATTATTCGCAATCATTTTTGAAATACAAACAAATAGAAGTATGTAAGCCAATAATACGAAAATCCAGACAGAATGAACCCTATAACCGGCCTTTCAATATTGCTGAGTTGACAGCTGCCTTGAACACATGCAAAAGCACTGCACCGGGACCTGATAGAGTCATGTATGACATGATCATAAATTTACATACTGACACCAAACTTACACTACTCACACTTTTCAACGCTATTTGGGCTACGGGATACCTCCCATCCACATGGAAAGAAGCGATTGTGGTTCCTGTTCTTAAACAGGGCAAGGACCCTTCCTTGGCGGCAAGTTACCGTCCGATAGCCCTTACAAACTGTATTTGTAAGCTTTTTGAAAAAATGGTTAACCGCAGACTTGTACATTTCCTTGAACTCAGCAATATGCTCGATCCCTTTCAGTGCGGCTTTAGACAAGGGCGGTCCACAACCGATCACCTTGTGCGCATTGAGGGAAACATTCGTGACGCCTTTCTACATAAACAATATTTCCTATCCGTATTCCTCGATATGGAGAAGGCGTACGACACTGCGTGGCGTTATGGAATCTTGAGAGACTTGTCGGGAATTGGCATCCGTGGCAATATGCTCTTCCTAATAGAAAGCTATTTGTCCAACCGTACATTCCGTGTGAAAGTCGGCAATGTATTGTCGCGACGTTTTATACAGGAAACTGGTGTACCCCAAGGAGGTGTACTTAGCTGCACGCTCTTCATCTTAAAAATGAACACGCTTCGTGCTTCATTACCGCCAGCCATTTTTTATTCTGTTTACGTAGACGACATACAGATAGGTTTCAAATCCTGCAACCTTACAGTATGCGAGAGGCAAGTACAACAGGGCTTGAACAAAGTATCCAAATGGGCAGATGAAAACGGATTTAAAGTGAACCCCAACAAAAGTTCTTGTGTGCTTTTCACTAGAAAGAGAGGGCTCATTGCAGAACCCAGTATTGAAATGTATGGTCAGCGAATCCCTGTGAACAAAGAACACAAGTTCTTGGGCGTCATACTTGATTCGAAATTAACTTTTATTCCACACATAAAGAATCTCAAGGTCAAATGCTTAAAAACAATGAACTTAGTGAAAGTGTTATCCCACACAACATGGGGCAGCGACAGGAAATGTTTAATGAATTTATACAAGAGCCTCATTCGATCTCGGTTGGACTACGGTGCCGTGATCTACCATTCTGCAGCCCCGAGCGCGCTAAAGATGCTAGATCCGGTCCACCATCTAGGAATCCGACTGGCCACTGGAGCTTTCAGAACAAGTCCCATTGAAAGTTTATACGTAGAATCAAACGAGTGGTCACTTCAGCTGCAGAGAGCATACGATCAGCCAAACATATTTCCTGAAAGCCCAGTCTAATCCCCAACATCCATGTTTTAATACCATCAACGATATGACATATGCTACGCTCTTTCATAATCGTCCTTCCGTAAGACAGCCTTTCTCGATGCGTGTGAGGGAGCTTAGTGATGAAATGCATGTCCCACTACTCGAGCTCCGCCTAATGCATCCAGCCAAGCTGCTACCTCCTTGGGATTGGCAGCTCATAGAATGCGACACATCTTTCGTTCAAGTTACAAAGCACGCTTCAGACATTGAAATCCAAATGCATTTCCGGGAACTCCAACACAAACACTCCTGCACGGAGCTCTACACAGACGCATCGAAGTCGCACGACGGGGTGTCCTATGCAGCCGTAGGTCCATCCTTCTCGGAATCCGGCGTACTGCATCCGGAAACTAGTATCTTTACGGCTGAAGCCTACGCAATATTATCGACCGTGAAGCATATAAGGAAATCAAAACTCAAAAGATCAGTTATATATACGGACTCCCTAAGTGTTGTGAAGGCTTTGATATCGTTCTGTGAGCACAAAAATCCTGTTATAATTGAACTCTATTCCATCTTATGTAACGCATATATATCTAACCAGCATGTGATTATATGCTGGGTGCCAGGACATAGGGCCATCGAAGGTAATGTTCTGGTGGACCAGATGGCCAAGTCAGTTGCCTGGCATTCTGCTAATCCCACCGCTGCAGTTCCTGTCACAGACCTGAAGCCCTTCTTACGGAGGAAACTACGGAACCACTGGCAGCGCCTATGGGACGCGGAAACAAATAATAAGCTCCACGTGATAAAGCCACAGTTAGGATTCTGGCCCTCTGTAACAAGATCACGCCGAACAGATGTCCTATTCTGTCGTCTCAGAATAGGACACACATTCGGCACCCATAATTTTCTACTCACCGGAAATGACCCTCCCACCTGCGGTAGATGCGAGGAGAGGCTTACCGTCCTCCACGTCCTCCTGGAGTGTCGGGCAGCCGACTCTGAGAGAAAGGAGCATTTTCCCTTAGCATACCAGCAGCACATCCCCCTTCACCCATTAATGTTACTCGGCCCAGAACCGCTATTTGACACCAACGCAGTCTTAAGTTATCTGAAAGATGTTGTATTGCATGTTGTTAGCCCCACATGTTCGTAGCGTCTCCTCTCTTCAGAGGATGGCGCTGTGATAGTTCTTTCGTATAGCACGTGCCTCTAGGCCCTTGTGTTTCAAGGGCTCCGGCGAGGCAACAGTGCTCCAGCTATTTTTACCATCTCATATATTTTCAATTCTATGTCATTCTTTTACGATGGATTTTAATGTTCATAATATTCGTCATTAGTCATCGCCATAATTTTATATCACGTAGATTTTATGCACTTTACAGCAACTATTTTTAGGCCACTTTACAGCCAAGTCACATCTCCATAATACATCGTCAACATCACCACTTGTCATGACGCTCTTTGGCCACATCTGGCCCTTGCGCCATTAAACACCACATATCATCATCATGGCCTACACTAGTACCAAAAGAAGAGGCTGTAAGGGACCGTGGCACTTCACAAAGCCGTGCGTTTTTTGCCACTTCCTCGAAGTCAAAACCGCTCGATCCTATGTATCCTCACTTTTCTTCTTTGTGCGTTGCGCTCGCCGGATGGTAAAGAAAGAAGCCTTTTGCCGTCGCTGTGTCGGTTGCGGCAACCCAAGGCGCAGCGGCACGGCATCACAATTAAGTTTTCGTGCCTAACACATTCTATTCCGCTAACGCACTCGATCAGTCCGTTTGCGCGTACTTTCGTCGGGCAGGCCCGTCAATGGCGGTAGGAGCGCGCTGGAAAGAAAAAGTATACAAAAGCGCCGCGCCTCCTTCCACGTGACACAGATTGGCCAATGGGGCAGCGGAGGAGGCGTGGAGACAGGAGACGTGGAGGAGGAAACGTTAAAGGAAACGTCGGGGAGAGCGGGGTGGCGGAAAGATCTAAGAATGGCGCTACTTTTGGAGAATTGAGGGGTTTTACTGCCACCGAAGCGGCCGAGTTTCCTTGGCCGGTTTTTACGTCTTAACGCAATGTGGTCAGTATCGGAGAAGCAGAGAACGTAGGTGTTTCGAAGGAATGAACGGAATGCAATTGTAAAGAACATGCGCAATTCTCAGTCCTGATATTATGAAGAAATGACGGAAGCATGTATGCAAAAGAATGCCCTCTGCAAATTCAATTCAGATCCGTTAACTCGAAAAATCGCTGGAGCTGCCCTTTAAGCGAGTGTTGGCGTCGGGTACTCGAGAATAAAGCAAGTGCCGCGTCCGGCAACCGAGTCCGCGACGTCGTGATCAGAATGGCACAGTTGCTGATCCGTAGCGCAAGTACGAATGTGATCTGTACGAAGTAGCAAGCAAATGTCCGAGAACTACAGTGGTAGACATATACGAGAGATTTGTGCGTGGTGATTAAAACATCTCTTTTTCTCTGTAGAGAGCTGGTATGGATGCAGTCTTGAGTGAAGAATACGTTTTTTATCAGATTTCTTGAAGGTAAGCAGTCTTACGTCGACGCGCTATATTAAGTGAGTAAATTTTGTTCTCAAACTGAATTACCTTGACCTAGTAATTTACTTCTTCTTGCCTAACTTTCATTTTGTTTTCGAAGGAGATTACTCTAAGTGGCATTTCTATTGCACAACCTACACAGGGTGTCCTAGCTAAATTTAGCCCCTATTTAAAAGGGTTCAGGTGCGCTATGCGGACCCGACTTAACGTATGTCGTTCACGAATCTACGAAAATAATGAGGTCTTCTTTTGCGTCCATTTAGTTACATATTAATCTTTATTTACCATAACAATTTTTTAAAAGGAAACAAAAACAGTGAATGACAAAGTTGTACAGCGATCTAGAAAGCGTCTGGCCGAGTAGTATTTTGTCCCTATTTGGCGATTACTGTTTTTTTTTATCGTGCATAACTAAAGCCCGCACAGTATGAAATAAACTTGCGCGACTATGCGTTGGCGCCCCGGTCGCAGTTCGCTCGAAACCTGCCACACGTGAACGAAGCGCGGCTTCAGCCCAGCGCGCTGCCGGCGAGATCAGGGCAGTGCCGCAGGTGTCGGCGCCGGATTTAGGTCGGTCTCGGTTCCACCGCCGAAAGCAAAAAGGTTTAAGATGGCGACAAGTACACCGAAGAACCTGAAATCGTCGCCGCCCTGTCACTTTGTCTCCCTGCCGGAGATTACGGGCAAATATTAAGTCAACATATAGTGTTGAACACCCATTCTACAGAAAGCTCCCAGTGCTCTCTTTGTGTCGAAATTAGGACTGACTTCCGCAAGATTGCTGCCTGTGTAGTGTTGCGAATTACACTGCAGCGCGCCAGATTGAGCCGCGAGCGCCGGCTCCCCGGCCGCGCGCGCTTTGACACGCACATGCAGCATACAGCGCGCGGCGACGGTGTTATCGCCCTTAGACTTTATACGTGAACATCACGGCGACGGGGACGGCAAAATTGCGCCTGGAGTGTTCATGTAATTGCTATTACAATAAAACGATGCAGCACAAAAGGGAAAACGCGAAGTACAGAGTAGGTAAATGCCATGGAGACACTTAATGCCGCAAGAACAGCGAGATAAAGTGTGAGTTGCGAACTCGTGAAGACAGAGAAAGTGAACAGGGACAAAATGTGACCAATTATAAAAAGCTTTCCTCTTCTTTGGTGTGCTTACCGACGTGCTGGCTTTTATATCCTGCTAAGTTCTTTATTATTTTTGATAACTTCGTCGTAACGACTTGTATTGAGCACTGATTGTGCCATTGGGACACTTAATGCCGCAAGAGCAGCTACACAAAATGCCAGTTGCGAGCTTGCGAAGACGGAGAAAGTGAAGAGGGAGAAAATGAGAGCACAAATCGGTCTGTGCTGAAAGCTAGTCGAATCACTGGAATTTTAACCACACGCAGCCAACGGGCATGGAAGCCCCGTGAAGCATAGAAAAATTTAGCTGTTCGCGTATTCTAAATGTTTGCATGATATGCACAAAGGAAATGAAGGTGGAAGAAGAGGAAACTTTCCGCAAGTGGGTTCAGAATCCATAGATTCCACGTGAAGCCCGCGATGTTCTGCGAATTGAGCTACGGTGACGGGTGTCGACTTCTAGCCGTTGGAGTTTGAAGGCCCCATGCGACCACGACGGCGGATGTAAAAATATCCTTTCAGCCGCGGCTGACGAGGCGGGTTGACGACGATCATGACTTGATGATGACGACTACGGCAGCTGTTGTCGGCTTTACGGAATAAACACGGGCTGACGCAGAGAGGTACAGGTGGACACAGCAAAACCAGTATTAAGCTTTAAAGTTTATACTGCCGCGGTGACATTATATATCTATCAATTCATCTGTGATATTCTCGATATATTTAATTTAATTATTTTCCAGTTTAAAGACCCGAAAGCATTACATAACAGAAGACATCTACATGTCTTTAAATAGCTAAATATTGCATATTTCCAATATTACAAAAATGAATATTTCAATATTCCACAGCTATTTTTCTCCATTCTGAAGTACTTAGTTCAGATAAGGATAATATATGACTGTTGTTATTCGCCTTCGTACAGCCGCCCTGATTTTTAATAATATAGCGCGAGCGTCGACTGAACTGCTGGTGAGCGCCTTATAACGGCGATAAGCGTGCAACAAGGCGAGAGTTCGCGCACGAGCCTTGTTGCCTTGTTGCACAATCAGGGCGGCTGTACAATTCCTATTATTTCATTATTTTCGTTTTTTTTTTAATTTCATATCGCTGCCTTCTCTGTACTTTTCGTGTTGCATTGTGTGCTGCCCCGTCTTATTGTGACAGCAATTATGTTGACACTCCAGGCGCATTTTTGCCGTCGCCGATGTCCCGTATGAAGACCAAGGGCGATAACATCGTTGCCGCGCGCCGTATGCTGTATGTGCGCGTGAAAGCGGGAAGCGGCGCTCGCGGCTCAATCTAGCGCGCTCGAGATAAGAAAGCTGTCTCCCGTCGTGGGAATGGCCGTGGGAGGAAGGGAGGCAGGGACGGAGGGGAGGACGGCATTGGGGCTCTGGCAGCAACGGCGTACCAAGAAAAGTGGAGGTAGCGCGGTAGGTTTCTACTGCGCCAGCAACTGCGTACATATAGTGCGGCAACGCGCGGTCGCGCGCGCCGTATCTTGGAAGCCATCTGCAGACGGCTAATGCGTTTCTGCGTTAAGGGGCTTCATTTCTGCGAGCTGTTTTCTCGCCGCTGTTTCCGTTGAAGCGATAAGCCCAGACCACACGTACGCTTGCGGACGCGCGCAAGCTCGCATCCGCGCGCTGACGCATGCGCAGACGCTGCGGCACGGCTCGTACGCGTCGAAAGGCGGCGCGATCACGGTGAGCAGCTCCTCTCTGTTATAGCAGGCTTGCGCTGCCTCGCGTCCATGCGCCTAGCTACGCAGCTACGGCGTGGTACATTCAACTCTAACAAACCTAACAAAAACTATGCTGAACCAGCACGGCCAGAAAATGCAAATCCCCAACAAAATCAGAGACACCGTTACAGTGGCAACCATCCCAAGAAACGTGCACCCCGATTACAACCGAGGCAGAAGAAAGGCAAGAGCCGAGGCTCTGCTCCATTCATTCGGCAAGGAGAGAAACGCGCGCTTTGTCGACGCAGCCGATATCCGAACACCGCCGTAGTCACAGACACAGACTCCAAAATCAGAATCGCATGCAGATTCGCATGGGAATACTCACTCGGAAATAGCGGAGGAAGTAGCCATCGCGCTGGCCCTCACAGAAAAGGAATGCGAAGTCGTAGTAAGCGACTCGCAAACGGCAGTAAAGAATTGCGCCAAAGGTAGAATTTCCAAGGAAGCCCTTGTTACGTTTCGCCTACGACGCGCGGTTTAGCCGGCGCGGCTGCAACAAAGCGGCAGACCTTTTGGCCCGTTCGGCGTCGCCGCTACGCCTCCCCGCCAAGCGCGTCCAGGCATATTCCGATGCCACGTGTCTTCATGTGCGTGTGTGAGTGTATGTGCATATTGGTGCCCACGCTTGTCGACGCGCAGCAGCCGGGGAGAGGAGCTCCCAACCCCTGTGAAGCGAGGGGGTCTGACAGGCGACACGACAGTGTGAGCCACCTTCTCCTCCCCATTGTGCCCGACCGGCGGCGACACGACAGTATGCGTCACCTTCTCCTCCCCATTGTGCCCGACCGGCGGCGACACGACAGTGTGAGCCACCTTCTCCTCCCCATTGTGCCCGACCGGCGGCGACACGACAGTATGCGTCACCTTCTCCTCCCCATTGTGCCCGACCGGCGGCGACACGACAGTATGCGTCACCTTCTCCTCCCCATTGTGCCCGACCGGCGGCGACACGACAGTATGCGTCACCTTATCCCATTGTGCCCGAGCGGCACAGTCACGTGCTCATCTATAGAGGGGTTCCTTCTTGCCCTCAACTGCGAGAGTATAAAAGCAGCTGCCCCCGGACGCCAAAGGAGGGCTCCGATTTCTTCTGTTGAGTAAAGTGCACTCCCGTCTCTCTACTTCGGTCAACCTGACCGCCAACTCTTTGCGATGTTAGAATAAACAAGTTGTTTTGTTGTTACCAGTCGACTCATGCTTTGCCGGGACCTTCGGATGCTTCCAGTTGTACCCCAGGCCGCCAGGCCAACGCTACCCTTGGGGCTTGCGACCCAGGTGCAACCACGGGCGTCAGCGCCGAGTTCCCAACGACTCGCGCCAGCAGTCCGATCACAACAACTGTCTGCCAGCGGTGAGATCGCGACAACGGAGGCCAGCAGCGAAGAGATGCAGTTGACTGTATGCTGAGCAGCTCAACGACGATCCGGGAGCAGTGCAACGAGCCCTGTGTGATGACTGGTTGCCTGCAGCGGAACGACTGCGCTGAATTCCTGCCTGCGAGGTTTGGTGAGTGCGGGACTTTCTTCTTCTGAGCTTTGCCAGGCTTTTGTTAGTGTCAGAAACAGAGCTGGTAATTGTGGTTGTCGTTGCTGCCGGGTTAGTTTGCGGCAAGACAATAGTAAGCAGTAGAGAAAGCAGCATTCAGAGCAGCCATGGATTTGAAGTCGTTGCGCAAACCGAAATTGTTGGAGCTTGCAAGAGAGTTGGGTCTGGATGTCTCGGACAAACTCAGAAAACCAGAACTGCTAAAGGCTATTCTTGAGTTAGAGGCTGAGGATGACGAGCTGTCGGAATGCCTTGAGACTATTGAGGAGAGGTCAAAAAGACATGAGCGCGAACTTAAAGAGCAATAAGAGAGACAGGAGCGCGAACTTAGAGAGCAAAAAGAGAGACAGGAGCGCGAACTTAAAGAGCAGAAAGAAAAAGAAGAGCGCGAACACGCTTTGGAAATGAAGCGTCTCGAGGTAGAGATGGAACGCGCTCGTAATGGAAGTCAGGCACACGGTGCAGGAGAACGAGTATTGTTCAAAATGACTGACCTGATGCGGCCGTTTAAGCTTGGAGAGGACATTGGTTTGTTCCTGGTTAACTTTGAGCGAACGTGCGAGAAGCAGGGGTTCTCTCGGGAAACGTGGCCACAGCGCTTGCTCACTTTGTTACCCGGCGAGGCGGCCGACGTAGTCGCTCGCTTGGATAGAGAGGAGGCAGAGGATTTCGACTAAGTGAAATCGAGTCTGCTAAAAAAGTACAGGCTGTCAGCGGAGGCGTTCCGTCGGAAGTTTCGGGAAAGTGAGAAAGGCAGAAGTGAGTCATACACAGAGTTTGCGTACAGGCTAATGTCAAACATGCAGGAGTGGCTCAAAGAAGAGAAAGCGTTTGGTGACCATGATAAAGTTCTGCAGTGTTTCGGGCTAGAACAGTTCTATAGTCGGTTACCTGAGAACGTGCGGTACTGGGTCTTGGATAGGCCAGACGTTTGTACGGTGGCTAAAGCCGCTGAGCTAGCCGAGGAGTTTGTGACGCGTCGGGCTCGCGGAGCTAAGGACGGTCAAAAGGGTGAATTTGGCTCGAAGTTTGAGAGGCCGAAGTTCACACCCATGAGAGCAAAGGGGAACACACGTAGTGCGGATGCGAGTGAAAGCAGTGCGACAAAACGTAAGGAGACGGCGGCAGCCGAAGCCAAACGCAGAAAGCGGTTCGAGATGAGGCAAGCGCGCGTGTGTTATACGTGCCAGAAGCCGGGTCACTTTTCGGCGCAGTGTCCGGAAACAAAACCAAAAGTTGTGTTTTTGTAAATATGCAGTACTGACGAGAACATGAAGCTTCTCGAGCCTTACATGCGAGACCTCCTAGTAAACGGGAAAGAGTGCCGAGTGCTTCGCGATTCCGCAGCTACAATGGATGTAGTTCACCCCTCTTACGTAGAACCCCATATGTTCACGGGCGAGTGCGCATGGATCAAGCAAGCCGTGGAAGCTCATAGCGTGTGTCTGCCGGTAGCAAAAGTGCTTATTGAAGGACCTTTCGGAGCGCTTGAGACGGAGGCGGCAGTGTCATCTATGCTGCCCCCCCAGTACCCGTACCTATTTTCGAACAGGTCCGATCACCTCCTGCGCGAGAAGGGGCTTTTGTTTGGTGAGGCTAGCGTTCAGGCCTTAACCAGATCGAAGGTTCGGGAGCTCGCTGCAAAGGCGGTAGTTGCGGGGCCGACGTTGGCGAACAATGAAAAAGGGTCAGAGGTGCAGCAAGCTGATATTCAGAGCACGCCCGAACTGAATAAAATTGAGCCTGTAGCGTTGAAGGCGCCAGATACTGGAGAGGAAATGCCCGATAAGGGAAAGTTAGAAGAGCTATCTGCAGATTTGCTCATCGCGCCTACGTCAGACGGACTTGATAGGTTGCTAAAAGTCAGCCGGTCGGCTTTGATAGCCGAGCAAAAGAAGGATGGTAGCCTAGAAAACATACGCTGCAATGTCAAGGAAGGTATCGCCAGGAAAAATGCGCGTTTTGTGGAAAGAGGTGGAGTCCTGTACCGGAAGTATCTAGACCGCAGAGGAGTGGAGTTCGATCAGCTGATCGTTCCTCAATGCTATCGTCAGGATCTGTTGCGCTTGACGCATGGGGGTTCGTGGTCCGGACACCTTGGAGTTAAGAAAACTAAGGACCGTCTCTTGCAAGAGTACTATTGGCCAGGGTGTTTTCGGGACGCAGACCATTTCGTGAGGACATGTGACACCTGTCAGCGGGTGGGCAAACCAGGGGACAAATCGAGGGCGCCGTTGAAGTTGGTACCTATCATTACGGAGCCTTTTAGACGGCTCGTTATTGATACAGTGGGACCTCTGCCGGTAACAGCCACGGGGTACAGACACATTTTGACTGTGATCTGCCCAGCGACAAAGTTCCCTGAAGCAGTGCCGCTTAAAGAACTCAGCTCAGTTGAGATAGTCAATGCACTACTGTCCATATTTGCGCGAGTTGGTTTTCCTGCGGAAATCCAATCAGATCAGGGCACAGTGTTTACTAGCGCTTTGACGACAACTTTTCTCGAAAGGTGTGGGGTAAAGCTGCTACACAGCTCAGTGTACCACCCACAGTCGAATTCCGTTGAGAAGCTCCACTCCGTCATGAAGCGCGTGTTGAGAGCGTTGTGTTTTGAACATCGAACTGACTGGGAGCTGTGTCTGCCTGGGGTGATGTTTGCATTACGGACCGCGCCGCATGCAGCTACGGGGTTTTCGCCAGCTGAGCTGGTGTACGGTCGCTCGCTGCGATCTCCGCTTCGCATGCTTCGAGAATCATGGGAAGGCAGGGGCGACGACCCAGTCGTGGTGGAGTACGTGCTTAAACTCCTCGAACGCTTAAGAAGGGCACAGGAGTTGTCAGGTGAAGCAATGGCAAAGGCCCAGCAGAGGGCCAAGGTTTATTATGATCGGACCGCCAGGGCCCGTCGTTTTGAGGTGGGCGATGAGGTCATGATATTGCGCACACCGCTAAACAACAAACTAGACGTGCAGTGGGAGGGCCCAGCACGAATTGTTCAGAAACTGTCGGACGTTAACTACGTGGTGAGTCTGCCAGGAAAGCGGAAAGCACAGCAAGTTTACCACTGTAATCTGCTCAAACCTTATAGACAAAGGGAAGCAGTGGTGTGCATGATGGTAAACGTTCCTGAAGAGCTTCCGGTCGAGCTTCCGGGACTAGGCTCAGTGACGAACTGGGAAGACACCGGTCAAGTCATTAGTGACCTTATCAGTAAAGCACCGCTGTCGCCTGAGCAGAAAACCGAACTACACCAGCTCTTACAAGAGTTTCAAGGTCTGTTCTCTGAGAGGCCTGGTAGGACTTCTGTCCTTACTCATGACATAGAACTTACCTCCCCAGAGCCAGTACGATCCAAGGCGTATCGGGTGTCACCCCGCCAGAACGATATTATGGAGGCTGAGGTAAAGAAAATGCTACAGCTCGGTGTTATTGAGGCAGGTGAGAGTGATTATACCTCCCCTTTGATTTTAGTTGAGGTACAGGGCAAGGAACCTCGTCCTTGCGTCGACTACCGCACGCTTAATTCCATCACTAAGGATCAAATTTATCTGATCCCTAACATCGAGGAGCGCCTTGAGAAAGTTAGTAGCGCTCAGTTTATTTCCACCCTAGATCTTGTCAGGGGTTATTGGCAGGTTCCACTTACAGAAGAGGCTAGTAGGTATGCGGCGTTCATTTCACCAATGGGAACATTCCGTCCTAAAGTGTTGAGTTTTGGTTTGAAGAACGCGCCATACTGTTTTTCAAGCCTCATGGATAAAGTGTTGCGGGGACAGCAAGAATTCGCTTTACCGTATCTAGACGACGTAGCGATATTCTCCGCATCCTGGTCTGAGCATATGGCACACTTGCGGGCAGTGCTAACCCGCCTGCGCGAAGCGGGCTTGACAGTCAAGGCTCCTAAGTGCCAGTTAGCACAGGCCGAGGTTGTCTACCTCGGTCACATGATTGGTCAGGGTCGTCGCCGCCCCTCTGAAAAAAAGGTGGCCGCTGTGCGAGACTTCCCGCAACCGCGCACGAAGACCGATATTCGGTCGTTCTTAGGTGTCGCCGGCTACTATCAGAGGTACATCCCCAGGTACTCTGATATCGCGGCTCCCCTGACGGATGCTCTAAGAAAAACAGAGCCTCAAACAGTCGTCTGGGACGAGACAAAGGAAAGAGCTTTTAGCGCCCTAAAGAGTGCCCTAACAAGCCAGCCTGTGCTACGATCGCCAGACTATACAAAAGGGTTCGTTGTTCAGTGCGATGCTAGTGAGCGAGGCATGGGCGTTGTACTGTGCCAACGGGAAAATGGAGAAGTAGAACACCCCGTCCTGTATGCTAGTCGTAAGCTGACCAGTCGTGAGCTGGCGTATAGCGCCACCGAGAAAGAGTGTGCATGTCTCGTGTGGGCCGTTCAGAAATTGTCATGCTATCTAGCCGGCTCGAGGTTTATCATTGAGACGGATCACTGCCCTCTCCAATGGCTGCAGACCATCTCTCCCAAAAATGGCCGCCTCCTGCGCTGGAGCCTCGCTTTGCAACAATATTCCTTTGAGGTGCGTTACAAAAGGGGGAGTCTCAACGGTAACGCCGATGGCTTAAGTCGAAGCCCCTAACGTAGGAATCAGCCTCAAAATTGTTTGTTACTGATGTTTTTCTTCCTGAGGCAGGATTTTTAACGCTGACCAATCACGTGACCGAGGTAGACAACCTCGGCCTGTGCTAACTGGCACTTAGGAGCCTTGACTGTCAAGCCCGCTTCGCGCAGGCGGGTTAGCACTGCCCGCAAGTGTGCCATATGCTCAGACCAGGATGCGGAGAATATCGCTACGTCGTCTAGATACGGTAAAGCGAATTCTTGCTGTCCCCGCAACACTTTATCCATGAGGCTTAAAAAACAGTATGGCGCGTTCTTCAAACCAAAACTCAACACTTTAGGACGGAATGTTCCCATTGGTGAAATGAACGCCGCATACCTACTAGCCTCTTCTGTAAGTGGAACCTGCCAATAACCCCTGACAAGATCTAGGGTGGAAATAAACTGAGCGCTACTAACTTTCTCAAGGCGCTCCTCGATGTTAGGGATCAGATAAATTTGATCCTTAGTGATGGAATTAAGCGTGCGGTAGTCGACGCAAGGACGAGGTTCCTTGCCCTGTACCTCAACTAAAATCAAAGGGGAGGTATAATCACTCTCACCTGCCTCAATAACACCGAGCTGTAGCATTTTCTTTACCTCAGCCTCCATAATATCGTTCTGGCGGGGTGACACCCGATACGCCTTGGATCGTACTGGCTCTGGGGAGGTAAGTTCTATGTCATGAGTAAGGACAGAAGTCCTACCAGGCCTCTCAGAGAACAGACCTTGAAACTCTTGTAAGAGCTGGTGTAGTTCGGTTTTCTGCTCAGGCGACAGCGGTGCTTTACTGATAAGGTCACTAATGACTTGACCGGTGTCTTCCCAGTTCGTCACTGAGCCTAGTCCCGGAAGCTCGACCGGAAGCTCTTCAGGAACGTTTACCATCATGCACACCACTGCTTCCCTTTGTCTATAAGGTTTGAGCAGATTACAGTGGTAAACTTGCTGTGCTTTCCGCTTTCCTGGCAGACTCACCACGTAGTTAACGTCCGACAGTTTCTGAACAATTCGTGCTGGGCCCTCCCACTGCACGTCTAGTTTGTTGTTTAGCGATGTGCGCAATATCATGACCTCATCGCCCACCTCAAAACGACGGGCCCTGGCGGTCCGATCATAATAAACCTTGGCCCTCTGCTGGGCCTTTGCCATTGCTTCACCTGACAACTCCTGTGCCCTTCTTAAGCGTTCGAGGAGTTTAAGCACGTACTCCACCACGACTGGGTCGTCGCCCCTGCCTTCCCATGATTCTCGAAGCATGCGAAGCGGAGATCGCAGCGAGCGACCGTACACCAGCTCAGCTGGCGAAAACCCCGTAGCTGCATGCGGCGCGGTCCGTAATGCAAACAGGCAGACACAGCTCCCAGTCAGTTTGATGTTCAAAACACAAGGCTCTCAACACGCGCTTCATGACGGAGTGGAGCTTCTCAACGGAATTCGACTGTGGGTGGTACACTGAGCTGTGTAACAGCTTTACCCCACACCTTTCGAGAAAAGTTGTCGTCAAAGCGCTAGTAAACACTGTGCCCTGATCTGATTGGATTTCCGCAGGAAAACCAACTCGCGCAAATATGGACAATAGTGCATTGACTATCTCAACTGAGCTGAGTTCTTTAAGCGGCACTGCTTCAGGGAACTTTGTCGCTGGGCAGATCACAGTCAAAATGTGTCTGTACCCCGTGGCTGTTACCGGCAGAGGTCCCACTGTATCAATAACGAGCCGTCTAAAAGGCTCCGTAATGATAGGTACCAACTTCAACGGCGCCCTCGATTTGTCCCCTGGTTTGCCCACCCGCTGACAGGTGTCACATGTCCTCACGAAATGGTCTGCGTCCCGAAAACACCCTGGCCAATAGTACTCTTGCAAGAGACGGTCCTTAGTTTTCTTAACTCCTAGGTGTCCGGACCACGAACCCCCGTGCGACAAGCGCAACAGATCCTGACGATAGCATTGAGGCACGATCAGCTGATCGAACTCCACTCCTCTGCGGTCTAGATACTTCCGGTACAGGACTCCACCTCTTGCCACAAAACGAGCATTTTTCTTGGCGATACCTTCCTTGACAATGCAGCGTACGTTTTGTAGGCTGCCATCCTTTTTTTGCTCGGCTATCAAAGCCGACCGGCTGACTTTTAGCAACCTATTAAGTCCGTCTGACGTAGGCGCGATGAGCAAATCTGCAGATAGCTCTTCTAACTTTCCCGCAACGGGATTTTCCTCTCCAGTATCTGGTGCCTTTAACGTTACAGACTCAATTTTATTCAGTTCGGGCGTGCTCTGAATATCGGTTGCTGCGCCTCTGACCCTTTCTCATTGTTCGCCAACGTCGGCCCCGCAACTACCGCCTTTGCAGCGAGCTCCCGAACCTTCGATCTGGTTAAGGCCTGAACGCTAGCCTCACCAAACAAAAGCCCCTTCTCGCGCAGGAGGTGATCGGACCTGTTTGAAAATAGGTACGGGTACTGGGGGGGCAGCATAGATGACACTGCCGCCTCCGTCTCAAGCGCTCCGAAAGGTCCTTCAATAAGCACTTTTGCTACCGGCAGACACACGCTATGAGCTTCCACGGCTTGCTTGATCCATGCGCACTCGCCCGTGAACATATCGGGTTCTACGTAGGAGGGGTGAACTACATCCATCGTAGCTGCGGAATCGCGAAGCACTCGGCACTCTTTCCCGTTCACGAGGAGGTCTCGCATGTAAGGCTCGAGAAGCTTCATGTTCTCGTCAGTGCTGCATATTGACAAAAACACAACTTTTGGTTTTGTTTCCGGACACTGCGCCGAAAAGTGACCCGGCTTCTGGCACGTATAACACAAACGCGCTTGCCTCATCTCGAACCGCTTTCTGTCCGGACACTGCGCCGAAAAGTGACCCGGCTTCTGGCACGTATAACACACGCGCGCTTGCCTCATCTCGAACCGCTTTCTGCGTTCGGCTTCGGCTGCCGCCCTCTCCTTAGGTTCGGTCGCACTGCTTTCACTCGCATCCGCACTACGTGTGTCCCCCTTTAATCTCATGGGCGTGAACTTCGGCCTCTCAAACTTGGAGCCAAATTCACCCTTTTGACCGTCCTTAGTTCCGCGAGCCCGACGTGTCACAAACTCCTCGGCTAGCTCGGCGGCTTTAGCCACCGTACAAACGTCTGGCCTATCCAAGACCCAGTACCGCACGTTCTCAGGTAACCGACTATAAAACTGTTCTAGCCCCAAACACTGCAGAACTTTCTCGTGGTCACCAAACGCTTTCTCTTCTTTGAGCCACTCCTGCATGTTTGACATAAGCCTGTACGCAAACTCCGTATATGACTCACTTCTGCCTTTCTCATTTTCCCGAAACTTCCGACGGAAAGCCTCTGCTGACAGCCTGTACTTTTTTAGCAGACTCGATTTCACTTTGTCGAAATCCTTTGGCTCCTCTCTATTCAAGCGAGCGACTACGTCGGCCGCCTCGCCGGGTAACAAAGTGAGCAAGCGCTGTGGCCACGTTTCCCGAGAGAACCCCTGCTTCTCGCACGTTCGCTCAAAGTTAACCAGGAACAAACCAATGTCCTCTCCAAGCTTAAACGGCCGCATCAGGTCAGTGATTTTGAACAATACGCGTTCTCCTGCACCGTGTGCCTGACTTCCATTACGAGCGCGTTCCATCTCTACCTCGAGACGTTTCATTTCCAAAGCGTGTTGACGCTCTTCTTTTTCTTTCTCTTCTTTACGTTCACGCTCTTCTTTCTCTTTCTGTTCTTTAAGTTCGCGCTCCTGTTTCTCTTTTTGCTCTCTAAGTTCGCGCTCCTGTCTCTCTTTTTGCTCTTTAAGTTCGCGCTCATGTCTTTTTGACCTCTCCTCAATAGTCTCAAGGCATTCCGACAGCTCGTCATCCTCAGCCTCTAACTCAAGAATAGCCTTTAGCAGTTCTGGTTTTCTGAGTTTGTCCGAGACATCCAGACCCAACTCTCTTGCAAGCTCCAACAATTTCGGTTTGCGCAACGACTTCAAATCCATGGCTGCTCTGAATGCTGCTTTCTCTACTGCCTATTATTGTCTTGCCGCAAACTAAGCCGGCAGCAACGACAACCACAATTACCAGCTCTGTTTCTGACACTAACAAAAGCCTGGCAAAACTCAGAAGAAGAAAGTCCCGCACTCACCAAACCTCGCAGCCAAGAATTCCGCGCAGTCGTTCCGCTTCAGGCAACCAGTCATCACACAGGGCTCGTTGCACTGCTCCCGGATGGTCGTTGAGCTGCTCAGCATACAGTCAACTGCATATCTTCGCTGCTGGCCTCCGTTGTCGCGATCTCACCGCTGGCAGACAGTTGTTGTAATCGCACCGCTGTCACGAGTTGTTTGGGAACTCGGCGCTGACGCCCGTTGTTGCACCTGGGTCGCAAGCCCGAAGGGTAGCGTTGGCCTGGCGGCCTGGGGTACAACTGGAAGCATCCGAAGGTCCCGGCAAAGCATGAGTCGACTGGTAACAACAAAACAACTTGTTTATTCTAACATCGCAAAGAGTTGGCGGTCAGGTTGACCGAAGTAGAGAGACGGGAGTGCACTTTACTCAACAGAAGAAATCGGAGCCCTCCTTTGGCGTCCGGAGGCAGCTGCTTTCATAATCTCGCAGTTGAGGGCAAGAAGGAACCCCTCTATAGACGAGCACGTGACTTTGCCGCTCGGGCACAATGGGATAAGGTGGCTCATACGTCGTGTCGGCGCCGCTGGGGCACAATGGGAAGAGAAGGTGGACGCATCCGTCGTGTCGGCGCCTGTCAGACCCCCTCGCTTCACAGTTGTTGGGAGCTCCTCTCCCCGGCTGCCGCGCTTCGACAAGCGTGGGCACCAACATGCACATACACACACACACACGCACATGAAGACACGTGGCATTGGAACATGCCTGGACGCGCTTGGCAGGGAGGCGTAGCGGCGGCGCCGGACGGGCCAAAATGTCTGCCGCTTTGAACGAAGCCCCGGCGTCCGTTGCATCCGCGCCGGCTTTACCGCGCGTCGTAGGCGAAACGTAACACCTGCCGCGCCGAACAGGGCAACGCCTGTTGCGTGATAGCGAACACTCCTCGCGCAGAACGGGACAGGCTCACCATATACAATGACACAACCAGTGCATATCCAAACGCCAGAAGGATATACCCACTATCATCATCATCAGCCTGGTTACGCCCACTGCAGGGCAAAGGCCTCTCGCATACTTCTCCAACAACCCTGGTCATGTACTAATTGTGTGCATGCCGTCCCTCCAAACTTCTTAATCTCATCCGCCCACCTAACCTTCTGCCGCCCCCTGCTATGCTTCCCTTCCCTTGGAATCCAGTCCGTAACCCTTAATGACCATCGGTTATCTTCCCTCCTCATTACATGTCCTGCCCATGCACCATTTCTTTCTCTTGATTTCAACTAAGATGTCATTAACTCGAGTTTGCTCCCTCACCCAATCTGCTCTTATCGCTTAACGTTACACCCATCATTCTTCTTTCCATAGCTCGTTGCGTCGTCCTCAATTTAAGTAGAACACTTTTCGTGAGCCTCCAGGTTTCTGCCCCGTAGGTGAGTACTGGTAAGACACAGCTATTATACACTTTTCTCTTGAGGGATAATGGCAACCTGCTGTTCATGATCTGAGAATGCCTGCCATACGCACCCCAGCCCATTCTTATTCTTCTGATTATTTCCGTCTCATGATCCGGATCCCCCGTCACTACCTGCCCTAAGTAGATGTATTCCCTTACCACTTCCAGTGCCTCGCTACCTATTGTAAATTGCTGTTCTCTTCCGAGACTATTAAACATTACTTTTGTTTTCTGCAGATTAATTTTTAGACCTACTCTTCTGCTTTGCCTCTCCAGGTCAGTGAGCATGCATTGCAATTGGTCCCCTGAGTTACTAAGCAAGGCAATATCATCAGCGAATCGCAAGTTACTAAGGTATTCTCCATTAACTTTAATCCCCAATTCTTCCCAATCAAGGCCTATGAATACCTCCTGTAAGCACGCTGTGAATAGCATTGGAGAGATCGTATCTCCCTGCCTGACGCCCTTCTTTATTGGGATTTTGTTGCTTTATGGAGGACTACGGTGGCTGCGGAGCCGCTGTAGATATCTCAGTATTTCTACATACAGCTCGTCTACACCCTGATTCTGTAATGCCTGCATGACTGCTGAGCTATCGACTGAATCAAAGGCTTTCCGTAATCAATAAAAGCTATATATAAGGGTTGGTTATATTCTGCACATTTCTCTATCACCTGATTGATAGTGTGAATATGGGGATATACCCACCGCCGAGTCCCAAATGAAACAGGATCGAGGCAGGCTGTCGCCTGGAGAGAGCTCCAGAGGAACACCTTCCATAGTCCATTCCGTCTGAAACGTATCTTCCCAGATAATCATCAGAACGACACGTGCAAATTGTGCCAGGAAGGACCAGCAACACTCAAACACATGCTGTGGGGGTGTAATGTAGTTATAGGGAGGATGGCAGTTGCCCCGGAGACCCTGTCGTGGAGGTGGGCCGCCGCTCTTCGCAGCTCAGACCTCGCAATCCAGACTTGTGCAGTCCAGCAAGCCCGTGTGGCGGCGTTGAGGCAGGGCCTTGACGTTCCCCCATGGGAGACCTGAGTGTGGGTTATGCTCAAACCTTGCCGGACGTACAATACAGTTGTATCCATCCATCCATCCATCCATCCATCCATCCATCCATCCATCCATCCATCCATCCATCCATCCATCCATCCATCCATCCATCCATCCATCCATCCATCCATCCACCCATCCATTCATCCATCCATCCATCTCACGCACGGTGGGAATCGATGTAAGCGTAGCTTTCCGTGCTGGATGCTTTGATTGAGGATAATCAGCAGTGATGTTGACGGCTAAAGCTTAATTTCTTCAACGTTTAGGCTAACACGAGAGTGGTGAGTTCATGTTAAACGTTACCTTGCGTGCACCACTGCAGTTTGTCTGCGTAGTAGATAGAAGACACATGGAGAGGTGTTTGTTTGAGGCGTTGTGCGCCATATTTTATAACCGCTGAGAGGGTTGAGCGTCGTCATTTCCTCACATAACGCACCGCATTGTGGTAGACGTATTAAACTGGAATGGGATTATGGGCTGTACGTGCCAAAACCACACTCAAATTATGAAGCACGCCGTAGTGGCGGACCCCGGATTCATTTTGACACCGTCACGTTCTTTAACGTGTCCCAAAAATCTAAGTGCACGTGCGTTTTCTGCACCCCCGTCGAAATGCAGCGGCCCCGACTGGGATAAAATCCATGACCTCCAGCAATGCCAGAACCGCAAAGCTAACGCGGCGGGTACAGACGTGTTGATTTGAGGGTTTACCGCTTCCGTAGTGTCTCCTGGACCCTGCGGTGCGCTTTAATTACTGCGGCTCTGCTTCTGCACGCCCTGCGTAAGTTGCCCGCTTGACATATTAGTATGGCGTTTATTTTTCAGAAATAGCTGCGACTTACTGTACTGTACTGTACCTTGAACTTATCCTATTTCCCCGCAACCGGCTGTCGTATAGTAGTGGGGTTTCCTTGCCTTCTTACGTCACCTCTCCCCTCTCTTGTATGTGTAGCGCTGGATTAAGGGGGCTGCAGCCCAGGGCCTCACCTCGGACAGTAGGGGAAGCGGGCCCATTTATTCTAACCTGCTTAATATATGGAACCATGGGCAACGGAACTTCGAGCGACATGTATGAAGCGAGAAAGCCAGAACGAGCAGACGGGGCCCCCCTCCTAATGTAACAGCATGCGTTTAGCCTGATCATTTGGGGAGAGCTTGTCGAGCTTCAAAAACAGGAATCCCCCGCCACCCCGGCGGGGCCCTCTCTTTCTTACGAAGCAAGGTGCGTTTGCTTGGAAGAGTTTTCGGGGTTTCCAGTCAGTCCGTCTGTCCAGTGCTGTCTGGAGAGGAGGGGCAAGGGGGAAACACCTAAAACATGTAATGTGGGATGAGGACCTAAATCTCCCTTGCCCCTCGTCACCACCACGCCACCCTCCACCTCTCAAATAGTTCCGCCGCTGTCCTTCTCATAGAAAGGATGTGCTGCAGTACCCGGCACTGCCTCCCATTCGACTTTTCTTTACCGTGATGTATCATAAGAAGTCAACAAACACTGACACCAAGGAAAACACAGGGGAAATTACTTGCGCTTAATGAATGAAACAAAGAAACGTAAATTAATGGAAATTAAAGTGGATGAAGAAACTTGCCGCAGGTGGGAACCGAACCCACAGCCTTCGCATTTCGCGTGCGATGCTCTACCAATTGAGCTACCGCGGCGCCGTTGTCCCATCCACTTTTTGGGTATTTATGTGTCCTAGTAGAACCCTGGGAGTGTTAGCCAGCGCCACCACTCACAGACCTTGGCGGCGGACGTGGAACGTCCTTTTTGCCGCAGGCGTCACGAGAACGTGATCTTTTTGGGTGAAGGCAGCTGGTCAATAAACTCACATACGCTACCAGAAGGCATCAATGTTGCCGGATTCGAGACCCTCGTTACGTTATAAACGAGAAGAACGGGGGTTAACCGAGGGGCGCGATTTTGAATAGTCATATCATAAAAAGCCAACAAACACTGACACCAAGGACAACAGAGGGGAAATTACTTGTGCTTACTAAATGAAACAAAGAAACCATAAATTAATGGAAATTAAAGTGGATGAAAAAACAACTTCCCGCAGGTGGGAACTGAACCCACAACCTTCGCATCTCGCGGTAGAGCATCGCGCGCATAAATACCCAGAGGAAACATACCATAGGAGACATAAATACCCAAAAAGTGGATGGGAAAACGGCGCCGCGGTAGCTCAATTGGTAGAGCATCGCACGCGAAATGCGAAGGTTGTGGGTTTGGTTCCCACTTACGGAAAGTTGTTTTTTCATCTACTTTAATTTCCATTAATTTATCGTTTCTTTGTTTAATTTATTAAGCACAAGTAATTTCCCATATGTTGTTCTTGGTCCATAAGCCAAGCTTGTGATAATGCGAGCAATATGTCAGAAAAATACAAAGGACTGCAAGCTCAAATCAAACACCTGAACGAATTGGCAGTCTACGTCCCGTGTGCTGGTCATTCACTGAACTTAGTTGGCGCGTGTAGTGCTGACAGTTGCCTTGAGGCAGTGAAAATTTTCACTGTAATTCAGAGACTGTATGTGTTCTTTGCTGCCTCACCTAAGTGATGGAGGTATCTTTTGGAGAGCATGGGCGGAACTGGCCAGCAGCTTTTTTTTGAAAAGTCTCTCTGAGACCAGGTGGTCAAACCACGCTGAATCATGTAAGGCCATTCTGAAAAATTTCAATGCAGTCTTGAGCTGCCTTGAAGCTATATCAAAGAACGAGAAGGAAAACGGTGACACTAGGAACGAAGCGCACTATCTCTTCAAGAAAATGACAAAACTAGAGACTGCATTCATGGCCATTTTCTGGAGTGAAATCTTGGAGCGCTTTGACAAAACGAGCGTAGCACTTCAGAAACCAGGCCTAGACATTTCAACTGCTGTAGACCTGCTGACCTCTCTAGAAGGCTTTGTTAATTCTTGGCGACCTCTCTTTGATACCTTCGAAGAGAGAGCACGCACGCTAAGTACCAATCAATGTTATCAGGATGACGGCAAACGCATCGTTTTGAGGAAGCAGCCGGACAGAAAAAGCGATAGTGCGCTACAAGGTAGAAAACATTTTATAGTAGAGACCTACAACGTTGTACTTGACAGTGTAGGCTCTGCTTTGCGAGTGCGAACGGCTGCCTACACTGAACTCTGCGAAAGGTTCGGATTCATAAAATTGCTGACAGAAGTTGGGAGCGAGGCCTTTCTGGCCCAGCAGGCTGAGAAGTTGGTGAAAACGTAGAAAAACGATTTGGAGCCAGCATTTTCCGCTGAAATCGTTCAGTTTGCGAACTTTCTGCACAACTCTGTGTGCCAGGACACGAGTCCCGTGAGAATAATGAAGTTGCTGCACGAAAGAAATCTTATTGATATGTTTCCGAACCTTTCTATTGCTTTGTGAATGTACTTAAGCATACCCGTGGCAAACTGTGAGACCGAACGATCGTTGTCCAAGTTGTCGCTGATAAAAAATCGCCTTCGTTCGAGCCTCCTTGACGACAAGGTCAACTCGCTTGCTATCATGTCCATTGAAAGTGACCTCCTCCGCGATCGATCCTTCGAACAGACTATATGTGATTTCGCCAAAGCGTAGGCGCGAAAGATGCCATTTTAAAAGAGAACTGTTTGCGCTATACATGAATAGTTCCAATAAGTTCGTTGTGTCGCCTCGCAGCCTCCACGTTGCCAATGAAACGCTGAGCAGTGTAATTCAAGATATGCAAATCTTCGTTGTTCCTCTCTTGTTTGTTCTTCTTGTGATATTTAACGTTCTCATAAAGAACTGTATTTTTGTTGTTTTTGACAGGGCCACGCTTATTTGGTGTCGTCCTTGCTTGTCGTACCTTTAACGAAAATATTTTCAAATAATGTTTTGTAATTACAGTTGATAATTTTCATCTGTATTCCAGTGCATTTTTATGGTGTTTGAATTGCCTTAAGTAATGTATATATCTATTGCATATTTATAGAGTAACGTGTATAACGATTGCTGCAGTCTGATGCTTGAATGTTAATAAAGAATGTTTTAGATACAACCATGCGTCTCCTCGCGGGATTAAACTTAGTGATGCAAACAAAGCGTAGCTTCAGAAGGATCGACATCTGAGCTGTGTTGTCTTTTCTACGTTCTTGTTCGTCTTGAGTGCACTAAACTTTTTCTTAAAGCCTGGCTTTTGCTGAAAACAGAATGCAGATTAATTACAAAGTGAACACATGTGTTGATGTTTATAACAGCACGCGTTTCAAGCAAGTTTTGTTGCTTTCGATATAATAACAATAATAATCCCGTTGATTGCCCTTCGTTATCTTTAATTTGTTGGAATTGAAATGAAACATGGCATATTTGCAGTAGCGTAGCAGGCGACGGGGGGGGGGGGTTCAGTATAAGGAAAGGGGGCCTACATGCGCACTAGCCCAGGGCCCCCATTTTTCTTAATGTGGCCCTGTATAATATAGGTACTGCGTCTTCTCCTCACTCTGCTTCTTCTCCTCTTCTTTACTCCTCTACGGTTCTATAACTCTTTTTCTTCAACTCTGAGGTTTTTCTTTCGAGGAACCCGTATCGGTTTCCTTTGTAGCAATTGCTACGAACTGGTGGATGTCTTATTTTCCCTTTATTAATTGCTTGCCTCCACCTTGCGGGTTTCCGCAGAACTACTACTTCTACAGTTCTATCTGCGTCCCCTCTGGCCTCGCACGTTAATAGAAGGGGAAGCGCTGCAGTTTCTGCAATGCTTCTGAGGGGAGTCACGGATAATTACAGCTGTCAAGTGGCTTATCGGCGACGGCCAGGGAGCTCCAGAGGGCATTGTGCACTTTTATGTGCACATTGTGTTATTTTGGAAATGCGGTTGTTTGCTTGAAATCAGAGGCACAAGCAGGACTCGATGGGAACCAAAGGTCAGTGGGACGCCTCGCACTGGGCGCTCACGGGAAGACCGCAAATTCAGTTGTTCAGGGTGATATGGTCTGGACTAGTTTTGAAGTGAGGGAAGCTCACCGTTACATTGGTTATGAAGAACGACTGAGGGATATGGAAGAAAGTAAATGGGCTGGGAGAGTGTTGAGATATCTGTACAGGAAAAGCATAGTCACAGTGGAGGAAAAGAACTAGGAAGCTCACCAGCAAGTATGCAGCCTGTGGGGTGAGCCACACAGCAACAAAGAACGTCAAGCGGAAAATCAGAGAGACTGAAATAATCTCATGGGTGGCGGCAATGGAAAAGAAACCTGCCATGAGTAACTACATTAGAGGAAAATACGAAATTAGGAAAAAGCAGTTTAAGATAACTCAAAGGGAAGCTCATTACTTTTCGAAGCGAGATCAGGATGCCTCAGAACACGCACCTAGAAAGCGAGATATAAGAAGGAAAAAGAAGCATGCACTTGCTGCAGTAAAACTAGGGAAACGAAGGAGCATGTTTTATTAGCATATGAAGACATCTGCCCAGCGGTCGACTTAGGCACCTCTGGCCCCCTTGAAGCCCTTGGGTTCAGCGAGACCAAGGAAAAAGTAAACATGTCCGCAATAGAGATTAGTAAGAGGGGATTGGAAGATTGGTGGAAGAAAAGTAGTGAAACGACAAAAAGCGGAGACGTACAAAAGCAAATTTCATAATAGGGGGTGAGGAAATGTAATTGTGGGAGTTCATTATTTTTTTAAACCTAGGTAGGACATTAGACAGTATAATAGCAAGAGCTTGGTGGAGCAACCCACGGCCGCGTTCCAAAGGGGACGCTCATAACATCCATCCATCCATACGATGCACATTTGATGCGGCGGGGTGAAAACGAGTTTCTCCCGTCGCCTTTCCTCTCTTACTCACGCCTGTCATCGATATACACGCTCTGACCCCCCCCCCCCCGACGCGGTGTGCGCGACAGCAGCTGCTCACAGCAGCAGCACAAGTAGCAGCAGCAGTGGGAAAGTCGAAGGAAGAGGTAAAAAATGATTCGCTTTAAAAGCTCAACCTTTTATTTTTGTGCTGATCTAACGGCTCTCACAATATAACAATTACGTTTATAGACATCGAAGTATTTTGAAACACTGTAAATAACAAAGTACGAAGTGGCGTCTTCCAAGAGCGTCTATGAGTGACCTTAATGAAAGCGCGTTGTCACGCGTCTCTGTGGACGCAAACCACCATTCCTCGCGAAGCGCGGCAAACGTCAGGCGCGTAGACGCCAACTTGCGCGTGTACATGTAGTCTGGGCTGTAAATCTACAGCACGAAAGTCACTTCGCTCTTGCTGCTGCCGCGCTTGCTCACACCAGCGGTTTTACAGAGTGTGTCCGTGGTCATTGAGTGCGATGTGTTCATGTTGGCCTGTACGCGCTGACACCATGCTTAATTCAGTACGCGAATTTTTCCAACTTTGCACGGCCGATAGGACTACTATCCTTACTTCGTGTAACTGTCAACTAATTTGCTCTCGCAATCGATGCTTCGCTTTCTGGAGAAATTGCGACTTTTGATGTACACCAGTACAGAGTCTTTCTAGCTTCTACTGGGCATCATGATGAATGTTTTGACTTCTTGGCGCCAGTCTAACAATTGGGCGCCTCTTGTGGAAGTGGCAGTCAGCAGACGATAACTCAGCCGCTAGTTTTAAACACCAGATACCGAAGGCTTGCAGGATTGCATTCTGCCTTGAAATGTCTTGCGCGCCAAGGACACAATGCTATTGCCATGGACTTTCGAGCACATCACCGGCGTGGACCGTCTACGTGCGATTCTTTTGCTCCCTGATTTTCGATAAATTAGGCCATGGAGGCATCCTCATAGTAACAAAGGAATTCAGTCAATAAATCTTTCCCACTTGCTCACCAATACCCCATAGGGTTATGTTGCCACTGTTAGTGAACAGCTGTTGCTGATATCAGTGCAGACGAGGAAGACGAAGTCTCGGTAAGCGTTCTGTTCACATCTCTGCACTTTCAACGGCGGCCCAAGAATGACTTCAGGCACGCCGTGAGTCAATCCTTTGCTAATGTTGCTATGCTCGCTTCTACCTTTCAATCCTTACTTTTAGCCGCAGTGAGAACGCACTCCTACTTTTCTGTTAAAAAGTTCAGTCTCGGTTCCGTATCGCTTAGCGTCGAGAACGTGATAAACGCACTCGAGTGGGACCGTCCTTAATGATGGCAAGTACGAGAAAATCATTCAAGCTAACGGAAAATATATTCTTAGGTTGAGTGGATCCCCGGAATTCCTGTGTATTATGCAAAACGCAAGGATAGCGGTAAACACAAGTCTAGGTTTGGTAAAACTTGCTCGGGGTTTATTTATTTCAGGGAAGCTGAAAGGTTTTCCAGAAAAAATGAGTAAACATCTGTACATAATGGTTTTCAACGCTCCGAATTCGAATATCGTATCGAAATTGAGCGGAAGAAAGCGCAAATATATTTTATTTTGACAAAAAGTGCAGCAGCGGACACGCCCAGCTCGCGCGTCTCGTTTCCGCCTGTGATTGGTCGGGCGCCTCGTGACGTCAACACTAGCGGTCGTCCGAACCAACCGCTGCCGCTACAAATGAAGCGCGGTGCCAGGTAGTTTGGTGCTGTTTTTCTGAGACGGTAATGGAAAATTGAGAGAGACTGCGTTTTTCTGAGGAGTTCGGCGTTACTCCCTACATGTACGAGCCGATTGCGAAGAGCCGGCCTCTCGAAGAAGCAAACGATGCTGGTACGAGCAGTGCTTTCGACGCGAACCAAAGCGAAGTCTTGGAATCTCCTCTTGTTGGAATTGCTCTTTGGTGAGTATGTTTTTCGCAAAGCGATCTAGTGATCTCGCCGATATTTCGCCGATCTAGTGAGCTGGTTTCCGGTCAAACAACTGTAGTGTTGTGTTCCTGCATGCCTCCTCGTGGAACGTAAGCGGGGATGCGATCGTCGGAATTTGTGCGCTGTCCAAGGCTGTCGGCAATCTACAAAGACGGTTTAAACGCATGAAAAGCTTCCCGGTTCATGCAGTACGTGTAGTGACCTTCATCTGTGCGCCATCCGCACACTACTTGTAACCGAAGTCGTAAATGCAGCGAATTCTGTCGGCTACGTGAGACGGTCGTTTTCTCGCTGTGCGCGAGAGAAGGGGGGAGCGTAGCGTCCTGGCGTGCGCCGGCTTTCCAGCACATGCAAACTCTACATCTGGACTGCGTTATGGTAGCTACATGCAGGCTGTTTTAGAACACACGTGCAAATAGAAAATTCGCGGCACTTTGCGACGAAACCTGCGTCGAGGGCGGGAGATAAACATGCACCTTCCGTTCAGCGTGCTAACACGAAGTAGCTCGCAGTAAATCAAAATCCAGGTTTGGGCGAGTTCGTGTATTCATAAGGCCTTCCAACACCAGTTACCAACACCAACAAAGGAATGCAGGGTCGACCGAAGCAGATTACGATGGCACGCACGCAGAAACAAGCACGGTCAGGCGCGGTCGCGGAGGCTGCGAAGGAACGGAACACTAGTGTTGACGTCACAACACCGCGGTTTGCGGTCTCCGCTCGCATCGTCAGCGTCAGCAGCAGCGCGCGGCATTCGACGTGGGGCGGAGCTACAGCGCAATTTTAACCGACGATTACGTCGCTCCTAATTGAAAAAAAACCCAAATTTTACCTACATGGTTTATAAGGTTCCCGCATCCATATATGAGCGTCTTATTGAATTCGAAAGACTCTTCAGCTTCCCTTTAAGTAGCAAGGGGACATGTCGTGTGTTCCCGTGTTAAAGTCCTCGCCACGCCGATGAGGACGCCGCAACTTGGAACGTTCCAGACGCTGCAAACCACAAGGAACCGCATTCACAGGCTTACTCTATAATTGTTCGTAAGAGAAAATTTCAGCCAATTTTTATGTTTGACATATCACTGGAGAAGCCAGCAGACCAACGAAAAAGAGCACTTACAAACAAAAGCTGCTGCAAATTCGGCCCCAGAATTTCTAGGCTATACGTGCATTTGGACTTCACAATCTCTTGCTGTCGCATAACATAAAGAGCTCTTCTACAAGGGCGCTAGTGGTTTGCTAACAATACACGTTGAACTGCAATGAACACGTTGAACTGAAATACATTGAAAGAAACAAATGTATCGCTCCTTTTAAGGGTGCTTGGCCTGTCCACTGGGAAGTAAGTAGCCCAAGCTCTCTCTGTCTCCGCCGCCTTCACGTTGAAGAACGGCTCCTGAAGTTCGATGAATTTAAAAGCTGGCTGTAATATCCTGTTTCCGTATCCAGCTTAGGTTTCGAATGGGTACGACCGCTGGTGCCACTCCGCGCCTAACGCTGTAAGTGTGCCTTGATGCATTTCCTCTCCTCTCTCCGGAATAAACCGATTCTTTGTGTGGTCCTCGACTCGAGCAGTCCGGCTCTTCTTTTGCGGCGCTTCACGCTAGGCTATAGGTTCTGCATCCGGCCGCCCCGTCGAAGTTGCTGTTTACACGTCTTTATTCATATTTTTTGCCCTTAAAGGGCTGCGGTGAATTGGCTTGGGTAGTGGCGGGAGTGAGAAGGTAAGGGAAACCATGTGGGACTTAATTATTTACATCATGGGGTCTGATGCTTTCGCTGGTACGCTCGAGATGAAGAACCTGGTCCCAGTGGCTGGAGCCTCAGGATCATCCAGGAATTCGCACAGTGACTGCCAGAGCTCGTTGGCGGTCGCAGCAGTGCAGTGTCTCGCTAGCGCCCAGGTCTGTAGGGAGGTTGGTCGCCATCCCGTTGGAAGCGAAGCAAGGGTCCTTTGCATGGGGCTAGAATACAGCGGGTAGTCCCAGATTAAGTGTTCGAGGTCCGCCCTGGTGTTGCAGGGGCTGCAGGTACCCACACGCGAACATTCCAGGCCGCGAGGGTCCTCCTTTCTGCGGAAACGCTGCACGAGGAAGGGAGTAAGGAGGGTGCTAGTCTGTACCTACCGGAGCAGAACCTGCTGCCGACGAGTAGCAGCCTGGGAGGGAAGGGGAGGAATGTTCATGGGATTGGACGTATTGAAGAGATAGCTGCGCCGGTGGCGCTTGGCTTCGGCTATTGCTTCCATGGGATCGTACCACTGACTGTGTATTTCCGTGTCTTCAGGTACGTTGTTCAGCGATTGTTCGGGCGGTTTCGACAGTGCGGATAGTAGCGTGGCGCGCGCTAGTCGATGGGCCCGTTAATTTCCTGGTATACCCGTGTGCCCCGGGATCCAGTGTAACTGAAAATCATGACCTTAGTCACGCAGATGACGCACGTGGAGGCGGAGTTGTTGGACCACAGCAGTGGTTGTATGAGTGTCCTGGCAAGCTGTAAAGGCATTTCGAGAGTCCGTAAACACTCTGTAGTGCTGCTTAGCCTCTCTTGAAAATTTGTTGGCAGTGTGTTCAGCATGCTTGGCAAAATCTAGGATCGCATACAGTTCTGCCGTAGAGCTTTGAACGACATGTCTTGTGAGGTGGAGTTTACTGCCCCGTTCGGCTGCTTCCATATTTGTCCACGCCGTAGCTCCTCCTCTGGTCCTCCGATAGAAGCATCACATAGACTATATGACACCTGCCAGAGTTGTCGTTGCCCCCCTCACGTAGTTGGTGCGTATATTTCTTATGGCGTTTGGCGTGGGCCTGTCTTCTTGCCGATTGATTTTGTCCCATGTTCTTCGGCAGTGGCTTGGGATCCGCAATTTCTACGTGTTCCCGAGGGGGACATATCTGCGGAAGCGCCGGAAGGTTAGAGATGTCAGGCCCAATTTTAACCAATGTGGCCCTTCCTGCGTTTGTGGACTTGGAGGCGTGTCACATGAGTATGCTCGTGCGTTGAAATAAGATCAGAGATGTCACCCAAAGCGCTGCAGCTCTTGAGTGCAGGGACTGGCGTGTGCTTTGGCAATCCTGTCATTACTCTCCATGCCTCGTTGTTGAGGCGTTCCAGAGTATGTAGCTGTGTTCGAGTGATAGGGCGAAAAGGGGCGCCATACAGGATGCGACAATAAAGGAAAGCCTGCACAAAATGTCTGATTTCTTTTTCTTTAACGCCCCTTGTACGCTTGGAAATCCTGCGGAGGATTTGAGTGACCTGCTTGGTGACCTTTACTGTTTTATAGTACCACGTTATGGATATACACTGCTCGTCTAAAAACATTCCGAGTATGCGGATGACCCGCTTCCTTAGAATGGGTGTCTGTCCGATCGAGAGGTGGACGCTGGCTTTCTCCTCGTCCTTCGACTTTGGCCTTTTCCCACCATGGATAACGATAAGCTCGGTTTTCTCCGGTGCTAGCGTAAGCCCCATGTCCCTCGTGAAGCTCTCGATGGTATTCAACGCCGTCTGCAGGGCCTTCTCTTGTACTCCTAGGCAACCTCGCGTAGTCCACAGCGTCACATATTTTGCGTAGATAGCGTGCTCAATGCTTGTGATTGTCTCTAATTTTGCAGGAAGAGCAGCTAAGACGATGTTAAATAATGTTGGAGAGATTACGGCTTCCTGTGGGACTCAAACCTCGTTATAATGATAAGACATGAGGCGACTGCCTACTTGAACTTGAAACGTTCTGTCTTGCAGGAACGCAGCAATAAAGTTGTGCATGTTGCCTTTGATGCCCATTTCTTGTATCGCCTGCATGATAGAGGCGCGGGTAAGGCTATCGAAAGCTTTCCTGATGTCCACCCCAACAACTATGCGAGGACACGAGGACGAGACATCGAGCACGTCCTCTTTTAGGCAGAGCATAATATTCTGAGTAGAAAGACGAGACCGGAAACCGTACCGAGTGTGAGGCAGAAGACAATTTACCTCAAACCACCATATTAACCTTGCGTTCACCATGCTCTCCAAAAGTTTGCACAGACATGACGTGAGCGAAACTGGTCTTAAGTTTCCCAGGCGGTTCGGTGGTTTGTTCGGTTTAGTAATAGACTTGACAATAGAGTGGCGCCATTCTCGTGGGGGAGTTCCTTCTTTCAATATGCGGTTAAACTCTGCCAGAATAATTTTGCATCCTTCAGTAAAATATTGGATGTGCGCTGCCGTGATTCCATCATGCTCTGGTGCACTACGGGTGTTCATTCTGCGTATGGAGTCTTCGAGCTCGCTGGCCGTGAAGGGCTGGTTTAGGTCATCATGTCCGTCTTGGTCATCGTCCCTCGCATAGGTTCTATTTATGGTACTATTTGACTGGGGAAAAACATATCTGCCGCTTTCTCTGCGAGTTCGGCATCAGCGATATCTTTTTTTATAGGCAACACGGGCTGCTGCGTCTGAGGTTTTACGGTGCCCACGAAGAGATCTCAATATAGCCCACGCCCTGCTTGAATTAGTCGATCCGTTGAGTTGCTCCCACACCTGCATCCGATGCTCGGAAGCTAGCTCTACCGTATACTTCTCGATTTCCTCTTGTAAATAGCGTAGTTTAGTTCGTAGTGTCCGGGGGCACCCCTTCGCTGGATAAGAAGACAGAAGTCTGAGCCTGCGGTTCCATAGATGCAGGAGGTGCCAATCCGGATAAAGTTGGTCCGGAGAAACCGGCAGCGTCTTAGTTGCTGTGCGCATGGCACGCGTCATAGCTTGCGTTAAGGAGTCAAGATTGTTAACTGGGCCGTTTTCTTCTAGCAGCATCCGATATTTGTCCCAGTGCGTAATTGTACAATCCCGTTTGTAAGATGACGGGCGGCGCGAGGAACTATTTGTTCTCACTGTGATAGCAATTGGAAGATGGTCACTACCAAGAGGGTCCTCTAGAAGTTTTCATTGGCAGGTTCTGGGTCTCGAGGACCATGTTAGGTCTGGCGTCGTGTCTGCTTGCCTTGTGTCCTGTCCGAGCCTCGTATGGGATTGCGGCATATTAAGGAGCGATAGTCCATAATGGTCAAACTCTTCCATGATACGACGACCACGTGGGCTGCACTTATTATAGTTCGAGGCTACGTGTTGGGCATTGAAGTCTCCACAGATTAGAATTGTATTCTTGGGATAGATCATCCGAAAATGTTCTATGTAGCTAAAGTCTACCGAGGCGCGCTTAGTCTTCCTTCGTGCGTTTTATGGACTTATGCACACAGAAGAACAATGGTTATTCTTTCGGGCGTGAGTTGAATCCGGCATCCAGTAACGTTAGCAATATTCGAACACCAAGGCTCAGTGTTGAGCTTTGTGTGGGTGAGTCTTCGATCCACATACACAGCTGTGCACACAGTTGTGTCGGTGTCTTCGTGGAAGCCATAGCCCTCGTAGTATGGTAAGCGTGGCATGAAGCAGTTCACCTCCTGCAATGCCAGAACGGCGGGTCTGAGAATGTTATGAGACAGGCCCCAGCGTAAAATCATGTCTGCTTTTTTCTTCTTCAGTTCCACTGAATCACGGTCGGGATGGCTCCCCACACATCCCGACCGTGACCGCGAACATTAACTTGAGTGATTAGCTGAGCCATGTTGTGTGTGAGCCATCTGTGTCGGAGCTGTCTGTACAGGCAGCAAAGGCGCCGTATTAACTGATGCGGCCGTGGTAAGACCTCCGAAGGAGACCGTTCCATTCAGCATTAGGAGGCCGACGGTGACGGTGCGAGCGCATGTTTCGATAGCTCGTTGTATCATCGTTTGTACCCTTGACATGATGTTGTGTTCCATTTGTGCCAGACGTGCAGAGAAGATGGCTTCGTAGTCAGGCTGAATACGTGGTTTTGGCTTGCGTTTCTAGGAGCTTATTCTGGCTCTGCTCTGGTGCCCCGACAGTGAGGGCTCGAGAGGTAGTTTCGTGGACTTGTCCGTGAACTCGTGCACCTTCATTTGCTGAGAGTGAGGCGGGGACAGACTGACCTGTAATTTTGTCTTGACTCGCTTTCGCGTGTTCTAACGCTTCGCTGTTAGCGATCTTGACGACATTAGCAAAGGCATGTTTGCCGGGGTCGAAAAGCGGTTTATTTACCGGCGGTATCGCAGGAGTTGATGTTGATGGAACGCGGGGAGGCTCAGTGTAAAAGTTGTGTCTCATGGTCACTGTCTTTTGAGGGCGCTTATGAGCTTGCGGTTGTGACCACATGGAGTTCTGGCATTGCTTCTGAGGGCGTTTTGACTTCACGCGCAGCTGTTTGTTGATCTTTATGCGCTGGGTGCAGTCTCGAGCAGTTTCAAGGTGTTTACCCCCACAATTGCGGCATTTCGGCCCCTGGTTGGGACAGACCTCGTCACTGCCATGCTGCTTTCCGCCACATGTGGCACAACGCGGGCTGTTAAAATTCGGACAATGCTGTTTTCCGTGCCCTAATTTGTGGCACGTCTCACAAGCGTAGACCTGCGACTTGAACGGGTAGACTCGTATTGTGAAAGACTTGAGCCCGATTTTGTATGGAAGGTTAGTCCCTTTAAAAGTGACTACTGCTGTGCGTTTTCCCCTACGGGGCGAGCGCTGATAATGTCGCACTTCCGACAGTGCAGGTTCATCATAAGTTGCTCGGCAGTCATTCCTCCTGCGTTGCGGATAATTCCCCGGATTTGATCCTTTTGTGTGGGCTCGTGTGCTTGAAATGCAGTTGGCTTGCCATTTATTGGAAGCTGTATTAAAGTCAGAAGGGCATCTCGCGTGTCGCAATCAGCGGTGGTAACCGCTATTTGATTACTCCTGTTCAAATATCTGATCTCAACGATCGGGTCAGCTTCCCGTTCATGCGTTGAGGGAGCGTTGTGAATGTGATTCCAGATTGCCTCATCAAGAACAATGAAATTTGCATTTTTCTACATGGCTCTTGAGCTTTTAGGATCACAGTGTGAGCGTATATATGAACGGCGTTGAGCACGCGCGTTCGCTTGTTTCTTCCCTGGATCGCGGCGTTTATATGTGTCGGTCTTCCATGCTCCTTGTTCGCTGTCATCTTCGTGAGTAGACGCCGAGACCGAGTCATACGCGTTAAACTCTGGCGTCGCGTTGCTGTTGTAGCGACAGACGCCATGACGAAACGCAGCCTTGGGTTTAGCTCCTGCAGCTGCAGCTATCGCGGACAGTGTTCCGCGTGCGCGTTTCGGCCCATGCTTGGCGTTGGGTACAATGAGTAGGTTTGAGACGAGTAAATCATCGCACTTGCATTTGCTTCCCCTTGGTGGCTCAGGCTCAGCAAGTGGAGCGAATGGATGCACGTCTGGACGCAGCGGCGTCTTTCTCGAAGCGGTGGTGTCTACCATGGCGTCAGTCGAGGTGCTCGTTAGAGTTGGCGCATCCTCTGGCGTGAGGGCGTCTTCAAGCTGCTGTAACTCCATGTCCTCCGGTAATGGAGCGTTCAAAGCTGCCTCTGAGTCACCATGGCCACGGTCGATGCGACTTTTGGGCCCTAAAGACCAAAGTAACAGAAGGAAGACAGTGACCGTCGGAGACGAAAAGGCACACGTCCGTTCAGCTCGGCCACCTAGTGGCGAGTCCGCCCCATCAAAGCTACTGCAAACTGGCGACGAGGATGAACCTATTTTGTACTACTACGAGTGCCCATCCTGCCCGGACGCCGCTAGCGCTGTACCTGTGCCACGCCCGGCTGCCACAACGCATTCCGTCGCCGTTCACCTAGTACGAAAGGGCGACGAGGATCAACGTTCCCATGCCGTTTTGCTGCTGCGGACGCCGGTTCTTGCCTGCACACTACTCGCATTCCCCTTGTGCCAGCTGTACAGCGCGTTCCGTCGCCATTCACATACTGCAAACTGGCGACGAGGTAAACCGTTTCTCCTGCTTGCTCCTTGCGACATTCCTACATACTACAAGCTGGCGACGAGGTAAACCGTTTCTCCTGCTTGCTCCTTGCGACATTCCTACGTCCCATTTCTGCGCCTCTACTGTTTCCGGCATGCAAGACGCCTCTTCCACCTCATCTTCCCCGCCTTTGTTCTCGGTGCCCGGCAAGGCGTTCGCACCCCCCATGCCGCCTTTCCTTGTCCTACCGCGGCCGGTACTCCTGCGGTACTGTGGCTCACGTGGACACGTCCATTTTGCACGTTTCTCGAGGCGACCGGTGGCGAGGCACTACAAGACGACAGGAAGAAAGCCATTTTACTAAGTAACTGAGGCTTTGAGGGGCAGCGTCTCTACTACGACCTCGCGTCGCAAACGGACCTGACAATTACAACGTTCAAAGACATTCTTCGCATCTTCGACCAGCATTATGAAGAATGCACCAATCCCCTAGTCCACCGTATTGTCTGCAAGGACAGAAATCAGCAACCCGGGGAAACCTTTCAGGATTTCGTCGCCGCCTTAAAAGGGAAGCGCCTGCTTGTGCGTCCAGCGCTTGGCACGACGAGTGCCTTCGCGACGACATCATAGACGAAATCTTGCAAGACGTCTCATCAGCAAGAATACGAGAAAGATCGCTCTACGAAGGATCATCCTTCACGCACAAGAAAGCCGAGGAAATCGGACGAAGCGTGGAGCAAGTTAACAGGAAACTTCAAGTTTTCAACAGCTCGTCTGACCAACGCCTCGCGACGCAAAGCCAAGATGGCGTCCCCCTCGACCCGGCGTGCGTCTATTTGTCGTACAAAAATCCCTCACGTGACCTGATCCTAGGTGCCTAGGGACAGCATCGTTTAGGGATTTTTGAGAAGGCGCGATGCTGGCGCCGAGCGACGCCGTGGCGTGTTCGTCCTCGGCGTGATCGTTCTCTGGACCCCGCGTTGTTCAACATTGCTCATGTCATTGTACGTGCCTTGCTTGTGTGTTGGTTGTAGGTTCTGCGTTACTTGGCGGAAAGCCGCCAGTAGTGGTGGTGCGGCAGTGCGGCTTTCGCCTCGGTGAGCTCTGGCAGTAGAGAATCTGCGTTGTGTGACCCGTGCTTGCTTGACAATGGAAATGTCGAAGTGGCCTAGCGCATCGGCAGCGAAGTTCTGCGAACCGCGATGTGGCGTCGCCGTGTCCGACTTTGCTTAACGGACATCGAGGGATGTGCTGCTCGCTACAAGTCATGTAAATGCGACTGCGTCGACCGCCCACTGTTCAGTGCTGAATGTGTGTTAGGTGTGCTGTGCTTGAAACGAGTGGTTCAGCCGTGCAGCGGGGGGTGGTGGAGGAGCAGAGTGGCTTAGGGTCTCCATTTGCACGTTCACAGATATGTGCTCCCGTTTTGGTCTCATTAGCGGCTGTCGCGGAATTGTGGTGTGCTCCTTGCCTAGTATGAAGTTTACGATGCTAACACACAGCATGTTCACGTTTTTCCGTGCCATATGTCATTTGCATGACGACCGAGTTGAAAACAAGGCATATATATCTGTTGTTTTCGTTTGTGTGTTGTAAATTACTTCCTGTTGTGGAAGTTCTGGAAGTCTTATTACGCAAGGAGTACGAACGTAAACATATAAACATATTTCTGTGTGTGTGAAATTATGAATTACCCAGAATAGCCTTTACGACTGATAAGTGGGCTACACAGCCTGTGTGAATCAGCTACCTTTTGTTGCGACGCTCTTCCACGTGGTAGACTGATGCATGGTGCGCGTTTATTTCTGTACTGTTGTAAAAACCATTTGTTTATTCACTCAACACAAATGTACTGCTTCTTCGACGCAGTGCATTTTAGTTAGGCGGTAAAGGATACTAAAAGTGGGAGGGGGCCGCTATCACCCAGCATAGTATGTCCACTCAGGCGACCTGAGAGGCGGCGGTTGCGCGAGTGTATAATCATAGGGTATAATTAAAGAACTCTTTTTATGTCCAGTGACAGTGGCCCCTTTCCACTTTTAGTATGCTTCAACGCTGTACATTGCTTAGGCTTCACCGCAGAACATAGGTGTATTGCAAAAAAGGTAATCTTAAAAAGCTCAATTATGCAACGTTTCTTTCGTAGCTTGCTACACCGCAATACAGAGGTGGAAGTAAGCATCGTGCAGTAAAGCATACTAATAGTGGAAAGGGCACATAGGTTTGCTCATTATTTTCAATTGTAATATAATTTGCAAGTGCATCTGTGCTCTTGGTAAGCTTAATTGACAATTCTTTGTACATTACAAATTCATATTGCAGGGAAGCTTACTAAGGCACATTCGTCATTTTGTAACGCATTATTCACCTTCAATGCAGGAGCACAATGCGGATTCATACCTATGCTTCTGGCTGGACTGCACATGCTATTTGAGAATTGATTCGTTTTTCATAAGTGCACTGGTACTTTACTCTAAACTGGAGGGCTGAAGTTTATACGGAAGCACAATTTTTTTTCTTCCAGGCACCTTTTCTTTTAGAAGCTTCCATTGCAGTGTTTCGAGCATCTTTGAGCCAGCATATAGTGTATATAAAAATCGGACACTGATTGGGAACATCACCTATGCTCTCTGCAGTAAGCTGTGCACAGGATAAGTTCATGCCTATGTATAGAAAGAAATGTAGCATGACCAGACAAAATAAAAGGGGTGGGCTGCAGCAATACTAGGTGTTAAATGGTGCCTTATCCTTTCCCTTCAGTTTTCTGTTTTGTGCTTTTTATTATGGATCCTCCACAGTAACCACACGAGTGCTGAACTTGAGCTTGTTGGTTTCAGATCTGATGGTTGTTACTAACAGAACAGTGTGATACACGAACAAGGGCTTGGAGACATCCGGTCACCTTGCTGGTCTCATGGTGTCGCTTTGTGAGCACCATGAGCCTCCAGACCAACTCGGAAGAAAGGTTTCTTGCAATCGCTTCTGAACTGTATTGCCACCAAACCAACAGTGCTCTCAATGACAACTTTTGGACAGTAGAATGCTTGCACCCAGCAAAGTCTAAGAAGGAAGCATTCAGGATGTGCCAAGTGGGCCTTTTGAAGCTGGCAGCATTGCTGAAGGGGCTTTGCCTATCCGCCCTCTTTATGGATGCACAAGGATGATTTCTTCTTTCAGAAGGATTGTTTCAGAGGTGTCACATGGCAACAGTGTTGGGTGTTTAGTAGCAGATAAGCTTGCCTTTGGCCACTGTCAATAATCTGTTTCTTCTCCAGTGCCCCTGTGAAGTGCCTACTTTTTGGACACAATGTGCGCTCCATGCATGCATGCATTTTTAGCTTGTAAAGATCTATATTACCCCTTGCCTCAAGCCGGTCCTTGCTGATGTCAACCAAGAAGGCAGTGGGGAGTATGGCGATGCATACTTACAAAGCACTGCTGATACCAGTGAAACCAGATTAGTGGAGCTGCCGTTTTTTTTGTCCACTCCATCTTCATCAGTTACAATGAGCAGTTCTTTGTCCAAACAGAAGGCATATGTAGTTGGTCATGCATAGCCTGCGCACTAAGATTTGTTGGCGTGTTACAAGAGACGTGCCTGAGAACCTTAGCAGTGCCTATACGCGAAAACATTCTGATGTGTTGATGACTTCCTTCTCTTTATCACAGTTTGCCTGATGAAGCCAGCAACTTGGTCAATTAGATGTTCAACAGGGTTCCCACTAGTTTTCCCAGCGTCTCCTTTACCAGTGTGCTGCTCATAGATGTCTGTTTTCTTGACCTTGCACTGCACTTCAACCATGGCCACACCTGCTGAACCTATAGTATGCGATCAGAAAAGTGCTATACATCACGTTGCTCCAAACTCATGACAAGCTAGAAGGCCTTGAGGAACACCTTCATTAATTTCCGTCCTCATCATACTGTAGGAAGCTTTGCATGACAAGTGCAACAATTAACATCTGCTGGTTTTTCAGTGCTATTCCTGTCCAGCTTGCTGAAAGCTATACTGAGTGTTTCAAAAGCAAAACTGCTGCCAGACAAGAAGTGCATAAAGCAAGAGTAGCTATAACCATATATGTCACACAAAATGAAGAAGGCCACCGAGTGTACAGGCGGTTTAATTCATATCCAACAAGCTTGGTTCTCTCTTTGCAAGTGAGTAAACCCAACTTGCCCCAAAAACATGGCCTGTGACAAACTATGTGCCAGATGCTGTGTCCCCTGCAAAGCTGAAGATGTGTACAAGATCCTGACACCCGCAGTGGCTTCCACACTGCGCAAACAGTTTACTATAAGAACGACTGCCTCAACTAGTATGCTAATAACATGAAAACGGGCAGAACTTTGGCTATTCATTGGGCCCCAGTGCAGGTGCAAGCCACTCTTCCGCCAGATGCGTGTTGTTCACAGGAACCGGAGCTATACAAATGCAGATAAAAACAATGATGTTTGAAAGTAGTAGAGTTCAACTATATTCTGCACAAACAGTGCTACTTGCAGTGCTGGTAACTTATAGCTACAATTCATGGCTGCCCCACCATGCAAAGGCACTATTCTTGAATTAACTTCTATTTATGGAGGCCATATATTGCAAGTACATATCATCCACATTGTGTGCAATATGATTAAATGATGTAAACTGTGATAGCCATTCCTAATCTGAGATACAACAAAAGAACTAATATAGGCAACAAATTGTAATTCAAAAAGACAACCAGTGCACAGGATAAGTGACAGACTTCCTTTTATTGAACAAAAGTCACATGTGTGTCACATGTCAACAGCAGTGGGTAGCAAGCTTGGGTGACAGAGGCAAAACTTAGCGAAATGCTACACTCATACTCAAATGTAAAACGGCCTATGACACAAAAAACATTATATTTTACTGAATGAAAGGGCAAGACTCCATCCAAGAATGCACTATGGCACCACATAATTGACATGGTGTAAAAGATGTTAACATGCCCTCTCCATAAAAAAAAGAAACACTTAAAACATGCCTTAAAAGGCAATGTGCAGAGTCTGAAAGCAAGCAAAAACAACCCAAAAAAGGTTTCGTTAAGTCTTTCAATGATTAAAATTGTCAAACTGTCTTGTCACTTCTTAATGAATCTTCACAGCGGAAAAGGATGAAAAGAAAGCCCAATAGCAGGGCCACAGAAAATGTCACCAAATAAATAAACCTTGCTTACCAAGGATACTGGTTTAGTTGTCTGACTCTGCAAAATAATTGTGTATGAGCTTTTCTTGTTTAGAACGGTTTAGCAGATAGCGGAAAAAATGGACATGAGAGCACCAGGTGCATGCATAGTCGATGCACGAAGAGCCACTGTTTTCTTACTTTTTTTCTCTACTACTATTCACGAATATGTAAGTGCTTTAACAGCACTGCTAAAATCCTACTGCAAAACACAAGATTGGGCAAGTTGTGGCATAACGAAAATTGGAGTTCCACTCATACTGTGAAAGTGATGCAATAAATGGTGAAATATGCGCAGGAAGCTTGCTTCATTCGGTGTTTGTTGAAGTGAACACTTGCCAGCGTAAGTCAGTAATCTCCTTTAAAGAAGTAAAATAAGTGGGAGTTGTGCCTCCCAGTGTTGAAGTGGAAAGACTAGTTTTCTTCCTCCTCTTTCACATCCAGACTTGGTCTCTGGTCTCCAGAAAAACAACCCTTTAGCTTCTTACTGCTGAATTAATTTGGTTTTCTCAAAGCTATATTTGAGCTACCCATTGCTAGGTCTCGCGCTCTGCCCCATCAACCAGCCCCATCCAGCAAATCTGAGAAGCCAAGCACTAGAAGATTAATAAAGCAGATGCACCCAATCACTGTCATTACATGTAAGAAGAAAAATTAACATAGTACTGCCTTCGCAAGTGGGGAAAGTGATGAGTAAGAATTTGAAGGCGTGGACGCCAGCTCTATATACAGCACGCAGACATTGAACAGGTGTTAGCCAATCATGGCACCTGTTGGCTAGATCGCACTCTCCAGGATCGGTATTCGCCACGACTGTACCTTCAGCAGAGTGGCTGAAATGTAGAATTGTGGACTGCCAATCTTTTGATTGTATGTTTGAATCCTTGCAGCACAATGAGAACTTTATTTGCAATATTCTAGAAAGAAATTTGGGAATTCCAGTGACAACACCAGTACACATCAGAACCAGGGTAGTTGGCCCATAGCAGCTATTGGTGTAAAAAAGAAGACTGGCATAAGAAGAATTGAGATGTGCACGCTACATGCCTTTGTTCGGTAGTGTTCCACTACTTTGGTGCTACAGTTAATGATCTCGAATGAGTTCAAGGAGCAAGAATTTAGTCCGGAAAAAAATATTGCGCACAACAGCTGTACCTAGTTGTATCATTTGCCTATGCCGCTGTATATAACCCTGTCCACACTGCTAGGAAGGGAAGCGTAGCAGAGGACGGCAGAAAGTTGGGTGGGCGGATGAGGTTAAGAAATTTGCAGGGACAACATGGCCACAATTAGTACATGACCGGGGTAGTTGGAGAAGTATGGGAGAGGCCTTTGCGCTGCAGTGGGTGTAACCAGACTGATGATGATGATGTCCACACTTACCTAAAGCACATGAGTGGCATCCTAAACAAAATTGAGCTTTTGATATTGCTTTGGAGAAAATTAATCTGTTTCAGCCTAACAGTATGTATACATACTGCGCATACCTGCATTCGGTGTGCCTTATCACCAACTGTTAAGTCACCTTCTTACCTCATCAGCGAATCACTCCTGCAACCAAGTGTGCTGGTCCGGGTTTTACCTGCATTTCTACCTGTGCAGTTGGTAAAAGTCTTTGGCTGTTTACTATAACTTCATATTCAAACATATGGTTGCATTAGAGGCTTTCACACCACTAATGACTGGGCAGGCTTCACGAAAGGCCACCAGTACCTCCTCATTGCAGACTGTGCTCAACATCCTTCTTGGTTGGACTGTGACTACGAACCAATACATCTTTCCTCCAAAGCGGCTGGCATTGACGATGGTTTGATGCAGAAAGAGGCTATTGTCTTTCCCAGATGCTGGTTCAGCCTCGCGAGGCACATTCCTTCAGTCAATATGCACACTGTCAATGTGAGTGAGACTGATCAAAGGTTGTCTATGGTGTCAGGTTTCTTGCCTGGTTTCGGTAGTGGCATCATGACCAAGTGTTTCCACTCTGTGGGGAATTCCAATATTCCAGATTTCATTGATTACAAGCAATAGTGCTTGCTTCCTTGTTTCGGCAAGATTCCTCAACATCTGAACAATGACTCCATCTTTGCCATGTGCACTTTAAGTGTTGACATGCTCGAGAGCAACAACAGGTTCTGCCATCGTATACAGAGGCTTTCCATTCCTTCCTTGGCAAGTGGTCATTAAGGTGCGTACAACTCAGGCGACGGTCAGTCACTGTGAGGTGGTCGGGGAAAACATCTGCCGCTTGTTCCTCAAGTTTCTCAGATGTGCACTGAAAATCGAGCAGCATGTTTTCAATAGTATTACAGTATTTGGTGCATCCTGTTATAGCCAAGAATGTGTTACAGCTTACTGAGGCCTATATGTTTAAATGACGCGCCCAGTAAGCTCTAGTTAGCATGTCGCTCTTTGCAGTGTGTAAAGGATGCGTGTTGCTAGCGATTCTTCAACACCTTCACATTCTGCACACTCAAGTGCATCACGGAAATGGTCCCAGCCTGAAACCCCGATTTTTATATGTGGCACATTTTCACCCCTACATCAAGTATTATATCACATAATGGTCGCTTCCTCTTGGGGCAGAGTCGCATTGACACTCTGGATGAAGGCCCTAGTTGCCCATGCTAGGTAAGTGTACTGCCCTTCTGGTTTGAATGGAGGGTATACCAGTTGGGATAGTTGGTGTCATTTGTTAATTCGAAGTCTATGGTGTCTGCTTCGTCAAGGTGGCATCCTCTTGGCCGTATGTCTTTGCATCCCCAGTGTGGGTGATGTGCATTGAGCTCACCTCGACTGAGTATTACGTGCTTGTGAAAGCGAATTTGAAGCTGTCAAAGCCAAGTGAAGTCGCCTTGGCTGTGGTGCCTGGTTTTGGGACAGAGGTAGACCAATGCCAAAACAGCTTTTAGCCTGCAGCACACCACCGCAACTTTCTGATGAGACATATGTTTATTCAAGCAGTTTCTTCCTTGCCCTAATTCAATAATAGCCAATTTTAGCAGCTGCAAATCAAGCTGACTTCAGAAGACTGCTGATTTTTTAGCCACTTCTAGTAGATTATTGCATGGTTAATTTTCTAGTTGGGCATGACATGCTTCGTGCTTAAAAAATGAACTGTTTAAAGAATTATTGGAGTAATATTAGGACAGGCAACTCTCACTGAATCATCACTGCTTTTGTTGCAAAATGTGGCAATGAGCTAGGCAGATGCTGTCACGAAACCATAGGTTGTACAAGTACAGAAGAAACAAAATTGGAGTTCTGAAATTTAAAGCCATATTTTTACAGCCTCTCCTTATACTGCTGACATTAGAGAGCTTTAGATTAGTGGACGCAAGCAGCGTGTGTAAACAAGCACCATGTTTGGGTATTTCTGGCACCCATGTGGTTTGCATAACCAAGCAGCACACGAGTCGCTTGCGTCCTCTTATGCAGTACTATTATTTTCATTGTAAAACAACCAATATCAAAGTAAGTCTGATCAGCCTGCATCAATATGCTAGAAATTTTTAAGCACTTAAGGTGTGTTGGTTGAATGTTTAAAGCACTTCACCACACCCTTGGTCACTAGACTTGAACTTTCCAGTATTACTTGCTAATAAACTCTTGAGGTGTTTACGTTGCTTTTCTGTGCCGTAAGATTAGTTTGACAGTCCTAATAGAATTGTTAAAGTGAAGGTGTGAGCTGTTGTATTGGCCATGTCATTCTATAACTGTTAGATCTGACACTGTCAAAGCACTTGGCAACATTAATCAGCTTCACCTCACTATATATATGTATTGCGGTAGGACCATTCAGCACGTGAAAATAAAAAATACCGGCAAATAGAGAGTTCAAGAGCACCTGAGATTATGGTAAAGCGGGCGGGGCAGTATGGTCAGGGTAACAAATGTGTTGCGGTGAAGGTATTGCAGACGTATATACACATTCATTCGTCCCAACTTTGCACCGAACCCTGCGTCCCGTTGCTAAAACTAAGAGCGCGAAAAACGGGCACAAATGCAGCTGAAGATTACAGGGCACAGTATTCGGCTCCACCTCACTGTGCTTATCGCGCCCTTAGTAGGAATAATATTAAACATCTGCTCTGCATTTCGTGGAATTCTGGCAGATCATGTGACATTACTAAAGCTCCGTTATGTTCACAGCACTACGCGATAATTGTCGTAAAGCCCACGATAAAAGTAAATCACATGAAGTGACGGATAGTGCACTAGCGCTGAACACGTTTGAAAACATGCGCTGCCCTATTTCAAGGACGCGTGAACAGTTGTGAGCAAACACCACCTTAAGCATTATATTACTTACGTAAGTCGTGGCGAAACACACGTGCAATACCTCCGCCTACGAGTCCCGTCAAGTAAAAGTGCATGTGCGATGTGATGACGCTGCCGAAAAGGGGCGAACACGACGACGCTGCTGCACAGCGCCGGTTCGCAAATTGCATTGCCGAGGCGCTACGCCACTTGAATATTTCAATCGTCAGCACCAATGAATTCTTCAGAAATACGGATCTCACACCACCAGAGTTCACCGAGACTTAAAGCCGACATGCCACACCACTACTACTGCGCGACTTTTAGCCAACAAATACTGAACCCACTGCGGAGACACACGACCAGCGGTCGGCGTGGGCCGGAGATTCAACGCACGCCACGGCATCGCTGTTCGCAGAACTTCGCTGCCGAGGCGCTAGGCCACTTCGACATTTCAATTGTCAAGGAAGCACGGGTCACACAACGCAGATTCTGTACTGCCAGAGCTCACCGAGGCGAAAGCCGCACTGTCGCATCACCACTACTCGCGGCTTTCCCGCTAAGTACCTACAACGCTACAACCAACACACAAGCAACGCAAGCACAATCACATAAGCAACGTTGAACAACGCGCGGTCCGCGCGAGCCGGTGAACGATCACGCCGAGAACGAACACGCCGCGGCGTCGCTCGGCGCAACCATCATGCCTTCTCAAAAGTCCCTAAACGATCCTGTCCCTAGGCACCTAGGATCAGGTCACGTGAGGGATTTTTGTACGACAATTAGACGCACGCCTCGACCCGGCGCGTTCAAGATGGCGCTCAAGGGCATGGCGGAGAGTCGCGACATGTATTCAGTATTCTGATCCCAGCAAAAAGGTTGTCCTTGCTGTAGAACTTTTCTAAGACGCTCTACCAGTTCAGCGTACTGCGGGATCAGTTTAGCGTAGTATCACATGAGACCAAGAAATGAATGCAGCGACTCCTTGTCAGTTGGTAGTGGTGCATCAACAACTGACTTTGTCTTCCAGCGGCTACACGACACACGACAATCCACACAGCCACAGAGCTGTCTCGACTCGGGCTCAGAGCGAATGAGCCACACATCAGTGTTGTCCAAGGGGGCACACGGATGTTTGCATTGCTTCTTGTACTTAGTGAACTCTTATCATGTATGATCTGTATGTGCAAGTATGCATTTCATCATTGTCCTCCCAAGAAGTGTACTTTTCAGAACAGCAGTGCAGTTGTGTTCATGAACTTGTGTTCATTTTAAGTCTGTATGTTGTATGCTTGTTTCTTTAAAAGTTGGGAAGCCAAAGACGTCTGCTTCAAAAAAGTCTGTGATAGGTACACGTACCTGAATTTTCTATTGTATAAGTATGTCATCACCAAACACTTGTGTTACGGTGAGTACCATGCGGTAGTCTCTAGTCCCAACTCACTTAAAGTTGATAACCCATAGCATGTAGTGTGGCGCACTTCCATCGCATTTATTTTTCCATTGGACAACGCCACCAAAAATGTATATATGTTGCATGGTCATAAATCAAACCTTAGTCATTGTATAACTGCTTACACTTCTGTATTCGTCTGTAAACCGTGACTCTTGCTTCGTACGCGAGGAGAGAGTGGCGCATTTTTCTTTCAGGGGAGAGGTGATGTTATATCCTGTTCGGTATCCAGTTTAGGCTTCGAATGGTTATGACCGCTGGCGCCATTACGCGCCTAACGCTGTAAGTGTGCCCTGATGCATTTCCTCTCCCCTCTCCGGAACAAACTGTCTGGCCCTCGACTCGAGCAGTCCGGCTCTTCTTTCGCGGCGCCTCGCGTCAGGCAGTCAGGCCTCACACCGTAGGTCCCGCGTGCGGCCAACACCCTCTCAATATTTTTCAAGGCCTCTCCACCGGTCGCGTGACGTCACGCCAAGTGACCGTGCCGGCGCTGCGCTTCGCTATTTCAAAGCGTTGCACCCGTTTGCACTGCAGTTAGGGTACTGCCGCACTTAGCTGCCAAGAGGTTCCAAACTGTCTGATACAGTAATTTGTTCATTTTTCTTTCGTGATTGGCACGAAAAAAATGAAATGGAGTAGTTTGTGCATGCCTAATACTGTTTTTTATCTGCTTTATTTATAATTTGTTTCTGTATTACAGGACATCTTATATACTGAAAAATATTCCCACTTTGAGCTCCTAATCAAGCTTTTTCACTTATTTGAACATTTTCACATGCTCTGCGACGATACTATATTGCGCATTCTGGAAGTTTGTAAAACGTCTTCTGCTTCGCTGTTAACATTTTTACATTCAGATATAATAGCGTGCACTCACAGTAACGTTGAGCTGTCAGAGTTCAACCATATGTGTTAATGGGGGCAAAATGTTATTACGGCACGCCATATAAGTCGCCTTTTCGTGTTGAAGTGAAGCATTGTGAAGCTAGTCCAACCACTCTAATAAGAAACCATGAGACGCCAGCAGTGAAGTGTTCGCAAAAGCATTTTTATTGAGTTAGAAGGAACTTGCATCCACTTTTATTGCGTTCACTTTTTCTTCAGCGTTGCTGCTTTGCGGGCTGCCGCCTTCTGCTGCGCATTGTCTTGTATAGTGTCATTTCTTACTTTGCAAAAGTTGCTTAAAACTACATTGGTTGCAACACGAACTACCAAACGCAAGAGAGTTTGTGCAGTATGAACATTCTCGCAGGTCTCAATGTCTGGTTCTTCCAGGAGAGAAATCGTCTGCGAACTCACAACACCACGCTGATTACCACAGCAGAGAAAATCTTTCGCGTTGGCTCCGAAAGAAAATTTCTCGGCAACTAATTTAGTCATCGGTACCGTATACACTGCGCATGGCTGCGGAAATTTCAGCCCTTCTCTTGATAAGTTAACTATAATGTCTGTGTTTCCCGATTCAATCTCGTGGTTTTCAATAACCAGTGTGCTGAAGCAAATGGAAAATGGAAGCTTCTTTAAAGCAGCATGAGCAGCGTATCCTGCAATGTAAACAATGGCATCCATATCGGAGTAGGCGCGTGCAATATCATCGTCACTGACAGCCACGGAAAAGTTGCATCCCACAAGTTCTTCACTGACGCCTTCACACTCTGTTTCGTTGCGTGGAAATGTGAAAAGTTTTTGAAGACGAAGATTTTTCTCACATTAGTAGATTGGACGCACCGAAATGTGGTACTGTGCTCCTGCTAGTTGGCGGTAATGGCCAAACCGGTCTTCTAGCGCGTCCGTCTAAAACTTTCCCAGCAAGACGTGCTTAAAGTGAAGTTCCTCCAAACAGTACCGCGAGAGTTCAACCAGGCAATAGCGCGTCAGTCGCAAAGCACTGTGCGTCTCATTCGTCAGCGAGCCACTGCTGGCGCCAATTCGTGTCCAAGCGTCCAGCCAGTCGACAACTGCACTCAGGAAAGTTAACCGTGTGTCGTCAACAGACCTTACAGGATATTACATGCTGTGCCTAAGCCTCTGGCCTTTACAAGGGTTTTTAACAATGATTATTCGCCACCATGTGAGGATAATGTCAATGAAAAGAGCGGTCGACTCAGCTTGAGCAATCTTGAACGCGGAACCATGTGTTCTAAGTGAATTTGACACGTGCTCATTCATGACATCCAGGACGAGTTTCACATTTTGCCGCTCCAAAGAGGTTGGATTCACGGCTTTTGCGTTCAATGTGCAGCTAGCCTTCACAAGCGATGATTTCTCTGCAGAATAAAGCTGCCGCACAGCTGCATAAGCAGCAGCTTTCATACGAGGAGGCCCTTCAGGCATGGATGGTTCCACTCAAGTCCATTTCAGGGAAATAGAGACATGTTCCGTGGTTTGTCTGGTTGATGTAATTGTTCCGGACGCACTTCAACAGATGCGCAAGACCTACAACGTGGAAACGAGGACGAGCGCTGTCTAGTAGATGAGGATAGACAATGGTCTCTTGAGGGCTTGCAGCAAATAAGGACATCATCTTGCGGTTCACAGCATTGTTTGTTACTACAGCGATAACCTTACGGCCCATTTTCTCAACATTTAGGACTATGTTCTTGGCATGCTCGTGCAAAATTTCTGCGCTCATTTTGCTCACAAGCAGTATGTGAATGACGTCCTTATTTTCAGAAAGGAGCGACTGTACTATGAACACATGACCTGTTGTGGCGGGTTTTGTGGAATGAACCGGTGATCCTACTATTGTGCCCCCTTTGTAGTCGAAGTATGATTTTATGTGGATCTCATCAATCATTAGGGTCACGGTGTTTTCATGGTCTTGCATTGAATTCACTCGTTCTCGGATGTAGGAAAGGTATGCGCTTGGTTTTGGTCTACAAGACGGTCAGCTTTGTAATTTGAGCAAACACGCCGGATTGTGGAAGGATGGGGCAACATCATTCTTGATGCAGCTCTTGTGAAGTGATAGGCATGAGGAAAAATTGAATTCATAATACTTGCGAATACCAATAGTTCTGGACTATACACACGCTGCCTCGCAAGAAGTTCTATCTGCTCACCCAGAAATTTCAACAAAGCAGTGTGTTCTTTCGCTGTATCACTGTCCTCAATGACGTCTGCAAGAAGTGAACTAAGTGCAATACTTTAGTTTCCTTCGACTCTTTTGTCACTCCAGATACATCATGGAAGTTTTCTCGATCTCCTCTAGCAACAAGGACAGACTGGAGGTGTCACATACTTGAATTGGCACAGTGCTAACCCAAGGTAGCGACTGAAGCTTCACTCCGTTAAGGAAAACGGAAAGTGATAGACCTGAGAGAACAATCAAGGCGCATTTCACATTAGGTGAAGGATCGTTCTCAATGAGAGGGAACCTAATGCACCTTTCATCGACAGAAACAGTCCAAAATGTGTTGCAAACTCCAGACAGCTTAGCTTTCAGTTCCTCGTATGATGAAACTTTGTTTCTTTTCTGTTCAAGTTCATTAGATTCAAGGGATCTTCTCATAGCCTCCTGCAGCGCAGCGTTCTCCATTCTTGCTTTTTGGTGTCTGGCGATTCACTGCGTGCTGGCGTTGAAGCAAAGTATTTTGAACAATTTGGGAACAGAGAAGGCACAACATCCTTCTTCAACTGCAGTCTGTCGCGCTTCATCTCTGTTGTTCTTCCTGTCCGTTAATCTTGAGACAACGTCATGATGAAGTCATCTGCATGGAAGTGCAGTTTACATACCTGCGTGAGAAAATGAAATGAGGCAAGGCCATTCGTCAGAACTTTCTATTGCCTAAAACGCTAAGTAAAAAGCATCTTAAGAGTGTGGGCGTTTTCCACATTTGCCACGCAAACAGACAAAAATGGAGCACGCAGAAGAAGCGCAATTTATACTAAGGACGATAATCAAGGTATACGAGCTAAAATGTGAGAATGAAGTTCGTTCGAGCGTCCGTGAAGATATTATTCGTGTGCAGATGCACGCACAGTCTAGGGCTCATCCACGGAAATAAATGCCTACTGTCCGATCCGTACTTTATTTAACATGCTCTCACTGCCTACGAAGGGTACTTTCCATTCTTGGAGTCAGCCTATAACAGTAGCAACAGCTCATGACTAAAAAAATTCCCTGAAGCAAAGCTTCAGTGCTTTATCCTCGAATACGCTGTAGGTGTGAAATCCTTCCGTGGAATAGCTCGCAACTATGCTTTCTTCAGTGCTTCGCCTCTTGGAAAGCAGTAAACACGCACTTTTGGGCCATTTTCATAGTTTCCACGGCACCCGGGAACACAGCACCGGCCCATATTTCACGAAGTTACACTCGCCGCAACAAGGCAGGCATTCAGCGGTGAAGTCCGGGTTAACTTCCCATTCCTACGATAGTACACGTATGCACGCCACAAAAGGAATAGCCAGACTGAAAAGATAGTGTACACGTTGCAGAGGTTGTCTAAGTAAACACAAGCAAACACAATAAAACACTGGTCTACAAAGACAGGAACTTGTATTGCATTAGGACCGCTGCACGGCTAAGAGGTAGCAGCGAATGACTGACGCCGCTGACGCTGCTAGCGAGGCAACTGAACTAGACGCCGGATGCGAGGCCGGCTGCGCTGAAGTTCACTTGCGCGCGCTCCGCGCGCGTTCGTCGCGAACGCGGGAACAGGGACGGCGTCGGCATTGGCGTTTGCGCTGTCTCTTGCGGGAATGGTCTTGCCGGTCGAACAGCCGGACACATGGTGTGACGTAGCGTGTGTGGAAAGGAGGGTCAGGAGAGGCCTGAAGAATATTGAGAGGGTGTTGGTCCGGCCCGCCCGTCGAAGCTACAACACTGGCCTCCACCATGACGTCACGGAAATGAGCAAACGTAATTGGCTGCTGAATTTGTACAGATTCTGTTTCTCCAGGAGTGTGTTGAACTGGGCTAGCTGGTGCACTTCTGACTCCTCGTCCCATATTTTTCCACTGTTCTTTCGCTCTCAAATTTTGTTGTGTATAGTTGGAATTTGTCACAGCGTTTTTAGTTGCAACCGGCAATGATTTATGAAGCGACTGAATGTTGCATAATTCTATCATCGTATGTGTTGTATACCTCGAAATTTTTTTTCGAGCGTAAAAATAAATGATATAAAATGTGCTTCATGATTACCTTGGCTAATTGGGTGCAATACATTCTCTAGACACAGCGCTCAACCGGCGCGCTGCCAATCGAAACTGCTGAAGCTCTGCCGTTTCTGATAGTTTTGTTTTGCGACAGGGCGTATTTTGTGTCAATTTGGCTACATTTTTTGCATGCTAATGCATTTTACAACTAAAACCAAGAGGGACCTGTCACTTCGTTAAATCTGTAGCGCACTACTGAGGCGCTACGGAAGGGCACGTTGGGATTCAAACGGCTACTCAAGTTAGCTAAATCTCTTCTAGTTTCATAGGTTGTAGTACCTTGGTTTCTTTTCGTTGTAGTCAAAGCCTGATCAAGATCGTGCACATAAATAGTGAAGTAATATCTACAATATACGCTGAGCCTACTTTATTGTTCTCGTTAAAAATTTAGATTTAATTCGGTTGACTAATTCTATATCTATGCTGCTTGAAAGAGGAACATAGTAAAATGCAATAAAAACAGCAAGGCCACAGGTAACTCGAACCTCGCGCCCTAGGCAAATAATTGTGCATGTAAGTGATGGTGGTAGGTTTAATCGCTCAAGAAGCGAAGCAGTAAGATCACTAGGACGACTTGTCGCTTGGCGTATCGCAAGGAACAATTCATAAAAGTGAAGCTCTCCAGCATCATAGAAATAACGTTCACTAACGAATACGTTTTACCGAGTAAAGTAAAAATTATTTTAAGAGGATGGGGCTTCAGCTCGGCCCCAACTCCAACGTCGCCTATTGAAATACATGTCAAACGCGGAAATGCTTTTCTGAGATAACTCGACGGCAGATTTTATTGAAATTTGGTGCAGTTAAGAAAAAAATTATATTGACTCTTGAAAGCGAAATCGTGAATTATGGTCTTCATTCTTTTGCAGAAATAGCCGAAAATTGGTACTTTAAAAAAAAGGACAGATGCACGAAGTTTAAGAATCAGTAACTATGCTCAGTAATACATATTGCAGTTTCTTTAATTACATCCGTCATAACATCCAAAGCGGACAAATCTGACACATTAAGTTATATCTTTAGCGAATTTGTTACCTCTACAAATATGTTGCCATAATGCTACTCACATGATATTGGTATATTTGACAGCCATGTATAATACATGAAATTTGTCCGCTTTACGTACGTGTACTATTACATGTATGTACAGAATTACGATATAATTTTTTATTGCTGAGTCGCGGAGTTGTAAACTTGATTGTTTTGTTTTATGAAAGTTAGAGATCTTGAACAATCTTTATAAAAATAATGACTGCCTAAATAAAAAAATATGCTTCCAATAGCTCCTAGACTTAACTTTTTTCTTTTGAATAAAAACGATTTTTCCTGTCCCAAGCGTTTGGATGGGAGTCCCATAAGCTAACGCTGCCTTTTAACTGCTGTCGTTTAGTATGGGTAAATACCTACACCAAACGCAAAGCTAAATACTGAACACGTAACCCCGGCCGCGGCTTTTCTGTCGCTTCCCAAGGCGATGCAATGTCCCATATCGTGTCAAAATGCAAATTCCCATAAGACAAGAATGAGGAAATCTGGCACACTCTCACATTTATAATTGTTGCTAGGCGACTCAAAGCACACGCCAAGTGCCTCAAAGCGGCAGCTTTCACAAGGGTGGTGTAAGGTTGTCGTTCGGCCGTTCTAAGCATGCGTCTGTGGTCTAAAGCCTCGGCTGGCCGCCCTGAAAGACGAGTTGAAATTCAAGTATCTCCCGCGACAACATTTAATTAATCTTTCGTTTGCTCAATACTTGCTACATAGAAGCTCGATGCTCAGGGTTCATCGTAAACAAATCCAGCGCAATCAATACGTTCACGAGTGATTAAGTAGAAAATAAATTACGGAAGAAAAAGCATGACCTCATGGCTTCTGATTCATTTGCAGTAAATGAGGAAAAAAATATGAAGAGCGAATAACAAATAATCCTGATTTACCACCTGACCCTGCGGCGTAGAACTGTGTCCTTTAAGACAATTTTCAGCCCTCCCTTTCACTACGCGCACCGCACAGCTGTAATCGCAGCACTTAGTGCGTAAAGCTCTCGGAAAGATGGCTACGCGTCATTTAGATGTCTTCTGAAACTTTGGCCAAATTTCGTATCATTCACGTAGTCAGTGTGAGTGACAAAAGCCGAAAAGCAGCTTGCTGCACCGCAAAACCTCGTGTGCTGTCGTTGTAAACAGAGGGAATGGAGACCGGCGGACGCAAGCAATGGGCGCGCCGCCACGTAATTCAAGGCAGCGTCCACGGGTGTGAGATGAGAATGGTCTACAAAGCCGGCGCACCAAATTGTACACGGTTACGCCTTTTCACATCGCTGAGACTATTTGCGTAACCCAGTCACACAGCCATGGCTGTGCAAAAACCTTGCGAGCCCCCCTCCCCCCCCCTCTTCCTTTTTGTATACGCACGGCTGTGCACACAACCAAAGCTGCAGTAAAATCGCGCCATGGTTGACAGGGATTCGTCCGACCCGGAGCACTCGATCCCTCCGCGGATCATGTGGTTGCACCAGAACCTGCCCTGGAGCCAGTTCATCTTCGCCGAGACGGTGGTGGTGGCCGCCATCACGGTGCTCGTGGTCGTGGGCACGCTGGTGGCACAGGCCGTGCTAGGCTTCTACGCGCCTCCCTGCACCACGTCGGCCTGCGACCAGGCCATGAACTTGGCACGCAGCTCCCAGCACATGGAAGCGCCCCCCTGCGACGGCTTCTACGCACACCTGTGCGGCGGTACCTCGAGCGACTACTTCCGGCGTCACCCGCTCGTGCACGCCATGTCCGCCGCGCTGCTCGATAGAGGCGCCGCAGTCGGCAGCGACTCCAAGAACAGGGACGCGTTGGACAAAGCGGCAGTCTTTTATGCCAGCTGCCACAAGCACTTCCTGCCTTCCGCCGAACATCCTGACCTGCATCAGGATGTCACCAACATACTAATAATCATCAAGGTACTCCAGAGCGAAACAATGCTTAACCCTTTCTGGCGCAATGATTCTTCGTGAATAGCAATGTCCTGCTAGGGACATCTTACGCCCTGACGAAATCCCGAGTAAAGACTAAAGCGAGAAATGACAATTACAAGAACTCGGAACGTATACCTTGTGTACACTTAGTGCCACTCAGGCTATTGGCTTTAGCTGAAATTTTGGAAAGCACGTTTATAGCAAGTTTAGGCACAGTGCTATAAGGCCTGTCTGCCGCATACTTCTGGAGCATACCGGCTAAACTCGGCGAAGTGTAAGAGCCTTCAGATAATTTGGGACCATAATTCACACATTGAGGACCTCGATTGTATGGTTTGGAAATGTAACACACTGAGGAGAATTACACCGTCACGGGTAGATTGAACACATAAACACTCTTTCTGCACCCTTAAATTATTCAAAAAATTGCAAATTCGATGTATTCGTTATCGGAACAGACTTAGTGCACCCTTTGATTGTTTTCGGGGTGTTATCACTGTGTGCCAACGAGTGAACCTCTCCGTTCGAAGTGGTTAAGTGCCGTACATCTGCCACAGCGTGCTGGAAAAGAGCCAAAAAATCCCGTAGTGGGCTCGCTGCACTTTCGTGCAGAGGATTACGAGTTCAACACCGACTTACTGAAGTCGCGTGAAGTGCCTTTCAAAGCAGGCCGTCGTTGTAGTAGTACGCAACGACGCCGGCAGCGCGAGCCCTCAACAGCAGGTCACGTTCATCAGTGCTTAAATCGCTGAACTCGAGCCCAGTATCGCGAGCTAATGTGTCGTTGTCAGGGTCATCCATGGCAACGATCGTCGAAGTTGGCGTCATAAAATAAAGAACCAGCTTATCGTCGTGCGCTTTCCCTTTCGCTTTCGCGCTGTTGTGGGCTCTGTCTTGGCTCTGTTTCTGGCCGCGCGTTTGCGTTTTGTGCAGAAAAGCCGTAGCGCCGTCTGCGGGAGCCGTTTTACTCATCGACGGAACAACGTCGCTATGAGACCATGATGTCAATACTCCTCGATCGGAGGGCGGGTGATTTGAACTGCGCTAGAGGTACACGGACGCTTCAGAACGCCTTTTTTCTTAAAACAAGTCTCTTCTTCGCACGAAACAAGTGTTCCGAGGTTTCTGGGATGGTATTTCATCAGTACACGTTGACGTAATATTAACCTTTAGTGTCCCTTTAAGCCGCCCAATAAAACGCTCTCCTATTTTATAGGAGGTCACTTTTGTTTGCTTTCAAAGCTTTTAGGGTTGCCTACATTGACAGATTTTGCTTAACTAATTGGCTGACAATACCTGAGGAGCACACAAAAGTGGAGAGGGTTTCGTTGGTGCCGAGCTAGGGCAGGGAAAGCAGACAACCGGATGAGGAGGCTAGTTCCGGCGTCTGGGATTAGCCCACTCACCCTTGCTTAGCTTGCGGTCGCTCGATCGAAAATCGCGGCGGCATTCAGCGGAAGGTTAAATATGCCGCTAAAACAAATCCTCAGGGAAGAAAAGTTGGCAGAGCGTTGTCTTATACATAATGAAAGGGCTCGACAACGTTATACTGGAACCAAAAAATTGTGAATCAAAAGAGCAGTTCTTTAACCAAACATTAAATACTTTTATGAAAACATCACCACAAAAATTCTGGCTTTATCTGAATGATAAAAAAGAACAAATAACCAAGATCCAAGTTAACAATGTAATAGGAACGCAAAAAGCAAACATTGGGAGTCATTTTAATAATTTCATCCAATCAGTTTTTTCAGCGCCTAGCAGCAATTGCACAGACGCCTGTCTGCCGTCTTCCTTGTGGATGTGGGATGGAAAATGTTGTCGTCACTCAAGCAGGCGTGTTTAACCAACTGCTACTTTTAGATTCTAAGAAGGCTAGCGGGCCAGATGGAATACCAACCCAATTTCTAAAGCGATACGCGGAGTGGGTGTCATTTTTCTTAAATAATATCTTTGTTAAGTCATTGCAAACTCACTCGTTGCCACAAGACTGGCGTTGCGCAGTCATAACTCCTGTTCTTAAAAACGGTAACTGATTGCTAATAAATAACTATCGCCCAATTTCCCTGACTAGCGTCTGTTGTAAAGTCTTAGAGCATATCATAAGTAAGCATATTCTCGTTTTTCTTGAAAATAATGACTTTTTTTAACAGCACCAACATGGTTTCCGAAAGGGACTTTCTACAGTAACCCAGCTCGTAGAAACTATTCATGACTTTACTTCAGCTATAGACGCCCAAGAACAAATGGACGCCATCTGCGTAGACTTTGCGAAAGCCTTCGACAAAGTTTCACACAATAAATTACTTTTCAAGTTGCATAAAGCAGGAATAAATCACACTATTCTAAAATGGATTGAAGCCTACCTAAACAATCGCAAGCAGGTTGTGCGTGTGGACGAGTGCTTGTTCCCTTCGTTAGAAGTGCTTTCTGGTGTTCCACAGGGGCCCGTTTTGGCCCCGTTGCTGTTCTTGGTTTACATTAACGACATTACAGAGATTGTCGAGTTCCCTGTGAAATTGAAGCTTTTTGCTGACGATTGTTTAATTTATTCTACGGTAACACACATTGGCGACCAAATCAGAATCAACCGGATTCTTCATTCCCTTCAGCTTTGGTGTGAAAAATGGGACATGGAAATCAATTACAACAAATCGACTTTTACACATGTTACTCACAAAAGAAGTGTGGCATCATTCTTTTACAATATTGCAAGCAACAAACTAAGAAATGTAGATACATTCAAGCATTTAGGGGTCACAGTTTCACATAACTTAGACTGGCCCTAACATATCGATAACCTGTGCTCGACGGCTTCACAAAAACTGTATTCACTGAAGAAAAAGCTGGAACATGCAACGAAGGATGCCAAATTAATTGCTTATAAAACTCTCATACGTCCATCTTTAGAATACGCTTGCGTTGCCTGGAGCCCCCACGAAAAAGTTTTAATAGACAAACTAGAAAAAATTCAGAAAATGGCTGCTCGTTTTATTGCATCAAGGTACCGAAGGACTGACTCGGTAACAACAATTCTGCGTTCGTGTGGGCTTGAGTTGCTGGAAACCCGAAGGAAGAAAGCCAGACTTAAGATTTTTTTTCAGATACTTTAAAGGGTTTTGAAGATAAAAAAGGAAATATATGTCCAGTTCCCTGCAAATCGTAGCGAGAGAATAAACCACAGCAGAGCCGTGAAGCCTTATAACACACGTGTTGATGTTTTTCGCGCTTCTTTTTTCCCGGATGTAATAGAAATGTGGAATGCCTTACCTGATGTTGTTGTCGCTCAGATGGATGTACACAAATTTGAATGCTTGATTGATATTTTGTATCGTGAGCACCCAACCTGATGCTATGAAATGTCAAATTTGCTTGTGTTGTACTATTTTCCCTCCCTGTAACAACCCTCAAGCGAGGGTTAACAGTATTAATAAAGAAAGAAAAAAGAAAAATAGAAATCCTTTCTGCCAGACAGCTGCGAGTAGCCAGTGCCAGAGCTATTGGGAAGGGGTCCAGTTCTTTTCAAACGGGCCAGACTCCAGCTGTTCCGAAAAAAAAATAGCTAGACGTCACTTTGAGGTGTGAGTTTTCGCGGTTTTGCGAGGTCGCGCGGCATAAAAGCGAAGTGTACGGAGCCATAAAGCTTTTGACCATTCGCAGAGGGTAATGGGAAAGGTGTGGATTCATAAATAATTATTTATCGTTTATTCGGTGTAATTACGCATAATTAGTGCAAAAACGTAATATCAGATAGGGGGTCTCGCAGTTTTCGTGAGGTCGCGCGACAGACAGACGAAGTGTAGGTAGCCCGATAAATGTTTGCCCAGTCGTGGAGGGCTGATTGCAGAAACAGAAGAGAAAAAGTATGGAACGGCTTTACGTTATAGCACCTCAGTCTTATGTTGTTTCTGGTTTAGCACCGGAGAATAGCGGCGCAGTATTATGCGCAGCAGGTCTTGCACTGTTTTATGCAGTATCGATTAAGATAAACATTCGCAGGTGTGCACGGCGCAATCTCCTGCAGATAATATCACATCATTTAATATGGAGGGGATGAGCCATGGCTGTAAAATGGGGAGATATCGCTATGGTTCTCTCTCTGATGCTGCCCTCCTGATCTTACTGCTAGCTGCGCCGAAATTATTTCATCTTAGTGCTGGTTTATTTATAAGTTTGAGAACGTGGCGTCCGCTCACATATGAGCTAGCGTGAAAATAGGTTTACTCTGTCTTAACGTAAATTAAAACAAAAGGGCATAGACGTATAGGTGGCATCTTCACAAATCAGGCGCGGTTCAGTCTACTCATCCCACACGTCCTTGTAAACGTCCGGTAGGGGGCCACGGTTAGTGTTGCACGCCGATTCACCGCGATGGATGAACCACGATTGAAGGAGTTTTCTTTTCCTCCCACTTTCGCTCTCGGGCCAGCATCGTCGCATTGTCAAGGTTGTGGGGATGCGCGACTCTCACGCGTCCCCTGATATGTTGTTTTACCGCATAGCTCCCGTCTCCTGTAATCCGGCTTCGCCGCGTGGCCTGATGCCCGCGGCAGTCGTCTGGTTGAAGCGCAGTACGAGAGATGACGCGAGTGTTGCGCTGCTAACGCCACCTAACGGCGGGGTTACTTGGGCGCGGAAAGGAGAGGGCGCTTACTCTTTGACTCGAGGTCGGCAAGCAGCGCGGACGTTCCGCGCGTGCGCCGATCCATGCTTCTGCGAGACCGTCTCGCGAGGGCTCGTTCGAACGCGCCACCGTTCGCGTGACAGTACGCGCGAACGACCAGGCGTTGGGATCCAGAATGGGGCGAACATATTCACTCGCTATCCGGTCGCGGTGAGTCAGACTAATAGATTTGTCCGGCGCCCATCGGCATGTTTTGTGGATAGCAAGTTGGCTAGCAGGCATTAAAGGTTCAATAAATGCCCTTCTGATTGTTTGCACTGCTGTGTTGTCGTTCGTTTGTCCCAAGAGCACGGCAGAGAATCCCACAAGGTCGAAGCTATGCCCCGTCGTTCAGCAGTGTTCGTCAAGTTCGGTCTCAGAACGCGTTGCATGGGTGGCCTTGGCAACGTCTCCTTGGTGTTCTTTCAATCTCGTCAACCTTCTTCTGCCCGTTTCGCCAATGCAAGTCGCGTCACAATCGCAGCATCGGACTTTGTAGATGACCCCGCTTTGATCTTCCGCAGGGGTGTGGTCTTTCGGTTTCGTGAACGCATTGCCCAAGGTATAACGGGGTTTGAAAACGGTTGGTATGCCCAGCGGACGCAAAGCTCTCCTAATAGCATCTGACATACCCTGAACATAGGGAATAGATACAATAGACACTGCCCTCACTCGTGACTCACTTTCCCTTCTTCGCATTCGCTTCTGGGTATGGTTAACAAACGTCCTAGGATAACTGCGCCGTTTTAATGCATCAAATACTTTTTTTTATTTCTTGTAGCCGTAACCGCTTGCTCGAGCACACCGTATAACGTGATAAAAAGTTCTTGCAACGGAGCGTTTGTGTTCAGTCGGGTGATACGAGTCAAAAGATAAAATATTTTCACTGTGACACCGCTTACGGTACAGTTTCGTTTTCGCACTGCCATTACCGGCCTGACGTAGAAGCACATCCAGACAAAGCGTGACATTATCTCTCTCTGTTTTCTACGTGAACTGAATGGCGTGGTGTACGCTGTTCAGCGCCGCGTGGAAAGCAACCAGGTTTTCCTTTTTAAATAATACAAATGTGTATTCCACGTACCTACAATACATTTTCACCCGAAAGGGTTTTGAGTTCAGCAACTGTGTTTCGACGGGCTCCATAGCTAGGTTTGCCATCGTAGCCGAAACAGGACTTCCCATAGGGCACCCTTCAATTTGATGATAAATCGCGTTAGCGAAGCTGAAGCAGGTTTGGCTCAAGCAAAACCGCAACAAAATTACGATCTCCTCCACCCGCAAGGACGCACAACTTTCTAAATTTCAGTCTTCTCTCAAACGCGCCTCTACCGCATCAATGGCCAGGCCAACAGCGACGTTTCTACACATGGAAATAACATCAAAAGACACCATCACATTGTCATCATCAAGCAGCTGTGTAGAGACGTCAATTGCAAGGTCGTGAGTTTCTAACTGAGCTCGAGTTGCCCTCAGTGTAGGAATTCAGCATTGCAACTAAGAACTTCGATAGGTTGTAAGTTGGTGACCCAGCAAAAGATACGATAGGCCGGAGGGGGCGACCCTCTTTATGCACCTTGGGCATCCCACAGGTCGTTGGAGTAGCCCCGTGCGAAGAAAACAGTCGTCGGTACAACGTTTGATCCAGGCGTCTTTTTTTTTCGTAGTCACCGTAATTGTTGAACCAGTTGTCCCCTCACTTGCGTCAGTGTATACTGAAGGTGCCATCTGCGTAGGTGGCGAAACGTCTATACCCTTTTGTTTTAACTTGTTAAGTCGGAGTGAACCTATTTTCAATCCTGCATTCATCCGGCTTTTGGAACCGTTTTACATTTGTTCGAGTTCTCTACAGAAGTATTCTTAGCACGGTGAGAGTGCACATCAACCAGCCTACTAATATTGGGCCGCTAGGATGCCACCTGCGCTTCAACTGCGAGGGCCTGAACAACAACCTGGTGCCAAGAAGTCTCTACTGCAAGACCCTCGTAGATACCCCCTACGGCCGCAAGCTCGCGCGGGATATTAGCCACAACTTCTTGAAGTGCCCTAGTCGAGGGAAACAAGCAACAAATACAGCAAGGAAGACTTCGCGTGTATGAGGCAAAAGCCTGCCGCCACGCAACGCTGGGTTCCAATGACATTCACGATATCATCCGGGTGCGCACACAATCTGAAGATTTGAAAAGGGGCAAGTGCAACGAAGTTCATCGCCAGAAGCTTACCCGGTTGTTACCTCGCCGTCGCCCAGAACGTGGCAGTTCAAAAGCGGTGCATGACCTTTTCTCGAAATATCTATCGGACAACCACATGAGCCTATCGTCACAGGGCATGAACTTCGCAATTGCCCCACGTAAAGTCCCGAAGCCTGATATCATCGTGGAGGTTGAGGAGAAGTTGCGGCACATCCACGATCGAGCTGGGGTAAACTTGGCTCGTAAGCAAATTTTAAGTGTCCTGATGAATTCCAAAAGCACTCGGACGACCGTCACCAATGAGGAACGTGTGGCGCTGAAGGGTCTCAAATCAAATAATTCTATCGTCATCCTATCTGCTCACAAGGGCAAAGGCACGATGTTGCTAGACAGAAAATAATATGAGGAGAATATGTACAACACATTGAACGATCCATTGCACTTTGTGCAGGTGAACCTTGAGCCGACAGCAAAGCCAGAGCGGCAGCTAGTTGAATAATTATGGGAACTACGAAAAAAACGATGCCTGGATCAAACGTTGTGCCGCCGGTTGTTTTCTTCGGACGGTGGTACTCTAACGATATATGGGCTGCCCACGGTGCATAAAAAGAGGCGCCCTCTCCGTCCTATCGTGTCTTTCTTTACGTCACCAACTTACAACCTGTGTTTCGATCCCACCGATGGCATCGGTTGTTGGGAACTCGGCGCTGACGCCCGTGGTTGTACCTGGGTCGCAAGCCCCAAGGGTAGCGTTGGCCTGGCGGCCTGGGGTACAACTGGAAGCATCCGAAGGTCCCGGCAAAGCATGAGTCGACTGGTAACAACAAAACAACTTGTTTATTTTAACATCGCAAAGAGTTGGCGGTCAGGTTGACCGAAGTAGAGAGACGGGAGAGCACTTTACTCAACAGAAGAAATCGGAGCCCTCTTTTTGGCGTCCGGGGGCAGCTGTTTTTATACTCTCGCAGTTGAGGGCAAGAAGGAACCCCTCAATAGACGAGCACGTGATTGTACAATGGGCTAATGGTGACGCACACTGTCGTAGCGCCGCCGGTCGGGCACAAAGACTGGGAGGAGAGGGTGACCCCCTGCTGTCGCATCGCCGCCGTTCGGGCACAATGGCACATACACTCACACACGCACATGAAGACACGTGGCATCGGAACATGCCTGGAAACGCCTGGAAACGCCTGGCGGGGAGCGTTGCGGCGACGCCGAACGGGCCAAAATGTCTGCCGCCCCGCCGCAGTCGCGCCTGGAAACGCCTGGAAACGCCTGGCGGGGAGCGTTGCGGCGACGCCGAACGGGCCAAAATGTCTGCCGCCCCGCCGCAGTCGCGCCGGCAAAACCGCGTGTCGCAGGCGAAACGCAACAGACCGCCCCGCCGGGGGAAGGAGATCCCGATGGACAGGGGACTGCATCCGCTGGCCGGAGGGATGTCGCTCGATGATGCTCATAACCGAAGTCGGGCGTCCCTCGACGTTTCTTGAGCGCAGCGCACAGAGAAGGCCTCGTTCTCTCGTTCAGGTTCGCACGGGACACTGCAAAGTGACTTCGGGAGAGTTCACATTTTTGTTCTCGTTCCCGGCAAGCGTTAGAACTACGCTGAAACTCAACCGCTCAGTCAGCAAGCACGGCACAACCCTCACTAAGCCCTGCCAGGCTCTTTCCCCTTTTTATACCACTGCCTAGTTCCTTACAGTAGTCTAGCATCACTCAGAACGCGTCCACAAATTGGAAAATTGCACTAGAAAGCATATCATCACTTTGAAACACTAAACAAAAGCAATTTGTTAAAAAAAATCCTGCCTCAGGAAGAAAAACATCAGTAACCAACAATTTTGAGGCTGATTCCTACGTTAGAGGCTTCGACTTAAGCCATCGGCGTTACCGTTGAGACTCCCCTTTTTGTAACGCACCTCAAAGGAATATTGTTGTAAAGCGAGGCTCCAGCGCAGGAGGCGGCCATTTTTGGGAGAGATGGTCTGCAGCCATTGGAGAGGGCAGTGATCCGTCTCAATGATAAACCTCGAGCCGGCTAGATAGCATGACAATTTCTGAACGGCCCACACGAGACATGCACACTCTTTCTCGGTGGCGCTATACGCCTGCTCACGACTGGTCAGCTTACGACTAGCATACAGGACGGGGTGTTCTACTTCTCCCTTTTCCCGTTGGCACAGTACAACGCCCATGCCTCGCTCACTAGCATCGCACTGAACAATGAACCCTTTTGTATAGTCTGGCGATCGTAGCACAGGCTGGTTTGTTAGGGCACTCTTTAGGGCGCTAAAAGCTCTTTCCTTTGTCTCGTCCCAGACGACTGTTTGAGGCTCTGACTTTCTTAGAGCATCCGTCAGGGGAGCCGCGATATCAGAGTACCTGGGGATGTACCTCTGATAGTAGCCGGCGACACCTAAGAACGACCGAATATCGGTCTTTGTGCGCGGTTGCGGAAAGTCTCGCACAGCGGCCACTTTTATTTCAGAGGGGCGGCGACGACCCTGACCAATCACGTGACCGAGGTAGACAACCTCGGCCTGTGCTAACTGGCACTTAGGAGCCTTTACTGTCAAGCCCGCTTCGCGCAGGCGGGTTAGCACTGCCCGCAAGTGTGCCATATGCTCAGACCAGGATGCGGAGAATATCGCTACGTCGTCTAGATACGGTAAAGCGAATTCTTGCTGTCCCCGCAACACTTTATCCATGAGGCTTGAAAAACAGTATGGCGCGTTCTTCAAACCAAAACTCAACACTTTAGGACGGAATGTTCCCATTGGTGAAATGAACGCCGCATACCTACTAGCCTCTTCTGTAAGTGGAACCTGCCAATAACCCCTGACAAGATCTAGGGTGGAAATAAACTGAGCGCTACTAACTTTCTCAAGGCGCTCCTCGATGTTAGGGATCGGATAAATTTGATCCTTAGTGATGGAATTAAGCCTGCGGTAGTCGACGCAAGGACGAGGTTCCTTGCCCGGTACCTCAACTAAAATCAAAGGGGAGGTATAATCACTCTCACCTGCCTCAATAACACCGAGCTGTAGCATTTTCTTTACCTCAGCCTCCATAATATCGCTCTGGCGGGGTGACACCCGGTACGCCTTGGATCGTACTGGCTCTGGGGAGGTAAGTTCTATGTCATGAGTAAGGACAGAAGTCCTACCAGGCCTCTCAGAGAACAGACCTTGAAACTCTTGTAATGGCTGGTGTAGTTCGGTTTTCTGCTCAGGCGACAGCGGTGCTTTACTGATAAGGTCACTAATGACTTGACCGGTGTCTTCCCTGTTCGTCACTGAGCCTAGTCCCGGAAGCTCGACCGGAAGCTCTTCAGGAACGTTTACCATCATGCACACCACTGCTTCCCGTTGTTTATAGGGTTTGAGCAGATTACAGTGGTAAACTTGCTGTGCTTTCCGCTTTCCTGGCAGACTTACCACGTAGTTAACGTCCGACAGTTTCTGAACAATTCGTGCTGGGCCCTCCCACTGCACGTCTAGTTTGTTGTTTAGCGATGTGCGCAATATCATGACCTCATCGCCCACCTCAAAACGACGGGCCCTGGCTGTCCGATCATAATAAACCTTGGCCCTCTGCTGGGCCTTTGTCATTGCTTCACCTGACAACTCCTGTGCCCTTCTTAAGCGTTCGAGGAGCTTAAGTACGTACTCCACCACGACTGGGTCGTCGCCCCTACCTTCCCACGATTCTCGAAGCATGCGAAGCGGAGATCGAAGCGAGCGACCGTACACCAGTTCAGCTGGCGAAAACCCCGTAGCCGCATGCGGCGCGGTCCTTAAAGCAAACATCACCCCAGGCAGACACAGCTCCCAGTCAGTTTGATGTTCAAAACACAAGGCTCTCAACACGCGCTTCATGACGGAGTGGAGCTTCTCAACGGAATTCGACTGTGGGTGGTACACGGAGCTGTGTAGCAGCTTTACCCCACACCTTTCGAGAAAAGTTGTCGTCAAAGCGCTAGTAAACACTGTGCCCTGATCTGATTGGATTTCCGCAGGAAAACCAACTCGCGCAAATATGGACAGTAGTGCATTAACTATCTCAACTGAGCTGAGTTCTTTAAGCGGCACTGCTTCAGGGAACTTTGTCGCTGGGCAGATCACAGTCAAAATGTGTCTGTACCCCGTGGCTGTTACCGGCAGAGGTCCCACTGTATCAATAACGAGCCGTCTAAAAGGCTCCGTAATGATAGGTACCAATTTCAACGGCGCCCTTGATTTGTCCCCTGGTTTGCCCACCCGCTGACAGGTGTCACATGACCTCACGAAGTGGTCTGCGTCCCTAAAACACCCTGGCCAATAGTACTCTTTCAAGAGACGGTCCTTAGTTTTCTTAACTCCTAGGTGTCCGGACCACGAACCCCCGTGTGACAAGCGCAACAGATCCTGACGATAGCATTGAGGCACGATCAGCTGATCGAACTCCACTCCTCGGCGGTCTAGATACTTCCGGTACAGGACTCCGCCTCTTTCGACAAAACGCGCAGTTTTCCTGGCGATACCTTCTTTGACATTGCAGCGCACGTTTTCCAGGCTGCCATCCTTTTTTTGCTCGGCTATCAAAGCCGACCGACTGACTTTTAGCAACCTATTAAGTCCGTCTGACGTAGGCGCGATGAGCAAATCAGTAGATAGCTCTTCGAACTTTCCCGCATCGGGATTTTCCTCTCCAGTATCTGGTGCCTTTAACGTTACAGACTCAAGTTTATTCAGTTCGGGCGTGCTCTGAATATCAGCTTGCTGCGCCTCTGACCCTTTTTCGTTGTTTGATAACGTCGGCCCCGCAACTGCCGCCTTTGCAGCGAGCTCCCGAACCTTCGATCTGGTTAACGCCTGAACACTAGCTTCACCAAACAAAAGCCCCTTCTCGCGCAGGAGGTGATCGGACCTGTTTGAAAATAGGTACGGGTACTGGGGGGGCAGCATAGATGACACTGCCGCCTCCGTCTCAAGCGCTCCGAAAGGTCCTTCAATAAGCACTTTTGCTACCGGCAGACACACGCTATGAGCTTCCACGGCTTGCTTGATCCATGCGCACTCGCCCGTGAACATATGGGGTTCTACGTAAGACGGGTGAACTACATCCATCGTAGCTGCGGAATCGCGAAGCACTCGGCACTCTTTCCCGTTCACGAGGAGGTCTCGCATGTAAGGTTCGAGAAGCTTCATGTTCTCGTCAGTGCTGCCTATTGAAAAAAACACAACTTTTGGTGTTGTTTCCGGACACTGCGCCGAAAAGTGACCCGGCTTCTGGCACGTATAACAAACGCGCGCTTGCCTCATCTCGAACCGCTTTCTGCGTTCGGCTTCGGCTGCCGCCGTCTCCTTAGGTTCGGTCGCACTGCTTCCACTCGCATCCGCACTACGCGTGTTCCCCTTTGCTCTCATGGGTGTGAACTTCGGCCTCTCAAACTTCGAGCCAAATTCACCCTTTTGACCGTCCTTAGCTCCGCGAGCCCGACGCGTCACAAACTCCTCGGCTAGCTCAGCGGCTTTAGCCACCGTACAAACGTCTGGCCTATCCAAGACCCAGTATCGCACGTTCTCCGGTAACCGACTATAAAACTGTTCTAGCCCGAAGCACTGCAGAACTTTATCGTGGTCACCAAACGCTTTCTCTTCTTTGAGCCACTCCTGCATGTTTGACATAAGCCTATACGCAAACTCTGTATATGACTCACTTCTGCCTTTCTCATTTTCCCGAAACTTCCGACGGAACGCCTCCGCAGACAGCCGGTACTTTTTTAGCAGACTCGATTTTACTTTGTCGAAATCCTCTGCCTCCTCTCTATCCAAGCGAGCGACTACGTCGGCCGCCTCGCCGGGTAACAAAGTGAGCAAGCGCTGTGGCCACGTTTCCCGAGAGAACCCCTGCTTCTCGCACGTTCGCTCAAAGTTAACCAGGAACAAACCAATGTCCTCTCCAAGCTTAAACGGCCGCATCAGGTCAGTCATTTTGAACAATACGCGTTCTCCTGCACCGTGTGCCTGACTTCCATTACGAGCGCGTTCCATCTCTACCTCAAGACGCTTCATTTCCAAAGCGTGTTGACGGTCACGCTCTTGTTGCTCTCGCTCTTTCTGTTCTTTACGTTCACGCTCTTCTTTTTCTTTCTGTTCTTTACGTTCACGCTCTTCTTTTTCTTTTTGCTCTTTAAGTTCGCGCTCCTGTCTTTTTGCAGTCTCCCTCTCCTCAATGGTCTCAAGGCATTCCGACAGCTCGTCATCCTCAGCCTCTAACTCAAGAATAGCCTTTAGCAGTTCAGGTTTTCTTAGTTTGTCTGAGACATCCAGACCCAACTCTCTTGCAAGCTCCAACAATTTCGGTTTGCGCAACGACTTCAAATCCATGGCTGCTCTGAATGCTGCTTTCTCTACTGCTTACTATTGTCTTGCCGCAAACTAACCCGGCAGCAACGACAACCACAATTACCAGCTCTGTTTCTGACACTAACAAAAGCCTGGCAAAGCTCAGAAGAAGAAAGTCCCGCACTCACCAAACCTCGCAGCCAAGAGTCCAGCGCAGTCGTTCCGCTGCAGGCAACCAGTCATCACACAGGGCTCGTTGCACTGCTCCCGGATCGTCGTTGAGCTGCTCAACATACAGTCAACTGCATCTCTTCGCTGCTGGCCTCCGTTGTCGCGATCTCACCGCTGGCAGACAGTTGTTTCGATCCCACCGATGGCATCGGTTGTTGGGAACTCGGCGCTGACGCCCGTGGTTGTACCTGGGTCGCAAGCCCCAAGGGTAGCGTTGGCCTGGCGGCCTGGGGTACAACTGGAAGCATCCGAAGGTCCCGGCAAAGCATGAGTCGACTGGTAACAACAAAACAACTTGTTTATTTTAACATCGCAAAGAGTTGGCGGTCAGGTTGACCGAAGTAGAGAGACGGGAGAGCACTTTACTCAACAGAAGAAATCGGAGCCCTCTTTTTGGCGTCCGGGGGCAGCTGTTTTTATACTCTCGCAGTTGAGGGCAAGAAGGAACCCCTCAATAGACGAGCACGTGATTGTACAATGGGCTAATGGTGACGCACACTGTCGTAGCGCCGCCGGTCGGGCACAAAGACTGGGAGGAGAGGGTGACCCCCTGCTGTCGCATCGCCGCCGTTCGGGCACAATGGCACATACACTCACACACGCACATGAAGACACGTGGCATCGGAACATGCCTGGAAACGCCTGGAAACGCCTGGCGGGGAGCGTTGCGGCGACGCCGAACGGGCCAAAATGTCTGCCGCCCCGCCGCAGTCGCGCCTGGAAACGCCTGGAAACGCCTGGCGGGGAGCGTTGCGGCGACGCCGAACGGGCCAAAATGTCTGCCGCCCCGCCGCAGTCGCGCCGGCAAAACCGCGTGTCGCAGGCGAAACGCAACACCTGTCTAAGTTCTTGGTTGGAATGATGAAGCCCTTAACTGAGGGCAACTCCCGGTCAGTTAAAAACTCTCACGATTTTGCAACTGACGTCTGTGCACAGCAACTTGATGATGACGATGTGATGGTGTATTTTGATGCTATTTCCTTGTTTACAAACGTCCCTGTTGGCCTGGCCATTGACATAGAGGCGCGTTTGAGAAATGATTGCAATTTAGAAAATTGTACGTCCTTGTCGGTAGAGAGATCATAATTTTGTTGGGGTTTTTCTTGAACCAAACTTACTTCAGCTTCGCTAACGCGATTTATCTTCAAATTGAAGGGTATCCTATGGCAAGCCCTGTTTCGGTTACCGTGGCAAACCTAGCGTTGGAGCACGTCGAAACGCGCTATAAGTGCTGAACTCACTACCCTTTCGGGTGAAAATGTATCGTATGTACGTGGATTACTTTTGTAAAATTAAAAAGGGCAAACCTGGTCGCTCTACACGCCGCGCTGAACTGTTCTCGTACGAACCAGAGAGATAATGTCTTGCCTTTTCTGGATGTGCTTGTACGCCAGGCCGGTAATGACAGTGTGGAAACGACAGTGTACCGTAAGCAGCGTGACACTGAACATTTTTACCGTTTGACTGGCGTCACCCGACCGAACACAGATGCTGCATTGTAAGAACTTCGTTATCACGTTGTGAAGAAGTGTGTTTCTTGTAGTAATTGCGCTTTCAAGAAGTATAAAATGTATTTGATGCATGAAAAGGGCGCAGTTATCCCAGGACGTTTGTTAACCATACCCAGAAGCGAATGTGGAGGAGAAGGGAAAGTGAATCACGAGTGAGGGCAGTCGCTATTGTATCTATTCCCTGTGTTCAGGGTATGTCGATACTGCTGGGAGAGCTGTGCGTCCGCTGGGCATACAAACCGTTTTCAAACCCCATTATACCTCGGGCAATGCTTTCACGAAATCGAAAGACCACACCCCTGTGGAAGATCAGAGCGGGGCCAACAACAAAGTCCGATGCTGGGATTTTGACGCGACTTTCATTGGCGAAACGGGCTGAAAAAGGTTAATGAGATTGAAAGAACACAAAGGAAACGTTGCTATGCAACGCGTTCTGCGACCGAACTTGTCGAACACTGCTGGACGACTGGGCATAGCTTCGGCATTGACAATGCGACGATGCTGGCCCGAGAGCGAAAGTGGGTGGAAACGAAATCTCCTGGAATCGTAGTTGATCCGTCGTGTCGAGTCGGCGTGTAAAACTAACCGTGGCCCCCTGCTGGACGTTTACAAGGACGTGTGGGACGAGTAGACTGGACCACGCCTGATTTGCGAAGATGCCAGCTGCATAGGTGGCGAAACGTCTATACCCTTTTGTATTAATTTGTTATGCTAAGTCGAAGTAAACCTATTTTGAATCATGAATTCACCCGGCTTTTGGAACATTTTTGCATACGAGCTAAAGGCGCAAGTGCGCTTTTGAGACGCTGAAGTATTCTATAAAGTGACATCGGCGGAGTGATTGAGAGTGATATATTGTTTCTGGTAGTTTTCCTTTTGCTACGTTGTTTTGCCAATCGGGGGCATGCCAAACTCCGTACCCAGGCTTACTCGCACAACTAGCTTGCCCTAAGATGACCGCGTTCAAGCTAGTGGAAATAGTAATCTCTGGACACGTGTTTTCAAAGTTTGATGGTGCGAAGGAGGGAAAAGAGCGGGAATGCGGTCAGCAGCCCGCATATTTACACCTTAATTACATGTTTAACCGGAGGTGTACCATTCCGTTTGCGTCAAAGTAGCCTTGTGGAAAGCCTGCTTAAGAAACTCGCCATGGGTGCTATGCAGGATGCGCCGAGTTTGGCGAAACTCGGTATCTTCACGAGCTTTGGTGACACCCCAAGATGAAAGCACAAATGGTACTGAGACACAGTTTATCTTTCGAGAAGCCTCCAGTTTCATTGGTTCATCTAGATTCACTCTGGGTGGCTATAATTCATTGGGCGTTGCCTTCTGGGTGGTCGACAAACCGGGGCCCACGTGATCATACCGTCGGTGCATGGTCGTGCCTTCATTCACTTGTTTGTCGTTCCACCGAGTGCATTACATGCACAAGCCAGTTATGAATCAAATGCATTTAGTGCAATATTTTTAGTTAATTTAACGTGGTTTAGAAGCATTTTAAGGCTGACAAGATGTACACTGAATGTGTATTAGACTAATTTGTAATTTAGTACGCTTCGCATTATACCACGAGGGAACGCTGTGGTGACGTCATCACATCCATTCACCGGGCGAGCATGGCGGCTAAACATCGAAGAGGCCCAGTGTAAGCAAACTCGTACAACGAGCTTGCAGTGCGCTCCGTAGTGATCAGGCTCGACGATGACCACTATTTCTTGGATAGTTCTGTTCCTCCGTGAGCAATCTTTCCGTGCACCCCGTAAGACTGCCAATAGCTTCGGCGATTTTACAGATCGCAACGCGCACTTACTGTTCACGGCGCAATGCTGAAGAAACAACTTGTCCGGTAATGCTTCTGCGAGTGCGCTGGGTTCCTTCACTCTGCGTGACTGCGAGCGTCACGAATATTACATAGTGTGTGCAAAAGGAAGACAGCCTATATAGCTACGATGCGTCAAGGAGGCGTTGCCGACGATGGATCTCGCTACCAACACAGTGAAGGAGACATCAACAAAATGCAGATAAGTATATTTCTGCTGTTTCATATTTAGCATAAAAATAGTGCACGGATTAAGTCACCTTTGTAGTAATCAACTGAATGTCCAGCAGTTTAAAAAAGGCATTGAGAACCAATGAGTGTTTGTGCTTTTACATGCACGTGGGCCCGCGAAAATATGGAAAATATGAAGCTAACCTTCACTAACATGGTGAGATAACAAAAATTCATGAATGACATTAAGCCCGTAGAATCTATGGAAGAGTATCTTTATCCAGGTGAAATATCAATAGGAGGTATTGATATAAAGCAGGAAACATATAGAAATTTCATGGGTTGAACAGCACATAGAAGGCATTACCGAATCATGATCCCCACGTTACCAATATCCTTGAAAAAAGTTTAGAATCATTGCATTCTACCGTTATGCAATATGGGACATAAACCTGGAAGTTAACAAAGAAACTTGAGAAATCGAGGACTGTGCAGAAAGCGAAGTAACAATAATTTTTGGAGATAGCATTAAGGCAGGAAGATAGTGGCGTAGTAAACCGTGGTAAATGATATGCTAGTTGAGATTAAGAAAATAAATGGAGTTGGTGGGCAGGCCATGCACGTCTTCAATCACTTGTTTCCAATTCATAACAGGTGATTACATAAGCGTGACAGAATAGATGTCAAGGAGAGAGAACTGCAGCCGAGAATGGTAGGAAGTTACGTAATGGGACAAAAATATGATGTTTGTAGGCATAGGATGCAATGAGCTCGTATAAGATGGGATTGTAGGGAGAGGCTTTTGTTTTGCAGTGAACAAAAATAGGTTTGTCGTGCTGACAGTAGAGACTCGTGAAGGTGCGGGGACACCTCAGCTGCTGGCACACTAATCAACATGACAATTGGCTCTGAAAAAGACAACCCCAGTTATGAAAAATAAAGCAAAGTTGTCCCAACACATTATTATGCATACTACGCTAAAGGCTTCCACAGTCAAGGGCACTTAGTACCAATAGTGCAACCAGAATTTTTCTTTGTAAATAATGTTTTATATGCGGTTGATTCATTCCAATAATCCACTTTTTTGCAGCAAAACATTCTGCTGCTGGAGGCACTCAACCGCCTGGGGGCAGTAGGCGAGCGCTGGGCACGGGCTCTTCAGTGCGGCAAGGTCCAGAGGGATGCTCTGCAACAGTAGTATCGGTGCCCTCACTGCTTTCCAGTCGAGCCCCCAGAAGACACCTTATAACGGAGCTTTCAGTTTATTATTTTGTTTATTATTCAAGAACATGAATAAAATGATTGCAGTAAACATTGTGCTGTGCATATTAGGACACTTGCAACATGCACTTGGTGCCTCTTCAAAATAGGCAAAAACCTTAGACAACCTGTGCCACTCTTGGAGCATGTAAATGAAAAATACACTAATGCAGCATACACGTCATTGTGCTGTTTGTTCTTTCTATGTGCAAGAATACAGTGCGTGTTGATTAGCCACAAGATGAACGGTGTGTGTAATTCACAATGAAAAGACAGGAAACAGCAGGAGCTTAATAATGCTATTACCTACAGACTGTGCATATGACTGCAACACTCCCCGATCCAAACATGCCATTACATGCATGTTTGATACCACATATTCTTTAACAATGTCAGATATTTGCATGTACTAATTTTCACACAGCTTAAGCCCTTGCATAGCTCCCTTCTGATGTATCCATTTCATAGGCCAAACAATAGTACACTTTGTCCTTTTGTGTTGTATGAAAAGCGGCATCCTCTACAGTCGGATACAACTTCAAAAGACAGGAGAGGCCCCACCCGGATGACCAAAGCGCAGCAGCCGATTGCCTCCACGTCTAAAGAAATAGTACCTCTCCAACGAGCGGGTATTAGTGCGTCCGACGGCACGACGTCAGTCTAGAGTGCGTGCCCATTGGTGCAGGCTTGTGTTCACCTGCCTTTAAAGTGCAGATTCCGCGGCCTCCTAAAGTTGTATCCAACTATACAATCACGTAATGCCTTGTACTAGTTGCGTAGACTTTAGCAACTTGATAGCACACTGTGATCAGGAACAGAAATCTATAAAGGCATCCAAGCAAAGCTGGCTGGCCACACTTCCATTATGAGGGGCTGTAAAAAGGTCTCGCCAAATATTCCCATGACGTCCTTGAAAAAGAGGTGGTGTTTGGCAGTTATTTAGGATCAAAAACAGATTACAGTGAATGTTGTCTACCCCATCAAAACAGACCGATCTTGGTTATCTGCACAGCATGTAATGGAAGCTTGTGTTTCACATAGGAAGCAAACTGCTCTGTCCAGTACAAGTTGGAGGCCGGTATGGCACCTATTGTGTCAACAGTGTCAATATATAAATTACACTTTTCACAGGCCATTGATTTCACCATTATTTTTGTATGACGGTTGTTTCAATCAGTGCTTGTATTACATGAGCAGGTGGATTTGAAAGCAAAGCTTTGTTTGCAAACCTTCAGACTTCCATAATTGTGTGGAAAGGCACTGGCATGTTGTTAAATAGCTCACACTTCCTCGGTCCTGCACCAAAGAAGCCCAATGCTCTATATGAAGTTGGATCTCACAACAATTCTTCGGCACACGAGGAAGAGTAACACACATATCAGAGCGTTCTGCTGTGTGTATTTCTCTGTGTTCCGTCGAATTGTTGTGCAATTCAACTTCAAGCTTCCATACCAATACACGCAGTCTTCAACCTCACCAATGCTCTCGTTATTAGGCCACAATGGCGCACATCTTTGAAATGTCCCAACACAAATGAGCTCCCCAAAAAATCACGTGTTAAATTTTGCAGCAATGGTGTATGCGCGCGCCATATTCTTTACCACTAAACTCACAGGAATCAAAGGAGCAAGCATTAACCAGTCTTACTGTTGCTGTTACCACCATCATCATGACACCAATGGAAAGACAGTGCCACGTTTCAGTAAAGGGAGTGCCGGAGGGAAAGGTGTGACAGCGAGGGTTTACACTAAAAATAGCGGTTACAAGACATGTTCAATGCCAAAATATGCTTCATGTCGCTCATCCTACTTTGGCATTGTGGCAGGCGTTTACTCGTTTGAGCATACCAAGTTTTGAGTCATGATTGCTCTAAAGCTGTACAAAAGGTCTATTTGCTCTGCAATTGTTATTTTTATCATGGCGGGTTAAAGACCCACTTCTCATTGGCATCTGCACCACATTTCTCCCGATATGTAATTTTTCCTTGATGGTTCATGACATCTTCACGTACACTGAGTTCTGCAGAGCATTGGATCTGCATTGTTCTACTGCTTAAGAATTAGAGCCCCATTATAAGACGAAACTATATGCTTTACCATCCAGAATAATGCTGCCCCCCCCCCAAAAAAAAGGTACACTGAACGTCTGGCACATGCATCAACAGTGAACAGAGCAAACAATCAAGTATTTTCTTCATGCAAGCAAGCACACTAAGATTCTCAATGCATTTGAATTTCGCCACAAATGCATAGGCACAACCGTCTTGGCGCAACATCCACATCTCGCGCTGCAACAAATTGTGCAATGCCTCCTTTCATAGTGCCGCCGATAGATGACGCATGACCAAAATTCAGCATTATGAATACTAACTTCACCAATGAAGCACCCCAACTTCTTTATGAGATTGGCATTCATTGATTACTTCACACAATTTGTGATATCTATGCATCTATTTATACTTAATTAATCTCCCAAGAAAGTGAGCCATTTGGAAGGCACCCTGATAGAAAAGTAGAACAATCGGCAAAAAGTCAGCAACCAGCGAGAAAGTCGGTATTATAGGCAGCCGCATGTGAGATGTCGGTAACAAAAAAATTTAAGTCGGCTACACAGAAGTGACAAATTTGGCAATATGGCGTGTCTAGGCATTGCTTCAATGCTAATCACAGTAACGCTGTCATTGAAGGCGCCTTAATTCCTACGTACTTTCCGTCGACACACCCGACTACGTTCGCAATGTTCCCGCGAAGTAGGAAGCATTATTTTATATATGCCCGCTCAGCCGCATTCTTCGGGAAAGCTAGCCGCCGCTTACGCACTGCCGCATCGATAAGCGCGTGAGACACATCTCTGACACAGAGGCTAACAGTAGTTTGACGGCGTCCACTGTAACGCTCGGCGCCGACGCTTCCCTGCAAACTCCCACTCCCGTAGAAACGGAGCGCACAGATGACTTGCTCTACGACGGTGAGCGAATGAAGCCCGCCACGCTGTCTCCGCAGAAGAGAGTCTTCGCCTAGCTCGTCACACAGCCAGCGCACTGATGTCTTCGACAGGCGAAAATGACGCTGAAACTCCACGTCGGTCATGTAGGTGAACGGGTCCAGACGGTCATACGGACGCTTGCTGCCGCTGGATGCAATGACACAGGCTGCTGCTGCCGCCGCCATGTTCCCAAGTTGAACTCGGAGGGGGTTTCGCGATGTACGAGTTTAGCGCGAGTTCGCCTGTGAATCAAAACCAGAGATCACGCCCCGCGCTAGGCATGTAACTCTTGTGCGCACACCCACCACAGTTGGGCCACTCCCAACTTGTCTTTCGGCAACAGCCACCCGGTATCGAGCTGAGAGGCATCAACAATCTTGGCCGCCGGCATAAAACACGCACGATACACTGTCATCGGTGATGTACTGAGCGAGCACCACTATCGAAAACAAAGCGTTGACTGTCGCTGGCTTATTCATACATCTTCTCGGGCTGAGATGGCCTCACAACACGGTTTCATTGCCTGCATTGTGGCGACATAGCGTACAGTAAATAATTATCGGCACGTGACTGTAGCTGCTTACAAGGCGTAGATGTGCCGAGGGGGACGACGATGCTGAGGAGTGCGTATCGTAGCAATCGTTTGAGATGGCTGCTCTGTCATCGGTGATATATCGGAGTCACAGCGTCGTAAACACGATCAGCGTCCCAGATCGGAGAAGCGCTAGCTCTTCTAGACCCAGTGTAATGGCATTTCTTCATCACAAGCACTGAGCACTCAACAGTTCCAACACCTTTCTCCGTTCGAAGTCTCATTTCATAACTGCACACAAGAGCCCTCACCTGCCAAAATGCGATTGCTGCAGTGTCGTTACGATATCCATCTGCGATCGCTACTGGCTCCAGCAGAGGTAATCCGCAAGAACCCGGGACTGCACAACACACTCAAATACTGCGTACATGCGGTCAGAGGCACCTTCACTGCGCAAGCGATGACAAGCGATGAATTGTGTCGCTGGGAAGCACGCACTTCTTCGCAAAGTATCGCAGAGGCCTCGCGCACAAAGATAAACTGGTACATTTTCACTGCACTGCGTCACTACGGACCCTAAAATAACGTACCGCCATTTTGCAGCGACAGCCGTTGCTCCCGTATCAATGACTAACGTGTCATATTTAGTCCGTAAAGCGGGAGCCTTAATAGCCTAGTGAAACGCCAGCGATGAACAGCCGTACCGCGGCGCTGCGTTTCTATTCCCCTATTAGAGAAATAGTGATCATGGTCCTCCACGGGTCTTGAGCACGAAGTGGTCATGAGTGATTTTATTGAGAATGGGCGTCTTGCGCTGGAGTTTGAGTTTTAGTAGCGGCGCCTGGTGGCGGGGCGCGAAACGTTATCTGGGTAGTACCGGCTAGGGTAGTATTGAGCCATGGCTGTGGCGAAGAACGTTTATAGCCAGCGTTTTCTGTCAATTCGCGCTTTTTCCTGCAGTGTTGCGAGTGTGAAAAAGCTCGTCACTTCTCACAGACCACGCCGACCACGCTGCGAGCTAGCCGCAGCCTATAGTTTAACGAAAACGGACTCTCCGTGAGACGTAATGAGGTTCTTGCATTGCCCAGGGGGCGCTGCGAAAATGTGGCTAAAAAGCGCCCTCTGTCCTTAACTGGGTAGTACCAAGCACGGTCGTCTGCTTCGGAAAGCACGTTTACAATATGGACCCGCCACTTTCGTTTGTGTTATACCACGGCTTGCAGCGAATATCGGGCGCCGAAGATTTTTTCAGAGATGGTACGCAGCGTAAAGGCAATAAATTATGCAACGCTGAATACGTGCACGCCGTTCAAGAAATAAGCGGCGAAGTTTTAGCGCGGTGTCAACCGCAAGTGAAGCGAGTCTGCGTACGAAGTTGAACTTCAGGTAAGCTTTGCACGCTGATAGATTCAGGCACACAAACGCGAGGAAATGCTTGCTTGAATGAATTCACAGCAGCGATAAGCAGACGTCATGTGTACGGAACTGCTTGAGCGCACAACGGTACGCACCACGACGGCAGCGGTGTTTCGACATGCCGCGAAACGGTGGGCCTCCTGCAATCTTTGTTGACTGCATGCCGCTAGACAAGTAGTTACGCCTGCACTGTAGCAGCGGCCATCTGTCCCTTTAGCAACTGATAAATAACTGATGCAATGCATATGAGCTCGTAGTAATATACGTGCGAATCACGCTGCAGCACGAGCTCGTGCGCTGCTCGCTTGATGTAGCTTTTAATGATAGCGCTCGAACATCGATGTGCAGCAATCAATACTACCTTGCTGCGCTGCCTCAACGTGCTGCCTTGAGGTCGAGGATGAGCTCATTTAGCTCTATAACCTGTGCTGCTCGTAGTGGGATAGTGAACTGTCACAGAATCAGCCCGACCATTTGTGCTCATTTGCACACACATGATCACTTCACCACTTCGCACCGGTCGAATTGTTAATTGTCGCTGTGGCCTGGTCTCGAATCTTGAATCACCAGCCATGCCTGCTAGCTGCTATGTCGGCCTGCCGTCGGGACTGTAGGTGCAAAAGACCGAATTTTAGGACGCAGAAAATCAAGCAAGCTTCAAGACAGGCGAAGCAGTCAGCATGGCGCTAAGTTTCGCTTGCCCAGCGTGACGAACTGCAGCTATCCAGCGCGCCCGACGCTCCGCTTCGTGAGACCTTGAAGGAAAACGGTAGAATCTGATGTTGGGATTCAGGCCTTCTTGTTCATGGCAGCCCACGACGCAGAAGTAATGACGGTGACGCTTTTTAGAGGCTGAGCTAGGTCTCTCCGGATCGGCGTCACCGATTCCTTCTGCTTCACGCATTACGTCTCACGGAGAGTCCGTTTTCGTTAAACTATAGGCTGCGGCTAGCTCGCAGCGTGGTCGGCGTGGTCTGTGCGAAGTGACGAGCTTTTTCGCACTCGCAACAGGGCAGGAAAAAGCGCGAATTGACAGAAAACGCTGGCTATGAACGTGCTTCGCCACAGCCAGGGCTCAATACTACCCAAGCCGGTACTACCCAGATAACGTTTCGCGCTCCGCCACCAGGCGCCGCTACTATACCTCAAACTTCTGCGCAAGACGTCCATGCTGGAAGCTGAAGGAATCGGCGACGCCGATCCGGAGAGACCTAGCTCAACCTCGAAGAAGCGTCACCGTCGTTACTTCTGCGTCGTGGGCTGCCATGAACAAGAAAGCCTGAATCCCAACATCAGATTCTACCATTTTTCCTTCAAGGCCTTACGAAGCGGAGCGTCGGACGCGCTGGATAGCTGCAGTTCGTCGCGCTGGGTGAGCGAAACTTCGTGCCATGCTGACTGTTTCGCCTGTCTTGAAGCTTGCTTGATTATCTGCGTTCTAAAATTTGGTCTTTTGCATCTACAGTGCCGACGGCAGACCGACATAGCAGCAGGCATCGCTGGTGATTAACGATTTGAGACCCGGCCACAGCGACAATTAACAATTCGACTGTTGCGAAGTGGTGAAGTGACCAGGTGTGCGCAAATGACCACAAATGGTCGGGGTGATTCGGTGAGAATTCACTACCCCACTACGAGAAGCACTGGTTAGAGAATTAAATGTGCTCATCCTTGACCTCAAGCCAGCACGTTGAGGCAGCGCAGCAAGGTAGTATTGATTGCAGCACATCGATGTTCGAACGCTGTCATCAAAAGCTACATCAAGCTAGCAGCGCATGAGCTAGCGCTGCAGCGCGATTCGCACGTACGTTACTGCGAGCTCATATGCATTGCATCAGTTTTTGTCAGTCGCTAAAGGGACAGATGGCCGCTACTACAGGGAAGGCATTACTACTTGTCTAGCGGCATGCAGGCCCGCCGCTTCGCGGCATGCTGAAACACCGCTGCCGTCGCGGCGCGTACAGTCGTGCGCTCGAGCAGTTCCGTACACATGATGTCTGCTTATCGCTGCTGTGAATTCATTTATAGCAAGCATTTTCTCGTGATCGTGCGCCTGAATCTAGCAGCGGGCAAACCTTACCTGAAGTTCAACTTCGTACGCGACTCGCTTCACTTGCGATTGACAGCGCTCTAAAACTTCGCCGCTTATTTCTTGAACGGCGTGCACGTATTTGGCGTTGCATAATTTATTGCGTTTACGCAGCGTGCCACCCCTGAAATAATCTTCGGCACCCGATATTCGCTGCAAACCGTGGTACAACAAAAGCGAATGTTGCGGGTCCATTTTGTGAACGTGATTTCCGAAGCGGACGACTGAACTTGGTACTACCCAGTTCAGGACAGAGGGCGCTTTTTAGCTCCATTTCTACAGCACCCCCTGGGCAATGCAAGAGCCCCATAGCACTGCAGCCCCCCTACGCGACTTCTCACCGGATGAACTCCCTCGTGCGTGCGACGCTTTTCAATGTATCCGCTTCTAAGCTTTCGCCTCACTGTCGGTACTCAGGGCAAGAAGTGCAAAATTTAATAATTTGCTCGATCTCTGTTTGTGATCAGAAATTTCTAGCATTCAAAACGAAAAACAGACACTTAAAGAAATAAAAATGTTCGTTATTTTATTTGTTGTATTTTAACGTATTCGTTGAGCGAAAGCGTAGGTGCAAGAATGCGCCACATGTACCCTGTTCGCATTCGAGGGAGGATAGAGAGATAGTGCCCGAAAGAGGAGGCACGCCCTTGACGCGCCCGGAAAAGGCGTGGCAAGCGGCTCACGGCAAGTGTGCAGACAGACAGCGGGACAGTCGCGGCATTGCTAAGCTGCGATAATCCGTTGATAACAATACGCGGCGCTGGCGCGTTTCGTTGTCCGGCCTTCTGCTCTTGAAACGTGGAAGCAGCGTGCCGCGCGCGCAGGGTGCGCTCATGTTGTCATATGCGGCTTTTTGTCTACATATCTTTTTGCCTGTAGCTTTTGCTCGTTCCGCGCTATCTCCGTTCACTGACTTCCGTCGAGCAAACTCGGTTAAAACTCGGGTGAACGAGAAACTCGGTGCATCCTGCATAGCACCCCATGTCCCCTATTGTATAGATGCAATATTGTTTTGGGACGTTTAACTAAAGTTTCATTTAAGTCTGCATGCCGTTCGATATTTGACTGTGCGCGATGTAGGGATGTGCACTTTGTTATGCTTTTACTAATTGGTACACACAGTTTATGGAAGACAGGATTATTGGACCACATTGCTGAGCCCGTTCTTACTTCGTCAGTACAGTTACAATGAATGATTGTTCGCCTAAAAGACATCTATGATGAAAGGGAATTTCAACCAGACTGGTACCTTCGATTGATTACTTGTTTTTCATTGTCTCCCTTTTAGAGCATATATATGCTCGTTTTCTGTATTAGTTACTAGTCATACGATTGGCACTTGTCTTGTTATTTATAATGTGACATGCATTGCCATTGCCTGTGTAATTACTGCATGCGATGTTAACTCGCGGCAGTAAATACCGTCTATGAGAAAAAAAACTGGCTGAGATGTAAAACTTCGTACTAACACTCTGTAGGAGCGCAGTTTCAGCACAGGTGATGTATACTGCGCGGCTCTGTCTGTGTTCTTTAGTCTCGCAAAGGACCTCGGCGTTCCTTCAACGGACACCAGTGCCACTGGCAAACATGCAATCCACTAGAAAAAAAGGATAGCAGATATTGCTGCAAAAAGGGAAATTTATTGGACGATTCCGGCAATATAGCTATTGTAGAAAAGGGTCTAATTTTCAATAAAAATCTTTCATATCTGTACATTCCTTCAAACATCCTTTCTGTGGGTGTTAGGGGTGTAAGGAGTTGTAGACATTAAAAAGCGCCCTTAAGAGGAAGATTTAGCTCGGGTGCTCCTATCTAAATACATGTAAAAGGATAACCACTACACCAAATATGACGAGGCTTGTTGCATTTAAAAGAAAAACTTAAAATATAGTGATTGCTGGTTTCAAATTTTCTATTTAGCTCGTAAATTTTGTACTGAAAATTGGCAAAAGTCGCAAATCTTTATAAAACGAAACTATCAAGCTTACAGCTCCGTAACTCGGTAATGAGGAATGATATCGAAATTTTGTTAATTGCACCTCATGTATATCTAAAGCGGACAAAATTGGCATGTTACACATGAATCTCAAAAATTTAGTAATGTGTAAATACAGGTTTCGCAGAACCCTTATACACAATGTAAAATATACACATGATATATAAATTGACATATCCAATTTGTCCGCTTTGGATGATCTAATGGATGCCGTTTACAGAACCGCGATATCTGCCCTTGCCGGAGAGCTGTTAATTTGTAAGTTTCATGATTCTATTTTTTCGAACTTCCCAATTTTTAAAAATTCTTCTAACAAAATTCAGGCCCTAAATCGAATTTGCGCTTCTAGCAGTCACTAGAATTTACCTTTCTCTCTCAAATGCAACAAATTTCATTAAAGTCGGTCCAGGGGTTATCTCAGAAAAGCGTTCTTGCATTTTACATGTATTTGAATTGGCCGCGTCAGAGTTGGGCCCGAGATAAAGCTTATATCCTTTTGAATGCGATGATTTATTTGTGTTCAATGTATCGCTACAGTATAAAGACATCGCGATAAAAGGCTTCGATATACTACCAAAAACAATGACATTTCCTTGAGTTTTTTATCGTTCGATACACAGAAGTACCCATTTCTAACGCTACCTTCAGACAAGGAAGGATATTGACGGCCCTAGCTCAGCGAGAAAACGCCACGAGTACTTACACTATCGGCGCTCATCAAGAACGGGCTCTGAGCAGTTCTTTAAGTAGAGTTTCTTGAAAAAAGGAACAACTAGAGGGAAGTGTGACGCTTATGCGTGCTGGGCATCTGAACTCCTTTTTCTCTAGAAATAGCTCAAAACTTTAAGCAATATATTGTGTTATGAATGCGACCGTTTGGATTGTGTGTTCGTAGAGACTTCTCGCTTTCGTACGTTTAGCAATTTATGAGTTCTTCGAAATTTAAGAAAATCAAGTGGAATAGATGACCCTTCGCGGATGCCTAAAGCCGCAAACAGGAACAATAGGCAAATTGGTGCGCCACCGATCACGTCCGTGGTGGCTGAACGATCGGAGCGCCAGAATTCCTTCTAGTGACTTTTGCAGGAAACATATCCCAGACATATGCAGAGACATACGCCGCGACAACGACCTCCAAGCTATGCTGGTTACCCGTTGTGAACAACAAGTATAAGAAAATTAGCGCTGTTAGCTCGATTTCTTTCTTTTTTTTCTTTTTTTATGCGCTGTTTGCATTACCCTGGCATATCTCAGCATTGCCAACTCGCACAATATATAAGGCTAAATCTTGAAACGATCGTCTTTCATTGCCTTCTGTAAAAAAAATTATTGGAGACGTTTCGCCACGGATTGCAAGATATTTGCAGGCCCTCGAGCAATATGAAAGGAATCGTCAGAATTGCTTTCAGAAAGTTGCAATGGTTAGACACACACATGCTTCTTGTGAAAGAGTTCGATTAGACTAAATGTTAGGCGGGGAAGCCGCTCATTACACGTACCTTCTAAAAGTAATTGTCAGAACATTTCTAATCTTCTAGCAATTGCCAATTTGCTCTACATAGTTCTAACTTATACATCACGCTCAGAGGGACACTAACGGACACTGGCCGCCGGACCAGCTGTTCCTGCAGATCTACCCTCCAGAACTGTATCATTGTCTTCTGTGTGACGGTATATGAATTGAGCAAAGTGTGATACAACCAGAAATGTAACGATGTTAGTAAAACAACGATATTTATTAAAGGCGAACTTGCGCCCACAAGTAAAAGTCATGCGGTCGTGAAGAAATCCGCGGCAGTCGCGTTCTCAAACTGGGCTCGAACCATCTTCCGCTTCTCCTCGCGTGACACCTCGTGCGCGTGGCGCGTGCGAGCCGGGTCCAACTGGCTGCCCGTGCCACGAAGATCGCTGCCTGTTGTTGCTGAACAACACCACTGTACGGCGTGCACAGTGCCCAATACGAAGGGCGCGCAACTTGAATATCACCAAGTTTGTCGTGGCAATGTTCTTCTTAACTGTAACTTCGTTGCAAAAAAATTGCCACCAAAGGTCATGCTGCTGGTCCTCAATTTGAATCAACCGCGCAAGAACGGACGAGTTGAAGCAATTCCCGCTTAAGTTGTCTCTCCAGCACTCTCTGTGAATCAGCCAGTGCTGACGTCACATGAGAGGTACCATTGTCCAAAATTGGTGCCGCTACTCTGATTTTCCATTCTAGTTATATTCTTGCTTTTAAAAGCTCCGTTCTCACCACGAACTACGAATTTGACATTAAAGAAGCCTTATCTTAGAATCTTGCTCGACCTAATATTTTCGCTTAGTGTTCCCTAAAGATTCCCTACGTACCACCTTCAAATTAATGCAACTACTTGTTAATTTCCACCCGAATAACTTCCGCCAATTTTGCAGCTGTCTTTTCAGAGCGGATGTGCTTCGACAGCTGTTACATTAATTACAGCTTCACTGTGAAACTTCTCGTGGGAGCATATGTGTTAAAATACTGCTCCCGGCCTTTACCATTCGCTCCTCCTCAGGCACGCTGGGAAGACATCGCGCAGCATTCGGTCAGTAGCACGTCAGCGCTGAAGTTCATGCTCCGCCTAGTCCTCAAGTACCGTATTGAGCTGGCCATCAGGGTGCGTCTCTACGAAGGCAACATGCACCTCAGGTCTGGCAACTCGCTGCGCAACTATCTCGGCCTGCCTGCGCGACAGCTGGAAGCGATGCTCAGCACAGCGGCAAACGCCAGCGGTGCCACATTGACATCGGCGCAGCTGACGCAGTTGCTGATCGTCGACGAGTCCCTCACGAACAACCAGAGCGGTGAAGAAGACGTGAGCATGTGGCCGCCGGACCAGCTGTTCCTGCAGATCTACCCGAGGACTCGCGAAGCGTGGATCGAAGCCCTGGCCGATGCTCCGCACGTGCTGCAGTCCCTCGAGCCGACCAAGCTGGTGTACGTGAAGGGCATGTCCTTCCTGCACACCTTCACCCACCTCGTCTTCGAGTCGTCCAGTCGCATCACGCGCTCTGTGTGGCTTCTGGTACACGCGCTCCTACCTGCCCTCGAGGCGGAGGTCGTGCGGCGAACAGTGCCCTCGGAGCAGCTGGCGGACGCCGTCGTTTCCTTCTGCTACCGCCAGAGCCGCGAGTCTCAGTACGGCGTCGCCATGGAGTCCTTCCTGTGGACTCTGGCGATCGGCTCGCAGAGTGTACCGTCGGCGGTGAGCACCACGCAGGACTTGGTGCGCTCGCAGGCTGCGCTATCGGCGGAGAGGTTGTTCCGCGGTGGCCTGCTGCACGAGGTCATGGAGGTAAGCGCGGGAAACTCTCCGGAACAGGCAGTACACTCCGTTATTAAGTTAAGATTTGCTAGTGTGATCCTCCTCCTAAGCCTAGGTCGTTATGAAGACAAAAAAAGGGAAGGTTTTTTTATTGCTTTCCTCAAAGTAGCCATACATTACGCTTAGTCCTGTTCATGGAAATGTGGAAACAAGCAGGTAAACTAAGGATACGTGCGCCAAATATACGTAGGTGAAAGAAAGCGGGTAATGCTGGATAAATTTGATTCTTTAGCGCTCGTTCGGAGCCCCTTTCTCTCCTAAGAAGCTTAATATAACGTATTGGGCACCTATAGCCACGCGCGTAGGCAAGTAATCAGCGGCCTTTTTTGTTTTTCTCTCGTGTATGAACGCATAAATAAACGTAATTGCTTCGTTTTATCTATAACAACTTATACTGAAAAGCGCATAATGAAATATTGGCGTTGTGATATGTCCCGCGCTGATCGTTTGGTGGATAGCGTGAAACTCTGTCGTTCACGGTGGCTTCGGACTATTTTCCATAAACCCGATGTCGCATGGACGTCTTGGGGGCTCGGTTTATCGGAGGCGAGGAAAATACGTTTTGACAGCTGGAGAACAGAGCGTCGACTGGCTTTATCCAAAAGTAAAAGCAGGTTTGCCGAGTGGCGGTGGTGGCACCACATTTGGGCAGCTGCTTCGGTTCGAGCAGAGAGAAATGACCCCCACGGCGGGGGCAACGAAGTGGCAGACGTTCGCTACAAGGGCTGCCCCACTAGAATTCCAGAGGCTTAGGTGTCAATGGCGGTATGAAAAATTAAATACAGGCTGCCCACGGGCGATACGAGGAGAAGTAGGTCGAAGCTGGTCGAGCCAGCAATGTAGCCTCTGTAAGGGCTGCGCGGCTGCTGGCGGAGTGCCTTGCTGACCTGGAACATGGATTGCTGACCCATAGAGCATCTCGGCTGCGCTGACTCCGAGGTTATCCTTTTTTGCTGTTCGCAGCGCCAGTAGCAGGTATCATCTCCACCCAGTGCTGTCTGTCGAGCGTGGCGGTCAACGACGCCTTCAGTTGTCGGTAGAGACGCTCGACCATGCCATTGCTCAGTGGGTTGTATGTCATGGTGCTAGGAAGTCGCGTGCCGAACCAGGGTGTCTACCAACGGGGAAAACCTCGAATTCTCAGAGATATTGAGTAGTAGGGAAAACTCAGGGAATTTGTGCCTCTATCAGGGAAACTTAGCTGTGATATTATTGATAGGGTCGCAAGTCACGGTAATGCTAGCTCAAGTAACAGACAGGAATCGTAATGAATCGTCTTTGACGGCCTGTCGCCTTCTGGAGGAGTTGCCAGTGTACAGTCGACGGCCGACTTACCGGTTTCCCAATAATTTGGACGGCTTCGCGGCACCGCCACGTACCTCATAGAGTCAATGTATCCGAACGTCTGAAATTTCGGACGCAAGAACTCTTCGTCGTCCTATTTTCCGGACGTTTTGCCGTGGCCGCAGGTCCGAAACGGCATTAATCAAAGCCACCACCGCTGCCTCGAACCGGCGCTCTCGCACGCAGATCCGCCGGCAGCCGTAGCCACCACTGCGGCAACGCGAGGCCTAGCTGCTTTGACGTTCGCTGTGAAGCTTCTTACCGTTGGATGCCGTGTTTTTTAATGAAAGAATTTGTTGCTGTAAGCAGTGGCACGAACTCCGCCTTCTTGGTCCTCGCGATTGGCTTAGAAGCTTGGAAAGCACGGTGCGTTGCAAAATGCCGGTTCCGGAAAGTCAGCTTCCCCTTCATACAAAAATGTTACTTGGTGAAGCATACGCTCAAGTATTGCAGTGAAGCATAACAAGGGTGGGGAGGGGCTATTGCCACGGGACGCAGTTCGTATTCCTTAATTATAAACGCGTGCACGTGGTATTTCCTGTCACAGTACGAGCACCGATAAACCTCATACGTGTACTGACAGGCCTTCAGGGCGTTTTCGAATGTGCCTGTGGCGGTTTAAGCCCTTAAGGGCAGTAAATGACATGCATTGATTTTTTCCAACTGGCCGATTTTTCGGACGTTCTCGCGGCCCCTTGGGAGTTCCAAAAATCGGACGTAGACTGTGCAACTGACCAAGATGATGCTTCAAATGGTACATGAGGCGAACGAGTGGCGGAAGGAGGACAAGAACAGAAAGGACCTATGCATTGATGAATGAACGGAAAAGGGAGTGTGCCGCCACTTCTTTCAAGGAGCATGAGCTCAAAAAACAGTGTTGTCTGACGCCGAGATGCAGGTGTTCCTGATCCAGACCAAAATAAACTCTTTAAAGCAATGAAACGGAGCACTGAGGTGTTGTGCGCGGGCTGAGAGTACGTCAGGACAGTTGAGGTCGGCACACCAGCGATTGAGAGAGAATCTCACTTCTGACAAAGTTCGGACCTCATACCAACGAGCTTGCTATCAGTTGATAAAAGTAGCTCATATTCGAAAATATTTGCTTCTGCATGCGTCATCTTTTTATTCGTATTGGAGAATGCCTGACTCGATTTGCAATTTTTTTCGGAGATATTTTATTTGCTGTGCATTTTACTAACCCCTCGCTTCTATTCTCTTTTTGAATGGTATGAACACTCCTCTTTAGTATTCAAATTGGATTAAGTCGTTTTTTAAAAAATTCTCATATGCTTACTAGACAGTGACAGCATCGGGCGATATGGTTTCAACCTGTCCTGACATAACACATAGTTCTGCATCACTCAAGGAATTTTGCAAAGGCACTCAGGGAAAAGCTTGAAAACTCAGGGAATTTGGAAATGTCAACTTGGTAGACACCCTGCGAACAGTCTCGCCGGGGCGGAAAAAAAGCAAGCATTGGAATTGCCGGCCAAGGTCAGCAAAGGGCAGCCGTACTGCGACACCCACGTAGCAACAAATGGTTCCGCCGCTGTTTCAGCCGTGATGTCTTGTAGAGGCGTCGCCTCAGGCCACTATGACTACCGGTCGACCCACCTGATGAGCTACTTGAAACCTTGGAAGGGCGGAAGAGCCCCACCAAGTCTAAATACAAGGGACCGAAACAGCTCTCTGGTGGTCGAAACTGCTGCACCGCTGAAAGCGAGTTCCGGGTCAATTTCATGGCTTGACAGACTTGGCGGTCTCTTGCCCAGCTTCGAGCATCTTTGTTGATCCTTGGCCAGACGAAGCGGTCTGTGATAAGCCGCTGTGTCGCTCTGATGCGAGGATGGTTTAGTCCGTGCTGTGAATAGAATATTGGCCACCGATATTGATAGGGCACGAACGGGCGAGGAGCTGCCTGCTATGTGCCGCACGTGATTGCTGCTGTTTTGTAGGGAAGCGGCTCGGCACATCCGTAAGTTGGAGTCACGAGCCCATTTCACGTAAATGGCAAAGCTCGGGGGCGTTTTGCTTGGCGGAGAATAGAGCTTGCAATTCCACAGAGCCAGCAGGCATAGCATCGATCCGCGACATTGCGTCAGCTGCCTGATTTTCCGTCCCAGAGATATGGCGGATGTCCGTAGAAAATTGCGAGATAAAGTTGCCGAAGCTCACGTTCAGAGTACGAGGAACTGTTGTTCTTGAAAACGAAGGTTAACGGCTTGTGGTCGGTCACAATGTCAAAGTTACAGCGTTCAAGGAAAAAAATGGAATTGTTTGACAGCGCAAAAGATGATCAACATTTGTCTCCTGAAGGCGCTGTAGCGAGCTTCTGTAGGTTTGAGGCGCTTTGAAAAGAAGCCCAGCGTTCTCCAGTCTGTGCCATCGTGCTTCTTCAGTACTACACCCACTGCGGTGGTCGACGCGTCTACCATAAGGCGAGTTGGCGCGTCGGGCAACGGATGAATCAGCAACACTGCGGTCGCCAAGCGCGTTTTGGCTTCGTGGAAGTAGGGTTCATGCTCGAGGACCAGTGGAAGGTAGGCGTTTTTATTGCGATAGCAATGTAATTATATGGAAACTCCAGGCGCATTCCTGTCGCCGTCGCCTTGAGGTTCTGTACAAAATCCAAGAATGATAAAACCACCGCCGCGCGCCCTATGCTGTTATGTGCGAGTGAAAGCGTGTGAGGGAGAACCGGCGAACGCGGTTCAATCTCGCGCGTGCGAGCGAAGAACGCGGGCCGGAAGCGTGCCTACTCCTGTGGCGCGTGAGGCACGGGGATCAGGCGAAGGAGGGGGACGTTCTTCACCGGCGGCGGCTAGGGTGCATCGATGACTTCCTCGCCCGCCACTCCGTACGGAGTGGAGGCATTCGCAACGCCTACAGCGCTGGGCACGCGAATGGCGGACACCGTAGTAGACTCCTTCGGCTGGCGTCGTAGAGACGCGTTGCCGGCACTCATGTGTCTTGAAAGCGATCGGCCACGTGGTGACGGCGCGCCGGTGCGGGCCTTATGTTCAAAGCGATCTGCGATGTTTGCAGAGTGCGCCTAGTGCCGGTAGCTTCGTACGCACTGTGCTTTCGACGTTTCGTTCGCGTTGAAGCGAGAGATGCATGAAGGCCAGTTCGCTTGCTGCTGCCGGGATTCCTCACTCCAGCATTTTGATAGCGAGTTTCCAGGCTCATCGAGTGACATGTATTCATGTATTTTGGAGTCGCGACGCAGGTCGGCGAGCGGCTGAAGAACTTGCACACACGATGGTATGAAGCACCTGTGAAAATTTGAGCTCCAGAAACTCCCGCAACTTCCCGAAGGAGTATGGAGAGGGAAGTCCTCGATTGCCCGCACCCGTGATTCTAGTGGCTTGATGCCTTGGGGTGAAATGCGACGGCCGAGAAAATCCAGGGCTTCAACTCTGAAAATGCATTTGTGGGCCTTTAGGACAAGGCTGTGTTCATCCAGTCGCTCAAACAGAAGGCGAAGGCGCTCTTTGTGCTCTTCGTTTGTGCGACTTGCGACGAGAATGTCGTCAAGCTAGGCGAACATGAACAGGAGTTCGCCCGTAACCTCGTCCATGAACCTTTGAAAAGATTGCGCCGAATTCTTCAAACCGCTAGGCGCACGGACAAACTCAAATAGGCCAACTGGAGTAGCGATTACTGTCTTCAGAGGGTCGCTGGGTTCGACAGGAATTTGTTGGTACGCGCTCATCGAATGAATCTCGCTGTATATTTTGTTTTCTGCGAGATGGGCGCCGAAGTGATGTATGTGGGGACGGAGATATTGATCCGCAGTAGTGACGGAATTGTAAGATCGGTAATCGCCACAAAGCCGCCAGTCGCCCCTGTCCTGCTTTGGAACCAGATGGAGGAGTGAAGACCGATTGCTGTAGGAAGGACGAATAAGGCCAAGCTAGAGCATGTGTTCAAACTCACGGTGGGCGACTTCCAACCTCCCTCCAGCGAGCCTCTGTAGAAGAAATGTGAACATCAAGGTATTTATAACTGTCAACCGATGGTAATGAAACATTATGGAGGGAGTGAGTACGCGGACAATGATTAGTGATGTGGCAAGAAACTTGCATATCTTTACATTAAGTTGTATTAAGTGTCATGAGCCATTTAAAGCACCATTCAAATACCCTAACCAGATCATGTTGCAGGTTGAGATAATCGGCATGGTTAGTAATTTTCTGCTAAACTACAGTCATCTGAAAACAGTCGGACAGTTGAGGAAGAACAGCAAGTAGGAAGGTCATTAATATGAATCAAGAAAAGCAGAGGGCCCAGAACGGACTCTTGTAGGACACTAGATGTTACGGCAGAATTAGGTGAACAAAAGTCATTAGCCGTCGCATACTGACTACTGCTAGAGAGAAATTCCTTAAGCCATGTAAGTACATTGGGGTCTATGTTAAGCTGATTAAGCTTGAACATAAATAGGTCGTGTGAAACGGAGTCAAATACTTTAGCACAATCTAAATATAAGCAATGAGTATCAAAGTCATGATTCGCGTTAACAATTAAGTCGTTGGTAAAACATAGCAGTTGCGTTTCGCACGAAACTGCTTTACCGAAACCATGCTCATAAATAATGAAGAAATTGGACTCAAGGAATTCAATGAGGTGCCAGTATTTTATATTGCCACATCTAGTACGTGGCACGTAGAGGAAGACGAAGTTCTCGCGCATTGCGGAAGAAGAGGTCCCTGCGCGATCGTTTTTCAGTTGGCCTGCAATTAAAGCGACCTGCCCTTTTTTATCAGTTCCTGCTGCTTGCGAATCGTAACACTGGTGCAGGAGGCTTGGGGTAAATGTTGAGACGCCTGTAAACAGCCTCACATCAAGCCCAGGACGTTTTCCGCATGTCGAAACGTCCGTTCACCGCGCGAGCCGTCGCCTACTAAGCCGAAGCCCAGAATTTGTTCCCCTACCAGGAAGTCTGCTTGTTAACACGAGTGCCCAAGCCATGGCAGACCCAGGCCCTGCACAGGTAACTCCTTTGACTCCTCGATCTCCCGTGAGCTTCCACGACAATGCCTACGAGGATGCAGAACACTGGCTCGAGGAATACGAGCGCGTAGCCAAGTATAATGAGCGGCATGCTGGGCAGAAGCTATCCCATGTGTATTTCTCTTTTGAAGACGGAGCCTGCACGTGGTTCGTTAATTGTGAGCAAATCTGACCAAGTTAGGATGAGTTCAGACACCAGTTCCTTCATACGTTCGGGAGCACCGAAAGGCGAGACCACGCGCAGCGTCTTCTCGAATCACGGATTCAAAAGCCGAATGAAACTGTTGCCATGTTCTCTGAGGACATGGCTCATCTTTGTCGCCGTGCAGACCCCGATATGTCCGAGGCAATATAACTCAGCCACCTCATGCGCGGCGTAAAGGAGCAGCTGTTTGCTGGTCTTGTACGGAACCCGCCGACGAGCGTGGACGAATTTATTAAAGAATCGACGGCCATAGAGCACGCGCTACACCTACGCAGCCGCCAGTATGATCACCTGACCAGCACTGGACCGGCAAGCACCGCAGCAGTGATGGTCACAGACGAGGGTTCCTTGTGCCTGCTGATACGTGAAATTGTTCAGGAAGAAATTAAGAAGCTCACTGCCACGCCAAATGAATGCACTGCTGCGTCGATGGCTGAAGTTGTGCGCCAAGAAATAAAGCAAGCGTTTGTGGCTCCCGAGCCAAATTCCCAGATGTGGCAGCCAAGCTACACAGATGTCCGTCGATCGCCACCTCCAGTGCCGACACCGCAGTAACATTCCCAGACATGGCAGCCAAGCTACGCAGATGTTGTCTGTCGACCGCCACCTCCGATGCTGACGCCGCAGTGTCACCAGCAGTCAGCATCGGCATGCCCTTGGTACCATAGAAAACAACCGACGCGACCACCGCTTCGCAGAACCGACATTTGGCGCACAGCTGACTATAGGCCCTTGTACTTCCACTGTGGGGAAGCAGACCACATCTGTCTTCATTGCCCTTATCGCGTCGAAGGGTACCAAGCGTTTCCATCCACTGCTTCTCGTCGTGCTTTTGACGGCAGCCGAGCGAACATCGACACGAATTCCACGAACTGGCAATCCGATTCTCCCTGTTACTGGTCGCGCTCCCCTTCTCCAGGACATTGTTTTCCAGCTGCAAGACAGTTCCACCGACGTGGCCCGAGGGCGATCTTCCAGCCCACGCGGGAGAAACTGAAGGCCGCGACCTCAGGGGGGAAGGTTGCAACATGTCGAAGTGCCAAAAATCCCCCATTGCCGTCGAACAAGAAGCTGATACAGCCGGATGATTTGACTGCAGACGAGATTGTTAGCGCCGATGTTACTGTATCAATTGACGGCCACGGCGTGACGGCGCTAGTAGATTCATGGTATGGGTTGTAACAGCGCACACAAGACAGGGACAACAGAAGAATAAAACGACGACACAGCGCTGACTCTCAACTGCTGTGTCGTCGTTTTATTCTTCTGTTGTCCCTGTCTTGTGTGCGCTGTTACAACACATACCATGAATCCCAACCAACTGGCCCAACTTCCCGTTCTGAGGCGCTAGTAGACACTGGCGCGGACGTTTCCATCGTAACTGAAAAACTGGCGGACAGACTTCGCAAAGTGAAAATAAAATGGTCAGGGCCGCACATTAGAGCTGCTGGAGGCCAGCTGCTGACACCGACTGGCAAGTGTACTGCAAGGGTGAACATAGGAGATTCGTCATTCGTCGAAAATTTTGTTATTCTTCCCGACTGCTGCAAAGATGTAATCTTAGGTATGGACTTCTTACGCGAGTACGGCACCGTCATCAACATACCAGGAGCTATACTAAGCTTTTCTGGGTACGAAAGTGCAGAACTACAACGCAAGTCTTTGCGCATCATAGACGACGTGACCGTACCGCCGTTATCTTGCCGTCTTGTTTCCATCAGGTGCGACACAGAGTACGATGGGGAAGGTATTGCCAAGCAGATAATTACGCTTTTGCTCACTCAACGTATTGCCACGCCCAGAAGTCTCGTCAAAGTAATGCATGGGCAAACAGAACAACTGCTGACAAATTTCAGCAAGCAACGACGACACATTGCAAAAGGTGCAGCAGTTGCTTACCTCGACGAGATTGCGGAATTTGGCGAATGCTTCGCATTACAACAAGAGCAAGACGCCTCGGCACCGTTACCTGTTCTTGAAGTGAGTGCGAGCTTATCACCAGCGGAAAGGCCTTGTGGACCTGCTTTAACATTTTCGCGATTCCTTCTCGTCGACATCCAGAGTTGGTCAGACGTCACTGACGAAACACTGGATTATCACGGAGGAGACAGCGAGACCAATCAGACAAAACCCGTACCGTGTAGCCCCAAAAGAATGCGAAGCGATCCGAGCGCAAGTGAAGAAAACGTTCGACGACGATGTTATCCAAACATGAAGAAGCCCGTAGGCATCGCCGGTAGTGATGGTCAAAAAGAAACACGGCAGTCTACGTTTTTGTATCGACTACCGTAAGCTGAACCGGGTGACTAAGAAAGACGTATACCCATTACCGCGTATCGACGATTCTCTCGACAGGCTGAGGCACGCGCGCTACTTCTCGTCGATGGACTTATAAGTGCCTATTGGCAAATCGAGGTTGACGAGAGAGACAGAGAAAAGACTACTTTCTTAACGCCTGATTGGCTTTACAAATTTAAGGTCCTGCCTTTCGGTTTATGCTCAGCTCCAGCACCTTTTCAGTTACTCATGGATATGGTTCTGTCAGGCCTGAAGTGGCAGACATGCCTAGTATACCTCGACGACGTCATAATTTTTCGTAAACGTTCAACGAACACATGAGACGGCTGCTGGCGGTTCTACAAACGATCTGGTCCGCCGGCTTAACACTGAAAGCAGAAAAGTGTCTCCTTGGTTTCGTGGAACTCCAGTTCTTAGGCCATGTTGTGAGTCATCAAGGCGTCCGCCCTGACCCCGACAAGATCACGGCCGTCGCAATGTTTCCAACGCCAACGAATAAGAAGGCAGTAAGGCGTTTCCGAGGTCTCTGCTCGTATTACCGAAAATTTATTGCCAATTTTTCACATATAGCTTCATCGTTAACGCGCCTTACACGACAAGACGTTGCCTTCGTATGGGGTGAAGAACAAGCAGCGTTTAATAATCTCCGACAGCGCCTGCAAACACCTCCTGCACTGGCTCACTTTGACGAAGACGCTCCTACCATTATTCATACGGACGCTAGTAACGTAGGTCCAGGCGCTGTGCTCGTGCAGTGGCAAGACTCAGCCGAGAGAGACATTGCATATGCAAGCAGGACGCCCTCACGTGCCGAGTCTAACTACTCAACAACAGAAAAGGAATGCCTTGCGGTGGTATGGGCAGTTATGAAGCTTCGCCCGTATTTATGTAACCGTTCCTTCAGTGTTGTCAGCGATCATCACTCACTTTGCTGGCTGACGAACTAGAAGGATCCGTCCGGTCGACTAGCGCGTTCGAGACTAAGGCTTCAAGAATTCGATATGACAGTGGTGTACAAGTCCGGACGAAAGCACTCCGACGCCGACTGCCTTTCGAGGTCACCGATTGAGCAGGAAGTCAGAGAAGATGACGAAGACATGGCTTTTAGAGGTGTTCTAGACACGGCCACGATTGTTCGTCAGCAGCGGGAAGACAGCGAACTGGTTCCGCTTATTGAATTTTTAGGAGGCCGGATTACAAGCGCGCCCAAAACATTTGCGAGAAGCTTGCCATCATTCTGCTCCTGTAATGATGTCCTTTACAAGGAGAACTTCTCTGCAAGCGGAAGCAGCCGCCTACTTGTCGTCTCAACGTGCCTCCGTCATGAGGTCTTGCAAGCCTGCCACGATGAACTGACATCTGGCCACTACGGCAACACGCGATCACTGGCCCGAGTCAAAGAGAAATATTACTGGCCAAGGATTGCCACTTTTGTGAAACATTACGTGCGAACGTGCCTCGATTGTCAGTGATGCAAATCACTATATATGAAACCAGCTGGGCTACTACAACAAGTCCCAGTGCCCGCGACCCCATTTTCCCAAATCAGGATGGATTTTCTCGGACCATTCCCGACTTCCAATACTGGCAATAAATGGGTAATAATTGCCACCGATTACCTGACACGCTATGCAGAAACCAAGGTCCTTCTAAGTGGCACCGCAGTCGAAGCAGCGCGATTCTTTATTGAAGACGTGGTTTTGAGGCACGGTGCACCAGCGCTGATAATAACGGACAGAGCCTTTACGGCTACACTTCTAAAGATAGCGCTTAGCCTCAGCGGCACGTCTCGCCGAAAGACCAAAGACCCGCAAACGAACGGCCTAACAGAACGCTTGAAGAAGACTATCGCCGACATGTTGAGTATGTACGTAAACGTGGATCAGAAAATTGGGATGACATTCTACCGTACATCACATTCGCGTACAACACACTGCTCAACAGGAAACAACGCGAAAGACACGATTTAGCCTTCTTGATGGCCGTGAAGTGACAACGACGCTCGATGCGATGTTGCCACATGACTGCGGTGATACAGGCACGGACGCTGCTGCTTTTGCTCAACGTGCTGAAGAAACTCGCCCGCGTCAGAATGGCCCGACAACAGGTCTACGACGCTCGACGCTAGAATCTACGGCGCCGCTACATCACATATTAGCCAGGCGACAAAGTGTGGGTTTGGAGTCCCATCCGTCGGCGAAGGCTTTCAGAAAAGCTACTCAGGCGGTACTTTGGTCCGTACAAGGTTTTACGGCGCCTCAGCGACCTGAACTATGAGGTTATCCCTGACAGTCCTGCATCCCCCAGGGCGAGGCAGCGTCCACCATAAGTTGTGCACATTGTGCGCATGAAGCCCTGTTGTTCGGAATGAAGTGCCCACACCTCGTATGACACATATTTTTGCCGCATCGCGACGATACTCTTTCTGGAGGGAGGCAAATGTCACGTCCAGTACGCGGCACGTAGAGGAAGACGAAGTTCTCGCGCATTGCGGAAGAGAAGTGGTCCCTGCGCGATAATTTTTCTGTTGGCCTACAATTAAAGTGTCCTGCTCTTTTTTATCGAAAACAGACGTTTGGGCGAGTTGGTAAGACATATTTGAAACGGAACAGCGCGGTTTTCAAGAGGACAAGCAGGGAGAAATGACACGGCCGAGCGCTGCCCGACAAGGCAGCGCTCGTCCGTGTCGTTTCTCCTTGCTTGTCCCCTGGAAAGCCGCGCTGTTCTGTTTCAAATATGTCTTTTTTTATCAGTTCCTGCTGCTTGTGAATCGGGACAATATGTGCTAGGATTTTTACTGGAATGGATGGTAATGATATAGGACGGTAATGATTGGGGGAATGTACATCACCATATTTATGCACAGCGACCACCTTCCCTACCTTCCAACCAGAGGGCAGTGCAGACATCTGTAGTGACTGTTCAAAAAGCTTTGACAATATCACTGAATAAACTTGTGTACATTTCAGAATTTTTGATGAGATACAATCTGGACCGGCCGACGAAAACACCTTTAAGTTGACAATCAGCCTTTCATCACCAACTGCATCAATAACGATGCAATCCATTGGTAAGAAATTGATCTTTGGTATATGCGGAAATACTGTGGGGCTGTTTTTATGAAAATGAGTAACAAACACATTGTTCAGAACATTGCAGCATTCGCTTTGAACTATTGGAAGATTAGATTGGAATAATTGAATGTTTGTCCTTCTAGTACCATTAATAATGCTCCAAAATTGAGGGGGGTTAGAACGCAGTAGCAAAGAAAAAGTTTTATCAAAGAATTCCTTCTTGGCTTTTGAAAGCGCAGTATAGAATTCTCTGTTAAATTTTTAATAACAAGACCAGTGGTCTCTTCTGGCTGTTAATGTTGCGCGTCAAAATATCCGCTTCTTTTTGTTGCGCATGAGCTTTAACGTGTTAATAAACCACGGAGATCGAGTACTTGATTAAACTTTTCTTTAAGGTACAAAACGATTAATTAGACTCAAGAGTTTGTTTTTATAAAGCAACCAGTTTTCCTCAATCGATCGCTGATCAAAACCCGTGACGAACTGATCAACAAAGATTTACAATTCCCTATTCATCCCAGTAACGCCTGCTTTACCGTAGTCTTGGATGACTCTAGTTTATTTCTTGTTGGAAACCTCTGTCCATGGAGTGAAGTGAATTATAGAGTGGTCGCTAATACCCGGTGAATGAGTTAAGCTGGAAGCTAGGTCTTGTGTAGTAGTAAGTAATAAATATACAACTGGGGCACATAGCGCGAGAGCGACACAAGGACGAAGCAGGAACACGGGACGAGCACTCGTCCTGTGTTCCTGCTTCGTCCTTTTGTCGTTCTTGCGCTATGTATCCCAGTTTACGATTGAACTACTAACACGGCCAAACTTCTTCCCTCTTAAATCTACAATGTTAGCGGAAATGGGAGTTATGCGAGTGGAAAGGTGAACTATATTGGTGAACAATATCGTCACAGTCTGTAATGTGGGAAGGAAAGAGAAAGAGAGAGAGAAAGGTGATGGAAAGACAGAAAACTTAGGCAGAGAGGACACTGATGGTGGCACTAGAGACGACGAAGAGTTTAGGTTTTTCGCTGTTCTACGCACGTCGGTGTGATATCATGCGCGTGATGTCGGACTTGTGTTGAGACGTTGTGTCGACGACTGCAACACAGTATGTGAGAGAAACAAGCAACAGCCCAGAAAAAGAGAATAGCAGATAGGTGGCGGAAAGTTGAAGAGGGGAAGGAAGAAAAAAGCGCGAGGCACGAGGCGGGAGAACGTACGTTGCGAGGGGCTCGGAAGACTGGCGACAAGAAGGCAGTGCCTGTTTCTGGAGCGGAAAAAAGAAAAGCGTACCTAGGCAGAGCCAGGAGGCAGCCCTGCTATTTCAAGGGACGGGACTGTCCCGGGGATGTCCACGGACGACGGTCCACGGTCGAGCTGAGCCTTGTGCATGGAGCCGACTAGCCACTGAGTTGAGAGGACCCGGGCCTGTCGCGCAACGCGGGCCCCGCTGACCGTTTCTGACTACTGCTCCTGCGCGCACGCTCGACCGACGCTTCCCGAAGAGCGCGGCTACGACCCGTGCATCAACTGTTCCTAAGTGGTGATCCAGCACGCGGCCTTACTGACGTCTCCCAGAGAACGCAGCCGGGACCCGTTCATCGACCGTGCTGGTCGCAACTACCAAGCGTCGCGTTGAGGCCAGCGTCGACGAGGGACCCTGCGGTTCATCCACGCCAGCATCCTCAGCAACGACCCCGACATCTGGGCCGACGCAATTTTTCTCGGTGAACCCACGTTTGTACGATCATTCTGACTCTGACCTACTGCGTCGTTAATTTGCGAAGTAGTGAAACGTGCAGAGCAACTCTGTAGCTGTGATCGCGCCCTGCTTGTTGACTCTTGCCAGCTATAACGTTTTATTCTGAGTGCTCCTGCGAGTGCTGTAAATATACCTTATTCAATCTTATGAGAGTGCGGTGAGAAAAGGTCGCATTTCGTCTGTGAACGGCTCTGTCTAATATTCGCACCCAGGTTGCCCTTGCCTGCACGATATTGCCGCCTGGTGTTTTGAGCCAGCGAACAGTCAGCATTGCATGCCCAGCAAAACGGCGAAGAAGACGACGAAGTGAAAGATCTCGCGCCAGCTGGAGAACCGTCGCTTAGTGCCTGGCATTTTTCGTCTCTGGCTGCTCGTACTGTTACTTACTCTTGCGTTAGAGCGTGACAAACTGGTGGAGGTGCTGGGTAATCTAATCTATGCACCACACTCCTCCGAGCAGCAGGAGCTCCAGCCCCGTATCGGTGGTTACGCCTGTACATTGCGCCAGCAGAAGGATCCGTGGACAAGCCCCTGAGGTTGGACTCCTCCCAGAGAAAATGGCAGCTCCGACCACGCCAACAGGTATGGAAGGACCAACGCCGATTCATTGTACGCTACTGAATCCGCGAACGCGAAATCCCTTCCACGGCGCCACACATGCGTATGTTGAAGATTGGCTTGGTCCACTATGAACGTGTTGCCGCATTCAACAAGTGGGATGACGCAGAGAAACTGAAAAACGTATATTTCAGCCTTAACGATGGTGCACGTGTTTGGTACGAGAACCACGCAGACGCCCTAAATTCATGGGCAGAATTCAAACGCCAGATTCTTGAGAAGTATGCGAGCCCTGATCGCCGGGAGCGAGCCGAGCGTGATCTCCAGTCCCGTATACAAATGCCGAACGATGGTGTCGCAATGTATGTCGAGGACATGATGCGTCTCTTTCGACGAGCCGACCCCAGCATGTCGGAAGAAAAGAAGGTGCGGTACCTGATGCGCGGACTGAAAGAGCAGCTGTTCGGCGGTCTCATGCGCAGTCCTCCCAAGACTGTGTCAGAATTTCTTTCCGAGGCCGTCACCATGGAACAGACGCTTCGGCAGCGGGCACCATCATACGAACGCCAAGTGAACGCTGCCTCACCTACGGACTTCTTCGGAGCTCTCGGGGGCCACGTTGATTTCTTTCGAGAGCTCATTCGTTCCTTAATCCGCGAAAAATTCCAGAAGCTGTCGGTACCATCACAGCCGACGCTCAACTCCTTGTCCAGCGTTTTACGTGACGAAGTCCAGCAACCGCAAAGAGAACCACACTTCAACACAGACGCTCGACCGCTAAGAACTGACAGCTCCCGTATGTCGTATTCGCATGCTTTGAGGCAACCTTCCCCACCTCCCTCCCCGCTAAGCACCGCGTGCCCGGCCATGATACTCCCATCCAAGCGGCCTCGTATTACCAGGACCACCGACAGGCCCCAAGGAAATCAGACGTGTGGCGGGCACCTGATCGCCGTCCCCTTTGCTTTCACTGTGGCGAAGCTGGGCACGTCTACCGACAGTGCTCCTATCGAGAGCTCGGACTACGCGGACTACGCGGAAACTCGCCGCGATCTAGGTTCAGCCAGCGTCCTCCTGAAATTGAAGAATACGTTGCCCAGCAGTGCGGATCCCCATCAACTCGAAACCAGTCACGCTCCCCTTCGCCGCGGCGGCTTTCTCCGACTCGCCGTACGTATTCGAGTGTGGTGCGGGATCGGTCGCCCAGCCCGCGCCGGGAAAACTAACCACAGCGGCCTTCGGGGGCGAGGCCGCTGTCTGGACGTGCTCAAGCACCCCTACTGACGCGTACGCGGACCGGCGATACATCAACGACGACAGTAGCTGCTGATTACGGAAGAATAATTTATTTGGACATTCCTGTACTGCTCGACGGTCGTGAATTGACTGCTTTAGTGGACACTGCAGCGGATTATTCTATAATCGGCGATAAACTGGCCACCCTTCTGAAGAAAGTGACCACGCCTTGGAATCAAACGCCAGTTCGTACAACTGGCGGGCACATCGTCACACCACTCGGCATGTGCACGGCAGGAATACAGATTAACGGCGCTACGTTTGTTGCCAGTTTGAACATTCTCCCTCAATGTTCTCGAGACCTAATCATCGGCATAGACTTTCTCAGGGAGCACGGAGCTATCATCAACATTCGACAACGCCTCGTCACTTTCTCGACAAAGAGCGCAAGATCGACGACCAACACCATCCACCCTCGAGCATCTCTTCGTGTCATCGATGACGCTGTCACGTTACCACCGCGTGCAAGTGTCGTGGTTCAAGTGGCATGTGACAGATTCTTAAATGGTGAAGCGGTCGCAGAAAGCAATCGCTCTCTCCTGCTTTCTCATGGTGTTTGCGTAGCAAGAACCCTTGTCGATCTCCATGATGGCCGCTGTGAGGTTCTTGTCACAAACTTCAGCTACGAACACCGGCACCTTTTCCCCGGTACTGTCATCGCCTACGCCGATCCTATCGCCGATGTCACTGATTGCTTTGTTCCCGAGGCAATCGGCACTGCTGCAGCACCTCTACGCAACGTCGGCATTAGCCCAACGCTTCCTGAAGAGAACAGGCAACCCCTGCGCGAGCTGTTGCTTGAGTTCCACTCTTGCTTTGCACAGTTGTCGAAGATGCGTCAAACAGCGATTACGAAACACCGTATCATCACCTATGGCGATGTGCCCCCCATACGGCAACAGCCTTATTGTGTTTCCCCGACCGAACGACATGCGATTCAAACGCAGGTGAAGGAAATGCTTCAAGACGGCGTAATCCAGCCTTCATGCAGTCCCTGGTTATCGCCAGTCGTTCTTGTTAAAAAGAAATATGGCACGCTTCGATTTTGTGTTGACTACCGAAAGCTAAACAACGTAACAAAGAAAGACGTGTACCACTTGCCTCGTGTCGACGATTCTCTGGACAGGCTGAGGCGCGTAAAGTATTTCTCCTCTATCCACCTGAAAAGTGGCTACTGGCAAATTGAAGTAGATGAGCGTGACCGCGAGAAAACTGCTTTCGTGACTCCGGACGGCCTTTACGAATTTAGAGTACTCCCTTTCGGCCTCTGTTCCGCTTCAGCCACATTCCAGCGAATGATGGATACCGTTCTCGCAGACCTCAAATGGAAAAGCTGCCTCGTCTATCTCGATGATGTCGTTTTCTTTTCGGAAACTTTTGACGAGCACCTTCGACGCCTTCGGAATGTACTCGAAGTCATTCGATCGGCTGACCTGATACTCAAGCCAGAGAAATGCCATTTCGGTTACGAGGAACTGAAGTTTCTTGGTCACGTCGTGAGCGCAGCACGTGTTCGGCCCAATTCCGAGAGGACTGCTGCCGTAGCTGCTTTTCCCACTCCAACCGACAAGAAAAGCGTCCGACGGTTTCTGGGCTTGTGTACCTATTATTGACGCTTCATTGAAAATTTTTCGAAGACTGCAGAGCCGCTATTTCGCCTTACACGTGACGACGTGCCATTCCTCTGGACTGATGAACAACAGACTGCCTTTGCGGAGCTACAACGTCGATTGTCTTGTCCTCCCATGCTCGGTCATTTTGATGTGGATGCTGACACAGAAGTACGCACTGACGCCAGCGATACCGGTCTCGGAGCTATCCTGGTGCAACGGCAAGACGGGACTGAACGAGTTATCGCCTACGCGAGCCGCACTCTGTCACGGGCAGAGTCCAATTATTCCACCACAGAGGAGTGACTCGCGGTTATTTGGGCTACTACAAAGTTTAGGCCGTATCTCTACGGGTGGCCATTTAAAGTTGTGACCGATCATCACGCATTGTGCTGGTTGACCAACCTTCGAGACCCTTCTGGAGGGTTGGCACGTTGGAGTCGGCGACTCCAGGAATTTAACATCACCATCGTATACAAGTTAGGTAGGAAACATGAAGATGCTAACTCGCTATCAAGAGCACCTGTGGAATCTCAGAATCCCGACGAGGAAGACTACAGCGCGTACATGGGAGCCCTCAGCAGACCGGACCTGCTCGCTAAACAACGATCGGACGCTGAGTTAAGGCCCATCATTGGTCACTTAGAAGACGGCATCGCGTCCATTCCTCGCCCACTTTCGCGATGGTTGTCGTCATTTTGCCTTCGAGAGGGCATCTTATACAAAAGAAACACAGGTGCCGGCGACGAAACCACATCTTCTAGTAGTGCCTCAAGCTCTTCGCGATGACATCCTATTAGCCTGCCACGACGAGCCGACATCTGGTCACTTGGGCTACTCAAGGACTCTGGACAGGGTACGGCAACTGTACTACGGGCCTAGACTGACTGCTTGCGTCAAACGCTGCGTGAAAGGATGCCGTGAATGCCAGCGCCGAAAGTCACCACCCTTCAAGCCTGCAGGCCTTCTACGACCCATCGACCCTCCGCGTATGCCGTTTGATCAAGTTGAAATGGACCTTCTTGGGCCATTTCCCTTGTCTTCCTCCGGCAATAAGTGGATCATCGTCGCAACTGATTACTTGACGCGTTACGCTGACACGAAGGCACTACCACGCGGGACAGCATCTGAAGTTGCCCAGTTTTTTATGCATCACATTGTGCTTCGGCATGGCGCACCATCATTCATTCATCACTGACCAATGGACGGCATTTACGGTGAAGCTTCTGGACGACATCTTCAAGTTGAGTTACACGAGTCATCGAAAGGCCACTGCAAACTACCCTCAGACTAACGGCTTGACAGAAAGACTAAACAAAACACTGGTAGACATGCTCTCTATGTACTTAGATGTGCAGCACAAAACGTGGGACGAAATCCTGCCGCACGTAACGTTTGTGTACAACGTTGCCACACAGAAAACTACACGATTTGCGCCGTTTCGCCTTGTTTATGGTCGAGATGTTCAAACTATGTTAGACGCCATGATTCCATATGAAGACATCGATCAGCTCGACCAGTTAGCTGCTGACGTCGAGGAGTACATTCAGCGTGCCGAGGAAGCACGTCAACTGGCCCGTGTCCACATAAGACAGCAGCAGTGTACAGATGCCATAAGGTACAATCTCCACCATCGAAAAGTTACCCATGAGCCCGGTGACCAAGTTTGGGTTTGGACCCCCATTAGACGGCGAGGCCTCAGCGAGAAACTCCTGAGCAAGTACTTCGGAGCATACACAGTACTAAGGCGTGTAAGCGACGTGAACTATGACGTGGTTCCAGACGGAGACCTACCATCGCCCAAGCGCCGTTTACCACGCGCAGAGACTGTGCATGTGGTCCGCCTGAAGCCGTATTTTGCACGGTGATGTTAAGTGTACTGGTGAAACAAACTTTTGTTCTTTGCTGTCGTCGCGTCGTCCTCCAAAGAACTGCGAAGCGTTTCTTTTATTTTGTGTTCCCGACGACAGAACCCATTTTTTTTCCTCGTGTGCATGCCCGTATGTGTGCTAGCGCGTTTCCCCCCTTTTCTTTGTCTTACCTAATGTGCTTACTTTCCGTGTACGTCTTGTGTTTGAGCATCGAGTCGATGCTTAATTGGGAGGGGGGAATAATGCCACCTGGTGTTTTGAGCGAGCGAACAGTCAGCACTGCATGCCCAGCAAAACGGCGAAGAAGACGACGAAGTCAAAGATCTCGCGCCAGCTGGAGAACCGCCGCTTAGTGCCTGGCATTTTTCGTCTTTGGCTGCTCGTACTGTTACTTACTCTTGCGTTAGCGCGTGACAATATGCTCCCAAAAACCTGTCATTACAGTTGGCTCCGCCATTGAAAGCCATCTGCAATTGGACGTACGCTTCTTCCCTTCCTTCCCGTATCATCATTGGTGGAGCTGCGGGGTAATGCAAGACGGAGCTCCGCAGTGGACGTAACCTGGCCGCCATGTCATCTCAAGGAGAGTCTTCAACCATGGCCCCGTCGTCGCCACCGATGGTCATGCTGGCCCAGCCTCGCGACCCTGGCATGCTTTCCGGGATTGACAACGTTGACGTCGATCACTGGTTGCCGGATTACGAACGGGTCAGCGTACAAAATAGGTAGGATAACATGCTTATGCTGCCTAATATAATATTCTGCCTAAAGAAAACAACTTGGGTCTGGTTTGACACATGAAGAAGAGATTACAAGTTGGGACCAGTGCAAACAAAAGCTTGGAGATTTGTTCGGCAAATCTGTCGGTCGCCAACGTGCTGCTGCGAAGGACCTTGGAACCCGTGCACAGACGTCCACTGAATCTTACGTGGCGTACATCCAGGACGTCCTCGCTCTTTACCGCATGGTGGATAATAATATGGCAGAGGCAGACAAGGTCAGCCATGTTTTAAAAGGCATTGCGGGCGACGCGTTTAACCTTCTTGCTTACGAGTATATAACAACGGTCAATGAGATCATGAACGAATGTCGCCGTTTTGACGACGCGAAGAGCCACCGCATAGTTGAACAGTTTACGCGTTTACCCAATACCGCAGCTTCGTCGATGTGCGAAGACACTTGTCTACCGCGTGAGCCCACCTCCTCCGAGAACATCGTATGTATCGTCCTGCGAGAAACTGAAGCAGCGTCTCCTGCCATGCCAGTGACTCAGTGCTTTGACAATTCCCGGCCGCTCGTGTCTCTAACTCAGTAGGTTATTCGCTAAGAACTTGCCACTCTGGGTCTTCTGTCCATCTGCTCCGCCGACCATCCTGACTTTGCTTCGTCTACTGCCTCTGCGCCTGTTCACCGGAGCCAATATGGTCCATATAAGAGCTATCGCAGTCCGGCCGAATGGCGCACACATGATGATAGACCCATCTGCTTTTATTGTGGACATGTGGGCCACATCTCTCGCCATTGGCGAAGTTACTGGCCAGCCCACTCACGACCAAACTTTCCCGCCTACCGCCGCTCCCCACTGAATCCTCGCCCGCCTGCACTCTCCACCCAGGTTGAAGACGCACCTAACAGCGCTCCAGCCACTGCGACTAGCCGCTCGTCATCACCACACAGTCGCCGCTTCCGTTCGCCCCAGCTGCGTCGCTCCTCGGCCCCAGCTTACCGTCGCCGCTCTCCGCCTGGAAACTAACTGGGGCAGCTCCTGGAAGTGACGCTGCTCTAGAACCCCGGCCTGAAATTTCTCTGCTGACCCTGCCAACTGATCGGAACCTTCTGGACGTGGACGTCAATGGTTTGCCCATTCCAGCACTCATCGACAAGGGAGCTCACATTTCCACCATGAGTACGGAGCTTCGAACGCACTTGAAGAATGTACTTACTCCTGCGCCGACTCGAATGCTCCAGGTCGCTAACGGTGGAACTCCGGCTATGGTTGGAATATGTACTGCACGTGTCAGTGTCGCCGGTCGCCACACGTCCATTTTGTTTATTGTGCTCGAACGTTGCCCTTACAATGTGATCCTGGGACTCGACTTTCTGACCGCCCATTCTGGTCTGAGTGACTGTTCAGCCGGTGTTGTACTACTTGACCTACCCCTACCTCTTCCCGTTGACCGTCCTGCTCAAGTACCAACTCAGATTTTTTCTGCGGACTTTATTCGCCTCCCATCTCTAGCAGTAACCTGCATCACTCTTTTAGCCTGCCCACTTGTACCTGACGGAGACTACATCCTTACTCCCGCGACTTCAGTCCTGCTTTCTCACAATGTCACCTTCCCACGCACCATCGTTTCTGTAGCAGAAAATCAGACATAACTAACTCCCCATTCTGAATTTCGGCCAGTGCCCTCAAGTACATCCGTCGCACGAGTGGAACATTTCCGTTCTATCTGTTGCGCCGTCTTCGACCAGTGCTCATTCTGCGCCTTCTGCATCTGCTCCGCCCGACGACTTTGCAAAGATGATTGCACCGCATCTCTCAATCAAACAAGCCGCAGAGCTCTGTGGCCTCCTCGAGTCATACTCCGACATTTTCGACCCGAACGATCGCCGTTTGGGTCAAACTACGGTCTTGAAGCTTCGTATAAAAACCGACGATGCAGCAACTGTTGGCAGACGCCCATACCGGGTGTCGCCCTCTGAGCGATAAGTTATCCAGAGCGAGGTTGACAAAATGCTTGCCAAACGGATTATTGAAGACTCTTACAGCCCGTGGGCTTCACCTGTTGTTCTGGTCAAAAAGAAGAATAACAGCTGGCGATTCTGAGTTTACTATGACCATCTAAACATGATCACCAAAAAAGGCGTATATCCACTTCCCCGCTTTGACGATGCTCTGGATTGTCTCCACGGTGCCACATATTTTTCATCGACAGACCTTCGCTCTGGATATTGGCAAATTGGCGTGGATAAAATTGACCGCGAGAAAACCGCATTCGTCACACCAGACGACCTATATCAGTTCAGGGTAATGTACCAACTGGCCGGTATTGCAACCCTTCTGCATGGTAATGCCTTTTGGCTTGTGCAATGCCCCTGGCGACCTTTGAATGTATGATGGGCATGCCCTTGCGTGAGTTGAAATAGTCCATCTGTTTGTGCTACTTGAATAGCATTATCGTATCATCTTCAACTTTCGCGACCCATCTTGAAAGACTTTCATCCGGTCTTTCTGTTTTTCGCACCGCTGGCTTGCAGCTCAACTCGTCCAAGTGCCACTTCGGTCACCGCCAAGTAACCATGCTTGGATGATGATAAATCAACATCTATTGGCCCCGAAATAAATCGGTGGTGCACGCAGGCTCCAGACGGTGTGGTTCCCTAGTTATGGGAACCATATGTTTCCAGCAGCTACTGGCCCCTGTCCGTCAGTGCGAGCTGTATCGGTAGGGCGGGGCTGGATAACAAGGTCTCCCATCGCTCAAGGGGTTGGGGATTGGGAATGTTGGTGGGAAGGGGAGGAGGGGTGGGTCTTGAGTTCTGTGCACTCTGCCAAGACGTGTGGCAGGGTGCCCTTTTCTCTTTTGCAAAAAGGACAGAGCATATCGTGTTCCGCGGGGTACATGCGGTTCATCAGCAGGGGATGCACAAGCGATTCCACCTGTGCTCGACGTAGGATCGTCTGTTGTTGCCTGGTGAGTTTGGGGTGCGGTTCTGGTAGTCTGCACCTTTCCTCTCGGTACATCCGTGTAATGTCTCGGAAGCTGGTAACCGGGTGCGGTAGTTCTTCTGGCTCGTGCTCGGCCCGGATTGACATTTCTGGGGCATGGTAGTCGGCGATGGTGTTGCTTGCTATCTGCGAGTGAGCCGGTACCCACACGAGCTCTATGGCTCTTCCCGGAGGCTTGCACTCCGGGCCGCTGCGGTCAGATAACGGTGCAAACTTGCCTCGCCATTGCAATGAATGTGGCTCTTACCCTTTGTTCAGCAATGTAACGATTCTTGGTAGGGGCAAGGGCAAAGAAGAGCGAGAAATCCTGGAAGCGTACTACATCAATTTATTACGTGACGACTACATTAGTACAACCTCGGTGCGCTTATTCGAAAAAGAATTTGCATTTCTGCGTCGGTCACGGTAGAAGCGATATCTTGCCTTTTCATGCTCTGTGATTACCGCGGAGATTACCCCCCTACGGAAGCTTCCGTAGGCTCTCTTTGAGTCGGTGACCACGGTGTCCACGCTCGGCTGTGCGAGTGCGAGAGCCACAGCCGCTTCTCCGGCAACGGCAGGGTCTGTTTTCTTCAGAGACGCGCTGACGATCAGCCTTTCTTTTGACGTAACCACCACCGCTGCGCGGTCATTGTGTTTTCGGAGCGAGGCGTCTGTGTAGAGGACTCTGGGGTTCTCTTCCAGCTTCCGGGCTATGGCTTTGGCCCGCGCGGTGCGCCTCTCGTCGTTCTTGCCCGGCGTCATGTTCCGGGAAAGGGGTTTGGTCTGAATGGTCGTCTTCCAGTCATCCGGAAGGGCCGCCTTGATGGGTACTGGCTCGATCTGCCATTCTATCTTGGGTAGGACGGCTCGTCCGTGTTCCGTGTGACTGAGCCGCATTCTCTGATTAGAGAGGTGGGCTTCGGTGAGATCCTCCACCATGTTGTGGGCGCCCATGTCTAGCAGTCTTGTCCTGGACGAGTATATGGGCATGCCCAGTGATTGCTTCGTTGCCTTACGAAGCATCGTGTTTAGGGCGTCCCTATTCGATTTCGTCAGCTGGAGATACGGGGCGGAGTAGGTAAACCGCGACACGACGAACGCGCGTACCAGGCGCATGGCAGCATCCTATTTAAGGCCTCGGTTTCTGTTAGATAACCTCCGAATCATACTAAGTGTCTGTTCTGTTGTAATCTTGATCTTTGTGACGGCGGCGTGTGCCTTCCCGTCGCTCTGAAGTAGTAGGCCGAGAATTATAATCTGCTGTGTTGGCGTGATTGCCGTTCCGTCGGTGGTGATGATCACGTTCGGCGGCAGCTCCTTCTTGGATTTTCCCGGTTGGATCATGAGCAGCTCTGATTTCTGGGGAGCGCAGCTCAGTCCGCACGGCTTTTCATACTCGTGCACGGTCGTTGCCGCCCGCTGCAAGGATTCCTCCGTCCAGGCATCGGACCCGGCTCGGGCCGTCCACACCGTAATATCGTCGACGTAAAACGCATGGTCCACGCCTTAGATTTGCTTGAGTAGATCAGGCAGGGGCAGGAGGGCCAGATTGAGGAGCAGGGGCGACAAGACCGATCCCTCATGGGTGCCCCTATCGCCGAGCTCGACAGGGTCCGACTTCTCCTCTATCCTGATTGTTGCCGTTCGGTTTGACAGAAAATCTTTTATGTAGCCGAATGTCTTTCGGCCGCACCTGGTCTTGTTCAGATTCTGCAACATGCTCGCGTGGGACACGTTGTCAAACACTCCCTTGAGGTCGAGGGCGAGTGTCCCGCGCGGCGCGTGAATCGTTGCCGGCTTGACGACCAGTTCGTGGACTTGGATCATCACGTCTTGGTTGCTGAGATGTTGCCTGAAGCCCTACATCGTCTCCGGCATCTGATCTGTTTCTTCGAGGTGCTTCTGCAGCCGGCGAAGGACCATGCGCTCCATCACCTTCCCCACGCAGGACGTGAGGGAGATGGGCCGCATGTCATCTGTCATGAGGGCCTTGCCGGGCTGTGGAATGAAGCGGACCTCGGCGTCCTTCCATTCCTTCGGCAACCGCGAGCTGTCCCAGGCTTCGTTGATGTGCTCTAGGAGGCCGCGGGCCGCTGTACCGCTCATGTAACGGAGTAGTTTATAAGTTATGGCGTCCCTGCCGGGTCTACTTCTCTAGTTATTTTTATCTATCGCTATCCACAGTTCCGTCATGGTAAACGGCCGGTCTAGCTGTTCCTTGGCGGGTCCTTTGTAACTCTCGCGCAGCGAGTACTGGTCCTTCTCTGTCTTTAGGTACTTCGCCTTCAGGTCTTCCAACAGCCTGCGGCCGTCTCCTTTGTACATGTTGAATACTTTGGTGAGGTTGCGATTGGTCGCAGTTTTGCTACTCAGCGGGTTGATCAGATGCCTTAATAGACACCACGTCTTCCACGTCGAGACCTTGCCCTGCAGGCCGTCGCAGGTCTTCAGCCAATTTTCCCTACATAGTTTGGCCGCGCGCTCGGCGATGTCTTTGTTCAAGACTGCTATGCGCTTGGCCGGCTTTCTGTTGTGTCTCTGACGTTTTCACCGCCGCGTTAACGAGTGCCGGGCCGCCCACATGTGGGTCAGTCTGGCGTCCACGTACGGTGTCTGCAACCTCATTGCGATTTCTTGGGTAAATTTTTGGAGGGCCTTCTTCTGGTTCCTCGCCCATTCGGTGTAGGTCTAATGTGTTTCAGCTTATCCAGATTCTTCCTCGGACGCCTCTTCTTGTTCTTGGACATCTCGTCGATTCGTCAAGCATTCGCCCCGACTCCGCTAAAATTTGTGATGTGCAAAATTTCCCCTTACCAACTTGTGCCAAAGATGTTCGAAGCTTTATTGACTTTTGCTCTTACTTCCGCACGTTTGTGGGAAATTTCGCCCATGTTGCCCGTCCCCTGACTGACCTCCTCAAGAAAGATGTGTCTGGTAAGGCTGTGAGCAAGCGTCTGCTTTCTCGCAACTCATCACGCGACGCACGACGCCTCCTGTTCTCTTCCATTGTGATGCCTCCGCTCCGACAGAAATCCGCACTGACGCCAGTGGCTACAGCATCGGTGCAATTTTAGCTCAACGTCAATGTAGGCACAACCGCGTTACTGACGCCGCCAGCCGCCTCCTCTCTCCAGCCGAGCGCAATTACTCGATTACTGAGCGCGAGTTTCTCGCCCTCATTTGAGCGGTGGGCATGTTGCGACCCTACATATATGGTCGACCATTCACAGTTACAACCGACCACCACGCACTTTGTTGGCTTTCCTTCCTCAAGGATCCCACCTGACGCCTCGGTCGATGGGCCCTACGGTTGCAGGATTACACATACACTGTGGTCTACAAGTCGAGTCGTCAACATCAGGACGCCGACTACTTGCCTTGTCATCCTGTCGATGCACCGGATGGTTTAGTGGATGTCGCACCGCTCTGCGTTCTTTCGCTCTCCGCCTTGAAACACATTGGTGCTGAACAACGACCCGATGAATCGTTACGGCAGCTTATCGAACGCCTGCTCTCTGATCCAGCTGACCCATCCCTTCACATGCTCGCGCTACACAATGACATTCTGTATCGCCGCAACATGCACCCCGACGGGCCCGAGCTCCTAAGCGTCATTGCGTCTAATCTTCGACAAACTGTACTCCAGCAACTGCACCACGTTCCCATCGCTGGACACGTTGGCGTCTCTCGGAGCTATGACCGAATTTGGCGACGTTTTTTTTTCTGGTCTCAACCGCTCAGTACGGCTCTATATTACCGCATGTAAGTCGTGTCAACGCCGGAAAAGACCCGCTGTGAATCCTGCTGGACTGTTGCAGCCTTTGGACGTACCGACCAACCCTTTCTTTCGAGTTGGCGTTGATCTTTCGGGACCGTTCCATATATCAAATGACGGAAATATGTGGCTTGCCGTCGCTATGGACTATACAACCCGCTATGCCATTACTAGAGCCCTACCGACCAATTGCGCTACAGACGTCGCTGACTTCTTGCTTCACGACGTTATCTTACACCACCTTGAACCTCGTCAACTTCTCACCGATAGCGGAAGATACTTTCTTGCCAGTCTTATGGTCGATCTAATTCGATCATGTGCTACTAAACGCAAGCTTACTACCGCTTACCATTCTCAAACTAACGGTTTTACCGAATGCCTAAACCGCACGTTAAGTGAAATGCTAGGAATGTATGCTTCCTCCAATCATCGCGACTGGGACAGTGCTTTACCATTTGTAACGTTCACTTACAATACCTCGAGCCACGCCACAGCTGGCTACTCACCCTTCAATCTATTCCTCGGCTGTGATCCGACTTTGCCTTTCGAGGCTTCCTTTCGACCACAGTCGACTCGCCGATATAGTACACTTGGGATGTCATAGCCAGAGCGACACGAATATGCTAGATTGCCCGCATTCGTCTTTCTGCTTCACAGACATGCCAGAAGTGCCGTTACGACGAGCGCCATCACGACGTGGAACACGAACCAGGTGCTCTTGTGCTAGTTTGGTCTCTGGCAGGGTACACTCGGTATGTCATAGCCACAGCGACCCAAGCACGCCAGATGGCCCGTATTCGTCTTTCTGCTTCAAAGACTCGCCAGAAGTGCCGTTGCGACCAGCGCCATCACGACGTGGAACACGAACCAGGTGCTCTTGTGCTAGTTTGGTCTCTGGCAGAGTACACTCGGTATGTCATAGCCACAGCGACCCAAGCACGCCAGATGGCCCGTATTCATCTTTCTGCTTCAAAGACTCGCCAGAAGTGCCATTACGACCAGCGCCATCACGACGTGGAACACGAACCAGGTGCTCTTGTGCTAGTTTGGTCTCTGGCAGAGTACACTCGGTATGTCATAGCCACAGCGACCCAAGCACGCCAGATGGCCCGTATTCGTCTTTCTGCTTCAAAGACTCGCCAGAAGTGCCGTTGCGACCAGCGCCATCACGACGTGGAATACGAACCAGGTGCTCTTGTGCTAGTTTGGTCTCTGGCAGAGTACACTCGGTATGTCATAGCCACAGGGACCCAAGCACGCCAGATGGCCCGTATTCGTCTTTCTGCTTCAAAGACTCGCCAGAAGTGCCGTTGCGACCAGCGCCATCACGACGTGGAACACGAACCAGGTGCTCTTGTGCTAGTTTGGTCTCTGGCAGAGTACACTCGCTATGTCATAGCCACAGCGACCCAAGCACGCCAGATGGCCCGCATTCATCTTTCTGCTTCACAGACACGACAGAAGTTCCGTTACGACCAGCGCCATCACGACGTGGAATACGAACCAGGTGCTCTTGTGCCAGTTTGGTCTCGAACTTGGCGTGTTGATCTTTCGGAAAAACTCCTCTCGCGATACTACGGCCCTTACCGCATCCTCCGCCATGTGACCCCTGTCACATATGAACTGTCTCCACTGGATGCCACCTTGCCTTCACATCTCTGTGAATCCACTTCAGCCGTCTCAAACCGTACCTTCATTTGACCAATGAGCCGCACCAATAAGGTACTTTTTCCGACGCGGGTGACGTCACAATCTGTCATGTGGGAAGAAGAGGACAAAGAAGAGTTAGGTTTGTTTTTTTCGCTGCTCTACGCATGTTGGCTCAGCCTAAAAGCCATCTATAAATAGACGTACGCTTCTTCCCTTCGTACCCGTAAGAATATGAATATAGGCCCTGAACGGGAGAGTAGCCACGAGAGAACCGTGGTGCCACGTGCGTCCTCTCGATGGCTGACCGAGGTCAACACAGCTTAGCTTCCGTTGAGGATTCGCGTATTCAGCATACCTTGGATCTGAGGTTCCGTGCACTTCTTGTCGTTCTCATGATCACCAGCACAGTACGAAGAGATAGATTGCATTGTACCCTTGTTTTACGGTGAAGCTCCATATGGCTACTCCGGCACATTTTCTTAGTTTGTGCGTGTACACCGTCGCGTTTATAAAGAAAATTTTGTCTGCAGAGCTAGTTTACAAGAGACTCTAGTGTTGTAGATTCAGTAATTAGCATAAGTGTCAAAACGTATGATAGATGGCTCATTGTTCATCATAGTGCGTTCGTCGCAAGTGCGAAGTTCAGTGATTGGTGACCCATTGTTCTTGGCGCGGCCCTCGTTCGCCGCCGATAGGGGGCGTGCTGCTATAGCAACTGTGTCCGTGTGAAGGCCTTAATAAACGTGCACGTATGTCCAATGTGTGTTCTTCTATAGAGTGACGTCAGTATCGCCTACCGACCTTATTGGCAATTGTTCTTGAGCGAATCCATAGAGCGGGGGCGTATCGCGCACACGGAAGAGTATCAACGTGACCTTCTAGAACGACAACGGGAACGACAGCGAAAATTGGTGAACCGGCGGCGGGAAGCCGCTAAGGCCGCTCGTGTGTCCGTCGATGTTTGCCGCCCGATGAAGGCCCACAGCGTGCCCGTCAAGAACGTCCAGCTTTGCTGGTCGGTCTTCTTCACAGAGTGGAAGGGCTGATGAATTTTTTAATTTGACAATAGGTCTGACGATGGTACTGTTCTTTGAGTGAGCAAAAATCGCCTGAGCCTAAAGCCATATCTTATTATTCCTGAAGTTCTTATACTAGGTCTCGCTGAACAATAACCGACACAGTGTGGTGTCTATAACACAGGTATGCATTAAAGGAGAACAATGCGGTCACAAATTCTAAAGTCGTACCGCGCATATTTCTAGCCTTTCTTGGTGGGCTGACCCTGGAAGGTAATGGAGCCGAAAATTGTGGAACGATATGTGCCCGGGCAGCTGTTCGCCTAATGTTCCATATGTATGTATGTATGTATGTATGTATGTATGTATGTATGTATGTATGTATGTATGTATGTATGTATGTATGTATGTATGTATGTATGTATGTATGTATGTATGTATGTATGTATGTATGTATGTATTCAATAAGTATGTTATATATTTGACTACATCTTCATAAGAGGTTTTCATTCACCCATATTCCATCTTCTAATGAAGTTTACTCCCCTACAGTGCATAACCAAACGAAGAAAAGCAAGAAGATTCGACAAACTGCTCCAAAGCGAGTGTGAATCTTGTCTGTCCTCCAGCCTTGGCGGCGCGCCGATACTCTGCGTTTTCAAGGTGTCCTGGCTCTCCGAGAACGATGCCAATCCGAAGGCACAATATACCGGCATTACCATGCATACTACAGTGCAGCAGCGGCATATTTGCCTCTAGGTAATATAGTGAGAAACTATGCTGCAGCCTATTTGGGAGCACGGCACAGCGTGAAAAATGCAGCAACCGATCAAAAGCAACCGAGAAAAATGCAGTCACCCACTGAAGAACGGTATAAAATTCGGTGAAGTTCTTGAGTGAAGGAAAAGTTTCGCAAGAAAGCGATTTACGAAAACCGTGCTGTGCCAGTGAAAAGAACGAGATGGAGTAAAAAAAAAACTTAGTTAAACGCGATGACAGTATAGGTTCGAACATTTTACAGGGGATGCTAGTTAGCGAAATGAGGCGGTAGTTGATAGGTAAATGCTCGTTACAGGACCTAGGGAGTGGAATGGCTTTGCCGATCTTCCAGTCTGTAGGAAGACAGTTACTGTCAAGTGAATGCTTAACATTTTTTTTGAAGAATGAGGGAGAAGTACAGGGCAGCACTTTTTAAAAACATTGCATTAATGAGGTCGGTACCAGGGCTAGCTAATATCTCAACAGCGTCGATTATTTTAGTTAGGCCAAGTGATTCAATAGTTACTCGGTCATCAGCACACAGGCGATGGGAACATTGGAAGGGGGGATTAGTAGTAGTAACAAAATTATTTCAAAATGTGTTGATAAGAATGGACGGACAGTCCTCGCCCGGTATAAGGTACAAGCTTGGCTGGTAGTGTCCTAAGCAGAAGGATTGATTACGTACCAAAATGTTTTGGGGCATTGATCAACAAGGAGGTCAGCGTCACGTTTAGGAAGCTATTTTTCGCCAGCTTTAAAGCATCTACCTAAGCCTGACTGGCACTGTTGTACACGTTTCAGTGAACTTCTGATGTGGAATACTTGGCGGTGCGAAATGCATGTTTCCTTCTATTAACTAGTCGTTTTAAATTGGCGTTGTACTAGGGGGTTTTTGTATTATAAGAGACATTGCACAAGGTCACATATTTGTTAGGTCATGCAGATTATCTTTAAATAATTGCCAGTTATCCCCAGCGGAGTGTCCGTCGAAGTTGTCAAGGATCATATAAAGAAATCGGGATAACTCGCGGTTGATGTTGTCGAAATTACCTTTATTGTAGTTTGGTATTGTTTTTGTGAGTGCACGAGGCCTGTGAATTAAAATATTCAGATTGAATTCTGATGATAAATGATCACTTAGGCATTTACAATATATCAGGCACCAGCTTGGGGCATCATGTCAGTAACAAATCTAAAGTATCAGCGCGCTCTTCGGAAGTTGCATTCACTTGGTAGACCAATTGTGTTAGGCAGAACAATGAACAAAGCTTAAAAAATTGCTGGTTTCAACCGAGGGTGAAATAGAAGCGGGAGGCACAGACGACCACGACATGTAGGTAAAACTCACATCACCCATCAGAAAAACGGGAGCATTCGGAAAGTTGGTACTAATAAGGCTAAGGACATCATGTAGTTCATTAATAAACTCTAGAGAATAAGAAGGTGGACGGTAGCACGCACCAAAATTCAATTTATAATGGCTCAGTTCGACGCGTACCCAGACACATTCAAGCTGGGAATCAATATCAATAAGGCGAGATGTTAAAGGCTTCTTTAAAGGCCAAGAGTACACCGCGCTCGATGCGTGTGGCTCGATCACAACGAGGAAATGGGAAACGCGAAGCATCATTAAAACTTTCGTGTTCGTGGATAATAGGGTGTAAACAATTTTCGGTCTGGGCAATAACGTCTGCTTCTCAACGATCGATTGAAGAGTCGTAAATATCGCGTTTGTTCAGTACACTGCACGCATTACAGAGAAATAAATTCACGTGTGTGAATGATAGAGAGGCACCACGTCCTCCGCGCAGTCCCTTTCAGATGCATTCAGCGACTGTGTACGTTCGCGTACGGAAGGCTTCTCGTCTTCTTTGACACTATCCAACGCCGAGTCAAGCATGAAGCATTAGCCGTTCATTAGGAGCTTCTTGTACTTTAGCTGAAATGAGCATGGCTGTGGCTGTACTTTGGGGGAATCAAGAAGCGTTTTTCCTATTTGCCACGTCGCATTGCGATAATCATCAGACATACAAATGTTCAGTGGTTTCTGTTTTAATCGCGATGAGGGTACCATTTCCTTTGTTTTAAAATCTTTGAATTTCATGATGACTGGGCGACACTTCAAATACATGAACACATCCAAGCGATGAGTGCGTTCTACGGCACTGGAAGGCAAATCATCTCCAATGACGGAAGAACTCACTGCAACAGTGTATTGCTCGGTTAGTTGCTGAGATTCGCGGCTATCAGGAATGTCATGAAAAATGAATTTGTTGCTCCTTGAGTGGTCATTATAACCGTTCAGGCGAGACTTAAGCAATTTCAGGTGATCAGTAGTACCACAAGCATTGGTCAAGTCACTCCTAAATAAGGCTTTGCCTGGTGTTCGTGCAAATGGAGACGTTAGAAAAATGTTTGGTAATTAGAATTGAACTGCTTCCTGGCTTGACTTAACATTGACATTAAACTTCAGGTTTGTCTGACCTCGGGCAAGCTCTGTGTTCAACTCTTTAATGTATTTTACCAACTGAAACAGTTGCGCCGTTTGCTCGGATGCACCTGCGTTATCGACTGACTCACGGGCATTAGATCGAGGTCGAGGGTTTGTCTCGACGTCACCTGATTGAAGCACCAAGAACGTGGTATCAACCCATCCCGACATAGTCAAAGGAACACTCGGGCATGGGAGAAGCAATAGAAAACGATAGTAAGATCGCTTAGCATAAAGAGTAGACTGGTTACGCAGCTGCGCAGCATAGAATTTAGAACTTTAGCATAGAACTTTAGGCACGATGACGCAATGACAGCTACCATGCCCACTGATAGGACGGACGAAGCGCCGGAAGCTTAAAGGCCGTATGTCTATGGGGGACGATCCGATGCCACTTGCGGTTACGAACGACTCTAGCGTAATAACATTTCTGCAAATACAGACCCTGGCCACAAAAACTCAAAAACTTTGTCAATTGACGGCGTTGTAACGGATGCTCTCGTCCTCGCGCGCGCTGGCAGTCGGCGCCTGCACAAACGTATTTGAACTGGTGGCCATCGGAGTTGTGTTTCTGCAGGAGATGGAGGACATCCACGTGGGGCTGTTTCTCGATCCTACTTCTGCGGAAGAGGCCAGACAACTGGAAAAGCTGTACAGGGACCTCCCGATGCCAAGTCGTTCCGGCTACTACGTGAACCGTCTGCTGCCCTTTGCAATGGCGCCGAGCTCGTCGCAGCTGTTGGAATGGCACTCGCGCTGCCTCGAAGACGACTTGCTGGGCGCAGCCAAGGACGCGTACGCTCGTCGTCGCCTGTGCGTGTCGCCTGCACTGGTGTCACAGCCGCTGTTCTACACCGGCACTGAGAGCTTCGTAAATTTCCCGACACTGGGATTCCTGTTGGCCGAGCCGTACGCAGACGTCCTGTTCCGGGCGTTGCGAAAGGCGCCCTCTGGCACAGAGACGGCGCGCCGGTTTGCGGCCACTATGGCTTGCCTCCGGCGCCAGCTGGAATCCCTGAGCAACACGAGCATGTCGGGCGACGCCAAGCCAGCAGCGCTGTTCCGCCACGCCGGGGCGCTGCAGTTGGCGCACGACGCGGTCGAAAACTCGGGCGGGTTCTCCGGCGGCGACGTGGAGCGACGCGCGTTTTTCGAGCGCCACTGCTGGCTCTGGTGCTCCGAGCTGCTGAGTGGCGCGCGGTCGCCGTCCACCTCCCAGCTGGACGCCAAGGGCGTGTGCAATATTGCCGTGCGAAATGTGCTCGCCTTCTACCGCGCCTTCCGCTGTTACCCGGAGGACTACATGGGCAGCGTCGAGGTGTGCGCCGTCTTCGGAGTCCCGCCGTACAAGGAGTGACCTGCGCGGTGAAGAACTTTCCTTCGCTTACGAGTTCACGTGCCCAGACACGTGGACAGTGAGAACGCGATGACCATGCGCGCTTACACGAAGTTCTCTGTTCACATACCAAGCCAGTTTCGCTTAGAGTACGAAACAAGGAGCCCTGAGACACTGTCTCGTTGTTTGACAGTGGACATAATAAAATGATATATGCCCACGTTTAAACACAGTGAGAAAATTTCTCCGCTCTTCAGCCTATAAGCAAGGTTGTTTCTTATTTAGAACTGCTAGCTGCAGGAGTAGTGAAATCGAGGGCTGCGCATTAGTTGTCAGCGGAAAGCAACGAAACCTCGTCAGTTACGCACGTTATTGAGTGTTGCCTAGTCAGTCATATGTGAACGAGGCGTGCAGTGCCAGTGAAGGTACGGTGCTTGTGTTTGAGCCCCTTTCAGCCATTCTCTGCTGTGAGGTCAATGAGGGTGTGGAACACCCACTTCGACCTGCGGTGCATTCCCAACATCAACTGCATGTAGGGTTAGCGGCCTCCACGATTTATGTTGCATGCGAAAGAAAACGCACGGTATTGAAACACATGTAGGCAGATGTAGGCAGGGCATAACAGACTTGTGCAAGTTCCAGAAAAACAGTAACCGATTACAATTGCTAATACTTCGTCCAAAAATGCCATTGATTATTGTTATCAAGTACTGCTCCACTAATGCAATTCACGAATTACTAAATAGTAATCGACAACTTCTATTCTGCTTTCCTACGAACGTTAACCTTACATACGTAGACACAGTAAACAGAACGAGCTGGCATGACACTTTCAGTGCGTCCATCTGCAGCCTTTCATGCAGCTTATGAGAGCTAGCAACTAGACTACAAAAATTCCTCGGTCATCGTTCCTCGTTTTTCTTGTGGAGATATAAGCAGAATGAAACAGAGAGCGGGAAACGTGCAGGTTAGCCAGTTCGCTCAATGGGCGCGCTGGGCGGTATGCCGTATCGTAACGTGTATACACTTTGGCCGCACAATTTTTGCTACTCAGCATCACGGTCCTCTATGAAGCGCAGCCCTTGGTTGTTGCTGGGACTTGGAGAAGACGGTTCCAGGTGGGCTAATGAAAAGCTGAGAAACTCACTCGTGTGTGATCTCCTGGCATTAATGCCCTAAGTGGCCTTTCCTACTGAGACATGCCAGCACCGTTTCAATTCATCGCCCAGCATCTGATGGAGCGTTAAGGTGAGCAAAGACTTTTGAGCGCCGGACTTACCTGGCTGCACGTACACATTTGCGAGGTGAGGCTGCTGCACGGCAGGATCTCGGGCGTTACACTGCATTTTTCGCCAAGTTCAGGTTCTCAACGTTGCGTCGCTTGTTACTGTTCGTGTCATCAATAAAGTAACTGGTTTCATGCAATTGCTTGCTGAAAAGAATAACTGAATTAAAATGATCATTACCTAGCAAACAAAGAAATCGTTAAATTGTAAGATTACCAAGAAATATTATTGATTACAAGTAAGTGATTACATTTAATTCCTTACGTAAAAATTGCTGGAGAAAAATGATACCTTTGGATCTATTGCTCGAACTACCGCTGTCATCCTGCATAGCTTAAATTACAGCGTAGACGTGCATTTTGCGTGTGATGCTTGCCACTGCGACGACGGGAGTGACAACTCTCAAGGTGTAGTGAAAGGCTGCGGTAAAGGCACCTTATGCCGAAGTTGGGACAAAAAAGACAGCTTACGCATCACCGAGTCAATGACAGCGCTGAGCAGCTTCACTGGGATTTACCCCTTCAGTGACTTTGCCACTACCTTCAGGAGTTGTCAGATTCGTCGGAAGATCTCGCCGCTGCCGCCATTTGTTAGAGTTATCGGACGATCTACGAGCTGTAGGCCGATCTCACCGCTGCCATTCAGATGTAAGATTTGGCAGTCGTAGCTGTAGGAAGGAGCTTGACTCTTCGTCGGGACTTAAGAGAGCAGGATTTATTTACATGTTATTTACACTTGAACATGAGATACATCGACAGTCTAGCGTGACTCCCAAATGGGGTCCGCAAGACGAGCATACAGCAAACAGCCTACGAGCACACAGCTCACGAGTACATTTCGAGCACGACAACGAGCACGCACCTCACGAGTACATTTCGAGCGCGACAACGAGCACACACTAGCAGCCGACAATCGCTGCTTATGTGCACTCCGCTCGACGTCATAGTTCGACGTCATTGTAGATGACCCGCCCTTTGGAGGAGGCGTGCTCTCGGCTTGGAGGAAGATGAGGGCTCACACACACGCACACACACACACATGTGCACGGTCCGAAACCGGCACCACACGAATTTCGTGGAACTCGGAGCCGGGTAGCACATTGTCTTGCGTCTTGGTCGGCGCGTGGGAAGGAGCCTTCGTCGGCTTTCCCGCGGCAACTCCCCCACCCGTAGCAGTTCAGGTCCGCGTTGTCGTGTTGCGCACAAAGCCTGCTTCGTCGAACTCCTTCAGTCACAACGGCGACGAGGCTAGAGCGTAACGGCGGCGGTTTCAGCACAAAGCCTGCTTCGTCAAACGCATCCTAGCTGAAGCGACGGAAAGTGGAGAATGCGCGCATTGTTCCCGACACAAAGTCGAATTAGTCACGCCGTGGCTAGAGGTTGGCGGCGGCGTTCCAAGATGAGGTTGCCACCGCTGGCGTAAATGGCTGGAAAACTTGCACTGCAGCTGGCCGTTCTTAACAGCGCCTCCATGGCCCTGGAAAATCTCGACTGTCCAGTGCTGGCAACCGCTGGGCAGGATGAGAATGGCTGGCGAGCAAGACGATGGCTTTGCTTTCTGCAACCCCTGCGCACTTGGGATAACTTCAACTATCTCACAACAACTGGCACAGAAGAGTCGACCCGGCAACACAATACCTCTCAGCGTTCAAACGCCCGGAATTAGTTGTTAACCTACCAGGCTTCCTATCACAATTTCAATGCAAGTCACTCAACTGGGAATCCCAAATTTTGCCCCAAAATTTCGTGCCGCCAAAGCGAGCGTTCACGTTCCCCTTGAGTTCGACCAAAGCTGACTGTCGTGCTGCACAAAAGCAAAGGTTTACGCAGAACTAAACCGAAGGCTCTCAAATACCAATACCCAAACGTAACTCGAGCAGCCTAAGTTCACGAACAGCCTGTTCTTATCCTGTCACAGTGGCGTACTTATCTCATTTACTGTTGCCACTGAATCATCTGGCCAACTCCACAGGCACGTAATCACAAATGCGCCTTCTAACAACTAGTTCTATGCACGCTCACTAGCGAAGTCAGAATACGGCTGCCCTCAACACACACGAGCAACCCTGTCAAAAATCTGCTTCTTGCCGTCCGCACAGGACACACGCTAATGGACCTAATAGCTCTTCTCATTACAAATCACGTACTTACTGAAAACCTACGCGGTTAACCTGAGAAATTAAAGAAGAACACATAAAAAAGTAGGTTAACTAATACACACGCGCCTTACGATGCGCCGCTCAGGTTACACTCAGGTTACTTACACACAAAAAAAAGAAAGCCTATCTATTAATGAACACCTCGCGATACTACATGTTTACAAAAAAAAAAAACGCGTCTTTCAAATCTCGAGCTTCTCAAACAAAACATAAACAGAGCTCATACCTTACATATTGAAAGAAATTCTTAGTCTCAAATCGCGAAAATTTCCAAGTGCTCAAAAAATAAAAGAAAACACGTTTCACTTCTACAGACGCTCTCTTGGCCTCCCATGCCAAACATTTACGTCTGACTCATACTTTGAGCCATACTCGAGGTGGTCGCGGTTCCAAAGCTATTCTGGCTACCGAGGAACAAAAAAAGGGGCTGACTCACTATCAGCTCTTCCAAGACGTTACAGTCTCCTGCCAATTGGCGTCCTGGCGCCCCGCTTTCATCACGACCTCGATTGACCGCGTCGCTACTCCCCATCACCTCGTTTCGCCTTGCCACCTTGCGCTCCCTCGCCCTACACGCTGAGCTACGAAAAGAACGACGGAACGACGAGGAATTTAACTGCACCGTGCCCTTTTTCCGCGTCCGTGCAGAACATGCTTCTCGGTCTCCATTTGACCGGTGGCTCGAACGTGCTTGATGCGCACACGTCGTCAATGACGACCGCACCTTTCTTTTCTCCGCGCCCTGCCTTTTCGCGCCTGTCGCCGTCTTTGGCTTCGCTACATTAGCCACCGCATTCCGATCTTTACGGCGCTTTCTGTTTGACTTCTCTTTCATGTCGCCTTCTGGTGCCTCGTGCTGGCCGGAACACATCTCGTCGGCCCGGATCGCTCTCTTACCCGCACAGTCTTAGTGATTAATAACTAAACCACCCCTCTCTAGGCTACCTAGACTGGCGCAGAGCCGCACCGATCCCTGAACAATACAGTTGTATTCTCTTGAGCTACGCAGCTCGCAGTCCTGAGAATTACCCTCAACTGCATCGTCCAGCTGGCACTTCTCTTCGGCACGCAGATCTGGCTCGACATGGGTGCTCGCGTCTGTCGGGTCAACAGTACTCTGTACTTCGCTAGCAACCTCGCTAACATTACAGGCGACGCACACGCGCGGTAACTGTGCCAATTTGTTCGCAGCTGGCCTAGCTGTCTCTACTGTCCTCTGTTGGCACCAGCACCTTGTTGCTCTCACTCTGGCCTTTAACGGCCTCTGTTGCCACTAAGGCATCGTTAGCTGCTAGCACTTCGAGTTCACCTGTGAACGTGCTGCTAGTCTCGCAGGTACTACTACTTTTCTCGGCTTTCGACCGAAATCTGCTATCGACTTCCTTCCACTTTCGCTGCGTCCAGCTTACAGATTTCTCAAGCCGCTGTTGATTTTGTTCGATTGGCTGCTCTAAACCTTGAATCTCTTCGTTCAATGTATCAATGTACTGCCTCGTTAGTGCTGTTAGGCCTTCTTCCTGAGAAATTCTTTTCAGTTCCTGCCTAGCTTTTTTCTGTTCTTGCTTAAGTTCTTTCTGTTCTTGACTAATTACTTCCTGTTCCCGTTTTTTGCTTAGAATTCGGTTACCCATTTGTTTGATGAATTTCAAATCATTGCTACTTTCTAGAACGGTTTTACGAATCTCTGATTCCTTCAAGTCCTCCTCTACGTCTACCTCGATTTCTTCACACAACCACAACAGGTAAGCTCTGGTGAAACACATTAGGACCATGGTCGCTACATTAACCTTTGGCTCTGCTGTCACACAATACTTGCTGCGATACCCAGGAAAATCAGAATAAAAGTAAAAGATCCCAGCGAATCAAATCCAAAAACCCAGAGAAATTGAAGCCTGGTAAATCTTACAGCCAAAGCCAAACGCTTACCCACTGAAGCAACACCATATCACCAGTCCTTCTCCGCCGTACCCAGTCAGTTGCAAGAGGTGGTCAATCCCAAGTCTTCTCCAACTTGATCAGGATACAGGTCGGTCACCATGTGCCAACGTCCGTAAGCTGCCGTTGCTGTCTCCGAGTCGTAGCCGATCCCGCCGCTGCCACCAGATGTAAGATTCGTCGGACGATCTCGCCGCTGCCACCATTTGTTAGAGTTGTCGGACGATCTACGAGCCGTAGGCCGATCTCACCGCTGCCATTCAGATGTAAGATTTGGCAGTCGTAGCTGTAGGAAGGAGCTTGACTCTTCGTCGGGACTTAAGAGAGCAGGATTTATTTACATGTTATTTACAGTTGAACATGAGATACATCGACAGTCTAGCGTGACTCCCAAATGGGGTCCGCAAGACGAGCATACAGCAAACAGCTTACGAGCACACAGCTCACGAGTGTATTTCGAGCACGACAACGAGCACGCAGCTCACGAGTACATTTCGAGCACGACAACGAGCACGCAGCTCACGAGTGTATTTCGAGCACGACAACGAGCACGCAGCTCACGAGTACATTTCGAGCACGACAACGAGCACACACTAGCAGCCGACAATCGCTGCTTATGTGCACTCCACTCGACGTCATAGTTCGACGTCATTGTAGATGACCCGCCCTTTTGGAGGAGGCGTGCTCTCGGCTTGGAGGAGGATAAGGGCTCACACACACGCACACACACATGTGCACGGTCCGAAACCGATACGACACGAATTTCGTAGAACTCGGAGCCGGGTAGCACATTGTCTTGCGTCTTGGTCGGCGCGTGGGAGGAGCCTTCGTCGGCTTTCCCGCGGCAACTCCCCCACCCGTAGCAGATCTGGTCTGCGTTGTCGTGTTGCGCACAAAGCCTGCTTCGTCGAACTCCTTCAGTCACAACGGCGACGAGGCTAGAGCGTAACGGTGGCTGTTTCAGCACAAAGCCTGCTTCGTCAAACGCATCCTAGCTGAAGCGACGGAGAGTGGAGGATGCGCGCATTGTTCCCGACACAAAGTCGAATTAGTCACGCCGTGGCTAGAGGTTGGCGGCTGCGTTCCAAGATGAGGTTGCCACCGCTGTCGTAAATGACTGGCAAACTTGCACTGCAGCTGGCCGTGCTTAACAGAGTGCGTACGTAAATCCAAATAGGTTTTTCAACCTCACTGTGTAAATCGAGCGTTCAATGTTTTGTCTGCACTGCTGTTGGTGGCTGCCGACGATTGATTAAACACAAGGAAGAAACACACAAGCATACTCTTGCGTTACAAGCACGAAGAAGTGTTCGTCGCGTCAGGCGGGTGCAAGCGCCTGTGCCGCTAACAAGCGCACTTCACCATTGTCGTCTTTTGGGACAGCACGTCAGTCCTTCCTCCCTTAAACAGTCTCCATAGATAGCTGCTTAACCTCTGGTGGCCGCAGTAGTCAGGTGGTTGCAGCTTTTGACGTCGAGAGCGGTGGTTGAGAGGAGATCGTGCCTTGTGTATGACGTAATCCTAGAGCCAGTGGAACTCGACGGCGTATCGTGTGTCAGTGAAGTCGTCTGCTGTGCTTCGATCTGTCGACAGTTGTGTTGCTGGCCTGGTCTGGCCTGCTAATGTGATCCAAGTGACGGTGAACATGTCTGTGGGTGCATTTGGCAAGTAATCTAGCTTGGCTTTGCAAAAAACTGCCGGCTAATCACTCTCTATCCTATTGAGAAGTGACGGGATGGCTGTAGTGTTTCATGACGTTCCTTGACTTGCGTTTCCTTTCCGGCTTGAGGTCAAAAAGACACAAAAGTTCTCGCCAAAACATGAGCCTCGCAGGTGTCATTACTGTAGCTGTGTTGACCGTGCTGCCGATACTGGAATCTCGCAAGTTGGCACTCTACAGCCGAAGTGGTGTCCGTCGGGAGTGCCCTTTTCAGTTCTGTCATAAAGCGCTCTGCCTGGCCCTTTGTTGCAGTATGGTCTCGCCGCCTAAGCATAGCGATAAACTTGCTCGGCTCTTCAGCCTCTAAGCAAGGTTGTTTCTGATTTGGAACGAATAGCTGTAAGGGTAGTGAAATCAAGGGCTGTCTTTTAGGTGTCAGCCGAAGGCAATGTGCGCCGAGCTGCGTCGATACGTACAAATTATGCATTGCAGCTCAGTTACATTAGTCTGGGTAACCCGACATGTAGCAGCTGCATCTAGCAGTTGCATGCTGGATGTAGCTGGACCTGGTTAATTCAAGCAGGCTAGGTGACTATTTTCACCAGCCCGTTTCGAAGGGGATGCCAATAAACCATCATTGTCATCATCAGCAGCAGCGCAACGTGCCACTGGGATGTGACGTGCTCCACGTAGTCTGAATACCCGTGTGTACTCTTTGGTCCGCGTTATGACGCCTCCTAGCAAAGTGCGAACCGCTGGTGAAGTAGCGTAGAGCTACGCGCACGGCTGCAACCAGGCAACATCCGGCTCGGCAGACTGCTGTGCAGAGAGCAGGACAAGCCGCAGCACAAGCCGTAGCTCGTCGTCGACACCAGGCGGACAGTTGATATCGTTCTCGTAAAAATGACCCGTAGATACTTCATTCACCGCGAAAACGCTGTAGTGCGTGGTGCCTATGGAGCCGCTCTTGCAGATTACGCTGTGACTGTGCGGCATGTGTCGCGCAGGCCTTTTTTTTACGAAGTGGGCCGCTCGCTTGCTCGTATTCTCTGCCCAGCGGCGCTGCGCACGCAGAGGACCAGCGTTTCTGCGAAACTAACATGGCCACCACCAGCACGAACACCGGCATGTCGTCGGTGCATTGTTCTCAACGGCGCCGGGGCTGTCGCAAGACCGAAAATTCGTCGATTTCTTCCTTGTGGTTGGTCCTTTATAGTGACTGTCAACGGTAATGCGTTTACCATTGATAGAATCTAGTGACCCAGCGTTTTACACCGTAAAATTGAGTAATACATGAGGCGCGCGTACTCCAACGAGTCTACTTTTTCCTGCTTCCCTAAGAATATTCAGCGCCACCTGGTACCGACGCGCGAAGCCCGGGCACTGCCTTCAGAATGCACAGTGCGCCTGTGTGTGCGAACTCTTAGAAACGCGTCGCGCGACAACCGTGTTCCTCACTAGCGCTTCTTCCTGAACACGCAGCGTCATCCAGTAGCGCTGCCCTCGGCGGCGGCTTTTAGAGTGGGGTGAAATGCAAAAACACCCGTGTATCGCGTAATAGCTGCACGTTAAAGAACCCCAGGTGGTAGATATTATCCGGAAGTTCTCCACTACGGTGTACCTCCTATGTATGCCGCAGTTCTCGCACGTAAAACCACATAATGTAATTTGTGGTGCGTAAGCATTCTTTCGCAAGCTCCCCAGCCTTGTCACACGAAAAGATTAATGCCTTGTTCCGCACAAAAATACGTAGTATACTAAATTAAGATATTCATTCGTTAAAATATTGTAAATATTGATAATCGGTACCTTTGTAAGAGACAAATAACAATTGTAAACAATACACACAATAAAAAGAGTTTGCGCATAGACATAAATCTCCATGGAAAATGCGTGGGAAAGCTTATAGTTGGGGCGGACCAAGAGAAAATTTGAAGTGGGAAAATTTGAAATTTGGGGGTGCGTAAACTTGATATTGATACATGCATATTGCGTATTTTCTGTGGTCGATGCACGAGTGCACCCATACAAAGACGATGAACGCTCTCTGGCTCTCGAGCTGTCGCCTGAACTGACAGGCCGGCGTTATCTTTTGTAAATGTACTTTGTAAATAGTCTCCAGTCTTAATCCTTCGTTCGCGTAACATTTTGGTGGAGGTGCGGTGTAGTGCTGCATTACCTTCGTCGTGTAGAAATCCAGCATTGAAGCTCCCAACGAACCAGAACTTCCTTGATGCTCACGTCGACGGTGTCATTTTGACGGCGTTAATAGATACTGGAGCCTAGGTGTCCATAATGAGTTGTAACCTCCGTCGTCGACTGAGAAAGGTTCTCACGCCTCCTACTAATCGAGCCGCACGCGTGGCCGATGGCAGCACTGTTGAAGTCATTGGAATATGTACCTCCAGTATCAGTATCGTTTTACAGTGCTGACCAATTGGCCCCATGACCTAATCCTCGGACTCGACTTTCTTACGGCGCATTCAGCTTTGATCGACTGTTCTGCCGGTACCCTTAGCCTCGAACTTCCTCTACTCGCGCATATTCGTGCCGAACTGCCTAACAACTTTAGTACCACCGCCTTCGTCCACCTGCCGCCCGGAAGCCTTGACTTTCATCGATTTGGTATCTTTTCCTGTGCTCTATGGTGATTACGTCGCCACACCTGTTCCTGATGCCCTTTTGATGCGCAATATCACTGTGCCCCACTCCGTCGTCACCGTCGCCGATAACCGGACAAGCCTCCCTGTCGTCAATTTCAGCCTGACAAAGGAAGTTCTACCCAAAGGCATATCGGTTGCGACGCTCCGTGCTATCGGAGATGACCACGTCACGACGTTTTCTGTAGACGTCTGCTCAGATTCTTCACCATGTCCATACGATGCTATTTGCCCTGAAGCAACATGTCGGGCTATGATTGCTGCGGATCCATTGCCTTGACAAGCAGCAGCTTTATGCCGCCTTCGGTTTCCTACCAAAACATCTTCGACCTCAGCCGTCGTCAATTGGGCCAGACTTCAATTGTCAAGCAAGACATAAATACTGGTGATGCCAGTCCTATTCGTCGCAGGCAGTATCGAGATTTTGCTTCAGAGCGTAAGGTTATTCAAGATTAAGTGAACAAGATGCTTGCCAAAGGCATTATTGAACCTTCGCCGAGCCCTTGGGCGTCGCCCGTGGTGCTTGTTAAAAAGAAAGATGGCACATGGCGTTTCTGCTTAGATTATCGTAATTTAAACTGCATTACCAAGAAAGACGTCTACCCTTGCCTCGCATTGACGACGCCCTCGATTGTCTCCACGGTGCCAAATCCTTTTCATGAATAGACCTGCGGTCTGTTTATTGGCAGATTTCTGTGGATGAAAAAGACCAAGAGAAGACCGCGTTCGTCACTCCTGATGGTCTTTATCAATTCAAATTATGCCATTGGGTCTATGCAACGCTCCAGGAACGTTCGAACGTATGATGGACTCTTTGCTTCAAGGGTTCAAATGGTCAAAATGCCTCTGCTACCAAGACGACGTTCTCGTATTTTCCCCTACATTTGAGACACGCTTTGAGCGCTTATCAGTGGTTGTTCAAGTCTTCCGCGAGGCGGGGCTGCAACTAAATTCCTCGAAGGGGCACTTCGGTCGTCGGCAGATTACGCTGTTCGGCCACCTCGTCAAGGCTTCCGGTATTCAGCCAGACCCGGAGAAAATTCGTGCTGTCACGTCTTTTCCTGTACCTCAATCTGTCAAAGACGTCCGGAGTGTTGTAGGATTCGGCTCCTACTTCCGACGCTTCGTTAAAGACTCCGCAGCGATTGCCCGACCTCTTACTAACCTTCTGAAGAAGGACGTGCCGTTTATGTGGGGCCCTGCTCAAACTGCCGCTACATTCGCACCACGCCACCTATACTAGGCCACTTGGGCCCGTCCTCTCCAGCAGAAGTGCGTGCCGATGCAAGGGGTCACGGTATCGGAGCCGCTTAGCCCACCGCCAACAGAGTAAAGATCGCGGTATCGCGTACGCTAGCCGCCTCCTCACAGCAGCGGAGCGCAACTATTCGATTACAGATCGTAAATACCTCACTCTCATCTGGGCTATTTCCAAATTCTGCCCGTACTTGCATAGCATGCACTTCTCTGTAATCACGGACCACCACGTGCTCTGCTGGCTTTCCTCACTCAAGGATCCTACCGGGCAGCTGGGTCGCTGGGCTCTGCAGCTGCAAGAATATTCCTATGCAGTATTGTACAAGTCGGGCCGATTACATCAAGACGTGGACTGTTTATCACGCTATTCCGTGGACGAACCACCCGCTGACCCTGAGCCCGATACCGATGCTTGCGTTTTCTCCGTTTCTCAGTTGCTGCACGTGGCGGACGAGCAACGCCGTGATGCCACTTTGCGCGCCATCATTGATGGCTTGCAATTTTCGCCTTCTAATTCCTCCCTTCACCTGTTTGTTCTCCGGGATAGTGTATTATACCGCCACAATGTACGCCCCAACGGTCCTGCCCTACTCCTCGTCATTCCTAGGCACCTCCAATCAGCTGTTCTTCACGAACTTCATGATTTACCAACGGCAGGTCACCTTGGCGTCTCTCGCACCTACGACCGGATTCGCCAACGCTTCTTATGGCCCGGCCTTGCCCGCTTCATCCGGAAATACGTTGCAGCGTGTGAAAAATGCCAGCGCCGAAAGACACCATCGACGCTACCTGCCGGGTGCCTTGCACCTCTCGACGTTCATTCGGAGCCGTTCTTTCGCGTTGGCTTGAACTTACTTGGCCCTTTTCGTCTATCCACGTTTGGCAACAAGTGGGTGGCTGTGGCGACAGATTACGCCATGCGCTACGCCATCACTAGAGCGCTTCCAACAAGCTGCGCCACAGATGTCGCCGATTTTCCTGTACGCGACGTGATTCTGGAGCATGGTGCTCCACACCAACTGCTCACACACCGTGGTCGGCCATTTCTTTCTCAAGTCATCGCCGACATCCCGCAGTCCTGCTCCACTAAGCACAAGCTGACTACAATCCACAGACCAATGGTCTCACTGAGCGTCTGAGTCGCACTCTAACACATATGCTTGCAAAGTACGTCTCGTTCGACTATACTGATTGGGGCCTTGCCCTACCTTATGTCACTTTTGCTTATAATTGTTCACATCACGACACTGCCGGTTATTGACCGTTCTTTCTGCTGTTCGGCCGGGAACCCATATTGCCACTGGACGCATCCCACCCATCGATCCGCTGCAGCAGAGACCAGCTAGTATACACTTGACGCCATCACCACGGCAGCCCAAGCAGGCGAAATTGCCCGCGCTCGCCTCCTGACTTATCAGGAAAAGCAACGGTGCTTGTACGATCGCCAACACAGAGGTGTCCACTTTTCGCCTGGATCTCTGGTACTCCTATGGTCCCTGTCTCGTCACGTTGGCCTGTCACAAAAACTCCTATTTCGGTACACAGGCCCATATCGAGTGCTGCGAGCCGTGACTCCAGTAACCTACGAAATCACCCCAATTAGTACCAGTGCCTTATCTGTCCCAAACTCCATTGAAGTTGTGCATGCCGCACGCCTACAGCCATATCTCCGTTCACCAGTGATATTTAGACGCCCCGTGACGGTGCTTCTGCCGCCGGGGGTAATGATACATGCATATTGCGTGTTTCTTGTGGCCGATGTACGCGGGCGCCCCGACAAAGACGACTAACGCTCTCTTTCTCTCGAGCTGTTGGCTGAACTGGCCAGCGTTGCATTATCTTTTGCAAATATACTTTGTAAATAGTCTCCAGACTTAATCCTTTGTTCGCGTAACAATATTATCAGGTGGGTCAACCGAAATTTCGGTGCAGGCTTGAAATTTCGGTGCATATTGAAATTTGGGGTGGGCCAACTATAGTTTGCGGGTGGACCTACTTGGAATTTGTGCGCGGGCCAACTCAAATTTTGTGGCGGGGCAACTGAAAATTTGGCGGTAGGACGACTTAAATTATGGGATATGCCAACTGAAACTTCGGGGTGTGCTGACGCATGCATAGACAACACCAGTGAAGTTTCTGCATTCTGTTTTATTTACTAGAATAGCGAAGAAGTGCGCGCGTAACCACAGAGACAAGAAGCTTGGGGCGCCAGTGCCTGCGAACACTAACAATTTCTCGCTCGCTAATTCACTGCGTACCGGACATAATAGATCCATACACAGTGACTAATCTGACGAGAAGTTCATGGAAGAACATTCAAGTTAATTCATGCATTCAAGTTCATTCATGAATTCAAGTGCATTCGAGAATCTAATTGCATCCATCAGGTAACTTGCAAAAGCGTTGGCGTGAAAGACGTTCGTTGAAAATTGGAACAAAGCTACACAGAAGGGTACAGCAGTCGAAGCTGCTAATTTTTTCATCGAGATCGTACTCCTTAGGCACGGCGCCCCAAAGTAGCCATCACAAACAGGGGAACTGCCTTTACTGCCGAACTCTTTGACTCTGTTCTCAGATTAAATAGTACAAGTCACCGGAAAACAACCGCATATCATCCCCTACACGAACGGACAACCGAGCGTCTTAATAAGACCCTCGCAGACATGCCATGTATGTGTGACGACATGGAACATTAGAATGGGGATCAGATTTTTTCTTACGCAGTCTTCACATTACAATACCGCTTGACAAGAAAATACTGGAATGACACCGTTCAGTTTGGTCCATGATCAGGAAGCCACAACGACGCTGGATGCCATGCGGCCGCACGAGTTTGACGACAGACCTACCGACGTTGACGATATTACTCAGCGCACCAAAGAAACCAAACAGCTTGCCTGCGTACGTATCTGCATTCATCAAGACCAAGGTGCCATACGATACGATCTTCTACACAGGTCCCCTTTCTACAGTCCGGCTGATAATGTATAGGTTTGGATACCCATACGCCGTCCTGGACCTTCCGAGAAACAGCCAGGACGGTATTTTGGGCCGTACAGAGAGATCTGGTACAAAGACATACTCAAAGTGAAGCACTGGTCAATAGGTTCATCTACCTATTATCACATGGCGAGTTGTACGTACCAAATGGCCCAACTTGACTATTGAGGGACATGGTCGGTTACAGATATCAAGTCGCTCAAATTATCTATCCTTATACATACCCAGACACACCTGGAGAGACTGTACATGCCCTATCACCAACGCTCTCTATTCCTACTTGTCTATTCAATAGCAGAGATTCACCACTGACACACACCTAGTGTCCCATGTTGGCATGGAATATTCCAGACACTAATATCACACCAAAAAGAACATGGAATTCCCAAAGAATCGTAATTGAATACTGTATATTTGGCACATATGCATCTTCGAACAGGTACAACTTAGTCGAGTGATAAGACTCGCATGAACGAATTCCATTGAATCGTTCAGTGGCCGGGCGAAAAAGTAACGGGTGATTTACACGAGAAGCCCGTTGTTAACGTCACGATCTGTAAACATGGCCCTAGTTGTACGATGGGAGTGGCGGCGCTCTCTGAAGTTGGTTCCGTCCGCTATGGGCGGCACTCTCCGAGGTTGGCTCCGCCCGGGTTGGGCGCGGTGCACTAAACTTGATTGTGCACCTCGCAAAATTACGTTTATTTTTTTGCCACACGACAAGGTGTTTCCAGCAAGTGGAAAACAGTAGTAGCGACCCAATTTTATTATTATGGCCCTTTCTCTCAGATACCTTCTCATTCAAATGGTGCTACGGCGTTTGGTGGTAGGAATTGCCCGCACTGCTACGACCATGTAAGCTGGTAAGCTCAAGTGATCAAATCTTCTGTTGTTCAATGACTTGGCGCCTGTGAGAGCTCAATCGTAGGCTCTGTAATGGTAATCCCTGTAAACGGCGGCCAGCTGCGTGCTCTACCAGCGATGCACCGAGGGCGGACTACTCAGAGGAAATTTCCATTACTAGGTGACAATGAATATTTAGGCCACCGGCAAAAGCGCTGAGATAGTGTAGGAAACATAGTCCGAGATTCGCGGCTTTCTTGCACCGCACAAAATAAACAATCCAGTGCCTGCGGCATGCTTTGGGAACAGCTGTCAATTAAGTTTCGCTCCAAGTGTTTCTGTAGCACCGCAGGAAGGAAAGGAGAAAATGAGGGCTTCCTGCCATAGAAGAATCGTCCAATGTTTATGCGTATTTTTTGCGCCGTAGGAAACACATTATGCATTATGTTCTAGGTACAATGGCTGGGACAGTAGGATTTTAATAAAAATCCTACTTAGGTATTTCGGTGTCACCGCAGGAGGCCAAGTATGTGCTTGGTGATTCATGCTGTAGGAAAGACTGTCTAATCTGAAATAATTAGGAGTTTTCGATGCCAAGGGAAGCAGCAAACGATGCTGGTTACATACGCAGCTACTACCCTACAGTTATTGGCTAAGTATTTATGTAGCACCGCAGGAAGCAAAGCACTGGCAAACAAATGCCCTGGCTGTGTGCCACCTTTGAACGAAAGTCGTTCACGCCAACACTTTAGCAGGATACCTCATGAATGCTTTTGGATTCTTCAATGCACTTGAATTCGTGAATGAATTTGAATGCAATTGAATGTCTTGAGTATAAATGGCAGAGTATAAAGTCTATTTCATTTCGAATGGCGAGACTAGAACTGAAATAGACTTTATACTCAGCGCTAACCCTGGTATCATACTAAATGTGGACGTGCTCGGCAAGGTGCTCTGCAGTGACCATAGGATGGTAAGAACCCGAATTAGCCTAGACTTTAGGTGTGAACGGAATAAACTGGTACATAAGAAGCCGATCAACGAGTCTGCGGTAAGAGGGAAAATAGAGGAATTCCGGATCAAGCTACAGATCAGGTATTCGGCTTTAACTCAGGAAGAGGACCTTTGTGTTAAAACAATGAACGACAGCCTTATAGGCATCATTAAGGATTTTGCAATAGAAGTCGGTGGTAACTCGGTTAGACAGGATACCAGTAAGCTATCGCGGGAGACGAAAAATCTGATCAAGAATCGCCAATGTATGAAAGCCTCTAACCCTACAGCTACAATAGTATTGGCAGAACTTTACAAGTTAATCAACAAGCGCAAGACAGCTGACATAAGGAAGTATAATACGGATCGGATTGAACATACTTTCAGGAACGGAGGGAGCCTAAAAGCAGTGAAGAAGCTAGGAATAGGCAAGAATCAGATGTATAAGCTAAGAGACAAAGCCGGCAATATCATTACTAATATGGATGAGATAGTTCAAGTGGCTGAGGAGTTCTATAGAGATTTATACAGTACCATTGGCACCCACGATGATAATAGAAGAGAGAATAGTCTAGAGAAATTTGAAATCCTACAAGTAACGCCGGAAGAAGTAAACAACGCCTTGGGAGCTATGAAAAGGGGGAAGGCAGCTGGAGAGGATCAGGTAACAGCAGATTTGTTGAAGGATGGTGGGCAGATTGTTCTGGAAAAACTCGCCACCCTGTATACGCAACGCCTCATGACCTCGAGCGTACCGGAGTCTTGGAATAACGCTAACATAGTGTTAATCCATTGCCAAAGATTTGAAAAATTATAGACCAATCAACGTACTGTCCGTTGCCTGCAAATTATTTACTAAGGTAATCACGAATAGAATCAGGAACACCTTAGACTTCTGTCAACCAAATGACAACGCAGAGTTCCGTAAAGGCTACTCAACAATAGACCATATTCACACTATCAATCACGTGATAAAGAAATGTGTGTGTGGAATATAATCAACCCTTATATATAGCTTTCATTGATTACCACAAAGCGTTTGATTTAGTAGAAACCTCAGCAGTCATGGAGGCATTACGGAATCAAGGTGTAGACGAGCCGTATGTAAAAATAATGAAAGATATCTATAGCGACTCCACAGCCACCGTAGTCCTCCATAAAGAAAGCAACAAAATCCGAATAAAGAAAGGCGTCAGACAGGGAGGTACGAACTCTCCAATGCTATTCACAGCGTGTTTACAGGAGGTATTCAGAGACCTGGATTGGAAAGAATTGGGGATAAGGGTTAATGGAGAATACCTTAGCAACTTGCGATTCACTGATGATATTGCCTTGCTTAGTGATTGAGGGGACCAATTGCAATGCATGCTCACTGACCTGGAGAGGCAAAGCAGAAGGGTGGGTCTGGAAATTAATCTGCAGAAAACTAAAGTATTGTTTAACAGTCTCGGAAGAGAACAGCAGTTTACGATAGGTAGCGAAGCACTGGAAGTGGTAAGGGAATACATCTACTCAGGGCAGGTAGTGACCGCAGATCCGGATTATGAGACTGAAATAATCAGAAGAATAAGAATGGACTGGGGTGCGTTTGGCAGGCAGTCTCAGATCATGAGCAGCAGGTTGCCATTATCCCTCAAGAGAAAAGTATATAACAGATGTGTCTTACCAGTACTCACGTACGGGGCAGAAACCTGGAGGCTTACGAAAAGGGTTCTACTTAAATTGAGGACGACGCAACGAGCTATGGAAAGAAAAATGATAGGTGTAACGTTAAGGGATAAGAAAAGGGCAGATTGGGTGAGGGAACAAACGCGAGTTAATGATATCTTAGTTGAAATCAAGAAAAAGAAATGGGCATGGGCAGGACATGTAATGAGGAGGGAAGATAACCGATGGTCATTAAGGGCTACGGACTGGATCCCAAGGGAAGGGAAGCGTAGCAGGGGGCGGCAGAAAGTTAGGTGGGCGGATGAGATTAAGAAGTTTGCAGGCATGGCATGGCCACAATTAGTACATGACCGGGGTTGTTGAAGTATGGGAGAGGCCTTTGCCCTGCAGTGGGCGTAACCAGGCTGATGATGATGATGATGATGAATGCCTTGAATGAAATTCTCGTCAAATTGAGTCCCTGAGTATGTAATTAATATGTGCTGTATGCACTGATTAAAGGAGGGAGGTATTCTCAGGGTTCGCAGGCGCCGGCGGGCCACGCTTCTTGTCCCATAGCCCACGTGTGTTCTTGTTGGCCGCACTACAAGATAAAAATGAACGCAAAAACTCATTGGTGTTTCCTGTGTATGCGTAAGCATTCCCCTGAATTTCGCTTGACATACCCTCAAACTGAAGTGGTCCATGCACAAAATTTCAAGTTGGCCCCCCAGAAAAATTAAGTAGGCCCGACCCAAACTATTATGTTACCGCAACCCCAACTTAAGTTGGCCGAACTCAAGTTTCAAGTTGTTCCACCCCAAAATTTCTGTTGGCGCACCTCGAAATACTGAGGTGCCGCGCCCCCAAGTTTCAAGTTGTTACGGAAATTTTACTTGACCCTGCCCTACTATAAGCTTCCTCACTCAAACTCAAAGGATCCATATGTATCTCTATGCGTATCTCTTTTAATCGTTTCTTTCGGTTTAAGTTATTCCTTATCGCTTATAAAGCTACCAATCATCTAAATTTTCTCTAGTGCAACGAATAAATTCCAAATTTTGTATATTGACCTTTTTTACTACTGCTCTACGGGCATGACTCGACTAGGGAGCTCGCCAAGGAATGCTTACGCATTAAAAATAAAATTTGGTGTTATGGTTCTTTTTGTACTCCGGGTTAATTTCTACCACCTGCGGTTCGTTAACGTGCAGCGAATGCACGACACAGGGTTGTTTTTAAATTTCGCCCCCCTCGAAATGACGCCGCCTTGGGCAGCGCTGCTGGATGGCACAGTGTGTCCAGGTAGAAGCGCGAGATAGAAGCGCCGCTGCCGCGCGACGCGTTTCTAAACGTTCGCACAGATAGGCGCACTGTGCATTTTCAAGGCAATGAAATGCGTGGGCTTAACGGCGGCGGTGTCAGGTGGCGCCAAGTGTTCATAGGGAAGCGCGAAAGATGAGTCTTGTTGGAGTACACGCCTCTTACAGAACTCGTTTTCACGGTGGCAATCCCTTGGCTCGCTATGTTGTATCAGTATTAGACGCGTTATCGTTGACAGTCATCATAAGATGGGTTATGCCGAATTTTGAGCCCGTTCCGATGCTGCAACGGTCTTTGGGGGTAGGAATGACTGCTCCTTGTACTAACATCCATCAGCACGACCACGTCAACTCGAACGTTCAATCGACCAAAGTTGTCGTTCACTTACACGGCAGCTATGATATTTGGAATGTAGAATTTGTATGGATAATCTCTGTAAGCGGCAGCTGGCTACGTACTCTAGAAGGGATGCACAGAGGGCTGCCTTCTAGAAGAGGGAAAAACAAAGACAATGCATCTGATGGCACCGCCAAAAGCACAGACTTAGCGTAGGAGGGATAGTCCAAGTTTAGTCGGGTATATGTTTTTCTGTGACAATGCGGATAACACACGATGCACTTCGGGCTGGCGGCTTTGGAAGGCGGTCCAATATTAATTGTTTCAGTGACTCCGTGGCACAGCAGAACAAGTAGGAGGAGGCAATGGCTGATTGATGCTATAGCAGCAAGCGTCCAAGGTTACGTGGCTATTGCCATTGCGTAGCGCTTATTTGCGGATCATCTAGACTGACGCCGAAGGGGCGAGACGTTCCCACTGGATGTTCTCAGCGCAGAACAACAACGCGCCACGCAATAAGTTCGGACTTGATTTTTACAGCGAAGTTGTATACCTCTACCACTCAGTGCATTTGTCCTATCCGTGGGCAAAATGTCAGCCAATCACGGCGTTGGTCGTGCGCCGCTGCGTTCCTTCCAGCAACACAAGATGACGCAGATCTAAGCGCATCAGTTCTGGAATATTGCTATGGGAGAAAAGTGAAAGCGTGGCCGCGTGGTTGAACACGTGCGAAGACGTGTCATAGATGAAGTCTGTGCCGCATAGATTGCTTTTAAAACATCGTTGAGAATTAGTTTGCGACATTTTAAGGATTTTGATCCTGTGCGTATCGGTTTATGCTAGAAGGCACGTGCTATGTACTGCGTGGCAAGAAAACCGGGAAAGCGTGCAGTATGCGGGGGATCTCTCAAGGAAGACGAGGGGACGGATGAGAAGGGAGAGTGAATCGAGTCAATCGGCGCACACTGTGATGTCGGTACTAGGCTGAAGAAAATGGAAGCTTTCCAGGAAGAGCTTGTCACACAGATTGAAAAGTTCACAAATTAGCTAAATGGGGAGCGTTACGCACAGAACGTACTGGAACAAACATTTCAAGCAGCGGAGGAAAAGTTGAACAGGGCCGCCATTGCGAATGAGAACGGTCGTGACAATGGAACCCAGTCCCCCGACGTAGCATGGGCAATGCGTGCCACGCGGGGAGGAGGTAGCTGGAAAGAGCGGCACCTACCTTGTGGCCGCCACACACAAAAAACAGGAGCGCAGGGGTCACTGCCCCTTGTCGAGTCCGAAGCACGTGGAAAAGGAGAAGGGGAAGCAGGGAGAGGAAGGAGACAGTAAAATGGTGATTATCGCCGGCGACTCAAACCTGGCTAGAGGCCCACAAGCAATTGTGGAGAGGGTGAAAGGCGATAAAAAAGTGGGGTAGGGACATTTCCAGGGCCGACACTGGGTTCTGTCATGGAGCGAGCAAAATCAAAGCTCGCGGAAATGCCCACGTGCATAACCTTGTCATAGAAGCAGGTAGGCTAAATGACGTCTTAAACGGGAAAGTCGCAGGACTAGCCTAGCGCTTGGCGAAGGGGGCGGACGATTTGCGCGAACTATTCCCGCAACTGCAGATTGTGGTGTGTCTTCCCCTCTTCTTTGAATCCTCTTCGTGGTTTTGTGACTCTTGATCATTTGTTCCACATTCGTGATGTGCCACATTCACACGTGTGCCTCATTAGGGCTACATGTGTGATGCCGTGCCGTTGCCTTGGTACAAAAAACTCGTAATATGTTCAGGTAGGTAGTTATGGGCTCCCTGGACAGCCGGGATTTGAGTGAGAAGCTATAAACTCTTGATGGCAGAGCTCCACTCCTCGCTGACTTGAATAGGTCCCCACAACGAGGGGCACGATCAAAAGAAAAAAAAAGTAGAAATGTGGGTTTTCTGTGCGGCACTAGCTCCTTGAGTTTTCTTGAGCGGACGGATGGGTATCAACGTGCGACTTAAAAGGTGTGAGCATAATGCGCATAGCGCATAGGGTGCGAGCCGTACTGACTACGGCAGCTAAAAAGAGCCGTGTAAAAGAAAACTGGGCAAGCGGTAATCCTAAACGCGCCGTTTCCAAATCAGTCCTCGCCGTAGGCCCTCCAATGTTAGAGGACTGTGCGTGAGCCTTAACTGGCCGCTTTCTTATTGTGGCGCAGTAGGGAGTAGCCGAGTACGGCGGCGGGGAGAACCACGAAAGTGTATTGTGGTACACAGATCAAAAGGCGATGGCCTCGCGGTGACCGATCACCGCCGTGGTACGCGCTGGCGCAGGTGCGGTATAAATGCACCACAGTATACGAAACATTCTTCGATGGTCACCAAAATTCATTCGCAAGCATGCACATAGGCACACATGAATAACTACGATGAGCGAAACGGGTGCCGGCACCAGCGCCGACGACAGTGGCGCCTTGCGGGCTTTGACTTCAGTTTCTCTTTACGTCGATGGGGAAACGAACAAAAACGAGGACATACAGCGGCCAAAGCCGCCGAAGCTTTGCATGGTCCCGTTTCCGAAATCAGTTGTCGGAGGCGTTCATGCAACGCGACAGGAACTTCTGGCCGACCAGACGAACAAATCGTCGCTTAGGTATAAACCCCGTGCAAGCGAGCTTGTGCGCGACAGCGACAAGCGGTGCGAAGGAGATGGCTGTCGCGGTCGTTCGTCTCCTACGAATCGTAGCCCATGCGAGCGACGATATTGAGCGACCTTTCCTCGGTGTTGCCGGTATGAGGGCAGCACATACGCCTGGAATCTAGCGTGACACGTGCTTTAATGATTTAGGTTGCATTTTACTCTAAAGAGCAGAATGATATAATTATGAATGTGATTCAGTAGGTTCCTATCCTTGCACGAATAAAAACTAAATCGTTTCCTAGTTCACTGCGACAGTAGTATGTGAGCGTTTTACATTCAGTTCCGGCTTCACGCTACTGGCTAGTCGCTCATAGCCCTTCCGAGCGACGAGCGACGAATTCTATATTTGGAGAACCGAGCGACAAGACAGAGCGATCACTTTAAGCGACGGTCCCTTTCGTCCCTTGAATCCGTAGCTCGTCGCTGTGGCGCACAACATCGTGCTCATGGGGTTTGGCAATTTCACTTCCACTGTGGAAATGTCTGATTTTGCAGAAATAAAAAAATAAAATAAATGAGAACAACTTCGACAATATATCGGTCATTACTCGCTTACTTCTCACAGGTGCGTAAAATAAAATAAAACAACGCATAAAATAAGAAATACAAATCCGTTTACGCTAGAGGGATCCTGCTACCTTCCAAGTCCATTTTGAAAAGGATGTAAAATTGAGACTTTTTCTCCTTTCATTCCCATTTGACGAGGAAGCGAAATTGAGGACTTAACGTATTGTACAACACGTTAAGGGAGCACTGTTTTCAGGAATGTAGTCTCAAAGGAGGTTGCCGCACTTAAAATGCCCTTTTCAGCGTATTTACGTTTACATTATTATATACCGATGGTTCGCGGCACACCATGTACCACAACGGCAGAATTTATCATCGCATCAGTTGGATTTGCTCGGCGATTTCAATTAGATTACAAATCGACATGTGCGGCTGCGGAACTTCTGGCAATACGGGAGGCTGTCCGTATTATGACAATGCTGACACCTCATAAATGGGCGGTATTTTGCGGTGCCAAATCAGCGCTACGGGCGCCAAATGTTTTTTAAAGAAAGGTCCATATTACCTGCTCGAGCTGGAAATACCCGAATTTCATAACAGTGCCGAGTTAAGTGGCCACTTGATCACTTTTAATGGGTGCCTTGTCATTGTGGTGTGACTGACAATGAACTTGCTGACAGTGAGGCATGATCGGGCCTCTCTTTCTCTGGTTAGTACGGATTGCCTACTCGCGACCTCGAACGAACTGTTTGATCAAGGCACTCATGCAGGACCTTACAAAGATATACAGGGCCCAAGATGACAACATCCAGAGACGCCTATGTATGATCGACCTGGATGTTAAGTTCCGTTTGACCCCGAAGGTTACGCGTAGCAAAGCGTCATTGCTACACAGGATTCGGCTGGGCATTGCTTTCACCCGTCGCTACGCGTATCTGATCGGCGAGTCGAACAGCTCTGATTGTGAACACTGCCAGACGCCTGAAACACTCTAACACACATCACACACTAACAACAATCACACATACAGTGTGATTGCCCAGCATATGGGCTGGAGGGAAGGACGTTGGAAAGTTTCTTAGCCAGCGTTGGCAGGCAACCACTGTCGGTGGAAGCTACCTTCGGCCCATGGCTGGACACTGCAACTTCAATGCGTGCAACTAAAGTGTTGTGGAAGTTTCTGCAGGACAACAAGCTCGACGAGCGGCTCTAGAAAGGCAACTTTCTCATATGCATAAGCAGTCAACATTTCTCTTATCATCATCACGCATCCCAGTGCTTTCACTCCCCTTCCCTCTTCCCCAGTGCAGGGCAGCAGACTAGAGCGCACTAGCTCAGGTCGACCCTCTCTGTCTTTTCTGTAAAAAGTTCTATTCTATATATTGTTACGTGTAGAAAGACAGAGACGAAAGAGGTATTTACAGGCTATTTACACTGGAGCCAGGCAGCCAGACCGACTCTCGCTCGCGCCAAGGGCACCAACCAACTTCATCTTCGTTCTCGCGGCGGCTCGTCGTTTGAGCATCGCTCGATGATATAGTAATACTACCACCCCCGGCGGCAAAAGCGCGGCCACGATGCTGTTAAATAGCCAAGGCGTGTGGAGAGTTGTAGGGCTTGAGTTGGGAGACGTGGACAATGTCACGGGTTGTCACAGCGCAGGACGTAGTGGGCGTGGCTAGAACGATGTCATAGGTGACATCGGTCACTTTGCGGAGCACGCGATGTGGGCCTGTGTAATAGGAAGGCACTTTTTCACAAAGGCCAACTTTACGCGATGGTGACCAAAGGAGCACGAGGGTGCCGGCACAAGATGGACATCACGGTGACGGATGTCGTAGCGTTGCTTCTGTTTGTCTTGAGACACTTGTAGACGAGCGCGCGCAAGTTGAACATTGTCAGCATGGGCGATTGCATTACGGGCATAATCGTTAGTTGAAGGTGTGGTGGACGGAAGCACATTGTCCAGTGGTAGCTTCGGTTCGAGGCCATACAAGAGGTAAAACGGTGAAAAGCCAGCAGTGTCGAAAGGGGAAGAGCTGCACGCAAAGGTATTGTAAGGTGGAGCCCGGTCCCAGTCACGGTGGTCGTCTGAAACGTGTTTGGATAGCATGTCTGTAAGGGTGCGGTTCAAACGCTCAGTGAGGCCGTTCGCTTGGGGGTGGTAGGAGGTGGTAAATTTATGCTGTATTGAGCAGGCACGCATGATGTCATCGATGACTTTGACCAAAAACGTACGGCCACGGTCTGTTAGCAATTGAGGCGGAGGACCATTTACACTGGAGCCAGGCAGCCAGGCCAACACTCGCTCGCGCCAAGGGCACTGACCAACTTCGTCGTTCTCGCGGCGGCTCGTCTCTTGAGGATCGCTCGATGATATCGTAATAATATTCGCATTACAGGTTTGCCGTATAGACGCCAGAAGCTCGGCCTTTAAATGGCATCCGAGCTTGCCAACATGGCAAATCATCGTGCCGTCTCGAAGATTATAGTTTGTTTGCCTCCCTCTTCTTCCGCCTCTTCCACCGTGGGCGCTGCAGTCTGTCATGCGCAATCTGGCGGCGCCGAGCGAGCCTTAACCGGCGGCGCATTGTTCTCAATGGCACCGACCACTGTCACATGACCGAAAATCCGTCGATTCGTTCCTTGTGGTTGGTCCTGTATAATGACTATCAACGGTAATGCGTTTACCATTGATAGAATATAGCAGCCCAACGTTTTACACCGTGAAGTTGAGTTATGTATGAGGCGCGTACTCCAACGAGACTACTTTTCCTGCTTCCCTAAAAATACTCGGCGCCACCTGGCAGCGACGCCGTGAAGCGCGGGCACTGCCTTCGAAATGCACGGTGCGCCTGTGTGTGCGAACTCTTAGAAACGCGTCGTGCGGCAACCGGGCTCCTCACTCGCGCTTCTTCCTGAACAAGCAGCGTGATCCGGTAGCGCTGCCCTCGGCGGCGGCTTTTAGAGTGGGGTGAAATGCAAAAACACCCGTTTGTCGTGTATTAGTTGCAAGTTGAAGAATCTGAGGTGGTAGATATTATCCCGAAGTTCTGCGCTACGGTGTACCTCCTAAGTATGTCGCGGTACTCGCACGTAAAACCACACAATGTAATTTGTGGTGCGTAAGCATTCTTTCGCAAGCTCCGCAGCCATGTCACACGAAAAGATTAATGCCTCGTATCTGCACAAAAATGCGTAGTATACTAAATTAAGATATTTATTCGTTAAAGTATTGTAAATATTGATAATCGGTACCTCTATAAGAGATAAGGAACAATTTTAACCAGTATACACAATTAAAAGTGTGCGCATACACATATATAAAACTCCATGGAAAATGCTTGGGAAAATTTATAGTGGGGGTGGACCAACTGAAAATTTGCAGTGGGAGAACTTGAAATTTGGGCGTGCGTAAACTTCATATTGATACATGCATATTGCGTGTTTCTGGTGGCCGATGCACGAGGGCATCCAGACAAAGACGACGAACGCTCTCTGGCTCTCGAGCTGTCGCCTGAACTGACAGGCCTGCGTTATCTTTTGTAAATGTACTTTGTAAATAGTCTCCATTCTTAATCCTTCGTTCGCGTAACATTTTGGTGGAGGTGCGGTGTGGTGCTGCATTACCTTCGTCGTGTAGAAATCCAGCATTGAAGCTCCCAACGAACCAGAACTTCCTTGATGTTCACGTCGACGGTGTCATTTTGACGGCGTTAACAGATACTGGAGCCTAGGTGTCCATAATGAGTTGTAGCCTCCGTCGTAGACTGAGAAAGGTTCTCACGCCTCCTACTAATCGAGCCGTACGCGTGGCCGATGGCAGCACTGTTGACGTCACTGGATGTGTACTTCCAGTATCAGTATCGCCGACCGCCCCGTTCCTGTTCTTATTACAGGGCTGACCAATTGTCCCCATGACCTAACCCTCGGACTCGACTTTCTTACCGCGCATTCAGCTTTGATCGACTGTTCTGCCGGTACCCTTTGCGTCGAAAGTCCTCTACTCTCGCATATTCGTGCCGAACTGCCGAACAACTTTAGTACGGCCGCCTTCGACAGCCTGCCGCCTATAGCCTTGACTTTCATCGATTTGGTATCATCTTTTCCTGTGCCCGATGGTGATTACGTCGTCACGCCTGTTCCAGATGTCCTTTTGATGCGCAATATCACTGTGGCCCACTCCGTCGTCACCGTCGCCGATAACTAGACCAAAATTGTCCGTCGTCAATTTTGGTCTGACAATGGAAGTTCTACCCAAAGGCATATCGCTCGCAACGCTCCGTGCTATCGGAGATGGCCGCGTCACGGCGGTTTCCGTAGACGTCGGCTCAGATTCTTCGCAATGTCTACAGGATGCTATTTGCCGTGACACAACATTTCGGCCCATGATTGCTGTGGACCTATTGCCTGAACAAGCAGAAGCGTAATGCCGCCTCATGGTTTCCTGCCACGACATCTTCGACCTCAGCCATCGCCAGTAGGGCCATACTTCAATTGTCAAGCATCACATAAATACTGGCGATGCCAGTCCTATTCATCTCCGGCCATATCGAGTTTCTTCTTCAGAGCGTAAGGTTATTCAAGATGAAGTGAACAAGATACTTGCCAAAGGCATTGTTGAACCTTCGTCGAGCCCTTCGGCATCGCCCGTGGTGCTTGTTAAAAAAAAAGATGGTAAATGGCGTTTCTGCGTAGATTATCGTCATCTAAACCGCATTACCACGAAAAACGTTTACCCTTTGCCTCACATTGATGACGCCCTTGATTGTCTCCAAGGTGCGAATTTCTTTTTATAATAGACCTGTGGTATGGTTATGGGCAGATTTCTGTGGATGAAAAAGACCTAGGGAAGACCGTGTTCGTCACTCCTGATGGTCTATATCAATTCATTATTATCCAAAATAAAGAAAGGGGCTGACAGATGGAATAGCACACTGTGGTATAAAGTTTGTAAACAGGGATCAGGCGCCTCAGAAAGGCTGGCCAACATTTCGATAGAAGGACCTATCTTCGTCAAAGGCGGCCTCGTCATCCTCGGCATGTTAGTTTTATAGCGTTAGTGCAGTGACGTCACGTGCGTTTGTCGGTGGCGGTCGGTTATAAAGGGAGAGACTTCAGAGGTAATGAGCGCTGTCGCTTGACGTCTGTGAGCGTCGTTCCCAGGACGAGGGGACAAGACAGGGAGAGTGGGAAGGCGGGGAGAAAAGAAAAGAAAGAAAAAGAGAGAGAAAAGCGGGGCTAATGGTCATGACTCACCTCATAACGACGTTCAGTCTTGTGTGCTTGAAGGCTCCATCCTGGGACCTCTGTTATTCCTTATCTATAGTAATTACTTCGGCAATAACTTCTGACGTACATTTGTTTGCAGAAGACTGTGTAATCGTGACAGAAATAAGTAACGAACACGACTTCACCCTGCTTCAGGCCGATCTTTATAACGTCAGCAATTGGTGCCGATTGTGACGAATGGAACTTGACATTAACAAGTGTAGATTTGTGTGCAGAAGTGTACTACTTGAGTAACGTTGCTTTATAATCGACCAGTTCATATAAGTACTTTGGCTTGCATATAACATCTAAATTAACGTGGAATCATCACGCTGGATATATAATTAACCAAGGTAACTGCATGCTGCGGTACTGACGCCGTAACTCTTCTCGTGCTTCCTCTCCTTTAAAATTACTGCTTTATAAAACCCTGTTACGTCCAAAATTATAATATGCTGCAGCTATATTGGACCCCTTTCACAAAAAGCTAAGACATTTCCTTGAACTAATCGAAAACAACGCAACTCGTTTTATTCTTGGGAACTACAAACGTGGTGCGAGCGTATCCTCAATGAAAGCGAATCTGGGTCTTGAGCCACTAGCAACACGTCGAAGTATTTCCCGCCTTTAATTTTTCATAAGCTGTATCACCACCCTATTCTTCATCCGAAATTCATGTCGCGACCATATTATTTATCTCACCGTACTGATCATAAGCATAAAGCTAGAATCGGTGCATGTAACATGACATATATTTTGCATTCATTTTTATCATGTACGTGAAAATATTGGAATGAACTTCGCTTTGACTTTGTTTTCATTATAACAATGATAATTTTCGAACAGCGCTAGCTAGCACTGTATAATAGCAAACATTTGCACGAACTACTATTGGTTGTTTCGTTCTTTAATGGTAATTCTACATGTCATGTTCTATTATTGTATTTATCATACCTTCAGCTAACATTCTACAATTAACAAATATTGTGTATAAGCTCGTAATATATTTTCTCCTTACTTCTTGTATGACCCACTCCCTTCTTTAATGCCGGAAGGCCCCGACGGTAAATAAATAAATAAATTCCATCTATTCGAGAAAATCCAGATTAAATCACCCATGACATGTTTCTTGACTATGGAAAGTTGAGCTCCAAGACTGGTATGCTGTGTATATCACCTACCGTAAGCAGCAGACTAGCAATACCAGAATTATTTAATGTAGTTATAAGGGAGCCATCCATAGCAATCACATCTGATGGTTTAGTCAATGGAATTAGAGAGCTCTTCTGAATCAACTTTCTAACCGCGGAGTAACACTGTGCCATATTTGGAACAATATATTTGTGTTTCTCTGAAATGTCCCCGGTTACAAAAATTTACCTTCTTAAATACCATCCGTACTTTAAAAGGCATCCCTTATAGAGATACATCGGCAATTTAATCTCTCCACCATGGATGCTAAAAAGTCTCAAAAGGTAAAAAAAAGGGGCAAATGTTCTTGAAAATGAAGCATCTATCATGCTTCATTTTCAAGAACATTTGCCCCTTTTTTCACGCAATACTTTGTTGAAGGTGACATTCAGAGCAATTCAAAAACGGAAGTGCGCCTATAATTACCTGCCTGTAATGATCATTGCTACAGGCCTGCTATCAAATAGTTTTACATGAAGCTATACCGACTCTCTACAACTGCAGAAGATTGTTCTTTTCATTGAACCAGCAGCGACATTCGTTTCCATTAATTGTAAATGAGCGAAATTGCCTCGGCCCACATTAAATAAAATGAGTTACTTCCTAATGACATATTTCAGTTACGGGTCCTGCATCTTCGAGAGTGCTGGCAAAATTGATGCAGCAAAGGCTGCCCAATTTGAGCGGAAAAGCACGTGTCGTATGGGAGCGAACTTTTTGGGTGGCAGAAATGCAGCAAGTGAGTCTGGCACAAGAGGTGTGGGTGGATACACATTCTTGATGTTGTGTGCTTTGTTATCTGCCATGGCATGTAAACGTCGTGAGCTGTGTCATTGTGCCCAGCGTAGGCGAACTTTAAAAGTTAGTAGTTGTGAAGCTTGTGTATCTTCTGATAAAGTAATGTAGCTCTGCAGACTTCCTTCAGCAGTTAAATTTCACTGAAGGAATAGGCGTGTGTCTGTATTTCTGTGATAATTGATAAAAATGAGGCTGCCTCATTGGTGTCATGTATGACTTTAATATGCATCAGCCCTCTTCTGCAGGCTCTTGTCATGTATGGTATGACGCTCAAGTAGAGTTGCAGAAATCCATCGTACATTCCTTATTTTCGTAAAAAGCCAACAGAAGAAACATGCAAATTATAATATTTTTATTATGATTGCTGCATCGGGCCAGCAGGACCTACCTTTCATACCATGATTAAGCCAAGGCAGATGGCACCTATAAAATCCAGAAAATGTATCACCGGCGCTAACTAATTGGTGATGAAGCTTGAATACCATGAGGGACCAACTTACCGTGGCGTTCAGATGATAGGAACAGTTTTGACGATACCAAAACATATGTGCGAAAAGTGCAGGAGTTCGGTCTATAATAAATGCACTGATGTCTCCACTATAAACAGAAGCAGCAGTGCTAGTGTCATGACCTACTACTCAATTTCAGAGTTCCTGAGAGGTGAATGAAAGGCATAGATGGGAACGTTGAGACGACCATGAATTCTGTTCTTTTGCAAGATGATGCTGCACTTAGCACAAATTAAACGCTGCATTAGTTTTCTCTAGCTTGCTCATTTTAATAATGGTTGCATTCAAAGTCTTAACTGAAATGGCACTAGATAACATAAGAACTATTGTACTATAGTCTGAAAGTGTTTTGATAAGGCATGCATTTACATATACGGGGTGAGTGAGAGTCACATGAACATGCTCGTGCTGCTTTCCAACTGAGATTATTCCGCACATTAAGCAACCGGATTTAAACGTTTGCAGGTGACTCTTCGTCACTGCACATACATTTGCCAACATCTACTGTTGTATATCGATTTCTCTTTTACGAGTAAACGCGTTGGATTGTATGGGATATTGCAAGTGGTATTCAACACTGACGGCCGTAATAATGAAAACGATAAAAAATAGACAGGCGATCAAAGTAACAACGAGAAATTAGAATAAAATAATAAATAAATTGTTTCTTTGAACAAAAGGCCAATAAACTGTTAACCCAGCTTGGAGGAGATACTACCTGTGTTGCCCACGATTTAGGTAATGTTTAGGCCTGAATCATTGGCTCAACAATGATGCCACTGGCCAGGCATTCTTGATGCTATACCACACAAAACTACCACCTTTTCAACGCTGTACTGATGGTGAAATGCTTGTACACAGTTCCTGAGTGAGAATTATCTCGGTCTGAGAAAAATTCAGATTAAATCAATCATGACATCTCTTGGCTCTTCAAAGTTGAGCCCCAAGAATGGAATTCGGTGTATATGACCGACTATAAGGAGGAGACAAGGAATATCAAAACTAATTAATCTAGTCGCAGGGGAATCATCCAATGCAATCACCTTTGATAATTTAGTCTATAGAGTTAGCTTTTCTGAATCAGCCTTCTAACAGCGGAGTAACACTGTACCATATTTGGAACAATACGTTTGTGTTTCTCTCGAATATCCCCGGTTTCAATCAATTTACTTTGCTACGTGTCATGTGCACTTTTATAGGCATGCCTTATAGTGATACATTCAAATCTACTTTACTCCAACATCGCAATCCGAAGAATACAGATGATCGCCGTGGACTAAAAGTGGGAAACGGCATCACAAGGCCCACGGGCCCTTAAACTTGCCACAGACGGATGGTAAAGATAAGGGCAGAGCTAAAACATTTCTTAACACAGCAACATAGTAGGAAAAAATACAAGAAGAAAAAGAAGGAACACATCAGAAAATAGCAAGTTCAGATTAAACGGAATGTAGCACACAATCATATGATTGAAATACGATTCTGGATAGGTTATGGTTACAGGTATCCAAATGCAATACAGGTTATGCTGAGGCACATATGCATATATATACGTACAATGCTAGCAGCTTAGTAGGAAAAGTACGTAAGCTAAGAATCGCAGTTTAAATGATGTGGCAATAAGTAGCGTAGCATCTGCTTTCCGTAGTAGGTTCGAGTTCTAGAAAGTTCCAATTTTTAGGCGAGTAGTGCGTTGTTTCTGTTTTTCTTTCAAAGAAGAAATGCTGGGGAACATGTTATTCCTGGACGCAGCTACCCCACGCCGTTTGGGATGTGTGTACTTCTATAATTTCGGTAAAGAAACTACGTTTAATTGATAATAAGGTGGTACAGTCTAACAGTGTGAAGGAAATTCACGATGGTAGGAATTACCTTTCTCTAGATTGTAGGGAGGCTACTGATATTGCCTAGGGTAGTCATGCCCCACACTAACTGGCAATACTTCATATGTGATTCAAGCATGCTGTTGTAAATGAGAAGGTTAATATCTTTAGGTAAGTAAAATTTGCATTTTTTAAGTATGCCACAGACTTGTTAAATTTTTTCTGTAATCAGTTCTTTGTGCTTATTCGATGACATGTGGTTTTCAAAGAAAACTGGAGTTTTAAATCAAGGGACTGTTTCGAGAGATGATTTTTCATAGTCTGACCTTATCTGACCATCTATTCTGCGGTTTTTAGGTCTGAATAACGCAGCATTTTTTAACAGCGTTAACCTTAATAGAGTTCTCACTACTCCAATATGATAGTGTCTGCAATACGTGGTTCGCATCAATTGTTGAGTCACCAGCATTACGGGCGGCAAAGAGCAGTGTAATGTCGTCATTATATATTACATGTTGTGCAGAATTATCAATTCTGACTACACCGTTAATATTAAGGCAGAACATAAGTGGCCCAAATATGCTCCCTTGTGAAACACCGGCCCTAAGTTTTCTTTTTGAAACGTAATGTGTATATATCCTTTCTCCTCGCGAAGTTTAAGGTAAGAATTTAATGTATCCACTATAGACGCTAAAATGTATCAAAAGGCAAAATGCTACTCGCATAAGGATGCTTCATTTCAAATGACAATTGCTCTTTTTACACACAATGCTTTGTTGAAGGTCACATTTAGAACAAGGGAAAAGCAGAATAACGCCTATAATTCCCTGCCTCTAATGTTCCTTTCCACAGGCCTGCTGTGAAACAGCTTTTCATGAAGCTACACTGATTCTCTACAACTGCAGGAGATTTCTGTTTTCATTCAACCAGCAGTGACATTTCTTTCGATTAAAAGTAAGTGAGCCTGTGCTCCCATTAGCCAAATTGCATATTTCCTGATGAAAAAATTCAGTTAAGGATACCGCGTCTCTGAGAGTGCTTGAAAAAGTGATGGACCAAACGCTACGGGGCAGAAAAAAATCTTTTTGGGGGGTAGAAAGACGGTAAGTGAGCCTGCCACGAGAAGTACGTGTGGATATACGTTCTTCATGTTGTTGTGTACTTTGTTATGTGCCATGACATTAAAAGGGCAAGAGCTTTGTCCTTGTGCGCAGTGTAGACAAACATTAAAAGTAAGTTGTTGTGAAGCTTGTGTATTTCCTGACAAAGTAATTTGGCTTTACTAACTTGCTCAGCTGTTAAATTGCACTCAATCAATAGGTGTGTGTCTGTATTTGGGCGATATTTGATAAAAATGAGGTTCCCTCATTGCTGTCATGCATGACTACCGTGTGTGAGCCTGCAGACTCCCTTGTTATATGGTGTAAAGCTTAAGTAGAGTTGCGGACATTCACCGTATATTCCATATGTTCATAAAGGCGAAAATGTGTAAGGCTGACTCATATTATGCTTCCCTTTCCTGTAATAGCAGCATCTGTACAACATAGATTGGTCCAATGGAGCATTAGTGTACGGTACTACCGCGACCGTAAGTTTGTTCTTGCAGCCAAGCAATCAGAAGTAACGGCAAAATATGACATCTTTACCTAACATGCTTGTTCGCGTTGTATTGCCAATGCTGCTATGGTGTTCAGCTGGGCATGTTTTTGAGAGAGCAGAGGGAGAGCAGCTATTGCCCTCACCACGTTCTTAATAATGATCTCAATCTGGTCTCACTGCTTCCGTGAGAGCTGGTAAAACTGAGCCTGATGCACTATTTGCAGCAAGAGTACAGACGAAATAACTTTACCAGCTGCCTCAGTACGTGCTCCTCCATATTTAGGAACAATCCTTCTTAACAGGGGGAAGGTTGACATTAGTGTCTTCTATGTTTTGCCTAGCCGCTTTGATCCTGTTCCGGATTGGTGATTATCGAGAGCAAGGATCTGTACTTGTACATCTTGTAACATGGACCAGTGTCCTAGCCAAGAATATTTTCGTGTTGTGTGTCTGTTGGAGGAGGGCAGGGGCCAGGCGAGAACTATCTGAATATAGTCTTATGCCAGTAAACAGAAATTTTAGATTAAGGGGCAAGAGGTTAAGTTCTCGGTTGCGAGCATGCTGCAAGGAAATGCTGGTCAAGTCTGGTGTGTTTGGAAACGCTTCCCTCAAACTAACTGCCATGAATTTTTAGAAAGCTATATTGTGGATTCTGTTCCTTGCAGCAAGATGCGTATTGTCCAAAATGAGTGATGCACGAACGATTGATGTCGCTATGTCTATTACTGCTTGCAAATTTGAGCCACCATTCAGGAACACAGTAGTACTGGGCAGTAGTGCTAGTAAATTGACACCATTAGCAAGGCTTCACTATGCATACACTGGAGTTAAATGTCATTCTTGATTAAAATGGCAGTGACATATGTGTAGGCTTTGTTTTTTGTGTCTATTATCTAGTTTTCATGCACCCCATGGGTGGGCTTTATTATTCTTGCATTCCTCTGACTTGCTTGTGCGCACTTCTTGCTACCTGTATTATTGTTCTTCTTTATGCTCAGATCCCTGTCTATGCAATGTGGCCTCTTGCTATTTAGGTTCTTAGGAATGCAGACTTGCATGATGTTACAATATCTGAAAAGAAGTAGCATACATTCTGAATACTAGAATTATAGAAAGCCGCTACTGTAAAATAAATGGTCACTCTCAGAAATGGCCAGCCGAATTGTCCACATTGTACGGGTTACTGAAGCTATAAAAGCTGCTTTTCTGAATAGCAATCCCAAGACAAATACAGCAATATGTTTTCCTATTTTGCAAGAATTCACAATGACCTGAAACATACCTGTTTTAAAAAAGTGTCCCAGGTACCACAAGCACACTTAATCCAGAGGCTTCACAGTAATACAATGACTTCCTAGGTATACTTTGTGGCGCAAAATACATTTCTTGAAAAGGGACAGAAGAAAGGAAGACAGTGAAGCGCCAAACTACCAACTGTTTAATGACAGGCTGAGCAAACGTATAGAAGAAAAGAAAAGACAACTTCCGCTCATGCGCAGGGAGCCAAGGTGTGACAGAACAACATGTTCATGATAACATACTTTGAATAAGGCACATTTCTGCGGAATATAATACGATAGATGTATCGCTGACACAGTCAGACCCTTTCTTTTTAATATAAAACGCTTCCAACAACTCCCCTGATGTTTGGTCCCTACTTCTGCCACGAATCAATACTTGTTCAAAGCATGGCGTACAACGACAAGCTTTACAGTGCGCAGGAAGATGCGCCTTGTCACACTTAACGATACTATTAGCGTGCTCCCTCAGTCTGTCATTAATACAACGTACCATTTGTCCGACGTATGACTTGCCGCAATCTAGGGGTATCTCGTAGACCACCCCTCAACACAGTCCTTGAAATGTTTGGCGTGCTGCTTCTGGCAGCCCCGCGGCTCCTCGCGTATGATCCGGGGGCACAATTGAGCTAACTTGTTAGGAGCCGAAAAGACCACCGGAATGCCATATCTGGTAGCTACCTTCTTGAGGTTATGGCCCACACGGTGCTCATGAAGTACTACTTCTGGTTTTACTCGCTCCCTTTTCTTCGAGTGCGTTTTCCCACTCGCACCGGAAGTTTTTAGCTTGTGTAGGAGGGACTCGACGACGGCATTTAAGACAGACTGAGGGTAGCCTGCTTTTAGAAGTCTCTCAAGTTGATGGCAAAAACTCGCCTGCATCACATGCACACATGACTTGCGCAGAGCCGATTCCAGGCAAAGTAAGGCGATTCCACGCTTCACAGTCTTAGAGTGGGCTGAGCCATATAGAAGCAATTCTTTTTTACCCCGAGGAAGGTACGCACAGCAAACGTGATCACTATTAAGTATTAAGTGAAGGTCTAAAAATTGCAACAAACTGTCCTTCGGAAGCTCGTTAGTAAAAGTAAGTCTTTTCGCGTTTGCTCTAAAAACATCTAAAAGCTGCTCAACCATTTCATGGCATGGCAAGGGGCATCTATTGTCAATAACAACTAAAGAATCGTCAACGTATCTAAAAACATTAAGAACATTAGGATGAGATGAAGTAAAAACCCATTGCAGTGCGTGGTCAAAGTAGGATAAAGAGATGTAACATAAAATGGGTGCTACACGTGAACCATGCAGATGCCCTCTTTCTGCAAAAATATGCCATGTTCAAAAAGTTACAAAGGTGCGGTTGAGATAAGCTTCCAAGAGGGAAACAAAATTCGAAGCCGACATCTCCATTTTATACACAAAATTCGCTTCGCCCCTTTCATCAATGCACTGTTTAACGGCTTTTAGAAGCTCAGGATGCGGAACCGAGTAAAAAAGGCCATTTGCATCAACGGAGTACACATAGCCTATTTCTTGCCTGCCACGGATATATTCAAAAACTTCATGCGAAATATTCATGGAAATATTCAAAAACACCCCCAACGGCTTTGGCAGCGCAACCCCCCCCCCCCCCAAAAAAAAAAGAGCAAGCGAGGTCTACAAGTTTTTTTCAGTGCCAAAACTCATAAACCCGGCGTCCCGTAACAGGTTATTCTGTCAGAAACTGATACTTGGCAAAAGCCGTTGGGGTTTTTTTTACAACGAAAGTTGGGCCTTCTGCCTGTCAGCGACCCGTTCCTCGTAAGGAGCTCGGATACTGTGATTGATTTTTCGAAATCACATTCTGACCGTGGTCTTCAGGCGTTTTCTATCGATGTAAAAGATATTTATTATTCGTTGCCGCATAAAAGCGTTCTGTCCTGTGTTGAATAATGTATTGATAAGTATGGTGCTGTTTCCTTCCAGAATGAGGCCGGTATATCTTGCAGTCAGTTTTTACAATTTTACAGCTTTATCTTAATTCCACCTTCATCACTTGTGCTAACCAATGTTTTTTGCAGAAGAGCGGTGTTTGTATTGGCTCTTGCATTGCTCCCATTCTTAGTGACCTGTTTTTATTCTGCTTAGACCGTGACATTTCATTACAAGTGCTAGGCACTGCAGTTTTTAAAATATTTAGATACGTTGACGACGTTTTAATTTTCGTTGACTGCTCTTCTGATGCCTTCACTCAGGAAACTAAGAAAGCGTTAGAAACGTTTCATAAGTGCTTAGTTCCCCTTCAAACTACTCATGAGATGCCGGTAGGTAGGTCTCTTCGTTTTCTTGATCTTCGCCTGAGCTTTCAGGACAGCCACACGTGTTGGTCGTATGAGCCGCGAGCCAACAAGCCACTTCTACCGTATACGTCCGCACATTCTAAGCTTGGTAAGCGGGCCATTATCAGTTTGTGCTTCAAGAATGCCCTTAGTAAGTCTTGCTGTCATGTAGTGGTCGTAAGCTTTGAAAAGCAAAATCGACGTTTGTCCTTGGCTGGATATCCTAGGGTGGTGCTAGTGTCTGTCGCGAAACGTATTTTAAGAGAAGCTCGTTCCAGCACGCAGAAGTCAGTTGCCGATGCCCCCCCCCCCCGCCCCCCCGGCATACGCCCTAAATTAAGTGTTGTACCTTACATGCATCGGATATCCCATAACTTGAAGAAGATGGCCCAAAGGGCGAATGTAAGAGTTGTTTTTTCTGTTCCCAACAAGCTCGGCAGGCTTTGCGGGTTGACGGATCCAAATCCCGTCCCTTCCGATAAGTGCAGAAAGCATCATTGCAAAAAGTTCGTCGAGTGTGTCCACCGGGTTGTTTACAAACTCCCGCTTTCATGTGGGAAGAAATATATCGGACAAACTGGGCGTTGCCTCAATGATCGGCTCCGCGAACACAGCAACAATGTAAAAAACGGCTCTGGTGGTTTCTTGGCGATCCACTGTCGCGATCATGAATGCAAACCTCTTGGGGATCAATGCACGATTGTTTCCCCTGGCAGCACGCAGCTCATCCGTGAAATATCTGAAGCGCAGATGATCGCGAAATTGGGTGATAAGTGTGTTAGCTTCGCTTCTCTGGCTCTCACAGAAAAAGAACTAAGTTTCTTGGAGGCGCCGTCACATGACTCGTAACTATGTTACATGAATGCGCAGTTCACTTTCATGTAAGCGCATGCGCGATTACACCGATTTTATTCTGCTTCACATGTATAAAATCGGTTTCAGCGGTACAATAAACTTTTTTGTTGCGCAGTATCATTTGAGTAATGGATTACCAACTTGCCCGGAATGCTGCTCTCATTTGGAGTTCAGTTGTAAATTGCACAAGTCAGTGACGTAAATGTTAAAAAGTATTGGTCCCAAAGTGCCACCATGCGGTGCACCGTATTCTATTACATTATAGCTACTGTATTGATCATCAATTCTAACGCACTGTAATCGATTGGAAAAGTAGTTAGTAAAGAACCTGTGAAACAGAGTTCTAAAGAATAAACTATTAAGCTTGCTTATCATTAGAGCGTGGTCTACAGTATCGAATGCCTTGGTCAGGCCCATGAAAATTGCTAAAGCGACACAGTTGTTTTCAATAAGATCATGAACGTAATCAGAAAATTCTTCCAGGAGTGCGATGGTGTTTCTATTTTCTTTCAAACCGAATTCACCTGGATTATGCAGAGAAAATTTCTCACAAAACGACTGCATCACATACGCAGTAGGTTTTTCGCTTATTGGCGCTATAGAGCACGAAATTGCGATTTGCCTCAGTTGGTATAGTCATATTTTTACTGCTTTTATAAAGTGGCCTTATGATCGATATTTTTAGCTCTTGCAGTATAACGCCAGTTTCAAGTATGCCGTTTAGTATCTTCAGCATTACATCTTTCAGCTCATTAGAATGGATGTAAAAATCTCGCAAACGTACTTTACCTATTCCCGGCGGTTTAATCAGTTTCATCTGTCGCATAATGCGCCAAAGATCCGTTTCGCTTATAGGTGGTAGAAAGGCCATGTACACGCATGCGCGAACTGGTTTGTAAACATCAGAGTTGCTGTCATTACTTTCTCTCAGTATTTCCGCAGCTGTTACGAAAGTATCGTTGAACTTATCGCATATTGTCTGCACGTTTTCAGTGGGAAATTTCTCTTTGACCGTATCCTCGATACTGACGTGTTTTGAGGTGCCCATTAATTCATTTGCTATTTTCCATGTCATCTTCACGTCGTATTTGCTCACTGTATATTGATGCAAGAAGTATCGCCTGTCGTATATTTGCGGTTACATCATTTCGTAGCATACGAAACTCTCTTCTTTTTTCATCTTCCGGCTTCTTCCTGCATCTTTGCCAGGCCTGGTCTTTTATGTAGCAGAGGTTCATTATCTCACGAGTCATCCATTTATGATCAGGATTTATTTCATATATATATGATCAGGATCATATATATTTTGGAGTATTTGCACAAATTTATTGTATGCCTTTAAATGGCCAAGAGCTAATCGAGAAGATCAGTTAGTATTCTTGATCAATTAATCAACTTTTTGTTGTTAAGAGATCCCGTTTTACACAGCTCCCTTCTCCTTCGATATATTTTTCTGAGAAGATCACACTTAATATAAAATAATGGTCTGCTAGCTTTAGATTGATCACGCCTGACCTGTATGATTGTTTTGCCAGCCTAAATACCATGTGGTCAATGCATGTTTTCGTGAGTCTATGTCCTAAGTACTCCTCTCTGGTGCAGGCGTTCACTAGTTCATGAGTCCACATTCTGCTAATAAATTCAGGAAATCAGCAACTGCTGATCTTGCTTCTTGCAGAATATCAATATTGAGGTCCCTCACCAACAGTAACTGTTTTTCATTCATATGCTGTTGAAGGAAAGGGCTCAATTCATTCAAATACGTATTAGTATCCTTTCTTGGTGGCCTGTAAATGCCAAACAATATGTATGTAATTTCTCTTTTGTTAACAGATAGCGCTATAGCCTCTGCATTCTGAAAGGTAACATCAATCCTAGAACATATCCATGCGTCTTCAACAAAGATGAACACTCCTCCACCTATTCCGTTCTCTCGACATAACACGTATATTTGATAACCGACCAAGTCATAGCAAGTCTATCTGGTTGCATCCAGATTTACTTCTGTTAATACGATCACGTCAGTAACCACATTTCGCGAAATAAACACATAACTGATCCCAGTGTTTTCTTATGCTTCATATGTTTATGCGCAATATGATAACTTCTTGGCTAACTACATCTTCAGCGATTGCATTCTGGATGGACACCGTGCTCTCAGGGGATAATCCATCTTTTGCAGCAATTTCCTTTGTTCTGTCGAATTCAGACGTTCTCTCTGTGCCGCGAAGACAGACGTGGCGTATTCTTCATAGGCGTTGCAAATACCAAGAGCCTCGAGCCTCTTGGTACTCGTGTTTTTGGGAGCCCCAGAGCAGCTGTCCTGATGATGGAGCTCAATTTGGTCATTTCGGCCTTATGTAGCTTTGTAAGCGGAGGCTATAGGTGACCCTGTTAACAAAAAAAAATGCTTGCACGAGTATGACCGTCTCCTCTTCTTTGAAGCCTCTTGGTGGTTTTGTTACTCTGTGGATCATTCGTGCCACATTCGTGACGTACCACATTCACGCATGGGCCACATCTGTGCTAAATGTGTGATGCCCTGCCGTTACCTTGGTACAAAAACTCAGAATATGCTCAGGCACGTAGACACCAAATGCAAGAAACAATAAAAAGAATGGACACTGGCTAGGTGCTTTCTTTTTATGCAGTCAAGCGTAAATAATGTCCGAGTACGCATTCACAAGGTACCTGCATATGAACATCTTACGAAAATACCTCAAAGCCTGGCCAGAGAAACAAACTTGCAGGCCTCTATCAACTTATTCCATTTGTCCTTTTTAGCGCTGGTAAAACTTATGCCATACACAAAACAATAAAAACGCAGTTAGTGTCTACACAGAGAAAAAGAAAATTGTCTGCTGTAACTTCCTGAAACTGTGGCTTCTAAAGCACAACCTTTTGAATGCATAGACAATTTGCTACAAAAATGTGCTGGTGCAGATTTCCCAATGAAAATGCACGCAGTTTGAAGCTTATTTCAGGTAACTGATAAAGTGAACGTAATTCTATGCAGGCACTGCGTGCCTTCATTTAGCACAGAAACAGGCTGGCTGCTCGCATTGTTCACGCTTCATAACAGTAATTTGCCGCCTTGAAGGTAATGTTGCTTTGACGCAAATTGCTGTCACAACCTATATCGATACAACCTATATCGTCACTTAGGGCGAAATGGTCAGACACACGTGATGACAAAAATTCAACAGTCTTTGACTGGCCGTGCTTGCTATAAGTGGCTTTGGCGTTGTGCTTAGTACTAACGCGAGCTCGCGGGATCAAATCCTGGCCACGGCGCCTGCACTCCGATATGGGACGTGGAAGAGCGCCCGTGTGCCGTGCACTAAAGAAACTGTGCACGGTAAAAAACTCTAGGTGGTCAATATCAATCCGAAGTACTCCACTATTGCGTGCCTCGTAATAAGATCATGGTTCTGGCGCGTAAAACACGAGAGAGAAAGACAGACATACAGACAGACTGGGAACATTAATTTGGCCCTCAGAAGCGCCGCACTTAAAGCAGCACCGCGGGCCGCTCCCACGTCGGGACGGAGAGGCCTGGCATCACCGCCGCATCATGGGCTCCCTGGACAGCCGGGAGTTGTGTGAGAAGCTAGAAACTCTTGATGCAAGAGCTCCACTCCTTGCTGAGTTTATTGAGTCCCCGCAACGATGGGCACGAGGAAAAGAAAAAAAAAACGGAAACGTCTCTTTTCTGTGCGGCACTAGCTCCTTGATTTTTCTTGAGCGGGCCGATGGGTCTCAACATGCGACTTAAAAGGTGTGAGCATAATGCGCATAGCGCATAGGGTGCGAGCCGTACTGACTACGGCAGCTAAAAAGGGCCGCGTAAAAGAAAACTGGGCAAGCGGTAATCCTAAACGCGCAGTTTCCAAATCATTCCTCGCCGTAGGCCCTCCAATTTTTAGAGGACTGTGGGTGAGCCTTAACTGGCCGCTTTCTTATTGCGGCGCAGTAGGGAGTAGCCGTGCACGGCGGCGGGCAGAACCACGAAAGTGTATTGTGGTACACAGATCAAAAGGCGATGGCCTCGCGGTGACCGATCACCGCCGTGGTGCGCGCTGGCGCAGGTGCGGTATAAATGCACCACAGTATACGAAACATTCTTCGATGGTCACCAAAATTCACTCGCAAGCATGCATATAGGCACACATGAATAACTACCATGAGCGAAACGGGTGCCGGCACTAGCGCCGACGACAGTGGCGCCTTGCGGGCTTTGGCTTCAGTTTCACTTTGCGTCGATGGAAAAGCGAACAAAAACGAGCACGTACAGCGGCCAAAGCCGTCGAAGATTTGCATGGTCCCGTTTCCGAAATCAGTTGTCGGAGGCGTTCATGCAACGCGACAGGAAGTTGTGGCCGACCAGACGAACAAATCGTCGTTTAGGTATAAACCCTGTGCAAGCGAGCTTGTGCGCGACAGCGACAAGCGGTGCGAAGGAGATGGCTTTCGCGGTACTTTGTCTCTTACGAATCGCACCCCATGCGAACGACCATTTTGAGCGACGTCTCCTCGGTGTTACCGGTATGAGGGCAGCAAATACGCCTGGAATCTAGCGTGACACGTGCTTTAATAATTTAGGTTGCATATTACCCTAAATAGCAGAATGAAATAATTATTAATGTGAAGCAGTAGGTTCTTATACTTGCGCGCATAAAAACTAAATCTTTTCCTGGTTCAGTGCGACAGTCAGTAGTATGTGAGTGTTTTTGATCCCGGTGACCAGAACCGGTAACGCACTCGCTCACCAGAGCAGGATTGGCCACCCTGGTGCACTACTTGGCCACAACCTCCTATATGAATACAACAATCAAACCCCGGCTCTCAGTCTCCAGCAGCCGCGAAGCAACTGACCACGGCGGCGGTCAGATCTGTGACGCAGCAAAGGGTGCTAAGAATATCCGGCTCCGGACAGGCCGCCATTGGAATCAGAATCTGGCAACGTTTAACGTTAGAACGTTATCTAGTGAGGCGAGTCTAGCAGTGTTATTGGAGGAATTAGAGGGTAGTAAATGGGATATAATAGGGCTCAGTGAGGTTAAGAGGACAAAAGAAGCGCATACAGTGCTAAAAAGCGAACACATACGTCCTCTGCTACCGGGGCTTAGCGGAGAGACGAGAACTAGGAGTCGGGTTCCTGATTAAAAAGGATATAGCTGGTAACATAGAGGAATTTTATGGCATTAACGAGAGGGTGGAAGGTCTTGTTGTGAAACTTAATAAGAGGTACAAATTGAAGGTAGTACAAGTCTACGCCCCTACATTCAGTCATGACGACTAGGAAGTCGAAAGCTTTTATGAAGATGTGGAATCGGCGATGGGTAAAGTCAAAACAAAATACACTATCCTGATGGGCGACATCAATGCCAGGGTAGGCAAGAAGCAGGCTGGAGACAAGTCACTGGGGGAATATGGCACATACTCTAGGAATAGCAGGGGAGAGTTATTAGTAGAGTTTGCAGAACAGAATAATATGCGGATAATGAATACCTTTTTCCGCAAGCGGGTTAGCCGAAAGTGGACGTGGAGGAGCCCGAATGGTGAGACTAGAAATGAAATCGACTTCATACTCTGCGCGAACCCTGGCATCATACAAGATGTAGACGGGCTCGGCAAGGTGCACTGCAGTGACCATAGAATGGTAAGAACTCGAATTAGCCTAGACCTGAGAAGGGAATGGAAGAAACTGGTACATAAGAAGCCGATCAATGAGTTAGCGGTAAGAGGGAAAATAGAGGAATTCCAGATCAAGCTACAGAACAGGTATTTGGCTTTAACTCAGGAAGCGGACCTTAGTGTTGAAGCAATGAAAGACAACCTTGTGGGCATCGTTAAGGAGTGCGCCGTTAGACAGGAGACCAGTAAGCTATCGCAGGAGGCGAAAGATCTGATCAAGAAACGCCAATGTATAAAGCCTCTAACCCTACAGCTAGAATAGAGCTGGCAAAACTTTCTAAGTTAATCAACAAGCATAAGACAGCTGACATAAGGAACTATATTATGAATAGAATACAACAGGCTCTCAGGAACGGAGGAAGCCTAAAAGCAGTGAAGAAGGAACTAGGAATAGGCAAGAACCAGATGTATGCGTTAAAAGACAAAGCCGGCAATATCGTTACTAATATGGTTGAGATAGCTGAAGTGGCTGAGGAGTTCTATAGAGTTTTATACAGTACCAGTAACACCCACGACGATAGGGTGAGAGAGAATAGTCTAGAGGAACTTGAAATTCCACAAGTAACGCCGGAAGAGGTAAAGAACGTCTTGGGAGCTATGCAAAGGGGGAAGGCAGCTGGGGAGGATCAGGTAACAGCAGATTTGTTGAAGGATGGTGGGAACACTGTCATAGAAAGACTGGCCACCCTGTATACACGATGCCTCATGAACTCGAACGTACCGGAATCTTGGAAGAACGCTAACATAATCCTAATCTATAAGAAAGAGGACGCCAAAGACTTGAAAAATTATAGGCCGATCAGCTTACTGTCCGTTGCCTACAAAGTATTTACGAAGGTAATCGCAAATAGAATCAGGAACACCTTAGACTTCTGTCAACCAAAGGACTAGGGAGGATTCCGTAAAGGCTACTCAACAATAGACCATATTCACACTATCAATCAGGTGATAGAGAAATGTGCAGAATATAACCAAACCTTATATATAGTTTTCATTGATTACGAGAAACCGTTTGATTCTGTCGAAACCTCAGCAGTCATGGAGGCATTACGAAAGCAGGGTCTAGACGAGCCGTATGTAAAAATACTGAAAGAAATCTATAGTGGTTCCACGGCCCCATAGTCCTCCATAAAGAAAGCAACATAATCGCAATAAAGAAAGGCGTCAGGCAGGGAGATACGGTCTCTCCAATGCTATTCACAGCGTGCTTACAGGAGGTATTAGGAGACCTGGATTGGAAAAAATTTAGGATAAAAGTTAATGGAGAATACCTTAGTAACTTGCGATTCGCTGATGATATTGCCTTGCTTAGTAACTCAGGTGACCAATTGCAATGCATGCTCACTGACCTGGAAAGGCAAAGCAGAAGTGTGAGTCTAAAAATTAATCTGCAGAAAACTAAAGTAATGTTTAACAGTCTCGGAAGAGAACAGCAGTTTACAATAGGTAGCGAGGCACTGGAAGTGGTAAGGAAATACATCTACTTAGGGCAGGTAGTGACCACGGATCCGGATCATGAGACTGAAATAACCAGAATAATAAAAATCGGCTGGGATGCGTTTGGCAGGCATTCTCGAATCATGAACAGCAGGTTGCCACTATCCCTCAAGAGAAAGTGTATAACAGCTGTGTGTTACCAGTACTCACGTATGGGGCAGAAACCTGGAGGCTTACGAAAAGGGTTCTGCTGAAATTGAGGACGACGCAACGAGCTATGGAAAGAAGAATGATGGGTGTAACATTAAGCGATAATAAAAGAGCAGATTGGGTGAGGGAACAAACGCGGGTAAATGACATCTTAGTCGAAATCAAGAAAAAGAAATGGGGGGGGGGGCATGGGCCGGACATGTAATGAGGAGGGAAGATAACCGATGGCCATTAAGGGTTACGGACTGGATTCCAAGGGAAGGGAAGCGTAGCAGGGGGCGGCAGAAAGTTAGGTGGGCGGATGTCATTAAGACGTTTGCAATTGCAGGGACAACATGGCCAGAATTAGTACATGGCCGGGGTAGTTGGAGAAGTATGGGAGAGGCCTTTGCCTTGCAGTGGGCGTGACTAGGCGGATGATGATGATGATGATCAGGCACGCATGATGTCATGGATGACTTTGGTCAAAAACGTACGGCCACGATCTGTTAGCAATTGAGGCGGAGGACTATTTACACTGGAGCCAGGCCGACACTCGCTCGCGCCAAGGGCACTGACCAACTTCGTCGTTCTCGCGGCGGCTCTTCTCTTGAGGATCGCTCGATGATATCGTAATAATATTCGCATTGCAGGTTTGCCGTATAGACGCCAGAAGCTCGGCCTTAAAATGGCTTCCAAGCTTGTCAACATGGCGAATCGTGCCGTCTCGAAGATTATAGTTTGTTTGCCTCCCTCTTCTTCCGCCACTTCCGCCGTCGGCGCTGCAGTCTGTCATGCGCAATCTGGCGGCGCCGAGCGAGTCTTAACCGGCGGCGCATTGTTCTCAATGGCACCGACCACTGTCACATGACCGAAAATACGTCGATTCGTTCCTTGTGGTTGGTCCTTTATAATGACTGTCAACGGTAATGCGTTTACCATTGATAGAATATAGTGACCCAACGTTTTACACCGTGAAATTGAGTTATACATGAGGCGCGCGTACTCCAACGAGTCTACTTTTTCCTGCTTCCCTTAGAATAGTCAGCGCCACCTGGTACCGACGCCGCGAAACCTGGGCACTGCCTTCAGAATGCACAGTGCGCCTGTGTGTGCGACCTCTTAGAAACGCGTCGCGCGACAACCGTGTTCCTCAGTAGCGCTTCTTCCTGAACACGCAGCGTCATCCAGTAGCGCTGCCCTCGGCGGCGGCTTTTAGAGTGGGGTGAAATGCAAAAACACCCGTGTATCGCGTATTAGCTGCACGTTGAAGAATCTGAGGTGGTAGATATTATCCCGATGTTCTCCACTACGGTGTACCTCCTAAGTATGTCGCGGTACTCGCACGTAAAACCACACAACGTAATTTGTGGTGCGTAAGCATTTTTTCGTAAGCTCCACAGCCTTGTCACATGAAAAGATTAATGCCTCTTATCCGCAGAAAAATGCGTAGTATAAAAAATTAACATATTTATTCGTTAAAATATTGTAAATATTGATAATCGGTACCTTTAGAAGAGACTAAGAATTATTTTAACCAATGTACACAATTAAAAGAGTGTGTGCATAGACATATATAAATCTCCATGGAAGGAAGGAAGGAAATCAACTTTATTCGAGATCCTGCAGGCCACGAGAGTTTTGGGCTCTCATGGAGTGGGCGTCTCCCACGAAACCTCCATGGAAAATGCGTGGGAAAGCTTATAGTTGGGGTGGACCAACTGAATATTTGGAGTGGGAAAACTTGAAATTTGGGGGTGCGTAAACTTCATATTGATACATGCATATCGCGTGTTTCTGGTGGCCGATGCACGGGGGCGCCTCAACAAAGACTACGAACGCACTCTCGCTCTTGAGGCAGAATATTTGTGAATTGCAAAAAATTTAAAGACTGCTTGCGCTCCACCATTGCGTCACTAATAGTAATGACAAAGAAATTGGCTTGAATATTTGTTCAACGTTACAGATGCCCCAACAAAAGTCTGAATTTGTAATTCAGGCAGCCAAGCGTTCCTCATCTAGTCCCTGGTGGAACAGTGAGTGCACACGAGTTTATCGGAGAAGGAAAGCTGCTTGGAAAAAACTTCTACATAGTCAGAGCCCACAAAATTGGAAAGATTATCAGTTTATTTCGGCAACCTTCAAGCGTACTATTAAACATGCAAAAGAGGAGTACGATAAAAACCATATTGATTACCTATCTAAATAAAAAAAAACATGCTTTATTTATTTATCTTCGTTTTAGAAACAAACTCGCAATGAGCGTTAATGTAGACACAATTGTCTATACCTCACAGGAAATGCAGGAGTCCTTAGAACTACTGGCTAAAGAAATGGAGAGCCGGTTCGCGACGCGCCTTCAAACTTTTGTTTTTCCCCTGCATTCTCGGGCTACAAGGAGATATCCCATTCGGAAGTAGCACAGGTTATGTTACAGTTGCCAACTACAGCGCCTGGCGCGGACGGGATAACAAATGCAATGATAAACATTTTCTTTCAAGGAGCTCCACGTGAGCTTCTGAAGTTGCTAAACTACTCTGTTAGTAATGCACGGATTCCTTAAAAATGGAAGATCGGCAAAATTATTCCGTTACCTAAAAACAAGGGGCGGGGGACACTATTGACAACATCAGACCAATTGCGTTGACATCAAACATAGTGAAACTTAATGAAAGAGTGCTTCTCTGACACATAATAGAGTTTATTGACCACAGTCAATTGTTGAGTCCGTGTCAGATTTGATTTCGATCTGGCTATTCAATATGGCACGCGCATGTAGACCTTGAAAGTCGCATTAGCATCGCCAGACAGAAAAAAACAATACGCGGCTCTAGTTACCTTAGATAAAGGCTATGACAGCATTGAACATACAATTTTAATGAATCGCTTACGGAGCCATTGCTTTTTCAGGCTATATTGTAGCATGGGTGCATGAATTTTTAAGAGACAGGGAGTTCTATTGTTTTCGAAGCGGCTATTCTTCTAGTAAATATAAGAAAACAAGAGGTGTGCCTCAGCGATCGGTACTTTCACCAGTATTATTTAATATTTTGCTGAGCAAAATCCCCGTTCACCCAGGTGTCACTACATACGTTTATGCTGACGACATTGCCTTTTTTTTTGTATCGCTAGTGATATATAGTCTCTTTACGAAATACTGCAGTCGTACCTAAGAGAACTGGAAGGCTGGCTGGATAGCTTACACTTAAACCTGAATGCTAATAAGTGTGATATCCTTGTTTTTCCCGTTAAAGACCCAGTATACATATCGCTTAACTATCATGTCGAAGATATTGACACGTGTACTTATATTTAACGGGCGACCACGTTTCGCCGCCTAACAAATGTTATCGCACAGCGCGGGACGCGTCTGCATGTATCCGAAGTTTCTGGAAAGTTATCGATGCTTCTATCCGCTGTCTGTTGTCGTCGAACCTTGTGTTATCTGATTTCATCGCGTGACTCGAATGTTGTAGAATTTTGTGGAAGGCATGCGGGTCCAAACGATTAGTCTGGAACATTCGATGACTGCTGTATAAAAGCCGACGCACTTGACCCGTTGATCAGATTTTCGACGATCGTCGACTGTGTTCGCCGCTCTCGTTGTGCTTTAAGTGTAGCCTGTTTTGTGGGCACAGGTTCGCCCAATGAAAGCTAGTTTTGCCTTTCACAGTATTGCTACTGTGTTCTTTGACGTCACGACCACGTGACATCTGGTGGACGTGCTTTTCGTTCATGTACCGCACGCCCGCACAAAGCCGTGACCCAAGCCCTCACGCGGAAGACACCAACGTCGCCAAGAACCAGCGAGGTAGCCGCAGGCTGCAAGGACTGCCCCCGGAGCACGGACTTTTGCCTGAGACGACTAGGAAGATGGCCACCAAGTCCACCCCAATGGCAGCCCCAGCGTCCCCCGTCGTGCTGCTGCAGCCCAGGGAGCCTCCGACATTCCGCTGTTCAACTTTCGAGGACCCGGAAAGCTGGCTTGAGACGTACGAGAGAGTCGCTACGTTTAACAACTGGAACAGCGACGACAAACTGCGATATGTCTTCTTCGCATTGGAAGACGCGGCCACGACATGGTTCGAGAACCGAGAAGCCACCTTAACGACCTGGGAACTTTTCCGTGGCAGTTTCCTGCAAACATTTACAAGCGTCGTGCGAAAAGAGCGAGCCCAAGCTCTACTGGAGGCCAGAGCGCAGCTGCCGAATGGGACGATTGCGATCTTCACTGAGGAAATGAGCCGTCTGTTCCGCCACGCCGACCTAGAAATGTCCGAGGAGAAGAAAGTCCGCCTGCTGATGCGTGCTGTGAAGGAGGAACTTTTTGCCGGAGTGGTACGAAGCCCACCGAAGACCGTCGACGAGTTTCTTCGCGAGGCCACCAGCATCGAGAAGACACTCGAGATACGAAACCGGCAATTCTACCGCTGGACGAACTCGACAAACTACGCTGGAGTTCAGTCACTGGCCACCGACGACCTACGCGAAACTATCCGAGCTGTCGTGCGGGAGGAGCTACAAAAGCTGTTCCCATCATCACAGCCTCAAGTGGCTTCGATTGCTGACGCCGTGCGTGAGGAGCTCCAACAACAACTTGGAGTAGCCCCTGAATCGCCGCAGCCTGAGCCGCAAGCGATGACCTATGCGGCCGTCGCACGCCGTCAAGGTCCCCCTCTGCGACCGCGCCAGCGCCCTGTCACGCCGCAGTTCCGTCGTCCGCCGCCGCCGCCGTCAACACGACCACTCGTCGCCCATCGCACCTACGCGAGGAAGACGGACATTTGGCGCGCTCCTGACCACCGCCCGCTCTGCTACCACTGCGGAGAAGCGGGTCACGTCTACCGACGATGTCCATACCGGGAGATGGGACTGCGAGGTTTCACCGTGAACGCTCCGCGCCCGCAGCAAGGTGAACGCCCCCGCAATATCGCCGACTACCTCGCCGCTACTCAGTGGAGCTCTCGACGACCGTCGCGTTTGCCATCACCAGGTCGCTACCTGACGCCGCAGCGCCGACCATACACTGGCCCAACCCGGGGCCGGTCAGCGAGCCCATATCCGGAAAACTAAAAGCAACAACCGATGGAGGTGCGGTTGCTGTTCGCCGAACTGACGAAGATCCTCCATCGCCGACGAAGACGCCGAAGAAACTACCTCGACGACATAATGACACGCCGCCGTCCCGACGAAATCAGGAAGCCAAGACTACACCGACGAAAGACTACTTGACGACGCGACGTTGCAACTTCAGTTCAGGACGACGCAGCCGTGATCCGACGCCAGGACCTAACCGTAACGCAAGACAAAGACCACCGACCTCAACGTGCTTCTCGACGGCCACGCAGTCACCGCCTTTGTAGGCACAGGAGGACAACGGCCTACCACCCGCAGACGAATGGTCTTACGGAGCGGCTGAATAAGACCCTCGCCGACATGCTAGCGATGTACGTCGACGTCGAACACAAGACCTGGGATGCCGTCCTTCCGTACGTAACATTCGCTTACAACACGGCGGTGCAAGAAACAACACAGATCACGCCGTTCAAGCTGGTCTACGGCAGGAATCCGACGACGACGCTCGACGCCATGCTGCCGCACGTCACTGACGACGAGAACCTTGACGTCGCTACCTACCTCCAGCGTGCCGAAGAAGCCCGACAGCTCGCCCGCCTGCGGATCAAGAACCAGCAGAGGACCGACAGCCGACACCAGCACCAGCCCGGCGACCGTGTTTGGGTGTGGACCCCGATACGCCGACGAGGACTCAGTGAAAAACTACTGCGACGATATTTCGGACCCTACAAGGTCATCTGACGTATTGGCGCACTGAACTATGAGGTCGTGCCAGACGGCATTTCGCATTCGCAGCGACGCCGCGCACGATCTGAAGTGGTCCACGTGGTCCGTCTTAAACCCTTTTACGGACGCTGACGAACTTCCTTATTTTGTTGTTTTCTTTGCTAGGAGTGCTTTTCTTTTATTACTTTCGTTTTGTTTGCAGCATCGGGTCGATGCTTTTTAAGAGGGGGGTATTGACACGTGTACTTGTCTTTATCGGGCGACACGTTTTGCCGCCTAAGAAATGTCATCGCACAGTGCGGGACGCGCCTGCATGTATCCGAAGTTTCTGGAAAGTTATCGATGCTTCTATCCGCTGTCTGTTGTCGCCGAACCTTGTGTTATCTGATTTCATCGCTTGACACGAATGGTGTAGAACTTTGTAGAAGGCGTTTAGTCTGGAACATTCGATGACTGCTGTATAAAAGCCGACGCACTTGACCTGCTGATCAGATTTTCGAGAATCGTCGACTGTGTTCGCCGCTCTCGTTGTGCTTTAAGTGTAGCCTGTTTTGTGGTCACAGGTTCGCCCAATAAAAGCTAGTTTTGCCTTTCACAGTATTGCTACTGTGTTCTTTGACGTCACGACCACGTGACAATATCCCACAAGTAGTCACTCAAATACCTTGGAGTTATCTACAACGGAAATCTTAACTGGCTGCCGCATATTGAATATATTGCGACAAAAGGAGCCCGTTCAATGGGCATTTTGCGCAAGTTGAGCAATCGAAGAACAGGTATGCGAAGAAAATCCCTCTTGATTGTATAAAAGATGTACGTTCGTCCGGTGTTAGAATTTGGATGTGTTTTATTCTCAGGTGTTCCATCATACAAGCTTCGGCCGCTAGTTTTGCTGGAACGAGAGGCGCTACGTCTGTGCTTGGGCCTCCCAAAATACGTTTCGAATGCCGTATTATACCTGGAGGCCAGAATCCCACCCATATTATGCCGATTTCACCTTCTGACCGTTCAGACTTCCTTAAGGCTATAGAATCCCCATTAAACCATCCTCAAATTATTTTCCTCTCTGATCCAGAATTATTTTTTCCTATTCATTGGCCCAGATTTCATCAAACCACCAGATAACGTCGCCTTTTACCCAGGACTATATAAGTGTGACACCGTGCAGCGCGGCATTCTATGGGCTCGGTGGCACGACAGCCATGACAACAGCCGCTTACCTGCGACGCATTTTCGTTCTGCAGGTAAATTATCAGTATTCATTGTATGGCCGACGTACTCGTTATATGGCCCTTGTTGTGCTGCCGAGCCCACAGTGTTGTATTGATATTGCTTTCGATTGTGCACGTGTCCTTCATCAACTACTAATACTGTCCGGAGACGTCGAGTTAAACCCAGGTCCAAGCACCCGTGCAAGCGAAACGCAAACATCCAGTGACATAATGACAGCACTCACTGAAATTCAATCTGGCCAAGCTTCACTACTAAAAGAAATGAAATCCCTGCAACGTAAGCTGTCCCAGAGCGACAGCGCTATAAAAGAGATTAAAGACCGCCTTGTCAAAATTGAAGAAGACTGCGCATCCCTGGTAGTAATAAAAGAACAAGTTCACGATATCCGGACGCTTGCCGATCAAAATGCAAAAGATATATCATTGATTAAGGCCAGGCTGGACGACTCGGAAGACCGCGCGCGACGCTCAAACCTAATATTCTTTGGATTAAGAGATCGCGAACGTGAAACGTGGGCCGAGTCAGAATCCTTAATTATAGATCTATGCTGTAAAGAATTAAATATAACTATTCAGTCGGTGCACATCGAACGTGCCCACCGTTTGTGAAAATTCAAAGTAAACAACAACAGGCCAATTATTGTAAAACTTTCACATTTCAAAGTAAAAGAACAAATTCTTTCACAGGGTAGGAAACTGAAGGGCACTGAATATAGAATTTCAGAAGATTACTCTCCTAACAATCTAACAGCTAGAAGGCGTTTAGTCGAATTCGCCAAGACACAACAGAAACCATTCAAGCTCCGACATCAAAACTTAACTATTGGAAACAAAGCTTACACGTTTGACCGCAACGCCCAAAAGGTTGGCCCTCGTGCTTTAAATGCCTAGGCCCCAGCAATGCTAACTCCAACAAAAATTGTTTTTCGTTTGTTTTTACTAACATTAGAAGCATTTTTCCGAAGCTTGACGCTCTCAGTAATCTTGCCGACACGACAGAGTCTGACCTAATTGTTATTACTGAAAGTTGGCTGAATTCTACAATAGAAGACTCTGAAATATTGCCATTTTCCCCTAATTTCTATATCTTCAGGCATGATCGAACTACCAAACGTGGTGGCGGCGTATTCATTGGCGCTCATAAGGACCTTCAATGCACTGAAATTAAGACATCGTCCTCCCTAGAAATTCTGTTCGTCCGGTGTAATGCCTCTTACCCACCCACAATAATCGCAGTCTGTTATCGCCCCCCTGGTAATGATCCTAACTTTGTTGCAGAATTCCACGAAACATTGCGTTCGGTAACTGAATTGCATCACCACTCTCCGATGTTACTGTTCGGTGATTTTAACTTCCCCGCCATAAACTGGACTAACCTAACATCAGCAACTTCGCAACACAGTACCGAAAGCGATTTTGTTAACTCCTGCCTAACCTTTGGATTAACGCAACTTGTCACTGAACATACACGTCAATGTTGTAATTCTTCTAACATACTCGACCTCATTTTTGCTTCTGATCCTGACAAAGTTTATGCAATGACGCATTTGCCTGGTCTTAGTGATCATTCTATAATCCATGCATCGTACTCCTGTCAGCTTACACAACCTACAAAGATAACCAAAGTGATCAAACTGTATGACAAAGGGAATTACTCGGCAATTAACTCGGAACGCGCACATTTTGCTGCTTCATTCCACACCAGTTTTTTTATGCGTTCTGTCGAAACTAACTGGCTGCTTTTTAAAAACAAGATGCTCGATGTGTTCGCGAGATACGTACCCGTTATCACCCTAACCGAAAAACAGTCGTCCCCATGGTTTAATATCACACTAAAGCGTCTTAACAATAAAAAGAAAAGGCTTTTTCGCTCGGCTAAACGATGTAACAACGCAGGCGCATGGCATAAGTATTACCTTGCAGAAAAAGAATTCGAAGCTCTAGCAAATAAAGAAAAACGCACTTTTTTTTGCAAACGCTGCCGTCTATGTTAAGAAATAACCCCCAAAAATTCTGGAAGGTTATTAACCCTAATAACTCCCAGCCATTAGCTCTGTTTGATGATCAAAACCACCGTATTCCCGATTGCGAAATTGCTGAACAACTTAACCGTACTTTTTCTTCCGTCTTCACAACTGAACCTGTTAACATATTACCTCGCTTCCCTGTTTCGGATCATGCAGTCATGCCGGATATTACATTTTGTCCTTACGGCATTGAGAAACTAATTGATTCACTAAAACTTACATCATCGTCTGGCGTCGATGAAATAAATGTTAAAATGCTGAAAAACACCAAAACAAATGTGAGCGCGATGTTATGTGCTATTTTTCAGCAATTATTGTCATCAGGAGTGGTGCCGGAAGACTGGAGAGTAGGCAAGATTGTTCCAGTTCCCGAAAAAGGTCCTCCATCGCTGTGCTCTAGTTATCGCCCCATTTCACTCACCAGTGTTAGTTGCAAACTAATGGAGCATGTTATTTACTCTCACATCGTAAACTTTTCAGTATCCAATAACCTCTTTCACCCAGCTCAACATGGCTTCCGTAAAGGTCTCTCATGTGACACCCAACTAGCTTTATTTTTTCATGATCTAAGCTCTAACCTCGACTTGAACGTACCTGTAGATGCTATTTTCTTAGATTTTGAAAAGGCATTTGACAAAGTTCCACACCAACGGCTACTCCTAAAACTTTCCCGTTTCAAGATTAATCCATTTGTAGTAGACTGGATACGTAGCTTCCTCACTAACCGACAACAGTTTGTATGTGCTAACACACAGTCATCTAAAAGATCTTCTGTCCTTTCGGGCGTACCACAAGGCACAGTTCTCGGACCACTACTCTTTCTAATTTACATTAATGATCTTCCTTCTGAGATCTCTTCTAACATTCGATTATTCGCAGACGATTGTGTAGTTTATCGACGCATAACTAACACTTGAGACATGCATTTGCTTCAAGATGACCTAAAACGCATTGAATTATGGTGTAACAAATGGTTGATGTCTTTGAATACGAAAAAAACCTCGCTAGTTTCTTTCCATCGCAGACAGCATCACCAATCAGGGAAATACACCATATACGGCGCCGAAATCTCATCCGTAGACTCGTATAAGTACCTCGGCATAACCTTTTCAACTACCCTAAATTGGTCACATCATGTCATTAACTGAGCCAATGCCGCGAATCAAACCCTCGGTTTTCTCCGCCGGAATCTAAGGCTTGCTCCCCCATCAGTAAAATTGTTAGCTTATGTTACATATGTCCGCCCAAAGTTAGAATATGCATGCTCTGTCTGGGATCGTCGTCAACATAACCTAATACAATGGAATCAATTCAAAACCGTGCAGCCCGGTTTATCTGCTCTGAATATTCTTATCATGCAAGCGTGTCTGAACTAAAATCCCGTGCCGGTCTTACTAATCTAGAATCGCGACGTCTTATTTCTAGACTGTGTCTTTTTCACAAATTCTATCATTCACCACTCCACATTTCAGCTATATTACCAGCTCATCGTCAGTCCAGCCGTATTAACCACAGCAAAGCCGTGTATCCTCCCCCGGCGCAGACTACCTCTCATCTACGATCATTTTTTGTGAAAACCGCCAAGGACTGGAACGGTCTGCCTGCCGACATCACGCCCCACTCCGACACTCATCACTTCAAGGCTGCTCTCAAATCACTGTTTTGTTAAAGCCCATCCCTCATGTAATACCCCATCTCTGGGGCCTTTGAGATATAATAAATAAATAAATAAATAAATAGACCACAGATTATATTTTCGCAAACATTACTTGAACCACTAAATGTGCATATTCGCGAGGAGCTTCCAAATAATACGCATTCAAATTACCCAGAGCTCAAGTTCCATGACATCTTCCCAAACTATGCGAAACTACTCCCTACGGCAACATAAACCTCATTTTCAAGACCACCTAAGCACCCTGGAAACAAACAGTATCACTGCAACAGATGCCTCACAGAGCGAGGAAAGAGCTGGCATTGAAATATTTTGTCCTGCACTCGAGTGGTCTTTTTCTTTAAGATTGCCTGATATTGTGCCAATTTTTCTGGCCGAGTTGTTAGCAATAATCCTAGCTTTGCGTAAATTAGACCAAATGATTACAACGGCTGCTATTCTTACTGACTCCCTTTCTGTATGCTCTTGCCTTACCGCTACTAATGAGTCACCCATGCTAAAGCTCTTCCACTTACTAGTTCCTGCCCATGTGCAATGTGTTCATTTGATTTGGGCGCCTGGTCATCAAGGTTTGTTTTTTGATGAAAATGCCGATTCACTGGCAAATGCATCACTCTCCGGCCCTGTTCTTCCTATTCTACCAGTGAAAGCACAGATCACGGTGGCAAGATTTCGGATGCGATCAATAAGGTTAGCCTTATCAAACCCACATTTGACTGCTTCTCCAGAGTATAAGCCCCTGGCATTTCCCTGGCTTAGTGAATCCTGTGACACAAAGATGCTTGAGGTCTGCCTCACCAAATTACGCTGCCGCATTCTCTCGCTGAATTTCTATTTACACAGGTCGGGTTTGGTTACCTCCCCCCTCTGTTTTTGTAATGAGGAAGAGACGATACAGCAGTTTCTTATATTTTGTCGCCACTTTACTGCGGTGAGAAAAAGATGGTTGGAAATACCTTTTCGAAGAATTGGCCTGGACTTGACAGAATCTGCAGTTCTTTCGTTCGGAGCGTCCACTTTGGTATTCAGCCACAGGGATGCATGCTTCGCTGTCCAAACATTCCTTACGGAATCTAAACGAATGCTCTGCTAAATTCATTTCTTTTGGTTTTTACTTTTAAATTAATTATTACTCATTGAATATGACCTTCCTGATTTTATTTACCAGGTAAGTCTGCGCTATTCAATGCTATTTCAATAGCTATTAGGAAATTTATGCTCCATATTAATTTCGAATATTCCACCCATTTCTTGGCCAATCCCCCATCGTGGGTAGGAGCCACATGCATCAAAGACTACAACTACAACAACAATAACAGCTGTCGGCTGAACTGGTGTTAAGTCCGTACAACCAGCCCGGATTCCGAATCTACAAGATGCAGAATTTATTCTGCGAGCGCCCTTTGGATAAACCCGTTGCTGCGCCGCAAGGCACAGCGCCCTTACGCTCCCTTGACAAGTCAAAATGCTGCGCCGCCTGGCAACGGCGTCCTGTAAAGGGGCATCGGCGAGCGACCTGTCCAAACGTGCAACAAATGGCTAGACAGCCCGGCGCCGTATTTCCTTTCCCCTGGAGGTCACCGCGCGCGGCAAACTTGAAGCGGGTGGTAAGCGCGGTCGCTGGTTGGACCTCTCGGACGACCGTCGAGTGCTGGCTTTGTATTGGGCCGTTTGAGTGACAATCGTTTTTAGGGGCTTTATAAGCCCCAACGCTGCCGCCTGGCGAACCGGATCCACCGAACCGCCGTGAGCCGAATGCCGCTCTCGAGTGGAGTGAGACGTGTTACGCATTGGAGTCTCGCCGGACGTCGCCGTGCGGGAACAGTCGCGTTTGCTGTTACCTCTCGGCCCCCGTGCCAATCCGATCTTGTCCTGTATAATGACCTGTATATAGTTTACAAAGATCCTTTTGTTATTCTCACCGATGCCTGACTCGGAGTCTTCGCTACAGACTAGAGAGCTGGCAGCGCTCTGTCACGAAATGGGTGACGAGCGCTACGGGACCACCTCAAAGTCGCAACAGTGGATGGCAGCTACGGGACTGACCGGCATCGGCTACCTCGGCGCCGTGAGTGCCTGATGTTTACCTTAAACACCACACTTTCTCTGACAAAAGTTATAGTAGCTTACGGGAGGCATGGGACGTAATAACTTGCTTATCGAAAGAGGCGTTTGAGAGCTACAGTGATGTGAAGAAAGCGCTACTGCGGAAGTACAAATTGTAGCCCGAAGCTTTCCGGCAGAGGTTCCGGTATGCAAAAAAGGGCAGGGAGTCGAATGTTGAGTTCGCGTTTCGTCTAAAAGCCGACCCGGTGGAATGGCTGAAGGGCGAAAAGGTTTACGACGAGCGCGACAAAATCGTCGAATGCATCGTGTTGGAGCAGTTCTAGCGTTGCATTGATGAGGAGGTCAGGCTCTAGCTGCAAGATAGGCTAAAGGAGGTTAAGCTAAACAAGACAGCAGAGCTGGCGGAAGAGTATTACACCCGCCGCAGCTTGCATAGCAAGGCAGAGCTCGTAGAAAAAGCAGATAGGAGAGATGGTTTTTCCGTGAAGCCCGACGAACAGAAGCAAATCACGCGTCGCGAGTTTCGGAAAGACGAGTCCCTTGGCAAAGAAACCGTAAGGGAAGGACAAAATGCATCTCAGAATGCTAACGATGGTCCCCATCAGCGAAACGACACGACTCGTTCTTTTGAAAAACGAAGCCGTTAACCTGCTACAATCGCAAAAAGCAAGGTGACATCGCTGCTAACTGCCAAGAGAAAATTGCTTTTGCAACAATACAGGAAACTAACAAAAACATACGACTATTGAAGCCAAATATGCAGGAAATTAAGATAAACGGCAAGAAGTGCAGAGCACTTCGGGACTCTGCAGCAACTATGGACTTTGTCCACCCGTCTTTCGTCTCCTCGAGTGATTTTACGGGAGAGTGCGCTTGGATAGGGCAAGTGGCCGAGAAGGAGAGTGTTTGCTTACCGATCGCTACGGTTATCACTGAACTGGGAAGTTTAACACAGAAGCCGCTGTGTCTGCCACCCTCCCGGAGCACTTTCCCTACCTCTTCTCAAATAGCTCGGAGCAGCTGCTGAAGGATCAGGGCAAATCATTCTTTGCCGACGTGGCGTGTACATGGCCCTCACGCGATCCAAAGCGCGCCAGCTGTCGAAGGAACTTGACTTTGTGTCGGTGAGCGAACAGCGGTGCGGCACACGGACCGATCAAGGTAACATGAGTGGCGAGCAGGCACGGGAGAAGCAGAGCTCGGAGGCTGGCCTGGTCGAGCCTGTCCTGCAAGTGACTGGGAGTGACGCGTACAGTGCTAGCCGCGATATGGACACGACGCCGGAGTTAGGCGACGCGGGCTCCACACTCGCTCCGGTTTCCGCCAGCTGGCAGGAGCTGACTGCAGTTGAAAGGGAAACTCTGATTCACGAGCACCAGGAAGACTGTTCAATAGCCGATCTGATGAAGAGCGTCAAACTGGGAGTAGAAAAAAGAGGGTTTCATTTTACGAGGAATCTGGCTTATTGCACCGCCGTTACACGAGTAAGCAAGGTCGCAAATATGAGCAGCTTCTGATTCCTCGAAAATATCGCCCACAGTTACTGGAACTCGCGCACGAAGATGCGTGGGCAGGGCATCTTGGCTTCAAAAAGACCAACTAGAATGGCTCAGGAGTTTTATTGGCCGTATTGTTGGAAGGAGGTCGAACAATCCGGGCGCTCTTGCGACACCTGCCAGAGAATCGGCAAATCCACTGACAAGTGGAAGGCACCGATGAAGTTGGTGCCAGTCATATCCGAACCTTTTCGGCGACTAGTAATCGATATTGTAGGCCCTCTTCCAGAATAAACGAACGCTTGTAGGGATGTTCTGACCGCCCTGTATGTCGTGACCAAGTTCCCCGAGGCAGTACCTCTTAAGGAGCTAAATTCCTCCCAGGTCGTGGACGTTCTGCTCTCAGTGTTCTCACGCGCCGGGTTCCCTTCCGAGATTCAGTGCGACAATGGCAGCGTCTTCACCAGCTGCCCAACTTCTACTTTTTTGGAAAGACTCGGCATTAAAGTAGTGCACAGTTCCATGCATCATACGCAATCTAACGCAGTAGAGCGGATGCACTCAGTGCTGAAGCCAATATTGAGAGCCCTGTGCTTTGAGCGTCACTGTGACTGGGAGCACTGTATCCCCGCCGCTATGTTCACCTTGAGATCTGCTCCCCATGAGAGCACAGGCCCCGCGGAGCTTGTATATGGCCGGAGCCTAAGAACTTCGCTGCGTATGCTGCGAGAGTCTTGGGAAGGAAGCGACGACGACCCAAATGTAGTCTCGTACCACCTCGAACTCCTCCAGGCGCTCGGGAAAACCAAAGATATTGTAGAGAACCAAATGAAGGCGGCTAAAACCTTCTCAAAGGAATACTACGACAAGTCAGAAAAGAAAAACGCACCTTCGAAGTAGGTAGCCAAGTGATGTTTCTGCGACCGTCGAAAAAAAACAAGCTCGAGGTTCATTGGGAGGGGCCCGCAGAGGTGGTAACCAAGCTTTCCGATACCAACTATGAAGTTAAAGTAGGGAAGCGGACCATTGCCCTCTAGCTTGGTTAAGTAGCATGTCGTCTAAAAGCGGCCGTTTCCTGAGATGGAGCATGACCCTCCAGCAGCACAGCCTCGTTGTCCGTTAGAAGAAGGGAAGGCTGAACGCGAACGCAGATGCTGTAAGTCGTGCATTCTAGGCCTCGTTTCTTTCAGTGACCTACCCCTTACTTACCTTCTCTTGCTTCGCGACAACCTGTCATGTTCTCAGGGTGATCGGGGAAAAAATGAATGACCTCATTTGCTTCCTCTGTAGTATGTTTTCGGTCCAAGTGATTTCAAGGGGACCATTCTATTTTTCATTATTATTGCTGATTATTATTTGCTCCTGATATTTTGTTGTGTTGTTAATTGGAAGAATGGTTGTTTGAGCCTTGTGTACCAGATCGTACACCTGCCTCTTGTTGCAGCGGGAGCAAAAAGGGGGATAGCAGTTTAGTTAGGTTGATTTGGATTATGGCCTTGGCTGTTGTTTGACGAAAGACAGAGGGCACTTGCTCGTGTTGGGTGTTGCCATTTGCCGGTCGGTTTTGCAAGCTGCAGAACGACCAACCATGACTAGTGGCTAGAAGCAAGGTCATCGGAACGACCCGAGCGGAGCTGGTCGAGGTGCCTTGGCGATAACACTGTGAGCACAGCTCCTGTCCCGGCGAGTGGGACCTGGGCACATGGTTACCTGGCGTCCGGACACGGGACGTGAACTTGGACAAGCCTGACGAACGTGCGCGCCTGGCATCCGAGCCACGTGGAGGCAGCTCATCTTCCCGGCGCCTTATCTGATGGTGGGGATGCTGCTGTGCCCGTACAACCAGCCCGGATTCCGAATCTACAAGATGCAGAATTTATCCTGCGAAGCCCTTTGGACAAACCCGGTGCTGCGCCGCAAGGCACAACGCCTTAACGCTCCCTTGACAAGTCAAGATGCTGCGCCGCCAGGCAGTTGCGTCCTGTGGAGCAGCATCGGCGAGCGACCTGTCCAAACGTGCAACAAATGGCTAGACAGCCCGACGCCGTATTTCCTTTCCCCTGGAGGTCACCGCGCGCACCAAACTTGAAGCGGGTGGCCAGCGCGGTCGCTGGTTGGACCTCTCGGACGACCGTCGAGTGGTGGCTTTGTATTGGGCCGTTTGATTGACAATCGTTTTTAGGGGCTTTATAAGCCCCAACGCTGCCGCCTGGCGAACCGGATCCACCGAACCGCCGTGAGCCGAATGCCGCTCTCGAGTGGAGTGAGACATGTTACGCGTTGGAGTCTCGCCGGACGTCGCCGTGCGGGAACAGTCGCGTTTGCTGTTACCTCTCGGCCCACGTGCCAATCCGATCTTGTCCTGTATAATGACATGTATATAGTGTATAAAGTCCCTTTTGTTATTCTCACCAACGCCTGACTCGGAGTCTTCGCTACCGAGTAGAGAGCTGGCAACGCTCTGTCACGAAACGGGTCACGAGCGCTACTGGACCACCTCAAGCTCGCAGCACTAGCCAGCGCTGCATTATCTTTTGTAAATACACTTTGTACATAGTCTCCAGTCTTAATCTATCGTTCGCGTAACATTTTGGTGGAGGTGCGGAGTAGTGCTGCATTATCTTCGTCGTGTAGAAATCCTGAATTCACGCCCCCAACGAACCAGAACGTACTTGATGTTCACGTCGACAGGCGCGTCTTTGACGGCGTTAATAGATACTGCAGCGGTGGCGTAGAGGTAGAACACCCGCCTCGCGTGCAAGAGGTCCGTGGTTGGAATCCTCCCGGTGCCGGCAATTCTCCACCGGATTAAAAAAAAATCCACGTGTTGATAAAATTGCACGAACAGGCCTGGGGTGTGGCCTGATCCCGGTGACTAGAACCGGTAACGCACTCCCTCACCAGAGCAGGATTGGCCACCCTGGTGCAGTACTTGGCCACAACCTCCTTATGAACACAAAAATCAAACCCCGGCCCTCAGTCGCCAGCAGCTGCGAAGCAACTGACCACGGCGGCTGTCAGACCTGCGACGCGGAGAGGGTGCTAAGAATCACTGGCACCGGACAGGCCGCCATTGGAATATGAACCTGGCAGCGTTTAACGCTAGAACGTTATCTAGTGAGGCGAGTCTAGCAGTGATATTGGAGGAATTAGAGGGCAGTAAATGGGATATAATAGGGCTCAGTGAAGTTAGGAGGCCGAAAGAAGCCTATACAGTGCTAAAAAGCGGGCACGTCCTGTGCTACCGGGGCTTAGCGGAGAGAAGAGAACTAGGAGTCGGATTCCTGATTAATAAGAATATAGCTGGTAACATACAGGAATTCTATAGCATTAACGAGAGGGTGGCAGGTGTTGTTGTGAAACTTAATAAGAGGTACGAAATGAAGATTGTACAGGTCTACGCCCCTACATCCAGTCATGATGACCAGGAAGTCGAAAGCTTCTATGAAGACGTGGAATCGGCGATGGGTAGAGTGAAAACTAAATGCACTATACTAATGGGCGACTTTAATGCCAAGGTAGGCAAGAAGCAGGCTGGAGACAATGCAGTGGGGGAATATGGCATAGGCACTAGGAATACCAGGGGAGAGTTATTAGTAGAGTTTGCGGAACAGAATAATATGAACATAATGAATACCTTCTTCCGCAAGCGGGACAGCCGAAAGGAACTGGAGGAGCCCGAACGGCGAGACTAGAAATGAAATAGACTTCATACTCTGCGCTAACCCTGGCATCATACAAGATGTGGACGTGCTCGGCAAGGTGCGCTGCAGTGACCACAGGATGGTAAGAACTCGAATTAGCCTAGACCTGAGGAGGGAACGGAAGAAACTGGTACATAAGAAGCCGATTAATGAGTTAGCGGTAAGAGGGAAAATAGAGGAATTCGAGATCAAGCTACAGAACAGGTATTCGACTTTAACTCCGGAAGAGGACCTTAGTGTTGAAGCAATGAACGACAATCTTGTGGGCATCATTAAGGAGTGTGCAATGGAATTCGGTGGTAACTCCGTTAGGCAGGATACCAGCAAACTATCGCAGGAGATGAAAGATCTGAGCAAGAAACACCAATGTATGAAAGCATCTAACCCTACAGCTAGAATAGAACTGGCAGAACTTTCGAAGTTAATCAACAAGCGTAAGACAGCTGACATAAGGAAGTATAATATGGATAGAATTGAACAGTGAAGAAGAAACTAGGAATTGGCAAGAATCAGATGTATGCGTTAAGAGACAAAGCCGGCAATATCATTACTAATATGGATGAGATAGTTCAAGTGGCTGAGGAGTTCTATAGAGATTTATACAGTACCAGTGGCACCCTCGACGATAATTGAAGAGAAATTAGTCCAGAGGAATTCGAAATCCCAAAGGTAACGCCGGAAGGAGTAAAGAAAGCCTTGCGAGATATGCAAAGGGGGAAGGCAGCTGGGGAGGATCAGGTAACAACAGATTTGTTGAAGGATGGTGGACAGATTGTTCTAGAGAAATTGGCCACCCTGTACACGCAATGCCTCATGACCTCGAGCGTACCGGAATCTCGGAAGAACGCTAACATAATCCTAATCCATAAGAAAGGGGACGCCAAAGTCTTGAAAAGTTATAGACCAATCAGCTTACTGTCCGTTGCCTACAAACTATTTACTAAGGTGATCGCAAATAGAATCAGGAACACCTTAGACTTCTGTCAAGCAAAGGACCAGGCAGGATTCCGTAAAGGCTACTCAACAATAGATCATATTCACACTATCAATCAGGTGATAGAGAAATGTGCGGAATATAAGCAACCCTTATATATAGCTTTCATTGATTACGAAAAAGCCTTTGATTCTGTCGAAACCTCAGCAGTCATAGAGGCATTGCGGAATCAGGGTGTAGACGAGCCGTATGCAAAAATACTGAAAGGTATATATAGCGGCTCCACAGCCACCGTAGTCCTCCAGCAACAGAATCCAATAAAAGCAACAAAATCCCAATAAAGAAAGGCGTCAGGCAGGGAGATACGATATCTCCAATGCTATTCACAGCGTGTTTACAGGAGGTATTCAGAGACCTGGATTGGGAAGAATTGGGGATAAAAGTTAATGGAGAATACCTTAGTAACTTGCGATTCGCTGATGATATTGCCTTGCTTAGTAATTCAGGGGACCAATTGCAATGCATGCCCACTGACCTGGAGAGGCAAAGCAGAAGAGTGGGTCTAAAAATTAATCTGCAGAAAACTAAAGTAATGCTTAACAGTCTCGGAAGAGAACAGCAATTTACAATAGGCAGCGAGGCACTGAAAGTGGTAAGGGAATACATCTACTTAGGGCAGGTAGTGACGGCGGATCCGGATCATGAGACGGAAATAATCACAAGAATAAGAATGGGCTGGGGTGCGTTTGGCAGGCATTCTCAAATCATGAACAGCAGGTTGCCACTATCCCTCAAGAGAAAGTGTATAATAGCTGTGTCTTACCAGTACTCACCTACGGGGCAGAAACCTGGAGGCTTACGAAAAGGGTTTTACTCAATTTGAGGACGACCCAACGAGCTATGGAAAGAAGAATGATAGGTCTAACGTTAAGGGATAAGAAAAGAGCAGATTGGGGGAGGGCACAGACGCGAGTTAATGACATCTTAGTTGAAATCAAGAAAAAGAAATGGGCATGGGCAGGACATGTAATGAGGAGGGAAGATAACCGATGGTCATTAAGGGTTACGGACTGGATCCCAAGGGAAGGGAAGCGTAGCAGAGGGCGGCAGAAAGTTAGGTGGGCGAATGAGATTAAGAAGTTTGCAGGTATGGCATGGCCACAATTAGTACATGACCGGGGTTGTTGGAGAAGTATGGGAGAGGCCTTTGCCCTGCAGTGGGCGTAACCAGGCTGATGATGATGATGATGATGATGATGATGATGATGAGGTGTCCATAATTAGTTGTATCCTCCGTCGTCGACTGAGGAAGGTTCTCACGCCTCCTAGTACTGTTGCGCTGTTGACGTCACTGGAATGTGTACCTCCAGTATCAGTATCGCCGACCGCCACGTTCCTCTTCTTTTTACACTACTGACCAATTGTCCCCATGACTTAATCCCCAGACTCGACTTTCTTACGCCACATTCAGCTTCGATCGACTGTTCTGCCGGTACCCTTTGTCTCGAACTTCCTCTACTCGCGCATATTCGTTCCGAACTGCCGAAAACTTTAGTACGACTGTCTTCGTTCGCCTGCCGCCTCAAGCCTTGACTTTCATCGATTTAGTATCATCTTTTCCTCTGCCCTATGATGATTACGTCGCCAATCACTGTGCCCCACTCCGTCGTCGCCGATAACCGGACGTGCATGCACGTCGTCAATTTGGGCCTGACGAAGGAAGTTCTACCCAAAAGCATATCGGTTGCAACGCGCCATGCTTTCAGAGCTGACCAGGTCACGACGTTTTCCGTAGATGTCTGTTCCGAAAAAAAGAAACATAGCACATGACGTTTCTGCGCAGATTATCGTAATCTAAACCTCATTACAAAGAAAGACGTCTACCCCTTCCCTCGAATTGACGACGCCCTCGATTGCATCCACGGTTCCAACTGCTTTTCATGAATAGACCACCCGTCTGGTTATTGGCAGGTTTCTGTGGATGAAAAATATCAAGAGAAGACCGCGTTCGTCACTCCTGATCGTCTATATCAATGTAAAGTTATGCCATTTCGTCTATGCAACGCCCCAGCAACTTTCGAACGTATGATGGACTCTTTGCTTCAATGGTTCAAATGGTCAACATGCCTCTGCTACCTAGACGACGTTCTCGTATTTTCGCCTACATTTGAGACACCTTGAGCGCTTATCAGCGGTTGTTAAAGCCTCCCACGAGGCTGGTCTACAACTGTATTCCTCGAAGTGTCAGTTCAGTGGTCGGCAAATTACAGTGCTGGGCCACGTCGTCGACGCTTCCGGTATTTAACCAGACCCGGAGAAAATTCGTGCTGTCACGTCTTTTCCTGTACCTCAGTCTGTCAAAGACGTGCGAAGTTTTGTAGGACTCTGCTCCTACTTCGGAAGCTTCGTTAAAAAGTTTTATTTATTTATTTATTATTTATTAGTTATTTATTTATATATTTTTTTAACGAGGACAACCGGAGATGCCCATAGACATCTTTGCGCGTTATTCGGTTAAGGCGGCGATAGTCGACGCAGAACCGAACGGAGCCATCTTTTTTTTTAATAAGGACAACCAGAGATGCCCAGGAACTGTTAGAGGGCTGGATGATGCCACGCTCCAGCATGTCGTCAACGAGCTGGTCGATGACACGGCGTTCAGCGGCCGACACACGATACGGACGCTGGCGCAATGGCGTTTGTTGGCCGGTGTCGATACGGTGAACGACTGCAGACGCCCGGCCCAAGTATGGTTGGCCAAGATCAAATCAGGCACGAAAACGCTGGAGGAGCTTAATGATTTCGGTGTGCTGCGCAGGTGTGAGTTCTGCGTCGACGGCACGAGCAAAGACGTCTACAGGGGCATCAGTTGCGGCGGGATTAGTGATGGAATAAATCGGAAGTGATGCCGTATCACCAAACATGATGGCCGGGAGAACGCGATCGAAAGCTTCAGCGGTACCAATGCACTCGCTGCGGAGTAGGGATGATGGGCAGGTGGACGGATTGCACACGTAAAGGGCAGCAGAGCCGTCGCAAAAAGTGACGACAGCAAACGGAAGCAGAAAGTTCCGGCGGCGCGCACAAGTGACCGACGGTGTAAAAAGAACACATGATTTCGTAGCAGAGTTACATGACACCGGAACCAGAGCGGCGGAGAAAGGTGCGATGTCGATGTCAGAGGCGGCAACAACTTTAGGAGAAGAATGGCCGTCAGGGTCGATGCACGGCACTGATAACGTAAGTTCGGCACGAGCGCAGTCGATAAGAGCTTGATTGACAGATAGGAAATGCCATCCAAGGGTAACGTCGTGGGAGGAACGAGATAGGAGGACAAATTCTATAACATAACGCTTTGAATGACAACCCGGGCTGTGCACGACGCTGAAGGCTGAATGCGATGCGAGGTTGCCGTACGCAGAGAAAGAGAGGTAAGGGGAATGGTCACTTAGTTCAAAATGCGGCAAAGCTTCTGACTAATAATAGAAACGGCCGCTCCGGAGTCGATAAGTTATGTGTGCGGTGACGCCGTCTGCGGACAGTTCAATTTCGTTCTCCTGGTTAGAATGAGGCCTTGAAATGTTCGACGTAAACGCAGTTCTTGCCTCTGGAACTGCAACTGTTAGTTTTCCTCTCGGGCTGGGCTGGGTCGGCGAGCCATCGGGGAAATGGATCGGCGACGTGGGGAAGGTGACCAGCGTGCATCGAAAGGGAGGCGACTGTAAGATGAGTTGGAGGAAGGCTAGATGGGTCCTGACGCGGAAGTCGAGCAGGCCTGTAGCTTGAGGCGCCTCCACTTTCAGGTAAATGGGGGCTGCGACGGCGGAAGAATCGTGCTACTTTGGCCCGGAAAATGGCAGAAATAGCATATTGGCCGGTTGTCAGATGTACGCCACGGGTTGACGACAGGGGTTCCAGCGGCCGAGTAAGGGACGACCATCGGGCGTGAAGGTGGCGGCGGCACATGGAAGGTGCTAGTGGCCCGGTAGGCATCGCGAGCCGCAGGAGCGTAAGGCCGGGCGACAACGTCAGCATACGTTAGCGGCCCAGCTGCAGGCTGCGATGGCAGCGCCGCGGCAACTTGGGTCAGAATGACGTGGCGAAGCGAAGGAGCCAAAGTTGTCGACGGCTCGGCTGTGCTGTTCGCCAGAGAGAGTTGGCGTGCCACTTCCTGACGGATAAACTGTTTTATCTCCGGCATTAAAGCAGAGATGTCGACAGCGTCGCGGCCGAAATTAGATCTGTGGTGTCCTGCTGAGGAGCGCGTGTTGATGCACGCTGCTTGCGCAGCTCGTCGTACTGCTGACAAAGCTGTATGACTTCGGCAATCGTCCGCGGACTCTTCGCGACGAGCATCTGGAAGGCATGGTCATCGATGCCTTTCATGACGTGCTTGATCTTGTCAGCTTCGTCCATAGATGAATTGACGCGCTTGCATAGCGAGAGCACGTCTTCAATATAACTGGTGAAGGTCTCCTCCTGGCGTTGAGCTCGACCACGCAAGCGCTGCTCAGCGCGAAGCCGGCGAACGGCGGGAAGGCCGAAGACCTCTGCCAAAGTTGCCGTGAAAGCCGACGAAGTGGTAAAATCGGCTTCATGATTGCGGAACCATAGGTTTGCCACGTCAGTCAAGTAAAAGATTACATTTGTGCGCTTGGCGCGGTCGTCCCACTTATTATAGGCGCTTACACATTCGGCGAGCCAGTCTTCCACGTCTTGTCGTCTGTGCCGCTAAATATAGCCGGATCGCGCTGCCGGATGACGCCAGAACAGACGATGGCGGGGGGCACGGTAGCAGCAGCCTGGGGCGGTCCCGGTTCATCCATTGCAACAGCTGGTGGTAGCGTTCGGCTGCGGAGCTTAAATAGGTCGGCGCTATATCGTAACGGGGAAGCAAGCACTTCTCGACGTCTTCTTCTCTTGCACCGGCACACCAGCAGCATGCCCACTGCCCAGTACGATTTACTTACTTTATTTATTTATTTATTTATTTATTTATTTATTTATTTATTAGTATTACCCTTAGGGCCAGAGGCATTAGAGAGGGGAGTGGAACATATGGGAAAGAAGACACGACACAGGTTTTTGTTCTGTTAATACAATGTTAGCTAAAAAGATCAGATAACAGCGGGAAGTAAAAAAAATTCAAGCAATTCACCGATAACAAATATAATTACATACTTGATTAGTTAGTTGCAATACACTTGTGTTTAAAACATTATGAAACTGGGGATAGTGAGCAGTGGACGTGGCTGATCCCGGAAGGTGTTTCCAATCCTGTGAGGTGCGGGGTACAAATGATTGATAACATGTTTGCGTTAAGCACGACATTATTCCCACCTTTTGTGCATGATCGAAACGAGGGCAAATATATGATGGAGGAAGAATAAGGTCGTTGGGTAGGGCGGGACTGTAGTATATTTTGTGAAAGAAATATAGGCGAGAAAACTTGCGGCGACAGGCGAGTGACGCAAGCTGTAGGGACTCTTTCATTAAAGTGATACTGGCAGTACGACTGTAATTTCCTAGAATAAAGCGGACAGAGTTATTTTGGACAAGCCCGAGGGCAGAGGTTAATATAGCAGTGCTGGGGTCCCAGATGGAAGAGGCATACTCGAGTTTATTTCGTACTAAAGATTTGTAAAGGAGGAGTTTTAAAGGAACAGGAGCAGATGAAAAATTGCGCCGGAGGTAACCTAGCGAGCGGTTTGCATTGCTAATTATTTTGCTAATATGAAGAGACCAAGAAAGAGAGGAAGTTATGTAGACACCTAAGTAGTAATAGGATGTTACGGATTCGAGAGCGGAATTCTCCTGCAAGTAAGAAGTGGGGCAAGAAGTTTAACGGGAGATACGTAATACCTTACATTTCGTTGTGTTGAGTTCCCTCAGCCAGACTTTACACCAGTTAGATATACAGTTGATGTCGTTTAGAAGGATCGTAACATCATTTTGTTCAATAATATCTGGGCAGACTACGCAATCGTCGGTGAATAAGTGAATGTTAGAAGTCACGCATTGCGGCAAGTCAATAATATAAATGAGAAACAGGAGAGGGCCGAGAACTGAACCTTGGGACACGCCAGAATGGACTGGCCTCAACGGGGAATTGGAAGTGTTAGCAGACACAAATTGTGAGCGTCCGGTTAGGAAATATTCGATCCAGGAGAGAAGTTTCCTATCAAGGTTCAATTTGCTTAATTTAAAGAGAAGTAAACTGTGGCAAGCTTTTCCAGAAGCTTTTGCGATATCTAGGAAGACACAATCAGCTATAGAACGACGATCAAGAATTGTGTGTAGTTTGTGTGCAAAGGAAGCCAACTGTGTTTCGCAGGAAAGAGATCGGCAGAAACCATGTTGGGCCTTCGAAAAGAACGAGTTGCATCAAGAGAATTAACAATGTTAGTGCTAAGGACATGTTCGAGGATTTTACACGGGATACTAGTTAGTGAAATCAGGCAGTAGTTTAGTGGTGAAGTTCTATTTCCAGATTTATGAACTGGAACCACCTTTCCGACTTTCCAGTCGGATGGCAGTGTGGATTCGTCAATTGATTCTTGAAATATTTTGGATAGCATAATACTAAAATATATTTTGGTACTTTTTAAGAATTTAGTATTGATAAGGTCCATTCCTAGGCTTGAGGACACTTTCAATGACTGGATAATTTTTTTTCGATGCCAAGGGGTTAAATAATTACTGGAGCCATTGTTAGAGAATCAAAACACTGCACGTTGGGAAGTGTTATAGACGAGGTTGCAACAAAATTACGGCAAAATACATCATTTAACACCACAGAGCAGTCGGCAACTGGAATTGCATCACCAGAAGAGTCAAGCAACGTGATTTCGCTGTTATGGTCGGGGTGAATGGTTCGCGAAAACATTTTTTGGATCATTACTGAGCATAGTTGGCAGAGTATATTGTAGGAAATTATTACGACAACATTTGAGTGCGGAGGCATAAGCATTATTCGCTTTCACATATGCATCCCACCGCTGCTTGGAGGGAGAATGCTTGGCAGAGCCATAGAGCCGATTTTTTTTGTTACGAAGTTGTTTTAAATGCCAGTTATACCAAAGAGCTTTTGAATGCGAAGAAAGAGTGCGCATAGGTACGTGCCTGTCAATTAGTTCATGCACTTTTGTTGTAAACATATTCCAGCTGGTTTCGGTAGTACGGCTTTCAAAGCCATCTAAGAAAACGTTAAGAAACGTAGACAGTTCGCTATTAATAGCTTCAAAGTTGGCTTTGCTGTAATTAAGAAGGGACTATTTGACTCTCCGGTTTATTGACTGACAATGATTTACTTCAAAACAGAGCGCTAAATGATCGCTAATAGCTGGCAAATACGATAAATCAGAGACCATATCAGGACAGTTCGTTAGTATAAGGTCAAGAGTATTTGCCGTATTGTACCAAAGCCTAGTAGGTTGAGAGACAAGCTGATAAAGAGAAAATACCGAGCAAGGATTGATAAAGTCAAAGCTTTCGGATGAAAACGGTTTCAAAACCGGGCGATCAGAAGACCAGGAAATTTTGAGAAAGTTGGTCTCCCAGGAGAAAAATGAAAGCGTTAGGATGACATGCAATAATAGTATCAATGGCATCATCCAAATAGCCAGCAAAATTTGAGCAGCGATTCCCGACCTCTTACTGATCTTCTAAAGAAGGACGTGCCGTTTATGTGAGGCCCCGCTCAAACTGCTGTGTTTACTCACCTCACCAACATTCTCACCACGCCACCTATACTAGCCCGCTTTGACCCGTTCTCTCCTACAGAGGTGCCTACCGATGCCAGTCGTTACGGTATCGCAGCCTTCTTAGGCCAGCGCCAACAGGGTAAAGATCGCGTTGTCGTGTACGCTAGCCACCTCCTCACAGCAGCGGAGCGCAACTATTCGATTACAGAGCGTCAATGCCTGGCTCTCATCGGGGCGGTTTCCAAATTCCGCCAGCACTTGTATGGCATGCACTTCTCTGTAATCACGGACCACGACGCGCTCTGCTGGCTTTCCTCACCCAAGGATCCTACCGGCGGACTTGGTCGCTGGGCTCTGCGGCTGCAAGAATATTCCTATGCCGTAGTGTACAAGTAGGGCCTAATACATCAAGACGCAGACTGTTTATCACGCTATCCAGTGGACGAACCGCCCGCCGACCCTGACCCCGATACCGACGCTTGCGTTTTCTCAGTTTCTCAGCTGCTACACGCTGCCGACGAGCAACGCCGTGATGCCACTTTGCGCGCCACCATTCATAGCTTGGAATCTTCTCCTTCTGATTCCTGCCTTCATCTTTTTGTTCTCCGGGATGTTGTATTATACCGCCACAATCTACTCCCCGATGGTACTGCCCTACTCCTCGTCATTCTTAAGCACCTCCGGTCAGCTGTTCTGCAAGAACATTATGATTTACCAACGGCAGGTCAGCTTGGCGTCTCCCGCACCTACGTCCGGATTCACCGACGCTTCTTTTGGCCCGGCCTTGTGCGCTCCGTCAGGAAATACGTTGTGGCGTGTGAAAAATGTCAGCGCCGAAAGACACCATCGACGCTCCCTGCCGGGTGCCTTCAACCTCTCGACATTCCTTCGGAGGCGTTCTTTAGCGTTGGCTTGGACTTACTCAGCCCTTTTCCTCTATCCACGTCTGGCAACAAGTGGGTCGCTGTGGCGACATATTACACCATGCGCTACGCCATCACCAGAGTGCTTCCAACAAGCTGCGCCACAGATGTCGCCGATTTCCTTTTACGCGACGTGATTCTGGAGCATGGTGCTCCACACCTACTGTTCAGAGACCGTGGTCGGACATTTCTTTCTGAAGTCATCGCCGACACCCTGCAGTGTTGCTCCACCAAGCAAAAGCTGACTATCTCTTACCATCCACAGACCAGTGGTCTCACTGAGCGTCTGAGTCGCACCCTAACAGACATGCTTGCAAAGTACCTCTCGTCCGACCATACCGCGTGGCACCTTGCCCTACCCTATGTAACTTTTGCTTATAATTCTCCGATTCACGACACTGCCGGTTATTGACCGTTCTTTCTGCTGTTCGGCCGGGAACCCACATTGCCACTGGACACATCCCACCCATCCGCCGCAGCAGAGACCAGCGAGTATGCACTTGACGCCATCACCACGGCAGCCCAAGCACGCGAAATTGCCCGCGCTCGCCTCCTGACCTCTCAAGAGAAGCAACGGCGCTTGTACGCTCGCCAACACAGAGACGTACACTTTTCGCCTGGATCTCTGGTACTCCTATGGTCCCCGACGCGCTACGTAGGCCTGTCAGAAAAACTGATGTCTCGGTACACAGGCCCATATTGCCACCTGGTATTTTGAGACAGCAAACAGTCAGCATTGCGTGCCCAGCAAAAACGGCGAAGACGACGACGAAGTCAAAGATCCTGCGCCAGCTGAAGAACCGTTCCTTCGTGTCTGGCATTTATCGTGTCTGGCTGCTGGTACTGTTCCTTACTCTTGCCTTAGCGCGTGACAATATCGAGAGCTGTGGGCCGTGAATCCAGTTACCTACGAAATCGCCCCAGTGAGTACCAGTGCCTTGTCTCTCCCAAATTCCACTGACGTGCATGTCGCACGCCCAGTGGCGTAGCTAGGTCGTCTGGCACCCGGGGCCCATAGGTCTTCTGTCAACCCCCCCCCCCCTCCTTATGCAGTCGAGGAAGGCGAAGATATCGACAATTTGCAGGTGTCTTCAGACGTTTATTACTCCGCTGGCACCTTGCACCCTCTGCCCGATGATCATTACATCGCCACACATATTCCTGATGTCCTTTTGATGCGCCGTATCACTGTGCCCCACTCCGTCGCCACCGTCGCCGATAACCGGACGTGCCTCCCCGTTGCCAATTTCGGCCTGACAAAGGAAGTTCTACCAAAAGACATATCGGTTGCGACGCTCCGTGCTATCGGAGATGACCACGTCACAACATTTACCGTAGACGTCTACTGCGATTTTTCACCATGTCCACAGGATGATATTTGCTCTGACACAACATTTCGGCCCATGATTGCTGCGGACCTATTGCCTGATAAAGCAGCAGCTTTATGTCGCCTTTTGGTTTACCACCGCGACATCTTCGACCTCAGCCATCGCCAATTGGGCCAGACTTCAATTGTCAAGCATCACATGAATACTGGTGATGCTAGTCCTATTCATTGCCGGCAATATCGAGTTTCTGTTTCAGAGCGTAAGGTTATTCAAGGTGAAGTGAACAAGATGCTTGCCAAAGGCATTGTTGAACCTTCGTCGAGCCCGTGGTGCTTGTTAAAAAGAAAGATGGCACAGGGCGTTTCTGCTAAGATTATCGTAATCTAAACCGCATTACCAAGAAAGACGTCTACCCCTTGCCTCGCATTGACGACGCCCTCGACTGTCTCCACGGTGCCAAATGCTTTTCATGAATAGACCTCCGGTCTGGTTATTGGCAGATTTCTGTGGATTGAAAAGACCAAGAGAAGACCGCGTTCGTCACTCCTCATGGTCTGTATCAATTAAAAGTTATGCCATTTCGTCTATGCAACGCCCCAGCAACTTTCGAACGTATGATGGACTCTTTGCTTCAATGGTTCAAATGGTCAACATGCCTCTGCTATCTAGACGACGTTCTCGTATTTCCCCCTACATTTGAGAAACACCTTGAGCGCTTATCAGCGCTTGTTGAAGCCTTCCGTGAGGCTGGGCTCCAACTAAATTCCTCGAAGTGTCACTTCGGTCATCGGCAGATTACAGTGCTGGGCGACCTCGTCGACGCTTCTGGTATTTAACCAGACCCAGAGAAAATTCATGCTCTCACGTCTTTTCCTATACCTCAATCTGTCAAAGACGTCCGAAGTTTTGTAGGGTTCGGCTCCTACTTCCGACGCTTCGTTAAAGACTTTGCAGCAATTGCCCGACCTCTTATCTTCTGAAAAAGGACGTGCCGTTTATGTGGGGCCCCGCTCAAACTGCCGTGTTTGCCCAGCTCACTTACATTCTCACCACGCCACCTATACTAGCCCACTTGGACCCGTCCACTCTTGCAGAGGTGCGTACCGATGCCAGTGGTTACGGTATCGGAGCCGCTTGGCCCCGCGCCAACAGGGTAAAGATTGCGTTATCGCAAACGCTCGAGTCGCTTCCTCAGAGCAGCGGAGCACAACTATTCGGTTACAGATCGGGAATGCCTGGCTCTCATCTGGTCGATTTCTAAATTCCGCCCGTACTTGCATAGCATAAATTTCTCTGTAATCACGGACCACCACGTGCTCTGCTGGCTTTCCTCACTCAAGGATCCTACCGGCCAGCAGGATCGCTGAGGTCTGCAGCTGCAAGAATATTCCTATGCAGTAGTGTACAAGTCGCGCCGATTACATCAAGACGCAGACTGTTTATCACGCTATCAGTGGACGAACCACCCGTCGACGCTGAGCCCGATACGGACGATTGCGTTTTCTCCGTTTCTCAATTGCTACACGTTGCCGAAGTGCAATGCCGTGATGCCACTTTGCGCGCCATCATTGATGGCTTGAAATCTTCGCCTTCTGATTCCTCCCTTCACCTATCTGTTCTCCGGGATGGTGTATTATACTGCCACAATGTACGCCCCGAAGGTCCTGCCCTACACCTCGTCATTCCTAGGCAACTCCGATCGGCTGTTCTCCAAGAACTTCATAATTTACCAACGGCTGGTCACCTTGGCGTCTGCTGCACCTACGACCGGATTCGCAATGCTTCTTATGGCCCGGCCTTGCCCGCTTCATCCGGAAATACGTTGGGGCGTGTGAAAAATACCAGCGCCGAAAGACACCATCGACGCTACCTTCCGGGAGCCTTGAACCTTTCGACGGGAGCGCGTAGCCTCGGAAACAAAAAGCATTGGGCACCGAGTAGACTGAGAATTCCTCCCTCGCTAATTCAGGGCGTACCGGACATAATAGGCTCATACTCAGTGACTAAATCTGACGAGAAGTTCGTTGAAGACATTCAATTGCATTCAAGCTCATTCACGAATTCAAGTTCATTCAAGAATCTAATTGCATCCCTGAGGTAACTTGCAAAAGCTTAGAACGACAGAAAGCTGAGCTAGTTCGTAAGGATTCATTATGCAAAATAGAAGTGAGGCGTGCAGACAGGACACAAGAGTAGAGAAGTGGACAACACGAACGCCGACTATCAACTGAAGGGGGCACTGAGGCGAAAAAAGAAAGAAGGCACAAAACTCATCTGCGCATGCTCAGGAATGGTAACACCACGTGTGAATCGGGTAAACGCGCCGGCCTACGTGAGAGATAACTGTTAAGGTACTTAATCTCTTCCTTAAGTAAAGTAATCGAAGGCTGACTCACGCACGCACTTCCACCATTATAGATATGCCATGCCTCTACCATAAGACGCGTATCTTCATTCTTATGCCTGTACAATATCGCGCATTCATCTAACTCTGGCGTGCAGTTACAATCTCGGCAATGAAGCGAAATATTAGAAGGCGATCCACCGGTTAACGACCTTTTATGTTCCATTAGCCTCTGTTTGATACACCGTCTCGTTTGCCCTACGTAGAACTGGCCACAGCTAAGGGGAATATTATAAACCACACCCATACGACAGTCAGTAAAACAGTTGTTCTTATTGTGCTTCACTGGACAAATGTCTGTTCGTTTTCTGCCTTTTACCCGCTCCTTTTTATTCTGTACGGCAGCGCATATCTTACCTAGCTTATTGGGAGCAGTGAAAGCAACATTAACATCATATCTACTAGCAACTTTTTTAAGCCTGTGCGACACTGAATGAATATACGGAATAGCCACTACTCTTTTTTTGTTATTACTGCTTTCTGTAATCACGTCCGTCCCTCTCGAAACCGACTTCTTTAGGCGCTCAGCCACAGTGGCCACCGCTACACTAGGATACCCTGCTTCTAATAGACGCCGGACCTGCGCATTAAAACTGGCGCTCATTTTGTGCATGCACAATCTGGTGAGGGAAGACTTCAGGCACGACATGGCAATTCCGTTTTTTACTAATTTAGAATGCTTGGATTGAAAGTTTAGCAACGGCTTCGAAGATCTTGGGGAGTACTGCCAACAAACATGATTTTGTTCGAAGATCAAGGAAATGTCAAGAAACTGAATTACGCGTCGCTGAGGAGCTTCAACAAAGTAAGAGGAAACACCTTTCTAATAATTCACCGTCAAATAAGGTACTGGTTCTTGGAGATGCCATCGTGAGTGATAACCATAGAAGAACCCTTGCTTTAGGTCCTAAGCACTGTTTTAAGCCTAACGTAAAACCCGTTGACGTTTTAAGCATACCGCGCTGCATAACCGGGCTCGTCCCGGAAGAAGAACGCTCACGCTGTATTTCGGATTGCATTGCTAGCATTAAACAATCAGATTTTCATTTTAAGATGCCTGACCCTGTCCGACCGTTAGTTGATTACCTTGTGGAACATAAACTTAGACCAGTAATATCTGACAAGGAAGGTTTTTTCGTAATTATGCCAGATGACATGTTCTCAGAAAAAGCGATTTCAGCCATAGAAAAGAATTTGCAGACAGTAAAACTCAAGCCTTCGGTAGTTAAGCAACTTGCGGTTGACCTCTTGTCAAGACATAATCTTGATAGGCTTGTCTGTAATGTCAAGAAAGCTAAATCCCTCACTTTAGAACTGTTTATCTTGGCCAAGGCCCCTAAACAACAAATTCCTTTTCGTGCTATAGTGTCAGAGAAAGGGACGTGGCAGGTCTGTGTCGCTAGTTACCTTCAGAACTACCTAGCTTCTCTAGTTTTTTCAGACACCTTTTGTCTGCGTAATTCTCAGGCACTAGTTCAGTATTTGAGAGAGGAAAATCCTGGTGATTGTACTGCTTTTAGTATGGATATCGAAGACCTGTATTATTCCTTGCCGCATGACGGGTTGCTAAATTCTGTAAATGAGTGAATTAAAGAACAAGTGCAAGAATCGGCTTTTATTGACAGATGCGGTGTTTCCACGGGAGCTTTTCTAGAAATTCTTTCTATGTACTTGAAGTCGACGCTGATTGGGTGGAGAGATGGCGTTTTTCTGCAGAAATCAGGCGTTTGTATTGGCTCAAAGGTTGCCCCTATTCTTAGCAACATTACCTGAGTAAGGTTGACAACTGCTTAGAGAAAGCCTTAGGTGATAGTGTTATCAAGATATTGTCACGTGGTAGTGACGGTGAAGAAAGAAGCAGTACGGTGGAATACAAAACTAGCTTTTATTGGGCGAACCTGTGCCCACAAACAGGCTTCTCGTCGACTCTTCTCTCGTCCACTTCTATTTGCCAGTAGCCAGACTTGAGGTCCATCGACGAGAAGTATTTAGCGTTGCAGAGCCGATCCAATGCGTCGTCTATCCGTGGAAGGGGGTACACATCCTTCTTCGTGATCTTGTTCAGTCGACGATAATCGACGCAGAAGCGTAGGGTTCCGCCCTTTTTCTCTACCAGGACTACAGGAGAGGCCCACGGGCTTTTCGACGGCTGGATGATGTCGTCGCGCAGCATTTCGTCGACTTGTTGCCTAATAGCTTCACGTTCTCGCGTCGAAACTCGGTAAGGGCTCTGGCGGAGTGGTCGAGCGCTCTCTTCGGTTATTATGCGATGCTTTGCAACTGGTGTTTGTCGAATCCTCGATGACGTCGAAAAGCAGTCTTTGTATCGTCTGAGAAGACTTCGGATCTGTTGCTGCTTACTCATAGGAAGACTTGGATTCACATCAAAGTCTGGTTCGGGGATAATGCTCATCGGGGTAGATGCGGCTGAATCCGAGAGGACAAAGGCATTGCTGGTTTCCACAATTTTCTCGATGTATACGATTGTCGTGCCCTTGTTGATGTGCTTGAACTCTTGGCTGAAGTTGGTTAGCATAACTTCCACTTGCCCTCCGTGGAGTCGAGCGATCCCTCTTGCGACGCAAATTTCACGGTCGAGCAGTAGATGTTGGTCGCCCTCGATGACGCCTTGTACGTCAGCGGGTGTTTCAGTGCCGACGGAAATAATAATGCTGGAACGCGGCGGGATGCTCACTTGATCTTCGAGCACACTCAAGGCGTGGTGACTACGACAGCTCTCCAGCGGTATCGCTTGATCTTGTGACAGCGTTATCGATTTCGACTTCAGGTCGATGACTGCGCCATGTTGATTCAGGAAGTCCATGCCGAGAATGACGTCTCGTGAACACTGTTGGAGAATAACGAAGGTGGCAGAGTGACGGTGAAGAAAGAAGCAGTACAGTGGAATACAAAACTAGCTTTTATTGGGCGAACCTGTGCCCACAAAACAGGCTACACTTATAGCACAACGATAGCGGCGAACACGGTCGGCGATCGTCGGAAATCTGATCAGCGGGTCAAGCGCGTCGGCTTTTATAGAGCAGTCGTGGAATGTTCCACACTAATCGTTTGGACCCTCGTGCCTTCCACAAAGTTCTACACCATTCGCGTTACGCGATGGAATCAGATAACACAAGGTTCGGCGACAACAGACAGCCGGGTAGAAGCATCGATAACTTTCCAGAAACGTCGGATACATGCAGGCGCGTCCCTCGCTGTGCGATTACATTTGTTAAGCGGCGAAACATGGTCGCCCGATAAAGATAAGTACACGTGTCAATATTTCGTTACGTTGATGATTACCTGATTTTCTGTAATATGGAAGAATTCGATTCCGCTGCTATCTCAGTAAGTGAGCAACTTAAACTTTATGGGGGAGGATTAAAGTTTACCAAGGCATTTCGTCAGCGACGCGTAATTCAGTTTCTTGACATTTCCTTGATCTTCGAACAAAATCATGTTTGTTGGCAGTACTCCCCAAGATCTTCGAAGCCGTTGCTAAACTTTCAATCCAAGCATTCTAAATTAGTAAAAAACGGAATTGCCATGTCGTGCCTCAAGTCTTCCCTCACCAGATCGTGCATGCACAAAATGAGCGCCAGTTTTAATGCGCAGGTCCGGCGTCTATTACAAGCAGGGTATCCTAGTGTAGCGGTGGCTACTGTGGCTGAGCGCCTAAAGAAGTCGGTTTCGAGAGGGACGGACGTGATTACAGAAAGCAGTAATAGCAAAAAAAGAGTAGTGGCTATTCCGTATATTCATTCAGTGTCGCACAGGCTTAAGAAAGTTGCTAGTAGATATGATGTTAATGTTGCTTTCACTGCTCCCAATAAGCTAGGTAAGATGTGCGCTGCCGTACAGAATAAAAAGGAGCGGGTAAAAGGCAAAAAACGAACAGATATTTGTCCAGTCAAGCACAATAAGAACAACTGTTTTACTGACTGTCGTATGGGTGTGGTTTATAATATTCCCCTTAGCTGTGGCCAGTTCCACGTAGGGCAAACGGGACGGTGTATCAATCAGAGGCTAATGGAACATAAAAGGTCGTTAACCGGTGGATCGCCTTCTAATCTTTCGCTTCATTGCCGAGATTGTAACTGCACGCCAGAGTTAGATGAATGCGCGATATTGTACAGGCATAAGAATGAAGATACGCGTCTTATGGTAGAGGCATGGCATATCTATAATGGTGGAAGTGCGTGCGTGAGTCAGCCTTGGATTACTTTACATAAGGAAGAGATTAAGTACCTTAACAGTTATCTCTCACGTAGGCCGGCGCGTTTACCCGATTGACACGTGGTGTAACCATTCCTGAGCATGCGCAGATGAGTTTTGTGCCTTCTTTCTTTTTTCGCCTCAGTGCCCCCTTCAGTTGATAGTCGGCGTTCGTGTTGCCCACTTCTCTACTCTTGTGTCCTGTCTGCACGCCTCACTTCTATTTTCCATAATGAACTTGCAAAAGCGTTGGCATCAAAGACGTTCGTTGAAAATTGGAACAAAGCTACACAGAGGGGTACAGCAGCCGAAGCAGCTCATTTTTTCATCGAGAAAGTCGTCCTTAGGCACGGCGCCCCAAAAGTAGTCATCACAAACAGGGGAACTGCCTTTACTGCCGAACTCCTTCACTCTGTTCTCAGACTAAATGGTACAAGTCACCGGAAAACTACCGCATACCATACCCACACGAACGGACAACCTAGCGTCTTAATAAGACCCTCGCAGACATGCCATGTATCTATGACGACGTGGAACATAAGAATGGGGATCAGATTTTTTTTTTACGTAGCCTGCACCTACAATACCGCCTGACAAAAAACTACTGGAATGACACCATTCAGTTTGGTCCATGATCAGGAAGCCACAACGACGCTGGATGCCATGCGGCCGCACGAGTTTGACGACAGACCTACCGACGTTGACGATATTACACAGCGCACCGAAGAAGCCAGACAGCTTGCCTGCGTACGTATCTGCATTCATCAAGACCAAGATGCCATACGATACCATCTTCTACACAGGTCCCTTTTCTACAGTCCGGGTGATAATGTATAGGTTTGTGTACCCACACGCCGTCGTGGACTTTCCGATAAACTCCCAGGACGGTACTTTGGGCCGTACAGAGAGATCTGGTACAAAGACATACTCAAAGTGAAGCACTGGTCAATATGTTCATCTACCTATTATCACATGGCGAGTTGTACGTACCAAATGGCCCAACTTGTCTATTGAGGGACATGGTCGGTTACAGAAATCAAGTCGCTCAACTTGCCTATCCTTATACATACCCAGACACACCTGGAGAGACTGTACATGCCCTATCACCGACGCTCTCTATTCCTACTTGTCTATTCAATAGCAGAGATTCACCACTGACACACACCTAGTGTCCCATGTTGGCATGGAATATTCCAGACACTAATATCACACCAAAAAGAGCATGGAATTCCCAAAGAATTGTAATTGAATACTATATATTTGGCACATACGCATCTTCGAACGGGTACAACTTAGTCGAGTGATAAGACTCGCATGAACGAATTCCATTGAATCGTTCAGTGGCCGGGCGAAAAAGTAACGGGTGATTTACACAAGAAGCCCGTTCTTAACGTCACAATCTATAAACATGGCCCTAGTTGTACTATGGGAGTGGCGGCGCTCTCTGAAGTTGGTTCCGTCCGCTACGGGCGGCACTCTCCGAGGTTGGCTCCGCCCGGGTTGGGCGCGGTGCACTAAACTTGATTGTGCACCTCGCAAAATTGCGTTTATTTTTTTTTTTTTGCCACACGACAAGGTGTTTCCAGCAAGTGGAAAACAGAGTAGTAGCGACCAAGTTTTATTTATTATGACCGTTTCTCTCAGATACCTTTTCATTCAAATGGTGCTACGGTGTTTGGTGGTAGGAATTGCCCGCACTTCCACGACCATGTATGCTGTTAAGCTCAAGCAATCAAATCTTTTGTTGTTCAATGACTCGGCGCCTATGAGAGCTCAATTTTAGGCTCTGTATAGGTAATCCCTGTATGCGGCAGCAAGCTGCGTGCTCTAGAAGCGATGCACCGTGGGCGGCCTATTCAAAGAGGACATTTCCATTAATAGGTGGGAATGAACAGCTATTGCGCCGTCAAAAGCGCTATTTTTTGTGCAGGAAGCTTAGTCCGAGATTCGCGGTTTTCTTGCACCGCACAATATAAACAAACCCGTTCCTGCGGCATGCTTTGGGAACAGCTGGTAATTGAGTTTCGCTCCAAGTGTTTCTGTAGCACCGCAGGAAGGAAAGTACGAAGTAAGGGCTTCCTGCCGTAGAAAAATGGTCCAATGTTTAGGCGGATCTTTGGGGCCATATACGCAGCTACGCAGTATCTACGCAGTTACATACGCAGCTACTGCCCTACATTCATTGGCTAAGTGTCTATGTGGCACCGCAGGTAGCAAAGGACTGGCAAACAAATGACCTGGCTTTGTGCCACTTTTCAACGAATGCCTTTCACGCCAACGCTTAAGCAAGCTACCTCATGAATACTTTTGCATCATTGAATGCACTCGAATTCGTGAATTAACTTGAATGCAGTTGAATATCTTGAATGAAATTCTCGTCAAATTGAGTCTCTGAGTATGTGCTGAATATGTGCTGTATGCACTGATTAAAGGAGCGAGCTATTCTCAGTGTCCGCAGGCACCGGCGGGCCACGCTTCTTGTCCCATAGCCCACGTGTGTCCTTGTTGGCAGCACTACAAAATAAAAATGAATGCAATAACTCAATGGCGTTTTCTATGTATGCGTAAGCATTCTCCCGAATTTCAGTTGCCATACCTTAAAACTTAAGTTGTCCACCCACCAAATTTCAAGTCGGCCCGCCCCCAAGTATTATGTTGGCCCACTCCCGACTTAATTTGGTCGAACTCAAATTTCAAATTGTCCCACCCTAAAATTTGTGTTGGCAGATCTCAAAATACCGAGGTGCCGCACCCCCAAATTTCAAGTTGTTTTGAAAATTTCACTTGACCACGCCCTATACAAGCTGCCCCACGCATACTCAAAGTATCTATATATATCTCTACGCGTATCTCTTTTAGTCGTTTCTTTTGGTTTAAATTATTCCTTATCTTTTATAAAGCTACCAATCATCTAAATTTTCCCTAGTGCAACGATTAAATTCTAAATTTTTTTATATTAACTGGCATGACTCAACTGGGGAGCTCGCCAGAGAATGCTTGCGCATTAAAAACAAAATTTAGGGGTTTTGCTTTTTTTAGAACTGCTGCATAATTTTTACCAGCTGAGGTTCGTTAACGTGCACCGAACGCACAGCACAGGGTTGTTCTTGAATTTCGCCCCCCTCGAAATGACGACGCCTTGGGCAGCGCTGCTGGATGGCGCAGTGTGTCCAGGTAGAAGCACGAGATAGAAGCGTGGTTGCCGCCCCGACGCGTTTCTAAACGTTCGCACAGACAGGCGCACTGTGCATTTCCAATGCAATGCGTGGGCTTAACGGCGGCGGTGTCAGGTGGCGCCAAGTGTTCATAGGGAAGGGCGAAAGAGGAGTCTTGTTGGAGTACACGCCTTATACAGAACGTGTTTTCACGGTTCAATACCTTGGCTCGCTATGTTGTATCTATATTAGACGCGTTATCGTTGCCGGTGATCATAAGATGGTTTCTGCCGAATTTTGAGCCCGATCCGTTGCAGCACCTGTTCCGATGCTGCAACGGTCTTTGGGGGTAGGAATGACTGCGCCTTGTAATAACATCCATCAGCACGGCCACGTCATCTCGAACGTTCAATCGACCAAATTTCTCGTTCACTGACACGGCAGCTGTGATCTGAAATATAGACCACCAGATACTTATTGTGGCCCCACAGTGCTCGGCGCTTCCTCATTGCTGCATTCCACTTCACCTTTATTTTCGGGTTTCTTCGTAGGTACTTGAGTAAGTGTCGGCTTTCTATGCCCTTCACAAAAAATGCGAACAGTGGAGCCAGAGGACATCCTTGCTTTAATAACTGCTGAAATCGCAGCACTTCATTACCTTTTTCACCTTCCCATTCAACCTGTACTCGGTTGTGCCTACAAATATCCCTCAGAAGCTCCACAAAATCGTCCTCTACGCCTTCGTGCTTAAAAATATCCCATATCGATCACCTGTCCATGCCTATACCTAGCTACATATATGTCTAAGCTCTGAGTTCGTACAAACAACTTACCCCTTAGCGTCTGCCTGGCATGAGCCCTTTATGCAGTTCCCCCATTGTATGGTCTTTCTCCACGCACTATGAGAGCTCTAATTTTATGGCTTCCATTGTCGTTCTGTGCATTACCGACATTACCGTAACTGGCCTGTACGAACTCGTCTCATCCTTATCTCGTTTTCCTTCGAAGATGAGGTTCATTTCGGTTTCGCGCCACCGTCCCAGAATTTTGTCCGTTCTAATCACTTCCTGTATGGCATTAGTTAACAACGGCTTGCTTTTTGGACCTAGAATTTTTATTATCGTTATTGTGACTTCAGCGAGGCTTTCTGTCGTGTTGTTAGAGGCATTTTCTTCTGCTTCTTTTTAAAAAAATACTCTCCATGCTTAATTTATTCTCTGAGGCTTCTCTGTTTTTGCAGGATCTGTTTGAGTCTTAGCTGCGCTTTGTATCGTGCCGCAGTTATCCCTAATAACGTCTTTGATGTGCCTCAGTGCATCGTCTCCTTTGTAGATGCTGCCGCCTTCATCCGTTATAGCCGTTCGCGAATGTTTAGCAGGAGCTCCGAGTGCTTTTATATGGCAGGATAACCTTCTTGCGTGGTCTTTCTCTCTTTTGCAAATGGTATGAACCTAACGTTCACTTGCGCATTTAATTTTCTGTTGCACGAACTCATGCGCCACCCCTTTCTTTTCTCGGTATTCGTTCCACTTAACCAGCACCACTTCATTGTGTAATCCCTCTTTTTGGCTTCTCGATGAGCCCTAGGCACCTGCTTATGCTCTTGTATAGCTTGGTCTATTTCCTTGTTCTGCCGCTTACGTAGTTTCCTCTTTCCAATGCGATATTTTTTGTCGTGTCTGTCTTATTTCCTGCTGCATAACGTCTCTCAGTTGGTTATATTCCCAGACTGTTGTAGAAAATTGTCGTTTACATTTTTTTTCTCTGTTTTTGCCATCTCTGTTACTTGCTCTTCGTTTATCTTAAGAAATTCTGATGCTATTCGTACGTGTCTTGCGTTAGTATCTCTCTTAAATTTTCATATTAAATGTCTATGATCGCTACATAGGCTATTTTTTTCAAGGTTCGTTTATTACCATTTGGTCTAGTTGTTCATAGGCTATTTCTGAGACTAAGGCGTATTCTATACATGACTGTCTAATTGCGTATTACCAGGTTACCTGTTTACGACACTTATTCTCCCTATTAACTACATAAGGTTCTGTTAATCATACAGATCCAGCACCATAGTGAACTGTTCTAATCAGTAAATCCGTCTAAATCGTCCATGTGCGGGTTCATATCTCCCACTTGTGCCACCTGGTCCTATTTCTTGAACGCTTTAATATCGCTTCTAATGCAGTCAATCAATTCTTTATATTTATCTCTGCTTTTAGTATCCGTCTATAAGTTACTTCAAGCAGCGTCTTTTTGCCTTGCCATGTGTCGCTTATCCATAAATGCACCTTAGGTGTCTCTTTACCATTTGTCACTTCAGTCCTCGCCTAATTGGCATATTCACATCTCCGCATTTCCTTGACCCACTTATTCTGTTGCACCCTTGCCACACAAAATTGTCAATACCAGTCAGCTCCTCCAAACCTCGCGGATTCGTTTCGGTGCAGACATGCAATCTAACCGCTTCACTTAGCTGAGTTTGAATTTCCAGTAATTTCCCTGCTTGCGACAACCTTGCACGATTATTTAACAAATATTACCTTATCTATTCTCGTCCCTTGTCTGTCTTTTCCTAATACCTTATGGTGTAATTCTGCCTGTTACTGGTTTGTCGGTACAGTCAATACTTAATGTTCTTTTCGTATGGCCTTGTGCCCAGCCAAAAAAGCTACAGCCCACGCCGCGAATCGACGTCCAGCAGGCGTAGCTACACTTCTCCTAACTTTTATTCCATCACGCACAAATTTGCCTGCGTGGTCCGTTCGGTGCACGTATCTGTTGATGATAATGACCGTAAAATTAATTGCATTAGCGGGCGTCCAAATTCCCCTGTCCTTTTGATTGCACACCCCTGCCGTTCAATCGCTCTCACTGTGCACACTATGATTTCTACTTAGAAATACTCCGCTTGGCGGGACCCCTTTGGGTATTTGCTTGGCGATGCCTACCCCTCGTCTTCGCAGTGCGACAGTGACTGGCCATTATGACCAATAGATGCTTCTCTTCCAGACCCACATGCGTTCCTTGGTTTTCCCTAACATCTCTCTAATCAATGTTCCCGAAAGCGCGCTTATGTGGACCCGTTCGCCTGCCCCTACACTCTCTCTTATCGCCTGTTATATTTTAGGCAAGTTGGGATCCGCAACAATGACAACTCAACGCTTCTCCACCAGTTGATGCGATACAGACGCACCGGACGCTGCGATGCCCTACCCTCCTGTCTAATCCCTGGCCTTTCCATTGATGTCTTCTTCCACGACTACGTCAGCGGTAGTCCCTTCGTGACGACCACTCATGTTTCCGCCACTGAATTCAGGCGTGGTGGTTTCGGCTTGCCTAGGTGTTCTCGCTCGGAACCAGCGCGGTTCGCCGTGCTCGCATCGAAGCGTTCAGCACGGCTTGGAGGAATGATGGCCCTAAGCTTCATTACTTCGTTGGCTATCGTTTTTTCTGCTTTCTTCCTTTCTTTCGGTTCGTTATTTAGTTTCTTATCTAGCTTTCCGACCTGCTCAGCTCGCTTATCTCTCTCCTGCTTGAAGTGGTCGAGCCGCAACTCTACTACCCACATTCTTCTGATAAAAATCTGCACCGTTCGCTTCGCCTACTGACTCACACCGCATTTCTTCCAACCCGTAAGATCGCTCCCATTCAGGACAACGCACACGTCGGCTCCCCCAGTACCAACCATCATCTCGTGCTGACAAGGCTTAGTACCCCCCCCCCCCCAAAGTAATCCTACTTCTAAAGATATATTATTCGCTAGCTAGTCATATCTAAGCAGAAAGCCTTAGAAACTAAAAAGCATAAAAATTATAAAGACTGCTCTGCTAACCTAACACTCCAAAAAACAAGTGAGCGAAACGCGTGGCCGTCGATACAAGAAGCGTGGCGCACCGGTGCTTTCCAACGTTGAGAATTGTTCCCACTCGCTTGTCGCAGACTGAGTGATACATAGTCAGTGAGCCAAGTTGGCGAGATGTTTACAAAAGAGTGGCACACACCCAGTGTATACTTGGCTCTACTCCGCTAAGCGTTCTCGTGAAAGGCGCTTATTGAAACGTGGCGCATGCCAAGAGGAATTGCGGCGCAGCCTCGTAATGCTAAGGTTCCTATCCTTGAGGAACCTGGTGACGTGGGCTTGATTCCGCTCAGCATAAGATAAATACGGGATGTTCCTTGTCATTTTACAGCAGCACATTAACAGTGACACATGCCTAGTTACAAAAGTTGGCTTCAAAGACGTTTACTGAAGACCAGCACTGACCGAGTGACCGACATTCCGTATGAAAGAGTTTCTTTGAAGAGCGAAGCCTGCGACAGCTGACACAGCTTCGTTGAAGAGGGGCACGTATGTACACATTGGCACATACTTAGTGGCACAAGTTGATGTGATGGTTAGTTTCGAACTCTCTTACCTCAGCGCGGAATTATGATGCAGTAACCATTCGAGCAACCACTGCCCGGTAACTCGGGTACGCGGGAAAACGGTTAGATACAAACATGCATACGTACTGTAGATAGATAGATAGATAGATAGATAGATAGATAGATAGATAGATAGATAGATAGATAGATAGATAGATAGATAGATAGATAGATAGATAGATAGATAGATAGATAGATAGATAGATAGATAGATAGATAGATAGATAGATAGATAGATAAAATGTCAGGAAAGTGAAAGTACGAAACAAATTTAACAAGATTTTTTAAAACAAATACTTTTAAAAACGATATCTGCAACAAGTGGAGTATAATTCGCGCTGTGAACGTGGTTGGCCAGCGAGGCTGTGATATCACCTGATTCCACACTCTAACGTTACGTAGCCTTAAACGGGTTTGTGCTGAGCCTGAGCGTGACGCCATTGTGGTAAATGACATTGCTATTCCCGTCGCCGCTCACCGTGTTCATGGTGCTCATCGATATTCATAACTATGCGTGGCCTTAATTTCCATAGTGCTTTCAGAACACAAATGAAATCAATTGCTAGACTGGTTTTTCTTTTCCATATAAAAGTGTGGTTACGTCACTCCCTTCTTCTTGTGCTATAATGGCCGCTTGTCGGCAAGGGCAGCTTATGCAACCGTTCTTTTTACCACGAAACGCTTGTGGCGAACGCTATGCGCCAAGGTGAGTATTCTTGTTCTTTCTTGCCATCGCACCGCCAGTGCAGTGGATGCCCGTAAGCGTGCGCCATCTGGTGGTGCTGCAAGGAACTAAGCGGCGCGCGGGTCTCGCTGGCATTGGTTGAGTTTTTGCACCCGGACATGACAAATGTACTAGGGGGGGAGGGGCGGGGTAGAGGTATGCACTTTTGTTGCAAAAAGTCAAATCCAAACCTATTGTTTTAATCTGTTTTGTTCTGCGTGGAGGAAGCACGTCCAATGGGTACGATTCTTCCCTTCGGCGTCACTCTAGAAACTACGTAGCTATCCGTTACATAATGGCCGTAGCCACGTAATCTTGGGAGCTTGCTCCTACAGCGTCAATCACCCAGTACTTCCTGTTACTTGTTCTGCTGTGCCATCAATACATTCAGCCAAATAATATTGGACTGCGCCTCCCAAAGCCGGCAGCCCAAAGTGTATAGTGTGCTCTCTGCATTGCAACAGAAAATATGTAGCTGACTAATCTTGACTCACCCTCCTACACAGTCAGTGCTTTTGGCGGTGACATAAAGTGCAGTTTTTGACTTTGCCTCTGCTAGTAAGAAGCCGGGTATCGGATATCATTGCTTTGATAGAAGTACATCGTTGAAGAGCGCTGACTGTATGTATCGGAGCAACTGGCTTGGCTTGCTGACGCTTGTTGACTTGGAAAAGGGTGTGCCGTGGCACTGCAGTGGAGACTTCCACTATGTGAGCCTCTAAGGCAAGAGCTAAGGCAGCGTGAACGGTAGACGGGCGGGCGAGGCGCACAAAGCATTGAACGTTGAGGTCAGTAATGGCGTCGAGGAAGGCTTTGGTTGCAATGAAATTAGCGGTGGAGTTTGGACAACCAGTCAGGGCCTTCCACGATAGGCACTCGAGATGAGCAACAAGCTCTTCCAAGGCGTTGCGGCCTTGTCGCACGAGCTGTAATTGTGTAAGACGTAAATGCTGGAGATGGGCATCACCATAACGGGACTCGAGTGCCGTGACGAGGCATGCGTAGTCGGAACGGTCGGATGCCGCCAGGAACTCCAGAAATTCGGCGGCAGTAGAACGACGCTGAGCCACGGAGGTTTGAGCTTTTTGGTGAGGTGACCAGGAGTGAAGAGCAGCGACTGGCTCAAGCTGCATACGAAAAGTAGACCATGATGTGGAACCGTTAAACACAGGTGGATTCGAAAAGGATACCGGACATTGCTGCGCGACGGAATTGATAAGGGAGATTCTGGTGCCAGGACGGGTGGAGCTTGAGCAGTGAAAGTAAGCGACAGGAGGCCGGAAATACGTGTAGTGAGGTCGGCGATACGACTTTCTAGGGAACTAGGAAACAGTGCCCTAGGGAACTAGGGAATCTAGGGAATATTGCTTTCTAATTTATGACGTCGCAAAAGCAAATGCTACCGAGAAATCCATCAGGCAGCACTGCAAAATCTGGAACGCGAGGTTGAAGCAGCTGTGCTCGGAGTTGGCAGCTCGAGTTGGGTTTTTAGGGCCAGTATGGCAGACACGTGAAGCTGACCGCAATTAGAACCGGTACAGAATAGAGAAAGCGTTGGAAATTGATTAGAGCTTGCGGCGTACGATTTGCGCTTTTTCTAAAGTCGAACCTACAAGGCTAGAGTGAATCGAGATAAGTGGAGGTAACAAAACTCAGCCATTCCAATTATGACAGCTCTTTGGTAAGCACTCCACCAAATGCCAAGGCAGCGACAATTACCCAAGCGAAACCGGCGCTCCCCTAGTCCCCCCTCAAATGTCAACTAAAGAAAGATGTGAACGTTGGCTTCACCATCTATATCGAAAAGGCGTCCAATACCATGGCCAAGTCGAATGCGGGGAATGCAGCGGTCGTGGGCTTCGTCAACATAAACGTTGACGCGAGGCAATGGGAAGAGCTTTACATAGTTTTCGATGAAGAAGGCATTTTGCTACATGGTCTAGCAGAGACACAATCACGTAACCAGGGGAGGTATTCTGCAGGAGTCCCTCTAGTGTGCATGTTCATTTCGTCTGCTGTTGAAGTTCTGATAGGTTGGGGTGGGCTACACATCCTCAGCAGCGAGGTGCCACAACCAATCACCACTTCAGCAGCAAACAAAATGTACATGTCGACTAGGTGAACTCTTACAAAATAACTTCCCTGGAGCGAGCTCCAATTCACCCAAAGTGGAGTTTGACAGCCTGCAAGCGAGATGGTACGGCTCGAAAGGGCGGCGGGGTCGGCTTCCTGAGGTGTAACGACGATCAGCGGAGTGAACTTGCATGAACCACATCTCGATGAGTGGAACATCCACAAGCTGCCAGTAATCGTGCACTCTCAGGAAAAAATTGGCAGTGGCTTAGCTCGGCTATGCCAGGATATACGTAGCGAAAGCTAAGGCATAGCATGATTAGCCTTGGTTATTCTTGTTTGCTAGTCCAGGTTAGTCTGGTTGTCTAGCTATGTTGCGGCGTTTAGCCAGTCGTTCGGCGCGCTATTCGTCTGTTTCCTGGGCGATTCGTTTCCTCTTCATTTCGTTCCGATGTCGATTCCAGGCCTCCTCCTGCTTATCAGAAATGTGGCCGTCCATGCTGCCGCCTCAAATGTGGTTGCGGCACACGCGAGCTCTCCTTTTCAATCCTCCGACATGTTATCAGGCATGCGACGCAGCTGGCGAAGCCATCGGACGCGAACGCAACGTCGAGGAACGCGGTGTGACGTCATGTGCGTCCTCGGAGCACGGCCACGGCGAAATCGCAAGTTCGCGGCCAGTAAAGCTTTTGCTTTAAAAGGATTCATAAGTAAGTCGCAGCAACTTGATTATCTTTTTCTTTGTTAAGACCCGCTTTTGCGCGAGTAGAGCAAAAAAATAATGACCAACCCTTCTGCACGAGTCAATTGACTGCCAATCGCTTGCGAAGAGTCGTCCTAAAATATGGCGACTCCTTTCCCTCTTTTTTTCTTTTTCGATTCGAGGTGAGTCTTGGTGATAGAAAGATTATAATGCAAGAGAAGAAATACCAGGGGATTTCTTCTAGGTTAGACGTATATGGTTTAGTTCGTGGTTGTAATGCAGTGTCTCATTATTTTGTCGTTGTCCTGTTCTTCAATGCGAACTCTAAATGTTGATTTTCCTTGGCCACGTCCTGGCACAGCGCAAGGATAGCTTCGAACAGTACGTCGTAGGGTATGCCAGCCCCACCGTTACAAAAGCAGAGATGAACTACTCGGTTACTGAGAAAGAGTGCCGGGACATTATTTGGGCTAATGGAAAATTTCGTCCTTAGTGTATGGTCGTCCATGTGACATCCTGATAGACGATAGTTCCCTACGCTTGATATGTTCCCTAAACAATCCAACTGGTCGGCTCGCTAGTTGGGCATCGCGCCTACAAGAATACGACAGCCGCGTTGTTTATCGCTTAGGACGAAAGCATTCGGACGGAGAAACCCTATTCCGGTCACCCCTGCCTTGTGGTTCTGTGCACTGGTCTATTTCCACCTGCAGTGCCTTCACACTGAACATTTCCGACATGTCATTATAGCAGCGCAAGATTCCATGGATCTTTTCGTATCTAGACTTCCTGTCTAGCCGTCGCCAGCTCCGATCTGTCGCACGCTCCGTCGCTAAGCCGCGCCCTTCATCATTCGGGACGACCAGCTGTACCACCGCAAATACAACTCCAGCGGCCGCAAGGGGTTCTTTGTTATTCCCCTACACCCCAGCTTCGACATCTGCGCCACTTTTCAATACGACCCAGAATGCGGCAATGCTGGTGTATTAAAGACATATTCACGCCTCCAGCTTTAGTACTACTGGCACTGTGCGGACTGTATCGTTCGCCAGTATGTTCGGTCATGCCCCATGTGCGAACGACGCAAGACGCCCCGTCAACTTGCTGCCGGACCCTTGCAACCCTTACCGTGTCCCGCGTGAGCGTTGGACCGCATCGGCATTGACCTGTACGGCCCGCTTCCCAACGCTTCAACGGCAACCGCAGGGTTATTGTTGCACTCCACTACATCACGCGGTACGCTGACACGTCAGCCCTATAATCTGCCACAGCAAAAGGCGTCACCAGTTTTATTTTTCAAAACGTGATTTTTCAGCATGGAGCACCTCGAGAACTAATGAGCGACCGAGGTCGCGTTTTCCTCGCTGACGTCATTTAAGCATTGGTAAGCGAGTGTCACATGATTCATCGCACTACCACGGCACATTATCTTCAAACTAATTGAATGATAGAGGGTTTTAATCGCACTCTTGGTGACATATCGGCCCTGTGAGACTCATCTGACCACTTTTATTGGGATCAAATTCTGGCCTTTCGTCACATACGCTAACAATACTGACATGCAAAGCACCACAGGTTTCTTATCCTTTTTTGTCCTTTACGAACACGAACCATCACGCACTGTGGACACTATTTTGCCCTACCAGCTAGATGCTGCGGAGTCGGCGATTGTTTTCCGAGCAGCTGCATACACTGAACAATGTCTCCAACTCGCTCTTTTGTTCATAACCGAGCACCTATGGCGCCAAAAGCATCGCCACGATGCATCCACTACGGCTGCGTGCTTTGCTCCCTGCTTGATGGTTTGGTGGTGGGTGCACTCTACTCCCCAAGGCCTTTCCTCTAAGCACCATGGTCCCTATCGGGTACAAGAATGGGTGTAAGATTTGTGAGAACTGCTTGTAATGAAATTGGGGTGCATCAGGCGAAATAAGTTCTGCGTGGCACATTTCAGTTTTGATTTGTAATTCCGACAGAGCGTTGGTTAGCCCTTGAAATTTGTGTAAAATTGGGCTTTCGTTTCGACGTTGCTTCTTAATATTTTTATTCTCCGTTAAAGGTGTATGACCTCCTGCTTGACTTATGCATTCTTCATTTTCACCTTTACAGGATGAAGCGGAATATTCGTTTCCCTTCGGTTTTCGTAAAATTGGGCCAGAGGGGGTTGATATTTGATACAGAAACAGGTCAGCTCTCGAACTGCTTCGTACACATGGGCGAGGTACGCTACTGGGCTGGTGTCGTTGGCTTTAGAGAAATGGGAAAATGCGCAGAAATATGTATGTATGTATGTATGTATGTATGTATGTATGTATGTATGTATGTATGTATGTATGTATGTATGTATGTATGTATGTATGTATGTATGTATGTATGTATGTACGTACGTACGTACGTACGTATGTACGTATGTACGTATGTATGTATGGAGGAGGGCGAGTTAGAAAATATTTGCCCCTAATTTTGTAGCCAAATTACGGCTGTAAATGCGAAGTCAACGTATCCATTCCCAGCGGTAGACCTTTCTTGGACCGGCCCGGCGTTATCTGCCAGCAGCTTCGCGGCACGGCGCTGCTGTAAGCTGTTGAAAATGACGGTAGTACTTAACTAGTTGACGGCCTACGAGCAACAAAGTGTGATTCATTTTCTATGAAGCAAGGAACGAACGCCCATCGAAATCCACAGGGAAATGCAGCCTACGTATGAGGAAAGGTGTCTTCCTTTGAGAAGTGTGAGGTGGTGGCGTTGTGAGTTCGCAAAAGGCCGTTCGGACTTGCATGGCAATGAGCTTTCAGAAAGGCCGCATGCGTCTCTCTTTGACATTTTCCGCGTGGATGCAATGGTGAAAGCCCATCGGCGTGGCCACCATTTCAAGGGATCTTGGCATTTCGTATGTGAGTCTTTACGACCTCGTACGGTGGTTCCAAAGTCAGCCCGACGAATTCTACCACAGAAGCACCTAAAATTTAGTGCTGCGATGGGACAAATCTTCGAACCGCTGTGGGGACTATGTAGAATAACAGTGTAAGGTTCGTAGAATAGTACGTACATATGTAATTACTTGTATGCACGTTATTTTGTCTAATAAAAATACGGGAAAGGACTGATTAGCCCTCGTATGTATGTATGTATGTATGTATGTATGTATGTATGTATGTATGTATGTATGTATGTATGTATGTGTGTGTGTGTGTGTGTGTGTGTGTGTGTGTGTGTGTGTGTGTGTGTGTGTGTGTATGTATGTATGTATGTATGTATGTATGTATGTATGTATGTATGTATGTATGTATGTATGTATGTATGTATTGTAAGGAAGATAACGAACATGAGCGCAGAGTCGGCAGCATCAAGCGCGCAGCAGGTGCTCGAGTTAGTGGACTGTGCTCGGTGCATCCTAGAACCGGCGCTCGCCACGAACTTCAATAAATCTCCTTTATAAGTGATGGAAGTGCGGGGTAACGTTCCTCTCTACCATCGTGGAACTCCGCTCTCGGACGCTACCCTCTGCCGTGCCGGACGCCAACCAGCAAACTCTTCCATCGCCACCCGTCCCTTGCGCTGGCACCGTTCGGCAGCGGGAGCCTTCTTCAGCGGAACTGACAACGACGTTGAAGAGTGGCTGCCGTCCTAGGAACGGATGAGCTTTCACAACAAATGGAATGACTCGGACAAGCTAGCTTACGTATCATTCTACCTCGCGGGCATGGCCAGTTTCTGGTTCATAAATCATGAGAGGGATATCCGAACGTGGTTGGAGTTCAAGACGTTGATTACAGAAGTATTTCACCGATCCGCCGTCAGGAAACTCCGAGCCGGGCAGTGTTTGCGTACACGTGCGAGACATTCACCACCTATACAGAAGACGTTCTAGATTTGTGAAGGCGCGTGAACGCTGCCATGACGGAAGCGGAAAAGATCGAATCGAGCACGTCATGAAGGGAATCGATGATGACGTATTCCAGATGCTTCTGGCCCAGGACCTGCGCACTGTTGACGACGTTATCAGCTTGTGCCAGAGCTATGATGAATTACGTAAGCAGCGAGCTCTGACAAGGCGACATCCCACACCAAATGCGGCGTCACTCTGCAGCCTGACCACCGCTCCTGAACAAGCCTCCCTGATAACCCAAATCAAGGATTTCGTCCGCGAAGAAGTCGCACGACAGCTATTTCTGGTGTCCGTCACTCAGGAGTCTGCCAGCACTTTGCCGTCTCATCTCCGTAACGCGACCCATGAAGAGGTCGCGGAAGCGCTGCCGGCCGTTCACCAGCAGGAGGTCGTGAGTACACCAGTCACTTATGCTACGGTTGCTGCAATGGCCTCTCGCAGTGTGCCCGTGCGTCGCTTCCAGCAGCCTGTGCACCGCCCTCCCCCTCCCTTCCCCTGGACCACCGCTGCCATCGCTAACCCGTGGCGTCCGCCGGACAATCGTCCTATATGCTTCGCATGTAGGTATCCCGGTCATGTCGCAAGGTTCTGCCTCCGCCGATCGCAAGCGTGAGACGACGATCGACGAGCGCCCTATCTGCCGCTTGATCAAAATGCGCCTTACGGACCCTTCGACCCATCACCAGCTCGCTCCCACACTGATTGCCGTCCTCGCTTCGAATGCTTCCGGTCACCCTCCCTACGTCGCCGGTCACCCTCCCCGCGTCGCCGATCGCTTTCCACTATGCGTCGACAACCCGTCTCTAAAGAAGAGGGAAACTAGTCGTCGCAGTTCCCGAGGCAAGAACTGCGTAAGTGTTGACATGCCAAAGTCCTCCTCCTTTACCTGCCAGTGTCATTGATGTGTTTGTCGAAGATGTAGCTACAGTCGCCCTCATCGATACCGGTGCCGCTATTTAAGTTATGGATGCCAGGTTTTGCCGTTCGCTTCGTAAAGTGACGACGTCTCTGTCTAGATTGTCGCTTCAAACGGCGAGTGCTCAACCCATTCGTCCTACCGCTGCTTGCACTGCCCGCGTGACCATACAGGACGTTTTATACACGATTGAGTTCATAGTTCTTTCATCGTTCTCCCACGCCGTTATTCTAGGATGGGATTTTCTCTCACGCCACAATGCCATCATCAATTGCGCTCAGGCGGAAATTGAGCGTTTCCAACTTGGTCACCTGGCCTCGTCGATGCTCATCCCATTACCAGGCATCCATGATGCTCTGGACTGTTTGCAGGGAGCCGAGTTCCTTTCTTCGCTGGATTTGCGGTCAGGCTACTGTCAGGCTCGGATAGGAGAGGCCGATTGCCCGAAAACTACCTTTGTTACACCAGACGGGTTGCATGAACTCACCGTCATGCCTTTCGGACTTTGCAACGCACCTGGTACGTTTGAAAGAATGATGGATAATGTTTTGCGTGGACTCAAATGTAAAATATGTCTTTGCTATCTTGACGACATTGTGGTGTTCGCCCCTGATTTCCCTGATTTCGCAACGCACCTGCTCCGTCTCCAGCACGTACTCACTTGATTGACCAACGCCGGGTTGCAACTTAACGTGATGTGTCGATTTGCTGTTCGTCAGCTCACAATTTAAGGCCATGTTGTGTCAAAGGAGGGCATTCACCCGGATCCCGAAAAGCTACGTGCTGTTACTGCGTTCCCAAAACCTACCACTGTGAGAGAGCTACGCAGTTTCATCGGCCTCTGATCTTACTTCAGACGATTAGTTTGAAACTTTGCGTCAATTATATCGCCTTTCACGCAACTCCTTGGTGGGGCTAGAGATCTTTCATCATGGTCTCCAGAGTGTGACGACGCCTTCACAAACTTGCGCCGTCTTCGCACGACGCCACCCATTCTTCGCCATCTTGAATTTCGCATTTCTCTAATTCATCTGCGGAAGGATAATTGCATAAACTGGATACCATAAGGGCCCGGTTGATCGAAAACTCGAACATTGGTGAACGGGGTTAGGAGGCCTTACGTCCCTACCTTTCTCGCCTTTCAAGCTGTTCTTTGCTTAGGGGACCGCATTACTGCGCAAAGATGAAAAATAAGCGATACATCCATTTATGCATGACAACGAACTCGACCCACACAGCTTTGTGTTACCGCAGAGAAATCACGCTTGGGTTATCCAACAAAGCTTCATGATGAGTTAACCATAAAGTCACTGCGGAGCTTGTTGTTACCCAGGCAGTCTACGGCGAGTCTGCAACTTTTGGTCGGTCGCGTAAAGTTGTGCGTTTATCAACGTTCTACGTCTCTCATGCCAAGGAGGAGCTACCGAAAAAGAAAAAAAAGAAGAAGTAACCGCAACAACGCACATCACTCCGCGCTATAAGAATTTATGGGCGGACAAAAAAGAAAAGACGCGAGGTGTGGTGACAAAGCACGACAAAAAGACTTCCATGATGGGCGACAAAAGCCGGCTGGCAGGGAATCATTTATTCCGTAGTTGCAGCCGTTTCCCGACAGCTGTCTCTTGTGGTCGGTTCTTTATCTCCCCTGCCTCGTGGCTTTCGCACGCAGCTCGGAAAAATAAATGTCCTCGTAAGAGGCGTGCAAGATTAAGTTCGCGAACGGTCGAGTACTGCAGCTCTGCGATATCCGTTGTGCGCGTCTTCCATTTGGGATTCTCACTTAAGACTACACCGTCTGGCATAACCCGCTCGCGGAAGTATAAAAATAAATGTAAAGTATTCCGGTGAGAGTTCGTTACGACTATGTGTGTAAGTGAACTGTTTCTGCATGGAAACAACTTGCGGCCTCTCTGTGGCACGTGTCCAGGTTCCCTGATTGCGTGAAGGACGTAATGCAGCTTTTGCCGCTGGAGGCGATGCAGCTAAGCAAATATACGTACTGTGGTAGCGTTGAGACGCTAAAATGCAAGTTCTCTTCCAAAGTTCGTGCGTACGGCACAACTTCAATCTCTGCACGGAAGTTTCACAGTACTGAGCGTGAGATCGAAGCACTCGAACTACGTGGCCTATCATATCATTTACGGAGTGCTATATTTACTTCAATCCAATCGCTCTTTCAGCCCACATGGTGTTTAAAATAGGAAAGAATACACAAATTTGCAGCTAATAAAATATACATACCTGATACAGGCAATTAAAGGAATGCGGAGGTTAAAGGAGCATCCTTTTCTATTGAAAAAAATTTGTGAAGTAAGCACTCCGCCTGCGATATAGAACTTTAATAAGCGTTACAATACGTGGGGTAAAGTATGCCTCAAACACCACCACATTAACAGTCAAAAATGTTTTACAAAAAAAAAAGAGAACCAAGCAGAAATTCCTCACATACAATTTGGCTGGCTGAAAATAGGCAGAGGTATTTATAAAGAGAGGTGAAGATGATGGCAATGAAGCAGACGATTATTCGCATCATTCATAGTCATATGTTACAGAAGAAGGGGAGCCGATGGTCTCGATTTTGTTAATCATATAGAGCTAACTCATAATGAAGCCAAAGAAAGCATCGGGGAAATTAGCTGTAGTAGAAATTGAAATGAGAAAATAATAAAGAAAGGGAAACGAAAGTCGAGGAAGAGATAACGTGTCGCCAGTGGAAGCCGAACCCAGAACCTCCGCATTACTCGTGCGTTGTGCTACCAATTGTGCTGCGGTGACGGCTATCAAACCGCCCACTAACTTGAGTATTTGTATTTACTAGAACTAGCCCCTAGGTTCCCCTTCTATCGTTTATTCATAGCGAGGGTGTTGAATGTAGTAGTTTTGATGTCATTAAGCAGCATGCCAGGGTTTATCAGCCACGTGCTCACTTTCCTAAGATCACGTGTTACGTGGCACCTTCGGGCAAAAAAGGATGTTCCCCATCCGCCTACTTTGGCTCTGAGTGACGCTGGCTAACATTCCTAGCGCGAGATCTAATAAACAGAAATAGCCATGCTAGTGGACCATTTAATAGACGTCACTGTAGCACAGTTGGTAGAGCATCCTACGCGTAATGCGGAGGTTGTGGGTTCGGCTCCCACCAGCAACACGTTACCTTTTCGTCCACTTTCGTTGCCCTTTAGTATTTTCTGCATTTCAATTTGAACTACAGCTAATTTGCCCGTTGCTTTCCTTGGCTTCATCATTTGTTGGCTTTATGTGGTGATACTCATATGTTGGGTTTTGATCATTTGTATGCTATATAACATCTATTAGGATTTTGTATTAGCAAGATTCCTCAGTTGTCACAGCTCTCATGTATAAATAAGTCATGTCAACATGTACGGGTGTTTTCAATTCGGTTTCTGACAACGGGACCCACTTCGGCATTTACGTATCTTGTTGCTGCTGATTCACTGATGACGTGAATAAAGTGGTTCTTATTCTGTGCATGCAACAAACTTCAATGCGTCGCGTGCACTCTGCCATGGTGAAAGAAGACTACGAGATTCCTAATTTACAATGCCTTACATTACTGTCATTTACCACAGAGCCCTCCGTGCAAGAGAATTTAAACTGCTGCGCTGGTTACTATCTTTGTCCGTGACAAGTTAGATAATGTTGGGGTTGGGTTCAGCTCGGTGTTCTCGCTTGAACAACTTTGTCGATAGATTTAGCGAATTTGTGTTCTGTTTAACGACAGTTGTTGCAATTTGGTGACTGGCGACATTCTTTAGCGACGTGACAGGGCAATCGGCTATACTTTAGCCACTTCGAAGTTTGGAAAGTTGCTTCGAAAATAGTGTTGTAGAAAGGCACTTTATTAAAGTGTTTTAGCTTGTCTGGCGCTCTGGTAAACGCTGGCGGCCTGGACATTTTACCGGATGGGCGGAAGGCGTAAACGAAAGCGCCTTGACATTTGCCCCTGCCACATCGTGGGGCGGAGCTAAACCACACAAACGCAGAGCTAAGATTACATCAACCATGTATATTCTACTTCACTGCTGATGTAAATTATCGACAGTGCGGAATCGTAGCGCCATTACGTCTCTGTGAAAATTTAGACCAGCAATGAAAAAGAATACACTTGGTTATTGCAGTATTAGCGCTGCGTTTGTCTGGTTGAGCTCTACGCAACCAGGTGGCTGCCCCGCTCCGGCCGCTCACATTTAGGCCTAGGTCAGTGAAACAATCAGTACGCATGCGTTAACCGGAGTACCACACAAACTAAAATTCTCTGTTATTCAAAAGCTGCACACGACCCTCTGAAATTAGCTGTATGGCGCGTAGGCGCTCTGTCCATGATGAAGCAATGCTTGCCTTTGAAGGATTCGCAGTGAGCACACGAAATGCGTGCTTCTTTTTAACAATTGTGAAACCGGCTTGAATAGGTCTTAACACTGAATGTTCTGCCTTTTCAATAAGTACCTTCCATTGGTGGACATTTATAAATTTTATTGTGATATTATTACGATATCATCGAGCGATGCTCAAGGGACGAGCGGCCTCGAGAACGACGACGATGTGGGTCAGTGCCTTTGGCGCGAGCGAGTGTCGGCCTGGTGATCTGGCTCCAGTGTAAATAGCCTGTATACAGCCTCTTTATTCTGTGTCTTTCCGCACGTAACATTCGGGTGGAGGTCGGCGATCCCCGTCCTCACCACGGAACTCCGGAGTGGTCGGTACATCGAGCTTGTAACCGTGCCTCCCAGTGACGAGACCGCCTCTGCAACGGCTTCGGCTTGTCCGACTGCACCAATCATCACGCTTGCCTAACATCGCGACCCTGATGTGTTATCTGGCCTGGAGGGAGAGGACGTTGACGAATGGCTCAAACTCTATGAACACGCCAATGCTAATAACAGGTGGGAGCCAACGATCATGCTCGCCAATGTCATCTTTTATCTCGGTGGCACCCCACGCGTGTGGCACCAAACGCATGACGACGAGATAAACAGTTGGGACAGTGTCAAAGAAAAGCTCAGGGAACTGTTCGGCGACCCCAATGGGCGCAAGGCTGCCGCGCTCTTGCGTCTCGTGTTCAGACATCTACAGAGCCGCACGTTTCGTACATCCTGGACGCCTTGCCTCTATTCCGTAAAGCTGACGATAACATGTCCGAAGCAGATAAAGTGGCACATGTGCTAAAAGGCATCGCCGACGACGCTTTCAATTTGCTTGTTTTCGGCAACGTCTCGACTATCGACGCCATTATAGAAGAATGCCGTCGCCTTGAACAGGCTAAGAGCCGCCGTATCTCATACCACATTGCGCGGCTACCGAACACTGCTGCTACGTCGACATGTGAGGGTCGACCGCGTCAGACCACCCCTGTGACGACGTAACTCGTATTGTTCGCCGCAAGCTCAGGCCGTCGTCGGACAATTCAGGCCGTCGCCAGACAGGAATTTCAGAACATGGGTCTCAACTCCGTGTGTTCATCGTCCACACCCACGGTTCCCCAGTTCTCTAGCAGCCCTCCTCGTCCCCGGCAGTCCTTTTCTCCCACACCTCGTCGCAACCCGTCCGAATGGCGTACCCTTGATGACAGGCTGATCTGCTTTCACTGCTGTCGCATCGGCCACGTCGCTCGTCACTGCCGCAACCGATGGCCACCACCTCCTCGGACATACACCGCCGCTCATCCCCGGCCCTTTGGACCTTCTGTTTCCTATGCCACCCGCCATGAATCCATTGACGCTGATGCTCCTGGCCCTAACCTTCGCTACAGCCGCTCGCCTTCACCTCGACGCCATCAGTCTCGTTCACCCCAACCCTGTCGTTTCTCACCGTCGCCTATCACCTGCCGCATCCAGCCGGAAAACTAGGCACAGCAGCTTCTGGAGGTGAAGTTGCGTTGTGCACCCTGTCCTCGAATCCTCTGCTCATGTTACACACGAACCAAAACCTTCTTGACGTTGACGTGGATGGCTATCTTGTCACGGCAGTCATCGATACAGGTGCACATCTTTCTATTATGAGTGCTGCCTTCCGGCTTCGACTGAACAAGCTCCTCACCCCAGCATCGGCACGCGTCGTCCGCGTTGCGGAATGCGATACTGTACCTATCATCGGCATGTGTACGTCACGTGTTAGCATCGCCGGCCGCCACACTCCTGTCCTCTTCACCGTGATTGCTCATTGCCCCCACGACCTCATTCTCGGCCTTGATTTTCTCTCCGTGCATTCTGCTCTTATTGACTGCTCTGCCAGTACCCTGCGCCTTGCTTTGCTGATTCTCGCAGAACCTTCTGCCGCACCCTAGTGCCGCCTACGCCCCCTCCCCCGGATTTATTCGCCTGCCGCCAAAATCAATAGCCTATATTGAACTCTTGTCTTCCCCACCAGTCCCTGATGACGAGTACCTCATCACTCCTCCGCCCGACATTCCACTACAGTATGACGTTACCGTGCCTCACAGTATACTTACTATTACGCGAACCGCACTTTCATGCCTATCTTTAACTTTGGATTGGCAAAGCAAATTCTACCGCAAGGTATTTGCCTTGCCAACGTTGATTGTCTCGGCGACCATCACGTGGCAACTTTATCGACGGATGCTTCTTGCGAGCTTAGCAGGCTCATCGTGCCAGCCTCGGCCGCGGACTCCAAGATACAGAAAATGGTTGCGACGGACCTGTCTTCTGCGCAGGCTGAATACCTTTATCAAGTATTATAGTGTTGGTTAAGAATAAGGATGACACGTGGCGCTTCTGTTAGACTACCGCCATCTGAACAACATTACTAAGAAGGACGCCTACCCGCTCCCACGTATAGACGACGCCCTTGACTGCCTCCACGGTTCCAGCTATTTCTCTTCCATTGATCTTCATTCTGGATACTGGCAGATTGCTGTTGACGATATGGACAGAGAAAAAACCGCATTCAACACACCTGATGGCCTATACCAATTTAAAGCAATGGCGTTTGGATTATGCAACGCCCCTGCCACCTTTGAGCGTACCATGGACTCCTTGCTACGTGGTTTCAAATGCTCCACATGTCTCTGCTACCTCGGCGACGTCATCGTCTTCTCGCCCATGTTCGACGCTCACCTTGATCGCCTAACAGCTATACTTGATGTATTTCGAAAGGCATAGCTGCAACTTAACTAGTCCAAATGTCGTTTCGGCCGCTGCGAAATTACTGTTTTGGGTCACCTCGTTGACGCGTCCGGAATACAGCCTGATCCCGACAAAACTCGCGCTGTCCGAGACTTTCGGGTTCCGAAGACAGCCGCAGACGTTCGAAGTTTTGTCGGGCTATGCTCGTACTTTCGTCTTTTTGTTAAAGATTTTGCGGCAATTGCTAGACCCCTCACTAATCTCTTGATGAAAGGCGTACAATTCTCGTGTGGCACTGCAGAAGCCGCCGGTTCTCTCGTCTCGTCACTCCTCTCTCCTCATCACCCATTCTCGCCCACTTCGACCCTGATGACCCTACAGAATTGCCTACAGAATTGCCTACGTCGTAGCCCAGCGTCAGCTTGGCCAGGATCGCGTTATTGCTCATGTGAGCCGCCTCCTCACACCATCGGAGCGCAACTATTCCATTACGAAACGAGAATGCCTTGCTTTAGCCTGGGCGGTTGCGAACTTCCGTCCTTACCTTTACGGTCGCCCTTTCTCCGTAGTCACTGACCATCATGCTCTCTGCTGGCTCTGATCGCTAAAGGATACTACAGGCCGGCTTGGTCGATAGGCTTTGAGGCTACAAGAATTTTTATATTCCGTGGTCTACAAGTTTGGCCGCCTGCACCAAGACGCTGACAGCTTGTCGCGTTACCCTATTGACGACCCTGACTCCTCCAATAATACCAGTGCTGCTTATGCATTATCTGTGTCGCAGCTGCTTCATTTCGCCTGCGAGCAACGTCGTGACGCCTACATCGGAGAACTCATCGACCGTTTTGAACACCCTCCGGCCGACGCCACTCTACGCCTCTTCGTCCTCCGCGACGGTACTCTGTACCGTCGTAACCTTCATCCGAGTGGCTCTGAGTTCCTACTTGTCATACCTAAACGCCTACGCTCAACCGTTCTACAAGAGATTCACGACGCACCAACGGCAGGGCACATCGGCGTATTTCGAACCTATGACTGCGTACGTCGCCGTATTTTCTGGCCGGGCCTTGCCCGTTCCGTACGACGCTACGTCGCTGCTTGTGAACTTTGCCAACGACGCAAGAAGCCTTCCCAGCTCCCCTCTGGTTACCTGCAGCCGCTTGACAGCCCTGCCGAGCTCTTCCATCGTGTCGGCTTAGACCTTCTCGGCCCATTTCCGCATTCTGCACCAGGAAACAAGTGGGTTGCAGTAGCGGTGGACTACGCGATCCGCTATGCCGTAACCCGCGCTCTTCCGACCAGTTGCGTAACTGATGTTGCGGACTTCCTCCTGCATGATATCATTTTGATTCATGGTGCTCCGCGTCAATTGCTAACAGACCGTGGTCGTACGTTCTTAGCCAAAGTCATTGACGACATCATGCGTGCCTGCTCAATAAAGCATAAATTTACCACCTCCTACCACCCTCAAACGAACGACCTCACTGAGCGTTTGAACCGCACCCTTACAGACATGCTATCCAAATTCGTTTCAGACGACCACCGTGACTGGGACAAGGCTCTACCTTACATTAAATTTGCGCATAACTCTTCGCGTCTCAAAACTGCTGGCTTTTTGCCGTGTTACCTCTTGTATGGCCGTGAACCGACGCTACCACTGACACTGTGCTTCCGTCCACCACAGCTTCAACGAGCGCTTGTGCCCGTGATGCTGTCGCCCATGCTGACCATGCTCGCCAGCTTGCGCGCACTTGTCTACAAGTCTCTCAAGGCAAACAAAAGCAACGCTATGACCTCCGTCAACGTGATGTCCATTTTGTGCCCGGTACCCTCGTGTTGCTTTGGTCACCATCGCGTAAAGTTGGCCTATGTGAAAAACTGCTTTCCTGCTACGCAGGCTCATATCGCGTGCTTCTCCAAGTAACCGATGTCACCTACGAAATCGCTCTAGCGACGCCCACTACGTCCTCCGCTGTGACAACGAGTGACGTTGTCCACGTCGACCGACTCAAACCCTACGACTCTCCACGCGCCTTGGATAATTAACAGCACCGTGACGGCGCTTTTGCCGCCGGGGGGTAGTATTACGATATCATCGTAACGGAAGCTGAGGAAATAGCCGTTGCTCTAGCGGCAGTGGAGGGCTACCGATCCGAAAAGTCTTTAACGATACTCACCGACTCGCAAGCTACGTGTAGGAATTACATGAACGGCAGAATAGGACGCAGAGCGCTTCACATCCTCCACTCCTGCAGGGCTGACAACAAAGTCAGGCATACAATTTTCTGGGTACCGGGACACGCTGGAATAGAAGGGAACCTAAGGGCGGACAAGGCAGCTCGAGAGCACACAAACCGAGCGGCCACAAGCACCGACCCTGAGGAGCCCATACCAGTCAACCCAAGCTACTCAGACATTCTGAATTACTATAAGGGGGTCCGGGAGAGGGTGCTCTCCAGCAGCGACCCGAAAGTCCAGCATGGACTAGTAAGGCACACTCACCGAGTAGCCACCCTCAGTGGTGCCCTGGAATAGGGGCGTCGACCCTGCACAGATGGGGAATAAGACCGTGAAGACGGCCGACCACATCTGCCACCGCTAATTTCTAATCAATTAGAGCAAATAAAGTTTTTCCTCCTCCTCCTCCTCGAGCGATGCTCAAGGGACGAGCCGCCGTGAGAACGACGACGAAGTGGGTCTGTGCCCTTGGCGCAAGCGAGTGTCGGCCTGGCGATCTGGCTCTAGTGTAAATAGCCTGTATATAGCCTCGTTAATCTGTGTCTTGCCACACGTAACAATATTTAGAACGCGCCATACGAATAATAACATAGATCGACTGTAGCAAGGTGCATACACAGGATCCGCTGGGCTCGTTCTGGTGAACCTCAACACACTGGTCGTTAGCGCGTATCGCATGAGCTTTCGACATATCAGTACTCCCGAAAAGCGTTCAGGCAAAACTGAAAGGCAGGAGCGGGGTATTTTACCTGCATACAAAGGTCAGTAATTATAATTGCTATGTTAATATGGTGACCTTGTGCGTCTTCCAACATTTTGCTAATGTCTCCGGAGCCCGAGCTCCCGAAACTTTTCAAAGATAGTCTTCCTTCTTGCACTAGAAAATCTAAGTGCCTTCTTGTTTTGGAAAATTGCTTTCTTTTGAACCTTGTTGTATTTGGAGCTTCATCATTTGAGGGTAAACGTCAGATTTGAACTGTCATTGTCGGTTATTTTGAAAGTGTGATGGCAAAGTAAAAGCACATTACACACTACTGGTAAATGCACTCATTATACCTTATTCACACGAGCCCTCCTCAAACGCGAGGCGTATCTGTCAATAATTTACGTCATTCTCGCACATACTAAAGTGTTTCAAGACGCCGACGTTACTTAATATGTACTGAAAAGGTTTAGCAATAAATTCGGTTAATTTGCAGCAAAGTTGAGCGTCAACTAGCGACACTCCACGCACTTCAAACAATTTTTGCCACGCTGGTTGGCTCAGATTTGAGCAGATATGATAATTGGGTCAACTGGGGAGCAAAGGTAGTAGGTAACGCTCATGTCTGTAGTAGAACGTTAACTTCTAAACACAGATGACCTGAAAGTCGGCGGAATCTCAGGACCGCAAATGCGGTGGATCGACAAACAATAGTTATTGCTCGGCTAGTCATTTCATAGTAGTGTAAAAGAAAGACTACAAACGCCAGATCTTGCAAGCCACTTCCTGCTATCCGTCAGTTTTTTCCTCTCTTTCCCTTGTCCCATGTGGCCGAGTTAGCGATTCCGCTTCATTACACTTGGTCACACTGTGTTTTTGAAACTCAGTGCATAACAACATCGTGCTTGTCATTGAACCCTCTAATTGAAAGGAAACACGTGGAAGGCAAAATTATTCTTTCTTGTCCTATCCAAGCTTCCCTGTTGATCAAGAATGCGAACAGGCTAGGCGTCCTGTAATAACAAAGAGACCCCCAAATTTGGCACGCGGTTTCCCACCTGGTGGCCGACTACCTCGTTGCACCCATACCTCATCTCCTGTGTGCTACTACGGCGGCGGGGTGGTGCCGATGGTCATAATGACCCTTTTGAACGCCTTGTGCTTTCACAGCATTCTTGCGAGCTTCTCTAATATTGAGGCATGCCATCTATCGCGCAACGGAGTGTCCAAGTCTGGTGGGGTTGTTCAAATTGACCGCGTTGAGTCGCGGGAGCTGGCCATAAAGTATTTTGTATGGGTATATCCCAGCTCTGTAAGCTCTGTGAAGATGTGTTCACTGAGCAAACAGAAGCCTGGAGATGTTTGTACCAGTCGGATGCGCCGTCAGTATTCCCCCACTAGGGCGCTAAATGCGCTTAAGTTGTCAGGTTAGCTCTCTCCGTCAGACCGTTTGCTTCCGTATCGTACGCTAGTGCATAAAGGTGCTCAACTTTTGCTTGGCGCAGGTAGGCGGGGAGTTAGGAGCTGCGGAATGTGGGCGCCCGATTCAATATTTTTGTTCGGAAGACCACGCCTCAGTGGAAATCGGTGTTTCAAAAATCTGGTCACGTAGGTGGGCGTCGGAGAAGGCACAGCGGATACCTCTACAAATTTGAATAAAGAGAGGTTATTTGGAGGAAGGCAGAGAGGTCGGTCTGAGTTAGCTGGCTCTAGCCTGCTACTCTGCACGAGGTGAGTGAGTGGGAAGCAGGGAGGTAAAGGCGCGATGAGGGTTGATGATGGCATTGAAGAAGGATGCACAAAAATGAAGACAAGTTCTGCGTTCTCATGCTTATCAACAAAGTTCAAAAAGGTCCTTCAGAATACTCATCCGCCTTCCAGAGTATAGCTTGAGTCAAGAAACTAACTGAAGCTTAACAAAAACGCGCAACGAAGAAGCTTGTGTGTAGGCTTCTCCTGAGTGAGCAGCACATGCGCCCAGAAAGGTCTTTACACAGATTGGAATAGGCGGTCAACAGCAATCAGGATGTGGCGGTTGCCAGTTGCTGTCGTTGACAGGAGGCAAATATGGCTGAAGCAAGCTGTGTGAAAGATAGTAGCAGGTGGAATGGGTGTGAGTGGCCCAGACTGACATCCTGGAATGCGTTTGCATATTTCGTAAGTAGCGACGTAAGAGTTAACACTCTCACCTATTTTTGGCAAGCAGAAGCGCTGCTGTGCTTTTTTTTTTTTTGGAGTCGCTTGTGGACCTATGTATCCGCCTTCAGGTGTGTCGTGGATGGCCTGAAAAATACCAGGTCACAACGAAGCAGAGGGGGCTAGTAGGTGTTCTTCAACTTGCCTCTAATTTTCCACTTGCGACGACAGAGAGTTGCGTTTATAAGTTTGCTGCTGTTTTGTGCGCCCGCAAGTGATGCGACAGCCGCGGCATCAGCGTCTTGGCGTTGGGCCTCAGTGATCTCTTGCTGCGAAAATAGCATCGAGGCTTCCTTCATTCCAAATGACTCGTCCCCACTATGATTTCGCGAAAATGCGTCAGCCACTTGGTTCAAACTACCAACGCAATGTCAGATGCGGTAGTCATAATCTTGGATTCCTATTACCCAGCACGCGAACTTATGTTTCAGGTGTTACTTTGCCAACACCCATGAAATAGCTGTATTGTCTGTGACAAACGTAAACTAGCGACCAAACGGGTAGCGTATAAATTTCGCCTGAAAGCTCCGAACAATGGCTAGGCACTTCTACTCATTTGAGTGGCCGAGACTTTCAGCATTTGACAGTTTTTGGCTGGCACGGGCCCCAACTTGCTCAGTACCATCTGGGCCGCACTGCTCAACCACTGCTCCGAGCCTAAGCTGGCTTGCGTCTGTATTCACTTCAGTGGCCAAGTCTTCATTGAACTGGTTCAGTAAAGGGCAATAGATCAGCTGATCTTGGAGCAATTTGAACGCCACGTTCCTGCAATTAGCCCCATTTAAACTTCGCTCCTTTCTTGAGCATGTTACTGAGGTGAGCAGCTGTCGACACGAAGCTAGCAACAAACTTTCACAGGTAAGACGCGATGCAAAAAAAAAGACTGAAGCTGTTTATGCACGTCGGAGTGCATGGGGAAGTTCACAACGGCTGATATCCTTTCAGGGAGAGGCTGGACGCGTTTCTCGGAGATGGTAAATGCGCATTTCTCACGGTTTAGTCGGAATCCGGTGTTACAGGAACTTCGTCTATGTTCCGAAGATGTTATTTTTGTTGTGCCCACAATTAAGTTATTATATAGGCGCACAACATAATTATTCAGGCGGGTTTAACACAGTGTTCATAGTGTGCTCGAACGTGCTGGGAGCTCTTCGTAAGGGGAATGGCATATTGTTGAATTCGTAAAGCCCTGATGGTGCACGGAACGTGGTTAAAAATCTGTCTTCTTCAGCAACATTGATTTGCTAATATTGATGATGATGAATATTTGATGTTATTGGCGCAAGAGCCAAGTGTGACGAAAGAGCGCCAAGGCATTGGAAATTAGCTGTGAATCGAAGGGTAGATGTCTGTGTAAATGCCTCAAAACATGAAAGTTCGCAAAATATGTATGTAGAAAAACTATGATAATGACACGTGAAGTTTGAGATGTGCTCTGGTGATGAAAGATATCAAACGAGGCAATGATATAGAAAAGATATTTGTGTCAGTACCACTACTGCCTCTGCAGGACCCTTGAACGCAAAGGCCTCGGCGCATGTGTTCTACAAAACTGTATTACCGTAGCAACAACCTCCAGTGAGAGCATGTGCTGCGAGTGTCTTGGCTTTATTACTTGAAAAGTGTCAGCAACATATGAAAAGTTTAAAACCGCTTTACTGTCAAAAAGGGGTTCTTTGCCAAGAAGCATTGTCGGATGTAATGGGATTTGTTGCCGGTAGGCTTAAAGAAAGGGTTTTTCTTTTTTCAGCATTTGCTTTCGGGCACTCTAATAAGGCGTGGATGATTGTGAACGTCTCGCCACATTTGCCACAGATGGAAGGTTCGTCACCGGTCAACAGGTAAGAATGTGTGTCATACGGGGGCACCCAAAAATAACCGGAATTCTACTCCTGCTCATCGTGTACTTGTAGTACGAGGTCGCGCCGCTAGGCCACTATGGGAGGGCCTCTCCTTAGCCAGTATGACATGTGGCAGACAGAGTGAAAAAAAAAACGTTTTCTTTCCATTTTCTTTTTCAGTACACAGAAAGTAAAAACAAAAACACATTAACTTTCCACTTACAGTTATACTTGTCATTCTCACCTGCGCAGCATGCGATCCTAGAAGTGACGACGGCGACACGCAAACGGCTGCATATTTTTCAAGTGTCTTGTATAAGCTTTGAAGCTCGCTTTGAAAACCTTGAGCAGCTTCCAAACGCGGCAGAATACAGGCCACCCTCTGCGTTTTGCTTCAGGACTGGCATGTGGAACTCGACACGAACAGCTGTGACCATATACCTGGTGGTAAGGCTTCTGTACTGATCAGTCGCTAAAAGTGAATTCGTGTAAATGTCGGACACACAAAGTAGTTCCCATTTAATATAAAACGCACAAGGTCACCATGGTGCCCTGAGTGCAAGACGCGGGTAGATATAGCCCAGCTCATTTGCAATTTCAGCTTACGGGATTCCATAGAACTGATTTGGCAGTACTAAATGCCAGCTGCGACGAAAATTTCGACTGTGTAAATAGCCCAGTATCAGATAATTTACGCACACTGACGCACACTGTCCGCACACTGTCCCCTGTAAAAAAAATTTGCGCTTGAAATTCGAGTGAATGCGTCATAAAACGCTTACAAAAGTTTCTTTCTCATACAGAAACTGAAAACAGAAATGCACTGACGATTACGACATGGCCTAATGCGAAATGTGAGCACAGCTCTATACGTGTTTTCAATCCGCGATATATTGGCTGGCGCGGACAATCTGTCTCTTGCGGCACGTTGTAAGCGGAGCTAAGTGTGGCGCGACTGCCCTGCTAATCCGAAGATCACGAGAGGCAGCGCAAGGGTTACGCGTGGGCGCGATTTACAGCAGCCACCGCGGACAGATCTCAGTTGATGCAGAGCTCTGTTTCTATATGCCTCACGCGCTAAAACCCCTGAATGAAATAACGGTAGCACCATCTCCTATCTCCTCCTCCTACGCCAGCGTTCACTATCTTTCTGTCGACCGTGGCTCCCCCTACGCGGTGCTGAACTAGCAGACGCTCTCCGAGTCAAACGCTGTTGGTACGTAACGTTCGCGCTTTTCAACTCGTATATTGATCGGAATTTTTTACGTAACTTATGACTGGCAGCGAAACATCGAGAGGACGTCTGAATGTCGTTGGGCTTGGTTGGCTCTACTATTAGCGGTGAGACACTGAGCCACGCCTAGCGCGACTTCGGCGTTGGGTGATTTACCACCGTCGCCTCCGTGCTTCAGCAGCTTCAGTACCCCGTCGGCCAAGGGCAGACGTACACAGCGTGCCTTCAACATTATGACTAGACTAAGAGAGCGAATGATCGACAAGCAGCATATATGTAGCACTCTTGCACTTTTCACTGACTAGTGAGCTGCCGATAATTCGGCGGAAGCAGTCCGTCTATAGTGAAGCACAAGTGGCTTCGATCGCTTGAAGGGTACCTAACAGAACGGTACACATTTTTTTTTTTCATTTTGTGGACTTGAGAAGCGCAACAGCAGTCTTCTCACATGTGTGTACCATGCTGCTACTGCAGATCATTGTGTGAGGGCGCGAGAAATTCTCTGCTGCGTATTATATCCATTGGTTTATACAAATGGACACAAAGTAAAATGATGAATGAACCTTCAAGTTTGTCCTGGCCACTGACAAACCAGGCAGGAATTAATTTGCTATAGAATCAATGCCCTTGCAATGGGGCTAGCTTTATGAGCAGTGTTTCCGAGGGATTTTTCCTTTTCCGATATTCGATAAATGATTGAATGCACCCGCAACACGCTATGTGTCATTTATATAATGTGAAGGAGCTTGCTGTTGCAATAATGATTCCCGGCTATATCAAATGTGGACCCAATATTTTTTTCTTAATCCATGCGTATGAGCGTTTGGTGGAAGACGTGACAAGAAGGCTGATGCCATAGCTTAGCCCTACTGTGTCTTACTACAAATTGGCGCAGCCGCATACTTTCTGTATGGACATTCAAGTCGAGAGGGAGGTAGACTTCATCGCCGGAAGAAATCAACGCGTTCGCACCGAATCTTGGCTGCAACCCCTCAAGATAAACAGGAACAAGCTCTTCCGGAAGCAGTGAGCACCGACGCATTTGTCTCCTGTATAAGCGCTAGAACAAAGCTCACATTAGATGATTTAATTGCGAAGGAAAAAGTGTAGCTCAATATGCAACTTCAAGATTATGAGAATTTTATCCTGACTCCGATCTGAAACTGCGCGAAGCCTGCTACTGCTGCTTCATCTGATAGCGGCATGAAGCTGATCACTAAGTTTCGTAAAGAAGAAAACAACAAATAGCAAAATAAATTAATGTGTTTGCTTATAAACGTGACTCAAAGAGGAATAAACAGACCGAGCCTTGAACACGTGAAGCCGGACATAACTGATTGAGTGTCCGGTAGTCCTGCGTTCTGGCTAACATTTCTTGAATATACCAGCATTATAACCTACTGGCACAGGGATGAAGAGGAAGGGAAAGACATGCGACTATTCTTGTAAGGAATAGCGAATGGGTTGGTACGAATTGCGTGTCAACTCTCACACTAATAAGCCTTGGATGGAGTGGAAGGAAATTTTCTCAGCTCTTTTGGCGATAACTAGGTATTACTGGAGAAAGATATCGAATTCAAGTATAGATCTGGATCTGCACTCAGTTATCTTGATGAGAAAAAGAGGTTATTCCAGCTGGCTGACTCAGCCTTGCCTGAGACGTCCGTTGTTCCGCTTATCATTCATGGTGTGAGTCAGGACCTTCAGAACCAAATACAAGTGAGAGGGCCCAACACGGTTGGAGAACTTCTGCAGGGAATGCCAAACCTCCACCTACAAGACTCAGAACCCCAGCGGCAACCCTAGACGCTTAGTGCAAGGTGTCCAATTGTCACACGAGCTAATAAAAGACGCCCGCTTGCAAACTGGAAGTCCACCGCTACTACTGTGTCATTTCCGACAGACCAATGAGGCTCAAGGCAATGCCAAGAGTCAGATGATGTGACAAAAAACTAAACAAACAGAGTTTCGGCTTCCGCCTGACGACACCAAGAGAAGCTGTGTATTTGTCGCATCCAAGCCTCTTGTACAGCCGTCAGCAAGCTTAACACGAACGCTCCGCACCGTGGCCTGGACCAGCTTGGAATGACGCCAGCGCCGCATAGTGTTGTGCTCTGTTATCTCGGCATGTTTGCAGCGGCCTACGACAGCTGGAGCGCACCTCAATTTGACTGCTCGTCTTGTCTTTCGCTTGTGCCTGACCGGCGGCGAGAGTGCGCTCACTTGACATGTCCGTTCCGCCACGTTTCGCTCGTGGCTGCGGTCTCACGGGCGTCCAGAAAACATGTTGCGGTTTGCTTACCTCGGCAAAGCTAAATGTCGGGCGACAGCTCGTGCGCCTTTCGGGTTTGGCCTCAAAGCTGGCGCTTTAAGCAAATGATAAGTAGGAAAAGGAGAGCAAATGCAGGTTTGTGGCGCTTGTAAAGGTTGGACAATAAATAAATCTGCAAATCCGGTGGCATATCTCATGTTCTTTATTTCTTATATTCTCTGACAGCGCGCATCGCAGTGCTCTCGCAGGTTAGTGTCTGGCTTCCTGTTTAGTCCACGATGCACTGAAGATCCACGGTCGGGGCGTAAGAGCTGCACGTGTCCTGAGCAAGAAAGACGCATGGATGCGATTCAAAGTAAACTTTTAATGTCCAGCTATCGGCGAAAAGGGCTAATCGGCATCTTGTCAGATAAGAAAGTGGCTTTTTAGGTAACTAGAAAGCCTCTGGCCATAGACGCAATGTAGCGAAAGTAGCATCTTATAGCTTATAAGTGCGCGCAAGGTAACTGGACGCCCCAGTCGCATCTTGGTGACTTACACAACGGGTTCCCGATCTTATTCAGTGACATGCTTGACACTTTGCAATGCGCGTTTCCTATATGGTTTTTTCGCTAGCTTTCAAAAAGGCAAGCTGCAGTTAATATTTTAAATGGCGGTATGTTCCTATGGAAAAAGATTCCGCAGAGGCACTCAAGACTGCTTATGTATGGGAATGTCATTTAGGGAAGACATAGAGGTTTGGTTGCGGTTTGCGAATTGAGTTTAATAAATGCGATGCATTTCTTCGCGAACATCTGCCACTTTGACAGTATCTATCTAGCTATCTAGCTGCCTATGTCTTGGTGCCCTCATGGTCGTTTCGTTAACTTGATAGGCCTCCCGCGTACAGCTTCCAATAACATCGATTGCCACAGGGCATGTTATCTGCCTGCATTTTGAAGCGGTCAGTCTTTTTCGAATTTTAAGCACTAAGCACACACACAGACGGGCGTGTATGACATCACCCGGAACGTTGGACGACTAACGGTTGCGTCACAATTTTGGTGCGAATGGCACCTGCGAGAGCACTCCGCGATAGCGCTCCGATGCGCGCTGTCAGATAAGATAAGAAATGAACAATATAATAATAATATTTGGGGTTTTACGTGCCAAAACCACTTTCTGATTATGAGGCACGCCGTAGTGGAGGACTCCGGAAATTTGGACCACCTGGGGTTCTTTAACGTGCACCTAAATCTAAGCACACGGGTGTTTTCGCATTTCGCCCCCATCGAAATGCGGCCGCCGTGGCCGGGATTCGATCCCGCGACCTCGTGCTCAGCAGCCCAACACCATAGCCACTGAGCAACCACGGCGGGTCGGAAATGAACAACTATGCCACCGGATTTGCAGATTTATTGTGCAACCTTTGCAAACGCCACAAATCTGCATTTGCTCTCCTTTTCCTATTTATCATTTCCTTAAAGCGGCAGCTTTGAGGCCAAACCCGAAACGCGCGCGAGCTGTCGCCCGCCATTTAACGTGTTTTCTGGACTGTCTGTCTGTCTGAAAAACATTTATTTACATAAGTTTTGCACCAGCACTAGGTGGGCTCCCCCTTACGGGAGCCCATTGGCGTCGGCCGCCGCCCGGGCTCGCGCGTGAGGCCTCAGCCACGAGCGAAACGTGGCGGAACGGACATGTCAAGTGAGCGCATCCTTCCCGCCAGTCAGCCACAAGCGAAAGACAAGACCAGCAGTAAAATCGAGCGGCGCTCCAGCTATCGTAAGCAGCCGCAACCATGCCGAGATTACAGAGCACAACACTTCGCGGCGCTGGTGTCAGTCCAAGCCGGTCTCGGCTCTGCGGAGCGTTCGTGTTAAGCGTGCTGACGGCTGTACATATCTGTTTTTGTTGATGGAAAGGAGGGGAGTGCGTTAGTTCACAGCGGAGCAAACATCACAATTATAAACGCCCGTATTGTTAGAGAGAGAAAGTACAACAGCGACGGCCCGTATAATTACACGGATACTACGGAAGGCGAGATGTCCAAAATAAATGGACATGCGTAACCATATTGCGTCTCGGCAACAGTGTTGCTACGCAGGCGCTAGTACTCGGTGGAGTGCCCTATGAATTACTCCTATGACGTCCAGCGACCTGTGCACTTCGTCTTAACACCTGCGGGAATGGAGTAGTAACCACAGAAGAAAACCGCCATAGTATCGGGGCTTCTTCAGCACCGTCTTCGAGGAGCCTGCGGAAGCCATCGTCAGGTGAAGATGTTAAAATGCTTTACGTTGAATTGATATGCTAGAAGGGATATCCTAAAGCAACTAGAAGTTTGAGGTACCATTTAAGTTAAGCGATGCTACAGTGGTGAGAAAAAAACCCCGTAATATGTTTCATGGCAGACGAGAATGTGGGTGAAGAACGAGCTTCAAAAGATGTTGGATACCCAGATCATTCGTCCGTCCACGCCTACATTCGCGTCGCCCATCACCATTACACCTAAAGAAGATGGAAGCCTTCAAGTGTGCACTGACTACAGCCAAATTAACGAGAGGACAGAGCGTTTTCCTTTTCCTGTGCCACGAGTAGATTCAATCATAGACGATACGGGTAGATGCAGAGTGTTTTCGTGTATTGATTTATGTAAAGTACTTTGACAACTTCCACTTTCAGAAGAAAACAAGAAGTACTCTGCCTTCATAACGCCCTTTAAGGGCACAGGGTAAGGTAAAATTAGAAAATGAACCGTTATTTTTTTCCTTTGCAATTTGAGAAGCTCAATTCTTTCTACACATATTCCATGATCGCACTTTCCTCAAAAAGACATATTTCGGGCTGAAAAACGCTTTTTCCTAAACCAAGTAGTGAGCGGCCACGCCCCCTTTCCGGATAGCCTCCGCGTTCATCGTCAATTTTTTCTACCAATGAGCCCGCCAGCCGATTCCAATGCTTGTCTTAAAACAGCTACATATAAAAATTGTCTGGCAACTTGTACAGCTCCTCTTTTTTAGCCAAGACAATCCTGAGACTCTGCGCACGCGTTTTCCACGTTTCTGCGACCTTCGTGCAGCTGCGTGCGAGTGCTTTCCCTTTCAATTAGTATTGTACTTTGTGCCTGTGTTGGTTGTTAGTAAGTTGAGATGCCTGGGACAAAGAAGGCCTTCGTCAGGCGTGAATTTCATGGCAACCGTTACACTCATTGTGAAAAAGCAAAAGGATGTCCACGACCAAATGAGACGCCGAACGCGCCAGCTCCTCGACATTGAAGCTTTCAAGATTTTCTGTGTGCTTTCAGGAAGAGGATGTGCTACAGAGCAGCAGCGAACGTGCCTTAATGTACATAGATGGCATTTGTGCCGCAATAACACAGATTTGTGCGTGTAAACAGTGTGGTGGAAGTGTTGAATTCATCGAAATTGTGACAAAGTGGGTAGGTGTTACAAGCATTTACAGTTTGAACTGTGAAGTGTGTACAGCCGCGCAACGATGACGTCGAAAAAAAACTATTTCTGGGCTATGTGAAGCCAACCTCACGTTGGTGTACGTCTTCAGGTCCATTGGTAAGGGAACGGCTCCAGGTAATGTACTCTGTGCTATGTCAAAGCTCCCTAAGCCGCCGACAAAGTTTGCGAAATACAATCAAGAGCTCCTAGGTCACATCGAAGCTGCTGCTAAGGAGTCGATGAAAAGGGCAGATGATGAAGCTGTGCAGCTGAATGAGGGGGACAAAGACATCGCAGTGGCTCTTGATGGAAGCTGGCAGAAGTGAGGCCACACTTCCAATAATGGTATTGTCTCTGCGACCAGCGTAGACACTGGGAAAGTGCTGGATGTGGAGGTGTTGTCTAAACATTGTGCAAAGTGCGGCATCAAGGGTGTAAACAGTGACTCCCTTCACAAAGAGGTGTGCCAAGGCAACTACCAAGACACCAGCGGTGGAATGGAAGTCGCAGGAGCAGTGAAAATTTTTGGCACGGGTGAGGAGCTTCACGAAGTTCGATACGTCAAATATCTTGGGGATGGTGACAGCAAGGCTTTTATGGCTGTGAAGGCACAAATGCCATATGGTGATTCTGTTGAAATATCGAAACTTGAGTGCATAGGCCACGTGCAAAAGAGGATGGGCACAAGATTACAGAGGCTAAAAAAAAGAAAACAAAGCATGAAAACTCTCTGATGGAAAGAGCCTCTCGGGCCGAGGCCGACTGACTGATGCAGTTATAGACAAGCTCCAGACGAACTATGGTTTGGCCATCAGAAGAAATGTAGGAAACTTGGATGATATGCGAAAGGCTGTTTAGACAACCTACTTCCACTTATCGTCCACACACGATGACCCATGCCATGGACTTTGCCCAAAGGGACCCGATACGCGGTGTGCCTTCAACAGAAGTCAGTCAGAGGGCAAACCTTCTGTCCACAAGGAGAGTTTGCCTGCATCTGTCTTGGAGGCTATCAAACCCATTTATAGGGAGCTATCGAAGGCTGAGCTCCTAGAGAAGTGCCTGCACGGGCGAACTCAAAATTCAAATGAGTCGTTCTACCATGTTGTTTGGGAACGCGAGCGAAAGAACGTGTTTATTAGGCTTTAGGCCCTAAGGATTGCAGCACTGGACGCTATTCTTTCATTTATTGATGGTAGCATCGCACGGGCCAACGTTCTGAAGGCATGTAGATTGAACCCAGGACGCAACACTATCAAGTGGCTGAGAGAAGCTCACCACAAGCGCATAAGCGCATGTACTTTGCGGACCGAGCAACACGACAGCTCACAAAAGAGGCCCGCAAGCAAAACGACACGCCGAAAAGCGAAAAAATTACTGAGACAATGACTATGAAGCAGTGGCTATTAAACCAATGACTACGAAGGTGTTTGTTGCAATAAAAAATTGTTTTTCACATCTTTCTCCACTTTAGGCTCAATTATCTCAAAACTGTTTTTCTAACAAAGGTACGTTTATTTCGAATGCCTTTCAAGACAGACGGCTGATTTTTTTTGCAACCATCTACAAACATGTTGGCAACTACTGAACTAGAATTAAGCAATTTCACTCAGTAGTTTTTTTCACTATGAATTTTCAAATGTGCAAAGAAAGCCCAAATTTCTGTGCTACAGGTAAATATTTCATTAAAAATCAAATTTTCAGCACATTTCAATTATTCTAGTTCAGTACAAAGTGCACAAAATTCGAAACAATATTATATACGTATTACCAGGGTACTGCTATTAGTTACTGAGAAACATGTACCTCAACATTGCCTAAAATGCATGGCCAATGCATGTATATTATACCCATAAATGGGTATAATCCACTCCCGTTTCGATGGAAGAACTCACCCGCTTGGTTCCAGAAGATCATGAACGACGTCTTGACACGTCGTTCATGAAATTTCGTAACGTGTAAATTGGCGATATAATAATTCACTCTCGAAATGAGGAGGAGCACTCAGAGCATCTTGCTTGTGTACTTCAAGCAATGAGTGATGCGGAGCTCAAGATTATTAACAAGACAAGTGAGTTTTGCAAAGAAAAAGCTGTGTTCCTAGGTAGTGTTTGATGGCCAAACCAAGGCAACAATGCGAAAATCAGTAGATCGAATGTCAAAAATGCAGATGCCGTATAACCTACATTATTTGCGGATATTTCTAGGCCTTGCGGGGCATTTTCGATCATTCATTAGAGATTGTGCGACGAAGACAAAGTGCCTGACAGAAATGACCAAGAAGAATGTGCCATTTCGGAGGACAACAGAAGTGTGATTCTGTTTATCAAAGCCTTGTGAGCATGGTTTCATTTGATCCGATTCAGCCGCTTCCAGACTTCAAGTTTCCCTTTGAGCTGAAGACCGATGCTTCTTATTACGGCACAGGTGCAGTACTTTACTAAAGGGACACAGAAGCTCCATGGAACTGGCAACGTAAGGTCTGTGGGTATTATACTCGTATGCATTTTCGAAAGCGCGACTCAATTACACGACTACGCAGAAAGAAGCTTTTGCGGTTCTAATAGCCGTACGTTATTTTAGACCTTGCCTGGATGGCAAGAGCTTCACGCTCTTTACCGATCACCAAGCCTTAACTTATACCCTTAACCTCGCAGAGCATAGAGGAAGAATCGCTAGGTCAGTGAGTAAGCTCTAGCAGTTTGCGTTCGTGGTCCATCACAGACCTGGGGAACACCTCAAGGATGCCGACGCACTTTCGAGCCTTGCGGTAACCCCAAATCTGGAAAATATAAGCGCAACTCTGCTGTAAGAGGAAACCGAAGAACAGGAGTTCCACAATACAAATTTCATAGTACCGGAGACAATGGCGCCTCGAATCTGGAAACTTTATGATGACCCTCCGGACTCTGGCGGGCACGACGGATTCTGGCAAGCTTATCCCAACATTCTTCAGCGTTTTCCGTGGATTTTGCAGAGCTCAAGAAAAAGGCTCCATGAGTAAGGAAAACAGTCTTCCCTAGGGGCAATAGATCAGCTCTCTAGAATAGTGGCTGCACGACCGGGAAGGAACACGCAAATAATGTGTTTACTCTTTTTTACGCAATATATGTTTAAGTATACTAAAGTAGTAATATCATACAATCGAGCAGCATTTGTAAGCAAGAGTCTGCAAGAGTGGGCGAAAGAAAGTGAAGTTGTCATGCGACGTTGTGTTCCCTACCATCCTGCAGGAAATGGCATGGCTGATAGAATCATACGAGACTTGAAACAGCTCACTTCTATGCGCTAAAGCTTCAAAGGCGGATGGAGCTGTAGGTCATCACAATCGGTTGCACACTACGAGAATCGGCTGTAGCCCATATTTCGCAGCATTTGGAAAGGCACCGGTGCTCCCCACTGATGACAGCTCGGTGTTGCGGACCGCCTGCAATCGCGCGAGAACCAGAAAACTGCGGAAGCATACCAGCGACGCCGCGAAGACATAGAGAGATATTTCGACCACCGCCACAACACGCGGATACCTCGCATGCAGCTGAACGATTTATTACTCGTGAGAAAACGTCTTCCGGGCACGAAGCAGGTGTACACGGGACCGTATCGAGTGGTGCAAGCTGCACTGCAGAAACGCGTTCTCAAGCGAGTCGGTTACGTCAACGATGACGGCGTGCTCGAGTTTGCAACCATTGGGAACGTCTTTTTGTATCATCCCGGGAAGGATGAATCTTCAAAGAGTGGGAGTGTGCGTGGACGTTGTCAATGATTTAGGGAGGGCTGAACGAAGGCAACGAACGGCCGCGGGATCAGAATAAAGCAAGTGGGTGATACACAAGCCTAGCCTTACTGTGTCTTATTACAACAACAACAACAACAACAACAACAACAACAACAATAATAATAATAATAATAATAATAATAATAATAATAATAATAATAATAATAATAATAATAATAATAAGAATAATAATAATCGCCGGGGCCTATTACTGGTCTTGGTGCACTATTTTCAATGGTCCATTTCCCATACTTGTCGCCCTTGGTCATTAACTCGGAAGCTGTCAAGCCGCCGTGATCACTGGTATCGGGCGCTCGGCGGGCTGTGCGGTAAGAAACAGATGAAGACTGGAAATTTACATGGAATATTACAACACAAAGGCCAAGCTGGATAGGATTGTTTCTTTTAAAGCGAACAGCTTTCTTTGGCTCTTCCAGCCGTTTTCGTGGTTGGTCGGTTGTCGGTCGACAGTTAGTGTACGGTCTCGGCAAGGAATTATCCGTTCGCTGTCTAGCCCTCTCTCTCTCTATCACTAACTCGTTCAGTCTGGTTATTCGATTACATTAACAGTTATCGTACATGGTTTCGGACAATTTATTGTTGCTCTTTTGCATCTCGTCATTGACACACATGATGCACCCCAATCACCACGAGAATCGGCCACGCAGTGCAACGAACGATAAACAAAAACAGAAAAAAAAAGAATGATGCGTTATATTGAATATTAAACACGTGTCCCCTGGGTCGGAATAATCGGGCCATTCTAGACGATCTCTCTTCTTTTTCGCGCTTCGTCAGTGACCCTACTGGCTCTCCATCCATTTTATAAAGAAATCTTACTACCCTGATCAGGTGACCGTGAATGGCGGGTGATAAGAAATACATAAGATCAAACGAAAGGAGGAATCCTGACGTCATTTATACCTGTGCTTATTCGTTTTCGTGACAGTGCTAACCTTAATTAAAACCTTATACAGACAACAACAAGAACAACAACACAAGAATTGCGTGTAAATTTCCTCCTTTAATTCCTCATTTCCTTCTTTCCCGTGCAAAGTTGCCAACCAGGTGTCCGTCTGACGAACTTCCCTGCCTTTTCATTTTTCTCTATTTCTCTGTCTCTGGGGTAAAACGCGCAGGCTCAGCCGAGACCTTTCATGAGATATGTTCTCTCTTCAGCAAGCTTACTAAAGCGGAGATTTCTAGGCGAACCCTTCCAGACTTCGCTGACCATCGCTGCTTCTGGCTTGCCGAATAGCTTACACGTGACATAGCACTCATGCTCTTTTAATGTATCGGCTTATATGTGGCCCCGTTCGTCTCAGTTCTACACACGTACCGCTTGTCCGCGGTTGCACGTTGTACGAAACGTACACGCGTTTCGGCGGTGACAACACGGTGCGTCACTGCATTGCTTCGATGCTAGTCTTTATAACGTCGAAATTCGTTGTGAGATGCGCTCTGCCGGAAGCTTTATACCACTTATTTACGTTCAGGAAAGCTCCGCTTGCAAAATGTGGCTTGTGCCTGCTGATTATTATTTTTTTACTAATTCAAAGGTACTCGCACTATCCTTGCCAGAGCTGGCGAATGGATTTTAATATCATTTTGTTTCAGTCAAATATCGGCTCTAGAACAGCCGCTGTGCGAAGGCCCGGACGCCAAAAACTCTGTCAGGGCCGCCGCACCACGTTCGCTGTGTAAGAGCTGGGCGCCGGTCCGTACTTCAGCGTCTTCCGCAAACCGGACGGCGGGTGATCTGTGCCAGACGGCGAATGCAAAGTTCAGAGGCCGCTGAATTCATTTGAAGAGGGCTACGAGGCCGCCACCGAATAAAAAAAATCGAATGCGCACGAATTGCGGCAAAGAGAAGACCATCTGTAGTCCGCTGCAAATGCAAGCGTGGATGTAGTCCGCTGCAAGCGTGGATTTCGGCATCGTGTGGCGCGAACGCGCCGCATCAAAGAACAGCTTGTACGAAGGGGCCAACGCACGGATATCCGTTACGCGAGCGGCATGTTTGAGTCTCAGAATGAATGCTCGGTTTACACACTACGCTGTGCATTGGCGCCAGCTATGCACGCGTGCAAAGAATTGCGGCAACGGGAAAGTTCGTAGGTCCAACTTACTCCGCCCTAACCGTTTGAATGAAAATCAAAGTACCGACGCCAGCAGGGGCGTACAGAAAGTTGTCATTCTTCTCAAGTAGCCCGGCTTGTAACTCTCCAAGAATGACGGCTTCCAAGCATTGCGCGAAACGTACGACAGCTCAGAGGCGGTGACGTGCTCACAGGGCTAGGAGCGGCGAAATAAGCTGCGACATATCGTGACACGCAGAATGTGCGCCAGTGAAATGAAAGAAACAAAAAAGAGCGATAGAAAAGAAAAACGAGACGTCCGGAATCAGCGACTTTCCACTGTCCAGCTGATGTGCCTTGTGACAAACTCCATTTATGTGCAGAAATAAAAACAGACGACTGCCGACAGACTGAAAGACACACTGGCGCGCAAGTTTCTCCAGCATCGTGCCAGGGAGGCAAGCGGTAGGCCGTGACTGGGAGTCACGAAGTAACGAAAAAAAGATGTCGTAGCATTACTTGGTGTGGGGTCGTTAATCGCCTGAGCCCGTGTACAACCCACGCCGGAGGATGCGCACCCTCCTCTCCCGAGCACCTGATCTTTTCTTGTGCATCACGTATAAGAGCTCCTGCGTATGCGCTATAGAGGCGCATCGGTGGTCCACAGGTGGCCAAGAACGTCTGCAGGGAACCGCTCTCCCTGCGAGAAAGGCACATCTGTGGCTCGCACCCGGTTCAAACATATCCTCGCCGCTCTACAAGCTTCACCGGATTCCTTCCCACAACTTCCGGGCAGCAGCTCAGGCCAACTGTACGCTGTACAATGCTTTCTCAGGTATGTGAACCATAGGCGAATTATCGAATGACACGATACGGTAAAGCGATTGTAAACTGTCCCCATTTAATTGTTTTCATTAACCCTCCACGACTGGAGAAAAAATTCAACCCACAACTATTTCGTTGGGCCGACACGAAATGTCACAAAGGCTGCGAAATCTCCCAAACTGCTATGACATATACACATTGATTATGCATGACTAAGCTGAACAAAAAAAGACGTTCTCTCCGTATCTACACCTTTCATTTTTTCCCATTAGCCCTCTGTATTGTTCAGCATTTTTCAGCGCTGCACCCACTTCGTCTGTCACGCGACGTCACAAAACCACAAGGACTCACCGCGCCAAAGGGGCGTGTACGCATGAAGATGCCATTTATATGCCGAGCAAATCTATTTTTTTTTTGACAGCCAGGCAGTGGGTGGAGTAGGCGGATAGGCTCCGTTGCGAAATCAATAGAAGGTGGCTGGCCGCCAATCGCTCTGGCACTGGCTACTCGGTGCATCTGGCAAGAATGAACTTTTTTTTGTTCAGAATAAACGCTTTGACGTGACAGCACAATGTTATCAAGCCCTTTTACATGTACACGACATCAATCCACCAACTCTCCTTCTCTATGAATCAGTTATAGCGGCATTTCCTACCCGCCGTTTCACACTGCCGCGCGATTTTAGACCAATCCATCGCAAGCTGAGCAAGGGGACGCGGACCCATCGCAGATGTGGTAGCCACTCTCCTCAACTGCTCATTTACTTTCACTGTGCAAGCTCGGCCCCCCGAAAACTCTCTCCACTTTTGCTCCCACCTCCCCTCTTAGCAGCCAATCTTATAAGAATAATTTGTCACGGTGGCCAATGCTATTTGCTCTAAATGGAAACATTGACCTCTTACAAAGGAGAAGGGCGTTTCATTGCGCTCTTAAAACCGCTGCCGTTCACCGCCCGATGCATGCGTCAAGGGTTGCGTAAAGTTGACATCAGGATATTTAAATAAAATCAAAGTGGAATAGGTTTATGTTATACGGCCTCTGCATACTATCAACAAGCCTAGCAATATGAACAATGTGCAACACTGTAATTATGCAAAACATGCTTTACGAAAATATTCCCCGTCATAAAACACAGCAGTTTGGCGGAAGACGGCAGCATGAAAATTCTTACAGTCTAAAAGGCTGGGCCTGTACTCGAAAAGAAGGTCCTTGAGCCACAACTTCCGGTAAGATCAAATTCCATCCGCTCCTGATGCTACAAGTGTAGATGATCGGCCAAAGGCAAATAAAAATTGCCAATGAGATGTTACGACCCCAACTCCGCTGCAGTTGCCTAAGTATGGGTCAGAATTGTGCCACTTGCTCATCTCCACGCAGCCCTGTGTCATTTTCATTCTTATCAAACTTAATCCGATAAGTGTTAAACCGTTATTAACGCTTATCGCTCATTATCAACCTTGTCGGACTCGATTCGACCTTTTCTATTCTTATCGGTCGTTATCAAGTTTATCGCAATCCATCTTTATCAAACCTGATCTTTCCTTATCAACCTTATTGGGCATGATCGGACCCTCCTCAACCCTTATCGGTCCTTATCAGGCTTGACCCAACCCTTGTGAACCCTTATCGCTCCTTATCAACGTTATCAGAATTGCTCCGAACATTATAAGCCCTCATCGCTCTTTCGTAGCTTATTCATCCGCGCCGAGCCATTATCAACCACGATTATCACTACTTCTGATCATTGGGAACTGATTGACTCTCTCTCTGTGTGTTGCGCCACGCGAAGCGCAGGAGCCCTCAGAGACCGGTGGCATTTCGGTTGGTCAAGCAACGCCCCAAGGGAAGGCGCATCACGTGACTACAGAAACGCATCGAGAATGTGGCGTGTTTGGCATAAAATTTTCCCCAAATCAGAACTTTCCTAACATCTACAATGCTCCAAATCGGGTCTACTTGTGGTCCGAGGGATGGCTTTTATTCTACAATCACCAAATTTTTCATCAAACATTCATAGAGACTGTTCTCCTTTGACATTTCTCTTGCACTGCCGGTACAACCCAGACATGTGCTTCAGGTATGTTCACTTTCTGCAACTTTTGTTGCTTAGGCCCGTGGGTGAAACACTCGTCTTCTTAGCGTGAGGTCGTAGGTTAGAAACTCACCACCACCAACGTACTTCTTCTCGAAATTATTCTGTTTGTTTATATATTAATTTTGTTATAGCGATTCGTCCTACCTGGCAGACGGACCGGTTTCCTCGCCGGGTAGGCATAGAAACGCTAACTCATTTAAAACTTCCGTAATTTGTCTCGTTTTCACCGCGAACCACCATTAAGTATATCCGAGAAGCAAATGAGATGGAGCGGTGAGACTATAAGATTTTCTTTCTTCCGCCGATTAGCACTCAGTGGTTCCCTGTCCACGCGCTCATAACTAATCGCGTCTGCAAGCGTGGCATGATCGAATTGGTATTCACAGGGTATATTAGCCAAGGTGATATGGCGCTATGCATTAACGCTACCTTTCCGACATATGCTGTACTAAATACGGCCTATTTGTTTATTCATTCGTTCCATGAAACAGGGTCGTACAAAGCAGTCTGCGCACCAGAGCTGTTAATAAGAACAAAGGCCGACCAGTAATTATGGCGGATGTAACGTAGCAAACTGGACAACGTAGCATGGTTCAAACTGCGAGTTTGAGCAAGCGGTCTTGACAGTAAGTGATTGCAACAGCACTTGCTTCAGTCGTCACCTCGTGTCACAGCACGCGGACTTTTCTCCCAAATGTTGCGGTTGATTAGGCTAACAATGCGAGTTCAATATGACAGTGCAGAATGAAAACAAAAGGGACACGGAACTGTAAAACTAAGTCCACAAGCAGCGCTCATTATGCTAGTTGAGCGGTCCTGTCTCCTCATTGAAATGCGTCGCAGCCATAGGTACGCCGAAATAGCTCGCCCACAATATCCTAATCAACGAATCAATGATTCCCGTACTAATCACACCAATGCCACATGATATCGCAGCATACTCGCTTCTCGCGCTTTCACTTTCAACACGCTTTTTCCTTTCTGTGTAGCGCCCATGCACTGAGTGACTGTTGCCTCAACTCGGCGCAGGTGATCGTTATGGCGTGCGCGACCGTGGCCGCAGTCCGGAGCAACGTCGGCACCATGGCGCCCAACTATGGCGCAGCCAGCCAGCAGGCACAACAGCCACAACCTCAACCGGTGAGCTAGACCACATGAGTGGCTTGTACCTGCGTTCGATGCCCGTACAAGCCACTAGGAAGTCATTTTTCATACAAGCGGAGCCCTTGCGTTAAAAAGTGGGGGGGGGGGGGCGAACTTTTTACACCGAAGCTGTCTTTGGATAGGATACGAGATTTTACGTTGTCCGCTCCGAAAAACTCTCCTCTAAGAAACGAGAGGGATAGAGCCAACAACAAAAGCAAGCGCATATCGTTGCTTCTCGCGTTGGAGCTCGGTTTAACAGCCACCTGTATCTGAAACGGCGCTACGTCGCAGCTGTCTCTCGGTGAATGTATGACGTAGTGCGTGACGTAGTGTGCGCCTGATAAGGTGACCAAGTCGAATTTTTGGTGTCATTTCGCTCCGCCGTTGCTATGGGAAGACGACGCGTGACCCGTACGCCTGAAGAGCAGTGTGTCTACGAGGAGCGACAACGAGAGCATCGGCAGGAGAGAGACCGTCGACGTCGTGCCAACCCGGCGGTCTGAGAAGAGCGTGCCCGCTATGTGGTACGTAAGCGGCGAGCATGAGCCAACCACGACTATCGCGACGCGGAAAATGCTACAAAACAAAAAAAGCCGACGCCACGAGGGCGCGATGCAGGGATTGGATGGAGCCTACGGAAGGTTCCAAAGAGACTTTCTCGATCGAAACTTCGGATCAAGCTGCCGAGCACGTAATCGCCTATGATTCGATAACGACCTCTCTGAAATCAGCGCCATACGGTCGGAAGAGCGATGGCAGAAGGCGGTGGATGTGCTGACGCGGTGATTGGCCGGCGCGAAGGTTGGCTAGTTCTAGTCTGCGGCACGAGTAAGGAGGCGCTCATTTATTTCTTCATTTATTCAAACAGCCTCACAGGCTCCAGCAGGAGTATTGTCTGTGTGTGTGTCGGGGGGGGGGGGGGGGGAGGGATTATACAATATACATCTTCATAAGTGGAAGCATTACAAAGAAGGGAAGGAGATAACGATTGTATAAGACGTATACTAAGGTATATAAAACGAGGTGACGTTATATAATAGTTAGCGGAACGCAATATACACTATCGGAATGAATGTCAACATGCAGAATGTTAGGGTACATAATTTAATACCGTCAAATTTTACAAAAGTAATCTTAGGGTACACCGCGTTAAATGCCAAATTCAGAGGTTAGAGAGAAGCGTGCACGTAATTAAGAGAAAATTAATGAAGCAACTAGTCACGAAAAAATAGCGGTTACTTCATGACGATACTTAACAGGGTCAGGAATGGAAACATTATCAGGGAGACTATTCCATAGTTGAATTGCTAGTGGTAACGCTGGGCAGTTGAAAGTATTTGTGTGCTCAAGGATAAGTTTAAAGGAGCGGTTGTCGTGTAAACGGTGACATGTTCGTAACGATTGGGAGAGAGGGAGCGCGGTATCGTGTAGACGGTTGGGGGCTGTTTTATGAAATAAGCAGATTAAAGCAATCGTTCTGCGTGATTCTAAGGAGGATAGGAACAGTGAAGATTTAACATTAGTAACACTGGAATGACGGTGCAGTCTTTAGCGATTGAACGCGCGGCGCGATTTTGAACACGTTCAAGAACGTTCAAGAGCGTGTACAGAGGCTCTACTAAAGGGTGAGGTTCCATGTTTTTCGACTACGAACGGTTACGTGTGCCCGTATGTGCCGGCCCATCTTTCGAAGCTCGCCGCCGATCGGACCAGCTTCGCTGCTCACAGACAGGAATGGTTCACGATTTTTTTATTGGTTCTGTACGTGCGTGGGTGCGTGAGTACATGTCGATGCGTCCTTTTAGCTATGAAGCAACCGAGTTAGATTCATTATCAACTAGCCCAGCAAGAAGTTGTTCTAGCAACACACCGCATTGCTTACGCCGAAACGCATCGTGCATCAGGCATGTGTGCAGCAGGTATCCTTTCTCGCACTTCCCACTGGATACACTCTGCCATCTAGCGGCCCCGCCACGAAGTCCAAGCGTGGCTTGTGTGAGAATATATATTCTTACAATATTGAATATATATGACGTGGGTTCGATTCCACCCGGTACGAATTTTAACAGATATTTTTTTGTCATTGAGGAGGGGTGCATGCTCAGTGGCATGTGCCCAGTCAGCCAAGTTGAAGCGGTTCATTGAAGAGTGCCACGCACCCAGTGTCACATACCGAGTGGCCTAAGTTAGACCGACGGCTCCTCTCAAATCCGGTTCCCTAGGCACAGCAGCACGATGCTCATCTCATTAGGCCATGGACTACACAATGACTCATGCTGGCGGGAAAATGGTTCGAGACAGAGCTACCGGAAAGTCCGTGAAGTATCTTAAGATGCTAATGCCATTTTAATTTTAATCGTATTTATTCCTAATCGCATTAGGACGCAAAAGAATGGTCACTGAAAAGACGTAGTCACTGTGTAATCTGATGGGTTCAGTATTGCTAACGAACACGAACTGAGAAGGGGTACGCTTCAGCAGCTAAGAAGCGAACAAAAAGAATCATGCGGATCCCACGCACTGTGGGAATCGAGGTCAGCGAAGCTTTCTGCTCTGTTTGCTTTGATTGACAATAATTAGCGGTGATTTTGAAGGCGAATGTTTCATTTCTTCAGCGTTTAGTGCAATACGAGAGTGGTGAGTTGACGGTACAGGTTACCTTACGTACACCACTGCTGTTTGTCCGCGAACTACACAGAACATAGCCAGACGTGTTTTTATAAGACGTTGTTCTGCGCCACTGTTGATAATTTCTGAGAAGGTTAGCATCACGATTGCCGCACACCGCATATCGCATCGTGGCAGGGGTGTCAACCTATAATTAAATTACGGGGCTGTACGTGCCAAAACTACAATATGATCATGGAGCACGCTGTTGTGACGGACGCCGGATTAATTTTGACCCCGTAGGGTTCTTTGAAGTGCACTTGAATCGATGTGCAAGAAAGCTTTTGTGTTTCGCATCCTTCGAAATGTGGCTGCTGGAGTCGGGGTCGAACCCGCGTCCTCTAGCAATGCCATAGCCGCAGAGCTACCTCGACGGGCAGAGAAATGCTCATTTGACGTGCGGCCGCTTCCGTGGTGGCGCCTAGACGCTACGGTGCTTTAACGTGGCTTTGCGTCTGCACGCCCTGCATCAGTTGTCCGCCTGACAAATTGCAGGACGTTTATATTCATAAACAGAGGAAACGTACTGTATCAAACGTTGAACCCAAATTTATACTCGTTGTCTTTCCGTAACCCGCACTCGCTTATGTGCTATGGTAGCTGCGAGCGAAGAGTGGCAAAGATTTTATTCACTCATTTCGTGACTGCGTTCGGTTCTACCCGTTCTCTGCCTCCTCTGCCTACCTGCTCTCTACCATTCTACCTAAGTCCCCTCCGGACTGCTTCAGAAGGGTAAGCGCCTGTAGTTTCTGCAATGCTTGTGTGGTAGGACACGGATAATCACAGCTGATATTGGGGTGGCGCTTAGCGAGCGTCAGAGGACATTGTGCACATTCAAAGTGTTGCAAACACGTCGAATGTCAAGCGAGGTAAAACGAGCTGTCCGCGTCTCCTTTTTTCTCTGCCACGCTGTTTCCATGTACATGCACGCTCTGGACCACCTCCTGATGCGGCGTGGAAAACAACAGCAGTAGCACAGCAGTGGAGAAGTTGAAGGAAGAGGCAAATAAAGCTTTACTTTAAAACAAAAAAAAATTATGGGGTTTAACGTGCCAAAACCACTTCCTGATTAAGATGCACGCCGTAGTGGAGGACTCCGGAAATTTCAACCACCTGGGGTTCTTTTGTGTGCACCTAAATCTAAGTACCACGGGTGTTTTCGCATTTCGCCCCCATCGAAATGCGGCCGCCGCGGCCGGGATTCAATCCCGCGACCTCGTGCTCAGCAGCCCAACACCATAGCCACTGAGCAACCACGACGGGTAAAGCTTTGCTTTAAAAGAAATAAAAGCCGTGGTTCAAAAGAAACTGCACTTTATGAAGGGGCGTCAGGATAAGAGTAAATAGCGCAAGTAGGTAGTGAAAATAATTAGTAAAAATGAAGGTTTAGTCAAAAAGTATATAATCCTTTCAAGCGCCGCTTGCTACTCGCCGAGACGTTTTTTCCTAGTAAGCTACTAAAGAAGGCCTCACTAAAATTAATATGTCAGTGGCTAGCATGGAACTTCTATTGTTTATTTTCTGCTAGTATGTACACAACTGTGTACACGGTGTCATGATGGTCACATAATTCAACGATGCGTCTCAAGCGTGAAAACTGAAAAAGCAGTTGTCGTTTTTAGTCAGGCAGAGCGGCACATCCACACTCGGCCTTGGAAGTCCCATGTTTTATGGCTAGACGGCCCTGAGCTCCCACTGCATGTGTCAACGTCACGAGCTCTGGCCGTGGTCTTCTCCTTGTTCTCTTCTTCGGAAGCCATATTCATGTTCCCGTGTTTTGTTCAAACTCCAACTATTTGTCGCTTCAAAAATGACTTTGAAAACAAACTCACTCATGCACACTAAATAGTTTACAGTCTTCTGGTTTCATCCGCATTCAAGAGGATTTCGTGTTGTCCGCCGAGCGCAGTGTTGGTGCTGGCAATAGGAGGCAGGGCTGCTCTATTAGTCAAAGTGTTTTTAAGCACTTGACGCTGCAAGTATCCTTGCATAGTAAAAATTTTCTATGATCTCTGCGCCTTGCGCATGAACTTCGTCTGCGTTTGCAACGAGAGCGGAAACTAACGAAGTGCACTCCGGCTACATCACCCTCCTCGTCGTCAATTGGGCTGACGCCCAACATTTTCCGGTGCAATGTTCGGCAGGCGTTTGTCCGAGCATTGATTTTCCGCATCGTCATGTTTCTTCTCGTAGAACGAGGACGAAGGAAGAGCAACAAACGTTGCAGCAAAATTTCACGATAATGCTACAATGCAAGGTGATATTACGAAGGTACCATCGTACAGTTCCCCATCTAAATGCTTACCTTCATAGTTCTGGTTTGTATATAACTGACCTCCACGCTTTCGTAAAGAAAAAAATATTGATCATTTCTTTCCTTATTGCGGTCACTTCTCCATCCCCTGCAACAATGCTTCTTGTATATCGGACTGGTAATCTGGGTTTAGCACTTACAACACCTAACATATTGTCCTTTAGGGTCTGTCCATTCTGCACAAGCAGTGGGTCTCTTATTACTGCTTCGCGTAATTTAAGTGACACTTGCGGAAAAATTTAATTGTGTGGGTAGCGTACGTCATTCGCACTATTCTTTTTTATATGTTTGCGAATGAGGCTTGTTAATATTTTGTTTATGCTTTGGTTGCCTAAGTCCTCGTATTTAATTGCTCGCTTGCTTTTTGCCCATCTTTCTCTTTGTGCACTTTTCATTCAGTCCCCTTGGTGGATATGAGCGATGTGTTGAAGCCTATACGCCACAAACAGCATACACGCGCTTCACCAGCTGGAGCCGTGCTTCGCGCTGCAGGCCCCTTCACGTATAGTGTTCCAACGCGTGCACAATGACGCTTTGTACATGTTCATTATCATGCACAGATTCCGGAATGGCGAGGACGCCTGGTGCATGCAGGTGTTCTAATTTGACCTCGCGAGACTATCATGATTCTTAGATGCGCGAGTAACTCCTTGAAAGCCCTAGACGGTGAGGAAAATTGATGTACCGTTGGAAATTGCTCATCTGGCGACGCCATACTACATATTTCTGAAGTGGATAGTTTGCGCAATAGTTTTACTCGCATTCGCTATTGGTGCATTACCAGCCATATTTGCAAGGCAAAAAGTGCGCAATTCGACTGGAACCGCGAAATTGGTTACATCTGTAACACGTTGCAGAACCAAGTTGCGCATTCAAAAAAGACAACCACAGGAAAAGGCGACGGAGGCGGAAATAGCGCTTTTTCCGTCTCCGTCGCCTTTTCCTGTGGTTGCCTTTTTTGAACGCGCAACTTGGTTCTTAAAAGCAACGCACCAACTAGCCAGCAAGAAGTTCTTCTAAAATGTCTGTAACACGCTCGGCGGAAATGATGTACAAACCGTTCGAAAGGGATGAAACACATAAATAAACGAATAAAACGCAACACTAAACGCAACACTCTCATCATATGCGAAGACCACAAACGTCGTCTTGCCGTTCGCATACCAACTAGATTCAAAAATTCCTTTTTGAAGCATTTACGCGTCTTGGTTGCATGAGCAGGCGTAAATACTTTCGAAAGAGCTCTGGTATCTTCAAGGCGGTACTAATGGCAACAATATAAAAGGTCATTTATTGGGTCATTTATGCGCCTAACAAAATCCCGTTCGCGCTTATTCAGTTGTCGCCAGTATTTGTCAGCGCCAGCATTCCCTGCCAGCGCTGACCGCACCGCTCGTTGAAGCGTGGAAGCAAATGCCGACATACAACGCTGCAAATTCCAAAAATATAAGCTATGACAGTTTTGGTGCAGTGCCTAGTTCGCTGGGGAATGACACGTGAATCGCAGTGCCGCTTCACGTAGAACAGCGTTGCACAACACATGAAACAGAAATAGCGCCACTGTTCACAAGATGAGCCGTGATTGCGATGCCAGGTTAAGCAACGAGCACAATTGCGTTACTGCCCTAAATTTCTATTATACTGTTCTACATATGAGAGACGCTCAGTTCGACTGCCTTTAATCACCGCTTTAGTACTAACTACAATATCTTTGTAATAATAATAATAATAATAATAATAATAATAATAATAATAAGGTAAAACACAAGGTAACAGCAAACATCAAGACTGCAGATTTATTTCTAAGTCATCATTTGCGGATAGATGTCTCCAAAAGTAATGCGAAATTAAAAGTGGTGGTCTTATAGATTGCGCTTTAAACAACTTTAACTGCACTGTAACAACGGTAAGAAGCAACGAAATAAAAAAAAAGCAACCCCTTGATAGCACGCTGCCGCGGCTAGGAGCCAGAGCGGTCATGTATCCCTCGTACGACGGACTACAAATACGAGCACGTGGTTCATTTATTACGATAATAATAATAATTTTGATGATGTAAAACCATGGCCTTTCCCCACAAACTGTATTGGTCATAAATCAGTGCCGCGTGCAAAAAATAGATAAAAATCAATAGACATTTAAAGCTCAATAGGAGAAACAACGAAGCCTGAGAAATAATATTGTGATCGATCAATCAAGGTCAAATGATATCATTTTATTGTTTTAATTAAAAGACTAATTATCGAAACATAAATCTACCAGACTAAAACAGACAAACAAATGTATAATATAACAATAAAGCTAACCTAATTTAGTCGGCAGGATTGACAAGTGGAGTTTTCAATGGCGTTTCTCCCAAATCTCCCAAAAGACAGCACAGGCACATTTCAGGGCAGCCCGAGGTAGCGCAGTGAAATGTATAGCTTATTCCTCCTCAGTGAGACGTACCGGCGAGTCAGTAAAAATTATCAGATGTTTAAATTTCTTTTACAATTTCAAGTAATTTTTTTTACCTTCCTCCCCTTCCCCTGTCTCTTCAGTTTCATTACAAAGGTACATAGTGAAGAGAGCGCCAGGCCTGATTTGTGCTAATAAAAAAAATTTGCGGTGAAACGCTACATCGCTGCTTCAGGAGCAAGAGCTTCAGTGTCAAGTTTTACATAATTTTCTATTCAACGGGCAGTTACGTGTTGTTATACTCTACTGAGGATGTCCGAGCGTATTTCGTGTTGAAAGGGGTATACTTGCGTGACCTGGATGACGTGATGAATCCTGATATAACTGATATGCTGTGGTCTTCCCACATTTTCTCTCGCCAAAGCAGCCTGTGTTCCAGTACCATCCGAGCTTCTACCCACCGCCGCTGCCCTACCCGCCCTTCCCCTACTCGCTGAGCCCTTACCAGCTGAGTCACTACCAGCCGGAGCTGTGTCCTCCGCAGCAGCCTCACCACGGTCTCCGCGGCCTGTCCGGCCACATGAGCTTCATGCCAACCAACGATGGCGGGTTCTTCTTCAACAATCCCAGGAGCCCGGCTGACTTGGGCCAGTACCACCATTCGGCGGGAGAGCGCGACTCCAACGAGCCGGTCATCATGGGCCTGGGACGCAGCAACGGCGCGGTTGGCCACAGCGGTGGGGGCCCCGTGCGCGCCCGGCGCCACGCGCCGTTTCCTGGTCATCATGCCAAGCACTGAACGGAGAAAGCCACGACGGGGCCACCACGGCCACCGGAGTCTTGCCAATCACCGTTCCTCCTGTTCATCACCTGCGCGTTGCCTTTGCTCCTCCTTTCCTCCCGCTCCCTCTCACGTGCCATCAAATAAACACAATTTCTATCGAGAAAGTCACGCTTAATTGCTTCGAATATGAGCCGCTTCTTCTCACTGTTGAAGGACAAATGCAACAAAATTGCGGGCACCGTAAGATCCCTAGTTCCAAATAGCGTGTATAGACAAACAGTGAACTCCACGTGGTATTTCGGATTTCAAGTACGAGTATTGCGAGAAGAATTCTCGCAAGAGTTTACGTATTTTATGCAAAAACTGAAAAAAAAACTCTTTCATTACCGTAAAAGCACAATAATTTGGGCCAGTTGGTGCGATGACATCATGAAGATCAGCGCAGGAAGACAAGGAACAAGAAAAAATATGCACATCGCACGCACTGTGGGAATCGATGTAAGCGAAGCTTTGTCTGCTGTTTGCCTTCATTGGCGTTATTTGGCGGTGATATATCCACGGCATACGACAGTCGTGACGTGATGTGAAATGTCACCTTGCCTTCTCCGCTTGTGTTTGTTGTTCTTGCTACGGTCGACGCTTTATACGAGCCTTCGTCGCCTCGTCAACAAATGCACGCTTCCGCGCCATTCTGGGTAGTAGCGTTGTAACACACAAAACTGCCTCCTCTCTATCTCTCTCTGCTCCCTCGATAACATTCCCCACACCTTCTTCCTCTACTGTCGTCGCTGTTGCGGCTGAGCACCGAGACAAGCGCTGCAGCTCCTGCACTGCATTTGAGGGGGGTCACGCCTAATTACAGCGTCCAGACGGCATTGTGCACATGCGACGCGGCGTAAATGTTGGCACCAGCTTCTCGCGTCGTCTTTCCTTTGTGCCACACTCCTGTCATACTAACGCGACAGCGTGTCGCAGAAGATGCGGCGTCGACGCCGCATGCGTCGCTTTGCGAATAGTCATTCGCAACCACAACCACCACGCAGCTCCTGCGCGTGGCGCATACCTTGTCTTAAATTCTTTACAGCGTTAGTCCTCGGAATTTTGAGAATGACAGCTCGTAAACAAATGTCCTGAAACAGAACACCGACAGCGTATGCCTTTTAGGTTTTCGTGACATCGTCACGTCTCAACCAAGTCCCGACGCGGCCGGCGTTAGTGGCGTGCAAGACCACAGCAGCAGTAGCAGCAGCAACGGCGAGAAAGGACCAAAGAAAGCTTCGCTTTAAAAAAGGACGGCTCTTCGTTGTACTTGCAAATAAGCTTAGTTGCAAAAAAAAAGATAGGGTAGAAACCATTCTCAATAAAGGTCCAAGTCAATACGGAGCATTTCTCCCCTTCACGTGACGAAAAGCCTGAGTGAACTCACATCGGCCCGGAGAAATTCACTCGAGGATCACCATGCACATGCACAGACCGCGACACTCCGACGCCGTACGATCGGAACAGGAGGTGGTCGCAGACGCTAGGCGCCCCACCAAATTCGTCTTCGAGGGCGAGAAGACAAGAAAGACAGAGAGGGTAACCAGACGCACGTCCTGCACTGGGGGAAGGGGGTAGGAAGGGGTAGAAGGGGGTATAGAAAGCGCTTTTGAAGGTGCGCGTCCGCATCCCGCAAGCGGCAGCACCTCTGTAATCAGAGGTGCTGCCGGTTCAGCGGTCGTTCGCTCGGGGTGCAGTTTTTGGCCGCATGTAGCCTCTCTTCTTGCTCGCGCTTCACGGCCAGGCGTACCTCGTCGGCCCGTCGCTACGTCTACTGTCTAGCCACTTGCGCACGCGTCGGATGCCTCTGCAGTCTCTGCTTCATACTTTCGAGAGCTCTCCCTGATATCTGCATGTAGAGGCCTACGCGCAACGTGGGGCAGCTAGCGCAACCAAGCCGCGCCTATCTATGGCGCGCGCGGGCGAATGGAGCAAAGAGAGGAGGCCAGTATGCGAGCTGGTGCCTGGAAGAGCGCCCGTCGGCGGGTGGGGCAAGCTGGTGCCGAGTCACTGGCGGCCTGCAAGCAAGGGGTGCGCGCGCATCCTCGACAAATTCCGTGACCTTGGCCGGCTTCGTGTTTGACCTTGGCTACGACGAGGCGAAGACATGCTTTGCATTTACACCAGCTAATGTATAAACACAAAAATCCTGAGGTGCGCGCTGAGTTGTGCGCAAGTCACAAGTACGTAGCAAACCGAACGAAGATAGCCCCTGGTAAGCGAAACCAAAAGGATACAGTCGATTTACACTTCGAACATGACAACCGTGCCAGCCAATGGAAGCTTCTTTTGAGATAAAAAAATTCTTTATTGTGCAGGATGAATGATAACCTGCTTGCGCGTTTATTCCTCAGCCTGTTATTTATACGGGAAGTCTCGATACCATCGCGCGTATAGTTATCGTTTCTTTTTTTTAATATATAGCGTCTTGGAACACCGCTTCAAAACCGCATTTTGCACACTGATAGGCCAGATTAGACAATTTCTTTTTTAATGAGCTCGCAATAGGAGTGTGAACGTAAGAAAAAAATAGCAGTTTCGCCCGAAAGGTGTAGCACTGACTCAAATCGCAAGCTTTCGCGTTCTGCTTGAGCTTCTCGGACAGTGTTCTAAATATCCGCAGGTGCGGACGCGACATACATAACCGCGCCAATATTTCTGCCACCCTGCAATGTTTTAACACGCCGTGTATGTCCTGCAATGACATCGCTCGGGCGCCACTACTACGCTGGCCGTGAAGAGCAGTGATAGTATAAAATTACAACGCTCTCAGGTTTCAACACTGACATTGTTTTGCACATTTCTTACCCGTGTTAAGATGCACGTGTTACGCTAGTTCACGAGTTGCGGGAAGCCATGAGGCAAAAGACGGCGTTCCATACCTGCCCTCCATGGTAGCATTTCCAACTAGAAATAAAAAGCACCCTCCGGAGTTTTCCAGGGGGGAGGGCGAGTCCCCCCGGGCGATGCCGAAGACCCACCTCCCCCCCCCCAGGGGGGAGGGCGAGTCCCCCCGGGCGATGCCGAAGACCCACCTCCCCCCCCCCCCCCTCTACACCACCTCAAGTGCCATTACCAGAGCTTTGTCACCCACATCATTAGAGGTTTCTTTTGACTTTCCTCGACCTTTTCACTTGGTATTTTACTGGAGCTATAGCTTACTGCGTCATTGTCGGCGCGGACGTACAAGGCTTTTAATTCATATTTGCGCTTTATTTCTGGAAATCCTGACAATAGGAGTACACGCGCATTAGACGCACTAGCGGCGGCTACCTCATCCGTATTTTCTTACTTCGACATTGTTTCAAATTTCCACTGTAAATACACACAATATATTAAGATATACACACAGGACAAAGTTTTATTGTATTTTTGAAAGAGATGGAGGTGACCAGTTAAAAATTATTTCTAGAGGCATGGATAGCCTATGCGTAGAGAATGAATATGTTGCTGTATCTTCCCCACGCCTCAATTTGTTTGCGTGCTTTTTTGACCATGAAAAAACCTATAGACTTCAGTAAGCCCTTCGGCTGTCTTTCATCAATGGTGCGTGAAATGCACACGAATGTTGTGTCTGAGTATTCCTTCTCTTTCCAGTAAGCAATGCTAACGACTCATGAAAAAAAAATCATTTCTAATAATTTACAACATTCATTTGGGATTGTGTCCCGATTAACTATCATGCACCAAGATTTAAATAAAGCGATGCCTTAGTCGAAGAAAACCTAGTGCATATTGTTTACAGTACAGTGGAGTAGCTGCCAGTAATTTTTTCGTTACTGAGATTTGATTAGGTAATTATAAATAATTACCTAACTCGAGATCCTGATCTGAGTTATCCAATCCTGATCCTGATTATCCTAACGTCAATGAGGCATCTGAAGGCACAGCCAAGGGACATCTAAATGTGGTATTTTAAGCGAAATAATAATTGCGTACTAATTTTTCCCGACTGAAAAATAAACCCTGCGAAATATGGGGAATAGCACGTGAATGCGCCACCACCTGGATCATAAAGCAGCGTCTTCGAACAGGCTGTCTCTGAGTTGTCCAGAACGAAATAAAGAAAAACATCATGATCGAGCAGGTTCCTTATCTGGCGCACCGCAGCCGAAGAAACACGTCTCGTTTGGTGTTAGTTGAAAATAAGCTGTGATAGCTGTTGTGTTAGCATAGGTAAAGTGCACGGATGTCTTTCTTTTTCTTTTGCCACAAAACCTATCAAGACAAAACCTAATTGACAACGTCAGTGCAAAGGTTTAAGGGTGTGTTTTGTTTTGTCCCAGTCGCCATGTGTTTCTCTAATGAGCAGAAGGTAAACAAGGTCCTTGCCTTGGGATCTGCAAATGGCAACAAGAGCAAGGTCGCAAATGTATATCAGTCATGGAAGTGTTGCGGTAGACCAAACGCTTCGACTGTGACCAGAAATTATGAAAATCTGAGACGAGCCGGCAGCTTCAAGAAACAGCGCCGGAATTTCGTACCGGACGTGGCCGCCCAGGTACCAAATTCGATGTCATCAGTTTGGAGGATTCTTAATGATGGCCTTTCACCCGTACCACCTTAATCAGCACCAATCCTTGGAAGATAGAGACCTGTAGAATCGCCTAGATTTCTCGAATTGGATCCTCACAAAAGCGGATGAGTTACCGGACATTTTCAGCAACATCATATGCACAAATGAAGACATCTTTTTTTGCAGAAATACCCAGGCTAATTTGCATAATGCACACTATTAGAGTAGTTCCAATACCCACTGGCTAAACCGCAATCAGCAACACTACCAGTGCAAGTTCAATGTGTGGTGCATAATTTATGCCGGTGCTACAATCGGTTCCATCTTCGTGGATCACACACCGACTTCAAGGAGTCCTTCAAGGAGTGGTGGATGAGTTCCTCAGCGAAGTCTCGCTGTCATGTCCACGACTTATGTGGTATCAGCAAGGTGGGGCACCAGCACACAGCAGCAGCCGAGCACGAAACTGGCTGGGTGCGATTTTTCATGCGCAGTAGATTGGAAGGTACGGGCCTTTAAATTGGTCCGCAAAGTCACCTGACCTCTCTCCACCCGATTTCTTTCTTTGGGGTCATGTGAAAGATCGTGCTTACGCGATGTAGATATTGGCCTCGAGCTCCACCACTGGAAAAGCTGGCGCCACCGTCGGCGTGACGTGCTAGGAGGGATCACGTGGGCATAGCGGCCGCGTCGGCTGCTTCGGGCGCGCCGAAGCGAGCTGAAAACGAGTTTAAATTCCCTCGTACGCTGCGGTCCTCATTTAGTGGCGAGGTTTTCCCGCTTCGAGTGTCTCCTTTACAACGCTTGAAAGCACTACAATAGGTAGTGGCTGCCTTTGAAGGCGCACAACATGGCAGGCTACTGCTCGGTGCCGCAATGCCGGACGCACGCGACGGAGCACGGTGTCAGCCTTATTCACACGTAGCCGCAGGACAAGAAGCTGTGTGAAGCTTGGCTCGCGAAACATAAAACCTGCAAACAGTCATCGGCTACAACTCGGGCATGCAGCAAGCACAGACGCGAGGAAGATTTCTGCTACGGCGCCCGGTCTGCGATGTTCTGAAAACGCGCACTGAGACGCTCGCCCGAGTCCGCTGCCCGACTAATGTCTGACGGTTTGGTCTATGAACTTGTCGATGCTATAGATACTGGCAAGTTCAGTGGAGTGGAAAGGCAGCGGTAAGAAGCACATTTAAAAAAAGCATGGCATATGGTCATGTTTGTGTTATGAATTAATGCACTGGATTACAAAAAAGGAGCAGCGGGGAATTGCACACTGAGAACACCGATAAACATACAGTGCGACGCAACTCGAGAAATAGTATTGAAAGGTCAAAGAATTTAGTAGAAAAAAAAAAGATTGAATCGTCGCGACGGCACATCACAGTCCCCGTAGGCGTCGAAGTCTCTACAATGAAATTATTTTTGAACAGCTCTGATAGCGACCACGCAACAATGGTTGCTTGTATACTGTCAAATGCTCATATTCTGCGGCCTAAAGCTCATGGCACGGTGCGAAAACGCGCGCGCGGAGAAAGCGAAACAGTGCGCGGACAAACATGCAGACGCGCAGTCGGTCGCTGCGAATCTGCGCGATCGCTGCATTGAGGCTTCATTCTATTACGCTCCATTTAGTTATACAAACACTATAAGAACATATTTCAGATAGTTTGCTCTCAGCATTTACCTACCTTTCACGTAAGAAGCCGGTTCGGGAGACTCCATCGCGGCGACTGCGCGCAGTGGCGTTCACTGTACGTATTCGGTAAAGAGATAGCGTCTGTAAACGATTGTGTGCTTTCAGTTTGCCCAACATTATTATTTAGACAGTAAGAAACTTCTCTCGTTTCGAAAGTACTTACAGAAATGTCCGGGAGAGCTCGCGCGTGGTGTTTTCAGTGAGCGCTGACCGCAAAACCTATGAGGAGCGCGCCACGTGATCCCTCATACTACGCCAGCGAGGCGCTTCCGATAGATGGCGACTCCGTAACTCCTCGCCGCCAATACGTCCGACTAGTTCAAGGCAAGGATACAGATGTCTGCCGTAGAATTCCTGTGTCGGTCATCAAAAAAGCCACTGAATATGTGATAAAACGGACACAGTACTGCGTAGCTGCAACACAAGACCTATTCCAACACGTCCTCTAAGCCGGTGTACAACGGAGCTTACGAATTCATAGATAATAAGGGCCCAATGAAATCTGACGTTCTATTATTGTTCGTGTTTGTTCTCTTTTTTTGTGCAGACGTCCTGATTGCCCCTTCGGCTAATTTTGAAGTGGTATATTTACTTTCTTACACGTTGGCCGCTTCCCGGTTTGTTTATTTCGCTTTTATTTGTTCACACCAACCTGTTTTGTTCACGAACGTGTTCACACGAACCTGAACGTTAAGGAGCCCGTGACGCAAAAAACCGGCGGTGGCGTTCCGCGTGTTTAGAAAAAGTTTATTTCAACAAATGACGATACGAACACTGAGTGACAATCAAAGGCACAATTCCACGAGGACGATAACATATACACAAAACGAAGCATTGTATACATGGCACGTTTTCGAAGCAGTGTCCGAGTCCTCATCACACTAACATATAACCACACAGACATAAGGAAAGGCATATTTCCACATAAACTAATAGGCACATGTATAAGATGATCTGCAATATGTACAGTGCATACAATGTGTATGTAAAACGATGGTGTGACAGGGACACTTTACATATTCCCGTGTTGGCGTTGGACGTCGCTTCGGCAAAAAGAATTTCGAACAAATTCTGAACCACGCATACCCAACCACTTCTCCCCCACAAAATGTTGCTCATACCTTGTCCTTCATTCTTTACAATGTTGTTCCTCGGAATTATGACAACGGCTGGCCACAAACAAACGTAATGGAAAAATATACACGGACAGCGCAGGTTCTTCATGTTAGCTCTTCTAAGACTGAAATATTAAAATTGCGAAACAATAACAGGAGATCAACCCACATAAGAGGCCGCGTTTCTATCCGAAGGCTCGCCTTCATGCATAGCGTTCGCAGCCAGCGTTTCCCGGCTAACGTTACGGTTACATAAATTGCAGTAGCCGGCAAGCATGAAACGCAGTAAGGGGTCTTTGAACGCTATCGCGTTTCACTCTTAAAGTGAAGCTTGAGCGTCCTCCATTTTTTTTGCAGCACGTATACACTTTCATGCGAAATGTATACACTTTTAAGAAAAATAAAATGGTCACTTTAATTTGGCTTTCGTCCGAAGCACGGATAATAAGTCCAAAGACGGATAATAAGTGTGACGTAGAAATGAGAGAAAGGAACAGCTGCGAAGCCACAAAATCTGCTGATGGTGCTCCTTCCGTACCATCATCAAGGTGATGCGTTGTCTCTTCGGGCTTGCGACAGGCAATGCAGTTGCCTTCAATCAGCTTATTTGAGGGCGCTGCTTTATTATGCGCGTCGGAGCATGCTCGCGCGGTATTTTTCATATTTCCTGAGGTTTCTTTATCAGCCGGAAAATGTTGTACGCAATAAGTAGGTCGCTGAAAACACCGCATTTAGATGTCATTTGGGTGCCTACCCATGCCTCATTGACACTTGAAAATTAGGACAGTACTTCTCGAGTTAGATTACTAACTCCAATTACCGAATTAAATCTCAGTAACGAAAGAATACTGGAAACAATACGCAATACGTTTTCTTATAACACTGCATATTTCACTCAGTAGCCGAAATGAGGACAAGCCGGATTCACTCGAAATCAGAATCGACAGCAGTCTTTCGCAGCAGCGCTTACACTCGAACTCACAGAAAAAGAAAGAAATAGAGCGAGCGTGCAGTTTCGCCGGAAAGGCGAATCAGTGTTAGTGATAGCCAAGTATGCGACAATTACACGAAAGAAGATAACACCACCGAGAGGACTCAAGCTGTGAAATTGAACTGTCTCCTACTATGAGGTCTTGTATATACTCATATAAGGCCATCACTTGAGTACTGAATTGTTCGAGGTCACACGAAGTTTCAAGTGCAAGATGTGTGTGTGTGGTGGGGGGGGGGGGGAGGTCGGAAAGCTGGTCGGGCCGCGGCCCCCCCTCCCCCCCCCCCCCAGGGAAATGAAAACTCTCCACCTATGCATGCAACAATTACACCTTTCCACATACCCCAGAACACCTCGTGCATATTGTACGCCCATGTCGCTCTGTATTTCATTATGGCCGCATTTCTCTTCCCCTTTCCTGTTATTGTTTTTTTCCTGTGTTTCCTTATATCTACTGCCTTCGTTTGTCCATGTACCAAGGTATTTATATTCTTTTGCGCAAGGTATTTCTTGACCCCGTATGGTCACTGTCTGTTCTCTGTTTTCATTCAATACCATAACAGCTGATTTTAACGCTAAATTTCAGACCTAACTTACCGCCTTCTTGTCCACAGATATGAGGCACACGTTGCATATCACTTTGCTTGTTAGCTAAAGACACAATGTTGTCCGCATAAAGCAAAGCTTGAAGCTGCTGCTTTACTCCGGTACCCTCCTTTTTGTATGGGAGATTAAATCTGACATTACATCCTTAAAGCGATATTTCCATCCTCACCATACATATTATAAACAGAAATGAGTATAAAGAGCACGCCTGCCTCAGTTCCTTGTTGATATCAGCTTTCTTCTCGCTCCTCATTCCTTCCCATTCAACGCAAACGGTATTTTTTTCGTAAATCTCTCTCAAAAGCTGTAGAGAATCGTCGCGTAAGCCTTCGCTTTCCAGAATATGCCACAAAATGTGGCGGTCTACGTTGCCATACGCTCCTGTTGTGCCCAAAAAGGCCACATATAACCGTCTCCTTTCTCCTCTTGATATTACAATACACTGAATAAGGGTAAATAAGTTATCATCCCAACATCTGCCTATTCTGAAGCCATTCTGAAGTTCTCCTAAAATCCATGGTAGAGTGTATAAGCGCGACTGCACGAGGACGAAGAAAGAAACAGATACACAGACACAGCGCTTCACTTTCTTCGTCCTCGTCCAGTCGCGCTTATATACTCTACCATGGATTCTAAGCAACTAGCCCGCCAACGTGTTTTAATCTCCTAAAATGCCATTATTCTCTGCCGTGCTTGCAGTTTAAGTTAATTGCCTTTATTGCTAGCCTGTATATCACTGATGTAAAGGTAAACAGTCTATACGAGTGAATTCTATCTTTCTCGCCGTTACCTTTATAAATTACGTTCATTCTACTTTGTCGCCAACTGGCTGGTATTAGTCTTTTAGACTTTTTTCTACTGCTTTCAACAGAGCTTTCTTATTGCTTGGTCCTAGTTCATTAATCAGCCTAACGGCAACCTCGTCTAGCCCTGTGGCTGTGCGCTTCAAAATTTTCTCTTCTACTTCCTTCCAGTTGAAATTTCCCTGCACGAGCTCCTTTTCCATCTGGTTCGCTTTCATTCCCTGTTTTCCTCAACTACAACCTCGGCATTGCCTTGGAAAGATCTCGCTGTTATTTTTCAGATGTAATTTATTCCAGCGTCCCCTTCTAGTTTGTTTCCACCTTGGTCTAGGATATGTTTGTGTAGTGTTGCAGACTTGTTGCCTAATATTTTATGTGGTTCTGAAATATTGTAGGTGCGGCCTTCTCTTCCTCACGTATCTCTGACGACCAACGTTCAATTTCGCCTTTTATCTTTGCTTGCACCATAATTTGAACAATAGATGTTTTTCTACCGGTATATTCCCCATTTCCTGGTTAGTTCATCCTGCGGCAACTGCACTTTTTTGCCTGATTGTGCTCTCGGGATGCTTCTGTCGTTCGGCGACCGCTTCTTGTGTCTCCTTGTTCTACCAGCTTTTCGGTTTCTTTTTTCCTTTCCAACGAACATGTAGCTGCTCTTTCCGTATTTCTGTCCTTATTACACTTAGAAGCTCACTATATTACCGCTATTTGCTTCGCCATTTGCCATGTTCTTCCTCAACCCTTGTGACTATAGTTGTTATTTGCTCAGTGTTATTTCTTCAGCGCCAAGGCGTGCGCCATCTGGTCGTGCCGCAACGAACTCAGCAGCGCGTGCCTCTCGCTGGATCGGTTTAGTTTTTCCCACGGATGCGACAAACGCACTGGGGCGTAAAGGTGTGCAGCTTGGCTGTAAAAATCAAGTCCGAATTCACTGCTTTGGTGCGTTCTTGTTCTGCGCTGAGAAAGCAGGTCCAGATGGCACGTTTATCCACTACGGCGTAATTCTAGAGGCTGCGTTGCTAAGCGCTACGTAGTGGCCGTAGCCACGTAATCTTAGGCGCTTGCTCCTACAGCATAAATCACCCATCGCTTCCAGTTACTTGTTCTTTAGTGGCACAGAAACACTGAGGTAAATAATATTGGACTGCGCCAGCCAGAGCCGCCAGCTCGAAGTGCATCGTGTGCTCTCTACATTGTCACAGAAAAATATGCAGCAGCCTAATCTCGGACTATCCCTCCTATGCTATGACAGTGCTTCTGGCTGTGTCACAATATGCACTCTTGGACTTTCCCTCTTCGATTAGGCAGCGGCCAGTGCGTCCCTTATAGAGTACTCAGCTAGCTGCCGCTTACAGGGATTGCCTATACAAAATCTCCCATATAAATGTCATAGGCGCCGTGTCAGTGAACGGGAACTTTGGTCGATTGGAAGTTCGAGTTGACGTAGTCGTGGTGATGGATATTAGTACAAGATGCGGCCATTCCTGCCACCAAAGGCCATAGCAACATCGAGATGAGAATGTCCTAGAGGGAAATTCGCAGTTTCAAAATTCGGCAGAACCCATCACATGATGACAGCCAAGGGTAATGCGTTTAGCATTGAAACAAGATTGCGACAACGTATTGCCACCGCGAAGAGAAGTTTGTATGAGGCGTTTACTCCAACTAGACTCCTCTTTTGCGCTTCGCTATTAGGAGGCCTACATACTAGCGCTGTTTTAGGGGGGTGACAGCCTTCGTAAGGTTGCTTGCCGCCGCCAGCTAAATTGTCTGGTTTACGTTTCCGACAAATTATAAGATGAGGAACACAGAATGCCGAAAGACCAGCCGACAGACTACGTTTCCCATAACCCTTGGTGATGTGAAACTAACTTTTAACATAAATTTCGGCCTCAGCAGCCAGAGAAATACAGTGTGTCTGAGCGCAGTACGTGGCACGACCACGTTTTAGGTAGGTATAGGTAGGTTTAGGTTTTAGGCTAGTAAGCAGTCTTTTATTGCGAAGCAATACTACTTTAGGTCGCACTTCAGCCCGTTCCGTGGCGAAGCGGTGGTAGGCACCATTGACCTTTAGCGTGACCTCGCTGCGTGACGTCACACCACGTGACCTAAAGTGACGTCACACCAGCTGTGTAAAAACGGGGCCCCATCTCACGCCCTCGCGAGGCGAGGCGGTAGCCACCAACGGCGGCCTAACTCCCGCTCCTCTCACCAGGGGCGCTACGGTCAGTGTGACGTCACACCAGCTGTGTAAAAACGGGGCATCATCTCACGCCGTCGCGAGGCGAGGTGGTAGCCACCAACGGCGGCCTAACTCCCGCTCCTCTCACCAGGGGCGCTACGGTCACTATTGCTTCGCAATCACCAGGCTTAACCAAGCTAAGCCACGGCCGTTTTTATTAAAGCACACTTCGGAAAATTCATCTTTTATATATTACGTACAAATGTAACGCAACGAAATTGCTTAATGCAGTTCACATTCAAGCGTGAGGTAATACTACCACGAGCCCGCCACCCAGCCTTATAACTTGTTGTTTATGCTTGGCACATGACATGCAACAGAAAAAAAATGCTTCATGTGTTAAAATAAAATGAAAAGGTGACTAGTATATTAAGGATGCGTGCAGGTTGCATGTGCGCATTTGTGATTGAAACAGACTTGCTGTTTCCTTTGGGCCTAGGATACTTTTAATAACGACACGGCAGTCGGGAGCTTTTTTACAAGCAACACAAACTTTATACGGACACGCTAACACGATACAGACGATTTACGTACACGTGAACTAGAATTCTGAAGTAGTTTGTACTTCTATATAAGGATGTGCCTAGCACTCATACATCACGACTCGCCGGTATGCGTCGTCGTTACGGTGACCATGATGGTTGTCGTTGCGTAGAGCGTCGCTGCGTCGTCTGACACTTCAAGACAGCTGGTGTGTTGCTTGCGACAGCCACGTCTTACGCCATCATCATCACGCTGCACCTTGTCGCGACTTGAAAGCACAGGAACAGCAGGCCGGCACAACAGCAGGCCACTGATGTAGCTGGCCCGTAGCGCCTGGCTTGTAACGCCTCGGCCGCTAGAACGGCAGACAAATAGCTCAGCCGCCCCGGTGCCCAGCACGAAGCACTGCACCAGGCCGCTTTAACAGCAGGCGGCTGGTGCACAGGAGAGCTCAGCCACGAGCGGGATCTCCGACCAGGTACGCACGGTAGCAGGACACGCGGTCGCCAGTCATCGGGCCTTGAACCGCCGTTCTGCCAGCTGCCGTTCAAGATTTCCGCTCGCTCTCACGCTCTGCGCACTCTGCACACCACTTCTTTGTTGGTGGCACGTGGTCTTCTTGCACGTGGTCTTGTTGTTGCCATAACACATCATTCCATGCTGGTCTTGTCAACGCCACACGCCACTATCCACATCATTACAACAGCCCCCCCCCCCACTTAATATAGTGGCCCGCAACTATTCTAATTAACATAAGAGGCGAGTGTGCATGACAGCAGGCACGTGCAGATACTTCAAGGAAAGTTCGTGGTCCACAGAAACAATTTACGAGGATGCACTGATCACCAAGCACGTTGAGACTTTGGAACACAAGCCAAAGTTCTGACGAGTGCTGCCCTACAGAAGTGACGCAGTTCAGATACGCCTTAAGTAATCTGCACCTACATTGCTCGACCCTTTGACGTATTCCACAGTAAACGAATACTACTGCATTAACAAACTCCACCGTAAAACACGGTTGTTTACGTCCTTGGGCGACTGCAAGTACTGCAGTGGCTGATAATCGCATTGGATAACGAAAGGTGTCCCGCAAAGGTAAATGTGGAACTTCTGGACAGCCCGGACAAGCGCTAAACACTCACGTTGAGTAGAGGAATAACGGGTTTCTCTAGTCAGCAGGTTGCAACTATAGCATAATCAACGGGGTGTAAAACATTGTCTTCGCTGGTCTGTAGAAGTACAGCGCCTAGACTCGTATTCGAAGCATCCGTGCGGAGCACAAAAGGCTTCGTGAGGTTCGGGGCTTCAAGCATTGGACTTGCGGCGAGCTTGCCCTTGAGGACGGTGAAAGGGTTTTCTTGTGCGGGTCCCCAAGATACAATATGGTTTTGACCCTTTTCTGTAAGGTCAGTCAGGGGCTTGGCGATGTCGTGGAGTTGGAAATAAACTTTCTGTGGTATGCGTTTAAGCCGAGAAACGACTGTACGGCTTTCTTCATGGTTGGTCTCTTAGCGGCTAAGATCTTGCGCAGTTTTTTAAGCATTGGTTCTACTTGCGCATCTCCAATGCGGTGTCCGAGGAAGGTAATAGTTTTTAGCTCGATCTCACACTTGGTAGGTTTGACCGTGAGGTTCGCATTGCGTATCCTTTGGAAAACGCGTGGCAGGGCATCGAAGTGTTCTTGCCAGGTAGTGGCAGCGATTACTAGGTCGTTATAGTAGTGATGTATATTGGGTAGGTCTCCTAAAGCTGCCCTCATTAGGCGTACAAAGACAGCTGGGGCAGTCCTGATTCCAAAAGGCATATATTTGAAGTGATAGAGCCACGATATGCTTGAAAAAGTTGTTGTTTTTTTGCGGATCTCTGCAGGCACGGGTACTTGCCATTAGCCCTTTATGAATTTAAATTTCGAAAATACTTCTGTTTTCCTGCAAGCGCAAGGTCAATGTTAATCCTTGGGATCGGCTCACTGTTGAAAACTAACTTTTTGTTCATTTCGCGGAAATCGATGCACAAACAAATAGTGTCGTCTGGTTTCTTAATGACAGCGATCGATGCGTGATATGGAGACTTTTACTTCTCAATTATGCCTAATCACAGCATCTCTTTCTTGTACCTCGCTTTCCACCTTTTCATGCAGAGCCAGGGGAATAGAGTACCGGGATATGTGAAACATCGGTCCAGCGCACAATTGAACAAGGACGAGAAGAGAAAGACAACACGAACGCCGGACTTCAACTGAATTTTATTCATGGAAAATAGGGCTTTACGTACACAGGGGGAGGGAATGGGGGGCTGCTAGTGCGCAGGACCACTCAAACATATTTCCTTGGTCTAGGCAACAGTCATCATTGGTGTCAAACCAAAATAAGAAAAAAGAAAAACTTTTCCCTCTCTTTTTTACGTCACTCAGTGCAATCTTGCTCATCTCCCGCTCTACCTAGCTGATTCGACACACCCGTTTGCCCTGAGATAATCAAGTCCTTTTTTCCCGAGTACAACAGAAGGAGCACTGACACAGTAATCGTTTGCATTGGAGATACAAAACGCTTCAAAAATTTCCCGGTTTTTCTGATTGCTATATTTGCGCAACACACGTGTTCGTTCGAAAAACGCCTTGCATGCTGGCTTGTGCGAGCAACGGCGAATGTGGTCGGCTAAATGACCAGCGCCACTTAGTGAAGTAGCATTCCTGCGATGCTCTAGCAAGCGTTCATTCAGACAGCGCCCGGTTTGGCCAATATAGCATTTCCCACAGGCGAGGGGAATACTATACACAACACCGACGTCACATACAACAAGGGCTTTGGTGTGCTTTATTTTGCAGGCTGGCTTCTTCTGGGATTCGTTTACTAGGCGACACATTCGTCCCAGCTTTTCCGGTGCTGAAAACACAACACGCACCCCGCACCTGTCGCCAACCTTCTTGAGGCGGTGAGAAACCTGGTGCCAATAGGGCACTACGACAGGGCGCTTTTGCGGGCGTGCGTCTTCTTTCAGCGTGCGCCTCCCACCAACCTTTACCTCGCGAATCTGGCTCTCTACCACCGATGCCACGATTTCTCCGTGGAACCCAGCCTTCTCCAGACGCCTTAGCTGGGCGTCGACGCTGTCACGAACTTGATGTTCGCATGACTTCTCTAGAGCAGAGCGGACGCAATTTTTTGCTATAGCTCTTTTTACGGGCTTGGAGTGGGCCGATTGATAATTCAGAATTTGTTTTTTCGATCGTGGCTTGTACTGCCAGCACACGCGTGCTCGATGAAAAATAAGGCACAAGTCGAGGTACTGGATGCGACCATCTTGCGGCAGTTCGTGCGTGAACTTCATTCCAAAGGCGTTACTAGCAAAAATATCGAGAATGTTGCTTATACTGTTTTAAGGCTAGTAGCGCCGCTCAGGACGAGCAAAAAAGGAAAGAGGTAGGGGTGATCAAAGGGAGCGGAAAACAGGGTGAGCGCTACTAGCCTTAAAACAGTTATGACATACCAACTCGCCCAAACTGCCACGCTTTTGACCTTCGTTGCTTATAGACCAGAATACGCTAGCCTCGCGCCCAGACTATTTGAACGCATACTCTCGCGCCCGGATTGCCCGGTCGACCAGCGCCATTTTGTTCTGGGCTGCCAAAGTGTGTTCGCCGGGGACCAGCAGACATGGCTAGCGCTAGCTCTAGGACTCCAAAGTGCGGAAATGTGCCCGTTCACGCGGATCCTAAGTACAAGAAGTCACCTGGGCATCGTTGCGTCGTGTTTGGATGCCAAAATAACCAGCGGAAAAGGAGCAGGTTGCTTAGCGCTGTTTGCGAAGTGCACAATACACGTAGGGAATCGTGCCGGTGCGGTGTTTTCAGCCTGCACCGATTTCCATCCGCTACGAAGAATGCCAAGCTGCGCCACCGGTGGATAGCTGCAGTGAATAGGAAGAACTACCAACCCAGTGAAAATGCACGAGTGAGTATTCGATCGGTGTATATTTTGGTGCCACGTTCAACTTTGCGCCCTACGAACGTAATATGTGTAACACGCAGGTTTGCTCTGAGCACTTTCTGGACAAGCCCACTGAGCAGAATCCCGCGCCGGTGCTTCGCCTTGGCTATAACAAGAAGGCAAGCTTTTTCGTGTTTTCATTCAGGCAGACCTCCCGACGGTTAAGCGGAACAGCTGAGTTTGCGGTCAGCGATACTTGCAGCTGGTGCACGGCATGACCATTAAGCGTGAACGACAAGTTGTAGGCGATAGTATGTTGCCCTGCTGGTGAGCGTTATTGCTAATGAAAGTAAACCGAAGTCTGCTCGTCACGTAGCATGCGTCCACAAAAACGTAAACGACGACTGCTCGTCGACGAAGGCGTTCTTGCAGCGCGCCTGTCTTTACGAGCTGGTGTTGCAGGTGTCATTCGTAACGAATTCACTTGAGCCTCCTGAGCTCTAAACTGCGTGCGGGCTGTTATGCGGGGCAAAGCGCAAAATTTTTCCGTTGATAAGGCGAGGAAAATAAGGTGCTTAATTATTGTTGTATATTGCAACAAAATTTTGCTCGTTCTCACCAGTTTTTTTTTTACTGTTTTCTTTTCTAAGGGAGCGCTAACAATCCGATATGGCCTCGCACAAGCGAAACAGGTCTGAAACCAGGTATCTGCAGTTGGTGGGGCTAATTTTTTGGAATGCAGGTGCGGTTGTTGTCTTGTACCAAAGGCTTCCCTGATGATGCAGCTTTAAGTAGGGGTGGTAATTTTATGTGCCCTGTCATGGTTTGTGCAACTGTACAACACCTGCATCCGTCATGCTCGCCCTGTTATACGGGCTTTGACTGCACATGTAGTTGAACATTATAACTACTGTATTTCCTCATTTTCCAATGAGTGCAGGTTTAGCATCATATGCTGCTTGTTCGAGTACTGTAGGCTTGTGTTCTGAATGTTGTACTGTTAAGTGGTTGCACGATACAATTGGCCTGGTGCATCTTCTATTTCATTTTGCGGGGACTTTATATCTTCGCAACAGTGATGGCATGGGAAAGAACTACAGTCCTTCTTACTATAACATCTATTTTGTTTTCAATGTGCAGGTGGTGAAGGGCTGGCGTCTGCTAATCAGGCAGTCAAACGACCTCGCCAGTTGGTTGCCAAACGTGGCCGACCCAGTAGTGACCATGACAAACAAGACCAAACTGAAAGTGCAGAGGACAATGTTCGGCGTTCTTTAATAATATATGTCACCAACACAGTGCTGTAAAATCCTTCACAGGTTACGTGCTTACGTGGTTACCCGATGTATTCGCTTCTGCAGTCTGCACATCACTCAGTGTGGCCATTGCGGACTTGCATGAGGTCTTGAAGTTTGATTGAATCGAGACAGCGAAAGTGACAGGCTAGAAAAAACGCGAAATACGCCTTCCGCCCAGCTAAAAAGCCCAAGTTTCGCCTTCGCGCCGGGTCGCATCTCCCGGCGTGGCAGCCCAGGCCTGCTACTTCGCGGCGCTTGGGATAGATGGCGCGACCGGCGCTCATCAATATGGCGGCGCCCTTTGAATTCACGGTGTTCTGGTGTATACTATTGCATTTATCCTGAGCATCAGTCGTATTCATTACCACGAGGTAATCGTCGACATATCTAAAAACTTTCTGCACGCCTGCGTTGTAAAGGGACGCTTGAATGCGCTTGTCAATACTTGCTAAGAAAATATCGCTTAAAAGTGGTGCTAGGCAAGAGCCGATGCACACTCCTTCTTTTTGGATAAAACAGCCGTCATTAAAGGTGATAATGGTGGATGAGAGAAAAAAGGATATTAGCTCTAAAAAATTGTCAGTTGATAACCCAGTCATGTTTTGGAAGGCCACTGGTGCCATGTCTTCAATGTGGCTTCTAACCGCGCTGAAAAGCTCAGGATGAGGCAATGAGTAAAATATATCTTCTACATCGATAGAAAATGCGAACCTCTTTTGAAACGAGGTTTCACAGCCAGAAAAATATTCGATAACCTCTGTAGAATTTTTTACCAGAAAAGGGTCTTCTAACGGAATGGTACTAAGGTGCTTCTGCAGATACCTTGACAAGATGCCCTGCCAGGAGCCCTTCTCAGTGACAATAGCCCTGAACGGAACAGATGCCTTGTGGGTCTTTACAGTAAAGACACCTGGAATCTTGCCATGCACGAGGTCATATAGAGGATTACTCATGCATGGTGCATTTACGTCCCCAATGAAGTAAGGTGTGTTAATTCGGATATGTGCTTCGGGTAAGTTCTTGCCATTACCATCCAACAGTAGAACTTTCCTGGTTTTTCCAGTTAGGCACTCATCGGGAGCCAAATCACGCCACACATTGGTTGTGTTGCTGCCCCTACCTCACAGAACGTGTGTGCTACTTGTCCTAGTACTCGTCCTTCTACAACTGGCATAATATCCAATGAGAACATTGGCAGCTTCTTGATCGTTTTGCCACATTGAATTGGAGCGCATGTTTCTTCCGTGGATTCGGCCAGCGAACCAGAATCTCGATTTTCCACACTGTCTGCTGTGACGAAAGATACGGGGTTCTCCTTCAACTTAGTCTTGCAATGAGCTGTTTTGAGCCCAATCCGCCCTCATGACTTGCATTTCTCAACCTCTCTAGAAGCGCTTCGAGAATCAGGCGCCGTATGTCCTTCCCGGTTGCAAAGAAAACAAGTCTGCTGCTGTTTGTTCTGGGGTACAACACTCGGTTGATTGACCCTCTTGGCGTCGTCTGCTACTCTCCCAATATTATTGATGCCCTGATCTTCGACGAAACGGTCGTTTGTGTCCGCAAGAGCTGTAAGGGTTTTGCATTCCCTTTCCTTGAGAAAGATGGCAAGATTGGGGTGGCAGCAACGCAAGAACTGTTCAGCGATAACGTGATCCCGGAGGTCTTCAAACGTTTTAGGAACATCAGCCATCGCGATCCAATAATCAAAGTAGCTTGAGATCCATGCGGCAAACCGTTTTTTCTGTTTCGCCATCTTCTGGTCAAACTTTACGAAATTTTCCTTTGTACCCTTGGGCTGTAGATCTGAAGCGTTGAAGATGCGCCCTCTTCACCTTCTAATAGTCTAGGGAGTCAGCAGCAGTCATACCCCGAATCACAGTTAATGCCCCACCAGTAAAGCACATGCTTATGGCGACAGCTCATTTATCTGTAGGCCAGTGCTGTGCAGTGGCTACGCGCTCAAACCTCTGCAGATACGCATGGAGGTCATCGCGTCATTCATCGAACAGCGGCAGTAACTTTTGGGGATTGAAGCTGGGTAGTCTTGGTGAACTTACCGGTTCGGTTGGAGCCGATGTCTGGATCTGCGCTCCTTCTTGAAGCTTGAGCTTCAGCTGCAAGATTTGTAGCTGTCTTTCGTCGGCTAACCGCTGACTTCCTGCTGTTTCTTTGGGTGCTTCGCGCTCAGCTGCTCGTTCGTCTCGCTGCCTAGCCTGTTCTCTTTCTATTCACTCACGAAATTCGGCGGCAGACAAACCTAACTGTGTTGCAGTGGCGGCTAACTTGTCTAAATCTATATCAGTCGTCTAGTGTTGCGTGTATACACGCGAATGTCGGTCTCCGCGTTTGGTATATTACTGGCGGATCCTGGCAGGCTCGCCAGATTGTGATGGGAACGAACTTTGTTTCCGTTGAGCCCAGGATCCTTTTAATAACGACACGGTAGACGGGAACTTTCTACACGCAACAGAGACTTTATACGCACACGCTAACACGATACAGACGATTTACATTCACGCGGACTAGAATTCGGAAGTCATTTGTCCTTCTATATAAGGATGTGCCTAGCACTCATGCCCCACGACTCGCCGCTATGCGTCGTCGTTACGGTGATCATGACGGTTGTTGTTGCGCAGTGCGTCGCTGCGTCGTCTGACACTTAAAGACAGCTGGTGTGTTGCTTGCGACAGCCACGTCTTACGCCATCATCATCACGCCGCACCTTGTCGCGACGTGGAAGCAGGGAAACAGCAGGCCGGCAGAACACCAAGCCACTGCTGTAGCTGGCCCGTAACGACTCGGCCGCTAGAACGTCGGGCTCAGTCGGCGGACAGGTAGCTCAGGCGCCCCGGTGGCCAGCAGGAATCGCTGCACCAGGCCGCTATAACAGGAGGCCGCTGGTACGCAGGAGAGTCCAGCCACGAGCGGGATCGACGACCAGGTCCGCATGGTAGCAGGACAACCGGTCGCCGGTCATCGTGCCTTGAACCGCCGTTCTTCCAGCTGCCGTTAGAGACTTCCGCTCGCTCTCACACTCTGTGCTCTCTGCACGCCGCTTCCTTGTTGGTGGCACGTGGTCTTCTTCCGCAATCACCATCACCAATTCTCTTCTTGCTGTTGCCACAACACAATCATAAATCCAAGCTGGTCTTGTCACTGCCACACGCCACTATCGACATCATCACAGCACTGGTATGAAACTAAATTAAAGAAATTTAATTAATCGCGCTCCAATGAGGGTACATCAGAACGTGAAATTAAAAAGCAGGTATGCCGTGCTACATATAAAGGGGGGGGGGGCGAAATGGCGATTGACCAAATTTGGCTGCAAATAGCGGGCACCATTTTGGTGTTATCAGCACCATAAAACAGCGCTGGCATGTAGGCTCCCGATTCCCTAGGGACACTTGGCGCCATCTAACACTGCTGCCGTGAAGCCCGTGCGCGGCCTCTGATGTGCACAGTGCAATTGCGCGTGTGAACGCTTAGGAAGGCGTCGCGCGGCAACCGGGCTGATCTCTCGCGCTCCTTCCTGAAGAGGCTGCGCCATCCAGTAGCGCAGCCCTTGTCGGCGGCATTTCGAGGAGGGCGAAATCCAAAAAAAAAAAAAAAAACCGCGTGCCGTGCATTGGGTGCACATTAAAAGAACTCCAAGTGGTAGAAATAATCCCGAAGTTCCTCAATCTTATCGTGGTACTCGCACTTGAAGCCCCACAGTTTAATTTTTAATTCGTAAGCATTCTTTGCCGAGCTCCCCAGCATTGTCCCAGGAAAAGTGTGATGCCTCGTATCAGCTCAAGAATTCGTAATATGCTGATTTACGACTCATAGTCATTAAAATACTGTAAATGTAGAATATAGGTAGCTTTATAACAGATAGGGTGCAATTTAAACCAAATAAAAAATTACATAGAATATACCCATACATATACATAGGGCCCCATTGAAGATGCATGGGGAAGCTTAAGGGCAAGATATAGTCCGGCGTAACGCGCGGCGCGGTTAAGCAACGTCGGTGAAAAGCGCGTAGTCTACAGTCCGGCGTCACGACGTAGCCGGAGTGCCCAGCTGCGTTTGGCGAGCTCAACGCCGCCGGCGCAGAGATAGAGCATGTTCTATTTCAAGCGGTTGCCGCTAGACCAGAATGCACTGCGCGCTGTAGCGGCAGCAGGCCGAAGGCAAAATAACGGCGTGCGGTGCTCGTACTGAAAGAGCGGCTGTGGTTCTTTCAACATCCGTGTGATGACAGCGGATGTCAGAATGCACTTATTGAGCGCCTGATCGAAGCGATTCGCAACCGTCCATGTGTATACGATATGAAACGCATGGACTACCGCGACACAGAGCGGCAGAAGAACGCGTGGGAAGCTATACGAAAGCAGTGTGGTCTCGCCACAGGTGAGCTTCATTTCGTATTCATTTCTAGTTGCAGTACACAGTTGTCGCAATGTAGGTGGCCCATTTTGTCTCTTGTTTTTCTGCATCGGTTGACCAGTGTCTCAAACTATGGAGGAGGCTGCGAGACCGCTACAACCGAGAGAGAAAATTAATCGAACAGGCCAGGAGGAGCGGGTCGGGGTATATAGCCAGACGCACGTGGGAATTCCTCTCCGCAATGGAATTTTACAGGAGTGTGGCCGTATGAGACCATGAATATTTTAATGAATGCTTTGGGAATACTTCAGCCGCGTTTCTCGTTCCCAGCGCGGACGTTGCGTACGATCAAGAGTCCCTCGTCGCTTTCGCAGCCTTATGACAAGACTGAAGCGTTTTTGGTGCGTATTTTCGACAAAATTCACCGGACGTGTATTGTTTTTTTTTACTTACAAAATTTAGTTGTTTAGCGGCTGTCTTTCTTCACAATGATCTCATATTCGGAGTTTATTATTTGTGTGATGAATGGTCGCGCATTTTAAACCAAGGCACCCTCGACTTCGTCCTTCAATATGTTTTTTGTGTGCGTGTATGCACGTGTGTGTGTGGGGGGGGGAGTGTTGCAGCTTTCCGATACAGAAAACACCGAACCCTGTTAGTAACACATTCGGGGCCAGAGTTTTGGACAAGATATATAGCTGATTCGTTCGCCCAAAATACTGCTGAAACTCGACGGACACCTCTGTTCGTGTCTTTCGACATAATGTAGACCACAGAGGTGGTAATGAGAGCTGAATGCTGGCGTTCATTACAGCATTGTTACGCATTGTTTTGTTGCTTGCGCTACAACACGTCAAAGTCTGACGGCTGTTGATGAGCAGTTGCATAGTTCCATCTAGAGGCTGTGTGTCGCTGCAGTAAGCTCGAATTATATTCTCTAAAAATAAGGCCTTTTGAGCAATTAAATCTTGTTGATATGCGACTTTTAAACATTCAGATGTATTTCTATGCTGCTTACTCGCCGATGACTTTGGTAATTCGAATTTGTCTGCTTTTGTGTAAGCACACTGTTGGCAAGAGCGTTCACAACTCTATTCTATTCACAATGTGGGCTTTCTGGCCCGAATTTTCTTTGTTTAGAGCCGTATCGAACGTGCATGGTTCACAAGCAGCGACCAGCCAGGACAGCACGGCGGCGCTGCTGCGCAGCATGTGGGGCACTGTCAGTCTGTCTCCCTCTGAGGACAGCTTCGATCAGGAAGAATAAGCAGGTCAAGTGGAGCAGCCCTGCTTTGAGCAGGCTGCCCTAAAGGTTGACGAATGCACTTTTGTTGGGACGGTGCCTTCTGATGCTCAGAAAAAAAAACGCAACAAGATATGATGATTTTGATCAGCAGCTTCTGAGCCACCTCAAGAAAATAATGACAGAAAGTGAGGCATTTGGCCAATGTCATACTAATGGTATGACATTGGACAGGCTCGCCAGACAAGAAGCAGCTAAGTGCAAAGCACGCTTAATGGAGGTAATTGTCGAGTGTGACATTTAAGCACTTGACAACAATATGCTGCAGGTGTACCTTCGCTTATCCTGTTCACGGTTAGAAAAGGAGACAGCAGTATGCTGTTTTTTTGTCATACAATGAGTCTGCTTAATAACTGTACCTGAATTCTTATGCCATTGCTTTTATCAAGAAGCGCAAGAGTTATTTTATTTACCAAGAGCGTAGTTGTAGCTGCTTTGAGGCTTGCATTTGTACCTGAAATTAAGCGGGTGTATTTTCATTGACCTTGGCATTTTCTTCCAACATGCCAACTTCTTAGAGTTGCATGATTGATCATTTTCACATTTTTTATGAAGCATGATCATAGTGCTTTCATTCCATTTATCTATATATTGTATGTGCTTTCTTTGGTGGCAGCCTGAGTAAGATTTCATTTACTTCTTTCTTCTTCTTTAATACTTAGGTGACAATGCACTTGCAGTCTCTGTGCATGTACTGTGCAGCTTGAGTTTGGGAGGGTGCCTTTGTATACTCACATGTGCGAATAGCCCAACATAATACTTACTTTCCTTACATTTGGTTGCAACATTGTGTTGCATTTCAAAGGCCTACATTTGTCTGACTTGCCTGTGTGACAGCCATCTTAGACAGGTCTTTTTGTACATTTCATTTGTAAGTTTGTGCTCTGAGCTAATGTGAGATTACATTACTTATTCGTATGTGCAGAAAGCTTGTATTCCCATACGAAAGGCTGCAGCATCATGTTTGATTTAAAAGACTGTATTATGTGCCTTCAGGTGCTGTATTTGTGATAGCAAATTTTTGCGTATTTCTACTGATGTTACCTGCTAGGGTAGTCACATTACATTTACACACTCATATCTGCAGGTGCAGTTTCTACTTTCTTTGCATTTGGCTGCAACCTCATGCTGTATTTGAATAACTGCAATGCAGCACATTTCTCATTGTGCCTTGAAGTGACAAACATAGAGGTTTTTTATAGATTTCATTTGAACGTGTTTTGAACTGAACTTGCACATGTTTTGAACTGAGCACAGGAGCGGGGTAGTTGGAGAAGTATGGAGAGCTCACTTTGCCCTGCAGTGGGAGTAACCTGGCTGATTATGATGATGATGAACTGAACTAACGCGATTCAGATTCCTTTTACATATTCGTAAGTGCTCATTCGTTCCCTTGCATTTTTCTATATAAGACTGAATGCAGCCTCATCTTGAGTTCCAAACAGTGCAGTAGGTATATGGCTCTTTGTGTCTTGAAGTGGCAAAACTATTGTAGTCAGGGTTTTATTAGAGTTTATTTTAGATGTGTTCTACGGAAGGGACATGCTAGACGTTATGTTTACATAGTCATGTGTGCAGTTTGCTAGTGTTTTTCAATTTTTTTATATAAAGGTGCAGTGTCATGTTGAATTTGAAAGATAACAATATACTTAGAATGACGGAATGTTGAGCTAGTTAGCAGAGATGCATCGTTGCAAAAGATAAGGCGTGCAGACACGGACAGAAGAGAAGATAAAACGGCAGAACACCGTAGATGTCTTTACACGGCGTTTAACCTGTCGTTTTCGCTTGTGTCTGCGGCTATATCGTGGCATTTATTTTAGGGATGGGTCAACTGAAATTTTGGAGTGCGACAACTTGAGACTTGGGGGTGCGTCAACTTGATATTTAGAGGTGTGCCAACAGAAATACCGGGCTGGCACAACTTAAAATTTAATTGTACCAACTTAAAGGGGGGGGGGGACCAACTTGAAATTTAAGGGTGTTGCAACTTAAATGCGGGGTTGGCCCAACTTGAAATTTGCATTTGAGACAACTTAAATTTAGGTGTGGGTCAACTTGAAGTTTGGTGGCGGTGGTGGTGTCCCGAGCGAAATTTTGGGGTGGGCCAAATTAAAATTTGGGATTGGCTAAACCGAAATGTGGGGTTGGGCCAACTTGAAATTTGAGGTTTGATCTACTTAACTTCGGGAGTGGGCCAACTTGAAATCAGGGTGTAGCGCTATGACCGATTAAATGCTGCTGAGCAACCTCGGAGTTGTGAACTCCTCACGGGCGAGCAAGCGCGTTGAGACGCTTGCCGCGTTTACATTAGGCCTTAACGAGGCGCAGTTACTACGCAAGCGAGAGCTTCGCGGACAAGGAAGGCGTGTATAACACAGAGATAGTCATCTAAACAAGGAAATGACTCTTGATTTTCTAATCCCTGAGGGAGCAAGCCATAGTATCTATAGATAGAACAAACATTATACTGCAACGGATAAGGTGATCTACCAAACCCCCGACACGCAGGTCAGGGGGTAGGTGCCGCCGCCTCAGATGCAGGCTGGGACGTTTTGGGTCCCAGAAGCCTCTTCAGCCAGTTGGACGAGCAGGAGCTGGAGCTCAGAGTCCGAGCTGCGCAGCATGGTCTCCCAGGTGTCTACTACCAGTATTATGCGCCACCCGGGAGAGTACGGGCATTCCCATATTACGTGGTCGAAGGTCCCTCTCGCCCCACAAATATTACAACTATCGCTCTTCGCCTCGGAGAACATGTGGTTCGCCATAACTGGGTGCGAATACCTATAAGTTTGGTCGTCTCCACGCGACTGCTTGTCTGTTTAATTTCGGACATGGCGGGCATACCAGTCCACGATCCAATCTATAATGCAGCGTGATCTTCCCATATTTTAGCATGCCCTCCCCTATTTTAGCATATTTTAGCCTAAGTGATCGAGGGGCCCTGTAATGGCTCGACGGTAGAGATCGCGAGCTAGCTCATGGGCCGCCTCGTTGCCGGGGACGGCTTCGTGCGGCTGAGTCCAAATTACTTGAATTTTTCTATTAAACTTTCTCTGGCCTAGGATTCTGGCCGCTAATGGCGAGATCCTTCCCTTGATAAAATTTTATATGGCAGTGTTGCTGTCACTGATCACAAATTTCGCGTCCGTTCCAGCGCAAGCTAACGCGATCGCCATTTCTTCGGCAACTGCTGTGCTCCGCCCGCGCAGAGTGGCCGCTGTCACGGGATTGCCCCGGTCGCTGACGGCCGTTGCCACTGTAAACCGTCGCCACCTCCCGCTGCGTCTACATAGGCCACCTCATGTTCCGAAATTTCAACGAATGTAACTTGTAATGCTTCGGCTGGTTTTTTCCTCCTATCTTTGTTATGTTCCGAGTGCATGTTATTTGGCGGGGGGGGGGGGGGGGGTTAACCAGATTTTTTCTGACTTCCCTATCTACCTTCACCTTTTGGGTGGAGCCTCTATGCGGATTTATTCCAACTTTGCTCAACATGACTCTTCCTGTCCTCGTGGGGCTAAGTCCCAATTTGAGAGGTTCGCACCACTTCCGCCAGTTCTGCCCATGTGTTGTGCACCCCTAGAGCCATCAGTCTCTTTGTGGATGTGCACATGGGCAGTCCCAGCGCTCTTTATACGCATTTTTTTCGTTAGAGATTTAATCTTTTTCTCTTTCCACCTCTTCGATACCGAGATATGGCATTGCGCAACTGACCCGGCTGAAGGCATGCGCCTCTATTGGTTTAATGAGAATTTTCTCCTTAAACCATCGGCCTTTGCTGGCCACCGCCTAATTAGGTTCAGGGTCTGCATCGCGTAATTCTGGAGCCTCTTGATGGTCTCGCCATTATAGCCATGTGACCGGAGAATCAGGTCAAAGATTCTGATTTGCTCGACTGTTGGTACCTCCTTACCCGCCACGTTAATTTTGATCTCCGACGGCGTCTTGCACCTTAAGTGCTTCGGATTGCATATAAACATTTCTGATTTCTGCGACGAGCACGCTAGGCCTTTCTCGCGTAATCGACTATGATGTCGGTAGTGGCCTGGATCAGGCTTTCGACAGCCGAATCACTTCCCCGGTTGACCCAGAGGGTGATATCATCCGCATATATGATAAATTTTAATCCCTCGAGCTTTGCCAATTGCTCGGGGAGTTTTCATAACCACGTTGAAGAGTAAAGGAGACAGCGCTGATTCTTGGGGCATACTCTTACTCCCTAGCTCAAATGTGGGGGATTCCAGCACATGGAACTTCACGCAGGCAGTTCTTCTTATCGGGAAGTCCTTGATGTACCGATATGTCCTGGTACCTACATTAATCCTGTTCAGCCCCTCCAGGGCCGCTTCATGCTTTACGTTATTGAAAGCCTTCTTGAGGTGCAGCCTCAGAATTACTTTTGCATCTTTATACCTTGAGTCTATTATATCACGTTTGATTTGGCACATGACGTCCGGCGTTTACAAGTTAGGTCGCAACCCGACTATCTCATTTGGCCACAGATCACCCTGCTCCATGAAGCCCGTCAGTCTCGTCTGGACGACGTGCTCCATCAATTTCCCCACGTATGAAGTTAAGGAAACTGGCCTTAAGTCTTCCATTTGTGGACGCATCCCGGGTTTCGGTATTAAAATAATGCTCGCCGCCTTCCACTGTTCTTGGAGCTCGTCTTTATCCTAACATTTCTGCATGTACTCCGTTAGATACCTGATGGAGTCATCGTCTAAGTTCCTGAGCCTCTGGTTCGTTACGCCTTCAGGGCCCGGAGCCGACTTCAAGTCTTACAATGTCTGCCCTCACTTCCGCTTCTGTGATGCCTCGTTAGGCGCTCCGCCATAGTCGGGAAGTGGAGTTCGCAATATTTCCCCCCCGTACGTCTCAATTAATTTCTTCTTGAAATAATCATCGTACCATTCGAAAGCGTGCCTCGCTTTTACCAGTCTTATACCGGATTGAGTCTTCGAGCTTTCTGGTTCCAACAAGTGTCGGAAGATGCACCTCGCCTTGGAGAGGTTCATGCTCCCCTCCATTTTGTCCCACTTGTTGCCCCAATTTTGTTCGCATAATTTGAAAGTATAATTTTCAATTTCCTTATTATGCTTCGCAATCCTCCTTCTGATGTTTTGATTCCATTTCTCTTGTTTGAGACGACGGGCAATGCTTTGCTTAGCTTCCCACATATGCAGAAGACGGCTGTCCGTAATCTCCTGGACGTTATCCCCTTCGAGCGTTTTTTCTTGTCTCTCTAACGTTCGATTTGAGCGCCGTCGCCCATTTCTCAATTTTTTCTGATGGGCCCCAGTTCCTGCGCCCTCCTGATATCTCCAAACTTATCCCACTCAACGACCGCCGGCGTGCGTGCCCTGCGCGTTTTAAGGCCTTCTTTCAGTATGGAAACAATTATGTAGTGATCGCTGCCAAAATTTTGATCCGAATTATGCCATTCTAGACCTTTTACATTTTTCGAGAATGCCAGATCTGGAGATGTATCCTTATTAACGCTATTGCCCACCCCAATTGGACTCTCGGGGTCCGTGTGCACAGTGAGCCCTAGGTCATGCGTATCTTACCACAGCTGTCTGCCTTGTCGGACTTTGGTGCGGGTACCCCCATTCCTGGTGATCTTCATTAAAGTCCCCCACTATCAACAGTGGCTAGTTGCTCGAAATTTTGAGGGACTTGCAAAGCAGAGCCCTGAACCTCACCTTCATTCGCCGGGGTGAGCTGTATAAATTTAGAAAAAATTAGACTAAGGTCCTTCTGTTTTCGAGGTAGAATTTCGACAAACATATTCTCGATCTTTCCCAATTATAGATTGTGTTCAGTGGCCGCGATATTTATTTTCACGAGCGTTGTGATCGAAGATTTCTCCCCCCCCTCCCTGCCACTATGAAATTCATGATAGCCTGACAGTATTGCGGGCCCCCAGTTTCCAGGAGGCCAATCGCGAAAAGTGTCTCATCTAATAGTGGAAGGTACTGTTGCAGAACCGGCCACTTGCGCCGGAAGCCGCGACAGTTCCACTGCCAGATTTGATTTTCATTTGCGCGCCTGGCCATTTCGCAGTTGCGTGAATATCTGCTCCATATTCTGTTGCCAACCGTTCATGGCAGCCGTCTCATTGCTTAACCTTTGGCATTCCTCGGCCTGTTTCTGAACTGCCCCTAGGACAGCTTGAATCTGGATATTGATATGGTTCATAAATTCATTAATCTTGGCCTGTAACCTTTCCATATTTTCCACCCTTTTCTCTATAGCCTGAAAAGGGTCGGCGTCCTGAATTCTGCGTTTCATTGGTGGCGGAAGGGACGCCTCTGTGACCATCTAGTCCTTGCGGTTGTTTCGAATAACGCAGGCATGGCCGCTGGATAAAAAAAAAGGGTGTGGTTTGTCGCGTGCATCAGAAAGTCGCCGTCACACCCGAAAGGCGAAGCAGCAATTGCGATAGCAGCTTAGTAGATATCGTTACGAAGTAGAGATAGTACTTTATCGGCCGTACAAACTTGTAAACATTCGCTCACTAACTAAATTAACCACGTTTCGTACGCGTTGAAGCGAGAGAAGCACAAAGGTCAAAGGTCATTGACTGCTGCTGCCGCGATACCTCACTCCAGCATTTTGATAGCGAGTTTCCGCGCTCATCGAGCGAAATGTGTGCATGGTTACCTGTGCGCACATGACGCCATGATAGTTAATTTGGTTCAAACAAGCTTGCGGACTAGTTTGTTTGAATGCATGATATAATGTGCAATCGTGACTGAACGAGGAAGTAGAAAGAAACTGACACACCGAGACACTGCTGTCTCTGGGTGTCTGTTTCTTGCTACGTCCTTGTGCTGTCGCGTTTACATATGCTATCATCGTTAATTTAGTTTGTAAGCGAATGTTCACCAATTTGTACGGCCGATATAAAGCTACTACACTTGCTTCGTATCGCCATCTGTTAATTTGCTATCGCAATCGGTGCTGCGCGTTTCGGTAGAAACCGACTTTTTTTTCCACCATCACTACTACGTGACATCTGGTGGAGGTGTTACTGGGTTCATGTACCAAACGCCCACGCAAATGCGCGATCCAAGCCCAAAACTTGAGGACAGCACCAACGGCCCCAAGGACCAGTGAACTAGCCGTGGAAAGGTAAAGATGCCATCGGAACACTGTTGTCACGCTGCGTGCTTTCATCGAGGAAAGGGCGCTACCCCCTCCCCCGCCCCCTCGTTTTCCTGAGGTGCTTGCCCTTGTGACAACGTGCAATGTTCTTCGAAGCTGCCAGCTCCTTTGCGTGGGTTGAGCTGAGGAGTGCGGGGGCACAGAGCACTCGATGAATCCACTAACAGCCTTCAAAATTTCACAGAACTGCTGCCCCCTTGCCGTGGAGACCGGCGGTATGCAGCTTGGACTTCTTACGCGACAAAAGAGGAAGGCACGCGGTTGACGTCAGGTCCGGTCTGGCCTCATTCCTGACAAAGGGACTTAAAGCAGAGCCGGCCCGTTGTTAGAGAGAAAGTTGCCAAGCACCGCTACCTGCACGCTATTACCGGCTATATGTACCTACTGTGTAAAGCTTTTTGTCTCCTCTTCCTCTGCTCCAATAGTCAGTCTCTCGTCTTCGACCCCGAGTCTTAGTAGTTAACTACTTAAATTACGAGGTTTTACGTGCCGAAACCACGATCTGATCATCAGGCAAGGCGTAGTGGGGGACTCCGAAAATTTGGACTACCTCGGTTTCTTTAACCTGCACCCAAATCTAAGTACAGGGTGTTTTGGCCCTTGGCTCCCATCTATACGTGGCTGCCGGGGCCGGGATTCAATTTCGCGACTTCGTGCTTAGCAGCCCAGCACCATAGCCACTGAGAAACCGCGGTGGGCCTGAGGCAGTATTGGATGGCAGCTGTGGGATTGGTGAAGCAATATCTCAACAGCGGATGGCAGCTAGGAGACCGACCGGCGTCAAATACTTTCGCTCGGTGAATGCCTGATCTTTGCATTCATGGCGCCAAACCTCTCTAGCAGATGCAAACGTTAGGATAGTGTTTTGTTGTTGTTTTATGGTAGACTATGAATTAAGAATTTGCTTTCCTTAAACAGTGAATTTTATATTGAAGTAAGGTAAATTTAGTGTGCGAGCAACACGAGGAACGAGATCGCAATGGAGGAATTCCAAGTTCAGGAACTCATTCAAATTTCCGAGTAGTTGGAAATTTCCGCCGGCTCCGAGAAAGCAAGGAAAGCGATTCTCGACGTGGTGCAGGTAGAGGACGTGACGATCCAGGAAGTTGACGATACTTGGGAGATATTGGGAGATTTGGGAGATTGGGAGATTGGGAGATATTTGAAGATGTCGCTTCAGTCGGCGACATCTTCAAAGAAGTGCAGTGATCACTTGGAGCTCCTGATGTACAATCGCAATCGCCGCAGCAACAGCCGGAAGCGATCACATACGCCGCCGCCGCATGCCACCAGGGGCCCCTTCCGCATCCGCATAGGGCCCCACAACGCTGCGAGTCCGTCGTCCGCCGCCACCACCAGCACGACCGCCCGTCGCCAATCGCGGCGTCCCCGGGAAGAAAGACCACTGGCGCGCTCCCGACCACCGTCCGCTCTGCTACCACTGGGGAGAAGCATCCCACGTCTACCGCCGGTACCTATACAGCGAAATGGGGTTAGGAGAGTTCGCCGTGAATGCACCGCGCCCGCAGCGAGGTGAATGCCTTCGACACATCGCTGACTACCTCACCGCCACTCAATGGCGCCCTCCACGACCGTCCCGATCGCCGTCAATGGGACGCTGCCTGTTGCCACAACGCCGACCATACATTAGGCCAGCACGGAGTCTGTCTGTAAGCCCATATCTGTGAAAATAGAAGCAGCAACCGATGGAGGTTACGTTGCGGTACGTCGAAATACGGTACGCTGAAGACCCTCCGCCGACAACGACGCTTCAAGATATATCTCGACGACTTATGAACGACAGGCTGATACCTCGACGAAGACTCAAAGCCAAGAATACGCGACAAAAGAAGGCCTGACGGCGAAATGTACCAGCTACAGAACACCGAGATTCCGCCGTGATGTGATACCATGACCCAACTGTAATGCAAGACGAAGAACCACCGAGCTGGACGTGCTTCTCAACGGCCACACCGTCACCGCACTAGTAGACGCAAGAGCCGACTACTTTCTACTATCTTCGCTATCCTTCATGTGCGCTCACTCGACGCAATTCACGGCATGGACATTCTGAATCAACACGGCGCAGACGTTGACCTAAAGCCGAACGATCCATAACGCTGTCCACAGATCAAGGGATACCGCCGGAAAGGAGTTCCAGGCAGCGTACCTTGAGAGTACCTGATAAGGAGGTCAGTATCAATCCTAGCTCAAGCATTGCCATTTCCAACGGCACCGTGACACCCGCAGACGTAGAAGGCGTCATCGAGGACGAGCAGCGTCTAATGCTCGACCGTGATGTTTACGTCGCAAGATGGATCGCTCGAGTGCGGGGGGAAAACCAAAGTGATGCTGGGAAATTTCAGCCAGGAGTCCAAGCACGTCAACAAGAGACGCCGATCGCATGCATCGAGGAAATTGTGGAAACCAGCAATAGATTTGTACTCTCCGATTCAGCCGCATTTACTTCGACGACCATAGCTCCTCAAGCAGTCTTCGATGTAAACCCAAGTCATCCCGTCAGAAAGGACGATAGAAAGACTGCTTTTCGACGTCATCTTGAATTCGGGAAACACCAGTTGCAATGCATGCATGATAATCGCCACTGCACATCGACCAACATAATGCAGATAAGCTACCTGTAGTAGTTTTAATTTCTCCGCTCACTGGTTTTCATTTTAAATATCCACCTTCCAATATAACTAGGATTCTGAGATATCGACTTAGCGAAACACGCCCAGGTGTATTGCCGGTACGGGCAATAATTTCACTGGTGAAGAGTATAAATACGGATGCCTACATATGCACTGGCCACAGTGCATCATTCTGTCATACTGATGTGTTTTGTCTGCGTCATAGAAAAATGAATTTAGGCAGCTTACAACCTCACCATGAACATCATCGTTAATGTGATTATTATAGGAGCTGTTTAACAACAGACCGTACTGCCAAACTTATTACCTCTTCGTAGACAACTCTTTCAATTTTGCATTGTTGACATTTGCATTTCTCGCTCAATGCACACTCTGTTTACGATTTGTTCAGTTCTTTTTCCTGCATAGTTGCCTGCTTTGGATGCCGGCACTTCAACTTCTCCAGCTGACCTGTTTGTTTTTCTGTTGCCGACTTGTTCACTTCCTGCCACTATTTCTACTCGTATGTCCAGGCGCGTATCCATGTGCACAAGCTCAATCTGGAGCACTGGACGAGATGTTCACCTTCCTATTATCACATGCCGATTTGCACATGCCAAATGGCCGAACTTGTTTATTGATGCACATGCCCAGGTGCACATGGTCGGCTACACGTATCAAGTGGCCCATATGGTCTGTCCTTATACATATCCAGAGGCACATGGTGGGCTCCACCTGCCCTATCACAAAACTTCTATATTCCTGATTGTCTTTTTAATACCATAGTGTCACGAGTGGTACACACCTAGTGCCCCATGTTGGCATTAACGATTCTAGACCCTAATATCACGCCAAAAAGAGCGTGGAATTCCCATAGAATGGTAATCGAATTGATATATAGTTGGTGCATATGCATCTCGAAAACAGGTACAACTTAGTCGAGTGATAAGACTCGCATGAACTAATTGCAGTGAACCATTGAGAGGCCCAGCGAGAAAGTAACGGATGCTTTACAACAAGAAAACTGTGGTTAAAGTCACGCTCGGGCCCTAGTTGTACTATGGGAGTGGCGGCGCTCTCTGAAGTTGGCTCCGTTCGGGATTGGCGGCGCTCTCTGAAGTTGGTTCCGTCCGCAAAGGGCGGCACTCTCCGACGTTGGCTCCGTCTAGGTTGGGCACGGTTCACTGATCTTGACGCGCACCTCGCCAAATCATCTTTTCTTTTGTGCCATACAACATGGTGTTCCTAGCCAACATGAAACAGTCGTAGCGACCCAATTTTATATATTATGCCAATTTCTCTCAGATCATTTCTCATTGCAATGGTGATACGGCCTTTGGTGGTGGGAGTGGCCGTGTGTAGTATTAACCCGCACTGCCACGACCATGTAAGCTCGTAAGCTCAACCGATCAAATCTTTGTTCAATGACTCGGTTCCTGTCAAATGCCGCTGCGCGATTCGGCGAGGTTGTTGATGATTGGCGTCGTGCTTCATATTATCGAAGGCCGAATTGAGATCGAACGCGAGCGAGCGCGGGTTTGGGCTCCCTGTGGCCTTGTTCTGTAGCCTGTGGCCTTGGACTCCCTGTGGCCTCTTCGTTACCTCGTTCCCGATGCGGGTGGGTAGCGCGGGATTGGAAAGCAATGTGAAGGGCATGTTGCATATCGCATCCCACAATTTTGTCCTTTTAACTCTTGCTTTCGGGTACCTCCAGACCGGGTGCGGTGCATTGAAGTCTCCGAGAATCAACCATTTGATCCCGAGCTTGCTAATCTGAGTAAATAGGTAATGGAAGTCATGGGTTCGGCCACAGGGGGAACTCTAGATATTTAGAAGAGACTTTCGCTGCGTTTATGGTGTGTGATGACTACTAAATTTAATGAGGGACGTCGGTGGCCGCGGAATGAGTAAGGACCGTTAAACGGTTGAACACGAGGGCCCCCAAATGCTGCAAGCCACTGTTGCGCACTTCGTATCTCGCGAGAGAGGGCTTGCAGTTAGGTTCCTGAAGCAGAATGATATCAGAAGCCACCGTGGTCGTGGCAATGTATTGCTGCAGGGGGCCCTGCTTGTGGCGGAACACCACGCAGTTCCATTGCGATACGACCAGTTCGTCCGCGTTAAGTGTCTCCATCTTCGGGTTTGGGGACCGATGGGCGCGTATATCAGTGAGAGCGTTTTGTGCTCGGGGCAGTTGTCTGAACGGGGGCGAGCTCCTGGCGGATTTGCTGTATGTTCCGCTGGGTTTCCTGCTGTATTTCGGTGAATAGAGCGGTGATACTGCCCGTTATGAGGTCGTGGAGTGTGGTCACCATTTTGTGGACTGTGTCTTTTAGTGCAGACACCGCCTCATTGAGCATTTCGCGGAACTCCCGTCGAATGTTGCCACACGTGGTCTCTATCTAGCGGCTAAGGCGGGTATCCAGAGCCCTCATCTTAGCGTCAAGTTCAGCACGATGCTGCTGAAGCGCATTCATGTGGGAGTTCTGTGTGGTCTGTGAGGGTGAGAGCAGGGGAGAACCCTTCGCCCTGCTTACCCCCAGAGGTTCCGCCGAGTTGTGCTCGACCTGGGGAGTCGTGGGTTGCTGGCTTTGTTCTCTCGGCAGCTGGTCCGCCCGGTGTGTCTTCGATGGGATAGCTTTCTTTGGAGTAGTCATCCGTTTTGCTGGTGGCGGGTGTGACTCAGTCCTGGAACCAACGCGAGAGTGGGCCTTGTTTCATGACTGCGCTCAGGACCGGGACCTTGATCGGGACTGTTTGCTCGACCTGGGTTAAGGATGAGGGTGTAGGCTGTTCATTCATTGGTGTTGTTTGTTGTTGTTGCTGCTGCGCCTGCTCCTGCTGAAGCACTTTCCGAACCCGTTCCTTGTTGAAGGGGGGCCGAACATGGGCGGGGCATCGCACGCCTGTGTTGGCATGATCGCCCCCGCACGAGAGGAACTTGGGTCAACACAGTGTCCCTGTACCGCGTTATCAACGCCGCATATCTCGAATACGATGCGGTCCGGTGTGGGGCAGTTGTCAAAGCGATGTCCCAACTGGAGGCAAACTGTTCAGATTTGCTGGCGGGGACGATCTACGTAGCAGTGGTATTCGGCACCGGGACATTGGTGCCGAATCGTCCTCGGACGACTGAAATACGAAAGCGCCGAAGGCGCGGGCGTGACCCGTCGCCTGGCGGCTTTGCCGTCTTGGCTACGTTGCAAGTGTCGGTCGGTCCACCAGTGCTTCGGGCTCAAGAGGAACCGCAAGCCGCGATCGAGTCGACACAACCAGTCTATCGAGAATGTTGCGTGCTTCTTGCCGCGTGGCGATACCCGGCCCTGCGGGGAGGGCGCCGTAGCGAGCTCGAACGCCGTCGTCTCGGACTGTGCAAAGTGCTACCCTTTGCGAGAACGAAGCGTGGGCGCCTGAAGGTGGCCTCGGCATCGCAAAAACGGCGTCCGGCCTGCTTGAAAGGCTGGACGCGCAGTTGAACGATTACCTGGTTGATCCTGCCAGTAATCATATGCTTGTCTCAAACTAGCGAACTAAGTGGGGAACCCGGTGTCCTTCGAAGGTGAGGTGGGCGTTGTTCGGTTTACCCAGCGTACGAGCCTGCAGGACGGTGAAGTGCGGTGTAACGAGATGATACATAAGTTCGGACGGGGTCGTTCCCGGGTCCACACTGGAGATGATTACTTTGCACGAGTTCTCGAGCGCCACTATGTAGTCCGAAACGGGATAGATGCGCTGGCCCAGGCGAAGGTGTTGGAAGCTGTGCACGCTCAAGGTGATGTGGTCATGCGGGGTGCTTATCACGGCAAGGTTCTGTTCCAGGTGTAGGCGAAAAAAAAGGCCGATCGACTTCAGCAGGGGGCAAACCTGCGGCCTCCCCAATGGCCCGGGTCAGGGTACGTCGAGTCCAATGGTCTAAACGTAGCCCTCCATGTGGACGCAGGATAGCGTTGTAGTCGTGGAGGGGCAAAGGGGCTAGCTGGAACAGACGAGCCGACGCAGGTGGGGGCGTACTGCCTTCAAACTGGCTGGCCTTCGTATCTTAATTTAGCGTCGGCACGCGGAGGTCCGCTTGCGTGTAGCGATTCCTTTGTACCAGCACCCATGCACAGCCGTCCTCCTTGGATAGGGAAGTTTCGTAACTTGTCGTGGTTGCGGCCGAAGTTGGAGCGTCCTTCATCTGGAAATGGAGGGCTTGAGGGCGCCGGCGGCCTTCACGGAAGGAAAAACATTAAAATGTACCGGAACGTGCGTGAAAGACAGAGGTTCTCACTTGATGCAAAGCAGATTTTTTCAGGTTGGTCGAAAATGCGTCACTGTCCCCAGTCAGAGCTCCAGGACCTAGCTGTCGGCAGGCCGAAGCTTCGGCCACGCCTAGGTATAGCGATTTCGTTGGGCGCCTGCGGCTATTGTGGTCACAAAAGCCGGAGAGGGGGTGGAGTGTTCACCTAGACGACAAACGCTGAAAATGTCATTCACTGGGGCCGGGGTGGTCTCAAAATGATCCCGGTGACTTGCGGCGTATATTGGAGGCAGCGGTCAGGATGCCGAGTCGGTTCGACCTTCGAAAATGTGTTGGAAAGCGAGAGCCCTTGCAGAGCACGTCCAGTAACGGCGGAGTAACGCCGCGTCTCCAAAGCAGTATAGGAGCTGCCGCACTTGTCTCCGTGCTCACGCGCAACAGCAACGGCAGCAGAGGGAAGAGGTGCGGAGCATGTTACAGAGTGAATAGAGAGGAATAGAAGGCAGTTTTGTGAGTTACAACGCTACAACCGAGAATGGCGCCGAAGCGTGCACTTAGTACCGAGGAGACGGAGGCGCGTCTAAAGGGCGGCTGGAACAAGATCAACAAACACAAATTGTGCAGCCAAGGTACCATTTCACATCACGTCAAGGCTCTCGTATGACATCAATGTATCACTGCCAAATAACGTCAATGAACGCAAACAGCTGACAAAGCATCACTTACATCGAATCCCACAGTGCTTGGCATCTTCATATTTTTTATACTGTACTTTCACTCTCTCTCAGCTCTTTCTTCCCCAGCTCGGCGAACCTGCGGATGCAATGAGAAACCCAGCGAGGTTGTAGCAGCTCCACGATAAAAAAGGGGGCGGTCTGCCGCGTCGGGCGGGCTGCAATGGAGGCGAACACAACAAGCGCAGTTGCATTCTCAGCCGCTTGCCTGGGCTGAACGATGCTAGTGGCGGGGGCCAGGACGATTCGGGCGACGGCGTTCTAAGCGCGTTCTTGACGCATTTTCTATGCCGGTACTAGCCAAACAGCAGAGGCTTGTGGCTCCGTGGCGGAGCTCACCTTTTATTGCAATAGCAATTATACAGACACTCCAGGCGCATTTCTGCCGTCTGCGTCGCCATCAGCATTTGCGTCGCCATTAGGTTCCGTATAAGTGAAAGCGTGTGAGGGTGAGCTGGCGAACGTGGTTCAATCTCGCGTGCGCGAGCGAGCAACGCTGCCCGTAGGCGTGCCCTCTCCTGTCGCGCGCAACGCATGGGGTAATCCTCTGCACTTTCGTCCAAAGGATTACGAGTCATCACCGGCTTACTGAAGTCGTGTGGAGTGCCTTTCAAAGCAATGCTTTCCCGTAGCGCTGTTCCGTCGGTCTTGCCTACATTGTCCGATGCGCAAGAGCAACTGCAGGACGAATACGGGGCCATGAGTTTGGCATTTTGTTTTCACGAAGGAAAAGCTACAAATGTGCGAATGTGTACAGCCATGATACACAGTTGCTTTGATTTTCAGGCTGAACATAGCGAATCGAAAACCAGCGCTTCGACAGTCGACACCTCCAACAAAAGCGACGTGCAGGTACGCAGAATCCGCGAAAACTGGCTATTACTGGCGCTCTTGCTCGATAATTGCACTGACAGAAGTCACTGCACAAACTTGGTGCATCTGACGTGTTCATTATTTTCTAGGTGACTCGTGACGCGGGTACAGATGCTAGCCTTTTGTCGAGCGCTGCCGAAAAAAGTTGCAGTAGTATTGGAAATACGAAATCTGCATAAGTTCGTCTGCTCGGCACAAGCATTGGTGAGTTCGCTTGTGGTAATGTTCGTACTTTCCGAACTGGGCTTATCCGGCGACGATAGAGGATACCTTTACTTACATTTCTCCTTGTTCTTATGTACACAGTCACACTGAATTCACGAAATTGAGTTTTTTTTTTTGGTTGACGAGAGGAGTTTAGCAACGGTACTAAAACTGTCATTTCATTGCCATTGCTCAGGTTAATGAGGTGTATTTCATAGCTGCTGTGTTACTAATTGATAACTGGTATTTATTAGCATAAGCGCCTACATTTAAGGAATGTTCATTTTGATCACAGGTTATCTCAGTTCCATTTACAGTAATATTTAAAGCAATTCTCACTTACAATGATCAGTTGAATAGCTTTTTTCCAGCGTGACTTTTATTGCAGGAATTCAAGTTAATCCCAACAATAAAGCAAACAAAGGAAAATGGAACGCAGGTTTGTAGGAGAACAAAGCTCGTGACGGTCACGCCTGTGAAGAGGCGTTATGGGGCTCGAAGAGATGATCGAGCCAAGCGACGGCGACGAACATCTAGAGAGGAGGCCAGCTTTCTCACCTCAGCTGATGCATCACTGATAGCTTGCAAAGCTGACAGGCATGACACGACATATGAGCCAGACAACTCAACTTGCACCTTGGATGCAACAATAGCTGATGAGCGAGCAGGGTTTACACTTTACAAGATAGGAACCCATGCTCAAAACTAGTGACATGCAATGATAAAGAGATGGAGTAGCAACTTCCGATACGAATTCCATTTCTTAGAACCATTCCCCTTTGCAAAAAAGAACTCAAATGCCATAAGTCTAGGAGCTTGACCTTGGACAGTGTTTTTTGCAACTTTAATAAACACAAATTAGAGAGTAAGGTTCAAGATTATCATTAGAATTGATTAGAAAAAAACCCCTCACATTCAGGATGAAACTTTCATAATATCATTTCTAGCGCTTTCTATTATGAGTGTCATCACAATAAGTGTTTCCTGAGGTAATTGGTGCAACATAATTTATGGAACAGTACCTCCCAGATATAGTGAGGCAATTTATTAATCATGGTGTAAACAGTGTACATTGTCAAATGCATATATTTGTGAAACCTGGCAGTGAACATTTCCTTTTCCAGAAATGACGAAAATGAGACGCATGCTAACCGGAAAGACTACTTCCTTGTCTACAGCACCTGCCTGGTCACACTTCTGAGTTAGTGCCGCACTTGTTTGTCACCTTCATGCACAGTGAAGCTGTTTTACACTGGCACACACATCACAGCAGGAACTGAATGCCCACACGCACATGTGCATACGTGGTCCAACCAGCCACTTGTTGGAACCAAGCCGAGGGGCAACTCCGACCTGGCAACGGCTTTGCCTTTTTCCAGCTCAAGTCCTACTGGTGCTCTCAGGATGATGCGGCTGATGGGTGTGCAAGTCATGAGCGACCAGGCTTTCTTCAGTTACCAGAAGGCATACCTTCTTCCTGCAGTCACCACGGTAAATGCACAGCTTCCACTTTTGATAATGCCAACCTGCAGTACCTCTGGCACCATTAAAATATGCTAAAAAGTCACTTTATTTCGAACCAGAGTATTAGTTCGGTGCTCATTTTCACCAATGTGAACACACATTATTATGATGTTGTTCAGTTCGTTGCATCAGTAATGAAAGAATAGTAAATTGGATTGCCATTTTCATTTTACTCAGAACCACTAAATCGGTGACAATACAGACTTTGTCATTCCGCGCCAAGGGAAACAACATCAGTTTCTTACCTTTCTTTAAGCTACCAGGAATATAATTGAAAAAAAATTGTAAGTGTTGGTTGCTGCAGAAAAATATTTCCTTCAGCCATAGGATATGTTTTTTTTTTCATAAGGCTATTCGGTGAAAACTAGTCCTGGTAGTACTGCGTAAGCTAATGTACTGCATTGGTGGCTCAAAAGAGTATGGCCGAAAATGTAACTTAGTAACGTCAGAAAATTAGCAAGTTTGTCCTGCATAATTGGAAATGTAACTGCACGACTTGGGACAAGAACAGAAATCAACCAGTAGGCGTGGACAGGCACTGCATTTCTGATGGGTCTCTGTATTATACATGGGCTACACATGTACATGCTGTATGCTAGAAACTAAGAATTGAGGAAGTGCAGCATAGATAGGACGCCAAAGAAAACATGACAAGCTTATGTTTCTGACTGTTAGGCGGAAAGGGTAACTTGCAAGTATGAGAAGGTATTACTAACACCCTATATGCATCTTTTTCCTGCCTTAAAAAATATCGAACAGCACGTAGGAGTGCAAGTAGTTACCTTCCGTCCCGCATAAACACTACCTTTCCAAAGCAACATAAAATAAAATGTAAATGTGTTGCCAGGCAGCATTATGTTTATGCATTATTATGCATTATTATGCATTATGTTTAAATGACTCTCTGCATGAGTACAATAAAAATGTGCACAATGATGAACTAGGCTTTTTAGTGAATCATTTGCATGCCTGTGTGGTGCAACCCTTGTTTGAAGCAACCCAGATAGTGTGGGAAGGCGCACTGTGAATGAGCAATCCACCTGTCTCATTACTGCAGAAATAAGTGCTGTCTTTGACGACAATGGGGGGTATGCTGTGCAGGCAATAGCCAGTCATGCTTTCGCTGGCGCTTAATTAATCTGTGCGGCACTTCTTCATTATTCCTTTGCTTCCAGTGTACATTGCATTTACACTGTCTCTTTTGTAATAAACCGTCTCAATGTAATGTCAGTGGCTGACCTTCTCTGCTTGTCAAATTATGGTAATATGCAGCGCAAACGATGAGGACAACGAACTGTGCGGAACGAGCCCTGAGCTAACTACATTTAATTCACAGAAAAAGCCTGTTGAAATACAAAGAAAAAGTAAGTAAACCTAGCTATTACACAAGATGAACAAAGAAACATGGAAATAAACTACAAGGATAAAACAAGTTTAAATATATAAATAACTTATGCGTGGACACCAGATGCATGAAATTGTGCGAGACTAGTTGAAAATCACATTATCAAAAACTATATGCCTGACCAGTCCATGTGCAACAAGGTTACTTCGGATTGTAAAACTGATATTGATATCTGGCTGACACAGGTGATTCCTCTTTTCTTTATGTTGTATGCCTCTGCCAGCTTGTGGGCCCTATGATTTCTGTGCTGCAAAATCACAACAGCATCACTAAAAATTGGCGTGTGAACTGGTCGAGGCATAACACATATATAGAAGAGGGATGGCGTGTACCAGCCCGACATCGGTATTACATTTAGAAAGCAAGTAACTTTGCATAGTTTTTGACAACTAATGATTTTGAAGTAGTGTCTCACTTTTTAATGTACCTGATCAGTTGTTTTACATTTATAAGTCTGTGTTATCCTCAAGGTTTGTTTCTCTTTCTACTGTAGCTATCGTCTTGTCATAGCTGGGTTCACATATGTTCATTTGTATTAAAACAAGTAATTTATGCGAATAAAATGCAGTTGAAGTTCAGCGCTCATCCTGTATGGTTCTTTGTCCTCGTCATTCGACCTGCCCGTTACCATGAATGCAACCAACTTGCAGAATTTTTCATTCTTTCAAGCATATATTTACGTCCTCGTCTCAAATCACATTTTGCATCAGCGTGAAGCACACTCATTTTTGCTAACTAGTTGGTTCATACTTGGAGGAAGGTTAAAACTGCGTGAGAAACGACGACAAGCGGGAGGAACACACAAGTATGCACTCGTGGTGTATTGTGTGTTCTATCTACTTGTATTCGCTTTTTAGCTCAGGTTTAACCTTCCCACGCTCATTAACAGGGTTAATTCCTTTAGCGAAGCTATCTGTCCCTTGTGCCACTTTTGCGCTTCAACTATACTCGTGGATTTCATACAGGTCTGAGATGAGCATCAAGAAACTTTGCTGACAGAGCTCAGCGATAAAAGCCTGCAGCTTTATGGGGATGGGCGATGTGATTCCTCTGGCGACAGCGCGAAGTTCCTCTCATACTCCTTCCTGTGCCCTGAAAAGATAAAAATCATACACACAGAGCAAGTTCAAGGGAAGGAGATAAGTAAAGCAAGAAATACTTCAGATGCATTCGTGATAGGTCGTATTATGCAAGCAATATTTACTCTAGCCAACTAAAATATGGCATGCAGCGTTCACATGCAAGCCACGCCGTTCAGTAGCTCATTGCAGTAAAGAGGTGGTCCTTCTTTTGAGATTTCTAAACTGGGTATTGCTACGATTATATTTTTCAGGCTGTATGTCAATACCTGAACTATGAAGATGTAATTAAGAAAGCCCATGCATGAAATCCTCTATCGCTACAGCTAGAATAGAACTGGCAGAACTTTCCAAGCCAATCAACAAGCGTAAGATAGCTGACATAAGGAAGTATAATATGGACAGAATTGAGCTCTCAGGAACGGAGGAAGCCTAAAAGCAGTGAAGAAGAAGCTGGGATTAGGCAAGAATCATATTGTTACGCGCGAAGGAGACCGTTTTTAACCCTTACGGATGAAGGGGACCGTTTACTTTAGGTCGCGAAGGTGAGCGCAAGAGCGGCCAGCTGGATAATCAACTCAGCGTCGTTCTCTTCTTCCTTCCTCTTCTCGGGACCGCAAGCACGTTCACCGGTCTTCGTTTTCTTCATGCGTAACATTTCCCTCGTCACAGACGAAGCCCGCCGGGCGAGTTAATCCATTTGCCTTGACGTGAACAATTTCAAGCGGGCGACATGGACCACTTGTGTCTTGGCAGCTCTTCTACCACTCGCCGTGAGGCGAGCTATGTTATACGTGACTTCCGTGAGTCTGTTAATAATAGCAAACGGTCCATCGTAGGTGGCCAAAAGCTTTTGGCATAACCCGCGTTTCCGTACTGGAGTCCACAGCAAGACTAAATCACCAGGGCGATAAGTTACCGGACGGTGGCGAATGTCGTAGTGTTCTTTTGACCTGTCCTGCGATGCCAAAGTGCGCAAACGAGCAATACGACGAGCTTCTTCGGCAAGGCAGAGAGCCTCGGCGACAGTGGGATTTTCATCACTGCAGAAAGGGAAAACAGTGTCGATTGTGTACCGGGGTGGCCGTGCGTACAGCAGGAAGAAAGGGCTATAGCCGGTAGTCTCGTGCTTGGCGGTGTTGAACGCGTACGTGATAAAAGGCAGTACGTCATCCCAATTCTTGTGGTCGGATGAAAGATACATGGATAGCATGTTTACAATTGTTCGGTTGGTGCGCTCCGTAAGCCCATTCGTTTGTGGATGGTATGGTGTCGAGTGACGCAAGTTGGATCCACACAAACGAAGCAGCTCCTCTACGACGTCCGCTGTGAATTGTCGTCCACGGTCGCTGATGATCACGCGAGGCGGACCATGTCGCAGGATCACATATTGCAGCAGGAATGTTGAAACGTCAGTGGCAGTTGCGGAGGGCATGGCCGCCGTCTCGCAGTAGCGCGTGAGGTAGTCGACGCAAACAACCATCCAACGATTTCCGTTGGCTGATTTTGGAAATGGACCTACGAAATCAATGCCCACTTGTTGGAAAGGCGTGCTTGGAGGCGGGATCGGCTGCAGGAGACCAGCTGGAGCAGTAGATGGCCGTTTGTGGCGCTGACACTGCATGCAGCTGGCGACATATGTCTCAACAGACTGTCGCATTCCAGGTCAATAAAAGCGCTCCTGAATCCGGTAGAGCGTCCTCGCCGAACTTAAATGGCCAGACGTAGGGTCATCGTGCATAGCACTCAGAATCGCTGTGCGAAGGCTCTCCGGTACCACTAGGAGGAAACGTGCGCCAGTGCTGGAAAAGTTCTTCTTATACAGGAGTCCATCACGTACACAGAAATGGTTTGCTGCCGTCGAGGCGGTCGCAGCCGTGAAGAGCGGTGTTAATTTATCGTCTTTTCGCTGTTCGGCTTTGAAGCAGTCGAAGTCTGGAAAACGCGGCGACACAGAAGCCACAAGGTGACCAAAGTCGTGGGCGTCACAGTCCGTGATGCTAAGTGGCATACGCGAGAGGCAGTCCGCGTCAGCGTGTTGTCGACCGCTCTTATAAGATACGGTGAAGCTGTATTCTTGCCGCCGGAGCGCCCAGCGCGCAAGGCAGCCACAGGGGTCACGATGATTCACAAGCCAACACAATAAGTGGTGGTCTGTGACCACTGTAAAGGGGCGTCCATACAGGCAAGAACAAAACCGCTGAACCGCAAATATAACCGCGAGCCATTCTTGTTCCGTGACAGTGTAATTGTGCTCGGGCCTACTTAATAAGCGGCTTGCATATGCGATCACGTGTTCGCGGTCACCGTAGCGTTGAACTAGGACGGCACCAATACCTATGCCACTGGCATCCGTATGGAGTTCCGTCGGAGCTGAAGGACTGAAGTGTTGAAGAACCGGTCGTGACATCAGCAGAAACTTTAACTGACGAAAAGAAGAGTCGCACTGCGGAGTCCACTCAAAGGGGGTGCCCTTTCATAGCAGGCATGTCAGCGGATACGCGACGTCGGCGAATTTAGGAATAAATCGGCGGAAATAGGAACAAAGCCACAGAAAACTGCGAAGCTCCTTGACAGAGCGCGGTGCACTGAAAGTTTCAACGGCTGCTGTTTTCTGGGGATCAGGGCGGATGCCACCCTTGTCGACGAGGTGCCCAAGCACAAGGGTTTGGCGTTCACCGAAGTGGCATTTCTTAGACTTTAAAACTAGACCAGCGTTTCCGATGCAGTTCAGGACAATATCCAGACGCGAGTTGTGTTCGCTGAAGGTGCGGCCAAAGATGACGACGAGCACATGCAGATGTTCCACTTCAAGCCACGCAGAACAGTGTCCATAAATCTCTCGAAAGTTGCCGGTGCGTTGCACAATCCAAATGGCATCACATCAAATTCGAAGAGCCCGTCAGGTGTTACAAAGGCAGTCTTCTCCTTGTCGTCAGGATGCATCGGATTTTGCCAATAGCCAGATCGTAAATCTACTGAGGAAAAGTAAGAGGCGGAATGAAGGCAGTCTATTGCGTCATCAATACGTGGGAGTGGGTACACGTCCTTTTTTGTTATAGCATTCAAACGGCGATAGTCGACGCAAAATCTCCGAGATCCATCTTTTTTTTAACAAAAATTACTGGAGCTACCCACGGACTCGCTGACTATTTTACGACTCCCTTTTTCATCATTTCGTGCACTTGTTCGTTGATAATCTGGCGCTCTGATGGTGAAACACGATATGGCTTTTGTCTAATCGGATTTGCCGAACCCGTGTTGATGGTACGGCGCGTTCGAGACGCAGGGATTGCATGTATTTTGTCCTTCTGCGTAAAGTCGAATACTGAAACGTGCTTCGAAAGCACACGCACTAGCGTTCGGCGTTCACTCGTGCTGAGCGATTTATTTACCATCGACAAAAAAGCTGTTTCCGAACTGTGGCCATCAGGTTCTTCCGGCACATCTGTAAGTTCAGCCACTGATAAGGACGCGTGTTGCCTGGCGAAGGCTAATTTCATGCCGTCTGGTAGTATAACGGGCTCCTTAGAACAGTTTACTGTCCATAAGCCAGTGCGTCGGCCTTTGATCGACACCACACAATGTAGCACCAACACATTCTTCTTCACACAGTTAAAGTGCATCGGTTCTACGGTAGCTTCGAAGCTGTTAGAATCGGCGCCGCAACAGACAACAGGAACGCAAACGGTAGATGATGCAGTTATGACCGTATCACCACAAACACACAGTGTAGTTTCGCGATCTACAGGGTTCTCCAGGAGTCCTGATGGAATCCTACCACTTATGAACACCTTCCCTGTGCGGCAGTTGACAGTAGCACCACACTACAAGAAGTCCATGCCGAGAATAACATCATGGGTCGACCGAGGAATAATTACAAACTCTGTCGTAATAACATGGCCTCCCAAGAACACGTCAGCACTACACACCCCAATAGGTCGCAACGGCTCGCCACTTACTCCACAGAACTTTGAACCTTCGTCCCATTTAAACAAAACCTTTCGCCCTAACACGTGTTTAAAAGAGACACTCATAACAGAAATTGTTGCGCCTGTGTCCACCAGAGCCATCACAGGGACATTATCTACAAGAACGCGCACTTTGTTTTTCAGCATCAACACAGGAGGTATTTCTGTCAGTAGCATGTCTCCAGCGACCTCACCTCCATCGGCCGCGCTAGCTGGTTTTCCGGTGACGAAGGGGACGTGGTGCGATGCCGCGGAGAGGGAGAACGGGGAGCACGACGTTGCGATGGGGGTGTCAAACTCCTGTCAGATGCCGGGGAGCGATTCCGGGAGCTGCTCAGCCAATACTCGTCGCCAGATGATACGTGTGCTCGCCACGGGGCACCGTGCGACCGTTTGGACGGCCGAGAAAATGCTGAGGGCTGGCCATACCACGTGGTGATACGCTGGTTGCAAAACCGCGATATATGACCCCGGACGCCGCAGGAATAACACACCGGGAGAGGTTGAAACCTTGGTTGTTCGTCGATGAAGCGGATATTATCATTTTCCCGCGTGTAGTGGGTTGGTTCGTGGCGTGTGTCACGACGATACATCGGGCATCGAGTAGGCGTGCCTTGAGCGGGTTGGTCATAGCGCGGAGTCGGAGGGCGTGTTGTCATCCTCGACTGTGGGGCTGCTCTGTACTCTACGGCCGCTGCGGTAAGCATCGGTTGCCAAGGGGCCGAATGTAGCGTCGTCATAGCCTCACGTGACGTGTACACGCCATGGTGGTCAGCAGTTGAATGCAACAACTCCTCGTAGCGGGAAAGTTCCTCGCGGACAATCTGTCGGATGGTGGAAGGAAGGTCGAGGCAAGGACTCGTGTCCAGACTGGCAACCGTCGTAACGTTTGCCAATCGACCAAACTTTGGCGCAATCCGACGCATCTTGAGCGTTTCAAAAGTTCTGCAGTGCCGAATGAGGTCAGACACAGAACTGAGGCTCTCCTTTCCAATTAGAAAATTATACACATCCTCAGCCACTTTCAGCAAATGTCCAACTTTATCTTCTTCCGACATGCGAGCACTGACCACCTTGCACAGCTTTAATACTTCTTCGATATATGTTGTGCATGTCTCACCTGGTAGCTGCGCCCGTTGAGACAGTGTCTGCTCCGCACGCTTCTTTTTGGCGACTGAGTCCCCAAAACACAGCTTTAGCTCGTCAAAAAGCGCGTTAAAAGACAAAGCCGGCAATATCATTACTAATATGGATAAGATAGTTCAAGTGGTTGAGGAGTTCTACAGAGATTTATACAGTACCAGTGGCACCCACGACGATAATGGAAGAGGGAATAGTCTAGAGGAAATTGACATCCTACAAGTAACGCCGGAAGAATTAAAGAAAGCATTGGGAGCTACGCAAATGGGGAAGGCAGCTTGGGAGGATCAGGTAACAGCAAATTTGCTGAAGGACAGTGGGCAGATTGTTCTAGAAAAACTGGCCACCCTCTAGACGCAATGTCTCATTACCTCAAGCGTACCGGAATATTGGAAGAACGCCAACATAATCTTAATCCATAAGAAAGGGGACGCCAAAGACTTGAAAAATTATAGACAGATCAGCTTTCTGTCCGTTGCCTACAAAGTATTTACTAAGGTAATCGCAAATTGAATCAGGAACACATTAGACTTCTGTCAACCAAAGGACCAGGCAGGATTTCGTAAAGGCTACTCAACAACAGACCATATTCACACTATCAATCAGGTGATAGAAAAATGTGCGCAATATAACCAACCCTTATATATAGCTTTCATCGATTACGAGAAAGTGTTTGATTCAGTTGAAACCTCAGCAGTCATGCAGGCATTACGGAATCAGGGTGTAGACGAGCCATATGTAAATATACTGAAAGATAGCTATAGCAGCTCCACAGCCACCTCAGTCCTCCATAAAGAAAGCAGCGAAACTCCAATAAACAAGCGTGTCAGGCAGGGAGATACGATATCTCCAATGCTCTTCGCAGCGTATTTGCAGGAGGTACTCAGTGACCTGGATTGGGAAGAATTGGGGATGGAATGGAGAATACTTTAGTCACTTGCAATTCACTCATGACATTGCCTTGCTTAGTAATTCAGGGGCCCAATTGCAATGCATGCTCCCTGACCTGGGCAGGCAAAGCATAAGGGTTTGTCTAAACATTAATCTGCGGAAAACTAAAGTAATGTTTAACAGTCGCGGAAGAGAACAGCAGTTTACGATAGATAGAGAGACACTAGAAGGGGTGAAGGAATACATCTATTAGGGCAGATAGTGACCGCGGATCCGGATCATGAGACTGAAATAATCAGAATAAGGATGGAATGGGGTGCGCTTGGCAGGTATTCTTAGATCATGAACAACAGGTTGCCATTATCCCTCAAGACAAAGGTGTATAGCAGCTGTGTGTTAGCAGTACTCACCTAAGGGGCAGAAACCTGGAGGCTATGGAAGGAATGATGGATGTAACGTTAAGGGATAAGAAGAGAGCAGATTGGGTGCGGGAACAAACGCGAGTTAATGACATCTTAGTTGAAATCAAGAAAAAGAAAGGGGGGGGGCATGGGCAGGGCATGTAATGCGGAGGGAAGATAACCGATGGTCCTTAAGGATTGCGGGCAGGATTCCAAGAAAAACGAAGCGTAGCAGGGAGCGGCAGAAAGTTAGGTGGACGGATGAGATTAAGAAGTTTGCAGGGACAACATGGCCACAATTAGCACATGATCGGGGTAGTTGGAGAAGTATCGGAGAGGCATTTTCCCTGCAGTGTGAGTAGCCAGGCTGCTGCTGCTGATGATGATATCAATACCAGTGGTACTTTCTGTGCATTCCTGTTTTGCAGAGTGAACAAGTGCAGGCAAGTGCCCAGATGAATAAAGAGGGCCTCGTAAAAGGTCTCAAATTTCTTAGTGAGCAAGGCGTGACTGTTAGCTCAATGACGACAGACTGCCACTCGGTAGTTAAGAAGCAAATGCGGCTGCAATATATGCAGATCAATCATCGCTTCGATGTGTGGCATGTTGCAAAGGGTGCGAAGAAATTCATGTTGTTGATCTGCAATAAATGGCCTGTATGTAACCTAGTGCACTTGGTGAACGGACATGCACTTGTATAATGGATTGTTCAGTGGATACGTATGCTACGACAAGGAAATTCATACAATCATCATACAATCGCGATTATGCTGCTGCTGTAATGGTTATTGCAACGTTGTCACATATTTGTCGTAATATGCTCATTATACTGCTATCGTCACCGCATTGTCATCATGCTATTTTCGTTGTACTGCCTTCACCATTCCATCGGCATCATTATTCATCATTCCATCGTCCATGTCTCATGAGTGTCGTCATACACTCATCATGCGATCATGGTCATGGCTAACCCTGGCGATAAAGAAATTTCAGTACGAAGCATACATTCTTTAGCATGTGAAATTTTAACAGAAAAGCATTTCAGATAAGGAGGAACAATTGTTCTTTGTAACAGGTCATACTTCTTATTCAGCACTTCACCCATCTGCACGTGTTGTTCTTTACATTGTAAAATTTCCTGAAGCTGAACTAACTAGTCCATAAACAAATACTACTACATGCCTGTTGTGTGCGCAGTATTTGTTCAGCTCCTGCAGGAAGTTGATTTGGGATTTTGAAGGAGTGGTATGGCTCTTATCGCGGTAGGCTATTCACTGCCATCACGGCTCCTCTGTTCATATATTTAGTATGCAAGTTGGATCATACTTGGTTAGATTCTTAGGCGGAGGATGCCTTTAATGAGTTTGCTTGCAACCTCGGTTCGTACAATGCCTACCAAGGCTGCTACATCTTTTTGAGGCTTATGGTACGCAAAGTGAAGATACACCTGACATGGAGCAATAATGTATTGTGCTGTTGCCTTGTTACAGGCATCAGAAAAAAGCTGGCGGCAGCTTCACGAAGGGCTGGATGCAGTGCTATTACAGAATGGACACAAGCCATCACCAACTACTTGTACTGGTGTGCATGCGCTTGCGGTGGCAATGGGGCCATGCTGGTGGTGGCATGGAGGAGCATGCTGAACCACATAAAGAACATACATGAAAGACATGGCGGCCTGTACCCCTGCTGTTTTCACGGACAATCCGGCAGCATGCAATGGCTCACTGTTGGTAGGCACAAATAGCCAAACAGCACCAAGATAAAGTGCAGCACATATAAAACAAGAGAGAGAGAGAGAGAGAGAGAACAACTTTAGTTAAAATGCCTGCAGAGTCGGTTAGGCTCCCTCCACGCAGGGAGGACAAGCTTTTACCGCGACGCGGCCACTACGTCAGTCTCGTGCATTGTGCTCCTCGAGGTCTTGGTTCCTCGCTACTTCCGCGGATCCGAGAGGACCGCACCCCCTTCCTGGGGGTGCTGCCCCCCTTCTCCTCGGTTTCGCGAGGTCGCTGCCTCTCTAGAGCTGCCGAGACCTGCTGGACGGCCTTGAGTTGTGTATCTTGGTCATATCTCCTCGTTGCAGCCTCTAGCTGCGGCGGGATCGTCGTCTTCTCGCTGGCTTCTCGTGGATTTATACTACAGTCCCAAAGGATGTGAGCCGCGGTGGCTCTCTCCTTAGCGCACAGTGTACACACGTCACTCGCGTACACGCTCGGACACACGTGCTTAGCTAGCACGGGGGTGAGCAGAGACCCCGTCTGTAATTGCCTGTATAACACTGCCTCCTTCCGGGTAAGCCCCGGGTGAGGTGGCGGCATAGTCTGTCTGTTAAGTCTGTACCACTTCACTATTTCGTTGAAGGTGGTCATCTTGTCCTTGGCACTGCACCGCGACCAACACTCCGAGTCGGCCGTGCTTGCAGCTGCGCGGTTGGTTAGTCCTCGCGCGGCCGAGTTGGCCGTCTCGTTGTGGTTCACATTCCCGCGTTCCGACACGTCACTGCCCATGTGGGCCGGAAACCACTTGATCACCACAGCACTTTTGCGTGCGATGTCTTCGGCCTTGCGCCCCCCCCCCCTCAGTATGTGCGCGGCCTCACTACATACCCTACCCTTGGCGTAGTTCTTCACTGCCGTTCTAGAGTCACACAACATTGTAGTGCATCCGGGGTCGGAGACGGCCAAGGCGATGGCCACCTCCTCCGCCCGGTGCGCCTCTCGAGTCCGGACGCTCGCCGCGGTCTTCGTTGCACCCGTCGATGCCCCGACAGCCCCGCGTATGCGTCGCTGCTCCCTCGATACTCCGCCGCGTAGACGTAGATGGCGCCTTCTTCTCTGGCGTGGAGGTCCACGAGAGCCCTGGCCCTCGCCAACCTCCGCTCCTTGTGCTCGGGGTTCACGTTCCTCGGGATCGGGCAGACCCTGAGCTTTCTGTTGATGCTATCCGGTATAGGTACGTCTTTCTGCTGCTCGCCTTCCCTCGGCTCGAGGCCAAGGTCCGGCAGTATCTTTCTTCCGGTTCTCGTTTCAGAGAGACGCTCGAGTTGCGCCGTTCTCTGTGCTTCGGCTATTTTGTCCAGCGTGTTGTGGACTCCAAGCGCCATGAATTTTTCGGTGCTCATGCTCCCGAGGAGGCCGAGTGCCGCCTTATACGCCTTGCGTATGGTGGCGTCTATCTTGTTACGTTCGCTCGGCCTCCAGTTGTGGAAGGCGGCCACGTACGTTATGTGGCTAACTGCGAAGGATTGAACGAGCCTAGTCAGGCTCTCCTCCTTCATCCCCACTCCTCTGTTGGACACCCTCTTGATGAGTCTCATTGCCGCGGCCGCTTTGCCCGCGAGCTTGTTGACCGTTTCACCGTTGACTCGGTTTCGCCGGATGAGCAGCCCGAGCACTCGAATCTTCTCGACCTCCGGTATTGCTTGTCCTCCCGCTGTCTTGACCGTGATCTTGGGCCGCTCGTACTTGACTTCTATATTATTTCTTTTCCTGCCTGCTCCTGTCGGTGGAATCACCAGCTGTTCTGACTTGGCCGGAGAGCAAACGAGTCCAGACCCGCCCAGCTGCTCCTCGATGGCGTTGACCGCTTCTTGCAGCGTCGTCTCGATGTGTCCGTCGCTTCCTCCCGGTACCCATAGCGTAACGACGTCGGTGTAGATGGTGTGTCGGACTCCCGCTACTCTTTCTAGCCGGTTGGCCACCCCCATCATCACGAGGCTGAAGAGAAGCGGGGAGATCACCGAGCCCTGCAGAGTTCCGACGCTGCCCTGCTTCTTCTCTTCGAGCTGCAGGTCTCCCGCGCAGATTTCGGTGGTCCGTTCCGTCAGGAAGTCTTTGATGTACAGGTATGTCCTTCTGCCCATGTTTAGTCTGGATACTTGGGCCAGGATAGCCGAGTGCCTCACTTTATCGAATGCGCTCTGCAAGTCCAGCCCGAGTATGGCTCTGTTGTCGTTGGTGCCCGTCGTATCGTCGATGATCTCGTTCTTCAGTAAGATCATGGCGTCTTGCGTCCCGAGCTTCTTCCGAAACCCGATGATGGAATTTGGGTAAAGCTCTGATTCTTCCAGGTAACGCTGCCACCTGTTCATGAGAACGTGCTCGAGGACCTTTCCCACGCACGAAGTGAGCGAGATCGGCGTGAGGTTCTTTATGTTGTGCGGCTTGCCAGGCTTGGGGATGAGGATCGTCTTGGCTGCTTTCCATTGCTTGGGCAGCCTTCCTTCTTGCCAGCACTTGTTGTAGAAGTTCGTGAGCGTTTCGATGGCCGCTTCGTTGAGGTTTTTGAGCGCTCTGTTGGTCACTCGATCGGGACCCGCGGCGGACCTGCCATTGAGATCCTGCAGGGCAACTCTGACTTCCCATGTCTATATGTCTCGATCGAGCGTCTCGTTCTCGTTGCCTTGGTAATCCGGGTGTCTTTCCGTGGGGGTGATCGGTAGGTACTTGGCGTCCAAGCGCCCCTTGACCTCGTCCTCCCCGTGTTCACAGATTGCCTTGTGTAGGATTCTGGCCCGGCTGTTGTGTTGGTTGCCCTTGATCTTGGTTTCGTCGAGGAGGTGCCGCAGCATGTTCCACGTCTTGCCCTTGTGCATCTGTCCGTCGGCTTCGTTGCAGGCCTCGTTCCACTGTTGGGTGCATAGCACCCTGCAGTGGACCTCGATCTGCCTGTTGAGCTCGGCGATCTTCTTCCTGTGAAGAAGAAGACGCGCCTCGCGGCACAGACACATCGCCAACGCGCGGCTCGGCCCCGCTCGCGCTGTTGATTACTGTCGCCTTTTTTGGACAGTGCTTCGGGCTGTCTCGCCGTTCCCGGTCGCCGCGCTTTTGCCTTAGGAGCCGCCAATAAACCTCTTCTCATTCCTTAGACTTCGGTTGGTTCGTCGTTTCTGCCACCTCGCCTTTATGGACTGCTTGGCTTCTATCAGGTGGGCCAGCCGACTGTCCATCTTGTCTATCCGTTCGTCCGTCTCCAGCTCTTTGGTGGCTCCTTCCATCGTCTCAACGACGTTGGCCGCCCATTGCTCGATGTCCGTAATGTCCAGTTGCACCTCGGGTAGCGCCTTTCGAAAGGCGTCCCAGTCCGTAATGCGATGCTTCCTTATGCCGCTGTTGCCTTGGCCTTCGAGCGGTACGACGACCTCCACGATGTAGTGGTCGCGGCCCAGCTCTTGGCCCGTGTTTCTCCATTTTGCTTCTCTCGATCCTCCGTCGGTTTTGACGAAGGTAAAGTCCGGAGTGGTGTCTCTCGTAACCGATGTGCCGATCCTGGTGGGAAAGGTCGGATCCGTGATTAGGTTGAGTCCCACGTCGGTGGCGTCTTGCATGAGCTCTCTCCCCTTGACCGTCGTTCTGCGGTAGCCCCAGTCTTGGCTCGGAGCGTTAAAGTCTCCGCACACTACGAGCGTATTGCTTCCCGCCACTGAACTCGCTTTGTGGAAGTGTGCCTTGAATTTCTGTTGTCCGTGGGACGGATTGCTGTAGACGTTCACCAGGAAAGTGCTCTCCTTCCTCCTCTTGGCCGTGATTACTTCCACCGTGCAGTGTTCGATGGCGCTTCTGCCGATCATTTCGTGTTCTATGAAGGTGATCCCTTTCCTAACGAAGGTGCAGACCCCTCTGCCCTTGCCCTTGGACGTGTCCCTTTTGCTCGGCGGGCTGTCGTGCGACCGGTAGCCAGGTAGTCTCGGCGTCTCTTCGCTTTGTGTTTCTTGAATCATTATGACGTCTGGTTTCCTCGTTAGTTGCTGCAAGTGTTACTGCAGCACCGCGCTCTTGCCGGTAAAGCCGTTGTAGTTCCAGTGCCAGACCAAGAGGTCTCTCACTGGCGGTGTGGATGCTGCTGTACGTGCTGTCCTGTCCATGATTGCTGCAGTTTGGCGATGATCTGTGCTTCCATACCTTGTATTTGTGCCTGTATCTGCGTCTGCAGCTGTGCTTGCATCTGCGCCATCATGTTCTGGATCGTGCTCTGTATGTTCGTTGTCATCTGCTGAACTGTTTGCGCGAGCGTAGTGAGGCGCTCGTTGGTTACCTTGCTGGTCGCCTCAAGACGATCGAGTCTGTCGTCCTGTTTTTCGATTCTCTCACTTATCTTTCGTTCCTTGGCGCCCTCTATGGCTCTCCTCTTGGGAGCCGGTCCCGCCTCTTTCGTGGCTCTCGGGTCCACCTCGACCTCTGGTTCGTCCTCGGTTATCTCTTCTTGTTTCCACTCTTGTGCGGGCTTCGGCAGCAGCTGCTGCTGTTGCTGCAACCCAATTAATGTCGTTAGCTTCTCGTTGATTTCCTTGATTGTTGCATCCTGTTCGGCGATTCTCCGCTTTAGCATCTCGTTCTCGTCTCTCAGGGCTTTTACCACCCCGTTCTCTTCTTGGATCTTCTTCGCGGCGTTTTGCGCTGGTGGTTGTCTCTTCTCTGCCATGTTTGCCTTGACTGCGTCGGCCCAGGCGACTCTCTCCCTCGAGTGCGACGGTCTGTGGCGGCTGGCGCTCCTGCCTCCCTTGCTGTTGTCCCTCTTGCGGCTGCTGTCGCGCTGGCTCGATGTCCCGCGGGGTCTCTCGGCAGACGGCGCTCGCAGCGGCGGAAAGCTTTCCGGATCCAGTTGTTGCTGAATGGCTTCCATCTTGTCTTCCCATTGCCGTTTTTTGACCACGTACGGCATCTTGTACTTGTTTTTGCATTCCCTCTCGCCCGTAGGATGCTCTCGCCGGCAGAGCTTGCACTTGGGCTTGCATTCGTATTTGTGATCCTCGCTGGGGTTCACGATTCCGCAGCCGAAGCACACTCTGGTGTTGGGATTCGGGCATACGTCTCTTCTATGGCCGACCTTGCCGCATTGCCTGCACACGTCAAAGTGCTTGCGGTAAAGCCCGAACCTGACTAATATCGAGCCATACTTGACGTAGTTTGGTACTTTCTGTTTTGCGAAGAGTACTATCACCGTGGTTGTATTGCCGATTCTGTGCGCCTCCACCGCTAGGGGGTTGCACGGGTTCACGATGTTTTCAGCTATCTCCTCCGGGGAGTCGTCTTCGGCTATGCCTCGGATGACTCCCTTGACCGTGCCGTCCGGCGCCGTTCGGTAAGCGCTGACTTTGTATGTCCTGCCTCCTATGTTAAGGGCTTTGACCTTAGAGTATAGCGTGGCACGACTCTCGTCCGGGGTGCTGACCACGATGATGTTTTGCTGTGCGTTCGTGCAGATGGTGTCTGCTTTGCCTTCTTCCTTCGTTACTCGAGCCGCCGTCATGACGGCCGACATAATTATTGAAACCTCAGTTCTCGCTACGTTGAGACCTCCACGTGGCCTCATGACTATCTTGGTGTCTTCTTTCAGCATGTCTGTCGGCATCCTCGCCGCTTTCGTTACCGAGGCTGCAACTCTCTTAGCAAAGCTGGCCCTAGTCTTGGGTCTAGACTGGCGAGTAATGGCGGCGGACTCACCGTTTTCCTTGCCGGCCATGATCTGCTTGATGCGCTTGCCGGAGGCCGACCAGCCTTCGGCTTCTTCCGGTGTAATGTCCTCTCCGTGAACTTCAATGCACTTGCGCCGGCCGTGACTGCCGATGCTCGGTGCTGACGCCATGTTGTCTCCCATTGACGTGGCCACTTCCATTTCGGACGCCATCTTGGTCGTACTCGTCGCCGGGTTAGGCCTAGCGGCCGGGCCCGTCGCCACCGGTGGCCGTACTCGTGGGAGGCCTACGTTAGGCTTGGCGAAAAGTCCGCACCGCAACAGAAAAAGTCCTCGTAAATCGAGAGAATCACGTACCGCTTGGTCAAAACTGGTACTGGTCGATGCCCCGCACCTTCGCGCACACTTTGGTACCAATTATATCGCGGTAACTGCAAATTAACACTGGGTTAATTGGCATAATAGCAGGAGCCGATGAGAAGCCCGGCTCTTCCGCAGTCGCCTTCCTCTTCCTATAAAACAACTGTATTTAAAATTCCCTTTCTTGTCAGACTCTCCAGCCTACAAGCAAATTGAGTGCATCGTGGCAGTACCATTGTTACTGTTGCTGAAGGACATCCGCCAGCTGTCACCATCTGTTCAGACGTACAGCCTGCAGTCCTTCCGCAGAGTTCTAAATGGTTTTGCCCCAAAGTCCACTGCGTTCACGTATGAAGGCATGAATGTCCGGTGAGTCTGCATAAGCTAATGTTCTAGCAATGAAACTAGAGTGGATTATTAATGCTGAGACAAAATAATTTTCTAGTACACTGATTGCTGCGCTTCACTTCAACGAGAACTTCCAACGAGAGCAACCAAGGAGCTGTGATGGCACAGAGCAGTGGCGCATAAAGTCCTCCAAAGTCAGGCAAAGTACCTAACTCGACAGCATGTGCGCTCAAGACAGCTCCCACATTTGGCAAGTCAATTCGAAAGTACTTGCTGTGCAATGCTTTGCCTATTGTTGCAGTAAGTTATACAGCAATGTTTGTAAAAAAGGGAATGTTTTAGTCCTCCTGTACTGTCTACCAAAAGCATCGACATTTCTTGTAATGCAGAGTGAAGTGCCATATGCTGGATAAATTCACCACAAATGGTTTTTGACAGATACGATGGGTGACATTTGCCTTTCTTCCCGTAGCGTTGGAAGAGCTCCTCTAGAAAGGGATCAAACTTTGCAATGGCCTCAAGCACTCCCATATAACTGTCATTTCTCGGTGAACCAAAAATCTCCTCACTGCCTCTAAACGCTAAGTTGCGCTCAGCTAGAAGCTTAACTACGACTACGCGATTCAACACCTCTGTCCAGAAAGCGGTGTCAGTGACCAGATGCTTAAACAGCTCCTTGTCAATTGTGCTGCTCGAGTTAGAGCGGGCGAGCCATGCTGCCACGTAGTTCCGGTGCTCGAAGCTATTTTCATGTGCGCAAACCTCTTTTTCTGCTCTTTTCCAACTTTTCCAATCAGAAAAGCCGCGCTTGCTCAAATCACTGGGGTTGCTTGAAATCTAAAATAGTTTGCACATGAAACAGTAAACGGAACCTCTGGACTCCGAGTACATTAACCAGTGTCGCTCGTACGCCTCCCCATTTACAGCCTTTCGCACGAAACGACGAGGTGACATATAGCGTTTCTGAGTTTTGTATTGCCTTTCGGAAGACGGAAAATTTTCTGCCCGATTTTGAAAATAGAATGGCCCTTTCTAAAGGAATACACTCTGAAAGCTGTCAGTAATAACGTCGGGCCACTTAGCAGGGTCACTTCGGAGAATCTCGCAACGTATCTTTTGTTGCAGGGGTGTCTGTATTTCTCTGTTGCCGCAACGAGAAGCAGTCTCATTCGTCCTGTCGAGGCACACTTTGTGGGTGGGAACGTGATTATTTGAAGCCAAACTAACAAGAAACAAGTGAGTCGGTTCTTGGAGTGTTGTTGCCTGGCGCTCGTCAGTAGAAGGAAGGGGAGGTTTGGCACCTGTCGATCAGCAGTAGCGGAAATCGGGCGTAGCCGACCGGACAACTGGAGCTCTGTGGTAGGGGTCCGGCCGAGTAACATAGATGTTGCTGACTCAGGAACAGGACAGGGCTCGGTTAGCGTCGGTTGCTCAGAAGTATGGACAACCGATGTTGGCACCGTTTTCACAGGATCTAGGCAACCAAGATGAGTCAAACCTTGCTTCTTGCCAGGAAACCGTGGTGATGGAGTTGGCAAGCTCCACAGAAGCACAGTCGGTAATATTGGGAGTCTGACACGGACTCTGGGTAGACCGATCATATTGCTCCGCGGAAGCTGCATTCACTAGGTACTTTGTCATCTTTGGTAGCTTCTTTTCATGTTCTTCTATTTCTAACTTTGCCTTTCGTTTAGACGCACCACTTTGATGCCTCCGACCGAACATTTTCGCATGAATGGATGCTAATTGTTCACCGGCCACTTCTTCAGTCAGACGCGACCGCAGGTGTCCAACGGTGGCCGTCCCGATGACTGGCACACGCTGCCTGGATGGTCCTTGGTTGGCCGAGAGTGGTGCGTCCCCTGGGAGCTCCTCAGCGGGTGGGCTTATGCAAGCTTAACCGGTGGCTCGGGGCTGAATCGCAGCCCGCGATCCAGTTCCTTTTATAGACGCGCGCCGCGTCTGACTGTTACTATCGCCAAAGCAGGCGTTCCCATACGCATAGAGTTCCTTGTACAAATTCCCTCTTTCTCCGTACAAACTCACTCCTCCCGTTCCGGTCTCGTCTTCCTATCGGCTAGGAGCAATCGCCTGTTCTGGGAGGTTCTCGATTTTTCTTTCGCCCAGTCGACGCCGAGGGCGAGAACGAAGGGGAGAGGGCGACTTCTTGCTCGGGCGAAGTTACGCGCCCTCCGTCACTTCTGTGTCATCTTTTTCTACTTCTTTCTGGAAACTTCAGCGGCCAGTCTGACCTACTTTTTGCGTCGAGCGCGCGCGAGTGTGTGCAGCCACTAGGCAGGAATGGGCCCTGGAGAGAGGCCTTTGTATCCAGCTCTCCAACTTCCCTCTTCACTCTTCCACAACCCTAGCCCGAACAGTGAACATTCCATGCCCCACGGCACGCGGACAAAAGCACGTGTGACGTCTTCTTTCCTTTCATGCCTAGGCTCTGCCACCAGACTCATCATCATCTGCTGTCGGACTCATCCTCCCCCGCCCAAATTACCATGGCAGTAAAGAAAAATCGAATAGGAGGCACTGTTAGGTACTGCAGCACATCCATTCTATAAGAAGGACAGCGGTGTAACTATTTGAGAGGTGGAGGGTGGCGGGGTGGTGACGAAGGGCAAGGAATATTTATGTCCTCATCCCACATTACATGTTTTAGGTGTTTCCCCTTTGCCCCTCCTCTCCAGACGGCACTGGACAGACGGACTGACAGCAAACCATAAAAATTCTTTCAAGCAAACGCACCTCGCTCCGTAAGAAAGAGGGCCCCGCCGGGGTGGCGGGGTATTCCTGTTTTTGCAGCTCGACAAGCTCTCCCCAAATGATCAGGCTAAACGCATGCTGTTACGTTAGGCGGGGCGCCTCGTCCGCTCGTTCTGGTTTTCTCACTTCATACATGCCGCTCGAAGTTCCGTTGCCCATGGTTCCGTATACTAAGCAGGTTAGAATAAATGGGACCCCTTCTCATACTGTTTGAGGTGAGGCCCTGGGCTGCAGCCCCTTAGCCCCCCCCTTAATCCAGCGCTGCCGGTACGATACTTTCCAGTTGTATATTAAAGTACTTGGATACATTGGGAAACATATTATTATAGGTCTATATGATATTGCAGCAAACGTGTACATCAAAAACGTTTGCGCGGAAATTTCTTGACTCCGGCGAACCTTGTTTCATTAGAATGAAATGTTTTAGAATTATGTTTATGTAGAATGAAATGCTTTAGAATTACAATGAAATATTTTTTTGTTTCTTCCTCAAAATATAATATTTTAATTCTGAAATAATTTATTGACGCTATTTTGGCTGCTTATTATGACACATCTGTATACGCTGCACTGTCGGAGATTTTCGCTCGTCGATTTGCACTTGATGGGAGTCGCTGCTCTGCTTGCCATCTAGCGGGTCACCATCTAATTACAAGAACAATAAGAAGCCTTTACGCGATAGCCAAATACTGCTGAGGAGGCTTACCTTATCCGTAAACGTATTGCCGTTTACGCATGCAACGCAGTCCAATAAGTTCTTCTGCCTCTTCCAAGCAACAATCACCTACACAAAATAGCCTCCTTATGGACAAGTCTCCCGGAAGCAGTGCCATCCCCGTTGCGGTTCACAACAGTCAAACTTGTATCCATGAGATCCTACAAATCGCTTATATTTGAAAGCGAATAGACGCAAGGCAATCCCATTTTTGTATTCGTCAGGCTCCGTAAGAAAGCACCACGCAAGAGAAACTTCTATAACGACACTATAGCAGCATCAGAATTTGCGCGAAAGACGCCACACGCATTGGCGTACGCAGCACAGTACGGTGGCTACGAGCAAGTGCCGTGGCATCGACGCAACTAAAAAAAAAAGAAATGAAAAAGACAAAAGGTCGCCTGCCGCGCAGGAACTGGCGCGCTTGATTTTTGTCGAGACGGCGCGAGTGCTACCACGTCACTGCTCCATCAATAAGGACGCGCGGACATAATCACCTGCCCTCGCTGGAGGTCTCTTGCGGAAAGGTAAAAGAATGTCGCTTCCTTTAGTTTTATTTAGGTGGCCTCGGTGGCAACTGTATCAGGGTACGTATTCTGCGACGATCCACTTCGGCGACAGTATCGCCTAGACCACGTTTTCGCCATCAAGCGCGCGCTCATCGGCAGGCTGAGCAAAATCGGATGAGATGATTGGCTGGTTGAACACTACGGCATCCGATTTTGCTCAACCAGCCAACTAGCGCACGCCTGACGGCGATACAATCGCCGAGGTGACACTGTCGCCAAAAGTGATCGTCACATAATGCGTCCCCAGTATGAGAAGCAGAGTTCAGCCAGTGCTTATAGTTTCGAACGTACAAACGGTGCGAGCAGTGTATATGGTGCCTATTGTTTTAAAAGTGAGGCTAAATATTGCCGCGACAAACTTAGACACATTCAAGTTTCGCGCCCTTTGTATTGGATACTGCGCACGCCGTACTATGGTGTTGTTCAGCAACAGGCAGCGATCTTCGTGGCAGGGGCAGCCGGTTGGACCCGGCTCGCATGCTCCACGCGCACGAGGTGTCACGCGAGAAGAAAGAGGAAGACGTTTTAACACGAAAGCGTTAAGGAGCTCATGTCGCAGAAAAGCCGGTATCGGCGGCGTTGGCCGTGAGTGAAAAATCCCGGAAGGCAATTTTCGAGGCCAGTTTTGAGAACGCGACTGCCAGGGATTTCTTCACGACCGCAGTGACTTCTACTAGTGGGCACAAGTTCGCCCTTAATAAATATCGTTGTTTTATTAACATTGTTGCATTTCTGGCGGAGGTGCGGTGTATGAGTCGAAGCCCCACGAACGGATAGTCAGCGTAGCACCGACAACCAGCGAGTCCCACCCGTGGAACTGACACCTGTACACCTGCGGACCAGCCGCCGTCTTCGAGGTGACTCGCCCGAATTCGGCCCTCTTCAAGCCAAGAAAAACTCAGACAACGGACACCGCCACAATGACTGTCCAGGTAATGCCGGCACAGCAAGTCGTAAGCCAACCTCGCAAGCCGCCAACATTGCATGGTAACTCGTTCGAAGACGTGGAAGACTGGTTGGAACTGCTCCAGGCAGTGGCGAGCTTTAATGAATGGAATGAGACAGAAGCACCGTAAGGTATATTCGCTTTGAAGGACTTCGCAAAAACGTGGTATCAAAACCACGAACCCTCTTTGTCCTCTTGGGAGGAATTTCGACGACAATTGCTAGCAACATACGCCAGCACGGATCATAAAGAAAAGGCGGAAATTGCGCTTCAAGCCAGGAAAAGCTCACAAACAAGAAGGTGGCGATGTGCATCGAGGACATGTCCAGCCTGTTCAAGCGTGCTGATCCAACCATGAGTGAAGCTGCACCACCTCATGCGTGGAGTAAAGCAGGAACTCTTCGCAGTTCTCCGCAACCCACCGCGCACGGTCGCCGAGTTCAGATACGAAGCAACGACCATCGAAAAGACGCTGGAACAGCAGGCTCGGCAATACAACCGTGAGGCAAGCTGTGCACCTGCCCATGTCTTGCCTGGAGGCGTGCCAAACGACCTTGAAGCCCTGCGGGAGCTCGTCCGGTCAGTGATCAGGGAAGAGCTCAACAAGTGGCAGACACCTCCAGCTCCAACTGCACTATCTATCGTAGACGTTGTCCGGGACGAACTGAACATCATAAGGGATCCAGAGCCTGAGCAACAGCCGATGCAGCGCACCCCAACGTACGCCGACGTACTCAGGCAGCCCGCGATACACAGTAGTGGAGCAGTTGCGACGACCGTTCCCTACCCACCGACAGTACGCAGCGCACCTCGTCTGCTGGAACCACCGGCTGCCTATCCACCTTCAGCACGTAATGCACCTCGTTTTGTGGAACAAAGGCCTTGGAAAAGTGACGTCTGGCGTGACCACAAGCGCAGGCCTCTGTGTTTTCACTGCATTGAAGCGGGTCACTTGTATAAGTTCTGCCCCTACCGTCAAGCTGGATTAAGGGGTTTTCCCTTAAGTGCACCATGCACCCGAAACGGGGAACGGCTAGCAGAGATTGAAGAATACTTGTCCGCGCGCCAAAGCCCCACTATTCCTCGCCAACATCAACCACGGTCACCGTCGCCCATGCGCTACCGATCGCCTAGCCCACGCGCGTCTTCAAGATTGCCTAGGCGTCGTCTACAGAGCCCACACCAGGAAAACTGAAGCAAGTGACCTGTGGAGGTGAGGCCACTGATAACCAGAGCTACGAAGATCCTCCAACGCGGTTCCAGTGTGATGACAAGATAATTCCAGTATGCAGGTGCAGGAACGAAACAATTACATCAGATTTGCGGCTGACAATAGATGTATGCGAGCTGAATGCCTTAGTCGACACCGGCGCTGGTTATTCAGTAATAAGCTTCAAGATGGCGAAGCACCTGAAAAAAGTTGCGACGCAGTGGACTGGACCGCAGATACGCATGGCAAGCGAACATCTTATTACGCCCCTTGACCGATGCACCGCAAGACTTACGATAAAAGGCTTCACTTACGGTTCCGACTTTCTTGTACTGCCAGAATGTTCACGGGAACTTATATTGGGAATGGGTTTTCTACAAGCTAACGGCGCCATAATTAGCCTACGTAGGTCCAGTGCGTCTTTCTCGACAAAACAAGCTATACCTGTGGAAGCATCGGAGGAGCAACGTCTTTGCTCCACTGCGCGTCGTTGATGATGATGTAACTGTGCCGCCACGCTGCAGTATAATAGTTCTTGTGGAGAATGAAACAATTTACGACCGCGAAGGCATAGCGGATGGAAACATAGAGCTCCTTTTGAACAAAGGTATTTGCGTGGCTCGGGGTCTTGTTCACTTGAGCGATGGCCATGCAAATATCGCACTTACGAATTTCAGAAATGAATTCCAATACATCGCTCAACAAACAGCTATTTCCAATTTCCACGAGCTCGGTGTAGCGACAGAATTATGCAGCCTAACGACAACGTCAATTGCCCTGCCAGGAACCTGCAGTGTCCACAGATCAATTACTGTCAAGCCGAGACTCCCGGAAGCCCAAAAGAAACAGATATATGCCCTGATCAAGGATTTTTACAACTGCTTCTCCACTTCCTCGAAGTACGGCGCAGGTCTGTTGCAAAGCACCGAATCATAACTGAGGACGCCACAAGACCGGTATGCCAGCACCCGTGTCAAGTTTCACCAAAAGAGAGGGAGATCATCAAGAAGCAAGTAGTGGAGATGTTTTCAGAAGACGTTATTCAGCCTTCCAGCAGTTCATGAGCGTCCTCCGTTGTGCTCGTTACGAAAAAAGATAACACCCTTCGATTCTGCGTCGACTACCGTAAATTGAACAGCGTAACTAAGCGGGATGTATACCCCATTCCGCGTATCGACGATACGTTAGATCGGCTCCGAAGTGCAAAGTTTATCTCCTCCCTGGATCTCAAGAGTGGATACTGGCAAATAGAGGTGGATGAGCGGGACCGTGAAAAGACAGCATTCGTAACCCCTGATGTCCTCTACGAATTTAAAGCGCTTCCATTCGGCCTCTCTTCCGCGCCCGCAACGTTCTAGCGAATGATCGACTCTGTGCTCGCAGGATTGAAATGGCAGTCGTGCTTAGTGTATTTGGATGATGTGGTCGTATTTTCCACCACGTTTTACCAACATATCGAGCACTTGAGACTAGTATTAAAAGTTATTCACGCAGAAGACTTGACAATTAGGCCGGAAAAATGTCAATTCTGCTTAGATAAACTTCGGTTTCTCGGACACAACATCAGTGTTGAAGGCGTTTGGCTAGATCCCGTAAAGACAGCAGCTGTTGCGAGGTTCCGGACACCCACAGACAAAAAGTCTGTGCTATGTTTCTTGGGTTTATGCGCATACTAGATTTGTGGAAAGCTTTCCAAAGATTGCTGAGCCCCTTACAATACTAACAAGAGAAGATGAACCTTTCACGTGGAAAAGCGAACAACAAGACGCCTTTGACGAGTTAAGGAAACGCTTGCAAGCTTCTCCAATCCTTGCACATTTTGATGAGACAGCCGACACTAAAGTTCAAACCGATTCGAGTAACGTCGGCCTCGGTGCCATACTAGTGCAGTGGCATAACGGCCAGGAGAAAGTAATAGCTTCTGCCAGCCGTAAGCTCTTGAAAGCAGAGGCAAACTACTCAGCGACCGAGAAAGAGTGTCTCGCAGTCATTTGGGCAAGATGTGAATTTCGGCCCTACCTCTATGGTAGACCGTTCAGAGCAGTCAGTGATCAGCAGTCAATTTGCCGGCTGCCGAATCTCAAGGATCCATCCAGACGACTAGCAAGATGGAGCCAAGAGTATGGCATTACTGTCGTATACCGTTCCGGGAGGAAACACAGCGATACCGATTGCTTGTCACGCGCACCCGTCGAGACAACTATGTCAGAAGAGGAGGATTTCCCGTTCCTTCGCATTGTTGACGCGTCACAAATTGCTCAACGACAACGAGATGACCCGGAATTGCTCCCACTTATACAGCGCCTGGAGGGACTCGACGTTCAACTCCCGCGTATTTTCTCTAGAGGGCTATCCTTTTTCTGTCTGCGATGAAGTTTCCGCTACAAGAAAAACTGCGTGAACAGCGAGACAAAGATTTTGCTTGTACCCACATCTATGCGAGAAGAAATTTTGCATCCATGTCACGATGAACCGACCTCTGGACACATGGGCGTGAGCAGTACATTCGCCAGGATTCTTCTGAAATACTACTGGGCCAAGTTATTAGCGTCAGTGCAACACTATGTCAAGACTTGTCGCGAGTGTCAAAAGCACAAGACTCCATCCGTAAAACCGGCTGGCCTCCTTCGGCCAATAGAGCCACCAAAAGCGCCATTCCAACAAGTCGGTATGGACCTCCTTGGACCTTTCCCAATATCACCTTTAGGCAAAAAGCGGATAGTTGTCGCCACGGACTATCTGACCCGTTACGCAGAAACTGATTCCCTGTACAGTGCAACGGCTGTCGAAGTTGCAAAATTCTTTGTCCACAATATCGTGCTCCGGCATGGCGCTCCCACAGTTGTTATTACCGATCGTGGAACGGCCTTTACAGCGGACCTAATCAAACGCTTGTTTCAAATGACACATACTGATCATAGGAGAACTACGGCGTACCACCCTCAGACAAACGGTTTAACTGAACGCCTCAACAGAACACTGACTGACATGCTTTCGATGTATGTAGACGTTGAACATAGGCTGTGGGACAAAATTTTGCCGCATGTCACCTTCCCATATAATACGGCCGTTCAAGAAACAACACGAGTCACCCCGTTTGAACTTGTATTCAGCCGAGCAATAACCACAACTTCGGATGCTATGTTGCCGTTAGATGAAGAAAACAATAACTCACCTGACCTAGATGATTTCTTGCAAAGAGCCGAGGAGGCACGGCAGATGGCACGGTACCGAATACGCCACCAACAACGCATCGACTCCAGCCGGTACAACCAGCGCCGTAGTGAAGCTCATTACCAGCTTTATGACGAGGTGTGGGTATGGGCCCCAGTGCGACGCCGTGGACTGTCTGAAAAGCTTCTGTGCCGCTTCGGCCCTTTTTATGAAATACTTCGTCGTATAAGCGACGTCCCTTACGACGTGAAATCTTCTGGGCACGAGAACACAAGACGGCGCAACTCCACGGAAGTTGTGCATGTTGTCCTCATGAAACCCTACCAGGAGAGGTCATGAACAAAAAAAAAAAAGTGAGAGCCCACAGGAACCCCTACTTCCTCTCACGCATCGGGCCGATGCGGTAAGGAGGGGGATAATGCCGCGACAAACTTGGTCACATTCAAGTTGCGCGCCCTTTGTATTGGACACTGTGCACGCCGTACCGTGGTGTTGTTCAGCAACAACAGCCAGCGATCTTCGTGGCACGGGTAGCCGGTTGAACCCGGCTCGCATGCGAGGTGTCACGCGAGAAGAAAGGGAAGACGTTTCCGATGCCAGTTTTGAGAACGCGACTGCTAGGCATTTCTTCACGACCGCAGTGACTTTCACTTGTAGGCACAAGTTCGCCCTTAATAAATATCGTTGTTTTATTAGCACCCTTACAATATGTATTCCGAGCTATCCAAACTTTCCGCTCATGAACTGAATCAAAATTAGTGTGTTTTGCTCTTCGTTATTTATTTGGCGAACACTTCGCCGCCGCGTCTTGTCACATTACTGATTCAGTAAATTCCCTTGGTGCTGTGACTATCATTATTTCTGCTTAGTCGATCGCCGGTGTGCTCAGTTACTATAGATTTGTTCTTACTGCGCGCACGGCTTGAAACGTAGCCGTCTTTTACATTTTAATACCTTGTAGCAAAGGTGTATTCTCGCTAGTAACTCGCTTACTCTTGTGGGCCATCCCGAAACATTCACCTTCGACCATTCGTGCGCTATTGGTGTAGGCTATCATTTATTGTGCGTATATGGTGCGCATAGATTGAAGTGCGCGGCCGTTTACTTATTGACACGTTGGCGATAGAGAGGGCGCAAGATTCCGCGCCTGTTGGAGTATTTGTGTATATATACTGTGTGCGAAACGTACTATCACAAGAAGCGGTGCTACTGCCTCTGTCATTGTTTAACGAGTTTTACTCACTCTTACTGACGTTCCGGGGCTAAAGCACTTTGTTTGGCGGTTAGCGAGACAACGCTGGCGGATCAGCCAATTTCCGTGTCCTCGAAGAAAGCCGTACATCTCGAACTGCCGGTAACACGTACGGACAATTCAGCAATGGCCCGTCAACTTGGCTACACAAATTCATTTCATTCCTTAATAGACCAATGACTGTTTTTGCAGCCAACTACTACTACACACGTCATCAATCCATATGGTTCAATCTGGTATGATTGGAACAGAGTGCGTTAGCGAAAACATCAGTTGCATTTCCGACAGCTGATCGCACAGAAGCAAGGTGGAAGCGGTAATGATTTCGTATTCGTGCACTGTAACTGAGGCGACGGGCGGCGCGCCGCCGAAAGCGCCATCTCGTTTCTGTAGAACAAACTGCTCCGTAAATAGGGTCAGTACTTGGTGATTGTTTTATTGCTATAGCGCTTATGTGGACACTCCAGGCTTACTTCTGCCGTCGGCGTCGGCATTGCCGTGAGGTTCCGTATAAGTCCAAGGGCGATGAAATCGTCGCCGCGGGCCGTATGCTGTATGTGTGAGTGAAAGCGCGCGAGGGTGAGCCGGCAATCAAGGCTCAGTCTCGCGCACGCAATTGACGAAAGGCTGGAGGAAGCGCGCCGCCTTTCGTACCGCGCAAGGCTTCGGAGAGGGTAGGGAAAGCAGGCGCGTACCAGTCAGGGCGGCCGCGCTCGCCCGGCGGGCCCGCTGTATCTTCAAAGCCATCTGTGACGGGTAGTCCACGCTGCGCGGTGTTTTAGCGACTTAGTTCTCGCGACTTCGAGCGACTGCAAGAAGTTCAATTCGCTCGCTGCTGGTCCTGCATTTCCTCACTGCAGCGTTTTGACAACGAGTTTCTGCGCTCATCGAGTGAGATCTTTGCTTGTGCGCACGTGACACCGTTCTTGTTAATTTAGTTAGTATGCCTATATTTACAAGTTGTACGACCGATAGAACTAGTATCCTTACTTCGCATAGCTAGCAGTCCACTAATTTGCTATTGCAATCGATGCGTCGCAATTCGGGAGAAACAGCGACTTTCTTTAGTTATGAAACTGGTTTTATGATGCAGTTTTCGACGGCACGGCGAAATACACGGGATACACGGCGACTGGCCGAATGTCCTGTGTCTCTCGCTAGGTCGCGTCTATAATTGCTCCGTAAAAGCATGTTTCTGTTAGTATTTACCAACTAGCCCAAATTGGTGTCTTTAATACAGTCCTCTATAAGTCTTACTGAATTTGTTAATGTCGCCTGTGGCAGGAAGCATAATCCTAGTTTTTAAGCTGGAATATTCAAATAAACTTACGTTACATGCAGAGAAATCAAAACACTTATTCAACTCAGCGACTTCAAATTACTCATTAACTTTTAAATAATTACTTTATGGCTCATATTGCGATTTACGAATTGTAGGCGGAGAGCTTACAAAGCGTATCCACTTGGAACAAATATTGAGAATGACTCGGGTTCCGAGATATGCGCCATCGAACTAGCAGTAAACATGCACTGTTGTTCCACTTAACTTTTTAAGAACAGGATATTTTATGCATCGAATCGCAAAAATAACTCTAGCGCCCATGTATTTCATCCCACACATTGGCAATGAATATCGCAAAATTGGTGTCATCCTGTAAATTTATTTTAGGTGGATACGCTCTGAAACCTCACAGGCTACAATTCATAAATTGCAATAGGTGCCGTAAAGTAAATATAGCAGTTCATTAGTTCTTTTGTTACTTAGTTGGATATGTGTTTTGATCTTTCGTGCACGTAATGTCCACCTCATTGAATATTCCAGCTCAAGCAGTAGGAATATGCTATTTGCCGCAGACGGCTTCTTTTAATTCTGTAAAACTAAAAAAATATTATTACCTGGTGTACTGATAGTGTAGATACAAGTCTTTTTTTGTAAGTTTTATGCTTATTGATTGAGTCAGCTCTGGATTACGGTTTGCTGAAACTTCTGCACATGTACGCCTGTCATTGATTTCCAAGTATTAACTTTTATATTGGTCGTTGTGGCTCCGGAAAAGTCTTTGAAACTTGCCATCTTCTGGCTTTGACTCCTTTAGATTACAGTGTCGTTTGCCTTTACTATTAAAACATTCGGAAGTTGTAGTTTGTTCGGTATTGCGGTAAACGCAGGTGGACTGGGCGTTTTACCGTATGGACGGAGGCGTAACGAGATCGATTCCCGGCCGCAGCGGCCGCATTTTGATGGAGGCAAAATGCGAAAACACCTGTGTGCTTAGATTTGCACGTTAAAGAAACCCGGTAGTCCAAATTTCCTCAGTCACAATCAGATCGTGGTTGTGGCGCGTAAAACCCCATAATTTAAAGCGTAAACGAGAGCAGCCACCTCGTGACGCAGAACTCAATGAGACAAAACACACAGCTAATATTCCATTACTCCTGGTGTACATTTTTGCCGGCAGCGAATGATAATCCAATTAGGCCGTTGCGAAAATTCAGATTAGCAACGAAAAAGAATACACCTGGTTACTGCAATATTAGCCCAGTGTTTTTCTGGTTGAGCTCTGCGTCTTCAGGCGGCTACACTACTTCTGCCGTTGAGGTTGAAGCCTCGACCAATTCGGTGAATTCCTCCTGCATTTGCCGGAAACCAGAGAAGCTGGAATCATCTAATAACTAGGCTCAAGTATATAACGTTAAAATCAATGGCATCACTGCGAGATGGTGCGCGAACTCAAAGCAAGACGGCGTATTCCCTCGCCTTCTGTGTTTTCGTAATTCTTGGCCTATTGCGGATTGCTTTAGGCTATGAGTGGCCTTTTTTTGTTGCAGAAGCGTTATTACTAATATAGCTCAACGTGTTATTCTCTTTAGTGTGACTAACTCATAAAGCCATAAAGAATATTATTGACGACCTTAGCTTGTCACAGGCGATTTTCACATGTTGCCACAAGACTAGCTCATATTATTATGAATATTTCGCCATTTTATCGATGCCTTGCAAATAAAAATACCCACTTCACGATATATTTATTGCGTTATATCATGCAGAAAACTAAAGTAATGGTTGACAGTCTCGGAAGAGAACAGCAGTTTACGATAGGTAGCGAAGCACTGGAAGTGGTAAGGGAATACATCTACTTAGCGCAGGTAGTGACCACGGATCCGGATCATGAGACTGAAATAACCAGAAGAATAAGAATGGGCTGGGGTGCGTTTGGCAGGCATTCTCAAATCATGAACAGGAGGTTGCCACTATCCCTCAAAAGGAAAGTGTATAACAGCTGTGTGTTACCAGTACTCACATATGGGGCAGAAACCTGGAGGCTTACGAAAAGGGTTCTGCTGAAATTGAGGACGACGCAACGAGCTATGGAAAGAAGAATGATAGGTGTAATGTTAAGGGATAATGAAAGAGCAGATTGGGTGAGGGAACAAACGCGAGTTAATGATATCTTAGTTGAAATCAAGAAAAAGAAATGGGGGGGCATGGGCAGGACACGTAATGAGGAGGCAAGATAACCGATGGTCATTAAGAGTTACAGAATGGATTCCAAGGGAAGGGAAGCGTAGCAGAGGGTGGCAGAAAGCTAGGTGGGCGGATGAGATTAAGAAGTTTGCAGGGACAACATGGCCACAATTAGTACATGACCGGGGTAGTTGGAGAAGTATGGGAGAGGCCTTTGCCCTGCAGTGGGCGTAACCTGGCTGATGATGATGATGATGCTTTGAGGCATTGAAGCTCTTCACAGAAATTTGTCATTTTTGTACCATCTTCTGAAAAGAACATAGAGCTCTTGAGGGGGCGAAGGGCGCGCTTGAAGTGAGTATTTTTGAGGGTTGTACAAGTCCGATGCCAAAGTGCGTGTGTTTAGTCTCTTTCTGAACGCAGGGCCAAGAAAATACGGGACACATGTGAACAGGTGGCGACAAAGGTCGAAGAGCTTACAGAACTTTGGGTCGACATTGGTGTAACGTACGAGCAAGTACGCAGCCGCCTCAACGCCACTCAGGCTCACATAGTCGACTTGCTTGAACGAATGCTCTCAGGTGAGGTTAAAATGAAAGAACGAACGATCAAAAATATTGCACTTTTCAGCACTCAGCTCCAAGAGCAATCTTCCGAGCTCTCAGTTGCTTGCACTGCGGGAAGTTACTGGGTAGTTTTCCTTCTTTCTAGAAGGACACTATAAATGAAGACAATATAGGCTATTGAAGCATTCCTTCGTATGTAGATTTTCATTACTTTGGCGTAAAACGTGTTCATTTCTAGAAAGCTGAAAATGAAAGCCAACTTTTGCTTTCTATGTGAATCTCGAACTGCAGCACCAGCCTCATAACTGTAACGTCACGGATTTCACAACACTGCTTGGTACTCCTTGCCGTTTCTGTGCTGAAAAACTAACAAAACTAACAAGCTTCTAAGGTACAGAGTTTGCCCCAGTTAAAGTAAAATGGATAAGCGAATGAATAAGCAAGGAAATTAATATTTAATTTCACAGGATCTCCCGAAGCCTTATTGTGGCGAAGGGAAGAAAGGGAACGTCTTATGAATACTACTAACATTGACCCTACAGGCCGGCTTCTACGACAAAGGTCCACAGCGCTGTAAGAGCATTGCGTGTGTTACGCGACAGTTGTAGCACCCGTACTGTCTTGGGCCTGTGTAGCCATACCGTGGAGCTACGGCTGCAGGGCCCGAATTACCCGCTTGACACCGATGCTGGCGTAAAATCACCATAGCGTTCACCTTCATCATTGTTTCCTGCGCACATCAAAAAGTTGACCCTGAACATACGGTTATGGCTGCGGTTGAAATATGATTGTGCATCCGCTGTCGTCAAGACGAGCCGCAGTGCCTAACTCTCCCAGGGTTAATTTTGTACGACTAAACAAATACGCAGAAATGTTGGCAGGAAGGCGGCTGGAGCTGTGGTAGAATAAAGTAGACATTGCAAGAAGGTGGCGTTCGCTATGCACATGCGGCAAGTTTACTTTTAGTTCACTTTCATTTCCTGTCTTTTTCTTATTACTTCTGCAGCTAAGTTAGAAAGGAGAAGCAATTGTGTTCAGAAAATGTTGCAACTAACCAAAAAATCAAGAACTGCCCTTTTTGTTCCTGCTTATCTATGTAAGGGAGGTTTCTATAAAGTGGCTGTGACTACTATTGAAACATATCATTCAGGCTGCTATGCCTTGCTGTACCATTAAATGCATTGTGCGAAGGAAAAATGTGATAGCCTCGTCACCTCTTACTCGGAAAACAGTGCTGTGCTCATGTTCTCAACGACGGTGGGCACCCCGTAAATCTCTCGCGGTCGATTTAATTCAGGGGCACAAATTGCTTGTTTTTGCTTGTTTTTGCAATCGAAGTCTTGGGATGTTTTAACACCAATTTTTCGGGCCAACGAAACCGATTTCGCCCATTCTAAAGCGTCTGAAGACCAGGCAAACCCAGCCGCCATACTAGGCCTAATGGCGGAGCGGGCAACAGCGCATCGACTAGCAGCACCCGACCTGGGCACAGCGGTGCAACAGCCAGAAACCCAACGAATAATTATCCGGAAACGACAAGGGATAGCATGCTTACGGACGATGGAAATTTGAAAACTCATCTTGGCGCTGCAACAAGTTGCGCCGAGGATTCTCCTTCGTCTGACGAGGCGATACAAGTGGAGTCAGCCAACGGCGACCAGAGCGAGGAATACGAAACGTCAGAGGCAGACGACGACAAAACCAAAAAACGTCAGTAGCAGCTCACTATATCGTTACGGTTACGTCAGTGATTAAGGAAGCAAGTGCGAATTCTCGAAGAACCGACGCTGGCCAGCTCCCAAGCGCTAAACTGAGCCGCGATCGTCAGTTCCCCTTACACCCAATCGCGAAGTACGCAGTTGCTGGCGGAGCACAACGCCGCCCCCTCCCGTCTCCCCGCGGCCTTTCGCGCGACCTAAGTCAGCGCATTTGCTCTCCACTATCCTTCCTCCCAAGCGCCAGACTGTGTCGCGGTCGTCGGCTCCACTCGCGCGCTTTCACTCGCCCATACAGCATACTGCGCGCAGCGACGGTGCTATCGGCCTTGGAACATCACGGCAGCGCTAACGGCACCGGCAAGAATGCGCCTGGGGTGTCCATGTATTGCAATACTAGAATGGCAGTTTCGCGTTAAAGGCATAGCGTTGATAGCGATAGCAAGGTTCAGCGTGGCACTGAAGTTTCTCGCCTGCTGTCCTAACTACGCCTGGGTGTCACGTGTTCGCGCCCCTGCACGACGCAGCTCGCAAGGCAACTGCTGCTGGGCAAAAGGGACAGCGCTCTCACAGCTACAGGGTTTCTCGCAATACTGGCGTGATCGGGAGCATTGCCAGTGGCGTTGCACGTAGCTGGTGCACGGGATGAGGCCGACTGCAAACCGTCGGTGTTAGTCAGCGTCCAGTGACAGGTAATTGTTAGATGGGCGTTTGCTGTTCCCGTTTTGTTCCGTGTGTACATACAGCAGTTCAGCGGAAACGCTAGTGTGCTAGTGATGTGTGTGCCTACCAAACGCCACTGAACGCAGACGGTGCCTGGCTGCATTGCCGAACCGATTTTGCAGCGCCTCCACTTCGGTTTGTCGATTTCGGCCCAATGCACTCCGCGTGTATAAAGACCCTCTGACACTCCTCGCACGGACCGCATATGTACCGTGGATAGCAGGACAGCACAAAGGCGTCCGTGCAATTGCTATCGTTCATTCCACCTGAGTGACAGATTGGTCGTATACCCCTGATAATCTGAGACATGGAATATGTCATTCCGTGTCCTGCCACCATGCCTAAATTGTGCTTGTGTACCCCTATCTACAGAGACCACAAGCATCGTTTATTGAATAATTTTTATGTGCTTCTGAAATACGGAATGTTACATACGTCACATTTTATAGACAAACTTTGGCTACACTCAGGGGCGTGACGTGGCTACTGCCGCTGGGCTGCATTCGTGATTATAGTATACCGGGTGTTCAAAATTAAGCTTTATGGTTTTCTTAAAGTTACGCACTGGGAGGTACGCGAAGACCAGCTGTGCAGAGAGAGAGAGAAGGGAGGGAGAAGAAGGAAAGAAGACCACCTGTGCAAATAAGTTATTTGGCCAAGGGGACACAAAGTGAGATGATAATTATCGCTGTCAGCAGCCCAATTCACTAAACTTGAATAATTAACTTTTCATTGAATGCAGTAAGTCTGTATGTTTGTATTCAAAAGTTCAAGGCAGTCGTGTTTCTTCGCAGTTTCACTTGGAAGAATTCTTCTAACATGTTTGTGCTCCGAGATATCCGACTCCAGAAGCCGCGTCACAATAGGGAGGAGATTTGCGCCGATCCTAACTCTCTTGCATGTGAAATCATGCGAACGACAATTAAATTTTTGAGTCCGATATCTTGGAGCACAGACACACTAGAAGAATTCTTCCAACAGATAATGTGTAGAAACATGACTTCCTCTAACTTTTCAATACAAGCATATTCACTTACTGCAGTCAACAAAAAGTTAATTATTCAATTTTAGTAAATTGGGCTGCTGACAGCGATAATTATCATCTCATTTTGAGACTCCCTTGTCACATAACTTATTAGCACAGGTGGTCTTCGCGTGCCTCGCAGTGCTTAGTTTTAGGAAAACCATAAAGCTTAATTTCGAACAAGCTGTATATGTATGCAAGCTACAGCAAATGATCTTACAACAAACCCTGGCCGACATAGTAGCGCCAGCAAGCATACTTCCGCTGTAAAAAATAAATACCTGCATAAAACCAGCACAAATAATATCAGCTCATTGGAATCTGAAGCACACAGACCGCTTTATTGAATAGCGCAATGTACTAAACGACCTTTTTGTTTACTTCACTTTGTTTTATCTAGTGGGTATTTGCCCATCCTCAGACAATCCGCCTATGAGCTTGGCGGGGTGGCGACTGCATGACGCGACGCAGCGACGAGGATGAAATTACGAAGAAGCAATGGTATCGACGAAACGAGAAAGGTGGGACAAGGACCCCGTGACGGAAATGAAATTACGATGCCTAGATGATGACGTTATAGTATAACGACTACAGCGTGACGATGACATGAAGACGCTTGGATGACAACAATGACATGACGGCAACAGAGTAATATTGCTGAAGTTATGACGATGGTGAAATTATGCGGATCCCACGCACGGTGGGAATGCATGCAAACGAAGTTTTCTGTGCTGTTTGCTTTCATCGGCGATAATTAGTCGTGATGTTGACGGCGAATGTGTCGTTTCTTCAGTGTTTATTCCAATACGAGGGCGGTTTCTATACGGTAAATGTCACCTTCGTTCACCAGTGCTGTTTGTCTGCGTAGTGCACATAACTCACAATGAGGCGTGTTTTCTTGGAGCATTGTTGCGCGCCATCGTTCATAATCTCTGAGAGGGTTGAGCATTATCATTGCCTCACACGACACACTGCATCGTTACTGAAGTGCTAAACATAATTTTAATTATGGGGCTCTACATACCAAAACTACAATCGAATTATGAGGCTCACCGTAGTGCCGCCCTCCGGCATAATTTTAAGTGCACGACCGTATTTTATTTCGCCCCCGTCGAAATGCGGCTGCCGCGGTCGGCATCAAGCCCGCGTCCTCGAGCAACGCTATAGCCGCAGAGCTACCGCAGTGGGCACATAATTGTTCATGTGACGTGCGACGGCTTCTGTAATGTCGCCTAGGCCCTTAGGTGCACTTTAATTAATGTGGCTTTGCTTCTGCACGCACTGCCTAAGTTGCCCGCTTGACATATCTACAGGGTGTTTATTTTACAGGGATAGCATAAACCTACCGTACCGTACCTTAAACATAAATGTATCCAGTTTCCCCGAAAGTGTTGTCGTGTCTATACTAGCCGCGTTTCCTTGCCTTCTCCCATAACCTTTTCGCTATAACCTCCCCCCACCCCACCTCCGCCATCAATATCGCAACTGCGAAAGTGGCAAGGCTGTTATTCACTGCGATAGCGACTGCGTCGGTCCTGCCCACTCTCTACCCCTTCTCTCATCAAATCTAGCTTCCTTCTGGACTTGCACGTTAGTATAAAGGCAAGCGCTGCAGTTTCTGCAATGCTTTTGCGGTGGTCACGAATAATTACAGCTGTCAAGACCCTAATGTGGAGACGCCCAGGGAGCTCCAGTGTGTATGGTGCACAAGCGATGCAATGGAAAGGTTCAAACGAGTCTCCCGCGTCGTCTTTCGTCTCTGCCAGGCTACTTCCATGTACACGCACGCTCTCAACAACCCCAGACGCGGCATGCAAGACATCCACAGCAGCGGCAGCGGCAGCGGCGGCAGCAGCAGCAGCAGCAGCGGCGGCGGCAGCAGCAGCGGCGGCGGCAGCGGCAGCAGCAGCAGCAGCAGGGAGCAGCACAGCACCTGTCACAGGTGTCACACAGCACACACAGGTGTCACACAGGTGTCACAGCACCTGTCACAGCAGCAGCAGCAGCAGCAGCAGCGGCGGCGGCGGCGGCGGCGGCGGCGGCAGCAGCAGCACCAGCAGCAGCGAGGAAGTCGAAAGAAGAGCCAAAGAAAGCTTTGCTTAAAAAAGAGCGCCAGTGTGGCGACGATGACTAGACGACAACGGTATGAAAAAAAAAATGCGTGACGACGATGCCGTGACGATCATGGCATGTGAGAGTCGTATGTCAAAGTTAGCATGACGATGATCGAACGAGTGCGAGGCATCATGACTTTATGGCGACGAATGCGTGAGGGTGACTCTATGACGAAAGTGGCGCGACGAAGACAGTAGGAGGAAGCCTATACGACGACGATGGCGCTACAATTAGCGGATGAAGTGGAGTGACGACGATGGTGCTACATGACGGCACGACGATAACGTCATGATAACAGGCGCACAACAGCCACTGTCGCACGGCGACGCAATGAGGACAATGGCATGACAACGACGCATAATCACGACTGAGTGACAACTTCATTACGATAGTCCCAGGGTGTCTACCAACCGGGAAAACCGGGAATTCTCAGGGAATTTTAACAGTCTGGAAAAACTCAGGGAAAACTCAGGGAATTTGTGCTTCTATCAGGAAAAATTAGCTGTAACTTTATTGAAAGGGAACGAAAGTCGTGGTAATGCTGGCTCCTGTAACAAAGTAATCGCAACGAATCGTCATTGACGCCGTGTCATCGGCACGATGTATTGCCAGAGTAGTTAATGACCGATTTTCCAGAAGCCCGATTTTTTCGGACATGCCCGATAATTCGCACGGCTTTGCGGCACCACCACGTACTCCATATAGTCAATGTATATTGCCCTGACTGCAGGTCCGAAATGGCATTAATCAAAGCCACCACGGCCGCCATTTTGATTATCTCGCCGCCTCGAACCGGCACTCTCGCACGCAGATCCGCTGGCAACCGTAACCACCACCGCGGCAACGTTAGGCCTAGCTGCTTCTATGTTTGCTGTTAAGCTTCTTGCCGTGCGGTGCCGTGTTTTTCATTGAAAGAATTCGCCGCTATCATCAATGGCACCGACTCCGCCTTTGTAATCCTCGCGATTAACTTTGAAGCTCGCAGAGCACAACGCGTTGCGTAATGCCAGTCTCCGAAAGTTAGCTTCGCCTCAGCACATTATTGTTAGGCGGTGAAGCATAAAAAGCGTGGCAAGGGGCAATTGTCACGGGACACAGTATGTATTCCTTAATTATACACACGTGCACCCCCATCTCCAGTCACAGTACAAGCACCGATATGCCTATTAAGTGTACTGGCAGGCCTTAAGAGCTTTTTCGGGCGTGCCTGTGTCAATTTCAGCCCTTAAGGGTAGTTAAAGACAGGCATGCATTATTTTTGGGCTGCCCTATTTTCGGATGTTTTTGCGGCCCCTAGGGAATCAGAAAAATCGGACGTTGACTGTACAGCTGACCAAGAGGATGCTTCAAATGATCCATGTGGTGAAAGCGTGGTTGAAGAAGGACGAGAACAGACAGGACCGACGCACTGAGGAATCAACGGGAACGGAAGCGTGCCGCCGCCTTTTTGAAGGAGCTTGAGCTAAAAAACAACCAAGTGTTGGCTGACGCCGAGATGCAGATGTCCCTCATCCAAACCAAAATAAACTGTTTTAAGCAGTGAAACCCAACGCCGACATGTTGTGTACGGGCTGAGAATATGTCAAGACAGTTGAGGTTTACTTTCCAGCTGCTGAGAGAGATCCTTAGTTGTGACAAAGTTCAGGCCTCATACAGATGAGCTTGCTATCAGTTGATAGAAATAGCTCATATTAAAAAAAAAATATTTACTTATGTATGCATCTCCATTTCATTAAAATGTTTGACTCAATTTGGAATGCGTTTTACCATTTTTTTCGCTGTGCATTTTACTAACACCTTCCTTCTGTTTTCTTTTTAAATAAACAGATATTACTCCTTACTATTCAAACTGGATTAAGTCTTTTTTTTTGTTTCAGCATGCTTACTAGAGAGTGACAGCATCGGACAACGTGATGTCAGCCTGTCTTGGCATAAAACAAAGTTATGGCTTATTCAGGGAATTTTGCGAAGGTGCTCAGGGAAAACCTGGAAAACTCAGGGAATTTGGAAATGTCAACTTGGTAGACACCCTGAGTCCAACTTTGATGCTGATCGAACCAAGCAGATGGTATGACGGCGACAATGTTACTACGACGGCGTGGCAACAGTCGGATGACGAAGTGGGAATTACAACAATAGAATGACCGCGACGGCTTCGCAAGGCAATGAGTGGATGACGACCGCTGTAGGACGATGACACAATGGCGACAATGGCATGACAACGGGATGACGACGAGTGTATGGCGACAATAACATTACGAAGGCTGTATCAAGAAGCCTGTATGACGGCGATGGCGTGTCGGTGATTGCATGTCGAGATTCGGATAACGAAGCTGGAGTGGTGATGATGAAGAAAAACTGTCATTGAACGACGACGACGGAAGCACGACGGCTGTGTGACAACGAATGCGTGACCGCTGTATGACGACGATGGTGTGACAACGACGGCATGACAAGAATCGAATGGCAAAGCTGGAATGACGGCGATTCGACTATGACCGCTTCACGAGGGCATGCCTATTAGACAGCTATTAGACAACATGAAGACGACATGAAGAGTCAGATTACGATGCTGAAATGACGAGGATGGAACGACCACGATTGCGTCACGGCCACGAGCACATACCCAGTCCCCGTTCTGTTACTCAACTGGGGACGCTGTGTCGATAGATAGATAGATAGATAGATAGATAGATAGATAGATAGATAGATAGATAGATAGATAGATAGATAGATAGATAGATAGATAGATAGATAGATAGATAGATAGATAGATAGATAGATAGATAGATAGATTCGAAACGCCTAAAGTAGCCAGTGACTGCTAACTGCTTCATTAAAACAAGCCCAATGCTCTAACTTTACAATCGCGTTTGCTTTCTATATTCTTCCATCGTGCCAACGCCAACCACTCTCTTTGAGAGTATCAACGCCTGTTGAATATGATGATGAATTTCATATGGCAGACACCGTCAACGTGGGATTGGTCAGGAAGCGGATGGTATACTTAAAATGAATAGCAAAAGATGAATACAAGGCAATATAATAATCGTCACATTGCGCACTCCGGGTGCACGAGAGCATATGCGCGCGCGACGCTTATCGATTTATGGCCCAACCACACGCAGCACGGGATACGTGTCTCGCTACGCGTACACGCAAAAGCATACGCGTCTGCGTGCGCGTACGCGGGTGATGACGGGAAGGGCATGATACGCGCACACGTGCGCACTTTGTTGCACGTAGCACAGGGCTGACAGATCAGCGAACCAGCGATGGCGGAAACGTTCGTCTTTGGTTTTGAGAAAAGTTTATCCTTAATTTCATTATGGATAGCCATTTTTATTTAATGTATCAATGTTAGAGCTAGTACATTGTTTTAAGTTGAAAAAAGCGCGCCGTTTGTATTTACACATCCTTATGGCAAGAAAAGCTACATCAATGATCAACATCACGCGCGATAGCGTCTGCTTGCTCACGATTGCAGCTGACGTCTACGCGCGACCGCACACGTCGTTGCTGTCGAGCTTTTGCTTAGCCGCTTGCTTCGCCGGCATCAGCGTTCTCTTCCCGCAATGTACCACATGAGAAAGCTTTTGCTGCTGCTGCTCTTGCAAAGGCGACGGGAGCGCAGAAAGCGTCTGCGGCGACGTTGGTGGCTCCGGCCAGTCTTTTAACGGCGTAAATAACAAGGACTTTACGGCTGTGAGTAACTTCTTTCCTTTCGATGATCTACAGTGGTAGAACTAGGAGCCAGTGTTTGGACATGGAAACTTATCTTTGTCGGTACAGCAATTGCTTATCAGCGTTTTTAAGTGCGCGCATAAGTGAAAGGGTTAAAGTAGTAATGCGGGGATCGTACTCGCAGCGCGCGTACGCCCAATTCGCAGAACAGCATCGCGTCGTCGGTGCAAGGTTCGGCCAGGTTGACAGCACTGATCGAAACGATAACGTGACGTACGCGAACAGGGGGAACGACAAGAGCAGGGTGTAGTTCGGAAAGCGCGAAAGCATAGGCGAAGATCGGGCTGGTTAGCCGCCGGAAGCACACAGATAGTGTATTGGATACGTGGTGACGACACCTCACGACGTTTCAACCGCCGTCTGTCTAACCCGTGTAGGCAGTACAACATACCTTCACTAATTCTTCAGCGTCAGATGGGAAGAAGCACTTGATTCTATTTAACAGACGATCTGTAATACTAATTTGAAGCGTCCCTCATTAATAACAGTAGACCATACTGTTTATACAGAGCTTTTGCAGCACCCTCCCTTCTTGCACAAAATTTGTAAGGATTAATTTTTGTAATACATTTTCTGCTATTCGATATTTTATTTGACATCCAGCTTATTTTTTCTTCATTTGATTCGGTATTCGCTTCTGAATCTACTTTTCGGTATTAGCACACCCCTACAAAAAGTTAAGGACTGCTAGTTGTATTTGTGCCATTAGTATAGCACATAGATTCAAGAACACCTTTTTACACGTGTTGGTTGTCATATATGAAGCTTGTGGATGAGATATGATTTCCTATATTTTCTGTCTCTCAGAAGTGTGACTGTAGAATATGAAGTGTAATGTAATTAAATTGTGACCTGGCCGGTTAAAATTCTGTGCAACTGATTTCGGAAGTTTCTTGGCAGTGGCTGCACGATTTTTCTTTAATATACAGTTTGCTGGCTCTCCTGTTCTGCCGACACAGTGTTTGTATTCAACCATATAAACAAAGCAGGGGGTAAAGTTAATCATGGCCAGTGGCTATGCGTGTGTGTCAGTGAAATGTGTACAGCTCCTGATACCTCTGCCTGTTTGTGGGTAGGGCACGGGCCCTCTGTCAAGTAATAATGCACCATGTTTTACAGATGCAATGGATACGTGAGGAGGATCACGGATTTTTCTACAAGTTCTTTCGCAAGAGGCCGCAGCTCTTTGACAAGCTATTGAGCTTTGTCGCAGAGGACCTCACACGGCAGCAGCACATTCGAGAAACCCCTGGAGCCTGGAGAACGACTTGCTGTAGCATTGAGGCTTGTAAAGGATAGTTGCCCCTAGAGTAATAATGTGCGATTGGAGAAGTACAGAAGAACACCGTTTCTTTGTCATTTAATGTACCATTTATTTTATTTTATTGACATAATACTGCCCGCCGCCTTTTTGCAGCCAAATCAGGAAGGGGTCACAAAACATTGAAGCAAAACAAAAGAAAGAATGAAACGACTGACAATGAGCGTGCATAAAAAATACTAATACATAATCTAGCTCAATATACACGACCGAATATTTATTAACTCATAAACAAATAAAAAATGGGGCACCAAATGCTGATACAAAACAAGATAAAATGTAATGAAGGTATTGACAATGCGCGTAAAAAGAAGTACCAGAAAAAAATGATCACATGATCACAGCGACCAAAAGTTCCCACTTAGCGCATCACCGGTGTGGCAGTTATGGCTAACTTAATCAAAAAATTTCCATCGAATGGCATTGCACAAAAGCTACCTCAGTGCTTTTGACCTTGCGCAACCTGTAAAACGCACTGATGAATGCTTGCACATGTAGTATTAAACAAAGGTGGTAGCTAACCTACACAAATGAATTTTGATCGTATGTCGCCCAAAAAGGGCCCCCACAGCCATGGAGATCAGTCAAGAAAAATTATGTCATTATAATTAGTATGCAAACAATTGAGACATGGGTACTAAATATTTTTCAACTTGCATTCAAGCTATTTGGCATCCGGGGAAGATATAAAAGACGTTGCCTTGGTTTACTGTGTGGGGATTGAGGCGGCTAGACTCTGCAATGGTGTGTAAGTCGTATTGTGGCGATCGTGCCGGCAACGTATTAAACAACTGCAGAAGAGCACGACAGCAGCAGAAATTCCTTACATTTTTCAGGTTAAGAATTTTTTTAAAGCTCACATGCTTTTCACGGCTCCCGTCAGGTAGCCCTGCTTCCTGCCAGAGAATGAGGGTCATACGTATAGATGTCTCATTTACTCACTGCCTTCAATGTCACTGATTACGTACAAAGACTTTGGCCAAACATCCAATGTAGAATATGCAAAACCAACTCTGGAAGTGAGCCACGCAACACCAAAAAAAAAATGCAAGGAATGTGGCTTGTGGACCATAGTTGTGGGTACCATAGTTGTGTCTATGTTGGCAGTGAACCTCGCCTCCTGGCTGCGTTGTGGCAAGACTTTTCCCTTTCTGATATCTCTTCTAATAGTAATAAAAAAATTTGAAAAATGCTTGCGCTGCTAGAACGCCCCGACACGCTTTACAACTTGCAGCATATAGCCGAAATTTTCAATGGGGACTGGTTGAAGGTCCATTACATTTCTTTTTCTTCACAGGCATGTACAGGCATCTGTAGATGCATGCACAAACTCTAGATAGACAGGTGGTGAACTCAAAAAGGTTCACTGCTGCAAGACAGGCTGAATGAGTGAGGACAAATGAAAGCAATAAACATCTGTATTGCAACAATAAACCTTTGGTTGCAAGTCAGTGCTTGTTTCTCTATCGTAGGCGTGTTGCTAAAACATCTTCACACATCTCTACGGCAGCAATGGCCAACCAACCAGGCCCACAGATATCAACTTTATGAAATTCTTGAATAATACCGTGCAAAAGTACGAATACAACACAATGCAAAATGAACAAAAAAGAAGAGCTGAGGGACTTTGATATGACAACAACAGACAAGGAAACGCAGTAGAGCATAAAGGAAAATAACTGTCGTTTTATTTATAATGTCGACATCACAAGGAGAAGGGAAATGAAAGTGGACAAAATTTAACTTGCCACTGGTGGGAGCTAAACCCAAAACCAGTTGAGCTAGAGTGGAGGTTATTCCACCATCAATTTCCTAGAATGTTTATGTGTACTCGATTAGGCTCTTGGAGTGTTCTTGCACGAGTAACACTGGCTAATACTACCAGGGCGAGATCTAGTACATGCACATACATGCTCAAGAAAGTTCGCAGAGGGACAGCAATTGCTGCACCTCTACTGGTAAAGCAATGCAAGCATAATTCAAAGGTTGTGGGTTCGTCCCCTATCAATGGGAAGTTACCTTTTCATATACTTTCATTTTCCTCCTTATTTCTCCATTTCAATATAAAGTAATTAAATTCATCAATGATGTCCTTTTGTTTCATTGTCTCTTTGTTTTATAATATAATAGGTATACATTAAAGGACATTAATCTTTGAATTACTTTACTACTTGCATTTATTTAATTTTCATATCAAGATACTTATCGTCACTGACCTCTCGCATGTGTTTGAGCAGAGAGACGGCAAAGTTTGAGGTCGTCCTGTGGTTTCCATCTTTTGATTGTACTTGAAACATTGCCTAATTCCTCTAATGTTAACTTACTCTCATCTTTCTTTTTCCTTTTCCTCCCTCTTGCCGTTGTCGCTTCAGAAGCAATGCTTCCCAGGATATCCAGCCTGCGACTGCCTACTGAAGCAGCAATGCTTGTGACTGCGGCCTGCTGTAGTGTGCCTCAGTAACCAGAACTTCTTCATGCATCGATGATTCAAGAGATTCAAAAATGTCCTGAGACTCCACAGACTTGTGCGATGCCGAAGACAGAGTCGATGCTGGCGCTTGTGACTCTTCACGTGACAGCGGTGGCACTTCAAGTGTTGCCAGATCGAAAAACTGGCACATTTTTCGTTAAGATGTCTGCAGCGCTTCCCTCCTCACTCGATGGGGGCACTGGTGGAAGGTTGGTGGACGTCCTGCATGTGAACGTAAGGTTTGCACATATTGTCAATGTATAAATAATGTGCCAGTCTGAATGCAAAAATATATGAAGGCTCAAGTCTGTCCACATTTGCTTTAAGGTGTCATTTTATTAGAGAACGCCGAAGCTCTGAGTCAGTTTTGTAGGGACAAAAGTGGCCTGCCTACACAACCAGAATGCACAGTTTCTGCATGCATGCCCTTACGTGTAGCTTTCGCATTTTTTTTTTTGCTTCTGATACATTAAAGCAGTTCTTATGAGATCTCCATGCCTAAAGCCTAGTGATACTTTGTACATGAAACAGTGCATGATATCTGGAATGTTTCAGTTTCGAAATAATAAGCAGTAAGCATTCCACTACATTTAAAACCACTTAATAAATTTCATGTTGAAAGACCTACGCTTGCACTTTCTAAACATAGAGTAGTAGTATTGTTAGGCCTTGCTTTAGCATAACTGTTGTATCCGTTTTTATTGTTTCAGTTTCGTTTCTGTCAGTGTACATATTGTCATGGTCATTCAATGTTTTGCTATATAAGTGGCTTTACTGCGACGAATAAAGGTAATTGACATACTGCGCTTGCGTGGTCCAGTGCCATGCGTCTGGTCTGAGTCAGACACCACACATTGGCGACGAGGGTCAGTATCTGAGCGATGCCGCTCGGGTGTTTTCCAGCACCGCCCCCTTTCTTGCCTGCGCCTGGTGACCCGACTGTGCCTTGGCAGTAGTGGAAACGCGTATTCCTGAATTTCCTGGAGGCCATTGGCGGTGATGAACTGCAGCCCAAGCGTTGCAGGGCAATTCTGCTAAACTCGCTCGGGGTTGAAGGCCAGCGAATATTCTACAGCATCCTTGCACAAGGAGCAGACGTGACCGCGGACTCCAAGGCCGAGGACATGGTGGACCAGTTCAAGGACGCGCTTGCTGCACTGGATACGCGTTTCGCGAGCGCTACGAATGATTTGGTGGAGCGGCACCGGTTTCGCCAAAGACAACTGCCTGGTGAGACCTTTCAAGCATTTACAGTCTTCGGAAACTTGCATCTACTTGCAATTTTGGCAGTGCTAGCATGATTCGAGACCAATTACTGGAAGGCACGTCGTCACGGACAACGCGTGAACATATGCTTTATGAAGGGTCTTCGCTTACACTGCAGCGTACTGTTGACATCGGGAAGCAAATTGAGCAAACGCAACAAGAGCTCGGGGAATTCGCGCATAGCTCTGTGAACAAGATTCAAGATGTGCGAAAAAGGTCAGACTCTGAGCAAGGAAGCTGCTACTGGTGCGGCTGGTCATCGCATATGGCTAACTAGTCTGCATGTCCGGGGAGGAACAAGCGTTGCCACTCTTGTGGAAAAATTGGTCACTTTTGAGGCATGTGCAAATCGAAGAAAAAGAAATATGCCGTTCGAAAGCGCGAGAAGGCCAATGCCGTCACGGTCCTCCAAATCGGTGACCGTAATGCCTTGGCGAAAGATATTCGAGCCAACATTTCTATAGGGAACATAAGATTGTCGTTGATTGTCGACACGGGCGCTACGGTGTCTTTGCTCAGTGAAGAGCACTACCACAAATATCTAGCCAACAGCTACCCGTTGCGACCGCCGACTGCCAATTTGTTTAACTATTCCGGAGAACAAATCAAGTTAAGCGGTTGCTTTCTTGCTGACCTATCTTACAAGGGAAGCAGAGCCAGTGTGCTATTTCATGTCGCAACCAAGGGCACATCGCTGCTGGGGCTTGATGCCGTTCGGAGTCTGGGAATCGCTATGAACGGCTCAACCTTGAATTGCTGCCAGGTGACATGCCCCGACTCACTGCCTTCAGAATTCACGCACCAGTTTGAGCACTTGTTCAAAGAACAGTTAGGGCATGTGAAAGGCTTTGTTCACCATGTTAAATTCCGTTTATCTGTGAAACCAGTCGTTGCGAAGCTCCGACGCCTGCCGCTGACGCTACGGCAATAGGTATCGGTGGAGATACGTCTGCTGGTCGAGGATATAATTCAACCCGTCGACGCATCGGAGTGGTTTCACCGATCGTCTTCGTGAGGAAGGACGGTTTAATTAGGTAGTGTGTTGACCTACGTGAAGTGAACAAGGCAGTAGTTGCCGATGCTTTTCCTCTCCCGCATACAGAGGAACTACTTTATGAACTAGCTGGAGGAACGTGCTTTTCAAAGCTCGACTTAGCGTCGGCATACCACCAGCTAGAATTGACTCCGGAAAGTCTGGGACTAACCACCTTTATCACACACGAAGGGTTGTTTCGTTTCAAGTGAGTGTGTTTTGGCCTTGCATCTGCCCCTTCAGCCTTTCAGAGAATGATGCAGCATATTTTGAAGGATTGTAAAGGTGTACTTTGCTACATTGATGATGTGATTGTGTGGGGCAAGACACGTGAGGAGCACCACAAGAATCTACACCAGGTGCTAAAACGCATCAGTTATTTAGGTTTGAAGCTCAACCAGAAATGCACATTTGCTGTTTCAGAACTACCTTTTTAGGGCATACGGTGAGTTCAAAAGGGCTCACACCATTGCAGTCTAAGGTTGACGCTATTGTCAAAGGGCCTGCTCCTCACGATGTTGCCACTTTGCGGTCATTTTTGGGTCTCGCTGGTTACTATGCTCGGTTTGTGCCGCGATTTGCTGATCTCGTCGAGCCGCTTAGAAGGCTCCTGAGGTCTGGTCAACACTTCACGTGGGATGATGAGGCTGAGCGTAGCTTCCAGCTTGTTAAGACAGCTTTGTCTTCAAGCCCAGTTACAAAATTTTACCCCAGACATGGATGTAATTGTTACGAAAGATGCTTCTGATAAGGGACTGGAAGCCGTTCTTCAGCAACGCGATGGTGACAGCGTACGCACGGTGGCCTTCGCATCGCGTGCCCTGGCTCCTGCTGAGCGGAAGTACTACACTGAGGAGCGCGAGGCCCTTGCTTGCCTTTTCGCGTGCGAGCGCTGGCACGTCTACTTGTGGGGTAGAACATCTTTGTTGCGTACGGACCATCAGGCACTGGTGACGGTACTTTCAGTTGCCGATACAGGTCGCCGACATTTGTGTATATTCAGATGGTCAGCTCGACTTTTGTATTATGACTTCGACATGGAGTACCAAAGGGATCGCAAGATGGTCGTAGCCGATGCGCTTTCACGCCTACCTCTACTACCCAAGACAGACAGCACACGATGCAGGAAGAAATTGTGTCCGTTGTATCAGAGTGCCTAAGAAAGAAACGGCTGCAGGTTGCCACTGCTGCAGACAGCACACTGCAAGAGGTTGTTGTACACGTGGTACATGGTTGGGCGCTAAGAAAAGCTTTGCCAGCAGAAATAATGCCGTACTTTAATGTGCAAGAGCTTTCTTTTGTTGATGGCCTTTCGATGCGCGGCGAGCAGGTAGTTGTTCCGAGTGAATAAACCTCGTTCCTTGTTGGTTTTGCGCATGAAGGTCACCCAGAAATTGTGAGGACGAAGCAGAGATTGTGATCTTTACTGGTGGCCGCATTTGAATAAACAGGTAGAAGCAACCCACTTTCCTTATATCTGCCAGGCTGCGGACAAGTCCACTAAACCGTCGTTTTGCACCGCTGCAGCCGGTGACGTTTCCAGCGCTACAATGGCAGAAGTTATCAATGGATATAGTGGGACTGATTGACTGGGCGCCTTCAAACTGTAGGTACATGATATCGCTGATCGATTATCATTCCAAGTGGCCTGAGGTTGCTTTTTCGTCTACAGTGACGTCACAAAGTGCGGCCGATTTTTTGCAGACTGTGTTCAGCCGAGAAGGCTATCCGGAGGAAGTTGTCGCAGATAATGGGCCTCAGTCTAAGTCCCAAATATTTGAAACATTCTTTAGAGAGAGGGGTATTGCGCATCGTTTTTCTTCTCTGTACTATCCACAAGGAAACGGCGCGATTGAACGCTTTAATCGCGTACTGAAAGATTTCATGCAGGTTGCCCGATTGGAACAACGGCCCTTCCAGGCTGCTGTGGTTAACTATCTCGGCATATATATGTCGACGCCGCACGCGACAACGGGTGTGTCGCCAGCCAAGTTGCTTCCCGGGCGCCAGCCAAGGACAAGACTTAATACAGCGGGTTTGCCGACAAGAGAGGGTGTCCATGCCGGTTCGAATAAAAATGTTCCTGCTAGGGTTCAGACGAAGCGGACGTATGCAAAACAGTATATGGACAGGAGGCGAGGTGCGAAAAGGCCAGGCTTTTGTGTGGGGGACTTCGTTCGTGTACGCAAGCCAGCAGGTGGTGGCATAGCGTCGGTAAACTACGTGAGACCTTTCAAGATTGTCGGCAGAAAAGGCAAAAGTAGCTTTTTGATGAACGACGGTCGTTGCTGGAACGCGTCTAAACTAGTTCGGGTTCTGTGCAACCAATCGCAGACAACAGAACAATTGGCATAGGAATTGCCTCGTCCTGACTACTCGGGTACCGCTGGGGCTGGAAGGCACACCGAGTGCGCAGAGGCTAAACAGCGTGAAATGTTGCGATCGCCGGAAATAAGGGCTCAAGTTAATGAACTGGTGGCTCCTTTAGAGGATTCGGTGGAGCAATCTTTGCGACGCCGCACTAGGGTACGCCGACCTGTCGAAAGATTTGGGTTTTCTGTACCTGAACAAGAAGTGTTCGAGTTATTGTGGTTGTTACAAATTGCTATGTTGTATTTTCAAGCGCGAGGCAAGGTTGTATCCTTCTTTATTGTTTCAGTTTCATTTCTTTCAGTGTACATATTGTCATCGTCATTCAATGTCTTGCTATATAAGTGGCTTTACTGTGACGAATAAAGGGAATGGACTTACTGTGCTTGCGTGGTCCAGTGTCATGCGTCTGGTCTGAATCAGACACCACAATAAGGTTCCCTCCTGTTGCAGTTTTTCTACTTGAAACGTTCTTGACTTGTTTCTTTGTTTTCCTTTCATTTGTTTTTAAACTTCATCTCATTCTAAACCGTTTTTTTTTCCTTAACTGAGTGTATGTCTAAACACAGTGTGAAGCTTTGTATGTAGTAGTCAGTGCATTTGTTTGTATTTAGGAAGTTACGTATAATATTGTTTGTCATCTTGTCATCTGCCTTGTAAAGGGTGTTTTGGCCCAGTAAAGCTGATCTTAGTAAGCATACCCTTCCAGAAGGTTTCTTAACGCTAAGCCTTTTTTGCCTCTTCTCTGGACTTTCCCACCGCTGCTCCTACTGTATTGCCAAATAGCTTTACTGAATGCCTCATAATGATATTAATGTAGTCGTTGAACCATTGTCATCCCAGCTGGCTACTGTCTTGCACGAGTCGCCAGTACCGGACATAGTGCAAATACCGATTATAATAATGTAACTAGATCGTGGTTTTGGCATGTAAAATTTCAATAATCATTTTTTGCACAGTGAGAATATGTTTAACTCGATCATGTATTCTTTCCTTGGAAATTTTGCTAAGATGGAACAGCGTTCCCCACAAACATCGTGAAAGCTTCGCTTAAACCAGTAACCACAGCACTTGGGATCTGCAGAATAACCGCAGGCTGATAATTAGGTAAGGACACTGCTGAGCAGACACAAAAACAATAATTATCAATTACTTTACACAGCTGAAAATGTCGTAAGTACTATGGTGCATTTATTCCTACAGCATGGTGGCACAGAATGAATCCCTGAGCAAGCGAGGTAAAATTTGAGGGTCTGCGATGAAGTACCGATTGGCACACTGATGGCAAGCAACAAAATGCGAAATTAAAGCTGTTCATTGCAGTGCTCAAGACACACGTGAATGTAGAAACATTCAATACTCGCCTAAATACTGCCCATTGACTTGCATGCTGCCTTCTAGGATCAGTGCACAGAATCAAAAGAAACTACTTGCATCTTTTGTTTTGTTTATGTGTGTGCGTCATGCAAGTCCTTTTCTTTCTATTCATCCTGCTAGTTTGTATGTGATATCCTCTGTACTTCGGTCTTAGGCTTTATTGTTAGGTTTTTATGTCGTATATTACTTATTTTGTACCTGTATTTCTGCTTTCTCTGCTCCCCACTGCAAAGCCAAACAGGCTTTGTGGGTACCTAAATAAATAAATATCCAAAGCTATCCTTCTACTACTTATATGTCCCCTTACCGGATCACATTTAACAAAATATGCGATAATCGGAGCAGCGATGCCGCACAATATTTTATCGCCAATTAACCAAAGATGAATATAATGCATACTGCGCGTCGATTTACTTGTGTACGCACAATTTTTAGTCGATTCCCATAAGTGCGGCGCATTGCCAGCTATAATACAAACATACGGCATCGCTGGTCGACGTGGTAAAGGGAAAGCACCAGAATCCCGTGTTTCATTTTTACACGCCGGCTAAGATGGAAACTTCAAAATCACTTACGGTCTGCACTCCATACTGTAGCGCAGGAACATCATTCGGTCGAAAAACAGCTAGATGACGTCGTCCTGAACGTCGTCTGGCACGGCGCGGCTCTTTCTGAAGCGTTTTCCCAATCGCCGAAATTTATTACCCAAGGACTTCCATCACTTCTGCAGCGCTTTTATGACGTCATCTTCACAGATGAAACGCGTTTTCGACATCTGCGAGTCGGCTGATGAGAGAGGCAGCTTATACCGGTGCCGCACAGGCTTTCGATCGCGATCGAGCGCGATCAGATTTCTCGATCACGATCGGTTCTGCGCCGATTGCGCAGTACAGACAACCCTGATCACAAATTCCGATTTCGATCAGGCTCGATCGCGATTGAAACTGCTCCTGTATGACGTCTGTATAAAATTCCAAACACTCACCTGTTCGGCAGCGTTGGGCATGACCATCCACGACCACCTCGTCATGTGCTTGTTCTTGTGGCGCTTGTGTTTCGCCTGCCACCAAAGCGCAGTTCGAGCCTCAACGCAGGCGATCAGCGCTTCGTTGTTGATCGTCTCCATATCCTATGCGCTTTATCGACATGAAGCCAGCAGCGACTCCCTGCGTCTCCGCGCGATTCTGAAACTTTAACAACCTTCCCGAACCGCCGGAAGTGTACATGCGGTCCACGTGACGTCGGTGCACAAGCTGCCACTTCCGTCGCGTGTGCTCAAAATGACGCCCAAAATCAAGACCACCTTGACGCGCGCGATTTCTGCGCGTCTCCCCTCTCTAGACGCGGACAGGCGCGTACGGCCTCGCAGACGCGTGACGCGTAGCCAGGCGCGCACGATTAACCGCGTGTGGTTTGGCTTTTATGCAAGAGACGCCGGAATCAGATGTGAATGCCTGGAGAATTTCATTAGCCGCTTGCCGAATGCTTCGCTTTACATAAATTACGAAAGGTGCGATATATTGCGTTATTTATTTATTTATTTATTTACTTACTTACTTATTTACTTATAAATATATTTATTTTGGTATTCATTGGCCTAGCTTGTCATTACATTGGGGGAGAGAGTAAGCTGAAGTATAGGTAAATAATAGCAGCTCTAATAGCGCATACAAAATAAATTGATGAGCACATAACATGTGTAACACCACTAAAAATTCTCAGTGCCCTTCCACTCTGTGAAGAAGCATGACCAGCGAAACTCTCCATGTAGGCCCCTCAATGGCGAACAGCACCTCCGCCGCGGGTCGGCCCGGCATTGCACTATTTTCGGGATCGGCCGACGTATGGGCAGTGCTCAACGCCTGCTTCACCTCCGCCGCGGGTCGGCCCGGCATTGCACTATCTTTGGGATCGGCCCAGGTATGGGGAGTCCTTAACGCCTGTTTCACCTCCACCACGGCTCGGCTCGTTGTCGCACTATCTTTGGGATCGGCCCATGTATGGGGAGTGCTTATGCCTGCTTCACTTCCGCCGCGGGTCGGCCCGGCATTGCACAATCTTCGGAATCGGCCCACGTATGGGGAGTGCTTAACGCCTGCTTCACCTCCACCGCGGGTTGGCCTGGCATTGCACTATCTTTGAGATCGGCCCACGTATGGGGAATGCTTCACACCTGTTACCCCTCCGCCGCGGTTCGGCCTGGCATTGCACTATCTTTGGTATCGCCCACGTATGTGGAGTGCTTAACGCCTGCTTCACCTCCACCGCGGGTCGGCCCGGCATTGCACTATCTTTGAGATCGGCCCACGTATGGGGAATGCTTAACGCCTGTTACGCCTCCGCCGCTCTTCGGCCTGGCGTTGCACTATCTTTGGGATCGCCCACGTAGTGAGTGCTTAACGCCTGCTTCACCTTCACCGTGGTTCGGCCCGGTATTGCACTGTATTTGGGTTCGGCCCACGTATGGGGAGCGCTCAACGCCTGCTTCACCTCCACCGTGGGTCGGCCCGGCATTGCACTATCTTTGAGATCGGCCCACGTATGGGGAGTGCTTAACGCCTGCTTCACCTCCACCGGGGGTCGGCCCGGCATTGCACTATCTTTGAGATCGGCCCACGTATGGGGAGTGCTTAACGCCTGCTTCACCTCCACCGGGGGCGGACCGGCATTGCACTATCTTTGAGATCGGCCCACGTATGGGGAATGCTTAACGCCTGTTACGCCTCCGCCGCTGTTCGGCCTGGCGTTGCACTGTCTTTGGGATCGCCCACGTTTCGCCCACGGATCGCCCCATTTTGGCAGCAGTGGCAGCGTGTCAGCACTGTCTAATTCACACGCTCTGCGTTTTTGCAGTTGATTGCGCATCGGCTGGGAATCACGATTGTGTGATAGCTCCTTCCACCGCCAGACCGAGGTAAATATACCTGGTAGCGAAGCTTCCATAGGAGCCCATACGTTCAAAACATGGCGGTCCATCGGCGGTCCATGGTGCTTAGCGCCATCTGTATGTGGTGGGAACACTTCCGGCGGAAGAAAAAATAATGTGACGCCATGTCCGTTAAAAGCAGAAGTGACGTCATTTTGTTTTCGAAGGCGCGAAATTTGTTTTGTTGTTCTTCCTTTGGAGCTATATATTCAAGTGCCCCGCCATTCGACTTTATGGGCGTTTCGAGCTTTCAGCGTGGCAAGCGATGCAGGAAAAGGCCAGCCGTACGGTTGTCGAAATCGCATCCCTGCACAGAACATACTTTCTTTGGAGGCCGACGAAAGCTTTAGGTGTACAGTGCTGATCCTAAGCCCGTCGGCCAGCGCAGCCGCACGAAAACAACTACACAATTATCTGGCGGTCGTAACTCACTACTTTTGACTGAACAGATTAAGAAGCAATGAAGCTACCCGCGTCACCAAATTCAGACAAACTTCGACAAGCAAGAAAGCAGAAACTGTGAGGGGGGCGTATTTCAACAGGTGATACGAGTGCGCCGTTCTGCCCATTTCAAGACGTGCATTGCATTGCGAGTGATGGTGGCGTCAACGCCCCCTGTAGCGATGGGCGCTGAAAAAAAATGCATTTATTAATAATAATAAAATTAAACTTGTATTTTTTTAACTCGTCACGAATATATAAAATTGACTAGGAACATTATTTTCGTTGAATGAATCTAACTGTGTCCCGTTTGAATTAAAAAACGCGTTTTTCTTTCCCAATGTTTGTTCCCTCCAAACCTAGTCGCGCTTCAATCGCTGCTCCCATAACCCCCCGTGCTGATGTCGGTGACAATCTGTACTGAACCGCTTTTCGCCCGAAGCTTCGCGACCTATTTGAATCGACCTTGGCCAGACTGCCAGGAAGCTGAGACAATCGCCTGGAAAGTACATCAGCGCATGCGGACTGGAGAGCGACATCAGCGCGCTTGGGACCGTCACAGTATAAGAAGGGACGCAAGAACATCGGACCACCATTTGGCAGCAGTGGCAGCGTGTCAGCACTGTCTAATTCATACGCTCTGCGTTTTTGCAGGTTAGTCATCGATTTGCGTATTTTCACTTTACCAATCGTCTAAAACCGCTGCCACTGCTGCCTTGGCTTTTTAGCGTTGCTGTTGTGATAGCAAATGCTGCAAAGGTATTATTCTATATTTTTTTTCCGCCATGGCTTCCACGGAAAAAGAGATCTGTTTGTGTTGTAACGACGAATGTTTGGATAGCGAAGGACTGCTTTGCGCGGAGTGTGGCTACCGATACCATTTTGGAAATTGTTCGAACGTGTCTGAGAACACATTTAAGTCAAAAGGCGAGTCATGGAGAAAGGCATGGCGGCGCCCTACTTGTAGAACGGGCCGGACGAGGGGTGTTCAGGAAACCAAGCCCAGGATTGAAGCTGAATTAGCAGCACTCCTGGTTGTTCTGAATGAAAAGGTGGACGGACTTGCAACGCTTAAAGATACTGTTGAAAGTATCGAGAAATCAGTTCAGCTGATGTCAAGTCAGTATGACGAAATTCTGATCCACATGCGTCGCCAGGATAACGAAATAGGTGAACTGAAGAAACGTGTTGAAACAATTGAAAGGCAAGAAAAAATCTTTGATACCTCCCAGATCATGAAAGAGGTTGACCAGCTAGAATAGCAAAGCAGGAGAATGAATCTCGAGTTTCACGGCATTCCGGTAACTGAAAAAGAAAACCTGTTGTCAAAGGTAAATGAAGTAGCAAGGAAGATTAAAATCCCGGAGTTGACTGATCATGATGTTGTCGCTATTCACAGGCTGCCAGCCGCTAAAGATAAGCTGCCAGGAATTATCGTCCGTTTTGGAAGGCAGTCGACAAAGGAGGCGTTTATGAAACGAAGAAAGGAACTAAACATGTCGAATGAGCGATGTCACATCCTTGAAAATCTGACGAAAAGAAACAGGACACTTCTTGCGAACTTGAAAAACTGGGCACGAACGCATGGCTTCAAATATGCGTGGCATCGAAATGGAAACATATATCTTCGCCAATAAGACGTTAACAACGCTATCAACGTCCGCCACGAGGAGGACCTAGATAAGCTCGTTTAGTTCGTTTGATCTCTTGTTCTAACCTTGGTCCCACAGTTTATCATGGCTGAGTCCGATTATGTTTTACCTTCCGATCTTGCCAAACAATCTTGCGATCTACACTCTAATTTTTTAAAGTTTTTTCGCTTGAATGTACAGTCTGCCAGAAACGAGGTCGCTCAACTCGAAACGTTGTTCTCTGAAATTCAGACGCATTTCGACTTTGTAATGTTAACGGAAACGTGGTACGTTGACGATTCAAACGCCTTTCCCTTGAAGGAATACAGTAATTTTTATCTCAACAGAACTACCGGCCGTGGGGGCGGTGTAGCAGTGCTTGTTAAAAAACAGTTTTCTTGTGAAATCTTGCCGGCCTACTCATGCATTCACACAGACTATGAAATCCTGACATTAAGGATAGACAGAAATATTATTGCTGTTGTTTACAGGCCCGCGAGCGGAGACACACGCAACTGGTTTATTTTTCTAGAGTCATTACTGGCTTTTGTCTGTGATAATAAGTACACCATTACAATGGGCGGAGATTTCAATATCAACATGCTTACTGATACTCCCGCTAAAAGAGAAATGGAGCAGCTCTTTCTGTCCTTTGGATGCTCAAACGTTATTAGTTCCCCCACCCGAATTACCGCTACATCTGTAACACTACTTGACCTATTTATAACAAATAACTACACACCTTCTTGCAAAGCCGGAGTAATATGCAGTGATGTTAGCGATCACAATGCCATATACATGTACCTTGAAAACAACCACGCACGCCCAAAGAGTACACAGCGTGTTCAGTTCCAAGAAATAACACCTAAAAACTTAGAACTTTTCAGACAAAGAGTCAATAATTTTGATTGGAGCAATGTGTTGTGCGAAACAGACGCAGATCATGCATATAACTTATTCTTGAGTAGCTGTGTGAAATTATATAATGCATCATTTCCTTACAAGTACCTTACGCAGTCAAAAAAAATATGTAAACCCTGGATAACGCCAAGTCTGCTTACTAGAATTCAAGCGAAGGATAGGATGTATAAGAAGTTCTTGAAAACTCGCGATTCTGATCTCTTGAAAACATACAAATGCCTTCGTAATAAACTAACGAAAGATATTAGAACCACTAGAGACGAGTATTATTGCAATTTCTTTTTTAACTCAACCTCTAGGACTGACGTGACGTGGAAAAAGTTAAAAAGTGTGCTTCATCCTCCCTCTCTATCAAATCAAGTTATAAAAATTAGTCGAGAAAATGAAGAATTGTCAGGCAGGAAGCTGGCTGATGCGTTTAATGATTTTTTTATTGATCTCCAGAGAAATGATTATGATGTGATGGCTCTGGACTACATAAATTGTACCATGAATCAGACATGTTTCCTAAGTCCTGTCACTCAGTCCGAAGTAAAGACCGTATTTTTTTCATTAAATAATTCCGGGAGTTGCGACAAAGACGGTATTAAGGTGAAACCTGTGAAATATGTTATGGATGTAATAGCACCGAGTCTCACCCATATATTTAACCTTTGTCTGGCAAATGGTGTCTTTCCTCAGCAAATGCAGATTGCAAGAGTAGCAGTTGTTTATAAGAAAGGTGACAAGAATGACTTTGCAAACTATAGGCCTTTGTCATTACTACCTGTTTTTCTCGAAAGGGCTTGAGAAAGTAATTTTGACCCGGATGAATAACTTTTGTAGTAAGCATAATATACTGACACCTTCACAATTTCGTTTTCGGAAACACCGGTCCACCGAACTCGCTTTATTAGAACAAAAAGAATGCATTCTAAAATCTCTTGATGACAGGAATTTAGCATTAGGAGTATATGTAGATTTTTCGAAGGCTTTTGACCACCTGAACCACAAGTTACTTTTAAAAAAGCTTCAAGTATATGGCTTTAGAGGAACGTCATTGATGCTTTTGAGCAGCTATCTCGGAAGTCGACAACAGTATGTTGAAATAAACGGTCACCGATCCCATGTTAAAACTCTCTCTTCCGGCGTACCGCAAGGCAGCATTATGGGCCCGTTTCTTTTTAACATATACGTGAATGACATAACACAGATAGACAGAGAAATAAAAATGTTCATATATGCTGATGACACAGCTTATTCTTTTCAGCCTCGTCTGCCTCGAACGTGGTCATGAAAGCAAATACAGCACTTAGGCAGCTTGAGAAGTGGACAAAATATAACGCTCTAAAAATTAACACTTCCAAAACAAAGGCCATTATTTACCGTCCAAAAAACAAGGATGTTCATATTAACGATGATATCACTCTTAATAATTTTAAAATAGAGATAGTAAATTCCTTTAAAGTACTAGGTGTACTTTTCAATGAGAAAATGACGTGGGATGACCACACAAATTACGTAGCATCTAAACTGTCACGTGTCATCGGATCGATTTACACTCATAATGACATCCTCCCTATAAAAGTGAAATTGCTCCTTCACAATTCATTGTTCTGTTCGCATCTAAATTACTGTCATTTGGTCTGGGGGGAAACATCCTTCGCGAATTTACGAAAATTACACGTTCAGCAGAAAAGAATGCTCAGAATAATACACAATGTAGCATATGACCACCCATCTAAACCGCTCTTTATGAAAGACAACATAATGCCGATTCATGATCTGTACGCATACCGCCTAATCACTAAATACATTACCGAGGTCAAAAATAACGTCTCGTTCATTGCACAACTGGCATCACTGCAGAAAAGAAATTTCGCTTACGCAACTAGAAACACCGATATTTGGCACATACATTCATTCAGAACAGGTTACGGACAACATATGCTCAGAAACACTCTTCCACATCTCTTAAACCTGTGCCAACATTACAATTTAAATCTCCAACGCACCCGGTCAAAAGATTTGCGTCATTTTGTTTCATTTATAAGTGGAAGGGCAGCACTTTCTGTTTGAAATATACGATATGATATTATGCACATCGCTTTGTTTTTTTGGAATTGTATATTTTTGTAAAAATTGTCATTTGTGATATTGTGATATTCCGTCTGTACTCATATGCTTGTACTCTTTGCCTTTTTTTTCTAAACATCATGTATTGTATCGGGGAGGCGAGAGCCCGTCAAGCTGGATATCTAGCTTTTTCTCTCCCCCTCCCTCATCCTTGGGATGGAAAATAAAGGCATTATTATTATTATTATTATTATTATTATTATTATTATTATTATTATTATTATTATTATTATTATTATTATTATTATGTGAGTGCTTAACGCCTGCTTCACCTCCACCGGGGGCGGCCCGGCATTGCACTATCTTTGAGATCGGTCCACGTATGGGGAATGCTTAACGCCTGTTACGCCTCCGCCGCTGTTCGGCCTGGCGTTGCACTATCTTTGAGATCGGCCCACGTATATGGAATGCTTAACGCCTGTTACGCCTCCCCCGCTGTTCGGCCTGGCGTTGCACTATCTTTGAGATCTGCCCACGTATGGGGAATGCTTAACGCCTGTTACCCCTCCGCCGCGGTTCGGCCTGGCATTGCACTATCTTTGGTATCGGCCCACGTATGGGGAATGCTTACCGCCTGCTTCACCTCCTCCGCGGGTGGACCAGGTATTGCACAATTTTTGGGATCGGCCCACGTATGGGGAGTGCTTAACGCCTGCTTCACCTCCGCTGTGGGTCGACCAGGCATTGCACTATCTCCGGGATCGGCCCACGTATGGGGAGTTTTTCGCTCAGCACAACGACATGAAAATTTCCTTGGATGGTAGAGGTATAGAGCTTCGCTTTAAAAAGTATCGTATTCTTTATGTACAATAATCTGGTATCATCGCGCAAGACAACACATCGGAGGCACATGTGTTCATGTGAGACAATATCATAAGAAGCCAATAAACACTGACACCAAGGACAACATAGGGGAAATTACTTGTGCTTTAAAAAAACAACGTGCCACCTGCGGCAAGTTGTTTTTTCATCCACTTTAATTACCTTTAACTTATCGTTTCTTTATTTCATTTATACAGCACAAGTAATTTCCCCTATGTTGTCCTTGATGTCAGTGTTTGTTGGCTTCTTATGATATGACTAATAAAAATCGAGCCCCTCGGTTAACCCCCTTTCTTCTCGTTTATTACATAACGAGGATCTCGACTCCGGTAACATTGATGCCTTCAGGTAGCATATGTGGGTTTATTGACCAGTTGCCTTCACCCAAAAAGATCACGTTATCGTGACGCCTGCGGCAAAAAGGACGTTCCACGTCCGCCGGCAAGGTCTCTGAGTGGTGGCGCTGGCTAACACTCCCAGGATTCTACTAGGACACATAAATACCCAAGAAAGTGGATGGGAAAACGGCGCCGCGGTAGCTCAATTGGTAGAGCATCACACGCGAAATGCGAAGGTTGTTGGTTCGGTTCCCACCTGCGGCAAGTTGTTTTTTCATCCACTTTAATTACCTTTGACTTATCGTTTCTTTATATCATTTATAAAGCACAAGTAATTTCCCCTTCCTTCGTTGTCCTTGGTGTCAGTGTTTGTTGGCTTCTTATGATATGACTAATAATAATCGAGCCCCTTGGTTAACCCCCTTCTTCTTGTTAATGTGTGACAATATAACATATGGCGCGTGCGTCATGTAATATGCTTTGGTAGGGTTATCTTTTGCTAAAATACATAAAACATAGCTTTGTATTCTATATAAAAACTTAGACGCATTCATCACATTAGGCCAGAGAACACAACCAATAAAGGGGATTAAGCAAGAGGTAAGCTAATTGAAATAAGCAGATCAGCACTTGATTCCTTAAAAATTATTTTGAAAATGCTCTTTACGCACCACAAGATTCGTGCGCACTGAAATTCATGCGTGACGAAATTTATCTTCAGGAAAGTTAATAATGGCAACACAAAAATAAACCTTGTACGTCGCCATTTACATTTCATTGCATGCTCGCGTTGTTGAATTGAAAGCATTCCTCTGGTTTTGACAAATAAACAGACTGTTTATTAAATTTCAATATTTGCTATGAACGATGGCCTATGATTTTAGGGCAACAATGTACTTAACGTAAATTTTGCTTGCCCCAATCAAGTGTTAGTCGTGCATCATGAACTATCTATAACGTCTAGAAGCTGAATTGTGAGCTATAATGCGCACCATTGTAAAGAACACCAACTTTGACAATAAGAGATTATATCTGCGCGCAGGAATTGTTTTTTTTTTTTTGCTTTCCAACTCTACCGTAAAGTGCATGTCACGGCGGGGTAGCAGAACGGTAACCTGAACCTGACGCTTAGCAGCGGAAATCTTTAGATTGTCGACATAGGTAGGCGTCGCCTATAGAAGATCGGCATAACCTTCCTCAGGGAGATCAACTACAGTTTTCGGCGGTGCCATTGCGATATTATTGACCAGCGAGTGCCCTGTTACACGACATTACCTTTCTTCAGGGGCCGATCGCGGAGACAACTGCATTATGTCCGGGATTGGCCCCCGGAAATGTTGAGATACACGCAAGAAAATACGTTGACTCGGAGAAGAATGTCCGGCATTGAAAACACAATGTCTCCGTTTCAATATTGTCATCACCCAACCTAAAATAACCTAACGCCTCTAGCGGTAAGAGATTAAACCATCGTTCGAAGGCCCCTCGCCGTTGATACGCCGCTCAGCAGATGGATGCAAGGGAGATGCTATTACAGCAAATGCGGCAGGCTGAGGGGCAACGCGTCGCTCCAAACCATCAAATTTATTGGCTGAAATACGCCAAGCCAGAGTGAACGAGGAATCGCAGGCCACCAATTACAACGCTTCACGGTGGACGAGTCATGCGCTTCGTAAAGTGGGGTGTGTAGGAAATGGACTGCACGCTGACTACATACCCAGATCGAGGAGTGTTGGAGTACTTCACCACGTATTGGTCAGGGGGTTCAATGACTTCAGAGTCGTCAACTGCGTATCCTACTTCTCGATCCACAGCCCTTTACTATGCGCCCTAAGGGACGGCGCCGAAGCGATGGAGATGGAATCGGTGAGCAAATAAAGCCATCCGACTGTCGTCACAGATATGTGTCTGCATTATACCGGGTGCTTTTTCTGAAACGGACCAAAATTTTTAGAAATTGCCTGTAGCAGACAGCACAATTCTAACCCTTGATATAAACTATTCGATGAGGCGGTCATTATATCTACGGAAAATCAAACTGCATCATTAAATAATCAACATAATTACGCTAACTTTTAATTATATTAAGTTCCACATTATTTGATAAATCGTGATTTCAATTTGAAAGCCTTTCTGTGCTTTTGAAAAGAGAATGATTAATAAATTTCAGAATCTGCTATGAACGGTGGGCACCGATTCTACTGGCCGATAGTTTGAGCACCAATAAATATAATGTAAACTGCGCTTGCTCCTATCAAGTGCTAGTCGTGTCTCATGAACCATCTGTAACGTCTAGAAGCCCAGCTGGGAGCTATAACTTGCACCATTGTAAATAGAATTATATTTGACAATAAGAGATCTCTCTGTGCGCGAAGAATATTTTTGCGTTCCATCTCCGTTGGAAAGCGTATATCATGGCAAGTAATCGAACGGTGGCCTGGACCTGACGCTTAGCAACGTTTAGATTGTCGACATGGGCACGCCTCGCATCGACATAACGTTGCGAGGGGTGAACAACCACGGCGGTTAGGCAGTGCCATTGATGCCATGGTTGGACCAGTATGGGAAGGTTATTATTGCGATAACAATTATATGGACACTCCACGCGCATTTCTGCCGTCGGCGTCACCGTGAGGTTCCGTATGAGTGAAAGCTTGTGAGGGTGAACAGGCGAACGCGGATCAATCTCGCGGGGGCGAGCGAGGAACGCGGGCCGGATGCGTGCCCTCTTCTGTCGCGCGCGAGGCAGGGGAGTCAGGTGAGGGAGGAGGGGCGTTCTTCTCCGGCGGCTGCTAGGGTGCCTCGATGTCCTCCTCGCCTGCCACTCAGTACAATGGCTGTTTTCCAATACTCGCTGTAGATGGCTAAGTAGACGGCTAAGCGGACAGCGGCCATCCTGAAAGGAAGCTTTAGCTCGGGCCCAACTCAGACGCGGGCTATTCAAATACATGTAAAACTCAAAAACGCTTTTCTGAGGTAACCCCTGGACAGATTTTAATGAAATTTGTTGCAGTGAAGAGATAAAGGTAAATTCTAGTGACTGTTAAAAGCGGAATTTCGATTTAGGGTCCGAGTTTTGTAAAAATAATTTTCGAGAATTCGAAAGTTCGAAGAAAATAGAAGCACAAAGTTTACAGACTAATAGCTCTGCATCAAAAACAGATATCGCGGTTCTGTAAACAGCATCCATTAGATCATTCAAAGCGGACAAATTTGATATGTCGATATATATTTTACGTGAATTTGTTCCGTTGTGTACAACGGTTCTGCAAAAGCTGCATTTCCGTATTACTATTTTTTTTTAAGATTTATGTGTAACGTATCAAATTTGTCCGCTTTAGATGTAACGTTAGATGCAATTCCCATAATTGCGATATAATAATAATAATGATAAATTCGTTTTTCTTATGTTTTATTTTAGTCAATTTTAATAAAGAATTGACGGCCTAAAAAAATTCTAAACCAACAGTCACTAGACTAAGTTTTTCTGTTAAATGCAACAAACCTCGTCAAATTTGGTGCAGTGATTTGAGAGAAAAACGAATTCTCCTTTTACATGTATTTAGATAGGATCACCCGAGCTAAAGCTTCCTTCTAAGTCTCGTTCCAATTCTCACGAAGACGTCAAAGTAGACAGCTTCGTGAAGACAGCGTCGAAGTCGAAAACGATGCAGGCTACTTTCCTGTCCACACAAGATGACGGCTGAGCAGGGCGATTGGAAAGCCTACAGGAAGGTTGTCTGCGCACAAGAAAACGTAGACACGATATTGTACGTCCTTAATGTAGGCGACATTGTGTTTTTCATAGGTTTGCAGGCGCAGAGACTTAAAATACAGCAATAACGTATGCTTTTATCCACTTTTTCTTGTCACTGTGACATGGCGTCACGCCGCAGAGGCGTCTTCCGTACGTCTTAGAGACGGCTAAGAATGCGTTCCATTACATGGTCTCGAAGCTGTCTCGGCTGTCGCTGTCTACGTAGACTGCCTTCGATGCTGGCCGGAATTGGAACGCACCCAGAGTGGAGACAACCGCGGCGTCTACCACGGCGTTGGCCACTCGAATCGCGGACGCCGTAGGGACGCGTTGCCGGCACTCGTGCGTCTTGAAAGCAAGCAATCTGCAACGTGGTGCGTACCCGCGCGGGCCTCATCTTCAAATGGATCTGCGATGTTTGCTGAGTGCGCGTAGTGCCGGTAGCTTCGTATGCGCTGTGCACTCGACGTTTCGTTCGCGTCGAAGCGAGATATACATGAAGGTAAATACCCTTGCTGCTCTCGCGATTTCTCACTCCAGAATTTTCACGAGTTTTCGCACTCATCGAGCGAGATGTGTTCATGCATGTTTACCTTTGCGCGCCTGACACCTTACTGGCTTATTTAGTCAAAAGACTTTGGTAGGCTACTTGATTTGAATCCATGATAGAAAGTGTAATCGCGACTAATGAAGGACATAGAAAGAAGCAGACACACAAAGTGCGTCGTCTCTGCGTGCCTGTTTCTTTCTACGTCCTCTTTGAGTCACGCTTAAATATTCTGTCATTGTTAATTTAGTAAGTAAGCGAATGTTTATAAGTTTACACGGCCGATAAAACTACTATCTTTACTTCGTACAGCTATCTACTAATTTGCTATCGCAATCGGGGCTCCGCCTTCCGGACGGCACTGCGGATTTTTTATTGGCATCCTCTTTGAAACGGGGCAGTGGCAAATAGTCACCTAGCCTGTTTGAGGTAATCAGGTATACTACGCATATTTTTCATTCTAACGTTTTCTATACATCTCCTTAATCTTTTTTCTCTTCCTTAAAATTTGTACAACTACCTTGTAAAGCGCCCGGTACCTTTAACGCATCCGGTCCTTTAAATCTGTTCCCTGCTTTTTATCCACACTGTAAAAGTTACTTGCTTATCTTGTTTAACTTGCTTTATCTTCAAGCGCTTCTAGACAGTGTACGTTATCTACAGGTCTCACTGGTTAAAAACTTTCGCATTCCAATAGGATGTGCTGAGCAGACATATGCTTCATCTTGGTGCGAACATTTCTTTCTGTATGTTTTTGTTCTTAGGCAACCAGCTCGAGCCTCAAATAGGAAGGCACTGTCCTCTGTGTTATCCTACAAATTTTCCCATGTAATTTCTGTCTTCGTTACTTGTAAATCTCCATGGTATTTTTCGTTTCTATTCTTTGCATCCAATTCACTGTCATTGTTTCTCACTTTTTTTTTCAGGACTCCTGGTTGTCTCTTTACACTTTCAATTAGCCTGCACTTGTTTGACAAATTTCTCGACATCTCCCTTTATTTTGTGTTTACGCTTTTCAGGTACAAATACTTGTGCACTTTAGCCACCCATTTGTTTTCATACACATTCCTAAGTCTTTCTTCAAGGCTAATTTTGCTCTGTGTGCCAGTTACGTGAAATCACTTAAGATTTATCGAAAGCCAGCAATTAAATTATAACGCCTACCAAGCGACTGCAGACGCCGTGGCACGTTAGCCCACGATGCAGCCGGCAATGATGGCGTCCTACGTATCATGACGTCACCGCACCGAATGCACAATATTACCTGGGATGCGTTGGTAATAAGGCTGTGAGCAGCTATAATAAACAACGTGAAACCGTTTAGACTCGCCTTTCTTCTTGAAAACGAATTGTTAATACAGATTTTTTTCGGCAGCGGCGGCAGCACCCTGCAGTCACCGCTAACTTTCGGCACTGTCTTCACGTTGTCGCAGGAATAGACGCTGGTTCGGACATAGCAGTGCCTGCCGCTTGGGCCCGTGGAAAGCTCGCCATCGTGGTCAGCTGCAAGATGGATCATCTGCCGACATTTTCGGAAGCTTCGACCAATCTGACCGCGCTGCCTCGTACAGCGGGACTACTGCGCAGGCGCCATTTTCAGCGGACCACATCAAGATAAATAGCGTTCCTTCCTGCGGCGGCGGTCATTTCGGCAGCGGCGGCAGCACCCTGCAGTCACCGCTAATTTTCGGCACTGTCTTCACGTTGTCGCAGGTCAGTAATGAAGTCGACCACTTTTTTGCATAGTGCTGTTGCTGCTTCCGCTGCCGAAAACATTTCGAGAACATTTTGCTTCTTGCAATGTCAACATTGTGTTCAACATGTCATCTGTCTATATCTGACGACTGTGCTGTAGAGTGTAGCGAATGTCGTCGCATGTATCATTTAGGAAAGTGTGCAGGAATCACAGAAAAATCTTTCAAAGGTAAAAATGCTGCACAGAAGGAAACTTGGCGGTGTCCGCCCTGCCGTAGTCCGGGATCAGCTTCCGTAGAAAGTAACAACCATGATGGTTCAGCTATGAAAGCAATTCTGTCTTCCATTAATAAGAAGCTTGAAAGTCTTCCGATTTTGACAGAAAAGGTTCAAAAGATGGAGCACAGTCTACATGTTCATGTCAAACAAATTTGACGATCTTCAAAAAACGATCAGTCGCCAGGACAATGAAATTAAAGAGCTAAGAAAGAAGGTAGTAGAACTGAAGGCAAAAGATGCTATTCGCGCAACCGCACAAAGTGATCTTGAGCGACAGACAAATGAGCTAGAATACAGAAGCAGAAGGCTGAACTTGGAAATCCATAGGTGTCCGTGCATTGCCGCATGAAAACCTGATTGCATCACTAAACACAGTCGCTGACAAACTTAAAGTTCCCCATGTAGTCGAATCGGACGTAGTATCTGTTCATAGGCTACCAGCAAGACCAGAGACAATACCAGGAATAATTGTTCGCTTTGTTCAGCAACAAACAAGGGATGCGTGGTTAACGAACAAAAGTAACCTGAAACAATCCGACCCGATGGTTTTCATTCAAGAGAATCTGACGCGGCACTGCCGGGAACTGCTCCGAGAATCAAAGAAAATGGCTAAGGATAAAGGCTACGAATACGTCTGGTATAGCCACGGTAAGGTTCTGGTGCAGAAAACGAAAGAAGCACGTGCTGTTCACATTGGGAGCTATGCTGACCTTAACCGACTCTAGACAATCTAATCACCGTTATGTTCCTTTGTGAAAGTAACTCAAATGACAAATCACTATTATTATCTGCCAAATGACCTAAACGACATTGTATGTCGGCTACCTCCTAATTCATGCAGATGCGTGCACCTAAATCCGAGGTTGATTGGAAATAGTCTCGTGTCTAAAAGAGTTTTTCACTGAATTTTCATTCCAATACTCCGCCATAATGCTGACTGAAACTTTGAGCACTAACGAATGCGACGTCTTTAGGCTGTCCAATTACAGGACATTTCATTTAAATCGCATGCGCGGCCGTGGTGGGGGTGTTACTTTGTTATTTTACGAAAGCGTTGAATGTCAGCTATTGGATAATTTTACCCAGACAAACCCTGATTATGAAATGCTTTGTGTACGTGCAAACAATAACGTGTTTTCAGTTTGTTATCGTCCACCAAATGGCGATATTGCAATGCTTCTTGATTTTTATGATCAATTCCTTTCATATATGGCAGAAAATAAGTATACATTAATTGCTGGGGGAGACTTTAATATTGACGTCAGTTCTACAGGCTCTGTTAGCCTTGACTTTAATACTATCATACTGTCTAATGGTTTCATAAATACAATTAACATACCCACGAGAGTGGCACTTGAATGCGAGTCAGTCCTAGATCTTTTTATTACAAATTTGTCTGAGAATAATATTAGGTCAGGTGTTTTGTCATGTTGTATCAGTGACCATCTTCCAATATTTTTATGTGCGGAGCTATTGACACAAAGTAGAGCAAAGACTCGAATAATTAAGTTTCAGTTAGTTACGCCTGTGGCGCTCAGTGCATTTCGTAACAGTCTATTGCAGGCAGATTGGAGCGATGTAAGGAAATTTCTTGACGCAAACGATGCTTACGATAAATTTATTGCAATTTTCAAGCGATTATATCATTTGAATTTTCCGTTAAAAGAGCGCAGATTAAATTGTAAAACACGAAAACCATGGATAACGCCGGAGATGCGTCATCAAATCAAAACAAGAGATAAACTTTACCAAACATTCCTACATACTCATTTACCGGAGGACTGGCTGGCCTTCAAGTCTTATCGTAACAAAATTACAAAACGCTTGCGATCCGCGAGAACTCAGTATCAATCCACATATCTTGAAGTTCCTGGCAATCGTTCTGACTTACTGTGGTCTAGATTAAACACACTCCTTCATCGCGGACATTGTACCACTCCTGTTTCCAAACTAGAAGTAGACGGTTTTGATATGGATGGATCAGATTTGGCTGACGCACACTCTAAGAACAGTTTACACCCTTTGGCTTGCCCCTTCTGCCGCACAAAAATAATCGTCATCTGCCTTGATGCGTTTCCTTCCTTTATCGCTGCGAGCCCAGAACTTTCCAGTAACGAATGGCACGCGCGTTATCAGCATAGAACAGTTTACACCCTTTGGAGTGCCCCTTCTGATAACGCGCGTGCCGTTCGTCACTGGAAAGTTCCGGGCTTGCAGCGATAAAGAAAGGAAACGCATCAAGGCAGATGACGATTATTTTTGTGTGGCAGAAGGGGCAAGCCAAAGGGTGTTAACTGTTCTTAGAGGGCATTTAATAATTTTTTCACTGGTATGATAATGACCGGAACCCCGGCTGATGCGTGCGAATACGTAAGTGCTCACAACGCTCAGTCACTGTACTTCTGTCCTGTCACCGCCCACGAAGTCTTATCAACAATAAAAAGTATAAAAAATAGCGCCAGTTGTGATAACGACGCAATTCAAATACGTCCTGTCAAAGACGTGTCTGATGTTATCGCGCCGATTTTAGCCGATATCTTTAACATTTGTTTAACTAACTCTGTCTTTTCTTTAAATATGCAAATAGCAAAAGTGACCATGCTTTAAAAAAAGGTGACCGAAATAACTTTGGCAATTACAGACCCGTATCTATCTTGCCTGTGTTCTCAAAGGCCTTGGAAAAAATTCTGCACACTCGATTTTCAAGCTTCATTGATAAATATAAATTATTTACACCTAATCAATTTGGTTTTCGGAAAAATAAATCAGTTGAACTGGCACTCCTGGAGCAAAAAGAGTATATTCTTAAACAATTTGAAAATAAGGCGCTCGTTCTCGGTATTTTTATTGATTTTTCAAAGGCCTTTGATTTAGTAAACCATAAAATATTGTTAAAGAAATTGCATTGCTATGGTATTCGTGGACAAGCCCTAACGCTTATTGACTCTTATTTATCGAACAGACAGCAGGTCGTTCAGATAAGCGACTCTATTTCCGGAGTGAAACCTTTGCTGTGTGGAGTACCACAGGGCAGTATTCAAGGCCCACTATTATTTAATATCTATCTTAATGACATTGTAAATATTAATTGCGAGGCAAAATACATAATATATGCTGATGATACCAGCATACCTTTTTCAGTGCATGATACTCATGAGCTTATCAGAACTTGTAATCACACAATGAAAACGCTAGAGAGATGGTCAGCGGCAAATGCTATGCGTATTAACGAAAATAAAACAAAAGCTGTTATATTCCGATCAAAAAATAAAATTATTCCACCTCATGAAGACATAGTACTGAGTACTCACACTATTGAAATAGTTGAGCATTTTAAATGTCTGGGCATATTTTTTTCCGCGAATATGAGTTGGGATTACCACGTAAGACATGTTCTGCAAAAATTAGCTCAGGTGACAGGTGTAATTGGCAGGCTTCGATACTTACTTCCAAAAGGAATCAAGATTCTACTCTATCATTCGCTCTTTAGCTCTCGTTTAAATTATTGGCAACTAGTATGGGGTACAACGACAGTCACAAATCTAAATCAAATACACTTGGTTCAGAAAAAATGTATTAGGCATATTTTCAATGCACCTTTTGCAGCATCTACTAATGTTTTATTCTGCACTTCAGGAATAGTTAAAATACACCAGACATACAATTATACGTTAAGCAGAAAATTCAAATTAGAAACTTGTAAGAAAATAACGAATTTGCGTGTTCTGGCCAATTTAAGAATTAGGCATTTAAATTATCCCACGCGTCATGGAGACAAGTGGGAAGTAGACACAGTACGATTAAACTCCGGAAAAGAGCGCTTGTCTTACACTCTTCCGTCCCTCCTCAATCACTATGACCTTAACAATTTTGACTTATTTGATTGTTCAAATCAGGATATCCGCAAGTTATACACAGTGATGTATAGCTCTGATATTTCTACTACTTAACACTGGTTATACTAAAAACTTTGTCTCGTTTATCAAATCCATAAGTGTATCGAATTGTTTCATGTGGTTGTATGTAACTATTTGTAACAAATTGATTTCTATATTGTTTTTCCTGTACATTCAGTGCATTTATTCTAGACATTTGTAATTTGATGGCATTTCAGATATTCATTTTTCTAAGAATTTGTTTTGTATTGAATTTTTGACGACTGTAAAAACTGCCTTCTGTATTACCTTAGCAGTTCCATTACTTAGTATGTGCCCTATAGTACTACGCTGTCTGTTAAGTTTCAATTTTTGATTTATTTTACGGTAGTGCTGTTACCGCTCCGAAATTTTTCCATGGGGCTGTGGCCTAGTCAAGCTGTTCTGAAAAACGGCTTTTTGTCACAGTCCTTCTTTCTGTATCATTGACAGAATGAAAATAAAGATTGATTGAACTTCCCAAAGGTGCTGTCGCTTCGAGTGGTCAAGACACCTTGAGGTCCATTGCTGGATCCGCAATCACTGGTCTTTTTCTTCCTCGTAAACTGGCCTGAATCTTTTCTGCCTATGACCTCGTTCTCTATCTTGATTAGGTGAGGATAGCTTTAAGCATCTGTCATTGTGTACGAAAGGCTTTGCAAGTCGGAGCCTAGCGCCTGGCGACTGGTATTGCTTGCAGCATTGCCCGGCCAATGGTGCGCGTAAACGCTTTGCATTACAGCGATACCACGGCACGAGAGGCAAACAGTGATCCCCAAGTACACAATCCACAACATTGCACTCAGATGAGGCATAAGAATATATGAGTTAAAGTAGGTAACGGGTCAGAAAGAATTTAGTGCAGGTGATTAGGTCAACGTCTCGTGAGAGTTCGCCATAATCATCTTCTTCCTTCTTTGTTCACTGAGTAACGCCTACAAAATGCAAGCGCGAAGCGTTACGACACACCCAGGGGAGCCCTGACATGTGCGTGGCTGGTTGGCTGATTTATACTAGAAGTACCTCCTTTGAAATGAAGTAGTGGCTGATGTCACCAAGCACATCATTTTTACTTTCCTCCTACAGTTGTGCGGTCCAACTAGCGTTACATATCTTTACGTCACCGATACTCCGACCGTTTATCACCCACTGCCACTCACGAACTTTACCGCTATCATCTTTCGCCGACAGTTTCGGGTGAAGTAACTATGCCGTTACTTGGGTATCTATGAATGCTACGACATGTTAAGAAAACATATTGATTACCTTCTCTGCTCATTGGTTTCTGTGCTGTTCCAGCAGGCCATACATGAACAGCTTCGAAGGCCACATTTTTCTTTATAACGCCGCGTTCTCTGGCAACCTGGGGCCCTATAACGCAAAACTATCCCAATATGTTTTTATTCCAATCTCCTGACGTAAAATTTGTGCAACAGCCGACGCAAACATCAGGCGGTGACCCTCAGGGTTGTCTGAACAGACCAATCAAACGCTCTCCTCCTTTATAGGAGGCCACTTTTCTTTGCTTTAATAACTTATAACATTGCCTACACTGAGCGGCTTGTCTTATCTGCTTCGCTGACAAGAGGCGAGGAGCTCGCTCCAGTGGAGAGGCAGTTGATGGGACCGAGCCTATGCACTGAAAATTGATAACCGGATGAGGAGGGTGGTGCCGGCGTCTGTGATTGGTCCGCTTTCCCTTCCATAGCATGCGGTGGCTGGTCGAAAATCCTGACGGTATGCAGCGGAAGGTTAAGAATGCCGCTAAGACGAATCCTCAGCAAAGAAGACTTGGTAGAACGAGGTCGAAAAGGTGCTGAAAGTGCTCGAAAACTTTATACGGCTGCACAAAAAGCTTTGTTGTATGCAAATAAACCCATGCTCCCCGGCAGATGCAAGTAGCCAGTGCCTGAGCGATCGGCGGCAGCCATCTTTTATTCCTTTCGGAACGGGGCAGCCTGCGGCTATTCAGAAGAAGATTCAGCTTTGTTCGGCATATTAATGCATCTTTAACGCGTACACGTCACTTTGACGTGGTAAGTTCTCACGGTTTTCTGACGCCGCGTGACAGGCAGGTGAAGTGGGCGTCGCCCGAAAACGTTTGACCAATAGCCGCGGACTAATGGCGAAGTGGCGTCGAATCATTAAGAACTATTTTTCTTTTGTTCTTTCGAATCATGCGTAATCAGTGTGTTCACGTCATATCAGATGGGGAGCTATCGCCGTTTTCGTGACGTCGCGTGCCAGACAGGCAAGTAGGGGTGGCCCAAAAAGATTTTTTACCAATCGCGGATGGAGGATTGCATAATTGGAATAGAAAAGTTTGCAATATCTTTACGTTATAGTGCCCCTGGCACACCTTGGAACAGTAGTGCGCTAATCTTTAAGCTTTGGTAAAGCTCGCTCTTGCGGTTTCTCTTTTTTGTCTGTTAAATATAGCTCCGCCGATGCTCTCCTTTTTATTATAGCTATTCAGTATTTCGTTCCGTTTGATTTTTCCTTCAATGATGGCGCATACCCACAGCGGCGGATTGGCCAAGATTCGGATTGTATTAGGAGATGGCAGTTACTACTAAAATTTGTATATCGGTAAAAAGTGTAAAAAATGCACCAACGTTTACAATACTCCATAACGCGAAATTTGAGCGCTGCTTTATGTGTGAAAAGGTATGCGTGGCAATATTTTGTATTATCATTATATAAGCACATGGTTTATGTTAGGAAGAGAACGCTGTGAGTAGCGAACGAAGTGTGGCGCGACTGCCTCAGCTAATCCGGAGATCGCGATGGGCAGCGCCGGGGTTGCGCGTATGCACGCTTAACAGTCGCCGCCGCAGAGAGACCTCCGCTCATGCAGCGCTTTGTTTTCATACATACTGTCGTTGGACGCACTCGCCAAATGCCTGATCGATAATGTCATCGGTGAACAGATAACGCGTTCCACTATGACGCCGTCTCGCAGCGATCGTCGCCGCAGAGCCTGTCTTGACCGTCACTACGCTTTTCTTCTCACGCTTTCGTCATACCTTCTTCCTCCGCTTCCCGCCTCATGGTTCCGCTGCACCCTCCTGCTCCGCTTTCCTCCTCGCGCTCTCTTCGCTATCACCGTTATATCCCGCACTGCGTTCCTCGTTTGCTGTTTCATAGTTCACTGTGCAAGTTCGCTCGGTTACGCCGAGGGACGCCGACGCTCAACGCAGGAACGGACGCTTAAGAGCCAACCTGTATACTGCTCCTGTTTGTCTTCGCACTTGACGTCATTTTCTTGTCGGTTGTCTACCACGGTAGCGTAATACTTCCCGGCTATGTTTCATGGGAATAGCTTTCTTTTCCTCTTTCGCATGATTTCGTGGTTGGTCGATTGGTTGGTCCACTAGGCAAGGAAAACGTTAGTTCCGTCGCTCGTTTTCGCTGTGCACTTACATTGAAAGTCATCGTCAATAGTTTCTGCACAATTTTTCTAGCTCTTCGTGAATTTTTGTAAGGTGTTCAGTCAACGCAATTTTTTTCTTTACAGGTACTGGTAACCCAACCAGCCATGTAGTTTTGTTCATCTTCCTCTGAAGTGAAATTACGAGAGCAGTCAAGTTCTCATCTAACCGTGCTCCAGCGGCACGTACCTCGCGGAATGTGGGAAGAAGAAGAACGATTATCGCGATCGTGTGCACGCATTTTCGCCTCTCGAGGAACACACAATTCTCGAAAGGTATCCAACGCCTTGCAGAAGACGTCGTCTTCTGAAACACGAGGAAATCAAATGTCGGTCAGTTCAGGCACCGCTAGCAGTAGAGCTGCGTCTCCAGTGACGTCGGTGGCCCGTTCTGGATTGACGTCTTCTGGAAGCGCGGCGTCTCCGGCGACCCCGTCGTCCACATCGACCTCAAGGAAACTCATGCCTGGCTTCGTCGTCCATGACAACTGTGCTGCCGTCCAGGAGAGCATCTACATCGTGCTTGGTCACGGACCGTACCAACGCCGAGTCCTGCTGTGCAGCGTCCTGTCGGTGATCGTGGCTCTCTTTCAGGCGCTGTCGGACCGCCTCACCAGTCGGCCCGTGGACCACTGGTGCCGGCCGCCAAAAAACCTGCGCGAACTGTCTGCCGACGCGTGGAAGAACATGTCCATCCCCGTTGAGGCTGACGGCTCGTTCAGCAAGTGCACCGTGTACGACCCGGTCGTCGCGGTGAGATTACGACCTGCTGTCGATTTGAACAGTTGCTATGATTGACCTGGCCTTAAAACGAGCAAAGTCGCGTAGCAGCTCTGAAGCATATTAACTGCAATTGCATAAGCGCCAAGGTGAAACCCCATATGCGGGCATATATTGCAGCACGTGTCCCAATAAGAATAACTGAAAAATTTATTCACGAAGCTTTCAATTTGTTCTACGAGTATTTCACTTTTCCATGGATGTCTGTCTGCTCGATCCTGTAAGCCACTCGATGTAGACAAATTGAGCTACCTGAGACACGCCATTGAATAGGGAAAGTTTTTTTTTCAACTGAGCTCCTTCCATACAATCTATAACAGTACTTTGGTTCTATTAAACGTTCCCAAGTGAAACGGGGAAAAAGAACTCCACGCTCAACAGCACCAATTATTGTTGCATGAGAGTTTAATATTGCTCACACTTATTCCAAAATTTGAAGCAGAGGTTCTTACGTGACTCAATGCTATCATTCGCAGCGTTTAATGCCCCTGCATATGACAGTCGCGTAAACGAGCTTGATAAGTGCTTTGGAAACATTATTAATAGTATGGGACGTGAATGCGTTTCGGTGAGAAGTACATGTGTAAAATGTTTGGTGGATCTTGATGAGCTCGCGAACTCCAAAAGCTGTTTTCACAGGGCTCTTGACATGTCAATAATGCGTTTGTCAAGTACTACTACTGCGCCACTGCACAATAAGCTTTAGCTCGAAATCGAATTCCGTCTTGTGCACTTCTCTAATTTTAACCCCTTTTTTGCTTTGTATACGTGTCCAACCTCATCAACTGCGATGCCTGGAAAACGGTTCCATACATTGGGAAAGAGATGAACATATGCGAAAGTGACAAAAATTGCTTTTTATTTTACATGGTGGGAGTTTGTTGTATGCGATTTATAGTGCCGTGGTCGTGAAAATCGTGTAGCTCCTTAACAATTTTTAGCAGCGTTGAAGCGACGGATGAATGTAAGTTTGTTTTTATTGTGGCGTAGATACTCTTAGAAGTTTTGAGGAATTGTAACATATATTTGTATTATTTATTATTTCAAGATACTACGGTATCATCGAAGACGCAGCAACAGCCGTTTAGAGAGAACGAATCGGTGCTGATCTGCAACACTTTGCACAAGTATGGCCAGGTGGTTCGTTCAGAGTACTTCAGGTGTTAAGCCGCACAGTGCACCAGCAAAACAGCTCCGAAATTCTTGTGTGAGAAAAGAAAGGAGCGCAAGAAATCTATGCGGGATCTGAGCAACACAATGTCTAAAGAAATTGCACGTCGTGTTTACCGAGCAGTCACCGACCTGCTTTGTACCTTGTACATATATATAAATTCGCATATGGTATACCTAATGTATATGTAGGTGTAATAAATAGCTCGGATAATATCTTCAGTAAAGCTTCACGAGGAAATGCTGTCACCTGTCTTCTAGGACACTCCTGCGGCCAACAGGTCGACGGCGCCTTGTCAAAGTTGGGACTACAACATCGCGAACCGAGCTGACAGCATCGTCAGCCGCTTCGGACTCATCTGCGACCGCCAGTACCTGCTAAACCTGGGCACTGGGATCTTCGTCGTGATTTCCGCTCTGGTGACGCCAGTGCTCGGGTTCGCGTCCGACCGAGTGGGTCGAAGGCCTGTCACCTTGGCCTCCGTGATCGTCCTGCTAACTGGAACTGTTGGCAGCAGCGTCTCCGGCACATTCACCTTCTACGTCTCCACAAGGACCGTGGTCCTGACAACCGCCAACACAGTCTTCATGCTCATTTTCATCCTGCTCTACGAGGTGACCGGCAAGCAGTGGCGGCTTCTGTTTACCATCCTGGTCACGGCCGTGGGGATCACCGTGGTACCTCCGTTCGTCGATGCTCTCAGCCTGTTAAAACCACGCTGGGTGTTGTTACACGGAGTCATCATCGTGCCCACGGCCATCTTGGTGGCCTGGTGCTGCCTACTGCGAGAGTCACCCGCCTGGCTCCTGGCCACCTGGGACGTGCAGCGCGCTCAGGAGGGCGTCGTTGAGGCAGCCATCCTCAACGGATTGGACACCACCAAGGCAGCGGCCACCTTTCGGGCAATTCTCGTCCAACTGGTAAAGATAGATCAGAATCAGCATTCTTCAACGGACGCCTCTGACGGTCACGTGCAGTCCGTGAAGATGCGTCGCCAGGTGGCGTCGGTGTTCCTAGCCAGGCTGACGCTCAATGTCATCTACTTCCCCCTGGTGGTGAAGGGGCACTCTCCCGGCTACTACTGGTTGGCGGTACAAACGGTACTGCTGGCGGCGTCCTACGTGGCCGTCTGCTGGGCCGTAGTCAAGCGTGGACTTCGGGACACGCTGATCGTACTGCTGGTCATCGTGTGCGCCCTCTCCGCCGTCCAGACGATGCTGATGTCCGTCAGCGGTCTTCAGATGGTCATTCCTGTGGTGGACGCTGCTCTCAAAGTCGCGTTGGCGGGCTCCATGAGCGTCACCCTGTGCTACTCGGCCGAAGTGTTCCCCACGAGCATCCGCTGTGCCGGTGTGAGCGCCTCGATGTTCTTCGGTTACGCCGGTTCGCTCCTGGGCATCCTCGTACACGCGTTGAGCGGCCGAAAAATAGGTTCCTTGTTCCACGGCACCACGGCCATCTTGACCGCCCTCAGCGTCTTCGCGGTGCAGTGGCTTCCGGAGGTCCTCGTCGAGACGCGGAAGGCGAAGCGTGAGGCAGCACCCGCGAGTGCCCAGGAGCGCAAGGAGGCCCTAAAACAGTCACTGGCGCTTTCTGTCGAGGACGGGAAGAGGAGGAGACGCCGCAAGGGACAAATGAAGACGCCGAACAAGTCGCCGGCTTGACTACGGGTACATTTTAAATTCACGCCAGATGATCATGAAGTGGGGAAGCCAATGGACAGACTTGTATTGAAAGCAGAATAAGTGCAACGCCACTAAATATTATGACCGATGATAGAATTGGCACTCTAAATTTAGGATTCCAATTACATGAGAGTGAACGCAGCACTACATTCACGAGCCGTAAGTTGTCTGTGCAGGGTGATTAATTAGTACGCGCTAGAACTTCGCGCGTGTTACGCTACTGCGCAAATGTATTTGTAGATATGCAATTTTGAGGACTGAAAAAATTATCGGAACAATGACGGTGTTAACTAGACTATAGTTCTCCACGGACTACATACATTGCCTATGTACAGATTTCAATTATCACGCATTGCGGGCTGCTGGCTTGTTTCTTTAGGTTCTACATTTGAAATGATTTGTTCGGTCACACGGTCTTGTGAAATAAAATCTTAGCCCTTCGATGTAGGCAGTGTTTGCAAGGTATACCTTGACTCCAAAACGAATTCCTTTTCATAACACCGTGTGAAATGTGAAATTGCATGTTTGTGTCCAGTGGTCTCACACGTACCAACACTAAAGAGTAATACAGCATTTCTGTCTTTGCACGCATAATACCGGAAAGTTATTTACGACTGCATTGTATGTAATTGTGGCAAAATAAGGAAAAGATGCCTGCATGAAAAGCGACGCCGTTGTTGTGATAGGGTGCATCTGTGGGCTGTCAACTGACTATAGCTGACGTCTCACAAAACGAAGTGTGCATGGTATTCGTATATTCTCCTCATTGTCATTTCCACTACTACTTCTAGATGTTGTAGTCTTTGCAGAGCACCCGCCGTGGTTGGTGTTGGGCTTCTTAGCACAAGGTCGCGGGATCGAATCCCAGCCACGGTGGTCACATTTCGATGGGCGCGAAATGCGAAAACACCTGTGTACTTAGATTTAGGTGCACGTTAGAAAACCCCAGGTGGTCGAATTTTCCGGAGTCCTCCACTACGGCGTGCCTCATAATCAAAGTTGTTTTGGCACGTACAACCGCATAATTTACCTTCTTTTTTCATTGCAGAGTTTCAGCAGTTATCGCGCTTCGCAAATTTCACCCACTACCAAAATATGTAACTGTCGTCGCCAATTTCGTCTTTGAGTACCTCGCTCAATACTTTAATCTAGTGACTCGCAGGTTTCACGAGCTGTCAAATCCCGAGCCATTATACACGATTCGTTTATGTGTCTGGGTACAAAAAATTATTACAGTGAAGCTGTATATGGATAGTTTCCATCAGATAAATGTCCGTAGACCAAAAACCCTGGGCCGATCCCGAAGATAGTGCAATACCGAGTTGACCCGCGACGGAGGTGAGACAGGTTTCAAGCACTCCACCAAACCTGCAAAAATAAGTTTAACATTCTGGGTCCAAATATAATCCGTATGCGATATTAAGCTGATAAGAACAGATACTACACTTCGACTCGCGTCGGCCATGTCTACATTCGCACCCTCTTTGTCGGCGTTCCAAGCGCTTGCGTATCTCCTTTCCTTCCACTCTCCCGTGGTGGCGCTCCCGTCGAAACCTCACGCGTGTCTGGTTTCCTCCGGCTCCTCGGGGTGGCGGTCCCGTCGCCCACGTGAATACATATAAAAATCATGGTAGATGAGTCCGTACCTATGTTCAAGATTCTGTGTCACCTCTGTCTCATATGCTAAAGAGCTTCGCCGGTCATCCGCCTTTACAGAGCGGAATGGGTCACGATTTTTTAAAGGAAACAATAGATGCATTGACGAAGGTGTCGCTACATGGTTCGGCTACTCAATATTTCATCAGCTTTGATCATGATGGCTAGATTTCTGAGAAGACTACTGCTGCGAGAATTTTCTGTCACGTCTAATAACACATTTTCCAGACTGCAGGAACCTATTGTGTCGCTGTAAAAGCGAACTGTGAGACAGGAGGTCTTAGCTATCTGCAAGCTACGCTGTGTCGTATCATCTAATTATATTTATTTACACATGGATTTCCTTACAACTTTACCGATTTGCTGCTTTCTGTAGGGCAGGTAAGACACAGACACAGACAATTTGTTTATTGTCTTGTCGATGATTCCTTACTTAGCAAAAAAAGACAAGAAGCCTTAAAAACACCACTTCTACTTCTCCATTGGATATGACTTACTAATATGACATCCTTGGCTGCCTTGAGTATTTACCACAGCGACTGGAAGGTTGGCGCTGCCTACATTCGGCACTTACTTTCTTTCAATATAATTTGATCGCGACATTGAGACTTTGCTTACCAACATTCATTTAGGGTTTTAGTTTACGATTTATTGCTTCATTTTCATCGATTACTGCTTACAATCTCGTTTCTAACCTACCTATCGTCAACACCTTCTTATTCCACATTTTTATATCTTTATTTAACATCGCAATGATCGGGCTTTCTAAGGAGCTCACGAAGATTCAAGGAATCAACCATACCATCTACGCAGATGACATCACCATCTGGTGCGTCGGCGGGAGCGACGGCCAAGTTGAAGCCGCCATGCAAAGCGCCATCGATGCGCCCGAGCGCTTCCTCCGCCCCACTGGGTTCAGATGTTCTCCATCGAAATCTGAGCTACTTCTCTACAAGAAAAGACCCAGAGGCGGCGGCCATCGTGATTGGAAACCGGCGTCCGAAAGCGAAATACGGCTTTTCACTGGTGACGGGTCTCCGGTGCCCAGAGTCGACTCACTCCGAATATTGGGGATGTATATCGAGTCTAACGGTGCCAATGGAACCGCACTCAGAAAGATCACCGCCAAGACGGAGAGTGCTCTCGGCCTCATTCGGAGGATCGCCAACAGGCACCGGGGAATCAAGGAAGACAACCTCATCCACATTATACATGCTTTTGTTCTCTGCCACCTTTCATACTTGGCGGCCATGCATAATTGGCATGTTGCAGAGAAGAACAAGCTCAATTCACTCATCAGAAAGGTCTTTAAGCTCGCCCTCGGCTTACCTGCAAGCACTCACACCGAAAACCTGTTGAAGCTGGGAGTCCACAACACGCTAGAAGAAATTATCGAGGCACAAGAGTACTCACAGCTGCTCAGGCTATCCGGCACCCCGACGGGTCGCAAGTTACTCGGCGAGATGGGCCTCAATCCTATCGACCAGTGCCCCGACGCCGTGCGGATTCCCAGCGACATCAGGTCTCACCTGCACATCGCGCCCCTTCCCCGCAATATGCACCCCGCAAACAACGTCGGCAGACGTCGGGCCAGGGGTACAGCTCTACTCAAGCATGTCCGCAATAACCACATTGAGGCAAGCTTCGTGGATGCCGCGGCATATGTCCAACAAGAGGCATTCGCCGTCTCCATCGTAGACTCCAATTCAAGGCTCACTTGCTGCGCTACGGTACGCACTTCGAGGCCCGTGGTAGCCGAACAGGTTGCAATCGCGCTGGCTGTTCTCGATGGTCGCAGAGAGGCAATATATAGTGATTCCAAGGCAGCCATTAAGGCCTACCAAACCGGTATGGTCTCCCCCCAGGCCCTCCGCATTCTCCAAAGCGCCAAAAGTATCTCTCCGCATTCTCTCATTTGGTTTCCCGCTCACTTGGGGTCGATTGAGGGTTCTCCCTCTAACCCTAACGAGGGCGCACACGAGGTCGCGCGAGGACTCACTGACCGCGCCGCCTCAGCAGTCGCCCAGCCCCGCGGGGAACCCTTGCTTACGTTTAATGAGATCACCACGCACTACTATCTGTCACGACGGGTCTTCCCCCTCCCGCACCCCGCCTTATGTAGGGCGCGGGCGGTTACCCTTCGACTTCTACAAGCCCGTGCATACCCTAACCTCGCGGTTCTTCATGCCATATACCCTGAAAGATATCCCAGTGCGGACTGCCCTGCCTGTGGACTAAGGGCAACATTGGACCATGTGTTGTGGGAGTGTGAAGCCATCGGCTCCTCCTTCAGCGAGGATAGGTGGGCTGCGCTCTTGGGCAGCCCCGAACTCAACGACCAAAGCCTGGCCGTCCAGAGTGCCCGCGATCGGGCCGTCAAGCTGGGCTTGGCGGTCCCTACGTGGGACTAGCCGGGTGGCGCGGGGTCTTCCCTGCGTCTTCTCTGGACCAAAATAAAGTTACTTCACTCACTCACTCACCCGGTTCTTAGGCAACCTCCTACAAAGGGTATGTGCCACTGTCTTTTAAGGTTCTACTACTACTATTACTACCACGGGTTCAGTTACTACTACTGCACGGGTAGTGTCAATACGACGGTATCACGACGACTATATGACAACGAATCCATGACGAATAATAATAATAATATTTGGGGTTTTACGTGCCAAAACCACTTTCTGATTATGAGGCACGCCGTAGTGGAGGACTTCGGAAATTTTGACCACCTGGGGTTCTTTAACGTGCACCTAAATCTAAGCACACGGGTGTTTTCGCATTTCGCCCCCATCGAAATGCGGCCGCCGTGATCGGGATTCGATCCCGCGACCTCGTGCTCCATGACGAATATGGCATGACTACTGCGGTATCACGAGAGTCGGAGGAAAAAGCCGGAATGACGACGGATGAAACCACCACGATGACATCACGATCACGAACGCATTCCTAGTAGGCCAGGCTATTGGACAACTTGGACCTAAAGGTGTAGCGCCCACTGACGCCTCAAGTTCGGCGCTCTCAGCCGGTACCTTGGTGCCGGCTGCGAAAGACGAGGGAATAAAGATGGGCGGCACGCGCTCCATGCGCAAGCATTGCACGGGCATTTCGGTACTAGAAACCTGCTACGCTGGTCCTCTTGTTATGGCGCTCGGCTGCGACCCCACGATTCCCGACAGTGGTAACTCCGACGTAAAAGATGACCGACCCCAGCAACCTATCACGCTCAGGCAACCTTGCGCCTGACGCTACCTCGCGCCCACGAGACGTCGCCACTGTCCAGTTCCGCCTGCCCACGTTCTGGCGCAAGAACCCGCGGGTCTGGTTCGCCCAAGTCGAAGCCATCTTCGATTTGCACCACATCACCTCGGATACTTCTCGCTTTCGCCACTTACTTTGCAACCTGTCTCCTGAGGTGGCTCGAGAGGTGGCGGACGTCCTCGCTGCACCTTTGGGCCATGCCGCGTACCTGCAGCATAAACAGAGTATTTTAGACGATACCACGGCGTCTAAGAGCGCGAGCCTCCAACACCTCCTGAACTCCGAAGAGCTTGGAGATCGCCACCCTTCCCAGCTGCTCTACAGTATGCGGCAGTTCCTGGGCGCAAGCGACGTCGACTCGAACGGTGCGCTATTGATTGAGCTCTTCCTGCAGCGCTTGCCGCAGTCTACCCGCCTTGTCTTGGCCGCTGCAGGGGACTTGACTCTCCACCGCTTCGCCCAGCTCGCTGATCTAGTCCACGACACGACGTATCCTTCTGTTGCCACCCTCCCTTCAGCACCAGAGTCCTCAGCCATGTCCCGCTTAGAGTCTCGGATCGACCAGCTCGCCGTTTCCGTCAACGCCCTACGTACGTCCTCTCATGATCAGCGCGACTCCTCCTCATGTCCTAGCCGACGTTCGTTTTCCCCTAGTGGTCCCTGCTCGCGCGGTCCTCGAAGCTCGCCTATTTGTTTGTATCATCGCACTTCCCAGAATCGCGCCCGCCAGTGCACGTTCCTATACAACTGGTCGGCAAACGCGCCGCGAGATCACTGACGGCGGCATGTGACATTGGCTTACAAGCCTGCCGTCTTAGTCATGGATCGCTTTTCCAGCCTGTGCTTCCTCATATGTACGCGTGCCAAGGTGAGCGTACTGCCGTCCTCAAAGGCTGGCCGCTCTTCTAAGTGACCTGGACTTACGCTCCCTGTGGCGAACTCTACATTTATCGCCACGTATAGTCTGCGGTCCCTTACTCTCGACCTTGGCTTGCGGTGCGCGTTCCGTCGGGTCTTCATCGTAGCCGACATCAATCAGCCCATCCTCGGCTCCGGCTTCCTGACCCATTTCAACCTCGACGTCAAGATGCGCCGCCTTCGCCTGATTGAGAGCAAGACGCGCCTCCCTGTTCCTGGCTTTCTGTCGGCTGCCGCTCCCACTGGCATCAGCACGCCGATCACACCATGACCGTACGCTAGGATTCTAGAAGACTTTGCGGAGGTCACGAGGCACTGCAGTTGAAATCAGCCGCCCAGGCACAGCGTAACCACCTCATTGTCGCGCTTGGTCCACGCATCGCAGCTCGTCCATGCCGCCGCTTCGGTGAGTTTCTAGCGATTACTAAAGGGGGATTCGATCACATGCTCCAGCTGGGTATTATTCGTCCTTCATCCAGCACTTGGGCCTCCCCACTCTATCTGGTGCCCAAGAAAGAACCTTACTGGCATCTGTGCGGCGACTACAGGGCTCTCAACGCTCACAAGGTCCACAATAGCTATCCCCATCCACATATTCAAGATTTCACAGGAAGGATGCAGGATATTTGGCAAAATGGACCTTGTCAAGGCGTATTACCGAATGTCCGTTGAGCGTACTGATATCCCGAAGACCGCCATTACTACACCCTTCGACCTGTTTGAGTACGTGCGCATGTCCTTTGGTCTACGCAACGCAGTTCAAGCTTTCCAAAGATTCATTGCTGAGATAACGCGCGGCCTCCCTGCTATAATCGCCTACATCGACGACATCCTTGACAGGTGTCCCACAGTACACGATCATGAGCGTCACCTCCTGTAACTCTTTCAATGCCTTCTGGTTGTCAACCCCCAGGAATTCGTCTTGCCTTCCGAGCTCGAGTTTCTAGGCCACCACATCTCGGCGCTGGGAATTCGTCCATTGCCATCTCACGTCCAGGCCATGAAAGACTTCCCAGCACGCACTGCCCAACGCCAGCTGCGTGAGTTCCTGGGCCTAGTGAATTTCTCCCGGCGCTTTATTCCGCACTGCGCTGAGTTTCTTCAACCGCCGACTGACATTCTTCGCACAACCAAGAGCTCCTGATCCGCGATTTCCTGGTCTCCCGAGGCTCAAGCTGCTTTCAGGTCTGCTAAACAAGCCGTCGCTGATTCGGTGCTACTCATCCACCCGATAACTAACGTACTCACTCTCATCGTGGCGGATGCTTCCAGCCTTGCCATCGACACTGTTTTCAAACCGAAAATCGACTCAAGGTGGCACCCACTGGGTTTCTTCCCTAGGAAGCTCCAAGCTGCCGAGACTCACTACGGCGTTTTCGGCCGTGAGCCGCTCCCATGTACTCCGCCATCCAACGCTTCCGACACTTCTTGAAGGGCCAGTGATATTACGTTCTAACCGATCACAAGTCTCTGGTGTACGTCTTCCGTACGAACTCTTCCAAGTACGTCGCACGTAAGCTTCGCAAAATGGTGCAGTTCACAACGCATATCCGACAGATCAAAGGCACCGACAACGAGGCAGCTGACGCACTTTCAGGCATTACCCTTCTCGGCACTTCTATTCCTGCTGTGGACTGGGAACGTCTAGCTCAGGCGCGGATGGAAGACCCTGAGTTGCAAGCGCTGCTGGACCAGCCTCGTTCCCTCCGTCTGCAACTCATTCCTCACCTGTTTGTATCTGGCTTACCCTAGTGCGACATGTCAGCGGCTCCACCTCGCCCATACATTCTGGCTGCTTTTCGTCTTTAGCAGAGAAGAAGTTTGGGCGTGTAGCTGGGATAAATACAAACTGGGATACATAGCGCAGGAATGATAGAGGGACAAGCATAGCACTCGTCCTGTGTTCCTGCTTGTCCCTGTATCATTCCTGTGCTATGTATACCAGTTTGTATGCTTTTCGTAGTACGCTTTTCCAATTACTTCACATCTGCCAACCCAGACCCTGATCACGCAGCGCCTCTTTACACAGCTGTACATCTGGCCGAGCATTTTAATCATCGATGGTCGGCAGCGTGCCCGCTCGTCGCTCGTGCCTCGCTTGCCAGAGCGCCCGAGACCCGTCGCACGAAGAGTGCCACACAGTTTTTCTTGCCACCCAGCTGTCGCTTTGAACACGTCCATCTTGATTTGGTTGGACCGCTTCCTCCCTCTCACGGCTGTCGGTACATTCTGACAATGATTGGCCCGTTGACCCGAAGCCGAGTCCATTTCGGACATCACTGCGGAAACAGTCGCCAAAGCCTTCGTTTCAGAATGGTTTACCCGGCTCGGATGCCCCAACATTGTTAGAAGTGATCGGGGCCGGCAATTTGAATGTACTCTCTTCACTCTATTCACCGCATGCTTGGCACTAAGCAACTGCCATACCACGACATACCACCCTGTGTCAACGGCATGGTTCAGCGGCTCCATCAGCTCAAGGCTGCTCACTGCACGCCTGAAACGGGACCCTTGGCTCAGTCACCTTATTAAAGTGCTTCTTCGCCTACGCTCCGTCCTTCATCGCGACATTAGCTATTCAGCGACTGAGCTCGTCTACTGTGCTTCTCTGCGGCTTCCTTGAGACTTGTTCATTCTTTCGGCGCCCTTGCCCCAGCCGCTTCAGTACCTTCAATGCCTACGTGACTGCATTCAGCAACTGCGCCCCGTCCCACCTCGATGTTCCGACCACAGCATCTTTGTGCATCTTGACCTTACGTCTTCGACGCATCTTTTCTCAGACGAAACGATGTAAAGGCGCCTGTTACACCCTCCTACTATAGGCCGCACCGTGTCCTCCACAAGAAGCCGAAGTCCGCCACCATCCTATTGGATGCTCGTGAATAGGTCGTTTCGTTAGACCGCCTCAAACCGGCCTATCTCGAGACGCCTACCATGGAGCTCCCCACGGATGTCGCCGGCGTATCCATCGGTCCACATGCCACCAAGATAGCCCCATCTCTACCTCGTCTACGCGTGCATTTTGCCGTCCCGTCTGGGCGGGGGGCCCTGTAACGCACACCGACGCCGCGGTTGGCGCTCTCAGCCGCTACCTTGGTGCCGGCTGCGAAAGACGAGGGGAAAAAATATGGGCGGCGCGTGCTCGTTGCGCAAGCACGGCATGGTCGGTTTATTTATTCATTATTTATTTCCTACAATACCTACCGCGCATTGCGTTACTGTATTGGGAGGGGGACCGGCAAAACAATGCTAACTAAATCGATAAAGAGAAGATAAAACGAAAATAAAAGCAAGTAAACAAGCAACCGAATATACAAGTCAGCGTAAGCTGGAGGAGCCCTTATAGGAGCCCTTATAGAAGGAACCCTTATAGGAGCTCCATTTTCGGCAGCACGCACTAGAGGGTTCGTACCTTGCGAGGAGGCAACATAACGTGTACCGAAGAGTAAACACAGGTATCAAGATTACGGGGCGCACATGTCACATCCCTTCACCCGTGGGCGATACGATGCTGCTGCTGTCGACAATGATCAACTGCATGTCCTTTGAAACGAGGCGGTGACAAATAGTCGCCTAGCCTGCTTGAGTTGACCAGGTCCATCCACATGCAGCATACAACTGCTACATGCAACCGCTACATGTAGGGACTGTTAAGTCTCAACACTACCAAGGGTGTTAATTGAACGTTTGTCACGTGTCAAACCACAGCACCTCCTAACCAGACGTCAACGGGGCGTGGACAACGACTAAAAGAGCTCACCCTCTCCCCCTTATCTGGAAACCGGAGAGAAGGATGAACGAGAGGGAACCCGTCAACGAATGGATAAGTGCAGTTAATTAGACTAGTCAGATCACCTGGCAGGCTGAGCGAAGAAAGACAGCGTGCAACCCGGCAGCTGCAGGATTCCACGAAAAGCCCTCAGCCCGCGTCTTACCTTGCAGAGTGTGCAAAGAACAGGGTCGACCACGACAAACGAACCAGGTGTCGCCGGATGATTTGTTTCTTCCACAAATTCCAAACCAGTTTCTTCGAGGCGGAGTTACTGCGGGTTATAGATAGCCTGTGCATGGTATCGTAATGGAGTCGACGATGGTGATTTGCTTCTGGACAGTCTTCAGGTTCCCTAGCAGACTCGCCTAGGGAAGACGAGGAGATTAAAAGCAGCTACTTCTTTAGAGTGAAACAGAGGGTCCTGATGTGAACCGAGACGCTAACTTGCTCTGGCGTGGAGTGGGCTTCCACATTACAGCCGGGTAACTAAGCTAAATAAATCGTTTTTCCTTAATTTTCTACAACTGCACGTCGTAGTCGATGGGCTTGGTGGATTCCATGCCGTGAACACCACCCTAGCCGCAACATGACACTTGGTGGAATACAACGCAACTGCAATGAAAAAATCTGCACGTATCGACTCTACGTCACGCACAGCTCAAGTTGTGACAAGTGGCACAATACGGTGCTAATTCTGATGGTGATTTACTGGCATCTCCTTTGAAACGAAGTGGTGAAAGTCAACTAACCTACTGGATTTATTCATGTATGCTATACATGTTTTTCCTTCCAGCATTCTTGCGTACATCTAATTAATTCTCTTTTCTTCCTCAAGACCTCTACTTCTCTCGTACCGCTACCTAGGCAACTGCTGCATGGCGTGTCGCCTGGTGTAATATTACGCTACTGCAATGCAAAGTGTGTACATATCGACGCTACGCGGCAGGATTCATAACCCGTAAAGGACATAGCGGCCAACATTGACGAATTCTACAGCATTAGTGAGAGGGTAGCAGTAGACATAATCAAACTGAATAAGTGGTATAGCTTAAAGGTAGTACAAGCCTACGCTCCAACATCCACTCACAATGATGATGAAGTAGATCAGTTTTACGAAGATGTTGAATTAACGATGAGAAAAGTGCAAAAGTGAGGGAAAATCAGGCTAGTGAACAAGCGATTGGCATCTCCAGCGTCGATTCTAGTTATGCTAGAGGAGAGATGCTGCTGGAATTCGCAGGAAGGAATGAGCTGCGAATAATGAACGCCTTCTTCGGGAAGCCTAGCAACAGAAAGTGGACCTGGAAAAGCCCTAATGATGAGGCAAGAAATGAAATTGATTTCATACTTTCTGCCAATCTAAGCACAGTGCAAGATGTAGAAGTGGTAGGTAGGGTAATATGGTCATTATCAAAGGTTCGTCCCCGCAGGGGCGTCTGCGTCAGCAGGCGTTTGGTGTGTTGCGACACCACGTACCCGAGCACACGAGGGTTGGACCTTCCCGCGTGTAGCCGTGCGCGGCTTAGCCGTATCTGGGGAAAGGGGGATCCTGGAGGTTGAGCCGATGCTGGGTGTTTGAACCTTTAAGGCCCCCCGGCGGAGGCAACACACCTCTTTGGCCTCGGCTTCACATAGACGGCACCCCCGGACTGACCCACCCGGGGGAAATCGGCAGTCGCCTCTTCCTGTCTCTTCCTCTAGAATCTTCGTCTTTATCTCGTACTTTTTGACCTTTCCTGTCTTCTCCTCTCTTCCATTTACTTCATTCTCCTAGGCGGCAAGGGTTAACCTTGTGTGGGATAGCCAACCTTGGTTATAACACCCCGCAGGGGCGTCTGCGTCAGCAGGCCTTTGGTGTGTTGCGACACCACGTACCCGAGCACACGAGGGTTGGACCCTTCCGCGTGTAGCCGTGCGCGGCTTAGCCGTGTCTGGGGAAAAGGAGATCCTGGACGTTGAGCCGATGCTGGGTGTTTGGACCTTTAAGGCGGAGGCAACACACCTCTTCGGCCTCGGCTTCACATAGACGGCACCCCCGGACTAACCCACCCGGGGGAAATCGGTAGTTGCCTTTTCCTGTCTCTCTCTCCCTACAACCTTCGTCTTTTCCTTACTTTCCACCTTTCCTGTCTCCTTCTCATTTCTTTATTACTTCCGACCTTCCTGGCAGCAAGGGTTAACCTTGTGTGAGTAACCAACCTTGGTTATGTCATATTGGGTTATAGTGGCAATGTACAGCTGGCGTTTGCAGGCCGTGTTTTCAGGCCCTGCAGCGTCCCCTTGTTGGACTCCATGGTGGGTGGCTAGCGTTGCTGCTGAAAACTACACTTCCACACATGGCTGCTTCCTTCCCTCCACTACCTGATCGCCCTCAGAAAAGAGGGCGCACCGATGAAGTCTTCCAGTTTTTTGGCCACCAAAAAGAATCCTTCCCACGTTTCCATGTGATTCATTCTGCAAAACCAGATAAACCAGTACGAACAATCTCACCTTTCTTTGTTTCCAAGCCATTGACTGAAGTCTTTAGTCTTGGTTATAAGGCGTCGAGGATGGCAAGCGGTGATCTCCTCTTGGAGCTCCGTGATCAAAAACAATAGGAAAACTTGTCAAAACTAGGGTCATTTGGGGTAACCCAGATATTTATAACCCCGCACCGCACGATGAGCACCACCCGTGGTGTTGTCTTTGACGATGACTTGATGGAGCTCACTGAGACTGAACTCTCGGAGGGCTTCAGTGACCAAAATGTTATCAATGTTAAACGAATTAAGATGAGGCGAGATGGAAAAGAGATCAAGACGAAACACCTGATACTCACCTTCGGCTCAAGTGTCCTTCCCGAGTCCATCGAGGCCGGTTATATCAAACTTCGTGTTCGGCCATACGTTCCCAATCCTCTCAGATGCTTTAAGTGCCAACGTTTGGGCCACAGTTCACAGAACTGTCGAGGCCGGCTGACTTGTGCCAAGTGCAGTGACAACGAACATTCCTCTGAAACGTGTCAGAACACTCCACATTGTGTTAATTGTGATGGCGAGCATGCCGCATACTCGCGGTCATGCCCGTCTTGGAAGAAAGAAAAAGAAATAGTCACAATCAAGGTAAAAGAAAACATATCATTCAAAGAGGCACGAAGGCGGGTTGCATACCTTCCTAAGGCCAGCTTTGCCGAAGTGGCGCGTCAAGGGGCAGCGTCACAACGGCCTCCGGCGGCTGTCCGACCCACAGTCAGTGAGTCGGCAGTCACGCCACCTGCCCCCGCGGCGGTTGCAGCTAGCGCTGCTCCGTCAACCGAAGACAAGGGACCATCGACCCCAAATGTGGGCGCAGCCGAGGCTGCCTCAACCTCCCAGGTCCCTTCCAGCGCTGGCAACGGCCGGCGCAGCCAAATCCCCCAGGGAGCCCCATCGACCTCTGGGCTGGTGGGCGCAGGGGCCTTCTCCTCCAAGGCGGGACCCTCCTTGACAACATCTCGCTCGCAAGAGCATGTGTCCGGCGCCTCACAAGAGGCAATGGACACTACACCTGTCCTCGCGGCGCGCCAAGCGCCTAAGGAGCGGCGAGGCTCCCTCGAACGCTCCAGAAAGGGCAAGACCCCGATTACAGGGCCTCGAAAGAGCTCTGTAATCTAATCTGAAATCTCTGTAAATAACACTTCTCTTTCTGTACACACAGCACCTATTTACTACCAACATGGATACACAGATAATTCAATGGAACGTCAGAGGTCTTCTTAGAAACCTTGATGATGTGCAGGAACTCATCCAAAAACACAATCCAAAAGTGCTGTGTTTACGGGAAACACACTTAAAAAACAAACACACGAACTTTCTCCGACAGTATATAACTTTTCGCAAAGATCGCGATGATGCCGTCGCATCAACGGGCGGTGTTGCCATTGTCACTCATAGAAGTATAGCGTGTCAACCTTTACAGCTACAAACGCCCCTTGAAGCAGTGGCGGTTCGAGTTGTCCTACTAAACACACTCATCACCATTTGCTCGCTTTACATACCCCCGCATTACCAACTAAACAAACATGAATTTCAGTCGTTGACAGATCAATTGCCAGAACCTTATATTGTTCTTGGCGATCTAAATGCGCACAGCAGCCTGTGGGGAGACTCTCGTATCGATGCGCGAGGTCGTCTCGTTGAACAGTTCCTTTTCTCGTCCGGTGCGTGTCTGCTGAATAAGAAGACACCCACATATTATTCTCTCGCGAACAGAACATTTTCTTCAATTGACCTCAGCCTAGTTTCCCCTTGTATACTGCCTGAACTCGAATGGGAAGTTACCAACAATCCTTACGGGAGCGACCACTTCCCTATACTGCTAAAAGCACATAAAGAAAAAGAATGTCTACCACAGGCTCCTAGGTGGAAATCGATACAGCCGACTGGGAGAAGTTCCGAAACTTAACTAGTATCTCATGGAATGACATGTCTTCTTTAGGAATTGATGCTGCTGTGCAGTATCTCACAGCCTTCATTATAGATATCGCATCTAAATGCATATCAGAAGTAAATGGCTTGGCATGTAAAAGGCGGGTCCCGTGGTGGAACGACGATTGTAGGATCGCTCGTAAGAAACAAAACAAAGCGTGGGGTTTGCTACGCGCTTCTCCCACTGCAGAGAATCTAGTCAACTTTAAGCAAGTAAAATCCCAAGGCAGGAGAACCCGCCGACAGGCCAGAAGAGAAAGCTGGCAGAAGTATTTATCGAGCATTAACTCGTTTACAGACGAGGCCAAAGTCTGGAACAGGGTAAATAGAATTAGAGGGCGACAAACATATTCACTCCTTCTGGTAAATACACAGGGCGATACACTGCAAGATTAGGCAGACTCAATTGCGGAGCACTTTCAGAGCGTGTCAAGTTCAAACGATTATTCGCAATCTTTTCTCATATATAAACAAATAGAAGAACGTAAGCCATTAACAAGAAAGAGTCGAGAGAATGAGCCTTACAACCGTCCTTTCAGTATTGCCGAATTGAGAGCTGCCTTGAGCGCATGCAAGAGCTCCGCACCAGGATCTGATAGAATCATGTACGAAATGCTGAAAAACTTACACAATGACACGCAAGTTACACTACTTACACTTTTCAACACTATCTGGGACGCAGGGTACCTTCCGACCGCGTGGAAAGAACCCATTGTGGTCCCTGTTTTAAAACAAGGCAAAGATCCTTCCTCAGTGGCAAGCTACCGCCCGATAGCCCTCACAAGTTGCATGTGTAAGATATTTGAAAAAATGATAAATCGGCGACTGATCCATTTCCTTGAACAGAACAATATCCTTGATCCCTATCAGTGTGGCTTCCGAGAAGGGCGCTCCACAACCGACCATCTTGTACGTATTGAAGGAAATATCCGGGACGCATTTATACATAAACAGTTCTTCCTCTCGATATTTATCGATATGAAAAAGGCGTATGACACAACATGGCGATACGGGATCTTGCGAGACTTATCGGAAATGGGCATTCACGGTTATATGCTCAACGTAATAAAAAGCTACTTGTCTAATCGTACCTTCCGGGTGAAAGTCGGCAATGTGCTGTCACGTCCTTTTACACAAGAAACTGGTGTACCCCAGGGAGGCGTGCTCAGTTGCACACTTTTTATTGTTAAGATGACAACGCTTCGTGCTTCCTTACCAACGGCCATTTTGTATTCCGTCTATGTGGACGACATTCAAATAGGCTTTAAATCCTGTAACCTCGCAGTATGCGAGAGACAGGTACAGCATGGTTTGAACAAGGTGTCAGGGTGGGCAGAGAAAAATGGTTTTAAACTCAATCCTCAAAAGAGTTCTTGTGTGCTGTTTACAAGGAAGAGAGGCCCGGTTCCGGATCCTTGCTTAGAAATGTGTGGACAGCAGATACCTGTAAACAAAGAGCACAAATTTCTAGGTGTTATACTCGACAATAGACTCACTTTCGTCCCACACATTAAACATCTTAAAAAATGTTTGAAAACAATGAGCCTAATGAAACTTCTATCCCAGACTACGTGGGGTAGTGACAAGAAGTGCTTAATAAATCTCTGTAAGAGTCTGATTCGGTCACGATTAGATTACGGTGCCGTGGTATACAACTCTGCCGCCCCGAGCGCGCTAAAGATGTTAGACCCTGTTCACCACCTAGGTATCCGCTTGGCCACGGGCGCTTTCAGAACAAGCTCAATTGCAAGCCTATATGCCGAATCGAATGAGTGCTCACTCCGCCTGCAGAGATCGTACATCAGCTTGACATATTTCCTTAAAGTACGTTCTAATCTTGAACATCCATGTTTTGGCATCGTTACCGATATGACGTGCGCTACACTCTTCAGCAATCGCCCCTCCATAAGACAGCCTTTCTCGCTGCGTGTGAAAGAGCTTAGCGATGAAATGCATGTCCCACTCCTAGAACATCGCTTAATCCACCTAACCAAGCTCTTACCACCTTGGGAGTGGCAGGTGATACAATGTGACATATCCTTTATAAAAGTTACAAAGCACGCTCCTGAGGCAGAAATCCGGATGCATTTCCTAGAACTACAGTACAAGCACTCCTGCGCAGAGTTCTACACAGGCGCTTCGAAATCAAATGCCGGGGTGTCCTATGCAGCCGTCGGCCCATCGTTTTCGGAATCCGATGCACTGCATCCGGAAACAAGTATCTTTACGGCCGAGGCCTATGCACTACTCTCTGCTGTGAAGCATGTAAGAAAATCAAAACTTCCAAAAGCAGCAATCTATACTGACTCTCTAATCGTCGTGAAAGCCTTAATGTCACTCAGCAAACATAAAAATCCCGTGTTTAATGAACTATATTCGGTCTTGTGCAAAGCGTACTCATCTAACCAGAATATCATATTGTTACGGTTAATGTTAAACCGCTTTTATTCAAGGGACGAGATGGATGGTAAAGTCAAGATGGCGTCCTGAGGCTGCACCAGCTCACTTCTTCTTCCTCTTCTTCTCGCCCGGCTCATGCCGTAGCAATCCCCGGTTGCCAGACGAAGCCCGCTGGGCAAGTCCAAATCACTCGGAAAGCGTAGGGTGAAACCGCTTAAGACGGGCAACATGTACTAACTGGGTCCGGCTAGACCGACGACCAGTCGACGTCAAGCGTGCCACTACGTACGTCAAGTCACTCAAGCGATCTACGATGACGAATGGGCCCGTGTACTGAGGTAAAAACTTTTCGCATAAGCCACGTTTACGTTGAGGAGTCCACAACCACACAAAGTCTCCTTTGGCGTACGAGACAGACTGGTGTCGGCTGTCATAGCGCTCTTTCGATCGGTCTTGCGATGCCACAGTACGAAGACGAGCGATACGCCGGGCTTCTTCGGCAAGACAAAGCGTCTTGGCAACAGAGTACTCGCTGTGAAAGTCAAACGGTAGTATAGTGTCAATGCAGCTTAGCGGTGAACGTGCGTAAAGGAGATAAAAAGGACTGTAATCGGTCGTCTCATGCTTTGCAGTATTATACGCATAGGTGATGAAGGGGAGTACGTCATCCCAGTCCTTGTGATCGGAAGATACGTACATGGCCAGCATGTTAGTTAGAGTTCTGTTCGTACGTTCTACAAGCCCATTTGTCTGAGGGTGATAAGGCGTTGAATGACGGAATTGCGAACTGCAGAGACGAAGCAGTTCTTCTACGGCGTCCGCAACGAACTGACGACCGCGATCGCTAATGATCACACGGGGGGGACCATGTCGAAGAATAATGAATCGAAGCAAAAACGTTGCAACGGACGCAGCTGTTGAAGATGGCACGGCCGCCGTTTCCGCGTAACGGGTCAGATGGTCGACACATACGATCACCCATCGGTTGTCGTTAGATGATCGGGGAAATGGGCCCAGAAGATCGATACCCACTTGTTCAAATGGCAGGCGAGGCGGCGGCAGAGGTTGGAGAAGACCTGGCGGAGCGGTCGTAGGGCGCTTGTAGCGTTGACATTGTTCGCAACTGGCGACGTAGTGCTTGACCGTGTCCCGCATTCTGGGCCAGTAAAAACGCTCCTGTGTCCGGTTCAAAGTTCTTATGAATCCTAGATGGCCAGAGGTCACATCGTTGTGCATGGCTTTCAGTATGTCCGTTCGCAGACTCTGCGGCACCACCAGAAGGAAGCGTGCGCCTTTAACCGAATAATTGGTCTTGTAAAGCAGGCCGTCACGGACACAAAATCGACCGGTGGCTCCAGGACGCGATGCGGCCACAAATAGAGGTTCCAAACCAATATCATTTTCCTGCTCTGCTTTGAAAGTCATCGAGTCTGGGAATGTAGAAGAAATGGGAGCAAAACAGTCATCAAAATTGTCTTCGTCACACTCCGTCGTCGTCAGAGGAAGGCGGGAGAGACAGTCCGCATCTGCGTGGCGACGCCCGGACTTGTAGGAAATAACGAAGTCGTACTCCTGCAGTCGAAGAGCCCAACGTGCCAGTCGTCCACTCGGGTCACGGAGATTCACCAACCAGCACAACGCGTGGTGGTCAGTAATGATAGTGAACGGGCGTCCGTAGATATAAGGTCGAAATTTGTGGACAGCGAAAACAGCTGCCAAGCATTCTTGCTCGGTCACAGTGTAATTGCGTTCCGCCTTAGTCAAAGAGCGACTAGCATAAGCCACAACGTGTTCAGCTCCTTGATGACGTTGCACAAGTACGGCGCCGATGCCGATGCCACTGGCATCAGCGTGCACTTCCGTAGGTGCGCATGCATCGAAGTGACGCAATATGGGCCCTGATGTTAGTAGAAATTTTAGCTGACGGAACGCGTCGTCGCAAGCCGATGTCCAGTTGAAAGGGACGGCTTTTTGGAGAAGACATGTTAGGGGGTACACCACGTCGGCGAATCTTGGGACGAAGCGCCGAAAATACGAGCACAGGCCCAAGAAACTCCTCAACTCCCGCACTGACTTCGGTGCTTCGAAGGAGCTGACTGCCTCAATCTTCCGTGGATCAGGCCTCACACCGTTTTTGTCGACCAGATGCCCAAGTACTAACGTCTCGGTTTCTCCAAAACGACATTTCTTGGAATTTAGGATCAAGCCGGCTTGTTTGACACAATCCAGAACAAGATTGAGACGGCTGTTATGTTCACTCAATGTGCTGCCAAAAATAACCACATCATCGAGGTAGCACAAACAAATTTCCCATTTAAGTCCTCGGAGGATAGTATCCATGAATCGTTCGAATGTTGCTGGCGCGTTACAAAGGCCGAACGGCATAACGTTAAATTCATAAAGACCGTCTGGTGTCACGAAGGCCGTTTTCTCCTTATCGTCTGGGTGCATGGGTATCTGCCAATACCCCGATCGCAAATCCAGTGATGAAAAGTAGGCAGCGGAATGTAGACAGTCGATGACATCATCAATTCTAGGAAGCGGATACACATCCTTTTTGGTGACCGCATTCAGTTTCCTGTAATCAACGCAAAACCGCCACGATCCATCCTTCTTCTTTACTAAGATTACTGGTGCTGCCCACGGACTAGAAGACTCTTGGACAACACTTTTACGCAGCATGTCTTTCACCTGTTCAGCAATAACTGTCCTCTCTGCTGAAGAAACGCGGTAAGGCTTTTGCCGAATGGGGTGCGCAGATCCGGTGTCAATTCTGTGGCGAGCACGAGAACGCGGGAGTGAAGCCTGCTTGTCGCCTTGTGTGAAATCGAACACAGAAAGATGTGCCCACAAAACTTGTGCGAGAGCGCGGCGCTCATGTGAGGGCAGTCCCTTGTTGATCATTCGTAGGATCTGCTCTTCAGAAATGCTTCTTTGGGGATCGCTAGTATGAGACTGCTCCTCCTCGCTTAGAACTGTAATGGAGCTGTAAGTAATCTCGTCAAATTCAGCAAGCTTCATATCACGCGGGAGAACGGCAGGGACGCAAGAACAATTGAAAGCCCATAAATTGGAGGCGCCATTCACTACTCTCACGACAGAGCGTGGTACAAGTACATCTTTCTTTGCGCAGCTCGACGTAAGCGGCTGGACTTGCGCGTCAAACGATGAAAGGTCGGCAGCAGCGAAATTGACAGGGATACGTGACAGCGACCAAGGCGGTAGCAGCAAATCGTTCGAAACAACACAATAGTTTTTCACTGGTAAGGATGTGTCGGCAAGGGTGGCGAGAAGCGCGCTATTCAAAGTAATTTCGCCTGTGCCACAGTTAACGGATGCACCACAATCCTGAAGAAAGTCAATCCCGAGAATCACATCATGAGTGCATCGCGGTAGTACGAGAAATTCTGTTTTAAGATCTTCTCCTCCGAATAAAACACTTGCAACACAAATACCAAGGGGAACTAGGCACTCTCCGCTGACACCACGAAACGTCACACCATCATTCCACGGGAACATAACTTTCCTACCCAGCCTCTCTTTGAAAGTCACACTCATGACGGAAACGGTAGCACCAGTATCCACTAATGCTGTTGCAGGTATACTATCAATTAACACACGCACTTTGTTCTTCACCATCATAATAGGCAGAGGAGTATTTCGCAGATACACAGACTGTCCGGCGACCTTACCTCCATCGGCCGCGCCGGCTAGTTTCCCGACGGCGGTGGAGACGTAGCACGTCGCCGTGGTGACGGTGAACGGCGTTGGCGACTGGTTGGGGGCGTCAGGCTGCGGTCAGAAGCTGGCGAGCCACTCCTTCTACTATACTGACGGAAGGTATTCCGAGGTGGCGCGCCTGTGGTGTTTGCAGGGTCTATCGGCCAACGGTCGTCATAACTATCACGTCCAAAATTAGGCCAAGTTGGTGGTGGGCCATATGTTGTTGTCTGTCGGCGCCGGCGACAAAAACGAGCAATGTGTCCTGAGGCGCCACAGCTGTAACATACAGGAGATGCGCGACCGACGTTGTATGCCTCGGAGTCAACCCTGGGGCGCTGCGAATAATAAACGCGATCTTCCGAATTCCGATTCGTGGTGGTAGCTCGACGAGTTCGTTGATCGTGCGTCATGTCGTCGGGAAAGGTACGTCGGTGCTGTCGCAGCTGATCACCTCGACAGTCTGCAACGCCTGGCATGACAGACAATGCTGACACAGCAGATGCATGTTCTTGAGGTTGGTTGGAAGCGCAACCAAGCTGTTCGACATCCGCCCCTTTGGTGTGTCGTTCAAGTTCTTCGCGGACAATTTGCCTTATAGTTGCCGCAAGGTCAAATTGAAAGCTGTAGTTGTCGTTTTCGTCAACGCTTGCCACCGTTGTGACATTTGCTAGCCTGCCAAACTTTGGCGTGATACGGCGCAGCTTCAAGGCCTCAAATGTGCGGCAATGCTTGATGAGGTCGGCGACCGAGGCGAGACTCTCCTTTCCGATTAAATAATTGTAAACATCCTCGGCTATGCCTTTGAGAAGGTGTCCAACCTTGTCCTCTTCGGACATTCGAGGATTGACAGTCTTGCAAAGCTTCAGGATCGCCTCTATGTACGTAGTACAGGTCTCACCTGGGACTTGAGCGCGCTGAAGCAATGTCTGCTCCGCCCGCTTCCGTTTCGTGGTGGAATCGCCAAAGCACTCTGTGAGGTGAGTAACGAAGCTGTCCCACGTTGTGAACGTATCTTCATGGTTCTCGAACCACACTAGCGCCGTGTCTGTGAGGAACAGAACCACATTGTCGAGCTGAGTCGTGGAGTTCCAGCCGTTGTACTTGCTCACACGCTTGTAGTGGGTGAGCCATTCCTCCACGTCTTCGCCGAATTTTCCAGAGAAAGGGCGGGGCTCCATCTGATGCATCCAGGCGCCGGTTGTTCGCACTGGAGCTGCCGGAGAAGGCTGTTCGTCGCTGCTGTGGGACATCGGGATCTCAAGCGGTGTTGGAGGCAGTCGAGCGAGGCGTCGGCTCCGGCGTGGCACTTGCTGCAGCAGCTCCGTCGTCTTGGTCGAAGTACCCCGCACCTCCACCACAAAACTGTTACGGTTAATGTTAAACCGCTTTTATTCAAGGGACGAGATGGATGGTAAAGTCAAGATGGCGTCCTGAGGCTGCACCAGCTCACTTCTTCTTCCTCTTCTTCTCGCCCGGCTCATGCCGTAGCAATATTATGCTGGGTCCCTGGCCGTAGGAGAATCGAAGGTAACGTTCTGGCGGACGAGATGGCCACGTCAATCACATTGCGAGCTGATAACCCTACCGCTGCCGTGCCTGTCACAGATCTGAGGCCTTTCTTGCGAAGGAGATTGCGAGACCACTGGCAACGCATGTGGGACGCGGAAACGGATAATAGGCTCCACCTGATAAAACCACAGTTAGGATTCTGGCCCTCTACTACAAAATCGCGCCGAACAGATGTCCTATTCTGTCGTCTCAGAATAGGACACACGTTTGGCACCCATAATTTTCTACTCACCGGAAGTGAGCCTCCAACCTGTGATAAATGCGGGGAGAGGCTAACCGTACTCCACGTCCTCCTGGAGTGTCGGGAAGCCGAATCTGAGAGAAAGAGACATTTTTCATTAGCATACCGACAGCACATTCCTCTTCATCCTGCAATGCTTCTTGGTCCAGAACCGCTTTTTAATACAGACACAGTGCTAGGTTTTCTTAGAGATGTGGTCTTACATGTTATTAGTCTCATGAATTCGTAGCGCCTCCTCTCTCGAGAGGATGCCACTGCGATAATTGTTTTGCATAGCACATGCCTCCAGGCCCTTCTGTTTGAAGGGCTCTAAGGAGGCAGTAGTGCTCTGGCATTTCTCATAATCCGATATATTTTACCTATCGTATCATTCTTTTTATATGCATCTAAATGTTCATAGTACGAGTCATACGTCATCGCCATAATTTTATCATACAGATTTTACGCACTTTAGAGCGTATATTTTAAGGCCTCTTTACAGCCACCTCACACGAACTTCATAGTAATCATAATTACACTGCAAACTCATTAGCACAGACATGGCGCTCTTTGGCCATACCTGGCCCTTGCGCCACAAAATCCCATACATCATCATCATCATCATCATCATCAAAGGTTCGTGAGGGCTAGGATTCACCTCAATTTGAAGAGAGAACGAGTAAAGATGGTCAAGAAGAGACAGACCAACCTAGACGCAGAAAGTGTTCAGGCAGACAAATTCAGGCTGGTGCTCGCAAACAAATATGCAGTCTTAGAACAGAGAGATGAAGTGAAATTGAGGTAATTAATGAAAGCATAACTAGACTAGCTTCAGAGCCAGCAATTGAAGTGGGAGGCAAGGCACCAAGGCAAGCAGTACGCAAGTTCTCCCAAGTAACAAAAAACCTAATAAAGAAACTATAAAGAATGAAAGTGTCCAACTCGAGAGATGTCAAAACTAATCAACAAGGGAAAAATAAGGGATATTCAAAATTATAACGTGAGAAAGACTGAGGAAGCCGTAAAAAAATGGACGCAGCCTGAAATCAGTGAGAAGGAAACTTGGCATAGGACAAACCAGTATGTATGCACTGAACGATAAGCAAGGTAATATCAACAGCAATTTCGAAGGCATAGTAAAAGCAGCGGAAGAATTCTGTAATGACCTGTACAGTACCCAGTGGAGCCACGATATCTCCATGTGAAGCAGTAATGAACATGTTGCAGAGACTCCTCCTATAACTAGCGATGAAGTCAAAATGTCCTTACAAGACATGAAACGGAGGAAAGCGGCAGTAGAAGATGGAATACTGCTCAATTTAATCAAAGATGGAGGAGACATAATGCTTGGAAAACTGGCTGCTGTGTATACGAAGTGTCTATCGACTGCAAGGGTCCCAGGAAACTAGAAGAATGCAAACATTATGCCAATCCACAAAATGGGAGACGATAAACAATTGAAAAATTATAGGCCCCTTAGCTTGCTCCCAGTATTATATAAAATATTCACCAAGATAATTTGCAATAGAACAAGGGCACCTTTGGACTTTAGTCAACCCAGGCAACACGCTGGCTTCAGGAAGGGACACTCTACAATGGATCATATCCATGTCATTAATCAGGTAATCGAGAAATCCGCAGAGTACAATGAGCATCTCTATATGGGTTTCGTAGATAACGCAAAGGCATTTGATTCAGTATAGATACTAGTAGTCGGAGGCATTACGTAATCAAGGAGTACAGGCTGCTTACGTAAATATCTTGCAATATATCTACAGAGACTCCACAGCTACCCTAATTCTACACAACAAAAGTAAGAAGATACCTATAAAATGCACCTTTTATTTGCTGATGTTGAGAACAGAAAATGTGTCACTTGTATAAGCTTGTCTCTCCGTCTATGGTGAACGCATGACGGCATGGCCACCCTAGAAAAGAGGTCACCAATGCTGTTACTTCTCTTTAAGAAAGTAACACCTTCAAAAGCAATATAACCGTTGCAACTGACAATGGAACTGCTTTAAGTAATTAAGGCTTGCATGGAGGCCTGCAGGCTAACCTTTCAACAAAACATCTGCCAAACATTTGTATTGCTCACATTTCCTATTAATAGAACGAATGTTGGAGCTCTACAGGTTTGAGCTCTGTACAAAGAGAGGGACACAGACCACAGCGCTGTCTTTTCGTTTAGCGCTGTTTTCTCCTCGTAATCATGAACCAACCAGCCCATGTGCGTACTCTTCTACTCCTCTGAATACTGTAGTTGAATGTTACTTATTACTTTGAATGCCAGTGTACATATATGCATAAAAGTTTTTCATATGTCTGCAGGCCATAACGATGCACTTCCTATGTGAGAATTACCCATTTGTCTTTTGTGAGGTGAAAATGTGAACGCACAGTTCCGTATTACAAAAGCATAATAAAAGACAGTCACTTTAGCACACGCCAAAGAGGGTGAAGGCGAAAGCCTGCACGCTCAAGAGACATGCATTAAATTAGTCAACATTTTCTTTCAAACGCGTTGTTACTTATTACTTGTTTTCTCTCACTAAAGGTCGTAGGTTCGAGTGCCTTAAGAGAGAGAGAGAGAGAAAAGCAAAAGAAAGAGAGGGAGATTAACCAGAGATTATATCCGGTCGGCTACCCTGTATTGAGGCAGGGGCAAAGGGATGTGATAGGCGAGAGAGAAAAAGAATGACAAAAAAATTGAACAGAAAAACACACACACGCACATACACACACACGCACACACACACACAAAATACAGAACTTTTTCTATGGGCACTGTCACGTAGTCTGCGAAGGCGTTCCTAGTGATACACACCGTCATATGCACCTTAACAAGTTCACTGCGACACACTTTCTTTAGGTCTTGTTTTACATGCGGAGTGACCCACCGGTGGGACAGGTGGCTATGCCTCTTTCTTTTACTCCAAAGAGATGGTGCTGCTATCTTTGCGGCTGGCATTTGGCACGTTTATTTGAAAGATGCTAGAAACGTATGTTGAACTACAAAGTGCTTGCCACCAGAAAAGAGAAGAAATCAGTTCTTGTGTTAGAAATATTTATTAGTTAGAGAAAAGGTAAAATTTAGTAGGAACATTAACCATGTTTTGAAGTTTTCATCTTGCTCATATTACAGTTGAAGCTAGCTTGCTGCTCAGCTTACTTGTGCTCAGAATTAAAACACAACAAACAGATGAATGGCTTGCCATGGTCACTTTTCTCACTCTCGCCGTAGTGTTTGGGCTACTGCTGGTACTGTTGGCCGCATAGCAGCCAGTGCAGTGCCGCTGAGTGTCGTGTGCCGATGTGCCAGTTTTTTTAGCACGTGGACACTCCTCCCACGAGTTTCTTCGATGTTGTCTTGACGAGGGCCGAACAGTGAACGAGCCAGTTCTTCTTGAAATCTTATAATTGGCGTAGAGTTTCCTTCAAGCATGCCACGAATGTTCCACGCATTTACGATGGCACTTCCAACAAGCAACTCAACAGCTACCTTTGTGTACCACTTGAGTCCTTCTCTAAGGCAGTTGTGGTACGACGTCATTTGGTCACTATAGTTGACGCCTTTTTTTTTTTGCTGCATTGTAATCACGAACGGCCTGATGTTTCTTGATTGGTGCGCCGTCCCTTGTTTTCTTCCCTCTGTCCACCAAAGTTGCGTTATGTTTGGCGACAGATGCGAGTATCAGAACGGGCCTCTTGTCCATCCACTTCAGTAGCTTCACTCCATATTTGGACTGAAGTCCGGTAATACTGTCCTTTGCAACCTTTACTTCAGTGGCATCTTTTGGCAGCCCTTTCCTCGCTGAGCGAACTGTGCCACAAATGAAAGTGTCTTCATTTAGAAGGCGAAGAGTGAGCGGCAAGCTCATGTAGAAGTTGTCTACGTACAGTGGGCACACGACTCACTTGTAATTTTGCATGAGTTTTATACATCTTCGGCGTGTCCCATGCCAACTTGTCAGTTACACTTTACGGCATATACATCAACCTTTAGCTTGTGACTGTCTTTTGTAGATGCCTTGAAGAGCCTGACTATGTACGAACGAAACTCGGCCACGCCATGGTACTATTGTTTCATCTATAACTACCTTTCCCGGCTCAAGCGCAGCGGCAAAAATTTTGGTTCAATTTCTCTACCAGTTACTGGATCTTAAAGACATGATCCTGCGACTCTGTAACCAATTAATTGTCTGCAACATGCTCGAACCTCAAAAGTAGGAAAAAGGCGGTCACGGCTCATATTTTGACGAATGAGTTCAACACCATACAGGTTACTTTTTGCCCAGTAGTGACTCAGAGTAGGAAGATGGACGAGACCAATACAAATTAGTATTCCAACAAATGCTTTCGTTTGTTGGATATTGGTTTCCGTACAATTCTTCAACTGTGATTTAGATTTGTGAGTAGGAAGACGAAGGATACCAATGCTAATCAGTATTCGAATAAATGCTTTAATTTCTTGGGCATTGGTTTCCGTCCAGTTCCTCAACCGTGATATAAATTTGGGAGTAGTTGACTCCAACACTTGTTGTGTGAACCTGTTTGTTTCATTGACCATCATTTGTCAGATATCCTCCATAATAAACCGTGAGTATAAACACAGGGCATCATGGCTAGATGGCAACTAAATGATAGTGGGTGGCCTAGAGTGCCGCGTCACACTAGGCGAAGTGGTTTCCATTACTCTAGAGATGGGCTGAGAGAAATGAGAATACCGTACCTTGAATCATCCGCCTTGAAATAATTAGTCAGGTCCGACTCTCCATTCGACGTGCTGGCTGAGGTCTGTGACGTTTCGTGAACACTATCTTTGTCACTGATTTCACTGTCTGTCCACTGCTGAACATCTGACACTGAAACTCATCAGCCGGCGATCGCGAAGTTACTGGTGCATTATTCCGGCCAAAGCTAAGTTTACTTGTTTCTTCTGCGTTGTGTTCTCTTTCGCATCCACAAAAGGCGTGAAGATCCATTAGACACGCTGAAAAGTTTGGAGTAGCAAGAAAAACGCAGATACTTAGTCCAACGGCACATATTTCAAAAACTGCGGCGAAATGTTTGCAAGCAACCCAACTAAGAAAACGTTCCGCCACTCCACTCTTCGAAACAAACGGGCCACCCGATGTCCAATGCAATAAAAGATATGTTCATTGAAATTTATAATCTCGGACAACAACAAAAGAGGGAGAATTCTCGCGCGTGGGTCACTGATGGGTCACGCCGCACACAGCATAAGAAAGTTTTCATTGAGTGCGTCGTGGGTCGCCGGTGGGTCATAGCATTTAACATCAGACAAGTATTCTACTGGATATTTATAACCTCACGCAACAAAAATCGTACCTCTGAGTTCAAGTGTCATAAAGTTATCGCAGCAGCAAGCAGATTAACGCACGTAACTTTGCTTCCGCATAGGAGGTGCACAGGCTGTGACCCACCGGTGTCCCACAATGCAGTTAAAGTGTTAATGAAAGCTACCTTAATTAACTGCGCTTTAATCAACTTTGCCCTAATTCTCACCAAAGGTTGTGAGTACGAGTGCCTTAATGAACTATATGGTAATGTGCCTTAATCAATTGTGCCCTAATTAACAACAAAGGTCGTGGGTTCGAGTACTTTAATAAACTATATATTAATTAACTGTACCTTTCTTTTTGCATGATTAGAGGCATCAATGTGGAAGAAGACGACAACGAACGCGCAAGCAGTATCGCGAGCGCTCCGATTAACCATGCCTTTTGTTTGGCATGATTAGCGGCATCGATGTGGCAGCGATGTGGAAGACGACAAACGCGCGAGCAGTTGCACGAGCACTCCGATTTTATGTACCTCACAAAGCGACCTTGAAACATAGAGTTCTAAGGCTTTCGCCTTAAAGGGCCCCTCATCAGGTCTGGCCATGTTCAGGTAACAAGCGCAGTGCTTACAATGCGCGCTGATCGTGTCTGCTAAGTATTGCATCCCTATGCGCCGTGGAAAGAAACCAAATTGCCTTCTCCTCACGGGGGCCGCGCTGCCAGCCGGACAGTTGACGTCAATCGCATAAGGGCACCTACGTATACGTGGCAGCGCTGTGATGTCACTCACAGTGACACGTGACTTAGATAATTATTCAAGGCAGCCTCATTTATTTGTTCAGTCTGTTACTTCAGTTGACCAATTAAAGTTTAGAGAAATAATAAAACATACAAACCTAATGTCTGGGTGCTTTTGTTTTACTTCGCACTGTAGCAAGAGAGATGAACTTCCGTTTCGTCTGCTGTTTCCGACGTTTGCCGGCAGGGAACGAAACTATATGTCATTTTCTACCGTGTTCCAGCACTGCGATCGTGCTCTTTCATCCTCCCGCGTCTGCCTCAGTGCTCGTGACTGGGGCACTGACTTATACCGCTAATCACGTGTTTTCGTGCAGAGCGTGCAAAATCGTCCGCTGCGGGAAACAAGACAAGCGCAACAGCTTGCGCGCGACACCGTCACCGGAAGTGTGCCACTCAGCAAAACGCGCGCGAGAGAGAGAGAGGGAAAAAGAAGGCAAGGTATACCCGCGGCGCGATCCCTCGGCTCCGGTATGAGAGAACGCAGTGAAAGAATTTCGCTTGCGGAGGCGAGACAGGAAAAGTGGAGAGAGTGTTTACATAAGCGGCGACGGTTGCCTCCTCAAATCATGGGCTCGTGGCAGTTCAATCATTCTAGCTCTACTGTTAATGAACCAGTTTCAAAAATTCTTGTGGTGGAACACTTATTAGAAGGCACGCAACAACTTTAAGCGCATAACCAAAATTTGCTATGTAGTTTGCGAGGGGCTCTTTAAAACAAACTCGGTAAACATCGGGCAGACCGTGAGATGTTGTCACAGCTCCGTCGAGCTTCACAGCCACAAGCATTGCTGTGAGGCATGTGGCAGAAATAGAGTTTTATGAAATCAAAGGACATCATAGAGTGCGCTCTTGTGGTGTGCTACGTGAATGAAATCATTCATTGCCTGCCTGCACAAACGTTTGCATCTCGAGTTAATTTCAGGCACACCGTAATAATGCATGTTCTGTTGAGCTTCACATCACTATACGCAAGCATTGCCGTAAAGCTAGTGGCAAAAGTACGCTGTCATGAAACTAGATGAATGCATATACCACGCTCTTGTGGTGCGCTGCGTGAATGGAAGCATTATTTGCCTGCCTGCGGAAACGTTTGCATCTCTAGTTAATATCAAGCAAACCATAATATGTGCAGGTTTGTCGAGTGCTTCACCGCACTATACACAAGCACTGCCGCAAAGCCTGTGGTAGAAATAGGAGTTTCATGAAGTCAAATGAATGCATGCATAGGCCGCGCTCTTGTGGTGTACAAAGTGAATAAAGTATTCGTTGCCTGTCTCCACAGTAGTTGGTCACGTTTATTTGTGTGACCACATAGGTTCATGTGCCCCATCTACCTCTTTGACGAGAAAATAAGCAAGAATGTCAGCTGCTACATGTCGATGCATGTACTTTATAACAAAGTGTAGGAGCAGTGCATTTTACTTCGTGAGTAAACCACTTATGGAAGCAGTATGTTTCCTGAACATTGTAGCTATTTAGTAGCCTAGGAAGTGCGTCTGTAGTGCAGGTTGCAATTCTTTCTTTTTGTATTAGCAAAATTAAATAACTCAATGCTTTCTAAAAGCAAACTTCGCAAAGGTGCGTGCGCTGCGTGAGTAAATTAAGAAGGCTGCATATTAATTGGGTTAAACCAGAGGAATATCTGCAGGTAGGGATTTATCCAAACGTACAGAGTATTTCTTTTTTACCTTTTTGCAAATGTTTTCAGTGTAGGGTAAGTAGTTGCATATGCGTCCAGCTGATTTTCACTATTTTTTTCGGGCTTTTTGTTGAACCTTGATGCAACGAAGACGTAACATTCAGCGCTATACTTCGTTACACCAAAATTTTCTTACAATGGAATGCTGCATGCATTCTTCTGTACGTGCCGCGCATGCGCCCCAAAATTTTGGCCCCTCTAAAGGAGTTGATGTTTCGCCCGAAACACAGCTAACGCGACTTCCAACACTCATGAAACAAGCAGCCGCGTAGGTTTGCCGCCTTTACAGCGGCAGCAGATTACTTCCAAAGAATATGGCGCGCGCGCGCCGTGTATGCGCTCAGCCGAGCGCGAACAGCCAAGCGCGGACATGGCCGGGCAAAAGACGCGCGCTCACCTACCCTAGCACGCGCTTGATCACGGGACGTGGACAAGGCGCATAAAACTGCCGTCCTTCTCGGCTCACCCTCGCACCTTTTCATTCGCAATTAACCCCAGCATGTGGGACGCAGCGGGCCACTATAATTTTTATCGCACTTGGGCTTTCAACCGAACATCAGGGCGACGGCGAAAATTCGCCTGGGGTGTCCAAATAATTGCTATCGCCATAATACACTATAGAGAAAGGTATTGTGGAAATTATCCGTGGATAGGTCGAAACTCCCCTAAATTCCCCAAACACGCACCCAACCACGGGCTCGCTGCACACGTGCATCCCGCGCGGCACGATGCATCGATCATTAAGGCGTATCGGTCTTCTCTAGCTCTATGATTATTTCTGCAGTAGTGAGTTGGCGAGAAGCTTAATTTTCAACCTATGCACTAGTGTCGTACCTAAATTTCAAAAGCACATGGACCATATATATGTTGGCAAAATGATCGGAACTCACTCAGACGCGCCAAAATTATACTTAGCTGCTCACTTGAAATTATAAGAATTCTGCTCAGCTAGCCTTGCTCGGGCTCAAACTAGCCAAAATACTACTCAGCTGGACTCACTCAGACTCATGAGACGATCTCAAGGAGTTGACTCATAAGTGAGTTTGTCAGCATATGATGTGTGCTGAGCCATAAACTTGGCTTTCTGGAATAAAACCACTTGGACGGACCAACAAACATCCCGGTCTTTATATGGACGCAAATATATGTGTAATGCAGAGAGCGCGCCGTTGTAAAGGCTCCCACAGTTACCATGCCATGCTGCAGCTCGTTTCGATCATGTCAAATGCAATACCCCTGCCAGCTTTGAGCCAGTCGATCAAATGCGATTTTTATTTACTTATCTCATCACAACACCTAATTTTCCTGACTAAGGCCTTGGTTGAATTTTCCTTGGCACCCATTCTGTTACTCTAACAGGTTGCCAGTTATCTGCTGCCTACGAAATGTGAAGTTGTGCACATGTCATGTGGACTCCATGCCAGACTGGTGCGTTGTGGTGCATGTGTTTGTGCAGATAGGTCCAAAATTACAGAATCCCATATGGGAGCTACTTTAGTTAGCAACTGTAGCCTTGCAAACACGTGCATGAGAGAGTGCTGAAGTGTTACCTGTCAAGACTGGGAGCACCAAGGCAACTTGTGCACTAACGGCATGGGCAGTACAAGCCCACAGATTTTACCAAGTGTGGCTGAGGTGATGCGTCCAGACTTCTCTATGAGGAGAGCCAAATATAAGGTCACCTACCCATCATACCTATTCTGGAGCCTTTTCTTGGGTTTTCCTAAAACATTAAACTCAGCATCAACACTTTATCACAGCATAATTATTATAGCTGATCTAAAACATTCTATTGTGAAATTTCTCCAACTCTTTATGGAGGCATCTATCCATAGATTAAACAGGAAGAGGCTCGATATGCTGACATACTTCCAATGTGGCGTCTCCAGGACCTCCTACTGTCACAATGCATCACAGACATTCGCAAATATATACTGAAGAATAAAATTGATGGGAAATCCCAATATTCTCGGGCATAGTGCGAAAAAATATGGCCCAAGTAAAGTGTCCTTTTAGGCCTCACTGTCCTGTTTTATGGGGCAAGTAGTTATAGTTGTTTGGATTCTAAGGACGCTGGTTGATTTTTCGGACTTAACCTAGGCCATGCTCAGCTCTCAGCGGAAAGGAACAGGTTAACAGGAGAACTTGCCACATAAGGTGGAGGTAGCGCTCCACACAGGCTTAAGCTTAACAAACTGCGTGCTTCCACAGCCCTGTGTGGCTATTATGTAAGTGTTGACTAAGCGGACTGTCCATTTCAGCACATGCTAAATGAACAGAGCATGAGAATCCGCGGTGACGATCGTTGGTTGCTCTACCAGCTTAGAGCTCTACCTAATCAGCGTGCACTGCAATAGACAGTCCACTTAGTGGACCCTTACAGAATCCTTCCCTGGAGTTATCTTTGTGTTGGTAGGTTGCAAGTATTGCACTTCCTCTCCTTTCACGCAGGCAGTTCCCACGCATGGATGTCATTTCACAAATTGTATTCATATTGCATTTCGTCTACAAATTTTCAATTCATGCTTAGAGCCAGGCCCGCCACATCTTGTCCTGCATATCTATAGCCTTATCTTCTCATTTCTGCATCAACACCGTACACATTCATACCAAATCGGAGTCATTCTCCGTTATATCCTCAAGCACTTGAAATAGATACTGCAATAATACCAAGACAGTCACATGCAAACCTTGTTGGGTTTGTAGTGCTGCTGAACGATGCACACATACCATTCATGCTAAAATTCTCAGCAGACATTCCTAAGTTTGTACGAGTTCAACTTTAAGCTGGCTAAACTGAATGATGCATTTTGAAGGCAGTCCTTACAACACTTGGTCAAACTGAATGAAACTGGACAGTGCAATTTGTCGTGTTTATCTATCAATTATATGACTGCTGCCTTGAGCATTCTTCCTGTTATTTTGTCTTTCGTTTCTGTATTGTCAAGTTCAAGCACACATCTTGTTTTGTTGTAGTGCAAGCTGAACAAGGACAACAGAAAGGCACATCTGACACACACAGCGCTAATTTTCAACAGCAGATTTATTTCCAGTTCTCATCTCTATATATGCACTCTCGAAATGTCATACAACATGTGTAAAATTTCGGTAAAAATTAACAATGATATAAACAGGGAACCACACGCAAGCAACTTTTTGACTCACATATTCACAGACATGTACACAAACAAAGATAATCGAGCTCTTTTGAGGATAATGGAAGGATAATGGATAATGCGTCGCCGAATTTTGATGTGTGTCTAGCTTCTATTATCAAGCACGTCGTCTCACACCTGCTTTTACTCATAATGACTGTTTCTTTAAATTTAGGTTTGCATTTCATCTCTGGCAAGGGTAGCAGGAAAGCCGTCAGCGGCCATGTTGTTTACTTTGTTATTGTGTTCTCCTAGCTGGTTATTTATGCATCTACATGTTTGACGAATTTAGGATCGTCCACACCCGAGAGAAATGCGGTATGCCGCACCGACGATGCAATCAGTGAATTTGTACCGCAGAGCATCAGCCCACCGCTCAGCTGGCGGGCTGCGGTTGGAGGGCGTCCAGATCCCACGGAACAAGGCAGTCACCTACCTAGGGCTGCGCATTGACCATCGGCTGAACTGGCTGCCGGCTACCAAGGCCCTGTGCGCCATCCAACCACCTCGGGCTTCCTGATCGGCCACTACTTCGCTTCCATCTCTACGACCCTCTACCTTTCTCCCTCCTACCCTCTCTCTCTTTTAACCCCATCCCCTACACCCTGCTGGCGCTGAGCCGTGCTCCCGCATGGGTTGCAGAAAATAGCGCTAGCCTTTTCTCCTTCCCCTCAAGAACCACTTCTGAGTGAATTTTTTATGTTCATTTTCACATGTGGTATGTGCGATTCTTTCTGGCCTTGTGTTTCTACACAGGCTGACCAATTTAATAGGCACCAAACATAACACGTTGATGCCACTCCTTCCCGCAGTCTTGTTTAATTTATGGGAGAACCCGGGTATGTAGGGGATGACAGCAACTTTTCTTTTGTTTATGTCAGTGCTTGTAGCATGCACCTGCTCCGAGCTGCTTTCCTGTGCCTTCTTAAGCAGTCTTTAAGCAGTTAGCTCTGTGTGTGTCAGATGTGCCTTTCTGTTGTCTTTGTTCAGCGTGCACTACAACAAAATAAGATATACCGTACCAACAAGCCCCAATAGCTATCCCCATCAAGTACGCATGTACTTTACCACTGTACAAGTAGATAGGCTTCAAGGCTTTTCCTGGGCATTCAACAGTCACTATTTATTCCTAGAAACCTGCCTGCATGTGAACGCAAGAGAAACTTATTAATTCATGCTGGCAGTATAAAAACAAGCAGGTATTTGGACATAAAATGTTTATTTTCAGCACTGATTTTCTCACTGATGTAGATGTAGTGCTGGCTCCCTCCTTGCCCGAAGCATACGCTTGCCGTACACAGCGCCAGATGACGTCTGCCTAGGTCAAAAGATCAAATTGAAATAAGAAGCATTTTGTTTTAGCTCTGGAAAGAGAAAGCAGGATTCAGACATTAACATGTAAAAAAATACTTGCCTAAAGAAAAAGTAGTGCACAAGCAAATTCACTACAGAGGTTCACTTTCAAGAGCAGAAGTATGGTTACAATGAAAATTACAAGGAAGCTCCACTGCTCATTGAGCTTTCGGTGCAGTAGTTGCTGAACCACAACGGTTAGCATGCTACATCTTGCATATTATGCCTTGTAGAGCAATACTGCACTTTGAGCAATGTAGCACCCATATAAATGAACTGACAAAGAACGCTGAAACTCCAGGCTAGTTTGGTCTGCATAAGATATGATACAGACGCTGTACTGCATTTATTTAGTGTTTCGGTCACTGATCTCGTGCACAAAAGTAATTCACTCCTATCCTACATGAAATGCCGTTAGTTCTTTGAAGCTTCATTAAGCCTTTGAATTTGCTGCATGCGTAGGTCAAAGGGAGTTCGTTTGGTTCCTGTTAATGTGGTACATCTAAGCAACTGCTATCAATTACCTGTAGTGTTCCCTTGCATGTACAAAAAGCCATTAGCCCTTTCAATGCACAATACTCATTACATTTGACACTTGGGACTTGTGAAAAGTGCCATTTAGGATTATAATGCCTGTCCACATCTGACAATTACCTTCAGAGCTGGGTCATTCCCATTCCAAATGCCTTGGTTATTACTGCTATCATCTCACATTTTAATTTACAATCTTCTTGTCCACTTTTAAGGAAGCATCCCACGACACAGTGTCACCATCCCAGTGGCGCACTATGGAGTTAACTCATGCGCTACCAGTAGCAGATGACGTTAACTGAAGGCCACTGAAGAGAAAACTCTCTGTGAAAATTTATTTTGCACAATAAATCCAAACAATACAGAATAGTCAAAATGCAGTTATCTGGCAACACTGTTTACATCCACCATCTTTGTTTGGTGCAGTTCTGAGGTGGCTCCATATTGCGAGGCTTGGCAATCATTGCCAGGCGACTGTTCGGGACACTAAAATGCCAGAACTGCCTTCTTCATCCACCTGTTAATCAACAGCAAACTTGAATGCGCTGCCACGAATAAATCAAGCCATGTCAATTGGTTTTGCTCTTTTGAATATTTCTGAGGATGACATTTTCAATAGACGTACTAATTTGAAACTGAAACCTACGCTTAGCCGCTTTTTGTTGTGATATGCACTTCGAACCTGAGCTAAGTGTTTCAAAAAATGGCAAAGGATCTTTTTTTTCTGTAGAACTGTCCCATCATTATTTAAAGAAAACCCTAGAAAGTTTTGTAACATAATTCTTGGTTCTAAAGACAGTGCAATCTCATTAAACAGTAATGTCGGTGTCCCTGTTCCACTTTCTCAATTTTCTTCCTTGTTAAACGAAATGCTCGTAATGTCTGTTTCCCAAGTGTCAGCTGTTTCCCAAGTGTCATCTGCGTATTGTAGAAAGGATTACCCACCGATGGATCCTGTGCTTATAGATTCTTTTGATATGTAGCTCCTAGTGCAAAGCTTGAAATTGTCTTCGTCATGGGGAACGGACGGTATCAACTCAAAAATTTTGAAGAACACTGCAATGTACTCCTCTATTACATTAACAGTGCTTTTTTCACAGTCCATGACTTCAGCCCAGTTACCTCGCGATAGGTAGGTGGGCAAGGTGGTACCGCTTTTCAAGTCTGGTGATGTCAGTTCAACATATAATAACAGACCTATAAAATTAACTAGGATTCCTTGCAAACTATTAGAACATATTATTTAGCCATGTTTAGTTAATTTCCTCGAGTCTAATGCATTCTTTACGACGAAACAGCATGGGTTTCGCAAATCATTTTTGTGTGAGACGCAACTAATCTGCTTGACCAATGAACTTTTCGCTGCTTTGACAATGGGTGTTTTGTCGACTCCTGGATTTTCATAAAGCGTTTGGCCTTGTCTCTCATCCTCTACTTCGTTTAATGTTATGCAAATTAAACATGGATCCTAGCATTTTTGCCTGGAATGAAAATTTTCTTTCTAATAGAAAGCAATTTGTGACAGCTAACAATTTTCATTCCTCTTCCTGTCCAGTTGCTTCCGGTGTGCCGCAGGGTTCTGTCCTCGGGCCACTTAAATTTTTAGTCTACAATAACCACTTGGCTAATGTAGTTCAATCATCCATCAGGCCATACGCTGATGACTGCGTAATTTATCGCATAATCCCGTAACGCATTATCCCCTAACGCGCAAAGCTCTCATTTTCATGTATCGGTTCCCCCTATATAATACCCCTTCGGGGGCCTTTAGGGGTATTATGAAATAAATTATGAAATAAAAAATATGATGACATTTATCTTGCAGCACTTCAATCTGACCTCGACGCTATAACTAACTGGTGCAACGGATGTCGAATGCATTAGAACGTTAAAAAATGTAATGAGAATCTTCAGAAAAGTTTCTACTTGTAGCCCACCTCTTTATCACATTGATGACTGTGTACTAGACAGCGTTTGCCACGTGTAAGTATTTAAGTGTTCACCTAACTGCCCATTGGACCACGAATATCCTCTGCACATCCCGATTAGATCCGAACGTCCAAGTCCCAGTCAGGACGTCCAGTGGATAACATGTGGACATTAATTTCGGAATGTCCTATTTAGGACATCCTTCAGACATCCACACAATTGAACTTCTGGGATCTAAACAAAATCCCAAAACTTTAATACTATGGATGTCCGAAGAATGTTTTCAACGGGATGTCCCATACCGGACATATGTGGGACCAACACATCTAATTGGACCACAGATCTCCAGTGAATGTACAAAGGACTTCCTACAAAGGATATTTTGACGTCCGTCGGACATCCCTAGAAGTCCCGATCATGTACTACGGATATCCATAGGATCGTCCGACACAAGAGAATTACACATCCAACGAACGTCCATCGTACATCAAAATCAAATATGCGGACGTCCACAGGACCTTCCCAAATAGCCACAAACATCCGATAGATGTACCGCATTGATCCAAACATCCAGCAAAAAATGGGATGTCCTACGGACACCCTTTGCATGCACATACATCTAAGGGACGTACAATGGCATCAAAGTTTTGGATGTCCGATGAACATCCATTTAGTTCGTTCGTCAGACGTACAGCAGACAAGGAGGAGGAGTCGATTTTAATGAAGAGAAAGGAGGAGAGGTCGGCCTGGAGAGCGTGTCTCTAGCCTGTTACTCCTCACTGGGGAAACGGGAAGTGGTAAATACAGGAAAAGGTAGGTGGCGGGTGATTATTGTATGGTACAATGAGATACTATATAAAAGTTGTCCAATATGCGGATGCGCACTGTAGACGCAGACAAAATTTTGTATGGCCACGGAACGTCCATAAAGTTTGTGCTTTAGACGTGCATTGTAGGCCCCCCAAAGGTTTTTTTCGCATTGTCTACGCGCGCTTCTGATTTTGCCGTGGACGATGCTGCGCAGCTGGAGCCTGTAGTTTGGTGCGACGATCGCGCGGTATCATCAGTGATCATGTAATGGATGTCCATAGAGGTCCCATTTTTTTTATTTTTTGCAATTAATGACTTTTTTATTTCCGACTTCGGAAAAGTAATTGAAAAAACAAGGTACAGTATGTTCGGGAATGAACTGATATATATGGTAGAAAAAAAAACTGCATGAAAATTATATCAAGGCACTTTACTTTTGCTGAGCACCACCAAACTTTTTTAAACTGTTGCAAACTTCCCTTGTGGAAGTGATTGCGTGGCCTCCGACACTTGACACTTCATCTCGGAGGGCATGTTCGTCGAAAGCAAGGAGCCGAAAGTACGCCACAAATTATTCACTAAATGAAAAATGGTGTTTAAAGACGTAGAAAAGTTATGATTTAAAGAGATTTTACGCAGCATTATTGTCTAATTATCATATATTTTCTCTCACAGTCGCGTGCCTGTCATACGTCACCATGAGCGCAGCCATTGCAATGGTGCAGCTAGCACGCGCGTGCGTGCATGTGTGAGCTTGTGTTCCAATGCTGGCGCTGAGCTTTCTCTATGGCTGAGCCGTGCTGCTCTATGCTGTGCTCCCTGATGGGCTGCAGAGGATAGCGTCAACCTTTCCGTTCTCACAGCGAACCACTTTTAGGTTGCGGTGCTGATGCTGTGACACTTCATTTTTTTTATTCTCGCCATGTATGCAGTGGTGTCCGGTCGTCAGCAGGCGCATGGTTTTCAAGGTATGTCCATTGTCAGTGTTTTTTTTTTGGTACTTTCTTCTCTTTTATGCCGGTAATGAGTGCTTAGCATGGGCCGGAAGAGCTGATGCACAACGCAAACGCCCAGTGGTTTCGGCAGTACCCTTCAAGGCATGTCGGTGGTGTTTCTTAATTGGTGCATAGCTAGTTGAACTGCAACCTGAAACAAATGGTGATAGAGAAGCGACCTTCTTGTTTTTCTCCCTTTGTCCCATGTTTAAGTTCATCTTCTCATACTAGTCGTAGATTTCTTGTACTGTACGTGCTTCTCGCGGTCCGCAGGTTTTGTGCACAACGCCACGATGGTTTCAGTGGTTCTGGAACATGTTTTAGATACTGCTGCTCGACGTTGTGAGGTAGTCACCGTTCATGCATTGCTTTTGGAGTCTTTTGTAATAAGGGCTGTCTGTATAGCTATGTGATATTTTGCACGCATTGTTGCTCCTCGGTACGTTTACGTAGCTCCTGTGTATAGCATGCAGTATTACGTGCCTGTATCATTTGTAGGCGCAAGACATGTACTTTCACGTGTTCTTGAACAGTCGATCTTTTTGCACATTATATAAAGCTTTGCTGTGCTCTACAGCTTGCAAGGGCAATTTTGTTGTCAGTGGTACTATTTAAGCAGATGCCTTAGATCTGCCTCCATAATAAAGATACTATAGGTGTGGATATATACTCTGGGATTTTAACCTAATCACTGAGCTTAGAGAAACTGAAAACCAGTTACTTGTATTAAGATACCTTGTATGTCTTACCCACACATTCAGAAATGGGCCTGAACTTTAAGCCCATGCTTGATTTGGTCGAGATAAAGCCCGACGCTAACGCGCCTGAGGAGAGACAGTGAGTGTCTTGGGCACGTTCGCACCTGTCGTTATAGTGACAGTCAAGCATGGGCGTCAAGTAAGGGTGAATATCGAAATGCGGGGTAAGTAATAAGCGATGTGTTTGCATAGTTGTAAAGATTCTTTCTTGTTTTTCAGGTTTAGGATGCCCAAGCAAGCCAGCAAGAGAGTGATCTTCCAAGTACGGTTCGCCCTCCAGCCCCACATTGCATCATACGGTGTGCCTTTAGGAGTGCTGACAAATTTTCTTCCCCTTTTGAATCTGGTAGCGGTCTAACTCGTAGTCACGGTAATGACTACAAGGCTAAACCTCACTATCTTCAGCGCCCAAAAATGTTAACTTTGAAGTGGCAACCTTCAGATCAGCACTAGCGGCTACATGTTTCCTTGGTAGTACTGCTGCGGGGGCCCAATGCAATTAACCACTGCTGCAATGTTGACCCCAGTGTATGATCTGGTACTGCTACCAACCAGACAACGCTATAGAGATGTAGATATAGCAGCTCATCTCCAGCATCAATCAGCTGAATCAATGCTTTGGCCTTTCGTGGCATCTGATTGCATTTTAAGTACTGCTGTATGTTTTCAAAAATGTGACAAATATAGAATCCTGTTATGTGATGTCAGGCTAAGTGTACGGAAAGCAGTGAGACAGTTTAAAAGAAACGGCTGATCTGGTATTGCTACGAGTGGCTCAGAATTCTCAGCAGAATGGTGTGGCCTGGTACCACTGCATTTGGTTGCTAGTGCATGCCAAGTGTGCTGTGGTACCAGGTAACCACTAACTGCGATTACATTGACATTCCTTATGATCCATGAACCTACACACAAATTTGCTGTAGTCTCACTCGCATGGAAATATGGCGTAGTTATTCTGCTCGAATAATTTATAGAGCATACCATTTTGTACTTATACTGCATGCTTACTTATTCGAGGAAAGTGTCTTGCTCGTCGAGTGAGAACAATATGTTAAAACTATTTTTGTAATGCAGCAGCTGTGTTTCAAATTTTTCCCCTTTATGGAGAAGCTAATTTGGCACCCTTCTGCTGCCGGGGGTTGCCTGTTTCTCTTACAGGATTTATCATTGTGCTAAGGTATTGGTGGTTTTCAGCTTGTTTTTCCTATAGGATATATTGCTCTTTTGGACCTTCAGTTGTTGCTCTCCTTTGTTTCACTATGTTGCTCCTGTTTTTCTTTCGCTGAATACAAGGCTAGCCAAATAGTGCTTTGATTTTTCCATGTGAAATTTGTTTTTGTTGATGAGTGTGTGTCATTTGTGTCTTATTTTACTGGAGAGAATGCAACTATAACACTGCGCTACGATAAGTGCTCCTGGGCAAGTGTTGCTTTTAATGTCTCATTTTATTTATTCTTTAGTATGTTTATGCTTAGCTGCTATGCATATGTGGTATTGTTGTATTGGTTCGTGCATTAAGTGCTCATTATGCTTTTCAGAAAACAAGAGCTGGCATTAGGTTATATTTTTACTGTTCACTTTATTTTCATGAGACAGCTACAGTCTGTCATTGTATTTCACTGCAAATATTGTGTACATCATTACATACCTGTCAAACGGTTCATACTAGTAAGAAGTTTCACAATAAGAATGCTGGTGGCGACAACGAAGTTTTTCTTCGATTAGTAACAATGGCACTTTGATTTGTTGTCCCAAACAGTCCAGGACTGTCCGAGAAGCTGCGTACGCCAATAATCACTGGCTGTAGTAGCGTCTCATGCAGTCTAGGGCAGTCTGGGACAATAATTTGAAGAGGCACAATGCATGCATGCATGACGAATAAAAGAAAGCCAAAAATAGTACAATGGATGTCCTATGGACGTAAATGTGGTTAATATGGATATCCATTAGATGTTACATATATCCAGCACTGACATCCCCACAACGTACTACTTACATGTTCCGGATGCATTTTCGATGATCCATAGTACATCCATGCAACGTTTTCTGTATAAATCTGGATATATAATGGACATACTGAATCTCCTAGGTGTACCATATTAAGCACATCTAATGGATGTATCTGCATTTGAAGATGATTCTAACCTCTCTTGTCAAGCCCATGTTAAATGCGTCGTTAACAATGCTAATCGCACGTTAAGTTTCTTACGCTGCAACTTTTGAAGGGCACCATCTTCTCTTAAACTAACCTTATACAAAACACTTGTAAGGTCTAAGCTTGAATATGCATGCGTTTGTGGGATCCCAGTAAAGAATTTCGAATAATCAATTCGAATCAGTACAAAACCGCAGTGCGCGTTTAATTCTGTCAAATTATTCTCGCTTTTCAAGTATATCGTCGATGAAACACATTTTGGAGCTTCCTAACCTTTCTCTGCACAGAAGTGTTTCGTTTATCCTTATTTCATATAATTTTTCATGATCCACATCTGAAAAGTGAACTTCTTAATGAGCCATCTTATTTGTCTTGTACTAATCACCGTCATAAAGCTGAAATCCCTTTTTGCCATACCTAATGTATGTTCTGATTCATTCTTCCCGAAGACATCGAGGGCATGGAACCACCTGCCCACCTCCGTCGTCACGATTCCAAATGTTTCTGCATTTAAATCTGCTGTCGACAATTATTATTGTATATACTAGCCGCCAACAATCACAATTATGTTTTCCCCACTCCTTTCTGTAACACCTTCCGACATTGGTGGTATAGTGAAATAAATAAATAAATTCACTCTTGAACTTTCACATCTGGCCTCAAACACCCTTTCATTGCAATACAATGCTCCAGATTCATTTTGTCTGCAAGAAAATGTCACATGAGAAAAATCAAAGCACTAGTAGTACTTAGGTGATGTTTGTCAAAGCTGTTAACTAAGCTCTATGCACATGTGACAGCTTCGTTCATATTGGATCTGCACTTTGAATGTGTGAGCTGAAATTGTGCAAATCAGTGATTAAAAACCTGTCTGTATGTAGGAATTTGTCGTAGACTGATTAGCTGCTGTTGTGTTCTATCTATTACGCATGGCTGGACTTCATAATGATCAAAACGTTCATGCAAGAGAAAAAAAGACGGCTTTTTTAATACAGCTTAAATTTACGTACTAGGAATCACAACCTTTGAAGGGCCCCTAACCAGGCCCTGTGGCAAATTTCGGTTATACACTGGAAGTTCTTATGTGCCCTCTAGGGAGTGTGCTGCCGCAATAATTTTTCAAATCGGCTAATTAATAGCCGAGATAGAAATATTTCAGTGCCGCAAACCCATGATTTCAGCAGACGAGCTCCACTGCATAGCGAGACTCTCTCTCCACTCGCCCTGTCTAGCTTTCGCAAGCGAAATTCCTTCTCTGCATTCTCCCATGCTTGACCTCGAGGACTGTGTGACGCTTACGTCACGGGCCCCCCGCCTTCATTTTTTTTCTCCACGCTTTTTTTTTTCGGCGCTGTGCATTTACGCTGATGGCATTGCACGTAGGCTGTTATCGTTTCGCGCAGCGCACGATTTTGCACGCTGTGCACAAGGACACATGACTACCGGTATAATTCAGTGCTACACGAATACTGAGTCAGAACAAGCGGATTGCAGAGCATGATCACACGCTGGAATACAGTAGAAAAGCATAGTTTCGGTGCCTGCGCACGTGACTGCATAACCGTGGGAACCAGCAGACGAAGCAGAAGTCTTGCTTCGGTGCGAATTCAAACAAAAGAACACGCAGATATTCTGCTTCTGTGTTTTATTATTTCTCTAAACTTCTATTCGTCAATTTAAGCAACAGATCACGAAAATAACAGATGGTGCCTTGAATCATTCTCGAAGTCGCATGCCACCACGAGTGACATCATACTGCGGACCCGAGTACATAGGTGCAGGGATGCGAGTAAGTCACTGTCCGGCGTCGCGAGCAGCGGCAGCGAGGAGACGGGAAAACGGCGTTCGGATTGAAATTTCAGACCTTTCCGTGGCGCGTAGCGACGCAATTCTTTGCAAACACCATCATTAGCATGTATTTTATGCACTGCGCTTGTCAGCTCAAGATGGCCAGACCTGGCGAGGGGCCCTTACATAGCAAATTTTGGTTATACGCTGGAAGTTGTTACGGGCCCTCCAGGGAGCGTTGTGCCGCAATATTTTTTCAAATTAGTTCATTAATAGCCTAGGTACAAATATTTCATTGCTGCGAACACATGGTTCCAGGAGGCGAGCGCCACTGCCAAAAGAGATACTCTCTCCTCTTACCCCGTATAGCCTCCGCAAGCGAAATTCCTTCCCTGCTTTCTCCCCCACCAGAGCTCAAGTATCGCGTAAAGCACTGCCATGTGCGCAACGCACTTGTGCGATATACGTCGACTCTCTAGATGGGAGATGCCAGAACTTTAAAAGGTTCAACCGATTTTCCTGCGCCATCGTAAACTAGTTCAAGGTGGTGCACCAGAAGTTCAGAAATTATCTAATATCCGTTTGATTCGCCTGTACCGTGCTGAACCAGTTTATGACGGTGCTACAGAGTTTATAAATTGTGCAGCTCAACATCTGTGGCACAGGCACAATGGAACACTTCAAATGAATGCCCAAGTGCAGACGCAGTGCAGGCGTTATGTTTTGTACGATTAATGTGCACCGTAATTTCAGAGCTCCTGAACTGTGAGTATGATCAGTTTCCGAGGTGGAAATACAACGCGCACTTACGTAGATACAGCAGATGCCCAAAACAGGGTTTCAATGGTACCTGTGTGCTGTACGAACTCGGCCCCGACAGTAGACCGGGTACAGCAATACCGTTAACCAGCCCTGCATGTTTTGAAATGAATGGTGGAGTTCAGAGGGCACCACTGCTGCTCCGCTAAAATTAATGGAAGAGTGCAGCACCTCGTAAACTGTTTCAGATGTTGCAGGTGAGACAAACAGAACAATAGCTCAAGTTCGTCTGCAAAAGCTTGAGAGGCACGTTACAGCGCAGTGACGGGCCCTGAATTCCAGATAAAAGTCGATGTCTTGAGGTCATTGGTCATCAAAATAGTGGAAAGCAATGTCCCATTTGTACTGGAAGCAAAACCAAAGTAGAAAAATGATTAAATGTTTGGAACGGTACAGTTAGTTCTGCCGATGACAAAAGTAGTTTCAATACATGCCATATGTTATTAAATCACCATTTTTTCACTACAGATGATCAGACAGCATTTTTCTAAAAGCAAAGTGCACTGTGGAAATGAACGTCAGTATCTTGGAATGAATTCGTCATGCCCTTGTTAACGAGAATGCAGACAATTGGTTCTTTTCTCTATTAAATTTTACAAGGCAATAAGAGCATAAGAAAACTACCAATGCAGATGTGTTCACAGAGGCATATTTAATCTGTTGGGTTGATCAGTACAGACAGCTGATTTGCAGCCTAATGGCTGCGAATCAGAACATGCTAACAGAACATAACATGCTAACACGCATGCATGCAAAAGTAAGTGTACATGTAACGTAAATGTCAATACACGCATGCAAAAACACAACACACAAAGTGTAGCGTAGATGCAGCAGGTGTGTGTAAATGGGGTTGCGATGGTGTCTTGTCTGTTGCATCGTCTGCTGCAATGCTGATTAGCACCTGTATTTCTGCACCAAGGCGGCAATGCATGAAACGTGCTGCACTGAGGGAGGGTGCTAAAAATTTTTAACCAACCAAGCACCTTTTGAAATGAATGGCAAGGGTTAGAAGGCATTACAAATGAAGCACTGAAATGAATGGCAGGGTTCAACACCATGTGAACTGTTTCAAATGGTGCTAGTAAATTGAACAGCCATAAAATGACACATGCATGAAAACAATCACAGAACAAATATGGACAATGAAGATCAAGCTAAGTCCAAGTGAAATTCTGTTTCTAATCACTTTCGACAACATAGAAAGATTCAACAAAGCACTTTTTGAAACAATGGCACCCTGTGCTGACTGCTAAGAGGTGATTGAGAAAGCTGTCAATGTAGACATCGCTATTGATGCGATAGATACTCGTGCTGTACAAAGAACAGGTGCTGAAAATGTGCAGCAGTGCCAGTGCAGCAGATAAACAGTGCCATCGATGCTGATGCGGCACATTGCACGAACTCTTTAATCAAGTGATACGGTGTAGGTTATGCTATTTGCTTGGTTAGATCACTCGGTGGCCTCGTGCATATGGCTGCTTTTTTTTTAATCAATGCGAGCTTCTTATGCTTTCTGTAAAGTTCTAAAACACTTCCACCAAGTTGCACCATAAATGATATTGCCTGCTTGGTCTGAAGTATGGATAGTCAAGAAAATCTGCCAGGAGCTTTAAAAATAAATAAACATTAATAACAATAATAAATACTACTATTGTGCAGTAAAACCTTGTTAATATGTACCCACTTAATAAGTAATTCCAATTTAAATGTAGTCGTCATGAATCCCCTGCTCTGTCGCCATTAAACCTGATGTATTGGCTAAGCACTTAAGCCGTAGTTGCTTAGTGCATGCCAAACGGTTAATGTGTAGTATTTACTTCATTTTTCAGTGGGTACAAGCATGACACTGGCAAATGACTGCTGAAGCCGTAGTCACTTAATGCATGCCAAATGGTTAATGCATAGTATATACTTCATTTTTCGGTGTGTACAAGCATGACATTGGCGAAATATTGCGCTTGCAGACCATAGATAGCGAAACTGTGCCACACAGACCTTCCCCGTACTGCAGTTGCCACTGACGGTGACGTCAAAACATAGCTAGTCATCACGGATGACGACGTGGATGTTGGCCCTTCCGTATCTGACATCGCCAATATGTTCACCATCATCAGGGCGTTCGCAGAGAAGTGGGGATTGATGGAGAAACTGACTGGCGGACTTGCAGAGGTTTAGGATGACGTCACCACTGCAAGGTCTCTACGACAGCAAGTGAAAGTCGCAAGTTTTTTGCTGCCTGCCCGTAAATAAAACTTGTCTGTGTGTATTTGAGTGAGAATTAACATGGTTTTTTTGGCCAGTAAGTCTATAGCTGCTCATCTGTGATTGTTGGTTAATTAGTACATTGCTTAGAGCATACCTGATCCACGTTCCCTGCCAACAACATATTAACGAGGTTTTAAAGTAACAGTGCCCGCAACAACTATCAGTGTGCTGGACACTTTTCTGGCTGCATGTTGAATCCTTGTCAAAGAGGTTATGGAGCGTATGCACACCCACTGGAAGTGCCCACTGTGTCTGCAAACATCACCCCTGTGAGCATCATTTGCATGGTGCTGCGAACCTCAGTAGCACCAGCTAACCAGCAGGTGTAGCGGTTCCCTGCAACGGTGTGGAACGTCACCTGCACCATGCCACAACTGAGAACTGTGGTGCAGCGGCATGCTTTTGTACCAAAGAATTGAGGGCTATGGGACAGCACACCATGACTGGAGCACATGGTGCAGTGGACTGTGTACGAATCGGACACACTTTATTTAGTACACCAACCACCATGTCTGCAGCATGCCAAAGTGCCACAGCCATTTCAGCCACAGCTGTGCACATCACTGAGTGATACTCCACGATAAGGCTATCAAAGCAATCTGCGCACTGGGGTTTGAGGAAGATTCTTCAGCAGATATGGAGTGTGCACCCGATGGCAAACAAGCCAAATTGAAGTTTGTTCTTGTTCAAGAACCCTGGCCCCTGTTTCTTACTGATGGAAGCACAAATACATATGTGCTGCAATGTTTAGACATCAGTTACGATAGACGTTTAACATTTTGACCAGATGGACAAAATCTGACGATGATTTTTAGGACTCAAATTACAAGGCAAGGACAACGAACGTATATGATTGCACCTGCAATGTTCTCTTGCGTAAACTCATCATGCCACAGGTTGTTAGCATCAAGATGTAAAATTTACCAGACCCAGCATCTCTTTTCAGTCAACAATATACACAATAGAATTAACCACTAAAGTTATCACTAAAATGAGTGTTGAAGCCCCTTAACGCTTACATTAGGACCAGTATTCACAAGTGGCTGTAATATCAATGTGTAACCGCTCAGAGGGTTCGTGAAGCAAGCATTGTTGAGCACAACATGAACATCACTTCCAGCCACGGAAGTACACGGGCGATGGAACACAATGCCCACTCTTAAAGTCAATAGTTACGATGCAATACACAACACTCTTTCTCACAAAACCTTGTAACACTAGTAAAATTGGTTGGCCAAGTTTCGGTTTATCCTACTTTGAAGCAAGCATATAAAGAGAACATCCCAGTCTTTCATCCATGATTAAATCACCAGTATTAAATGGACCCACCTTAAAACTCATTTGGCAGTAACAAGCGTATGTCCATGCTTGTATCGTTTATTGATTGTCTTGCTCTAGTAGAACGGACGACCACCCAGCCTGATCATGCACTTCGTAATGAAGTTTGTTTTTTCTTCTTTCTAGAAAATCACATACCGACCCCCCACACAATATCCGCCACACTTGCACTGAACACTCGAGTGTTACGCTGCGGAGAAAGGCTATCAGTGAAAGGCTACTGACAGCGCAGCGTTATTACTTTGGCTGTAAAACGAACTCTGTTTCTCGCACGTGCAATGAGGCCACAAAACACTTATTTAGCAACTTCATTCACTACCGCCCTTAGTCAGCGGACGGCAGATCTGAACCATGCGTCAGGAATGTACGTTTCCATTGGGAGATAAATGATAAATACAGTCAAACCTTGTTAATTCGAAATCACGGATAAATCGAAGGTTTTCTGCAGTCTCGTATTTTCCGATGTATATTTGACCAGATAATTCGAACCGGCGGCCTAGGCCAACCCAGTTAATTCGAAGATTTGGGATGCTATGCACCAATTCCCGATCGCCATTTCACCGCAAAGCCGACGAAACGACGGCAATTTGGAGCCGTGACGCGACGCCACATAGCAATCGCAATTATTAATATACGAAGCGCCTGACCCGTAGTACTACTAGCACGAAAACCAGTCCACGCGCTCGCAGAGAAGACGTGCTTCACTGCAACGCAGCGGGGATACCGGCTTCTGTCCCCCACTCTGCACGCTCCTCGCAGTCGCAGCAGTCGCAGCGTCAGCGCGTGTTTCGTGCCGCTGCCATTAGTTGCCGTTCGCCCATTCCATAGAGCTTCTCACCATAACACCTAGAGGGTAATCTGGCGCCACCGTCTATGGGAGTTTCTTAAGGGGGCACCGTGCCGTCATGGGAATGACGGTATATGTATAGTGTACTAGAATAATACACTATAGGTATATGTGTCTGCGAGGCTCGTGTTGGCTGGTGTTGTAAGAGGCTTCGTCTAAAACGTGGATATGCCTATGCAAATAACGCGTTCTCAAAGTAAAATCTTCATATAATATTTCCATTCACGCATATTACATCTTTACTCACCCACAATGCATGACTAAGCGAAGAAAAGCAAGAACAGACGACCAACTATTTCAAAGCAAAGCGAACCTTGTCGTCTGTCCTACAACTTTAGCGGCCCGCTGATACTTTTTACGTAACATGTAGTTGTACACGCAATAAAAAGTTCTCATGGTTAAACAAAACATGTTTTCGCGTAATAATAAAGCTAAAACAGCTTTTCATGTGCTGTTTTAGTAGAAAATGGATCATTGTGACAGACGGAACGGTACTTGCCAAGCGCGTCTTCAAGGTTTCCTGTCTCTACAAGAACGATGCCAACCAAAGTCACAATATACCGGCATTCCCATGCATACCACAGCGCAGCGGCGCCAGATTACCCTCTAGGTAATGTAGTGAGAAATTCTATGGCCCATTCTCTCTCCGCGCCTGCAGCAACGTGTGTGTGCGCGCAACGCCGGCCTGCGCCGTTTCTTTGTGTGCAGTGGTTAGGGGTGTTGCAGCTAGCGTAGTGTTCTTTTTAACGCGACAACGTTAAGGAGCTCGTGTCGCAGAAAAGCCGGTGTCGTCGGCGGCGTTGGCCGTGAGCACGGAGTGAAACTCCCGTCAGCGCGAGCGAACGCGGGCGACCAGATAAGGTCACAATTGTTGTATGCGCCGACGGGACCGTATACAGTGGCGGCGCCATGCGGCGCGTCGTAGAAGCCGCAGCGAAAAGAAAAATGCAGCGCCCGGGCAGGCTGCTTCGGCGCGCTCTCAACGGCGGTAATTTCTTTCCACGCCGCTGAGCGCCGCCAGCACGATAACGGCTCCGCGCGCTTGTGACTTTTTCTGGTCGCCGCAAACAGCGGAGTTTACTCTCCTAAATGTTTCTTTCTCCGTGGCCGTGAGCGATAAAGACCGGGAGGCCCCCCCACTTCATGAATAAAAAACAACTTTGAAGATCGGTTGGGTGGGGATCGAACCAGGGTCTGCGGAGCGTGAGACGGAGACGCTACCACTCAGCCACGAGTTCTTGTTGTTTTTTCTTTATTACCTTCATTTCAACACCAATCATACGCGTACAAGTAGGTCACTTGGTGCAGAAAAGTAATATTACATCACTTCGAGAGACTGTACATATTTAAAAGGCACTCAAAAAGGATATCACAGACACGAAAGTGTCAAGCTCCCGAAACCAATCTGGCGGTTCAATCATGTGCTTGAGGGCATCACGCGTGTACCTAAGACTTTCACTTAGGTGTTCCCTCGCAGACCTTTCATCTACGCGGGCATTCCTGACATCCATGCGCGTTTTCCACACACTGCTCATACACAAAAGCATTATCAGGTCAGCCGGCACTCCCCCTGTGTCTACACACGGTAAGAACCGAATACCGAAAGGACCTAACAGCAGTTCTTTCTTCAGAGTTCATTTGAGAACATCCCACAAGAAAACTAAGTCATGGCAATCCAAGAAGATGTGCTCAATAGTTTAAGGTTTCTTACATATGATGCAGTTAACAGACCATGGAACAAAGAAGCCATTGCTTTGCAGCCATGGCTTCAGAAGGAGAGTGCCCGAATGCAATTGAAAAAAGAAGGTTTTCGCTGAGGATCTAACCGGCATTTTTTAACGCGTTTCAGCACATTGCGTTCAGGTCCTACCTTATACATCATACGGTAAACAGGATGCGGCAAGAAAACATCAACCAGATCACTATAAAGTTTCTTACGCGTCAGTGAAGTCAAAAATTCATTCGAAAAATGCGCTTTCAGTAAAGAAAAGGCCATAACAACTTCCCTCAGAAAGCCAATTGGCGTTCGAGTACATTCATTTGCTGATGAGACAACCCACTCAGGCAAGGAAGAACTCAATCTCACTTGAATAACAGTACGCAGAAACATATCACTTTGGTCCCTTAAGAAAAAGAACCTACTAATTATCTGTTTCAAAAACAAATGTGTTAATGCTAGTCCTCCATTCTTCACCGAATGAAACAAGTTACACTGGCTAGTTCTCTCCCAAGTGGATCCCCATATATATACCGCAAACACTCTGTGAAGTTTCTGCACCGAAATCCTTGCCATGCATAACACTTGTAGTACATAATACACCTTTGTAACTAAAAACAAATTGCAAACACTAGCTCTTGAAAACATCGAAAAATTATGCCCGCCCCACTTTTCTGTCTGATCTTTAACTCTTTTTATTTCTTCGATCCAATACGCGGCACTGTCACGATAATGTTGTAATGGCACCCCAAGATATTTTCCAGGGGTAACGCTCCAGTTCATATTGCAAAAAAACTCGGGTACCTGTGGCCAGCTGCCGTGCCATAAACCTAGGCACTTAGTCCAGCTGACAACACTTCCAGTTGCGGCGCAAAAGGAAACAACCTCTTTCATAGTGTTATTCACGCTTTCTGTATCACGGCAAAAAATTGCCACGTCATCTGCATAAGCCAGAACTCTAGTCTCAATTCCTGCGTAGATAAACCCACTAATACATTGGCTTTTAATTATTTTCAAACAGAAAGGCTCTAAATACAAGGCAAATAAAAGAGGCGACAAGCAGCATCCTTGTTTTACTGATGATTCCACTTTTACACTGGCGCCTAATTTCCTGTTAATTACTAACTTTACAGTGCAATCTTTGTACACCATCCTTACTCTATCTGTTATCACTGCACCGGCTTTAACATGTTCTAAGAGCAAAAATATGACATCATGGACGACGCTGTCAAAAGCCTTTTCAAGGTCTATTTGTATCATAGCGACTCTGTCCTCTCTTTCATCGCAGCATTCCAATATGGTCCTAGCAGTATGTATATTCGAAAAGATCGACCTGCCTTTGATACCGCATGTCTGATGGGGGCCCCCAAGTTCTTTTATAGCGGTCTGCAATCGTCGCACCAGTACTTTAGTGTAAACTTTATAGTCCGTATTTGTCAAGCTTATTGGTCTGAGAGGCTTCAACCGCCGAAAGTCGCGCACGATCTTTTACTTTAGGAATTAAAATAACGTGCGATGTCCGAAAAGAAGGAGGTGCTTCCTTCTTCTCGTACATCTCCCTTATCACGCGATGTAATGCTACAGCTATTCCACTTTTATAGCTCTTATAGAAAGCCCCTCCCAGACCATCAGGCCCCGGCGACTTGCCGGGACTAAGTTCGTCAATCGCATCCTCAACTTCTGAAAGGCTTATTGGTCTGTCGAGCGCTTCACAGACCTCGTCTGATAATGTTGGCATTAATGACAAGAAGTCAGTTCTAAACCTTTCGATATCACATGTCTTTTTCCCCATCCAACTTTCATAATAAGACTCAAATGCGTGCTCAATCATTCCAACATCACTAGTGACTTCCCCTTGATAACTTATTTCTGTTATTTCTTTGGAAACCGCGTGTTTCTTCTCGTCACTTATTGCTCGCTTGGTAGGCGTCTCCCCCATCCATAAACTCTCCGCTCTTGCCCTTAATACCGCACCCCTGTACTTTTCTTGATCCATTACTTCAAGTTCAGACTTAACTTCTTTCATTTCTTTCGAAAATAAGCCAGGCGAAAAGCTTTCTGCGCTGAGCATATATTTTAGCCTAAGGTGTAATTCCTTCTCACGCTCTTTTTCATTGTGATAGACTACGCATGCTCTTTCAATCGCGGTGAATTTAACGTCTCTTTTGAAGAGTTCGCATTCTGCAATGAAGAACGCTGACGTAGTTATGCTGAGCAAATTTTCGAGCTTTTCTTGAACTGCCTTTTGAAAAACGTCGTCTTGCAAAAGTGTATCATTTAGCTTCCATAAGTCCCAGCTGAATTTCGATGGTTTTTGTTTCTTTCCTATGGTTGACATAACGAGGCAATGATCGCTAAAACTAACATGTAACACTTGATAACTTGAAAATAACGGTACAAAGGTTAACGGAGCATAAATTCTGTATAGCCTGCCATGACACTGACCTTTATAGTGCGTATACATGGTATGGTTTTCACTTGACAACACATAACCAATGTCTTCAAGCTCTTGTTGCCTTACAATCGAACTTAAAAGCAACGCACTTTTATCACGAACACTAGCCAACTTAGGTTTATCTTCTGGAAAGCAAACACAATTAAAATCACCCAGTAATATGACATGTCTTTTACAATTCAAGTACTGCTGAATATCACAAAAAAAGACTTCCCGCTCCCGTGCTACGTTCGGAGCATAAACACATATAGCCCTCCATGGCATCTCTGAAAAAGTAAAATCGCAGAGGACTATTCTACCATCCTCGCATGACGTGACGGTTTCAACTACAGCAATATTGCTACGCAAAAGAATAAGGCAGCCCCCAGGCCTACCCGCCGCATGATATACACTTACGGTATACCTGGGGCGGAAAACGTTAACCATTTGCTCCGTGTATTAATCAGTCACAATTTTTGTTTCTTGAATGGCCAATAAGTCAATATTACATTCAATAAGAATATGGTTAACTTGGCATTGCCTTCTACGCCCGCTAAGTCCACGCACGTTCAACGTCGCGACACAAAGACCAGTCGAAAAATTAGCTGCCATTTAACGGGAGGAGAATCTAAACCAATTACCGCACATCGTCCGTCTCACATCTGCTACGATGACTCGACGGTCTAGGGAGGCGGACCATGGTTTTCTGGACTTCAAAGCCAAATGACGACGGCCGACGCACATCCTGCTCACAAACCCCAGTCCCCGGACCCCATCAACTTTTCTAACTCACGGAGGCGTCTGGGTTGTAGAACGGCGTTTGGTTGGAACGCCGGGCTTGGGCTTGAACGCCGGTCGGCGTCCCGGGGTAGCTTTCGGAGGAAACTCGTCATTCCCAGTCTCTTGATCCTTTTCCTCTTGCTCATCCGCCTCTTCGTGAAGCCTCTTAGCAGGTGCACAACTTGACGTTGGCATCACGGTGTCGTCAGTGTCGTGCTGTTCGCCGGTCGTCACTTCTGCTGATGTGCACGTTTTTTTGGCCTCTTTTACCTCGACCTCTATTTAGTTGGTCCCAGCGTGTCATCCCATGGGTATTTCCAGCCGTCCGATAACTTGTCTTCATTAACAGTCGTTGCCTTCTTCAGGGGCGTTAACACCGAGGGCTGGGTCTCTTTCCCTTCGCCTGCGTCTTCCACTGCGTCGACCACGTCCATCAAGTGATCTGTGACATCTTACTTCAATGCCGGGCCTGTCACTGTGGCATAGGTTCGGACGCACTGGGTCTCGTCGTGGCTGAAACGACGACAAAGCCCACAACGTGGTACACGGCACTCGCGTCGGATGTGCCCGATGCCGCGGCATCGGAGGGAGAGGGGAGCTATGCCAGGGACGTGCACGAGTGCAACATCTTCCGCCACTCGCAGCTGGTGGGGCAAGTTTTCAGCGGTGACGCCTACCTTCAGCTTAATAGTGACAGTACGGGTGGTTGACCCTTTGTCAACGCATCCTTGTACCCGCCACCTGTCCCTGGTGATCTCAGTCACCTTTCCAAAAGGCGACAAGGCAGTGCGAACGTCGTCGTCAGGTACACCGTGAAGGAGCCAGTAGAGCTTGATACGGACCCCTCTGTCACACGGGTCGACGACTACACAGCGGTGGTCCTTGACATCAAACGTGTCTGCAGCGATAATCCTCTTTTTCCCTTCCTCGTCTTTGAAAGTCACCGCCCACGGATGGTTCATTTGATATGCACCCAGCGCAACCACTTCCGGCATGAGAGACAGCCGTGTAAGAGCGTCTCGAAAATGTTCCACTCTGTAAGGCCTCGCCTTAACGTCACCATGTAAGGAAACCGTATGCAGAACGGACGCACCTGTTGGCAGCGTTGGTAAAATCATTTGGTAGTCCTGACCTGGTTTTTTTCAGTTGACCTGATACCGCGGCCCAAAAGGGTCGCTGAAGCCGCTCGCCTCGGTGGCAGAAGAGGAAGTCACTCAGCCACGAGTTCCATGCTTCAAAGCGGTACAAAAGCGCTTCTAGTGAATGTGGTGTTGCCTTAGAAACGTGCCGTAGAAAGTTCTACTGCGGTGTATATCGGTAATTATCAACATGTAACTTACAGAAGTCGCAGTTAGACGAGTAGCGAAGTACGTTTCCGCTACATTTCTTCTGCGCTCTGCGCACACGCAGAGCCATCTTGCGGCAAACACAGAGGACCCCCTCGCAATGTGCGGCGCTGCCCCGACACGTGGCGCGCCACTCGCGCGCTTCTCCCAGGCTTCTCCCCTTCGGGCCGTGCGGGGACCGGTGCGAGGATGCCCCACTACATTTGCGTTTAATAAGTTTTCTCGCTCTCTCCCCTTCCAACTTCCCTCGTCACTCGAACCCTCGTGTTTTGGCGACGTGGCTCCTCTTTCCGCTCACAGCGCGATTCCTAGGTGCAGCGTCCGATGCGGGACGCCTCTGACGTGATCGCTGCTCAGTAGCGCGTCTGGTGGGAAAGCGTCTCCTGCGATAGACAGACAGACAGACAAAGAACTTTTATTTTGGTCCTGAGAAGACGATGAGTGTCCCCGTTACGGGGCTGCGTCTGCGGGCCGCACCCACGACGGAGCCGGGAGGTTGAGACTCTCGGCGATATCGCGGGCTCTCTGGACAGCCCTGAGTTGCTCTTCCTTGGCGGAGCTGGTGACGAGCCGGAGCCAGTCTTCCTCCGAAGAGGGAGACCCTGAGCCCCCGCACAAGTCGAGGCACTGCCAGAGCATGTGCTTAAGAGTGCATCTGGGATGTCCACAGCGCGGACATCCCGGGTTGATGCCGCCTAGGAATTTTGAACAAATAAATGGAGACGGATACGTCTCCGTCTGCAGCATTCGCAGGGTGATTGCCTGTGGTCTGTTTAGGTGTGGGTGTGGAAGTGGAAACTTCCGACGCCCTAGTTGATAGTGCTTGCAGACCTCGTTAAAAGTAAGGAGAGGGTCCCTGTGCCATTGCCATCCCCCAGCCTCCGATTGCCCACTTCCGGCGCGGCGGGTGAGATCTCGCGCCTGGGAGTGAGCAAGTTCATTGGCGTTGGGGACGGCTTCATGAGCATCGCTGCCCATGTGACCGGGGAACCAGATTAAGTGCTTTTTGCCTGTCCAAGATGCTGCAGAGAGAACGCGAGCGGCTTCCTTGCATACCGAGCCTTTCATGAATGCTCTAACGGCAGCTCGCGAGTCTGTGAAGATAGTGGAACGGTTCGTGGAGGCCATGGCGATGGCTACAGCCACCTGTTCGGCTTTGTCGGCGTTCACATTTTGTTGCGTAAGCGACGTCAGCAGCTCCCCCCGCAGCGATGTAGCCACCGAAACAAAATGATTGGAAGCAGCGTATTGCGCAGCGTCGACGAAGGCGACGTTGTCCTCAATCTTAGCCGCTAGGCTAAGAAGGGCCCTGGCCCTCGCTTTACGTCTGCCGTAATTGTGCTGAGGGTGCATATTTCTAGGTATCTGGGATACTGAATACATTTCTCTGACTTTGACGGGGAGCGCGCACTCCCTCTGTTTGGTGATGCACGAACCTTGACCGATATGCGCTAGTAGCTGTCTGCCGGCTTCCGTGGAAGTGAGTCTTGCAACTTGTGCCATCTGTTGCGCCTCGACTATCTCTTCAAAGGTGTCGTGGACACCTAGCTCCAACAGCCTTTCGGTACTGGTGCTCTGTGGGAGACCTAGTGCCTTTTTTATGCTCTTGCGAATGATTGTTTCTACCCTAGCCGCGTCCCTTCTGCTCCATTTGTGGGCCAGGGCTATATAGTTAATGTGGCTGATTAGGAAGGCGTGGAAGAGTCGCCTAAGATTATCCTCCGATAGCCCCCCTTTTTTGTTGGCCACCCTCGTGATTAACTTTGTCATGGAATCAGCTTTGGTAGCGATGCGCTCTAAGGTGTAGTCATTACTGCCGTCCTCCTCCAGGAACATGCCCAGGATTCTGATTCTGTGTACTACCGGAATGACGGATCCGGTCTCGGTCCATGGTGATAGAGATATTGGGAGGTGTCCCTTTCTTTGCACCGATTGTGGGTCGGTATAGTAGCAGTTCCGATTTCTTAGCCGACAGGCAGATTCCTGCCTTCGCAAGAAACTCCTGAACGACTGTGATCGCTCTTTGTAATTTTTCTTCGATGTACCCGTCGCTACCTCCCTCGCACCAGACTGTGATGTCGTCGGCGTAGAAGGCGTGACCGACACCCTCAATCTCGGCCAGCTTTTGGGAAAGAGCTCTCATAGATAAGTTAAACAAAAAAGGGGAGAGGACTGCCCCTTGCGGGGTGCCTCTGGGTCCGAGATCGAATGTTCTCCAGCCCAGAGCTCCTAGGCGAATAGTGGCTTTTCTATCCTTTAGGAAGGAGCTGATGTACTTGTAGAATTTTTCTCCTAGACCTGCTTCTTTAATCGATTCGAGTATGTGAGAGTGTGTTACCTTGTCGAAGGCCTTTTCTAGGTCCAGTGCCAGGACGGCTCTGGTGTCTCTGGAGGCCTTGTCAATAATCTTGTGTTTTAGAAGCAGCATTACGTCCTGTGTGGACATGGATGGTCTGAATCCAATTTGATTAAACGGAAATAGATTCCTTTCCTCTGTGAATTTAGTGGCCCTATTGAGAATGACGTGCTCGGCGACCTTTCCCACACAGGAAGTGAGTGAAATCGGCCGGAGCGAGCCAAGCTCTAAGGGTTTCCCTGGCTTCGGGATGAGGATTACGGTCGCGTTACGCCACTCCAGTGGTACCTCGCCTGTCTCCCAAACCTCATTGATTTTATTTGTGAGGAGCTCGATGGCCCCATCATCCAAATTCTTTAAGAGTTTATTTGTGATCCCATCGGGACCCGGTGCTGATCTGCAATTGAGTTCGTATAATACCTCTCTCACCTCCGCGTACGTGAAGGGGGAGCCCAGAGGGTCCGTTTCGTTCTCGTGCGTCGCAGAGAGGTAGTCATTGTTTGAGCCGGGTTCGATACAGAGGTACCTCGAGGCCAACTCGTCTGTAATTAGTTTCTCGGTCATGCCAGAGTTCTTTAAGTTGTGGATGAGCCTATCAATAGTGAGCCTCTGATTGGCTTTGGATTGTTTGTCCCCAAGCAGATGCTTGAGGATGTTCCATTTTGCTCCGCTCCTCATTTGCCCGTCGACGGCGTTGCATACTTCGTCCCATTGTTGCCGAGCGAGGGTTTGGCTATGTTCATCTATTTGCTTATTAAGTTCTGCAATCTTTTTGCGTAGGCGTCTATTTAACTTTTGTGTTTTCCATTGTGCCTGTAGCGCGTTTTTGGCTTCTAGCAGGTGTGCTAATCTACTGTCCATGCGCTCTACCTCTTTGTCCGTCTCTATTTCCTTTGTGGAAGCAGCAACGTCTTCTCGGAGGCGGGCGAATAATTCCTCTAACGAGCTGTATTTAGTCTCGTCCTTCTTTCTGATAGCTCTAAAGAGGTCCCAATCCGTTACTCTGAATTTTCTGAGAGGCGGTGATGACACTCTTATCGCGAGGCTGCTGATGTAGTGATCACTGCTGAGGTACTCTTGTAAATTGGTCCATACCGGTTCCTCCGCATTCCTAACCATGGTCAGGTCTGGCGTGGTATCCCTGCTGACTGAGTTGCCAATTCTGGTGGGGTATTTTGGATCGGTGACCAAGGTGAGACCGCAGGCTGCTATCTGTGCCGCGAGGGCCTTGCCCTTGCCCGTATCTTTGATGTGACCCCAATCTTGGTGTTGTGCGTTAAAGTCCCCTGCTATGATAAGCGGATGATCGCCTGCAATTTGACATGCCTTCTGGAAGAGAGCGTTAAACGTCTCCCTTCTGTCGGCTGGCGAGCTGTACACGTTCAGAATGAAAACGGATTGGTTGAGTTTAGCGTTTTGGATGAGCTCGATCATGATGTGTTCGACTTTTAAGTTCGGCCTAACGTCGTGACGTAAATAGGCGAGACTCTTTGAGACGAGTGTCGCTATCCCTCTTTTGCCCTCCGAAAAGTGCGCTTCTGCATGGTAGTCGTGAAGAGCGATCACATCGGTGAGTGTTTCCTGGAGGAGGATTACTGACGGCCTTTCGTTAGCAGAGCTAAGTAGTTGTTGCAAGACTGCCTTCCTTTTGCGGAAGCTGGCGCAATTCCATTGCCAGATAACTAGATTGCTTGAGTTAGCCATTTTACTTACGTAGTGGGGGCGTACCGAGCAGCGCAAGCTGTCTGTCGGATTCTAAAATTTCGATCCTCGCTGTGTGCTCGTTCAGTTGGAGCTTGATGGGGCTAATTTCGGCAACTATGTTCGATCTTAGCTGGTCAAGCAGTTGCTTAATCCCCGAGACGTTAAGCGTCTCCTCGTCCATGGGCGCGGGGCTCGCCCTGCGTTTAGCGCCTCTGTTAAGAGAGGCGGCAGCTTGGCCGCCGATCGCGCGTTCTCTCTGCTGCATTTCCTGCAATAATGACTTAATTTCAGATAGTTCCTTTTTAAGAGACGCGTTTTCGCGCTCGAGTGATTGAATTTTGCCTAGCGTTTGCTCTTGGAGTTGCCCTTGTTGTGCGGGAGCACGGGTCTCACCTGTTTTGGCTGCCTTGTCCGCCCAGGTGGGTTGTGAGTTGATCCGGACCCGGGATCTGCTCTGCTCTGATCTGTGTTGCCTTAGAAACGTGCCGTATAAAGTTATACTGTGGTGTATATGGGTAATTATGAGAATATAAACTTTAGAAGTCGCAGTTAAAGAAGTAGCGAAGTACGTTTCCACCACATTTCTTCTGCGCTTGGCGCACAAGCAGAGCCATCTTGCGGCAAACACAGAAGACCCCCCTCCTCGCGATGTACGGCGCTTCCCCGACAGGTGGCGCGCCACTCGCCCGCTTCTCCCCTTCGTCTCGTTTGAGCGTATTGGGGCCGTGCGGGGACCGGTGCGAGGATGTCCAATACCCTTGCGTTTAATAAGTTTTCTCGCTCTCTCCCCTTCCAACTTCCAGCGTGCGTCACTCGAACCCTCGTGTTTAGACAACGCGGCTCCTCTTTCCGCTCACAGCGCGATTCCTAGGTGCAGCGTCCGATGCGGGACGCCTCTGACGCGATCGCTGCGCCGTAGCGCGTCTGGTGGGAAAGCGTCCCCTGCGATGTGTGCCGTACTGCTGGCGAGGAGTCATGCGTCTGCGTGATGCTCCTGGAACAAATAATTAGAAAAAAGTCGTGCTGTGGACTTAGAAGTGTTGTATATGAAAACTATGTCTTTGTGTGACTCAAGAGCATGCCGAGCGAATGAGTGGGCGGTGCGAACGGGGTGCGATAACGCTATCGCGTTCCACTCTTGAAAGCGAAGCTTAAGCGTCCACCAATTTTTGCAACATGCTGCCTGCCCACAAGAACGTTCGGAGCGAAGGACACCGTGGTCAAAGGTCGAAAGCAGGGCAAGGAAAGAATTATTATGCGAAGCATATTAACGTAGGTTTCGGGCCTTCGCGCGACGCTCGGCGGTGGCCACCATTGACCTTCAAGTAGGTCACGTGACATGACGTCACGTGATGACGTCACACAGGCTGCAGATGGGGCCTCATATCGCGCCGTCGGTCGCCTCCCGGCGGTGGCCACCATTGACCCTGAAGTGAGATCACGTGATGACGTCACACAGGCTGCAGATGGGGCCTCATATCGCGCCGTCGGTCGCCTCCCGGCGGTGGCCACCATTGACCCTGAAGTGAGATCACATGATGTGACGTCACGTGATGACGTCACACCGGCTGCAGATGGGGCGTCATATCGCGCCGTCGGACGTCGCCCGGCAGAGGCCTCCACGCTTCGGTTCGCGCCGTCGCGCGCGACGCGGCGGCGGCGCCACCATCGCTGCATCAAGTGATATGTGACGTCACGCCAGGGATGAAGCGGCGCGCGCCCGCCGTCGCGTCAGTCTCTGTGCCCGCAACCGCGCCAGCGTCTTTGCGCCGGGCGTGTATGCGGTCAAGATGCCTCCAAACGTTAAATTTACGCTAAGGTTAAGCCTCCAATTTTTTGTTCTGTTTGGCGCGAACATGTGCGGGGAACACAAGCAGCAAGGATCTGACTGATGTCAGCAACCAAAAAAAAGCTACTCGCGACTTCTACAACACCAATCAGAACCTTAAGGTTCTGATTGGTGTGATTGCCAACAAACGCTGCCACTACTCGTGGTTGGAAAGAGTGGGAACCCTCGCTGCATGCTTTAAATATGCACGGCTGCCACCAAGGGATGAGCTTATTTACCGGCACAACAAGAAAGCCTAGGTCACAGGTGCAATATTTCAAGATTACGTTCGGCAGCTTGACCGCAAGTTCGCGGCCACAGGCAGGAATGTATTCTGCGTTGTTGATAATCGCCCGGCGCATGGTGACATCCTACACCTGAAAGCTATCAGGATGGTAGTTCTTCCTCCGAACACCAGGTCGATCTCGCAGCCAATGGACCAAGGAGTCATTCACCACACGGGGAAGATTTACGGCCACCACCTGCTCAAGCGCATGCTCCTTTGCTACGACAACGGCAAGGAACCCACTTTGATCATGCGGTGTTTTGAACACGCTGGCTTCTCAAAGGAAGGCACCGTCGATGCTGATGGTGACTATTCATGTGCACTTGATGAAGAAGGAGCCAAGTATTGCCAACACATCAATGCACTCTGTGCAGAGGATAGCGAATCCAGTGCCAGGGAATCCAGGGAAGTTATCGGATCGCTGAATGTTATCCACAGTTGTGTTGAGTGCCACGGTGGAAATTCTGCAATGCTGCACGCAGTTGGCCAACTAGAAAAATGACCCTTGGAGCCTCGAACTACAGGGCGTGGCAAGCCAGTATCTATTATTACTTTAATTAATCCAAAGATCGCCTAATAAAGGTAGCGCATTTCCGCTGCGACATTTTTTGCCTGGGTTGAGTTTTTTGTGTTCGGTTAATCCGAAAACCCGCTTAATTCGGAGATTTTTTGCAGTCCTGATGACTTCGAATTAATGAGGTTTTTACTGTACTCTTATTTTCTCTAAACAAGCGCGTGTACATGCCACACTTGGGTCATCTGCCATTTACACATTCTGCCGTGTAGCTGCGCCGTAACCAAGTAATGTTACGTTTAGGTGATTCTGAAGAAGGCCCTTAAGAAGTATGAAGGAACCTAAGATAAATTAATATGCATTCTCTGCACTAGTACACTGTAGCACTTAAAATAAGCTGGCGAGGAACCTCGCAACCAAGGCAGCCGAAAGCGTAGGTTTGTATAGTAGATGCACATCGGATGGAAAAGTGACGTACTTACGATAGCTTACGGTCTACGCTAACACAAGCCCCAAAAAATAAATGAGCCACATCCTTATGCACTTGTTTTAGCGTAGCTCCTCTTAGCTTGCCATTCTGCCGCCAAAACCAAAGACGGATGTGACGTTGGGGTGACCCTAACGCCTGTGTTCCGTCGACCGGGTGAATGCAGACACTCCCGCAGTGTTGACAGCGTGTGTGCTATCTGACTTTTCCATCGCTACGGTAGTCCCGTTTCGTGTGCGCATGTGCCTAAACAGTGGATACGAATGTTCATAGTGTGCAGAGAGACGTTTCCTTTCGTGCAGTGGTGCTAAGCCTGCTCATGCTGCCAAGTCAATCAACATCATTAGGACATCCTTACTCGCAAGGTTAATCATGTTATTGAAGCGATAAATTTCCTGCGGTGTTCCTTGCTTTAAGCCAGTGTGTCTGAAACCATGTTAGGGTGTCCACCAAGTTGACATTTCCGAATTCCCCGAGTTTTCCAGGTTTTTCCTGAGTGCCTCTGCAAAATTCCCTGAGTGACGCAGAACTGTTTTATGTCAAGACAGGCTGAAACCATATCGCCCATTGCTGTCACTCTCTAGTAAGCATACGAAAAAAAAAATTTAAAAAGAAACTGCTTAATCCATACTGAATACTAAGGAGTAGTGTTTATGTTATTCAAAAAGAGAATAGAAGGGAGGGGTTGGTAAAATGCACAGCTAATAATATGTCTTCGAAAAAAAATTCCAAATCGAGTCGGGCATTCTCAAATACGAATAAAAAGGAGATGCATACAAAAGCAAATATTTTCGAATATGAGCTATTTCTTTCAACTGATAGCAACCTCAGTGGTATGAGGCCCAAACTTTGTCACAATTGAGATTCACTCTCAACGGCTCGTAAGTCAATCTTAACTGTCCTGACATGCTTTCAGCCCGCGCACAACGGCTCAGTGTTGCGTTTCTTTTAGTTTGGATGAGGGATACCTGCATCCCGGCATCAGACAACACTTTGTTTTTTGAGCTCAAGCTCCTTTCTGTTCTTTTCCTCCTTCCGCCACTCGTTCGCCACACGGACAATTTGAAGCATCTTCTTGGTCAGTTGCACTGTCCACATCCAATTTTTCGAAATCCTTAGGGGCCGCGAAAACGTCCGAAAATCGGCCAGTTGGAAAAAATAAATGCATGTCATTTACTGCCCTTAAGGGCTCAAACCGCCACAAGCACATTCGAAAACGCTCTGAAGGCCTGTCGGTACACATATTAGGCATATCGGTGCTCGTACTGTGACAGGAAATACTGGGTGCACGCGTGTATAATGAACACATACTGTGTCCCGTGGCGATAGCCCCTTCCACCGCTTGTTTTGTTTCACTGCAATACTGTTGCGTATGCTTCACCAAGTAACATTTCCGTACGGAAGCGAAGCTGACTTTCGGGAACCGGCATTATGCAACGCACCGTGCTTTCCAAGTTTCTAAGCCAATCGCGAGGACCACAAAGGCGGAGTCTGTGCCATTGCTGAGAGCAGGGAATTTCTTCAATAAAAAAACACGGCACCCAACAGCAAGAAGCTTCATAGCGAACGTCGAAGCAGCTAGGCCTAGCGTTGCCGCAGTGGTGGCTACGGCTGCCAGCGTATCTGCGTGCGAGAGCTCCGGTTCGATGCGGCAAGGTAATCAAAATGGCAGCAGTGGTGCCTTTGATTAATGCCGCTTCGGACCTGCGGTCACGGCAAAACGTCCGGAAAATCGGACGGCGAAGAGTTCTCGCGTCTGAAATTTCAGGCGTTCTGATACATTGACTCTATGGGTACGTGGTGGTGCCGCGAAGCCGTCCAAATTACCGGGAATCAGCAAAGTCTGTCGTTTTGACTGTACACTGGTAACTCTTTCATCCTACGACAGGACGTCAAATACTCGCAAAAAAAACGCCTATCAGTTCGATATAGAGCCTAATTCGATATAAGCTTGCTAAATAATTGGATGTCATAAAAGCACGTACCATTTATAAAATGACTTTATTGATGAAACTAGCTTAGTTTAGCATGAAATAGATCTGCATTTTCTTCTGCTTGGGCAATTTCGCTGCATGTGACGTACGCACTTCTCCCCATTCTTTAAGGAGTTGGAGAAGCTGAGGCCGCAACCTTCCGCATTCGCGCAGAAGCACCGGACTAGTGCGAGTGCACCAATCACTTCGGAGGATGTGGGCAAAGGACCGTCGTTCCTTTCCCCATTGTGTCCACTTTCATTTGTGCTCGGTAAGATGTCGGCAATGTAGTCTTCCTTTTCGGGCTTTCCCGTGGTTGGGACACCATCATCTGCACCCACAAACTCGTCCACCGTTGATTCGTCAACAACTTCTGGAAATTCTTAGAGCTCGCTCCAAACTTCGGCAACACCAGCAATGGCTTTGTCGTATTCATCAGAATTTACAGTCATCACCTAGCACGCGGAAGCAATTACGGGTGAACCGCTTGTACACGGCCGTGCGTACGCATCGGGTGCCATGGGCACCAGGTCGCGAGTCTGGCCGCTTTAGCCCTAATCCCCCGCTTATTCTTCACGACTGTGCTGAGAGTGCTCCTCGGAATATTGAATGCTGCGGGAACATCCGACTTCTCACCGTGTTCGACCCGATGTAGGATTTCGAGCTTCACGACGAAAGGCGAATTCTGCCACTTCATCACGGCAACAGTGCAGGTGAAGGCCCACAAGACTCACGCACAATGAACCTGTAAAGCAGCGAGGCAACTCGCAATTTCGCGAGTCCGGCACGCCGTGAATGGCCGTTTGACCGAGGCAATACTCGCAATTAGGTTATATTTGTGCCAGGAAGCTATTGCGTCCATATGGACCAGTGCACATTATGGCGTGGTGTGGTGTGATGAAAGGCGCGTGCCATTGCGAAGATGCACTACACCCATTTTAAGTTTGTGGCCGATGTCATCTCCAACCAACCTGCTTTGCCAGTAGCTATTTGATGCTTACATCTACTCTCGATTAGGGGGGAGTCAACATTTATTTTTTCCTGTTTTGATAACTATATTTAGAAAAGTATCTAAGCGAGCGCTAACGCTGCACCATGACAACTCCGAATGTATCACGCGCTACAAGTAGGTACGAAACATTAGTCAAGTGTGTATCGCAAGATCTTGTTGCGAATGGTTGTAAATAACATGTTTACAATAGAATGCTAACGTCCCTCAGTAACCTAAACGTATTGCGCCGTCCTTACCATGTGAATTCGCGGCATGTGTCACCTATGATGCACAAAGGCTGGCAGAGGGCGCAATCGCAGCTCTGAAGGTTCGATAGGGTTCGATCACAAGCTACAGTGCCGCCAACGTGCATGTTTGCCAATCTTCTAAGGACACGCAAAACCTCAGAAGTGGGTGTTGGTTCTATTATGTTTCTCGTGCCTCAAAGCCGACAGAAATATGCGCGGCCGATCATCGAGTCGGGACTCTGCACAGATAAAAAATGAAATAAGTTTTTGAGTATTCGTTCGCAGAGCGGGAACGCTGTAACAGCGCTTCATTCATGCTCAGTCAAGAGCATAATGAGCTTACATTGAATAAATTATCTTTTCGGGTTAGTGACTCATCATGAATAACATTTCATCGTGTGTCTGCCCATCCATTCACGAAGTGACGTACTTGTCGCAAACCAAGTTGCACTGATGTACATGCATTGAGAACGGGTGCTCGCTCTGAAATATCATTTCCGAGACCTGACTTCAGTGAAATGATGACAGCGCAAAGAAATGTGGCGCTATCATGAGGCCAAAATTGCAGGAAGCGAACTAAACGATGCAGTACATATTTATGCACCATTTGTTGTCTCATTACATAATTAAATGCACAAGCCTAAGTTGCTACAGCAAGTGCGTCTCAAAGACATCGTGGTTGTACAAACTAATAGTTGAATGAACAAGCAAAGGTCGACCAAACCAATCAGTCAACGAGCCGGCAACTGCACATTTTCTTTGCGAGAGCTTCACCACCGCATCTTAACCCTCACAGACTTTAAAGCTCATGCGAATTAGCACGTACGTCTCAAAGACCTACGATGCTGTCGTTCGGCAACGAACGCGCCCCATAACTCGGTCTCGGGAGAGCACACACGCTTTTCCTTCCTATCGCAAATCTACTGGGGGACGGCCAATGACGAACACAAAGAAAAGAGGCAAACAAAGCTATTCACTCTAAAGACTAGACATCATCATCATCATAATTATCAGCCTAGTTACGCCCACTGCAGGGCAAAGGCCTCTCCCATACTTCTCCAACTACCCCGGTCATGTACTAATTGTGGCCATGTTGTCCCTGCAAACGTCTTAATGTCATCCGCCCACCTAACTTTCTGCCGCCCCCTGCTACGCTTCCCTTCCTTTGGAATCCAGTCCGTAACCCTTAATGACCATCGGTTATCTTCCCTCCTCATTACATGTCCGGCCCATGCCCATTTCTTTTTCTTGATTTCAACTAAGATGTCATTTACCCGCGTTTGTTGCCTCACCCAATCTGCTCTTTTCTTATCCCTTAACGTTACACCCATCATTCTTCTTTCCATAGCTCGTTGCGTCGTCCTCAATTTCAGCAGAACCCTTTTCGTAAGCCTCCAGGTTTCTGCCCCATATGTGAGTACTGGTAACACACAGCTGTTATACACTTTCCTTTTGAGGGATAGTGGCAACCTGCTGTGCATGATTTGAGAATGCCTGCCAAACGCACCCCAGCCCATTCTTATTCTTCTGGTTATTTCAGTCTCATGATCCGGATCCGTGGTCACTACCTGCCCTAAGCAGATGTATTCCCTTACCACTTCCAGTGCCTCGCTACCTATCGTAAACTGCTGTTCTCTTCCGAGACTGTTAAACATTACTTTAGTTTTCTGCAGATTAATTTTCAGACCCACCCTTCTGCTTTGCCTCTCCAGGTCACTGAGCATGCATTGCAATTGGTCTCCTGAGTTACTAAGCAAGGCAATATCATCAGCGAATCGCAAGTTACTAAGGTATTCTCCATTAACTTTTATCCCCAATTCTTCCCACTCCAGGTCTCTGAATACCTCCTGTAAACATGCTGTGAATAGCATTGGAGAGATCGTATCTCCCTGTCTGACGCCTTTCTTTATTGGGATTTTGTTGCTTTCTTTGTGGAGGAGTACGGTGGCTGTGGAGCCGCTATAGATATCTTCCAGTATTTTTACATATGGCTCATCTACACCCTGATTCCGTAATGCCTCCATGACTGCTGAGGTTTCGACTGAATCAAACGCTTTCTCGTAATCAATGGAAGCTATATATAAGGGTTGGTTATATTCTGCACATTTCTCTATCACTTGATTGATAGTGTGAATATGGTCTATTGTTGAGTAGCCTTTACGGAATCCTGCCTGGTCCTTTGGTTGACAGAAATCTAAGGTGGTGTTCCTGATTCTATTTGCGATTACCTTAGTAAATACTTTGTAGGCAACGGACAGTAAGCTGATCGGTCTATAATTTTTCAAGTCTTTGGCGTCCCCTTTCTTAAGGATTAGGATTATGTTAGCGTTCTTATGTTAGAAGGCTAGTAAGTAACCACAAAAAGCAGGAGTTGCTTTCCTAAGATGGGTTTTCACGCTTGAGCCTCAAATTTCGTCAAAAGGACTGGGCTGAATATTAAGTTTCATAATCACGTTTTTCACACACAGCCTCGCGTGCAATTTGATTAAGCACACCAAATACGATCACGTACTGCTTATGCAAACAAAGTACACGTCGCATAGGAATTGTGTTAAAGCATGCAGACAAATGGCAACATGCTCAGCTAAATGTGAAATAAATTCTCCCTCCATATTCGATGGATCCATGCCTGTCTTAACCCATCACACTTACCGGACCTGTCGAGAAGGGCTTCTTGCCTTTGCTGAAACTATTTTGGCATATGAAGGTGCAGCAGGTCATGGTGATGGAAAATGCCGTGAAGCAATGTCACACTTGCCACAAAACTTATTTCAAGGCATTTCAAGGCACAAAACTTTGAAGGCATTCGCAAACCGGAACAACAAGGAAGAGCAACGGTGCCAACATGCACTCCTCGCCAATCGGTAAAGCAAAGATGGCGTGGAGCACGACTGTAAACAAACGAAGCCGGTGGGAGGGCCCATGCAATGTCATCAGACCAACAGCAACGTGGCGTCGGCCTCGGCCAAGGCACGTGAGGAGGAGGTGGCATTCTTCAAAGCGTGTCGCTACTTTCCGAAGGTTGAGGAGGTTTAATGGCGTTGTCTACAAGGAAAACCACGCGCAACATGCTCGAGTAAGTGAATTTATTTGAAGATTTATCTTCATGCAATTCAAGTCATTTAAATCATGCGAGCTAACTGAAATCTATTGGAAACATTGTTGTGGGAAAGTTGCCTTAGTCATGAGGAGGTTCGCAATGCGAGAATGTTTTTATGTCCAGTGCACTCGTCACTACGATTCAACTGGCGCAAATTGTTCGAATGACTGTGTACGACAGTTACATTTGGGTTTCAACTTTCTTTGTGCCGCAATATTAAATAACTTGATTGTGAGGTAAAAATATCCCTGATGGTTATTTTCCCTGCAATATCTTGATTCTGAGCAGCGTTTGGTTGTTTTATTTGCAGAAAAGATGCTCACTAACGAGAAAATCCAGGAATTTTTGTTTGGAAACAAGTCAGATCTTGATGTCAATTCAGACTCAGGCAATGAAGCGGAACAATTCCAGCCAGAGTCTCTTCTTCACAGCGAAGAAAGTAGCGATGATGCGTGCAGTGAAGATGAGAATGTCGAAAAAGAAAAGGGTGAAAATATATCTGCACCAGAACATTCACGCCAAAAAGCAGCGCAGCTGTGGACGGCGCAGGTATTTTCGGCTTCAGCCGACACTTATCACACATCAACTGCAAGGCCTCGTCAAGAGCCCCGGATGCTTTTGACATACTTCAAAGAATATTTCAAAGATGACTCTTGGAAATTCATAGCGATCAGAAATAACTTATATTGGGTTCAAAGAAATGGAATTACACTAGGTATGACAGTTAAAGAGGCCAAAGCTCTCTTTGGAATGTACATTGTAATGGGCAACCTGAAGTTCCCTCAGGCCCACATGTATTGGGCAGCAGCAACTCGAGTATCACTAATTGCTGATGCCATGGCTAGAGATTGCTTCTTCTGGCTAAGAAATGCATTGCCCGTCTGCAACAACTGCGACTATAATGAAAACAAACAATGCTGGAAGGTTCAAGCACTTCTAGATTGTGGGAGGAAAGCTTGCCCGAAAATTCCGAGGTCGCATGCAGCCTGCGTTGATAAACAAATGATTCAGTTTCCGGGAAGAACACAAATGAGTCAATATGTTCGGGGAAAGCCAAACCTGACTGGATTCAAGAACTCTGTACTTGCTGACTCGTTCAATAGTGTGTTAGACTTCAAAGTTTATCAGGGCACCACAACACCTATTCCCCCCAGAGGACAAAGATCTCAGAATCGGTAGAGGGATTGTGATGCATCTTGCAGACACAATGCCTTGCGGCAATGACTGCTTGTTACTTCAACAGATTTTTCACTTCGGATCTGCTAATCGAGCATATTCTGGAGAAGGGAATGTTTGGTCACCCTACTGTGGTGACAAAAAGCATTAAAACAAGCCTCAAGTCCAATAACGAGCTTCTTGCAGAAGGCTTCAGATCGAGCCATGAGAGGTTGAGCACTGACGGAAAAATGGTGGTCATGAAAACGGATAGATACAAGATCAGTTACACTGCTGTCGTCATGTGGTGGAACTGAACCAGTCGGCTCCACAAAGCACTATAGCAAGAAGCAAAAAAATATGTTGAAGTGGAAAGGCCAGCAACTGTCCGGTTCTGCAACAAGCACAACGGAGGTGCAGACCTGAATGACTTAATTATTAGCCTGCATCGCATAAAAATGAAGACTAAGAAATGGTCTGTAAAGGTCATTTTTCACTTCATTAACCTCGCTTTGGTCAACAGTTGGCTCAAGTACAAGGAAGACAGCAGAGAGGCAGGCTACATGAAGAGACAAGTGCTTCGCCTGCTAGACTTTAGGATGCAGGCAGCAGAAGCTCTTATCAGAGCCTCACAAGAAACGAAACGGCATAGAAGGCCATCAGTGGATTCAACTGATTGTCATGCATACGATCATAGGACTGCCATGCAAATCCCCGACCCTGACATCCATTTTGATCAAGAAGACCATTGGCCAGATCCGCAAGTGATGGCTAACTCTCGTACATGCCAGCTCTCTGAATGTAAGACCAAGTCGCAAGTTCAGTGTTCCAAGTGCAAGGTTCTTCTTTGTCTAAAGGCAGGCAAGAGCTGTTTTCACAATTTTCCTAACCATTAAGCCCCAAACTTGACAAATTTTAATTATTTCGACGAGCATGAAGGCTATTATGAAAGACCAAGTCGCATGTTCAATGCTTCTTGTGCAAGTTGTTTCTTTGTACGAGGTCAGAAAAACTATTCTTGTGATTTTTAAACCAATTAACCTTCCGAGATGATCTAAAGCATTTTTTCAACGAGGAAAGCAGAATGTGTGCAGCTCCAAGTGCAACAAATAAATGCCAGTGTCCTCACAAAACATTTGGGATGCAATGGGAAATATATGCAACTTTATTTGGTCATTGCACCATTGAGAGTAGGCAGTTGTTTCATTGCTTAGCCCCCTTTTGCAGGTTTTCAGAGGCGTGTATGCTTCTCCGTGCATTTTTTTACGCTTAAGTTCTCAAATGAATATTTACTCAGTATCTTTCGTAAAAATCTGTATAAAGATTTAATAGCTATGCTTTTTTGACCTCTACCATAACGCTCACTATAGGTCAGTTTACTTGGTCATTATGTGCTTGCAGAAGTCCACAAAATGCTTATAGAAATGAGTTATTTCTCCATGCTCCTAGACATTCTTTTACAGAAAGCATAAGCCTGGTTACGTACAAAAGGTATTTTTGTGTATGTAAATAATTATTTCTATCATACACTGGAAACTATAGAGCATCTGTTATCTTACAAGATTACCATTTTAGACAGTTCTCCAAAGGATGTTTCAGAAAACCTCATCCAAATAGTCATGCCATACATCTATGCACCATCTAAAAGCAATTTATTTACTTACTGTCAGGGTAAAAAGATACATTACGGAGTGGAGTGATCGTAGATAGAAGGATTAAGTACAAAACAGTGATTCTGTTTATACAATGTAACCTGTTAGAATAATATTGTAAACTACAAAAACGTTATTAATGTAATGCACAATATGAGGTCAAAAAAAAAGAATGTTATAGTAGTTGATATATAAAACACATTACAGTTATTGCTCTCAAACAACTGAGTCTTGAATTTCAGCCATTCTGAGGGGCAGGGGAGTATAAAATTCTACTCTTTTTGTGCACATGGTGTATGTGATGTACCTTTGAACATGCTATACTCATGGGGCTGCACAATTAGGGGAAAACCCACATGCTAGACTGGAATGCAGAACAAGCTGTTTCTTCAGTCACATTGCTTTCAAGCGATTTCATAGCTGAACGTCTCATGGTCAAAGCAACTGCCCATTGGACTGGTATTCAGTGTTCATGAAGTGTTTGTTTGCCTCTTATTTTAGAGGATTGTTGGCTTTATTAGTTCTCCTGCTCGTTGCGTTTCTTTTTTTGAACTTTTAGAAGTGGATATGGCTGTTCTGGCCACAATGTAAATACTTTACATATTCTTATTTTAACATATAGTAGCATAAAAGGGGAAGAGCCAATTGTAGCCTTATGGTTAGAGCATTGGGCTCATTTGCTTGAGGTTTGAGAATCGATCCCACCACAGTCAACGAATGCTTCACATTTAGATGAGTACCTGCATGTGTTCCAGCTGTAGCGCTGTAGGTTGCTTCATAGTTCATGGAACAAATATAATCCATCATTAAACCTGAAGCTTACCAGGCACAATGCTCTGAAAGAGAAGAGGCAACAAACACAGCAGTTGGTACATATCATTCACTGCTTTTTTTTTTGGCACTCGCAGCGAAGCAATGCATTACTGAATCAAACAGCTGATGAAAGAGCATAATCCTAGTGAAATCGAACAAGTCAATTATTGTGCAAGCACTGTAACATTATTGGTGCTGATCAATCTTATTTAAATTTTGATGCAAAACTTGCAAAGAACACAAGAGAGGCTAAATATATCTTTGCATTCTTCGCTAGACATTTATTTAGAAAGCTGCAGAGTATGCACAGAAAGAAGCCAGAGAAAAATTTTTAAAGCAAAAGCTTTACTATGCCAGCCAGCGAGCCATTTTGGCTCGTTGCGCCGTATGCCATATGCCGTGGCCGATGAACGACCTTGAGCCGCCGTTGCCTAGCAACACCGCAGCCGTGCCCCAACAGATGGCGTCGCCGTTGACGCCGCTGCCGTCACTGCTCGCTCCACGAGATGTGCTCCGCTGGGGTAGAGAGAGAGGAGGTGTTGCCTCTCGGAGAGTATATATATTTGCGCTTCGCCTCAGTGTATTTAGTCGTTATGGAGAGTGCGAAAGAGACTCAATGACAGAACAAAGCAAGGAAGAGACAATGTGCTCAAGAGACGCCAAAAGAACGCGCCGCACGACTAGAGAAGCATCGTAACGAAGATGCGGCTAGAAGTCGTGCCACGTCCCGGAGTGACTCTTCAACTGCAGAAGAGACCGCTTTGAGTTCTCGAGAGCTGCGTAGAAGACATGCCGGGGAAACGGAGGAAGAACGTGCAAGAAGACTCGAGACACTGCAGCTCGCCAATGCAGCTAAAACGAGCTCACTTGCACTCTGTGGCAACCGAAGAACCCTCAAACTCAGAGCGTCGGAATGAGACGCTGCGTAGACGTGCCGAGGAAACGGAGGAAGAACTTGCAAGAAGACGTAGCCATGCAGCTCTTGCTTTCGCAATTCAACTAGGGTTAACCAGAGCTAAACCACAGGCAACTTTTTGAGGTGCATTACAAAATTATCACAAAAGGCCCATCTTTGAACTTCCTGTCCAAAAAGTAGTTTAATACTTGATGTTTTCTGCTTGCACATTAGGCTGGACTTATATTATTTCTACTTGCATTTTCTAAATAAGGTTCTAAACAAAAAAGCAGTTGTGTGCAAATAGTGAATGCAATTGAACGCTTTTATAATGAAGTGCTCCAGGCTTCCGAAGTTGTACAGATCACTTTGTTGTGAAGGGAGCACACCATAAACCCCCTTATAGAACCAAGGCACAATTATTACTTCATTATACGGGCCACGTCGTTGTATAGGCATTTGTTAGAGGCACTCGAGTGTATTAGATTTTGAATTGAATCCACGGAATAAAGGTGAATACTGAAACGATTATCAGAAAATTTAATGCTGTATAATGCTTACGAATTTTGCGCAACAAGGTGCTGCATATGTTCAGTCCGAGAGTCTATTGTCATAGTGGCACAAGAATGCTGCTGGCTATTGGAAACATTGGCAACACCAAAACAGCATGTCAGTCCCGATTACAGCTAAGTTTGTATACGAAGGTCTGAAAAATACTTATAATGAAATGAATGTATGAATACATGATTGAGGGGTTTTAATGGCAGAAGGGCATCTTTGGCCAAAGAGCACCAAGTCTAGAATGTATGAATACAACCAAGTGCTTTGTTCCCTCTGAAGATGAATAGAATAGTGAAGTTATGTTGTCCTGAATACCACATTGCATTTCAGGCATATTCTATTGAAAGAAAGCCTTGCTGTCCCATTTTCCTCCAAGCCTTTGCGATCTTTGTTGCAAGTGGGTGCTGTGGGTCAGCTCGTTAAATCCAATCTGTGTTGACTGCTGATCACGTGACTTGACATCACTCCAGTTTCCTACAATCCTAGAGGGAACTCTGGAACTGCAATCATTCACCCACCACAGGAATGGTGGGTAGTACGTGGATTCGTTTGATCTTCGTGCTTGGGGCATCAGACATTCTCTTGGCTTCATTTATTAGACTTTATCTGGGCTCAAATTGAACTAAACTTCAAAGCAAGTAACACCATTTTTTTAATGTAGAAGGTAATAAGTCGCTGCTAAGTGCAGCGATTTAGCTTGTCCATACATCTGTGGTGTAATGAGGTGTAACCCATTTGTAATGGTTTCAATATCGGGCTTGTGTGCTAGAGACCTCAAGCTCAAATCCTGCCGTCAAACAATTTTAATAACATTATTTTATTTCTAATGCAGTGCTTTCTTAAAAACGATCACTTTGCAAAGTCAGAAAGCAATTTAAAGTCAGAAGGGCGAAGTTTAGGCAAATCCACATGTAACGCTGGTGACTAATAGTCACCAGCATTTGGGCTGACCGTCACAGCAGGGCATGGACTCTCAGCACAAGTGGCATTCCCCGAGCAGAAGTGCTGGAGAGTGACCCACTAGAAAGCACTGGAGATGATGGCCAACAATACTGTTCCTCTTCTTCGCTACGATTACACCTGGGAGCGAAAAGGGAGCTGTCCGGTGACCTAACAGCTCCTCACTATGAGTGTATCATAGTACGGCTTGAAGTGCTCGACACTGACAATGTCTCGACCACGACGGCGCATGTCCAAAGACTGTTAAACGAGTTCGATCACGTAGCCCTTCATACTTAGGCAGCAGTTTTTAAGAAAGACCAGGTGCAGCAGAAGTAACTGAGAGTCACAGTGCTCCAGGAAGTAAGGTGGGCACAGAAATGGTGTCACCACGAGTGCTCTTCTGGTGCTCTTGGTCATTGGAGGTAAAGACCAGTGCAAGCTCGTGGCACTCTTCAGCATGCCTTGCCATGGTAAAAATGGGCGCACAAACAGATGTGTCCGGCCAGTATGGTAGAATTGTGTCTATGGTGGGTGATTTATGCCGATCGTATAGTAAGAAAAAGGGTGAAAAGCTGGTGGTGCTCCAAGTAGCGGTGTTGCACATGTAGGTTACAAAGGGCAGGACGATGTCCCAATTTATGTGGTCAAAGGCGAAGTACATGGCAAGCATGTTGCCGAGCATACAGTTGAAGTTTTCTGTAAGGCCATTGGTTTGAGGATGGTATGCCATAGTTGTATAATGAACAATGTGCCACTTTTTTAAGAATGGCTTCAACTACTTTGGACAGGAAGACACATCCGCAATCACTGAGTAGTTCCTGAGGTGGCCCATGATGCAGGATGAATCAACAAAGCAGGAAGGAGGCAACATCGTGCGCTGTAGCTGCTGGGAGGATGGCAATGTTGGCGTATCACGTGAGGTGGCCGACTGCCACAATGGAACAGCAGTTTCCAGCCGATGTCAGGAGAAAGGACCCAAACAAATCGATGCCAGCGCACCTTAACAGCCAGGTAGGGCAAGGTAAAGGTTGCAGAATGGCAAGCTAGAGGCTGGGTGAAGATTTCTGGCACGGAGAATCGGGGCAAGACCGAACGAACTTCTGAACGTAACTGTACACCCCTTGCCAGTAGTACCGCTGTAGAAGACGCTGGTACGTTTTTCAAACTCCCGAGTGTGCACACTGTGGACTGGCATGGAAAGCTGCCCATATTTCGGAACACAGATTGCGAGGTACTACTAACAACCACTGGTGCCCGTCGAGGTTACAATTGCACTGGTGAAGAAGTTTGTCACGAATGGCAAAATGGTGAGCTTGACGACACAATGTGCGATTGGTTGGTTGTGCTGATGAACCAGAAAGAAAGTCTAAAAGGAAGGCAATACAATGGTCCTTGCTCTGCTCAGAAGCGATGGTGGTAAGGTCGAGCGAAGAAATGGCAAACTGGGATAGTGAGCAGCCGGCATTGACACCAGCTAAGGGTGAGCGTGAGAGAGCGTCGATGTCAAAATGTTGGCATCTGCTGCCGTACAGCCTGTAGTCCTGCAGGCTACAGCATTGTAGTCCTGCAGGCGAAGTGCCCATCGGGCAAAATGGTCTCAGAGATCTTTCAAGGATGACAGCCAACATAGTGCATGGTGGTCTGCGACTACATCAAATGGACGGCCATACAAACAAGGCCAGAACTTAGTAAGAGCCCAGATAATGGCCAGGCATTCTTTTTCTGTCACAGCGTAATTTGCCTCAGCTTTCGTAAGCATACGACTTGCATAAGCCATGACATACCCAGGTAGTCTTTGTTTACGCTGTGCAAGAACAGCGCAGAGGCCAACACTGCTGGCATGCGTGTGCACCTCAGGAGGGGCTGTCAGGTTGTAACAGCGCAAAATTGGCGGAGACATTAGCAAACAACGGAGCTTTGTGAAAGCCTCGTTGGACTCACGATGATCACGAAGTGAGGGCCCCGTTGCTCCTAAGTAGTTTCGTCAGGGGCGATATGATGGCGTCAAAATTGTGACTGAAGCGTTTGAACAGCACAGAGCTATGAAAATGCACAATTCCTTGACGGACATTGGCTTAAGGAATTTATCAACTGCTAGAAATTTGACAGGATTGGGGAGAATTTCATCCTTGCATACAACGTAACCTAGAATTGTCAGCTGCCAAGCTACAAATCGGCCCTTCTTTAGGCTTAGTTGTAGGCTAGCGTGTATTAAACGCATCAAAACACACTGGAGCCGTTGAAGGTGCGTGGTCAAGTCAGGAGCAAAAGCTAAGTCATCAAGATAGTGCAAACATGTGTGCCATTACAAGCCGCATAGAACTGTGTTTTCATCAGGCATGTATGCAGGATTTTTTTTCGGAGGGGGCCTAACCTAAGGTAACCTTTTTATGCAAAAGAGGAGGGTGTGCAGCTTTACTAGTACAAATGTGAATAATGCCCACCATTCGCCATAAAGACACGTCAACCCGCAAAAGAGAAATGAAATAAGGTGTATCTCACAGGTACGCCTGTGAGATACACCTCTCCTTTACTTGTTGAACAAGGAACCACGTCAAATGGATTCATGCAGGAAGGAATCGTAAAGATTACTACAAGAGTACAACTTTAAAGAAAACAGCAGTTGGCAACCAAGGCACAGAGACCGCGCAGGGTTGTGTTACTCCGCCAGCCAAACACAGAAGCAAACAAAATCGTCGCCTTGCGGCCTTATTTAAATGGTGTTGTACTTGATATCCGCGGAGTGTTTGCTGTTCTTGAAGTCTTTTCATTGGCAGAAGGGATGAGGTGTGCAACAGACGTGCACGTGTATGGAATCTGAGCATTTCACTCTTCAAAAGTCTGCGGTACAGTTTATTTCACTGTTGAACCCGATTTACTGATGAAACTTCACTGCCAACTGAAGTGAAACTTGTGGGGATGCGCGACACTCGCGCGTCCCCTGATATGTTTTTCCCGCATAGCTCCCTTTTCCTGCAATCCGGCTTCGCCGCGTGGCCTTCGTGATGCTCGCGGCAGTCGGTCTGGTTGAGGCGCAGTACGAGAGATGGCGCGAGTGTTGCGCTGCTAACGCCGCCTCCGGCGGGGTTACTTGGGAGCGAAACGGAGAAAGCTATCGCTCTTTCCCGGCGGACCGGAGAACAGCGCGGACGTCCCGCGCGCGCACCGATTCATGCTTCTGCGTGACCGTCTCGCGTGGCCTCCTTCGAGCGCGCCACCGTTCGCGTGACCGTACGCGCGAACGACCAGGCGTTGGGATCCAGCATGGGGCGAACATATTCGCTCGCTATCCGGTCGCGGTGAGTCGGACTTTAGATTTGTCGCGCACCCATCGGCATGTTTTGTGGATAGCAACTCGGCTAGCAGGCATTGATCTATGAAAGGTGCAATAAATGCCCTTGTGATTGTTTGCACTACTGTGTTGTCGTTCCTTTGTCCCAAGAGCATGGGTGTGAGAACCCCACATCTGGCTGCCTAACGTGGGACTCTTGGGGCATCAGACGATAGTTTTAAGTTTTGCTTCGTTTGAGACCTTTGTTTGAACCGAAGCGTAGGCCTAGCGTGGATTTTGATCGCTATAGCGTCGTCGGCGGGCTTTCTTGAGAGGCGACGGTGGCTGTAGTGTGTTGGAACCTGTCAACATGCTAAGCCTTTTCGCAAGTGTTTTTTTTTAATGACATTCGTTGGTACGAGAGCCACGTGGTCTGCATCCGGCCAGAGCGAGGCGTAGCGCCCGCGGAGTATTGGCAAGCCTGAAGCGAGTGAGTACGGAAGCATCGTGGTTGGTCCGAATTTCTTATGTAAATATCATCTATCTCTTTGACTCTGATGAAGTCGCGGCTCTGGGAGCCGGGTGGCCGCGGGCCACGGGTGCCACTACGGGCTGACTGGTATTGCGGCCTGGCACCGCGGGCGCTCCGACACCGTCTGGGACGGTGGGCGCCATCAACTCGGATGCTGGGTGCACCGAGCGGAGAAGGACCACCTCACAGAGCTGACGTCTCCTCGCGGCTGCCTGTTTTGCGCCCATTTTGGGTGTTGTTTTTTGGATGCCGGTTGTTGTCAGAGTAGCGACGCTTTAGGCCTAAGGATTTACGGAGCTGCCTGTCCACGTGGAGGGACACAACCTGGTGGACCGTGGCGTTGCACTTTGCTTCCCTCATTCTAGTTAGCCTCGCACGAATTGAAATTACTCGTTCGACTCAAGGAAGCGAGCTTCGTTCATGTGAACTTAGCATCTGAGTAGCTGCCCGATCTTTTGCTAGCCGAGTTGAACATCGTACCACGCGGGCGATGCGCATGCAAATTCCTCTCCCTTGCACTACTTTAGTGTTTGTTGAGTGTACGCAGCGTGAGCGGAGTCACCCCTGGTTTGCTGTCACCTGCACTTCATCTGCGCTGCTGCCCCGGGCAATGGCGAGGCTGAGGCCGGTTCGGCGCAGCGACTTCGGCGGCCGTCTGTATCCAGCTCGCAACCCTCGGCGGCGGAGAAAAGAGCCGGCGGTCACCGACTGCTAACTGCGGCTCTTGCCAGCAGGGCGCGAGCGACGCTTGCTCGTGCGGACTACTGCATCGCTATTTCCGGAGTCCTGGCTTGGAATCGTACCGTCGAGTCTGCAGAGATGCTGCTGTGACCAGTGGACGCCAGCGGTGTACCCCAAGAAGAATGTCTGCTCACATGTTATGGACAGCGTGTGGACATTTCCTCAGCGCGGCCACTGCTGCATGTACTACTTTGTTCGCGGAGCACGCGTTGATGTTAGACCGTGTGACATGTTTCGCCGGAATATGTAGCGATTTAAGGTTGGGGGGGATGTGGGGATGCGCGACACTCGCGCGTCCCCTGATATGTTTTTCCCGCATAGCTCCCTTTTCCTGCAATCCGGCTTCGCCGCGTGATTACCGCGGCAGTCGGCCTGGTTGAGGCGCAGTACGAGAGATGGCGCGAGTGTTGCGCTGCTAACGCCGCCTTCGGCGGGGTTACTTGGGAGCGAAAAGGAGAAAGCTGTCGTTCTTTCCCGGCGGATCGGCGAACAGCGCAGAAGTCCCACACGCGCACCGATCCATGCTTCTGCGAGACCGTCTCACGTGGCCTCCTTCGAACGCGCCACCGTTCGCGTGACCGTACGCGCGAACGACCAGGCGTTGGGATCCACCATGGGGCGAACATATTCGCTCGCTATCCGGTCGCGGCGAGTCGGACTTCTAGATTTGTCGCGCACCCATCGGCATGTTTTGTGGATAACAACTCGGCCAGCAGGCTTTGATCTATGAGAGGTGCAATAAATGCCCTTGCGATTGTTTGCACTACTGTGTTGTCGTTCCTTTGTCCCAAGAGCATGGGTGTGAGAACCCCACAAACTTGACAGTAAATAGTTGCAGCTAAGCAAGCATTTTATTTCAGTTCAATAAAGAATTAGGCTTTCACCGTTCCACTATAATAGACGAGTGAGAACATACAAAATTACGTGCTAATAAATTTCTTTTTGTGGTTACCGCCTTATTTAGGTAACAGGAAAAGTTTAAAGTACGAATTATTTGCAGCTTCGCAGAGTGGCTGGTGGTGATAAGGGTGTAAGCGGGGCTCCACTGCAGACTTAAATTGTATCCGACTATAGTAGCATTTTTTAAATTAGCTCTAGAAGACAGAGAAATAAATATTTGCGGAACAATCACAGTTCTTATGGATCCCTCGTTTACTGCTCAAATCGATAAGTGCCCAAACTGACACGCATTGTTATTTGGAAAGTTGCGTAACGATGTGTGGCCGCCAGTCCCGTATAGTCACGTAGAGCGCAGGACGCTGCTGTTCTAGACGTACTGCGCCCACCGTGGAAGGTTAGAAAAACACCTACTTCAGCACAGCAGAGAAGTGGCTCGACTGATAACTGTAGAAGCGTCATCAAAAACACGTGGAATTGTTCTCCAATTCCAGCAGCGTTTTCTCAACTTCCTTTTTAAATAAGATGATACTGATCCATAAATACTTTCATAAACAACAGTTAAACTTGTTAATTTTCGCTTTTCCTTCTCATTTGGCTGTTGCCTTGGCTCTCTCCCTAGTAGATCACGTAACTTCTCAACCCCTTGCGACTCTTGTTTCCAGTTGCCAATTTTGCACGAAAAGTGCTGCATAATCAGGGAAAAACCAGATGAGGTAACGGGTGACAGTCATATTGCTTATGGATTAAGGGTTATTGCAGGGTTTGATGATGGACACTGTTTCGCATTATTTTATTTTCAACCTTATCTAATCCATATCGCAGGTATATGGTTCCGAGGATCTGCCAGCGTCATATGGCGAGCCGTCATTTGAGGAAATAGTGAAGTGAAAGGAAAAGTTAAATGCTATTGGCGGTTTCTCCGGCCACAACTCGTTCCACGAGCATACAGACCATCCGACCACAAACCGAATCGTTTTTGTGGTCCCTGGACGAGTCTAAACAAAGAAGGTTGAATTAAATAAGCAACAGCAATGCGTGTGACCGTTCAATAGATGGTGACAATTTAACGCATCTCGAGTTAATTGCGCGGGCACCGAATCGATGAGAAAATTGGTCTTCACACCACAGGAGAGGCCAATAACTACTGCTATCCAAAAGGAGTGAGAACGGCAGCAAAATGTTGACCGCCGAATAGCTGTCAAGTCTCAACATTGATTTGGCGAAACTTTAGGAATGTGTGTGAGGAGTGGTGGTTTGGGTGGGAAGAAGAGGGAAGGGCTATGCTGCTTATGTTCTGGGGGCGGGGGGGCGCCTGGTGTCCATCATGTGCTCAAAAGTTGCGGGCACATTACAAAGTCCAAAATGCATTATGGCAAATTCGTATAAGCGGTGGGGTGTGACAAAAGCTGTCTTCCGACATACCGTATTTATTCGCGTATAACCCGCACCAATATGTGAAAAAACGCGTTTAAAAAGTGGGGGTGCGGGTTATCTGCGAATTTTTTCCTTGGGAGGGGGGGGGGGGGGTCGGCTTCACCGCAATGTGCGGCGGCCTCCCCGTGTAGTCCGCCATCCCCATCGTCATCGACGCTTGTCAAGCCGATGAAGGGCCAACGAAAGGCCAGCATTGTTGAGCCTCGCGTTAGGCGCTGTTTAGTGTACTTACCCCAGTTTGCACTGTTTGCCTGCTTTGTTTTGGCATCATGAGTGCGACTCGACGGCAGTGTTTCACAGCGAAAGAGAAGCTAAAGATTATAGCCGCTGCCGAAGAAATCGGCAACAGAGCTGCTGCAAGACAGCATGACGTCGACGAGTCGTGCATTCGCGACTGGAGGAAGAAAAAAAGAGAGTCTCGAAGCAACGAACCGGAACAGGCGAGCGTTTCGGGGTCCGAAGACTGGCGCGTACCCCCACCTCGAGACGCAGCTTGCGAAGTTCATTGAGGAGCAGAGAAGTCGTGGCCACGCTGTTTCGACTGAGATGGCGCAAATGGAAGCCCTGAAGTTGGCCCGGGAATTGAACATTCCACGTGAGTTTCGTGCAAGCCGTGGATGGCTTCAGCGCTTCATGCGAAGACATGGATTTTCTATGCGGCGGCGAACAACCATGTGCCAGCGGCTTCCTGAAGCCTACGAGGAAAAGTTGTTGAACTTTCAACGATATGTGATCGCACTTCGGAAGGAGCACAGCTATTTGCTGTCTCAGGTGGGAAATGCTGATCAAACACCTGTGTACTTTGAGATGCCGATGGACACGACCATGGAAAAAAAGGGCTCCAAATCAGTCGGCGTGCTGACCGGCGGAAATGCCAAGCTGCGCTGCACAGTCATGCTATGCGCTTTGGCTGACGGCACGAAACTGCGCCCGTATGTGATTTTCAAACGCAAGACGCTACCTAGCATTCCACTGCCCCCAGGAATCGTTGTGCGTGCGGAAGAAAATTCGTGGATGAACAGTGGCCTAGTCGGTGACTGGCTTCGAGTAATCTGGGAGCGAAGACCAGGTGCCTTGCTGGCACGCCGGTCGATGCTCGTACTAGATTCCTTCAGAGGCCACTGCACTGATGCGGTGAAGGCTCGCCTTGCCGAGACCAGCACCGACCTCGTCATAATACCTGGCGGCATGACGTCCATGCTACAGCCACTCGACGTGTGCCTGAACAAGCCGTTCAAGGCACACGTGAAGCGGCTGTATGCCCAGTGGATGGCCGACGGCATGTACGCCCTCACACCGACGGGACGCGTGCGAAGGCCTGATATTCCATTGCTGTGCCAGTGGATCGTGGATGCGTGGAAAGCGATACCGGCCGATTTGGTGCGCAAAAGCTTTAAAAAATGTGCGATCAGTAATAGTCTGGATGGTTCCGAGGACGACTACGTCTTTGAGAGTGGCGATGAAGCCTCGGATGGCAGTAGTGAGAGCGGCGACGATTAAGAATCGGATAAGCAGTGACGTGGTGGCGGTCGTTTGAATAAATGTTCTGAAAACGAAATGATCACTGAGTGTGAGTTGCATCTTTCTAGCGCTCATTTTTTTTTTTCAGGTAAACGTGCGGGTTATACGCGAGTTCTTTTTTTTTTTTCCGCCGAGTTCAAAGTTAGGGGTGCGGGTTATACGCAGGGGCGGGTTATACGCGGGTAAATACGGTAGGTATACCTCACGTGCAAGTCTAGAGATGAAAAGTCTGCACCTTGTAGGCTAAACCCCATGAGCCGGATTTTGTGCGCGACAGCGACGAGCGACGGATCGGGCCATTGTGTGAACAGATCGCTCGGTCTTGTCGCGCGATCGCTCGGTTTTGCAAATCTAGAATTCGTCGCTCGTGGCCCGGAAGTGCTATGAGCGACTAGCCAATAGCGCGAAGCCGGAACTGGATGTACATAACTCAAGTACTTCCGAGTATAGCAGGGAACGAGCAAACAATTGAATTTTTACACGTGCAAGGATAAGAACCTACTGCAACACTTTCAGAAATATTTTATGCTGCTTTTTACAGTAAAACACATCAACTTAAGGTAATAAAGCACGCATCACGCTCGTTTCGGCGCCTATATTGCTGCCCTCATACCGGCAACACTGGGGAGACGTCGCTCGAAGTCATCGCTCGCATGGGGTGCAACTTGTAGGCAACGAGCGAACGCGACAGCCATCTCCATCGCATCGCTTGTCGCTGTCGCGTGCAAGATCGTTTACATGGGGTTTATACTTGTAGACTGTCCATCGCGTCGTCTATGCGTGGGAGAGGGTAGACATCCATGTAAATGATCTTGTTGAGGCGCCGGTAGTTCACACAGAACTATCGTTCTTCATAACAAGAATAGGGGATGCCCATGGACTGTTTGACGGTCATATCAGCTTGCAGCCAAGCATGTCATCGACGTGTTCGTGGATTACATGAAGTTCTGCAGGAGAAGCACAATACGGACATTGCCGCAATGGCGGTTGCGAGCCAGTGTTGATGCAATATGTAACAGTTGACGTCCGGCCCAGGGAAGATTGCCCTACATCGAAACAACGCATAAGAGGCACAAAGGCTGAGACCTCTGGACTGGTGTAAAGTCTACAGCAATAGAGGAACTGAACACATCACTGGGTAATAGGTCACAAGTAGAAACAGCACTAAGTGCACTGGAACTAGCCTAAAATTGACCATTGCCAGATAAGTGCAGCTCACAATGTGCGATTATGTTGTTTGCCCAATTTTACCATTTGCCCTTTCTTTTTTCCTTCAGGAAAACCGAGTCAAAAATTGCCTGTGTGGTGCATTCAGATACCAAAAACCAAAAACTGCCTTTTCAGCATTTGTATGCTTTATGGATGCATTTGCATGCCTGAGCCGGAGGAACGACATTAATATATACAGCAATAATATTTATGCCCGACTATGACAATATTGTGGAAATTGATTTCTTTGCACTCTAACAGGTGCGTTTCCCTTGCAGGAAAGAAATGAGCACGTCACTGCTTGTACTTGTATTCCTCTTTCGCTTACAAAAATGGCCAAAGAGGTCATATTGTGCAGGGTACGGAAGGGGCAGGGGACTTGAATGCTATGACATCTAATGACAGTCTATTTGAGCCGTGAAAAGGGACAAAGTCGCAGGAAGTCATGTATGATCACTAGGGCGATAGTGTAAGTTCCTGTTGTTAAAGGTGGCCTTGTATAGCTAGTGACAGTATGCCTGCAGCCCAGAGAATGTCACATCACGACTGCAGCATGAAAAACAGAGGAACAACTAGAATAAAACATTTATTATACAAAGAGCAACACCAGATTGCAACTTCATTTCATGGTGCAGCTGCTGGTAAGATTATCACCGTCAAGCTTAAGAACAAATTCTAAAAGGATGCCGACACATGTGAAATATGTACAAGAATTTTTACATGACTGTGTACAAAGTTCAGTAGATTAACAGACATCTGTAATTAGTAAATATAATAAGATGAAAAAAATTGAGATAAAAACATGTGGACTGTTTACGAGGGAGGCATTTGCTCCTCTGTGAGCGTCGCGTCCAAGTCTGCTCCTGTGGCTCGTGGAGCGGTTTCAGGTTGTGATGGCCTCGGTGCTTCAAGTATGCTGCTGGTGAGCTGCTTCCCGTTTGCTTGGGCAAGGAAGTGCTGAAAGACAACGTTTGAAGCATTAGTGAACAAAGTTCATTATACCACACTATGGTCGTAGAGCTATTTTAGAATTACCTTAACCTTATTCATAATTACTTCAACTGTATTCATCAAAAGTTTCCAACCACAAGCAGGTTGATGCTTTTTTTTCTTTTACGGAACCTACTTTCAGATCCATTGAGTGTGAACAGACTGACATCCTGATGTGCAATTTACTCTCGGAATTAAATTGTGGGGTTTAACATCCTTAAACTGTGCATTGCATTACGACGGACAGCGTTAGTAGAGGTCTCCGGATTAATTTTGACCACCTTAGGTTCTACGCCCAAACGAGCGTTTCAGGCATCTCAGCCCCACTGACATGCAGCCGCAAGCTCATGCTCAAAAGCACAACGTCATTAGCCACTAGAATTAATCCTTGCTTATGCTAGAAGTACAAGATAGCCTTCCCAACTGCTGTCCTGAAAATGCCATTTTACAGCCACGCAAGCTGTACAGTACGATGGATTGTATTTCAACTAAATATTGTATTTCACCTACAAAAAGTTATGCATGCATGATGGTTACATGACTTTTATAAAAATAGTGTGAAGAGGTTGACATTGCATGTTAATACTGCAATTACAGGACAAACTAATTGGGCATTTCTTTGGTGTACCTACTGACATGAAACACAGCCTTTTAGCATGGTGTGTGAATGATCCATAGCCACGATGTGCTCCCAACACAGAACAATGCACAGTGAATGTGTCAGGGCAGGCGCTGCGGCAGCCACAGAGATCCTTACAAAGTTCCTCACCAATGCAAATGTTCGCTTTACACTTTGTGTTGTCTAAGGAACTTTTTACAAAATTTTTAAAATTGGTTCCTCATTAGAGGAAAAATAAGAAGTTCAACTGTCCCATTACCATGCTACCAGCAGGCGAGCGTCCTTGTAAACAGACACACCCTCTGTCTTGACTATGACCTGCGAGCTCCATTCCTTCAGTCTTCTCCCATACCGGAGCTGAATCACACCATGTTCATGTGTCGAGCCCCACCCTCAATTTTTTTTTCTCTTTCTTCCTCGCTGCACAGCGAATTTACGGCAATGATGTTGCGCTTTCGTCATTAGATGATTAACTAGACACATGTCGCGGTGAGCAACATAGCTAGCAATGTGTTTTACGTAGAGGCATCTGTGCGCGAGACCAACTCTGGCTGGGAGCGCAACTTCTGCATAAGGGACGATGCGTGGCATTTGTTTTGAAACTTCAGCTGTTTCTGGAGTGCACAGTGATGTAATACAGTATACACTCGTTCATATGTTCTGAAGGGAAAAAATGTAAGAAAACACCTAATAGCCAGAAGAATTTATGATCCAAAGTAACTAAAAAATTCCACAGGCTCAACTGTAGTTGACATCTACATAATGCGAAGCATTGAGCAAATCGTTGCGACATGAGGCACAAGACGCGTAAGCACATGGAGCTTAAAGGGCCCCTGAAATGGTTTGGCCAAATTTTGTAGACGCTTAAGGTACAGCTAAAGTTAATCATTCGCACCACAATTTGTGTGAAACGTCTCATATTAAGAGAGCTACGAACGATTACAAGTTACCCTCCTCCATATTCATGCATTTTCTCCTCAACTCGTTCGGCGAGTGATCGGGGCTAAGCTCCGTCTTCACTGGCTCTGCGTCATGATGGCACGTCGTGTCGTCGACTTCCGATTCTCTAGGAGCAAGTGCGCGAAGCCTCTCCAAACTCTCCGCCATCTGCTTGGCAGTCGATCCCGAGTGAGAGCTATCAAAGCAGCGTACGTTGCAAGCATTCTGTCGCAGCGCCGAACATGTCTAGTATTCCGGCAACCGTAGGCAAGCTGGGCGTTTCGACAGATGGCTGGAGTCAAACTCAAGCTGATGAAGGAACTTTAGCGTAGATCACGGTGGAAGATTCCACCGTGGTGTAGATGTACCATATTTACACGATTGTAAGTAGACCCCCCCATATCGCGTGACAGGAAAAAAAGAAAAAAGGGGAGCATACCCAGGGCGCATCCGATAATGAAAATTTATTAGTAGCCGACATGGTCACTAGACTACTCGTCTTCACTAGTGCTGCCATCGTCATCGTTGCTACGGTCCCACAGCGCGTAGTCGTCCAGCGAAATTTCACATTTGGCAAATGCCCACACCACATCTAGTGGAACAGCAGCCCACGCTGAATGCACCCAACCACACGCAGCTGTCAGGGAGGCTCTTTTGACAGGTCTGGTTGGCGTAATTTTGCGATCTTCTCCCGCCAGCCACTCGTACTCACAACAGAGCAGGTCCTTAAAAGGCAAAGATCCGAGCTTGTTTCATGACCATGTCGCACTTCAGTGACAGGGACCGATCATGCATTTCAGTGACGTACAACGCAAGCTTAGCCTACAGCTCCGGAAAGCGTCCAGACTTCGGAACGTGGGAAATTCCTCACTTGCCGTCACAGGTGAAAATTTCGCTTCGCTGCAGTCGCCACTCTCACGCCACCCGTTCAGAAACATCGAACTTGCGGCCCGCTGCGCAGTGATTTGTTTCTTCAGCGTAAAGTATGGCAGCCCTCTTAAGCGCTGCTGTGAACGAGTGCCAAATGATTAGTGGGCCTGGAGCACTCATAACGAGTGAGGAAGCATAGAAGTAGCGCATAGCCGGCAGTGAAGTGGAACACGTCAAACCAATGCCTTATGTCAAACCACAGTAAAAGCTCGTTAATTCGAACCACAAGGGGAAGTCACTTCAGTTCAAATTAACGAAAGTTCGAATTAATGAAATTGAAGGAGAACAACAGTACACTGATTTGGAAGCAGTAGGGCATGTCAGAAATTCGGCGTGTCAAAAAGTGGTGGCGTGTGCTGCGGGCACACGCCATCTTCAAGTCGTAACTCTGGGTCCGACCGAGCCCCACCTCCGATGTTCACCGAAGCGAACGTTAGCCTAGGCTTACCATCATAAAGAATCGCGACGGCCGGTACATCCCAAGCTAAAAACAGATGTGCACAACCAATGAAGACTGCTGAGACAAAGACGCTGAACATGTGAAGGTGACGATTCATCGGTTCTTGATTGCAAGTGCAGCTGCGACGCGCTTGATTCACTGTGATTTGGTGCTTGCCGCAACATTAGCAGCTACACAAGATTTGCAAAGCCTCCGAGATTCACAACGGGCAAGAAGTCTCGGAGGTCACATAGAATGGAGAAGAGGCAGCCGCCGCTGCTTTCTGGTCGATCCCGCGCCGGTTAGATTTTTCCCGATTTTGCCTTATCTCGCCGTTCTCTCCATTCCAGAGGCGATGCCGCCTTGTGTGTATGCAGTAGGCGCGTTTCTCTGGCCGTGTGCCAGGCGCCAAGCCGCCGGCACGGTGGCGCGGAGTTCGAATTATCCGTGGCGAAACCTTCTCGCGTTCGAATTAACAGGCTTTTTTATACATAGACTTCTGGGGAGCTTGGCATGACCAAATCGCACGGTTCAAATTATCCATAAATTCGAATTAACGAGCTTCCACTGTATAGAGAAAGCTAAGCGCAACAGGGAAAGAGAAACCTGCGAGCGGTGTCTGCTCTTCCATGAACTACCGATACTCCCCGCAAGCGCCGCCATCTGAGGGTGCCGCCGCAAATAGAACAGCGGCGCTTCCATCAACTATCGACACCCCCTATGAATGTTGTGTGCACTGTAAAACTCAAAAATGTTGAAAAACCCTTCCAAAAAGCAAACAAACACGTGGGATGTAAAGAAATTTCACTGCCGCCACAAAGGAATGCCGAGAGAATGCCGATAAATAGAAATTTTCACTGACTTAGATGGTCAAATGACTGAATTAAAAGCAGCTGCGTGCAAATGCACCTCTCAAATCGCACGCTGCGCAACAACAACTGCTGAAGTAGGGCCACATCATATTCCGCATACAGTCCAAGGGCGATGAGATCCTATAGCGCCCTGCACACTGTGTGCTTCAGGTGCAAGTGTAAGTGCGCGAGGGTGAGACGAGAAGGAAGGTGGCTTCACAAGTGCCGCCCTCCCGTGCGAGCAAAAGGAAAGAGAGAGAGGGGAGTGTGCTTGTGGTAACGCGATCAAGCATGTGCGAGGGGTTGGGGGTGGGGGAGAAGGGCAGTTAAGTTGGCGCGCGTCTCAGTCGTGGCTGTGTATGACTAAGCGCGGCTGAGCGCATACACAGCCATGCACCTAGCTTTAGAGGTAATTTACCACGTGTGCAGATGGGTGCACCGAGACGATGTGGCATCATGCAAGCTGTCTTACCGAGCGCTTCGTATTGGAGGTGGCGTAATCTCGAGTTTTGGTGACACGAAGCGAGAGGCAGACGAAGCATTTGCTTCCCTCTGCTGAAGCTCTTTAAGATAGCGCTGTACCAGTACGGGCGACTCTATCAGCTGTGAGAGCGGAGTGCATGCGAAAGCATGGCTGGCTTCGCTTAATTCGCACTGTCGATGTGAAGATACAGTCAACGTACGTGGCCTGAAACAGTATCATTTTGTCACCGACTCCCAAATTTATCAAAATAAATTGCTTTTTTAGTGAAGCTGCATATGGCCAGGGTTCCGTGCATTTTTGTTCTCTGTGAACAAAAACTATCACCATCAATGGCTCATACCCCTGTAAGCATTCATACTCTCGTAAGCAAGCAAAAAATGCAATGGTTCATAGCCCCATAAGGCAGAGGCTACAAGCACTCAGCAAAGTGAAGCGAACAGTGCTTAAAGTTCTTTCTAATCACGCTTACAACATACAGAACAGCATGATAAAAACTAAATGCAATATATGCAATTCAATAAATAAATGCAATGACTCAAGCTCATAATGTTTATGGCTACTCACTTTGTGTGATTTAGCTGAGATGACACTACCCCTGTTGTCATTGATTTCAATCTGGATGTGTCAGTATCGAAAGGGAGGGGTTTATGCATTTCGTGTTGTAGACGTATCCCTTGCGATGCTCCACCAATCTGTCCCAACCGACCACCCAGTGGCGTACATGCATCAACTTGACATTATCAAAGAATGTGACGGCAATTGCGAGTGAAATAATGCCCTCGGATCAAGACAATGAGTTTGTACCTTTGCTCAAAATTATGTGTCACCTCCGTGTCGTGTGCTAAACAGCTTCGCTCGTCAACCACCTTCACAGAGTGGAATGGCTCAGGATTTCTCATTCAAGTTTGCTTTTTCGATTGACCAATAATTCTGAAAATTCTGCAGCCCTTTTTCGTGTAAGCAAAATCAATCAGCGACTGTACTTATTTGCATAAAATGTCAAATTTCAATATTATGGAGCAATTGCCGATTTTATTGACTTCGTTAAATCGAGGTTTAACTACCTATATGCGCAGTTCTCGTTGGCAACGCACTGCAGTCAACCGGCTGGACGAGCATGCGAATGTGAATGCACGTCTCGGACTGCTGTCCTGCATTCAATTCCCTTGAGCAGCACGGAAGCTCTGTCCCTGAGTCCAGGAGCTGTTAGAATCGCATTCATTTTTCATGGACCGGTAGTCGCGACTGTCCGCGGACTCTCAGGGCTGTCAGCAGACCTTTGTTCAGTTAGGCGCAAGCAGCTAGCAGATGACGGCTGTCTTACAAATGCTGCACGCCATTTGTCGCCATGTTGTGAAATATGCCATTTGCTTCTGAGTACTTTGTGCGTTCCAGAGGGCAAATAGTGAAACCTCGGTGATACGATCACAGCTGGTACGAATTTTGGGGTGATACGAATTCGTACAATTCCCCGGCTAAAGTACACTGTATACTATGAGCAACAATTCCTACATCTGGAACACTCCCCTGCACCGGTTTGGGTGATACGAATGAAAGAGCCGCAATGGCCATGGCAGCTGGCAGCAAAGTGGTGAGGAGGCTGTGCCAAGCACACCAAGGAAGTTCAGCAGGCGGACTGTTTCCATGTTTGCAGCGTGGGGAAGGCCAGCAGAAGGCAGCCGATAACACAGCGGCAATGGTGCGGTACTGGCAGTCTCTCCCATGTCTCGCCACTCGTGAGGTACTGTATCCAATGTTGAAGCAAAGCCAGTTTTGCGAAGTTTGCGCGCAACTTCTAGAATTAGCTGCTGACCTGAAGAAGAAAACCCGAAAGGGCATCATCCAGGACTTCTTCCATCGTGAGTAAATTTCTAAAAATGACTTTCGTGCTCTTTAACGTGCAGATTTCATTTTTTTTTTTGGCGATACTAATTTCGGGTGATACGAATATTTTACGCAACCCCTTGAGATTCGAATCACTGAGGTTTTACTGTGCAATCAGCTATCACTTCTGTCACATCAATGCTTTGTGTGCCATCATGCGAGTTTTTCACGAGCGGTCTAATTGCTGCAGATTTAGTCTGTTTTTCTAAGAGAGAAGCACTGCGATCAGGCACACATGCTTGCTTTCCTTGTGTATCGCGAAATCTGTCATGCTCATTGCTATATGAGTAGCAAACAGGCAGATTTCATGTTTCAGGCGAGGTGGGTCAAAGTGGTGTGCAAGAAAGCATATCATGTTGCATGAGGCTATTCCATCCCGGTTTCTGTTGATATTGCTACGGAACAGCCGCCACAGTGTGGCTGCACTGAGGAGAAGGAAGACGACGTGGCCACCGCTTGATATAGCGTCGCCATCATTGCCACCGCTTGTCTACGTGTAAATATATTGTAGACTCGTACGTCAGCTACACGTAACATTAATTTGGTGGAGGTGGACGTTCCCGGTACCCGTCATGGAGCTTCGCAGCGGTCGCAACGGCGACAGTGCAACTTCGGCTCCTGCTGGCGGCACTTCCTCTACGCAACCGTCTCCGCCTGCAGCCCCGACCTACGTCGCCATTTCCCCACCTCGGGATCCTGGTATTTTCAACGGAGTCGGCAGTCCTGATGTTGACGACTGGCTCCGCTTATACGAACGTGTCAGCACCAGTCACAGGTGGGATTCGACTATTATGCTCGCGAACGTTGTTTTCTACCTCGACGGAGCTCCACTTGCATGGTTCCAGACTCACGAAGAGGAGATCTCGAGCTGGGATCTCTTCAAAGAGAAGCTCCGCGACCTTTTTGGCAATCCCTTCGGTCGTCAAGTCAATGCCAAGAAAGCCCTAGCCACACGTGTACAGACGTCGACCGAGTCCTACGTGTCCTACATTCTCGACGTCTTGGCCCTTTGTGCCAAGGCTGACCCGACCATGTCTGAGGACGATAAGGTAAATCACGTCCTCAAAGGGATTGCTGACGACGCCTTCAATTTACTGGTGTTTACCAACGTCACCAGCATCGATACGATCCTCAAGGAGTGCCGCCGTCTTGAGCATGCTAAAAGCCGCCGGTTATCCCAGCCCATCACGCGACTTCCCAACACAGCTGCTACGTCATCCTGTGACGACCTCTTCCACCAGCCGTCGCGATGTGACAACTTGACCCGCATTATTCGTCGTGAGGTCGAAGCGGCACAACCGGCGGCCCCTTCATTTCCGTCACCTGCTCATTCTCCGGTGACAATCTCCTTGCTCCAGGCCATCGTCCGTCAAGAGTTATCCAACGTCGGCCTGCACTCCATTCGTTCCGCATGCTCGGAACCTCTCTCTCCACGCACGGCCCCACCGCGCCCTTCTTACTCTTATGGACAGCGCAACCCCTCCGAATGGCGAACCGTGGACGACAAGCCGATCTGTTTTAACTGCCGACGCATTGGACATGTCGCTCGCCACTGCCGCAGCCGCTGGACTTCCCCCACACGCTATTCTCCTAATTACCACCCTCGCCCCTCTAGTGCGTCCTTTTCCTTCGCCCCTTCTATGCCCACCCCATCATCTGACCCTGCGACGCCTTTGACACGACCCCGCTACTCCCGCTCGCCTTCTCCCTCCCGTCGTCAATCTTGCTCGCCCCCGTCTCGCCGTGCTCCTTCTCCGACCTACTCGCCGCACCCCCGACCGGAAAACTAGACAGCGCAGCTTCTGGAGGTGAAGCTGCAAAGACGACATTGGCTCAAAATCCTCGCTTCACCTTACCGACGAACAAGAATCTTTTGGACGTTCTCGTCGACAATGTTCCTGTGTGCGCGTTGATTGACACCGGGGCGCATGTGTCAATTACGAGTGCTGCTCTTCGCCGTCGGCTTAAGAAAGTTCTGACGCCCGCCCCGGACCGAGTTGTACAAGTCGCCGACGGAGGAACTGTCGCTATTGTTGTCATGTGCTCTGCCCGCCTCACCATTGCTGAGAGACAAACCGTCGTTCTCTTCCCCGTCATCGAGTATTACCCTCACGAACTCATTCTCGGTCTGGATTTCCTTGCCAATCATTCTGCCCTCATTGACTGTTCGGCCGGCTCACTTCGCCTTGACTTGCCTCTTCTTGCCGACCCTGCGGACCCGCCTCCCAGCCATCTGAGCTGCATAGATTTTATTCGCCTACCACCTCACTCTATGACACACGTAGACTTGTTGTCCTCACCAGCTGTACCTGACGGCAATTACGTGGCCGCACCAATTCCGGCCGTTATGCTTACACATGGTGTTATCGTGCCGCACACTGTGCTGAAAATTACTGGTAACCGCACCTGCCTTCCACTCGTCAATTTCGCGCTAACCGCGCAAGTTCTGCCTCAGGGGATCTCCTTGGCTATAATTCGCGCTTTGCAGGATGATGAGGTCGAGCCATTCACAGTGGACGATCGTTACAGCTCAGCCCATACCTTGACGTCATCGCACAGTACTGACGTCGACATGAAGAAGATGGTCTCCTCTGACCTTACACCTGCTCAAGCTGCAGCCCTTTGCCGCGTTCTTGAAGGCTATCGCGACATTTTTGACTTTGACAATCGACCCTTAGGTCAAACGTCCGTCGTGACCCATCGCATAAACACTGGCGATGCGAACCCTATTCACCGTCGTCCATATCGTGTTTCTGCGTCAGAACGAGCTGTTATCCAACAGGAAGTCCAAAAGATGCTTGCAAAGGACATTATCGAGCCTTCCTGCAGTCCCTGGGCTTCTCCCGTCGTACTTGTCAAAAAGAAGGATGGAACGTGGCGTTTTTGTGTAGATTATCGCCACCTGAACAAAATCACAAAAAAGGACGTGTACCCATTGCCACGTATTGATGACGCTCTAGACTGCCTGTACGGTGCCACTTATTTTTCTTCTATCGACTTACGGTCCGGATACTGGCAGATATCCGTCGACGACATGGACAGAGAGAAGACTGCATTTGTTACCCCTGACGGCCTTTATCAGTTCAAGGTGATGCCTTTCGGTCTCTGTAACGCGCCCGCCACCTTCGAACGAATGATGGACTCTTTGCTTCAGGGGTTCAAGTGGTCCACCTGTTTGTGCTATCTGGACGACGTCATCGTTTACTCACCCACATTTGACACGCATCTAGACCGCCTTTCAGCGATTCTTGACGTGTTCCGCCGCGCCGGTCTCCAGTTGAACTCGTCAAAATGTCACTTCGCTCGCCGCCAAATCACCGTCCTTGGACACCTCGTGGACGCCAGAGGCGTGCGACCTGACCCGGACAAGATTCGCGCCGTTACGAACTTTCCTGTTCCGAAGTCTACCAAGGACGTTCGTAGTTTCGTCGGGCTGTGCTCATATTTCCGACGCTTTGTGAAGGATTTTGCGACCATCGCCCGTCCCCTTACCGACCTCTTGAAGACAGACGCCCTATTTTCTTGGGGACCTGACCATGCCGCATCTTTTTCGCAGCTCACCACTCTCCTTACCTCGCCTCCAATTCTGGCCCATTTTGACCCGTCTGCTTCAACGGAAGTTCGACCTGATGCCAGTGGTCACGGCATAGGAGCAGTATTAGCACAACACCAGCGTGGACATGATCGCGTTATAGCCTATGCCAGCCGACTTCTATCACCCGCCGAGCGCAATTATTCAATCACAGAGCGCGAGTGCCTCGCTCTTGTGTGGGCTGTTGCCAAGTTTCGCCCATACTTGTACGGACGCCCCTTCTGTGTCATCACTGATCACCACGCGCTCTGCTGGCTATCCTCGCTCAGGGACCCCACGGGACGACTCGCTCGCTGGGCGTTACGCCTGCAAGAATATACCTTCTCCGTGGTATACAAGACGGGACGCTTGCACCAGGATGCCGATTGTTTGTCCCGCTACCCCGTCGACGACCCGGCTGATGCGGACACCATCACTTGCGTTTTCTCTGTGTCCAAGTTGCTCGAAATCGGCAATGAGCAACGCCGCGATCCTTCCTTACGAGCCCTCATTGACCATCTGGAGTCAACGCCTGGCGACGCCTCTCTCCGGATGTTTCTCCTTAAGGAAGGGACACTATACCGCCGCAATCTCGATCCACACGGCCGTGACCTTCTGCTCGTAATTCCATCCCACTTGCGGTCGACTGTCCTCCAACAACTTCACGACGCTCCCGTGGCTGGACACTTGGGCGTCTCGCGCACATACGACCGTGTACGCCGTCGCTTCTTTTGGCCGGGTCTCGCTCGCTCCGTGCGGCGCTACGTTGCCGCTTGTGAGCCCTGTCAGCGCCGGAAGAAGCCCTCCACACCTCCAGCTGGATGTCTTCAGCCGATCGACATCCCACCGGAACCCTTTTTCCGTGTTGGTCTAGACCTTCTTGGACCGTTCCCTCTCTCGGGCTCCGGAAATAAATGGGTCGCCGTCGCTACTGATTATGCTACGCGGTACGCAATCACCAGAGCCCTCCCGACAAGTTGTGCTACTGACGTTGCTGACTTTCTGCTCTATGACATCATTTTAGTGCACGGTGCCCCGCGCCAATTACTCACTGACCGTGGCCGCAGCTTTCTGTCGGCAGTCGTCGAGGACATCCTCCGCTCCTGCTCGACTAAGCACAAGTTCAGCACGTCCTACCACCCACAGACCAACGGCCTCACGGAGCGCCTCAACCGGACCATCACCGACATGCTATCCAAGTACGTCGCGACCGACCACCACGACTGGGATCGTCACTTACCATATGTGACGTTCGCGTATAATTCATCGCGTCACGACACCGCCGGCTATTCACCATTCTATCTCCTATATGGCCGAGAACCCGCGTTGCCCTTGGACACATTGTTGCCCTCGGCCACACGTTCAACCACTGAATACGCCCGCGACGCGATCGCACACGCCGACCACGCGCGCCAGCTCGCCCGCACCCGTCTCGAGGCCTCGCAGGAGCATCAGCGACGCCTCTATGATTGCCACCATCGCGACGTACAATTTACTCCGGGTTCTCTGGTGCTTCTCTGGTCCCCCATTCGACGTGTGGGCCTTTCCGAAAAGCTGCTGTCCCGCTACACTGGCCCATACCGTGTGGTGCGACAAGTGACCGATGTCACGTATGAAGTCATCCCCGCCAGCCTCTCAGCGTCATCGTCGGCTGCAAGTGACATCGTTCACGTGGCGAGACTAAAGCCATATCACACACCTTTCGCCGCGGATGTGTAGATTAAGCACCGGGACGGCGCTTCTACTGCCGGGGGTGATGCTACGGAACAGCCGCCACAGTGTGGCTGCACTGAGGAGAAGGAAGACGACGTGGCCACCGCTTGATATAGCGTCGCCATCATTGCCACCGCTTGTCTACGTGTAAATATATTGTAGACTCGTACGTCAGCTACACGTAACAATATACTTTATAATGTGGAATATAAATCGAGGTGGATTGTAGGTCGGCCCCCTTACCTTGAAGCAAAGAAGTCAAGAGCAAGATTATTAGGCACAAAACTTTTATTAACTGTTGCCACTCGACTCGTTGCCTGCTCATTGGCTCGCAGTGTCCGAACTCTTGTTTGAAGACAACTGCTTCTCGCTGACTGCGTCCCACAACATGTCTTCGGTGCCGTCCATGGAATTACTAATGCAACATTTCTTGAATGCCTGCACTACCATAACATCGGACAGTGAGCACCGCAGGAGTGCACTGGGCCACTGATTCCAGACTGTACGAATCTAGTTGACCACGAGGGCCTCGTCCACGCAGCCTTTTTTGTTGGTGCAAACGACAGTCTCGTGCGAAAGCTTCCTTTAGCAATGTCTTCCTCTTCATTATTATAAAAGGGGGTCGCTTTCTGCCGTTGGCAGTGCATGCGAGTGTCACTGTGGAGTGCGAATGCTTGCTTCCCATCAGAAGTAGCTTAACTTCCTTTGTGCAGCGTTCGCACACTGCGGTAGATGGCAGCATGGCGAACCAAACCGGCGTTTCATCGGCGTTGCCCATCTGTCCCACCATGTAGCCATGCTGCTGCTAGAGACTGATAACATAGCAATATAATTTGGCCAACTTGTCTTCATATGCTTGTGGCAGCTTCTGACAAATGGATGTGCACTGGCATAGTGCGAAACCTTTGCACCGCATGAATCAGCGAACCCAGTAAATGGAGCCCTTAAATTGCTCTCTCGACAGTTCGGACTCACGGGCAAGCTTGATGGCTTTGATGTGGATGAGTTCCACTGCCACTGGAAAGGACCTGGCACAATGCTCGCGGACAAAATACACCACCTTGTCTTCAGGTTCAGGGTGCATCACATGGCGCCCACGAAAGGACAGCTTCAACACGTTGCTTGGAGACAGCTTGCCTTTCTGCGCTCGTCGGTAGCAGACACTTTTTCGGAGACGCCGAAGTACCACTCGACAAACCATACTGTATTTACTCGCATATAAGTTGCACTTTTTTGTCAAAAAATTAAAACAAATTCAGGAATGCGATCATTACGCGGGCTAAATTTCTCACAAAAATAATTTTTTTTTTTCATCCCACATTTGCTGCAGGATGACATCAGGTCAGCAAACACGCAGCTGCCGCTGTAACAGTGCGGGACACCAAAGCAAAAATGGCGGCCAGTGGAGCAAGCTGAAAGGGCCGAACAAGACCTTTTTTTTCTCGTGAGTACATTATATGCATTGAAACAGTTTCTTCCGTATCAGTAATGAATAATGTCATTAATATTGGCAAATTTGCGGCAATAACGTAGCCATGTTCACTTTGAGGGGACAGAAACAGATGGGCGCGCTCAGCTGCCAGTGACATAGAAACACATGGCGGGCATGCTGTGGAAACTGCGGCATTTCTCTTCACTACTATCCTAATAAAGCACGTTTCCGCTAAGGGTGGGCAAATATCTTAGCTGTGTTACAAGTGTCGGCATATGAATCGGGTACACTTCTAACGTATCAGTGTAAAAGTGGCCACTATCGTTGCCGCTCGCGATTTGCTGCATGCCCACGAGTGCAGACAAGAATCGAAAGGTGCCTTTTTTTGTTGTTGACCACGACCATTAAAAGCCTACAAATAATAAAGCCAAGGCAAGTTTGCTTGTAGCTTTTTTTTTTCATGGAAAGTGCGGAAAGTGATGAAAGGAATGAAATGGGGCACCTGCTTAAGAATGTTTGGTGCGTGCAGACAGCTTCGTATGTCTTCAAGAGTCATTTGCGTAGCATTCGACAGATGGTAAGCGCGATCATCATTAGCTAGACTTGGCACATGACATATCACTGCGGCAAGTTCGGGTGCCATCATTACATGAGAAAGAAAAAAAATCGAACTTTGACGACAAAATACAGCAGTGCGATCATTATGCAAGTAAATACCATACTGCTGTTCGCTTCAGTGTATTCGATCACGTTAAATGCAATGGTGAACTGATGCTGAGTACGAGTACTAATTTCGCAGCTGGTCATGAAGTGAACAACGCCATGAATGATAACCCAACAAAAAGGGAAGATGGTGTCGGTCGAATAGCATTGGTTCTTCGGCAACGTTGGTCAACATGGAGACAGTAACGATGCAGATGCCAAATAGGCTGCAGCTCCCACATGTTGTCAGACGACAAAACAGGTTGCGCGAAGGACCGATATATAAGTCGAAGGGTGCCTTCTTAGCAACATATTTTGGAAATAAACCTCGATTAATATTCTACACTATACGGTATATGTTGGTCCCTTCTGCCAGCAAGCTCGAGTGTTTGGTTTTGACGTGCAGTACTAGCAGATGGTGTACGTTCACTGTGTCCTTGAGACGCTTCAGGCCTTGAATTCATAGATGGGCTTGCGAGCTTTGAGAATATTGGCAGGTGCTTTCTGCATGAACAGTGACGTGGCGTGACCACGATTTTGCTCATGTTCGTGTGGAAATTCTACTTGAATTTTACAGGCAATGAGACAGCAGTTAAGTGGCACAAAGAGTGAGAGCTCAACATAAAGTGCGCTTTACGAACACGCTTTTTGCGATCAGGTTGCGATTCCCCTATGCAAGCTTTATGGTTGTGTCAGCAATGTGGCCTCTGAGACGGCACCACTTCAGAAGCCACACTGATTTCGCTGGGTAGGGGGCTGTCTACGAGTAGCTACGCAGACAACAGCACCCAGGAGAATGACTTCCGGTCACTGTGCTTTTGAACAAAAGCTCAAGCAGTCCCTGAATGCTGGATCATGCGACTGTGTCGCGCTCTTCTGTCAGAATTAGTCAGACAGGAAGGCGCAAACGGTTTGCGGACACTCCAGGACTGCATAATCAAAGAGGCCCAATAAAGAGCACGTGCCATCCTTCTGCCTTGGAGGCCATGCCCACTCTTAGCTGATAAAATGTTCCAGGGGACAACACTTGACTTTTTTCGTCTGCACTATCGTCATAATTACTTATTGTGGGATCAGTTTTTGTTGTTCTTTTTCTTTAATTTCTGATTGCTATTTTGCACGTGATGTGTCCACAGAACAGGTATGCGTCAGAGATGTCACATTTTTGTGTCTATTCGTGTGGCTTCGCATTTATGTGATCGGCACCACCACCTTGTGCCCTATGAGAGCAAAGTGGTGTTAAGTAACGTGGCTCATTTCTTCGATCTCCATGGCGATCACTTCTAACGGAGATCATCAATGCGGTGACCCTCTTGTCAACTGTATACTTCAAGGGCTATACTGTATGCGGAGACGAAATCACTCTTGCGCAAATCCAAGAAAATTTAATTGCCTCCAAGTGTAGTACGAGGCAGGGCATAGTTAGAGATTGTGCGACACTGATTCCTACGAGGTCCGCAAAATCGGTTAGGGACCCTACTTTTATTTTCAAGGGTACATTTAATTTTCTTTGAAAGACAAAAAGAAAATGAGCCGAATAAGTGCACCTTGTGTCAAGCCAATATACGCAGACATTTCAACACTCACTGCAAAGCTGTCCATGGAGGTCAGCCCACCCACAGGTCCGGCTGTGCTGCTGGATGCCTCGTCAGCTCCTTTTCCCTTGAACAGCTGTCGGCCAGTGGCGCTCTTCTTCTGCAGCAGTGACCAAGAAGAACAGAAAACATTGCTACCCACACACAGAAACTGCTGCACGTACATGAGCAGCACATGTGAAATGCCTATTCGCCAATACGATCAATACACTGTCAAGGGTTGCAAGAAACACTGCAAACGTCAAAGATGCCAGTACTACTGAGAAAGTACAGACTACAGGCCTTGGACAATGTCCTGCAGCAAGCGTGCAAAGGCAGGCAGTCATTTTAGTATGAACTTATATTGCTTCCCACTTGCCCAAGTCTTTGCAGTGTGTTTCGAGAGGAGTTGTGAGACAATGCTCCTCAAAGAGTACTTCCTCCACACAGTTGTCAGGATGACAAGTGTAGAATGAGTCAGTCTACAAGGAAGTTTTCATTGTAGCAAGTGATATGTTCCCCTGCCAGTGCTAACTGGTTGTGCCCTCTCTAGTGATCGAACAATTTAGTCACCGACTGATTACAGTTATGCCTGCCTATAACGAACCTCCACACAAGGAATTGCCTGATATTGCAAAGTTTTTCTATTGCTCGCCGTTACTCTATAGAAGCACATGTATTTGTGACCTCTATGTAACAAAGTGGCAGTGGGAGACACCCTTGAAGTAAAGAATTCCCCCCGCCGACCAATTAGCGATGTTGCCCCAAATTTTTTTATTTAGCGCGAGCAGCAGTGGCATGCATGTCCTCGGGTTGCCCTGCTGCCGCCACAGTGCGGAAAGTGTCGCTGGCGCAGAGAGCAGGGAAGGACGACGCTGGTCTGTGCGTATCTGCGCACGCATTGAGGCACCTCCTGTGTTCCTAGAGCCAGTATCCCACGATTCTTGCTGCTGCGGCCGTGTCCTTCTTTCCTCTTCCATTCAAACCTCATCCTGCTATTCATTCTAAGTAACGCTGCTGCCGCTTGCGGGCTCCCAGTGGCATGCCACCAGCGCCACTCTGTTTGCTGCAGAAGTCTCTGCACTTCACTTCGTTAACCGACACCAGGTGACACTACTACAAGAAAATAAACTGTAGCTTTCGATGTCTCGCGAGTTGTGGCGTCTATCCCTTCTTTTCACCATCATATCATTTGCTCTACGTTTTTGAAACCGTATGCACGTGCGAGCTGTCTCCTGTGTCCATGCATCCGGTCACTTTGGTGTATCATGCCAAGAATGAGTGCCTCGACAAAGAAACGTAAAATATTGGCTCTTAAAGACAAAATGGCCATCTGAGTCACAGTTTCTTGAGGCGAAAAAAAAAAAGAGGGATGTAGCTGCCAAATTTGGCAACCCAGCTAGTTTTTGTTTGAACATAAAAGATGCAATTCGCAGTGCAGCGGAGTTGGGCACCGACGGCAAGAAGAAGCTGAAGCTATCAACTTGCGCCAACGTTGCCAAAATGGTGTTTACATGGTTCATGGAGATGAGAGCACAAACAGTTTCCATCAGCAGCGCTGTTTTGCTACAAAAAGCAAGGAATAATGCTTGTATCTTGGGCTGAAATGACTTAAAAGCGAGTAACCGATGGCTTCAAGGCTTCAAACACAGGTATGGAATTGCCGCCAAAGTAATTAGTGGCGAGTCCTCCTCTGTGGATAGCGATGGTTGCCACTTGAGTTGAGAACAAGCTACTAGGAACTTTGGATCATTACAACACGTCTGATACATAGTACAATGCTGGAGAGACTGCTCTTCTTTTCCCGAGTTGCTCCCAAACTGCACCCTAAGGCTAAAACGAGACATCTGCCACAGCGGCAAGCAGCATAAATGTCGTTTGACTGTTTTGCTCTGCGTAAATTCGCATGGAAGCGACAAGCAAGTCCCACTGGTCATCCGGCCCAGAAGCTTTAAAATGACACACAGAAAGCTTGTGAAACGCATGGAAAACGTCAAAGCACAGATGGCACAGGACATATTTAGCGACTGGTTCAAAAAGATCGACAAAGATATCAAGAAGCAAGGCCACAGAATTTGTTTATTTGTAGACAAGTGTGCTGCACACCATGTTGAAGGCCTCGAGATGCCTAACACTCAACTTCGGTATTTACCTGCGAACTGCACATTGCTGATTCCGCCCCTTGACAGCAGAATTATTAACAATGTGAAGTGTTCCCACTGGCAGACTAATCTTCGTCTTGAGCGAAAAACAAAGGTGGACACTTTCCAAGCAGCTGAGATGCTTGAAGCATCCTGGGGGGAAACCAAGTGCAGACATTGATATGAACTGCTTCAGCAAGGCCCAGATCACAAAAAGGTTCAGGCTGTGCAAACTGACAGTGGAGAGGAGGAGCCTTCAGGCCCGCCCAATGTCGCCGAAGCTTGGTTTTCACTGCGCCCGCACGAATGGAGCAGCCCCGGGCAACATACAGCTTTGCGAGCGATTTTTGGTATGCGGACGAGTGTGCTGTCATTACTAAAGAGACATCAGATGAGGCACTGGTGGAAAGCATCCGATATCACAGTCACGACAGATCTTCGGAGGTTGATTCATCATGTGCTCTGCCTTCGGCGTATTTTTGTGTCTATTTGTGCGGCTTCGCATTTGTATGATCGGTGCCACTACCTCTGTGTGCCGTTATGAGAGTGAAGTGGCGCGAAGTAACGTGGCTCATTTCTTCGATCTCCATGGCGATCTCTGCTAACTGAGATCATCAATGCGCCATTGATGTTTTGCGCCATGTCGTGGGCTTGCTAGACAATGATGGAGCAGCGTTGTGTCCCTTGATGTCTTGCGAGTGTTCTGTGTTGCTGTCCCTCAGGAACAAGGGACAGAGGAAAGTAACAGCTTTTTGCAGCTAAATAAATGTGTTCTGGGTGAGGTCTACCTCCAGTTCCCTCTTTGATAACTTTGTGTGTTTCTTTTATGGATTTACGTGCTGCAACTGCACACAATAAATATCTGTAGCATGTAACGCAAATTTCCGAGCATTTGTCAATTTTGTTATATCCAGGTTTAACTGTCCAGTGAACTCTCGTTAAGACGAACTCGATAAAATTGAGTTCTTGCATACAACGACCAACATGGGAACAATTGTTTGGTTTCCCATAGACTAAACGCAAAACAAATCTACTTAAGACAAACCACATCAGACGTACCATATTTACTCGCATAATAGGCGCACCCCCAGTTTGGCCGCGGAAAATCTGATTTTTTTATTTCCGCGCATAATAGGCGCACCCCGAACTTGGCACTGTAATCAGTACCACATTTACACAATTGCAAGCCAACGCCCTCCTGCCCCTCCATCTCGGTTAGAAAAAAAAAAAAAAGCACGCACATTCCACAACCCAAGCTTATCAACGCATTTGCTGGACTACTAGTCTCATTAGTGTTGCTGCCGTTGCAGCTGCCGAGGGCCCACAGCACATACAACATCGCGAAAACTAGTTCTTCCATTAACTACCGACACCCCCCTCCCCAAACCGCCACGAAGCCAGCGAGCACGACGACCTAACGCGTCCGCAGAAACAAAACAAAAGAAAAAAGAAAACAAAACGCATCAACGAGCGAAAAGTTCTTCCATCAACTATCGATAACACCCCCCTCCCCTCCAAACAGCCGCGCGGATGTAAGCTTTTCGCTACCTTCGCTTAGGCAGCTCGGAAAGCTGGGCAACTCTCGGAGGCCGGGCAACTCGACACAAGCGACAGTGCCATCGCCATCAATGCTCTACACAGGCTGACACAGGCAAAGAAAAGACAAAACGCCACATCTCGCCATTTTTCAAGCAGCGTGCAGTTCGTGTGGTTGCGGGTTCCACAATGGGCAAGTACGGCAGCTACACGGCTGCATTCAAACTGAAAGCTGCGCAGTATGCACTCGAGCATGGGAACCGTGCTGCAAGCAGGCATTTCAGTGTCGGAGAAACAAGCATTCGCTACTGGCGAGGTCAGCAAGAAAAACTTCACGCCACAAAGAAGTCGCGACGGGCCTTCCGCGGTGCAAAGTCGGGAAAGTATCCGCAAGTGGAAGATCAACTAGTTCAACACATACGGGGCCTTCGACAGGACGGTTGTGCAGTGTCTCTCGACATAGTGCAGACTGAGGCACGCAGAATTGCGCGAGCACAGGGAATCGAAGCGAAAGACTTCAAAGCAAGCTCCGGATGGACAACGCGCTTCATGCGATGCCATGGACTTACCCTGAGGAGGCGCACAACGTTGTGCCAGCGCTTGCCCTCAGCATACGAAGACAAGGTACTCGAGTTCCACCGTTTTGTCATACGGCTCCGGCAGCAAAAAAACTTAATTTTGTCACAGATAGGTAATGCAGATCAGACTCCTCTCTGTTTCGACATGCCGAGAAATACAACAGTAGAGGAAAAAGGTGCACGAAGTGTGCTTATTCGAACATCTGGCGCAGAAAAACAAAGGTGTACTGTCATGTTGGCAGTGACTGCGGATGGGCGCAAACTACCACCTTATGTTATTTTTAAGAGAAAGACACTCCCAAAGGGAAATTTCCCTCGAGGCATCTACGTGAGGGTCCAAGAGAAAGGTTGGATGTCCGCGGAATTGATGGTGGACTGGGTCAAGACTGGGAAGCGTAGCAGGGGGCGGCAGAAAGTTAGGTGGGCGGATGAGATTAAGAAGTTTGCAGGGACGGCATGGCCACAATTAGTACATGACCGGGGTTGTTGGAGAAGTATAGGAGGCCTTTGCCCTGCAGTGGGCGTAACCAGGCTGATGATGATGATGATGAAGGGTCAAGACCGTCTGGGGCCGGTGGCCGGGCGGCCTGTTGTATCCGGCCATGCTCGTTTTAGGCAGTTTTCAAGGGCACCTTGTAGAACGTGTACGAGAGAAGTTGTCAGAGCTGCGTATGGATATTGCCGTGATTCCGGGAGGCCTCACTTCTGTGCTGCAACCTTTGGACGTTTCCCTTAATAAGCCTTTTTATGACAACGTTCGAAGGCTGTACACCAATTGAATGGCTGGAGGACAGCGTCAACTAACCCCCGGTGGCAAAATTAAGAGGCTGCCTATGGAAATTTTGTGTGAATGGATAGTGGAAGCTTGGCGAGAGATCTCCGATGACGTCATCAGGAAAAGTTTCATGACGTCATCAGGAAAAGTTTCAAGAAGACTGGGATCTCCAATGCACTGGATGCGAATGAAGACAACATGCTGTGGAGCTCAGACAAGGAAGACGAGTCTCCACCCGGCGGTGATGAGGATGTGCTCTCCGACTCGGAATAGTCTTAATAAATTTTACGTGTGTGTTCAGTCAACGTCTCTCGCCTGTTCATTAATAGGTAAGTAGGTAGCTTTTATTTTCCCTTTTATGCTGGATTTATTGGTAAATTATGTGAGAGTAGCCATATTCCTGACATATGTTAAAATTTAAAGCGCGAGAATGAGAGTTGAAAAAATTTCGTAAATTTCACCCCGCGTAATAGGCGCACCCCGAACTTCGAGCCGGATTTTCTGAAAAAAAAGTGCGCCTATTATGCGAGTAAATACAGTACTCTTCGGTTAAGATTAACATTTGGAGTGGCTGCCACTGCTACCAATCCTGGAAGCTAGGGTGCCTTTGGTGCACAATGCCCGTGGACAGAGGCGAAAACAAGAGGAGGAAACAAGAAAAGTTACTGTGACGTTTCACTTCGTGAACACGGGTGACGCACAGTCATATGGGTGCTATAGTGCGCACAAAGCCAATGGCCTTCGGTGCGCCTAGACACCTGCACCGTCCACGTCACAGATCGTATTCAAGACAGGCCTCAAGCACTGCATCATACGCAGCAACCACCGTAGTAGAATGCCCCTATGTAAACATTCAATTACAAACTAAATTGACAAGCACGGTATCAGTGAGCACAGGCAAACATGAGCACATCATACTCAATGACCACGGACGCTTGCTGTTAGAACGCTGGTGAGAGCAATCAAGGCAGAAGCAGTGAGCGAAGTGACCTTCGTGCCGTTTTTCACTTCAACGCAAACTGCGGGGCGAGAACACAGCACACACGAAGGTACGATCCATCGGCCCCACCTATACGTGCCCCCCCAAACAGATCACTTTCAAGATAAAGCCAACACAATGGTGCACAAATGAATTACAACTCCCCTCTCCCCCGGTGCCATACACATGACTGAAGACTGCAAACTTCGTCTCTCTTTCCTCCCTTGCGCACGCAAGACTGAACCACCATCGTCGGCTCACCATCGCACGCTTTCACCCGCACACACAGCGAAGGTACCCAAGGACGACGTTATCACGAGATGAACCCGGTACGTCCGTATCGCAAACGTAGGCTGTAGCAACTGCTAGAGAGGCCAACCCAGCACACCTCTGCCTTCATTTTTTCTCTACGATGCTTTGCCTCGTTTCTCCTTCCCCACTTTGCTTAACATCACTTAGATTTTCCTCAAGGTGGCGTTGCTTTGCCACGCGCTCCTTAGTGCTTTCGCTAGCTCGGAGCTTGCATTGATGAACGGTGAGGTGGCAGATGCCTGCTTGATCTCCCTTGTGAACTTTTTCCAGCAGCACGATGGCACAGAAGGATTTTTAGGGTCAGTAGGCGAGATGACGTTGGGTTGTGGCTGCTCATGGATTTGCACAGAAGCGACAATCATCCACCACAGACTAGAAGAAACCAAGCAACAGTACCACTTGAAGACAGTTTTGTGTGAAGTTCAGCTAAATAAATGCTTCTTATGTCATTTTTTTCTGCTGCTGTAAGTCTAATTCATTTACAATTTTGAAGTAACATATTTCGATGCACCTGGTCATGCGGGCAAAGACGAACAACTTTTCATGATCCCTTCGAGTTCATCTACTGTATTCTGTATTCAGTCTACTATATTTTGACACCAATAATTCGGACAGCTCTGCAGCACTGCAGCTAGACGACGACTATGTGTAAGGACGACCAATATTTTGGACACCTTACAGCGCACCGTGCAGTAACTCCGACGCCAACCGTGCGACCGGGTCCTAATTTGGCTGCCGAGTCAAGCAGAAATAGCAATATTTTCATTTTAAAACATCGCCGGCGGCTCCTCGAAACCGAAACTAGCAAAGCCTAGTCAATCTAACAATTGCCAATGAAGATTTGCTGCATACATTGACTTTACTTTCGTGTACCTGTAGCGACAGCATGACAATGGCAGAGATACCGACTGCAATTTTGTAGTGATGCCTTCTGCTCAATTCTATGCCACTCTTACCCACAATTCATGGCCGGCTGATCCGCTGATAACGCATGGAGAGTGTCACCCTGACCACTGACAACAAGCGTGAAAAGGAATAGCATAGAAGGCATTGCTAGAAACTGGAGGCCACAGAGTGTCTAGGCCAAATGCAAGCGTATGTGTGCGCAGCAACATTCTTTCACAAACTTGGGCCACATTCATAAATGATCACTTGCGAAATATGCTTTCGTTTTCACGATACTATTTCGCGTGGTTAGCACCGGACGCATCGATGGGCAGCAGCGCTTGCACACTGTAATAAGATAGTGTGCTCAGCACTGTGCCAAGAATGTTGTCACTCGCAGATGCGGATGCATCTTGCACTAGTCACACATACCGTATTTACTTGCATAATGATTACACTCGCGCAATGATCGCACGCATGAATTTTGTTGTCAAAATTCGATATTTTTTTCTTTCCCGTGTAATGATCGCACCCTGAACTTGTCACAGCGATATGTTGTGTGCCAAGTCTAGCTAATGATGATCGCGCTTGCCATCTGTCAAATGCTACACAAACGACTCAAGACAAACCGAGTGGTCTGCATGCACCCAACATTCTTAAGCAGATGCCCCATTTCATTCCTTTCATCACTTTCCGCACTTCCACGAAAAAAAAAAAGCAACAACCAAACTTGCCTCGGCTTTATAATAATATTTGGGGTTTTACGTGCCAAAACCACTTTCTGATTATGAGGTACGCCGTAGTGGAGGACTCCGGAAATTTTGACCACCTGGGGTTCTTTAACGTGCACCTAAATCTAAGCACACGGGTGTTTTCGCATTTTGCCCCCATCGAAATGCGGTCGCCGTGGCTGGGATTCGATCCCGCGACCTCGTGCTCAGCAGCCCAACACCATAGCCACTGAGCAACCACGGCGGGTTGCCTCGGCTTTATTATTTGTAGGCTTCATAATGGTTTTGGTCAACAACATAAAGGGCGCCTTTCGATTCTTGTCTGCACTCATGGGCACGCAAGGAATCGCGATCAACAACGATAGTGGCCACGTTTACAGTGATACATTAGAAGTGTACCCTAATCATACGCCGACGCTTGTAATACAGCTAAGATATTCGCCCACCCTTAGTGGAAACGTGCCGTATTAGGATAGCAGTGAAGACAAATGCCGCAGTTTCTGCAGCATGCCCGCCATGTGTTTCTATGTCACTGGCAGCTAAGCACGCACATCTCTGTTTCTGTCCCCCCAAAGTGGACATGGCTACGTTATTGTCACAAACTTGCCAATATTAACGATATTATCCATTACTGATAGGGAAGAAACTGTCTCAATGCGCGTAACGTATTCACGCGAAGAAAAATAATTGCGTTCGGCAAGTCCGGCTTGCTCCGTCGGCTGCCATTTTTGTTTCGGTGTCCCGCAGCAAATGCGGGACAAAAAAAAATTGTTTTCTTTTCGCGGGAAATTTAACCCGCGTAATGATCGCACCCCTGATTTTGCGTCAATTTTTCTCACAAAAAAGTGTGATCATTATGCGAGTAAATACGATAATCATACTTAACTTGTTTCGACAGGAGCAATACTTTGTCGCTATATTGATTCAATGCTAAACTCATTACCGTGAACAGTCATCGCGAGATGGGTTCCACCATTTTCTTTTTCACAAAGCTTTTCATTTCGAACCCCTTTTAAAAGAAACCCTTTTTGCACCGTGTGCCAATGTGCCATACAATCTTTAATGCTAATCTTTACATTTCTGGAAGTCTTTAAACTTCCGAAAATCATGAATCAACAAACTGGCCTACACCCACACTCTGCTATCCATCTCTAGCATAAGCGTGGACTAGAATTGCCTTGCGACATCAGCTGCACTCACCACGCAAACAAAATACATCAAGACCACTGTACAGAACCTCTTTTGTTAATGCAGTAAAAGCTCATTAATTCGAATTTGACGGGACCAAAAAAAAAAAGAAAATATGTCCGACTTAACCGAATGTTGTATTATTGAGGGTGTCAAGAAAACAATGAGCACATCCTTAGTACGTCAGCAGCTTTTACTTACTGAATGAATGAGTAAATCCAGTCTATTTTGCACAAAAGCAGTGCGGAAGCTGCTATTTTCGGCATCTTATGACTGATCAACGCAGCCACGGCACGTGTCTTCCGCAGAGAAAGTCATTTTACTACCAAGCACACATCACAATTATTTTTTCGCCAGTGAGCTGGTTACCGTCCATCACGATAAAGCTGGTGTTTTCATAATCAAAAACCTGTCCGAACGAAAACTACTGTTTCTGCAACCGAAACCACGGCTGCTGTAGACGCGATCATGGACGGCGACTAAACAGTCGTCAAGGCACACAGCCAACGTGGTGCTATGCATGGTGGTAAATGCAAGAATGAAGGCTTTAAGGGCACAAATAGGCACGAAGTGTTCTGTCGTTGCTCTCAGTCACGTAGGACTTTCACTGGTGACTACGGCAATGAAAACTCCGCCGCTACGTTTCAGTAGCGACGAACACCGGATTTGCTCATTTGTGCCGCTCGCCGAGCTCCAAAAGTTGTGCGAATTGACTGACGTGCAGCCAAATACGTCCGAATTAATGAGAGTTTCATTGCATTAAATAATGCACACGCCTGCCGGGACCAAAGGAAGAGTGAATTATCTAATTTTCCAAATAAGCAAGGGTCGAATTAACCTGCTTTTGTGTATTCTTACTGCAGTTTTGTCTTTTACCCCTACTCATTTCTGTAATGCCTTGAAACTATCTGAAATGAATAAGCGAATAAATAAAGGCACTCCACAATAACGTTCAGCCCGATTCCTGCTTTGCAAAGCTCTTTTCATTCAACCATGTCTTGTCTTGAAAACAAGTACCTTTCCTGAAACAAGGCACTCAGGGCTTCAGTGCACAAATAAAGGCCCTGAACAATATTGGAGAAGTTGCTTGCTCCAGTCATACCTGGGCCTTTAGCGAGCGCCGCCGAATGCTCTTTGCAGCAATGACAGCAGCGCCAGCACGGACTGGTGTGCCACCATTTGCCACCTGTGCATTCTTGCTGGCTGGTGTGCCTACACGCCTGCTGGATCCAAGGGTGGCATTGCTTGCCCCAAGCCGGAACATTTTGGACGCGCTGCCAGAAGGTGTTCCACAGAAGGTCCGCTTTGTGTTGCTCGACTTTGCAGGCGTGGCTTTGCGACGGTTCTCCTGCAAGTGAAGTCAGCAAGCAAACTTGAATTTCAACAGCACAGTGGCCATTCCAACTACAATGCACCAAGAACAGGCTTACTGCCTGCAGGTCAACGAACAAATTCACATCCCTTTCAGATGCTGCATGCACAATGGTACATGCCGACATGATATTGCCTCAAATTCGGAATTCATACAAACGAAGATAACGACACAGCACATTCCAGGCATTCTTGAGACACTTCTGATGGGAGCTATGCTGTAACATTCCCTATTTTGTTCAAGGCTGGATGCAACAAAACATTGGACTGCGCAAAGAGCCTAGTTTAATGCTAAATTCCAATGGCAGAATTGGAGTGCTCCCGGATCAAAAGTTTCTGCTTTTTTTTTTAAGCAACTCTGTACCAATGACAGATTGAGAGCACCGATCACTTATTCCAATGACAGATCAACAGTGGATCTCAATCAGAGATTGCCCTGCAAAGCAGTTCAGACCGCTCAGACAAAGCTGACAGGTTCAACCGGAAGTCTGAGTGACAGTTCCTCGAGCAGCCATTGACTGAATTGACTTATAGCAGACCGTATAAAAAAGACGAGAGCAGATTATCACAGACAGCACGCGCCACTCAAATGAAAAGGTAAGAGAGACATAGGTTTAGCAAGCACATATATTCTCAGAATTTATGCACCGAAATAACTGAAGTTCCGCACACAGAACATGCCACAGAACTGCAATAAAGTGAATTTGGCATGGTTGGTTCATGTTGCATAAAATATGAGTAACATCACAGGACACAGGACATAAGAAGGAGACAGACAAAGTTCTGAAGTCGACACTTCGTCCGTCTCCTTATATCCATCGTCTTGTGCTGGTACTAGCTTTTTTTTATGCCGCAGAAGTACAGCAGGAACCTTTGTCATTTGCAAAAACAGGAACGTGTCACTTTGGCGTTAGCTAGTACATGCCAGCACACTGTCAGTGGAACGATGGTCGGCATGCTGATTTTATTGGTGCCGTCGACAACTTGTGCTCGTCAGATGCGGCATCGTCAACGTGGTATGATAGAATGATTTCGGTGACGCACTGTGCTGAATAGTTGGCCAATTGTTGGCAGAGCGTCTCGTTGGTCTCCTATACACCCAGTGATGCCACGCCTGAAGGAGGGACCCGGGTCTCGGGGACCGAAAATCAGCCTAAAGTTCTAATGAAAAATTTTTGTTTTCCGTGTTCCTGACGCGTTTCCAAGCTAATCTCTGAAATTTGTTTACAAAATACCACATAGTTCTTTTGTTATTGTGATCTAAAGATGCAAATCCACAAGCGTTGCCCTTTAAATTGGGGGCAAATTGCGCTTGATTTTCATCGCGCATAACTCGAGAACTACGTGCTCTGCCAGCGACATCTTGGTATCAATCGAAAGCTCAAGTTTCTGGCTTTCTTTATTCGTCACTCAGCAACATTGCCGGTGGTGCAGTCACGAAAAAAAAAACAGAAAAGGAAATACACAGCGCATGCTATTATTAGCCAGTTTGAGCATGTGACCAAGATGGCGAGTCATGATTTGCTCCAAGGACCACGAGCGCTCAAACCACGAAAAAAGCTGCAATTTTGTCTTAGTCTCGCGACTGTGACGCTAGATATGCTGGAGGTCCGACCAAGTTTCGTTCCTTGAATCGTTACTGGCAAAAACGTACGAGATGCTATAAACTTCCAAAAGCGATTCCGTCATCGCAGTCAGCACAGGATACTCGGCAGCTCGCCACTGAAGTCGTGCCGCCGCCGAACGTCGACGCCTCAACTGCTTTGCCAGATCACGCATATCCACACGCCAGTCACACTCGTGTAAGAACTGAACACGGCTGTCGTAACTGAAGAGGAAATGGATAAGATAAGGGCACATGAGAAAGCTACGCTCGACAAGATTGCATCTAGGACAGCTATGAAGGGAACGATTCAGCCTTTTCTTGAAGATCCGACTGCCGATAGTGCAATAGCCTCAGTAGTAAAGCCTGCTGCTCCGTATGTTGTCATTCGACTTGCAGCAGTGAACAGCCTTCTCGGCGTTTTCTCATGCAATACTTGCAGTGGTTCTCCGTAGCTGGTGCAAAGCAATCAGGATTACAGTCTTGCTACTAAACTGACTGTGGTTTGAGAGATCTGCGGTGAAGTTGTGTCGGGATGGAGCTCGGGGAATTGAGGGCCCAAAAACATGTAATCCTTTTGAAGTGAACGTATTCGCAGTGCGTGCTGGGTCGTCGACCGGCAACGGCAAAACGGCCATGAATTATAACCAGTACATGCTGATGACCTTGGGTGCAGTTTTTTCAAGCTTTCTTTCAATATATCAGTTGTGAAATGTTTTTTGTTGCTTTCTCAAAACCACAATTTTGATGGTGCCGTATTGGACGAGCATTATCTCTGCTTCTGCTATCAGTGTAATTTTTTTTCCCAGAAAGGCAAAGCTGTCTACAGTGCAAATACCATATTTATAAGATTGGAAGTTGACTCGAATGTAAATCTACCCCCCCCTCCATATCACGACAGAAAAAAAAAAAGAAAAGAAAAAGCAGCATACCCGAGGGCACATTCGATAACGAAAATTTATTAGCAGCTTGCATGGTCACTGGACTATTCTTCACTAGTGCTGCCATCGTCATCGCTGTTAAGGTCCCACAGCGCGTCGTCGTCCAGCGAAATTCCCCATTTGGCAAACGACCGCACTACGACATCTTGTGGAACAGCAGCCAACGCCAAACGCACCGAATCACACACAGTCGTCAGTGAGGCTCTTTTGACAGGTCAGGTTGGCGTAAGTTCGTGGTCTTCTGCCGCCAGCCACTCGTACTCACGGCGGAGCAGGTCCTCCAAGGCGAAAATCCGGGCTTGTTTCATCACAATGTCACACTTCACTGGTTGGGACCGATCACGTACTTCAGTGACGTACCCTACAAGTTTCGCCTAAGTCGATGCACCCCGCAAGCTTGGCCTACAGCCCTGAAAAGCATCCTAACTTCGGCCCGTGGGAAATTCTTCACTTGCCGTCACAGGCGAAAATTTTGCTTCGCTGCAGTCGCCACTCTTGCACCACCTGTTCGGAAACATTGAACTTGCGGCCCGCTGCGCACTGATTTATTTCTTCGGCGTAACGGATGGCAGCCCTCTTGAACGCTGCTGTGAACGAGAGCCGAATGTTTAGTGGGCCTGGAGCATTCATGACGACTGAGGAAGCCTGGAAGTAGCGTGTAGCCGGCAGTCGAGTCGAACGCATCTAACTAAGAGCCACAGGGAAACAAACACGTGAGCGGCGTCTGCTCTTCCATGAACTATCGATAGTCCCTGCAAGCGCCGCCGTTCCGTGGGTGCCGTCGCGAATGGAACAGCGGCACTTCCATCGACTATCGACACCCCCCATGAGTGTTGCATACGCTGTAAAACCCTAAAAAATGTTGAAAAACCCTTCCAAAAAGCGAACAAACGCGCGGGATAGCGAGAACTACGGGTGGGGCCATAGAGCAAACATAAAATTGTAGCTCCCCTGATATCTCGTTGGTCTCTTTTTTTCTTTTGGCGGTGCCATGTTTTGGTTTCGATTGTAAGCCGACCCTCCCACTCCCTCCAGTGTATGATAATACAAGGTTCCTAGACAAAAATACAAGAAAATGCCCCCCAATTCATGTAAGAAGACTGACTGCAACTTCTGCCGTGCAGAGGCCAAGCGGTATTGCATGATCCAATGTTCAATGCAAGAACGTCAGCAGCATTAGCACTTCCAGTGATGGCGCTTGTGCCCAATGCACCACAGGCAATGCCACAAAGGCTACAGTGACCTTTCTTATTCCTCCCATTTGCAACCAAATGTGTCACATTAACGATATAGGCTGCGCCATGCAATTTGATGCAACAGTAACTCTGATTATTTTATGTTGCAAATTATGAAGTGATCATTGCATGTAAGGTATCGCAGATCTAAACCTATTTGAAACCAGGGGCCGTATTCTCAAACGTTCTCCTTCCGCGATGGTTTGGCCGCCGTGATAGTCACTGCTTGTCACAGTGACTGCTTACCCGTGACGTCAGCGTGCACTACCAATATGCGCTGTTGAACGCTTCACATCGCATGAGAAAGCGCAACGTGCGAGTGCAGAGCGGCCTGGGTGTGCTGTTTTCGAGTGCAGTGGCCGCAGTACAGGTTCTGCGCACTGACTACGGTTGGCTACGGCTTATTTAGGTAAAATACATTGAATAAAGAAGTGTGAAGTGTTTTATTTTAAATGAATCAACAAATATCGCTGTGAAACAATGCGTGCAAGGCATCACCAATAAAGCTACTATAAACTACCACCCTACTTTATCTCTACTATACATGAATACTTTGTTTAGCTCAAAACGACAGGCACAAGAAAGACGACCAGGACAAGGCGCTACTCTCAACTAACATCATTTTATTGCGTCACTCCTTTATAGACTGCTCAAACCAGAGGAACATGCACAGTGAGCACCATGCGGTGGAGCCACCAACATCCGATCCCAAGAGCGCACTCATGCGACAGAATCCAAAAAACCAAATTCAGCGCTGTACAAGGTTAAGGAAGGCACACTAATGCACTGTGACCCCAATGACTGAATGACAAATGCTTCCGATAACTCTCGGGCGGTGGTGTCACGGCACTTTTTCAAAATCGTGGTATCACGAAACATGGGTTTGCACTTGCATGTTTTACAATGCTGAGCCAATTAGCACAGCAATTTGGCTCAGCATTGTAAAACATGCAAGTGCAAACCCATGTTTCGTGATACCACGATTTTGAAAAAGTGCCGTGACACCACCGCCCGAGAGTTATCGGAAGCATTTTTCATTCAGAGCTAATTGGCTCAGCTCAGCGCATGCCGTTGGCGGAGGTGTGGCCAAGGCGGTAGTTTCGCAGAAGGCGACTACTTCAGAATAGGGGCCCAGGTGAGTGGAGTGACCCATTCTTGCAAATTGCGATTGCAGTGCATCACTTGCATTCACAAACTGTATGTTGCATACTGGAAGCACACAGGTGAACAAACGCATGGTTTCAGGTAACCTTCTGTACACAGGTTGTAGTTGTAACACTTGAAGCAATTATTTATAGAAAGCATTGTACATCATTGTAGAATTATACTTATAATGGATTATTAAGGCATCACTGCAAGGGTGGTGGTCTCGCTGTGTACGTAAATAAATTGTACAAACATTCTGTAATAGATTAATTTTGTGTAGCAGATTCTAATGTGGAATGCATTACTGTATCTACTAAACATGTAGCGGTCGTTGCAATATACAGACCTCCCACTGGTAACAAACAGCACTTCTACTTCCTTGAAAATTTACTCGTGTATCTCACTTCAACAGGATGCGTATTTATTATTATGGGTGACCATATTGTTATTGTCGAATAACTTATTGTCGAACGATTTATGTGCTACACAATTCAATAATACCGTTGCATTCTTTGCCTGGTGGAATTTTATATCTTTACCTACCACATGTTTTACCATCTTTTACCAGACATATCTTTACCTACATACCAAACATATTCTGTTTCCTGCCTGTCATGCAGGACACAGATATGAAGGTCCCGCAGTTATACAGAGTAATTAATGCTAACACAATAACTATGTTCAAACATTAGTTGAACGTTCACATTGGGATAATGTGTACGATACAATTGAGGTGAACAAAGCATATACTGCACTTATTAAACAGTTTCTTTAGTGCTACAACAATGCCTTTCCTCTAAAAGAAATTAAAACTTGCAAAAAGTTTAAAATGCCTTGGATGACTCGGGAACTATACAAAAAGATTAAGATGAAAAGCCATTTGTATCACAAGTTTATGAAGAGCCGTGATGCCAACACCCTCATTGAACTTAAAAAATACAGAAATAAATTTAACCAGGATATTAAAGGAGCCAAATGTACTTATTATATTGATTGGTTTACAGAAGCACAGTGACAGTAGAAAAGTTTGGCGAGAAATTACCTTTTTAACTAATAAATGTAATTCAGACCCACCCGTTACTATTATGACAGTCAATGGTGAACTTCCAGGCTCTGATCCCACAACCACTTTTAATTATTTTTTCATTAATGCAGCAGATTCTATATGTACATCGGAGACCACATCAGTGCCAGACACTTTCTAATCTAATCACTCCCTTACAAAATCCTGTTACGCTTATGCCAACAACTATACACACTCATGAAACGGCTTCATTAATTCATAAGGCAAAAAAATCATGTTTCACTTGCGTATGATGGCATACCAGCAGTACCTTTGAAGCATGCATCTTTTTTAATATGTGACGCCTTGTGTTACATCGTAAGTAGTATGCTAGAAAGCGGAGTGTAGCCAGATCAGCTGAAGACAGCACGTGTACGTCCAGTTTATAAAAGTGGGGGAAAGAATGACATATCTAATTACAGACTCATTTCTGTTCTACCTGTTTTATCAAAAGTCTTTGAAGGCGTCATTAATACTCGTCTCGAAAATTTTTTCCATAAGTGCAATGTTATTGTTATTACTTCCTCACAGTATAGATTCCTAACAACCACATCAACAGAGCGGGCACTGTTAACAGTAAAAGACGAAATTATTAAGAACATTGAAATGAAACAGTACACTCTTGGCCTTTAAATTTCTGAAAGGCCCCCCTCCCAATTCGATTGCGTTTATCAGAACACCTTGCTACACAAGGTTAACAGTTATGACATACGTGGTATTGCATCCGAATTGATAAAGAGCTATTTAAATAACAGATTGCAGTATGTTCACGTTAATGGCATACCCTCAGAGAAATTGGCAATTCAGCATGGTGTTCCTCAAGGACCAATATTAGGACCATTACTGTTTTTAGCATACTTAAACCTACCTGCAGCCTACCTATCTGAGGCCCACACTTTCCTGCAGTCATGTCTAGACTTTTCTTTAACACAGCTTATCACCCATCCTACGCGATCTTCGGCTACATCCGCTAATATTTTAGATCTAGTATTAACCACTGATCCTGATGTGTGCTTCGACTTAACTCATCAAGATGGGCTATCTGACCATGATATCATAACAGGTAGTCTTGCAGTTTCCCTTCCAAGACGTCCGTGCTCTGATAAGTACATCAGATGTTACAATAGAGCGGATTTTGACAGCATAAACTCCGCGCTATCTGACTTCTCTTTACATTTCCTCAATAGATGCCAATTTCAAACCATCGAACATAACTGGGCTGAACTTAAAACCACTCTTACTGAACTAATTAATCGATTCGTCCCTCTAACAAAAATAGCCTGCACCCCGACAGCCCCGTGGTTTACTGTAAAGCATCGGCGCCTTAATAATAAGAAAAAGCATTTATATCGTGAAGCCGATAAAGCCCGCGACTCAGATTCCTGGCACCGTTATAAGACCTGCGATAAGCAATATCAGTCACTGCTAAAATCATCTAAACGACATTTCTTTGCCCATGACCTATATACTATGCTCACTAACAATCCTCAACGTTTTTGGCGCGTAATAAACCCGAAGAGCTATCCCGATTTAACGCTAGTTGATGAGCACGATGATATGGTCCACCACTCGGAATGTGCTGATTTATTGAATAGCGCATTTTCATCTGTATTTACACAGGAAGACACCATATCTTCACCAACCCTTGACAATCTCATTAACATATCAATGCCAGAAATAATTGTTAGCGAAGCAGGTATTTCTTCTTTACTAAATAAACTTAAACTTTCTTCCGCCTCTGATCACACTGGCATTAATAATAAAGTGTTAAAACATTTGTCACCTAATTTATCACCTATATTATGTGCACTCTTCTCAGTCTTTATCAACTAACACTATTTTGCATGATTGGAAGGTGGCAAAAGTCATACCCATATTTAAGTCCGGAGACCGAACTCACCCATTAAATTACAGTACCGCCCCATCTCCTTAACTAGTGCTATTTGTAAATTACTTGAACACATCTTGTATACTGAAATCATTAACTACTTAGAAGAGCACAAAATTATTGTTGATTACCAACATGGCTTTTGTCGTGGTTATTCATGCGAAACAGAGTTAGCCGGCTTTTTACATGACATACATTCATACCTAGACCTAGGCTTTCAAGTTGATGCTACCTTCCTGGATTTTCGCGGGATCGAATCCCGGCCACGGCGGCCGCATTTCGATGGGGGCGAAACGCGAAAACACCCGTGTGCTTAGATTTAGGTGCACGTTAAAGAACCCCAGGTGGTCAAAATTTCCGGAGTCCTCCACTACGGCGTGCCTCATAATCAGAAAGTGGTTTTGGCACGTAAAACCCCAAATATTATTATTATTATTCCTGGATTTCTCGAAAGCTTTCGATCGCGTTGCTCACTAGAGACTAATACTGAAGCTAATGAACCTTAACATACACCCAACCGTTATTGGATGGATTAAGGATTTCCTCTCATGCAGAGTACAATATACGTCTGTTAACAACAGTACTTCCTCTTATACCAAAGTAACCTCCGGTGTTCCGCAGGGCAGCATTTTTGGCCCTTTACTTTTCTTAATCTATATTAATGATCTGCCTAACTGTGTGTCTTCCCACATCAGACTTTTTGACGATGACTGCGTAATATATCGATTAATTTCATGCGACAATGACAAAGATATTCTTCAAACCGATCTTAACGCTATTAACACATGGTGTTCAACATGGTTGATGACTCTTAATACAGCTAAAACGAAGTTATTATCATTTACTAGGCGCAACCACCGTATTCCAACATCTTATGTAATATCTAACAACATAATTGAACTTACAACTTCATATAAGTACCTTGGTGTTCACTTACAGTCTGATCTAACGTGGCATCATCACATCCGCCTGACGTTGGCATCAGCTAACCGCTCTTTAGGCCTCCTCAAACGCAACCTTAAGCATGCTCCAGCTAAACTACGCAGACTAGCATACATCACATTAATACGCCCCAAAATCGAGTATGCATCAGCCATCTGGGATCCTTTTCAAACATATATCACCCAAGAAATCGAATCACTGCAAAACCGTGCGGTCCGTTTCATTTTTTCTGATTATTCACCCTATACTAGCATTTCAGCACTAAAACCTCGCGCTCAGCTTGACGACTTATCTCATCGCCGCAGAATTGCCCGCCTCTCACTGTTGCACAAACTTTATCATCAACCGCACCTTCACCGTATCTTCGAACCAGCGACAGCCTTCTTTGCACGCACAGACCATATCTTCATGATAAAACGCATCAGTTGTCGCTCAGCTAACTATGCTAACTCCTTCGTTCCCCGAACAATTGTTGCATGGAATAACCTACCATCACACATGGTAGGTTATTCAAACCGATTTCGCAACCTTTCAGGAACTTTTACGCAATAGTTACATGTAAATATCCATCATGTACCGTTTCTTCATACATCGTTCAGTGTATATATTGTTTTGATCATTGTCTTACCATTCTGCGTGCACACTGTACAAGTGGATTCATGTCTCAATTTGTTAACGTGACAACTGAAGCAGCTTAGGGCAACACCCCGTTTTACTTCTTTTACATTGTACCTATTTAATTCCCTTAATTTATTTTCTCAGACAGTTTTGTATTTTCTATCTGAGTTTCACTTGCCTAATGTATTTCGTATATTGTTTACTTGTGTATTTTGCTAAATATCATACTTTTGTATAACTTTTGTGTTTTCTTTTGTAAAAATTTCGTATAACCTTTGCGTACTTCAGTTGTTTTTTCCGTAACGCTCAAAGCTCACATTTTTTCATGTATCGGTACCCCCTATGTAATACCCCTTCGGGGGCCTTTAGGGGTATTATGAAATAAAAAATAAAAATAAAATGATATCGCTAACATATCCGAATTGCCTAATCTGGTCATGTACGCTGACGATACGAATATATTTTTTTCATCCCACTCCTTGTCCCAAATGGAGGCTACGGCAAATGCACATTTAAGAAAGCTACATAAGTGGTTATTGATCAATAGGCTAAGCCTTAATTATGAAAGACAAACTACATTATTTTTCATCCTATTAATAGAGTGGAAAGTATCGATCTGAAAGTTGTCTTACGAGCACACTGAATTAAAGCGAGTTTCAAACCAGAAATTTCTTGGTGTTTGGTTCAATGAGAATCTTTCTTGGAAATTTCACACAACCAAAGTAATGTCTGATCTAAGCAAAACAGTCGGTTGTTTGTATAATATCTCATTTGTTGCCCCTCCCCGATTAAAGATATCCACGTATTACACACTCCTGTACTCAAGGTTATCATACTGTACTCTTGTTTGGGGAATTATGACGTCCAGCAATTACCTTAAACTATTTTCAATTCAGAAATGCACTTTGCGTGCCATTGAGAGGTTTCATGGCAGGACTTCAGATTTACCTCCGTCACCGCTACTTCAGAAACATGGCATCCTTAAAGTAAAAGAAGTATATAATTTCTGTCTACTTAAGTACATCCATCGTCATAAATTGTTCTTTTCTTGTCCAGATAATTCCAGCAGCCGATATGCTTTCTGAACGAAATGTAAACTTATTCCAATCACACGCACCAATTACAGCAAGCAAACACTAAGCTACCAAATTCCCACGGTAATAAATCAATTTCCCTTTGAAACTGAATATCATTTTCCACAAAAACGTTTTAAATCTACAATTAAAAAATGCCTATCGGAACCAACGGAATGAGATATTCATTTAGTCGACAGACTGTATTTATTTTACTACCTTTGAGATGTTTTTCTCTTATGCACATGTTGCAAGCTTTGCAATATTGTTTCTATGTTTTAGGACTGACATTTTTACGTTCATAAAAAAATTATGCATCTTTATAACGCTCAATGTTAAGTTGTGTATGCGATACAGTTCTTTTTTTGTACAAATTTCGTGAATGTTTACTGCGTCATACTTTCTACAAGGCTTGAGAAATTCATTGTGAATTTGTTGTGAAGTGCTTGCGCGCAATGCCAGCTGTTCTACGGGTGACCAGGACCTTGTCAGGCTCTTGCCTTTTGTCTTGGCGCCCTCTTTTCGTTGAAAAGAAATAAAATTACACTATATTGGAAGTGAGAATCAGTTAAAAAAAAAAAAAAGGGCAGTGCGAAATACACGAGTGATATCTATGTAATCGCACTACTGGCATAGCTTGTTTAACGTTGCCTGTTATAGATTAGGAAGACAAATACTGCCCTCACCCTTTCGAGGCGTTGGCGTTCTTTTTCTTCGGCACGCGCACGCTGCTGGGAATCCAAATGGTCGAGGAAGTCCTTACCCCAACGTGCAAATATTTCACTCCTGCCGCTGTAGGTGGTAATGTAGTCTTGAATTTCTTGCCTGAGCTGAAACCGAAATTTGAAAGAGCTCAGAATGCCAGGTTGAAAAAAAATAGTGCGGCGGTGTAAATCAAGTGTTGAGTCAAGTGTAAATCGGTGTAAATCAAGTGACGTACGTCTACGCTAAAGTTCCTTCATCAGCTTGAGTTTATACCTACAGTCGTTTGCCGAAATGACCAGCTTGCCTGTGGTTACTGGAATACAAGACACGTTCGGCGCTACGACAGAATGCTCGCAACGCACGCTGCTTCGATAGCTCTCGCTTGGGGTCGACGGCCAAGCGGCTAGCGGAGCTGTCTCGCGCGGGCGGGGGCGGGCTCCAAAACAACCGGAAGTGGACGATGTGACGTCGCATCGTGACGCTGAACCAATGAAGGCGGAGCTTAGCCCCACTCGCTCGGCGAACGAGTTGAGGAGGAAAAGCATGGCTAGGGAGGAGGGTAGCTTCTAATCGCTTGTAGCTCCATTAATACGTAACGCTTCACTTAAATTGTGGTGCGAATGTTCTACTTAAGCTGTACCCTACGCGTCTACAAAATTTGTCCGAACCGTTTCAGGGGCCCTTTAAGACTGCTCCTGGAACCAAATCTTAACTGCTGTAAAGAAATTCAGTCTGACCGTGCCAATAGTTCTCACATTAAAAGGGCAATTGGCAATGTTGGCCAATACTCTTAATAATGCCAGCATCCCATTTTTAGGAGAAACTGGCAATAAAAAACATGCTCTCCTGACGGCTCTGTGATGTAGGCCTCAGGTTGGCTGGTTAATGCCAATGAAGACGTCCCTCGTGCACACAACACCACCCACAGCATCAGCAGGCACACACCCTCGGGAGCTCTGTCTGCAGGCGCTGCCTCTCTTTGGTCTCAATAAGGAGGTGCCCTCCCCGGTTCATCAGGCGGGACGGGTCCGTGGCGAGCTTCTCCAGCTCTAGAAATCGCATCCACAGGGCTTCGTGACGCTCTGCCTTGGCTATGATGACCTTGTTCTCAGAGTAGAAGTCCTTCAAGGACTTGAGCAGCTGCTCCAACTTTGCCAGGTGTTCCTCGGTGGCATCTGGAAAGGCACAAGGCCAGCATGAACAATAGACATTCCAGAGACAGAGCAAAAAAATTTTGGTAAGACCACTGTGGCGCAAATAAAAAGGACAAGACAGACAAGACCAGACATCAATAGTGCCCGTTATGTTGTCCAGTGCCATCATGTTTCCATTTTATTTGAGCTATGATGGCCTAACGGAGAATACACCAACTAGCCCAAGAACAAGTTATCTTGAGAGCACAAAAGTAGTTAATGTCAGTAAGTGAGTGTCAACCATGCTCCATTTTTAAGGACTTCATTTCCAGCCATCATAAAGGGCAGGTAACAGACTGCAAATAAGATAGCTGCCTGACACTGAGGAAGTCCTGGTTACAATGCGCAAGATTAGCAGACAACGTGTAATGACCCCGTTTTCTAGCCTGGGCTGCGCCAATACATCCATCCTGCCCTGTGTGCTTTTGTTTAACTTTTTCACAAGTGTAGCAGTCAAGAACTACAATCGTAAGCGCAATCGCTGTGTGCTCCAGTGAACAGTTGTCTGCAATGGGGTAAGTCTCACTATGGACAACTGAGACAAGCTGAACCACAGTCAGCAAGCGAACATGCCGAACATGAAGATTCGGTGTGATACATTGATTGCACAGTTGTACAATGCACAGAAGAACCTCCTTCATAAGTTCTGGAAAAAAACCATGAGAAAAAAAATGAACCAACTGGGAAAACATACAATCTGAACTAACGAAAAAAATATTTGATGCTCAACTATTGTTGACATTTACGAAATGTGAAGCGTTGCGCGGAACGCTAACGCGCATCGAGCTGGTGGTGCTATGGCGGCCCGAGACGCGTTTTCTTGTTGCTTTGTGTCTTAAGTGAGCGACGGGAGACCAAAACGAAATCGAGCTGGTAGGCAACACCGGATGCCGCCGAAGCAAAATGCGGTGCCCACATTGGGCCACTTGCACCACAAATCGTGCACCACGGGAGGGATCCTGGGAAGATTTTTTGTGGTTTGCCGCGGTGGCAAGCGAGCTTTGAGCGGAGGCAACCAATAAGAGTGGCCCCTACAGTGATCTATGCACGGGAAAGTGGTATCATGCGGACCGGCCCGACCACTCGATTGGTACTCGCGTCTGGTTCAGCCGAACCACTTGTTTTGCACTGTACTCAATATAGCAGCCAATGCTTTTCTTGCTCGCTAGATTTAGCAGGCTACGTCGCTGAGCAAAACCGGAAGCAGTCCAGGACCTATTTTTTGTAAACAGTGAAAGGGTCAATATAATTTCTTTTTCATTGAAGAATGGCATGGCAGCGTGCGCCATGCTACCATAAAGCCACACCTTAAAGCAAGGTGCTCCGCCATTCAAAGCTTCGTTATCTCCTAGGGAACCCCGCCCCTTTCCCCACACCTGCGTGGAGAAGCTCCCTTCTTTCCTCCTTCACGGTTGCCCATTCTCCTTGTTATGGGTTGCCATTTCACATTTAGCAGTTAGTGAATACTGCATGCGGCGCCGGCAAACTCATAGGTCACCCGTTCCCATAGCGCTGCCCTTGGTCTGTGCGAAGCGGTTTGCAGAACAGCAAAGTGCCAGATCGCCGTGGGATTTTCGGCTAGGTCAGGTTTGCTCCCTCACTGTTGCCCATGCAAGGGCTGCTCCATCCACACCGTCATCCTCTGTCGTATGAATGCTAGCTGCGGGTTGATCTGACACATGTCATGTGACTGAATCATCGGTGATCGCGTACTCGAGTGAATCCAGCTTATCAGCATCGCCAAAGAGGGGCGTGGTACCAAGACGCTAGCCGAAGATATGACATGGACGAGTCATACATCTGCCAATGGAGACTTACCATATGCCAAAGACTTCAGCGTTGCTGTATGCAGTTATCCTCACGGGTTATACACGTGGATTTATTAAGCATGAAATGCTTTTAGCTCCTGTTGTTGGCAACATTCCAGTGACCTTGAGCCAAAAGCCAGATCAGTTATCCAGGCAGTCAAACGAGAACATCTGGACAAGTCGTGAGAACAAAACGAGATCCCCCCCCCCTCCCCTGCCAGGGGGCATGTCGTACAGGATTGCATTACATACACTAGTTACTCCCAAATAAGTCACAAAATATATTGCTTTCGAGTTCTTCCTAATGTTTGTTCACAATATCACTCAAGCTGTAATTTCTAGTGCACAGAAGTTTTATTTGTAATTTCCGATAGCGACACTCAAAAGGCAGATACAGGGAACCCTACACTTCAATTCTCGAAAATGAAATCTGCTGCAGATCTACTATGCTCACTGAGCTGCCGTGTAGCATGGTGCCAAATGCGTCTGGAAGTGCTGCTTTGCCTTCACGGCGAGGGAAAAAGTTAGGAGAGACCATTATGTCACACAGCGAGCCTTGGTAAGCAAACGCTCCGGGAAGCCAGTCCTTTGCTCAGTGGCGACTAAACATGTGACCTCTTGCATCAAAATCACGGAGCAAGAATCGAGATTTGCCGAGACGTTTGGTCGCACCTCCTTCAGCCAGTTTTCTTCTAGCTGAGCAGCACCCATATGGACCAGCGCATAGTATGGCGTGGTGCGGTGTGGTGTGCCGTTGCAAACATGCACTACCTTCGTTTAAGAGTGTGGCTAGTATCATCTCCAACAAATCTGCTTTGGCGGGTGCCGTTTTATCCTTGCAGCTATTCTCGATTACCGAACAGCCATTTTTTTCTTTCTGGGTTGTTGCAATATGGAGTGCAGGTTACACACGGTAGCAAGTTGCACGCGGTATACATATATAAATTACGGCAACTTAAACCATGATTTGTCTCAAAATGCTTTGCAAACCAACATGTTTTCAAACATAAATGCTTTTGGATATTTACAAGCATGCTGTTTCCCCATCCCTCATCCCTATGGATGCAGCTAACATGGAGTGCTTCAGCATTCACGCGGTGAATGACTGGATGCATTGATTGCTGCAGTAAATTCCCTTACCGGCATTGCAAACACATGCACAGCAAAAATCGTCATTCGTGGCTTTATCAATTTTATATTTAATAACCCCAGTCAGGCTCGCAGTGCAAATTTTTACATGCACATCAATCTCCATCAGCACAAGCATATTCATGCATTTAACTCTTTTCTGTTCGCAATTTTATGTTAAACCAGACTTGCAGATGTTACGGAAAAATGTAACAAATTTTAAATACAGTTACTTATTCAAAGATTAATTGACTACAGTTACAAATTACTGTTCCGTGAAAGTAATTTAGGAATTACTCAATAGTAAATGATATGTTCTAAGTTATTTACTTTCAAGTATTTATTAACATTGCATAGATTCAATGAACACAAGCTGACCCGACCTCTTCAGTTCATGCTCTGCAGGCCTTCACACATTGCCTATCCGCACAAACAATTGCTTTTAGAAATGTTTCGCAGTCACCGTCTGTTGCTTTCAGTGGGAAGACACCAGCAGCAACAATGAAAACTTGCTCGAGGCGGAAAAAAGAGAGGGAAAGAATGGGAGCCTAGCCGGTTAGCTTGATGTGCGTGCTGGGCAGTAAGGCGGTGTTGTAACACATAGGGATGCTACACACAATATTGTGGTTACTCAGCATCTGGATCTTTTGTGAAGCGTAACGCTTCGTTGTTGCTGAGACTGAGACCACGCTCCCGTTTGGGCTAATGGAAAGCTGAAAAAAAATCATCCTTATGTTTGACTTCCTGGTCCGCAGATAACATAACATGGTCTGCGTATGCTCCTATAAGCTGTACCTATCTCTGAAATGCTCTCTTTTCAAAAGAAGCCTGCTCCTCATTCGCTTCTGGATGCTTTATTTCATAATAAAGCGGACTCCCATACACAGCTGCTATTTGTAGATGCGGTCTGCTACGTAGCGTAGATACTGCGCGCGCTGTGGGGTCCACTGGTGAAGTGCACTACGGCTCGCTGGAGACCGCCACTTTGGCATGCACGTGGTGCGTTGTAGGTGCCAAAACTGGAAGTAGTGGTGTTTTAACATCCAAAATGAAATTTGAACTCCGTGCCAGGGTGTCATTTAGAAGGCCGAGCGTTGTAGGCACGCCCTGCTCCGCCATAGCCTATGCGGTGCGAGGCATTGAAGGAGTGGAAGCATCACGAAGGCCATGTGTGATGCTATGCTTCCGCTAAACGCACTGAAGTACTTTTTGCGGCAAGGTATTTCTGAAACTGCCTATTTTAACGCAGATGCATTTCTCCTGATCAGTAAAAAGTGGTTCAGGGCACCTTTAACATCTTAGGTAACTTTCACAATCGAGACATTCCTGCACTTGTCAAATTTATTGGCGAACATCTGGTGGACCATTAAGATAAGGGAATGAAAGTTCAACCTGCAGGCTTCCCTGTCTGAAAATGTGCATTCGGGAGGCTGCTGCATGGCATGATCTCAGGCGCTGCATTGCAGTTTATGCGAAATTCAAGTTCTCATAATGCAAAGAAGGGGTAAGGCGTGCAGACACGGACACAGGAGGAGAGAAGTGGACAAGACGAATGCCGACTATCAACTGAAGGAAGCACTGAGGTGAAAAAAAGAAAGAAGACAAAACTAATCTGTGCATGCTCTGGAAAGGTACCACCACGTGTCAATTGGGTACACGTGCCGGTCTATGTCAGAGGTAACTGTTAAGGCATTTGATCTCTTCTTTATGTAAAGTAATCGAAGGCTGACTCACGCACGCACTTCCACCTTTATAGATACGCCATGCCTCCACCATAAGATGCACATCTTCATTCCTCTGCCTGTACATATCGCTCATTCATCTAACTTAGGCGTGCAGTTACAATCTTGGCAGTCTTGGCAATGTAAGGAAAGATTAGAAGGCGATCCACCGGTTAACCTTTTATCCATTAGCCTCTAATTGATACACCGCCCCGTTTGCCCTAGGTAGAAATGGCCACAGCTAAAGGGAGCTTTATATACCACACCTATACGACAGTCAGTAAAATTGTTCTTGATGTGCTTCACTGGACAAATATCTGCTCTTTTTTGCCTTTCACCTGCTCCTTTTTTCGCTGCACAGCAGCGCATATCTTACCTAGCTTAATGGGAGCAGTGAAAATGACATTAACATCATATCTAGTTGCCACTTTTTTAAGCCTGTGCGATACTGAATGATTGTAAGGAATAGCCACTACTCTTCTTGCTATTACTGCTTTCTGTAATCACGTCCGTCCCCCTCAAAATAGACTTCTTTAGGCTTCAGCCACAGTGGCCACTGCTGTACTAGGACTTCTTTGCATTATGAATCCTTACCAACTAGCTCAGCTTTCTGTCGTTCAACAAGCTCAATGCTATGCTGCTTGTTACAGGTTGCCTCGTCAATAAATCAACTGGTTACATGTAATTAGTTACTCAAAAAAGTAAATGAATTACTGCGAGCATTACAGAGCAAACTTAGTAATTAATTAATCACAATATTACCAAGAAATGTACCGTATTTACTCGATTCTAACGCAGCCTCGATTGTAACACACACCCGTTTTCCATGACAAAAAAGAAAAAAAAAGAAGTACAATACCACGCACCTCGTGCTTTCATATAGAAAGCATAGTTTTTTTCATTTGGAAAAACCAGATTTATTCACAATACACTAAAGTTGTGATGAATAAAAACACAAATGGAAGCGGCGTACCTTGCCGCCAAGATTTTCACTTCGCTGGTACGAGTCGCATGGGGCAATAGATATCACTCGTCGTCGCTATCACACAACTCCTTATGGCTATCAACAGACCAAAGCACTTCATCCTCGGTGCTGTCCATGGCATTCAAAATCCCACACTTTCTGAAGGCCTTGTTGACCATGGCAGATGGGGTCGTGCACCATGCATCTTTCACCCATCCAGCGAAGTCCTGCAGCAAGCCTCGCTTCACTTTATTGGTGGGCATGAATACGTGGCAGCCATTGACAAGCCATTCGGTGTCGAGCGCCCAAATTCTATCTTTCATTGCTTTGTTCACACAAATATCGAGCGGCTGGAGCTGCGATGTCGTGCCGCCGGGTATCACGACAAGGTCGGTGTTGCATGCAGCCAGCTTGTCCTTGATGTGCTGGTCAAGGTGGCACCTGAATGCGTCGAGCACAAGTATCCCACGCAGACCCAAACTGCAGCCGGGTCTCTTACACCAAACGTTATCAATCCAGTCAGCAACCAAGTCCTTGGTCATCCAACCTTTTTCATTTGCGCGCACAATGACGCCACTCGGAAACACGATTCCTTTTGGGAGCGTCTCCATCTGAAGATAAGATATGGGGGCAGCTTGCGCCCATCCGCAGTGCAACAAAGCATTGCGGTGGCTCTAGTTTCTTCATGGCCGGAAGACAAAATGCTCACTTGCTTCGCCCCCTTCTTTTCAACGGTTGTGGTGGCAGGCATCTCTAAGTAGAGCGGCGTCTGACCGGCATTTCCAATATGTCCGAAGTGGTAGCCGTTTCTATGGCGCAACTTCAAAATGTGCCGCTGAAAGCTGTGCAATTTCTCTTTATATCCTTCAGGCAATTTCTGGCATATCCCTGTCCGCCTTCCAAGAGAAAAGCCTTTTCATAAAATTTGATAGCCAGCAGCTGCTCGCTTTGAAGTCACTCCGCGTTAGCCCTTTCTGTAGGGGCTAAGTGCATCGCCCGTACTTTGAGCAGATCGGTCGTCACAGGCCGCTGTGCTGCTCGTTGCTCGTGCACGTATTCCGCGAGCAGCTCTTCTATTTCGGTGAAGCGGCCCTGCGTCGGTCGACTGAAACCTTTCCTTGTTGCTTTGCTGGTGAAAATATTCTTCTGTTCACACCAGTCCCGCACGCAAGTTTCGAGAACTCCGAACACTCGTGATGCCGCCCAATTTCAGTCTGTCTTCGCGCACATGATAACTTTCCTTTTAAATGCAGCATAATGGTGGACTCTGCGTGTCTTTGCAGTCTGCGCTTCCATGCTGATTGAATAAACACAGAAAACGGGAAGACGGGCGGTAGACTGGTTTACACCAGCGCTTGGTTACACATACAGCATGGAGGTATACACATGGAGGAAGCAACGGCAGCTAGGCTAGAGGCACATACGAGGCGGCCATTTTTCTAATGCCGATGGCGATATGATAATGCGGATTTAGGGTTGTACTTGATTCTAACGCGCATGCAATTTTTGGGCCCATTTTGTGGGAAAAAATGTGTGCGTTAGGTTCTAGTAAATACGGCAATTTATTGCAAGTAATCAATTACATGCATTTTGTTACGTACTAGTTTGTGTTAAACACAGTATATTTAAGGACATAAATGGTTTAAGGCTCTGGGTATGCCACCGCATGCCCAAACATTTGTGGAGAGGAGTCTTATAGTATGCTTTAGCACATAACAGAACAAAAGCAGTAACACTCTTACAACATGGGTGCTTTCAACGACTTCAAACGGTATGTCCTTAGAGTAAACACTACCTTTGCACTCCTACAGTGTCCTGGCAGGCGACGAGCTCGCCATTCAAAACATCTGCATTTCAATTTACACTTTACAACGTGCATACTCGCATCACCGTTACTGAAACAAATACACAAACAAAATAAGCACATTGAATTATTCGAATTAGTATGAACCGTTGCCACGTGAAAAGTCGTTTAAACTACGCTGTCTCCCAACGGCGGGTGATGGAGCCAGCAGAACTCATTCTGTTAACCAGCAGCGCTGCTAAACACGACTGCATGCGCATGGTAGTGTCTCACGAGATGAATATGATCATTACTGTATGCAAGTGCTGTACAATACAGGCTAGGATGATGCAGTGCTCAACAACTGCAGCATCTCCCAGTATCCTGGAAATAACGCTAACAAAGCCCAGGCTTTTTACTTAGCTGGCACTGCCCTCAAACTGGCCTCAGCTCGAAACATTGGTGCTCGCGTGCTTAGCGTTTTAGAGTGGCTTGACAGAGCAGTTCGGAACTGTACTAGCACATTGGCACAGATGTACCACCCCTGCAGTGGCAGCCTGACATAAAACCGTGCATGCAAACAATAGCACCCACCTTCGTCATCATCGTCAAGGAAATCTCGACTCATTGGCAGACAACACTTCCCGTACCATGTGAGCAGCTCGTCTTTGACTCTGATGACAAACTCCCGAAGGCGCTCTCGCTTCTGCAGCTCGTACTCGGCGAGCTTGTTCCTGAGCTGTCGAGGCAAGGAGAATGTCGAAAAGTGAGAGCACACATAGCCAGATGCACGATGCCATGACACCAGTTACAGTGCAGACACGGCAGCATCACCAAACTTGCATTTTTGCAAGCATGCTGGCGGAGTGCTGGAAGCCTCCAGTTTCACACAATGTGTATCATTCGACGAAAGTACAGAGACGTGTTCTCGAAAAGCAGCGACTCGCATCTTCCGAAAGGCACTCAGGCGTGCCAAACTTAGAATTTAAAAAATAATAGTAACAGCAAAAAAGAAGAAAGAGCTACAATTTGCGGAAAGATACAACTTGAGGAAGTTAGCTAAATATTTATTAGTCGACATGTTGATTGTCTGAAAGAGGTCTGCCAACTCTTTTGTAGAGATGCTGTGAACAGGCGCTCTGCTAGTACAGTCGCAGTCAAGATGACCTGCACCCCCAACAGAAATGTTTACAGTTTTTTCATGTAATATTCATATGACCGCAGCCGAAATTGTAGCCACTGTTACTTGTTCATTCTATATTTGGTGCAAGGGGAGTGATGGTATGTTCCCTTTGCACCCACGAATAACAGACCAACCGCTTTTTCTGTTGCCCTGATACGAACAGCAAAGAGCTATGCAGTAGCCCTCATATGGCGAGGCAAGAGTTTTGAGAAGGACACCTTGGCACATATGTAAACGCTGCGGCACCGAACCACACCTCCAAACCCACCATAACATTCATGAACATCAGGCAAGCAATCAAGGAAACTGATTTCCCACACCTTGTTACCCTCCACACTTGTAAGACATTGCCCACTGCACATCCTCAAATTTCGGGCATGCAACAACTTTCGTTCCTCAGAGAGTTTCAGACATATTTCAGATGCTGCCATTTTGTCATTGACATTTCGGGACACTTCTTGTTGCCACAAAATCTTTTCTAAATGGACCAAAAGGAAACCAGGCACCATACCGCAGCCATTGTCGCAGGAGTGAGGCCATTGCTGGCATTCCGAATGTGGTCCTGCTCTTCGAGTGGGATGTCCAGCCGGTCAAAAAACAAGGCCAGCTGATCCAGCAGGGCAGCAAGCTCCTGGCGTCTTGCCTCTTCAAGCTGCTTCAGCTGACCATGCAAGCAAAAGAGAGAAGCCCGTGCATGACAGTACACACACAAGGCCCCCAGAAAGGCCTTGATGGAAGCTTCAAGATGCCATGTCAGCCTAGTCAGGACCCATCAAGTGCGGCTGACAAGATGAGCTCGAGCTATTCGGAGGCAAATTTCTGCGACTACAGTGCAAGATGCACTGACCCCTCGAAGCGACGGCATTCTTGGCACAGTGCCAAGCACGATGTGTTTCAAGCAACTAGCCGTGCGAATAATCGGTCGTCTGTATAGCAAAGTAAAGAGCCGATTTCACCGACTTATTATCGAAATTTAACTGCACTTTTAGGGGCAAGCAAGGTGCAATAACTGCGGTCTGTACAACACAACTCTCTCCCATGGTGTGAGTGCAGGTTAGTCCAACCAGTGTGGCTCACCCGTTCGAGGTAAGCCCTCGCTTCATCGATATTGCTGTTTGAGAGAATGAAGCCCTCCTGGTCTTCCACCAGCTGGATCTCCAGCTGTGCCTCTGGTTGGACATCGAGCAGGCTCAGCTTGGCGATGATGCTGTTCCGCAGTGCAGAGAGTGTGCACGAGCGAATGGCCTGGAACAAACATTGCTGCTCAACGATGTGCGGGCATTGGCTGCAACATCAACCTGCAACGGCACTCACAAGAACACTGCACTGCTCTCTGAGCCCAAGAGTAGTATTTGCCTTGCTCAGAACATGACCTCCAAGATTTGCACATGCCAGGTGGTTTTGCTCCAGCCGTCCCATTTGCCGCGCTCCCCCCCCCCCAAAAAAGTGTAATGCCGCGCGCACCCGGCTATACCGAGGGGGCGCTCTTATTCAATGTGTACGATGTATGTTTTATTAGAATGCAAAGACGTCTGCCCTGCGGTCAATTTAGGCACCACTGGCCTCCTTGAAGCCATTGGGTTCAGCGAGAGCAGGGGAAAAGTAAACATGTCCGAAATAGGAATTAGTAAGAGTGAATTGGAGGATTGGTGGAAGAAAAGCAGGGAAACAACAAAAAACTGAGACATACAAAAGCAAAGTTCACAATAGGTGATCAGAAAATGTGGTTGTGGAAGTACATAGTGTTTTTTTCTTTTTTCTTGTTTAACCTAGGTAGGATATTAGGCAGTATAATAGCAAGAGCTTGGCGGCGCAACCCACCGTCCCGTTCCAAAGGGGACACTCATAACATCCATTCATCTATCCATACGATGCCAGCGGTGGCCGCGGTAGAATGCAAACCGTGCGAGGTCTCAGCTTGGGCACTGGCTTTTTTTGCCTTTTGCGGTGCATTTTCACAGCCAAGGGGAGGGAACAGCGTCCAGATCTTCCAAATGCATTTATTTTGGCCTAATTTATGAACGAAAACACAGCAACTGCTCAGTTTTCCTAAATTAGATCATTGTAAGGGTATACCTTTTTGTCTGTGTTAGCATTACATTATTTTTTTCGTGCGTGCATTAAATTTCCTGATGTGGGAAGTAACAGGGGTATTCTGGCATCTTTTTGTGCTCATAAGTATCTCGATGGAAATTAGACTAATTGTGGTAGCCAGCTGATGCATGCTGTGGTCCTCACCCCGAGAAGCATCGCCTTATTATTTGATCACGCACAGATATTGATGAGGTATGGACAAACCCAAGCAGGGCTGCTGTCTGTGTTATAAGAAGCCTGTTTGAACAGCCCCATAGGTCGCTGTGCAATGAAGGCTGGCAGCTCTGAAAGATTTTAAAGCGTTCCGACTCCTGACACCCCCTCGCGGAATATGTTCTTGTATCTAACATTGGTATTACTATCTATGTCTAAGCAAGCCATTTGTGTCCTTTGACTCCTGCATGTGTTTCTGGAATCTTAGGAAAACCAAATAGTATCTGCTGTCAGGCTACTTGGTACGGGAACGAGCCCACTTATTACAAGCCCAATTGCCATATCGAAAAAACTGTCATAGGGAAACTGGTCACACCAGCCAGCTGGTTCAATGTCTCTAGATAAGAATTCTGGAGAAGGTGCCTTATCCTCATTCGAATTTATTGTCACCACAACCTTACGAATGCAAGCATTGAGCTCAAAGGGGAATGGAAAGTGGGTATGGCATAGGTCAGCAAACTCACGGGTCGACTCACTCAAACTTACACTGAAAAGACGGGGAATGCGAGAGATGGAAATTTAAGACTATGAGCATAATATGAACAAGGTGAATGCAGGAGCCAATGTTTTGACAAGTGAACTTGTCGAAACGTTGGCTCCTGCATTCACCTTGTTCACGTTTTGCTCATCGTCTCAAACTTACACTGACACTCGAGTGTGACACTGGCTGGGTAGAATTTGTGAGTTTTGAGTCCGGGTGAGCCTTAAGCGAAAAGTAAATGTTCCGACTATTTAACTGTATGGTGAAATGGAAACAAAAAGCATCACTAAAATCCCTGCGACAGCGGCGTCGTGCACCATACTACAAACGACTGTATCGAGAGAAAAGGACCCATCACTGAACTGCATGACCGCCATGTCATCAACAGCACAACACTCGCACGTACATGCTGAGCTTCCCCATTCCTTTATACCGACACGTGCGCACATACAGGCACGAGCTTTACACACGTTACGCTAGCCGCAGAGGCAACGCCAAGCATTCAAGCAATTCAGGACTTCAGCATCATTGAGAAATGTGTCAGTCGTTGGAAGGGGCAACGGGAGACATTTTTCACGTAAACCGCAATGAGGATAATATTTATCAGACCACAGCAGCCATGACGACATAGAATGAGCTCAGCACGCTCATATTCAATAAGTCTGCTTTTCTTTTTCTGAACACAGTCCTCCCTGTTTTGTTCGGCCTACATCGATGTAAGCTTATTTTTTTTCCGGCTTCGGACTTTCGGGGGCCCACTGAGCATTGGGGCCGGCCAAGATCCAAGTAAATATGGCAGCTGGTGCCTGATTTAGTGAGGAAAGTATGCCCTGCTGCATTATAGGAGACAGGAATGGAACATTAAGACACAGAAACACCAAAAATGAGCACATTCATAGTGGCAACGAAGAAGTTGAAGGCCCTCTCACCTAGCCCTATACCAAATTTTCCCTTTACGCTGGAAGTGGTGAGGCAATGCCTAGGAAGTGTCTTACCGAAATAATTTTTCAACTTTTCAACCCGTTACCATAGTTCCAGGTGGTGAGTGCGACTGCCTGTAAAGACTTCCCCCACTGTGTATCTCGACTAGCGACAACAGCATAGTTCCTTCCCTGCCTTCTGCCATGCGGGGCTGAAGGACTGCGTTACGGTCGCATTACAAGCTCCGCATCTTTTTTGTTTGTTAGTTTTTTGCTGTACAGTGCACTTGCAGTGGCGACATCTCATGTCCTGAATTGGATGGTTTACTAAAGTCACATGTCACGGGCAGTGACATTGCAGGCAGTGCATTTTATGCAAGACACTTGTGCATTCAACCTTCGTTCTGGCTAGGAGAGAGACTCCTTAGAGAGAAGGGGCACGCAAAATTTTGTGTAAAATTTCAGTCACTTTTGTGATACGTGTTGTTGCAATACCTTGCTGGCACAATTGTCAGCATGTGGCGATACTGTTTCTCTCTGTTCAACATGGCTAAACCTGGTGACGGGCCGTTTAGCAACTTCGCTATAAAAGAACCTGCAAATGGATTTGCTCCTTTTTTTGCTCGTGAGACGGTCAACAATGGGCGACACTTAATGCCCGCACTCGTGTATGAAATTTCACACACACACAGGGTGCCTTTGCAGACCCAGCCCCTGGATGCCACGATGCTAGAAAAAAAATTAAATTATGGGGTTTTATGTGCCAAAATCACTATCTGATTATGAGAAATAAACAAACAACAAACCTTCTCTCGTTCTAGCTGATTCACGTGCTGCTCCAGCTCTTGCAGGTCTTTCTCAGTAGGAGTGGATGTGCTGTTAGAAAGGACCAGAGCTGGCATGCCCAGCTTGGTGCACAGCTCACACTCCTTGGAGCGCAGCTTCTTGCGTTCTCGCTTCCGGAAACTTTTGATCTGCTTAAGCTGCTCCAACTTTTCCCGGATGACATTCTCCTTCTCGAGCATTGTGAGGGAACTGTCGACCTGAGGAAGAACAGATGTGGAAACATCAGAGCCAGTGTACTTACACGGCGCTGGGGAAGGACATGAACTTGCTCGTCCATCTCCTTTCTACTGTTGTACCAATAGACAGAGTTGATGTCTTATTTACACCGGACAGTAAGCTGTCCGTAAGCTTTCAGTAAGCTGAAAATGACAATATGCAGATAGACCAACAAAGACCGGTTCTGTGTGTGTGTGTGACGGTCTATCTGTGGGTCGTCATTCTTGTGCCTTGTACCTGTAGATCCAAGTGTTACGACTGTGGTGTGCCGTCTGCTAAATCCACTACTGGTGTAATGTGCTAAGACTTGCTGGAAGTTACCCTTCATAGTGCAAGCGCTTCTTGAAGCAGTTTATGGTTTAGACAGCATTAACATATCCAGTGTGTTTGCCCTTAATTTGAATATTGTGTGCTCTGTAGGTATTTAGGGTATCTGACTGCGCCAGTTCAGAAAATTCACTTCAAACTCGAGCCATGCTTCAGGTATCAACCAGCCAAAGCTTAATCAAGATGACACCAAGGGTCAAGAAACTGTGTTGCATGTTAAAACGTGCTTTGAAATGGCAAGCTTGGCTGAAAAGAAAAGTTGCATGTTTTCACATGCTCGTTTATTTCGTTTTGTTTAGAATACACTCATAGATCTGCTTTACTTTTTTTTATGTTTCTTTGGTGTTCAGAGGAACAGCACTTTACACGTGTGGTGCTTTATCAGTAAGCTACCGCAATGGCTTTCCTACATTCCCTTTTAATGTGCCAGTTATTTGTAGCAGTGTTTTTGTGCACCTCTCTAAGATTGCCCCTGGGAGAGTTAGCAAGCACCTGTCATGGCTATCCCAGTGTAGGTGGAACAGCACTTCAATCGCAGCAATTACTGTATGTTCAGAGACAACCATTAACTCTTTGGCCCACTTGTCGCCAGTCCCCTCTACGCAGCTTGCCAAATACCAGAGTGCATTCAATCTGTCTGAAGACAACTACTACTGGCACATTGTAAGGTAGCATGGATTAGTGTGCAGGAAGCTTTAAGTGAAGTTTGATTCTGTTAAACATTGCCACATCCTATACCGTTGGCGTGTGTATGTGCCAGGCCATGAAAACAACAGTGAAGTAGTATGCGGGCAAAAAAAAAAGAAAGCAACGTCACGTTGGTCAGTCTTATAAAATGCTTTTATACGTCTTGTACACCAGCTTTCCTGCCTCCTACTAAGACGTGACACTGGTGAAGGTGCTGGGTAGGATTGCCTCACACCTGGTACCCCTTCATGGAGCAATACATTGATAACATTACTTTCCCTTTATACAGGCACTAAGGAGCAGAAAACTGACTAAAAGGATTTGACTTTCAAGGATGTAGAAATACAGTCGACTCTCGTTATAACGGAGCCTGATAATCCTACAAAAAATTTTCGTTTTATCCGAAGTCCGTAGTCTGGAACGCCTCACTTCCGAAACTATGGTCACGATGTGTTACAACATTATTGCAGAAAGCGAGTTACGAACGTCTGAAGTAAACCGCAAACAAAAAGGCCACAGTTTCACCCAAGAGGCAAAGCATCGATTGAGATAGCAAATTAAGTGAGATAAGCGTGGTAGCAGCAGCAAGCGAACTGACCCTTGTGCTGTCTCTCACTTCAACATGAACTAAACGTCGAAAGCACAGCGCATGCGAAGCTACTGGCACTGGGCGCACTTTGTTCACTATGCAGATGGCTTTCAAGATGCAGCGGCTGTGCGGCTGCCGGAGTGGAACTCTCTCCTTGCCTTTCCCAGTGCCTCGCACGTGAAAAAAGACTGCGCGCTTCCGCCCTGCCTTCCTACCTCACGCGCACAATATTCAGCCACAATCTTTGGCTGACCCTCGTAAATCAGTTGTCAGCCAGTGTCGACACGGGAAAAGTCTGTTTTATAAGCCCAAATTTTGAAACAAAATTACAGCTATTTTCGTCCGCTGTAGTCGATAGTCCGTAGTAGCGCGGTCCATTAAAAGCTAACTTTGTTGCATTAATAAAATATGTAGCGCAGAGTAGAGTATAAATATTGTTCGTTATATCCGAAACTGTTGTATTGGGGTCCGTTGTAACGAGCATCGACTGTTAAAGGGACCCTGAAACGCTTTTGACGATTTTCTACAAACGTATTGAGTCGTTAGAGTAGGTCCTTCTGATCATTAATTGACACATCTAAGTGCTCCGCGTAAAGCGTGTAATTTATTATAAGGTTTTAAATATGTACATCGCTGCCGATCGCAGCACACTGCTCGGCGGAATTTTAAGCCGCCCCTACCCATATGACCGAAATCACCCATACGACGTCAGTGGGGCGAACTATCCGATTGGCTGACAAGGGCGCGTGATCGATAATTTTTCCAATTTTATGGTAAACAAATGATCTTCGTAATAGTTGGAACGTTAGTTAATTTGTTTTTATGAAAAGAAAGTAACAAAGAGAATGCAGAAGAATAATTTTTCAGTACACTTAAGCACTTCCGGCACACAGCGTGTGTCGTCTGCTTGTGTTACAACGTACTCCATTTTGAAGAGAGCTCAGAGGTCAGAGTCAGTCTCAGTCTTTTCGCGAGCACTATGATTCGACTTTGTTGCCTTGTGGACTGCAAACGTAGCAACTGGCAATATGTCAAGCTGCGACATCGTATTCCTCTGCAAGGCAGCGTACGAGGGAACTGGCTGCTGCGCATCGGACTGCCGCTATCCGATCGGCGCCAGGATTTGCGCGTTTGTGGCTGTCACATTACACCGGAAGATTACTAACGCAATAGCGTTTCCCGAGTCCGGTATTGGGGAAAACGCAAGCGCAAGGGGACAGAGTCTGGCCGCTTGACTTTGCCGTAACGGGATGAGCCATGAGATGAGCAGAAGAGCAAATGCGAATGGTCTGCACGGTGCAGCCACCTGGTGGCACATAGCTCAACCATACACAGTAGCAGCAACGAAGTGTATTCTTCTTTGCTGCTGGTGTGTATTTTTCGCAGGAGTGTAATCATGAACACTTTTTTATAAATGTTTAAAATGTTTTACACTTGGTTAGAGCAATATTAGCGCTTTGTTTGGCTGGTTAAGCTCTGCACCAACAAGTGTATGGACCGTGCAGACCGATCAGGCCGCTCACGTACGTCTACGCTAAAGTTCCTTCATCAGCTTGAGTTTATGCCTACAGTTATTTGCCGAAATGACCAGCTTGTCTGTGGTTACCGGAATACAAGACACGTTCGGCGCTACGACAGAATGCTCGCAACGCACGCTGCTTCTATAGCTCTCGCTTGGGGTCGACGGTCAAGCTGCTAGCGGAGCGGTCTCGCGCGGGCGGGGGCGGGCTCCAAAACAACCGGAAGTGGACAATGTGACGTCGCATCGTGACGCTGAACCAGTGAAGGCGGAGCTTAGCCCCGCTCGCTCGGCGAACGAGTTGAGGAGGAAAATCATGGCTAGGGAGGAGGGTAACTTCTAATCACTTGTAGCTCGATTAATACGCAACACTTCACTTAAATTGTGGTGCGAATGTTCTACTTAAGCTGTACCCTACGCGTCTACAAAATTTGTCCGAACCGTTTCAGGGGCCCTTTAAGCTACTCTTGTAACGCCCACATCTGCTACACTAACAGACTAGTCTCGCCACGAGCAGGGGCTTGATCAATGAGGAAGGTTACAAGAACATGGCTGATGAAGTCTAAAATTACAATTGCACCTCACTGTGTTATAATAAATTTTCCCTGCCTGTTGGCACTAGTTGGCTCTTCACTAATAAATAACTAATACGCGGCTTGAGAAGCAAGCGCTAGGAATCAACCTTGCATCCTTAGGTATAATACAGTAGAAACTCGTTCATACGTTTTGGAAGAACTGCGAGAAGAAATGTATTAACCTGGAAAACATACAATCCAATTTAACTAGAAGAATTTGACAGCCTCAACTATTGTTGACATCTACGTAATACGAAGCATCGCACAGACCATTGCGGCATGAGACCGCCGGCGTACGTCGAGGTGGTGGTGCTCTGGTGGCCTGAGACGCATTCTATTGTTTTCTTGTTGCGTTGTGTCTTAAGTGAGCAATGGGAAACCGAAAAGAAATAGAGCTGGTAGGCAACGCCGGATGCCGCCAAAGCAAAACGTGATGCCCACATCGCGCCACTTGCAGCAGGGAATGATAGCACATTTGGATTATCGCGTACTAAATGTGTGTAGTACGCTGCCAATGGCACTACGTACCCCGCACTGGGAAACAGATAGGTGAAGAAGCTTATCGCAATAGGTTTGATGGCAATAGCTATGAATGCGGCAAAGGATAACCCCAGGCAGAGATTTGTTATTGGAATAAAAAACTGCTCACTGTCGCTTTTACACGAGACGAGCATCTACATACTGTTCTCGATAGGGCGCGCCTCGTGCCTTTTCTTATTGACATGGGATCTAGCAGCAGGGTAACGTCTACAATCACAGTCTGCAGCAGGGGACGGCGGCACATTTCAGTTATTGCCCATTAAAAGCGTGCGCTATCCTTTCGATGGCACCATGCGCTGTGAAGCATAGGCCAAGATGCCGTGTGCGACGACCCCGCATAAGATTTGTGGGTACAGAAATGAGAAACAGTGTGCGCCGGCGTTTTCATGTGAGACGAGCGAGGGAGTATTGCGGTGAAGTTGTCACGGCGGGCAGAGTATACTATACTGTTCTCGATCACATACACCTTGCGCATTCTCCTGTTTACATAGGCTCTAGCAGACAGAAAATGTATCATATGATCACAGTTCGGCAATGTATTGAACGTTGGTGCCAAAGAACTTGTTTTCGGGGAACATATGAACTGGTAAAAAATTTGTGTAGCTGTTGGGTCATTTTTCGTGTTCTCGATTGTCAACACTGGTGCGGGGAAAAACGTACATACCGTATTTATTCGCGTATAACCCGCACCAAAATGTGAAAAAACGCGTTTAAAAAGTGGGGGTGCGGGTTATCTGCGAATTTTTTCCTTGGGAGGGGGGGGGGGGGGGGGGGGTCGGCTTCACCGCAATGTGCGGCGGTCTCCCCGTGTAGTCCGCCATCCCCATCGTCATCGACGCTTGTCAAGCCGATGAAGGGCCAACGAAAGGCCAGCATTGTTGAGCCTCGCGTTAGGCGCTGTTTAGTGTACTTACCCCAGTTTGCACTGTTTGACTGCTTTGTTTTGGCATCATGAGTGCGACTCGACGGCAGTGTTTCACAGCGAAAGAGAAGCTAAAGATTATAGCCGCTGCCGAAGAAATCGGCAACAGAGCTGCTGCAAGACAGCATGACGTCGACGAGTCGTGCATTCGCGACTGGAGGAAGAAAAAAGAGTCTCGAAGCAACGAACCGGAACAGGCGAGCGTTTCGGGGTCCGAAGACTGGCGCGTACCCCCACCTCGAGACGCAGCTTGCGAAGTTCATTGAGGAGCAGAGAAGTCGTGGCCACGCTGTTTCGACTGAGATGGCGCAAATGGAAGCCCTGAAGTTGGCCCGGGAATTGAACATTCCACGTGAGTTTCGTGCAAGCCGTGGATGGCTTCAGCGCTTCATGCGAAGACATGGATTTTCTATGCGGCGGCGAACAACCATGTGCCAGCGGCTTCCTGAAGCCTACGAGGAAAAGTTGTTGAACTTTCAACGATATGTGATCGCACTTCGGAAGGAGCACAGCTATTTGCTGTCTCAGGTGGGAAATGCTGATCAAACACCTGTGTACTTTGAGATGCCGATGGACACGACCATGGAAAAAAAGGGCTCCAAATCAGTCAGCGTGCTGACCGGCGGAAATGCCAAGCTGCGCTGCACAGTCATGCTATGCGCTTTGGCTGACGGCACGAAACTGCGCCCGTATGTGATTTTCAAACGCAAGACGCTACCTAGCATTCCACTGCCCCCAGGAATCGTTGTGCGTGCGGAAGAAAATTCGTGGATGAACAGTGGCCTAGTCGGTGACTGGCTTCGAGTAATCTGGGAGCGAAGACCAGGTGCCTTGCTGGCACGCCGGTCGATGCTCGTACTAGATTCCTTCAGAGGCCACTGCACTGATGCGGTGAAGGCTCGCCTTGCCGAGACCAGCACCGACCTCGTCATAATACCTGGCGGCATGACGTCCATGCTACAGCCACTCGACGTGTGCCTGAACAAGTCGTTCAAGGCACACGTGAAGCGGCTGTATGCCCAGTGGATGGCCGACGGCATTTACGCCCTCACACCGACGGGACGCGTGCGAAGGCCTGACATTCCATTGCTGTGCCAGTGGATCGTGGATGCGTGGAAAGCGATACCGGCCGATTTGGTGCGCAAAAGCTTTAAAAAATGTGCGATCAGTAATAGTCTGGATGGTTCCGAGGACGACTACGTCTTTGAGAGTGGCGATGAAGCCTCGGATGGCAGTAGTGAGAGCGGCGACGATTAAGAATCGGATAACCAGTGACGTGGTGGCGGTCGTTTGAATAAATGTTCTGAAAACGAAATGATCACTGAGTGTGAGTTTCATCTTTCTAGCGCTCATTTTTTTTTTTTTCAGGTAGACGTGCGGGTTATACGCGAGTTTTTTTTTTTTTTTTCCGCCGAGTTCAAAGTTAGGGGTGCGGGTTATACGCAGGGGCGGGTTATACGCGGGTAAATACGGTAATGGGAACGTATCAAGGTTCTACTGCATGTGGCAACATGAAAATATACCAAACTCAAGGAGACAATCGACTGACACAGCATTGCATCAAGAGAGTAGGTTGGGCCAGTTGGCTAGGATTCATCGTAAGATTTGTAACAGCGCAACACAAGACACGAACACAGGGAAGGCAAGAACGACTCTCAACTCTCAACTGGTATTTTATTGAATAAACGTCTAACATGTAGTCAATTTTACTATATGTATGGCAAGAACTGTTAAGTTTAATTTAAAGGAATCAGAGATTCAGCCCGACACCTGCACCGAGAATGCGTCTGTCATTGTTGACACCCCGCTGACTTCGTTGTCTTCGGCTCCTGCAGAAGCAGCAAATTCCCAAAACAGCCAACTGCTATGCGTGTGGCATTACCCCCTTCCAGAAAGCGTCATCTCGATGCTTCAAATGCAAAAAAGAGAAAGAAAAAGAGTAACACTGATGAGGTTTGTGAAGGGGAATGGGTCATAAGTGGGATGAAGGTGAGTGGAAATGAGAATGGCCTCATCAACTTGAGTGCTACAGTTTCATCCTGGAAACATGGACAATGTCCCATCTGATACACACAACAGAATTGAAGAGTGGTGTCTTCAGGGAGAACTTCATAGTTGCCCTCTCTGAGGCGGCACAGGACACTGTAGGGACAAAAATAGCGGTGCAGTAACTTTTCCGACTGACAGTGTTTGCAAATGGGTGTACATACCCAAACTTGATCACTGCGTCGGTAGATAACCTCACGATGGTGAGTGTTATAGCTCAGAGACTACGTATTGTTCACTCTGAAATCGCTCACATGCAAGCTTGCGAGCTGCGTCTTGGAGCCAGGTAAATTCACTTACGTCAATGGTGATGTATTGGCCGGGTAGGAAAATGGCATCCAGCATGGTGGTTACCTCACGGCCGAGGAGCAACTGGAAAGGAGTGAACCCAGTAGTTTCTTGAACAGCAGTGCTGTATGCAAATTCAACGCCAGGCAAAACATTTTCCCAATTCTTGCGGTCGATGTCAGCGATTGTCTTGTTTAACCTCTCCACAAGGCCGTTGGTCTGAGGATGGTATGCAGTGGCTTGGCGATGAGCTGTTCCACTAAGCATCGTGATGTTTTGCATCACCTGTGATGTACATCATCAAGCTGTACTACGATCTGTTATGACTACCGCTGGTGCACCATGCCGGAGGACGATGTTGTGGATGAAAAAGTGCATGATATTACCAGCAGTAGCTCAATGAAGGGCTCCAGTTTTGCAGAATTGCACCAAATAATCAGTTGCAACCACGATCCAGCGGTTGCCAGCAAAAGACTTAGGAAAGGGCCCGAGCAAGTTCATGCCGATTTGTTGAAATGGTGTTGGTGTAACAGGGTTCAGGAAACCAGCTGGGCGCTGAGGTGGAACCTTTCGACGTTGGCAGTCACAGCATGTGTTCATGTAATGCTCGATTTCCTGGGCGAGCTTAGGCCAGTAGTAGCGATGACGAATTAGGGCCAAGGTACACGCGAATCCCAAATGGCCTGAAGAGGGCTCATCGTGGCAAGCGGACAGAATATTGGCACGTAGCGCAGGCGTAACAACAAGGAGATGTCCAGTCGCCGATTGGTGGAAGTTCTTTTTGTACAAGACATTGCCACAGAGACAGAACGAAGATGGTAAATGCGTGAATGTCTGTGGAAGATCTGAACTTCGGCCTTGAAGACAGTCGATAAGGTGGCAGAGTTCTAAATCGTACCACTGTTGCCGAGTCAAGCTGGATATATCGACAGCACAAAGGAAACCACTGTCATCTGTATCACTTGACACCATTACAAGTGGAGCCTGTGAATGCATACAAGATATGATTCCCACTTAAGACCTGACAACACTGGTCATCATACTTTGAAAGGTTGCGGGAGCTGAGCATAATCCAAAGAGCAGCACCTTAAATTCGTACAGACCGTCAGAAGTTACGAAAGCAGTCTTTTTTCAATCACGTTCATCAACTTCGATCCATAAGTATCCATTTCGCAAATCCATCGATGAGAAGTATCGGGCATGTCGAAAGCAGTCTAAAGAGTCATGTATGCAGAGTAGACGGTAGACATCTTTTCTCTTCACCTTGTTCAGTTTGCGGTAATCCACACAAAACCGAAGAGTGCCGTCCTTTTTCACAAGTACAACAAAGATGCCCACGGGCTGGTTGAGGGTTGAATTACATCGTCGTCGAGGATTTACTTCACTGGACGAATCGCCTCTTGCTCCTTTTGTGACACTCGGTAAGTGTGCTGACGCATGGGTCGTTCGTTTGGGTCAATTATAAAACTGTGCTTCATCATGCGGGTCTGTTTTTGTAGACATGGGTGCAAAACAGTCACTGAACAGGTATAAAATACTTCATATATGCTCTTTTTGTGTGGTTAAGAGCTCAGGATTTATGTCAACTGTACTGACAATCGCGGCATCACTCTTGGCTGCTGCAGAAAGCTCAGCAAGCAGAGAGCTTTGTGCGTACCCAACCTCTTCAATGTGAGCAATGGTTGTTCACTTTACCAAGTGTTGGTACTCATCGCTGAAGTTCGCAATTAAAAGTGCAGTCATCCTGCGATTCAGTTGAATAATGACACGGGTGACTGAGATGAGCCAAGAGCACCAACAGGTTTCCTTCAGCGATGACACTACCGTCAAGGTCGCAGTCGCCATCAACAGTTATGAACATACTAGTTCGCGGTGGAAGTGTTGCAGTGTCAACAACCCGCAGTGCTGTTTTGTGCGTGCTACAATCTTGCAGTACGGGTGCGTAGTTATCGAAAAACGTTATAATCAGCTCGCAAAGGTGGATAACAGCTCCATGCTTGCGAAAAAAATCCATTCCAAGGATGACTTTCCGAGAGCACTTGCGTGGTACGATGAAAGCTGCAATGTACGTTGACAGACGAATTTGGAGTCTGGCTGTGCATCTCCCAATTGGCGTCAAGAGATGACCACCTGCTGTTGGAGGCTTGGTCCGCGCCATGGCATTGTGACTTTTCAAGTTGCGCCGCTAGTCCAGCACTCATAACGGAATAATCGGCACCAGTGCCCACAAGGGCAGTGAACGGACAGTTGTCGACCTGAATGGGGATGAGAGCGGAAACACTTTCATTGTCAATGGCATGCAGCTGTGACAGGGAATCATCTGCGGTAGTCCAGCGTATTTGGGGAGGATATCTTATAGTTCGGTCAACAGCGGCTCCGCCATCGGAGTTCGCTGCTCCTTTCCCCGGCGTGGGCTGAGGGCCTAGTAGATCTGCCCCAAACGCCTTATGTGAACACAAAGTGTTGGTCAGGTGACGCAGGGCATCGAGGAGATGGGGAGGAGTCGAGGAGGAGAGCGGGACTGACGTCACAGGAGAGTCAAGGACTGGTGGCTTGCCAAGTACTCGGCAATAGCTCGGGGCCACACCATCCCGGTGTCTGGGGCGAAAACCAGGAAGGCCCATCTGTCGGTATGTACACTCTCAATACAGGTGACATGCTTCGCCACAATGGTAGCAGAGTGGCTGATTGTTGGGAGTGTGCCACCCACTGGATTTCCGCATGTTCAGACTTGGGTATGCGGAAGGCAGAGGGCTCGAGAAGTACTGTGCCATCTGCTGCGTGGCTGGACAGGACGGACAGCTGACTGCTGGCATAGGGGTTCTTAAAGGGATACAGAATAAAAAATTTGTCGCCGAAATTTCTAGCTCCAATGATAGCTATCGCGACAGAGAGTGACCTAAACAACACTGAGGAGAAATGAGCAAAGAGTAATTAATCTAATGAGTATTTCTCAATTTGTCGCACCTCGTGGCCTCCTTGGAAAGCTCCAGCAAAATCATATTGTGCCACACTTGCCTCACTGCCTCACTGCTTCCTGCCTATTACGAGTGATCGCCCACACCCAGCGCGCAAAAGGGAGAGTGACATTTGATGCAATGCGTTTGCTTTGTTGTTCGACCGTCCAATTCGTACCGCTTTCTTGTGTGAACTGTTCAAGAATCTAGTCTTTCACCTGCTGGTCTTGTGGTTTGATGCGAGGAGCAGCCGGGTCGATGCTGCAGACTGCCGAGGGTCTGCTGCATGCTTTGATGACACACGAGCACTGGCAACGCGTCCCTACTGTGTCCGCCAAGGGCGTCTACTATGGCGTCCGTGATTAGTGCTGTAGTAGATGGTAGTATTAGCGCTGGTTGTCTCCACTCTGTACAGAGGGGCCCGCTCCATATAGAGAAAGCTTGCAGCAAGTTTGCACCTGTCACACGGCCATGCACCGCCGTGTCTTTTCGTCGAAACCCAGCGGTACGGCATGGGCTGCCATGGAGCAGACAGCGACCCGGTGGTGGGCAGCCTCGTCGCCACTGTAGTAACTCAACAAGCAGTTGGCGAAGAACGAAGACTTTATTAAAGGTTAGTGTAGTTTTTATAGCCTTTTTCTTGTGACGTCACCACAGCCACTGCTGATTAACAAGAGTTGTGGCCGGTGAATCTAACAATGTAAACACGTGTCTACGGCACATGCTGATTCACAAGTTTTTACCTTCCTTTTGACTGTGTCTTGTATTGTGTTATGTTGTTACGAACCTTACGATGACACAGCACTGAACTGACCAGCAGTAGAAGTTAAAGTGAATTGAATTCCAATTCAATTCACTTTAATTCATGTTCGATGAACATGAGGGTGGGAGAAAAGGACACTGGCACTCACACCCCTGGCATAGCAGGCACTTAAGTTAGTACAAATGTGCAATAAACAAAACAGTCGCGCAAATATGTATTGTAACAGATTTATACTAGTAAATGCTACAGAATAAAAATAGTATCACAAAAAATTCTGAAGTTAATCATTTTACAATTATCGCTATAACACAACACATCAAGTATAACACATTTGCAGTTATTTTGACATACACGTAAACAGAAACACGAAAAGGGTAATATAATATGTATAACAGGAACACTGTAGTTGATCACTTTTCACACAAGGCAAAGATGTTTCGTATGTGCCTGTACAACATGCAGCATGTGATTGGTCCACTAAAACTGCTCTAAAAAAAGTACTACTATTACACTAAACGATTTAATCCACTCTGGTAGCTTGGCAGTATATTATCTACTGTTTGGATCACTAGGACATTCATCTAATGCAAGAAAAGTGGAAAAGAAAAAAATGCCATGCCAGTATACTTCTATTGTTCATTAATAAAACGGAAATACATTTCATTCTAGATGAACCAAACTTTCAGCCTAACAAAGTTTGGTCTAGTACTTCCCTTAGAGACAAAAACAGCACTAGTATAAAAAAGATAACTGACCTGCAACATTACGCTTGTAGTCATGCTGGAGTTTGGGCTTAAAAGTAGACGATGCTTGGCCCTTACCTTCTTTCTCCACTAGCAGTCAACATTTTATATGCCAAAGGAATCAAAATCGAAATACGAAATGATATTGTAGCAGTCTAAATTGCCTTTCTCTATTGTGGTCTTTTAGGAAGCAGCAAAGCTATGCCAGAACTTACCACAGGGCTGGCAACTGAGAGCTCTAAGGCAAGCTGTTGAACCTCACTACTGAATTCCTTGATGTTTCGGATTAGTCTTTCTCGCATTTCAACTTCGCCCTCGAGCATCTGGTCCAGCAGGTTGGCAATGTGGGCCCGAGTACGCTCGAGGCGGCTTCGTGTAGCCTCGTAAGTGATGCCCACGTCGGACCAAATGCTCATCAGCTCACGGACCTTAGTTCCCACCATTTCACAGATGTGCTGACTCATCTGCGCCCTGCATTCAGAAAGAAACAAGAGAGGCTAAGCACACCTCACCGCAGCATCACTTATTCCAGCACCTCAACAATAATGATTTCACTAGTGCAGATGATGGAGCACGTGCTGCCTATGTATGTTGTGGAAGGAAAAACACCCTTTGACAGCTTCTCATCACAAGCCATTCAGAGTGGCAAAATATTCATGATGAGATGAGGTCATCAAAAGCCAAAAAGTCGGAATCGCTTGCAATGATATTAGGGTGTCAAAAGCAATTAGGGATTAAAGAAACACTAAAGATTAATAACTCGTACTGTATTATACTGGCAGACAACTTTTTTTGGCTACAAAGCGAAAGCCACGGGGGTGGAGCTGTTGCACATGACTGTATTCGTACACAATGTAGTCCCTCGGCACTGGTTTCTGTTTCACCAACCTCGCACAACTTCTCTAGTCAAGGCAGATACAATAACTCGGTGTGAATCAGTGTTTATTCACATACGACGTGTACCAAGTTCTGAACAGCCAGCATCGCAGCCTGCGTCGGAGCTCCGAAGCAGCCGTATGGAGACGCGCCACCGACGCTGCCGTCGGTAGAGCCGGTGCTGCAGTCAGCTTGCTCGTTCGTTTGTACGTGCCGATGGTTGCAATTTCCAGAGGGGCTCGCTTGGTTTCCGGGCAGACGCTGGAAAAACTTATTTTGTGTTTTTCAACAGTCTTTAGTTGCCAAAGTTAGTCAACAGCCTCTCAGGGGACTTGATTGGCGAGACAGCAAGTGACGAACACTCACCAGAAGACACAGGTGTCATTTTACGTTTGATGAACGTGCAGAACGAGCAATGGTCTAGAGTGTGCGAAAACTCGAAAGAGCAAACTAAAAGCGCAATAAAATACCAATAGTTGACTGGTGAATATTACGTAGTGTTTCAAATTAGGTGCTGTAAAAAAAACAAGTATTGTTTCCTATTTCCCACGTAAGAAAACATGAGCAAAACTGTGGGACTACTTCCAGTAGCAGTGAAATAGGCGCCCTTATTTTTCGTAGCCTTCACTTCATAGCCAAGAAATGTTGTCCGCGAGTATAGAAAGTTATGCTTCTGTAATACAAGAAAAAAAAAAGGAACTGCTTCTGCAGAAAGGTGCAATTATCCTGAAAAGAAGAGAAGGGCGGCAATGCCATCTTGAAGCTCTCACACCAGGTCGTACTAACATAATCGATGCTGACATCTGCTTGGGCCCGAATAATATTTTATTGGCAAAGACAAACTACATATAGTGTATTGTAAGAGCCCAAATCTGAACTTGGCAAGGTTCAAGGATCTTACTGAAGCTGAATGCCCTGTATATAGATGTAAACTGTGCGGGAGTCTCAATTAAAAAAAAAAAGTAAAGAAGAACAACCTTACATTTACTTGTTGGTGGAAGCTTGGGTGAGTTGGTGATTCAACATTGACATGTTTGCACACTGCAAAAGATGAGGACTGAAGAAAGAACACAACACAGGCGCCTTTGTTGGGCTCTTCCTTCAGTCCTCGTCTTTTGTGTTGTGCAAACATGTCAACACGAATCGAGCCCAGTTTAGTGCTAGGTTAAATCCATCGCTTCGACGGGTGCCGCTATGTTTGCCGATGCAAACCTTTTGTGGCTCCTGCTAAATCAGTGAAATAGCATGCCTGACGCCAATCTCATCAAAGCAAGGAGACGTGACTGCGGTTATCGCTTTCTCTCAACTAGAATGTGTTATGAAGATTGATTCATTAGACGCCGCTGATTCCGAATTAGACTGTCGATTTCATGGCTTGTAGGCCTAACTTGTAGGCCTTAGCTTGGCTGGTGAGGCACCTAATGTTGGTCATTCAAAACTAATCTCAACTAATCAACATGAGATCAACAATAAACTTTAACAATGTACATTGTCAGTCTATACCGATTTACTTTTATGTGCACGAATGTTTTACTTTCCCAGAATAAAATTATGCAAGTCTTCATGTGCATCAGAGATGCCTACCCCAAGGATAATTGCAATTTTATTAGAGGGAACTGTCACACATCATGCACCACAACACCATGCAGTTGGGCAAACTTTGTGATCAATACAGGAAGAAATTTTAATTACAGAAAACCCAGACGGAAATATCCCAGCTGTAAAAGAACTATAAAGTGTAAAAAAATAGAGTGCATTTCTCATTGCTCCAACTGCAACAAGCTTCTTTGAAATTTGATGATGTCATCCTTAGTTGAACAAATAACAGCTTCGGCATCAGCCTAAAGCAAGCTTCACAATGTGAAATTTTGTCTAGGCTTTAGGAGCTCGACACAAATAGAAACCATTCTTTCTACTGGAGTTATCTGTCGCTGCTGTTGCCACTAGCTCTTCGAATATGGTATGTCCCCCACCTTGTTTACTGTAGACAAGGCCAGCATTTTCATTTCTTGACATATTTATCACAATAGAGGATTTTAGAGTAGAGGCCCCAACATTCGGGGCCTCAAAGAAATAGCGTCAAAGCCACAGTGCATGCACAAAATGCAAACAGATTGAGTTTGGCGTCAGGCATGCTATTTCACTGATTTAGCAGGAGCCCCAAAAGCTTTGCATCGACAAACATAGCGGCACCCGTCGAAGCGATGGATTTAACCTAGCACTAAACTGGGCTCGATTCATGTTGACATGTTTGCACAGCACAAAAGACGAGGACTGAGGGAAGAGCACAACAAAGGCACCTGTGTTGTGTTCTTTCTGCAGTCCTCATCTTTTGCAGTGTGCAAACATGTCAATATTGAATCACCAACTCACCCAAGCTTCCACCAACTTAATTCATGGCACCGCATGAAGCTTGCAAGCAAGGAGACGTGACTGCGGTTATCGCTTTCTCTCAACTAGCATGTGTTATGAAGATTGATTCATTAGGCGCCGCTGATTCCGAATTAGATTGTCGATTTCATGGCTTGTAGGCCTAACTTGTAGGCCTTAGCTTGGCTGGTGAGGCACCTAAAGTTGGTAATTCAAAACTAAGCTCAACGAATTGCTTGCTGCAGATAGAATAGCCTCTCGCTATTGTAGTTAGATGTGGCAACATGAATGTCAAAATTACTGTTCTCCTAAAATGGTATAATTTAATTATTTATAATAGCTTTCCTCTGCTGCTGTAGTGGCACTGCAAGCGCAAGACACTATCCGCATATGCCAAGCCCTATCCTACGTTTTTTTTTATTATTATTAGAGTAGAGTACCCAAACTTTTGGGGTCCCTACTCTAGAACTCTCAAATAATGGTGCAAAGTAGTCTCCAAACCTATCACAATCTCCAACGAAATTTTACCTACAAAAAAGCAAATTTCCGTACTCTTCCACATAACGTCCCACATAACATGCATTTGGTATCGCATAATACAGGGTGTCCTGCATATTCGCTCAACATGTTCGAAAAAAGATTGTGCTTACCGCTGCACTGTTCTTGCCGAAATTTTGCAGAATCACATATGGAGTCCTTGTCGTTCAGTGTGACACTTGCTACAGTTAATTACCTGGTTTTTAAGAAAAAAGTGCAAATTTGCCATTGCTTATGAGGAGGCAAGCTGCTGCCACAATGGCACAAGCATTAACTTGTGTAGCTGCCTACTGGCAGCTGCAGAAAGCAGCATACAGGGACTGGTGTTGTGTGTTCCAGGAATGGGCAACATGCAACAACGCTATCCGATTGGCTGCTTTCTGCAGCTGCCAGCAACACAAGATTATGCTTGAGTCGTCGTGGCGGCAGCTTGCCTCCCATAAGCAATGGCAAATTTGAACATTCTTTGTCAAAGACCAGGCAATTAAATGTAGCAAGCATTACAGTGAACAACGTGGACCTCAAACTGCTAATTTTTGCAAGAACAGTGCATGGTAAACACAAAATCATTTTTTTAGTACCTTAAGCAAAATATGCAGGACTCTGTATGCAGCAATTAATCCTTGCCTCACAGAATCACATTAATGGTTTTCTTGCTCAATACAATGCAGTAGGCTGATAAAAACCAAACAGACCCCTTGATATTTTTTTTCTGTGCCGATTTCAGAGTCGGCTTGACAACCATCCCGAATTTAGTGGGACAGTCCCAACTTTTGAGTAAACGCCCCAAGCTCAGAATGGCAGTTTGGTTAGCCAATTAATCTTTATGTATACTAGGGGTGCGACTATCCAAGACTTTCGAATGATGCATTGAAGAATGTCCCATTTGATGTGATCTTCAAATCAAATAATCACTAACTATAAGTATGAATATTTTTCAAATAGTAGTTATCAAACATTTGAAAACAAACACTAAACGCAATCTAACATAAGTGGAACAAGTTTCATCCCCGCAGACAGTGTGAGCATAAAATTTGAGGAGGAGGAAAAACATTTATTAAAGAAAAAAAAAAGAAAGGACAAGCAGGTGTCCTTCTGCTTGCGTGGGAGGCGCCCTTGGTCCAGGACTCCTGCGGCTCTTGCTCCCGGGCCCAGTGCATTAGCTGCTGCTGGTTACGAGGGTCCGAACTAGTCAGCACGGCCTCCCACTGCTCGGGTGCGGGGTTGGGTGTTTGCAGGGCTGCCTTCACATTGGGGCACACCCATGTGGTGTGATATAGGGAGGCACAGTCGTTACAAAGGGAACATTTGTATGAGTATACAGTCGAACCCGGCTATATCGAACTCGAAAAAAAACGCCTATCAGTTCAATCTAGAGCATAATTCGATATAAGCCTGCTGAATAAGTGGATGTCATAAAAGCACGTACCATGTATAAAATCACTTTATTGATAAGACTAGCTTAGTTTCGCATGAAATAGTCCTGCATTTCTTCCTGCTTGGGCAATTTCGCTGCCTGCGACGCACGCACTTCTCCACATTGTCTAAGGAGTCGGGAGCAGCTGAGGCCGCAACCTTCCGCACTCGCGCAGAAGCACCGGACTAGTGCGAGCGCACCAATCACTTCGGAGGATGCAGGCAAGGGACCGTCGTTGCTTTTCTCATTGTGCCCACTTTCCCTTGTGCCGACGGTACGATGTCGGCAACGTAGTCTTCGTTTTCTGGCTCTCCCGTGATCGCGACACCATCATTTGCACTCACAAACTCGTCCACTGTTGATTCATCAACAGCTTCCGGAAATTCTGACAGCTCGCTCCAAGTTTCGGCAACGGCTGCGTCGCATTCATCAGAATTCACAGTCAACACTGAGCACACGGAAGCTGGCACGGCTGAAGGAATTTCGGATGAACCACTTGTACACGGTTGTACGTACGCGTCGGGCGCCACGGGCACCGGTGCGAGAGTTTGGCCGCTTAATGTTCCCCTTATTCTTCAAGATCACCCCGAGAGTGTTTCTTGGAATCATTCACGCTGCGGGAACACATCCGACTTCTCACCACGTTCGACCTGATTTACGATTTCGAGCTTCACGACGAAAGGCAAATTCTGCCGCTTCATCACAGCGACACTCCGGGAGAAGGCCCACAAGGCACACACACAATGGACCAGAAAAGCACCATGACAACTCGCACTTTCGCCATTTTGCACGACAAGGGCACAAGAGCCTCTGATTGGCTGTCTGAGCAAGCGCTGCGGGCGGGCCAGGATCATTTTTCGCAGGAGGGTGTCGACGGCTCATCCGAAGCAGCGCGGTCATGGTAAGGAGAGCAGTTGGATGGAGCCGCGCCGTCAGGTTTACCCGCAAGCGCGAGGGAAAGCCAACTTCTGGGGGCGCTTTTCCGCCGCTCAACATTCGTTATATCGGGAGTCGCTGCTATTTTTGTTCAATGTAAATGTAATTTTTGCTATACATACTCATTGTAACTATACCGTGCTCAGAAATTGTTCGATATATAGAATAATTCAATGTAAACGGGTTCAATATAGTCGGGTTCGACTGTAGTGTAGGGTGTATTGCGTGTAGTCTGCTTAAATGGGGGTATTTATTGGTTTGTAATTGTCGCCATGTTAAGGCACCTTCACGTGAGAGGGTCTTGTGTGGAGGTGGGTATTGTCTGTTCAATCTGTGGTGTTGTAGTATGGTGTTGTATTGTAAAGGTACAGGCTCCATAGTTGAGGCCGTATCTCTCTCTTATTGCGCTCGGGAGGCATGAGCTCGGGCTACAGTGTGCACATGCTGATTTCCAAGGAGGGACTCTTGTCCTGGAGTCCATACTATTTCAATGTCCAGGAATTAGGAGGCTTGTTTGAGGAGTCGGTGGGCCTCTCGTGTAGCTACGGCAAGCTGCCTGGGAGCCTAATAATTGTGACGTACTCGTTGGTCAGACTAGAGGTGATGGCCAAGGCGATGGCTGTCTTCTCCGTTACGAGGGCGCTGGCAGTTCGGACCGTCATCGAGACCACCTCTCTTGAAGGTTATGGTCAACAATGCTGGCCGTCATGACTGCTTTTTGGGGGTACTGCGCGGCATCTGTGTATAGTGTGGTAGGGAGACTGCCATATTTTGGCTGTAGAGTCTTCGTGCGAGCTTGGCGACGACCGGCACGATGTTCCAGGTGCATGCTTCTGGAAATAGGGGCTGCCTTGATGTGCTCTCTAAAGTTGGGGGCCAGATGGATTGCTTGTTCACGGCCTTTCGGGGTAGCCTAGGCGCGCTAGGACTGTTCTTCCTGTTGGTGTGAGGCTAGGCGCTCTCGTTGGCTTGCGAGTTTGGCGTCTACAATTTCTCTTAGTGTACTATGGACTCCTAGGGTTTCAAGCTTGAGTGTCGTTCCCGGTGGTAGGCCGAGCGCTTGCTTGTATGCTTTCCGAAGACGCACGTCTAATTGATCTATCTCCTTGGGAGTGAGGGGCAAGTATGGGGCAGCGTAGGCAATGCGGCTGACTATCAGGGCCTGGACGAGCTGTGCTATGTCGTCTTCTTTCAGTATGCATTGTTTGGTGGTGATGCGGCTAACCATTTGCATGATTTGGAAGGTGGTCTGCTTGAGACGTTGGATGGTATAATCGCCTCCGCCATCCTGTTGTATGTGGAGGCCAAGAATGCGGATGCGGTTTACTGTTGGTATTTCTTTGCCGTCGAGGGTGAGTGTGATGTGGGGTATTTCAATTAGTTTTCTTCACGATTTATGTCAAACGACTGATAGTTCCGACTTCTCGGGGGGAGTACCGGAGACCACTTGTTTTTGCATATTGCTGGACGACGTTGGTCGCTTGTTGAAGGGCGTCTTGTTTCTCTCCTTCGGAACCAATGGTGGTCCAGATAGTGATGTCATCGGTGCATATTGCATGCCTGATTCCTGGTATTGCATCGAGTGGGTGACAGAACAGCACCTTGTGGGGTTCCTTTGTTGCGGGTAGGTAACAGCGAGGTTCTGAGTGGGCCAATGCCTATTGTGGCCGTGCGGTTGCTTAGAAAGGCGCACATTTAATTGCAAGTACTACGACCACAGTTCGTGAGACTTGGGTTTTTAAGGATGGTATGGTGAGCCACATTGTTGGAAGCGCCTTTCAGATCGAGTGCTAGAATTACTCAGGTGTTGTGTTCAAGGACTTGTTCCTTCAGCTGAAGGATGGCATGGGTAGAAAGGTGGGGCCGGAATCCGAAGATTCTAGGTTAGGTTGAAGTCGGTTCAGAATGACATGTTCCAGAAGCTTGCCTAGGCATGAAGTTAGTGATATTAGTTAGTGAAGTTAGTGACACAAGTAACACTGATAGCCACTTACTACAAACTGACCTGGACGCAATAAGTGCATGGTGTTCTAATTGGTTAATGCCATTAAATATTTCCAAAACTAAACTCATGTCTTTCACCAATAGGCCACGGATTCCAACCACCTACTCCCTTGATAACAATGCTGTGGAACTCGCAACTACTTCCAAGTACCTTGGCATCAATCTTCAGTCCAACTTATCATAGAATAATCATATTAATCTTACCCTTGCCTCTTCAAACCATACTCTCGGGCTTATTAAACATAACTTAAAAGAAGCCCCAATGCATATTAAAAAACTAGCATACACAACATTAATCCGTCCTAAACTAGAATACGCATCTGCCATCTGGGATTCCGAACAAACTTATATCATCCGTAACATTGAAGCCTTGCAGAACCGCGCTGCATGATTTATATTTTCAGATTATTCACGTTACACCAGCGTCCCCTCGTTAAAAAATAAAGCCGAGTTGGACAACTTAGCACTTCGCCGTAAAATTTCTCGCCTAGCACTTTTCCATAAGCTCTATCACCATCCATCACTTCACGATGATTTCTTTCAGTCACCACCAGTTATTTTTCCAAGCCGTGACGATCCATACAAAGTCAAATGCATTAACTGCCAGTCAACCTATTATGCATATTCATTCTTACCAGGCACAATAACTGAATGGAACGCCTTACCATCAGTCATTGCCACGGAACCAGACTTCACTAAGTTTCAACATTTAATTCATTCACGACTTATCTTATTATTATTTTTGGGGACTTTTACAGTGTTTTCGACGTTTGTTGGTGTTTTTCATGCAGTTCACGTATGTTCTCCTAATATGTACTAATGTTTTCTCTGTAATAATTGTGACCTAATTATCTTGTATATTACCTATGTTTCACTGTATTATTACTTCAGTTACATTCTCTTGTTTTTAGTATGTACAGACTATGACCAGTGCCTGTGATCGCACCCCCCCCCAACATGTATTACCCTCGTAATGAGGGCCTTTGGGGGTATTTTGAATAATAAATAAATAAATATTGGTAACATATTTCCTAAGCTGGAGAGTGGAGTCCGTGTGCTTCCAGTCTGCTGGTAGCGTACCCGCTTCCCAATGATGATTAAAGAGGTCAGTAAGAGACTGAATGGCGCCATCATCCAGATTGCGCAAGAGCTTGTTATTTATTTTGTCCTTGCCTGGAATGGTGGTTCATGTGAGTGCATGGAGTGCTTTGTTGCACCTCAGTGATATTGATCGGCTTGTCGAGGTCACAATTGTCACTCCCGCTGTACGTTGGAGGTTGTCCTTGTGTGGGTTCGAAATCGCCTATGTATCACGGCCGCAACTCCTCCAGGATTTTGTCATCAGAACGTGGATCGTTGTGTAGATACGTTGGATTGTTTGCTGGCTAACTGCCTTGCTTTGTATGGGGTCAAGAAGATGGCGTAGCAGTGACCGTGTTTTGCCTCCCCCCCCCCCCCCCATGCTAAGATTGCCCTGCAACTTGCTGCATAGTTGTCACCAGTTGCGATGGGTGAGCTACCCAGCATAAAATTCTGCTGTGGCTGTGAGTTTCGCTATACGTAGTTTCAGTTTACAATTATGTTTTTGGCGATTCTATCTGTTAAAATATGAGAATTTACATTGTGGAGCAAGCTACTTCTTGTTATGCAGCAAACTTTTCCACAAAAAAATACAAATTTCAAAAGTAATTGTAGCTTTTAAAAGTGGAGATAAAAATAACCTGGCCAATTACTGACCAGGAGGAACTGTTACATTCTAGGATTTCTTCTTTCGCAGATAAATTCAATTTGACGAGTGAATGCCAGTTTTGGTTTTCGCAAAGGTCGATCGACGGAGCATGCTCTGTTAACACAAAAAGGAATTATTCTAAAAGCATTTGAGGAAAAACAGTTTATTATTGGAATATGTGTAGAACGTTCAAAAACATTTGACAGTTTGAACCATGACACATTAGTAAAACTTGAACTTTGCGGGATAAGAGTGGTACCTTTAAAACTTTGAACATCATATTTTAAGTACCGGAAACAGTGCATTTCTATCAACGACAACCTATCCCCTCTGAAATCGATAAATGCTGGTGTTCCACAAGGTAGCATTCTTGGACCGCTCTTGTTTAATGTATATGTTGATGATGTGACTAACATTAGCAAAACACCAACTTATATAATTATGCGGATGACGTGATTCTTCTATTTTGCGGGTCCAACATTAAAACACTTCACTTAAACATCAATGATTTCCTACAAGGCCTGCTGACATGGAGTAATATAAATTCATTAAAAATCAATACAAGCAAAAGTAAAGCAATCCTTTTTACTCCTCAACAGTCGCCAGTAGTTCTCATGGAAAATCTTATGCCTGACCACATGCCTTTAGATGTTGACTTTTTCAAAACACTTCGTGTATACTTCCACAAGCATATGTCCTAGGACATGCATATTAAACACATTACCACACTTTTGAGGACTGTTGGTATTTTGGCTTGATTGCATTTTTTTCTACCACCCAATATTAAATTACTGATTTACAATCCATTATTTTTGCCCAACTTAAACTACTGCTTTCTTGTATGGGGCAAAACTACGTCATCCAATTTACAACAATTGTGTGTACTTCAGAACAAAGCTCTTAGACACATAGCTAGCGTGCCCTTCAATGCACATACAGAGCAACTTTTCAGGCCGGTTAATGTAGTAGCTGTTCGTAATATTTATTCATATAATATGGCCGTACGATGTAAACATAGCAGCGTGAATACTAAGGAAGACATAATGTCGTTATCACACTTCAAGATTAGGACACCTATATACAACACACGTATCAGAGTATTGGAAAGTCCCATTTTGTCGAACGAAATATGGAGAACAAATGCTTGAACGCAGCATACCCGTACTTCTAAATTTTTTTAATGAACGAGAGATCGATATCATAACTGTCAACAACGTACTGCACTCTATCTTTGTGACGCATTCATGATACCATCCGTTCTATGTGGATGTACTTGTCTGAAAACTAATATGCATATTATTATAAGCATCTAATGTATATAACCCTGCAATTCTGTTTTTTTTTTTCCTACAGAGAATGTGTGAAACAGCAGTTCGTGCCTGAAACTTTGATATTGAAATGCATTCTGTTGTGTTTTTAACGCTTCTTATGCTCACATTGTTTGAAACGTTAGAAGGGACATCCCTGGTTTATCTTACTGTATGCCTTGTAAAGGGGGTCCGAACCTCTGTCAAGTGAATAAACTTTCACTTTTAGATCGGACTTTCCCCCCATTCAATATGGAAATAAACTCAATTCAATTGGCACTCTCTTAAATGTGTACGCAAACCAACTGCTTTTTTGTTTATTGTGCTCAATTTTTACATTTCATAAAGAACTCTTCATAATGTGGAATGTGTTAGGATGTCAATGTCATTTTAACTGAATTGTGAGAATGGCTGTTCATTATATGAAAATATTGAAAAATACTCCATATTTGATACACTGGCTGCACTGTCAGATTCATATTCAATTCGATCACAAAAATTACCATTTGCACACCCTTAGTGTATGCCCTTCAGATTAAATCGGAAATCTGTGGCTAGGGCTGAGTAGCAACACACTTTCTAGTTCAAATGGTGATGGCGCCACAATTATATCAAGCATACTTCAACAAGAAAATTCACATTTTATCAAATGAGAGGACACAGGTGCTGCATCGGTAAACAGCACCCACTGCCAAATGCAGTACCTAAGCAATATTTTATTGCGAGTGATCATACGTCTCGGTGGAATACTCCGAACAATGCAGCATGTCCTCGTACTTATTGATGGCTGTGGATTTAATGAAGGCTACCACATTTTCGCTTCAATTTCACATTTTATTGTGTCAGGCATGGACGTGAGGTGTTCATGAAGTATTCAGATTTTCGTATTTACGATTCCATTCACTATTTGAATGTTCTTTAATATTTGTGCACCTCCAGCCGTTCTGAATTTAGGAGAACGGTAACTAATATCGATGTTTTTTCAGCGCAATATTTCGAGATGAATTGTACAGATTCCCTGTTTTCCTCTTCTTTTATCCCGAAGACAGGAAAGAAAAAAAAAATCGGGTCTGAAAACTATTTCACACAGCGAGACAGAACCTTCAGCACGCTAGTGCGCTTTGAGCACAGGTTGTTCAGAAGTCGCAATGTCAATCCTAGTTGTAAGCGAAAAAAAAAAATAAATAAGAAGGTCAATGCTGGGTAGCATGAAATACTAGTGCGGGTTCTAGCTTTGGTGTCCTGGAGGTGCCGCGAATAATGCGAAACAATGGCACGTAGTTACAACTAGTAATAGAAACAAAAGAAATACTATTGAGGAAATACAATAACGTCCAGTCAAGAACTTGTGACGCTTAAAGGCGCGTTTAGTCGGACGTTAGCGGCGCCGGGTGCACGGGGGCGCGTTGGCTACACGTCCAACCTTCGGTCGAACCGAATGGTCGAACTAAAGACGCGCTGTTGTTCTCGCCAACGTGACGTAACGAGTGCGCGCGCTCACGCTACGTCGACCTATGTTTAGCCTTGAAGTTGAAACGCTACCACGCGCCGCGAATTCAACACCGGAGAGAGCCTTGCGTACAGCTTCATTACTTTACAGACAATCATTCGTGCTGAGTAGATACGCAATGTTGTGTTCCAGGTTTGCGAGCACCCCATGGAAATGCGTTAAGGGTAGTTAGTGTTCCGGACTAGTTCAGCCTTGCTAACCGCCAACTCCGAAACTGCTCAACGGCCAACGCAAAAACCGGCACAACGGCGCAATTTTCGACCGTTGCGGAGCTCGTCTGCTCGAGCTTCTTCTCATTCGCATTTATGCGCCACTTCGACGTTCGAACGAAGCGAGGCGTAAGAATGACAGCTATTGCCCTCGTCCGTCATAATGTTCACGAACGCATTTGTGACAACGTCGCAGAGCGCATCTGGAGGCCGGCCAGCCATGGTAGTAAGCCAGCTGCCGAATAGGCAAAAGCAAGCTATTATGGGGTAAAGACGCTTTTGCAGCCACCTCTGCTCGGCTTTAATAGCAAAGTAAGCACGCAGTGATACAAGGAGAGACGTTACTGTCGGTAGGAAAACCAAACTGGCGCCCAGCGCACGCGCTGCGCCCCAAATGTCAGGTACGGCAGTCGCGCTCACCTTAATTCTGTAAGTCCTGTCATGTTCTCCATGGTAAGCCCCGAAGATACAAACGTGACCAAACAGGTCAGGTGCACGTCTGCAAGTGCCGTTGTCAGGTTATAAAAGCTACTGGCCCATGGGCACGTGTTCAATACTGAACCTCTCCAATCATATGTAAACGTTCGCAGGATGCGGCTACACGCGGCAAGCGAACAATTCAAATAATCGCATCGCCAACAGCGTCAAGGGCGAGTAGACCAATCGCCGAGCTGCCTGCCATAGCCGATGATGATGATGGTACACGTGCGTTTTTCTGGTGTACAAATTCACGCTTGGAAAAGTGGCATCATCTAGATATAAAATGGTAATTTGTAGGCGATGCATTTGCAGGTTAAAGCGGCGGAAGCAATTTTTGAAGCTGGAAACACGTCACGGGCATTTGTGGGAATAAAATTTTGCCCTTCCCTTTGCATTGATCGTGCTCGAATTTTGCAGCAAGCTTGTATACTATGGCAAAATTGTTTATTACGACATCTGTGGAGATTGAATTCGTCCCTACACATATTTTAATGCAAATCTTGAAGGCCATGTTTTGTCATACTGCAGACGGCCAAAGTAAATAACGCTGTAAGAAACTCTACATCTTTACGTGTTTTTGGCTCCCGAAATCACTTCCGCCGTATGCATTCAAGAAACAATAGCCTTAAAGATCTGTAATTGTTTATTCAGACGGCGTGACCTTGGCATAAGCAACGTTACTAGACTAGGTTCTGTTGTCAAACTGTCCGTAGGCGCCGTACATCGCGGAGAAGCGTATCCACAGAACACCTATACAAACTTAGAGAAGGGAAACTGTACCTTCCACAGTGCTACGGAAATAAGCGTAGCGGTGGCGTCGTGAACGAAAGTATGCGACCACGGGTGGCGCTGTACAACAGGAAACGGAAACGGGGTTTTGCACAGTTTACCAGGTGTTCTGTGGCTTTACTGGGTTTCTGGCTGCTGCGCCATGCTGCGCCTTGATCGTGCTCCCGCGAGTTTAGTTGCTGTGTGGCAAACGTAACGCCTACATATGTATGTTGGCGCTACGTTTGCCACACAGCAACCAAACTGGCGGGAGCACGATCGAGGCGCAGCAGAATACATGTAGCACCGAGTCATATCGAGTTAAGGCACACCCTCAACTGACTTTTAAGGGCATCCCGAGCGGTTTTTCGTTTATTACGCCGCCGTTACCCCGAGTTGTGCCGCCGCGCTCCAGCTGTTGCATTTCATGTAGGGCTACTGACAGAATGCGGTTTCCAGGTGGCACGATGGCCTCGACTGGAATAAACGCTCACGACACCAAAGATTGAGTAAGCCTGAAAATATTTTATTTGCAGTTTACAAGTACAACAAAAAGCACACGTCTACGCATCCACACAAACGCGGTTACATAGTCAAGAACATAGTCAAGAAATGGCTCATTAATAAGGGTAGCACAAACGCACAAGAAAGAAGACCTAAGCTACAAAACGTATGGTCGGCTGCTAAGTATAATAATTTCCCTGTCACCGCGTGTCACTTTTATACAGCATCTTTACAGCACTACCAGGCCGGGTAGTTTGGCGGAAAGAACGCAACAGCTTACGGCCGTCAGCTGCCTCTTCCTTACGGGTGTCATAATTATCCTAATCTCCGCATCAACGTCGTGCAAGTCCGCATACAGGTATCTGTATCTGAACCATATGTGCCAGCTTAATACATGTGAAGTGAAATTATGATAACCACTGCGTCTTATCAAAGGTATTGGTTTTGCAAATGCGCATTACAGCTGACGGAACGACATACTGTAAGTGAAGCACAAGAGAACAAGGACAAAAGGAGAATACAACACTTGAAGAAGAAATGAAGAATTAGTAGGCGTACAGCAAACAAGCGATGACGGAGAACACACAATGATGCATCGAGTGTTCTGCGACATCGGTTTGCGTACTTACGGTGTTATGGAGATCAACGGCATAAAAACGTACCTTCAAGCGTACTCCCTCAACCTCCGCCGCATTCATTATGATAATCAACGCCTAAACAAAATGAGGCACTATTTTTTGCCAAGAGTAGACCTCTTTACAGCAAGTCTATTTAGTGACTCGCAGACGAAACCAGCATGCTTTCGAAAATGTTTTACCGCCGTAGTATTCGAACGCCAACGGCCAGGAAAACACATCGATACCAATAGGCTGTCGGCTGTCGGTGGTTAATCAAGTACAAAAACCTTGACGCTATGACTAAAAAGCAGCTTCAACAATCAAATTAAAAAAAAATCAACTGCCTATTTGCCTGAGGTAAAAAAGCATCCTTAGACACCTCGATTGTTTATGTCAATGGTTTGTGTAAAGTAAAACATTCAGCATGTTCAGCGCCCCTAGCAGAGAAAGCACAAATTAAAGTATTCGACCAAATTACAGTAGCTCCACTTGCGCGCTTACGCTGAAACGCGCCTCGATTGATTTTTCGCCCTCTGTGGCCATTTGTTGAACTTGAGAGTGTGCGGGGCCTGGCGTATCCCCGCAGGCTGGCTGTACCCGGTTTGGAGACAAACCGGATGTGACGTAAGCCAGTGGCGTACTCCCTGCCCCCAGATAAGTACTTGTACGCCTAGGGAAGGACGCTGCTAGGTGCTGCTGCTAAATCCCTGTGGTGTGTGCCGGCCACATGCCATGCACATGCGGCCACTGCCGGCTCACGTAGGTTCGTTCGCGTGGTCTTGTTACGCCTCGCTGGATCGTGTTCAGTCATGCCGTCCTTGCGCGGCGTCATTGTCGGTGAGTCAGGTTAAATTCTTAAATAGGTCCCGCCTGCGCCTAATTGAGTCTATGAAAGCCTGCACATTCAGTTTTGTGGGCTACAATGCAGTGCGGCTGGCGTGAGCTGTCTCCACGATGCGCTTCGAGCGTGTCGATTTCGCCGTTCTTTATGTTGGCGGAAACGACCTTGAAAGCAACATGGATCCACAAGAAATATGCGACAACATCAAGGTAAGTCTACTGAAATCACAAAATTTGAAACAATAAGCGCTAATAGTTGTGTTGTCTTTTAAATTTTAGGCCTTGATTGTTCAACGAGACGGCCCCCGTCGTGCTGGTTTTCAAGGAGCTCCCTCGCTGCGTAGAACATGCTGATGCGGAACAGAAAATGCAAAATCGTCGCTTGCTCAACCGCAAATTGACGGCTACGCTGAAGCGCATGCCGTGTCTGCAGAATTTGAACCCCGAGGTATGGACCCCCCTTTTTCCAGCGGCATGCCGTTACATACCGTCAGGAACACGCTTGGCTTTTTCTGACTCGGTAAAATATGTTTCACTTTTTCTCGCTGCTCGCTGCGGAAGAAATGCGGACCGTTTGTCGTAGTTGTGTCTCCATTACAGGGTGGCATTACTGCGGTGAACAAAGCAAGTGTTGCCGTACATACTGTGCGCATTTCACCCTTTGTTGGGCGGTCGGAAAATATTGGTCCCACTTTTCAGGGCAACTTCGCTACTCTGTAGCGGTGAAGTGTAATTTCTACCATTGAACATTCCTGTGTAGATATGTCTCTGAATCACGTTAAGCACATTTTTTCGTCCATTTCTTTGTCAAACAACGCGATAGAGCGATTGCGCAGATTGTTTACTTCCCGTTATACAATGTGTATTTTATTCTATCGCCTTCCTTCAAACCACCACAGCGGCAAATGGACTCTTTTTATCGAAATTCCGTGTTTTCATATAAGCTGAATTTTGGTGCGGTTAGGTGTCTAAATTTCTCGTGCCCACAGCTACCAAAACAGGTGATCAAATTATTAGCATCGCGAACAAATCGCATTCCTACATATGCGAGCTGCTACATACGAGCCCTCAAGAATTTTCAAGAAGCATCTTTTTTTCTAAGAACCCTTGTGATATCGGAAAGCCCTGATTGAGGATTCACATACAAAGCATGCTCAGTAAGTATAATGAAAACGTGCACAAACAATGGGTACTGGGTACTGTACTGGGTACTCTCGCTGCTTCTAATCACATTACAGGTGACCACAAGTAGGTAGAAACAGGCCTTGAGGCTGTATAGTGGGATGTAATATTCCCACTTTTCGCTATTACAGAATCGTAGTCAGCTTTGAGATTTTACGTTATGTGAAAAATATTTCATAAAAAAAAACCACTTGTAATGTCTCGGACACAAAGCGGCCTGTTCTCTGCTTGAGTCTATGAAAGGGTTAAGATGCACACACTATTCAAAGGTCGCATTAAGGAAGAAATGAGCGGCACCGTACTGCCTTCATTTCTTCAAACCCTTCAACAAAGCTTGAACAAGTAATGCACTCGAGGGTGTCACTACAGACAGCTGCGGCAACGCTGACGCATGCGCGAGAATATAAAAATGCGGTGCACGCTGCCGTGAAGTTCGAATTACACTTTCCCCCTTGCGAAACTACCGGAAAGGATATATTGCATCCATCGGTGTTAATATATTTTCTTGTTTTCAGCCAACATACACATCCCCGTTAAATCAAATAGATCACTGTAGATGGTGGCCACAAGCATATTACAAGAACTGTGAATTGGAAGCTGTTAGCTGCCTGTGGCACAAAGTCATGCAAGGGTACATGTAGTCTTTGTGTGCACATTGACTTCATGTTTTACTAATTTGACTGGCTCCTATTGCACTCTGGCTGAATAGCAATAACACACAGGCCACTTTACGTTCAAACTACTTGAAAGTCTGCGAAAGCTGAAGGTACATTCATAAAAGTTCATAAGTCCATGGCATTAGTGAAAAAAAATCTAAACCTTTTCTGGTACAGCTGTGCGTTGTCAGAAGTGGCTCAATGCATTGCAGTGATTGAACAGGCACATATTGGCTGTACCACTTGGATTTCAGCCTGCATGCGTTCGCTGGACAAGAAATTCTACCATATTTTACCTCCAAACTTTTGCTCACGAGTGGAAAGCGCTGTTTCTGTTGTAAATAGATGTGGCTTGCACACAAGGTATGTGCATGCTAAGTGCCTTGGTAAAGAAAAGTAAAGGTATGCTGCATGAACAGAAGGTGCTGCAGCCACATAACCTGACCTTTGATCTTCATTATGCTCGCAGATTGAAGGTATGGAACTAAGTGCGTGTCTTTTAAATGCTTGATTTCAGCCAGTTAAATTTGCCAACACGGGGATTCAAACCACTGGTGTCCATCTGCTGTTGGGCTGAACTCTCAATTTAGTGAGAATACTAACCACTGCGTTCATTGGTGCCCACAGATATCAAGTCAGTTGTAGCTTGGCATTACTGTATCACGTCACCAAAATGTTAGAGAACCACTTGAGATCCTTCGATGTCAGCATCCTCATAATCAGTGGGCACCCCATAAGAAAAATAGGTCAATTTTGAATGGTATCCTTGCAAGTGTGAGAAGGCTAGGCCACAGAAACTCGTGTTTCTGATTTGTGCACTATTCAGCCACGTTAAAATATGGGTAGCCTAGACATCTAAAAGACAAGGAGCAAGCAAATTGAATGCAGCTACCAAGCAAAAAATGTGGAAGCGTAAGCTGTTGATTTTCTTACTCTAAAGGCACGTTCACACTGAAGACAAAGCGGCTAAACCGGGCAAAGCTCTTGGCCAGGCGGATAAAAGCAGGCATTAAACGAGGCGGCAAGCCCGATCGCTCGCGGACCACTTTTTTTTCCCGCCCGCCAGAGCTGTCCGCTTTGCCGCAGCCAATCAGAACACCAGACGACGGTGGCGTGTGCGCGATAAGGATGGACGACCGGTGCCACGAGACGGCGACAAGTGCGCCACAAAAACGTTTGATGCTCCGCCTCGGCGGTGCGGGCAGCCAGGCAAGCCGTCCAGTATACAGGGTGTTTCAGCTAATTTGTGCTGAGGCTTTAAAAGAGAAAGACGGAAAGAAACTAGGCCTGCAGTACTCAAATGCAATCAATTCAGTAAACTACCCTTTTGAGCAACTTTAATACTTACAGCTCATTCAGAAACATCTGCTTTATTTTATGAAGATAGCTGCTGTGGTTATTTTTTCAGGACAAAAGAAAGTGCACAAGATCGAAAAAACTACCATGCAACTATGCACTTTTGAGCAGTGACGAACAAATGAACAATGCGGCATGCAGACAGGATGTAAAAGATATGCAGATCCGACACACTGAAGATTATGTAACCAGCTTTCTTTGCTGCTTCTGTTCATTGATGGCATTTGGCAGTGATATGTTAAATGTTACCTTGCATGCACCACTTGTGTTTGTAGTACAGAGCTCACAGGCAGACGTGCACCATCCATATCCTGTGAGAGTAGTGGCACTGTCATTCCCTCGCATGGCGCATCGCATAGCGGGTGACGTAGAGAAATCCGTTTATTTAATCCTTAGGAGAAATAGTTGCTGCCACGTCCTGTGCCCGACAGAGCAGCGCCTGCTGGCCACCCAGGCTTCCGTCATGCAGCATGGCCTCCCAGTGTTGCAGTGTAGGGACATTGAAGTTTTGATGCTGGACCACCACTTGCATACTGTCGTTTTGAGGCCGTGGTGCTGTATTGCAGCTTTGCATCTGCACATCCTGTGTCAATTGCTGGCATGGACACACTTGCAGTGTTTATTTTTTCAGAAATAGCATAAACATGCCATACCACACCTTGAACTATCATTATAATATTTTTAGTTTGCCACCACAACTGTCACCATGTCTAGTTGTAGTGTTTTTCTTTTAAAGAGACTCTATACGAAGGATGCTTTCTGATGGCATCTTTACCTTCTCGTATGATCATTCAGCGAGCACAAAGTGCTGCTGCTTCTGCAATGCTTTTGTCTATTCCTTCCAGGCACACTACTCTCAATGTATCATTTGCGCTGAAATAGAATACCGCCCATTGCTCAAAGCAGCTTCAATATAGATTCCAATCGGAAGAATAGGCAGACTTGTGGCAGTATATGACTTTCTATAGCCATAAAAGGCAAGCTAGCATAGTGGGGCATCTCAATGCTTGTAAAAGCATTCAACTGCATGTATCTCGAAATAACTAAGCTCAAGCAGACACTATCAAAATTCGTGCTTGTCACGGTGAGTTGGTGCGGGAACTTGAAGGTGTCGCTTTTCCTTCATTTTTGTGTGTCTCATGTTTTTGCTAAGGCTCTTGCCACAGCAAAGTTGCACTTGTGGTATTTTAGAAGGGTAATTTACTAATCACCTAGGTGATGTCATTTCCTTCATTTGGTTGCACTTTGTGCATCAGTGCAATAAATAGGTCAAACGGCTTAATACGAAATGTTGCCAGGTCATTTTGGCACAACACTTGTGGATAGCATTTTGGTGTGGCTTGGGCGAGACTGAAAGAGAGAAATTGACACATACAAGCACAAAGGCCAGGCACTGTGGCCTGCACAACCACTAGAATAGCAGCTAGTCTTATCAATTCATACTGAGTATCACAAAGTGTAACGTTGCAAGAACTGTAGCTTGGTTGATGAGACAAGGCACTTACAGCTGTAGCTGAAACATGTGTGATCAACATGTACAAGGTTACAATACTCTACACCCTTTTTGTATTTTAGTTTTTAACTTTGCCCACAATCTGATTACAGCTTTCCAGAGTTCCTTGGAAAATCCTCTCATGCACCTACCATGTGGCGTGCAAGATGGCAGCAGCAGCTGTGGGAACAGTTGAAGAGTCGAAGAAAGGTCCACTTTATAATAGGTTGTATGTAAATAAAACTGATTGAACTCAACCGATTCGGCTTCCACTTTTGTCAAGACAATTGTCAGCAAAGCAATGGGCGATACTAATAAATAGTGCATAGAAATTCTTGGAAGCCCCGTCAGCTTTCTTGCTGTTAACGGGCTGTATTGGTGGTTTAGGCAGGGAATGCCAATTCACGAGGGATGGTCATGGCCACCATGTTCAATGTATGTGCAGCATTAATCAGTTCTCTAGATCGAGTGCACTAATGTCATGGCAGGCCAGCACTTTGTCACATGATACATTTTCGAACCTCGCATGCTTTCTTTGGGGCTGAGAAAATTAATGAAGCATGAAACTAAAATCGGCATGTTGCAGTTTTCAATTAACCATCACTGCATTTGTCCATTCTTGAAACAAATTTTATTGTACCAAATGCATACAGAATGAATTTGTGGAATATCCAAAGTACATTTTGCTTGTTTTGGTCAAGCAGCTGGCAGAACAAAACCACAAAGTTCCAAAGCAGAAAGGTAACACTTCTTTTGAAGTACACAATTGGCGAAACAGTGTTGCTAACACACGAGTGCAAAACTTGCAGCCGAGTAAAAAAAGAAGGGAGCTGCTACACACCACTTGGTTCCTTGACCATTCTTTTTTTTTCTTTTGTGGCTGATTTTTAAAAATCCTTGCTATAGCAAATGCAAGGACATCAGAAAATCAACGCACAACAGATATTGGTGCTATGGTGTAAAGTAATGAAGATATAATTTTGCATGCACATTATTTAGTCTGAAATAGAGGGATACAGCACAAACATTACTCTTCAATCCCAATAAAAAATATGGAACTCGAGGGCTATGGATAAATCTTGAGGGCCTCGGCTTCTGTAATGTGCAGCTATACTTAAGTACACAAGCGTTTTTGAATTCTGCCTCTACCTGGGTGCAGCTTTGTGACCTGGAATGAAAAGCAACAGCCATCGAGCTGCTGCAGTGGCGACATCACAGTAAAAGGTGATAGCGAAAAATTAAAACAATAATATGGCCATGCAACTTGCACATCAGATAAGTCACCTGAAGCTTCTATTTCCAATTTTTCTGGTGTTGCATAGGAGGACAAAAATTTTGAAAAGTAATAGTGTACGATTTTCATACATTAACAATTATGCATATCTAGTTTTTTTTTTAACCATGCTGATATTTAGCAAAAAGTTTTGAGCACGGAGAGCCCGGCGTTTTTGCAAAGGAGTTTCTAGGTGAGGTGGACACACTTTGCTGCTAATGCGAGTTTCAGAAAATTAATTTTGAAAAATTCAGTCACTTTTTTATTAGTAACTTGGCGGCAGCCTTCTAAATGGCATATTTGGAGGCAGTCTCATGTGAACGCACACCCTTTCTTTTTCTAAATCTCGAAAATTGCACTTATTCTGAAATATTGATTATCGCGCTCAATTGAGTACAATCAAAACTTGGTGCATCCTCCTCCACATCAGGCGGCAGTGCCCTGTCAAGAAGTGTGGGACAAAGCTTAAATGATAGCCTGACATGGCATACTGACGCACATGCTTGCCAGGCAAAGTGTGTCGTATCAGCAGCTACAATAACTGGCCAAGATGTTTCCATCTGATGAGATAGCGGGACCTTCTTTTCTGCGCTCCCAGCACACTCGATTCCAATATTGCCTCGATTTACCAGTAAAATTCAATGATGAATATCTTGAATTAGGTGCAACTTTCAAGATTTGTAAGAAATGAGAGTGCATTAAAATGTGACTGCCTCCAAATTTGTGGAGTTCCATAATAGAGGAATTCCTCTGCAAGAATGCCACATTTGCCGCGCTCATAACTTTAAAACAAGAAAATCTGTATGGTAATAAAAGACACCCTGCACGTAACAGTGTGCATTGGAGCATTTCATGCAACCAATATTCAAGCACCTTCTGTCTACAAAGAATTCATAAAGCAAATTTATGCATTAAGACTGGAATCAGTTACGAGCACTGGAAATGCAAACACTGTTACGAACCCTGGTCACATGCCAGGCATTGTGTTGCTGCTCTCTGCGTAGGGCCTATGAATAAAAACCACCTTCAACATCGTACAGTAAGCTACCAATTGCTATGTGTAGGAAGACTTACAGTTCTTCAAATGCAATTATGACCTAGACATTCTAAAGCTTTTCTAATAGTGTACTTTTAGTGAACAAGTACCCCAAACTTGAACAACTCTGAAGCTATAATGCAATTATTATCTGAAAGATGCACTACACATTTTTTTAACGCAGTAAGGAAACATTCATAATCGACAATGCCACCATAGACATGAGAGTCATAATATTGCACTGCGTGCAGCAAGAATAGCACAATCTCGCACAAAAGATTAGTCTCTCCCGCAGCCTTTGAGGCCCCCTTTATTATGTCTCGCTTATGATGCCGTGACATGGTACGAAACCATGATGACGTAACTTATGATCATGAGTTACTCTTGAATGAAAGCTTGTGCACACATGCATATTCCTGCATTGTAATTCTGGAGTGCACTTACAGTAAGGTCACTGCGAAAAGAAGAAAAGGCCAACAGCAAGAACCAGGCGGCGCAGTGCTATTTGCACCTTCTCGGCTGTTGTCGGTTTAAGTCACCTTCACAGCAGCAGAGTTGTGTTATGCGGCGAAGCATATTTAGCATCATGCAGTGAAGCATATCTGAAGTTAAAGGGGACACTGTCACGGGGCCCCTGCTGGTGCTTATGGTTACCCGACACTATCAGCTTAAGTACTCGTACTGTGACCTCTTCATGCATTTGGACAACACCAATCGCCATGTGAAAACCTCTGTTCACTGCTAATCTCGCTAAGAGCCTAAATTGTTTCCAAACTACAAATTTCACCAAGTGGCAAACTTGGCAATGCTTCTGGAACCTCATTCTCAAGTACTTTAATACTACCAGGATGCTTCAATGTCAAACTGGATTGAAAACCTGGGATGAGATTGCGCAAGCTTCTAGCTTTCTGACTGTTTGCTTCACCTTCTACATCAGTGAGTAGGCAGTGTTCAATAGGCGCTCCCGCTTCACCAAGCAGACGACCGCTGACGAAAGCACGGTGAAGGCGAATAATGAGAGCGCAAGCAAACATTCGGAATGCAGGATCTCGCCCTTTGATTTAGAGAAAGGAAGGATAATTTCAACACCAAGGAACCCAAGTATGCGTTCAACAACAAAAGCTTCTGAACGGGCCACTTCCACATCAGCACTGCGGAAAGACTGATTAGCTTATCACCCAGCAGAAATTTTCACTCGTGGCAGAAATTTTCACTGCCACAATCGCAGGTTCAAAGATATTTGCATGATGACATTTTGGGCCAAAAAGAAGATCCGTTTGAGTGATGGTGTAAGCGTGGTGCCCACTGTTGGCTCGGCTTGTGAAGAGCGACCTGCTGATACCAGACACTCTAAGCAGCTCTTTTCGATGTCTGAATCGATGGTGACATGCACTAGGTGTCACTGCTCTTTGAACATGTTGAGCTGTTGTCCTTGCTTCATGAAACATTAAGTAACTACAGTTATGACATTGTCAAACAAAAGTGTTGTATTAGAGAATTTTGTTAACCACGAAGCATAATATCCCTGTACGTTATTTGCTATGCAGTAAACTATTTTGCACCTCTGGTTGGTGAAAAAAAATGGATTTTTGCAATACCAGTAGTATTCATATTCGAAAAATATTCGCTTCGCACTTAGGTTTCATTATTCAAATAAGCTTTGAAATTGAAAAATTCATATTTCCACACCCATAGTTTTGCTCAAATACCTGGAGCATAAGTCATTTGAGGGCGTAACTTCAGGATTAGCAACAGTATGCCACCAAAGAGTCAACACAGTTCAAATTTTTTTACATTCTTTTACAATTGTTTCCTAATGTACATTCATTAAAACCATCTTAAGCCTCAATAATTGACTAAACTAAACTTTGATAACAGCTGCATGCTTGGATCGAACGGTGCATGTTCCGGCCACTCTAGGGTAGCAGTTTAGGGGAAAAAATATCCGTTACTTAGGAATTCCACTTGGTGACCTTGTGCAGAGAAACCCCGGCTGGACCTTACCATCTGAATCTGCTTCACAATGGCTATCACTGGCGTTTTTGGTGTTCTCGATGGCATCCACTTGCTTGAGAAGCTCGACCTCAATGATGTCTGACCACTGGCAGCACTTATTTCTGTTTATCACAGATGAAAATTGCCTATGAGTTCGTATTTCGCCCAAAACACAGACTTTTGCCACATTTAAGAAAGTGGCACTCTCCAAGTCAGTGTGGTCAGCATGCCTGGCATGCACTTTCATCTCCTGCGTCAGAGTGAGTTACTATCCCAGATTAATGTGCTACAGAGATGACAGAGAGGTTGGCGAAGAAGTTGTGTCCAGACAGATAGAATGATAATATTTATGTCTATTGCAATTCAAAGCCATCTATTAGAGCACCTTGCACCACCAGAGAAATCCTAATGGCTTCCTTTTCTTTCACCTCATAATGTGGGCGGTAACACCCCATTAAATGATCCCTAAGATGGTTTTTGTCAACCCTGAGGAAATCTCTCACAGAAAACTTGTAGACAGTCTTAATAAGTGTTGTCAGATTACTTTTCCATGTGTTCTTTATCATCACTGTGGTGGTCGTAATTTCAATTCATGTGCAGCACTCACACAGTGCGCACTCCTTGCAGACATCTGTAACTAGTGGCAGTTCACCAGCATATTTGAAGGGAGGAAAAAAGAGCATGGCCACACAACCACATCACAGCATGTGTATCCATCAGATGACATTGTGGAACCTAATTCTATGTCAGCAGGAAATGCATGGCTTCTGTCGCTATTTCGAGTGCAAATATTTGTCCCACGGGTACAGAGAAGTCATTATGGCAACCACATAATCCAGGCAGCTTAGCGCTGGGCAACTGCAATATTTATGAAGCAGCAGACTGCATTCAAAGCCAGGCACTGTCACACTTGTCTGGGAAAATCTGTGCTTGTATACACAGGGGCCGGACCATTTCAAACCACAGTCACGTTGGAACTCTGTCCACTCTTGTAGGGTGCATTTTCTGTGTAGTCGCTGCCACTGCAGGAATAATTTTCTTCCAACTGCACAAAAGAGAAAATTGCAGCACTGTGCTCTGCAGTGCTTGGTGCAAAGGCAGAACAGCCATGAGCCTTCTCCCATCCACAATTCAGAAATCCGCCAATACATAGATGGCTTACAGTGGCATCCCTACAGGCAGCACACACCACCTATATGCCGCCACTTAGTTTGCAACACACTGAGGGTCTCCATGCCTTTATGTAAATGCTCAAATATACTACAGGACAGGATCTTTAGGGAATAAAGGTTGTTTCACGGTCCTCACATCTATGCTGTGACAAAGCCAACTCCAACTGCACAGGTAGAAATTGCTGTGGAAAATTAAATTTTACAGTTCCATGTACCATATTTTCCATACAGTACTACAGTCTGCAGGATCTAATTTGGGCTGAAAAAGCCCCTCTCATTAAGCACCATGGCAAATATTAGTTATAGGTACATTGGTACGTTGGAAGCCGTCAAGGGAGCATTTTCTCAAACAAATATTTCTAATTAGTTCATTATTAAAGGAAATGGAAGAAATTGAAATGTTGCATTTTCACGCTGCCAGGAGGCGAGTGCTAAAAGTAACAGCACTCAACCCCTTTGCCTCCAAGTGATCTTCCTTCTTCATCTTCCCCCATGACGGAGCCAAGGGTTCACGTCACACTCGCATGACAAGCCCTGTCTTTTCTTTCCTTTTTTTCTTCTCTTCCTTTTTTGCTGTGGGGCACACATCCAGGGATGGCATTTAACATTGTTTGGCTTACGAAAGTCACGTGCCATGGTTGGTGATATTGCAGGCAGCACGTTTTACATAGAGACATTTGTGCATGTAACCTTGACTCTGGCTGAAGCAGGGCTTCGTTGCGACCATGATGGCTTTTGTTTAAAATTTCAGCTGTTTTCCCACTGTGCATCATTTTGATAATTTGGAGACAGGATTGTTAGTGTATGATCTATGCATTGCACTTGTCGGTTTGCAACTTCCAATCTTGGTGAGACGCCTTTTCAAATAACAAAGTGCGACTGAACTTCCTGAAGGCATTTGCCTTCAGGAAGTTCAAGGGAAGCAGCCCACATCCGCATACCTTAATCACAGCTGTCAGTTCTTTTTTTGCTGCTGCTCCGTATTAAAGATGGAAACCCAAGACTGTGGAAGTAGCGTGGGCTTGGTGGTCTGGAGCTTACCATCGGTTGTCGGATCGAACCGCTGGCACCAATTCTTACAAACTGTGCACCCAGGTGCTCAGGATCGTGCCGCTGACTGCATTTTGCAGCGGCTCGCGAGTCCTCAGGGGGCCAGGCAGGAGATACGGCAACAAGGCAACGAGTAACAATGAATGTTTACTTCACATTGTTACGGAGTGGTCAACTCTGCAAGTTTCCCGATGGAGAGCGACAGACATGCTAGTTTGATCAGAAACTGAAGGCTCAAGTCCATTGGCGAAGACGTCCTTTATAGTGTTTGGAATACCCTTGCTCAAAAGAAGGAGAGAGAAAACACTTTCTACGCTGGCGGCCACCGCTCGATACATGGAAGTGTTCAACAAATTTTCTAACCCCCACTGGCTCAGCAGAAGGAAAGGCACTGACGTGCGCGCGCGCACACACACACACACACACACACACACACACACACACACACACACACACACACACACACACACACACACAGACAGACAGAACGCTGGCACCTTCCCTGCCGAGGACGAAGAGAAAGAGCGAATGCACACACGAAGCTTAACCGTCCCACTTGCTGAAGGGAGACAGCACTGTGGAGACTACGCAGACATCAGGGTGTTGTGCAAGCCGTGGGTAAGAAGGTGAAAATGCCTGTACAAATGATAAGGTCTTTTTGCTATTAGGGCCTCCTAGGCGTTTTCCAACGGTTGCAGGCGGCTCGGCGTATTTAAAAGGTCCAGCCTTTCACTGTTGCTTTGGCGCCGTGACACAAATCGTTGACCACACAGGCCAGTCATAACATCAGTTAGACTAGTTCTTGCGCACGCTCAAGGACACTGAGCTTGAACGACGCCATGAATGCTCTGTCTTTTCAGTGCTATTAGAACTGTTTTTGTATTTTCTGTGTATACGAAGTCGATTATAAATCTCTTGTGCATTTTGCAACGTGGCCTTAGATATCCAAGCACTGAAACGCAGCCACATGATCAGAGTGAGCAGCATTCACTTGCATATCGTGAGTTGCCAGAATAAATTGAAGATATTGTGCTGCGACTATCAATACTGCGTCATGAAGCAACCAGAAATGACAGTACCATGCTTCACAATGCGACTTTCATTTCTCCCCTGGTGCGCTTGTACTTCTCTGGTCCCCTTTCCACTGTGTAGGGCTCCCAGAAAAGCTTTTCTCAGGACAGGGGACCATACTGTGCGCTCAACCAGGTGGCACCCATCACCACAACATTGCCCCAATCAGACTCACCTTGTCATCTCTTGTCCTGTCCAGTGACGTCCTTCACATTTCAAGGATGAAGGTTTAGCACTGTGTTTCCGATGACTCTCTTTAGAGCTCTGGGACAGCGCTTCCGCTGCCAGGGGTAATGCTACAGAACAGCGATTCCACTGACCCCAAGCAGGTACGCCATGTTTGAAGAGACAAAGATAAAACCTTGTGCAGGCGGTCCGGCATGCATATACATCTTTTTCTGCGCCTCTTTCTAAGCAACAATACTTTCACTGGTGAACAGGAAGGCAGCCTTTGTTTCTTTTTTTCATAATCGTTTCTCAGTTTTACAAGGCCATAAAGAAAAATAAAGGAAACAGGAAAGATTGCAAACCAGCCCTGCAATTTTCCTGAATTATTGGAAACGAATATGTGCGAACAGAGGATGCCAAATGAAATGAACAGCCAGGTGCAACAACAAGTGACATCATTCAGGTGGTGCAGGCGGTTTGGCGGGCCCATAAAATGCCTTAACGAGATTTATTTGAGCGTGAACATGGTGAGAAGGCTGCTTCTGCCTTGCAGTGGTGTAAAGACTGCTGCATGTCTGGAGGTTAAAATGCTCATCATTCTATCATACATGGAAGTATTCCGACTATTTAGTGGAGTCATGGGAAAGCCACTCAAGCCTACATTAGCAAAATGTGTAGTACTGATTACAGCGAACACACTCCCTCCATATTCATGCAACCGAATGCAAACATACTGAAACCTGAGGTGTACCTGACGAGCGTACCTGCCAACAGCCCATAGGACAGGAAAGGCAAATCCCTGTGCATGCATAGTGAATTCGTCACTGCTGTGCATGCTCATTTCGGCAAACTGGCATAACAGATGAATTGCGAGTGCAATATGTGACTGTAAAGCACGTGGCGCATCTTTGTCACCATAACTTGAGCTTGGTGAGAATCAAGTGGTTTGATAAATGTACAACAGAGTCAGCAATGGTGGGACAGTTCTTAGAAACTTCACAGCATGCCCGTCTGCCTCTACAATGTAAAAAAAAATTGGCTTTGATCCAAGAGCCAGATCTTTTTGACTGGGCAACATTCATGCACCAGCTTTGTCAGTTTTTTGATGCTCCCACTACTTGTGCTGAGGTCGCGAGAAAAGCCCGGAGAGAGTATAAAATTCGAGAATCATGTACCTCTTACATTGTGGATGTCCTTGCACTGTGCTGACGCATGAACACCACCACGTCTCAAAATGATCGAATGCGACATATTAAAGGCGCAAACACTGTTACCTTATACGTCCTTGGTATGCAGAACCCCAGCACCTCCACCACTTCTAAGGAACCGCTTTATTCTTGCCGAGCTAGAGCTATGGCGAGGAAGAAGCGACACACACTACGTACGGATGAGGAAGATGAAGGAAAGTCACATTGCGCTCACAATATCGCTAATGTGGTAGTTTCCCAAAGGAAGCGGTCACACCACTGCATATAAAGTGTATGCACAGGGATTCTCATATGTCTTCCCTGTCCAAGGGACTGGTGGCAAGCACCACAGAGCAGCACTGGTCAGGTGCATTCCAATTAAATTCTTAAGAATTGAGAAAAGGCCGATTCAACACAAAGCAACGATCTGACACCCTTGCCAAAAAACCTGTTGCACTGGCATTAAGTTTCAGATATTTGCGGCCACACATAGGTAAACCAATGGGCAAGGTTCTGACTGGTGTTGTAGTGAGTACTGCTCCAGGAGGGCACATGTAACCGGCAAACAGAGGCCTCAGGAGAGCATTAGAATATAATCAAGGAGGCGGCAGGGTACCTAAGGGGCAGCGGAGGGATCATAACTGGAAGCAGGGCGGTCCTAAACTGGAAGCAGGTTATGTTGCTCCAACTCACGGACCACCCTGACTCCAGCCTTGTCCGCGAAAGCGGACAGCTGATCTTAAAATGCGTCAGGAAATTCGGAAAGTACGACTTACACACAGCCTACAGACATCATAGATATACTACTAGCACGCGCAGGCCTCGGCGAGCCCCAACCCATGGACCAGTCCGCGTTCTAGCTCTGGTGTTTCCGTTATCGATTTGGTGTCCTGGAGACGCCGCCAATAATATGAAATAGTGACACGTTGTTACTAGTAAAAAACACGATTTAAGCCGCTAACGCTACGTTCAGCACTGCCGCGCCCAACAACTTCTACAACGCCTGTGAGAACTTCACCAAGCAATGGTTGTTCTTGACAATACTAAGAACTTGTGAATTTTGTGTACCGCTCATGCTTAACTTTGTAGTGCACTGTGGCTTAGTGAAGCACTACGATTGCGTGTAGCATACGTACACATCTTACCTGATAGACGGTGAACAGGGTCTTGTACAAATATCCGCTGAAGAAGAAAAGACTACACCTTCACATGTGTTAAAACACATGCCAAACTTGAAAAAACAGACGTACAATGAACCTCCACACGTTAAAATAGCAAAAGCATCACTTAAAAGGCGAAAACTATTGAAAACTTTGCAAGCGCCATGGCAAGCGGAAATCCGCCATTGCTGCTGATATTGATGTTGATCAGGCTGTCCCCTTGCGATCGAGTCGGCAAGCGCGTGGAAGCGCGTTTCCTTATTCTATGAAAGCGCAATTGGCGCAATGTAGCCAAAATAAAGAAAGAAAACTGCATCAACTCCAAATACACACACGCAAAACGCCGGGATTCTCTATAACGACGTTTCCAACCCCTTGACCGATATTTCATACAGCTCGTTGCATTAATTAAAATACCCGCAGTGCATTGTTTTCATAACGCGCTAAAAAAATTTTGCGCTTAAGCTTACCCGCACAAACACGCGGCGCAAATTCGTAGAACGCCACCAGTGCAGCCCCCCACCCCCCAAGAATATATATGACTAGTCAATAATAATAGCATACAATTATAACGTGAGCGTCGGCGCAATCAATGGAGAATTCAATTTTATTTGTTATAGAAAATCAAATGCAATGCAGTAAACAATGGATAGAATTAAGCATATAGCTTCGAGTCTAAAAAAAATCTGCCTTGAAACTTGACGTGGTGACGCGGCAAATTGTGAGTATATGATTGAAAATAATTGCTATAGTGTGTTCGTGTATGAGTAAGCTTCTCAAAAGGAGTTTCAAGTGTTTCCATGGTATGGTAAGCTTATATCTTGATTCCTCAAGTTTTTTTTTTATTCATATAGGTCAATTATGTTTAAAAAGCGAATTGGAAATCCCAATGGTTTTGTTTTTTACCGAGGGAATACAGAGTTGAGCCACTGTTTTGAAACAAACTTTTATTTAAAGTAGTTACAAGTAACACCGACACCCTCGCTCATAACAAAACAACCTTCACTCACTGTGTCCAGACACTTGGTTCAAGTTGCATGTAATGCTTCATCTCCAAGCTTTGCGTGGTTTCTTAAAGGCATTGTGAAATCTACACGGTGTTTTTATTTTACACCTCCTCATCTCATAGTACAAGATCTGAAATGCGTGAACAAGAAGAATCAGGCCAGCACATATTCACAGAAATGAACTCTTCACAGTGCAGTTGACAAGTGCAAAAATTACAGCAGAAACTGCCAGTCACATGATATGAGCAAAACATAACTGTTCTTTTTGCGGGAAAGCCTCAGTCCCATGCCGACATTAACCCATATGGTGGTCATCACTGGCAATGTTTGAAAGATTTTCATAAAATAGAGACTGAATGTCTGGAGTATTTATCATAAGGGAAGTAGAAACTCGCACGTCTTCTAAACAGCCCTTTGCAGTGCTAAATGTATGCTGGCTATTGATAGTAATAAATAGTATGACTGTTACAACTGTTAAACAAGACAAAAGCTCACAGGAATATGAAGGCTTGAAGTGATAAACAGTGTTTGGAGGGAGAATGTAGCTGGAGTGAACTTTTTGACAAAGATTTGTCTTCGTCAGTGCCGCAATTAAGTTCGGCACAGCAATCTTTATGCACCTTTAGCTCACTTTCCCACACCCTCAATGTAGGATGAAGAGGAGAATAAGATAGTGCGTAGAATGAAGTTGAAGTGTAGAAAAGAAATGGGGATAGAGAAGGTAGGAGCACTGTTGTAGATTATTCTTCCAAGGTTACTCTTCCAAAAGAAAGAAAAATATTAAATGTGTAAGGAAGCATTGCCAATTGTTATTATGCCTACTCAAGTAAGACATGCACCATAAGGGATGCAATATAAAACTGATCTGATATGTAGGGTGGCCTAAAGCTTTCTGCATAGTCTTTACAATCATTATGACACTGTCGGCTGCAGCTAAATATGCAGAAGTTTTAATTGAGTGCTCATGACCAGAGCAACTTATCCAGACTGCACACAATAATCTGAAATCTGAATCTTGGTAATCTGAAAAATAAAAGTTTATTCAAATGGGCAATAAGAACATCACATGGAACACAAAATCTAGATCGAATTATGAGGCATGCCACAGTGCGAGACTCAGTATTATTTTTGACCACCTTGGGTTTTGTGATGTGCACTTAAATTCAACTACACACTTTTTTTTTTTCATTTCACCACCACTGAAATGCAGCCACCTTTGCTGGGATTGAACCCGCAAGCTCGAGCTCAGCAATGCAACATCATAACTACTGCGCTACTGAGTGTTTACACAAATTTATAAGTAGCAAAACACATTGGAGGCTTTTGCACACTGAAGCACTACACACCATCCAATGCACTTCCTTACATCTATGTACAGACATACTTACCAGCGGTTCATATGACAAGCATGGAGGCGTGCTCTAACACACTACCATCCAACAGCTGCCACATACCAGAGATGACCACTGGGTTTGTACCTATTTTCACAGAACACTTACCAGCAGCTCATACAACAAGCATGGTGGCCTCTCTCGTGCTCTAACACACATACCATCCAGCTGTGACATATGGCTGCACACCACAGACAAAAACAGACGGGCTAATCATCAGAGACCACATGTCATGATTTGTTAACATGCGAGCCCTCAACCTGCTTCAATAAGGCATGACAGCACAGCACTACTGCACCACTTCGCTCTTCCTAACTGCACTGGAGGCTTGTTACCAGTAATCGTGCCCTGCTGACGTGGTTATCTCTTCAGTTTCTATGTTGCTGTCCCTAAGCTGTTATTTAAGGACTTCCTTTTGAGCTTCAGTGGGCCTTGAAAGGCTAGATGATGGCTGCCACAATCTAGGGTTTTTTGTAGAGTGAAACCTTAACAGGCGCACAACTTTTTTGTTGGCTGGTTTATTTGAATGGTCTGGCATCTTTCTTTTTGGGTCACTTTCACTTTCAACAAGCATGAAAACTGGCTCAAACAAATTGTTTGCCTTCTCAGCCACACCCTCAGAGACTTCACCATCTGATATTGCCTGACTGACTGGACACTGCTTTGGCTGCTTCCAGCTTTTTTATACTCTGTACAATGTGCAATGCCCGACTTGCCTCACATGCTTCTTCGGGTGAGCTCTCATGGGCCTTGTTGCTGCTAGTTGGATTAGCGATGACCACACAGTGAATGTGCTTGCACACTGTAAAGTGTATAAGATGGTCATAGCAAGTGCACATATAAGTATGCACACACACTGCGCATTCCTTGCACCTCAAAGGACAGCAAGCACCATCTCCCACTTTTGACACTTTATATGAGAGCCCTTTAATAGACTGAGATGGCACAGTCCATATGCCATCTTCATTTAATTTGGCACAAGCTGCCATTTCACTGCCAGACCTGTGGTTCTTCTGAATTCTGCTCAGCTTCTTACCCTTTGCGCCTTTCATCATCTGGATAGCCCTTTTCATTAAAAAATGATTTGTCAAGTCCATGAGGGTAGAAATTAGTTTGTCACCATGCTTATTCTGTTTTCTCTCCAGCATAGTATGCTTTAACGTCCTGTGCTTGCTCTCAACGTGCATGTTAGTGTTGACAGCTGCTCTAGTCCTAAAGCAATAGGCCCACTCTTGCGGCCTAACTGCATAGTGGTCATTGAAGTACTTCAGGAAGTCCCTCAGTTTTTCTTCCTCACTAGAAAGGAATTGCTTAAAATAATCTTCAAATGCCTTTTCCGCGAGGAACTCTAAGAGTAGCCACACACTATGGTAAACATGTGGCCTTAGCTGTTTCTCTACACACTCGAGTATCTTCTTACGCCAATTGTTATCCACATGCCAGGCACAGAGAAGTTTCTGTTGTGCAGCACCCATGACCATGGACCATGCTTTGTAGAATTGCGACGCATCATCAGATATCAATGTCTTAGCAGCCACTTTTTTGGCCATGGCTGACTCCAGATATTTGAAGAATGCTGTCAAAGTTTGCTCGTTCATCCGGTTGCAGATGAAATAAGCTATAGCTACACCTGATCCTACTTTATCTAGCACCAGAAGAGTGGTCAGCTCAAACTGGTGCTCTGTAGTTCCATGTGTGGATTCAAGACATACAGTACCTGCAGGGCCCAATTTTTCTAGTAGCTCCTTCTGAGGCTCTGTCATCAGAACAAGAGCAAAGTCTGCTGAAGAAATGTACCACTTGGGTCCACTGCACCTTGTGCCTTGTACAGGCGGACAAGTGTTTCACCTTTTTCTTTCATCACAAGCACCCACGTGTCTACACTGATAGCGTCATTAGTGTGACAATGTTATGGAGCAGCAATGTTAAACTGCTGTTTGATGTTATGCAGGGTTGAGCACTCTGCCAAGTGCACTGGCCTCAGCTTGGATGCAGATGTTCTTACTCGCTTTAGAATGGTTTTCATGGGCACACCCCTTTCTAGGTTCTCTGCTACGCTGGCCTTTTCCTTGTCGCTCATTCTCAAGTGCTGAATTTCTGGCTTATGACCGTAATGGTTTCTTTGATACCTGACTTTTATGGTGGTGCCTTCAGGTGTCGGACTCTGAGTATTGTCCATTGTGACGGTAATAAATGAAAGACATATCTTACCAGACCTACAGCTCCCCTGACTTTTCTCCCGACGGTCACTATGACCTTCCTTTTTCCTTGCCTCGCCTGATCTATTACAGTGATAGTGGATCCTTGTCCCTCCACTGGCCAGCTTTTCGGAGCCCGTGGGCAAAATGACCCAGCAGTTCTGGCTACTCTCTTCTTCTGCTTTCCATTCATGAAATTCTGTAATAAACGCACAAAATAACATTAGATAGTGACAAGTACCTTGGGGAGAGAGATGCAAACAAAAATAATCACATTGAAGGTCTTGGACATGGGCTAATGTAGCATTTATTTTACTCCCTCACCTTCAATTCGACCGTGTCATGAGGTCATCCTTGATATTGCTTAAGTTTCTGTTGAAATTGAATTTCAAATGCGGTGCACCATAACTTCAAAAAATTTATCATATTAGTTTTGTTTTAATAAGAAACAAATATGAAACTTAAGCATGATCTATGCTCACTCCTTCCTCAATATTGAATAAGACTGTACATTCACAGCAATGCTGTTACAATAAGACAAAGACGAACTGAGAGCACGTGGTGCAAGCTACGCCCCAGAACAGTGTGAATCCCTTCCCTCAGTTTCTTCTTGAAAAGCTCCTCCTTTTCAAGAAGAGCTTGATTTTTTACTGTACATAGGGGCTTGGCGAGGGAGTGTTCCATCGTCACGCGGTTATGATCTGGCTTGGGCATGCGCCTGGTTCGAAGAGGCAGCATTATGTGCCATTTCAATAAACCAGTTGCTAGTCTGCGTTCTTCCTGTCTTCTTGTACGTTGGTGTCTTTTCCCAAGCGCAGTTTACGTTCACAAAAAGATGTCTTACCAAGTAGCCTCTCCTAACACACTCTTCTTAAAGAAAAAAGGATTGCGCGTGCGTCAAATTTCGCTCTACTTTATGAAATCTACAACCAGAGTCCTTCAGTTGAAGGACTGTGGTACTACTAAAGAATTTTCCCAAAGTACGCCGGGAGACCAAGCCGCTGACAGCCGCAATTGCAAGTGTGGTCCTGGACCTACGTCGGCCTGCATTCGGACCTATTGCGGCCTGCACTGAGGCGAAGACTACACCACGCACGCAAGTAGCGCAGAGCAACGTCAGAACGCAGAGCAAATTCCTCCTCTCGTTTAAGTAAAAAAAAAAAGGGGGGGGGGGTTGCGCGAGCGTCACATTTCGCTCTATTCTATGAAATGTACTGCTAAAGAGCTTGCCCACAATACGCTGGGAAACCATCCCGGCGACATCCGCAAATTCATGTATGGTCCCGGTTCTGCGTCTCTGCCGCATTGCAACGTGCACTGAGGCGAAGACTAGGCCACGCACGCATGTGGCACAGAGCAACGTCAGAACGCAGAACAGCTTACTCCTGTCGCTTAAAAAAAAAAATAAGAAGATGTACAAACGTCAAATTTCACTCCAGTTGCTGTGCAGGATAGCAGACAATGCCAAACGTATGTCATGTAGCGCATCGCTGGGAGCGCGCACACATGACTATACTATAGATGGATAAAGAAACAAATTATATTTAACGAGGACACAAACTTCAAAATACCCCAAGGAAATAAATTAGGCACCTGCGCAAAAGCTGCTCTTCGCGAAACAGATGGAGAAAGAGAAAACAAAGGCCCGCAAAGCATAAACAACTGCCTTTTTGGAAGCACACTGCGCAACAAGAAATTAAAAAAAGTCCAAGATATAATATTGCGTTTAAACGTCATTTGCTCACGATGACTGAGAATAAATTTAATAAAACTGTTCCTCACCCTTATGCACATCAGCCTCGAAGTTGTGCGCAGCGATCTGGTGCACCGAATACTTCTCCATTGTAGGCAGGGAAGTGCCACATACGTCGCATTTCATCAATTTCTTGACATCCACGGCCATTTTGTGAACGTTCCTGATGTGTTGCAGCATGTTCTTGCTCTGTATGAATAGTTTGCTGCAAAATTCGCAGCGACGATCGTCATCGCCGATGGCAGCTCGATCACAGACGCGCGCCATTCCGAAGTGGAGTAGGCGGCGTTTGGACGCACGTGGTTTCTGTGTCATTGCACGCACTACAGCAATACAGAGAAGAAACCTCCCCAATCACGTTACACACTAGGTATTCAGTGGCCCCATAGGGACAGTTGGAAACCAACTTAGGGAACCAACATCCGGGAAGGCAGGGTCACGTGGATGCTGCCTTCTATTGTTCACCGGCCTCAGCCGGCCTGCGGGGAGACGCATGTCATCGCGGGTGCCCCCGTGTCTTGGTTTGCCGCCAGAGGGCGGGAGCACCGCAGGTAGCTCTCCGCGTGCGCAGCTCTGCGTTTGCGAATGGGTTCGGGTCCTCCGACTTCGCAGCTTACGTACTCAGCAAGTGTTTTCACCGATGCGTCTTTAAATGTTTGTATAAACTCGCGTTTAGGAGAGTGATTAACAAATTTTACGTAGCTGTGAAAATGCTGCTGCGCTGCCCCAGAGTGCGCTGTGGATACCTTAGTCCAGGGCCGCAGCAGCCCCGGCCGTCCACTGCGATCTATTATTAAGCTGTTGCTGATAAGTAGAGCGCATGGTATGACTCATGAGGCGATGTTAGCGCGACCACACGATGGTCCAAAAAGTCACGGGCTCCCAAGCGAACCAATCGAGGCAGTTCACGACGCCAGTTAAGGCAGAGTGAATTAGGCGAAGTTAATTAAGGCACATGTAATTAAAATAGAGTTAAGGCACTCGAACCTACGACCATTGGGGGAATCTCTCGAACCCGCGACCATTGGTGTCAATTAGCGCGATGTTCATTAAGGCCCAGTTTGGAAGATTTAGTTAAGGCGCTCGAACCGGTGGAACCGGCGCTCGAAGTTTGGTGGGAGTCCAACACACGACCTTTGGTGTTCATTAAGGCGAAGTTAATGAAGGTAGAGCTAATTAAGGTGCAGGTTTAATTACGATTGAGTTCATTACGACACTCGAACCCACGAGCATTGGTAGGAGCCGAACCTACTTACTTTCGTGGTAATTAAGGCGAAGTTAATTAATATATTGTTAATTAAGGCACTAGAACCCACGGTCGTTGGTGAGAGTTGAAGCCTCGACCTTTGGTGGGGTAATGAATTACCCAACAAGGTGAAATAATGAATTAATGATTAAATTAAGTAATTAACCAGCAATTAATTGAATAATCATTAAGTAATATATATATATATATATATATATATATATATATATATATATATATATATATATATATATATACGCAATACCAAACTAGGCGGATTTAAAATAATTTGAATATCTCCAAGCTACGGCAAACAACATGTACCTTGGTTGTGACCAGCTACGCGGCATTCGCATATTTTAAAACTGGCTGAAGTTAGCTGGGACACACGGCATATACACACTCTCAGCACTTCATTTCGGGACGAAAAAAAATGAAGCTAGCACTATTCCTTTCATGAGAGCACCGCATTCACAAGTGCAATGTAGAAACCTACGTGAGCTTTGCTCCCTTGCGAGCAGACTTGCACATTCAAAGTAGGTTATCGCTGCAGGAACGGAGCATAAATATGCATTCGCGTCACCAAATAAAATTGGATGATACGGCCCGTAAACACTTCAAAACGCACACGGCATTTAAAATGCACAAGAGTGTCGCAGAAATGCACCGAAACTGCAGCAAAACACGCATGTATACAACGCGCCAAAACACGTAAACAACGGATTCGTCGCCCCGTCCGCGCCGTGCTGACCGAGCAAAGTGCGACAGCAGCGCCACGAGATGCGCGTATCGGTGGTGGGTCCACGCAGTTGCGGGAGTTTGAAAACTGAACTTAGTATAGTAACGTTGGTATGGGGATCTCTCACTGAGGCGCCCCATGTGGAAAAATTTTGCGAGGGCGCTGCGAGCGAACTGGATTCGGGTGAAGACGCGCTCCGCGGCATATTCAACGTAATTTCGATGCGGGCCCTACGACCGATTGCGCGCGTACGCTCTGATAATAGAGCTTTATTTCCACTGCTTATTTTTATTAACAACTTTTTGCTACGTATATATATTTCAGGAATGTGTTATACAACACGACGTCTTCAATTTCGCTTTCGTTGTCAAGTGCGTCGTACGCTAGCGAGCACGCGTTCATTGCGCGGCCGCTGGTGGCCGCCCAGTTTTTCTTGCAAAAAGTCTGTGTATTTTATGGTTTCACTTGCATTGGTGCGCCCGCGACTCTTGTCGGCCAGTAGCAATTGTAGTTTTGGCCAGGTGTACAGTCGCGATCAATTTGAAGGTGATCGCTCGAGCGGCGACCGAAACTAGGAGCAGCGCCACGTTACGTCATCACCGTCAGTCAAGAGGGAACCATCAGATAGCTTCCCTCTGTCTCTTTTGCTGTTCGCTGAGCAGCCGTCACTCCCGTCTGGCAACTCGCAGCTTTTCGTCACCCTTCACGAGATAACCTGCGAATTCATTTCGACTGCCTTATCAGCTATTGCACAGAGGCGTCATTGTTAGCCAATGTATGCATGAGGCAGGGACGCACAAACATCATTGCCATGAAAGGATAACAAGCACAAAAATGTGACGAGTTAGTCTTGGGGGTGATGGTTGCAGCCTGGACGAGCGTAAAAGGGGAAGAAGGTAGCGCAATTTTTATCTTCGCAGTTCCGAATTCGGCCGCTGTGCTGCTTGGAAGGCCCGCCGGTCGCAGCTCGAGCGATCACCTTCAAATTGATCGCGACTGTACTGCTGTTTTTAACATTGTTTTCTAAACGTAACACGTAATTTTTGCCACAGGAGCTACCGATCTGCAACATGAAAGTAGGGAAGAAAATTTTACTGATATCGTGTCATTTTACGCGCTCTTCTTGTTGGTGAAATATCGATCAGGGACAATGATCAAAGGAAGCAATAATATAGTGAAATAAACCAGGTTTATTCACTGCGTGACGTAAATAGGTGCAGATGACCAATGTACTTCTAGGTAAATCTAAGGACACTTAGGCATATTTATCAAAGACATACACGTAAGAGAAAAATTATAAAATATTCTAGATGCACTGATTGAAAAAGTGAGAACTCTCGTCCGGAATAAGCGTGCTTCTTTTAAAAGCTGCACCAGCCCCAGGTGAACCAAGAGACTTTCCGAAAAGGGAATGAGGCAGTTATTGGACGGTAATATGAACAACAGTGCTAGGGACAAGATATTGCCTATGTACTCGGGCTCAATCGGGGAGAAGTCTTTACCAAAGTGATCTCCGCGACTTCTCTGGCGATCTCCTTCAACGTGCCAGCAGGCGTAATGAAGTAGAAACATATAGTCTAATCGAACGGTATTTGCTATTCAGATCGTATTCGACTTCAGAATTCACTATTAAAAATTGTTGAATAGCCGTTTGCGTTCGAATGTAAAGAATAACAGCACTTTTATAGCCTCGACGGTGACGGGCAGTGAGGACTCTTATTCCGAATGATTGCGCTGCGGGAGATTCATGGCTGTTGCGCCGAGGCGCACCAGTTCCTGGGAGAATTAACGCACAGGTGCTAATCGGTTCTGGTGAACAAGTTCCTAGCTGTCATCTAATATAAACGCCTCGTTTTGGGACAGCCTGTAAATATGCAAACTTGATTCAGGCGAGGAAAATATATTTTTGACAGTCTCACCATGCATGTCTGCATGACTGTAACACATTAAAACTGGGTGCCCAATGTAGTACCACACTTCTTCGACGAACACAGCAGGTCTGCATATATCTCTACGTGTATGTGAGGCATGCCGTTCCTTTAAATGCGTCATTATTGTCCTTGTGATATAATACCGGATAACTGAAGGCAGCCGTCTATATTGCAGAAGCTGATTCGTCGAACGGACGTACAGTCGGGAACGGCCTTATACATTGAAGGTATGAAGTATAAGGTAAGCGTAACACGTTTTTCCCAGAAATAAGACTCGAGAATAATTTCTTTTACATCCCTAGTAAAAAGCCGAAGGACGCAGCTACCTTCATTCTTTTTCTTTTTTCAACAAATTGAACAAATTCTGGCGTTTTATATCTGGCGATGTGCTTATGAGGCACTCTTATGAGGCACAGTTCTCACCACCTGGGGTTCCTTAACGTGCGCCCAAACAGAATCGCACAAGTGTTTTTCCTTTTCGTTCCCATCGAATTTTGCGACCTGGTTATTGGACCCGTGAGCTCGAGTTTATCAGCGCAACGCCATATCCACTTAACAGCGAAGGCGTTAAGGGCTGCTCTCCCGACTATCGCGTACGCGTGCAAGAAAAATAATAAAAATAAATCCCGCAGGTACTATGCCAGGCCGACCCGCGGCGGAGGGGCAGTTGGCCATTAAGGGGCCCGCATTACACAGCTTCGCTGGTCATCCTTCTTCACAGAGTGGAAGGGCGCTGAGCTTTGTTGTTGTTAAGCATGGATTGGACAGAAAATTTCACACGGCTTACGGACCAAAAATTAGCATATATAATCGCTACCTATAGAACTGTTTTCCGCGCCCCAGTGCCATCCGCAACAAAAAAAATCCGTGCCAATTACTCCGCGTTCTGTTATGCCAAGAAGACAGAAACATAAGTTGCTCTGCAGTTTTCTTTTTCTTCTTCTATCAGATGACTTCCCGTAAGTCTGAGTACAGGGCGTCGGACGGGGCCGACATGTTTTATTTGTTTGACGCGGCAAGAAGGACGTTTACATATGTTTTTTTACGTCTGCGTTTCGCAAGACCTACTGATGAAAAAATATGTGCGCACAAATACACTCGCGGAATACGTACTGCTTGAAGAACAAGAAAAATGTTCGTTCTCCAAAGGGAACCGTACAGTAACAGAATAGAATAAAAGCCGACACTGCGGCCGCAATGCGCGCGCATTCACCGAGCTGCATTAAATATCAATGAAATGAAACAAAGAAGTGAAAGAAAAGCATCTATTCCTAAGGCATAAATACATGTCATATCCAATTACAAACATCCTTTCGGTGGTCTGATCGCAAACAGTAGCGCGCGAAGCAGTATGAATGGCCCCGCCGAGTGGAATCGCCAGCAGTTTCCAACGGCGCTATACCTTGATGCGGCCAAATCCAGTCCGATCGCAGCGCCGCCTTGTAACTCGGTTTCGGGAGAGCACGCACCCTTTTCCTTCGTATCGCAAATCCACCGGGTGACCGCCAAAGGCGAACAAGAAGAAAAGAGACAAACAAAGCTATTCGCTCTAAAGAAATAAGGCTAGTAACTATAAAAGGCAGGGAGTTGCTTCGCAAGATGAGTTTTCACGCTCAATCCTCAAATTTTGTCAAGCACAGGGCTGAATCTTAAAAAATTGTGATCACGTTCTTGCAGGCGAATTAAAGCCTGTTGGTGTACAGAACAATTAAGCGCTCCGAACACGACCACGTATTGCTTATATAAACGAAGTACCCACGTCGCGCAAGAACCGTGTTTAAGCGTGCAGACAAATGGCAGCATGCATAGTGGACTGTGCCATAAGTTCTCCCTCCTAATTGATGAGTCCATGCCTTTCTTATAGCCCGTCGCGCTTACCCGACGGTGTCGAGAAGAGCTTCTTGCCTTTGCTGAAACTATTTTCACATACGAAGTCGCAACAGGTCATGCTGATGGAACATGTCGTGAAGCGACGTCGCACTTGCCACAAAATTTATTTCAAAGCGTTCGCAAACCAAACCAACACGGAAGAGCACGGTCGTCAACGTGCGCTCTTCGCCAGTCGGTAGACGCTCCTCATACGAAAATGGCAGTGGAGCGCGACTGTAAACAAACGAAGCCGGCGCGAAGGCCCACGTGATGCCATTAGGCCAATAGCAACAAGGCATCAGCCTCGGTCAGGGCGCACGAGGAGGAGGCGGCATTATTCAAAGCGTGTCACCACTCTACAAACTTTGAGGGACCTTCGTCATACGTACTCCTGAGGAGTAGGCAGCTTTCGCTCAACAACGCTGCGAGCAGAACCGCGAAAGAGCTCGTCTACGCCGTGCCGATGCTGCAGCCCGGGCACAAGAGCAGGCTCGTGCAGCCGAGCGCAAGCCGCAACTATGTGCCGAGGATCCGGCAGCCTACCGAGCCGTCGTTTAATGAATCACCGGGATTAACCCAGTGATGGACACCGGAGCAGCACGTTTCAGCTTCGCTGGCTGACCATCTGTATATAAAGTGTTTGGGCGGTCATTTTTTGTTGGAAGGTGGGCGAGGTGTCCAAAAGGTAGCGACAATTCACGCATATATTTGTGTAAATGGCGCGCCTTAGCACAAAACACCTTATAGTGTCACTCAACGCAGTAATATTAGTTTAGTTAAGATTACTGTTAAAACTTCTGGGCCCGCCTTCAGTTTATTTGGGGAACAGAAAAAAAAAGCTGTGGTTGCGTTTACATTAGGCTGTTTCATTGTGGTTAAAATATTTAAATGTGAATCGCTTGTTAGGTATTCCTACGGCGAATTTTGCTCATATCATTGCGATGCTAAAACCAAATGCAAAAGTTACGTTTTATCCGCAACATTTCCTTTTAAAAATTATAATCTTCATTGGCGTTTCCCTTTTTTTATTGATGCCCGTACTTTAATTGCATTTCACAGAGACACTGTTCCTTAATCGAGGGCTCGACGAAACGTCAACAGGTATGGAGTATACATTGTTGAAGGTAAACTAGCACTCGGTACTTAGAAGAGAGAGCGTGTAAGTGACGCTTCCTAAGCGTTCCCGGGCCCTTGTTGACAAACAGGAAACTTTGGTCGTACCTTACACATGGCGGATGGCGCAATGATATAATGTAAATATCCTTGAGATTGTGACATGTACGACTCAGCGTGTGTCGTGTGGGTTTATAAATAAACATTCTAAAAGAAGGTGGGATAATTAAAGGTTTTGAATATCTTACGCGAACCAGTCAATCGGCTTCCTGAAGCTCGTACACTGGCCTGTGTGCGACTTGAACTGCATAATTTTTGAACGAACACGCTTACAAGCGCGCCACTCACCTCAGAGCGTGCGGGATACTTTTCGGGCGATCGGTAGTAATATAGCGGGTTGGGTGGAGCTCAGTGAAACAGCGTTTATGTAAGCGCAGAAACTGGAAGGTGGAACCATAACATGCAAGATAATTTCTTAGGCTTTTTGCTTCTTTCATAAGGATTTGTCCGAGCAAAGGCGAAACGCCTCTTTATACAATGCTGTTAGGTTAGGCTAGGTTAGGTTAGGTTAGGTTAGGTTAGGTACAAAGATGCCACCATAAAGCCTAGACCGACCCAAAGCGATTTGCCTGAATGAATGGGTACCTGTCCAAGGTTGTTGTGGAACCGCCAGATGATTGCCATACAAAATCAGGGAAGGCGCTGGGTACGTTGGTTTTCAATGCGAAGCATTCGTTCCCTTAAACATGGTACGTTACAATAGGCAATTTCTTGTTTCATCATGTCTTGTATCTTTTCGATGACTCAAAAAATGCGGCAGAGACACCTACGATTGCTTACGTGTGAGAATGCGAAAACATATAGTCGCTTTGGTGAAATGTTTCTGTTTCTGCGCGTTCCATGTCCGCGAAAGCTCTGGTCATGCGCTTGAACTGCACCTCAGTAAGGCCAAACGAAAACGCACCAAGCACCTCAACGCGTTCGCTTGCCTGCGAGGAGTTCATGTCTCGAAGGCCCGCTCGGCGGCACTCAATTGGACATTATACCGCTTTTTATATTATACACCCATTAATTTACACTCATGACGTGGCGCCACCTCCTACGCACAAGCTACGCAGTCACCTGCCCAAAGACGCACGCACTAGGCCGCACTAGACCACCCAGACTAAAATTTACCAAATTTCCTTTTGAAAGACATTAATTTACTTTGTTTGCAGGAACCTCCCTGATAAATTTGACGCCGGTTCGAGTATGTTTAATGCGTAAGCATTCTTTGGCGAGCTCGCTGCTAGCCCTGTTATGCAGAAAAGTGTGATACGTTGTATCTGCACAAAAGTGCGTAATTTTCAAATTTAAGGCCTTTAATTGTTATGTTACTGTGAAGGTATATAACTGGGTGTTTTTAAGCGATAAGGAACAATTTAGAGCAATTGTAATGAAGCAGACGCGCTCCTGTGTACGTGGCAACTGAAGAGGAAGACGAAGGACCGTGTCATGATCACGAGCTAGCCCCGCGCTACGGACAGCCCTTGCAGTGCCTTTCCATACCTAGCGTCTCACAACGTTGTGAAGGACAATAAATCTCGTCGCATTTGGTGTAGGTGCTGGGTAGGTGTCTTGCCTTGTTGGGGTGTAGTGCAAGACTGAGTGTACTTTTGGACAAAGTTGTACATGCCTCGCCAATAATAGCGTTGACGCAATTTTGTGTAAGTTTTGAGGACGGCGGCATGAGCGCTTAAGGGATCAGCGTGAAAAGACGATCAGATGTCAGATCGCATATGAAGAGGCATAGCAAGGAGCCATTTCCTACTGTCCGCCATGTAGTTTCGGCGATATAGAATCTTGTCCCGCACGGAAAAGTGGGTTGCTTGGCGACGCAATGCTCGTGTCGAAGGGACATCAGACGGAGCGGCAAGATAGCCAAGTAACATTACAAGTGAGGGGTCCTTGCGCTGCTCTGCGAGCATGTCAGTGATGGTCAGCGGTAAAAGGGTCGACGAGGAAGCTGACAAAGGCGCCAAATCAGGCGTCAGTGGGGAGCGAGGGAGTCGGAGTGCTTGCGACCGGAGCGGTACATGAGCGGAGTACACGACCGGAGCGGTAAATGAAAAGGCGGTATGTCAATGTACGCACATCCAGGGTACCTCGCATGCAAGGCTTGATCAAATTTACCTTTCACTAAGCGCGCTACCTCTTACTTGCGGTTACACTGTGCACCCTATATTCTTTAGCGACCGTTGCCTAGTCTCAGCATCGTTTGGCAGCCGTCGGTATCAAAGTCAGCGTATGTGCTGGGAGCGGTGGAAGTTTAATAACCAATTACTTTTGCGTGAGTGTTTCTTAAATCGTGTTACTGAGCATATAGCTCATGTGTCATGCCGCAAGGACTTGCCACTCTTTGCTGTGTGGGACTTACTCAAACAGGAAGCTAAAATGATAGCTATCGAAGAATCAATAATATTGGCCTTTGAAGAAAAGAATAATTACAAAGCATTGTATAGACTTCTGAGTGAATTGCATGAGCTTGAATGCCTGCATACGGGTCAATATATTGATGATATTCAGAAGGTCAAGGCACAGTTACAAACTTTGAATGCAGAAAAATACAGAGGTACACTAGTGCGCGCGCGAAAGCAGCGTTTCCTGGAAGAGGAGGCTTGCAGTAGGGCCCTTGGTGATGAGCGCCGACACGCGCTGTCTAAACAAATACTAGATATAGAGTATGGTGGAATCATTGTTAATGAGCCTTCTCTACTAACTAAAGCGTTTTTCGAATATTATCAAAAACTATTTCGAGACCATAAGCCATTGGATACAGATGCTGCCAAAAAAATTGTATCGTTGCTGCCCCAGTTAAATCAGGATGATTACGATTATACAAATGAAAACATTGATATTAATGAGGTAACTACATGCATCGATTCGTTAACGAAGGGTAAGACGCCCGGCCCGGATGGCCTTAATGCCAAATTTTATCAGTGTTTTCGTTCCCTCTTATCGCCATTATTACCTCAGGTGTACCGTGAGGCCTTGGAAGTAGGGTACCTAACCGCCACAATGTACGAAGGGCACACCGTCCTTATAGCTAAAAGCGATGATGAGACTAAATTGCAGAAAGTTGACGGATATCGACCTATTACCTTATGCAATGTGGATTATAAAATTTTTGCGAAGGTATTAGCTAACCGTTTGCAAGTTGCAATACGATTTGTGGTCGATGATCATCAAACATGTGGCATCAGGCGCCGGTCCATTCAGACGAACATTCATGTTGCGAGATCGGTGCTAGAGTGTGCAGCTGAGGGGATTGGACAGGTGGCAATGGTACAGCTAAACCTGGCTAAAGCGTTCGACAGAGTGAATCACTCATTCCTGTTTACTGTACTAGAGCATATAAATATCGGATCCCTGCTCCTTAGAGGCGTCAGGATATGTTACGGTAATGGCTCAACGAGGCTGATAGTCAATGGCTCTCTCTTGTAGAATCCTGTTCCATTCTCTTATCGTTCTAGGAAAAAATGAAAATTGATAAGCGATAGTTCTAGCCTGGGGTACAATAAGGGTAAGTGCGTGCTTTCCGCGGGTACTTCTACACGTGTTAAACTGTAAGTATTTGTCAAAATTCATTTTAGTTTCGCCTTTGACTAGCGTGTAAAGCATCTTCACACGGTGTAGCTTACGGCGTTCCTCCAGTGTTGGAACACCAGACCTTGAACGGAGATCAGATTGTGACACTTGTCTTCCGTAGGCATTAAAAATAAAACTGAGTGCTCTTTTTGTACTTTTTCCAGCTTGTCTGTGTCAGTCTTAGTGTGCGGGTCCCAAGCGAAATCACCATATTGAGGTACAGGACGCACCAGTGTAGTATAACCAACTAGTCTTGTCTTGCTCATACAATGCTTCAGACGTTGCCGAAGTAACCATAGTCTTCTTGAGGCTGACGAAACTATGTTTTTAATGTGCGCACTCCATCTTAAATCGCGAGATATTTTACTCCGCAGATATTTAAACGTATCGACAAGAGTAATGCCAACGTCGTTAATTTTGTACGCATGCGATAGTGGACTCTTCTTTTTTGTTACGCTCATTTCGGAGCACGTAGGGATATTTAGGCTCATTTTCCAGGTCTGGCACCAGTTAAAAATTGATGTTAGAGAATTGCTTAAGAGTAATTGGTCATCTTTAGCTTGAATGGCGTGATAAACAACGCAGTCATCCGCGAAAAATCGACATTGTACAGAAGTTTCAAACGAGAGATCATTCAGATAAACAAGAAAAAGTAATCGTCCAAAGACGGACCCTTGAGGAACGCCTGAAAGGACTGGAACCATTGGTGATTTAGAGTCACCTATTTGAACATATTGTTGGCGTTGCGTTAGGTAAGAGTCAAGCCACCTCAGGATACGCTCATTTCTAAAGAGATGCTTTAGTTTTAATATCATTCTGGAATGCGACACGCGCTCAAAGGCTTTTGCAAAGGAGGAGGAGGAAAGAACTTTATTGTGTGCCCTGCGAGTGCGGGGCTGAGCAGCGCGGCTTCCCAGCGCGTGCGAAGGCTGCTGCTAGAGGCCGCGTTTTCTTTATTGCTATTTATCCCTCGGCATTCCCATAATATATGCTCCAGAGTGGCTCTGGATTCACATGTTTTGCATTTGTCCGTAGGATATACATCCGGATATATGATGTGCGAGAGCGCAGGATTTGGATAAGTCCTAGTTTGTAACTGCCGCCATGCGACAGACTCTTTTTCGTCAATTTTGCGTAAGATCGCGGGAATATGCGCCTCTGTAACCTATAATGTTTCGTAATGTCATTCACTCCCACTCATTTACCGCACCGTCACGTCCGGAGGGTGTCGGGGCGTCACTTGCGACTGCGGCTCGGTCCGTAAGCCCTCGAGCCGCGTTGTGTGCCGCCTCGTTGTTGCCGCCCTCCGCGAGGGTGTGAGCGGGTGTCCATGTGATGTACACCTTTCTTTTGAAATTTTAACCTCCTGCGAGAAGAATGCGCAGTTCCTCCGGGGAGATTCGGCCGTTGGCAAAGTTTCTTATTGCCGTCTGAGAGTCGCTGACTATCACGGTTGCGTTAGTCTGAGCTACTGCGAGCGCTATGGCTACTTCTTCAGCTATATCGTTATTGTGGTGCATATCGTCGCGCACGTCTTGCACAGTTTCTCCCTATCGATTACGGCTGCCGTAAACCCCCGTCTGCGACTGTATCGAGCCGCGTCTACGAACACTGCGTCCTTGTCGCTGCCGAATTTCTTCCGTATTTGCTTCGCTCTGTTCTCTCTTCTGTCCTTATTGTGTTCTGGGTGCATGTTCTTTGGTATGGGAGGTATTACCAATCTTTCCTTCGTCTCTCTCGGGATGTCCACCTTGACACCATGCTGTGTGTGGTAACCTATGTCTAATCTCTCTAGGATGTGTCTGCCTGCTATAGTCTTAGAGAGGCATTCATATTGCGCCGTACATTTCGCTTCAATGAGCTCGTCTATCGTGTTGTGTAGGCCTAATTGCAGCAACTTGTCCATGCTGGTGCCGATCGGTAGTCCTATGGCTAGTTTGTATACTTTCCGAATGAGGCATTCTAGTTTGATCTTTTCCGCGACCTGCCATTTTAAGTACGGCGCCACGTACACTATACTACTTATTACGAAGGCCTGTATTAACCTGATCGTGTTTTCCTCTTTCATCCCGCTATGTTTCTTTGTTATCCTTCTGATTAGCCTCATGATTAGCGCTACAGTTCCCTCCAGTCTTCTGAGGGTTTCTCTGTTGTTGCCCTTGCTTCAATGAGGAGCCCCAATACCCTGATCCTATCGACCTTGGGTAAGGGTTTCCCATCGGCCATCTTTAACTGTATCTCCTCTCTATGGGTGAGCTCTTCCCTGTAGTTGCCTGGTTTGCGACCTCTGCGAGTCGGTCTGTACAGTAACAGCTCCGATTTCTCTGCCGAGCACGTTAGCCCTGTCCCCTCTAGATATTTTTCGATTGTTTCGACCGCTGTTTGAAGCGTTTGTTCTATCTGCCCGTCATTTCCGTTTCTCACCCATAGGGTGATATCGTCAGCGTATAAGGTAGGATTTAGACCCTCGATTTCTTTTAGCTTGGCTGGCAGCCCGATTAGCGCCAGATTGAATAGCATCGGTGATAAGACCGAGCCCTGTGGTGTACCTGCGCTGCCTATCTCGATATCCTCCGAAACTAGGTCCGCTATCGTGATCTTTGCCTTTCTACCCGTTAGAAAATTGCGTACATAATCATACGTGCGTTTTCCCAGTCCTAGTTCGCCTACTCTATCTAGTATCGTTGCATGTGTTACGTTATCGAAGGCCTTTTTTAGCTCCAACCCGAAAATTGCTTTTGTCGATCTGCCCGAATCGTCTATGATCTGATGTTTTAGTTGTAACAGAGCGTCCTGCGCTGAGAGGTTTCTCCTGAATCCCATCATCCTGGGCGGGAGCGCGTCGCAGTCTTCGAGGTAGGTGGTTATCCTCGCTAGGACCACGTGCTCCATGAGTTTCCCCACGCAAGAAGTGAGAGATATGGGTCTCAAGTTCTCAATTTGCAGTCGCTTGCCCGGTTTAGATATTAACACGATTTGTGCCGTCTTCCATTGCTGCGGAATCTGCCCTGCCTCCCAGCATTCGTTAATATATTCGGTTAACTTAGCTATAGACTCATCGTCCAAGTTCCTTAGCGTTTTATTCGTTACACCGTCTAGTCCGGGTGCCGACTTGGTATTGAGTTCCTGCAGGGCTGCCCTGACCTCTGACTCGCCGATTTTGCTGTCTAATTCGTCATTTACCTGCCCTGTGTAGTCCGGGTGTATGACGGGCAGCGCTTGCGAGATGTATCTTTTCTCGATTTGCTTGAGGAAGTCCTGCTCTGTCCCTCGGTACGTTTGTATTAGCCGATTTATATTTTGCCTATGTGCCGACTTCGTCCCGTCCGGGTCTAACAAATATCGAAGAATGTTCCACGTTTCTGCCATTCCTATCTGACTGTCCATGTTGTTGCATTTTTCCTCCCACTGTTGTTTGCATAGCTGCTGGACGTACTTTTCTATGTCCCTGTTCAATTTGGCTCTCTTTCTACGAAGCGTCCGGTTGTGTTTTTGTTTTTTCCATCTCCGTTGCAACCCTGCCTTAGCTTGCCACATGTGTAGAAGCTTACTGTCTACGTTCTCTAAATGCGCCTCCGGCGGGACCATTTTCGTAGCTGCCGCCACATCTCCCTTTAGTTTTTCGGTCCATTCCTCAATACCTTGTGTTGTGTCGTCGGCCTCCTCCCTTATTTTCCTGAATTTGTCCCAGTCGACAATCTTAAGTGGTCTACCCTTTGTCTTGCGCGGTCCTGCCCTTACCGTTATTTCTAGTATATTGTGATCGCTCCCAAAGTCGTGTTGCGTATTTGTCCACTGCGTGTCCCGTATGTTCTTGGTGAATGTTAAATCTGGCGTACTATCCGCGCAAACACTGGTACCTATTCTCGTGGGAACCGATGGGTCGGTCACAAGGGTCAGGCCTTCCTGTTGCGCGTCTAGCCATAGGTTCCTGCCTTCTTGAGTCGTAACCCCATGCCGCGTGTTGGGCGTTAAAATCGCCTCTGATGAGTATCGCTCGGTTGTCCGCTATGGCTAGGGTTTTTTTAAAAAGCGATCGAAATTTATGGTGTCTGCACCTTGGACTGCTATAAATATTTAATACAAAGAGACTGTCCTTCGTTTTCCGCATGGGTATGAGTTCTAAAAGAATGTGATCGATTGACTTATCTTCCGTGTCGTGTTGAACGACCGAGTGATTTCGCTTTACCAACGTCGTTAGCGCCTTTGGCTCCCCTTCGGCAGTACCAAAGGACTTGTAACCCGACAATTTTGCCAGCCCATTTGTTTCCTGCATCATTATAATATCCGGGTTTTCTTTGTCTTTAAGGTGTTGTTGCAAAATGTATCGTTTTCGATCGTATCCTCTACAATTCTATGGCCAAATCGTGTATCTAATTCATCTGTCCATGGCGGCATTACAGGTTCTCCAATCCTTCGGCGGATACGGGGGGCCTAGTGTACGGCTTAATGGCCGTCTTAACCGGTCCCCCGCGACTTGTTTGCGGTCCCCATATTGCTAGTTTGGTTTCGAAATCAGCCATCATTTGTTGCACTTGCTGTAGTATCGCCTTTCCTAGCACCTCTATCTTTGCCTCTATCTTTGCCTCAAGCCTCACTTCCAGTTGTTCTAGTTTAGTTTCAAATTTTGTTTCGTTCTGTTTGATGCTGGTTTCGATTTTCTGTTCAAATTCCCCCTGTCTTCCTTGGAGCGTCGTGGCTGGCTTGGGTTTCTTTACTCCGGTTTCAATCGGAGCGTTCTCGGTTTTACGTTTAATGGCGGTGAGGGCTACGTCCTCTTCCATTGCTGTCTCTTTTTCCTCCCTTATAACTCGCGGTTTCCTCGTTGCGTGGCACTTTCCCGCTCCTCAAACGGTCGTTCTCTTGCCTGAGTTTTTTAATTTCATCCATAAACGCAACATTGCTCTGCCTGATTTGCGCCAATTCTTTCTCTAGCGTCTTAACTGTATTTTGAAAAGCAGCCTCTGCCTCCGCACGCGCCCCGGAAGCCGCGTCCTCCCAGCTCACCTGTAAGGGTCCGGCGGCACCCCGTTGACGTGGCTCTTTCCTTTTGGGCTCTGGGATCCTCCTCCCCCCTGTGCTCTGGGAGATTCGGTATTACTGGTCTTGGGTCTGGATCTCGATCTGGACCGCGATCTCGATCTGGTTCTGTTCGACGTCGGGTGGGCCCCTTTCCCTTGTCTGGAGCTTGGGGAAATCTTCTAGTCCAGATCCGTCCTTTGTCCGATGTTCCGACCGCTGTCTCCAGTCTTCCCGTCCTGGCCTGTACAGTCTTTCAGCTTCCCTTTCGTGGTACATCGCTTCTTATTTCTCTCGTCTGACTCGCTCCCAGTGGCGCCTTTTTACCAAGTACGGTAACTTGTATCTGGCATTACATCGGCGATCCGCCGTAGGGTGGTCTTTGCCGCAGAGCTGGCACTTCGCTTCGCACTCGTGGTCCTGTGGCGGGTTCTCCATGCCGCAGCCTCTGCATATCCTGCTGTTCGGATTCGGGCAGACATCGGCTCTGTGTCCGAGGCGTCCGCACTGGTAGCATATGTCTATTTGCTTCCGGTATAGTGAGCACTTGACCAGTGCCCTTCCGCATCTCACGTAGTTTGGGACGTGATGCCCGTCAAGAAGGATGATGACGTTCGTGGTGTTTCCCATCCTTTCGGCCATGACGACCGTCGGATTCCTTGGTGTTAGAAGCATCTCCACTATTTCTCTAGGAGACACCTCGTGCGTTACTCCTCTTATCACTCCCTTAGATGTATCCTCCGGAGCCGGCTCGTACGCGTTGGCTTCGAACTCCTTGTCTCCCATCCTCAGTCGAGTGATAGTCCTGTATTTTTCGGCACGCTCCTCCGATGGCGTGCTGATCACTAGAATGTTCTGTTTGTAGTTGGCACACACCATGTCATCTTCCGATTCGTTCCTGGGGATTCCCGCGGCGTTGGCGACGCAGCATTCTAGGCGATTGATCCCATAGTCGGTGACCTTGAAGCTGTCACGTGGGCGCACTATTATCTTGTACTCCGCCTTCGGCAAACTGGGCATCCTGCTTGGCGCCATGATTTGTCTTGCTTTTTGTCCCTTGTTCACCTATTATTGAATGCGTTCTCGCTGGAGAAGCGCGCCGCCTGATCCTTGGTTCCGTGAGATTTTGTCCGCTCATTGGCACATCCTCCTCTCTTCACAACACGCCAACCTGCTTCGTCCTCATACTTTTCTCTCGTTATATCATCCCCTTCGACGCTCACCGCTGCCATCTTGCAGCTCTAACCCGAAAAGAGGCGGGGCTCCAGCCACCGGGGCTCCGGCCACCAGCTTCGTTGGGTCAGGCTTAGCGGCCGTGTCGGCGTGGCGCTATGTAAAGTGGTCGATGTGCCGAAAATAAACGGTGTCACCTACTTGAGAATGATATCAGGGTGGTCCGTGGAACTTGCACTTCCTTCTCGATAATAAGGCGTCGGTGAATTCTTCGAATGTACGCCGAGCATCATTCAAAATGTGCGGAGCCGACGCGACACACATCCGCGCTTTTTTCAAAGGCTTTTGCAAAGTCTAGAAAGATTATGTCGACCTGGCCACTATTATCAATAAGTGCAAACAAATCATTAGTAATGTGGAGTAACTGTGTCACTGTTGAAAGGCCACGCCTGAATCCGTGCTGACTGTTCAAGAAAAAACTGTTGCCTTCTAGAAAGCTGCTTAAATGTTTGAAAAGAAAATGTTCCAATACCTTGCTATCTGTGCACAACAACGACACCGGGCGATAATTAGTTACTGTGAGCTTATCTCCAGTCTTATGTATCGGTGTAATTTTATCTATTTTCCAGTCAGACGGAACTTCTTTCTGTAAACGTTTGTTAAAAATAATATAAATATACTTGGCACACCACTCAGCGTATCTAAACAAAAATGCATTTGGGATTTCGTCGGGTCCCGAAGATTTCCTAATGTCTAAGCTAAGCAATGCTGAAGAAATACCTTCTTGTGTGATTAGTAGCTCTGGAAGTTCATACATAGTTGTGTGGCTGAAATCTATATTGTTATCGGCAATGCGCAGAAAAACGGACGAAAAATAGTCGTTGTATGCCGTTGCTATACAGGTTGGGTGAGTGACGTCTTTAACATGTATTGTCAATTTATTAACTGGTTCCTTCTTTTGCGTCAAGTGAAGCCAAAACTTTCTCGGATCGCTGGAAAGGAAGTTGTGCATTTTAACGCTAAAAAAAAGTGAATCTGGACGATTTTATTTTTGAACGCAAATCCGATCGCAGCATAGCCAAGGTGCCGCTTTCTCTCTTGTTTTTAGACCATAGTCGTTTTACGCGCCGCTTTAGATGAACGATTTCGCGCGTTATCCAGGGGCTTCGATGTTTGCTCTTATGTTTTTTCGGGATGTATTTATTCATGCAATGAAGCACCGCACATTTGAAGTGCAGCCACAAACTATTAATAGTTGTAAAGTTTTTGTGACACTGTAAAAAGAAATAGTCTTGTTCCAAGAAGTCTAATATGCTGACATCCTCCGCATTATTAAAATCATAGTAGGGCCTTCGCTTGCTGCTCTCAGCTTTACGCCACAGTTGGCTTTTAAAAAGGACAGAGAAATGGTCTGATATACCGGGCACGATATCGACAGTATAACCTAGCTGACTGACGTTTTGGGATATGAAGACGAGACCGAGAATCGAACTTGATACCACAGTCTGGTGCGTTGGGGTATGCACAACCTGGTGTAGATCGAAGGCGGGCTTTTGGCCAGCAACATCTGGAATGCGCTGTCCTCTATGCCCTTGAGGATGTGCTTGATCTTGTCATCCTCTGACATGCTGGGATTTACCAGCTTGCACAAATCGAGAACATCCTCAATGTAGCTAGGAAATGTCTCTCCAGGCTGCTGTGTGCTCTGGCGCAGACGCTGTTAGCGCGTAGCTTACGCACAGCTGGGCGGTCAAACACTTCGGTAAAAAGAGTCTTAAACGCGGATCAGCTTATGAAGTCGGATTCGTGGTTGAAGAACCGAAGTTTGGCTGGGTCAGCTTAGACTGGTTATCCCATTTGTTATGGGCACTTACACGTTCGTACCATGACAGCCAGTCTTCCATGTCGTGTTCGGCGGTCCCACTGAAAATGGGTGAGTCGCGTTGACGAGGGACGCCCGCGTTGACGACAGTGGCAGCCGGTGGTGCAGGCAACGAGGTGGCGGGATGAGGCATAGTGCAGGGCGATATTGTGGGCAAGGCTCGAGTGCAGAGCAGCAGGACGAGGCGTAGGATCTCAGCAACCTCCAGCAAATACGACGACGTTTATTGTCGTTCACAACGTTGTGGAACGTTAGGCATATGAGATGAAATAAAAATATAAAATAAAAATAAGATAGAATAAGAGAATTTCTATAGAGATCATTGCGGTTCCTTAGAAAATGCACGAAGAAGCTTGTCGTAGGGGTGGGCGAACTTATATTTGGGGGTGGTTCCACTTGAAATTTGCAGTTGGGTCAAACTGAAATTTGGGTGTGGGCGAACTTGAAATTTGTAGGCGAGCCAAATTAAATTAAGGAGGGGCCGCCAACTTAGACCTTGGACGTGGGCCAACTTAAGTTTGGGGGTGGGCCAACTTGAATTCTTAGGATGACAGAAGTTAAATATCGAGCGGGCCAAGTTAACTTTGGGGGTGGGCCTACTTGAAATTTGAGGGTGACCCAACTTTACTTTGGGAGTGGGCCAACTTACATATGAGGGTGGGCCAACGTGAACTTTGAACGTGGGCCAAATGAATTTTTGGAATGGGCTAATGTCCAATTTTACGTTCCGAAATGTAGTTGGAATTTTGCGCCCATCCTGTGTACGTTCCTTTCATCGTCCTTTTTTTTCGCGCTCCCCTGTTATGTGCCCAATTGAAGGCTGCTGGGCTTCCTTCGAGTTATGTACCTCTCGAGGGCAAGCGAGCGCGGTTTCTTTAATTTGGGCTTTGCCGAGTCAGGACTCGGGCGAGAGCTTGCATGAAAAGGGAACGCGCGCATAACAGAGGCTTGCGAGAGCGACAGCGAGGATCACGTGGCGTCGCGGCGATGCACTCTCAACTCACGTAAGGCCTCACGCGCTACTGCGGCCGCTGGTGTTCGCTCCAACCAACTCGAAATGTAAAGGTGAAGACTTGATTATCAGACTTCGCAACGGCTCGAACATCATTATTGTAAGCACAGATAACGAGGAAGCGGCCCAATACGTGAGACGCATCTCCCATCTCACGTTCGGGGAACGCACCCATGAAGTAAACGCTTACGTGGCAGTCCCCGAGGACACCCAACGAGGGGTAATCCACGGCGTAGACCCCGGAACATCGCCGGAGGAACTCAAGGCCAACCTACGGGTGCAGACTCAAGGAGTCACGATCCACAGCGCCCGCATGCTGGGAAAATCAAAATCCGCCGTCATCACCTTCGACGGCCCCATAACCCCAAGGCAAGTCCTATACTACGGAGGAGAGATGTGGTGCTACCCATACCGTCCGACGCGGCAGATTTGCTACATTTGCTGCAAGCAAGGACATCGATCGGACGTTTGTCCGCACCCGGAGACCAAGGCCTGCAAACTATGCGGGACGCAGAATCCGGCAGAAGGACACCAATGCACACTCAGGTGCCTGGTTTGCGACGGCGATCACGCAACCGGCACGAAAGATTGCAAGCTGTGATTCAAGACGGCCGGAGAGCTGCGAGGGCGACCCCCTCAGAAAGGCCAGCGGCAGAGCCGGAGCCGGAGCCGATGGCGACACCCGAGATGGTTCAGCTCGGAGGGCGACAGGGGCCGATCCCAGAGCCACAACGGGGCCGGCTACGAGGACCAGTCGCGGAGCCGAAGCAGGGGCCGGAGCCGAGGACGGAGTCGAAGCCGTGGCGCACCCAGGGACGAGTCCTTCCCACCCCTGGGGAAGCAGAACGGCAGCCCGGGGCAGCAGAAGCAACAACAACAGAAGAAAGGCGGAGTCCAGGTGAGCTGGGGAGCAGGCCCTCCCAAATCATTGTTTCCGCACTCGGGTCAAAAGAACCAAACAAACAACTAAAAGAAACTAGCTGACGAAAATAGAGCACTTAAAAAAGAACTTGAGCTCTGCCGAGAAGAAACGCGGCAGCTAAAAAAGAGAATAGACGACCTAATAAGGGAAATGCAGTTGCAGAGGCAAGGCGGGAACTCACCGGGGCGAACGCCGAGCCCACCAGTAGGGCCGACCACACAACAATCAGAAGAACAGAGTCTTAGAAACGAACTAAAAAGCTTCATGCATACAATGCAGAATCAAATGTTACACATGCAACAGAAAATAGCCTTGCAAGACCAAAACTTCCGCAGTTACGTAAAAAACCAAAACACACAGAGAAGCACTAATGACGCCAGAGACAGGCTCTTTAACGAGAGAAGATTCGGACCAGAAAGCCAAAGTAACAACAACAATAATACATCATGGCAGGAAAAAACAAACTAGAAATATGGCAATGGAACTGTAGGGGATACCGGCGAAAGCAGGGACTCCTACAGCAGTACATAAACACTAGACACAAACCACCAGACATTATTATGTTACAAGAAACTAATACAACACCCACCCTAAAAGGATACACGTGCCAGGAGAGCGGACGCACCGCAATCCTCATTAGCAACAAGATAGTCACCATAGCTCACAAAGGACTTGAGAACACGAAAATCGAACACATAATAACCGAGATAATACCCAAAAAGAAGCACAAAGCTAAAAGCACATTTATAGTCAATCTATACAGTCCCCCTAGGCAGAAAGGCGGTGACTTCGGCAAACTCTTTGCAGAAGCAAACGTGCTAGCCAAGTCAAACACCCTAATAATTGCGGGGGATTTCAATGCTAAAAGCCCGAGCTGGGGATACCAGAAAATCGAAAAGAAGGGGCAGCAAATATGCATTGCGGCAGAAAACACAGGCTGCGTCCTCTTAACGGACGAAAATCAGCCAACGCACCAGGGTAATAGCGTTAGCCCAGACACCTGCACAGATCTAACATTTGTTAAAGGAGCAAAGCAGGCCGAGTGGGAGAACCTGCTAGAGAACCTAGGCAGCGATCATTATGTACTGAAAACCACAATCGAAGCGGAGAACGTAAAAAGAAAAATCAGCACAGCCCATATCACAGATTGGGACGCCTTCCGTAAGCACAGCGAACAACTAAAGAGGGAAATCACCTCAATAGAGGAATGGAGCCAACAACTAAAACAGATACAAGAACTCTACACACAGGAAATAGATAGAACAGAACAAACACCGGAGGTGGACCGGCGGCTACTCGGGCGATGGGAGGCAAGACGCGGCCTCACAAAACGCTGGAAAAGACAAAAGCTAAACAGGAAACTCAAGAAGAAGATAGCAGAGATCACAAAGAAGGCAGAAGAGTACGCAACACAGGTGGCCAGGCAAGGGTGGCAGCAGTTCTGCAGCTCACTGAACGGCACGCTCAGCACAGCCAAAACGTGGCGCATACTAAAAGCCCTCATGAACCCAACCAAAACGAAAACAGAAAGCGGCATAGCAATCCAGAAACTGGTCTACCAGCACGAAGGCTCCGACGAGGAACTATTGGAGGCAGTGCGTGTAAAATGTTACGGCAAAGACAATTCCAAAGGCTACGACGGGGAGTATCTGGGGACAGAGAACCCCCACATGGACAGACCGATTACAAGAGAGGAAGATTACGCGGCAATTAGAGCGACAACCAAAAACACAGCCGCGGGCGCCGACAAGATCAGAAACTCCCTAATACGCAACCTCAGCGACGAGGCGATAGATCAGTTCACAGCATACCTCAACACACTGTAGGCATAGGGCACGATACCGAAGGAATGGAAGCACGCTGTCGTGGTGATGATACCTAAATCCGGCAAAAAACTTCAGATTGAAAACCTGAGGCCCATCTCCCTCAACTCGTGCCTCGGTAAACTCTACGAAAGGATAGTCACCAGAAGAATCCAACACCACCTGGAGGACAAGGAGCTATACCCGCACAGCATGTTTGGCTTCCGGGCGAACCTGTCAACACAGGACGTCCTGCTACAGATAAAAGAAGAGATCATAAACACGTCACCCAGAGCAGGCGAAAATGTTATCATGGCCCTAGATATCAAAGGGGCCTTCGACAACGTTAGCCACGAAGCCATCATGGAAGGACTGAACAACGCCAACTGCTGCAAGAGAATCCACGACTACGTGAGGGCCTTTCTGACCAAACGCCACGGCAACGGTGGGATTGGGGGATCTGCGAAGTGACGTCTTTACCACTCCACGCAAAGGCACGCCGCAGGGCTCCGTGATCTCACCAATACTCTTCAACATCGCAATGATCGGACTGGCTCGAAGACTCAGCAAGATTGATGGCATCCAGCATGCAATATATGTTGACGACATCACGGTCTGGGTCAACCGAGGCTCCCTGGGACAAAAGCAAGAAAAATTGCAGGAAGCGGCCGAGTGCGTGGAAGAATACGTCAGAGAAAGGGGCCTGGCGTGCCCCACCGAAAAATCAGAAATCCTGAGAGTGGGAAGAAAGCCCACCAAGGAAGAACTAATAGTAAAACTAGAGGGACAAAACATACATGAAAGGAGCATGATACGCGTCCTAGGCATGTGGATTCAAGGAAGCAAGAAATGCAGCCACACAATCAGCTTACTAAAAAAATCGACAGAACAAGTAAGCCGAATGATAACGAGGGTGTCTCAAAGAAGAAGCGGAATGAGAGAAGAAGACACAATCAAGCTGGTCAGAAGCCTAGTGGTCAGCAGAGTCACGTACTCGCTCCCGTACCACAACATGATAAAGCACGAAAAAGAACAGACGGAAACGTTACTAAGGAAAGCGTATAAGACGGCGCTACATCTGCCTAGAAACACGCCCAACGATAAACTGTTACAGATGGGCCTAAGCAACATCTTCGAAGAACTCGCGGAAGCGCAGCTCGTTGCACAGATAGCCAGACTCCAGCAGACTGCCACCGGCCGCAAGCTCCTAAAAGAATAGGGCATAACACAGACGGAATAGAGGATCGGGCTGCTAGCATCCCAGACAGCGTTCGCCAGACACTGGAGGTTAGCCCCCTACCGAGAAACATGGACGCGAATCTCCACGCCGCCAGAAGGCAAGCACGAGCAGATTTCGTGGAACGAAACCTAGCCGCACTAGAAAACACAGTATACACAGACGCGGCCGTATAGCCATGGGACCGCAACACTAGAATGTTTAGAGTCGCGGCAGCAGTGGTAAACCACACGGGAGAACCAATTAGCTGCGCGACCGTGAGAAACTGCACGGTAACGGAGGGGGAGGAAGTCGCCTTAGCTCTAGCGGCGGCTGAAGTTTACCGCAGGAACAAATCTCTGATAATTCTAACGGACTCCAAAGCAACATGCAGGAATTACACACAAGGCAGAGTTAGTAAGGAAGCACTGAGAATCCTCCTCAAAACAGAGCCTCCTAACAAAAAGATAAAACATAGGATCTTCTGGATACCGGCACACACCGGGATAGAGGGCAACTCAAGGGTGGACCACCTAGTTCGCGAACTCACGCACCGAGCAGGGCAGTTGGAAACCCTAGAGGCCCCCTTAACGGTGGAGCCGACGTATGCAGAAATACTTCACCACTACAGAGGAAGGAGACTTAAATACCCCCCACCCCACACATCGCTCACACAACATGAGGCAGTAAGTTGGCGAAGACTGCAAGCAGGTACGTTCTTCAACCTGCACACATTACACAAAATGTTCCCTACCCAGTACAGGGATACATGTCCGTGGTGCGGAACAACCCCCACGTTATACCACATCACGTGGGAATGCAAGCGTAATTTCGCATTCCATAAAGTAAATAACCCAAGTGCGGAACAATGGGAGGGTCTGCTCACCAGCAGCGAGCTCGCCGCCCAACGGGCAATTGTGCAGCACGCCTGCGAGGCAGCAAGACTCAGCGGTGCCCTGGAATAGGGGCGCCGACCTTGTGAAGCATCCAGGACTCAAAACATGAAGACACCGGCCCACCGCCAATCTCTCTGAGATATAGAGAAATAAAGTTTTTCCATTCCATTCTATTCCATTCCATTCCATTCCATTCGCTTTCCAGCGCTCTGCTCCGTCAAGGCGATGATGATAGCGATCTAAAGAAAGGAAAGACGTTTGATTCTGCAACCCGTGAGGTAAAATCTCGAGCCCGGTGTTCCGGCCCAATCGGTACGATTGCATTGAGGAGTACCGATGCGGCAAAAAAAAAAATCTGCCAATTGTCTATTGAAGCGTAAGCATTCTTTGCCACCGGAAAGGCCATGGTTATACGCGCATAACCTAGGACAAGCAAAACTAAGCAAAACGGAAATCTCAGGCGAGCCAAGCAATGCTTACAGTTTAGTAGACAATTCTCATAATTTCTGTACTTCTTGATGTGGTTTTACTCATTGCCGTCATTCATTTTTGGTGCCATCATTCGGTCATGCTGCCGACAACGCCGGATTTTTGGGTAATAGGGCACATAATGCTTTGGCATAAAAATTATGCAGATACAACGCAAACTTTTTTGGAGTAGCACAAAAGCTTTGGCAGACAATCCAGCGCTTCACTCACAAGTGAAACCTTTTGAGCACAACGATTATGTAGGTAGCTACACGATTTCATGAGCAGGATTTTTTGTGAAGGACGTTATCGGGGATATACTGGGCGTTGAAGTTCGTTCGCTGGGGCGTATTCCCAGAGTTGGCTCTAATAAAGAAAATTGAGAGCGTCCTGTAATCTTGCGCTTTTAAGATTTCACAGAAAAACTGCCAATATTAATGCTTTAATCTGAAAGACAGTTCGCTATCGATGTCGGAAGATTACTCTGCCGATGGCGTAGAAAGCTATGGCAGTCAGCCAAAGGAAATCATGCAAACGGTCATAAAGTTACGCTTGTGTCGCTTGATCGAGAAAACAAGCGAGTCCAAGTAGGGCTGGCAAAGCGAGACATTGATACGGGACGTAGTGGTACGATCGCCTGACCGAATAAAAAACCCTGCCTCGCTTTTGTTGCTATGTTTCAATGCCCCTAGTATTGTTAATAACGTTGATAAATGTGAAGAAATAATACTACTGTACTGTCCAGATGTTATCATAATTACAGAAACGTGGCTATATCCTGAAATCCGTTATTAAGAAGTAGTCCCCTCCTCGTATACATTGTTACGCACAGATTGTGACGTGCGTGGAGGTGGAGTGGCTATTGCGACAAAGAATTACCTACCCTTCCAAAGAGAAATAGGCATAGCAAATCATGAGAGTACATGGTGTAGGGTTAAGCTTAATAAGAACTCACTCATAATAGGAGCTTTTTATAGATACACAGGAGCGCCAGATGAATACCTAGCGCAAGTGCATGACTATCTACAGAGCGTGACAAACCCACGCACTAAGATAATGCTAACGGGGAATTTCAACTTACCGGACATCAATTGGGAAGGACTAACTGGGGACACAGAGGGAAAGCAGAGTTCTGAGCAACTTCTGTATATAATGTTTAGATTGTCTTTATCCCATATGGGTCAAAGTACCCAAACGTTTATCAACGAGTAGAAGCATAGATGATGGTATCTCGGATCATAAGATTTTATTGTTGACAGTGCGCAACTATGGGCCCTAGTCGTTACACTAATCCCTCGCATATTGAAATTAAAGAGTACAACCGGGCTGCCGAAGAAAGCGTAATAGATTACTTGGAGGAGGCATTAGATAATTTTTCAGTGGAGTCTTCTAGCTCTGTTAATGAGCTGTGGCTGAAATTAAAAGAAGCTATCGTGCATAGTGAAAAAATCTTCATACCTACAAAACTCCAGAGAATTAGGAATATGTCTCCTTGGTTAACACGCCATATAATCTACCTTAAATGGAAATTGAAAAGAATGAGGAATGAAAGGAATACCTGCAAAAGACATAGGTGAACTCTCGCGGACTTTAAAATCAGAGATCAGTACTGCGCGAAATAACTCCTTTTCAACTACCCCAGTGAACTTTGCAGAGAACAAATCGTAAAAGTTCTGGAGGTATCTATCGAAATCAGAAGATCGTGCTATTAACTTATAAATTAATGGCTCTGTTGTAACAAATGAAGGCGCTATAGCAAATAAATTTAATAATTATTTCAATCGATATTCACTCGTTCACCAGTAATAAGCACATCCTTTGCTGAGCCTGCCGTCGTTATGCCAGAGCTTCTGAGTCAGGTGTGTTGAACCTGCTTTTACAAATTGATACCAAGAAAGCGCCCGGTCCTGATGACATATCTAACACGTTTCTGAGACGATATGCACAACAATTAACACCCTTCTTGCGCACCATATTCACTGAGTTGATTAGTACATCCACGTTACCTGCGGACTGGTTATGTGCGAAGGTTGTTCCTATTCACAAAGAAGGAAGAAATACACTGGTATACAAATATCGGCCAATATCACTTACAAGTTACTGTTGCAAATTACTAGAGCATATAGTTAACAAAGAAATCTTGATTCACTTAGAACAAAATAATTTGTTATGCCCAATTTAACATAGTTTGACAAAAGGATTATCTACAGTAACACAACTTTTAGAGATTACAAAAGACTTCGCTTCAGCAATTATTGATAGGTCACAAACCGATGCTATATTCATTGATTTTTCAAAAGAATTTGACTGCGTTGTATATCTTAAATTAAATGAGAAACTTAGGCCTATTGGTATAGAACCAGAATTATTAGGCTGGATTACTGGCTATCTGTCCAATCGCACACAATAGGCGACCATTAATAATACTGATTCCAATTTACTTGAGGTATACTCCGCGGTACCACAGGGATTAGTGTTAGGGCCACTATTATTTCTTTTTCATATCAAGGACGTTGCTAATTGTTTTGAAGAAGGCGTGAAAGTTCGGTTATTCGCTGATGACCTGGTTGTGTACGCCTGTGTTTATTTATTTATTTTTTATTTATTTTACCCTCAGGGCAAAGCATTACAGAGGGGAGTGGGTAATACATAATAACACTGAAAATACAAGCAACAGGAGAGAACAATAAATTACCAAGACATAGATAAGTTAGAATAAGTGATCAACACAATATATCATTCAATAGAAGCGGTAACAGCAGTCCGAAACAATACAGAGTCAGGAATTGTGGCAATTGAGGAAGGAAGGTACTTCCAGGCATATGAGGTGCGAGGAATAAAAGAATCCGAGAATGTTTTAGTTTTGCATGTAGAAATGCCTACCTCATGTATGTGATCTGCGCGGTGTGAAATATATGAAGGCCGAAGAAGTAACTCGTAGCAAATGGACTCATGGCGAAATATTTTGCGAAAAAGACACAGGCGTGCAATTTTGCGTCGTGATGCAAGTGAAGTTAGGCCCAGGGTAGTCTTCATAGTGGTTACGCTTGATGTACGCCGAAAGTCAGAGAGAATAAACCGCGCTGATTTGTGTTGTACCATCTCCAGTAGGTCGATCAAACTCTTAACACCAGGGTCCCAGATTGGTTACGCTTGATGTACGCCGAAAGTTAGAGAAAATAAACCGCGCTGATTTGTGTTGTACCATCTCCAGTAGGTTGATCAAACTCTTAACACCAGGGTCCCAGATTGATGAAGCATATTCTAGTTGTGAACGTACGAGTGTGGTATAGAGTAGAAGTTTGATGCAAGTTGGGGCTGCGTGAAAGTTACGTCTCAGATATCCGAGCATGTGGTTAGCTTTGTTAGTGATGTGCTCAATGTGCGCATGCCAGGTAAGGTTAGACGTAATATGAATTCCTTGGTACTTATATCTTGTAACAGGATCAAGTAACACACCATTAAGAATATATACTGGCAATTCACTATTAACACGAGAGATGCGCATAAGTTTACACTTTTCAGCATTTAAAGTCATATTCCAAGTTTTGCACCATGTTGAGATAGCGTTGTGGTCAGATTGAATCATGTGTTTGTCACTATCATTTATTTCCCGAAAAAGGACGCAGTCATCGGCAAAAAGATGTGCAGAAGAAGAAAGGTTACTGTGTAAGTCGTTGATAAGTATAAGAAAAAGCAGGGGCCCCAAGACGGTGCCTTGGGGCACACCGGAAAGAACAGGGTGAACGGTGGAATTAACATTTTTGACGGCAACAAATTGCTGACGATGGGTAAGGAACACTTCAAGCCATTTTAGAATGTTAGTGTCTAATCCTACCATGCGCAGCTTTAGTAACAAATGATGATGGGAAACCTGATCAAATACCTTCGCGAAATCTAGAAAGATGCAGTTGGCGATCGAGCGGCTGCCGAAAATTGCGTGAAGTTTGTGCGTGAGTAAGAGTAGCTGTGTTTCGCATGAATAGGACTTCCTAAAACCGTGCTGAGAAAGATGAGAAAACGAGTTTGATTCAAGGAAAGTGACAATATGTGAAAAGAATATGTTCTCTAAGATTTTGCATGGGATGCTGGTAATACATATGGGCCGGTAGTTAAAAGGCGAGTGTTTATTACAGGATTTATGCACAGGAACCTCCTTGCCTATGTTCCAATCGGCCGGTAGTTCACCGTTTTCCAATGATTGCTGAAATATTTTAGTTAAGGCAAGCGATGAATACATTTTAGTACTTTTCAGGAACTTTGTAGTAATGCAATCGACACAAGCACTGGAAGATATCTTAAGATTATCAATTTTAGCTATACCATCAATATCTTAAGATTATAGCTATATCTTAAGATTTTAGCTATACCAAGATATCTTAAGATTATACAATTATTTAGCTATACAGGGTACATTGGGAGTAAGTTGTTATGAGCCAGTTGAGGGAAATCCGTAGTTTCACCACTTGGAAAAAAGCTCGAAAAAACATCGTTCAGTACATTTGCACAGGCAGTATCAGATATAGGTTCGTCACTTGAATTCGTTAGGGTTATTCTAGACGTTTCAGAGGGGTTAATGACGCTCCAAAATGTTCTTCGGTTATTGAGCAGCATACCCGCTAGAGTGCTTTTCTGGTAATTTGCTTTAGCGTTCATGACCGCAGAATTGTAAGTGTAAGCTGCAGAGCGATAACGGGACCAATGATGTTCAGTGCGCGATTCTTTAGCTGAACGGAAGAAGCATTTCTTACGGTTAGACAAGGGCTTAAGATGCGCGTTATAACATGGCCCATGCAGGTGATGAGATATTACGCGAGTGGGTATGAAACGGCTGGTGAGATCTAAGATTTTGTTCTCGAATAAGAGCCAGTTTGCGTTCACCGATCGCGAGTGCAATTTGTCGGAAAAGGTGGCCAAGAAAGAGCCTAGTTCATTATTAACTTTGTTGAAATCAGCGCGATGATACATGCGTATTATTTTAGTGTGACTAGCAGATTTTTGTGTGGGAATGTTCACAGAAAAATGTAGCAAAGACTGGTCGCTTAACCGGGGCATGTAGGTTATTTCTGAACACAGTTCTGGGCATATTGTTAGTACCAGGTCTAATGTACTTGTTGTAACTTCAGTAATTCTTGTAGGCTGAGTAACAGTTTGCGGAAGATTGAACTGTGAACATAAATTAGTGAATTCCTTGCATAGCGCCGAAGAGGAGGATGGTTGCACCGAGGACCAATTGATGCCTGGAAACTTAAAATCACCCAATAGAAAGATAGATGACGAAGGGTAACGCTTTGCTATGACCTTAATGGTATCATGAAGCTCTGCAACAAATGTAGGAGAGTCATTAGGCGGTCGATAGCATACGCCTAGGATTATTCTGCGGTAGCCTAGTTGAAGAGATACCCATATATTTTCGATGCTTGAGGTTATGTGAAGAGAATATGGCTCTATTTTTTTTACTGACTGCTCTTAGTACGCCACCACCTTGCCGATCTTTCCTGTCACAACAATAGAAGTGGAACCGATTTGATGAATCGAATATCTCAGAATCACGTATGTATTCATGCAGCCAAGTTTCAGTTAGGACGAAGATGTCAGCGGAGCACGCACTTATGGGAGAGGAGAGTTCAGTACGTCTTTTGATGACCACTTCGGATATTAGTAAATAAAACTAATGTTTGAGCTGCGCTTAAACAACGGTCTCTGCCCCTCGGTAACGGTTAGGCAGATTTACAAGCGCTAGATGCAGCGGGGAAAGACAAAGGCGCGCGCTGGGTTACCGGCTTGGTGCGTTCTGCGGTAATCTCAAATGTTTTATAGTTTACAGGGTCATACATGCAGGATCTGTCGTTCACGACCAACTTATTGTACTTTAGCTTAAAGGATGGGGAGCCGGTCAGCGATTTGGCGAAGCCAATAAGTTTTTTGCGTGCTTGGCGTGTGGCAAACGAGTAATCTTCTGTCACATGAATGTCTTCTTTTATGTCTTTTTACACTTCAGAATTTTTTCTCTGGTTTTGAAGTTGTTGAACTTCACAATCACCGGACGGCATCCAGAATCAGAATACCGCCCTAATCGATGAGCCCTATCTATGTCATTCGGCGAAAGTTCGGGGTCAACGTATTTTGACAGGACATTTAGATGCTTTTGTTCCGTTTCATCCCATGTTTCATGGTCATTCTTATCGGCGATACCATGAAAAACTAAATTATTTCTACGACTCTGGTCTTCTAATTCATGAATTCGTGCCTGCAGCAGTTGATCTTGTTTGCGAATATCAAGAGCAGTGCATTCGAGGTCATGCTTTACTTCGTCAATTGCTTCAAGTGAGTGTTCAACTGTCGTAAGCCTGGAATTCATATTGGCGAGGGTTGAATTAATACTCTGTTGTCCGCTCCGTAGTTCTTCCATGGTTTTCTTTGTATCTCCGTTACTTGCTGAAAGCGCGACTGACTGTGCCTGCAATTCCTTCAAGATACGAAGTATTTCCATGTTTTGTTGTGATTGTGTTAATATGGCATTAGTGGCAAGGTTGCTTTCCTCGCTCGAGGTGTCTGTGCTCGAAGCACCGCCGATTATGTTGGTACGCGTTTGAGAAGGACCTGGATTTACTTGCACATCTCCCGACAATAGCAAAAGAAGACAGCTGTTGAAGCATTCAGTCAACACGCTCAAAAACACCCGTGTGCACGGGAGCAGCAGTAAGCATCGATTGGTCACTTTTCTTAGCATACAAAGGAATGTGGTTACACACCTGTATGGCAAACAAAGGCGGTCTGTTAGTCATTGTCGCTGCTCACGTGCCCACTGAAGCGGTCCCACGGATACCAGCGCTTAAATACTGTCGTTGAACTTGCTGTCGATGACCATGCCGCAGCTCTGGAGTGAAAAGGACTGTTCACAAATCTTGAGGGCGCCGCCTGATGAACGAACGGAGGCAAATTGAGTCACTGGTGCAAAGAAGCACTGTCACGGGCAGGATGGCAGATACTGTAGGTGCTGTGCGCCACGAGTTGAAGCAGCACCTGGATGGAAAACAAAGGCGGTCTGTTAGTCATTGTCACTGCGACGCTGCTCACGTGCCCACTCGCGTGCGTGATGCTGATGATCAGAAGCTCCTAAATGTCTCCTTAGATAAAATTACTCAATTGTGTGTAACCTGGGGTATGGAAATTAACGTCAGAAAAACAAAGTGCATGACTATTAGCCATATAGAAGTCGTTTATTACATTCAATTATAAAATGGTGGGCTCCGAAATAACACGAACAGACGCTATAAAATATTTGCACTTAGCCAACCTAAAGTGGAACGTTCACATAGAGAATACATGCGCAAAAGCATTTAAATACTCCGGTTTGTACGAAGAAAGTTGGCTGCGGCTCCTGCTTCTGTTGTTATTAGCCTGTAAAACTCTAGTGCGTCCCATTCTCGAATATGGCAGTATAGTATGGAAGCCTCATCAGGTATACCTTATAGACAGATTGGAAAGAATCCAAAATAAGGCATTGCGTCTTTTCTCAGCCCCTCACAAATTAAAACGCGCGGAGGAAGTTAGTGAACGCAGAACATACGCAAGAAGATGTCTGCCAGACGAAACATTTGATCAAATACGTCGAATATAAGAGCTATTGTGGTGTATCACATCCCTCTACCCCGCGAAAAAGTGTACATTGCTCAGACCGGTCACTGCTTAAATAACAGATTAAAGGAACACAAGCATATGTGTCAGCTTTTAGCCGTGTCCAGCTACTTGGCGGTCCACTGCTAACAGTGTAAATGCTCGCCTCTACTAGAGAAGGCTACAGTTATTGGAAAAGCGAGAACAAGAAAGTCGCGGATTCGCCCAAAAGGCGAACCATCAATTGCAATAGCACATTAGTAGACAGCTATACGACGTCATAATAGTACTTTTAACGGCTGTATAAACTCGTAAACATTAGCTTACTAGCTAACTTATCAAGCATGGCGTAAAGCGCACAGGAAAAACACATCTCACTCGATCAGCGTGGACACTCGCTTTCAAAACGATGGCGTGAAGAAGAGCGGCAGCAGCGGCGAGCGAATTGACCTAGTCGCCTCTCGCTTCCGCGGAACTAAGCGGCGAGAGCTCAGTGCATACGAAACTATGCGTGATCGGCGAACCTCGACTTATAAAAAATCCCTTGGTCTCACCTTTCAACCGGGTTTTCGAAAACTGCCAAAGAGCTATATATATACATACATACATATATATATATATATATATATATTGCAGCGGGGGTGTTCGCCTAGCAACACTAGTTCTAGGTTGCAGCGGTAGGCTTTAACAGGTCGGTGCTGAACCGAAACGGGGAAGCAAGCACTCCTCGTCGTGTTCTCATTCACTAGTACCATGCCCACTGCACAGTGCCTTCAGTACAATCACTCCCCACCGAAAGAGTAGCCATCTTGGCGACCTAAGGACAGGAAAACACAGGGGGGTCATGGCACTGCTTGAGCTGGGAGACGTGGACAATTTCCTGGGCGCGACGGCGCTGGTCGGAAGGCGCTTCCATTGGCTTGATGAGGTAGTTGACCGCGGATGTTTGTTTCAGTACCCGATAAGGACCGTGGTACTTGGAGAGCAGCTAAGAGGAAAGGCCTGGAGGAGTAGAGGGCACCCACAACCAGACCAGCGAGCCAGGAGCAAAGCACGTCGCTGCAGTAGATGAATCGTGGCGATGCTTTTGGCGCCACTGGTCCTGGGATGTCGACGAACGAGCGAGCTGGCGGCATTCTTCGGCCTAAGCAGCCGCTCTAGAAACAGTCGTGCACTCCGAAGCATCTGGTCGCTAAGGCAGAATCGTGTCCGTAGTGCATGAAGGTTCGTGTCCGTAAAGGAGAAAGAAAGGGGAGAACCCAGTGGTGCTTTGCGTGGCGGCATTGTAAGCGTAGGTGACGAAAGGCAGAATGCGATCCCAATTCAAGTGGTCAGAGGAAACATACATGGCCAACATGTCGCCAAGGGTGCGATTGAAATGCTCTGTCATACGATTAGTTTGAGGATGATATGCTGTGGTAGTGCGGTGAATGATGCGACACTCCTTTATCAATGCTGCAATGACGTCAGCGAGAAAAACGTGACTGCGGTCGCTCAGTAATTCTCGAGGTGCTCCATGGCGTAAAATCAGGTTTTGAAGGATAAAACTGGTGACGTCTTTTGCTGTGGCAGATGCTAGGGCTGAAGTTTGGGCGTACCGCGTGAGCTGGTCGATAGCAACAATAACCCAGCGGTTGCCGCTTGGAGTGTTGGAAGCGGACCGTATAGGTCAATGCCGACGCGGTCGAACGCGCGCGCGGGACATGGTAAAGGTTGCATGTTGAGGTGGCGTCTTGCGTCGTTGGCATGATATGAGGCAGGACCGGACGTACTGGCGAACGAAGCGGTACATACCGCGCCAGTAGTACCGAAGCTGGAGGCGAGAGTATGTCTTTAAGACACCAACGTGGCCGCATTGGGGATCGTCGTGGAACGTGGCGCAGATGTCAGGGCGCAGATGTCGGGTTATAACAAGCAACCACTTGCGACCGCTCGAATTGTAGTTTCGGCGGTACAGCAGGTTATCCCGCATGATGAAGTGCGCGGCTTGACGACGGCGCGTCCGAGAAATTGGCGCTGGCGACTGGCTAGACAGGAAGGCAATAAGCGAAGAGATCCATGGGTCCTTGCGCTGCTCTGATGGCATGTCGGTAATGTTTAGGGCGAAGGCTCCATATGCGGAAATAGACGAGTGGACAGGACCGGTGGGCAGGGGTGACTGGGATAGAGCGTCTGCGTCTGAATGCTTTCGGCCGAAGTGATAAACAACGCGGATGTCGTACTCTTGTAGGCGCAATGCCCAACGGGCGAGCCGACCAGCTGGATCTTTTATTGAAGATAACCAGCATAGGGCATGATGGTCGGTCATGATGTCAAATGGACGCCCGTACACATAAGGACGAAATTTTCCGATTGCCCAAATGATGGCCAGACATTCCTTTTCAGTAACCGAGTAGTTCGCCTCGGCTTTGGTAAGGGTGCGGCTAGCATACGCGACGACGTACTCTTCGAAGCCATCCTTGCGTTGTGCAAGAACAGCGCCGAGCCCGACACCGCTAGCGTCCGTATGGATCTCCGTTGGTGCAGAGGGATCGAAGTGTCGTAGTACAGGAAGAGAGGTGAGAACGCGTCGCAGTTCTTGGAATGCGTCGTCGCACGCCAGGGACCAGGCTGATAGGTCAGAACTGCCGGTGAGAAGCTGCGTCAAGGGGGCGATGATAGAGACAGAGTTACGGATGAAGCGCCGGAAATATGAGCACAAGCCGATGAAACTGCGAAGCTCTTTCATGGTGGTTGGTTTAGGGAACTCGGTTATGGCGCTAAGTTTCGTGGGGTCCGGGAGGATACCGTCTTTGGAAACTACATGGCCGAGAATAGTAAGCGTGCGAGCGCAGAAGTGGCATTTCTTCAAATTTAGTTGCAGTCCTGCAGTGGAGAGGCACGCAAGGACTTGCTCGAGGCGGCTGAGGTGCGGCGCAAAGTCGGTGGAAAAAACCACAATGTCATCCAAATAACAGAGGTACGTTTTCCACTTCAGCCCTCGATGAATGCTATCCATAATTCGCTCGAAAGTGGCAGGCGCATTGCAGAGGCCGAACAGCATGACGGTGAATTCATATAGCCCATCAGGAGTTACAAAGGCTGTTTTTTGGCGATCGGCCTCTGCCATTAGCAGTTTCCAGTAACCGGAGCGTAGATCTAGCGAGGAAAAGATTTCGGCTCCCTGCTGACTGTCCAAGGCATCGTCGATGCGCGGCAGATGATAGACATCTTTGCGCGTTATTCGGTTAAGACGGCGATAGTCGACGCAGAACCAAACGGAGCCATCTTTTTTTTTTAACAAGGACAACCAGAGATGCCCAGGAACTGTTAGAGGGCTGGATGATGCCACGCTCCAGCATGTCGTCAATGAGCTGGTCGATGATACGGCGTTCAGCAGCCAACACACGATACAGACGCTGGCGCAATGGCGTTTGTTGGCCGGTGTCGATACGGTGAACGACTGCAGACGCCCGGCCCAAGGATGGTTGGCCAAGATCAAATGAGGCACGAAAACGCTGGAGGAGCTTAATGATTTCGGTGTGCTGCGCAGGTGTGAGTTATGCGTCGATGGCACGAGCGAAAACGTCTACAGGGGCATCGGTCGCGGCGGGAGGAGTTAGGGCACAAATCGGAAGTGATGCCGTATCACCAAACATGGTGGCCGGGAGAACGCTATCGAAAGCTTCAGCGGTACCAAGGCACTCGCCGCAGAGTAGGGATGATGGGAAGGCGGACGGATTGCACACGTAAAGGGCCGCAGAACCTTCGCAAAAATTGGCGACAGCAAACGGAAGCAGAAAGTTCCGGCGCCGCGCACAAGTGGCCGACGGCGTAAACAAAACAGATGAGTTCGCAGCAGAGCTACATAACACAGGAACCAGAGCGGCGGAGAAAGGTGCGATTTCGATGTCAGAGGCGGTAACAACTTTAGGAGAATAATGGTTGTCAGGGTCAAAACACGACACTGATAACGTAAGTTCGCAACGAGCGCAGTCGATAAGAGCTTGATTGACAGATAGAAAATTCCATCCAAGAATAACGTCGTGCGAGGAACGAGGTAGGACGACAAATTCGATGACATGCATAACGCTTTGAATGACAACCCCGGGCTGTGCACGACGCTGAAGGCTGAATGCGATGCGAGGTTGCCGTACGCAGAGAAAGCGAGGTAAGAGGAATGGTCACTTTGTTCAAATTGCGGCAGAGCTTCTCACTAATAATAGAAACAGCGGCTCCGGTGTCGATAAGTCCGTGTACGGTGACGCCGTCTACGGACAGTTCAATTTCGTTCGCCGGTGCATAATGAGGCTTTAAAATGTTCGACGTAAACGCAGTTCTTGCCTCTGGAACTGCGACTGTTAGTTTTCCTCTCGGGCTGCGCTGGGTCGGCGAACCATCGGGGAAATGGATCGGCGACGTGGGGAAGGCGACCGGCGTGAATCGAAGGGGAGGCGACTGTAAGACGAGTCCGGAGGAAGGTTAGATTGGTCCAGACGCGGAAGTCGAGCAGGCCTGTAGCTTGAGGCACCCCCACTGTCAGGTAAATGGGGGCTCCGACGGCGGCAGAATCGTGCTACGTGGCCCGGAAAATGGCAGGAATAACATATTGGCCGGTTATCAGGTGTTCGCCACGCGTTGACGACAGGGGCTGCAGCGACCGAGTAAGGAACGACAATCGGACGCGAAGGTGGTGGCGGTACATGGAAGGTGCTGGTGGCCCAGTAGGCATCAGGAGCCGGAGGAGCGTAAGGCCGGGCGACAACGTCAGCGTACGTTAGCGGTCCAGCTGCAGGTTTAGGAGGAGGGGCAGATGGCAGCGCCGCGGCAACCTGCGTCTGAATGACGTGACGAAGCGAAGGAGCCAGGGTTGTCGACAGCTCGGGTGCGCTATTCGACAGAAATAGTTGGCGTGCGACTTCCTGGCGGATGAGCTGCTTTATCTCTGGCATTAAAGCAGAGATGTCGGCAGCGTCACGGCCGAAATCCAACGGGGATAGATCCTCAGTGTCCAGCTGAGCAGCGCGGGTTGATGCACGTTGCTTGCGCAGCTCGTCGTACTGCTGGCAAAGCTGTATGACCTCGGCAATCGTACGGGGACTCTTCGCGACGAGCATCTGGAAGGCATGGTCATCGATGCCTTTCATGACGTGTTTGATCTTGTCAGCTTCGTCCATAGATGAGCTGACGCGCTTGCAGAGCGAGAGCACGTCTTCAATATAACTGGTGAAGGTCTCGTTCTGGCGCTGAGCTCGACCACGCAAGCGCTGCTCAGCGCGAAGCCGGCGAACTGCGGGACGGCCGAAGACCTCAGCCAAAGTCGTCGTGAAAGTCGACTAGGTGGTAAAATCGGCTTCATGATTGCGGAACCAGAGGTTGGCCACGTCATTTAAGTAAAATATGACATTGGTGAGCTTGGCGCGGTCCTCCCACTTATTATAGGCGCTTACATGGTCATATTCGGCGAGGCAGCCTTCCACGTCTTGGTCATCTGTGCCGCTAAATATAGCCGGATCGCGCTGGCGGATAACGCCAGAGCAGACGATGGCCGGGGGCATGGGAGCAGCAGCCTGGGACGGTCCCGGTTCCGGTTCCGGTCCCGGGACGGTCCCGGAACTAGTGCTGCTAGGCGAACACTAGTTCTAGGTTGCAGCGGTAGGCTTTAACAGGTCGGTGCTGAATCGAAACGGGGAAGTATGCAATCCTCGTCCAATTCTAATTCACTAGCACCATGGCCACTGCCCAGTGCCTTCAGTACAATATATATATATATATATATATATATATATATATATATATATATATATATATATATATATATATATATATATATATCTTGCATGGGCGGAGTCTGCGAAGCTGGTCGGCGGCCCCTCCACCCGGAAACGTGAAAGCTTTCTGCCTATGGCGTGAGCAATGCAAGAATGTACATAAGGAGCAGAACAAAGCCAGGGGATTGTTACGCCAGTCCTCAACGGCACGGGCAGACAGACAGACAGACAGACAGACAGACAGATTTATTTGACATCATGATTACACAATGTCAGGAACCTGGGCAAGAAGCCGAAAGTGCGCGGCTTGACAAAGACCCATGTTTCCTCTAAATTCAGGCTATACTTAAGTTGTACAGATCTATGTAAAAAAAAAGAAAAATATTTGGCATTACAGCGATTAATAATGCAAAAACAGCGCTTACAAGCATAATTAACGATTCAATATATTAGAATGTACAGACCTTTTAAAAAGACTTGCCATTCAGTGATTGTATAAAAACCTCGTAAACTTCAAGCACGTGAAACCTCAGCGGAGACAAACGCGCCAATTGCTAAAAGAAATAGTTATTGAATATGCATCATCATCATAAATTCATATGCACTAGAAGCGAAGCTATTGAACAGGCTACGAGAATTAACCTGTTGGCAAACTTGCCTTTGGTCAAATATCATGGCAACAGCCTTTAAGACGAGGCCAATACTCTCGGGAAAAATTTAGAGAGTGTGTCCAGCTCTGCAAATTATTCAGTCATTTGATAACCATAAACAAATAGCAGAAACGAAGCACTGAACTGTAAATGTAGTGTAAATGAACCGTACAGCCATTTTTCGAGTGCTGGCGAGTTAAGAGAGCTTTTGAACAACTGCGAGAAATCTGCACCATAAACTGACAGAGTCTGGCACAAAGTCATTGACCATCTTCACCATGACAAACACATATCACCATTGTCTCTTTGAAACATAATCTGGGCAACATATAACACTCCATTGGCATGGAAAGAGGCAACTGTAGTCCCTCTTTTGAACCAGCAAGTAGGCACTATGTATATACGTGTGATCTATCTACCTATCTATATATCTATATCTATCTATATACGTGTGATATATCCTCTGTGGCAAGGTACCCGGCCATTGTACTAACAATTTGCATAAGCAAACTCGGAAAAAATTGTAAGTCGCAGGCTTTAGCACTTTGTTGGAATACAAGCACCTCGATCCACACGGGTGCGGTTTTGGGGAAGACCTATGAACGACAAACCACCTAGTTCACATTGAAGCATATGTTCCCGACGATTTCATGCAGAAACATGTGTTTCTCTCCGTGTTCTTAGATATCGAGAAGGCTTAAGATACCACGTGGCGACATGGTGTGTTGCAGAACCAATCGGAAATGGGCATCCACAGAAAAATCCTAAATGTAATAAAATTTATTTACCAAACTGCAGATCTTGTGCTTTAATCAGAAATGTTCTCTTCAGACCACTTATGCAGGAAACTGGGGTAACTCAAGGTGGCGTACTTAGCCACATACTTTATATGATAAACTTTATTTCCTTGCATTCATGAATACCGCGTTGCGTATCTTGTTCGGTATATGTATATACGTGTGCACTACTCAGGCCTGTTAGTTGACTTAAGTGACTTAAAACTTAAGCTGCCTTTTTCAGATCCCGAGGCACTGAAGTCAGCGTGGACCAATCGTTAACGTATGAGGTAATACCCGTCGAAATAGTGGAGAAACATAAACTTCTGGGCGTGACTTTTTCTGCTGATATGACATGGACGTGTCATATTGAATCACTGACTAAATCGTTATCGTGTGCTGCTGGTGTTCTGTCACGATGTGGGCACTTTCTTCTAGAAAAGGCTAAACTTCAGATTTATCATGCTCTGTTTTCTTCCCATACAAATTACTGCCTGTTAGTCTGGGGCACCACAACCCTTAGTAACATAAATACAATTCACCTATTGCAGAAAAGAGCACTTCGGTGTATTGCAAACGTGCCGCGCAATAGTTCTACATTTACATTCTTTACCCGCTATAAGATATTAAGGGTGAAACGCATGTTTGATTTTCCTTTGATGCATGCTTATTTCTTCCCAAACGAACAATTCAAAGTGTTTATTGAAGATTTATCTAATATAAGCATGCATTATACTGATCCACGCACCCGCAGCGCCGACAAGTGGCTTGTTCCTCGTTTCCTCACGACCTATTTTTTTGCAGTCTCTTAGATTCACACTGCCGTCCCTACTTAATAAATATGAAGAGGAAGACGCCAAATTTTCTACGTTTACAAAAGAACAAATGCGTGAATTTTTTCTAACTCTTGTCTAATGTCTTTTATACTGCCCGAACATGATCGAGTATGCTTCATTACTCTTTCTAACACGTTTATTTTCGTCATTTTATGATATGTGTTCACGTGAATATTGAATATTTCTACTATAATGTACAACTGTTCTGTAGTGTACTTATATATTGACTTTATTTGTTCTATTGTTCCGTTGTTGTATTTGCACAACCTCTTCTTAATTTAAAAAAAAAAACGGCATTCTTTACTTGGTTACTGTAAATTTGATTTTGAACGCATGAATCGTAATACCGCTGTCATGTACGTGGGCCTTTAGGTATTTTCAAGTGGTGTTACTGCCGCTTTTCGCCTAAGGGACCCCCAACTGTCATTGGAAATAAAGACTTGATTGATTGATTGATTGATTGAAGTGAGCTTTCTTTGCGTGACAAGGTACTCGCGCGTCACCTAAAGTTCTTGCGACAAGTGACGCGCTCGCTGATTGATTATTTCATGTTACTAGCATCGTTGCAATTTCGGGTTACGTCACTGGAAGCCAGCAGGTGTAATGATGTGTTTTACGGCAACCTTCCTTACGTTGCCCAGAGACACGCCTGCAGCAGGTACACAATGTCAGTTCATCTGACATGGATGCTTTCGATTGCGCGCGTGTAAAGTTCGCGGACAGGATGCGTGACGCAGCTGAACTTAGCTAGCACATCGAGGGCACTGTTGCAGTTTTTAAAGGCATCAGAATTGGACAAGTGGCTGTAGCCTGAACAGATGTTTATAGTGGTGCAAGTGCTACTGAGCTGCGCGGTGACAGTATGCGGTGACAGTATGCGGCCACAATTACCGACTGTGATTGTATCTCGATGCGGCCACAATTACCGACTGTGATTGTATGTCGGTGCTCCTTCCTTTCTTTATTTCTACTTTGTTATCACTTACCTCCCCCTTTCCTATCATCAGCGTAGGGTAGCAAACCGGATCTTCCTCTCTGGTTAACCTCCCTGCCTTTCCCCTTTCCTCTGTCTCTCTCTAGCTGGCACATATTTCGAGTTCCTTATACAAAGAAATGCCTAGTATACTGTAGCCTGCGCTATTGCTGAAAATGATGTGCTATGTTGATATTTCAATATATTCATGTGTCATGTTCGGCCGTGATACAAAACGCGCGGACGAGGCTCATCGTGCAAGTGCCTACTGGCCAGTCAGGCCCTAGCATCTTTATTTAAAATGAACGGAAACGCGCCGCCTGCTGGCCCGGCAGATGACAACGGATATAACACCTTTCTTCCCCTCTTAACGTGGAATTATCGTTAGGAAAACACAAAACAAACCTTGAGCACACGAGAAAGTTGCTTGCGCGCTCTCTGGGGAACGTATCTCACAACAGGCTTTCGTACTCGAGTGCTGCGGCTCAGGTCACTATGGGGCTGTGTGTGTCCCACTGGTCTCGAAGAGGCATTGCGGTACGCAGTGTGACTCGATAACTGAGCGTCACCACGTTCGTGGTCCGTAGCACTGGTACCTTGAGCATCGATGGTATCAAAACGTGGCGAATGCGAAATGTCAGCAGTCGCAGCAGAATCATATTTACTGTTAGCTGATACACTACTAGGTTGTGCAGAAGTGATCACATGTGGCAGCTCGGGTGTTTCGGCGCCTCAAGCTGCTATGGCACTACGCATTCGTGTTCTTCGTGTCTAATTCATTCCCGTTCATCTGGCAGCCATAACGTTGTCGCGGATCGCTGGTCGGACTGCACTGTAGCTGTTACCCAGGCAGGATTAGGCCTGAAATTGTGGTAGTATACGGTTGCTCCACGTGCTATCACCACAGGTGTGGTTGATTTTGTATTTTTCCGTATGCTTTGATCCATCTGTCTGGACAGCTCTGTCGTTCGGAAATCGGGTCCAGCGCTCTTTTCAATTTCCGGCCCATGAGAAGTTGCAGCCGGGCTACAGCGCGTCACCTCATGTGGTGTTGGTCCGTAAGACAGCGGTGTTCTTGCGATGTGTGCGTGTAGGTCACTGACTCTGCTTTTTTATACATTTGCTTTATTTTCTGTACTATTCACTCCGCCGCACCCTTGGAATCTGGGTGGTACTAGGGATCGAGTATGCACTGAATACCATTCGTCTGCAAGAAATTTTTGTATCCAGTACGGGCGAATGCCGGTCCATTATTAGATACATTAAAATCTGGGAGGCCTTGTGTGGCGAACATCTTCCACTAGAGGTCTATGGTAACTGCTGCTAATGGGGTAGACACTGGAAACACTTCAATACATTTTGTCTATGCGTCAACAGCTATCTGTAAGTAGCTCCTCCTCAAAGTCCGTCAAATTCTACGCGTATCCGAGACCATCGCCCCTCCGGGAATGGCCAAAGTTTGATGGGTGCTAATTTCGGGGCTCGCTGGTCCTCTTGGCAACTGCGGGACACCTTCACTGCTGCAATAAAATCACGATCCAACGCTGGCCACCAGACGTGACCCCGTGCAACAGCTTTCTCTCACGATCCGTCCGGGTTCGTGAACGAGGGAGGGCTCGAGGCACCCTCCGTTAGACGGACGCTCCGCAGCGGTGGTGATGAACGATGGCTGACTGCCGAGCAGCTGTACTCTCTGTGTTTATAGCGGTGCAGTGACCAATGTTGTTTACTGAGCCTGGCAGGCCGCCGAGCCTGGCGGGCCCACGAAGACTGTGCCCAAGGGGCGTCACATGCTTGTTACACCCCCTTAGCCCCAGTTGGTTGTCGACAACAAACGTCCAAGTTCAAAGTACGAGGCTCTGCTTCCATCCTAGCTGGCTCGACGGTGCCTGCTACTCAGGCGAGTAACGGTCTGGTGGCCTCCGCCGTCGAGTACTCCGCCTGGGCACCGGTGTTGAAGGGCCGGGTGTGGCAACGCCGGGTGCTGCCTGAGCCAGCCTCGCTCCATCCGGAGGGTCCGCAGTGGTCGGTCTCGTGAGTGGTGCCGGAATTGACACCGGCCCAACGGGCGCCGCACCACTGGCAACGCTTGCCGCCTCCGAGGTGGGCGATGTTCCACTGGAAGCGACTGGTGTTGCTGCTAGCCCTCCTGCGGGTTGGAACTCTGAAGTGGCAGTCGACGGTGCTGGCCAGGTCCCGAGGCGAGGCCTGACATGGTCGGCGTGTCTGTGCCACGTGGCCCCGTCTGGCATGCGGACGAGCAGCGATGAGGCGCTGGCAGAAGACGCCACCTGTTCGGCGCACCAGAGCGGGCCAGGACGGAAGTTCCTGGCGAAAACTGGAGCTCCCAATTCCAGCAAAGGCCCGGGACGGCACCCTTGGTCAGCAGCAAGCTTCTGCTTCAGCTGCTTCAGGAGCACTGTGGATCGGAGGTCAGGATGCAAGACGTCCAAGGGTGTCTTGACCATCCGGCCCAGCAGGAGCTCGCAAGGGGCAAGGCCAGTGGCATGGCGGGGCATGGTTCGGTACTGAAACAGTATCCGGGCAATCAGCGTCCGGAAATCCCCAGTCTGGCCCTTCTTGAGCTTGTACTGGATGGTTTGCACCACCAGCTGGGCTGCACCGTTTGAAGCCGGGTGCAACGGCGGAACCATCATCCGATGGATTCCATTGTTCGTCAGCCAGGCCAGGAACTCTGTGCTGGCGAAAGCAGGACCATTGTCGGACACGATTACGCCCGGCAATCCCTAGGCGGCGAAGACCTGTCGTAGCGTTGCCATGGTCGCGCCTGCTGATGGAGTGGTGACAGGTAGAACCTCCACTCACCTCGAAAAGGCGTCCACCACCACCGGGAAGTAATGACCCTTGAAGGATATCCACATGCAGGCGGGACCAGGGTCTCTCGGGAAACGACCAGGAGTAATTTCCACATGATGTGAGGCCCACTAATGCTCCTGGCAGATTTGACAGCTCTGCACCATGCGAGCGATGTCCTGGTCCAGGCCAGGTCACCAAACACGGGACCGGGCCACCATCTTGGCCTTTTCCACGCCAGGATGACCCGCATGCAGCAACTGCAGGACCCTGGAGCGAAGACTTTGTGGGATGGCCACCCTGGAACCCCACAGTAGGCAGCCCTGCTGCAAGCTCAGCTCAGCGGCCTTGTGGCTATAGGCCTGCTGAACAAATTCACCCCCACGGAGACCACCTTGACCACCTGAGACAGGGCTGGGGCCCGGTTGGTCGCTTACGATAGCGCCGATCTGGAGAGTACCTCCGGGTACGCGTGCTCCAGCATGAACACTTCCGCAGTTTCTGGAACGGCATCAGGCACCTCAGCCGGGGCAGGTGGCTCAGGGCATCAGCAGGTCCCAGGTCCTTACCCGGACGGTAAACCAGCTGGTAACTGTAAGATGCCAATCTCAAGGCCCAGCGTACCACTCTAGGTGATACCTGCACAGGAACTGCCTTGTCAGGCCCCAGCAGTCCCAACAGCGGCTTGTGGTCTGTGACCGCGTCGAATTTTCGGACGCAGAGATACTGGTGGAAGCGTTCGACACCGAACACGAGGGCCAAGAATTCCTTGTCCAGCTGGCTGTAGCGTTGCTCTGCAGCATGAAGCCGGCGAGAAGCAAACGACGCAAGGCGTTCTTGGCCATCCTTGTCCCGGTGCGCCAGGACAGCTTCCACGCCGTACGGCGACGCATCTACGGTTAGGACGACAGACTTTGCAGGATCGAAGTGTATCAGCACTGGAGCCTTGGTGATCAGCTCCTTGCTTCACTGGAAGGCCCGGTCTTTCTCCTTCTTCCAGACCCATTACTGACTATCTCGATACAAAAGATGCAGCTTCTGTAGATGCTCCGACAGGCTCGACAGGAAACTCCTGTCGAAGTTGATGAGGCCGAGGTAGCTGTGAAGCTCCTTCTTGTTCTGGGCTTAGGCGGCTTGACCACAGTATCAACTTTGCGTAGGGCCGGGGCTACGCCAGCCTGGGAAATGACATGTCCCAAGTAGTGAACACTGGGGGCCAGCAAAATGCACTTTTCCTGCTTGAGCTTGAGACCGGCGTCCTGCAGTCGTGCTAGGACGTTGTGCAGGTGTTGCAGGTGGTCCCCTTGGTCGCTGCCAGTAACCAGGATGCCATCCAAGTACACTGCCACGTGCCTCATGCCCCTGAAGAGGTTGTCCATCTCCCTCTCAAATATGGCTGGGGCTGAGGCCACGCCAAACTGTAAGTGCGTGTACTGGAAGAGCCGAGTTGTCGATATTGTGACATACTTACGGGACGCATCCTGAAGCACGAGCTGCTGGTAAGCGTCTCTAAGGTCGAGCTTGGTAAAATTCTATCCGCCGAACAACGCTGACCAGAGATCTTCAATCCGGGGCAACGGGTACTTCTCGACGGTAGCGACGGGGTTGATGGTAACCTTGAAGTCCCCGCTGATCCTGACACTGCCGTCTCGCTTGAGAGCTGCTATGATGGGAGCGGTCCATTCAGATGTCTTGACGGGCACGAGGATGCCCTCTCGCTGAAACTGTTGCAGCTCCTGGGTGACTCCGTTCTTCAGGGGGAACGGCAGTGGGCGAGGCTTGAAAAAACTTGGCCGGGCTCCCTCAGGTACATAGATGCTCGCCGTCGTGCCGGCGAATGTGCCCACCTTTGGCTGGAACAGCGACTTAAACTCGGTCAGGAGGCTGGGGACGTCTTTCACCACATGTAGGCTGGCTTCCTTGTACTCGGGCGGACAAACACCCAGTGCATGAATCCAGTTTCGATCCAGCCTCGTCGGCGACGACCCCTTGGTTAAGTAAAGGGGAAGGGCTGCCTCCCTGTCACCAAAGCGAGCGCTGACCTGTGTCCGGCTTTGGACTTGGGAGAGCTGCCCGGTGTAGCTGCGCCGCATCACGCCCGAAGCCTCGACGGACACGCTGCGGGAAGTACGCTTGAAGAGTTTCCTGGCCATTACTGACACGCTCGTCCCGGTGTCCAGCTCCATGGAAATGGGGTGCCCACAGATTTCGACGGTCAGCATGTACGGCGGCACATACGACGGTACAAGGTCTGTGTGCCACATGTCGAAAATCGACTTGTCCTCGGCCACGACATTGAGCCTGGCTGCGGAAGAACTAGAGCCTGCTGCTGCACGCCCCCGCCGCATACCCTTGCGACGACTACC